>NC_066583.1:457169502-459810752 GCF_024323335.1 Lathyrus oleraceus | reverse complement strand
ATTTTTAATTAATTAATACAAATTGCTTTTCTCTAAAAATTGTTTTGCATGAAATACTTCAAAGAACTTGTCTCTAACTTTTTGTTTACCTATTAACGCTCTAACTTCATCATCATTCTCTATGCAAAAATCCTAAGCAATTTTCATCAAAACCCTTTCGACTGTTGTCGATTTTCATCATCACTCTTATCAAAACACAAACATCATCTATATTTCCAAGCTTAACTGAATCTTCGTCATCACCTTTGAGGTACTTCTTTATCACATTTTTGTTTATATTACTGAAATGGTTTTAGTTCATATTACTGAAATGGTTTAGTGTCACTGAAGTTGTTTAGTATCACTAAAATAGTTAATTATCACTGAAATGATTTCTCTTGATCATTAGTTTTTCATTTTATTTATATATCATCAGTCATGGCCTAACTGCATTTGTTTTTCACTCGAATTATTGTTAGTATCACTGGAATGGCCGATACGACAAGCAACTCCCATACAACATCAACGACTCACCCGGAAGATGTTGGTGCCTCGATGAATTCAACCTCCACGACTCATAAAAATACCTCTACAAATACAAAATGTAAAAGAAAAACTAAAGGTGATACAATGTATACCAAGGTGAAAAAAGCCCACGAAAAATGTATTCACTACCTGGTTAGAGTTGATGTTGCAACCAACAAGGCTTATGGTGAACATGCGGAGGATTTTACGGGTTGCGTTACGTTACAAGGTAGAAGTAAAATGAGTATTTTGTTGGATAGTTGACATGATTTTGACAATGATTTGAAAGAAAACTTATGGACTGATATTACGATATTTATATTGAATTTTATGATTTGTTTTACGAGTATGTATGATCATTTAATTTTTTCTTTAATAATAATAAAAATTATATTGTATAAACATAGGAGGTGTTTGTTGTTAGTAAAGATGATACTAAGGTGAAAAATAATATGCTTACATATGTTGGTGAGCGTTAGAGGGGCTTTAAGACATAACTCACCCATGATTATATCACTCATCCAACATCTAAAAGTATAGAAAAGCCTCCACAAGCGATGTATTCATTTACTGATCAGGATTGTTGGGAGGAATTTGTAAACTCTCGCAGCAATTCCTGAATTCTTGTCTAAGAGCAAAAAAGGAAAGCTTAATAGATCTAGAAATGTCTATCCACATAGATATTCTTGTGGAGGATGTGACAAACTTGAAAAGACGATGATTAAAGAAAAAAGAAAACAAAGGGAACTAGAGTTGGACGATTCTATAAGCCTTGATCACACTTTATCTCCACCATCACGCCATGAGAAATGGAAGAGGGCACGTCAAAGAAAAGACAGTGAGTTCATATTAGAGGATACATATGAAGTGGCTGAAACGATTGTAAGTAGATTCGTTTTTCAACAATATTATTTTTTTTAATCAACTTGGTAAAGATGAAATTTTATAAGTGCTTAGGATTTATTGGTTCTACAATCCAAATCTGGCCTTTTCGTTCAAGAAGATCGTCATGACATCTTGGTTGAAACAATTTGAACCGAGCTGTGCGTGTTTGTGGTCTTGGACGAGGCATTAGCTTTGAGATTTTTTGGACGATCTCAATAAACTAGAGTAATAGGAAAGGGAGAAGTGGAATCGGGATGAACGTTGGAGGGTGCAGAGAGAGGAGTGAGAGAGGGTGTTGCGGAGGGTGGAAGAGAGGTTGTTATAGCAGGTGCGAGAGCGTGTCCAAAAGGAGCAAGAGAGGTTGGCTTAGGTGGACCGAAAGAAGGTGAATGATGAGGAGTATGAGAGGTTATCCGTGAAATGTAACCGTGATGTGATTGAGGTATAAGTATAAGTTAAAAAATTTGTGTTGTATGTTGTTGCTATTATTTTTTGCGTTTTAATTTTTTTATTATTTTTTTGTTTTTTTAAGATGTAGAGATTGAGTTCATTGGGTTTACTCAACCAAACAAAGTAGAATTAGTGGACATTCAAGAGAAAATAATGGGTGGTACAAGCATAAAAGAAAGTTGTTCTTCCCACCAGGATAATATTGAAACCACACCACACCAAGTAAATAAAATTCAGAGACTAAAAATGATAGTAGAGAGTCTTCAAGATATCTATAAGAATATTCAATTAAGTCATGTTCCAGATCAATATTATGTACTTCCTAAGTCTACTATTCAGGATTTTTTGAAGGGGGTGAATGGCTAGATGTTATCATATTACAATTGTGGTGCTCGTACATATAATTTTTACGTTGACCATTTATATTTATATTCATACGTTCTCTTACTTTAACAATAAACATTTGAATCTTTCAAGTAATTGTATGATATGTATGTTGAAAGGGGTTTAAGAAATTATTTTATCATAAATCCAAATTCCATTCGCCTTCATGGCGGTGCGGTAGCAAACAATATCAAGTTTTACTTATAAGACAGGTTGATAGAAGAGAACAAAGAATACTATTTGACCCTGTTTTTCATGCGTAAGTATATATTAATTTGTGTATTCATTTAAAAATCAATTAAATACATATTATTAATTATTCTGAATGTTTATTGAGTAATCATTGACAACTGATTATTATATGCCCGAGGCAAAATAATGTAGTTATTCTTTGCTCTACGAACAATCCCCTTAATGAAGTTATGTTAAACGCTTTGTGTGGGTAAGTGATATTCGTTTTTATTCAAATTTGACCTTTAGTTTTTGTAGCGGTAATTTCATGACCATCAAGCTATGGATAAGCTTAACGTCAATAAAAACAGAATTGCCATCACGCTTTTATTGTTTCCAATGGAAAAGGGAAAAGTACGAACCAAACCTAAAGATAAGAAGTTTTCAAATGAAAACTAATAAAATGCTCTAGATTACAGGTAAGGGGGTTGGTTACATAGAGGGAAGGTGTTAGCACCCAAAGTGTCCTATGTACTACTAGGGAGCCCTTTTTATGTGTGTATGTGTTTTTGGTATAAATGATGTTTGAGAAGAAATAGAGTGTGGGGATGAGAAAAGAATTCATTAATTATATTTTTTTTTGTTTGACAAGACCTTCTGACTTGTGCCTACGTACTAACATAAAATGAGAAATCAAAACCTCGTAGTTCGTGGTAACAATTTTAAAATGAGTGAATTGTTTTTAACAAAAGTTTAATTGAGAAGGGCACAAAGGGCCAAAAATTTGAATGAAGTTGTTAGTACTTTTTGTCTTTTGAAATTTTAAGTCAATATGATTAGATTTATTTAAAAGTTTGATTTAAGAAAGAATTTGAAAATTCAATGGCATAAAGCCAAAGTTTCTAATTTGAAATAAGATCTAAGTTTGAAATCACAAGCAAAGAAAGTTTTTGAAAAGGGGGGGAGATTTTAAAATTTAAGAAGTGGGAGAAGATGAAGAGGCTATCCTAAGCGTAAAATTAAAAGTGAAGAGTTGAAAAGATCTGACCAATGGGATGCAATCCAACAAACAAGAATGTCATATAGAAAACCCACTTTCCCTTTGGACTTTGAATCAAGCAATAATCAATCAAGAAATTAGCAATATCCAAATATCATGAAGGTCAAGGCATCAAATAAAGATAGCCACGTCCAAGCAAGCAAATCCCATAGCTAGCAGTCTTCTTTGTCTTCTCACGTATCAGATGAAGAACCATCAGATACACAATCAAAATAACAGTTAGCACCAAGACAAGGTAGCAGATGAGTTCAAGTAAATCCCAAGACATACATCAAATGAAGGCTCAGTTCACAATAACTTGGTCTCAGAATGTTGACATTGGCCAAGTCCTTTTTGCATAGGGAATATTGTCTAGTTCTAAGTCCAAAAGTTCAGATCAAGCTCAACAGTCCACCAAACATTTTTTAGGGTTTTCGTTGTTTATTAAGTATTTTAAGGTCCTAAGACCACCAACAAAATCAAAATACACAAACAAATATATACAATCACAAGATATGACTCAAATGAGCAAATTAAAAATGGCATAAAGATAAACAAGTTTAATGAAATGTAAGTGGCAATGAATGATAAATGACTAAAAATTAAGTTGCACAAAGTAAATGACTTGAAAAGTAAAGCAATATTAATAAGAGTTAGTCAAATGTTAGTCAAGTATTAGTGGTGTTTTGCTTTTTAATTGATTAAGTCATTCTTTGGAGAACACTTAACCATCCATTCACAAGCATGGATCCTTTGACCAAGACATCTTCCATAGGAAGGAAAAAAGGCCAAGTTTCCACACAATACCATGAAGGATGAGAGACTTACAATCTCACTTACTAGAATGCTATGCATTTAGGGTCAAATTTAGCTCTATGTTAAGCAATCGTAATTGGACTTATGTAGAAGTCACAACTATCTGAGGCCGAGCAATAGAAAAATTTAGGTGTTAATTCATGTTAGAGATTTGGTATAATGAACCAAACTCCTAAAACACACCACACACTAAAATAAAAGATCAAGAGGGATGAACCTATCTCATCCATACTTGTATTGGTTCATCTAACACACAGTCATTGATGAACCAATTAGCCTTTAGATATTAGAGATTTTATTGGACAATGAAAGGAATACGAAAGAATAGGGATGAAGATGAATGGGGAGGGGAAGTGAGAGAAACACAAATTGGTCATGGGAGGAATTTTATCAAATTAAAAACATTCATTCATTTTGGGAGATGAAATGTACATTTCATCAATTCCCTAAATCAGACAAAAGTCAAATCAATCTTGACCAAGGTCCAAACAAATAGTCAAACATCACAAGACCATAAAAATGACTCAACATAATTTTTACACATTTAATCAATTAAAAATCAAATTAAAAAAAATTCAATTTAATTTGGTCAAAACCTAAAACCTCTTCAAAACACCAAATAAATGGCCAAGAGATTTATCCTAGGTCAAAAGACCTTAGACAAAAAATTTCGTCATTTTTGAAAAGTCAGAAGTATTTTTAAATAATTAAAAATATGCACAAAAACATTTAATTCATGAAAAATATCAAAATTAATCCAAAAAATAATTTTAGTTCAGAAAATGAAAGAGAAAAATATTTAAAGATTTTTGGTGAAAGTCCCATATTTTTTGGATTAAAAATAAAATTATTATGAATTAAACAAAATAAAGCAATTTAACATAAATTCAGAAATTAAAAGGAAATTCAAAAAGACGGGGATCATTAGATATCCCTCATTATACATGGGGTAAATACAAAGAATTAATTGAATTGTGACAGAACATTTGAAGTTGGTCTTTTTGTTATACAAACAAACTAGTAGTGGTATAAACTAAACCAGGTGTAGAGCAAGAGAGAAAAAAGCATGAAAATTTTTCATGGAATATTAGACAAAAAATTACGGTATACAAATTCGACACGTGACAGAATATGATCAATCAACTATCTTTATTAGTACACGGAAGTTGGTTGAAAAGGTTAACCTTAAGGACAACATTTTCCTAAACAAGAACCATCCAAGAGCAACCAATCTACCATGGAAATTAACTAAAGCAAATAGTTCAACAATCTATAATAGATAGAGATAGCAATGAGTTAATGTGCACTTGGTCAAGCAGGTTTAGTATAGTGGTGCAGTGTCAAAGTAAAGGCAGTAAATCATCAAACCTTTATGTAGGAATAGTTACTGCGCTCAAGAAAAATATAATACAGTTTGGTGCCGGTACTCTATGATTACGTTTCAAAATCAAAACACAATACTACCCTTACCAGTATAATATAAAAAAGAAAGTGCCAAAAACAGCTCAAAACAAAACTGCAGAACTCAATCACTCACTATATTTGTGCAGTATTTACTATTTATAACAAAACAATCACTTTTCATATATTGTAAGAACCAAATGAAAAGAAGCAATAGAAAAACATTACCTGTAATGACCTCAAGACTCATTTTGATCTATTCATGACAAAAGCGTACATACCCTCCTACAAAGACTCGGACGAACAAGTTAGTTATCACTTCAAAATAATTTTGGGAAATAAAAAGAGTAACATTTTAGAGTAAACAAAAAGATGGAATTATAACAACATATGATGTTATAAGCATAAAAGACTGACATTGACCTTTATGTGAAGTCTGGGAAAAAGGAAAAAGAACAACATACAGTTAGAAAGTCCTACTGAACCACACATAGTATTTCTAGTTACCTTTGGAAGATACCAACAAGTTAAATTGACTTACTTTCTATGAATGCTTTATCTATATTGTAAGAACCAAATCAAAAACGGAAAACACAAATACATTACCTTTACTTACCCGATGATTGATTTTGATCCTACTCATTACACAAGCATAGATTCAAAATAACATTGGGTAAATAAAACAACATATCTAACAAAATCAATTTGAAATGAATAAAAAGTTGTTAGTTACTATCTAAATGACATCAAGATTGCGATTTCCTCGTTCTTTCAGCATCGATGGCTTCTTGGGTGTTGTTAATGAGACGAAACAGTTCTAACCGCATCTCACCAAGCTAAATAATTTCATCCATTAACCGTAAGCGTCTTTTCTGCAGTGGCGAGGAAGTATGATGAGGTGACGATAGTGTGATCGTGTGAGGAATCTCATCATGTAAAAACTCTATCTTTTGTTTCTTATTGGGTTCTGGTGCCGCTGGGGGTGACGTAAATGAAATCCGAGAACATGGTGATGAATGTGGTGAGTCCATCACAACATAACACATCAAAGATTGAGAAAAAGATTATTAGAGAGAAATGAGAGGTCGAAACAAAGTTGTTGTTATTGTCGTTTGTTCAGAATAGAACACAGAAAAATTGAGAAGACAGAAAGATTGAGAATGACCAAGATTGAGAAACAAGATTATTAGAAAGATTGAAACAACATTGTGTGTTTGTTTGTGGTATTTGTAATGTTTGGCGGATTAGGGCGCAACGGTTACTTAATCATTCTCGCGGATTAATTAAGGTTGTGCTAAAATAAACACCCATACTATTGTATTAAATTAAACATAGTTTTTATAATAGTTAAACATTATTACTTACTTTTACGATGTATTGTTATTATTATTGAAATATATTAGTATGTTTTTATTACATAAAAGAAATATATATTCATATATTTTTTCATCAAGAAGTTATTTATAGTAATATAAATTTATTGATAACATAATTAACATAATTATCGTACATCTATTTCGATGGTCGAGTTTCGTACAACTTAATTATTTTGAATCTCATCCTTTTTATAAATTAAAATTGGACTAAAAAGGGATTAATGAAACATACATCTTTTTTACTTTTGGATGTTTAGATACAAGTTGTATAACTTGTTTGTTCGACTGTCGTCTTCCTGTCAATTTTTTTTTATAATAATTTTCTTTTCAAGTTCATTCTTTTATATAATTAAAAAGGGTTACTTAGATGTATATCTCTTTGATCTTCGAGTGCTCGAACACAAGTTGTAAAACATGCTTATTCGAACGTGTGTCCTGCTTTAAGAGAATGTAACTCAATTGATTTGAATCTTTCATTTTATAAATAAAAATTAGATTAAGATTAATTGAACGTACATCTGTTTTTTCCCCAAGTCTTCGAACACAAGTCGTACCCCTTGCTGGTTGTAACACTTGTCTTCTTCCTAAAAAAACAATCACTACCAGTCAAACAACTTTCTTTCCGCCTTAGTGCGATCAAACATTTTTTCTTTACAATCAACCAACACGCAATATTTTTCTACCCAAGAACTACATAGTTTGGAATTCTCAACCGCACCGAAAGATATGTAGGAATAAGAATCAAATTTTGTCAAGCACATTAGGATAAAATCGATTTAATAAGGTTAACAATATTTTTTTACACAATTAACTAGAGTCTCTATTTTATTCAACAAATGTGATTTAATAAGGTTAACAATATTTTTTTTACAAAATTAACTAGAGTCTCTATTTTATTAAGCAAATGTGGTAGGGTGCTAATACCTTTTCTACGCATGATCAACTCCCGAACCTAAATTTGGTTGTGATAATCACTTTTTGTTCTTTAAGGGTTTTACCAGTGTTTTCTCTTTTCAAATAAATTTTGGCGGTGGTTACATTCTTTTTCGAGCACGTCTCGAATATTTTAGACCGCAACAAATGGCGACTTCACTAGGGACCTTTAAAGAGTCAAACCTAGCATAGTTAATTTTTCAAAAGTATTAACCTCATGTATCCTTATTTCTCATCATATCTTTGTGTCCTTTCGTATTTTATTGTTGTTTGGTTCTTTAACTCACTAATTATTTATATTTGTTTTATTAGTTGTATGATTTGAATGTCTTAATGTCGGGGTTTCTATTCGTCTTCACCTTACACACGCTTTTGAGTATGGCTCTATAATTGAGTCTAAATAACTTAAAATTTATATCAATGTTGTGTAATGATGGCCTTTGGGATGTACATCTCGTTTGGTTGGCATGAAAATCTCACATAGATTAAATCCTCTTGAGCGTATTGTCGTCTAATGGTTAGTATGTTATTATAGAAATATTCTCAAATAAGGTCGGTGATTCTAAGAACCTTTCTTAGAATCGTAGAGTTGTTATTAATTTTAGAGGTTGCGTAATATTGACCTTTGATACATACATTTCTCTTGGTTAGCACGAAGACCTCACCTAGAATAGATCTTTTTGGGAGTAATTTCTTGAAGGGGTTCTGTAGTTACGTGATTGGACTCGAAATATGAAACAAACTCAAACAAGGTAACAATGGCTGATATGAGTTGTCATTGTAGAGTAGGAGAATAGAAACAATAACCTTTTTGTGATTGATGATAACCAAGAAAGACACACTTAAGTAATCGAGCTGATAAATCATCAAGTCTAGGAGAGAGATTGTGAACAAATATTGTAGACTCGAAGGCACGAGGAGGAATTGGGTGAAGAGGGAATAAGGAAACAACAAAATTTAGTGAGGGATATTGTTGTTAAGGACAGATGAGGGCATGAGGTTTATAAGGTAACATGCCATATTAGCATAACTCCCCTAGAACCAGAATGGAACATTACCATAGAGAAGTAGGATCCAAGCGGTTTCTACAAGATGCATATTTTTACGTCCGGCTACCCCATTTTGTTAAGGTGTATGAGGACAAGATTTGAAGGAAAACCACATTTGAAGGAAAACCACATTTGAAGGAAACCCACTTCAGCAAAATTTGTACAAATCAAAAAAATATGCAGGATGACTTTTTACCTAAAGTCCCAATAAAAAGATTTTGATAGTCATAGTTGGAAATTACTAGGATCTGAAATGAATTATAAACAATATGCAAATTTTCAAGTTGATGTACATCAATATCTATTAAAGACACATTTACCACATATGGATAACAATGACCAGAACAAGGCACTGGAAATTTCATATTATGGATTTCAAACTTTTTTATACAATACGAGCATAGGACATGAGAATGACACGTCAACACCAGTATTAATTTAAAAAAATAAATAATTTGAATATGGATATGTCAGTGTCAAAAAGAGAAACCAACACGTGTCTGACATTGGGCACACCTTTGATCGGAGGTGTAGGTTCTACAGATTAATTAACAAATTTATGTGATTTAATCTAATGAAATGCATGAAACTCTATATGAAAAATAGCTGGGGTGCATACCGAATTATGCTTCCAAATCCAAGGTTCCCTGCATCACTTTCTATATCTCATGGAACAGGTCACAAATTACTATAAATTCAGAAAAAATAAACTGAACAAGTGAAGTAAGGCAGCCAAATTTAAAATGGAAGAAATATTGAAAGTAGACAAAGAACAAGTTCATTTAATCATTGCATAGTTCAAAAAAAACCTGAATAATATCTGAAAAATGTTCAAGTCAAGAAAAGGCTTCACGTTTTTATAAAACTTGTACATATTAATAAATGAAATCAACGAATGAACCTGAATAATTTGTTGAGCACAAACAAATCAAACCAAATTAAAAGAGGCAAACATAAGAACATTACCTCTAAGGACCTCAAGACTGACATGATCATAGCAAAGGTGTGGTACCTACAAAGTATCAGACGATCAAGTTAGTTATGGATTCAAAATAATCTTTAGCTAGTGATGTTGGTTTGATCACACTCTTGGGGTTGAGAACCTTCCTATGTTGGAACATGACCTCCAAAGATGTACCAATTGTATGCCCTGCAGCATCAACACCTTCATTTGTAACCTCAACTGCTGGCTCTCCCTATCAAATATGACCAAAAGAAACAGTGAAATCAAAACACAATACAACCCTTACCCGAATAATATAAAAAAGAAAGTGCCAGAAACAGCCCAATATTTATTATAGATTTATGCAGTATTTACTATTTGTAACAAAACAATCACTTAATATACATTCTAAAAACCAAATGAAAAGAGGCAATAGAAGAACATTACCTGTAATGACCTCAAGACTCATTTTGATCTATTCATGATAAGAGCGTACATACCTTCCTACAAAACGACGAAATTATAAAAACGCATGATGTTATAAGCATAAAAGAGTGGCATTGACCTTTATGGGAAGTCTTTTGAAGGAGGAAAAAGAACAAGATACAGTTAGAAAATCCTACAGAACCAAACATCCCATTTCTAGTTACCTTTGGAAGATACCAACAAGTTAAAGTGACTTACTTTCTATGAATGCATTATCTATATTGTGAGAACCAAATCAAAAACGGAAATCACGACTTCAAATAAAATTCAAAGTTTACACTTTACTTGTACAAATTACAAAAGGGCAATAGTTGTCTTATATATTACTGTCAAATAAACTTGTTTGAATAATATGTTGGGTCCATATACATGAAATTCTGGTTTTCAAAAACTGAGTTAGTTTTTCTACATGCAAGCTCAAGAGCCAGTACCAAACCAAAGCTAAGTTGAAAGCTCTCAAATTTTATATACCCAGTCCCCTCCCCGCCTTTTATTTTCTCTACACACCTTCTCCCAACACATCCAATGAGTAGTTCCCATTTCTTTCGCAAGATCTCGTGAGCTTAATAGGCATTATGAAGAACAACTCAAATTTCCAATGTTTTGCTTCAACTTTCACTAGGGACACCATAATTTATATTTGAGGCATGACTCCCCACTTCAAACACAGCCTGACACCCAAAGTTTTCAGCCTCTGCCCATGTCAATGAATCTCATTCACTCAACTCGGTTGAAGACCGGAGTGTTAAGCATGGCCAGCAGCTCAAATCAAAGGTAAACTTCCTACCATGCTTTTAAGATGTTGCATTTCCTTTCTGTTTCATCATACTCATGAGCATAGCATGACACACCAAAGGTGTGGTACCTGCAAAAACTCCGACGATCAAGTTAGTTATGAATTCAAAATAATTTTGGTAAATAAAAGAACATACTAATCACAAGCAGATCATAACAACTTCACAATTGCACAATCAAATAATAATAATTGAGAAAGATTGTCCATAAAACCATAACAAGGATATATTAAGTCAACCGTGCAATTTTTCTTATAGACGACACAAGAAGAAGATGGCTAATTTTAAATGAATTGTAGCCATGTTGTAACTTCATTGAAGAAAAATCACTAAAGCAAATTTGGACAAATCAGAAAATATGATTTTGGAAGTCATACAAAATGGAATCATATTCAGTAATTGTAAAGTTCCTCAACAAATTCATATGGTCAGATATGAAATTATCAAAGACTCATTTAAGTACCGAGAGTTTGTGCAGTATGAAATTATCAATAACTCATTTAAGTACCGAGAGTTTGTGCAGTATGAAATTATCAATAACTCATTTAAGTACCGAGAGTTTGTGCAGTTACTACCTCTACAGCTCCGCCAATATAGAAATATAATAATATATCTCCATAAATTATGTATATTAGAATGTAGATTAAAGCTCCTAAATGCTAAGACAAAACTAAACCATATCATTATATAGAGAGATATAAACTTGGCTTGGTGGTTTGATGATGGAGTGAGAGAGTTGAGGTTGATGGTTCTATTCCTACCCACACCATAATAAAACTAACATATTAACATTTGTTAATAGAAAAAACAACATCTTCAAATGCATAGAATCTGACGTTACCATCATGGCTAGTAACTAAACCAACAAGAATTCGACCTAAGGACATTGGAAATTACTGGGATCTGACTTGAATTAAAAATAATTTGCATTGGAAATTACTGGCATTCGACCTAAACAATTTGAAAAAATGGTAACACTTTCCATCTACTAGAATGAAACTCAATGGTAACACTTTCCATCTACTAGAATGAAACTCAATACGAGAAAGAGAAAGAGCTGGGATGCAGACCGGATTATGCTTCCAAATCAAAGGTGAAAATCAACAAAAATGACCTGAACAAGTGAGTAAGGCAGCTAAATTTAATATGGAAGAAATACTGAAATTAGACAAAGAACAAGTTCATTTAATCATTGCATTGAAGAAAACGTAAGGGTAAGTCCGAAAAAAACCTATCCCTGCAAAATAGTGCATCATGGGATGCCTTAAATTGCTAGCAATAGTAGGATCAACATAATCTAATACAATGAAAATGTCACATACGCTTGCTCCATGGGCGGGGCCTATAACAAAATTCATAATGTCAGTATTATCCTTTGCATCTGAAAGATATGTGAGACAAACAAATTAACAGTTATATCACAGTAAGTGCAATGACCTCTTCCAAGTTTTCCTCCTACAAAATCTACAAAACATTAACAGTGTAAGCATTGAAAAATGTTGATATTTGTAAATACTGTGTTAGAATATTTGTATATAGAATAGTCCCACATCGACTATATCATGTAATTAGTTGTAATCTCTCTCTATATATAATAAAGTCTCCGTAGTGCTTTTAAAACACACGGTTTAACCTAAATGTCTCTTAGTCTCTCCTAATTCAATATGGTATCTAGAGCCTACTAAGAGATAACTTTTCGCCATGCTTTACCCGGTTGACCCACTGTCTTCCGGTGATAATTTTTTTTGCAAACCGTGTCATCACTCCACCTTGCCGCCCGATCCGGCCGTTTTTCCCAGCCGCCCCACTCGGCTCCCTTCATCGCTCACAGATCTGGTCTTCACAGCCCCAATTTTGTTTCTTTAAGCCATGGGAGATGTTGATTCCATCTCGTTTACTAAAGTTCCGCTTATCCCATGTGAAAAACTAACTGGATTAGCTAACTACAACATATGGGCTCGTGCTGTCGATATGTGGTTTCATGGTCAGGGATATGAAGATCACCTAACCACAAAATTGGTTGATGTTGCCGCCGTAAAAATCGTTAAATGGAAGAAAACGGATGCCTCTCTCTGTACTATGTTATGGTTTTCCATCGCACCTAACCTCCAAGCGCAGTATCCAGCCTTCTCCACTTGCAATGAGGTTTGGAAAAAGGCTAAGAAAGTCTTCTCCAACAACGTTCATTGTCTATACAGCGTCATCCTCAAACTCGACACACTGAAGTTGCAAAATATGGATATACAAGCCTATCTGAGTAAGCTTGATGCCTTGAAAGCGAGTTACAAAACACTCATGCCTTATGCAAAAGATGCAACAGCTCATTCCGAACAACAGAGTAAATTTTTCATGGTCATGGCACTTAAGGGACTACCAACAAAACTCGAGTCCGTTCGTAATCAGATTTTATCAGGTACTGTTGTTCCTAACTACGATGCAGTTAGCGAGCAACTGTTGCACTTGGCTACACCTCATGCATTTGGTCCAGTTTCCCCTCCATCTATTGTTGCTCCGACACCAGGTGACACTGCTACCGTTGCATCTCTTGGCAACAATCAGAATCGCCTTCGAGGAGGGTTATCCAACTCCAAACCTCGTCCAAAGTGTGACCATTATAACCGGTTTGGACATACTATCGACCTTTGCTGGAAGTTACATGGCAGACCTCCACGCCAAGTAAATGCAGCTCAAATTGATAATTCAGATACTATGCAAACTTTACCTTCTCTTCAGAGCCCTACACCAAGCTACGAGGATTTTCTCAAGTGGTGTCAGAATAATCAGACCTCTAGTTCCACGACTTCGGTTGCACACGCTGGTAATCCATCTATTTGCTTCTCTCAATCATCTCTTATTGGTCCTTGGGTCCTCGATTCTTGTGCGTCTGATCATGTTACCAGTAATAAAGGTCTTTTTTCTTCCCTCTCAACCTCTGGTTTCTTACCGAGTATAACTTCCGCAAATGGTTCTCAAACCCGATCCCAAGGGATTGGTACTGTTCAAATTTTACCATCTCTCTCTATGACTTCTGTCCTATATGTACCTAATTGCTCATTTAATTTACTGCCTGTCAGTCGTTTAACTCGTTCTCTAAATTGTTCTATTGTTACCACGAAAAATCTCTAAGGCATGCTGAAAGCATAGTTAATGACAGAGTCCTGTGAATTTGGGGGTTATACCCCATCAAAGGATGAATAGGTGTTGGAGGCAAGAAAGGGTGGAAAAAACACAAGTCAAAGGATGAAGCCGACAAAAGAAGCTAGCCTGGTCGATAGGCCATTGTGTCGACTAAGGTTAGCCAAATGTGTAGAAGACAGCATCGCCCTAACGTCTGGGCGGGAGAAATTTGAAATTTAAAAATAATCAGCAGTTGCAAGAAGAATAAGAGCGCCAGAATTTGGAGCAGTTAGCAAGACATGGGTGCAACGGTTGTGCAGATCGTGTGACATAACATCTGCTAGTTTCTAGGAGTTTTAGCTTATGAGTAATTCCTTTAGTTTAGTATAAATAGAAGGTCCCACAAGGGGATCAGGGTGTTCACTTTGTACTGAAAATCACTTGTAAGAAAACTTCCCATTCCCAGCGCGAGGAAGCAAGAGTTTTTGAGAGTGCTATGTACGTGAATCACCACATTTATTTCAATGCAACTTCCTTATTTTTCAATTGTTCCCGTTGAACATTTTATCTTAATTTCATTTACTTTTGAGTTATCATTTTACGTTGTCGTTTACGTTGTCGACACTAATTCTATTACGATAATAGAGTTTACCAAAAGCGTGTTTGTCATATACCTCTTTTGAATGTTATAGCGTTGTCGATCACGAGTCACCTATAGGCTGTAACATTGTCTAAACCGTTCGTGTGAAAAAACCTTACGCTTGTTCGACACTTTGTTAGGAACCGTTTCTCACAAAGTCCTTCTGTCGACTTGGATAAGCTTCACTTGCACTAGCACATGTCTTGGGATCAACTGGTCGATCCTGCAAGTAACTCTTTGTTTTAAAGCCTAGGGAGGACCAGCGGTTGTTTACCAATTTCCACAGTAAACAAAATGGCACGCCCAGTGGGACGGTGCTAGAGCAGTTGCGAAATTGCATGAAACTTAAAAGTGGCAAACTGTATAGTAAGCCACGAAATATAGTGAAAATGTCAGAAACTAACACAAATGAAGTACCACGAGGAACTTTATCCGCTACGGAAACAGTAATCTCACAGGTTGCCACTTTGCCACCGATGACAAGTGCAACCATAACCATGGCGACTACGGGTGCGGTTGGAACATCAATTCCTCAGCCTCCACCGGGGGGTTCAGGATCAATGATAACGACGTTCAGACCTTATGTGCCTCGTTTTGACACCACAGATCCTCTTTATGGAATGCCGTATTCTTTAATGCCAGGATATCAGTCGACATCCAGTGCAACACTATTTTCAGATACAAATCCTCCCTTGCAAGGATCAGCGCAAGGGGGAAACATGAGGAATAATACTCAGAACAGAACCATGTCGCTGTCGAACACTTCAGTAGCGGTGTTGAGACAGCAAATGAACGATAGTAACCATGAATTGGTTAACATGTTGACCAACCAGATGGGCACAGTCTTTAATCCACTAATACAAGAATCTACTGAAACAAATAGACAGGTGGCGAACCAATTGACACGTTTGTGCAATTTTCTAGGGGCACCGGCTCGACAGATGACGCCAATGATTAGACCGATTGTTCCTGTGCAGATGGAGATAGGGGCAGCGGAGGAGGAGACAATCCACGAAGGACAAATCATTCGACCCCTGCAAAATCAAGGCGTCGAGTCAGGAATCGCGGGACGTAACCAGATGGTAATGGTTAACCACACCAGGATGCTGATCAAATTGTCGATCAACATCAATAAGATGACTTGGCAGTGGAAAATAATTTGACTACTATTATCGAAAGGATTATGGCTAGAAATGGCATGGGTGCTACATTACAAAGGCCATTATACGCCTCCCCGTTAGCTGAGTTTATTCTCCAAGCCGAAGCCCCCAAGGGGATGAAAATGCCCAAGTACACTAAATTTGGGGGAGAATATGGTGAATCGACAATAGAGCACGTTGCCAAATACTTAACGGAGTCAGGAGATCTAGCTCATAATGAATGTCTGAGAGTAAAAAACTTCCCCTCCTCTCTAACTAAGGCTGCCTTCACATGGTTTACTTCGTTGGCCCCAGGTTCAATCGATCCGTGGGCCAGATTAGAAAAGAAGTTCCATGAACAATTTTACGAAGGACACTCCAAAATTAGTTTGGCAGAGTTATCTAGTATCAAGAGAAGGTTTGCTGAGAGCATCGATGATTATCTGAATCGTTTTAGGTCCTTAAAGGCTAGGTGTTTTACGCAAGTGCCAGAACATGAACTAGTTCAAATGGCCGCAGGAGGTTTAGATTATTCCATTAGGAAGAAGATAGATCCAACTTTTGTGAAAAGTATGTCGCAACTGGCTGATAGAGTTCGACATCTAGAACGGCTAAGGTTAGAAAAAGTTAGGATCAATAAGTCTAGGAAAGAAAAGGTAGCGTTTGTCGAATACGACGCGACATACCCAATACGTGAGGCTGATTATGCTTCATCGACCGAATTAGAAATCGACTTGGCTGAACTAAAGCCAGGGTCCGCCTATGAGTGTCGATCATTGCTGCCTGCACAAGGAAAAAATCCTGTCAAACACAACCCAAAATTCCCTTCGAAAACTTATACACTTGATGTGTCGAAATATGAGGAAATTTTTGACTTATTGGTCAAAGATGGGAAAATGGTGGTACCTCCTGGTACTAAAATACCACCGTTAGAACAGAGACAGAAAATAGGGTTTTGTAAATATCATAACTATATTGGTCATAATACCTCTAATTGTTACCTTTTCAGGGATTTGGTTCAGAAAGCAATTCAAGAAGGCAGGCTGAAATTTGCTGGCCGCAGAATGAAGATCGACACTGATCCTCTTCACCAGGAGGAAGCCCTGTTCGTGGAGCCAGTCGAGATCAACATGGTCGAGATCACCGAATATGATGAGGCCAACATGCTGGAGAAAATTGGGGAAAGCCCAGATGTCGATATAACTGAAGTTTACCCAAGGGCTGATGAAGACTTGGTGGATTTTTTGTATCGCTTCAAGAACAAGGGTTCACAAGTGTGCCTGTTCCCGAGGTGTGGTGCTGTCACCGACAAAATAGCGGCGGAGAATTTTCAGAAGCTGCAACTCGCTAAAAGCAAAAGGAATGTGCCGACCAGGGGTTACCAGAATGAAAGAGGCTTAAAAAAGGCCGTGGGAAATAACCAAGCAAGGCCTAAAAGTTTTGTACCGTCGGCAAGTGCCCCTAGAGGTACTTGGATCAAACCTCAGGAAAAACAAGACACCCCACAAGGTGTTGCTGCTGCTAGAGGAGGTATAGCAATCAACTACAAGCGTGAGTTTAAGTCTAAAAAAAGGACTCATGTCTCTGAAAACTATTTGGGGAAGAACCCCATGTCGAGGACTCAATGGAGACGTTTCTAGAGGCGTAAACAGACCGAAAGAGAAGTTTCAAGAGGCATGACCAACGAGGCGAATGCTGGGAAGAAAATTGTTGTGAAGGTCGACACAACAGCGAAGGAACGGATCAGAGAGTATGCCCGTCGACCGACTGAAAAATGTTCTGATGAAGTGATTAATGACTTCAATTCAGAGTCTGAAGCAAGTATGGATGTCCTGGTCAACATAGTGTCAATCCTACCACAAGAATACAAGTGTGTGACTGAAGTCGAAGAGTCGGTAGATGATGCTGATGCTGAAGAAATGGCTTTGCACCAACCAAGATGTTATTTCGTGCTGAACGATGGGTCTGCTGAAAGCCAAGAGGCAGTGTTCAAAAGACCAACGATGAACATGAAAAATCATTTGAAACCACTGTTGATAAGGGCAAAAGTGGAAGGCGTAACTGTCAATAAAGTCTTGGTCAATTGGGGTGCCACGGTCAACATCATGCCGCACCATATTCTGAGGAAGATTGGCAAGTATGATACCAACATCAGATCTAATAACGTGGTTTTGTCGGACTATAGAGGAAAGACGAAAAGCACATGAGAGTGATTATGGTGAATATCACGGTGGGTTCAGTGACCAGACCGACACTATTAATGGTGATAGACGCTAAGCCAAGTTACAACTTGCTATTTGGCAGAGAGTGGCTACATGGCGTCGGAGCTGTACCATCTTCAGCGCACCAAAGGCTGGTGATTTGGAGAGAAGATGGGGTGGCCGAAAATATCGAAGCCGACCAAGGGTACTTTATGGTTGACGTGAATAATGTCGGCAAAAAGGAGTTTGAAAGAAAGTTGGCCAACATCTTTCCTTGTTTTCCAGCCGAGGATGTGTATGCTAATCTGAGGGAAGCGTTCGTCTCTCTAACTCTGCACGAGACTTACGGTTTCATTTGGGATGTGGAACGCTTGGATGATCCATCCTACACAGGTATCCGACCGACAGGCTGGGGGGACGTCACTGATGATGTCTGAGTTAGAAGCTCTAAGAAAAATTTCGGTATACGTTGCCGAGAACAAAATAAAGTCGGCTCTAGAGGCTGAAGAAAACATGGCTGCTGAAGCCTGTGCGTTAAATAAAGAAGGGCGTATGGCTATTGGGATAGAACCCCCAGATAAGACAACTTTGGCTAAAAGGAACACTGACATGCAGCGTCTGGACTGCATTTATGACAATGAACCGTTAGGGTTTGAAAAAGACCCAAAGGCACCAGAGAAAATCTGACCAAAAGACCCCTTGGAAGAAGTCGACCTTGGCGAGAATGGCGAGAAAAGGCCAACATACATAAGCGCCAACATCGACAAAGAACTAAAGTCTGAGGTAATATCCATACTTAAAGAATTTAGGGATTGTTTTGCTTGGGATTATAACGAAATGCCTGGTTTAAGTAGAGACTTGGTCGAGTTAAAGCTGCCAATAAAAGCTGGAAGAAAGCCAGTGAAGCAGACACCCAGGCGTTTCTCCCCAGAGATCGTGGCGAAGATAAAAGAAGAAGTAGAAAGACTTATAAAAAGCAAGTTTATTCAAACTGCAAGGTATGTCGAATGGTTGGCCAATATTGTGCCAATCATAAAGAAAAATGGGTCTTTAAGAGTATGTATTGATTTTAGAGATCTAATTGTTGCCACCCCAAAAGATGAGTATGCCATGCCCATGGCTGAAATGTTGGTCGATTCGGCCGCTGGTTTTGAATACTTAAGCATGTTAGATGGTTATGCTGGATATAACCAAATTTTTATTGCAGAAGAAGACGTGCCAAAGACGGCGTTTCGATGTCCAGGAGCCTTAGGGACATATGAGTGGGTTGTCATGCCATTCGGCTTGAAAAATGCTGGAGCAACATACCAGAGGGTAATGAACTCAATGTTCCATGATTTTATTGAAGATTTCATGCAAGTATACATTGATGATATTGTGATAAAATTAAATGGTCAACATGCTCACGTCGAACATCTTCGAAAAGCCTTTATGAGGATGAGGAAATGTGGATTAAAAATGAATCCATTAAAGTGCGCTTTTTGTGTGCAAGCAGGCGACTTCCTTGGTTTTGTGGTGCATAAAAAGGGTATTGAAGTAAACCAAAGCAAAACAAAAGCCATTATGGACGTCAAACCTTCGTCGACCAAAAAGCAGTTGCAATCTTTTCTGGGAAAAATAAATTTTCTTAGAAGATTTATATCAAATCTAAGTGGAAAAACAAAAGCGTTCTCCCCACTACTTCGACTGAAGAACGAGGATTTCAAGTGGCAGGATGAACACCAAGAGGCTTTCGACAAAATCAAAGAGTATTTGACTAGGCCTCTAATACTGGCCCCTCATGTTAGGCATAGGCCAATGAGATTGTATATTGCAGCCTCAAAATCAATTATAGGAAGTATGTTAGTCCAAGAGGATGATAAATGTGTCGAAAGACCAGTGTATTACCTTAGTCGGATGCTTAATGATCCTGAAACTAGGTATAGTGACATAGAAAAACTATGTATATGCCTGTATTTCTCTTGTATGAAACTAAAGCAATATATCAAGCCTGTTGATGTGTACGTATCTTCCCACTTTGATATTATTAAACACATGTTATCTAAACCAATTTTGCATAGTCGAATTGGGAAATGGGCTTTAGCGTTAACAGAATACTCCCTGACATACGTACCCTTGAAAGCGATGAAAGGGCAGGTAGTAGCGGATTTTCTTGTCGACCATTCAATGGTCGAAATGGCGCAGAATTACGTAGATTTAGCACCATGGAGGCTATACTTCGACGGGTCAAGACATAAGCATGGATCTGGGATATGAGGAGTCATAATTTCTCCAGATGGAATTCCAGCAGAGTTCAAATACAGAATCAAAGGGGTATGCACCAATAATGAAGTAGAATATGAGTCACTGATCACCAGACTTGAACTAATGCTAGAATTAGGGGCAAGGAATGTCGAAATTATGGGAGACTCGGAGTTAGTGATTAAACAAGCGTCAAAAGAGTACAGGTATGTTAGAGAAAATTTAATCATGTACTTTGTGGTCACCATCAGATTACTCAAGAGGTTTGAGCAAGTCAATCTCCAACACGTTCCACGACAAGAAAACCAAAGAGCAAATGATTTGGCGCAGGAGGCCTCAGGGTACAAAGCGTCGAAAGACCAGGATGAAGAGGTCCAGGTAAGAGAGAAAGTACGAGCAACAATGTTATCACCGTCAGATTTGGCGATCGTGAAGTTGGGAGCCATAGATAAAAATCATTTTGAAATTCTGGATGTCGACGATGAAGATGAAAGCGATTGGCGTAAACCGCTAGTCGATTACTTACGTAATCCCGTGGGGTCGACAAATTGAAAGATAAAATATAGGGCCCTTAGCTACGTTTTGGTAAATGATGAATTATTCAAAAAGACGGTCGAAGGAGTGTTATTAAAATGCCTGGGAGAAAGTGAGGCATACGTGGCTGTGTCGAGCATACATAGCGAGGCGTGTGGGGCACATCAAGCAGGTTTGAAGATGAAATGGCTCTTGATGCGCTCAGGAGTTTATTGGCCTTCAATGCTGAAAGATTGCATTGAATTTGCTAAAGGCTGTCAAGAATGCCAATTACATGGGGGCATACAGCATGTGCCTGCAAGCGAGCTGCATACAATTGTGAAGCCCTGGCCATTTCGAGGATGGGCTCTGGATGTTATATGAGAAATAAAGCCAGCCTCGTCGAAACAACAAAGATACGTGTTAGTCGGTATCGACTATTTCACAAAATGGGTCGAAGCCGTAGCATTAACAAATGTGGACCAAGAGGCTGTGGTAGACTTTGTCCAGAGTTACATCATCTGCAGATTTGACATCCCAAAAACTATCACAACCGACCAGGGGTCAGTTTTCACTGGTCGAAAAGTGCAAGATTTTGCAAAAGAAATGGGAATCAAATTACTGACCTCTACCCCCTATTACGCACAGGCGAATGGCCAAGTCGAAGCTGCTAATAAGGTGATCATCAGCCTAATAAAGAAACACATAGGAAAGAAGCCAAGAAATTGGCATAAGACGTTGGATCAAGCTTTGTGGGCGTGTGGAACGTCACCAAAAGAAGCAACTGGAACAACCCCATTTCGAATGGTGTATGGGCATGACGCAGTATTTCCAGTAGAGATTCAGGTCCAGGCGGTCAGAACCCAAAGGCAGTACGAAATACCTTCTGAATATTACTGGAGTATGATGACAGACGAATTGGTCGACGTAGATGAAGAAAGAATGTTAGCGTTAGACTCCCTACAAAGGCAGAAAGAGAAAGTCTCCCGAGCCTACAATAAAAAGGTGAAAGGTAAAGTGTTTGTTGTTGATGACCTGGTTTGGAGAGTGATCCTGCCTATGGACAGAAATGATAGAGTTTTGGGTAAATGGTCCCCTAATTGGGAAGGACCGTTTAAGGTTTTACAGGCCTTTTCTAAAAACGCCTACGAGGTCGAAGAATTGGCACCAGATAGGAGAATCTTAAGAGTGAATGGAAAGTACTTGAAAAAATATAGGCCTCTCCTTCAAGAGGTCAAAATTTTGGCAGACTAAATAACTGTCGAAAGAATAAGGTTGGAGATAACTATGTTAGAAACCAGCTGCAAAGGCACAGAAAATAAATATACAGTGCTAGAAGTAAGAAAGATAACATTAAAGTGGCAAGAAGCCATTGTTTAAATATTACAAAAAACTTGTACAGACAGTAGAAGCGGTCAAAGCTGGCCGAACTTAGATTGGAAAGACTTAAGCTCAAAATTATAATGCAAGGACGTAGGCTCCAAAGTGTCGGCATGGGCTTTGAGCTCTTCAAGCTTCCCTTCGACAACCATAAGCTCTTCACCGACCGCTAAGGCATCACTGGTGGTTTGCTCCATAGTGGCCTGGGTAGGTTTTAGCACTTCGTCGATAAACGTGACTCCTCCTTGATAATTGATTCCAACTCACTGTCTAGAATGGCAAGTTGATGCCGAAGGGCATCAATTTGTTGACGTATTTCAGTGGCCCGTGTTTGTTTGAAAGTCAATTCCTTTTGTCGCTCCTCCATAGCCCCCAACATATTGGTGACCTCCGCGTCGACATGCGTCACCAACTCCCATTTCTCCTTTACGGAGGCCTCGGTAACAACAATCTGGCGTTCAATGTCCGGGACGCTGTCGATGTGGTGCAGCATAGGAACCAGAATTTATTCGAAAGCCGCCATTGCACGCTTGGCATAATCAGAGAGCTGGAGATCCTTTAGTTGGGCAAGCACGCTCAGGATCTCTGGACCGACAACAGGTTCATGCATGAGCACGAAAGGAAGATCAGGATTCAAGGTGTGAACGCGGATTTTGTCCATGAGAGCCTTAGCCTTCGTCGCCTCAGGGCCCATTTTGCCAGAATGGAGCTGCTCAGAGTCTGAAGAGGCATCACGCGATTTCACCAGATTGCAGAGCCTGGCAATTGCTTCTAAAGAAGAAGGCTTGATCGTCAGACCCGGGAAAGTCGAAGGGGAAGCAGTTGGCGGAGGAATAATCTGAGGAGAGGGAGAAACCGTCGACGGAGGAATAATCTGAGAGGGTTGTTGTTTGTTGGTGTCGACACATACTGGCTCCCGTGGATCCTGCAAAGGCAAGGAAGCTGAAGAAAGACTAGAGTCAGAACTAGTCAAACTGAAGTCCGGATGCGTTGCAGGACTAGTGACCGAGTCAGAGTCAGTATCACTAATCTGGATAGGGAATTCAATGAACTCACCAGCAGTGTCGACAGACTGAAATGGGCGAGCTGGAGAAGAGATCGGCGATGCGAGAGTATAGTCAGCAACAGGTTGAGTCGGCTCAGTAGAGGCCTCAGCCTGCAGAAAGAAAAATTGTGTAAGATAAGTATAAAGTATAAAAATCCAAAGGAGTAAGCAGGAAAATCGGTAAATACCTGTGTCGATGCAAGAGAGACTGCATCCTGATTTTTTTTCCCCAAGGCAGCAGCATGAGAGATGCCCGTCGACGGTGAAGCTCCCACAGCTGGATCAAGGCCCAGATTGAGGATGGAAGTGTCGACCACAATGGTGTCGACGTCTTCAACAGGAACCTCCGAAGGAGGCATTGTATGGTGCCTTTTCTTCTTGGTTTCGCCACTCTTGGAGGGAGATTCATGTTTTTTCCTCATGTGGCCATGGTGGCTTTTGGATTTATGCTGGGAAGTATGTTGGAGACACGAAGAGAGGTTATAAGCAGATATTCTAGCCAGAAGAGTAGACAAGCCGACAAGAAATACCTCAGAGCCTGCGGGGGCAGAGTGTTTGTGTTTTTTGGATATTTTGGAGTGAGAGGAGACAGTAGGTTCTGTCGAGCGTGGTTGACCCGCACATAAGTGAGATATGAGCGACCACATAGTAGTTCTCTTAAGAAGGCACAAGAGTAGATAGGAATGCTTCAGATAGGGGCATGCAGAGGAACTGGGTTTCCTTAAGACTTGAGTGATAAGGCGCCCATCATCGTCAGAAGATTTCTCAGGAGCAGTCTGCAAGAAGGGAGGGGATGGCTAAGAATAAAAACAAAAAAAAAGCCAAAGGAAACAACAGCTCAGCCAGAGTCGAACCTGCGCCTCTTGTGTCGAAGGAGTAGGTTGATTAGCAGATGCAGAACCTACAGGATTTAGAGGGATCGCTGCGAATAAACAAAAGAAACGCAAGTGAGCTGTGAAATCCAGCTAGAAAAGAGTGTTAAAATTTCCGGAGAAGTGTTACCAAGTTGTGTGGTTTCGAACACGCTAACATACTGAGGATCAATATGAAGCGGCCCTGAGTAGTCAGGTAGATAATACTTCGTTGGGACCACTTTGTCGGCCTTTTTCTTAGAGGCATTTTGTACGCATGAAATAGGACAATAAAACCACACCGGAACCAAATGACCAAAGGCCAAAGCCAGAGGACTAGATGGCAGAGGAGGGAACTTGAGGTTTCCAAAGTGAAGGGCGTAAAGATACTTGTCTTTCACGTGACCAGGGATTTTGAGTTTTGAAAGCCTGTCTGTTATTTTTGCCTTTAGTTCGACCGCAACCGTCCAAATGGTCCCACGAAGATTATCTGGTCGATACACAACTTGGAAATAATTCTGAAAAGCACGAATTTGTTTGACATGAAGAGCCTTACACTTGGTCGACTTCGCCTGCAAACAAACAAAAGCCTCAGTTAATTCAGATAGTATGGCATCAGGAGCGCCAACATAAAGGGTAAAATACGACTTCCACCAATCATGAAATTCTTTGGTACAGTAGTAGGCTGGTCGAAAAAGAAGAGAAGAGAGACATGGTCGGTTTTTCCAAATGGTTTCAAGTTCCTCTTCGACCTCGCTCCAAGGTTGACCGCAGAGGATATTGGCAAGTAATTCTTGAGAGGAGAACAGAGACTTGGGAATGAATTGGCAAAGGCCAAATTGCCTGGCCACGAGGTTAGGCTGATAAGCCACTAAACCAGGATTGTTGCTGGCGGTCTCAGCCGACAGGAATCGAGGGACCAGAAAACGCCTCCAAATGACGAAGGTTTCATCTCTATGTTCCCCGTCATCCGGAGGTAAAGGTTTGGTGAGCCACTCAGGACCCTCAGTTTAACGGCTGAAAGGGGCCATAAAAGGTAGAAAATCGACACGAGTCAACATGATGTTGAATAAGAGTCGAAACACTTGAAGGTCCAGGAAGTTTTTGTCGATAGGCGTCAGGGGGATCAACCGCTTCCAGATAAGATGTCGTTCCTCTGGGGGACACGCAACCCTCCTCATTCCGTAAGGGGCTATATCTTTAGAGAAAGTGGCATTGAGCCACAACTGCAAAAACCAGAAAGGGCCACGGACCGACACACTTTTCTTTCTGGAGTTCTCGGGGTCGAAGAGCCTAATTTGGCAGACAACCTCAGATAGAGACTTATAGAGAGAAGCTAAAATCAGTTGGCCCAAGGCAATGCCACGCTCTTGGTGTAGTTGGGTCGCCAAGAGGGCAAAGTGCTTGGCTACCTGCATAGATCTAGAACAGAAGACAAAACGGGACAACCAGAGGGTCAAAAACGCCACATGTTCCTCGTCGGTCACAGGGCCTGCAGAGGTGGCATGATGATCAATAAAATTGTTGTATGTTGGCTTGCGAGAGTCAGCAACGTCGAACCTCAAGGAAATTGGCGCTACAGCTTCGCAGTCGAAAACTTCGCCAGTCGGTTTCAAGCTAGTGATGACAGCAATGTCCAGAAGTGTCAGCGTGATCATGCCACACTTAGTATGGAAGGATTTGGTCGAACTCTCCCAGAATTGAAGGGCAGCTAATAACATGCCACAAGACTGGGGAGGGCCACAACGGGCAATCTGTAAAAGGGTATAGATGTCTGTCCTTTTCCAGTGGTCGATTTTTTCTGATTCCAATCGGTCCATCCAAGCGCAAAACTTAGGACAATTTCTGGGAGGAGCAATCCTGAAGTTCCTGTCGACGTAGCGAAGGGAGAAGGGTTGTTGAGCGGAAATCACAGGTTCAGAAATGTGACTGGCGGGGAAGAGGGAAGAGTCGTTTTTGGTAATCTCTGGGTGTCGGTTTTCTGGGAGAGGACCTAAGAACGCTAAGGGTTCATTAGCCAAAGAGAGAGAAATCAATACCTGAGAACGCCAGATTTTTTCTTTTTCTTCTGCAAACGGAGGCTCGGGAACATACTCCCTACCATCAATGTTGATGGGATGTGTGAGTTTTGCAGCAGAAGGTTTGTTGGAGCTTGCCATGGAGAGAATAGAAGATTTTTCGGTTTGAAGAAGAAGAGTTCTCACAGAGAGCAGGAGACAAGTAAATGTTGAAGCAAGAGGGCGAAAAAAGAGAAGAAGAAGAAAGAGTGAGGGTTTTATAGAGTTTAAACCCTGAGCAGAGAAGAGTGAGCGGTTGAACTTCCATTTTTGACACGTATGCCCACGTTCCCACGCTTACAGACACGTGGAGGAGAGAGGGCAAGCAAAAAGACAAACACGTTCAGTCATAAAGATGCGAAATGACGTAGACATGATTTTGTTCGTCTCGAGGGGAAAAGGAAACGTCCGCCATGATTATATGACGTCATCAGCGTTGGGTAAATAGAGGTCCCACTAAGCAAAAGTGGAAACAGTAAGGGGTAAATTGAAGTTTCAGAGATGCCATCATCTCACCAACTTCGACAGTCGAAAATGGCATCTCTGGGGGGCATTTTGTTACCACGAAAAATCTCTAAGGCATGCTGAAAGCATAGTTAATGACAGAGTCCTGTGAATTTGGGGGTTATACCCCATCAAAGGATGAAGAGGTGTTGGAGGCAAGCAAGGGTGGAAAAAACACAAGTCAAAGGATGAAGCCGACAAAAGAAGCTAGCCTGGTCGACAGGCCATTGTGTCGACTAAGGTGAAGTTTGAGACTTAAAGAATTATCGCCAAATGTGTAGAAGACAGCATCGCCCTAACGTCTGGGCGGGAGAAATTTGAAATTTAAAAATAATCAGCGGTTGCAAGAAGAATAAGAGCGCCAGAATTTGGAGCAGTTAGCAAGACATGGGTGCAACGGTTGTGTAGATCGTGTGACATAACATCTGCTAGTTTCTAGGAGTTTTAACTTATGAGCAGTTCCTTTAGTTTAGTATAAATAGAAGGTCCCACAAGGGGATCAGGGTGTTCATTTTGTAATGAAAATCACTTGTAAGAAAACTTCCCATTCCCAGCGCGAGGAAGCAAGAGTTTTTTAGAGTGCTATGTACGTGAATCACCACATTTATTTCAATGCAACTTCCTTATTTTTCAATTGTTCCCATTGAACATTTTATCTTAATTTCATTTACTTTTGAGTTATCATTTTACTTTGTCGTTTATGCTGTCGACACTAATTCTATTACGATAATAGAGTTTACCAAAAGCATGTTCGTCATATACCTCTTTTGAATGTTATAGCGCCATCGGTCACGAGTCACCTATAGGCTGTAACATTGTCTAGACCGTTCGTGTGGAAAAACCTTACGCTTGTTCGACACTTTGTTAGGAACCGTTTCTCACAAAGTCATTTTGTCGAGTTGGACAAGCTTCACTTGCACTAGCACATGTCCTGGGATCAACTGGTCGATCCTGCAAGTAACCCTTTGTTTTAAAGCCTAGGGAGGACCAGCGGTTGTTTACCAATTTCCACAGTAAACATCTATAACCTTTACTAATAGTAATGTTACTCTGCAGGATCGGAGTTCGGGACAGACGATTGGCGTCGGATGTGAGTCTCAAGGCCTCTACTACTTCTCTATGTCATCTACCACATACTCCACCACAAATTCTCCACTCATTATACATGCGCAGTTAGGTCATCCAGGTCTTCCCAAGCTACAAAAGTTGGTGTCTAGTCTATCTAAATTGTCCATTTTACATTGTGAGTCTTGTCAGTTAGGGAAACATACTCGTAGTGACTTTCCTGATCGAGTCAATAAACGGGTTGCGTCCCCTTTTGCTTTAGTTCACTCCGATGTTTGGGGTCCCTCGCGTACCGTGTCGACTTTTGAGTCTAGAGATTTTGTAACTTTTATTGATGATTTTTCACGTTACACATGGCTATTTTGAATGAAGAACAAATCTGAATTATTTTCTATTTTTGAACAATTTTATCGAGAAATAAGAACCCAATTTGGTTTGTCTATTCGTACCTTAAGAAGTGATAATGCACATGAATATTTATCCCCACAATTTCAAACTTTTATGTCATCCAATGGTATTCTGCACCAAACATCTTGCCCTCATACACCCCAACAAAACGGGGTAGCCGAAAGCAAAAATCGGCATCTTGTAGAAACCACTCGGACCCTACTTATCCATGGTAATGTTCCTCTCCATTTTTGGGGGGATGCGGTGCTCACGGCATGTTACCTCATAAATCGCATGCCCTCATCTGTCCTTAATAGTAAAATCCCTCATTCAATCTTATTTCCAAATTCTCCTCTCCACCCAATTCCTCCTCGAGTATTCGGGTCAACGTATTTTATACGCAGTCTCTCCCCTGGTCTTGATAAACTAGCAGCTCGATCACTAAAGTGTGTCTTTCTTGGTTATCATCGTTCCCAAAAGGGTTATCGTTGTTATTCTCATACTCTACAACGATACCTCATATCGACCTATGTTACCTTCTTCGAGTCTGTTCCATATTTCGGGTCCAACAACCTAGTATCTCCGGAACCTCTTCAAGAAAGTACTCCCACACCTTTTCCGACAGTTATTAATGTCCCGCCTACCATTATCCCCCACCAGTCTATGGCTCCTGACCCCCTACTTCTCGACCACTTCAAACATATCAGCGTCGTCGCCCAACGTCTGTCGTCCTCGTCCCTGAGGTCATACTTGTCCCTGAGGTCATTGCAGACTCTCCTCCGACGCCTCCACCATCACCGGATCCGATCCTGCAACCTGAGTCTGATCTTTCGATTGCCCTTCGAAAAGGTATACGTCAAACATGAAATTCGTCTCCATATTATATTGATTTATGTTATCATCGTCTTTCCCCTTTGCAGTATACTTGTTTGTCTTCTTTGTCTTCTGTTTCTATTCCTAAAACTCCAGGTGAAGCATTATCTCACCCTGAGTGGAGGCAAGCAATGATTGATGAAATGTGTGCTCTTCAAAGCAGTGGTACCTGGGAACTGGTTCCTCTACCCCCTGGGAAATCTTTAGTAGGCTGTCGTTGGCTTTATACAGTGAAGGTTGGTCCAAATGGTAAGATTGATCGATTTAAAGTTCGCTTGGCAGTCAAATGATACACTCGGATTTTTGGATTGGATTATAGTGATACCTTCTTGCCTGTAGCCAATATGGCATCTGTTAGACTTCTTCTAGCCATTGCAGCCATTCGGCATTGGCCTCTTCATCAACTTGACATCAAAAATGCTTTTTTTACATGGTGATCTTGAAGAGGAAGTATATATCGAGCAACCACCTGGATTTGTTGCTCAGGGGGAGTCATTGAATATGGTGTGTAGGTTACACAGGTCTCTTTATGGTCTTAAGCAATCTCCGAGAGCTTGGTTCGGCAGATTCAGCGTTGTAGTACAACAGTTTGGTATGGTCCGTAGTGAAGCTGACCATTCTGTTTTTTATCGTCACTCAGCCCAAGGGTGTATTTATCTTATTGTGTACGTAGATGATATTGTCATAACTGGTAGTGATCAGCAGGGTATACTCCAGTTAAAACAACATCTCTCGAATCAATTTCAGACAAAAGACCTTGGTAAACTCTGTTATTTCTTGGGTATTGAGGTAGCCCAATCTAAAGATTGTTTGGTGATTTCTCAGCGGAAATATGCTATGGATATTTTGGAAGAAACATGTTTGTTGAATGCCAAACCAACTGATACTCCTATGGATCCAAGTGTCAAACTACTACCCAATCAGGGGGAGCCTCTATCTGACTCAGGAAGGTATAGGAGATTGGTTGGAAAGTTGAATTATATCACAGTCACACGTCCAGACATTTCTTTTGCGGTTAGTGTGGTAAGTCATTTCTTAAATTCCCCTTGTCAGGAACACATGGAAGCTGTTATTCGGATTCTGAGATACATCAAATGTGCTCCAGGAAAAGGGTTAGTGTATGAAGATAAAGGACATACTCAGATAATTGGATACTCTGATGCTGATTGGGCAGGGTCACCTATTGATAGACGATCCACCTCTGGGTATTGTGTACTTGTTGGAGGAAACCTTATATCTTGGAAAAGTAAGAAACAAAACGTAGTTGTAAGATCAAGCGCCGAGGCAGAGTATAGGACCATGGCAATGGCAACATGTGAACTTATTTGGTTAAAATAGTTGCTCAAGGAACTTCAAATTGAAGAAGCATCAATGACACTTATTTGTGATAATCAAGTTGCATTGCACATTGCTTCAAATCCAGTCTTCCATGAGAGGACCAAACATATTGAGATAGACTGTCACTTTGTTAGAGAGAAGATTGAGTCAGGTGACATCGTCACAAGCTTTGTAAATTCTAATGATCAATTGGCAGACGTGTTTACAAAATCTCTGAGAAGTCCCCGAACAAATTATATATGTAACAAGCTTGGTGCATTTGACTTATATGCTCAAGCTTGAGGGGGAGTGTTGATATTTGTAAATACATAGTGTTAGAATATTTGTATATAGAATAGTCTCACATCGACTATATCATGTAATTAGTTGTAATCTCTCTCTATATAATAAAGTCTCCGTAGTGCTTTTAAAACACACGGTTTAACCTAAATGTCTCTTAGTCTCTCCTAATTCAATAAAAAGTAAATAAGCTCAGTACAAGAAAGCCAACAAAAAGTCATTAAGACGAGTGAGAAAATGTTCAAATCAAAAAAAGGCTTCACATTTTTATAAAAGTTGTACATATTAATTCAAAAAATGAAATGAATGAATGAACCTGAATAATATGTTGAGCACAAACAAATCAAACCAAATCAAAAGAGGTAAACAGAAGAACATCATCTCTGATGACCTCAAGACTGTTTTTGATCTATTTATGAAATATTCATAGCAAGGGTGTGGTACCTAAAATGTCTCCAACGATCAAGTTAATAATGGATTCAAAATAATGTTGGGAAATAAAACAAAACCATCAAATAGTTCATTAATCTATAACAAATAAAGATAGCAATGAGTTAACATACACTTGGTCAAGCATCCTTATCCCCAAAGCAACTTTAGTATAGTGATGACATGTCACAGTAAAGTGAGCAAATCATGAAACCTTGGTAGGACTAACAACTCTCTGTCAAGAAAAATCTAATACGGTTTGGTGTTGGGACTCCAAAATTACATTTCAAAATGAAAACACAATACCACTGACACCAGTATAATCAAAGAAAGTGTCAGAAATAGCTCAAAATAAACTGCAGAACTCAACCACTCACTGTATTCGGAAAGTAGCATTTCGCCACAATATTTGTGCAGTATTTATAACAAAACAATCCCCTTGTATATATATAGTAAAAACAAATTGAAAGAGGAAAATAGAAGAACATTACCTCATAAGGACCTCAGGGCTGATTTTAATATATTCATGACACGAGCATAACAAGGTTGTGGTACCTGCCTGCAAAGACTCTGACAATATAGTAAGACTTGTGACATGAACATACACTAAGAGTAGCATTTTAGAGTAAAGAAATTAGCAAGACATGATGGAATTATAAGCATAAAAGAGTGACACTAACCTTGAAGTCTGTGAAAAAGGAAAAAGAATAACGTACTAAATGTCTTTTTATTTCAAGTTACTTTGTATGAATGCATTGTATAGGACCTAAACTGACCCCTGATTATCGTATGTAAGAAATGAGTGGGACAAATAATTTGATTGTTAGATCACACAATAAGTGAAAAAACACAGATGCAATACCTGAAGAAGGAGTTTCATCCTACTCATCATGACACAAGCATAGATTCAAAATAACATTGGATAAATAAAACAACGTACCTAACAAAATCAATTTGAAATGAATAAAAAGTTGTTAGTTACTATCTAAATGACATCAAGATTGCGATTTTCCTCGTTCTTTCAGCATCGATGGCTTCTTGGGTGTTGTTAATGAGACGAAACAGTTATAACCACATCTCACCAAGCTCAATAATTTCATTCATTAACGGTAAGCGGGTTTTCTGCAGTGGTGAGGGAGTATGATGAGGTGACGATAGTGTGATCATGTGAGGAATGTCATCATCTAAGAACTCTATCTTTTGTTTCTTAATCAACATTAAAATAGATGAAGAATAACTCACAATTTCCATTGTTTGCTTCATCTTCGATTAACCGAATCACTAGGGTTGAGGCATGACTACACTGTTCAAACTCAGCCAGACCCAGGAACCAGTTGTCACCCAACATTTTCACCCTCTGCCCATTTCCAATGTTCCAACAGGCCCTCCAGTCAATGACACTCATCCACTCGTAGTTGGGTTGAAGAACGGATGGTGCTTCCAATAGGGTAGACCGTAGGCTGCTTCTGTTCTTGAACACTCTAGAAGCTTGTTGAGCATGATCACAGGCATCCCTGCATCACTTTCTAAATCTCATGGAGAAGGATTATTTTTTAAGAAGACTAGTGAAAAAAATGTGTCTATCTTCACCGATGCCGATTGGGCAAGTTCAGCCACAGATAGAAGATTAACATCTGGATATTGTACCTATGTTTGGGGTAATCTTGTGACATGGAGGAGTAAGAAACAAGGAGTTGTAGCAAGGAGTAATGCAAAGGCCGAGTTTAGAGCTATGTCTCAAGGTATTTGTGAAGGATTATGGATCCTTAGAGTCCTAGAAGAACTTAAGATGAAAATTGAGTTTCCATTGAAATTGTACTCTGACAGTAAAGCTGCTATTAGCATAGCTCATAATTCAGTTCAACATGACAAAACCAATCATATCGAGATTGATCGACACTTCATAAAGGAGAAGTTAGATGCGGGAATCATATGTCTACCTTTCGTGACTTCAACTCAACAAACTGCGGATATCCTGACCAAAAGTTTGGCAAGGCCTACTTTTGAGTATTTGATAGTAAAGTTGGGCATGATAGATATCTATGCACCAACTTGAGGGGGGTGTTGGAAAATATATTATTTCCGATTTTATTATTGTCTTTAATACTACCTTTATTTTTCTTTATTCTCAATTAAGGAAAAAATAAATTGTAATAATTGTATCTTAACTATATAAACCAGCCTAAGGATGACGAATAAAATACAACATGTAAATGTTTTTTATTGGCTGCATTTTATGTTAAAACACTTACTGTACTTAGATGTCTTGACTGATGTCATGACATACTTAAGTAGTATGCTGCAGGATTAGCTAATACAGGATTTACTGGATGTCAAACTGAATGTTATGACATTCATTCATGACAGCATTTTCTGGATGTCAAACTGAATGTTATGACATTCATCCCTGACAACAGATACTAAAGTATAGGCTAATTTTTTCTGTTATGTTTCAGTATTTATCTCAGGCTGATTTTCAGGAAACTAACAGTTGTGCCAAAATTAAGAGACCTAGCATATAGCCTATTTGTTAGCACCCTAATGTGTGGAAATTAGGTTAACTTGCTTAACCCTAATTTTATGAAATTCAAGTTCAAGGCCCAAGTACTGCATTATAAAAGGATGGCAATCCTACTTTCAGCAATTGAGTGATTGGAAGCGTGAAGAATTCAATATATCATTATATATCATTGTTGTACTTTCATTGTGTCTTGAATTAGGTTTTACTTGTGAGCCAAGCAATTATCACCTAGATGATTGCATTGGACTAAGGTGTTTATTGAGTTGTAATTGTTGTGTCAGTCTAAGCTTTTCAGCGTGAGTGTTGTGTTTCTTGATTAAAGCTTTTAAGCACAATCAAGAGTTGTTTGAAGTATATCTTCACCACTGACTTTAAAATTCTTAATGGTTGTAATCACTGCTGTGATTGAGGGGGAGTGAGTAGGTACTCAGGTCTTAGTTTAGATTGAAATTGCATTGGGTAGGTCTTAAGTCATAGGATTAAACTGGTGGTTTAAGTCTTGAATTAATACCTCTTATAGTGGATTTCCTCCCTGGCTTGGTAGCCCCCATAGTAGGTGTGTTTGTGACCGAACTGGGTAAACAATTCTCTGTGTCATTTACTGCTTTTTACATTTACTTTCTGCATACATTACCTGTCTGCGCAGAATTGGATGTCATAACATCCAGTGTGACATTGATAGTCTGTTACTAGAATTTCAATTGGTATCAGAGCAGGCACCCTGCCTATTAGTTTCTGGGTGAGATCTAGGGACGTTACCTTCTAGTACCATGGACAAGGATGTAGGATTCTCAAATGGACCACCCATGTTGGATGGTTCTAACTATGATGACTGGAAACCTCGTATGATAGCCTTCTTGAGGTCTCTGGATAGCAAGGTCTGGAGAGCTGTCAACAAAGGATGGGAACATCCAACGAAGACAAGTAAAGATGGAATCATTATGCAAATTCCTGAAGAAGAGTGGGACAAAGAGCAAGAGGCATTAGCCCTTGGAAACTCTAAGGCTTTGAATGCACTGTTCAATGGGATAAATAAGAACATTTTCAGACTGGTGCATCACTGTGAACTGGCTAAAGTAGTTTGGGATACTCTCAAAACAACTCATGAAGGTACCTCCAAGGTAAGGATGTCTAAACTCCAGATGCTGACTACTAAGTTTGAAAATCTGAGGATGAAAGAGGATGAGACTATTCATGACTTCCACATGAATATTCTTGAAATTGCCAACACTTCTGGAGGCTTAGGAGAGAAAATGTATGAAGAAAAACTTGTAAGAAAGATTCTCAGATCATTGCCCAAGAGATTTGTCATGAAGGTTATTGCTATAGAAGAGGCTCAAGATATCTGCAATATGAAGGTTGATGAGCTTATTGGTTCTCTCCAAACTTTTGAAATGGGCTTGTGTGAGAATGTTGAAAAGAAAAACAAAAGCATAGCTTTTGTATGAAATACTGAAGAGGATTCAGAAGAAGGAAATATTGGAGGTGATGAAAGTATATCAGAAGCTATAGCCATGCTTGGAAGACAGTTCAGCAAGTTCATAAAGAAGATTGATAAAAAAGGTAGACCAAATGTCAAGAACACTTCATCTGACATCAGTAGAAGATCAAAATCTGAAGAAAAGTCCAACCAAGGCAAGGGAATCCAGTGTCATGGATGTGACGGTTTTGGACACATTAGAGTTGAATGTCCTACCTTCCTCAAGAAGCAAAAGAAGGGACTATCTGTCACCTGGTCTGATGGAGACTCTGAGAGTGAATCAGAAGGAGAATCTGCAAAACATGTCACTGCACTAACTAGTGTATGTGCCTCTGATGATGACTCAAGTGGAGATGAACTTGCTACTTCATATAAAGAGTTATGTGTCAAAAGTGCAGAAGTGTGTCTACAAGGAGAAAAGCAGAAGAAACTTATCAAGGAGCTGGAAGCTGAGAAGAAGAAGAATCTGACAGTCATAGATGATCTAAATGGTGAGATAACCTTGCTGACCTCTAAGCTAGATCAAATGACAAAATCCATCAAAATGCTGAATAAAGGAACTGACACTTTGGAAGAAATTCTAAGGGTGGGACAGAAATCAGGAACCATGTCTGGTTTAGGCTTTGTGAAGGAATCCTCATCTGAATTCAAAAGCTCAAAGGCTAAAGTTCAGAAAATCAAGCAGAAGTCACAACCAATGTCACAACATCATGGAAACAGGAAGATTAATCATCAAAAGAAGAAATTTCAAAGATGGAGATGCCACTACTGTGGAAGATTTGGTCACATAAAACCCTTTTGTTACAGGTTGCATGGTTATCCTAACCAGACCCCTCAAGTCAGACCTAAGCAAAAGGCACCTAAGCATAATTCCCCTATCCAGAAACAACAATGGGTTGCTAGAATAGCTCACACATCTCTAAGGGCATCTACCAAAGAAGACTGGTATTTTGATAGTGGTTGCTCAAGACATATGACTGGAATGAATAACTTATTGGTAGATATACAACCTCATACTACCAGTTATGTGACCTTTAAAGATGGAGCTAAAGGAAAAATCAAAGGTGTTGGTAAGCTGGACAGTCCTGGAGTTCCAGAACTGAATAATGTGTTGTTAGTAAAAGGACTAAACGCTAATCTCATCAGCATAAGCCAACTATGTGATCAAGGCTTCAATGTACAGTTCACTAAGGAAGAATGTGTTGTGACAAATGGAGAAAATAAGGAAGTGATAACTGCTATCTATGGGAACCTAAAGTCTCAAACTACTCCTCAATGTGCTTCTTAGCCAAGGAAGAAAAGGAAGTGAAGCTGTGGCATAGAAGACTTGGACATCTTCATTTAAGAGGAATGAAGAAGATCATATCCAAGGAAGCAGTTAGAGGAATCCCAAAGCTGCTTATTGATGAAGGAAAAGTCTGTGGAGAATGTCAGGTTGGCAAGCAAACCAAGATGTCACATCCTAAGCTTGGACATCCTACAACATCCAAAACTCTAGAACTTTTGCACATGGACTTAATGGGACCTATGCAGGTTGAAAGTCTTGGTGGGAAGAGATATGCTTATGTGGTTGTTGATGACCATTCCAAATACACATGGATAAGCTTCATCAGAGAAAAATCAGATGCATTTGATGTCTTCAAAGATCTATGCATAAGACTCCAAAGAGAAAAGGATAGTAGTGTTATCAGAATAAGAAGTGACCATGGAAAGGAGTTTAAAAATTCCAAGTTTGATGATTTCTGCTCATCTGAAGGAATAATTCATGAGTTTTCCTCACCTATTACTCCTCAGCAAAATGGAGTAGTTGAAAGGAAGAACAGAACTATTCAAGAATCTGCTAGAGCTATGATTCATGCAAAGAAGCTTCATATGCACTTTTGGGCTGAAGCTATGAATACAACTTGCTATGTTCACAACAGAGTTACCTTGAGAAAGGGAACCTCTTCCACTCTGTATGAAATATGGAAAGGCAGAAAACCTACTGTGAAGTACTTTCATATCTTTGGAAGCAAATGTTACATTCTTACAGATCGTGAACAGAGAAGAAAAATGGACCCCAAAAGTGATGAGGGTATATTCCTGGGATACTCTACTAACAGCAGAGCATACAGAGTTTTCAACTCCAGAACTAATGTCCTGATGGAATCCATAAATGTTATTGTTGATGATAAAGATAAAGAATCCAATGTCATAGAGGATGTTGGAACATTCCTTGAGACTTCAACAAAAAATGTACAGGATACTCCTCCTGGACTTGAGTTAGAAGCATCCAACAAGGTTCCTTCTATCAGGATTCAGAAAGACCACCCTAAGGATCTTATCATAGGAGATCCCAATAGTGGTGTGATTACCAGATCAAGGGAGAATAGCTCAAATTCCTGCTTTGTATCCAAGGTTGAACCTAAAAATGTGAAAGAAGCTCTGACTGATGAATATTGGATCAATGCTATGCAAGATGAACTGGAGCAGTTTAAAAGGAATGAAGTATGGGAGTTAGTTCCAAGACCTGAAGGGACTAACATCATTGGTACCAAGTGGATTTACAAGAACAAGTATGATGAGAAAGGAGTAATCACTAGGAATAAAGCAAGACTAGTGGCACAAGGGTATACTCAAGTTGAAGGGGTTGATTTTGATGAGACTTTTGCACCTGTTGCAAGACTTGAGTCAATAAGGTTGCTGTTAGGTGTTGCCTGCATTCTGAAGTTCAAATTGTTCCAAATGGATGTGAAGAGTTCCTTTTTAAATGGCTACTTGAATGAAGAAGTCTATGTGGAACAACCTAAAGGGTTCAGTGATCCTAATCTACCAAAACATGTGTACAAGTTGAGGAAAGCTCTGTATGGATTGAAGCAAGCTCCTAGAGCTTGGTATGAGAGGCTGACTGAATTTGTAACTACTAATAGTTACAGAAAAGGAAGGATAGATAAGACATTATTTGTGAAGGATAAAGATGGAAAAACCATGATTGCCCAAATATATGTGGATGATATTATCTTTGGTGGAATGTTAGATAGAATGGTGAAACATTTTGTTAATCAGATGCAATCTGAATTTGAAATGAGTTTGGTTGGGGAATTGACTTATTTTCTTGGACTGCAAGTTAAACAGATGGAAGATTCTATGTTTCTCTCCCAAAGCAAATATGCCAAGAACATAGTTAAGAAGTTTGGTATGGATAATGCTAGTCACAAAAGAACTCCTGCACCTACTCATTTAAAGTTAACTAAAGATGAAGGAGGTTCTAGTATTGATCAATGCTTGTATAGAAGTATGATAGGTAGCCTATTATATCTAACTGCTAGTAGACCTGATATTGCCTATGCAGTTGGTGTGTGTGCTAGATACCAAGCAGAACCCAAAGTGAGTCACTTAAATCAAGTCAAGAGGATTCTCAAGTATATTAATGGGACTTGTGATTATGGTATGCTATACTCTCATGGCTCTGAGCCTATCTTATCTGGGTATTGTGATGCTGATTGGGCTGGGAGTGCTGATGACAGAAAAAGCACATCAGGAGGATGTTTCTTCTTGGGAAACAATCTCATATCTTGGTTCAGCAAGAAACAGAACTGTGTATCATTATCCACTGTAGAAGCTGAGTACATAGCAACTGGAAGCAATTGTTCCCAACTGGTATGGATGAATCAGATGCTGACTGAGTACAATGTCACTCAGAATGTCATGACATTGTTCTGTGACAATCTCAGTGCCATCAACATTTCAAAGAATCCTATCCAACACAGCAGGACCAAACATATTGACATTAGACATCACTTCATAAGAGATCTGGTAGAAGACAAAGTGATTACCTTGGAACATGTGGCAACTGAACTACAATTTGCTGACATATTTACAAAGGCTTTGGATGCTACTCAGTTTGAAAATTTAAGGGGCAAGTTGGGAATATGTCTTCCTGAGGAATTATAGCAACTAAGGATGTTAGGAATTTACTGTTTAATATTTCAAATTATTAAACAATTGAAAGTGTGCTCTGATTGGTCAACAAATAATAGTTATTTCACTTGCAACAAGCGTTACTTCTTCCACTCTTTCAACTTCCATTCACGCAAGCATCCTCTCAGAGAAATTTTTCATTTCGTCTCTAAGATACTCATCATGTCTCAACAATCCAACTCTTCTCTTTCCAAGAACATGCCTTGTTCTCCTAGCGCTGAACCAAGCAACCCTAATAGAGAAGATCCTGTTGCTGACTCTGTGAATACCCCACATGCAAGAAGACCTAAATAAAAATGTATCAGGCTTCTCCTCATCCATCGTTCTTGAGGAACGAACCAAAGAAGGTTCCAGGTATGTTCACAATGTCATTGCCACTATAGTGACTGGAATACTGTCTGGAAATCATGAGGACCCTGGGGTTTCCATTCCCTTAAACACTATTGAACTTGATAGTGTTGCTGATCAAGAAAATACTGAGTCTTTAGGAAAGAATATCTCTGATGATGTTGAGCAAACTGATGCTCATAAGGAGTCAAATGTTGACAAACCCTTAGATAATGTGGCTGGTGAGGAAGTTCATGTCACTCATGATGTCAGTGACAACCCTAACTGTGAGGCTGAAACAGTTGACCTGGAGGAACTTTCTGATAATGAGCTGTTGTCCTCTGTCCTCCCTAGCATAGCCAAAAGGGTTAAGACTAGGAGAGAAAAGAAAACTGTGGCTCAAAGGTCCCCCAGAAAGAAGATTGGTGTTCCAACCTCTTCAAAGACAACGGTGGCAGTCGAGAGTTCCCTCAAGAGGAAAGTTCATGGTCCAACCAAATCTTGGAGAAAAGTGGTGCCCAAGAAAAAGAAGACCAAGTTTGTTGTTGTTGAGTCTGACTCAGATGTTCCTTGTAATGTCTCTGACATTCTGTCAAAGAAGAAGCCAACCACTAGCAAGCTTGCAGCTAGTGTCCCTGAGGTACCAATTGACAACATATGTTTTCATTTTGCTTCAAGTGTAAACAGGTGGAAATATGTTTATCAGAAGAGGTTGGCTTTGGAAAGGGAATTAGCTTAGAATGTCCTAGACTGTAAGGATATTATGGATCTTATTCAAGAGGCTGGTTTAATGAAGACTGTGACTCAGTTTTCAAAGTGCTATGAGATGTTGGTAAATGAATTTATTGTTAATTTGTCTGAAGAATGTGCTGATGGCAAGTCTAAGGAATTCAGGAAAGTGTATGTGAGAGGCAAGTGTGTAAATTTCTCTCCTTCAGTGATCAACAAGTATTTGGGAAGGCCCGATGAAGCTCAACCCGAGCTTGAGGTGACTGACAACAAAATCTGTCAAGTCATCACTGCTAATCAAGTAAGGAAGTGGCCTCTCAAAGGAAAATTGGTGGCAAGTAAACTGAGTGTCAAGTATGCAATGCTGCACAAGATTGGAGCTGCTAACTGGGTGCCCACCAATCATAAATCTACAGTTGCTGTAATGCTTGGAAAATTTATATATGTTGTTGGAACCAAAGCCAAATTTGACTATGGCTCCTATATTTTTTATCAAACTTTGAAGCATGCAGGAAGCTTCAGTGTGAAGGGTCCTATAGCCTTTCCTTCTCTCATTCATGGTATTGTTTTCAATCAGTTTCCAAACATCTTAACTGAGAATGATTCTATGAAGAAAAGAGACAGCCCTATGTCTTTCAATCATAAGCTGTTCCTAGGTACCCATGTCCCTAACATTGTCATGAGATCAGGTGAGACATCACGTGTAAGCAATCAGCCAGGTAAAGCTGCTGTCATTGCAATGCTCAAAGAAACCTGTAGGGAATTAGAGGCAAGGAAGCTGAACTTGGAAAAATTGATTAGCTCTTTGGAGATGACTGAAGGTGATGTGCTAGCTGATGGTGGAGAATTTGGTGAAGCTACTGATGTTGCAGAAGAAGCTGAAAGACGAGGTAAAGAGGGAGAAGCAGATGCGAGTCCTGATGATGGCACAGATGATGATGCTGACTCTGAGTCAGATAACTAGAACATTTCTTGTGTTTCTGATAATTGCTTGTATTTTTATTTTTTTGGTCAGTAATATTAAGTGTTGCTTTGGCAATATTTTTGACAAAAAGGGGGAGTAACACTTGTACCCCAGGACAACAGATTTCTTTGAAGGTGAAGGTCCTCTAAACAAGAGGTTATGTTGTTGTTTGCTCTCTGCTTGATCTTCTCTTGTGTTGCTGCTGTTTGAAGTTTAACTTCTATGTTTGCTAAGTGTATTAGCTAATTTGATTCTCTGCTTGGATGTGTGCCTTCTGCTGCTGTGAACTCTGTTGTGATGCCAAGTTGTTTTAGCCAAAAATTTGCCAAAGGGGGAGTTTGTAGATGTTTTTGATTGGCTGCATTTTATGTTAAAACATTTACTGTACTTAGATGTCTTGACTGATGTCATGACATGCTTAAGTAGTATGCTGCAGGATTAGCTAATACAGGATTTACTGGATGTCAAACTGAATGTTATGACATTCATTCATGACAGCATTTTCTGGATGTCAAATTGAATGTTATGACATTCATCCCTGACAGCAGATGCTAAAGTATAGACTAATTTTTTCTGTTATGTTTCAGTATTTATCTCAGGCTGATTTTCAGGAAACTAAAAACTGTGCTAAAATTAAGAGACCTAGCATATAGCCTATTTGTTAGCACCCTAATGTGTGGAAATTAGGTTAACTTGCTTAACCCTAATTTTATGAAATTCAAGTTCAAGGCCCAAGTACTGCATTATAAAAGGATGACAATCCTACTTTCAGCAATTGAGTGATTTGAAGCGTGAAGAATCCAATATATCATTATATATCATTGTTGTACTTTCATTGTGTCTTGAATTAGATTTTACTTATGAGCCAAGCAATTATCACCTAGATGATTGCATTGGACTAAGGTGTTTATTGAGTTGTAATTATTGTGTCACTCTAAGCTTTTAAGCGTGAGTGCTGTGTTTCTTGATTAAAGCTTTTAAGCACAATCAAGAGTTGTTTGAAGTATATCTTCACCACTGACTTTAAAATTGTTAATGGTTGTAATCACTGCTGTGATTGAGGGGGAGTGAGTAGGTACTCAGGTCTTAGTTTAGATTGAAATTGCATTGGGTAGGTCTTAAGTGATAGGATAAAACTGGTGGTTTAAGTCCTGAATTAATACCTCTTATAGTGGATTTCCTCCCTGGCTTGGTAGCCCCCAGAGTAGGTGTGTTTGTCACGGAACTGGGTAAACAATTCTCTGTGTCATTTACTGCTTTTTACATTTACTTTCTGCATACATTACCTGTCTACGCAGAATTGGATGTCATAACATCTAGTGTGACATCGATAGTCTGTTACTAGAATTTCACAACAGCTTTTATCAATTTTTTCCAATAACAATTAGGTACATAGAGGACAGAAGTAACCGAGAGAGAAGGTAGAATTCGAACAGTACCAATCCCTTCGGATCGGGTTTGAGAACCATTGGCAGAAATTATAGTAGGTAAGAAACCGAATGTAGAGAGGGAAGAGAAAAGATTTTTATTACCGGTAACATGATCAGACACACCAGAATCAAGGACGGGTTTGAGAACCATTGGCAGAAGTTATAGTAGGTAAGAAACCGGATGTAGAGAGGGAAGAGAAAAGATTTTATTACCGGTAACATGATCAGACGCACCAGAATCAAGGACCCAAGATCCAAGAGAAGATATTGAGAGAGACAAGCAGATGAATTACCAATGTGCGCTACCGAAGCAGTAGAATCTAAGTTCTGATAGTTCTGATACCACCTGGATTTGTTGCTCAGGGGGAGTCATCGAATATGGTGTGTAGCTTACACAGGTATCTCATCGGAAGACAGTGGATCAACCGGGTAAAGTACGGCGAAGAAATAATTGTCTCTTAGCAGGCTCTGTGTTCGCAGTTGATTTTGGCGAACAACCTCTAGTTTTCCAAAACTCGTCGAATTGGGTTACTTACAGGATCAACCACACAAATCCTAGGACATGTGCAAATCTAAATAACTTTGTAAATCTCTAGAACAACTTTTGTATCTTTCATTTGGTTCACTAAGTCTTTCATGTCGAAAGATATTGATTACAAATGCTTAAATAAAAGTAAACATAACAAGGTTAAGATAAAATGGCGGAATATAACTGGCGAAGCATAAAGTGTCGAAAAGAAAAATGCAGAAAGATAAATGACTGGTAAGTGTAAAGGAAAATTGGTAAATAACTTTGAGTTTTATAAAGTAAAACTTTAAAGAAATGGTGTTCGTTTACACGTACATGTTCCAAATATGACTCTTTTCTCTCACACGGGTACTTTGAGTATTTTGCAGGAATTTTGTACAAGTTTTCACACCCTTTTTCTGATGACAACTATCATATTTATATACAAACAAAATAACTGTTACTAACGAACAAATCCTAAAACTGTGACAATTGGATTTCTTCCTTTCGCCAGATGCTTCCACGCGTCTTCTGCCAAATGTCACAACTCTTTTGAATTTAAAATTTCACTTTACGTCGAAATGATGTCTCTCTCCAGACTTTGTCGAATTGTCGAAATACCAATATGTCGAAGTGTCGAAAACACTTATCAACTAAACTGTTAATCTCATGGCGTCATTTGTCGAAAGAACCATTCTGCATACTAATCTCATGGCGTCAAAAACGCATGTATACAAATTGCCCCCCAGCAAAGATGTTTCGACTGTTTTGGAGAAACAGTCATTTGTTGTCAACCAGTGTTTTGATGCCATGTTATTCAATTTCATTATTTCCAAGTTTTTGTAATCTCAAGTTCCAATACAGATTCATCATTACACTTTCTCTAAGATGTCACGTCTAGCCCACGTTCAGACTCTACCTCCATCTTATCCTAACATCATGGCCTCTTTTCAACTTCCACCTCTTCAACATCACCATGAAAATCAGCCACGTGTCCCACGATCATCATTAAAATTTTAAAGTGTTTTTATCATCTTCCTTCTATAAATACCCATAACCTATTTTCTCTGAACTTTTTTAACGCTTCAGAATTCCTTTCTTCATACCCATTTTTCTTAAACTTTCAACTTTCCTGAGAAAAATTCCTTTGTTCTTCCCAACAATGGCTCCTCACAAATCTTCCAGCGGCAAACATTCCAAGAAGAATCAAGATTCAGCTCTTTCTCCTGCGCATGATTTGAAGGGACCAATGACTATTGGAAACCAACAATATGTTCCTGAACCTCCCAATGAGAGAGAGAAGGAATGTATCTACAAATCCCAGGGATTAATTCCTGTTCTTGTTTCTGGAAACTGTCACGCTATGTTAGGTCCACTTCCGAATCCAGAGATTAAGCCATATCGTTTAAAAGAATTTTTTCCAACCTATTTCCATACCAAACCCATAGGTGCTGGAGTGAAACCTCAACCTAAAGAGAAAGCTGTAGAACAAAATGACCCACCGAGTTCGACGGATGATGGAGAGTTGAACTTAACTTATTTGAATTACACCAGGATATTTAGAACTTGTCCATGGTCGAAAGACCCTTCAAACTACTTATCTTGGCTAGATAAAGTTGAAAAGATTAAAGGGGATTTCTGGAAGGAAGTAGGTATTTTCGACCTCATTCAATTGTCGAGAGCAGGACCCAACATTTGTCCCAATATGCTCTTGGCTTCCCTCTATTTTTGGGATAGTACCTATAACACTTTTCACCTTCCTTGTGGGATGGTTACGCCCACTCTCTTCGACGCAGCAACCATCGTTGGCCTTCACCCCAATGGGATAGATTTCGACCCCATTAACCTAAACGAAGATACCATCGTTTTCGACACTAGCTTTGCTCCATACTCTTTATTTACGTCTTATTATCATGACAAGAGTACCACGGAAGTCTCAGATGTCGAACACATACCCTTTTTGACTCTGTGGCTATCCAAATATGTGTTTTGCTCTCGTTCCCTCCAAGTTGCCAAGAGATTCATCACCATGGCCAATCAGCTTCACGCAGGCACCAAACTATGTTTGAGTGAAATGATTTTGGCAAATCTTTACGAATCTTTGAGTGAGAGCGTACATATTTTGAAAACCATCAAAGATCAAGGTAAAATCAACTTGTCAGGACCTTTCTGGCTTTTACAATTATGGCTCAATGCCACCTTTGAAGCCTCTCTTCCTGTAGAACCAGAGGTGGACGAAGAAAAAGTGAAAGACAGGACTGTTGAATGGCCTAGGTTGGTGCAACTAACGCCAACTGATGAAGGAATTAGCCTTCAACAAGCTTTCAAAAGTTATGTCATGATGTTTGCCAAAAGGTATCATTTTACTTCGACCATGGCACCTTTTTCTAATAGAAAAATTGGGCCTGACTGGTTTACCCAACAACTGCCCTTGGAAATGCAGAAGGATGAAAATATATTTTTGGATGTGTGGGAATCATTTTTAACTCCCAGGCTCCTTTTTTCTTATCGTAACGCCACTAAAACCCAAATAGCTTTGATAGTCTATCAACCCAATCTTGTTGCTAGACAGTTTGGTTTGATCCAAATAAAACCTCGACCCATATTCCCCAAAAAAGGATCCATCATTTTTTACAAGTCCCTTCATACTGAAGATGAGAGCAAAGAACTGTCGAAGAAGCTGACCGATGACTCTCTTGACATTCGACCAGTGATCTTTCGACCATCTTTTCTATGTACTCCTGAGTTTGATGAGTGGTGGAATGATTATTATTCTACCAGATTTTTTGACGTAGCAGCCTTCACTACACATTTAACAAATGCTTTTGCTTTTGTGCAGGATCGGACCAAAAAAGGTATTCAAAGACACATTAGAGAAATACAAAAATTTCAAAAATATTTCGAAACTGCGTATAGACCTAATGATCTTAGTCGAACCATACATGAAGCAGCAATAGAATTAAAATGTAAATTGACGGAGAAGTTTGAAAAATTGTCATTGCCTTCAAATGTTCGACCAAAGGCGCGCTATGACTTGGCTTTCGGTTGTCATCCACCAAAATTTCCTCCTCTGCCAACTGCTGAATTTGGCGTGGCATTTAGCCCTCCATTTCCAGATTGGTTCGTTTGTGGGGACTATATGAAAATTCTTCGTCAACAATACAAAAAACCTGCTGAGCGTGTGGTTCCGACTAAGTATCATCTGGACGAATACCAAGGACACCTTCATATTGGAATAGAACACGTTCACGTGGAAGATCCCATTCTTGAAGGTGTTCACAGAAAACATGATTTTTCATTTGTTATTCTAACTGTATTATCATGTGTCTCTTACATTCGTTTCTGAATCTCCTTTCTTTCCTTAGCTGTAAGGATTCCTACAAAGAAAACGTCTGTCGAAGCATCACCAAGTGCTGCTAAGAAATATTCGACAAAGGTACAAAAATTACTCTTCTCATTTATTCTTTTTCCCTTTTAAGAAACTAACTGGCTTTGGTCTGCATGACTAGGTAAGTCGAAAGCCCCCATCAGTCCAAAAAAGAAAGAATGAAGAGGAGAAAGAAGAGGATAAAGTTCCTAATGAAGAATCTGGTGACGAATCTCCAGAGCTAATCCCCCCTCCTCCTCAGAAGAAGAAAATTAAGAAGGTCTATTCCCAAAGATCCATTGTTAAATCAACTAGAAAGGATTCTGCAAGTACTCCCACTGCTAACCTTCAGTCGAAGGATACGGAGAGTGGGAAATCTAGTTTTAACACTGAGATTCCTGAGGTAAATCTTCATTTCGACTGCATATGTTCATCTTCATTGCATCTCTTTCTTCTAACTTAGAATGATTTTCAGAAACAATTGGCTGTCGAAAGAACACCTGAAAAAACTCTGGAAGAGACAGTCCAAGAAGAAGATATCCCCACAAGTGATCATGACAGGCAAGCTGTAGCAGAATTCGACGCTACAATGGGTGAAGCTTCTGAAGACGAATCTCCTCCTCATCCAGGATCAAATGCTGCAAATCAGGGTGATGATACTGACATGGAAGCTGGGGTCGAAGATGACCATGAAGACGAAACTGCTAAAGATGGGGATGACCAGTCGAAACAAACAGAGGCTGGGCAAACTTCAGGGTGAAACACTCAACCTGCTCCTGACCAGACCCAAGGAAGTGGAAAATCAACTGGTTCGACTGGTTTCTCTCGCGAAGAGCTTGAGAGTCTCAAAGTGCAGAAACCCTTAGAGTATCTGAAGGCTATGCTTAGCGCTTGTTTTAATTTTCAAGATTCTTCGCAGAGCAGTTCGACTACTTCTGGGGCCACTTCTGAAGCACCATCTCTTGACAACATTCTGACGAAGATTAAGACGAAAATCCTTGATGTTGATTTGTTCAAAATTTTGGAAGAAAACGCCCTTGCTCACATTGAACTTAAGAAAATTTTGAAATAAATAAACGTCTTGGAAACTTCTGCTGAGGTTGGCAGTTTTGTGATGGAGCTGATGACCCTTATTGACTTGGCGACTGCAGACCTTCATCGTCAAAGAGATCTTTCCCAGCAAATCTCCTCAATGTCTGAAACTCAAACTGCTGAATGGGATGTTGTTGCAACTTCGACTGATAAAGTTTCAAAGCTGCATCAGCTTTCTGAAACTTATATCAAAGAAGTTACTGCTTGTGATGATAATATCCAGAAATGGGAGAAACAAATAGCATCACTTCAAGAAAAAATCTCCCAAGAGAAAAGACGCAAAGCATCCATACAACAACCTAAGCAGAATGAGATCGACGACGAACTGAAGGTAGGTATTCGACATGCAGAAAAAGCTCAGCAACTTAGTCAAGAGATTGAGACTCTCTCTACTCACAAAAGTCTTTGTGACCATCGACTCCAGTTTCAGAGGAAGAAATTTGCCACGTTGAAGGAAACTTTTGCTAGTATCAATTTGTAGTCGAATTAATTTAACAATTCTCAGCCCTTTGAGGCTTTCTCTGTAATAACTTTAGTGCCATTTTCATTTGGCAAAGCTATCACAATTATGTTTACAATTATTCTACTGTTATTTTTACTTCCTGCAATATTGGCTTATATTTTTTCAAATACTTGCCATTTATCTTTAAGATTCTCTCATCTTTTCCTATCTCTTAAATCTCATACGCACCATTTGAAAAACTTTTCAAAATCTGGAAAGGTCCTTCCCACTTAGGAGACCATTTTCCCATTAATCTATCTTTTCGATCCATAGGAAGGATTACTTTCCAGACAAGATCCCCAATTAAAAAGGTCTTGAATTTTACTTTCTTATTGTAAAACTTTTCGACTCTTTCTTTTTGTCTCTTTATTAGATCCAATGCGCGCAACCTTTCCTCGTCTAGATCAACTAATTCGTCCATCATCATACTCCAATATATATCTGATGGGATTTCGTGATGTCTCTGCACTCTAACTGATTGCAAATATATTTCGATTGGTAAAACAACATCATGTCCATAGATCAATTTAAATGGAGTCGAATTCGTTGTTTCTTTTGGAGATGTTCGACATGCCCACAAAACTTGATCTAAAGTTTTATGCCAGTTTCTAGGTTTTTTCCCCACATGCTTCTTGATCAAATTTATCACTACCTTGTTGGCTGCTTCAACTTGCCCGTTGGCTTGAGCATAGTAAGGTGTCGAACTAAGGAGTTTAAACCCTGTTTCTTGTGCAAATTTCTGCATATTTTTACCAGTGAACACAGATCCTTGATCTGTGGTTATTGTTTCAGGTATTCCAAATCTGTAAATTATGTACTTTTGGATAAAATCTATGACTGCTTCTTGATCCATATTTACCAATGGTATAACTTCAATCCACCTAGTGAAGTAGTCTATCCCAACCAAAATGTACTTTTGCCCTTTTGAAGAGGCTGGTCGAATTTCACCAATCAAGTCTAAAGCCCAACCTCGAAATGGCCAAGGCTTTATAATTGAATGCAACTCACTTGCAGGAACATGGGGTATGCCTACATGTACCTGACATTCCTGACATCCTTTTGCAAATTCGACACAGTCCTTCAGCATTGTTGGCCAATACATTCCTTGTCGAAATAATAACCACTTCATTTTATGACCTGCTTGGTGTGCGCCACACGCTCCACTGTGCACATTCGACAAAGCTATGTAAGCTTCATCTTCGCCTAAGCATTTCAACAAGACTCCTTCTGCAGTCTTTTTGAACAATTCGTTTCCAAAAAGTACATAACTTAAAGCTCTGTATTTTATCTTCCTTTCGGCTTTCTGATTTGGGTCTTGTAGATAATCCCTGATGGGCTTTCTCCAGTCTGCAATTCCTGAATCATCTATATTGAATATCTCAAAATTTTCTTCGTCACCGTATCCTAATCTTATTGACTCCAAATCTGATGGGGACAACTTGGTGGACACGACTCTTCTTCTGACTTCAATAGCCTCTTCTAACTTTTCCTTCGACACTTTGTATCCAAACGCCAGTTGAGCAAGGTCATTCGCCTCTTGATTCTCCACCCTGGGAATGTGCCTAAAGGCCACATTGTCGAATTCCTTGAGAAGTCTATTGGCTATTACAAAGTACATGATTAAATTTTCTTTCACACATTTATATTCTTTAGTCAACTGCTTTATCACCAGTTCAGAGTCACCCATTATTTCGACTCTTGTTGCCCCCAATTTCAATAATATTTCAAGTCCAGCAATCAAAGCTTCATATTCTGCTTCATTATTAGAATGGGAGGATGAGGAAAGAATTCATTAATTATAGTTTTATGTTTGACAAGACCTTCGGTCTTGTGCCTACGTGCCAACATATAAATGAGGGATCAAAACCTCGTAGTTCCTGCTATAAATTGCAAAATGAGTGTGTTGGTTTTAAAAAAACTTAAGTTTGAAAAGGCACAAAGGCCTAAAATGATTTGAATGAGTTAGTTCTTTTTGGCTTTTTGAAATTTTAAGTCAAGTATAGTTAAGTTTATTTACAGGTTTGATTTAAGAAAATAAGTTTGAAAATGCAATGGCATAAGGCCAAAGTTTCTAGCTTTTGCAAAAGTGGTCAACATTTAGAACAAAAAGTAGTTCACACAAAGAAGGTTTTAAAAATGGAGGGAGAGATTTTGAAATTAAAGAAATGGAGAGAAAATGAAGAGACTACCCTATGTACAAGAATTTAAAAGTTTAAAATTGAAAAGATCTGACCAAATGGGAGCAATCCAATAGACAAATATGTCAATAGAAACTCAGAATCCCCTTGGACTTTTTTAGGATCAAGCAAGACACAAATGCACAATTATATCAATCTTGAAGAGAAAAGGCATCAAATAAAGATGGCCTCATCCAAGCTTATCCACTTCAAAGATCTTCCTCAAAATAGCCCATGCAACAGATGAATTCCACAATTCACAGGTTCAACATAACAACTTATCAATGATCAATGTTGCAGATGAATCTGGAGAGATCTAGAATGATGCATCAGATGAATTCAAATTGAAATCACTTGGTTCTTCAAAAAATTGACATTGGCCAAGTCCATTAGCAAAGGAATGTTTCCTAAGTTCTAAGTCCAATTGGGCAAGATCAAACCAACATTCCATTCAAATGTCTTTTAGGGTTTTTGTTTTTATTATGTACATTAATGGTCAAAGACCAAACAGACAAGCAAACAAAATAATATCACAATATGGTCCAAGTGGACAAAGTAAAATTACATTAACATAAACAATTAGAATGATATGTATAATGGAAAATGATAATAGAATACTGAAAGTAAATTGCATTAAAGTAAAGACTTGAAAGTAAAAGTTAATGGTTAGTAAGTTAATAGTTAGTTTTGTTTTGCTTTTGATTTCAAGACATTCTTTGGAGAATACTCAACCCACTTGCCACAAGCATGGATCCTTGAACCAAAACATCTTCTAAAGGAAGAAAAGAAGGCCAAGTTTCCACACAATACCATGGAAGATGGGAGACTTACAGTCTCACTAACTAGAATGCTTATGTCTTTTATGTCAGAAATTTAGCGCTATGTTAAGAAATTGTTATTGGACTTATGTAAAAGTCACAACTATTTGAGGCCGGACAATAAACTTTTGGTGTTAATGCATCTTAGAGACATAGTATTAAGAACTATACTCATTAAACATACCACACACAAAAAATATGCAAAGGTGTGGCCTAATCTCATCCATACTCATGTTAATCTTTCAATCAACTAGCATTAGAACTTTGAGATGTCATTGGCCAATTGAAAATGAATGGATGACAAAGGGGAATTAGATTAAGAGGAGAGGGGATGAATGAGATTACAAATTGGTTAAAGGAGGACTTTTACCAAATTAATATTATTCATTCATTTTGGGAGATGGAATGTACATTACATCAATCCCCTAAATTCAATAATATTAACTTGACAAAGTCAAATTAACCTTGACCAAGGCCCAACAACAAATGAGAAACTCAATTAAGTCAATACAAATGGTCAACACAATTAAAATGACATTTATTCAATTAAAAATAGTAAAATAATGTATTAAATTAAATATGTTTTGTCCAAATCCCAAAATGTCATCAAAACACCAAATAAATGGCCATGAGATTTATCATAGGTATAACAAGGTCAAAGGACCTTGGAGAAAAAAATTCATAACTTTTGGGCACTTAAAAATATTTTTAAACAATTAAAAACAAATGAAAAATCCATTAATTCATGAAAAATATTAATAATGATCCACAAAATAATTTTAATTCAGAATATGAAAGGGAAAAATATTTGAATTTTTTTGGGGAAAGTCCCATATTTTTAGGATTAATATTAAATTTATTATGAATTATTGAAGAAAATGGAATTAAACTAAAAATCAGAAAATTCAAAAATACGTGGACCATCAGATCTCCCTCATTAATTGAGGTGGCAGATCTAATGATCCAAAATGCGCGTTCCACCAATGCCTCAGTCAACAACGTTGTAACATGAGTAATCATAAGGAACAACTATGATTAAAATGTGGAGCATGGATCACATGGTTCAGACTCAAGACACATCATCACCGGAGCCAGAGCTCCGGTTGTCTTCTCCAGTGAACTTCACCGGACTGGTCAACATGAACCATCACCAAAATGCAAAACAGGGACATGATTTTAAAGAGAAAATATCACTGAGCACGAATATCACCTCCAATTCATCCAATTCCAACTATATTGAGAGATATGTGGAATTGAAAAATGAGGTTCATGATCTGAGTTGCTTCAATTTGGCCTCAAAGCAACTCAATCATCTTGCCTACATTGGTAGGACTTCAGACAACACAAGAATCAATGAAATTGAGCAAGAATCAAGGAGAATCGAAGAGTTTAAATTTTCTGCAAATTACCTTCAATGGAGGTCTGAGCTTGCTAGATCTTGATCTGAATCGTGCTTGGCTTCACTTCAATTTCTTGCAGAAGAGGAATGGAAATGCTTAGAATCAATGGACTCCTGGAGAATTGAATTCCAAAACAGTGGAGATTCAAGCTCAAATTCAAATGAATTTATCAAGGTTATCTTCTTAATGTGAAGGGTTTTCAATGTAGATTCAAAGCTAGTGCAATGTGTGTGTTAATTCTGAGCATAAGTGCCTCAATTTATAGGGAAATCAAATGATATTTGCACACTCTTTCCACTTTCCAAATTTTGCAAAATGATGATGCAAAGCTGCATGGGCACGCATAGGCCCATGGAATGATGGTTTGAAAGTCCAAAATGAAGTTGAGATGCTTTGAATATGGATTGGATTGCAAGGTACATGTGCATTGTCACTTGAAGATTGATCCATGCCAAATGATATCAGCCTGTTTAAGCCATGTGTAGCCTATGCATTTGTCATTCAAAATGCATGAATTTTAGCTCTTTGGAAAGGTAAGATCAAGAGGAACAAGTTTGATGTTGAACACTTTTTCATTTGGAGCTTGTAACTTGGAGATATTTGAGGTGGAAGTTTGGAAAAATTTGACATATCAAATTTTTTCTAAGTGTCAAGCCATATGTCTCAATATTCCACCATGCTTAACATTTTATAGGAGCTTCAAATGAGAAAAGTGTCTTCATCAAAGTTGTAGCTATCTCAAAGAACTTTAAAATTGTCACTAATTTCACGTCATTTGGATTTGGAATGATAGAGTTATGCATTTTTGAAGTATGGAAAAATCACTTGATCAATGGTATAGGTCAAAAGTGACCTATAATGTAGCCTCATATCACATGTTCAAAGAAGTTGAATTAGATCTTACTCCAAACATAAAAGTTGAAGTATACACATTGAATTTTATTGTGAAACTTGTAAATATTTCATCTCATAAAAATTGAGCAAGTTATGGCCTTGGGAAGTTGACTTTCAAATTAGGGTTTAGACAAAATGACCTATAATGTTTCAACATAGAAAATGATTTTCCAAGAAAAACTAGATCTAGGTCTCAACATGAAAGTTGTTTATAATGTCATTTAGAGTATGTTTTATCTTGGAATCATTTTCATATGGTGAAAATTGTAGGAGATAGGGTCTAGGGAGACCTAATTTTGATCAGATGAATTCATCTGGCCAACTACCATCAACCAACTGGCTAACTTCCAATTCGCTTGACTTTCTTGGCTCATGGTAGATCATATATGCATAAGATGATGAAATTTGAAGTGTCCCTTGAGAAATTTGATCAATTGGTGAGATAGCTTGTTGGAGAAGTTACTCAAGATACCCAGTCAAACTAGGGTTTCCAAGGCAAATCACCCTCAAACTCTTGAAGCAAACTTGATCAATATAACATGTAGAGATCATTAGGGATCATATATGTTCATAACCATTCTTGAATCAATTCTTGGTTGTACCCTTGTTCATGAGGGTCTCAAACCCTAGATGTGATCTTGATGAATCAATGAGATCATGCCCTTCCTACAAAAGAGTTAGATAGATACAAAGACATATTTTTGGTATTTTGGTTAGTGAAATGATAATATACAAGTATGATATAATCACAAGATGCTCGGTGATCTCTCCTAAAACAAACCCAATGAAGAGGGGGTAAGTAGGATACCAAGGTATGATCCCAATGCTAGTGCATATGATGGAATTACATGAGGGATCTTAGGGTCAAAATTGGGGTCTTACAGCTGCCCCTATTTAAGGACATTCTAACTGAGGAGGCGAAGGTTAAAATCTTCAGCTCGACTCAGTATAATGGGCTTAAATAACAACATAGAGAAACAAATTTTGGTCCCTAAGAGACCTCATGATGCATATGATATGAATGCAAAAGCAACTACTTTGTGGGGAGATATTGCCAGAAAGGAAAAGAAATCAGAGAGACCGAAAGTCCGCAGGAGCACAATGCATTCCATAAGGAAAACTCACTCGGGAGACAGAGACTCTGGGGGGTAAAAATGGGTTATGCGTAGGCCAGGCTACGACTTAAAGTTACTGGGGGACTCGAGGAATTCCATATAAATGGAGAGACTCAGCCGGGGAAACAAACAACATCTGCAGGGGATACGAATAAGTCAGGATAAAACTGAAATACTCGACTCGTGCAGGGAAAAAGCAATTTCACTAAGGAAATGCACACTTAACTCAATTGGGGAAGAAATAAACTTCAACACAGGAGGAGCAGAAATCTATTACCTACTACCTGTTACCGAGTAAGGAGATAATAAAGATCTGACAGGGAGAACATCCGTCACCGGTTAAGATGAACATATCAAGGATGACTCGCTGAGGAAAAGGCAGGAGGAATTTTCATTACCGGTTACTGGGTAAGAATAGCCTTGCTGGGGAAAACTGCAAGAAATAGGATTTACAACTACCAGTTACTGGGCAGAAGACCAAGGATGAGAGTATCCGTCATCGGTTAGGATGAACATATCAAGGATAAATTCGACAGGGAAGAAAATACGTCACCGGTTAATATGAACATATCAAGGATAGACTTGCCTGGGGATGTCAAGGAGGATAACCGTCATCGATTAGGATGAACATATCAAGGATATACCAATTGAACAACAAAAGGGGAATTACATCTATCGAAAAATGGATAGAAAACCGTCGAAGAGAAAAATCCGTCACCGATTAGGATGAACATATCAAGGATTAAACTCTGCTAGGGGACACAATAGGATTTACAACTACCGGTTACTGGGTAGAAAACCAAATCAAAGAGAAAATCCGTCATCGATTAGGATGAACATAGCAAGGATAGACTCTGAAAAAGGGAACAAAAGTAGGAATTACATTTATCAGTTACTGGATAGAATACCAGAGAAGAGAAAATTTGTCACTGGTTAAAGTGAACATATCAAGGATAGACTCCGCTCAAGGAGAACAATAGGATTTACAACTACCGGTTACTGGGTAGAAGACCAACAAGGAGAAGAAAACCCGTCATCGATTAAGATGAACATATCAAGGATTAACTCTCTGAGGAACCAAAATAGGAATTACAACTACCTTTTTACTGGGTAGAATACCAAAGAAGAGAATATCCATCACCGGTTAGGATGAACATATCAAGGATATACCTTTCAAGAAAAAGATCCACTAGGGACTCCGCTGAGGAGAAAAATGGTACTTTTGTCGGGTATTGGGAAGAAGTAACAAACTGCAAACTAAGAAGAATATTATAAGTTATTGGGTAATAGACTCTTAGGGGACCAAAATATCTATCTAGGTAAGAGCTAGAAAGAAGAAGGTCAATCAAAACTCAACCCAATGAGGACATAACTCAAGGGGAGTAATTCCATCCAGAAAATTTGCTGCGGAGGAAACTGAAATAACAATCATCCACAAGGAAACAAACTCAGTCGGGAAACAGAGAAAGGTTAAAGTCTTTTCTGCTTAGTGGCTGACATTCTATAATTGAAAGAAGACAGGCACCATATTTGGTATGGGGATAAAGTACCGCTATAACAGAGAATAAAAAAAATCTCAAACAAATCAAATATGAAGATGCAGGATACGCAGATCATGAATGTATTTGCGTATGTATATATGGTGATTATGCTGACAAAACGATCGTGAAGGATACAAAGGTGTCGCAAAGAAATTGAACCACCAGTACGATCCTCGGCCAATCCACAAATCATGGAGACAAACTGCTGGAGAACAGAGAGATCAACATCCCAAAGGCTCAACCTTGGTCGGGGAAAGAGATCTGCTGAGGATAAAACATCCAAACCGTAGGGAATTTTAGGTCAACACCATAAAAATGGGAGACAACCCTACTGGGGAACAAATCAAAAAGCTGCTCAGAAACCAGGAGGAAACTCTGACTGGGAACAAAGATACAACAATCGGTGGGGACACCAAGGCGATCTATTGGGGAGAGATCGAACATCTTCTGATGACGATTTACCTGTTGAGAAAAAATGAACTCCGCCGGGAAGGCCGAAACTCTGTTGGGGATGGAGAAAGAAACTCCACTAGGATGTCAAACATCTTGGCGACTTCACTGGAGAAAACAATACGCCACAGAGTATATGAATCAACCAACTCAGCTGGGGAAACAGAAAGAAACTCCACTGGGAGATCAAACACTCCACCGGGGAACTGAATCCGTTAGCTGGGGATAATAGCACTCTACTGAGGAAATGAATCAACACTGATGACTAGGGATACCCGAAGAGTTACTGCTTGGGGAACCTCAGATGCTTCACACTTAAGGACTTACTTTTCACTGAAATGCTATTGATATTACTGTTACTTGCTTTGGAAAAGTTCTTGCTCTTATGTATTAAAGAAAACTTGATTTTAATTTAAAAATTTTAATTTCAAAATGATCATAATAAAATTTAAAACTATTGGCTGAAGTAAATAAGAGTAGAAACAATTGGATAAAAGCTCAACTTTATTTAATAGAATGGTAGTTTGTAAATGACAAGACTCCATAGATTTTACAAAGTTGAAAATGGTAATTTACATGGAAAAGGGTTACATTGAATACAAATGATCCTTAATTCCTCTACCAAATCTTGATATTCACTGTGCTTTTGACCGCTGCTGGAGATGAATCGATGTCCACCCTTGTGCTCAAACAAGTCTTCAAAAATCACTGAAGATCAGCAGAATGCAGTTACTTGCCATAATCCCTAATTTTTGCATAAGTTGCCCCAAGGTGAGGCACTCAACTTATCGGGAAATTCTTTTCTGTTTTTATGTCTCTAATTTTTGCCTGGATCGCCCTTTCGGGTTTTCAATCCACTGAGACGCTCATTTTTGCCTAAGCCGCCCTTTCGGGTTTTCAACTTAGCGAGCTATTTTTTTCTTTTTAGGCGAAGTATTTCTTGCCTGCATCTGCATTCACAAGACGAGTGAACTCTTCACCATCCATAGTTGTAAGAATCAAAGCACCGCCTGAAAAGGCTCTCTTAACAACATATGGGCCTTCATAATTAGGAGTCCATTTTTCTCTGAAATCTGGTTTTAACGATAAAATCTTCTTGAACACAAGGTCACCTTCTCTAAACACACGAGGTTTGACCTTCTTATCAAAATCTTCTTGAGCACAAGGTCACCTTCTCTGACCATGTCGAAGTTTCTCTTGTACAGTATGTCACCATTCAAGTAGAAATTACCGGCTAATCTTCTCAAAGTCTTCTTATCTTTCAAAGATGCCCCAGGCGGGTAAATCTAACTTTGGAGGAAACATTTGATGTTGTAATACCATGACTTCTCGTCTTTGATCTCTTCAATAGCAAACACATGAGCTGGCCTATCAAGACGCATCACAGACAAATTGGGAACTTCATTCCAATACTTCACTACAATCATTGATGCCAACGTTGCAAGAGCATTTGCCATCCGGTTCTCATCTCGAGGGATATGATGAAACTCAACCTTTGTAAAGAAAGTTGAAGTCCTCCTCGCATAATCTTTATATGGTATTAAACCGGGTTGATTTATCTCCCATTTTCCTTTGATCTGATTCACAACCAAAGCCGAATCACCGAAGACATCCAAATGTTTGATTATGAGATTCATGGCCTCTTCAAGCCCCATAATGCAAGCTTCATATTCTGCCATGTTGTTTGTACACTAGAAAGTCAATCTAGCTGTAATGGTAGATGCGTGCCTTGAGGAGTAATAATCACTGCCCCAATGCCATTTCCATATTGATTAACAGCTCCATCAAATACCATGCCCCAACGGGAACCAGGATCTGGCCCTTCTGTAAGATCCTAATTTTGACCCTAAAATCCATCATGGCATCATATCATTTGCTTTATACATTGCCTCAAGGATCATAACATGTGTGGCTCCTTAACCCTTGGGTTGGGACTTGTGTAAGTGGTTTGAGATCACCAAGCATGCTTGAATTGTATATTATTTGCTTTTCTTATTTTGTTTACTAACCAAAAGCACAAAAATATGTCACTAACTCTTTTTGTTTTGAAGCTCAAATGATCATGTGCTCCAATGCTCCTATGAGGCTCCTAAGCTCAGTGGAATGGTTAGATGAGGATGAGAATAAGCATGGAAATGGTCCACAAGGTTCCTAATCATCATATATGTCTCCCAAGTATCTCAATTTTCCAATTTTATCAAGATAACCCAAAGGGCTTAAGGATTGTTTCCCAAGGAAACCCTAATTCAACTGCGCTTTGATTGTGCCTCGCTCATGAAGCAACCTCAACCTATGATAAAATTCAATCAAGGTAAGTTCTTTCATTCATTATTTTATGCATATATGAGCCTATGTGAGTATCCTCAATCATTCATTCATCAAGATTTGAAGTTTGGCCTTGAGAAGTTGAACAGTCAAGTCATCTGACTAAACTGAGGATCATTGAGACACAACCTTTAATGTGTTTGTTAAATGAAGATGACCCCAAGAGATAAAATGTTCTTACGAACCATATAAACAACTTTTATGTTCATCAAAAATCCATTTGAAACTTGGAAGCTCATCATTCATTTCAAAACATTATAGGTCATTTTGACCGAAACCTTAATTTTAGGTCAACTTCCTAAGGACCTAACTTCTTTATTTCTTATGATTTTGAGGTGATACCAATTTAAGTGTAAACCTTAGTATGTCTACTTCAAATGTTATGTTGGACAAAATTTCATAATCCTAAAGGAAACACATGTGATAATACAAAACATTATAGGTCACTTTGGACCAAAGCCATTGAATTTGAAAAATGTCCAACTTTAAGTGCCCATAACTTTCTCATTAAAAATCCAAATGATGAAAAATTTAAGTCCAAATTGATCATATTGAAAATATATACAACTTTGTTGTTGAAGGTGTTTCCATTTTAGGCTTGCATAATTGAAAAAGAAGGGCTTGAAGTTGCTTGTTTTTGGCAAATTTTTCAAAGACATGTTTTGTACCCCAAACTTCAAAGTTAGTTTTCATAAATTTCCAAACTCCAAATGGATTTTTTCCCAACATAACTTTTATTCCTTATGTCAAGATCTTTCTAAACATTACTCACACCACCATGTTTGAATTTTCCATGTGGGACTTTCGAAGAGCTCAATGTTTAGGTTCAATTATGCAATTCACATCATAACTTCATGCACAAGCCAATGCAGCTCCAATTACACGTCCAAACCATTTGCATTTGAGTTCAACTTGCATTTCCATCCATTTTTGGGCTTTGTACGCGCCTGTACATGCCCATGCATGAAGGGTCCAAGTTCCATGCACACGAGGGAAAGCAAGCAATGCATCATCTCCAGCTATAAATAGAAGTGCTTCCCCATTCAAAATACAACCTCAAGGTGATCTGAAACTCTGCTAAATTGGAAACCCAACCTCACTCAAAGGAATTTCAGTTTTCATTTCTCAATTTCAAGCTTGAATTTCAACATCCTTATTTGATCTTCAGGTCTTAATTCCTTAGCCTTACATCATCATCACATCTCCAGATCAAAATTGGATCAAGAACTTGAGTAGATCGTGTTGTTTAAAGCTACATTTTAGAGGTATAACACCAAACTGTTTTGATCTAGATCTTGTTATACAATGTGAATTTCTCTGGTTTGAACTGTTTTCTAAAGTCCTCGAGCAAGAGGCAGGCCAGTGGTGGTCTTAATTTCATGAATTGTGCCATTTCAGTTTGTGCACCTTGATCTTCAAGCTCTGATTTCTCATTAAATAGAAACATTGAGGAAGATCCAAGGTTACAGGGGTGATGTACATCACCCCAACTTCATTTTGGTAACCTACTTGTCTATTTTCATTAAGTTTCAAAAACCTGCGCGTTGTGGCTGAAGTTGGTTCTTTGGCCGGAGAAGATGGTGGTTTCCACCACCATCCCCACGTGGGAGCCTCTGAGCCCTTGGATGATGCTCAAACGATCTAATCGTGGCCTTTGCTTTTATTGACTTCTTTTAATTCATTGTGTAACGCGCTTGACCAAGGCATATGGTATGACCGTGCCTCTGGACCGTGTGATGATGCCACGTCAATTAATGAGACGGATCCAATGGGCGCTGATTTTTGCTATTTTCTATTTTTCTGTTTTAATTTCATTAATTCCTTTTATTTTCAAAAAACTCATAAATATTTTATTTGAAGTCACAAAAATATGAGACCAATGGCAAAAAAATTGTTGAAAAATCTAGTATCATATTTTAAATTTTAATTATTTTTGTGACTTTATTTAATATTTTTTGTGAATTATTTGGTTTTTAATAGTTTTTAATTCATTTTAAATACTTTTTGATATCTGAAAATTCCAAAAAATATTTTCTTAACACATATGGATCATGATGAGTCAATAAAAAATAGCCTCATCAATTTCTTAATTGATTTGAGATTTATTTGAGGTTTTAATTCATAATGTGTTATTTTTATTGTTTTTATTTGATTTTAAATAGTTTCTGATTTCAAAAATTGTTGAAAAAATTTGTCAAACCTTGTTTAACCATGTTAGACCTATGAAAATTTAATTGGACTTGTTTAAGTTGATTTGAATTGAATTTGAGGTTTGAACATATCTTGTCCTTTTTTAATTTTGCATTTATTTTAATTCCAAAAAATGCCAAAAAAAATATGTTTGACTTGTTGACTTCTAATCTTCATTTCTCTTCTGTGTTACATTGGTTGATGATGATTTGATTCATATTTGATCATTGTGTTTTGACATTTGAATTCTCCTTTTATTCCATTTCATCTTCATCTTATTTCTTTTACTTTGGTCAATGAGTTAATGTCTTATGGTTGGTCTTGACATATGAGAGGCTTAATCTTCTTTGATCCAAATCAAACTCAACTTGATCCATGATCAAGTGAGTTTCTTTGTGTCCAAGATAGGTTGCTTCTTGGTCAAGCAAAAAACCTAAAGTCCATACAAGTCCTTTCTTCTTTTCTTTTGGCATGGCAAGTTGTAGGAGCTTGGCTTACTAGTCATGATCTCTAACTTGTGTTTATTTTCCTATAGTTTTATTGACCGGCCTCATATAGGTGTGACTACTACATTAGTCCACTTACGATTGCTTAACATAGCGCTAAATTGTCTTATGACACACTAACATTAACCATACTAATTACTAACTTCAATTTGAGCATTTAATTTCTTGCAATTTATCTTAATGCAATTTACTTTCTTGCTCATTTATTCATATTGTTTTTCCCCTTTGCTCATTTGAGTACATATTTTTTGTTTATGCCATTTTCCTTTTGCTCATTTGAGCTCATATTGTATATAAACATATTGTTGCCTTGTGTTTGCTTTGTGTTTGTTTGTGTGAATCCAATGCAAAAAGGAGAAAGGACTTAGAATTAGGATCTTACCCATGCTTAAAGGAGTTCAAGAGCAACTAGGCCTCATGCCTTTAGAATGCTAAATGGAGATCCTAGGAGCTTGAATGTAATATTTGTTTGATTGCTTGAGTGATTGCTAAGTCCAAAGGAAAGGAGTATCTTGAATCATCTCTACGATTTCAAGAAAAGGAACTCCAAGGGTTTTATCTCTTCTCTTATCTTTGTATGCTTTAGGACTAGCCCTTCTCTTATTCTCTCCATTCTAACCCAAGCCAAACTCATTTATGTGCAAACTTTGACTTTGTTTCAAACTAGAAACCTAGGCCTTTTGTCTTTGACTTTTCAAAATCTTTTCATTAATACTCACTGTGAATAAACATTAATTCAACTTTGACTTCATTTTGTAAATAAATCTAACTTGTAAATATAACTCACTTCAAGTTGATTTTGTGGTTCCAATGGCCACCTTTGTTAAAACTTTTCATAAACATTAGCCATAGGTTTGAGTTATCATAGTGGTTGATGTAAACCTCACCTTATCCTTAGTGACTGGACTATAAGTCTTCCATACTTATTATAGGGTTAACCCCTCACTAGTATGTTGAAGCTCTCCTCACATGGTGGATTGTTGGTTTAGGTTGAGTTTTCTCCCTTTGATAACAAAAGACCTTAAGGCTTTTGATCAAATCAATTCACCAATCTTTGAGATTTTTACCCCGAACTACGAGGTTTTGATCCTACCTTTGTGATGGTACGTAGGCAATGGGTTCATCCAGTCAAAGAACAAAATTGTAAATATAATATTCTTTTCTCATCTCCCCAATCTTTTGCACAAATATTTTCACAAATACCAACCTACAACACACATTTGTAAAAAGAGGTTCCCTTAGAGTAATAAGGATGTTTTGGGTGCGTAAAACCTTCCCATTTCATAACCAACACCCTTACCTAGATCTCTGACATTTTTATTAGTTTTTGATTTGATAAAACTTCTTACTTGAATTTTGTTCGCTTTTTAGCCTTTCCTTTGGACAAATAAAAGTGCGGTGGCGACTCGAATTGTATGCTTACTTTTGGTTTAGTCAATAAACCATAAGGTAACGAATACCCCACTACAGAGAAGTGGCGACTTTGCTGGGGAAATATCTCTTCCTAGTGGGTTTAACGTACTTTTTGCTTGATGTATTGTATGTTTATATTTTTTGGTGACATATTTTTGTGCAAATTTGGGATGACTGTATTGTTTGTAATGTATGAATTGTTTGATATTCAATTGCCTGTGTGCTTGGTGGTTTCTTATGAGATGAGTTCTATACCCGAACTCGAGTGCACTTATGATAGGAGAATGGCATAGTCTTGTTGACTTGTGTGGAGTTATTCCTTAGTAAGTTGACTTGCAAGCCCATTCACTTGGTGGAGGTCTTGTTGGGATCAATAATGTCACACGAGTAGTCGTGGTTAGGCATTACTCTTTCCAATATGAACCTTAGAAGCCAATGACCTTAGATTACCTAGCCCATCTTGGCCTATTTTAGGACGTAGTGCGAAGGTCGTTCAAGTGTAAGATTTGATACGATTGTTACATGATACTACACTCATAAGAGTCTCTCTTGAGAATATTTTTGGAGAACGAGTAGTCGTTTTATCCGATAATATCCGAAAGATGAGATGATGACTATGGGGACCCTTTTTAGAACATGATTGTCAGGTTTAACCATAGTACACTCTCATTGGTGGTTCTTAACCGAGACCCCATGCTCGTGACTTACAACAAACCCTTGATTCACGGTTGATCCATTCTCGTACATTCTCAATATCAATGGAACTTGGGTGTTGATAAGGTTTAAACCATAATCCACAAAAATGGATGATTGATATTGACAATGACGTGAGCCATCCCGTGACTTTTGTATGGTGTGACTTACTTGATCCTTGAGTGTGATTGTTGCATCCATGCATTCATGCATTCATATACATCCATATCATCAACAATAAAAGTTTTCAAGGAACTTAAGAGGTCTATTTACAAATTCTCAGACATGGATAAGCAACGAAGGAATACAAAGAAGTACAGTTTCAGATAACCCAACTTGAAAGAGTTAAGGAGTTTGGCATATTATGTATTAGAGCCCTTGGAATTCAAAGCTCGTCATGGGAAGCTCCTGTCTATTATTTCTACCAAAGTGGATGAAGGTCTGATGAGTGTGTTGGTGCAGTTCTACGATCCTCTGTATCGGTGCTTCACTTTTCCAGACTTCCAGCTTTTTCCTACATTGGAGAAGTATGCCTATCATGTGGGTATACCCATTCTTGATCAGTTATCGTTCAGTGGTTTAGAGAAGACTCCGTCTTCTCAAGAGATTGCTGATATGCTTCATATGGATGTATCCGACATTATGGCTAATATGACTACCAAAGGTGGAATTCGAGGTCTCCCATCTGATTTTCTGATTGCCAAAGCTACTTTGTTTGGGAAGGCCATGTGTAAAGAAGCTTTTGAAGCCATATTTGTACTCCTCATCTATGGGCTAGTGTTATTTCCCAACATCGACAACTTCGTGGATGTGAACGCTATTAGGATTTTCTCTTCTCTCAATCCCGTTCCGACTCTGTTGGGTGACACTTATTTCTCTTTGCATATGAGGAACGCAAAGGGAGGTGGATCCATTGTGTGTTGTCTGCCTCTGTTGTACAAGTGGTTTATTTTGCACTTGCCTCAGACGCTTGCCTTCAAGGAGAATAAGGGATGTCTACGGTGGTTTGCGAGACTTATGTCTCTCACTAATGATGATATGTCTTGGTATAATCGTGTTTATGATGGCATTCAGATTATTGATTCTTGTGGTGAATTCTCCAATGTCCCTCTTCTTGGTACATGTGGTGGAATTAACTACAACCCTGCTTTGGCTCGCCGTCAGCTTGGGTTCCCCTTAAAGGATAAACCTAACAACATTTTGTTGGAAGGCTTGTTCTTTCAAGAGGGTAAAGATCCCCAGAATTTGAAGGATAAGATGGTCCGTGCCTGACACAAAGTTCATAGGAAGGGAAGGCAGGAGCTTGGTCTGAAGAATTACATTGCTTTGGAACCCTACACCACTTGGGTGAGGAAGAGAGCTCTTGAGTACCGCATGCCATACGATTATCCGAGACCTACCCCCATGGTTACGATTGGGCCTTCAACCCTCCCTAACCAAGGAGTAGAGGAGTTGAGAGATGAAGACCGGTCGCGTGCTTGGGTTCGTGAGCGAGAGGAACTTCTTCAGCAGCTTAGAGATAAGGATGCAGTGATAGAATTTCTAGAGCATCAGGTTATTGATGAGCCTGGTGATGTGGTTACTTCTCTTCTTCCTCAGTCATCCAGGTTTTGGAAGAGGAAGTATGATCGACTTGCTAAGGAGAAGGCAGATATGGAAGTAGCTTATGAGAGAGAGGTGAAGAGGCTTCGTGCAGCTTATCTTTTGATCTCGAGAGCTTTGGACGATTGTTTCTAGGGCTCCATAGGATGTTTATTCTCCTTTTCTCTTGTATTGTATTTGGTTACCAAAACTGTACTACTTTATTGGTGTAAAATGTTTCCAAATGTTATTGCTATGAGTATTCCATATATGTCTTAAAAGATTAATATTTTCAAATATTTGCAAATAGATCTCTATTAAGTTCCTCTGATTAAAAACAAATCATATGCACAAACATTGCATGCATGATATGCATAAGCAGGTTTTGTTCTGAGCTTCTTGATCAATGGTCTAACTCTTTGCTCTTCATTTATTTTGAAGACAAGCTGACGCACCGGTATAACACAAGAGCTAATCATCCCAAGATTATGGAGCATCTAGAGAAAGAAAACCGGGATCTGAAAGAATAAATTGCTAGGCTGACTGCCATGATGGAGTCAGTGATGGCCACTTAGATCCAAGCTTCGCTGACTCCTGCTGCAACGGCCCATTTCGCGCCAACTATGCCAGCCGAGTTCCCGTGGGGAATGCCCGCCAACTTTGTGCCCGAGGGTTTTGCTCCTACTCTCGCTTCTATGCTGGCATCTAGCCCGGTCCTTTTTGTGCCACTTCCCGTTGTGCACATCTTGCCCAGAGTTGAAGACACCATCTATCATTCTGAGCCATCTGAGGGCCCAGATATTTATGAAAAGATGGATGAAATGAAAGACCAATTCCTTGAGCTGCGCAAGGAACTGAAGACTCTAAGGGATAAGGACCTCTTCGGTAAAAGTGTTGCTGAGTTGTGCCTTGTGCTCAACGTGAAGATCCCTATCAAATTCAAAGTGCCTAACTTTGAGAAGTATAAGGGAAACACATTCCCGCTCAACCATCTTGTGATGTATGCTCGCAAGATGTCAACTCAAACAGACAACGACCAACTACTTATCCACTACTACCAGGAAAACTTGTCTGGTGCTGTGCTCCGGTGGTACATGGGTTTGGAGAGTTCGAACATTCGCTCTTTCGACGATCTTGGCGAGGCCTTCGTCAAGCAATACAAGTACAATGTGGATACGGCTCCTGACAGAGACCAGTTGAGGGCGATATCCCAGAAAGAGAAAGAGACCTTTAAAGAGTACGCCCAGAGATGGCGCGAGTTGGCAGCTCAGATAATGCCACCTGTAAGACCCCAATTTTGACCCTAAGATCCCTCATGACATTGCATTTGCATTTGCCTCAAGGATCATTAGCATCTTGGCTCCTTACCTTTGGGTGGGATCTCTTGAGAGTCTGGGTTGAGATCACCAAGCATGCTTGAATTGTATATTATTGCTTTTCTTATTTTGTTTACTAACCAAAAGCATAAAAATATGTCACTAACATCTTTTGTTGGTAGCTTGAGCAGTCACAAGATTCAAGGCTCATAGAAGTCCTATGCTCATTGATATGGCTAAGTGAAGATGAAAGCAAGCTTGACAATGGTTCCCAAAGCTCTCATCCATCAAATATGCCTCCCAAGTATCTCAAATCATCATTTTTATCAAAGCAAACCAAAGGGTTTGAGGCTTGTTTCCCAAGGAAACCCTAATTCATATGTGCATCAACTGTGCCTTGCTCATGAAGCAACCTCAACCCATGATCAAATAAAATCAAGGGAATTTCTTTAACTCATCATTTCTTGCGTATTTGAGCTTATTTGAGTGTCCTCAATCATCAATTCATCAAGATATGAGGTTTGGGCTTGAGAAGATGATCAGTCAATTCATCTGAGTATTTTGAAGTACACTGAGACCTAACGTTTAATGTGTTTGTCAAATGGAGATGACCCCAAGAGAAAAAATATTCTTAAGAACCATATGAACAACTTTCATGTTCATCAAAAATTTATTTTAAGCTTGGGAGTTCATCATCCATTTCAAAACATTATAGGTCATTTTGACTGAAACCCTAATTTTAGGTCAACTTCCCAAGGACATAACTCATTCATTTTTCATGATTTTGAGGTGGGATCAAATGCATTAGAAATTTTAAGATGTATACTTCAATTGTTATGTTGAACAAAATTTCAAAATCCCAAGAGAAATACATGTGATAATGCAAAACATTATAGGTCACTTTGGACCAAAGGCATTGAAATGTGAAAAAGTCCAACTTCAAGTGCCCATAACTTCTCCATAAAAAATCCAAATGGTGAAAAATGTAAGTCCAAATTGATTTTCTTGAAAAGATATACAACTTTGATGTTGAAGGTTTTGTCATTTGGAGCTTGCATCATTGAAACAGAAGGGATGGAAGTTTGGAAATTTTTGAAATTTTCACATGTACATGTTTTGCACCCTACACTTCATGATCAATTTTAACCAATTTCCAAGTTTCAAATGAAGTTTTGGTCAACATAACAAATGATCCTCATGCAAAAATCTTTCCAACCATTACCCATAAGGCTATGCATCACTTTTGGAAATGCCATTTTCGAAGGGATGAACAATTTGGTACAATTTTGGAAACCATTTGAAAATGCATTGCATGATTTGATTACACACCATCTGCACATCCAAATTAGATCTGCTGATGATAAGATTGCAAATCCAAGTGGAATTGGGCCCTCCATGCGCCTGCACAGGCCCATGCATGGAGGCCCTTTCCATCCATGCAATGCTTTGTTCATGCATATCAGCCAATGCTTGCTATAAATAAGTGCCTCATGCTTCTCATTTACACAACCTAAGGGCGCCTTACATGCTGCACGATTCATACCTCAACCATACTCAAAGGAACTCACCTTTCTTTCAAAAAAATTCAGATCTAAACTTCAATTTCCTTGATTGATTTTTAGATCTACAATTCCTAAGCCTTGCTCACCTTGATCCATAGAACAAACTGCAAGCATAAGCATCAAGAGATCGTGCTCTCAAGCTCTCCATTTCAGAGGTTTATTTCAGAAATTGTTTTCTTCGAATCTACTTATAAATTACATATTTCTTGTTGTTGCTGGGTTGTCTGAAGTCCTCTTCATAGAGGCAATCATTTTGAGCTTTGAATTGTCAAATTCCAACAAGTTTCAGTTGAACACCACAAAATTCAAGCTCTGATTCCTCTTTCTATGGAAGCCTATAGTGAATTTGGTGGGTACAGGGGTGATGTACATCACCCTAGCTTTCATTTGATACCTGGATCGTGTCATTTGGTAGAGTTTGGATCTCTGCAACTTCTGGTCGGCGCCGGAGGACTGGCCGGAGAAGACGGTGGTGTACACCACCGTCTGGTTGCCAGATTGAATAATAGCCACACGATTTGTTTTCCAGATTTAATCATAATCGTCCCATGTTATGACCTAATTAATGGCTGTGTGTGATGCATTGACTGAAGCGCATGGTGGATGCGCGCATGTGGTCCACATGATTTTCCAGCTCATTTAATGAGCTTCATCCAACGCTCCATGTTTTTCCACATTTTTTATTTTCTGATTTCATTTTCTTTTATTTCTTTTAATTCCATTTCATTTAAAAATTCATATCTCCTTCATTATTGGTCCAAAAAATGTGAGACCAATTGCATTTTTCTTCTTTTAATTTCTAGTTTCTAAAAATGATTTTTAATATTTTTTATTTTGTCATTTGATATTTTTTATGAATTTTATCTTTTCTGCTTATTTTTAATTCATTTTAAATAGTTTTTTATATTCAAAAAATACAAAAATATTTTTTCAACCTTTTTGGATGATGATAGATCTATGAAAATATTCTCATCAATTTATTAATTGATTTGAGATTTTAATTCAATTAGGTTATTTTTTATGCATTTTAATTGATTAAAAATAGTTTCTGACATCTAAAAAATGCTGAATTTATTTTGTCAAACTTTGTTTGACCTTGTTGAACTTAGGATAATTCACTTGGACTTTTCAAAGTTGATTTGAAGTGAATTTGAAGTTTGACCTTTCTTTATTATTTTAATTCAAGTATTATTTTAATTTTGAGAAATACCAAAAATATTTAATTTGTTTCTTGACTTCTAATCTTCATCTTAATTCTGTTTACTATTGTTTGACGATCTCATATATCTTTGGTCAATGCTTGTTGATTATCTCATTTCATTTCCATTAATGTACTTTATTATTCTTCATCTTCTTCTTCTTCTTCTTTTTTCTTTTTTGATCAATGAGTTAAAGATTGGTGGTTAGCCTTGATACATGGGAGGTTTAACCTTCCTTGATTCAAATCTAATTCATCTTGATCATGAATCAAGTGAATGGCTTTACATTAAGGATATGTTGCTTCCTAATCAAGCAAAAAACCTAAATCAATACAAGATCATTTCTCTTCTTCTTTTGGCATGGCAAGTTGTAGGAGTTTGATTCACTAATCAAAATCTCTAACTTGTGTTGTTGCCTACATTATTATTGACCGGCCGCAGATAGTTGTGACTTCTACATAAGTCCAATTACGATTGCTTAACATAGCACTAAATTGCCTTATGGCACACTAATACTAACCATTAACCATTAACATTTAATTCTTGCACTTTATATTTATACAATTTACTATTCTTGTACATATTATTCATTTGCTTTTGCCCTTTGCTCATTTGAGCACATGTTTATGTTAATGCAATTTGCCTTTTTCTCACTTGAGCACATAATTGTGTATATACTATTGTGCTTATGTTTTGTTTTGATTGTTGTGAACCAAATGCCAAAATGGACAAAAAGGACTTAGACTTTAGGACATTTCCTATGCAAAAATGGAGTCAAAGAGCAACTAGGCCTTAGGCCTTTAGAGTGCTATAAAAGTCAAAGAGCAACTAGGCTTTAGGCCTTTAGAGTGCTATAAATGTTGAAGAGGACTTTGAAAAGGACCAATTTCTAAACTCCTTCTTGTCCATTCTTTGTTTGCTTTATAGAAATTTTTGATGTGTGTGTTCTTGTGCTAGGGATTCCAACATTGAGCTTAAGTGAAGAACCATTGCCATGAGCTTCTAAAGAGAGAGATCTAAGAGCCATTGGAGGATTTCTAAGAGCTTGCTTGATTGATTGATTGCTTGAGTATACACTTATTTGCTTGCTTATTCCAAAGGATGAGAGCTACTTGAATCATCAATATGATCTCAAGAAGGGAACTCCATTTGTGGTCTTATTTCTTCTCCTTCATCTCTTGAATGATTAGGACTTAGCCATTCTTCTTCTTCCCTCCACTCTAACCCAAGCCAAAACCTTTGTGCAAACATTAACACTTCTTTTCAAACATTAGAAACCTAAGCATTATGCTTTTGATTTTCAAACTTTCTTTTCATAACACTTATTTTGAATTGAATCTTTAAGTCAACTTTGACCATATTTTGTAAATACTTTTCATTGGTAAGTATAACCCATTCAAATGATTTTGTGGTTTCAATGGCCACCTCTTATAAAAAACTTTTCATAACCTTTAGCTATTAGGTTTAAGTTATCCTTGAGATAGATATAATACTCACCTATATCTTTAGTGATGGACAATGAGTCTTCCATGCTTATTATAGGGTTAACCCCTCACTAGCATGTTGAAGCTATCCTCACATGGTGATTTATGGTTTAGGTTGAGTTTTCTCCCTTGGATAACAAAAGACCTTAAGGCTTTTGGACCAATCAATTCACCAACTTGTTTTGAGATTTTTACCCCGAACTACGAGGTTTTGATCCTAATCTTTTTTAAGATGGTATGTAGGCAATGAGTTTATCCATTCAAACACAAAATTGTAAATAATTTGTACATTCTTCTCTCATCTCCCCAATCATGTTTGCACAAACAAATTTTCACAAAAATACCAACCTTACAACAAGTGTGAAAAGGGCTCCCTAGGATGTTTTGGATGCTTAACACCTTCCCATTGCATAACCAACCCCCTTATCCAGATCTCTGACATTTTTATTAGTTTTTGATTCGATAAAACTTCTCGGTTTTTGTTCGCTTTATAACCTTTCCTTTGGATAAATAGAAGTGCGGTGGCGACTCGACTTGTATGGTTTACTTTTGATTTAGTCAATAAGTCTAAAGGTAACGAATACCCCGCTACACCACCACTTGAAGAGAAAGAAATGACAAAGATCTTTTTGAAGACTTTGAGTTCTTTCTACTATGAGAGGATGATCGCCAGTGATCCCTCAGACTTCACTGAGATGGTGAATATGGGAATGAGACTGGAAGAGGGAGTCCGTGAAGGACGTTTCTCTAGGGATGAAGGCTCTTCAACAAAGAGATATGGGAGCTTTACGAAGAAGAAGGAGGGAGAGGCACATGCCATGTCCTCCCATATCAAGAGAAGACCATTTGTGAAGAGGAAGAACGTGCGCCCTACCGTTAACCAACACCAGGTGGCTCATATAACATCTGCCTTTCGAGAAGTTCACCATCAACAACAACAACAACAACAACATCGTCCATAACAACATGCCTACCATCCTCGAAACAACAATAACACCAGCACCAACTACGAGAGGAAGAGGGTCACTTTTGATCTGATTCCAATGACATATGCTGAACTCTATCCTTCTCTGATCGATAGAAAATTGATCACTCCACGAGACCCTCCTGCTATACCGACCAACCCTCAGTGGTGGTATAAGCCTGAATTACATTGTGTATATCATTCCGGTGCTCCCGGACATGATGTGGAGAACTTCTACCCGTTGAAGACCAAGGTGCAAGACCTTGTGAGAAGCGGTATTTTGTTTTTCGAGGACGTAGGTCCTAATGTGAAGAAGAACCCATTGCCCGAGCATGGGAAAGCTGCTGTGAATATGGTCCAGGGATGCCCTGGAAAATATAAAGTCTTGTATGTTAATGATATCAGGCAATCCTTGGTCGAGATGCATAAACTGTTGTTTGGATATAGCCACTATTAGCATGACCATGATAGGTGCTAGGTGTGCACTATCAATGAAAGAGGATGCCGACAAGTTAGAAAGGACATCAAAGAGATGCTGGATCAGGGAATGATTGAGATACTTCAGAATCGTGACAAGGACGAAGTTGATGTTATCTCTTCTGTATTCAGAATTCTAGAGCCTGTTGTCGTCAAATATGATGGCAACAAGAAGAAGGTTTCTCCAGCTCTTGTAATCAAGCCAGCAGGCCCTGTCCCGTATTCATCAGACAAGGTTGTTCCTTATAGATACAATACTGTGATGCTGGAAGATGGGAAGGAGGTGTTGTTTCCCTCCACCTCTGTTGTGAGTATCTCAGATGTTAGTGGTGTGACTCGTAGTGGTCGTGTTTTCTTGCCGCAACCGAAACCCCATGAAGATGTCGTGAGAAGAACTGCTGTTGTTAATCATGCTGGTCCTGTGGGGATTTCTTCTTCTAACAATCCTTCTACTATTGTGAAGGGTGTTGACCCTGTTGTTGATAAATCTGTGAAAGCTCCTGTCCCGGTTGGCCAGTCTGACGCTTTAAGAGAGGACTGTGATGAGATGCTGAGGCTCATCAAAAGGAGTGAATACAACATTGTTGATCAGCTGCTACAAACTCCATCAAAGATATCTATGTTATCTTTGTTATTGAATTCTGAGCCACACCGCGAAGCTTTACAAAGGGTGTTGGACGTGGCATACGTGGACCACGATGTCACAATTGAGCAGTTTGATAGTATTGTTGCAAACATAACCGCTTGCAACAATTTGAGCTTCTGTGATGTTGATCTTCCCGAAGAGGGAAAAAACCACAATTTGGCCTTACACATATCAATGAACTGCAAGGATGATGCCTTGTCCAATGTGTTGGTGGACACAGGATCATCGCTTAATGTGTTGCCAAAGTCCACTCTAGCTAAACTTTCATACCAGGGGCCTCCCATGAGGCAGAGTGGAGTGGTTGTTAAGACGTTTGATGGATCACGCAAAACTGTGATCGGTGAATTAGAACTCCCGATCAAGACTGGACCTAGTGATTTCCAGATCACTTTCCAGGTCATGGATATCCATCCGTCTTACAGCTGTTTGTTGGGCAGACTATGGATTCACGAGGCAGACGCTGTGACATCCATCCTACACCAGAAGTTGAAATTCGTTAAGAATAAGAAGTTGGTGGTGATAGGGGAGAGAAGGCTCTCTTGGTTAGTCATTTATCTTCCTTCTCCTACATTGATGATGAGGATGAGGTTGGGACTCCGTTCCAAGCCTTGTCTATTGTTGAGCCTTTGAGGAAAGGACTTTCTTCATTTGTCTCCTACAATGATGCTAAGTTGGCCATTGAGCATGGCGCAACTACTAGTTTGGGAAAACGATCAAGTTGGAAGATAATAAATCCCGAGCTGGCATAGGGTACTCTTCCAGTGTTTCCAATGAGCGTGGGTTATTCCAGAGTGGAGGTTTCATCCATAATATTGAAGATCAAGAGGCTGCTGCCATTATTGAAGATGATGAAAAGGAAAATATTGGCAACTTTGTCATCCCTGGAGGAGTCTGCAATAATTGGGTCGCTGTTGATGTTCCAACAGTTATCCATAAGTCCACGTAATGTGTTCATTTTGTTTGAAAACCCTTCTCCCATGCCAAAAGGAGAAGTGATGACATTGTTGGTATATTTTGATTAATACAATGATATTCATTCAATAATCACATGTTAAATGTTTGTTTTTCCAAATTATTTTTCCTTTTTCCTTTTTGCATGAAATTGGTGATCACCATAAAACCCTAAAAAGAGAATAAAATCAATCTTTTCATCTGCATAATGATTTACCTTGTTTGAATTCTGAAATCTCTTTTATACTCAAAATCATTATGTAGGTTGATCAAACCCATTGAACATAATGATCCAACACCATCTCCCAACTTTGAGTTCCATGTATTTGAGGCAGAAGAAGATGGTGTTGAAGAGATTCCTAATGAGATTACCCGTTTGCTTGAGCACGAGGAGAAGATCATTCAGCCGCATCTTGAGAATCTGGAAACAATCAACTTGGGGTCTGAAGACTGCATTCGTGAAGTGAAGATTGGGGCACTCCTGGAAGAGTCTGTGAAGAAGGGGTTGATTGAGTTGCTACGAGAGTATGTCGACGTCTTTTCCTGGTCGTATGAAGACATGTCTGATTTAGATACTGATATTGTGCAACATTTCTTACCGTTGAAGCCTGAGTGTGTGCCTGTGAAGCAGAAGCTCAGAAGAACTCATCCCGATATGGCAGTGAAGATTAAAGAAGAAGTTCAGAAGCAAATTGATGCGGGGTTTCTGGTGACTTCTACATATCCTCAATGGGTGGCCAATATTGTGCCCGTGCCTAAGAAAGATGGAAAAGTCCGAATGTGTGTGGACTATCGAGACTTGAATAAAGCTAGTACGAAAGATGATTTTCCCTTACCACACATAGATATGTTGGTAGACAATACAACTAAATTCAATGTCTTCTCATTTATGGACGGATTTTCCGGTTATAACCAAATTAAAATGGCACCCGAGGATATGGAGAAGACAACATTCATCACGCCTTGGGGAACATTCTGTTATCGAGTGATGCCCTTCGGTTTGAAGAACGCCAGAGCCACGTATCAACGAGCTATGACTACCTTGTTTCATGATATGATGCACAAGGAGATTGAGGTGTATGTTGATGATATGATTGCGAAGTCGAAAACGGAAGTTGAACATGTATAACACTTGTTGAAGCTTTTCCAGCGTTTGAGGAAGTACAAACTCTGCCTGAATCCGAACAAGTGTACATTAGGAGTCCGTTCCGGCAAGCTATTGGGCTTTATCATCAATGAAAGAGGTATTGAAGTTGGTCCTGCCAAGGTCAAAGCATTACAAGAGATGCCTGCGCCCAAAACTGAGAAGCAAGTCTGAGGTTTTCTTGGCCGCTTGAATTATATTTCGAGATTTATATCCCACATGACTGCCACATGTGCGCTTATATTCAAGCTCCCTCGGAAAGATCAGCGTCATGATTGGACCCAGGATTGCTAGAAGGCCTTTGACAGTATCAAAGAGTATCTGTCCGAGCCTCCGATTCTGTCTTCGCCTGTTGAAGGGAGACCATTGATTATGTACTTGAAGGTGCTTGATGATTCCATGGGTTGTGTCCTTGGTCAGCAAGATGAATCTGGGAAGAAAGAATATGCAATATACTACTTGAGTAAGAAGTTCACTGATTGTGAGTCTCGATACTCAACATTTGAGAAGACATGTTGTGCTTTGGCTTGGGCCTCTAAGCGCTTACGCCAGTATATGTTGAATCATATGACTTGGTTGATATCCAAAATGGATCCAATCAAGTATATCTTTAAGAAGCCTGCTTTAACTGGGAGGATTGCCCGTTGGTAGATGTTGTCATCTGAGTATGATATTGAGTATCGAGCTCCGAAAGCTATTAAAGGTAGTATCTTGGCTGACCACTGTTGGTGTAAGCCATAGAGACCAATACTTTTGGTACTTGTATCGAATTATTTATTAATAATAAAAGGCATTTTCTTTATTATGGTTGATTAATAAAGTCCCTGGAATAGATAGTCCGTTTAATGTATTAAGTGTGACTTAATCATGAGAACACATTAAACATAAGGACACCATTCTTAAAGTATCCGTAGTCGAGCTTTAGTGTGAAGTGGGATAACATTAAAGCATTAAGACTATTATGTTTGTAGACTGATGATCACATCTCATGGATCATGGATAAGGAGTTATCAAGTCTTAAACATAGGTATGAATATTAAGAGTAATATTTATACCGGATTGACCCGCTATGAGAATACTATATAGAAAGTTATGCAAAGTGTCATACGTTATTCTCATGGTGATAATAGTGTATACCACTCTTCGACCTGAAACCACTATGGATCCTAGATGTAGAGTCGAGTGCTTTATTTCTGATCCAACATTGTCCGTAACTGGATAACCATAAAGACAGTTGATGGGTACTCCACAAAGCATGCTGAGGGACATGGGTGTCCTAGATGGAATTTTCCAATCCTGCGTAACAGGATAAATGTCTATGGGCCCAATATTGAACTGGACAAGGATGACACGGTCTATACCTTGTGTTTAATATAGACCTAAGGGCAAAGGGGTAATTATGCACATAACTATTATCACAGGAGGTTTTGTCAGATCACATGACATTTTCGTGACTTGGGTAGCAGTGATGTGTTGCTAGATACCGCTCACTGTTTATTATGTTAAATGCGTGATTTAATATAATTGCCAATGTCGCGAAAACCTACTGTGTCACACACAAAGGACGGATTGATGAGAAATAGAGTAATTAAGGAACACCGTAAGGTACAGTGCACTTAAGTAGAATACGAAGTATGGTAATGTACCAAATAATTAAGTGATTTTGGCATATTATGAGATATGGGCCAAAATACACTTAAGTGGACTTTTTGGCTTGAAGCCCACACAAGTGGTTCTATAAATAGAACTCTTGTGCAGAAGCATTGTATGGGAATACAACACAACTGAAGAGTTGGAATTTCGTATCTCTCTTTCTCTCACTCAAAGCCTTCATTCGTACCAGCTAGCACTGAGATTGAAGTAATTCGTTCGTGTGGACTGAGTAGAGACGTTGTCATCGTTCAACGTTCGTGATCACTCCATGGATTTGTATCAAAGGTTTTGATCATTATCAGAGATTTGCACCAAAGGTTTGAATCTCCATAAGAGGTAACGATTCTATCACTGATCATGCCCATTCGTAAGGATCACTAAATGGAGAAATTTTAAAATTCCGCTGCGCCTTGGATGGCAATTCTCCTTCAGTGGTATCAGAGCCACTTACGAAACCATGAATCTGATAACTGTTTTTTGTTATGTATTAATATGATTAAAGACAGAATGAATCAAAAATTAAATTGAGATCGATCAAGTTACATATATATGATATATGTAATCCTGATGCAAAATACATTATATATGATATAGTGTTCTCGTTTCGTTCATTCAAAAACTCAATGATTGTTTTCCTTTGAGCGATCAATGGTTGTTTGCTTCTTGATCCGACATTAGTATGGTGAAGCAATGACGTGTTGATCAATCATACTGAATTAACAATCGAGATGTGTTTCACGGTCTGAAATTGATGCATCAGGGTTAGTGACGACATAAGGGTTGTGTTGTCAGAGAGTTATGCGATTGGGGTTTGACTGCACAACAGTTGTGCTTTCTAAACACTTTTTGGAACAGTGTTAACCGGTTAACGCATATGGTTAACCGGTTAACGCAATACGAAATAAATTTTTTGAGGTTTTCAAACAGTGTTAACCAGTTAACGCTTTTGGTTAACCGGTTAACGCAAGGCGGAAAACAGTTTTCCAAGACATTTTCAAACAGTGTTAACCGGTTAACGCATTTGGTTAACCGGTTAACGCAAGGCAGAAAAGAATTTTTTGAACAGATTTCAAACAGTGTTAACCGGTTAACGCATATGGTTAACCGGTTAACGCAAGGCAAAATTCACCCGTTCGGCTAACTCAGTGCTTTAAAAGTATCAAGTGTTGATGCTAAAAGCGACATTGATTTTAAATGAATTGTTCATTAAAATGTGGTGATTAGTCGTCGAGATTTAATTTGGTTTTAATTAATTAAAGGAATTAATAATAATAATAATAATAATAATAATAAAGTGTTTATTATTGTCTTGCGGTGATCGGTTATGGCCTTAGTTTTCCTTTATTCTGCTTTGGGTTTTAAAATACGACCTGCGTGCCGTGCCTCTCTCTTAATCTCCCAAATGTAACTTCTTTTCTCATCTCACTCCCTCGTATGTAAAACGAGTTTCTTTTATGTAATGTAATGATATGAAGAAAGCAAAGAAGTCAGTGCCAAAGGAGGACAACCTGAAGATCTTGCTTGGAGAAGCTTAGATCGTTGTTAGGTTAGCTTAGGTTCTCTCATTGGCTTGGGAGAACAATTGCGCTAGGGGCCATAACTGTTTCATTATGTTTGTATGTATGTTGATGCATGTGAATGTATGTTGATGCATGTGAGAGACGGTTTATATGATAAACAAGCCGGTGAGATCATAAAAAAATTGCAATTCCCTCAAAATAAATATTAAGTTTATGCTTTCCAAGTTTTAACACTCATCAAGACCAGTATCGAATAATGTAGGTTTCGCCTACGCGAGGTGCATGTTCTATATTAGTAAGGTGCGATGGGATAATTGTAATATCCAACTGTTAAAATAATGGGTCAAACATAACTAAACAAATTATAACAAGATTATATATATGTTTAGAAGCAAGAGTTGGGAATGATCCATATGATGGATTGGAATAAGGAGTTATTCACCCAACTGAAATTTTCGAGAGTTGTATGAGATACAATTGGAAGGAGTTCCTACCTAAATAACCTAGTTTTGTGTAATCCGCCTACGCGGACTTAGAACGAAGTGAAATATGGATCTCGACCCACTAGAAAATCTTCCAACGGGATTTTCCGAATCAAATGATGAGGGTCATTTGTTTTGAGTAAAATAGTGGGAGCATATTTAATTAAAGGCCTAATTAAATATTGTCGCTCCCCGGATTTCCCGAATCCAAGTACAAACGCGAAAAGAGTGGCGCGGAAGAAAGTAGAGTCGCCAACTATGTACTTTTATCCCAAGAGGAGGGAAAGGTAGTACTGCATAACCAAGAGGGAACGGATAAAACAAAGTCTCGAACCAAAGAAAACTGAGTAAGGGGGCCGGTTACGTGAAGGGAAGGTTATCACACCCCTTCACGTCTGTGGTACTCCACAGGATCCACGATTGTTATTTATGTCTAAAGTGTGTGTATACAAAGTCCTATATGCGATGCAAAAGAGAGAAAATCAATGTAGGGAAAATAAAGAGTTATTGCTCGCACAGGCCCTACCCTGCTGCATACGTATCTCAAGAAGGATTGAGAATCAGAGCACCGTAGCTCGGCTAACCTATTTTTGTTTGTTTTGTGTTTTTTAGATGAACGACGTTACTACGCAATCTACCGGATGCTCGACCTTTGGAGACTTACTCGCCTGTAGTAGAAGGAGTTAACGTGTTCTTAGGAGAAGAAAAATCAATGAGTTTGTTGGTTTTAGGAATGCTCATGCAAAAAGAAAGTCCTAGACAAAGGAACCGTGCTACCTTAATTGACATGCAAACGAGAGACTATACGAAGCCTAGCAATCCTATGGGGATACGATCACACCATACAAAACAAACATGCATAAAATAAACACGCCAACAAGGGGGCTCAAACATACGTGGGTAGGGCTTTAGTCAAGAGGGGTCATATCAACCTCGACAAACAAGCCATGGAAAGGTAATCAAATGGGCTCTTAACCACTGACATTGAACGTCAGGGTGAGCAGATCAAAAGGGTAATAAGGATAAGACCTCACAGCTCTTAACCCTGGACAGGGTGAGCTCATGACAAAAAATGGGGATTCAGAAAGGTGGAACCCTCTCCACTGACTGACCAGACAAAAGATCTTGGGCTTTTGTTCTGAAGCATCGACACGTAGTGTGATCTTAAAGAACGACACACTGAATAACGGGGGATTGACTACTAATCCCTTTTATCCGTCAATTGCCTCTTCATGGAGGTCTTTAGCACTGGTGCCTCTTCTTGGAGGTCTTTAGGCACAAAAGTAAACACACAAAAAACATTGCCTCCTATTGAGGTCTTCCAGCTAAGAAAGCGGTAAAATACGGGAAAAGATGTAAAAGGGATCGAGAGATCTACCACACGGATAAAGATCCGAAGTAACAACAACTCAAGAAATAAGAAACCCAGAGATCTCTCAAGCTAGCACCATCAAAGAAAGCAAGTCAGCAAAGCAATCAGAATAAATCTCCAAACGGTATCCCACAAATAAAGTGGAATACCAAGCAAGCTATCTCTTCAAGAGTCATGTGAGCCCTCACAAAAAAAACTCAACAAACAGGTTAGAGAAACAAGATGGAGTGCAATCAAGAGTTGCACCAAACAGAGAATCACATGAATCATGCCATTAAAGTTCACAAAAAGCTCACAAAAGGCAACCAAGGGTAGGAGGCCTAAACCTCTTGTCAAACAAATGCATCAAAAGGGTATCAAAACTCAAAGTCAGGGGGCAAGGATCCACACATCAAGACATGACATACATACTAAAACATGTGCCCACATGCAAAACCTAACGATACCCACTCTTCCAAATTCACCCATAATACCTCATACATTCAGAAATTTCAGGTTGAAAGTATAAAGTAGTGGAAATAGGGCATACCTGATTGGGGAGGATCGATTGAAATTGAATGACACAGTTGGGTTTGCAGAACAATCTTAGGGTTTATATGAGAGGGAATTGGTTCTTTGCAGATGAGTTCCCTTCAGTCTCTGGAGGTTGCTCTGTATTAGTTAGAATCTCTCTCTAGGGTTTTGTTCCAAGGAAACTTCAGAGTGTTTTCAGCTTTCACCAATTCTCCTTTTTTTTTCCTTTTCTAAAATTTCAGGATTTATAACTTGATTTTCGTGGCTTTGTGGGCTCAAATGAGAGAGGTCCAAGTCCAAGATTTTTCTGTTATATTTTCTTTTTATTTTTTTATTATTTTTTTTATTTATATTTATTTTTTTTATTTTTTTTGTTTTTTTTTTCTTTTTGTTTTTTTTTTTCGTTTTATTTATTTATATATATATATATATATATATATATATATATATATATATATATATATATATAATTTTTTTTTTATTTTTTTTATTATTATTATTATTATTATTATTATATTATTTTTTTTCAAAACGCGTGGGCTTCGCCTAGCGAGCATGACAGTTCAGGAAATTCCTCTGAGCGCAGGTGATTCTGGTGGCTTTTCTTGGGACTCGTTAGGCGACCCATTCTGCTCGCCTAGCGAGAATGACAGCTCATGAACAAACTTTTGCTCCTTCAAGATTAACGTTTTGAAAGTAACTCAAGTCATTCCCTGGCCATTTCCTCTTTAGTTGACCAACAATTGACTTCTGGCTTCATAGTTGAATTTTGAATCGTACTGAGCCGATTAAGCTTGATCCTTTAAAGAAAACCTCTAGTTGATGCGCAATCTCCCTTGTGTTGACTGATCCTTCAGATAGAACCCACAAAGTGACTTGGATGATATCCAAGCTTCTTGGACGACAAACTCTTGGAGCTAATTCTGATTGACATGATAAAATGCAATATGAAATGTTAAATGACCTAAAATGAATGCATGAATGAGGAGGGCAAATTTGAGGTGCTACAGCTGCCCCTATTCAATCAACTGTGAACCTGAACGGATGAAAGCAGCGGCTATCAGACTTTCAAGGTAAACAGGGATTGAATACCAAAAGAACCGGAGAATTCGCACTCTGTAGGTGACGAAGCGAGGAAAGCGAGGCCATTTACCGATGGCGGCTTCAAAACAAATTTTATATTTACCGATATCAAGGAAAGCGAGGCCATTTACCGATGGCGGCTTCAAAATAAAATTTGATATTTACCATATCAAGGAAAGCGAGGTCATTTATCGATGGCGACTTCAAAACAGATTTGATATTTACCGATATCAAGGAAAGCGAGGCCATTTACCGATGGTGGCTTCACTGGGGAGGAGCAAGTGAAACAAGACCAGACATTTATCGATGACTGGGATGGAACTCGATGTTTACCGACATCGAACAAGGATGTTTATAAGTGAAACAAGACCAGACATTTACCGATGACTGGGATGGAACTCGATGTTTACCGACATCAAACAAGGATGTTTATAAGTGAAACAAGACCAGACATTTACCGATGTCAAAGAAAGAATACACTTATGAAACGAAACCATTTACCGATGGCGAAAATGAAACACTCGATATTTACGGATAGCGAATCTGCTGGGGAATCTTAAACGGCAAAACCATTTACCGATGGTTAACAAGCGGCCGATGTTTACCGACATCGAACAATGATGTTTACCGACACCAAAAAGGGAAAGGACACACACGGGTGTTGACAGAACGCTTTTTTGTAGACACCGTGAGAGACATGCCATTTACTGATGGCCAACGATTGGAATTTGATGTTTACCGACATCGAAAGATGATGTTCGCCGACACCAAAGAAAAGCACAGACATTTACGGGGATCAACACGACACTTAGCGGTATCGCAAGGATGATATTTACATATGTCAAAGTAAGGCAGACACTTACTGGTGACTAGATCGGAAGAGAATCAAACTTTCCTTTCACGGACTGGTGAGAAAATAAATCTCACTGGGATTATCGATTCTGAATGTTGCCAAGAGCAACTGCTGCAAATGTGCTACACTGATGTTGAAAAATGATCCGTCTCTTCCGGAGATATGATCCAATCTGGTTTAATACATGTATGCATATGTTTGAGTTTTCTATGGCGTAATGCTCCACACTGAATGGAAATGCTACGCGATTTGAGAATGCGAATGCAAATGATGATTACTACATGCAAGATGCAAAGGGAGGAAAACTCCTGATGGGAAAGCCAATGATCGCTTTACTGAGCACACAATCTCTGATTCGATCTTCCAACTTTGTGGGGACATACAACAATTTTGCTGAGGATAACATTCTCGGAACGGTAGAGAAACCAACTCAACTGGAGAGTCACTTGTTGGGAAAACACCAACCTCTCGACCATGTTGGGGAAACAAATTCTGAACTCGACTTAGACGACCCAACTTCTTACACGACTGGACAGTGTTGAAACAACAGGGTCTTCCTTCGAACAAACTTTGGTTCATCTGCTTTAGCCATCAACCAAAGATAGTAACCTGCAAAACGGTAAGACATACATGCCCCAGGGGATCGTATGGACAAGATATACTCAAGTGTACTCAACATTCAAAATGATTTTCAGATGTTTTATCTTTCCGCACGTCATTGTCTAGCCTTCATGTTTTTAGATGCAATGTTTATCAAAAATTCGGATATTTTTTGCAAACAAAACAGTAAAAATAAAAAACAAGAGAGCAATTTGACTGAATAACGACTTTTATTGATTGAAAATGGCCTATAAAGGCAAATACATCAGGAAGCAATTCCTAGGAAGAGGTAATTGCGCCAAAAGAGAAAATAAACTATCCTATTGGCAATGTGAACACGGCATTCCACTATTTTCCAATTCTGTTGTGACTCATAGATCTTCACTTTCCCCCCAAATTCTTCGCTTTCTGAGAAGAGTGATTGGACCGATCATATCCTTCTAGATAGTAGACACTGAAACGCGATGAATTACAGATAACTCAGACTGTAGACTTCGCTTTAATCCCTCTTTTGCCTGGACCGCCTTTTCAGGTTTTCAATCCACCGGGATACCCATTTTTGCCTAAGCCGCCTTTGCAGGTTTTCGACTTACCGGGTGTACATATTATTTTTATTCTTTATCCCTAACTTTTGCCCGAACCTTTTTCTTTTCTTTTTCTCTTGGTTCGCCGGGATGCCCTTTTTTGCCTGGACTTTTTTTTTTGTCCAGCGGGTCAGTTTATGCGAAGTATTTTTTGACTACCTCTGAATTCACAAGGGACGGAAAATCTTCACCATCCATAGTTGTAAGCATCAAGGCTCCATCAGAAAAGACCTTTTTAACAACATACGGACCTTCATAATTCGGAGTCCACTTGCCCCTGTTATCTATACCGGGAGGAAGGATCCTCTTCAAAACTAAGTCACCTATCTGATAGCTTCGAGGACGCACTTTCTGATCAAAGGCCTTCTTCATCCTTCTCTGATATAGTTGTCCATGGCACACAGCTGCTAGTCGCTTTTCCTCAATTAAATTTAACTCATCAAACCTGGCTTGAATCCACTCAGCCTCGTCAAGTTTTACATCCATCATCACCCTCAAAGAAGGGATTTCAACTTCTACTGGCAAGACTGCCTCCATTCCATACACAAGTGAAAACGGAGTTGCCCCGGTTGACGTACGCACTGAGGTACGATACCCATGCAAAGCGAAAGGCAACATCTCATGCCAATCCTTGTACGTCACAACCATCTTTTGCACAATCTTCTTAATGTTCTTGTTTGCCACCTCTACAACACCATTCATCTTTGGTCTGTAAGGAGAAGAATTGTGGTGTTCGATCTTAAAGTCTTTGCAAAGCTCTTTCATCATCTTGTTATTGAGATTCAAACCATTATCAGTGATGATTCTCTCAGGAACCCCATAACGACAGATAATTTCTTTCTTAATGAATCGAGCAACCACTTGTCTGGTAACATTGGCATAGGAAGCTGCTTCCACCCACTTGGTAAAGTAATCAATCGCGACTAGGATGAAGCGATGTCCATTAGAAGCAGTAGGTTCAATCTTTCCAATCATATCGATGCCCCACATCGCGAATGGCCAAGGAGAATTCATAATATTCAGAGGGTTTGGTGGTACATGCACTTTATCTGCATAGATCTGACATTTGTGGCACTTCCGAGCGTATTTGAAACAATCAGATTCCATGGTTATCCAGTAATAACCGGCTCTTAACAACTTCTTGGCCATTGCATGACCGCCAGCATGGGTACCGAAAGATCCCTCGTGTACTTCCTGCATTAACATGTCCGCTTCGTGTCTAACCGCGCATCTGAGCAGAACCATGTCAAAGTTCCTCTTGTACAACACATCATCCTTGTTCAAGTAAAAGCTTCCAGCTAGCCTTCTCAGTGTCTTCTTGTCATTCTTTGACGCTCCTTCAGGATACTCTTGGCTTTTGAGGAAATTCTTAATATCATAAAACCACGGCTTCTCATCAATAACAGACTCGGCTGCAAACACATACGCAGGCCTCTCGAGTCGATTCACAGCAACGTGCGGCACATGATTCTGCCAATGGACTTTAATCATGGAAGACAATGTGGCTAAGGCATCATCCATTTGATTTTCATCTCGGGGTACATGATACAACTTTACTGTCTTGAAGAAAGTCAGGATCCTTCTGGTGTAATCTCTATAAGGAATCAAATGCGGCTGATGAGTATTCCAGTCTCCATTGACTTGGTTAATCACTAGAGCAGAATCTACATAAATGTCCATAGTTTTGATCCTTAGATCGATGGCTGCCTCAATCCCCATGATACAGGCCTCGTACTCAGCTTCGTTGTTGGTTACTTCAAAAGTCAATCTGGCGGAAAAAGGTATGTGTGCACCTTTAGGATTAATGAGTACTGCCCCAACACCATTTCCATTCACATTTACCGCCCCATCAAACATCAGTGTCCACTTGTCATCGGGATCCGGTCCTTCCTCGACAAGAGGCTCCTCACAATCTTTCGTCTTTAAGTACATGATATCTTCATCGGGGAATTCAAACATCATCGGCTGATAGTCATCAATTGGTTGCTCGACAAGGTAATCAGACAGAATACTACCCTTGATGGCCTTTTGCGACGTGTACTGGATATCATACTCTGTCAAAATCATCTGCCAACGAGCCACACGTCCGGTAAGAGCCAGCTTTTCAAAGATATACTTTACTGGGTCCATCTTAGAAATCAACAAGGTAGTATGGTTCAACATATACTGTCTTAGTCGGCGAGCAGCCCATGCCAAAGCGCAGCAAGTTTTCTCGAGCAGCGAATATCTTGTTTCACAGTTGGTAAACTTTTTGCTAAGGTAGTATATTGCATGCTCTTTTCGACCAGACTCGTCATGCTGTCCCAATACACACCCCATCGAATTCTCTGTTACTGAAAGGTACATTATCAGGGTCCTCCCAGGAACTGGAGGTATAAGAATTGGAGGTTTCTGCAAATATTCTTTTATCTTATCAAAAGCTTTTTGAGAGTCATTGTTCCACCTGATTGCTTGATCTTTTCTTAGCAATTTAAATATCGGTTCGCACGTAGCTGTTAGGTGAGATATGAACCGTGCAATGTAGTTCAGCCTTCCTAAAAACCCACGAACCCGCTTTTCCGTTCTTGGTTCGGGCATTTCTTGAATAGATTTTACTTTCGCTGGATCAACCTCAATGCCTTTCTCACTGACAATGAAACCTAACAGCTTTCTAGATCTCACTCCAAATGTACACTTGTTTGGATTCAACCTCAGTTTGAACTTTCTCAATCTTTCGAACAACTTTTGCAAATTTACCAAGTGCTCCTCTTCTGTCTGAGACTTCGCAATCATATCATCCACGTACACTTCAATTTCTTTGTGCATCATGTCATGAAAGAGAGTCGTCATAGCTCTTTGGTAGGTAGCACCAGCGTTCTTCAACCCAAATGGCATTACCTTATAATAGAACGTGCCCTAAGGTGTAATGAATGTCGTCTTCTCCATGTCTTCTGGCGCCATCTTGATCTGATTATAGCCAGAAAATCCATCCATGAAAGAGAAAACCGAGGACTGAGCAGTGTTGTCGACCAATACATCAATGTGAGGTAATGGGAAGTCATCTTTTGGACTGGATCTGTTTAAATCTCGGTAATCGACACACATCCTGACTTTACCATCCTTCTTCGACACGGGTACGATGTTGGCCACCCAAGGGGGATAATTGGTAACTGCTAGAAAACCTGCATCTAACTGTTTCTGAACCTCCTCTTTGATCTTGACAGCCATATCAGGACTAGTTATGTGAAGCTTCTGCTTTACCAAAGGACAATCTTCTCTGAGAGGTAGCCTGTGCACCACAATATCTGTATCCAAACCAGGCATATCTTGATACGACCATGCAAAGACATAGACGTATTCTCGCAGCATTCCAATCAGCCCTCTCTTGACCTTTTCCTCTAAAGTAGCCCCTATCATGATCTCTTTCTTTGCGTCCTCAGTACCAAGGTTAATGACTTCCAACTCTTCCTGATGAGGTTGAATGACCCTTTCCTCCTGTTTCAATAGTCTGGCCAATTCTTTGGGGAGTTCACAATCTTCTTCACTCTCCTCTTCGGCTTGGTAAATGGGATTATCAAAGTCGTACTGAGCCATAACAGAACTGTTTTTAATGGAATCCGTAAGATCAATTTCTATCTGAAGAATAACTTGGACTATTTCTTCAGCAGTCCAGTTGTCGATCTTCTCCCCTGGAGCACACGGGCGCACCCAATTATCCATATCACAATCACTGTCACCATCTTCATTGTCTGTTGCAAAGACATCCTCGTGATTCATCAAGTTCAAATTTTCCCCATCTTCCACACTATTTACTATGGGCCCTCCATGTTGAGGCATAGGATTTTTCACCACATTTGGAGTAGGAGCGAAGTTAATCGTCTTGGCATCGATCAAGTCTTGGACTTTACGGTGAAAAGCCCGATAATTCTCGATGTGGTGCCCTGGCGCACCAGAATGAAAATCACAACGGACATTGGCATCATAACCAGCGGGAATCCTTGTTAATGGATCCATAGTGTGAAGTTCAATAAACTTTAACCTGAGCAGTTCAGGGAGTAATTCAGCATAAGTCATTGGCAACAGATCAAAATGACGATCTGGCATTCTTTGTCTTGGTTGGAATTGGTGTTGTTGTTGTTGTGGTTGTCCTCTTTGTTATTGTTGAGGTTGGGTTGCTGGAATAGTCACAGCAGCAACTTGACGGTATTGTTGTCCTCTGTTTCCATTTCTCTGATTATGTATAGCATTTGTCTCACTTTCTCTCCTTCTGGGTGCCCCTAAGAATGGTTTCTTAGCACTTGAAGAACTTGAAGAACCAGGGTCTTAGATTTTTCCCGCTTTGATAAGACTTTCAGTTCTTTCTCCGCAAATCACAACATCCAAAAAACTACCAAACGGGCAACTTCCCATACGATCCATGAAAACACCTTGCAGGGTTCCAATGAACATATCTGTCAATTCTCTCTCCAACATCGGAGGTTGTACTCTCGCAACTAGCTCACACCACCTCTGGGCGTATTCCTTGAAACTCTCACCAGTCTTTTGAAACAAACTCTGCAACTGGGTTCTGCTTGGAGCCATGTCTATGTTATGCTTGTACTGCCTAAGAAAAGCTTCACCTAACTCTCTCCAGCTTCTGACAAACTCTTTTCTCAAGTCCATGTACCAATCCAAAGATGCTCCAGACAAGCTGTCTTGGAAAAAGTACATCCACATCTTTTCATCATCAGTATAAGCGGATATCTTCCGGTAGTAAGCTTGCACATGAGTTTGGGGACAAGAAGTGCCATTGTACTTGTCGAAAGATGGTGCTTTGAACTTGTACGGGATCCTCAAACCATCAACTAAACCCATGTTAGTAACATCAAAGCCCAAAGAATTCTGGCACTCCATGGCGCGAATCTTTTCAGCAAGGGCATCGACCTTTCTATCTCTCTCTTCTGTCTTTCCAAATTCATCAACATATCTTCTTGCTTGTCAACCAAATGAGAAGGATGGTGAACTGGGGCACGTGCCGCTCGAGCATTAGCAACCTCTGTAATTATGGGTTGTCCATTGATTCTAATACCAAGCAGTTCGTCACCAGTAGCATGGTTGTTGACAGGGTTGGTAACAACAGCGTCATCGACAGGGGCTCCTTTTGGAGGATTCTGACCGACAGGGGGAATCACAGTTTCTTGTCTCTGGGCCAAGGCTCGGAGTTCCTCTTGCCCTTGCACTACCCCTTGCATCATACTCATGAACTGGGCCATGTTGGTCCTCATCTCTGCTAGTTCTGCTTGAACTTGATCCATGATCTTCTGTTGATTCTGCCTTGTCGCGTAACGGTGCGGGCGGTACTCAGCAATTCTGCCTGAAACGGGAACCAGAATGAGAAATCCTCTTCCAGAACACCTGTAATGATGCAAGAATGATATGTGTATGATGCGTATGATGCGTATGATGCGTATGCTATGTTTTATCATATCTCAGGTATTCAAGAGTGTCGTCCACCTTTGAAAATAGCAACCTGTACTCGTAAGCGGAACATAAACAACAAAGAAGCAACATACACTAGACGGCAAGCAAAAGTGAGACATCAATAATCTCATATATAGGCATAAGAAATAAGATTCATACAAATGTAGTTCAAGCAAAGATTCAGTTCATCAGTGTAGAACAAGGAATCCCATCCAACAAGCCTGAAGGTGATCTCAAAATAAACAACAAGACAAACTAGGGAAGTCGTCCTTCAGGAATGAGAGTCTTCAAATACTGGCACTGATCCATCAATCGGTCACACTCTGAACACTCAGGTAGAGGGGTGAGCTTCTCTTTCAGTTGCACCCTGAGTTCAACAACTTCCTCTAGGAAATGAGATGCACGGATGTCACTTCCTCGGAGCTGGCTCTCTGCTGCATGCCTCAGATCTACCTCTTTCTTCAACTTAGTATCTTTGTCCTTAAGATGTCTTTCCAAGTCTCGTATCTTCTTTTTGTAATTGGCTTCCGCTTTCTGTAATCTCAAGCGTTCATGGTGTTCTTCATCCAACATTGTTTCTATCTCATCATAGGACCTCTTTTTGTTTCCTGATCTACTAGCACTTTCACCTTGCACTCCTTTGAGTTTGTGAGCCAAATTCAGCCTATCAGCTTTTGCTTTGTAAAGCTCCATTTGGATCTCTTGTTCATTTTCTTTCAACTGGCGATTCTCCATTAAGGCTTGTTTGTAATACTCAGCAGGCACACTCTCAGAAAGGATCAAAGGCGGTTGCTCTTGTAATGGTTCCATCCGGTCATATGGTAGCAACAAAGTCCCAACTCTTTCCTTGACCCACTCAGTGTAAGCAGGCATAGAAATTGCAAACTTCCTCCCTAAAACAGATCCATCTTTTATACCAATATTCTCCCAAGCTCTTCCCACTTGCTCCAATCTTGCCGGATCGCTCCGTTTCTCAAAGTACACACTTTCAGCTATCTCGACACCTTGCGGCCTTTCATTCATGACAAAACCCAACTGACGGAGAGAAAGAACCGGGTTGTAGTTGATGCAACCCCTATTTCCTATGAGTGGAACATTGCGAAACTCTCCACAACTCATAATGATGTTGCGCACATTAATCCTATAAGCTTGCCACTTGATATCATAAGATGTAAGCGACATGATCCTCTGAGTCCATTTGTGAGTATTCTGAGTATCCACAAACGGTCCATTGGTTGGTAGAAAAGACAAGAACCACTTGAGTAGCAACGGGAGACAACACCTGATAGCTCCACACTTACCATGCCTGCTGTGTATCGCATAATAGGTGTCAGCTAACAAGGTAGGCACCGGGTTTCCTCCAATGAAAATAGTGATTGCTGCCAGGTCCACGAAACTAGGCATACTAGGGAACAAAATAACTCCATAAATCATGATAGCCAACTGAGCGTTGAAAGCTACCCAATTTCCTTTCTTCGCTTCTTCCTTAGCCATCCTTACCAAGAACTTCAAGGATAAGCCCACAACATCACCGTTGGGTTTCCAATTATCACTCACTTCCTTGATGCTCAAATAAAGAGCCTTAGCGACAACTTTGAAATCCACCTCCTTTGGCACATCCAAGAAAGGTACTCGGTTTTTGATTCGGACATTCATAAGGATGGAATACTCTTCAAGAGTGGGTGCTAACTGGTAGTCCTGAAAAGTAAAGCAACGAAGCTCCGGATCATAGAACTGTAAGAGAGTCTGCAGAGGTACCGGATCAACCACCATCTTCAACAATGCCAAGATATCCCCATACTGATCATCAAAAACTATCTGATTACGGTCGGTCACGAGATTACCCAATTCTTCCAAAGATTTCAACGGCTCACGGTAAAAGTTGTAGGTGCAAGTCTTCCTCTTCAACTCTGGAATGGCAGCCATCTCTCGGTGTGAACAGACTCCTAAATAAACCTAAAAAATGATATGCATATGCGGGTTAACTTTTTTTCTTTTTTATGCATTATTTTTTTGAAAGTAAACTTGCTATGATGCAAAATGATGAAACAATGGATGGTTGGATGTGTATCTCAAGGCACAGGATCAGAACTTCAACATGAATTCGGAACCAGGAACCATAGAACATGGTCATCAACTTAGAACCCAGAATTCAGAACCAACGGTCACCAACAAGAACCAAATAAAAGTCACCAACAGGACACGATCACCAACAAAACAAGTCACCATCAGTACTTGTAAATGATTCATTCTCGCCCCACTCACGGGTGTAATCTAGGCCAGGGTAAGGTCAAGAGAAACGCAGGATAAACAATTCTTTCAAGAATATCATCATATGCACACCAGGTGTATGCAACGATAATACCCCATCAGAATCTGAACTGCTCGTGATACCATGTTCCGCTAAGTGGCGCCATACCACCCGCTTCCCATGAATCACTCTATTCCTAGGTGTCCTAAAGTTCACTCATAGCCTGTGTATTGGGCCTTTTACCTCTTGTGACTCCCACCCAACAGCGAAATAGATACACAACCAGCACAGTGTGCATGAAACAATAAAGCGCACATAGGATGCAATGCAAGCAGATAAGTATGCAAAGCAATAAATAAATAACACACAATAGACAATAAACAAACAAACGCTAGGAAAGGCCCACTAGGGAAAATAAGTCCCCAGCAGAGTCGCCAGCTGTCACTCCCCGGATTTCCCGAATCCAAGTACAAACAGGAAAAGAGTGGCGCGGAAGAAAGTAGAGTCGCCAGCTATGTACTTTTATCCCAAGAGGAGGGAAAGGTAGTACTGCATAACCAAGATGGATTGGATAAAACAAAGTCTCGAACCAAAGAAAACTGAGTAAGGGGGCAGATCACGTGAAGGGAAGGTTATCGCACCCCTTCACGTCTGTGGTACTCCACAGGATCCACGATTGCTATTTATGTCTAAAGTGTGTGTATAAAAAGTCCTATATGCGATGCAAAAGAGAGAAAATCAATGTAGGGAAAATAAAGAGTTATTGCTCGCACAGGCCCTACCCTGCTGCATACGTATCTCAAGAAGGATTGAGAATCAGAGCACCGTAGCTCGGCTAACCTATTTTTGTTTATTTTGTGTTTTTTAGATGAACGACGTTACTACGCAATCTACCGGATGCTCGACCTTTGGAGACTTACTCGCCTGTAGTAGAAGGAGTTAACGTGTTCTTAGGAGAAGAAAAATCAATGAGTTTGTTTGTTTTAGGAATGCTCATGCAAAAAGGAAGTCCTAGACAAAGGAACCGTGCTACCTTAATTGACATGCAAACGAGAGACTATACGAAGCCTAGCAATCCTATGGGGAGACGATCACACCATACAAAACAAACATGCATAAAATAAACACGCCAACAAGGGGGCTCAAACATACGTGGGTAGGGCTTTAGTCAAGAGGGGTCATATCAACCTCTACAAACAAGCCATGGAAAGGTAATCAAATGGGCTCTTAACCACTGACATTGAACGTCAGGGTGAGCAGATCAAAAGGGTAATGAGGATAAGACCTCATAGCTCTTAACCCTGGACAGGGCGAGCTCATGACAAAAAATGGGGATTCAGAAAGGTGGAACCCTCTCCACTGACTGACCGGACAAAAGATCTTGGGCTTTTGTTCTGAAGCATCGACACGTAGTGTGATCTTAAAGAACGACACACTGAATAACGGGGGATTGACTACTAATCCCTTTTATCCGTCAATTGCCTCTTCATGGAGGTCTTTAGCACTGGTGCCTCTTCTTGGAGGTCTTTAGGCACAAAAGTAAACACACAAAAAACATCGCCTCCTATTGAGGTCTTCCAGCTAAGAAAGCGGTAAAATACGGGAAAAGATGTAAAAGGGATCGAGAGATCTACCACACGGATAAAGATCCGAAGCAACAACAACTCAAGAAATAAGAAACCCAGAGATCTCTCAAGCTAGCACCATCAAAGAAAGCAAGTCAGCAAAGCAATCAGAATAAATCTCCAAACGGTATCCCACAAATAAAGTGGAATACCAAGCAAGCTATCTCTTCAAGAGTCATGTGAGCCCTCACAAAAAAAACTCAACAAACAAGTTAGAGAAACAAGATGGAGTGCAATCAAGAGTAGCACCAAACAGAGAATCACATGAATCATGCCATTAAAGTTCACAAAAAGCTCACAAAAGGCAACCAAGGGTAGGAGGCCTAAACCTCTTGTCAAACAAATGCATCAAAAGGTTATCAAAACTCAAAGTCAGGGGGCAAGGATCCACACATCAAGACATGACATACATACTAAAACATGTGCCCACATGCAAAACCTAACGATACCCACTCTTCCAAATTCACCCATAATACCTCATACATTCAGAAATTTCAGGTTGAAAGTATAAAGTAGTGGAAATAGGGCATACCTGATTGGGGAGGATCGATTGAAATTGAATGGCACGGTTGGGTTTGCAGAACAATCTTAGGGTTTATATGAGAGGGAATTGGTTCTTTGCAGATGAGTTCCCTTCAGTCTCTGGAGGTTGCTCTGAATTAGTTAGAATCTCTCTCTAGGGTTTTGTTCCAAGGAAACTTCAGAGTGTTTTCAGCTTTCACCAATTCTCCTTTTTTTTCCTTTACTAAAATTTCAGGATCTATAACTTGATTTTCGTGGCTTTGTGGGCTCAAATGAGAGAGGTCCAAGTCCAAGATTTTTCTGTTATATTTTCTTTTTATTTTTTTATTATTATTATTTTTTTATATTTTTTTTATTTTTTTTTTCGTTTTTTTTTGTTTTGTTTTTTTTTGTTTTCGTTTTTTTTTTTTCTTTTCGTTTTTTTTTTCGTTTTTTTTTATATATATATATATATATATATATATATATATATATATATATATTTTATTATTATTATTATTATTATTTATTTATTTTCAAAACGCGTGGGCTTCGCCTAGCGAGCATGACAGTTCAGGAAATTCCTCTGAGCGCAGGTGATTCTGGTGGCTTTTCTTGGGACTCGCTAGGCGACCCATTCTGCTCGCCTAACGAGAATGACAGCTCATGAACAAACTTTTGCTCTTTCAAGATTAACGTTTTGAAAGTAACTCAAGTCATTCTCTGGCCATTTCCTCTTCAGTTGACCAACAGTTGACTTCTGGCTTCATAATTGAATTTTGAATCGTACTGAGCCTATTAAGCTTGATCCTTTAAAGAAAACCTCTAGTTGATGCACAATCTCCCTTGTGTTGACTGATCCTTTAGATAGAACCCACAAAGTGACTTGGATGATATCCAAGCTTCTTGGACGACAAACTCTTGGAGCTAATTCTGATTGACATGATAAAATGCAATATGAAATGTTAAATGACCTAAAATGAATGCATGAATGAGGAGGGCAAATTTGAGGTGCTACAAATATGTCAATGATACTTATATTTTCATTAATCCTTATGTAGATTACCATGACGTCAAACACTTCTAACAACATCTTGCGATCAATCCTTGATAAGGAAAAATTGTCTGGGACAAATTTTCTTGATTGGCACCGAAACCTGAGGATTGTCCTCAAACATGATAAAAAGCTATATGTCTTGGAGACACCTGTTCCTGAAGAGGAACCTCCTAGTTCTGCACCTAAGGCAGAAAGAGATGCTTATAAGAAGCATGTCGATGATGCCAATGAAACTGCTTGTCTCATGCTAGCTACCATGAACTCAGAATTGCAAAAGCAACATGAGAACATGTCAGCGTTCGATATGATCGAACACCTGAAAATGCTCTATCAAGAGCAAGCAAGGCATGAGAGGTTTGAAGTTTCAAAAGCCCTTTTTCAAGGAAAGTTGGCTGAGGGAGCCCCTGTAGGTCCCCATGTACTCAAGATGATTGGGTATGTGGAAAACCTTGAGAGATTGGGTTTTCCCCTGAGAAAGGAACTTGCGACTGATTTGATCTTGCAATCGTTGCCAGATGGGTTCAGTCAATTTGTCCTAAATTTCAATATGAATAATATGGACAAATTGCTTCCTGAACTGCTCGCCATGTTAAGAACTGCCGAACAGAATCTGAAGTCAAAAGGGAAGTCCATTTTGATGATCGGAAATGGAAAGAGACAGAACAAAAGGCCCACTAAGCAGGGTGATAAAGGGAAAGGCAAGGAAATTGCCAAACCCAAACCCACCGTTGCTGCTTTAAAGCCTAGTGGAGGCATAGCAAAAGAAGGAACCTGCTTCCATTGCGGTAAGATCGGACACTGGAAGAGGAACTGCCCAAAGTACCTGGAAGATAGGAAGAATGGAGTAGAGACTTCAACTTCATGTATTTTTGTTATTAATTTGTCTACTTCTGCATCATGGGTATTAGATACTGGATGCGGTTCTCACATTTGTACAAATGTGCATGGACTAAAAAGGAGTAGAGATTTGGAAAAAGATGAAGTCGACCTACGAGTTGGCAATGGAGCAAAGGTTGCTGCCTTAGCCGTACGAACTTATGAATTGACTTTACCTAGTGGTTTAATAATTCAGTTAGAGAACTGTTATTATGTACCTGCAATTAGCAGGAATATTATTTCCGTTTCTTGTTTGGACAAGTTCGGTTTTTCATTCATAATAAAGAACAATTGTTGTTCAATTTATTTGAATGATATATTCTATGCTACTGCTCAAATGAACAATGGATTATATGCCAGTTTATAACATTAATACTAAAAGGATGAAACCTAATGAGTTAAATCCAACTTACCATTGGCATTGTCGATTAGGCCACATAAATGAGAAACGCATTTCCAAACTCCATAAAGATGGATTGTTGGACTCTTTTGATTATGAATCATATGAGACATGCATATCTTGTTTAATTGGAAAGATGACAAAGTCTCCATTCACAGGAAAAGGTGAAAGAGATAATGATCTTTTGGCCCTCATACATACTGATGTATGTGAACCACTGAACATGCCAGCCAGAGGAGGTTTTCAGTACTTCATCACATTTACTGATGATTTCAGTAGATATGGTTATGTGTATTTAATGAAACACAAATCATAGTCCTTTGAAGAGTTCAAGGAATTCAAGAATGAAGTACAAAACCAACTAGGTAAGAATATTAAAACTCTTCGATCAGATCGAGGTGGTGAGTATTTAAGCCTAGAGTTTGATGACCATCAGAAAGAGTGTGGGATCCTATCCCAACTTACTCCTCCTGGAACACCCCAATGGAATGGTGTATCTAAGAGAAGAAATCGAACCCTGTTAGACATGGTCCGATCCATGATGAGTCACGCCGATCTTCCAAACTCCATTTGCGGACATGCACTATTGACAATAGCTTACACACTTAACTGTAAGACCCCAATTTTGACCCTAAGATCCCTCATGGCATCATAACATTGCATTTGCATAGCCTCAAGGATCATGAGCATCTTGGTTCCTTTTGCCTTTGGGTGGGACTCCTTGTGATTGGTTTGAGATCACCAAGCATGCTTGAATTATACATCATTGTTTCTCTTACTTTTGTTTTACTAAAAATAAAAATAAAAATAAATAAATAAATAAATAAATAAATAAATAAATAAATAAATAAAAGAAAAAAATCTTGGACTTGGACCTCTCTCATTTGAGCCTACAGGTCCATAAAAACCAGGTTATAAATTCAGAGTTTCAGTGAAACAAAAGGACATGCCATTCCTATTACCCTGGCAGGAAAAAGAAAGTGAGAGAAGAGCTAACAGAATTCAGAGCAACCTCTAGAGGCTGAAGGGAACTCATCGGCAAAGAACCAATTCCCTCTCATATAAACCCTCAGATTGCTCTGCAAACCTCACGGGTGCAATTCAATTTCATTCGATCTCTCCAATCAGGTTTGCCCTATATCCATCATCTTTATGCCTTCAATTTGAATTTTTTGAATATATGAGGTATTATGGGTGAATTTGATACCCTTTTGATGCATGTGTTTGACAGGATGTTTAGGCCTCCTACCCTTGGTTGCTTTTTGTGAGCTTTTTTTTGTGAATTTTAATGGCATGATTCATGTGGTTACATTTTGATTTGGGGGCAACTCTTGATTACCCTATCTTGTTTCTCTAACCTGTTTGTTGAGTTTTTTTTTGTGAGGGCTCACATGACTCTTGCAGAGATGGCCTGGTGTTCCACTTTATTTGTGGGATACCACCTGGAGGTTTATTCCTATTACCTGTGCTTTGGCTTGAGATATTTGTTTGTGAATGCTTATTCCAAAGGATGGGAGCTACTTGGATCATCAATATGATCTCAAGAGGGGAACTCCTAATGTGGTTTTATTTTCTTTTCCCTTATCTCTTGTATGTTTAGGAATTTAACCCTTCTTTTTTTTTGTTTTTTTCCCCATTCTAACCCAAGCCAAAACATTTTGTGCAAACAATAACTTTTGTTTTCAACATTAGAAACCTAAGCCTTATGCTTTTGATTTTCAAACTTATTTTTCATAACACTTATTTTGAATTGAACCTTTTAATCCACTTTAACCATATTTTTGTAAATACTTTTAATTGGTAAATATAACCCATTCAAATACTTTTTGTGGTTTCAATGGCCACCTTCTTAATCAAACCCTTTTTTTTATAACCATTAGCTATTAGGTTTGAATTATCCTTGAGGTAGATATAATACTCACCTTTATCCTTAGTGATGGACAATGAGTCTTCCATGCTTATTATAGGGTTAACCCCTCACTAGCATGTTGAAGCTATCCTCACATGGTGGATTTGTGGTTTGGTTGAGTTTTCTCCCTTTGATAACAAAAGACCTTAAGGCTTTTGGACCAATCAATTCACCAACTTTTTTTTTGAATTTTTTTACCCTGAACTACGAGGTTTTGATTCTAATCTTTTTTAAGATGGTACGTAGGCAATGGGTTTATCCATTCAAACACAAAATGTAAATAAATTTGTATATTCTTTTCTCATCCCTTCAATCATGTTTGCCCAAATAAATTTTCACAAAAAAAAAAAACAACAACCTTACAACAAATGTGAAAAGGGCTCCCTAGGAGTACCTAGGATGCTTTGGGTGCCTAACACCTTCCCATTGCATAACCAACCCCCTTACCCGGATCTCTGACATTTTTACTAGTTTTTTATTCGATAAAACTTTTAGGTTTTTGTTCGCTTTCTAACCATTCCTTTGGATAAATAGAAGTGCGATGGCGACTCGACTTGTATGATTTACCTTGGATTTAGTCAATATCTCTAATGGTAACGAATACCCCGCTACAGAAAAATGGCGACTCTGCTGGGGATCAATGCCTAGTGGGTTTTGCCTACTTTTCATATTGTGTTGTATTGTATTGTATTTTTTTTGTGTGACATATTTTTGTGCAATTTGGGATTACTGTATTGTATGTAATGATTGAATTGTTTGAATATTAATTCCTTGTATGCTTGGTGGTCTTCGTGAGATGAGTTCTATACCCGAACTCGAGTGCACTTAGGATCGGAGAATGGCATAGTCTTGTCGACTTGTGTGGAGTTATTCCTTAGCAAGTTGACTTGCAAGTCCATTCACTTGGTGGAGGTTATGTTGGGATCAATAATGTCACACAAGTAAGTTGTGGTTAGACATTACTTTTCCAATATAGACCTTAGAAGCCAAGGACCTTAGTTTACCAAACCCATCTTGACCTATGCTTAGGATGTAGTGCGAAAGTCGTTCAAGTGTAAGATTTGATACGATTGTTACGCGATACTACACTCATAAGAGTCTCTCTTGAGAATATTTTTGGAATACGAGTAGTCGTTTCTCCGATAATATCCGAAAGATGGGATGATGACTATGGGAACCTCTTGTAGAACATGTTTGACAGGTTTAAACCCTAGTACACTCCCTTTTGGGTGGTTCTTAACCTAAACTCCATGCTCGTGACTTGCAACAAACCCTTGATTCATGGTTGATCCGTTCATGAATCCTTAATATCAATGGAACTTGGGTGTTGATAAGGTGTAAACCATAATCCACCAAAATGGATGGTTGATATTAAGGATAACATGATCCATCCCATGACCTTTGTTTGGTGTGCTTTGCTTGATCCTTGAGTGTGATTGTTGCATTCATGCATTCATGCATTCATGCACCCATTTGCATCCATATCATTAAATAATAAGAAAATTTTCAAGGAACTTAAGGGGGTTTATTTGCAAAATTTTCAGACATGGAAAGACAAAGAAGGAATACAAAGAAGTACAACTTCAGGCAACCAGATTTGAAAGAGTTAAGGAATCTGACATCCTATGTATTAGATCCTTTGGGTTTCAAGGCTCGTTTCGGGAAGCTTCTTCCTCTTCTGACCACTCAGGTGGATGAAGGATTGATGAGTGTATTGGTGCAGTTTTATGATCCCTTGTACCGTTGCTTCACGTTTCTGGATTTCCAGCTTTTGCCTACCCTTGAGGAGTATGCTTATCTTGTGGGTATACCTATTCTGGATCAGGTGCCGTTCAGTGGCTTGGAGAGTATTCCTACTTCACAAGAGATAGCAAACATGTTGCACATAGATGAGTCTCTGGTTGGTGCTCATATGACTACCAAAGGTGGAATTCAAGGTCTCCATTCCGAGTTCCTCATTGCTCAAGATACTATATATGGGAAGGCCATGAGTGAGGATGCCTTTGAAGCCATATTTGTACTTCTCATCTATGGATTGGTATTATTCCCCAACATCGACAAGTTTGTGGATGTGAACGCTATTAGGATTTTCTCTACTCTTAATCTCGTTCTGACTCTGTTGGGCGATACCTATTTCTCTTTGCATATGAGGAATGCAAAGGGTGGTGGCGCCATTGTGTGTTGTTTGCCTCTGGTGTATAAGTGGTTTATTTCTCACTTACCTCAGACGGTCACTTTAAAGGAGAACAAGGAATGTCTACGGTGGTCCACGAGACTCATGTCTCTCACTAATGATGATATCTCTTGGTATAACCGCGTGTATGATGGTGTGCAGATTATTGACTCTTGTGGCGAATTCTCCAATGTACCTCTTCTCGGTACATGTGGTGGGATTAACTACAATCCTGTTCTGGCACGTCGGCAGCTTGGGTTCCCCCTAAAGGATAAACCCAATAACATTCAATTAGAGGGTGTATTCTTTCAGGATGGTAAATATCCCCAAGGCTTGAAAGCTAGGATGGTCCGCGCTTGGCGCAAGATTCATAGGAAAGGAAGGAAAGAGTTGGGTCCTAAGAATTGCATCGCTTTGGAGCCTTACACTGTTTGGGTTAGGAAGAGGGCGTCTGAGTATCTCATGCCTTACGAGTATCCGAGACCTACACCTATGATTATGGTTGGGCCTTCAACCCTCCCTAATCAAGGAGTAGAGGAGTTGAGAGACGAAGACTGTTCACGTGCCTGGATCCGTGAACGTGAAGAGTTGCTTCAGCAGATTAAGGAGAAGGATGTGTTGATTGAGTTTCTTGAGCATCAGGTTATTGATGACCCTGATGATGTATGGACTTCTCTACTTCCTCAGTCTTCTAAGTTCTGGAAGAGGAGGTATGATCGACTCGCCAAAGAGAAGGCCGATATGGAGGCAACCTACGAGAGGGAGCTGAAGAGGCTTCGCGCATCTTATCTTCCCGTGTCCCGAGCTTTAGATGATTGTTTCTAGGGATCCATAGGATGATTATTTTCCTTTTCTCTTGTATATGATTGACGATGCTGCACTTCTTTTCCCTGATATTATTTGATGAAATATTTCCATATGTGATAAAATGCTTAATATTTCCAGAATTTGCAAATAAAACTCTAAAGTTCCTTTGAAATAAAAAACAAATCATATGCACAAGCATTGCATGCATCATATGCATAAGCAGGTTTTGTTTCCGGTCCCTTGCCCTGTGGTCTAACTCCGTGTCCTTCATTTATTTTGAAGATAAGCTGACTCACCGGTACTGTACTAGAGCCAACATTTCAAGACTGATGGATCACTTAGAGCAAGAGAACCGCGAGTTGAAAGAGGAAGTGGCCAGATTGACTGCCCTAATGGAGTCACTCATGGCTGCCCAGAGCCAGTCTTCTCCGACATCTTCAACTCCTCCCCAGAGGACAGTTATCTCCGAGATTGTCTCCTCAACTGTGCCCGCTGCCAGTACGCACTTTGTTCCAACAGCCATGCCAACCGGGTTCCCGTGGGGGATGCCTCCCAATTTCATGCCTGAGGGTCTTGTTCCAGCCTTTGCTTCTATGCCGGCATCTAGCCCGGTCCTTGTTGTTCCTCCTCCTGTCGTGCATACTTTGCCCAGGGTAGACAACACCATCTATCATTCTGAGCCGTCTGAGGGTCCAGATGTTTATGAGAAGATGGATGCTATGAACAATCAATTTCTTGAGCTTCGCAAGGAATTGAAAACTCTCAGAGGGAAGGATCTTTTCGGCAAGTCTGCTGCCGAACTCTGCTTGGTTCCAAATGTGAAGATCCCTGTGAAATTCAAGGTCCCTGACTTTGAAAAGTACAAAGAAAATACTTGTCCTCTCAGCCACCTGGTCATGTATGCCAGGAAGATGTCGACTCAAACCGATAACGACCAACTACTCATCCACTACTTTCAGGACAGTCTGTCCGGTGCCGCTTTGCGTTGGTACATGGGTTTAAACAGCGCGAACATCCGATCCTTCAATGATCTTGGCGAGGCCTTCGTCAAACAGTACAAGTACAACGTGGATATGGACCCCGATAGAGATCAATTGAGAGCCATCTCCCAAAAGGATAAAGAAACATTTAAGGAGTATGCCCAGAGGTGGCGAGAGGTGGCAGCACAGATCGTGCCTCCGCTAGAAGAGAAAGAGATGACTAAGATCTTTTTAAAGACTTTAAGTTCTTTTTATTATGAGTGGATGATTGCTAGCGCTCCTTCTGACTTCACCGAGATGATAAATATGGGGACGCGTCTAGAAGAAGGGGTCCGTGAAGGACGGTTAACCAGAGAAGAAGGCTCTTCTGCCAAACGTTATGAGGTGTTTGCAAAGAAGAAAGTGGAGAGGCACATGTTGTGACCTCCCATGAGAGACCAAGAAGACCCTCTGTGATGAGGAAGACCGAGCGTCCCGCCGGTAACCAGCACCAGGTGGCTCATATAGCACCTATTTTCAGAGACAATCAACAATATCAGCAACAACAGCTCTGTCTGCAACAGCAGGCCTACCAGCCTCGAAACAGTAATCAGACCAATACAAGTTACAAGAGGAAAAGGGTCACTTTCGATCCTATTCCTATGACGTACGCAGAGTTATATCCCTCTTTGATAGAGAGGAAGCTAATTACTCCGAGAGACCCACCGGCTATACCTGCTAACCCCCAATGGTGGTATAAGCCCGAGTTACATTGTGTTTACCATTCTGGTGCTCCCGGCCACGACGTGGAGAATTGTTACCCTTTGAAGACCAAGGTTCAGGACCTTATGAGGTGTGGAATTCTGTGTTTTGAGGACGTAGGTCCTAATGTGAAGAAGAACCCATTGCCCGAGCATGGGAAATCTGTTAACATGGTCCAGGGGTGCCCTGGCAAAAACAAAGTCAAGTATGTCAGTCATATCCGACAATCTCTGGTCTAGATGCATCGTTTGTTGTGTGACTACAGTCATTATGAGCATGACCATGATAGATGTCGAGTCTGCTCTGTTAACCGATTGGGTTGTTGCCAGGTGCGCAAGGATGTTCAGGAAATGTTGGACGAAGGAGTCATTGAGATCCTTCAAAACAGGAGTGTTGATGAAAATGAGCCTGAGGTCAATGTGATCTCCCCAGTGTTCCGGATACCCGAGCCTGTTATCATCAAGTACAATGGTAGCAAGCATAAGGCTTCTCCCGCTCTGATCATTAAGCCTGCTGGTCCTGTGCCTTACTCCTCTGAAAAAGAAGTTCCCTATCGCTACAATGTCGTAGCAGTAGAGAATGGGAAAGAGGTGTCCTTGCCCTCTTCTTCTGTTGTGAATATTGCCGATGTTAGCGGTTTGACCCGTAGTGGCCGTGTGTTTTCAGCGCCGTTGAAGCCTTAAATTAATGTTGATTTTGTTGAACGCCCGATTGGGAACGCTGTGAATTCTCTGAATCCGGCACTTGCTGTTAAGCCCTCCTCCGTATTGAAAACTCCTACTTCTGTTGGCCCGAGTGGCAATGTGAAAGAAGACTGTGACGAGATGCTGAGGCTCATCAAGAAAAGTGAGTACAATGTCGTAGACCAACTTCTACAAACGCCATCCAAAATATCTGTGTTATCCTTACTCTTAAATTCAGAACCACACCGAGAGGCTATGCAGAAGGTGTTGGATGTGGCATACGTGGATCACGATGTCACTTTGGAGCAATTCGATAGCATAGTTGCAAATATTACTGCTTGTAACAACCTGAGCTTTTGTGACTCTGATCTCCCTGAGGAGGGAAGAGACCACAACTTGGCTTTACACATATCTATGAATTGTAGAGACGACCCATGTCCAATGTACTGGTGGACATTGGGTCATCATTGAACGTATTGCCAAAGTCCACTCTCTCAAAGCTATCATATCAAGGATCTCCCATGAGGCAGAGTGGAGTAGTTGTGAAGGCTTTCGATGGGTCTCGCAAAACTGTGATCGGGGAAGTTGATCTCCCAATCAAGATCGGACCAAGTGATTTTCAGATTACCTTCAAGGTTATGGACATTCACCCATCGTATAGTTGTCTCTTCGGCAGACCATGGATTCACGAGGCAGGCGCCGTGACGTCCACCCTACACCAGAAACTGAAATTTGTGAAGAACAAGAAGTTGGTGGTGGTAGGGGGAGAAAGGGCTCTCCTGGTTAGCCATTTGTCTTCCTTCTCTTATATAGATGCTGAGGTTGAAATTGGAACTCCTTTCCAAGCTTTATCTATAGCTGAGCCTATTGAGAAGAGAACTCCTTCATTTGCTTCCTACAAAGATGCAAAGTTGGCCATTGAGCGTGGTGCAACCACTGGTTTAGGAAAAATGATTGAGTTAGAAGACAACGAATCCCGAGCTGGCATAGGTTTTTCTTCTGGTACTTTCAACAAGCAAGGTTTATTCAAGAGTGGAGGTTTTATCCACACTGGTCTAGATGAGGAGGCTGCTGTCGTTTTAGAAGAAGATACAGAGGATTCTGGCAATTTCATCATCCCTGGAGGGGTCTGCAACAATTGGGTCGCTGTGGATATTCCAACAGTTGTCCATAAGTCAACGTAATGATCACTGTGTTTAAAAACCCTTCTCCCATGCCAAAAGGAGGAGTGATAACATTGTTGGCGCATAAAAACAATGATATTTTCATTCAATAAATTCATGTTAAATGTTTGTTTTTCCAATTATTTTCCCTTTTTGCTTTTTGCATGAAATTGGTGATCACATAAAACCCTAAAAAATGGAATAAAATCGATCTTTTCATATGTATAATGATTTGCCTTGTTTGATTTCTAAAAAGCTTTTCATATCCAAAAATCATTATGCATGTTGATTTCTAAACCCATTGAACATAATGACCCAACACCATCTCCCAATTTTGAATTCCCTGTATTTGAGGCAGAGGAAGATGATGTTGAAGAGATTCCTGATGAGATCACCCGGCTACTTGAGCATGAAGAGAAGATCATTCAGCCACATCTTGAGAATCTGGAAACAGTCAACTTGGGGTCTGAAGATTGTGTGCGAGAGGTAAAGATTGGGGCACTTCTGGAAGAATCTATTAAGAAGGGGTTTATTAAGTTGCTACGAGAATATGTTGACGTCTTTGCCTGGTCATATGAAGACGTGCCTGGTCTAGATACTGATATTGTGCAACATTTCCTACCTCTAAAGCCTGAGTGTGTGCCTGTAAAGCAGAAGCTCAGAAGAACTCATCCTGATATGGCAGTGAAGATCAAAGAGGAAGTTCAGAAGCAAATTGATGCGGGGTTCCTGGTGACTTCTATATATCCTCAATGGGTGGCCAATATTGTGCCCATGCCTAAGAAAGATGGAAAAGTCCGGATGTGTGTGGACTATAGAGACTTGAACAAAGCTAGTCCGAAAGATGATTTCCCTCTACCACACATTGATATGTTGGTAGACAATACAGCTAAATTCAATGTCTTCTCGTTTACAGACGGATCTTCCGAATATAATCAGATTAAGATGGCACCCGAGGATATGGAGAAGACAATATTCATCACACCTTGGGGAACATTCTGTTATCGAGTGATGCCCTTCGGTTTGAAGAACGCCGGAGCCACGTATCAACGAGCTATGACCACCTTGTTTCATGATATGATGCACAAGGAGATTGAGGTATATGTTGACGATATGATTGCTAAGTCAAGAACGGAAGTTGAACATGTAGAGCACCTGTTAAAGCTTTTTCAGCATTTGAGGAAATATAAGCTTCGTCTGAATCCCAACAAGTGTACATTTGGAGTCCGTTCTGGCAAGTTATTGGGCTTTATCGTTAGTGAAAGAGGTATTGAGGTTGATCCTGCAAAGGTCAAAGCAATACAAGAGATGCCTGCGCCCAAAACTGAGAAGCAAGTCCGAGGTTTTCTTGGTCGCTTGAATTATATCTCCAGATTCATATCCCACATGACTGCCACATGTGCGCCTATATTCAAGCTCCTCCGGAAAGATCAGTCCCATGATTGGACCGAGGATCGCCAGAAAGCTTTTGACAGTATTAAAGAATATCTGTCTGAGCCTCTGATTCTGTCTCCACCTGTAGAGGGAAGACCTTTGATCATGTATCTGACTGTTCTTGAAGACTCGATGGGTTGTGTCCTTGGTCAGCAAGACGAATCAGGGAAGAAGGAGTATGCTATTTACTACCTGAGTAAGAAGTTCACTGATTGTGAGTCTCGATACTCAATGCTTGAAAAGACATGTTGTGCTTTGGCTTGGGCTGCTAAGCGCTTACGCCAGTATATGATAAATCATACGACTTGGTTGATATCCAGAATGGATCCAATCAAGTACATCTTCGAGAAGCCTGCTTTAACAGGGAGAATTGCCCGTTGGCAGATGTTGTTATCTGAGTATGATATTGAGTATCGAGCTCAAAAGGCTATTAAAGGTAGTATCTTGGCTGACCATTTGGCACATCAGCCTATTGAAGATTATCAGTCAGTTCAGTATGACTTCCCGAATGAGGAGATTCTGTATTTGAAGATGAAAGATTGTGATGAGCCTACACTCGACGAAGGGCCAGAGCCTGGTTCCAGATGGAGTATGGTATTTGATGGCGCTGTAAATCAGTATGGAAATGGTATTGGGGCCGTGATTATTACTCCTCAGGGTGCACATATTCCTTTTACAGCAAGGCTAACTTTCAAATGCACGAATAATATGGCTGATTATGAGGCCTGTATTATGGGATTGGAAGAATGCATTGATCTAAGGATCAAGCATCTTGATGTATATGGTGATTCGGCCCTCGTTGTTAATCAGATTAAGGGTGAATGGGAAACGAATCAGCCTGGCCTTATTCCATATAGAGATTATGCGAGGAGGATTTCAACATTCTTCACTGAGGTTGACTTCCATCATATTCCTCGAGATGAGAATCGGATGGCAGATGCCATTGCTACGCTAGCTTCAATGATTGTGGTTAAATATTGGAATGAAGTTCCCAATATCACTGTGATGCGCTTGGACATACCATCTCATGTATTTGCAGTAGAAGAAGTAAAAGATGATAAGTCGTGGTATTATGATATCAAATGTTTCCTTTAGAGCCAGATTTACCCGCCTGGGGCGTCTGTGAAAGATAGGAAAACTTTGAGGAGATTATCTGGCAGTTTCTACCTCAATGGCGAAGTGCTTTGTAGCACCTCAAATTTGCACCTACCTTGTGTACATACATTTTCATCATTAGGTCATTAACATAACATAGTCCACTGCATAGCATTGCATTGCCCTTTGCCCAAGTGCAAGTTCATCAGACAAGATTAGGTCAAACTGATCAGGAGAATCAGTCAATCAAGCAAGCAAGTGCATTTCTCAAGGAAACAAAGCCCTAGGGTTGGTTTATTAAGTTCATATGATTATGTGATCATTGTGAAGTGGTTTGGCCAAAGATTGGATGCTCAGAAGTCATCAGTCAGGCTGAATTTCAGCTGAAACCCTAGAAAGTCAATTGTGGTCAACTGTGGTCAACTGTGCCTGATTTCATGGATTTGAAGGTGGGAGATGGTTTGAAAGGCTTCATTCATGTCCATACAAGTCTCATTTGACATTTCAAAGATCAAGATTGAAGAATTGGAGGTCAGATGGAAAGTTTCCAAAAAAAGCAGGTGACCTGTAATTGGAAACTGCCAAAAATGGAAAGTTCTTCTCCTCAAAATTACTTCATCATACAAGCTTCAAATGGAATTTTGTCCAACATGAAAGTTGAAGATCTTGTTCTCCCATTTCCAAAAAGTCCAAGAACATGAAATTCTCATGTGTGGTTGGTAAGTTATGATCAAATCATTTTCAGAAAAAGTTGAACTTCAAAGGACCATAACTCATGAACCATTTGGCCAAATTGGGTGATTCTTTTTTGAGCAAGTCACATTTGACATGTAATATCACATTGCATCATTAAATTTCATCAAAAATCATCATAGCAAAAGTCCATTTTTCAAGTGAACTAATTTGTATTTTGGTGGAAAAAAAGTGATTTTGAGAAATACATGTCATTTGCATACCAAACCACTTCTAACACATCATAAACATCAATTTGGACTTGTTTGAATGGTATTTGCACTGTTACATTGGCTGCAATTAGAAAAGGTCATTTTTGCCAAATCACATGAAAATTGCATATTGCTAATTCACATCATTCTTGCTAATCTTGTTTAACAAATGGATTAGGCACTTGGTATAAAGTCTCTAATCATAACTGTTTCACCTAATCACAATCACTTTTCAGATCCAAACTCAGAAATCACCAAATTCTCTCAATTTTCTTCAAAACTTTTTCACACTTTTTTCACCATTTCCATTGAGATTCATCATCTTTTGTGCTGGTGCTCGTGTGATTCATCTCCTACATATGCTAATAGAGGACTGTTGAAGGAAATTGTGACCAAAAACTTGAAGAATCATGACTGTCATCATCAAGTTCATCCATGGCATTTTGATCATTCTTGGATCTGGAGCACATTTGAGCTGAACTACTTGCTTCATTCACTTCCTAGAACATCAATCCACGACTGTTTCACACTTTGGAGCATTGGAATCACCAAACCAAGCAACTGCCACTTCAAGAGGTTAGATCTCGAATTCTTTAATTGATGAAATTGTGATATGGTTTATGTAGATCGTGGATTGTAGAGCATGCTGCAACTTGTAGAATTGAATTTCATTAGGTTTTGAGTGAGAAATCTGGAATTGAATGTTTGATGTCAAAACTTCTTTGGATCGATTCATGTTGTGTAGTTCGAATTAGGTTAAATCATGTGGATATTGTTGTTGTGCTTGATTAGACGATTCCATTGATATATGATTTGCTAAGTTTCGTGAACAAATGTTCTTGTTGAGTTTCTGGTGATGAATGTGATGAACAATCTCAAGAACACGTCCAGAACGTGTTTTGATCCGTTTGCCTGGCTTTCATTTTCAAATTTGTGTTTACCGCGCCCATGAACCAATCGCGTGCTGCCACTGCATAAAATGAAACGCAGCGTTTCACTCTTGTTGCTGCATAATTACGAAATTGCCATTATCAGATTTAATTTCACTTATTTCATTTGCTTTTCAAATTTTTATTTCACTTTGATCTTCGATCTTAGAAAAATCATAACTCCTTCAATTTTGATCCAAATTTGATGCAATTTTTTGTGCCATTCTCCTTGTGATGTGCTCTATGTTTTGGTTATTTTTAATCATGTTGTGCACGTGTGGAAAAATTATTTGGCTAGGGCTTGTTTGAATGTGTCTTTTGTGCACCATGCATACTCTATTGATCATAAAATCTTGATGCCTAATTAGAAATTCATGAAATATTTTGTGCATATCCTAGGCATGTTCCTGGTCATTTTGATATGTGGTTTGTAATTTTTGAGTTCCTGGATTGAGAGTTATGACATGATCTTTGGAGGTGTTACATTTTATGCCATGCCATGCTTTGTGCATCTTCTTGATTTTATTTTATATGCTTTTTGAACTTGAATTGAGCTGGATTTTTGCATGAGAATACTTGTGAATGTTGAGAATACATGTGAATTTTTCTGGAAATTTTGAAGGCATTTCCTATTTGATTGGGATTTTATTTGCTGTTTAGTCATTTGTTGACCTTTTGTGATACATGTTTGTATTTGCTTTGTGAAATTCTGGTTATTAATTGGATGGATGTGAAATTTGGCATGGGTATTGTAGACATCTTGAAGTGCATTTTGGCTTTGGTCTCATTCATTTATCATATTTTGTTTCTGTTTTATGATTGGTTGAAGTTGATGCTTGTTTTGATGCCATGTATGAGCTTGCTTGAATTTGTGTTGACTTTTGGAATTTCATTGACTTGCTTCCCTTGGTCCAAATGAGCTGAAATTTGGTATGATTGACATGTTATGAATGCTGTTTGATCATGAATTTTCTGGGAATTTATTGAGCTGTTTTGGTATTGGTTTGATTGTGATCATTCTGTTTGCTCCAATGTGATTCCAAAGTGCATAGTTTGACATGTTTTGTGTATGAAATGGATTTGGTGTATAGTTTTGATGTGAGACCAATTGGATTCTATTCTTGTTTGATAAATCTTGATTTTGATCAATTTTCACTTTCTGTTTTGAATTTTTTTCCTCCTTTTGACCCTAGGCTTGTCCTAGTGGTCTTGTTTCTCATGTTTGAGTTTGCTTTTCAGGTTAGGAAGCAAATGCTTTAAGGAGATTAATGCAAGTTGATTGAGTTTGGTTGATTGTTATGAACTAACTTGTTTTATTTTTTAGGATGCTTAGCTCACTTGCCTTGAGCTTGTGCTTTGCACATGTGATTGATTGTGTGTCTGTTGGTTCTTATGCTGTTTGTTTTGACTTTATGACTTGAATACTGATCATATTTGATTGATTTCAGGTACCATAGTTGCTTTAGTTCCTTTGAGAACTTGCTATTGCTTTGCTTTGCTTGAGCATTGAGGTAGAATCTCTTGTCTCCATGTAGTCTGGAAGACCTGGCTTGTTACCTGGCCAGGCAACTGTCTGAAGTCCTCCTTAAGAGGCAATGTTTGTGATTGTTTACTTTGTCCCCAAGCAGGAAAAGACCTCATATGAGGCAATTGGTAGACAAAAGAGATATGTAGCCTATCTCCTACTATTCTGTGAGTCACTCACCTTGCTCACACCACGTGTGTTGATGCATAGTGAGTAAAAACCCAAGATCAGTTGAGTCAGTGTCATAAGTGTAGAAGGGTTCCCACTTTCTGGACCCACACTTCATTGTCTGAAGCTCTCCCTGACCAGGGATAAGAGCTGTGAAGTCTAATCTTCACTCACCTTTCATCTGGCTTCACCTTGACTCTCAATGTCAAGGTTAAGAGCTGACATTACCCTTCCAGTTGGCTTGCTCTTGCAGCCTCACCTTTTGATTGAGCCCCACTTGATGTGTATATAGTGTGTGTTATCTGTAATTGTTTGCTTTGCTGTTTGTGCTGATTAAGATAGGCTTACTCCATGTGCAAGTTAGGTAGCAACCTTGACTTAGGGATGATTATGCATGATAACATCTAGGCTCGAGTTAGTCTCCCTAGTTGTGTCTCCCTCTGTTATCTGGTTAGGCTAGCCCCGTGTCCCTTCGTAGGGGAACTACGTCGCCCTGATCCTCATACCAGATGAGGTACGTAGGCAGGAGATGAGCAGATCTCTCCGGGCGCCCGTTTTGTTTTGTGTTGTGTGTGTCAAGAGATGGATGTAAGCCCAGCGATTGGCATTCCGTATCCTCTTGTTGTGTGCTTGGAGTCCGGTATAAGTCCATCAAGTGGCATTTGGGTTCCAGTGTGGGTGTGTTTGGTTCAGAAGCTGATGTAAGTCCAGCGATTGGCATTCGGGTTCCATGTTTGCCCGTGTTTGTGTAGCTTTGTTTGGCGTGCGTGAGCCGAGCTACGAATGCTCTGATTCTTCTTTGTCCGAGAAGATACGTATGCATAGGATGCGACATCCTAGCGAGCATGTGTTTTCCCCCAGTCCGAACTACTTTGACTCTGATGTCTATGCTTGATAGACTAAGTAGGCCCAGGATGCGATATCTTGCTGAGTCAGTCTTGTTTGTTTTCTTGTGTCTCTTTCAGCCAATATGTGTTTGTTTGTGAGCAGTGTTTTAGCAACCATTTTTCCTTCCTTTTGTGCGTGGATCCCGTCGAGTACGACGGATGCGTAGGGGTGCTAATACCTTCACTTCGCATAACCGACTCCCGATCCCATTCTCTTTGGTTGCGAGACCATGCTTTTTCCAGGTTTACTCTGAGCGTTTCCTTTCCCTCTTTTGGGATAAATAACACACGGTGGCGGCTCTGTTGTTCTTGTTTCCCGCCGGTTTTTCGCGTAATGCGACATGCTTTACAAGAGAAATTTTGACATGGTTCTGCTCAGATGCGTGGATAGACACGTAGTAGAGCTGTTGATGACTGAGGTCCATGAGGGTTCATTTGGTACTCATTCCAATGGACATGCCATGGCTAGAAAGATGTTGAGAGCAGGCTACTATTGGCTGACAATGGAGTCTGACTGCTGCAAATATGTGAAGAAATGCCATAAGTGTCAGATTTATGCGGATAAGATTCATATTCCCCCGACACTTCTGAATGTGATTTCATCACCATGGCCTTTCTCCATGTGGGGAATTGACATGATTGGCATGATAGAGCCGAAAGCGTCCAATGGACACAGATTTATTCTCGTAGCAATTGATTACTTAACCAAGTCGGTTGAAGCAGCGTCGTATGCAAATGTGACCAGGCAGGTAGTCGTGAAGTTTATCAAGAATCAACTCATATGCCGATATAGTGTGCCAGATAAGATCATTACTGATAATGGATCTAACTTGAATAACAAGATGATGAAAGAGCTTTGTAGTGAGTTCAAGATAACGCATCATAATTCTTCTCCTTACAGACCTAAGATGAATGGGGCTGTTGAAGCTTCTAATAAGAACATTAAGAAAATTATCCAGAAGATGGTTGTTACGTACAGAGATTGGCATGAGATGTTGCCATTCGCTTTGCATGGCTATCGTACATCTGTCCGCACTTCAACAGGGGCAACCCCTTTCTCTCTTGTTTATGGCATGGAGGTTGTACTCCCAGTAGAGGTGGGGATCCCATCAATGAGAGTCTTGATGGAGGCCAAGTTGACTGATGCTGAATGGGTTCAAAGTCATTATGACCAGCTGAATTTGATTGAAGAGAAGAGATTGACTGCCATGTGCCACGGTCAGTTATATCAGCAGAGGATGAAGAAAGCTTTTGATAAGAAGGTCAAGCCTCGTGTGTTCCGAGAAGGTGACCTTGTGCTCAAGAAAGTTTTGTCTTTCGCGCCCGATTCCAGGGGCAAGTGGACTCCGAACTATGAGGGTCCGTATGTTGTTAAGAGAGCCTTTTCAGGCGGTGCTTTGATAGTTACAACTATGGATGGGGAGGATTTCACTCGTCCTGTGAATTCAGATGCAGTCAAGAAATACTTCGCCTAAAAAAAAATAATAATAAAAAAAAAACTGAATAGCTCGCTAAGTTGAAAACCCGAAAGGGCGACTTAGGCAAAAATGAGCGTCTCGGTGGATTGAAAACCCGAAAGGGCGGTCCAGGCAAAAGTTAGAGACACAAAAAACATATAATAATGATATATGTATCCCGCTACATTGAGTACCTCATCCTGGGGAAATCTAGGCAAAAATTAGGGATTTGGCAAGTAACTGCATCCTGACAAGACTTTGTTCTACAACTGTCGTCCGTCAGAGATCCTTGCTCATTATCAGCCAAAGCTTCAAATACATCGGGTTCAGAATTGGTGGAGAAATGGTCATTATGTTCAATGTAGCCCTTGTGGTTTATCCTACCAAGTGGATTGCTTGTTGAGAGTCACCTCTCTTCCCTTCAGCAGAGTAGCAATCTTTCTTCCTCAGCAGCTTGGATCTCTTTGGGCAAGAGCGGTATTTTGTGGTTGATCCCGATAAATCCTTTATCTCCTTATATAGATTCCCCAGCAGAGTTGTTAGTGTGGTGGACCTTGTCTGTGATAACTCTCGTCCCCAGCTGGAATGATTGATGATTCATCCCTTGCAGAGTTCTTTGCTTCCTGGTATCTCTGATCCCCAGCAGATTGGATACTCTCCAGTGAACTTGGCTTTCTCTCTTGAGATGTAGTACCGGGTGGTTAATTCCTGGACCTGGTTGTGTTAGATATGTCTGTCTGTCAGCATACATCATACATAAACCACGCATATTCATGCATAATTATAACATTCAGATATTCATGTTGCATTCTTTGCCATATATCGTTGTTTGTTGTCTCCTGCTATTTGGTGATATACTTCCCCAAGCAGACGTGTGTGTCTGATCTCTCCATATAGAGTCAGCTCCATAAGCAGAAAGCATCTATCCTTTCCTCCATATTCCCCACGGGTTATATCCCCGTGGATGTTGATTGTTTTTGTTCCTTCCCAACACATATACTGGGATGGTTTTCCCCATTAAGTTATATCCTCACCTGGACAAGTCTTGATTTGGTGTGCCTATCTAGTTTGATCCTAGATCGGTATCTTGAGACTCTTTTCCTGTTTCCCCGTGGTAAATGAATAATCGCTCAATAATTAGTAATTATTATCCCGGCGGAGTCTGTGGTTCTCTACCCTCATACCGGTAGTTGTAAGTCATATTTTTGTGGTCTACTACCCAGTAACCGGTAGTTGTAAACCCCATTTTTTCCCCGTGCAGAGTTAAACCTTGATTGTTGTTCATCCTAACCAATGACGGGTACTCTCTTTTGTGGTTCTCTACCCTCATACTGGTAGATGTAATTCTCTCCTTGTTGGTTATCTTTATACAAAATTCGATATTGACATTCCTTAATTTTTTAGTATACCACCCAGTAACCGGTGATATATCTCTTGGATAATTGCTCTAATTACGCAATTTATCCCCAGCCGGTCATCTCTCGTCTATCTTGTTGTTGTTAGTAACGATTGTTCCTCCCCTGAATTGGTCATCATTATATACCTAGTTTCGGTATCCCGATGCCTTTTCTTTTCGGTCGATTTATCCTTTATTAACCCAGTAACCGGTTGTGGATAATCGTCCATGCGAGTATATTATCTACGTTCTGACGGTAATAGATAGTATATCTCATGCACTCTTTGGTCGAACCCTTTTGTTCTTCCCTAGTTGAGTAAGATTCGCACCCCCTTTTTGGAGTCGAATGTCCATCCCATAATCGAGTTTTCTTTTTGCCCTCTTTTTGGATGATGAGTGTTTTGGGAATATTCCCCAATTCATGCCTTGATTGGTCATCATTATATACCTAGTTTCGGTATCCCGATGCCTTTTCTTTTCGGTCGATTTATCCTTTATTAACCCAGTAACCGGTTGTGGATAATCGTCCATGCGAGTATATTATTTGTGTTCTGACGGTAATAGATAGTATATCTCATGCACTCTTTGGTCGAAGCCTTTTGTTCTTCCCCAGTTGAGTAAGATTCTTACCCCCTTTTCGGAGTCGAATGTCCATCCCATAATCGAGTTTTCTTTTTGCCCTCTTTTTGGATGATGAGTGTTTTGGGAATATTCCCCAATTCACGCCTTGATTGGTCATCATTATATACCTAGTTTCGGTATCCCGATGCCTTTTCTTTTCGGTCGATTTATCCTTTATTAACCCAGTAACCGGTTATGGATAATCATCCATGCGAGTATATTATCTACGTTATGACGGTAATAGATAGTATATCTCATGCACTCTTTGGTCGAAGCTTTTGTTCTTCCCCAGTCGAGTAAGATTCGTACCCCCTTTACGGAGTCGAATATCCATCCTATCATCGAGTTTGCTTTTAGCCCTCTTTTGGATGATGAGTGTTTTGGGAATATTCCCCAATTCACGCCTTAGTTGGTCACCTATTTTATGCCCAGTAACCGGTATCCCTGGTGTTCCCTCCTCTCTGCTCCCTATTATGACTTTTTGTCCTCTGTGAAGTCAGGTTTTCCTGAGTTGAGATATACCTTTTTAGGTCTTCCTCAGATGATTTGGTTGATTGATATCTCTCACCCTTATACCGGTCTTAGATATTCATCCTTCCCGAGCATGTTGTATCTCACCCTCATACCGGTGATCAGATCACATGTCTCCTTGAGCTTATTACCCAGTAACCGGTAATACCTCGTCCCGCTGCTTCCCCAGGAGTGTCCTTGTGGACATCCCCAGCGAAGTCCCTTAGTGGATTGTTTTTATCCGGATTTTATCCGAAGTATCCGTTGTGGATAGTTTTTGCTGTATTGGCATATTCCCCAATACATGCACCTTTGAGTCAGCTCGGGTCTTTCCATTGGATATTTTCCCTTTGGAATTCTGTTCCCCAAGCGTTGAGTCGTGACCTGCTCACGCATTTTATTCCCTCTCCTATCCCCATAAGAGTCCCCAGAGTCTCTGTCCCATTGAGTGTAGTTCTCATATGGATTGTCAGTTTCTCCGGATGTCTTTTCTTCTTTGTGGACACATATCCCCACAGAATTCGTAATATTTGCATACATACATCTGCATCATGAGGTCTCTTAGGGACCAAAATTTGTCTACTTGTTATTATTTAAGCCCATTCTACCTCGTCGAGACGAAGATTTTAACCTTCACCTCTCCGACTAGAATGACCTTAAATAGGGGCATCTGTAAGACCCCAATTTTGACCCTAAGATCCCTCATGGCATCATAACATTGCATTTGCATAGCCTCAAGGATCATGAGCATCTTGGTTCCCTTTGCCTTTGGGTTGGACTCCTTGTGATTGGTTTGAGATCACCAAGCATGCTTGAATTATACATCATTGTTTCTCTTACTTTTGTTTACTTAAAAAAAACGAAAAAAAAAACGAAAAACGAAAAATAAATAAATAAGTAAATAAAAGAAAAAAATCTTGGACTTGGACCTCTCTCATTTGAGCCCACAGGTCCACAAAAACCAGGTTATAAATTCAGAGTTTCAGTGAAACAAAAGGACATGTCATTCCTATTACCCTGGCAGGAAAAAGAAAGTGAGAGAAGAGCTAACAGAATTCAGAGCAACCTCTAGAGGCTGAAGGGAACTCATCAGCAAAGAACCAATTCCCTCTCATATAAACCCTCAGATTGCTCTGCAAACCTCACGGGTGCAATTCAATTTCATTCGATCTCTCCAATCAGGTTTGCCCTATATCCATCATCTTTATGCCTTCAATTTGAATTTTTTGAATATATGAGGTATTATGGGTGAATTTGATACCCTTTTGATGCATGTGTTTGACAAGAGGTTTAGGTCTCCTACCCTTGGTTGCTTTTTGTGAGCTTTTTTGTGTGAATTTTAATGGCATGATTCATGTGGTTACATTTTGATTTGGGGGCAATTCTTGATTACCCTATCTTGTTTCTCTAACCTGTTTGTTGAGTTTTTTTTTGTGAGGGCTCACATGACTCTTGCAGAGATGGCCTGGTGTTCCACTTTATTTGTGGGATACCACCTGGAGGTTTATTCCGATTACCTGTGCTTAATGACTTGAGATATTTGTTTGTGACTGCTTATTCCAAAGGATGGGAGCTACTTGGATCATCAATATGATCTCAAGAGGGGAACTCCTAATGTGGTTTTATTTTCTTTTCCCTTATCTCTTGTATGTTTAGGAATTTAACCCTTCTTTTTTTTGTTTTTTTTCCCCATTCTAACCCAAGCCAAAACTTTTTGTGCAAACAATAACTTTTGTTTTCAACATTAGAAACCTAAGCCTTATGCTTTTGATTTTCAAACTTATTTTTCATAACACTTATTTTGAATTGAACCTTTTAATCCACTTTAACCATATTTTTGTAAATACTTTTAATTGGTAAATATAACCCATTCAAATACTTTTTGTGGTTTCAATGGCCACCTTCTTAATCAAACCCTTTTTTTTATAACCATTAGCTATTAGGTTTGAATTATCCTTGAGGTAGATATAATACTCACTTTTATCCTTAGTGATGGACAATGAGTCTTTCATGCTTATTATAGGGTTAACCCCTCACTAGCATATTGAAGCTATCCTCACATGGTGGATTTGTGGTTTGGTTGAGTTTTCTCCCTTTGATAACAAAAGACCTTAAGGCTTTTGGACCAATCAATTCACCAACTTTTTTTTTGAATTTTTTTACCCCGAACTACGAGGTTTTGATCCTAATCTTTTTTAAGATGGTACGTAGGCAATGGGTTCATCCATTCAAACACAAAATGTAAATAAATTTGTATATTCTTTTCTCATCCCTTCAATCATGTTTGCACAAATAAATTTTCACAAAAAAAAAACAACCTTACAACAAATGTGAAAAGGGTTCCCTAGGAGTACCTAGGATGCTTTGGGTGCCTAACACCTTCCCATTGCATAACCAACCCCCTTACCCAGATCGCTTTCTAACCATTCCTTTGGATAAATAGAAGTGCGGTGGCGACTCGACTTGTATGATTTACCTTGGATTTAGTCAATATCTCTAAAGGTAACGAATACCCCGCTACATTAACCGTGTTCCATCCAAAAAGGTTGAGAAGACACCATATGAGATATGGAGTGGTAAGAAACCACATATGTCTTACATGAAGATTTGGGGTTGCGAAGTTTATGTGAAACGACAAATTTCAACTAAGCTTGAGCCCAAATCTGACAAATGCTTATTTGTGAGGTATCCTAAAGAAACAAGAGGGTATCACTTCTACAATCCTTCTGAGGGCAAAATGTTTGTCGCTCGAACTGGAGTTTTCCTAGAAAAGGATTTTATTTCCAAAGGAATAAGTGGGAGGAAAGTAGAACTTGAAGAAATTCAAGAATCACAAAGCATTGATACACCTATGGAGGAATTAGAGCAGGAAACACAAGTAGTTGTGGAAGAGCAACCTGATCAAGTAGAACAAGACCAGCGTAGGTCAAGCAGGATACGTCACCTACCTGAGAGATATGGATATCTCATCAAGGTGATGTATTACTCATGGATCAAGTACGAACATGAGCCCTGTGTTTACAAGAAGGTTAGTGGGAGCATGATCCTTTTCCTGGTATTATATGTAGATGACATATTACTCATTGGAAACGATATCCCTACCCTACAACAAGTAAAGTCTTGGTTGGGGAAATGCTTCTCTATGAAGGACCTAGGTGAAGCAGCCTATATATTAGGAATCAGAATCTATAGAGATAGATCACAAAATGCTTGGCCTAAGTCAGAGTACATAGACAAAGTGTTGAGACGCTTTAATATGAATGGTTCCAATGGTTATGTGTTTTGCTTAAATGGTGGCGCTGTGAGCTAGAAAAGTTCAAAGCAAGATACAGTTGCTAATTCTACAACCGAGGCCGAGTATATTGCTGCCTCAAGTGCAGCAAAGGAAGTTGTTTGGATCAGAAGTTCTGTAGTGAACTTGACATAGTTCCTAGCATAGTGGATCCCATTGCTCTCTATTATGATAACAATGGTGCTATCGCACAAGCTAGGGAACCTAGATATCACCAACGATCCAAACACATACTTAGGCGTTATCATCTCATTCGAGAGATAATGGATAGAGGAGATATGAAAATATGTAGAGTACCTACACTTGACAATATTGCTGACCCACTAACAAAGCCTCTTGCGCAGCAGAAGCATGATGGCCATACTAGATCAATGGGCATAAGGGGAATGCCTGATTGGCTCTAGTGCTAGTGGGAGATTGTTGGTGTAAGCCCTAGAGGCCAATCCTTTTGGTACTTGTATCGAATTATTTATTAATAATAAAAGGCATTTTCTTTATTATGGTTGATTAATAAAGTCCCTGGATTAGATAGTCCGTTTAATGTATTCAGTGTGACTTAATCATGAGAACACATTAAACATAAGGACACTATTCTTAAAGTATCCGTAGTCGAGCTTTAGTGTGAAGTGGGATAACATTAAAGCATTAAGACTATTATGTTTGTAGACTGATGATCACATCTCATGGATCATGGATAAGGAGTTATCAAGTCTTAAACATAGGTTTGAATATTAAGAGTAATATTTATACCGGATTGACCCGCTATGAGAATACTATATAGAAAGTTATGCAAAGTGTCATAAGTTATTCTCATGGTGATAATAGTGTATACCACTCTTCGACCTGAAACCACCATGGATCCTAGATGTAGAGTCGAGTGCTTTATTGCTGATCCAACGTTGTCCGTAACTGGATAACCATAAAGACAGTTGATGGGTACTCCACAAAGCATGTTGAGGGACACGAGTGTCCTAGATGGAATTTGCCAATCCTGCGTAACAGGATAAATGTCTATGGGTCCAATATTGAACTGGACAAGGATGACACGATCTATACTTGTGTTCAATATAGACATAAGGGCAAAGGGGTAATTATGTACATAATTATTATCACAGGAGGTTTTGTCAGATCACATGACATTTTCGTGACTTGGGTAGCAGTGATGTGTTGCTAGATACCGCTCACTGTTTATTATGTTAAATGCGTGATTTAATATAATTGCCAACGTCGCGAAAACCTACAGGGTCACACACAAAGGACGGATTGATGAGATATAGAGTAATTAAGGAACACCGTAAGGTACGGTGCGCTTAAGTAGAATACGAAGTATGGTAATGTACCAAATACTTAAGTGATTTTGGCATATTATGAGATATGGGCCAAAATACCCTTAAGTGGGCTTTTTGGCTTGAAGCCCACACAAGTGGTTCTATAAATAGATCTCTTGTACAGAAGCATTGTATGGGAATACAACACGACTGAAGAGTTGGAATTTCATATCTCTCTTTCTCTCACTCAAAGCCTTCATTCGTACCAGCTAGCACTGAGATTGAAGGAATCCGTTCGTGTGGACTGAGTAGAGATGTTGTCATCGTTCAACGTTCGTGATCACTCCGTGGATCTGTATCAAAGGTTTTGATCATTATCAGAGATCTGCACCAAAGGTTTAAATCGCCACAAGAGGTAACGATTCTATCATTGATCATGCCCATTCGTAAGGATCACTAAATGGAGAAATTTTTAAATTCTGCTGCGCCTTGGATGGCAATTCTCCTTCAACCACTTGGCACATCAACCAACTGAAGATTATCAATCTGTTCAGTACGACTTCCCTGATGAGGAGATTCTGTACTTGAAGATGAAAGATTGCGATGAGCCTACGCTCGATGAAGGGCCAGAGCCTGGTTCCCGATGGGGTATGGTGTTCGATGGTGCTGTTAATCAGTATGGAAATGGTATTGGGGCAGTGATTATTACTCCTCAGGGCACACATTTTCCTTTTACAGCAAGGCTAACTTTCAAATGCACGAATAATATGGCGGAGTATGAGGCCTGTATTATGGGTTTGGAAGAGTGTATTGATCTTAGGATCAAACATCTTGATGTTTATGGTGATTCGGCCCTTGTTGTTAATCAGATTAAAGGTGAATGTGAGACGAATCAACCTGGCCTCATCCCATATAGAGATTATGCGAGGAGGATTTCAACTTTCTTTACTAAGGTTGAATTTCATCATATTCCTCGAGATGAGAATCAGATGGCAGATGCTCTTGCTACTCTTGCTTCAATGATTGTGGTGAAGTATTGGAATGAAGTTCCTAATATCACTGCGATGCGCTTGGATAGGCCAACTCATGTATTTGTAGTTGAAGAAGTGAAAGATGGTAAGCCATGGTATTATGATATCAATTGCTTTTTCCAAAGTCAGACTTACCCGCCTGGGGCATCTGTTAAAGATAAGAAGACTTTGAGAAGATTATCAGGAAGTTTCTACCTCAATGGTGATGTGCTTTATAAGAGAAATTTCGACATGGTTCTGCTCAGATGCGTGGATAGACACGAAGCAGACCTGTTCATGCCTGAAGTCCATGAGGGTTCGTTTGGTACTCATTCCAATGGACATGCTATAGCTAAAAAAATGTTGAGAGCAGGCTACTATTGGCTGCCAATGGAGTCTGACTGCTGCAAATATGTGAAGAAATGCCACAAGTGTCAGATTTATACGGATAAGATTCATATTCCCCCGACACTTCTGAATGTTATTTCCTCACCATGGCCTTTCTCCATGTGGGGAATTGACATGATTGGCATGATTGAACCAAAGGCGTCAAGCGATCACCGTTTTATTCTCGTAGCTATTGATTACTTCACCAAGTGGGTTGAAGCAACATCATATGCAAATGTGACCAAGCAGGTGGTTGTGAAGTTTATCAAGAATCAACTCATATGCCGATATGGTGTGCCCAACAAGATCATTACTAATAATGGATCTAACTTGAACAACAAAATGATGAAAGAGTTGTGTAGCGAGTTCATGATTGCGCATCATAATTCTTCTCCCTACAGACCCAAGATGAATGGGGTTGTTGAAGCTGCTAATAAGAACTTCAAGAAGATTATCCAGAAGATGGTTGTTACGTATAAAGATTGGCATGAGATTTTTCCATTTGCTTTGCATGGATATCGTACGTCTGTCCGCACTTCAACAGGGGCAACCCCGTTCTCTCTTGTGTACGGCATGGAGGTTGTGCTCCTCGTGAAGGTTGAGATCCCATCAATGAGAGTCTTGATGGAAGCCAAGTTGACTGAGGCTGAATGGGTTCAGAGTCGTTATGACAAACTGAACTTGATTAAAGAGAAGAGATTAACTGCCATGTGCCATGGTCAGTTATATCAGCAAAGGATGAAGAAAGCCTTTGATAAGAAGTTCAAGCTTTGTATGCTCCGAGTGAAGGAGAAGAGTGATCCAAAATGCAGCGGAATTTAAAATTTCTCCTTTAATGATCCTTACGAATGGGCATGATCAGTGATAGAATCGTTACCTCTTGTGGCGATTATAACCTTTGATGCAGATCTACAGAGCGATCACGAACGTTGAACAATGACAATGCCTCTACTCAGTCCACATGAATGGATTCCTTCAATCTCAGTGCTAGCTGCTACAAATGAAGGCTTTGAGTGAGAGAGAGAGAGAGAGAGAGAGAGAGAAACGAAATTGCAACTGTAACAATGCTTCTACATAAGGGTTCTATTTATAGAACCACTTGCGTGGGCTGCAAGCTAAAAATCCCACTCAAGTGTATATGGCCCATATCTTATAATATGCCAAAATCACTTAAGCGCGTGGTACCTTACCATATTTCGTATTCTACTTAAGTACAACGTACCTTACGATGTTCTATAATTCACTTAAGGGCACCGAACATTACGGTATTCCTTAATTACTCTATTTCTCATCAATCCGTCCTTTGTGTGTGACCCTATAGGTTTTCGCGGCATTGACAATTATATTAAATCATGTATTTAACATAATAAACAGTGAGCGGTATCTAGCAACACATCACTGCTACCCAAGACACGAAAATGTCATGTGATCTGGAAAATCCTTCTATGATAATAATTATGTGTATAATTACCCTTTTGTCCTTATGTCTATATTGAACACAAGGCATAGACCGTGTCATCCTTGTCCAGTTCAATATTGGGCCCATAGACATTTATCCTGTTACGCAGGATTGGCAAATTCCATCTAGGACACTCGTGTCCCTCAACATGCTTTGTGGAGTACCCATCAACTGTCTTTATGGTTATCCAGTTACGGACAACGTTGGATCAGCAATAAAGCACTCGACTCTACATCTAGGATCCATGGTGGTTTCAGGTCGAAGAGTGGTATACACTATTATCACCATGAGAATAACTTATGACACTTTGCATAACTTTCTATATAGTATTCTCATAGCGGGTCAATCCGGTATAAATATTACTCTTAATATTCAAACCTATGTTTAAGACTTGATAACTCCTTATCCATGATCCATGAGATGTGATCATCAGTCTACAAACATAATAGTCTTAATGCTTTAATGTTATCCCACTTCACACTAAAGCTCGACTACGGATACTTTAAGAATAGTGTCCTTATGTTTAATGTGTTCTCATGATTAAGTCACACTGAATACATTAAACGGACTATCTAATCCAGGGACTTTATTAATCAACCATAATAAAGAAAATGCCTTTTATTATTAATAAATAATTCGATACAAGTACCAAAAGTATTGGCCTCTAGGGCTTACACCAACAATCTCCCACTAGCACTAGAGCCAATCAGGCATACCCCTAATGCCCATAGATCTAGTATGGCCATCATGCTTCTGCTGCGCAAGAGGCTTTGTAAGTGGATCAAGAATATTGTCAAGTGTAGGTACTCTGCATATTTTCACATCTCCTTTATCTATTATCTCTCGAATGAGGTGATAACACCTAAGTATGTGTTTGGATCGTTGGTGAGATCTAGGCTCCTTAGCTTATGCGATAGCCCCATTGTTATCACTATAGAGACCAATGGGATCCAATGCTAGGAACTATGCCAAGTTCACTAATGAACTTTTTGATCCAAACAGCTTCCTTTGTTGCACTTGAGGCAGTAATATACTCGGCCTCGGTTGTAGAATCAGCAAATGTATCTTGCTTTGAACTTTTCCAGCTCACAGCGCCACCGTTTAAGCAAAACACATAACCAGATTGCGATCTAAAGTCATCTTTATCTGTCTGGAAGCTAGCATTGGTGTATCCAATTACAACCAACTCTTCCTGACCTCCATATATCAAGAATGAGTCCTTAGTCCTTCTCAAATACTTAAGGATATTCTTGACAGCTACCCAATGGGCATCACTAGGATCAAATTGGTACCTACTCGCTGCACTTAAAGCATGCGAGACATCTGGTCGAGTACATAACATGGAATACATGATAGATCCTATTATAGATGCATATGGAATCTTATTAATGTGATCCCTTTCTTCCTTAGTTGAAGGGGATTGTGTTTTTTATAGACATAGGCCATGTTGCATAGGTATGAATCCTTTCTTGGAATCATGCATATTAAAGCGTCTCAGCACTTTGTCTATGTACGTACTCTGACTTAGGCCAAGCAATTTTTATGATCTATCTCTATAGATTCTGATTCCTAATATATAGGCTGCTTCACCTAGGTCCTTCATAGAAAAGCATTTCCCCAACCAAGACTTTACTTGTTGCAGGGTAGGGACATCGTTTCCAATGAGTAATATGTCATCTACATATAATACAAGGAAAACGATCATGCTCCCACTAACCTTCTTGTAGACACAAGGCTCATCTTCGTTCTTGATGAATCCATATTGTTTTACCGTTTCATCAAAACAAAGATTCCAGCTTCTGGAAGCTTGCTTCAATCCATAGATCGATCTTTGTAACTTACATATCTTTTGGGCTTCTTCTGGTATGTCAAATCCTTCAAGCTGTGTTATGTACACATCCTCAAGAAGATTTCTATTAAGGAAAGCAGTTTTGACATCCATCTGCCATATTTCATAATCATGATATGCAGCGATAGCAAGTAAAATCCGAACAAATTTAAGCATTGCAACTAGTGAAAAGGTTTCATCATAGTCAACCCCATGAATTTGTTTATATCCTTTTGCAACCAGTCTTGCCTTATAGGTATGTACCTTACCATCCATGTCAATCTTCTTTTTGAAGACCCACTTGTATCCTATAGGGTAAACTCCTACAGGAGGCTCTACCAAGGTCCAAACTTGGTTTGTGTACATGGAATCCATTTCAGATTTCATGGCTTCTAACCACTTCTCAGACTCGGGACCAGTTATGGCCTCTTGGTAGGTCACAGGCTCATCTTGATCCATGAGTAATACATCACCTTGATCAGTTATGAGATATCCATATCTCTCAGGTATGTGACGTATCCTGCTTGACCTACGCTGGTCTTGTTCTACTTGAGCAGGTTGCTCTTCCACAACTACTTGTGTTTCCTGCTCTAATTCCTCCATAGGTGTATCGATGCTTTGTGATTCTTGAATTTCTTCAAGTTCTACTTCCCTCCCACTGATTCCTTTGGAATTAAATCCTTTTCTAAGAAAACTCCAGTTCGAGCGACAAACACTTTGCCTTCAGAAGGATTGTATAATTAATACCCTCTTGTTTCTTTAGGATACCCCACAAATAAGCATTTGTCAGATTTGGGCTCAAGCTTAGTTAAAATTTGTCGTTTCACATAAACTTCGTAACCCCAAATTTTCATGTAAGACATATGTGGTTTCTTACCACTCCATATCTCATATGGTGTCTTCTCAACCTTTTTGGATGGAACACGGTTAAGTGTGTAAGCTGCTGTCAATAGTGCATGTCCCCAAAAGGAGTTTGGAAGATCGGCGTGACTCATCATGGATCGGACCATGTCTAACAGGGTTCGATTTCTTCCCTCAGATACACCATTCCATTGGGGTGTTCCAGGAGGAGTAAGTTAGGATAGGATCCCACACTCTTTCAGATGTTCATCAAACTCTAGGCTTAAATACTCACCACCTCGATTTGATCGAAGAGTTTTAATATTCTTACCTAGTTGGTTTTGTACTTCATTCTTGAATTCCTTGAACTTTTCAAAGGACTCTGATTTGTGTTTCATTAAATACACATAAGCATATCTACTGAAATCATCAGTAAATGTGATGAAGTACTGAAAACCTCCTCTGGATGGTAAGTTCGGTGGTCCACATACATCAGTATGTATGAGGGCCAAAAGATCATTATCTCTTTCACCTTTTCCTATGAATGGAGACTTTGTCATCTTTCCAGTTAAACAAGATCTGCATGTCTCATATGATTCATAATCAAAAGAGTCCAACAGTCCATCTTTATGGAGTTTGGAAATGCGTTTCTCATTTATGTGGCCTAATCGACAATGCCAAAGGTAAGTTGGATTTAACTCATTAGGTTTCATCCTTTTAGTATTAATGTTATAAATAGGCATTTCAAGATCAAGGACATATAGTCCATTATTCATTTGTGCAGTAGCATAGAATATATCATTCAAATAAATTGAGCAACAATTGTTCTTTATTATAAATGAAAAACCAAACTTGTCCAAACAAGAAACGGAAATAATATTCCTGCTAATTGCAGGTACATAATAACAGTTCTCTAACTGAATTATTAAACCACTAGGTAAAGTCAATACATAAGTTCCTACGGCTAAAGCAGCAACCTTTGCTCCATTGCCAACTCGTAGGTCGACTTCACCTTTTGCCAAATCTATACTCCTTCTTAGTCCCTGCACATTGGTACAAATGTGAGAACCGCATCCAGTATCTAATACCCATGATGCCGAAGTAGATAAATTAATTTCAATAACAAAAATACCTGAAGTCGAAGTCTCTACTCCATTCTTCTTATCTTCCATGTACTTTTGGCAGTTTCTCTTCCAGTGTCCGGTCTTACCGCAATGGAAGTAGGTGCCTTCTTTTTCTATGCCTCCACTAGGCTTCAAAGCAGCAACAGTGGGTTTGGGCTTGGCAACTTCCTTGCCTTTCCCTTTATCACCCTGCTTGGTGGGCCTTTTGTTATATCTCTTTCCATTTCCGATCATCAGAATGCACTTCCCTTTTGACTTTAGATTCTGCTCATCAGTTCTTAACATGGCTAGCAGTTCAGGAAGAGATTTGTCCATATCATTCATATTGAAATTTAGAACAAATTGACTGAATCTATTTGGCAACGATTGCAAGATTAAATCAGTCACAAGTTCCTTTCCGAGGGGAAAACCCAACCTCTCAAGGTTTTCCACATACCCAATCATCTTGAGAACATGGGGACCTACAGGGGCTCCCTCAGCTAACTTGCCTTGAAAAAGGGCTTTTGAAATTTCAAACCTTTCATGCCTTGCTTTCTCTTGATAGAGCATCTTGAGGTGTTTGATCATATCGAATGCTGCCATGTTCTCGTGTTGCTTTTGCAACCCTGAGTTCATGGTAGCTAGCATGAGACAAGCAGTTTCATTAGCATCATCGACATGCTTCTTATAAGCATCTCTTTCTGCCTTAGGTGCAAGGAGGTTCCTCTTCAGGAACAGGTATCTCCAAGACATACAACTTTCTATCATGTTTGAGGATAATCCTCAGATTTCGGTGCCAATCTAGAAAATTCGTCCCAGACAATTTTTCCTTGTCAAGGATTGATCGTAAAATGTTGTTAGAGGTGTTTGTTGTCATGGTAATCTACATGAAAATAATGAAAATATAAGTATCAATAACATATTTAATTAGGCCTTTAATTAAATATGCTCCCACTATTTTACTCAAAACAAATGACCCTCACCATTTGATTCGGAAAATCCCGTTGGAAGATTTTCTAGTGGGTCGAGATCCATATTTCACTTTATTTTAAGTCCGCGTAGGCGGATTACACAAAACTAGGTTATTTAGGTAGGAACTCCTTCCAATTGTATCTAATACAACTCTCGAATATTTTAGTTGGGTGAATAACTCCTTATTCCAATCCATCACATGGATCATTTCCAACTCTTGCTTCTAAACATATATAACCTTATTATAATTTGTTTAGTTAAGTTTGACCCAATTTTTTAACAATTGGATATTACAATTATCCCATCGCACCTTACTAATATAGAACATGCACCTCGCGTAGGCGAAACCTACATTATCCGATACTAGTCTTGATGAGTGTTAAAACTTGGAAAACATAAACTTAATATTTAATTTGAGGGAATTTGCAATTATTCTGATCCCACTGGCTTATTTATCATATAAATCGTCTCTCACATGCATCAACATACATTCACATGCATCAACATACATACATAATGAAACAGTTATGGCCCCTAGCGCAATTGTTCTCCCAAGCCAATGAGAGAACCTAAGCTAACCTAATAACGATCTAAGCTTCTCCAAGCAAGATCTTCAAGGTTGTCCTCCTTTGATATTGAATTCTTCTCTTTCTTCATAACATTACATTACATAAAAGAAACTCGCTTTACATACGAGGGAGTGAGATGAGAAAAGAAGTTACATTAAGAGATTAAAAGAGAGGCACGAGACGTAGGTCGTATTTTAAAACCCAAAACAAAATAAAGGAAAACTAAGGCCATAACCGATCACCATAAGACAATAATAAAAACACATTATTATTATTAATTTTAATTCTTTTAATTAATTAAAACCAAATTAAATTTCGGCGACCGATCACACTACGCAGAGTTAGCCGGGGGTCCGCTACCCGGTTAGCGGGAACAATTCATTGCGGGGTTAAAGGGGCAGCGCCCCTGGCCGAAATTTTTAATGAACAATTCATTTGAAATCGGCGTCGTTTTTCGCATCAACACTTGATACTTTAAAGCATAACTATTGCATAGTCACAACCCTAATCGCATAACTCTTTGACAACACAACCCTTGTGCCGTCATTAACCCTAATGCATAACTCTTTGACAACACAACCCTTGTGCCGTCATTAACCCTAATGCACTAATTTCAAACCGTCAAACACATCTCGATTGTTGATTCAGTCTGATTGATCAACACGTCATTGCTTCACCATACTAATGTCAGATCAAGAAGCAAACGACCATTGATCGCTCAAAGGAAAACAACCATTAAGTGTTTGAATGAATGAAACAGAAACAGTATATCATATATATCGTATTTTGCATCAGGATTACTTATACCATATATATAACTTGATCGATCTTAATTTAATTACTCGTTTATTCTTTGATTCATTCTGTCTTTTAATCGTATTAATACAGAAAATACAGAAAATAAACAGCTATTAGATGCATGGTTTCGTAAGTGGCTCTGATACCACTGAAGGAGAAGCGCGATCCAAAACGCAGCAGAATTTAAAATTTCTCCTTTAATGATCCTTACGAATGGGCATGATAAGTGATATAATCGTTACCTCTTGTGGCGATTATAACCTTTGATGCAGATCTACAGAGCGATCGTGAATGTTGAACAATGACAACGCCTCTACTCAGTCCACACGAACGGATTCCTTCAATCTCAGTGCTAACTGCTACGAATGAAGGCTTTGAGTGTGTGTGTGTGAGAGAGAGAGAGAGAGAAAGAAAGAGAGAGAGAGAGAGAGAGAGAGAGAGAGAGAGAGAGAGAAACAAAATTTCAACTGTAACAACACTTCTACACAAGGGTTCTATTTATAGAACCACTTGCGTGGGCTGCAAGCTAAAAAGCCCACTCAAGTGTATAAGGCCCATATCTTATAATATGCCAAAATCACTTAAGCGCGTGGTACCTTACCATATTTCGTATTCTACTTAACTACACCGTACCTTACGATGTTCTATAATTCACTTAAGGGCACCGTACATTACGGTATTCCTTAATTACTCTATCTCTTATCAATCCGTCCTTTGTGTGTGACCCTATAGGTTTTCGCGGTGTTGACAATTATATTAAATCACGTATTTAACATAATAAACAGTGAGCGGTATCTAGAAACACATCACTGCTACCCAAGACACGAAAATGTCATGTGATCTGACAAATCCTTATGTGATAATAATTATGTGTATAATTACCCTTTTGTCCTTATGTCTATATTGAACACAAGGCATAGACCGTGCCATCCTTGTCCAGTTCAATATTGGGCCCATATACATTTATCCTGTTACGCAGGATGGGCAAATTCCATCTAGGTCACTCATGTCCCTTAGCATGCTTCGTGGAGTACCCATCAACTGTCTTTATGGTCATCCAATTACGGACAATGTTTGATCAGCAATAAGGCACTCGACTCTACATCTAGGGTCCATAGTGGTTTCAGGTCGAAGGGTGGTATACACCATTATCACCATGAGAATAACTTATGACACTTTGCATAACATTCTATATAGTATTCTCATAGCGGGTCAATCCAGTATAAATATTACTCTTAATATTCATACCTATGTTTAAGACTTGATAACTCTTTATCCATGATCCATGAGATGTGATCATCAGTCCATAAACATAATAGTCTTCATGCTTTAATATTATCCCACTTCACAATAAAGCTTGACTACGGATACTTTAAGAATAGTGTCCTTATATTTAATGTAATCTCATGATTAAGTCATACTTGATACATTAAACGGACTAGCTATTCTAGGGACTTTATTAAACAAACATAATAAAGAAAAAGCCTTTTATTATTAATAAATAATTCGATACAAGTACCAAAAGTATTGGCCTCTAGGGCTTACACCAACACCGAGAAGGTGACCTCGTGCTTAAGAAAGTTTTGTCTTTCGCGCCCGATTCCATGGGCAAGTGGACTCTAAACTATGAAGGACCATATGTTATTAATAGAGCCTTTTCAGGCGATGCTTTGATACTCACAACTATGGATGGGGAGGATTTCACTCGTCCTGTGAATTCAGATGCAGTCAAGAAATACTTCGCCTAAATATAAGAAAAACAGAATAGCTCGCTAAGTTGAAAACCCGAAAGGGCGGCTTAGGAAAAAATGAGCGTCTCGGTGGATTGAAAACCCGAAAGGGCAGTCCAGGCAAAAGTTAGAGACATAAAAAAAATGAATATACATCCCGCTAGATTGAGTACCTCACCCTGGGGCAATCTAGGCAAAAATTATGGATTTGACAAGTAACTGCATCCTGACAAGACGTTGTTTTTCAACTGTCATATGTCAAAGATTCTCGCTCAGTCGTCGTCAACTGAAGTTTCAAATACATTGGATTCAGAGTTGGTGGAGAAATGGTCATTATGTTCAATGTAGCCCTTTTTCCAATATATATCACCAATTTCAAATTTGTAAAAATCTATGGAGTCTCGCCATTTGCGGACTACCATTCTATCAAATAAATTTGAGCCTTTATCCATTTTTTTTGCACTCTTATTTGTTTATGCTCAACAAATGTTTGCATGTTTTAATTGATAAATATCATTGTTTCAAACAAATAAAGTTTTTATAAATTGTTTTGAACAAAGTGAACATTCACAATGACTGAAAGGATAAATGGAATGTCTTCAGTGCTCTCCCAATGATAGTATGATCTCCAAAGGGTAAGACATTTGTTCATATTCTGGCATGTTTGTATCCTTTTCATAGTCTTTCAGGTTGTCTCCCCAACGAGCGCAGAAAAAATAAAACATCCTCAACTCCCCAGAGAGCCTGGAGTTTTGGCCTCGATCTTTTAGAGACGTGTATACCTCTATATCAGGCACTAGCATTTGTGTTTTATCAATTATATGGTTGTCATCCCTTATGTGGACTGACCTAAAATCCCTTATAGATTGATAAAAGTTGATATGCTATTCATGAGGAAGTTTGTCTTTCCCCAGTGAGCAAAAATTCCCCGCATGAGTAGAAGTCCTCAACGAAGTAAGCATGTGTTCCCTGCTAAGCTATCTTTCAGATATCTCCTCAGCAGTAGTTGCCTAGAGCAGTTGGTGAAGGGTTTGTTCCCTTTTCATCCCTAGCATGGCACGTGTTGACGTAGGATTCGTTTCCGATTCCCTCAACCAGGACAGTTCCTCCGGAGGTACTTGTAGTTATCCCCAATAGAGTTGCTTGCAGCAGACTATCACCAGTATGATCGCCTATAGTCCCTTCCTAGTGGAGTTGCATGATCCTAGCTTGACATTTGTATCCCCTCTGTGGTTGAAAATTTCTTCTAGTATTGGACGACGATGAGAAAGATGTGTTATTTCCTTCCCCAGCGGAGCCAATGGTTCTCTCTCTCCCCTAGCAGAGATGTCCCTCCAGCAGTTAAAAGGGAGTGTTTGATTGATGTGTATCTGTTTGGTGGTTGTTCCCCACAGAATCTCACATTATCCCCTGATAAGATCCCCAGTAGAGTTCTTCTATGACAAATCTTATTGATATCTCGGCATGTTCCCCAGCCGAGACTTTGCCTGTCCCTAGCAGTGGTCCATGACTCTTGGTAGTTGATGTATCCCCACCAGAATTGATTTTTCCTGTGGGCCCGACCTTTCTCTTTTGATGTTATACCGGATGTCTGTCCATTGATTCTCGGACCTGTTTATGTTAGATATATCTGTTTGTCAGCATTAATCATACATAAACCACGCATATACATGCATAATTATGGCATTCAGATATTCATGTTGCATTCTTTTCCATATATCTTTGCTTGCTATCTCCTTCTATTAGTGAAACATTTTTCCCCAAGCAGATGTATGTGTCTGATCTCTCCATATAGAGTCAGCCCCATAGGCAGAAAGTGTCTATCTTTCTTTCCATATTCCCCACTGAGTTATGTCATCGTGGATGATTATTGTTTCAATTTCCTCCATCATGTTTGGATTTTCCATGTGGGACTTTTGAAGAGCTCAATGTTTAGGTTCAATTATGCAATTCACATCATAACTTCATGCACAAGCTAATGCGACTCCAATTACATATTTTAAAATTTTCTTGCCAATGTGGCAAAAATTTTCTTGAAAAATCTAGTTTCATATTTTAAATTTTAATTATTTTTATGACTTCATTTAATATCTTTTGTGAATTATTTGGTTTTTAATAGTTTTTAATTCATTTTAAATACTTTTTGATATCTGAAAATTCCCAAAAAATATTTTCTTAACACATATGGATCATGATGAGTCAATGAAAAATAGTCTCATCAATTTCTTAATTGATTTGAGATTTATTTGAGATTTTAATTCATAATGTGTTATTTTTAATTGATTTTAAATAGTTTCTGATTTCAAAAATTGTTGAAATTTTTTGTCAAACCTTGTTTGACCATGTTAGACCTATGAGAATTTAATTGGACTTGTTTAAGTTGATTTGAATTGAATTTGAGGTTTGACCATATCTTGTCCTTTTTTAATTTTGCATTTATTTTAATTCCAAAAAATACCAAAAAAAAAATGTTTGACTTGTTGACTTCTAGTCTTCATTTCTCTTCTGTTTTACATTGGTTGATGATGATTTGATTCATATTTGATCATTGTGTTTCGACATTTGAATTCTCCTTTTATTCCATTTCATCTTCATCTTATTTCTTTTACTTTGGCCAATGAGTTAATGTCTTATGGTTGGTCTTGACATATGAGAGGCTTAATCTTCTTTGATCCAAATCAAACTCAACTTGATCCATGATCAAGTGAGTTGCTTTGTGTCAGTTTTGTTTCAGTTATGTATTGGGATGAAATTACTCCCCTGAGCTATATCCTCATTGGGTTGAGTTTTGTTTCATTGTGTCTTTCTGGTTTGTTCCTGGATTGACTCCCTTCTTGTTTTTCCCCCTGCAGCTTCCTGTGGTTTAATTGTTCAATTGCTCAGTAACCAGTAATTGTTCATCTTCTCCCCAGCGGAGGTGTTGGCCTTCTACCCAATAACTGGTAGTTGTAAGTCCTTTTTTTGTGGTTTTCTACCCAGTAACCGGTAGATGTAATCCCCTCTTTGATTGGTTATCTTTATTCGGTATTGATATTCCTTCATTTTTGAGTATACCACCCAGTAACCGGTGATATATCTCCTGGATAATTGTTGTTGTCAATGTATCCCCAGCGAGTCATCCTTCATTTACCCTTGTTCGGTAATGATGGTTTCTCCCTTTTGGTTCGTCATCATTTTATACCCAGTAACCGGTATCCCGATGTCCTTTCTTTTCGATCGATTTATCCTTTATTAACCCAGTAACCGGTTGTGGATAATCTTCCATGCGAGTATGTTATCTACGTTATGACGGTAATAGATAATATATCACACGCGCTCTTCAGTCGAAGTCTTTGTTCTTCCCCAGTTGAGTAAGATTCGTATTTCCTTATGGAATCGAATGTCCATCCTGTAAGTCGAGTTTGCTTTTTCAGCCCTCCTTTCGGATGATGAGTGTCTTGGATATGTTCCCAATTCACGCCTGGTTGGTCACCTATTATATGCCCAGTAACCGGTATCTCTGGTGTTCCTTCCCTCTGCTCCCTATTATGACTTTTTGTCCCCTGTGGAGTCAGACTTTCCTGAGTTGAGATGTGCCTTTTGGGTCCTCCTCAGACATTTCGGATGATTGATATCTCTCACCCTTATACCGGTCCTAGATTTTCTTTCTCCCTGAGCATGTTATTCTCTCACCTAGTAACCGGTGTTTTGATCACATGTCTCTCCTTGAGTTTATTACCCAGTAACCGGTAATATCTCGTTGTTTCTTCCTCATCTGAGTTTCCTTTATTGGAGTTTCCCCATATGAGTCCGGATTTTTATCCGAAGTATCCTTTGCGGATAGTTCTGTTGTATTGGCATATTCCCCAATACATGCATCTTTGCGTCAGCTCGATTCTTTCCATCGATTTATTTTCGTGGAATCCCTTCGTGTCTCCCAGCAAGTTTTCAAGTCGTGCCCTGCTCACACATTTTTACCCTATTTTTCCCCGGAGTCTCTGTCTCCCTAGTGAGTGTGTCACTCCTAGAGATTTTTCAGTTTCTCCTGATTTCTTTTCCTTTGTGGCAATTATTCACTACGAAGAGTTTTATTTTTGCATGCATACATTTGCATCATGAGGTCTCTTAGGGACCAAAATTCATCTCTTTGTTATTATTTAAGCCCATTCTACCTCGTTGAGACAAAGATTTTAACCTTCATATATCTAGCTAGAATGAACTTAAATAGGGGCATCTGTAAGACCCTAATTTTGACCCTAAGATCCCTCATGGCATCATATCATTTACTTTATGCATTGCCTCAAGGATCATAACATGTGTGGCTCCTTAACCCTTGGGTTGGGACTTGTGTGAGTGGTTTGAGATCACCAAGCATGCTTGAATTGTATATTATTTTCTTTTCTTATTTTGTTTACTAACCAAAAGCACAAAAATATGTCACTAACTCTTTTTGTTTTGAAGCTCAAATGATCATGTGCTCCAATGCTCCTAGGAGGCTCCTAAGCTCAGTGAAATGGTTAAATGAGGATGAGAACAAGCATGACAATGGACCACAAGGTTCCTAATCATCATATATGTATCCTAATTATCTCAATTTGCCAATTTGATCAAGATAACCCAAAGGGCTTGAGGATTGTTTCCCAAGGAAACCCTAATTCAACTGTGCTTTGACAGTGCTTTGCTCATGAAACAACCTCAACCTATGATCAAATTAAATCAAGGGAAGTTCTTTCATTAATTATTTTATGCATATATGAGCCTATTTGAGTATCCTCAATCATTCATTCATCAAGATTTGAAGTTTGGCCTTGAGAAGTTGACTAGTCAAGTCATCTGACCAAACTGAGGATCATTGAGACACAACTTTTGATGTGTTTGTTAAATAAAGATGACCCCAAGAGAAAATTTGTTCTTACGAACAATATGAACAACTTTCATTTTCATCAAAAATCCATTTTAAACTTTGAAGGTCATCATTCATTTCAAAACATTATAGGTCATTTTGATTGAAACCCTAATTTTGGGTCAACTTCCCAAGGACCTAACTTCTTTATTTTTTATGATTTTGAGGTGATACAAATTGAAGTGGAAATATTAAGATGTCTACTTAAAATGTTATGTTGTACAAAATTTCATAATCCCAAAAGAAACACATGTGATAATACAAAACATTATAGGTCACTTTGGACCAAAGCCATTGAATTTGAAAAATTTCCAACTTTCTCATTAAAAATCCAAATGATGAAAACTTTAAGTCCAAATTGATCATCTTGAAAATATATACAACTTTTATGTTTAATGTTTTTCCATTTGAGGCATGCATCATTGAAACACAAGGGCTTGAAGTTGCTTATTTTTGGCAAATTTTTCAAAGACATGTTTTGTACCCCAAACTTCAAAGTCAGTTTTCATAAATTTCCACACTCCAAATTGATTTTTGTGCAACATAACTTTTATTCCTTATGTCAAGATCTTTCCAACCATTACTCACATGCCCATGCTTGGATTTTTTAAGTATGACTTTCAAAGAGGGGAACATTTGTGACCAATTATGCATTTCACTTTGAAACTTCATGCACAAGCAATTGCAATTCAAACTACACGTCCAATCCACTTCAGAGTGATACCAGCTTGCATTTCGAATTGATTTTGGGTCTCACGTGCGCCTGTACAGGCCCATGCATGGAGGACCCAAGGATCATGCACGCGAGTATTTTCCCTCCTTGCCGTGTAGCTCAGCTATAAATACCATGCTTGCTTCATTCAATGGAGAACCCTGAATTCAACCTGAAGCTCTGCAGAATTGGAAACCCAACAATACCAAAAGAACTCTCATTTTTAATTTCTCATTTCAAGTTTAAATTTCAACAAAATCAATTGATCTTCAATACTTATTCCTTAGCCTTGCACTCATATCACATCTTAAGATCAAATTGCAAGCAAGAATTGGAGCAGATCGTGTTGTTTAAAGCTGCACTTCAAAGGTTTATGATCCAACTGTTTTGAGCGATATCTCATCATATATTGTGAATTGCTTGTGTTCAATTGGTTTTCTGAAGTCCTCGTGTGAGAGGCAAGCCAACGGTGGCTTTGATTTCATGTTTTAGAACATTTGAGTTTGAACACCTGGAAATTCAAGCTCAGATTTCTCATTCCATAGAGATCTTGAGAGAAATCCAAGGTTACAGGGGTGATGTACATCACCCTAGCTTCATTTTGGTATAAGGATCATGCATTTTGGTTGAGGTTTGAAAACCTGCAACTGGTGGTCGGAAATAGTTAGTTCACCGGAGAAGACGGTGGTTTCCACCACCGTCCCCACGTGGAATCATCTGGCCCCTTGGATCTCCTTCCAGCGTTCTAATCCTGACCTTTTGTTTATTTGACTTTTTTAAATCCAATGTGTTTCGCGCTTGACTCGTGCCTACCATGGAAGCGCGCCTCTAAGCCTTTGATTGTGTCCACGCCATTTAATGAAATGGATCATGCAATCCTGGTTTTTTCACATTTTCTATTTTTCTGTTTTATTTTCTTTTATTCCATTTATTTTCAAAAATTCATAACTATTTTATTTGGAATCACAAAAATATGAGACCAATTGCAAAAAATTTCTTGAAAAATCTAGTTTCATAATCTGATTTTTAATTATTTTTGTGATTCCATTTAATATTTTTTGTGAATTATTTTATTTTTGATATTTTTTAATTCATTTTAAATACTTTTTGATATTCAAAAATTCCAAAAATATTTTCTTAACACATATGGATGATGATAGGTCTATGAAAAATATTCTCATCAATTTTTCAATTGATTTGAGATTTATTTGAGATTTTAATTCATTTGTGTTATTTTCCTTTGTTTTTAATTATTTTAAAATAGTTTCTGTTTTCAAAAAATGTTGAGAAAATTTGTCAAACCTTGTTTGACCATGTTAGACTTATGATGATTCAATTGGACTTATCCAAGTTGATTTGAATTAAATTTGCAGTTTGACCATATTTTATTCATTTTCATTTATGCTTTATTTTAATTCCAAAAATACCAAAAATACCAAAAATATGTTTGACCTTTATTGACTTCTACTCTTCATTTCACATCTATTTACCATTGATTGATGTTGATTTCATTCACATTTGATCATTATGTTTTGATTATGTCATTTGAATTCTCATCTTGTCTATTTCATCTTCATCTCTCTTCTTCTTCTTTTTTCTTTTGGCCAATGAGTTAATGATTAATGGTTAGCCTTGACATATGAAAGGCTTAACCTTATTTGATCCAAATCAAATTCAACTTGATCAAAGACCAAGTGAATTGCTTTGTGTCCAAGATAGGTTGCTTCTTGGTCAAGCAAAAAACCTAAAATCCATACAAGGCCTTTTCTTCTTTTCTTTTGGCATGGCAAGTTGTAGGAGCTTGACTTACTAGTCATGATCTCTAACTTGTGTTTATTTTCCTATAGTTTTATTGATCGACCTCAGATAGGTGTGACTACTACATTAGTCCACTTAGAATTGCTTAACATAACGCTAAATTGTCTTATGACACACTAACATTAATTACTAACACTAACTTTAGTTCAAGCATTTAATTCTTGCAATTTACTTTAATGCAATTTAATTTCTTACTCATTTATTCATATTGCCTTTTCCCTTTACTCACTTGAGCTCATATTTTATGTTTATGCCATTTTCCTTTTGCTCACTTGAGCTCATTATTGTGAATAAATGTATTGTTGCTTTGTGCTTGTTTTGTGATTGTTTGTGTGAACCCAATGCAAAAAGGAGAAAGGACTTAGAATTAGGCCCTTACCTATGCTCAAAGGAGTTCAAGAGCAACTAGGCCTCATGCCTTTAGAATGCTAAGTTTGTTGAAGAGCAACTAGGTCTCATGCCTTTAGAATGCTTAATCTTAAAGTTGACTTGAAAGGACCCCTAATCTAAACTCACTCTTTGTCCATTCCTCTTATTGCATTGTGAACTTTTTGATTGTTTGTTCTTGTGTGGTAGGGATCCCAAACTTGAGATAGTAAGAAGGACCATTGTCATGAGCATCCAAGTTAAGAGATACAAGTCCAAATGGAGATCCTAGGAGCTTGATTGAATATTTGTTTGATTGCTTGAGTTAATTGCTAAGTCCAAAGGAAAGGAGCATCTTGAATCATCTTTATGATCTCAAGAAAGGGAACTCCAAGGGTTTTATCTCTTCTCTTATCTTTGCATGTTTATGACTAGCCTTTCTCTTCTTCTCTTCACTCTAACCCAAGCCAAACTCATTTTGTGCAAACATTGACATTGTTTTCAAATTAGAAACCTAGGCCTTATGCCTTTGATTTTTCAAACTCTTTTCATTAATACTCATTGTAAATAAACCTTAATTCATACTTTGACCTCATTTTGTGAATACTTCTAATTTGTAAATACAACTCATTTCAAGTGCTTTTTTGGTTTCAATGGCCACCTTTCTTAAAACTTTTTCATAAACATTAGCCATAGGTTTGAGTTATCATAGTGGTTGATGTAAACCTCACCTTATCCTTAGTGATTATACTATAAGTCTTCCATACTTATTATAGGGTGGACCCCTCACTAGTATGTTGAAGCTCTCCTCACATGGTGGATTGTTGGTCTAGGTTGAGTTTTCTCCCTTTGATAACGAAAGACCTTAAGGCTTTTGATCAAATCAATTCACCCGTATTTTTGAGATTTTTACCCCGAACTACGAGGTTTTGATCCTACATTTGTGATGGTACGTAGGCAATCGGTTCATCCATTCAAACAACAAAACTGTAAATAATATGTACATTATTTTCTCATCTCTCCTATCTTGTTTGCACAAATATTTTCACAAATACCAACCTACAATACACTTTGCAAAAAGGGCTCCCTTGGAGTACTAAGGATGTTTTGGGTGCTTGAAACCTTCCCATTGCATAACCAACCCCCTTACCCAGATCTCTGACATTTTTATTAGTTTTTGATTTGATAAAACTATTTAGTTTTTGTTCGCTTTCTAACCTTTCCTTTGGATAAATAGAAGTGCGGTGGCGACTCAAATTGTATGATTTACTTTTGATTTAGTCAATAAATCTAAAGGTAACGAATACCCCGCTACAGTTGCAAGTCACGAGCATGGAGTCTGGGTAAGAACCATCCCAAAGGAGTGAACTAAGGATAAAACCTGTAGATCATGTTCTAAACAGTTCCCAGAGTCTTAATTCCATCTATCGGATATTACAGGTTAAGATGACTGACACATCGACCCATAATATTCTCAAGAGAAACTCGTCTGAGTGTAGTATCGCGTAACAACTGTTATCAAGTCTACACCTGAACAGTTTCTGTACTACGTCCTAAATAGGCCAAGATGGGTTAGGTGTTCTAAGGTCCTCAGCTTCTCAGACCCAATTAGAAATAGTCATGCCTAACCATAAATACTTGTGTGACATTTCCGAATCCAAAGGAGTCTCCACTGAGCAGATGGATCTCAAGCCAACTTGTTAAGGACTACTCCACACAAGTCGAACATGACTATACCATCCTCCTATCTTAATTGCACTCAAGTTCGGGTTAGAACTTATCTCACCACTCAGAGATCAGCAAGCACAACAAGCAGATTATATCACACATACATATATACAAACATCACATATGTACAAATATATTCACAAAAAAAGTAGGCTAAACCCACTAGAGACTACTCCCCAGCAGAGTCGCCACTTAATTTCTATAGCGGAAATTCATGATCATCAAGCTATTGATAAGCTAGAGATCAATTAACAAGAGTCGCCACCGTACTTTTATTGTTTCCAAGGGAAAAGGGAAAAGTACGAACAAAACCCAAATAGTAAGAAGTTTTCAAATAAAAACTAATAAAAGTCAGAGATCACAGATAAGGGGGTTGGTTACACAGAGGGAAGGTGTTAACACCCAAAGTGTCCTAGGTACTCCTAGGGAGCCCTTTTTGTGTGCATATGTATTTGGTACAAAGTGATGTTTACAAACAAATAGAATGGGGGGATGAGGAAAGAATTCATTAATTATAGTTTTGTGTTTGACAAGACCTTCGGTCTTGTGCCTACGTACCAACATATAAATGAGGGATCAAAACCTCATAGTTCATGCTATAAATTGCAAAATGAGTGTGTCGGTTTTAACAAAATTTAAGTTTGAAAAGGCACAAAGGCCTAAAATGATTTGAATGAGTTGGTTCTTTTTAGCTTTTTGAAATTTTAAGTCAAGCATAGTTAAGTTTATTTACAAGTTTGATTTAAGAAAATAAGTTTGAAAATGCAACGGCATAAGGCCAAAGTTTCTACCTTTTGCAAAAGTGGTCAACGTTTAGAACAAAAAGTAGTTCACACAAAGAAGGTTTTAAAAATGGAGGGAGAGATTTTGAAATTAAAGAAATAGGGAGAAGATGAAGAGACTGCCCTATGTACAAGAATTTAAAAGTTTAAAGTTGAAAAGATCTTACCAAATAGGAGCAATCCAATAGACAAATATGTCAATAGAAACCCAGAATCCCCTTGGAATTTTTTAGGATCAAGCAACACACAAATGCACAATTATATCAATCTTGAAGAGCAAAGGCATCAAATAAAGATGGCCTCATCCAATCTTATCGACTTCAAAGATCTTCCTCAAAATAGCCCATGCAACAGATGAATTCCACAATTCATAGGTTCAACATAACAGCTTATCAATGATCAATGTTGCAGATGAATCTGGAGAGATCTAGAATGATGCATCATATGAACTCAAATTGCAATCACTTGGTTCTTCAACAAATTGGTATTGGCCAAGTCCATTAGCAAAGGAATGTTGCCTGAGTTCTAAGTCTAATTGGGCAAGATCAAACCAATAGTCCATTCAAATGTCTTTTAGGGTTTTTGTTATTATTATGTACATTAATGGTCAAAGACCAAACAGACAAGCAAACAAAATAATATCACAATATGGTCCAAATGGATAAAGTAAAAATTACATTAACATAAACAATTAGAATGATATGTATAATGGCAAATGATAATAGAATACTAAAAGCAAATTTCATTAAAGTAAAGACTTGAAAGTAAAAGTTAATGGTTAGTAAGTTAATAGTTAGTTTTGTTTTGCTTTTGATTTCAAGACATTCTTTGGAGAACACACAACCCACTTGCCACAAGTATGGATCCTTGAACCAAAACATCTTCCAAAGGAAGGAAAGAAAGCCAAGTTTCCACACAATACCATGGAAGAGGGGAGACCTAAAATCTCACTAACTAGAATGCTTATGCCTTTTATGTCACAAATTTAGCGCTATGTTAAGCAATCGTAATTGGACTTACGTAGAAGTCATAACTATTTGAGTTCAGGCAATAAACTTTTGGTGTTAATGCATGTTGGAGACATAGTATTAAGAACTATACTCATTAAACATACCACACACAAAAAAATATGCAAAGGTGTGGCCTAATCTCATCCATACTCATGTTATACTTTCAATCAACTAGCATTAGGACTTTGAGATGTCATTGGCCAATTGAAAATGAATGGATGAAAAAGGGAATTAGATGAAGAGGAGATGGGATGAATGAGATCACAAATTGGTCAAAGGAGGACTTTTACCAAATTAATATTATTCATTCATTTTGGGAGATGGAATGTACATTCCATCAATCCCCTAAATCCAATAATATTAACTTGACAAACTCAAATCAACCTTGACCAAGGCCCACCAACAAATGAGAAACTCAATTAAGTCAATACAAATGGTCAACACAATTAAAATGGCATTTATTCAATTAAAAATAGTAAAATAATGCATTAAATTTAAATATGTTTTGTCCAAATCCTAAAATCTCATCAAAACACCAAATAAATGGTCATGAGATTTATCATAGGTCAAACAAGGTCAAAGGACCTTGGAGAAAAAATTTCATAATTTTTGGACACTTAAAAATATTTTAAAACAATTAAAAACAAATGAAAAATCCATTAATTAATGAAAAATATTAATAATGATACAAAAAATAATTTTAATTCAAAATATGAAAGGGAAAAATATTTGAAATTTTTTGGTGAAAGTCCCATAATTTTTGGATCAATATTAAATTTATTATGAATTATTGAAGAAAATGGAATTAAACTAAAAATCATAAAATTCAAAAATATGTGGACCATCAGATCTCCGTCATTAATTGATGTGGCAGATATGATGATCCAAAACGCGCGTTCCACCAATGCCTCAGTCAACAACGTTGTAACATGAGTAATCACAAGGAACGACTATGATTAAAACGTGGAGCATGGATCATACGGTTCAGACTCAAGACACATCATCACCGGAGCCAGAGCTCCGGTTGTCTTCTCCGATGAGCTTCACCGGACTAGTCAACATGAACCATCACCAAAATGCAAAACAGGGACATGATTTTAAAGAGAAAACATCACTGAGCATGAATATCACCTCCAATTCATCCAATTCCAACTATATTGAGAGATATGTGGAATTGAAAAATGAGGTTCACGATCTGAGTTGCTTCAATTTGGCCTCAAAGCAACTCAATCTTCTTGCCTACATTGGTAGGATTTCAGACAACACAAGAATCAATGAAATTTAGCAAGAATCAAGGAGAATCGAAGAGTTTAAAATTTATGCAAATTACCTTCAATGGAGGTTTGAGCTTGCTAGATCTTGATCTGAATCGTGCTTAGCTTCACTTCAATTGCTTGCAGAAGAGGAATGGAAAGGCTTAAAATCAATGGACTCCTGGAGAATTGAATTCCAAAACAATGGAGATTCAAGCTCAAATTCAAATGAACTTATCAGGGTTATCCTCTTAGTGTGAAGGGTTTTCAATGGAGATTCAAAGTTGGCGCAATGTGTGTGTTAATTCTGAGCATAAGGGCCTCAATTTATAGGGAAATCAAATGATATTTGCACACTCTTTCCACTTTCCGAATTTGGCAAAATGATGATACAAAGCTGCATGGGTGTGCATAGGCCCATGGAATGATGGTTTGAAAGTCCAAAATGAAGTTCAGATGCTTTGAAGATGGATTGGATTGCAAGGTACATGTGCATTGTCACTTGAAGATTGATCCATGCCAAATGATATCAGTCTGTTTAAGCCATGCGCAGCGTATGCATTTCTCATTAAAAATGCATGAATTTTAGCTCTTTGGAAAGGTGAGATCAAGAGGAACAAGTTTGATGTTGAACACTTTTTCATTTGGAGCTTGGAACTTGGAGATATTTGAGGTGGAAGTTTGAAAAAATTTGACATATCAAAATTTTTCTAAGTGTCAAGCCATATGTCTCAATATTCCACCTTACTTAACTTTTTATAGGAGCTTCAAATCAAAAAAGTGTCTTCATAAAAGTTGTATCTCTCTCAAATACCTTTAAAATGGTCACTAATTTCATGTCATTTGGATTGTAAATGATAGAGTTATGCATTTTTGAAGTTTGGAAAAATCACTTGATCAATGGTATAGGTCAAAAGTGACCTATAATGTAGCCTCATATCACATGTTCAAAGAAGTTGAATTAGATCTTACTCCAAACATCAAAGTTGAAGTAGACACATTTAATTTGATTTTTAAACTTGGAAATATTTCATATCATAAAAATTGAGCAAGTTATGGTCTTGGGAAGTTGACTTTCAAATTAGGGTTTAGACAAAATGACCTATAATGTTTCAACATAGAAAATGATTTTCCAAGAAAAACTAGCTCTAGATATCAACATGAAAGTTGTTTATAATGTCATTTAGAGTAAGTTTTCTCTTGGAATAATTTTCATATTGTGAGAATTGTAGGAGATAGGGTCTAGGGAGACCCAGTTTTGATCAGATGAATTCATCTGGCCAACCACCATCAACCAACTTGCTAACTTCTAATTATCTTGACTTTATTGGCTCATGGTAGATCATATATGCATAAGATGATGAAATTTGAAGTGTCCCTTGAGAAATTTGATCAATTGGTGAGATAGCTTGTTGGAGAAGTTACTCAAGATACCCAGTCAAACTAGGGTTTCCAAGGCAAATCACCCTCAAACTCTTGAAGAAAACTTGATCAATATAACATGTAGAGATCATTAGGGCTCATATATGAAATTCATAACCATTATTGAATCAATTCTTGGTTATACCCTTGTTCATGAGGGTCTCACACCCTAGATGTGATCTTGATGAATCGATGAGATCGTGCCCTTCCTACAAAAGAGTTAGATAGATACAAAGATATATTTTTGGTACTTTGGTTAGTGAAATGATAATATAAAAGTATGGTATAATCACAAGATGCTTGGTGATCTCTCCCAAAACAAACCCAATGAAGAGGGGGTAAGGAGGATACCAAGGTATGATCCCAATGCTAGTGCATATGATGGAATTACATGAGGGATATTAGGCCAAGATGGGTTAGGTGTCCTAAGGTCCTCAGCTTTTCATACCCAATTAGAAATAGTAATGCCTATCCAAAAATACTTGTGTGACATTTCCAAATCCAAAGGAGTCTCCACTGAGCAGATGGATCTCAAGGCAACTTGTTAAGGACTACTCCACACAAGTCGAACATGACTATACCATCCTCCTATCTTAATTGCACTCAAGTTCGGGTTAGAACTTATCTCACCACTCAGAGATCACCAAGCACAACAAGCAGATTATATCACATATACATATATACAAACATCACATACATAAAAGCAGATTATATCACACATACATAGGGGCAGCTGTAAGACCCCAATTTTGATCCTAAGACCCCTCATGCAATCCCATCATAAGCATAAGCATTGGGATCACATCTTGGCATCCTCCTTACCCCTTTTCATTGGGTTTGTTTTGGGAGAGATCACCAAGAATCTTTGTGATTATATCATACTTGTATATTATCATTTTACTAACTAAAATACCAAAAATATATCTTTGTATCTATCTAACTCTTTTGTAGGTAGGGCATGATCTCAATGATTCATTGATCACATCTAGGGTTTAAGACCCTCATGAACAAAGAGCACAACCAAGAACTGATTCAATAATAGTTATGAACATCATATATGAGTCCCAATTGCTTCTACATGTTATATTGATCAAGTTTTCTTCAAGAGTTTGAGGGTGATTTGTCTTGGAAACCCTAGTTTGACTGGGTATCTTGAGTAACTTTTCCAACAAGCTATCTCACCAATTGATCAAATTTATCAAGGGAAACTTCAAAATTCATCATCTTATGCATATATGATCTACCATGAGCCAATAAAGTCAAGAGAATTGGAAATTAGCAAGTTGGTTGATGGTGGTCGGCCAGATGAATTCATCTGATCAAAACAGGGTCTCCCTAGACCCTATCTTCAACAATTTTCACCATATGAAAATTATCCCAAGAGTAAACTTACTCTAAATGACATTAAAAACAACTTTCATGTTGACACCTAGAGCTAGTTTTGCTTGGAAAATCATTTTCTATGTTAAAACATTATAGGTCATTTTGTTTAAACCTAATTTGAAAGTCAACTTCCCAAGGCCATAACTTGCTCATTTTTTATGAGATAAAATATTTACAAGTTTAAAAATCCAATTCAATGTGTCTACTTCAACTTTTATGTTTGGATTGGGAGCTAATTCAACTTTTTTGAGCATGTGATATGAGGCTACATTATAGGTCACTTTTGACCTATACCATTGATCAAGTGATTTTTCCAAACTTCAAAAATGCATAACTCTATCATTTAAAATCCAAATGACATGAAACTGATGACCATTTTGAACGTCTTTGAGAGATATTCAACTTTGATGAAGACACATTTCTCATTTGAAGCTCCCATAAAAAGTTAAGCAAGGTGGAATATTGAGACATATGGCTTGACACTTCAAATTTTTGATTTGTCAAATTTTTCCAAACTTCCACCTCAAATATCTCCAAGTTCCAAGCTCCAAATGAAAAAGTGTTCAACATTAAACTTGTTCCTCTTGACCTCACCTTTCCAAAGAGCTCAAATTCGTTCATTTTTGACTTGAAATGCATAGGTTGCGTATGACTTAAATAGACTGATATCATTTGGCATGGATCCAACTTCAAGCAACAATGCACATGTGCCTTGCAATCCAATCAATCTTCAAAGCATCTGAATTTCAAATTTGGACTTTTAGCTATCATTCCATGGGCCTATGCGCGCCCATGCATCACTCCATCATCATTTTGCCAATTTTGGAAAGTGGAAGTGAGTGTGCAAATATCACATGATTTGGCTATAAATACAACTCCATTTGCTCATAAATAAGACACATTGTGCCAACTTTGAATCTCCATTGAAAACCCTTCGCTCTCATAGGATAACCCTAATAAATTCATTTGAATTTGAGCTTGAATCTCCACTATTTTGGAATTCAATTCTCCAGGAGTCCACTGCTTCTAAACCTTTCCATTCCTCTCCTGCAAGAAATTGAAGTGAAGCCAAGCACAATTCAGATCAAGATCCATCGTGTTCATACCTCCATTGAAGGTAATTTGCAGAAATTTTAAACTCTTCGATTCTCTTAAATTGTTGCTCAATTCCATTGATTCTTTGATTGTCTCAAGTCCTACCAATGTAGGCAGGAAGATTGAGTTACTTTGAGGCCAAATCGAAGCAACTCAGTTCATGTACCTCATTTTTCAATTCCACATATCTCTTAATATATTTGGAATTGGAGGAATTGGAGGTTAGATTCGACCTCAACGCCATTTTCTCTTTAAGATCATGTCCCTGTTTCTTTTTTTGGTGATGGTTCATGATGACCAGTCCGGTGAAGCTCACCGGAGAAGACAACCGGAGCTCTGGCTCCAGTGATGATGTGTCTTGTATCTGAAGCACTTGGTCCAAGTCTCATGTTCTAATCTGGATCGTTCCTTGTGATTACTCCTTTTGTCACGCGGTTGACTCAGGTGTATGTGGAGCGCGCGTTTTGGATCATCAGATCTGCCACCTCAATTAATGAGGGAGATCTGATGGTCCACGTAATTTAGCATTTTCTGAATTTTATTTTTATTCCCTTTTCTTCTATAATTCATATTAAATTTAATATTGATCCAAAAAATATGGGACTTTCACCAAAAATCTTCAAATATTTTTCTCTTTCATATTCTGAATTAAAATTATTTTTTGGATCATCATTAATATTTTTTATGAATTAATTGATTTTGAATTTGTTTTTAATTGTTTAAAAATATTTGTAAGTGTCCAAAAATTATGAATTTTTTCTCCAATGTCCTCTGACCTTGTTTGACCTATGATAAATCTCATGACCATTTCTTTGGTGTTTTGATGAGATTTTAGGAATTGGACAAAACATATTTGATTTTAATGCATTATTTTATTATTTTTAATTGAATAAATGCCATTTTAATTGTGTTGACCATTTGTATTGACTTAATTGAGTTTGATTGTTTGTTGTTGGGCCTTGGTCAAGGTTAATTTGACTTTGTTAAGTTAATATCATTGGATTTAGGGGATTGATGGAATGTACATTCCATCTCCCAAAATAAATGAATGATATTAATTTGGTAAAAGTGCTCCTTTGACCAATCTGTGATCTCATTCATCCCATTCCCCTTCATCTAATTCCCCTTCTTCATTCATTCATTTCCATTTGACCAATGACATCTCAAAGTCCTAATACTAGTTGATTGAAAAATTAACATGAGTATGGATGAGATTAGGCCACACCTTTTGCATATTTTTTGTGTGTGGTATGTTTCATGAGCATAGTTCATAATACTATGTCTTCAACATGCATTAACACCAAAATTCTATTGCTCGGTCTCAAATAGTTGTGACTTCTACATAAGTCCAATTACGATTGCTTAACATAGCGTTGAATTTGTGACATAAAAGGCATAAGCATTCTAGTTAGTAAGATTGTAAGTATCCCCTCTTCCATGGTATTGTATGGAAACTTGGCCTTCTTTCCTTCCTTTGGAAGATGTTTTGGTTCAAGGATCCATGCTTGTGGCAAGTGGGTTGAGTGTTCTCCAAAGAATGTCTTGAAATTAAAAACAAAACAAAACAAACTACTAACTTACTAACTATTAACTTTTAACTTCAAGTATTTACTTTAATGCAATTTACTTTTAGTACTTTATATCATTTGCCTTTATACATATCATTCTAATTGTTTATGTTAATGTAATTTCCACTTTGTCCATTTAGACCATATTGTGTGATATTATTTTGTTTGTGTTACTTTGGTTGTTTGTGTGGTCTTTGACCATTAATGTACATAATAACAACAAAAACCCTAAAAAACTTTTGAGTGGACTGTTGGCTTGATCTGTGGACCAATTGGACTTAGAATTTAGGCAACATTCCTTTGCTAATGGACTTTGCCAATGCCAACTTGTTGAAGAACCAAGTGCTTGCAATTTGAACTTCATATGATACATCATTCAAGATCCCTCCAGTTCATCTACAACATGATCATTGTAAAGCTGTTATTTTGAACTAGTGACTTGTGGAATTCATCTGTTACATGGGCAATTTCTGAAGAAGATCATGGAATGGATAAGATTGGATGAGGCCATCTTTATTTGATGCCTTTGCTCTTCAATATTGATATAATTGTGCATTTGTGAGTCGCTTGATTCTAAAAAGTCCAATGGAATTCTGGGTTTCTATAGACATACTTATCTATTGGATTGCTACCCATTTGGTCAGATCTTTTCAACTTTAAACTCTTAAATTTTGTGCATAGGGTAGTCTCTTCATCTTCTCCCCATTTCTTTAATTTCAAAGTCTCTTCCTCCATTTTCAAAACCTTCTTTGTGTGAACTACTTTTGTTCTAAACTTTGACCACTTTTAAAAAGAAAGAAACTTTGGCCTTATGCCATTGCATTTTCCAACTTATTTTCTCAAATCAAACTTGTAAATAAACTTAACTATACTTGACTTAAACTTTCAAAAAGCCAAAAATAACTAACTCATTCAAATCATTTTCAGGCCTTTGTGCCTTTCAAACTTAAAATTTTGTTAAAAACCAACACACCCATTTTGAAATTTATAGCACGAACTACGAGGTTTTGATCCCTCATTTTTATGTTGGTACGTAGGCACAAGACCGAAGGTCTTGTCAAACACAAAAATATAATTAATGAATTCTTTTCTCATCCCCCCATTCTATTTGTTTATAAACATCACTTTGTACAAAATACATATGCACACAAAAATGGCTCCCTAGGAGTACCTAGGATACTTTGGGTGCTAACACCTTCCCTCTGTGTAACCAACCCCCTTACCTGTGATCTCTGATTTTTATTAGTTTTTATTTGAAAACTTCTTACTTATTGGGTTTTGTTCGTACTTTTCCCTTTTCCCTTGGAAACAATAAAAGCGCGGTGGTGACTCTTGCTAATTGATCTCTAGCTTATCAATAACTTGATGATCATGAATTTCCCGTTACAGTAGGACTCTTGTCTAGTGTTGAGGAGGATCACTCAGTAACATAACTCTGATATTCAACATTGTAGGACTTTGGTCTAGTGTTGAAGGACTTCAGTCTAGTGTTGCGATTGATTATTGATAATGGTAGTAAGAGGTTCAGATGGAAATTGTTTGATTTTTTTGTAGCATCGTGCATCTTGTATATATGAGATTAGCTTAGGACTTTAGCCTGGTGTTGTAGGAGTTTAGTCCAGTGTTAAGAATCCCTCAGTAACATAAGTCTGATGTCCAACACTGTATGACTTTAGTCTAGGGTTGTAGGATGGTACCACATGCATGTGATTAGAGTATTTACGAATAACATAATAATTTGTATATTGTACATTGCATTGACTAATTATATCGATGTAAAATATTCTTGTTGTTTTATGCATCATTATCATATATGAATGTATTCTCACCCATTTCATATGATATATTCTCTATTGTTGTACTTGATATTGGGGATCCCCAGATTGAGGATGAGGAGTGGTAGCTATTGGTTACCGAGGATGGCATAGTTGGCCTTTTCGTTAGTTGTTTGTCTTTGTTTGCTGAAATCTATCGGTTGTTTAGTTGTATATGGTGTCGCTCTAATAGTGTAACATCAGTTTCAAAGTTTTGTGACGTTTTTTACTAAGATGTGTTGAATAATTTACTTTTTTTTTATGTTTTCTCAAAATTAAGTGATTTTAAAGACTAAGTTGCTAATGTTATTCTCTTTTTGAATTAAAGTTCTGACTTTTGGAAATTAAAGTTGAAGTTATTAACGTGACACCCTGATTGTTATCTTCATATTTTCCGTATTATTCTATAAATAAATAAGAGTTTTAGGGTGTTTTAGGTGACATCTCATATTTCCTTAGTATCAAATTCTACACAAGTAATATAGGCTTGATTATGCTCCAAAGAAGATATGCAAGTCAGATACTCTAAAGATTTGAAATAGGGGATTGCAATGCGACTTCGACACCAACTAAGCCGGGATTGCAACTGACAAAGGATCTAGATGAAGATGAATACAATCTAACTCAGTATTTAAGACTCATTAGATCATTAATATACCTTTGTCACACAAGGCATGACCTAGCACACAATGTAGGCATGATGAGTAGGTTCATACAAAAGCCAAATGTGCCTTATCTTGCAGCCATCAAGAAGATACTAAGGTATCTCACAGAAACACTAGATTATGGCATTTTGTTCCCTACAACAGATGAAGGAAAAGAATGCAAACTAGTGGGATACACTGACTCGAGTTTGTAAGGTTATGTTGAGAATAGAAAATCCATAGCTGATTATGTGTTTATGCTAGGTGGTGCACCAGTTGCTTATAGCTCATGAAAAGAACCAATTGTAGCTATGTCATCATGTGAGACCGAGTGCATAGTTTCCTCTCTTAGTGCATGTCAAGCAACATGGATGGTAAATCCGATCGAAGATATTGTAGGTGAAAATCATGGAGCAAAGATCATGAAGATTGATAACATGTCTGCTATAAATTTGTCCAAGAACCCGATATCACACGGAAGAAGACAACACAATGAGATGAGATTCCATTATCTTAGAGAGGAAGTATCAAATGTGAAAAATTGTTTCTCAAGGGATAGATGTTGGACACGGTGTTGGGACAACTGATCCGACTTGTTAAAATCAATAAGACAATAATATAACAGAAATAGTAACACGAATTGAGCATTTCAAAAACAGAGATCCAAGTATAGTCAACCCAAAAAACCTGAAAAAATCATGTGAAACCTAATTGGAAGAAAGTTATGAAGGAATAACGTACCTTGAAAGTTCTTCGAAAGTATAAATGTTAGAATCTATACAAAGAAAAATGTAAGAAAGCGTATGAATAACATGTTTACCTTTTAGAAGAAGAAGAAAAAGAAGAAGAAGAACAAGAACAAGAACAAGAAGAAGAAGAAGAAAAAAAAGAAGAAGACTAACAACATCAAAGATAAAGAAGAAACAATGTTGAATTTGATTATCTTTTAGTATGAAGAAGAAGAAATACGAGTTATGTGGAAGAAGGAGAGACAAGTTCGCTGGATGTGGAAGAGAGAGAGATGTTAGGGTTTTTCAATTTGAGCGAGACGACTGAAGTGTGATAACTTCACTTATATATATGTAAAACTTATCACCACCGTTGGTAAGAAAAACTGTCATAAACTGTCAGTACTATCCACAATGATTTCTGGTACTAACTATGGTTATAGATATTTTAATTTTAATATATTTGTAAGAGGATATGGACAAACCCTTTTTGTAACGGAAAAAAATTGTTTGTGCTAGGGTTCTAAGCATGTAACCTTTCATCTATAACCACGATTGTTATTATGAACCGTAAAGAAATGTATTTTAATAAAATATAAAAAAATGCAGGCGCGTTAAGATGATTTCTTACTACGGTTGTCTAAATAGCCTTAGTAATATGGTGTTACAAAATGTATATTTTGTAGTAGTGTATTTTCCCACAGTGGATGCTACTTGTTGTAAAATTGAAAGGTTCAATCACACCACAATATTTTTGTTGGAAAAATCTAACAATAAGATGAATCATGTTATAAATATTGATGTGTGGAACAATGAACAATGAAAATCAAAATAAATAGCCTCAAGAAAAAAAAGTCATCTGCCAAACAATGAAGGCAAATCCATAATAAACTAGAGAAAATTAAAATACTAGTAAGAATAATTCTTACTAATAAAAAATTTAAATGCATTAGGCATTTCATTATACTTAACAAAAATTTAAATAATACAATAATATTAAATATTGTTAATAGAATATAACAAAAGCCAATATCAAGTGGATCATATATAAACCATTCCACTTCTTGATAACTGTGAATTCTGTAACTAACAGCAATCAAGTAGAATGCCAATATATTTCATTTTTTTTCTAATCAACTTCGTGGAATCTAGGACAAGAATATACAAAATACTGAAATAACACTCTAAGGGATTAAGCACATAGCAGTATTGGCCAGATCCCTCTAAACTTTTCTTGTCTTTTCTGCAAAATGTTCTTGTCCATAATTCAAACATAAAGCTCACACATGCCAGCATAGATGTATTGAGACGCATGCAAGATTAACACCAAATAACTATCTTCTCTTTTCTGCAAAATGTTTTTGTCCATAATTTAAATTTATTTACTTCAAGAAAAGCCCTTACAATGCTAATGTGTAAGGTCTAAGGGGTCAAAGAAAAAATATCTTTAATTGTTCCTTACCTATCTTTTTGCATGTCAATGGTGTGAAGTGGATGTTTGATCATATGATCTATGTATTTCATGGTTCCTTCTAGTGTAGTAGCAATGAAGGATTTTAATATTGATGGATCAGTTTTAGACCACTGCAAGGCTCATATGTTCTTTCTACATGCTCTTTTTATCTCGAGCGCATGTTTAAACAATTGTAAAGAATGTGACCTACACACGTTGAATATTGTTAACTTCAACATACATTTCATACTTTCTACACACATAGGAAAATTAATTTGCTTGAGTTTATGCCAAAAACTAATAAAATAGGGTAAATATAAAAAGCATAATAATGCATAATGAAATTAAAAGAGAATTGTTATTTCAACAAACAGAAAATGCTACAAGGTGTTTTTTACTATAAAAACTCAATTCGTCAACTATCACTCCTTGAGTGACCAAACATAACATATAATATTATTAAAAAAAAAAAGAGCTGAAACAGTCAAATGGAAGAGGGAGAAGAAACTCACACTTTATTTCTGAGTTTGAGATTGATCAATGTATAGAGGGACAAAATCTAGGTATTTAGGACTTCCGAATCGACCAATATGAATTAAGATCTAATCACACACCAATTAATATGTTAAAGAAATCAAGGATTAGAAAAATAAAGTTATTCCTTTCGATCTATTGACATGGTAGACATAGAGGTTGAGAAAGATGGTAATGCCGAAGAGGGAACGAGATAGGTGGTGGGATAAATGATCATTATTAATTGAAAATGTAAAGTTAATTTCAATTGTCGATATACCATTCATTTTCTTATTATTCTTATTGTTATATATATATATATATATATATATATATATATATATATATATATATATATATAATATATATATATATATATATATATTATATATCTATATTATATATCTATATATATATATAATATATAAAGCGGAAGTATTTAGTAAAAAAACATTTTAAAGAAAATTGAAGAGAGGTGGAGAAAAATTTAAAAAGTTAAAAACCTTGCTGAAATGGTTATTATTGTCGTTTGGTCTTCAAATAAAAAATATATTTATTTTGAAATTACTCAAATAAGTCATTTACATATTTTATAAAATAAATCTCTCTCTCTCTCTCTCTCTCTCTCTCTCTCTCTCTCTCTCTCTCTCTCTCTCTCTCTCTCTCCTCTCTCTCTCTCTCTCTCTCTCTCTCTCTCTCTCTCTCTCTCTCTCTCTCTCTCTCTCTCTCTCCTCTCTCTCTCTCTCTCTCTCTCTCTCTCTCTCTCTCTCTCTCTCTCTCTCTCTCTCTCTCTCTCTCTCTCTCTCTCTCTCTCTCTCTCTCTCTCTCTCTCTCTGTGTGTGTGTGTATATATATATATATAGCTAAGAGTGAAAAAATTTGATGAAATGTTAAACAACGAAAGGATTTAAAAACTCAATAAAGAAAATTCGGAAATAGAGAATTTTTTAAAATATTATTATTAGTGATCGAAATATCATTCACTAATATTTTATATTAAATTAATAAATATATGAATTAGAGGTATACATGTCGATTATAATATTTTGGTGGCTAGTTCGATATAGTGATCACAAATTTTCAACCTATAAATTTTGTTTAGTAGTGTATATGCTTTGAAAGGTTTTTCAAGAGTTTAAAATTCAATTTTAAGAAAATAGTCTTCTAAATTTTCAAGAACATCCCGTATTTTCTATTGAAGTGTTTCTCAATATCTTCAATTCTCTGTATATGAATCTCACAAATGAAGGTGTTTAAAAATGTTTCATAATCCCCTTAAACATCTTCAAAGATTTTCCAAATTCTAAAATTATACTCCAAGAAGATGCAAAACAAGGGAAAAATCTGACCCATCAGCAAATAAACCTATTTGCAAACCGAGCTGAACCGATCCAAAAACATGTCGCGTCGTCGCAAACCCCCACCCCGGCCGCTAGGGCAGGCCACCACTGCTACTTGCAAGTAACACAATCCCAACTTTGACGTCAACGAATTTCGTTAGTATATACTCCCTCTGTCCCAAAATAAGTGTTGCATCTTATACAATTATTTATTTCAAAATAAGTGTTACTTTTAGTTTCCAATGCAATTCTAATTTTTATCTTCTAAATATTCTCTCTAATAATTTTCTCACTTTGTATTTATGATAATTCAAATACCACCACTAAAAAATCAAATTTAAAGAGGGTAGATTTTCGTCAGAAATTCATGGATATTCCGTCACAAAATAATTTAGTGTCGGATTTAGAAATGTGCATAAATCCGTAACAAATTTCAATGTCGCAAAATTCAGTGAGGGAATTTATATTCCATCACAAATGGGTATGAAATAAATCTATCACTAATTCTATCTTATATTTCCATCACTAATTAATGACAGAATAATAGACCCCTCTCTAATTAGAAGGGAATTGTTCCATCACAAAGTTGAGACAATAATCTACTTCCCTCTCAAAATTAGAAAATATCACCAATATATTGGCATAATCTATACATCACTATATTACATATCATAAATATTTCACTGGTTTTTTTCATGATTTAACAAAATTAAACCATCAGTGTATGAAACTTTTTTAAATATAATAAATATTCATCATAAAATTACATTTCAATATGGGTGGTGATGTCGAAGTATAGATAAGATACGATCGTTTAGGGTAACCTGCATCAAATTTTTGTAGAGTTTAATGTAAACAAATTAAATTATACTCTAAAAAAAACTAAGGTAATAGGTTAATTACTAGTCTTCCATGAACTTGAAAACGGAAAACTATATTTAATTTTGTCATTCTAAATTATATTTTTAGACTTCCAAATCCTAATTTCCTCTGTCTAAGAGTTTCATAATAAAACTAACATTAAACCATATTATGTGTTAGTATGGGTTGCAGGAAGAAAACAAACTCACTTCAGTTTAAACAAATTAACCCTGCAACTAATACTAACACATGGCAATTGCAACCACCATGCCAAATATTTAACAACCACCTCAGATGTCACTGTCAAATATTTAGCATCCACACTAATGCCATCTAATTTAAATTCTTTCTTATCACATGTAAAAAAAGATTATAGAAGAATTACAAAGTATACTACGTATCTTCCGAGACACAATAAGAAACAAAATCAAATGTCTAGAAATATTCAAATAAATTTATAGCCACTCTGCAATGCATGAAAAATAAATTGAGCACAAGGTCGGTACACAATATACATGTTTCAATTCTATATAGTTTCATTATGTAGCCTCCTGAATAAACCATTTATGTATCTCCCACTCTAACATAGAACATCACAACTCCAATAACCTTAATAATTAATCCTAACAAAACATTACGGTAAAGAAAAATCACTCCCTTTAGAAATAAGAAATTCCATATTTTTTGCCAACCTCCATGTAATTTGTGCAATAACATTGATAATTCTGAATTCACCATGTTTGCTAAGTCTATCATACTTTGACTAGAAATTTCTTCCCATCTATATATCTTAAAAATATAAAAAAAAAACAAATTAAACCTTTAAAAGAGGAATTATATAAATGACTATAACTATAATTAGGTAAAAGTATCTTAGCATGACTAATTGCCTAATTACTCAAATTGACATGTTCAAAACTAATACTTTTCCATCAAATCCAACCTGATCTTTATCCTTCATCCTCTCTCTTAAGAGAATCATATAAATTCTACGACCAAATAAAACACTCTTCACTTGAAACCTCTTTAGCGAATCCAACACCATGTTTGGCTCGAAAGAAAAAAAACAGAAAAAAATAATTAAAAACAATTTCAAAGTATTTAACCAAACAAACATGAGTCGTCAACCTAGCTTCATATTCACCAAGAGTAATAGTTTTAGAATTCTAAGATTTTGCAAAAAAAAAGCATCCTTTCAACATAATTTGTAGTTTCATCCAAAATATTATACAATTGAAGCACATAATTAACAATAAAAGCCTTATTTTATTTTAAAAGCTAGACTCCATAAACTACTGGATTTTACTAAACCCTAGAAGTTACCAGAAGCAAAAATTGAAGAAACATGTGAAATTCCCAGATCTGTAACATGTGCACTATACATTCTTACACAACTAGGTTTACCAGAAGAATGAGTTACAAATGGTTGAAATAGTGTATCCCACTTGATCCCTTGAACAATTCCAAAATCAAACTGTGTGAATATTGTTAGGGTTTTATGAGAAAGTTAATTGCTTCCCATGTAGTTGAAGAAGTAGAAGAAATTGAAGAAGCAATTTGTTAATGTAGCAACAATTGAGTTTGTTTTCGCGAGCAACTATGGTGGCAACAATAGAGATGGATAAAAATAGAAAGAAAAAAAGCGAAGAAAAGGAATATACCGTATAGAAATAGGAATTAGGGTTAACAAGTGAGAGAGCAAAAATTAATTTAACAAAATTTTTGGGAACATTTAACTTCAAAATTTTAAGAGTGAGCAGCAGAAGAAAAACAGGAAAAAGGTAAACCTAATTTTATCTAAATTTTTTGTTTTTTATTTATTAAATTTTAGGAAAATCATTTTATATAAAAAAAATTATGACATAAATATATGGCTTCTTTCATTTAAAAATATTTTCTTTCAATTTGAAAAACATAAATACTAGAATTAATATTTATATTTATGAACATAAATATCAAAACTAATATTAATAAAAGTTGACAATTCCTAAAATAAATTATATTTTCTCTTTATTAAATATCATTATTAATTAAAATATTTGACTACCATTTTAATTTTAATAAACATTTAAGCTACAATATCATTAAAAGATATTATCTTCAATTTTTATATATAAAAAAATGTTAGAGAGGAAACATTTCCCTCACAAAATTCATTACAATGACATCTTGCACATTTACAATGGAATTTGTTAAAGATAGATAAAATTCATCTCAAAGCTCTTCACAAAATTTATTTTAATCATATTTTTAGGAAGTTTGAGAGGGATTACTTGTGACAGAATATTTCCAGCACATATGTCATCACTAATATTCATCCATTTAATTTTTTTTTACGTGTAGAGTTTTCCATCACTAAATTCATCCGAATTAATGAGGGATTTAATTTTGTGTCTGACTTACGTCACTAAATTCCACTTTTTAGTAGTGTACACCAATAATAAAAAAGAGTAGTTAGGTAAAAATAATATTCTCTCTTTCATTTATTATATTTTTAAAATTTTTGTGAAATAATCAACTATGATAATTATTTTGGGACGGAGTGAGTACCATGGACTATGTCTAGTTTCTTAACTGTTATTGGACTTAAAAAATATTTAAATTCTTTTAGGAACACTTTACAAATTCATTTGTTATTGGACACAGATAACATTTAAAAAATTTAATTCACAATTTTAACAATTATAAAATTGTCACTAGTATTAGTTAGCATGTGTAGATAAATGATAGAACGATATAGGTGTGATAAAACATAATAATTATTAATATTAAATTATTTGACTACTATTTTAGTTTTAATAAACATTTAAGCTACAATATCATTAAAAGATATTATCTTCAATTTTTATATATAAAAAAAATGTTAGAGAGGAAACATTTCCCTCACAAAATTCATTACAATGACATCTTGCACATTTTTGATGGAATTTGTGAGGAAAATGTTAAAGATAGATAAAATTCATCTCAAAGCTCTTCACAAAATTTACTTTTATCATATTTTTAGGGAGTTTGTGAGGGATTATTTGTGACAGAATATTTTCATAACAAATTTCATCGCTAATGTTCATCCATTTAATTTTTTTTATTTGTAGTAAAAATACTATTCTCTCTCTTCCATTTATTATATTTTTTTTAACTTTGTGAAATGATCAACTATGACAATTATTTTGGGACGGAGTGAGTATCATGGTTTTGACTGTGTCTGATTTCTTAACTGTTCTTGGACTTAAAAACATTTAAATTTTTTTAGGAACACATTTACAAACCCATTGGTTATTGGACATAGATAACATTTACAAATTTTAATTCACAATTTTAACAATTATAAAATTGTCATTAGTATTAGTTATCATGTGTAGATAAATGATAGAACGATATTGGTGTGATAAAACATAATAATTACTAATATTAAATTAATATTAGTTTTAAATGTTTTTATTAAAAAATAATTGTATGTTTATCCTTATTACTCCATCTTCTCTTTACTAATAATGCCTTGAGAATATTGAAATATTTGGACATGACAAATATAACCGTTTTAATAATTTATCATCTTTGTGATGGAGAATTATGTAACTATATTTTTTTTAATTGAGGATTGTAATAAAAGTAGATTATAATATATATTATATTTTTTCTTTTTTAATATATTAAATAAAGTATAGTATATGTAAAGTAAACGGATAAATAATAGATAAATAATTAAATGACATATATCTACAATTACATTTTTATATATTAAGTATAGTATAGTATATATAAAGTAGACGGATAAATAATAGATAGATAATTAAATGACGTATATGTACAATTACATTTTTCACATGACAAGTACAAACATATGCACTTCTAAGTGCAAGTTTATGGAGTTATTTGCATGTCTTAGAGCTGGAGCTTGTGTTGTAGGATACAACACTTGTTAAAATTCTCTAGTCAATTCATTAATTCATATACACATGGCCGAAGACAATAATAAAGCATCCTCCTTTTCCATAAGAATGTCCAAATTCATCAAATTCAAACAAAACTCCACCACCCAAGTAATGTTCTTTTCATTTTGCCACTTCAATTTTGTACATTTTAACACACGTCCATATGCATGGCACAACATGGCCAACTGTTGGTGCATGTTAATTATATAGTTTTATTTTTTATATCTATAAATACACTCATCTCACTGTACTTTATTCATCCAGAGCGACCAAAGTGAGATATTAGTTTCAATCAACATGGCTGCTACTACAATGAAAGCTTCATTTCCACTTTTGATGCTAATGGGAATTTCTTTCCTAGCATCAGTGTGTGTTTCTTCTAGGTCTGATCCTCAAAATCCTTTTATCTTCAAGTCTAACAAGTTTCAAACTCTTTTTGAGAATGAAAATGGGCACATTCGACTTCTGCAGAAATTTGACCAACGTTCTAAAATTTTCGAGAATCTACAAAACTACCGTCTTTTGGAATATAAGTCCAAACCTCACACAATATTTCTTCCGCAGCACACCGATGCCGATTACATCCTTGTTGTACTCAGTGGTAATTTATTATTTATCAAGTTGAATATTTAAAACTAATCACTCATAGTTCATTCAAAAAGAACGGTATTTATTATTTTGAGGAGTGCTAGTAACACTCTCTCAAACACTCACTTTTTATTGGTTGAAACATGTGTGGACCCCTCGCTTTGGAAATAGGTCCCACATAAAGTGGTAAGACCCACACATATTTCAACTAATGAAAGAGTGTGTGTTTGAGAGATTGTTGAAAAAAGAGTATTATTAGCATTTCTCTTATTACTTTACATATTTGTTTTGTAAGGATAAGTTAAATTCAGTTATAAAATCTAATGTCATTGTAATTTCCAGGAAAAGCTATACTCACAGTGTTGAAACCCGATGATAGAAACTCCTTTAACCTTGAGCGCGAAGATACGATAAAACTTCCTGCTGGCACAATTGCTTATTTGGTTAACAGAGATGACAACGAGGAGCTTAGAGTATTAGATCTCGCCATTCCTGTAAATAGACCTGGCCAACTTCAGGTAATATAACCAATGTTTACCTATTCTCATATCAAATATGGTATGCATTCTAATGTATAAACAAATTTAGGGGCCTCTACCATAACATCACAACAAAAATTGCGACTGTACATATTTTTTTGTAATGTTTTCCTAATATTTTCTTTATTTTTTTGTCCTTTTCATCAGTCTTTCTTATTGTCTGGAAATCAAAACCAACAATCCTACTTATCTGGGTTTAGTAAGAACATTCTAGAGGCTTCCTTCAATGTAAGTATAAAACACACAATTTTTTTTCATTTTTGTATGTATTAGTTTGGTATTGTATATGTTAATACTCACTTTGTCAATGTATGTATTGTAAAAAAATATAGACTGATTATGAAGAGATAGAAAAGGTTCTTTTAGAAGAGCATGAGAAAGAGACACAACACAGAAGAAGCCTTAAGGATAAGAGACAGCAAAGTCAAGAAGAGAATGTAATAGTAAAATTATCAAGGGGACAAATTGAGGAATTGAGTAAAAATGCAAAGTCTACCTCCAAAAAAAGTGTTTCCTCTGAATCTGAACCATTCAACTTGAGAAGTCGCGCTCCTATCTATTCCAACGAGTTTGGAAAGTTCTTTGAAATCACCCCAGAGAAAAATCCACAGCTTCAAGACTTGGATATATTTGTCAATTCTGTAGAGATTAAGGAGGTATGATAAAATTATTTTATAATATAGGAAATTCACCAAATTACACAATGAGATTTCACTTGATCAAATTAGAATTGTTCTAAATGATTTGATTTTTGTCCTTTGAAGTTATAATGTCAAACTTTTGTTACTAACTTGACATCTCATACACAACAAGTTTTACATACTCAATAACATTTTTTATTTATAGAACATATATCTAATGTATTTATTTAATTATTCTTTCAAATTAAATATTAGGGATCTATATTGTTGCCACACTACAATTCAAGGGCCATAGTAATAGTAACAGTTAACGAAGGAAAAGGAGATTTTGAACTTGTGGGTCAAAGAAATGAAAACCAACAAGAGCAGAGAAAAGAAGTTGACGAGGAAGAAGAACAAGGAGAAGAGGAGATAAATAAACAAGTGCAAAATTACAAAGCTAAATTGTCTTCAGGAGATGTTTTTGTGATTCCAGCAGGCCATCCAGTTGCCGTAAAAGCTTCCTCAAATCTTGATTTGCTTGGGTTTGGTATTAATGCTGAGAACAATCAGAGGAACTTTCTTGCAGGTATATTATATTATCACCCAGTCTCTGTCACTATTTATTCATTTTAAGTGTGTATTTTAAAAGTCAACTTCTATTTAAATCAAGGGGAAAATATTAAGATATGCTTATTATTTTGGTGATTGAAAATTTGAAGGCGATGAGGATAATGTGATTAGTCAGATACAGCGACCAGTGAAAGAGCTTGCATTCCCTGGATCAGCTCAAGAGGTTGATAGGATACTAGAGAATCAGAAACAATCTCACTTTACAGATGCTCAACCTCAACAAAGGGAGAGAGGAAGTCGTGAAACAAGAGATCGTCTATCTTCAGTTTGAAATGCTTCTTAATGAGTGGACAAAATACTATGTATGTATGCTATCAAGAGATATATCTCACAGGGAGCAATGAATAAAACAATTTTATCTTATAACTATAATTATATCTCCACTTTTCTACTATGAATAAATAAATCAAGAGTATTTTGGTGTTCCTCTTAGATATTATATTATTTTAAGAAATTCAATAACTAAAAGTATAAAACACTCATTAAATTTAAACTAATGTAAAGACTCAATATCTCATATCCATGATTCATGATATACAATCATCAATCAATTAATAGAATTCAAAAGAATAAATTTGGGGTTTCTCTTGTAAGTTAGCAACATTTATACTTGGGGTTGGGGTACTAGAGAAATTGGTCAAAATAAAGAAAAATAAAAATAAAATCTAGGTGTTAAGAATGACTTCTTCAAAAAATTTGTTAAAAAGAAAAGGAATGCAAGCTAGTGGGATACACTGACTCATGTTGGTATGGTGATGCTGATGATAGAAAATGTGTTTATGCTATGTGGTGCACTAATTGCTTAGAGCTCATGAAAAGAACCAGTTGTAGCTCTGTCATCATGTGAGACTGATTACATAGTTGCCTTTCTTTGTGCATGTCAAGCAACATGAATGGTATATTTGATCGAAGAGATTATAGGTCAAAATCATGAAGCAGTAATCATGAAGATTGATAACATTTCTGCTATAAATTTGTCCAAGAACCCAATATGACACAGAAGAAGAAAACACAATGAGATGAGGTTCCATTATCTTAGAGAGAAAGTATCAAATGTGAAATTTTGTTTCTCATAGGACAGATGTTGGACACGGTGTTGGGACAATTGATCCAACTTGTTAAAACCATTAAGACAGTAATATAATAACAACAGTAACACGAATTGAGAATTTCAAAAACAGAGATCCAAGTATAAAAAAATACGAAAAAATCATGTGAAACCTAAATGAAAGAAAGCGTAGGAATAACTAGGGATGGAGCCAGGAATTCTAAATAGTGTGGGCAAATTTATAAATTTATTACGAGAAAAGTATAATATATTATTTATAAAGAAATATTATTTTATTTTTTAAAGTTTTTTAATGATTTAAAATTATTAATGGTTTCTTAATTTTCTACTTATAATTATATAACATATTTTATCCTCACCAATCAATTGATAGTTCATAGATTATTAACTTTTCTTTAATTCTAAAATTATAGAATTAAAAGGATAAGATAATAATATCCAGACTATTAATTTTTTTTTATCAAAAATAGTAGAGACTATTTTGGACTAAATTTTGAAATGAAGTAAGTATTTAATGAAATATACACCATCATTACTATTACCACATGAGTAGTATATTATAATTAAAATTTTAATTATAGTGGGGCATAGACCTACATAGTTGTGTATGTAGCTCCGTCTCTGTGAATAACATGTTTATTTTTTAGAAAAAAGAAGAAGAAACAACATTTAAATACTTAGATAAAGAAGAAACAACGTTTAATTTGAATACCTTTTAGTACAAAGAAGAAGAAAGACGAGTTGTATGGAAGAAGAAGACAGACGATTTCGTAGGATGTGGAAGAGAGAGAGAGATATTAGGGTTTTGTAATTTGAGCGAGAGGACTGAAGTTTGATAACTTTGCTTATATATATGTAAAACTTATCACCGTCGTTGGCAAGAAAAACCGTGATAAACTGTCAGTACTATCCACAATGGTTCCTGGTACTAACCGGGGTGATAAATATTCTAATTTTAATATATTTATAAGACGATATGGACAAACTCTTTTTGTAACGATAAAAAAATTGTTTGTGCTGGGATTCGAAGCATGTAACCTTTCATCTATAATCACAGTTGTTATTATGAACCGTGAAGAAATGTCTTTTAATAAAATATAAAAAAATTCAGGTGCATTAAGATAAGTTATTACAACGGTTGCTTAAACGGCCTTGGTAATATGGTGTTAAGAAAGGTATATTTTGTAGTAGTGTATTTTCCCACGGTGGATGCTACTTGTTGTAAAATTGAAAGGTTCAACCACACCATGATTTTTTGTTGAAAAAGTCTAACAATAATATTAATCACGTGATAAATATTGATGTGTGGGACAAAGAACAATGAAAAATAAAAATAAATATCCTCAAGAAAAAAATCATCTGCCAAACAATGAAGGCAAATCCACAATAAACAAGAGAAAATTAAAATACTAGTAAAAATAATTCGTCCTAATAAATTTTTTTAATGCATTAGGCATTTCATTATACTTAACAAAAATTTAAATAGCACAATAATATTAAATATTGTTAATAGAATATAACAAAAGCCAATATCACATGGATCATATATAAACCATTCCACTTCTTGATAACAGTGAAATTGTTTTAACTAACAATAGATAAGTAGAATGCTAATATATTTCACTTCTTTTCTAATCAACTTCATGGAATCCAGGACAATGATAGGCAAAATACTGAAATAAGACTCTAAGGGATTGGGCACCTAGAAGTATTGGCCATATTCCTCTAAACTTTTCTTCTTTTTTCTGCAAAATGATTTTGTCCATAATTCAAACATAAAGCTCACACATGCCACGTATTGAGACGCATGCAGGATTAACACCAAACAACTACTCAAAAGGATGCTAAAGTCTACAATAACTATACTTAATTTCTCAAATGGTGATGTAACCTAATAACACTTTGCAAGCTATAATATAAAGAATGTGACCTACACATATAACTCATACTTGCTACACACATTGAATATTGTTAACTTCAGCATTCAACCAATACTTTCTACACACGTAGGAAAATTAATTTGCTTGTGTTTATGCCAAAAACTAATAAAATAGGGTAAATATAAAAGGCATAATAATGCATAATGAAATTGAAAGAGAATTGTTACTTCAATAAACAGAAAATGCTAAAAGGTGTTTCTTTCTACAAAAACTCAATTCGTCAACTATCATTCCTTGAGCGACCAAACATAACATTAATATTATTAAAAAAAAGGAGTTAAAACGGTCAAATGGAGGAGGAAGAAGAAACTCACACTTTATTTCTGAGTTTTAGATTGACCAAAGTGTTAAGGAACACATTCTAAGTAGTTAGGTCTTGCGAATTAATCAATATGAAATAAGATCTAATTCCACACCAATTGATATGTTAAAGAAATCAAAGATTATAAAAATAAAATTATTCCTTTCAATCTATAGACATGACAGACAGGGAGGTTGAGAAAGGTGGTAACATCAAGGAGCAAACGAGATAGATGGTGGGTTAAATGATCAGAATTAATTGAAAATGTAAAGCTAATTTACATTTTGTTTGGTCCATTGAGGAGGCAAGCATAAGTCCATTAATTGGCAGTTGTTTCCCATGATATGGTAGGAGACTAGTATAAGTCCATTGATTGGCATCTGGTATCCATGTTTGTTTTTGTTTTAGGAGATTGGTATAAGTCCATTGATTGGCTTCCAGTATCCATTTTTGCTTTAGGAGATTGGTATAAGTCCATTGATTGGCTTCCGGTATCCATTTTTGTTTTGGGAGATTGGTATAAGTCCATTGATTGGCTTCCGGTATCCATTTTTGTTTTGGGAGATTGGTATAAGTCCATTGATTGGCATCCGGTATCCAGTTTTGTTTTGGGAGATTGGTATAAGTCCATTGATTGGCATTCGGTATCCATCTTGTTATTTGCTTATTTTCATTGTTGCCTATTCCAAAGGAATCACTTGAATCATCTACATATGATTTCAAGAGGTGAACATCTAAGAAGTTTTACTTCCTCACTCTCCCACCTTTTGTTTCTTTAAGCCTCCATGTGCATGTTAATCCAAAACAAGAAAACTGTTGTGCAAACATTTCATCTCTTTTCAAATTAGAAACCTAGGCCTTAGGCCTTTGATTTTTCAAACTCATTTCATAATACTTCTTTTGAATTGAATTCTAATCATACTTTGACCATCTTTTGTGAATAATCCTAATTGGTTAATTTCACTCATTCAATTGTTTTGTGGCTTTGCCCATTCTTGATAAGTTTTGAATGCATTAGCCATAGGTTTGATTTATCCTAGTTGGTTGATGTTAATCTCACCTTTTGTCCTTAGTGATTGAATTGTAAGACTTCCTTGCTTATTATAGGGTTAACCCCTCACTAGCAAGTTGAAGCTATTCTCACATGGTGGACTTGTTGTTTGTATAAGGTTGAGTTTTCTCCCGTGGATAACGAAAGACCTTAGGGCTTTTGTTTTAAAATGAATCCACTCATATTTTGGAAATCTTTTAGCCGAACTACGGCGTTTTGATCCTTACCTTCCATGGAAAGGTACGTAGGCAACGGGTTCATCTGTTCAAACACAAAAATAATAAAAATTGTATATTCTTTTCTCTCATCCCTTCAATCCATGTTTTCACAATCAATATTTCATAAACAAATAACATTTCATACAACAAGTTGTGAAAAGGGCTCCCTAGGAGTACCTAGGACGTTTTGGGTGCCTAACACCTTTCCATTGCGTAATTAACCCCTTACCCAGATCTCTGATCTTTTCATTAGTTTTCTATGTGTAAAACTTCTTAGGCTTTTGTTCGCTTTTTAGCCATTCCTTTGGATAAATAAAAGTGCGATGGCGACTCGATTCTTTGTATGCTTTGCTTTTGATTTAATCAATAAATCATAAAGTGACGAATACACCGCTACAGAAAAGTGGCGACTCCGCTGGGGAGGAGTATCCTTGGTGGTTTTGCCTACTTTTCACCCTTGTTGTATGATATTGTTTATTTGTTATATGACATATTTTTGTATAATTTGGGATTACTGTATTGATTGTAATGATTGAATTGCTTGATATACAATTGTTGTTTGCTTGGTGATCTCTGTGAGATGAGTTCTATACCCGAACTCGAGTGCACCTTAGGATAGGAGAATGGCATAGTCTCGTCGACTTGTGTGGAGTATTCCTTAACAAGTTGACTTGCGAGTCCATTCACTTGGTGGAGGTCATGTTGGATTAATAATGTCACACAAGTTATTTGTGGTTAGGCATTATTCTTTCAATCATGTGCCTTAGAAGCCAAGGACCTTAGTTTACCAAGCCCATCTTGGCCTATTTTTAGGACGTAGTGCGAAGGTCATTCAGATGTAAGATCTGATGCGATTGTTACGCGATACTACACTCATAAGAGTCTCTCTTGAGAATATTTTTGGAATACGAGTATTCGTTCATCCGATAATATTCGAAAGATGGGATGATGACTATGGGAACCTTTTGTAGAACATGTTCGGCAGGTTTAAACCCTAGTACACTCCCCTTTGGGTGGTTCTTAACCGAGACTCCATGCTCGTGACTCTCAACAAACCCGTGATTCATGGTTGAGTCGTTCAGACATCCTTAATATCAATGGAACTTGGGTGTCGATAAGGTGTAAACCATAATCCACCAAAATGGATGATTGATATTAAGGATGATTGAGCCGGTTCATGTATTGTTAATATCAATGGAACTTGGGTGTCGATAAGGTGAAAACCATAATCCACCAAAATGGATGATTGATATTAAGGATGCTATGAGCTTTCCCATGACCTTTGTTTGGTGTGATTTGCTTGATCCTTGAGTGTGATTGTTGCATTCATACATTCATGCATTCATCTGCATTCATGTCATCAGAAAAAATCAGAAAATTTTCAAGGAACTTAAAGGGTTTATTTGCAAAATTTTCAGACATGGAAAGACCAAAAAGGCATACAAAGAAGTACAGCTTTAGACAACCCGATCTGAAAGAGTTAAGGAATCTGACATCTTATGTATTAGATCCCTTGGGTTTCAAAGCTCGTTATGGGAAGCTTCTGCCTCTGTTGACTACTCAGGTTGACGAAGGGTTGATGAGTACTTTGGCACAGTTCTATGATCCTCTGTATCATTGCTTCTCTTTTCTGGACTTTCAGCTATTGCCTACGCTCGAGGAGTATGCTCATCTTGTGGGTATTCCTATTCTGGATCAGGTGTCGTTCAGTGGCTTAGAGAGTATTCCGACTTCTCGAGAGATCGCAGACTTGTTGCACATAGATGAATCCCTGATTGAAGCTCATATGACCACCAAAGGTGGAATTCAGGGTCTTCCTTCTGATTTCCTTGTCGTTCAAGCTACTGTTTATGGGAAGGCCATGAGTGAGGATGCCTTTGAGGCCATATTCGTGCTGCTCATCTATGGATTGGTATTGTTCCCCAACATCGACAAATTTGTGGATGTGAACGCCATTAGGATCTTTTCTGTTCTTAATCCCGTTCCTACTCTGTTGGGTGATGCCTATTTCTCTTTGCATCTGAGGAATGCAAAGGGGGAGGAGTTATTGTGTGATGTTTGCCTCTGTTGTATAAGTGGTTTATTTCTCACTTATCGCAGACGGTTGCTTTCAAGGAGAACAAGGGATGTCTACGGTGGTCCACGAGACTTATGTCTCTCACTAATGATGATATCTCTTGGTATGATCGCGTGTATGATACAGTTCAGATCATTGACTATTGTGGCGAATTCCCTAATGTGCCTCTTCTTGGTACATGTGGTGGGATCAGCTACAACCCTATCTTAGCACGTCGTCAGCTTGGGTTCCCCCTAAAGGATAAACCTCATAACATTCTGTTAGAAGGTGTGTTCTTTCAGGAGGGGAAAGATCCCCAAGGCCTGAAAGCCATGATGGTCCGCGCTTGGCGCAAGATTCACAAGAAGGGTAGAAATGAGTTGGGTCCGAAGAACTGCATAGCTTTGGAGCCGTATACTTCTTGGGTCAGACAGAGAGCTTCAGAGTATCTTATGCCGTATGATTATCCGAGACCTACACCGTTGGTTGTGGCTGGGCCTTCAACCCTCCCTCACCAAGGCGTAGAGGAGTTGAGAGACGAAGACCTTTCACGTGCCTGGATCCGTGAAAGAGAAGAGTTGCTTCAACAGATTAAGGAGAAGGACGCTCTGATTGAATTCCTCGAGCATCAGGTGATAGATGATCCTGATGATACCTGGACTTCTCTGCTTCCTCAGTCTTCCAAGTTCTGGAAGAGGAAGTATGATCGACTTGCTAAGGAGAAAGCGGATATGGAAGCAGCATATGAGAGAGAGATCAAGAAGCTTTGTGTATCTCGTCTTCCAGCATCTCGAGCTTCTAGGGATCCATAGGATGTTTATTTTCCTTTTCCCTTGTAATAATCAACAATGCTGTACTTCTTTGTCTTGAATATATTTGATGAGATATTTTCCATACGCGATTAAAATGATTAATATTCAAAAATTTGCAAATAGAACCCTAAAAGTTCCTTGAAATAAAAACAAAGCATATGCACAAGCATTGCATGCATCATCTCGCATAAGCAGGTGTTGTTCTGGTCTTCCTGTCTGTGGCCTAACTCTGTGCTCTTCATTTATTTTGAAGACAAGCTGACTCATCGGTACTACACCCGAGTCAATTCTGCAAGAGTGATGGATCAGTTAGAGCAAGAGAACTGAGAGCTGAAGGAAGAAGTTGTCAGACTGAGCGCTCTGATGGAGCAGTTTCTAGCTGCCCAGAATCAACCGTCTCCACCTCCTGCAACTCCTCCCCAGAGGGCTGTTATTTCAGAGATTGTCGCTTCAACTGTGCCAGCCGCCAGTGCTCATTTCATGCCAAATGTCATACCAGTCGGGTTTCCGTGGGGTATGCCTCCAGGCTTTATGCCAGATATTCCAGCTCCTACCTTTGCTTCCATGCCGACATCTAGCCCGGTCCTTGCAATGCCTCCTCCTGTCGTGCATACCATTCCTAGGGTAGACGACACCATCTATCATTCTGAGCCGTCTGAGGGCCCAGATGTTAATGAAAAGATGGAAGCTATGAATGACCAATTCCTTGAGCTCCGCAAGGAATTGAAGACCCTCAGAGGGAAGGATTTGTTCGGCAAGTCTGCTGCTGAATTATGCTTAGTTCCCAGTGTTAAGATACCCGTCAAGTTCAAAGTCCCTGACTTTGAGAAGTATAAGGGGAACACCTGCCCACTCAGCCACCTGGTTATGTATGCCAGGAAAATGTCTACTCAAACAGATAATGATCAGTTGCTGATTCATTATTTTCAGGATAGTTTGTCTGGTGCAGCTCTTCGTTGGCATATGAGCCTTGATAGTGCAAACATCTGTTCCTTCAACGATCTTGGTGAAGCCTTCGTCAAGCAGTACAAATATAATGTTGATATGGCTCCTGACCGTGATCAACTCATAGCCATGTCTCAGAAGGATAAGGAGACATTTAAAGAGTACGCCCAGAGGTGGCGAGAGCTGGCAGCTCAGATTACTCCTCCGATGGAAGAGAAGGAGATGACTAAGATCTTTTTGAAGACTCTTAGTTCATTTTATTATGAGCGGATGGTCGCGAGTGCTCCCTCTGATTTCACCGAAATGGTGAACATGGGGATGCGTTTGGAGGAAGGTGTCCGGGAAGGACGGTTATCTAAAGATGAAGGCTCTTCTAAACGATATGGGGCATTTAAGAAGAAAGATGGGGAGGCACATGCTGTGTAATCCCATGCCAAACCTAGAAGACCCTCTGATAAGAGGAAGCCAGTGCGTCATGCCAGCAGCCAGAACCAGGTGGCTAGTGTAGCACCTATTTTCAGGGACAATTATCAGCATCAGCAACATCAGCATAATCAGCAACAACCTCAGTATCAACAGCAACCACGCCCACAGCAACAGGCTTACCAGCCTCGTGGCAACAATAATCAGGCTAATTTGAATTATGATAGGAAGAAGATCACTTTCGATCCTATTCCTATGTCATACGCTGAGCTATATCCCTCTTTGATAGAGCGGAAACTGATTACCCCGAGGGATCCTCCGGTTGTACCTGCTAACCCGCAGTGGTGGTACAAGCCTGACCAGCATTGTGTTTATCATTCCGGTGCTCCGGGACACAATATAGAGAATTGCTATCCGTTGAAGACTAAGGTGCAAGACCTTATGAGATGCGGCATTCTGAGCTTTGAGGACTCAGGCCCCAATGTTACGAAGAACCCATTGCCCGAGCATGGGAAGTCGGTTAACATGGTCCAGGGTTGCCCTGGCAAGTATAAAGTCAAATATGTAAGCCATATTCGACAGTCATTGGTCGAGTTGCATCGTCTGTTGTGTGATTACAGTCATATGGAGCATGACCATGACAAATGCCGTATTTGCTCTGTTAATAGATTGGGTTGTCGCCAAGTGCGCAGAGAGCTTCAAGAGCTGCTAGATGATGGTACCATTGAGATTCTTCAAAACAGAAATGTTGATGAAGACGAACCAGAGGTGAATGTGATTTCTCCTGTGTTCAAGATTCCTGAGCCTGTTGTCATCCGTTATGATGGTAGCAAGCCGAAGGTCTCTCCTTCTTTGGTGATCAAGCCTGCAGGCCCTGTGCCCTATTCTTCTGAGAGCGATTCCTTTTCGCTATAATCCAGTTGCTGTGGAAGATGGGAAAGAAGTGTCGTTGCCTTCAACTTATGTGGTTAATATTGCTGATGTGAGCGGGTTGACCCGGAGTGGTCATGTGTTTTCTGCACCCCCGAAGCCTAATGTTGTTTCTGATTCTGCTGAGCGTCCGGTTGGGACTGCGGTGAATGTTACAAATCCGGCACTTGCTGTTGCCAAACCCTCCTTTGTACAAAAGACTCCTACTTCTTTTGTTGGCCCGAGTGGCATTGTGAATGAAGAATGTGATGAGATGCTGAGGCTCATCAAGAAGAGTGAGTACAATGTTGTAGATCAGCTTCTCCAAACGCCGTCCAAGATCTCCGTGCTATCTTTGCTTCTGAATTCAGAACCCCATAGGGAGGCTCTGCAGAAAGTATTGGACCTGGCCTCTGTTGATCATGATGTCACTATTGAACAGTTTGACAGTATTGTTGCAAACATCACTGCTTGCAACACTTTGAGTTTCTGTGACGCTGATCTCCCTGAGGAGGGAAGAGACCACAACATGGCTTTACATATTTCCATGAATTGCAAGACCGACGCCATGTCCAACGTGTTGGTGGACAGTGGATCATCTTTGAATGTATTGCCGAAAACCACTCTTTCGAGATTGTTGTATCAGGGGCCTCCCATGAGGCAGAGTGGTGTTGTTGTGAAAGCTTTCGATGGGTCGCGCAAGACCGTGATTGGGGAAGTTGATCTCCCAATCAAGATTGGACCGAGTGATTTCCAAGTTACCTTTCAGGTTATGGATATCCACCCATCTTATAGTTGTCTCCTTGGTAGACCATGGATTCACGAGGCTGGCGCCGTGACATCCACCCTACACCAGAAGCTGAAATTCGTCAAGAATAAGAAATTGGTTGTGGTAGGGGGAGAAAAGGCTCTCCTGGTTAGCCACTTATCTTCTTTCTCATATATTGATGCTGAGGATAAAGTTGGAACGCCTTTCCAAGCTTTGTCTATTGCTGAGCCAATTGAGAAGAAGTCTCCCTCATTTGCTTCCTATCGTGATGCGAAACTGGCCATTGAATGTGGTGCAGTTGCTGGTTTAGGAAAGATGATTGAGCTTGAAGACAATAAGTCCCGGGCTGGCATTGGCTATTCTTCTGGGGAATTCAATGAGCAAGGGCTGTTCAAGAGTGGAGGTTTCATCCATGCTGATCAAGCTGAGGAAGCTGCTGCTATTCTGGAAGAGGATGCAGAGGACTTGAGCAACTTTGTTATCCCTGGCGGGGTCTGCCATAATTGGGTCGCTGTGGATGTTCCTATGGTCATTCATAAGTCAGCGTAATATGTTCACTTTGTTCAAAACCCTTCTCCCATGCCAAGAGGAGAAGTGATGACATTGTTGGCAGCATATATACAATGATATTTCATTCAATTAATGCATGTTAAACATTTGTTTTTCCATTTGTTTTCACTTTTTGCTTTTGCATGAAATCGGTGATCACAAAAAACCCTAAAAACAAGAATAAAAGCAATCCTTTTCATCTGCATAATGATTTGCTTATTTAAATTCTAAAGTTTTTATTATCCAAAATCATTATGCAGGTTGATTCTAAAACCCATTGAACATAATGATCCAACGCCATCTCCCAATTTTGAATTCCCTGTATTCGAGCCGGAGGAAGATGATGTTGAAGGGATTCCTGATGAGATTTCCCGTCTCCTTGAGCACGAGAAGAAGATCATTCAGCCGCATCTCGAAGATCTGGAAACAGTCAATTTGGGGTCTGAAGATTGTGTTCGTATGGTGAAGATTGGGGCACTTCTTGAAGAGTCTGTCAAGAAGGGGTTGATCAGTTTGCTACGAGAATATTCTGATATCTTTGCTTGGTCATATGAAGACATGCCAGGTCTAGATACAGATATTGTGCAACATTTCCTGCCTTTGAAGCCTGAGTGCGTGCCTATGAAGCAGAAGCTTAGAAGAACTCATCCAGATATGGCATTGAAGATCAAAGAGGAAGTTCAGAAGCAAATTGATGCGGGGTTTCTGGTGACTTCTACATATCCTCTATGGGTGGCCAATATTGTGCCTGTGCCTAAGAAAGATGGAAAAGTCCGTATGTGTGTTGATTACAGAGATTTGAATAAAGCTAGTCCGAAAGATGATTTTCCTCTACCACACATTGATATGTTGGTAGACAATACAGCTAAATTCAAAGTCTTTTCCTTTATGGACGGATTTTCCGGTTATAATCAAATCAAGATGGCACCCGAGGATATGGAGAAGACAACATTCATCACACCTTGGGGAACATTCTGTTATCGAGTGATGCCCTTCGGTTTGAAGAACGCCGGAGCCACGTATCAACGAGCTATGACTACCTTGTTTCATGATATGATGCACAAGGAGATAGAGGTTTATGTTGATGACATGATTGCTAAGTCCCGAACGGAAGTTGAACATGTTGAGCATTTGTTGAAGCTTTTTCAGCGTTTGAGGAAGTTTAGACTTCGTCTGAATCCGAACAAATGTACATTTGGAGTCCGTTCCGGCAAGTTGTTGGGTTTTATTGTCAGCGAGAGAGGTATTGAGGTTGATCCTACAAAGGTCAAAGCAATACAAGAGATGCCTGCGCTCAAAACTGAGAAGCAAGTCCGAGGTTTTCTTGGCCGCTTGAATTATATTTCCAAATTTATATCCCACATGACTGCCACATGTGCGCCGATATTCAAGCTCCTCTGGAAAGATCAGTCTCTTGATTGGACCGAGGATTGCCAGAAAGCTTTCGACAGTATTAAAGAGTATCTGTCTGAACCTCCGATCTTGTCTCCGCCTGTAGAAGGAAGACCTCTGATCATGTATCTGACTGTTCTTGTAGACTCGATGGGTTGTGTCCTCGGTCAGCAAGACGAAATAGGGAAGAAAGAATCTGCTATCTACTACCTCAGTAAGAAGTTTACTGATTGTGAGTCTCGATACTCTATGCTTGAAAAGACGTGTTGTGCTTTGGCTTGGGCTGCTAAGCGTTTACGCCAGTACATGATAAATCATACAACTTGGTTGATATCCAGAATGGATCCAATCAAGTATATCTTCGAGAATTCTGCTTTAACCGGGAGGATTGCCCGTTGGCAGATGTTGTTATCTGAGTATGATATCGAGTATCGAGCTCAGAAAGCTATCAAAGGTAGTATCTTGGCTGACCATTTAGCGCACCAGCCGATTGAAGATCATCAGTCTGTTCAGTACGAATTCCCAGCTGAGGAGATTCTGTATTTGAAAATGAAAGATTGTGATGAGCCTACATTTGATGAAGGTCCAGAACCTGGTTCCAGATGGACGATGGTGTTTGATGGCGCTGTAAATCAGTATGGAAATGGAATTGGGGCAGTAATCATTACTCCTCATGGCACGCATATTCCTTTTACAGCAAGGCTAACTTTCAAATGCACGAATAATATGGCTGAGTACGAAGCCTGCATTATGGAACTGGAAGAATGTATTGATCTGAGAATCAAGCATCTTGATGTGTATGGTGATTCGGCCCTGGTTGTCAATCAGATCAAGGGAGAATCGGAGACGAATCAGCCTGGTCTCATTCCGTATAGAGATTATGCGAGGAGGATTTCAACGTTCTTTACTGAAGTTGACTTTCATCATATTCCTCGAGAAGATAATCGGATGGCAGATGCGCTTTCTACGCTTGCTTCGATGATTATGGTCAAGTATTGGAATGAAGTTCCCAATATCACCGTGATGCGCTTGGATAGACCAGCTCACATGTTTGCAGTGGAAGAAGTCAATGATGACAAGCCTTGGTATTTTGATATCAAGAATTTCCTCCAGAACCAGGTCTACCCGCCTGGGGCATCTGTGAAAGATAGGAAAACTTTAAGAAGGATGTCAAGCAGTTTCTACCTCAGTGGTGAAGTGCTTTACAAAATAAATATTGACATGGTTTTGCTCAGATGCATGGATAGACACGAAGCAAACCTGTTAATGACTGAGGTCCATGAGGGTTCATTTGGTACTCATTCTAATGGACATGCCATGGCTAGAAAGATGCTGAGAGCAGGCTACTATTGGCTGACAATGGAGTCTGACTGTTGCAAATATGTGAAGAAATGCCACAAGTGTCAGATTTATGCGGATAAGATTCATATTCCTCCGACACTTCTGAATGTGATTTCATCACCATGGCCTTTCTCTATGTGGGGAATCGACATGATCGGCATGATTGAACCGAAAGCGTCCAACGGACACAGGTTTATTCTCGTAGCAATTGATTACTTCACCAAATGGGTTGAAGCCGCTTCGTATGCGAATGTGACCAGGCAAGTGGTCGTGAAGTTTATCAAGAATCAGCTGATTTGCCATTATGGTGTGCCAGATAAGATCATCACTGATAATGGATCTAATCTGAATAATAAGATGATAGAAGAGTTGTGCGCTGAATTCAAGATTGCACACCATAACTCCTCTCCTTACAGACCCAAGATGAATGGGGCTGTTGAAGCTGCTAATAAGAATATCAAGAAGATTATCCAGAAGATGGTTGTTATGTACAAAGATTGGCATGAGATGCTGCCATTTGCTTTGCATAGTTATCGTACATTTGTCCGCACTTCAACAGGGGCAACCCCTTTCTCTCTTGTTTACGGCATGGAGGCTGTTCTCCCAGTAGAGGTGGAGATCCCATCAATGAGAGTCTTGATGGAAGCCAAGTTGACTGATGCTGAATGGATTCAGAGTCGTTATGACCAATTGAATATGATTGAAGAGAAGCGATTGACTGCCATGTGCCATGGTCAGTTATATCAGTAGAGAATGAAGAAAGCATTCGATAAGAAGGTCAAGCCTCGTGTGTTCCGAGAAGGTGACCTCGTGCTCAAGAAAGTTTTGTCTTTCGCGCCCGATTCCAGGGGCAAGTGGACTCCAAACTACGAAGGTCCATATGTTGTCAAGAGAGCCTTTTCAGGCGGAGCTTTAATACTTACAACAATGGATGGGGAGGATTTCACTCGTCCTGTGAATTCTGATGCAGTCAAGAAATACTTTGCCTAAAAATAAATATATGCAAAAGAAAAACAGAATAGCTCGCTAAGTTGAAAACCCGAAAGGGCGGCTTAGGCAAAAATGAGCGTCTCGGTGGAGAACCCGAAAGGGCGATCCAGGCAAATATTAGAGACATAGAAAAAAAGAATATTTGCATCCCGCTAGATTGAGTACCTCACCCTGGGGCAATCTAGGCAAAAATTAGGGATTTGGCAAGTAACTGCATCCTGACAAGACTTTCCGCTCCACAGTTGTCTTTTCGTCAGAGATTTTCGATTCGTCGTCAACTGAAGCTTCGAATACGTCGGATTCAAATTGGTAGAGAAAGGATCATTATGTTCAATGTAGCCCTCTTCCAATATATATCACTGATTTCAAATTTGTACAGATCTATGGAGTCTCGCCATTTGCAGGCTACCATTCCATCAAATCAATTTGAGCTTTTATCCAATTATTTGCACTCTTATTTGTTTCAATTCAACAAATGTTTTGCATGTTTTAAATTGATAAAATGTCATTGTTTAAACAAATAAAGTTTTTCAAATTGTTGTTTTAAACAAAGTGAACATTCACAATGATGAAAGGATACTCAAGAATTTCTCAGTGCTCTCCCAAGGATGGCATGATTTCCAACAGAATAAGACATTTGTTCATATTCCTGGCATGGTTGTATCCTCTTTCTCCAGATTGTTGTTAGGGTTGTTCCCTAAGCAGAGCTTCTGCTGAGATTTTGTTCCCTGAGCAGAGTGTTTGTTAGGACTTCATGGTCCTCTCCAACAATATTCTCTCCTCACCATGGTTGCTTTCCTTTAGAAGATTCAGTGGTGGGTGGGTTGACATCCCGGTACTTCATCACTTTCCTCAGCACAGTCGCTAGCAGGATTGTTGATATGATACACTTCATTTATGCTTTATCTCCCCATCAGAGTGCTTGTTGAGGTTTTCACCTCTTATTCCTTCAGCAGAGCAGTGGTCATTTTCCTTCTCAGCGGTTTTTTTGGCTTCCTCTTGGAAGGTTCAGCATTTGGTGGTTGATCCCCAGCTCTCCTCCTCATCCCCAGTGGAGCCACCAGTAGATTTGTGGTACGGTGGATTGTATCTGAGATGTTTCCTGCAGAAGTTTTGTGATGTTTCCCCACAGAATCCCCGCCGGAGTCGGTATCCCCAGTGGGGTCGGTTGGTGATCTATCATCCATAGATTTGGTTGATTTCCTGATGCTTTTGATCCCCAGTAGAGTGGCTTGTAGAAGAATCTACTTGCGTGATCTATTTTCCCCTCAATGGGTTTATCCCCAATGGAGTGGCTGACAGTATCCCCGGTAGAGTTGCTTGTGCGGCTATATTCTACTTGTGTGTTCGGTTCTCTTCAGCAGTTCTTGCTTGTGCAGTGAACTCTTGTTTCCCAGTTGATACTGAGGATCCCCTTGCAGAAATCTCGGGATTTCTCCTTTTCCCCAACAGATTTATCTTTGTGGCAGTTTCTGCCTGTTGTGAACTTCTGTTCCCCAGTTGGGTTGATTGGTTGATCCATCACTCAGTGATTTTGTGATTTCTTTGATATCTCTGATCTCTTACTTCCCCGCAGATCTTTGCTTTTCAGCATATAGATTTCCAGCAGATTGGCTTTCCAGTTGGATTTCCTTGGGTTTCTTTCCTCTGGAGGTGTAGTACCGGGCGTTTGATTCCTGGGCCTGTTTGTGTTAGATATGTCTGTTCTGTCAGCATTCATCAAACATAAATTACGCATATTCATGCATACTTTCAACATTCAGATATTCATGATTGCATTTTTGCCATATATCTTTTGGTGGTTTGTTATAAACCCTATTGTGTTTCCCGTGCGGAGTTGTGATTCTTTCATTCTCCACGCAGAGAGTTGTTGGTTTCCTACCATGTATTCGGTAGTTATAAACCCTTCTTTTATCCCCTAGCAGAGGTAACCTTTGTGGTTCATTCTGGTTGATGGTGGATTTTGTGGTCTTCTACCCAGTATTCGGTAGTTGTAAATCCTATGTTGTTGTTGTCTCCCTAGAGGAGTCTGTGCTTTCTTGTGGATAATTGCCGTATGCTAGCAATTTTATCCTCAGCCAGAGTTTTGGTCTTCTACCCCGTATTCGGTAGTTGTAAATCCTAATTTCTCCCCTTTGCAGAGTTAACCTTGTTGTTCATCCTAACCGATGATGGTTACTCGTCGTGTTTATCTTCATTCAATATTCGATGTTGATATTCCCTCCTTGCTTTTGGGTGATTGTCGTGTGCTAGCAATTGTCTCCCCAGCAAGTCTTCTGGATAATTGTCGGATGCTAGCAATTTTATCCTTAGTGGGTCCTTTCACCGTTTTCCAGTGATTTGTTCCCCGGATCATTGATTTGTTTATCAATGCATCCCTGGTGAGTCCTCTTTCATTTACCCTTTTGCTTGGTAATGATTGTTGCTCCCTTTGATCGGTCATCTTTATATACCTAGTTTGGTATCCCGATGCCTTTCTTTTCGGTGGATTTATCCTTCATTAACCCAATAACCGGTTGTGGATAATCTTCCATGCGAGTATGTTATCCACGTTCTGACGGTAATGGATAATATATCTCATGCACTCTTCAGTCGAAGCCCATTGTGTTTCCCTAGTCGAGTAAGATTCATGTTCCATTTTGCGGAATCGAATATTCTTTGTTTCTTGGATAATTGTCGGATGCTTGCAATTTATCCCCAGCGAGTTATCTTTCGTTTACCATGTTGTTGTTGGTAACGATTGTTTCTCTTTTTGGTTGGCCACCTATTATATACCCTGTAGCCGGTATCTCTGGTGTCTCTTCCTTTCGAGTATATTATTCACGTTTTGACGGTAATGAATAATATGTCTCATGCGCTCTTTGGTTGGAGTCCTTTGTTGATTATCCCCAGCGGAGTAAGATTCGTATTCTTTGTAGAATCGAATATCCATCCTTTGATAAGTTTGCGTTTTGCTCTTTTCAGGATGATGAGTGGCTTGGCATATATACCAATTCACGTTTCGGTGGGTCACCTATTATATACCCAGTAATCGGTATCTCTGGTGTCTCTTCCTTTTCGAGTATATTATCTATGTTCTGACGGTAATAGATAATATATCTCATGCGAGTATACTATCCACGTTCTGACGGTAATGGATTTTATATCTCATGCGCTCTTTGGGTTTTTTCCCAGCTGAGTAAGATTTGTTTTCCCGTTGCGGATTCGAATGTCCATCCTGTAAGTCGATTTGCTTTTTCAAGCCCTCCTTTCGGATGATGAGTGTTTTGGCATATATACCAATTCACGCTTTGGTCGGTCACCTATTATATACCCAGTAACTGGTATCCCTGGTGTTCCTTCCTTTCTGCTCCCTATTATGACCTCGGTCCCCTGTGGAGTCAGATTTTCCTGAGTTGATGTACCTTTTTCAGGTCTTTCTCAGATGTTTGGTTGATTGATATCTCTCACCCTTATACCGGTCTTGGATATTCATTCTTCCTGAACTTGTTACTTTTATACCGGTAACACCTCATTTCTTTGTTGCTTCCCCAGGAGAGTCTTTGTTAGACGTTCCCCAGTGGAGTTTCCGTTGTGATTTTACCCTTTTGCTGTATTGGCGTTTTCCCCAATATATGCAGGTTCCCCGGCAGGGAGGTTCTGTGTGAATCTTTCCCCAGTCCGAGTCCGGATTTTTATCCGAAGTATCCTGCGTGGATAGTTTGAGTCAGCTTGAGTCTTTCCAATGGATGTGTCTTCCTTTGGAATTTTTCTTCCCCAGTTTGAGTCCTTTACTCCCCAGTGAGGTCTCTAGTCCAGTCGTGTCTTGTTCACGCCGCGTCAGTTTCCCCTAATTCAGAGTCGTGTCCTGCTCACGCATTCTTTTTTCATTCTCTTATCCCCATGAGAGTCCTGTTAGAGTCTCTGTTCCTGGTGAGTGTATTACTCCAATAGATCGTCTTTTCTTTGTGGACCGGTGTTCCCCACAGAGTTTTGTTTCTTTTGCATTCATACATCTGCATCATGAGGTCTCTTAGGGACCAAAATTTGTCTCATTACTGTTATTTAAGCCTATTCCACCGCGTCGAGATGAAGATTTTAACCTTCACTTCTCCGGCTAGAATGACCTTAAATAGGGGCATCTGTAAGACCCCAATTTTGTCCCTAAGATCCCTCATGGCATCATACCATATCATTTCATTGCCTCAAGGATCATTATGCACCTTGCTTCCTTCCCTGTGGGTGGGTTATCTTTTTGAGAGTGATTCTTGATCACCAAGCATTCCTTGCATTTGTATATCATTGCTTTTCTTTTTTATCACTAACCAAAAGTACAAAAATATGTCATCTAACCTTTGTCTTGCAAATGAAGCAATCAATAGATCAAGACAATCAAAGGCATTCATTGAGCAATAGGTGGTGGCCATTCTTGAGAATTTGGACCCCACAATCATTCACAAGAGTTCATATGGGCTATGATGTTATTTTGAAGCAAAATCCCAAGTGATAGAGGCTTGAATTTCATCAGAACATTCCCTAGTCAACTGAAGACCTAGAAGGTCAACTACAAAGTCAACTGTGGATTTGGAGGTGGGAAGTGATTAGAAATACTTCATTCATGTTCAAACAAGTCTCATTTGACATTTCAAACATTCACATTGAAGAATTTGAGGTCCAGTCAAAAATTTCCAAAAATAGTAAGTGACCCATAATTTGAACTTTCCAAAAATGGAAAGATTTTGGACCAACTTCAACTTCAAATTACATCATCAAGAAAGCTTCAAATGAAATTTTGTTGAACATGAAAGTTGTAGATTTTTCTCTCCCATTTCCAAAAAGTCCAAGATCATCAATTTCTCATGTGTGGTTAAGGAGATATGATCAAATCATGGCAAAGTATGCTTGAACTTCAAATGGACATAACTTCTCAACCAAAGCTCCAAAATGGGTGGCTCTTTTTGCATTTTTCTTCTCTTGACCTCTAATTTCCAAATCATGCATCACATTACATGAATTGTCATCACTTGAGCACTTGTTAATTCATTGGCTTTTTGGAGGGAAATCTTAAAATTCAAAATTGGTGCATGGCTTGAACTTTTGGCCATCACAATTGGTTTTAAAATGGGATTTTAAGTGAAAATGAACCAATTTCGTGCACTGTTCACACATGCACTCCATGCATAGAGGTGAAAAGCCAATTTGCACATACACCTTAAAAATGATTAATTCCAATTAGCTTTGGCCTAAACATGATTTAAACAGGATTAGCACAACATATATAAAGAAAACCCTAACTGTTTTTAGAGGAGCAACCATTTTTTTCAGATCTAGATCCAAATTCATCAATTTTTCTCTCAAAAATTTCTTCCAAATTCTTCACATCCAAGCACTTTCTCTTGCTTGATTCTTACTCCTGAGGTGTTATGGAGAAGATTTACACGTGGAACTGAAGCAATCCATGCCATATTGAGTTATACTCGAAGATGGAAGCATCAATGGTGATTTCAAATTCTGTGGAATTCAATGTGTTTGAGCTGTAATTTCATCATCAATCAACTCCATAAGCATTGTAGAATAGAATTGGAGCTATCACAAGTCTTGAATCAAGCCAAATCCAGTTCTGCTCTTCAAGAGGTTACAAATCGAATCTCTCATTTTTGAATTTCTTTGCCATGATGTTGTAGATCTAAGTGTGCTGGTTATGCTGAGCTTTGAATCATGAATTTTGGTGCTGTTTTGAGTGAGATACGATAAATTAAAGTTTTGATGATGAACTTTTATTTTCTTCGATCCATGCGTGTTTTGATGTTTTTACATGAAATAATTATGGATCCTTGATGTATATGACATGCTGATTCGAATGCTATGCTTGATTGAGATTTCTGGACACTTTGTGATTTTTCTGGAAAATCCAGATGAAGATCATGAAGATCTTCATCTTCAACCTTGGAGCTTTTTCATTTCCAGAACCTGCTGCGAATTCCCTACCAATTTGCTACGGAATTCAAAATTAGCTACGAAATTTGTAGCGCGCTAGGGTTTAGGTCAATACGCAGTCGTTTTGGCTAGCGCGCGTTTTTCAAATGTTAACATGGTTCGAGTCGTCCTGAGTGCAAAATATTCAAATGCCTTGTTATTTTCCACTTTCCCTCCATATTTCATATGCTATGCTTCTCATGTCATTTTTTAATTTTTCTCATCTTGTAAAATTCATAACTATTTGAAAATTAATCCAAAAAATACCAACTTTTTTTGCATTGTGATCCTTATTCTCTCTAGTTTTTTATCATCATGATTTTACAAGTTGTGCTTGGCTGGATAATTTTTTGTGCTACAATGGTTGAACATGTATACTTATATGACCTTGTCATGCTTATACCTTTGTGAAATGCTGGTCTTTGATCCAATGATGCTGAAATTTTGCATGCTATAACTAGACACAATGCTTGACATTTTGGTGTTGATTTGGTATTTTTATCAATTGTCATTTCTGTTTTATGATTGTGCTAAGTTGGTGTGACAATTTGTGTCACACCTTTGCTTGTTCAACTTGTATGATGAGTTTGCCATGCCCAAATGATGTCCAATGCTTCTGATTTTTTGTGTGATGCATATTATGAATCTCCTGATTGATCATGAATTTTCTTGGAATTATTTGAATCATTTCTGATTTAATTGAGATTTTTCATTATGGTTGATCACATTTGAGCTTTAAAATTGCCTTGAACTTCAATTGATCATGAAATGCTTTTGGTTAATGATATTGATGTGAGACCTTTTGGAGTGTATCAAGATGTGATTGAAGTTGATTCATGTTAAATTTCAGCTCCTGTTTTAAATTTTTTCTCCATCTTTGACCCTAGGCTTTGACCTAGTGGTTTGTTGCTTATGTTTGAGCTTTGATTTCAGGTTGAACATCCAAGTTGCATAATTGATGATGCTCCACCACTTGAGTATTGTTGTTTTCCTTTGATTACTAACCTTTGTGTGTTTTGTAGGTTTATGTTAACTCATTTGAGTTTGACTTTTGGCTTACACATTTTGTACATTGGAATTGTTGGTTGCTTATTGACTGTTGTGTGATTGTCTGAGTATTGTACTGATTTGTTTGATGTTTTCACAGGTACATAAGTTGCTTTAAGTTCATTGTGAACTTTGCTTTGCTTGGTTGCTTAACCACTTAGGTATAATCTCTAATCTTCATGTAGTCTGGAAGACCTACTGTTATTGGTAGGCACCTGTCTGAAGTCCTCCTTAAGAGGCAATGCTTGTGATTGTTTAACTTTTGTGCCAAGCAGGAAAAGTCCTCTTATGAGGCAATTGGAAGATAAAAGAGATGTGTAATCCATCTCCTGCTACTCAGTGTGTCATCCACTTTGCTCACACAATGTGTTGATGCATTGTGGATAATAACCCAAGATCTTATAGAGTCTATTTGTGGAGAAGAGTTCCAATTTTCTGAACTCCCACACTTTCCATTGTTTAAAGCTCTCCCTGACCAGGGATAAGAGCTATGAGGCACACCCCTCATCTCCATTTCATCTGCTTTACCCTAACTCTCAATGTTAGGGTTAAGAGCTCAAAAATACCCCATTCCAGTTGGCTGTAAAGCCTAACCTTGCTTGAGCCTAATTGATTGTATATAGTGTGTGCTAATTGACTTGTTTGTTGCTTACTTGATTCATCTGTGCATATTTGCTTGAGTGTGCCTTTGTGTATTTATCATCATCATTTGTGTATCATTTCATAAACTTTGCTTTGTAGCATTTTGTTTGGTCCATTGAGGAGGCAAGCATAAGTCCATTAATTGGCAGTTGTTTCCCATGATATGGTAGGAGACTAGTATAAGTCCATTGATTGGCATCTGGTATCCATGTTTGTTTTTGTTTTAGGAGATTGGTATAAGTCCATTGATTGGCTTCCAGTATCCATTTTTGCTTTAGGAGATTGGTATAAGTCCATTGATTGGCTTCCGGTATCCATTTTTGTTTTGGGAGATTGGTATAAGTCCATTGATTGGCTTCCGGTATCCATTTTTGTTTTGGGAGATTGGTATAAGTCCATTGATTGGCATCCGGTATCCAGTTTTGTTTTGGGAGATTGGTATAAGTCCATTGATTGGCATCCGGTATCCATCTTGTTATTTGCTTATTTGCATTGTTGCCTATTCCAAAGGAATCACTTGAATCATCTACATATGATTTCAAGAGGTGAACATCTAAGAAGTTTTACTTCCTCACCCTCCCACCTTTTGTTTCTTTAAGCCTCCATGTGCATGTTAATCCAAAACAAGAAAGCTGTTGTGCAAACATTTCATCTCTTTTCAAATTAGAAACCTAGGCCTTAGGCCTTTGATTTTTCAAACTCATTTCATAATACTTCTTTTGAATTGAATTCTAATCATACTTTGACCATCTTTTGTGAATAATCCTAATTGGTTAATTTCACTCATTCAATTGTTTTGTGGCTTTGCCCATTCTTGATAAGTTTTCAATGCATTAGCCATAGGTTTGATTTATCCTAGTTGGTTGATGTTAATCTCACCTTTTGTCCTTAGTGATTGAATTGTAAGACTTCCTTGCTTATTATAGGGTTAACCCCTCACTAGCAAGTTGAAGCTATTCTCACATGGTGGACTTGTTGTTTGTATAAGGTTGAGTTTTCTCCCGTGGATAACGAAAGACCTTAGGGATTTTGTTTTAAAATGAATCCACTCATATTTTGGAAATCTTTTAGCCGAACTACGGCGTTTTGATCCTTACCTTCCATGGAAAGGTACGTAGGCAACGGGTTCATCCGTTCAAACACAAAAATAATAAAAATTGTATATTCTTTTCTCTCATCCCTTCAATCCATGTTTGCACAATCAATATTTCATAAACAAATAACATTTCGTACAACAAGTTGTGAAAAGGGCTCCCTAGGAGTACCTAGGACGTTTTGGGTGCCTAACACCTTCCCATTGCGTAATTAACCCCTTACCCAGATCTCTGATCTTTTCATTAGTTTTCTATGTGTAAAACTTCTTAGGCTTTTGTTCGCTTTTTAGCCAGTCCTTTGGATAAATAAAAGTGCGGTGGCGACTCGATTCTTTGTATGCTTTGCTTTTGATTTAATCAATAAATCTTAAAGTGACGAATACACCGCTACACTGATGAGATCACCCGTTTACTTGAGTATGAAGAGAAGATCATTCAACCACATCTTGAGAATCTGGAAACAGCCAACTTGGGGTCTGAGGATTGTGTGCGAGAGATGAAGATTGGGGCACTCCTTGAAGAATCTGTTAAGAAGGAGTTGATTGAATTGCTGCGAGAATACGTCGATGTCTTCGCCTGGTCATATGAAGACATGCCTGGTTTAGATACTGATATTGTGCAACATTTCCTGCCACTAAAACCTGAGTGCATGCCTGTGAAGCAGAAGCTCAGAAGAACTCATCTTGATATGGCAGTGAAGATCAAAGAGGAAGTTCAGAAGCAAATTAATGCGGGGTTTCTGGTGACTTCTACATATCCTCAATGGGTGGCCAATATTGTTCCCGTGCCTAAGAAATATGGAAAAGTCCGGATGTGTGTGGTGTAAGACCCCAATTTTGTCCCTAAGATCCCTCATGACATCATCACATTGCATTGCATAGCCTCAGGGATCATTGAGCATCTTGGTTCCCTTTGCCTTTGGGTGAAACTCCTTGTGAGTGGTTTGAGATCACCAAGCATGCTTGAATTGTATATCATTGTTTTTATCATTTTGTTTACTAACCAAAAGCACAAAAATATGTCACTAACATCTTTTGGTTGTAGCTTGAGCAATCACAAGGTCCAAAGCTTCAAGGAGATCCTTTGTATAGAGATATAGCCAAGAGAAGATGATAGCAAGCATGGTAATGGTTCCCAATTCTCCCATCCATCAAATATTCCTCCCTAGTATCTCAATTCATCATTTTGATCAAAGCAAGTCAAAGGGTTTGAGGTTTGTTCCCCAGAGAAACCTTAATTCATTTGTGCACCACAATGCCTTGCTCATGAAGCAACCTCAGCCCATGGTCAAGTATAATCAAGGGAAGTCCTTTAATTAATCATTTCATGCATATTTGAACTTATTTGAGCATCCTCAATCATCAATTCATCAAGGTATGAGTCATGGACTTGAGAAGTTGATCAGTCAATTCATCTGACTATTCTGAAATGCACTGAGACCTAACTTTTTATGTGTTGGTCAAATGGAGATGGTTCCAAAAGCAAAAAATGTTCTTAAGAACAATATTAACAACTTTCATGTTCATCAAAATTTTATTTGAAGCTTGGAAGACCATCTTCCATTCCAATACATTATAGGTCATTTTGACTGAAACCCTAATTATGGGTCAACTTCCCAAGGACATAACTCATTCATTTTTTATGATTTTGAGGTGGGATCAAATGCATTGGAAATCTTAAGATGTCTACTTCAAATGTTATGTTGAACAAAATTTAAAAATCTCAAATAAAATACATGTGACAATGCAAGACATTATAGGTCCTTTTTGACCAAATACATTAAAAGTCAAAAAAGTCCAACTTCAAGTGCCAATAACTCTTTCATTAAAAATAAAAATGATGCATAATTTAAGTCCATTTTGATTGTATTGAAAATATCTACAACTTTGATGTTGGAGGTGTTTTCATTTGGAGAATGCATCATCAAAACAGAAGGGCTTGAAAGTTGGCCAATTTTAGAAACCTTGCCTTGACATGTTTTGCACATCACCCTTCAAGCTCAAATTTCACTAATTTCCAAGGCCCAAATGAAGTTTTGACCAACATGACATTTGTTCCTTATGCAATAAGCTTTCCAACCATTACTCACAAGCTTGCATTTTGATTTTGGACATGGCATTTTCGAAGGCTTCAATGTAATAGTGCATTTTGTGAAAATCATTTCAATTGCCATGCATGATCCATTAATACACAATCTACACGTCCAATTTGTACATGATGATGATCAGCTGCCAAAACCAAGTGGAATTGGGCCCTCCATGCGCCTGTACAGGCCCATGCATGGAGGCCCTTTCCATTCATGCAAATTTGAAATCATGCATTCAGCATTGCCTTGCCTATAAATACATTGAATATGAGCTTCATTTCACATCCTGAAAGCGCCTGAAACTCTGTTGGATTGAATCCCCACCCTCACACTCAAAGGAACTCTCTCTTTTCTCTAAAAATTTCAGATCTAGAATTCAGTTTCCTCGACTGTTTTCTTTGATCTAAAAGTTCCTAGACCTCTTCACCTTGATCCATTGGACTTCTGTTTTGATAAAGCAAACAAGGTTCCGTGCTCAATTCACCAGAACTCAAGTTTGCACTCCAACTGGTAATTTCCTCGATTCTCTTCATCCATGGACCTTTTTGCTTGGATCTAATGCTGACTGAAGTCCTCTCAATAGAGGCATGTGATTTGTGCTTTCAATTTTGCAAAAACATGAAGTTCATGATGAACACCATCATACTTCCAGCTCTGATTTCTCCATTTATAGGGATCTAGAGTGGAAGTGCATGGTATATGAGTGATGTACATCACTTCCTCTTTCGATTGATATATAGATCGCCTCATTTGGTGACCATTTGCGTTTCTGCATTTTTTTGAACATGGCCGGAATCTGGGAAGCTCGCCGGAGAAGATGAAGGCTCCGGTGGCTTCATCATGTCCAATTTGAATCTGGACCGTTGGATGTGATCTCCAGATTCAATCATAGCCATTGTTTATTATGACCTTTTATTCTTTCCCATGTGGTGGCATTGACTGTGGTCTTTCGTGAGCGCGCGCCTCTGGATCCTTGGATCTGCCAGCTCAATTAATGAGCTCAGATCCAAGGGCTCTCGTTTTTTTGCATTTTTCTAATTTCTGTTTTTATTTTGTTTATTTCCTTTTATTTCAAAAAATCATATCTCTCTCATTTTAATTCCAAAAATTATGGGACCAATTGCATTATTTTCCAAATATATTCTAGTTTCTATTTCTGATTTTTAATATTTTTTATTTTGTCATTTGATATTTTTTGTGAATTTTCTCTTTTCTGGTTATTTTTAATTCATTTTAAATAGTTTTTTATATTCAAAAAATGCAAAAATATTTTCCTAACCTATTTGAATGATGATGGATCTATGGAAAATATTCTCATCAATTTTTGAATTGATTTGAGATTTATTTTAGATTTTAGTTCAATTAGGTTATTTTTATTCATTTTTAATTGATTAAAAATAGTTTCTGACTTTAAAAAATGCTGAAATTTTTTGTCAAACTTTGTTTGACCTTGTTGAACTTAGAATAAATCACTTGGACCTTTCAAGGTTGATTTGAAGTGATTTTGAAGTTTGACTTTTCTTTAATATTTTAATTCAAGTTTATTTTAAATATTAAAAATGCCAAAAATATTCTATTCATTTCTTGACTTCCAACCTTCATCTCACTTCTGTTTTTGATTGTTTGAACTTGACTTTCAATGTTATTGGTCAACATATGAGGATTGGTACATGATATTTTCACTTAATGCATTTATGTTTCTTTACTTTTGCCATTTCCATTCTTCATCATTCATCTCCTCCTTCTTCTTCTTCTCCTTCTTTTCTTTTTTGATCAATGAGTTGAAGGTTGATAAGTTAGCATTGATTAGGGAGATTTAACATTCCTTGATTCAAATCTAATTCATCTTGATCAATTGATCAAGTGAATGGATTTGCATTAAGGATATGTTGTCTTCTAAATCATGCAAATGGCTTAAACCAATACAAGATCAATTCTTTTCTTCTTTTTGGCATGGCAAGTTGTTGGGACTTGGTTCACTAATCAAGACTCCTAACTTGTGTTTGTTGCCTACATTATTATTGACCGGCCTCAGATAGTTGTGACTTCTACATAAGTCCAATTACGATTGCTTAACATATCGTTAAATTTGCCATACGGCACACTAACTACTAACACTAACTATTGACAATTAACATTTACTTTATGCCATTTACTTTATGCAATTTACTTTAATGCAATTTACTATTCTTGCACATATTATTCATTTGCTTTTTCTCTTTGCTCACTTGAGCACATGTTTATGTTAATGCCATTTGCCTTTTTCTCACTTGAGCACATAATTGTGTATATATTATTGTGCTTGTGTTTTGTTTTGATTTTTGTGGACCAAATGAAGAAATGGACTTAGTCTCTAGGACTTTCCCTATGCAAAGAAATGGAGAATTGGACTTAGATTCTAGGACCTTCCTTATGCAAAAATTGGAGAAAATGGACCTTAATGATGAAAATGAACTTTGAAAGGGTTATCTTCTAAACTCCCTCTTGCTCATTCTTTGATTGTTTATAGAACTTTTTGATGTGTGTTTCCTTGTGCTAGGGGATTCCAAACTTGAGTAACTTTGAGGAACCATTGCCACGAGCATCCAAAGTGTGAGATACAAAAGCCATTGGAGGATTCATGAGGCATTCTTTGCTTGGTTGATTGCTTGAAATATTTGCTTTGTGGTTGCTTATTCCAAAGGATGGGAGCTACTTGAATCATCAATATGATCTCAAGAGAGGAATTCCTAGTGTGGTTTCACTTCTTATCCCTCACCTTTTTGCTTTGCTTAGGACTTAGCCCTTCTTCTTCTTCTCTCCACTCTAACCCAAGCCAAAACTCTTTGTGAAAACATTTAACCTTTGTTTTCAACTATTAGAAACCTAAGCCTTATGCTTTTGATTTTCAAACTTTCTTTTCATAACACTTATTTTGAATTGAATCTTTAAGTCAACTTTGACCATTTTTGTACACTTCTAATTGGTAAATATAACCCATTCAAATTTATTTTTTTGTGGTTCCAATGGCCACTTTCTTAATCAAATCTTTCATAACCTTTAGCTATTAGATTTGAGTTATCTTTGTGGTAGATGTAATACTCACTTATATCCTTAGTGATGGACAATGAGTCTTCCATGCTTATTATAGGGTTAACCCCTCACTAGCATGTTGAAGCTATCCTCACATGGTGGATTTGTGGTTTGGTTGAGTTTTCTCCCTTTGATAACAAAAGACCTTAAGGCTTTTGGACCAATCAATTCACCAACTCATTTTGAGATTTCTATCCCGAACTACGAGGTTTTGATCCTAATCTTTTTATAAGATGGTACGTAGGCAATGGGTTTATCCATCCAAACACAAAATGTAAATAAACTTGTATATTCTCTTCTCCTCTCTTCAATCATGTTTGCACAAACAAATTTTTCACAAAACAATAACCTTTGCAACAAGTATGAAAAGGGCTCCCTAGGAGTACCTAGGATGTTTTGGGTGCCTAATACCTTCCCATTGCATAACCAACCCCCTTACCCAGATCTCTGTTTCTTTTACTAGTTTTGTTAAAACTATTAGGTTTTTGTTCGCTTTCTAACCATTCCTTTGGATAAATAGAAGTGCGGTGGCGACTCGACTTGTATGGTTTACCTTAGATTTAGTCAATATCTCTAATGGTAACGAATCCCCCGCTACAAGTGGATTATAGAGATTTGAATAAAGCTAGTCCGAAAGATGATTTCCCCTTACCACATATTGATATGTTGGTAGATAATACAGCTAAATTCAATGTCTTCTCATTTATGGACGGATTTTCCGGATATAATCAGGTTAAAATGGCACCCAAGGATATGGAGAAGACAACATTCATCACACCTTGGGGAACATTCTGTTATCGAGTGATGCCCTTCGGTTTGAAGAACGCCGGAGCCACGTATCAACGAGCTATGACTACCTTGTTCCATGATATGATGCACAAGGAGATCGAGGTATACGTTGATGATATGATTGCTAAGTCGAGAATGGAAGTTGAGCATGTAGAGCACCTGTTAAAGCTTTTTCAGCGCCTAAGGAAGTATAAGTTTCGTCTGAATCCCAACAAGTGTACATTTGGAGTCCGTTCCGGCAAGTTATTAGGCGTTATCGTCAGTGAAAGAGGTATTGAAGTTGATCCTGCAAAAATCAAAGCAATACAGGAGATGCCTGCGCCCAAAACTGAGAAGCAAGTCCGAGGTTTTCTTGGTCGCTTGAATTACATTTCCAGGTTCATATCCCACATGACTGCCACATGTGCGCCGATATTCAAGCTCCTTCGGAAAGATCAGTCTCATGATTGGACCAAGGATTGCCAGAAAGCCTTTGACAATATTAAAGAGTATCTGTATGAGCCTCCGATTCTGTCCCCGCCTGTGGAAGGAAGACCATTGATTATGTATCTGACTGTTCTTGAAGATTCAATGGGTTATGTCCTTGGTTAGCAAGATGAATCAGGGAAGAAAGAGTATGCTATTTACTATTTAAGCAAGAAGTTCACAGATTGTGAGTCTCGATACTCAATGCTTGAGAAGACATGTTGTGTTTTGGCTTGGGCTGCTAAGCGCTTACGCTAGTATATGATAAATCATACGACTTGGTTGATATCCAGAATGGATCCAATCAAGTACATATTTGAGAAGCCTGCTTTAACTGGGAGGATTTCCCATTGGCAGATGTTGTTATCTGAGTATGATATTGAGTATCGAGCTCATAAGGCTATTAAAGGTAGTATCTTGGCTGACCACTTGGCACATCAACCGATTGAAGATTATCAGTCAGTTCAGTATGATTTCCCAGATGAGGAGATTTTGTATTTGAAAATGAAAGATTGTGATGAGCCTACACTCGATGAAGGGCCAGAGCCTGGTTCCAGATGGAGTATGCTGTTTGATGGCGCTGTAAATCAATATGGAAATGGTATTGGGGCAGTAATCGTTACTCCTCAGGGCACACATATTTCTTTTACAGCAAGGCTAACCTTCAAATGCATGAATAATATGGCTGAGTATGAGGCCTGCATTATGGGATTGGAGGAATGCATTGATCTAAGGATCAAGCATCTCGATGTTTATGGTGATTCGGCCCTCGTTGTTAATCAGATTAAGGGAGAATAGGAAACGAATCAGCCTGGTCTTATTCCATATAGGGATTACGCGAGGAGGATTTCAACGTTCTTTACTGAAGTTGACTTCCATCATATTCCTCGAGATGAGAATCGGATGGCAGATGCTCTTGCTACACTTGCTTCAATGATTGTGGTTAAGCTGTGGAATGAAGTCCCCAATATCACTGTGATGCGCTTGGATAGACCAGCTCATGTATTTGTGGTTGAAGAAGTAAAAGATGATAAGCCATGGTATTATGACATTAAGTGTTTCCTTCAGATCCAGATTTACCCGCCGGGGGCATCTGTGAAAGATAGGAAGACTTTAAGGAGATTATCAGGCAGTTTCTACCTCAATGGCGAAGTGCTTTACAAGAGAAATTTTGACATGGTTCTGCTCAGATGTGTGGATAGACACGAAGCAGACCTGTTGATGACTGAAGTCCATGAGGGTTCATTTGGTACTCATTCCAATGGACATGCCATGGCTAGAAAGATATTGAGAGCAGGCTACTATTGGCTGACAATGGAGTCTGACTGTTGCAAGTACGTGAAGAAATGCCACAAGTGTCAGATTTATGCGGATAAGATCCATATTCCCCCGACACTTCTGAATGTGATCTCATCACCTTGGCCTTTCTCCATGTGGGGAATTGACATGATTGGCATGATTGAGCCGAAGGCGTCCAATGGACACAGATTTATTCTCGTAGCAATTGATTACTTCACCAAGTGGGTTGAAGCGACATCATATGCAAATGTGACCAGGCTGGTGGTAGTGAAGTTTATCAAGAATCAGCTTATATGTCGCTATGGAGTGCCAGACAAGATCATTACTGATAATGGATCTAATTTGAACAACAAGATGATGAAAGAGCTGTGTAGTGAGTTCAAGATAGCGCATCATAATTCTTCTCCTTACAGACCCAAGATGAATGGGGTTGTTGAAGCTACTAATAAGAACATCAAGAAGATTATCCAGAAGATGGTTGTCACGTATAAGGATTGGCATGAGATGTTTCCATTTGCTTTACATGGATATCGTACATCTGTCCGCACTTCAACAGGGGCAACCCCTTTCTCTCTTGTTTATGGCATGGAGTCTGTACTCCCAATAGAGGTGGAGATCCCATCAATGAGAGTCTTGATGGAGGCCAAGTTGACTGATGCTGAATGGGTTCAGGGTCACTATGACCAGCTGAATTTGATTGAAGAGAAGAGATTGACCGTCATGTGCCATGGTCAGTTATATCAGCAGAGAATGAAGAAAGCTTTTGATAAGAAGGTCAAGCCTCGTGTGTTCCGAGAAGGTGACCTTGTGCTCAAGAAAGTCTTGTCTTTCGCGCCCGATTCCAGGGGCAAGTGGACTTCAAACTATGAAGGTCCATATGTTGTTAAGAGAGCCTTTTCAGGCGGTGCTTTGATACTTACAACTATGGATGGGGAGGATTTCACTCGTCCTGTGAATTCAGATGCAGTCAAGAAATACTTCGCCTAAAAATAAAAATAGAATAGCTCGCTAAGTTGAAAACCCGAAAGGGCGGCTTAGGCAAAAATTAGCGTCTCGGTGGATTGAAAACCCGAAAGGGAGGTCCAAGCAAAAGTTAGAGACATGAAAAAAATGATGAATATTTACATCCCGCTAGGTTGAGTACCTCATTCTGGGGCAATCTAGGCAAAAATTAGGGATTTGGCAAGTAACTGCATCCTGACAAGACTTTGTTCTACAATTATCATCCATTAGAGATTCTTGTTCATTCGTCATCAACCGAAGCTTCGAATACATTAAATTCAGAATTGGTGGAGAAATGGTCATTATGTTCAATGTAGCCCTTTTCCAATATATATCACCAATTTCAAATTTGTAAAGATCTATGGAGTCTCGCCATTTGCAGACTGCCACTCCATCAAATAAATTTGAGCCTTTTATCCAGTTATTTGCACTCTTATTTGTTTTTATTCAACAAATGTTTTGCATGTTTTAATTGAGAAAATATCATTTGTTTTAAACAATAAAATTTTCCATAAATCGTTTTTTAAACAAAGTGAACATTCATAAAGACGAAAGGATACTTAAGAGATCTCCAATGCTCTCCCAATGGTAGTATGATCTCCAACAGGGTAAGACATTTGTTCGTATTCCTGGAATGACTATATTTTTCTACCTCCGGAACCCTGAGTGGTATGATTTTGAGAGGTTCACCAGTTGTCCCTTCAGCAGGGCAGTTGTTTCTTTCTTCCTCAGCAGGTATGTTCTCTCTGGCAGATCCGATTTTTGGTGGTTGGTCCCCAGAATCCCTTTATCCCTCGGATAGATTCCCCAGTAGAGTGGCTTGTGTGGCAGATTCTACTTGTGCATTAAACTCTTTTCCTCAGCTGAGACTGATGATTCATCCCCTGCAGAGATTTTGTTGTCTCTGATCCCCGACGGATTGAATTTCCCCGGTGATCCTGGTTTTCTCTCCTGAGATGTAGTACCGGGTGGTTGACTCCTGGATCCTGTGTGTCTTAAATATGTTTGTTTGTCAGCATTCATCATACATAAACCATGCATACACATGCATAATTATAACATTCAGATAGTCATGTTGCATTCTTTGCCATATATCGTTCGTTTGTTGTCTCCTGCTAGTTGGTGATATAGATCTCCCCAAGCAGATGTGTGTGTCTGATCTCTCCATATAGAGTCAGCTCCATAGGCAGAAAGCGTTTATCCTTTATTCCATATTCCCCACCGAGACATGTCCTCGTGGATGATGGTTGTGTTTGTTTCCCCCCAACATATATATTGGGAAGGGTTCCCCTGCAGAGTTATATCCTCACCAGGACGAGTCTTGATTTCAGTTTGCCTCTTTGGTTTGTTCCTAATTTGGCCCCTCGAAGCTGTTTCCTTTGTTTCCCCGCGATATCAATAAATAATTGCTCAGTAATTAGTAATCATTCATCTTATCCCCGGCGGAATCTGCGGTTTTCTACCCTGATACCGGTAGTTGTAAACCCTATTTTCTCCCCTTTGCAGAGTTAACCTTTGGTTCATCATAATCGATGACGGTTACTTTTCCGTGGTTTCCTACCCAGTAACCGATAGGTGTAATCCCCTCCTTGATCGTTATCTTCATCCAGTATTCGATGTTGATATTTCCCTCTTTTACCTGGATAATTGCCCTGCGCTCGCAATTTATCCCCAGCGAGTTATCTCTCATTTACCCTATTGTTGATGACGATTGTTTCTCCCCTGGATTGGTCATCATTATATACCTAGTTTCGGTATCCCGATGCCTTTTCTTTCCGGTCGATTTATCCTTTATTAACCCAGTAACCGGTTGTGGATAATCTTCCATGCGAGTATATTATCTACGTTCTGACGGTAATAGATAGTATATCTCACGCACTCTTCGATCAAAGCCTTTTGTTCTTCCCCAGTTGAGTAAGATTCGTTTCCCCTTTGCGGAGTCGAGTGTCCATCCTATAATCGAGTTTGCTTTTAGCCCTCTTTCGGATGATGAGTGTCTTGGGAATATTCCCCGATTCACGCCTCGGTTGGTCACCTATTATATGCCCAGTAACCGGTATCCTTGGTGGTCCTCCCTTTCTGCTCCCTATTTTGACTTTTTGTCCCCTGTGGAGTCAGATTTCCCTGAGTTGAAATATACCTTTTTAGGTCTTCCTCAGATGTTTTGGAGTTTTGATATCTCTCACCCTTATACCGGTCTTAGATATTCATTTCTTCCCGAGCATGTTGTATCTCTGACTCTCCTGTCGGTGTTCAGATCACATGTCTCATTGAGCTTGTTACCCAGTAACCGGTAATACCTCATCTCGCTGCTCCCCAGGAGAGTCTTGTTAAGACATCCCCAGCGAGGTCCCTTAGTGGATTGTTTTTGTCTGGATTTCTATCCGAAGTATCCGTTGTGGACAGTTTCGCTGTATTGGCATATTCCCCAATACATGCATCTTTGAGTCAGCTCGAGTCGTTCCATTGGTTTATTCCCTTTGGAACTTTGCTCCCCAAAACTTTGAGTCGTGTCCTGCTCACGCATTTCTTTCTTATCCCCATAAGAGTCCCCAAGTTTTTGACCCATGGGATGAACCACTCATGTGGATTGTCGGTGTCTCCTGTTTTTCTTTACTCCTTTGTGGACGCATATTCCCCACAAAGTATTATCCCTTTTGCATACGTACATTTGCATCATGAGGTCTCTTAGGGACCAAAATTCGTCTCTTTGATTATTATTTAAGCCCATTCTACCTCGTCGAGATGAAGATTTTAACCTTCACTTCTTCGTCTAGAATGACCTTAAATAGGGGCATCTGTAAGACCCCAATTTTGTCCCTAAGATCCCTCATGGCATCATAACATTTCATTTGCATAGCCTCAAGGATCATTGAGCATCTTGGTTCCCTTGCCTTTGGGTGGGACTCCTTGTGAGTGGTTTGAGATCACCAAGCATGCTTGAATTGTATATCATTGCTTTTCTCATTTTGTTTACTAACCAAAAGCACAAAAATATGTCACTAACATCTTTTGTTTGTAGCTTGAGCAATCACAAAGTCCAAAGCTTCTAGGAGATCATTGGTACAAAGACATGGTCAAGATGAGATGATAGCCAGCATGGTAATAGTCCCCAGAGCTCTCATCAATCAAATATGCCTCCCTAGTACCTCAATGCATCATTTTGATCAAAGCAAGTCAAAGGGTTTGAGGTTTGTTCCCCAGAGAAGCCCTAATTCATCTGTGCACCACAATGCCTTGCTCATGAAGCAACCTCATCCCATGGTCAAATACAATCAAGGGAAGTTCTTTAATTCTCCATTTCATGCATATTTGAACTTATTTGAGTATCCTCAGTCATCAATTCATCAAGGTATGAGTCATGAACTTGAGAAGTTGGTCAGTCAATTCATCTAACTATTTTGAAATGCACTGAGACCTAACTTTTTATGTGTTGGTCAAATGGATATGGTTCCAAAAGAAAATATGTTCTTAAGTAAAATATGAACAACTTTCATGTTCATCAAAAATTGATTTGAAGCTTGGAAGACCATCTTCTATTCCAATACATTATAGGTCATTTTGACTGAAACCCTAATTTTGGGTCAACTTCCAAAAGACATAAATCACTCATTTTGTATGATTTTGAGGTGGGATCAAATGCATTGGAAAGCTTAAGATGTCTACTTCAAATGTTATGTTGAACAAAATTTCAAAATCTCAAAGGAAATACATGTGATAATGCAAGACATTATAGGTCCTTTTTGACCAAATGCATTAAAAGTCAAAAAAGTCCAACTTCAAGTGCCCATAACTCTTTCATCAAAAATCCAAATGATTAAAAATTTAAGTCTATTTTGATTGCCTTGAAAATATCTACAACTTTGATGTTGGAGGTTTTTTTCATTTGAAGCTTGCATCATCAAAATAGAAGGGCTTGAAAGTTGGCCAATTTTAGAAACCTTGCATTGACATGTTTTGCACATCACACTTTAAATTCAAATTTAATAAATTTCCACACTCCAAATGGATTTTTGCCTAACATAAAAATTGTTCCTTACATCAAGACCTTTCCAACCATTACTCACATGGCTACATTTGGATTTGGCAAATATCATTTTCGAAGAGAAGAACTTTATATGCATTTTTTGGGAAACTTGATTCAATTACCATGCATGAGCTGATTACATCAAAATTGCACGTCCATTTCATTCACTCATGATCTCAGCTTGCCAATCCATGTGGAATTGGGCCCTTCGTGCGCCTGTACAGGCCCATGCGTGGAGGCCCCTTCATTCATGCAAGTTTGAGATCACACTTTCAGCATGGCATTGGCTATAAATACATGGCATGCGAGCTTCCATTGATCATCCTAATTCCACCTGAAACACTGCAGAATTTTCTCCATAGCCCTCACTAAAGGAATTCTCACTTTTCTCTAAAAAATTCAGATCTGAATTTCAACTACATTGGTTTATTTTCAGACCTATAATTCCTTAGCCTTGCTTCCTCTCCATCACCGGATCTCATTGCAAGCTTTAGTTGTGAAGGATCGTGCATCTAAGACCTGCATTTCAAAGGTAGATAACAGAACTTTTGCTCTTCGAAAATCTCTGATCCTTGATCATTTCTTGTGTTTCTTGGTGTGGCTGAAGTCCTCTCAATAGAGGCATTTGATTTATGCTTTCAATTTTGCAAAAACATGAAGTTCATGATGAACACCATCATACTTCTAGCTCTGATTTCTCCATTTATAGAGATCTAGAGTGGAAGTTCATGGTATAGGAGTGATGTACATCACTTCCTCTTTCGATTGATATATAGATCGCCTCATTTGGTGGCCATTTTCGTTTCTGTAATTTTTTGAAGTGGCCGGAGGTTGGCCGGAGAAGACGGTGGCGCTGGCCACCGTCTGGTCTCCAGATTAAATCACAGCCGTGCATTTCCATTTCCAGATTTGATCTGATCCGTCCAATGTTATGACCTAATTAATGGCTAGGTGTGATTGCATTGACTAGTGTGTTTGGTGGACGCGCGCGTATGATCCGCCTGATGCGCCAGCTCAATTAATGAGCCATCATCCAACGCCTCACATTTTTTTCTCATATTTTAATTTCTGATTTTAATTTCTTTAATTCCTTTTATTTCAAAAAATCATATCTCTCTCATTTTTAATCCAAAAATTATGGGACCAATTGCATTATTTCCCAAATAAATTCTAGTTTCTATTTCTGATTTTTAATATTTTTTATTGCATCATTTGGTATTTTTTGTAAATTTTCTCTTTTCTGGTTATTTTTAATTCATTTTAAATAGTTTTTAATATTAAAAAAATACAAAAATATTTTCCTAACCTATTTGAATGATGATGGATCTATGAAAAATATTCTCATCAATTTTTGAATTGATTTGAGATTTATTTGAGATTTTAGTTCAATTAGGTTATTTTTATTCATTTTTAATTAGTTAAAAATAGTTTCTGACTTTTAAAAATGCTGAAATTTTTTGTCAAACTTTGTTTGACCTTGTTGAACTTAGGATAAATCACTTGGACCTTTCAAGGGTTATTTGAAGTGATTTTGAAGTTTGACCTTTCCATATATTTTAATTCAAGTTTATTTTTTAAATATTAAAAAATGCCAAAAATAGTTTATTCATTTCTTGACATCCAATCTTCATCTCACTTCTGTTTTTGATTGTTTGACCTTGACTTTCAATGTTATTGGTCAACATATGAGGATTGGTATATTGTATTTCATTTAATGCACTTTGATTTTGCCATTTTTATTTCTCTTATCCATCTTCTCCTTCTTCTTCTTCTACTTCTTTTTCTTTTTGATCAATGAGTTGAAGGTTGATAAGTTGGCATTGATTAGGGAGACTTAATCTTCCTTGATCCAAATCTATTTCATCTTGATCAATTGATCAAGTGAATGGCTTTGCATTAAGGATATGTTGTCTTTTAAAATCATACAAAAGGCTTAAACCAATACAAGATCATTTCTCTTCTTCTTTTAGGCATGGCAAGTTGTTGGGACTTGATTCACTAATCAAGACTCCTAACTTGTGTTTGTTGCCTACATTATTATTGACCGGCCTCAGATAGTTGTGACTTCTACATAAGTCCAATTACGATTGCTTAACACAGCGCTAAATTTGCCTTATGGCACACTAACTATTAACACTAACTATTGACAATTAACGTTTACTTTATGCAATTTACTTTATGCAATTTACAATTCTTGCACATGTTATTCATTTGTTTTTTTTCCTTTGCTCACTTGAGCACATGTTTATGTTAATGCCATTTGCCTTTTGCTCACTTGAGCACATAATTGTGTATATATTATTGTGCTTGTGTTTTGTTTTGTTTGTTGTGGACCAAAGTGCAAAGAACTGGACTTAGTTTCTAGGACCTTCCCTATGCAAAGAAATGGAGAATTGGACTTAGATTCTAGGACCTTTCCTTATGCAAAATGGGAGTAAAAAGGATCTTAATAATGATGGATTAGAAGGACCAAATCTCTAAACCTTCTCTTGTCCATTCTTGTTTTACTTCATGGAACTTTTGATGTGTGTGCTTTTGTGCTAGGAGTTTCCATTTGAGATTAATTGGAGGACCATTGCCATGTTCATCCGAGGTGGAAGATACAAGATGCATTGAGGATCTCTTATGAGATTTGTTTGTTTGCTTATACTTTGTGGTTGCTTTATTCCAAAGGATGTGAGCTACTTGGATCATCAATATGGTCTCAAGAGAGGAACTCCTAGTGTGGTTTTGATTTCTTATCCCTCACCTTTTATTTTCCTTAGGACTTAGCCATTCTTCTTCTTCTCTCCACTCTAACCCAAGCCAAAACTTTTTGTGCAAACATATAACTATTGTTTTCAATATTAGAAACCTAAGCCTTATGCTTTTGATTTTCAAATTTTCTTTTCATAATACTTATTTTGAATTGAACCTTTTAATCTATTTTGACCACTTTTGTATATACTTCCAATTGGTAAATATAACTCATCCAAATTTCTTTTTGTGGTTCCAATGGCCACTTCTTAATCAAAATCTTTCATAACCTTTAGCTATTAGGTTTGAGTTATCCTTGTCGTAGATGTAATACTCACCTATATCCTTAGTGAAGGACAATGAGCCTTCCATGCTTATTATAGGGTTAACCCCTCACTAGCATGTTGAAGCTATCCTCACATGGTGGATTTGTGGTTTGGTTGAGTTTTATCCCTTTGATAACAAAAGACCTTAAGGCTTTTGGACCAATCAATTCACCAACTCATTTTGAGATTTTTACCCTGAACTACGAGGTTTTGATCCTAATCTTTTTATAACATGGTACGTAGGAAATGGGTTTATCCATCCAAACAAAAATGTAAATAAACTTGTATATTCTCTTCTCATCTCTTCAATCATGTTTGCACAAACAAAATTTTCACAAGACAACAACCTTCACAAGTGTGAAAAGGGCTCCCTAGGAGTACCTAGGATGTTTTGGGTGCCTAACACCTTCCCATTGCATAACCAACCCCCTTACCCAGATCTCTGTTTTTTTTACTAGTTTTTGTTAAAACTTTTAGGTTTTTGTTCGCTTTCTAACCATTCCTTTGGATAAATAGAAGCGCGGTGGCGACTCGACTTTGTATGATTTACCTTGGATTTAGTCAATATCTCTAATGGTAACGAATACCCCGCTAAAGATACTAGAGAATCAGAAACAATCTCACTTTGCAGATGCTCAACCTCAACAAAGGGAGAGAGGAAGTCGTGAAACAAGAGATCGTCTATCTTCAGTTTGAAATGTTTCTTAATGAATGGACAAAATACTATGTATGTATGCTATCAAGAGATATATCTCACAGGGAGCAATGAATAAAACAATGTTATCTTATAACTATAATTATATCTCCACTTTTCTACTATGAATAAATAAATCAAGAGTATTTTGGTGTTCCTCTTAGATATTATATTATTTTAAGAAAGTCAATAACTAAAAGTACAAAACACTCATTAAATTTAAACTAATGTAAAGACTTAATATCCCATATCCATGATTCATGATATACAATCATCAATCAATTAATAGAATTCAAAAGAATAAATTTGGGGTTGCTCTTGTAAGTTAGCAACATTTATACTTGGGGTTGGGGTACTAGAGAAATTGGTCAAAATAAAGAAAAATAAAAATAAAATCTAGGTGTTAAGAATGACTTCTTCAAAAAATTTGTTAAAAAGAAAAGGAATGCAAGCTAGTGGGATACACTGACTCATGTTGGTATGGTGATGCTGATGATAGAAAATGTGTTTATGCTATGTGGTGCACCAGTTGCTTAGAGCTCATGAAAAGAACCAGTTGTAGCTCTGTCATCATGTGATACTGATTACATAGTTGCCTTTCTTTGTGCATGTCAAGCAACATGAATGGTAAATTTGATCGAAGAGATTATAGGTCAAAATCATGAAGCAGTAATCATGAAGATTGATAACATTTCTGCTATAAATTTGTCCAAGAACCCAATATGATACGGAAGAAGAAAACACAATGAGATGAGGTTCCATTATCTTAGAGAGAAAGTATCAAATATGAAATTTGGTTTCTCATAGGACAGATGTTGGACACGGTGTTGGGACAATTGATCCAACTTGTTAAAACCATTAAGACAGTAATATAATAGAAACAGTAACACGAATTGAGAATTTCAAAAACAGAGATCCAAGTATAAAAAAATACGAAAAAATCATGTGAAACCTAAATGGAAGAAAGCGTATGAATAACTAGGGATGGAGCCAGGAATTCTAAATAGTGTGGCCAAATTTATAAATTTATTATGAGAAAAGTATAATATATTATTTATAAAGAAATATTATTTTTTTTTAAAAATTTTTTTAATGATTTAAAATTATTAATGGTTTCTTAATTTTCTACTTATAATTATATAACATATTTTATCCTCACCAATCAATTGATAGTTCATAGATTATTAATTTTTCTTTAATCTAAAAATATAGAATTAAAAAGATAAGATAATAATATCCAGACTATTAAAGTTTTTTATCAAAAATAGTAGAGACTATTTTGGACTAAAATTTGAAATGAACTAAGTATTTAATGCAATATACACCATCATTACTATTACCACATGAGTAGTATATTATAATGAAATTTTTATTTATAGTGGGGCATAGACCTACATAGTTGTGTATGTAGCTCCGTCTCTCTGAATAACATGTTTATCTTTTAGAAAAAGAAGAAAAAAACAACGTTTAAATACTTAGATAAAGAAGAAACAACGTTTAATTTGATTACCTTTTAGGACAAAGAAGAAGAAAGACGAGTTGTATGGAAGAAGAAGAGAGACGATTTCGCAGGATGTGGAAGAGAGAGAGAGAGAGATATTAGGGTTTTGTAATTTGAGCGAGAGGACTGAAATTTGAAAACTTTGCTTATATATATATAAAACTTATCACCGTCGTTGGCAAGAAAAACCGTGATAAACTGTCAGTACTATCCACAATGGTTTCTGGTACTAACCAGGGTGATAGATATTTTAATTTTAATATATTTATAAGACCATATGGACAAACTCTTTTTGTAACGATAAGAAAATTGTTTGTGCTGGGATTCGAAGCATGTAACCTTTCATCTATAACCACGGTTGCTATTATGAACCATGAAGAAATGTCTTTTAATAAAATATAAAAAAAAAATTAGGTGCGTTAAGATAAGTTATTATAACGGTTGCTTAAACGGCCTTGGTAATATGGTGGAAAGAAAGGTATATTTTGTAGTTGTGTATTTTCCCACGGTGGATGCTACTTGTTGTAAAATTGAAAGGTTCAATCACACCATGATTTTTTGTTGAAAAAATCTAACAATAATATTAATAACGTGATAAATATTGATGTGTGGGACAAAGAACAATGAAAAATAAAAATAAATATCCTCAAAAAAAAAAATCACCTGCCAAACAATGAAGGAAAATCCACAATAAACAAGAGAAAATTAAAATACTAGTAAAAATAATTCGTCCTAATAATTTTTTTTAATGCATTAGGCATTTCATTATACTTAACAAAAATTTAAATAGCACAATAATATTAAATATTGTTAATAGAATATAAAAAAAGCCAATATCACATGGATCATATATAAACCATTCCACTTCTTCATAACAGTGAATTTTTTTTAACTAACAATAGATAAGTAGAATGCCAATATATTTCACTTTTTTTCTAATCAACTTCACGGAATCCAGGACAATGATATTCAAAATACTGAAATAAGACTCAAAGGGATTGGGCACCTAGAAGTATTGGCCATATTCCTCTAAACTTTTCTTCTCTTTTCTGCAAAATGATTTTGTCCACAATTAAAACATAAATATCACACATGCCATGTATTGAGACGCATGCAGGATTAACACCAAACAACTACTCAAAAGGATGCTAAAGTCTACAAAAACTACACTTAATTTCTCAAATGGTGATGTAACCTAATAACACTTTGCAAGCTATAATATAAAGAATGTGACCTGCACATATAACTCATACTTGCTAATAAAATAGGGTAAATAAAAAAGGCATAATAATGCATAATGAAATTGAAAGAGAATTGTTACTTCAATAAACAGAAAATGCTAAATGGTGTTTCTTACTGCAAAAACTCAATTCGTCAACTATTATTCCTTGAGCGACCAAACATAACTGTAAGACCCTAATTTTGACCCTAAGATCCCTCATGGCATCATATCATTGCACATTGCATTTTCCTCAAGGATCATAGCATCTTGGCTCCTTAACCCTAGGGTTGGGACTTATGTGAGTTGGTTAGAGACCACCAAGCATGCTTGCATTGTATATTATTGCTTTTCTCATTTTGTTTACTAACCAAAAGCACAAAAATATGTTACTAACTTTGTTAGTTTTGTAGCTTGAGCAATCATGTGATTCAAGGCTCCTAGGAGGCCCCTATGCTCAAAGAATGGCCAGATGAAGTTGAAAGCAAGCATGAAAATGGTTCAAAAAGCTCTCAATCATCATACATGCCTCCCAAGTATCTCAATTTGTCAATTTGATCAAGATAAACCAAATAGCTTGAGGATTGTTTCCCAAGGAAACCCTAATTCAACTGTGCATTGACTGTGCCTTGCTCATGAAGCAACCTCAACCCATGATCAAATACAATAAAGGTAAGCTCTTTCATTCATCATTTTATGCATATATGAACTCATGTGAGTGTCTTCAATCATCCATTCATCAAGATTTGAAGTTTGGACTTGAGAAGTTGATCGGTCAATTCATCGACTATTTTGAAATCCACTAAGACCTAACTTTTGATGTGTTTGTCAAATGAAGATGACCCCAAGATAAAATATGTTTTTAAGGACCATATGAACAACTTTAATGTTCATCAAAAATTGATTTGAAACTTGGAAGGTCATCATTCATTTCAAAACATTATAGGTCATTTTGACTGAAATCCTAATTTTGGGTCAACTTCCCAAGGACCTAACTCACTCATTTTTAATGCTTTTTAGGTGGGATCAAATGCATTAGAAACTTTAAGATGTCTAATTCAATTGTTATGTTGGACAAATTTTCATAATCCTAAAATAAACACATGTGATAATGCAAAACATTATAGGTCACTTTGGACCAAAGTCATTGAAATGTAAAAAAGTCCAACATTAAGTGCCCATAACTTTCTCATAAAAAATCCAAATGATGCAAACTTTAAGTCCAAATTGATTGTCTTGAAAATATATACAACTTTAATGTTTAAGGTTTTGTCATTTGAGGCTTGCATCATTGAAACATAAGGGCTTGAAGTTGGTCCATTTTGGCAAAATTCACATACACATGTTTTGCACCTTGAACTTCATGATCAGTTTTCATAAATTTCCCAACTCCAAATTGATTTTTGTTCAAATAACATTTGTTCCTCATGTCAATACCTTTCCAACCATTACCCACATGGCTATGTTTCAATTTGGCAAAGTGCATTTTCGAAGAGGAGAAGATTTATGTTCATTTATGGAAACAATGTTAATACTTAGTGCGCACTCCATTGCAATGCCATGTACACATCCAAAACACTCCAATTACACTTCAACTTGCATTTGCCATCAAGTTTGGGCCTCCCATGCGCCTGTACAGGCCCATGCATGGAGGCCCTTATTCCACATGCACACGAGTTTGCCATTGCTTGCATCAGCTTTCACTATAAATACAGATGCTTGGCTTCATTCAATTCCAACCTTAAGGCGCCTAACACTCTGTAGAATTGAAATCCTACCCTTCACTCAAAGGAATTTTGAATTTTCTTCTTCAATTTTTCAGTTCAATTTTCAACTTCCTTGGTTGATCATTGAGCTTCAATTCTTAAGCCTAGCTACTTTGCCATCTCAAGATCACATTGCATCAAAGAATTGGAAGAGATCGTGCCTTGTAAAGTTGCACTTCAAAGGTTGTTGTTCAAACTTTTTTGATTCGAAACTCCCTGGATATTGCTCATTTCTTGTGTTTGTTGGTTCCTCTGAAGTCCTCATATGAGAGGCAATTGATCTGTGCATTCAATTTCATGAATTGATCAAGTTCGGTTTGAACACCATGAATTTCTATCTCAGATTTCTCCTTCTATGAGAGTCTAGAGTAGAAACCAATGGCACAAGGGTGATGTACATCACCCCAGCTTTCCAATGATTTGAGGATCGTGCGTTTTGGTGAGGTTTTTAAAACCTGCAACTCTTGCCGGAGCTGGCTTGCTCGCCGGAGAAGACGGTGGTGTACACCACCGTCCCCCATGCCAGATTGCATATAGACCATTGAATGTTGTTTCTAGATTGAATCACAACCATGCAATGTTTCCAGAAGACGGTGAGGTTTTTGTGCAAACATTAACATTGTTTTCAAAATTAGAAACCTAAGCACTATGCTTTTGATTTTTCAAACTCTTTTCATAACACTTATTTTGAATTGAATCCTTAAGTCAACTTTGACCTTACTTTGTGAATACTTTTCATTTGTAAATACAACTCACTTAATTGTTTTGTGCCTTCAATGGCCACTTTTGCCAAAGCTTTTCATAAACATTAGCTATTAGGTTTGAGTTATCCTAGAGGTTGATATAATACTCACCTATATCCTTAGTGATGGATTATAAGTCTTCCATGCTTATTATAGGGTTAACCCCTCACTAGCATGTTGAAGCTCTCCTCACATGGTGGATTTGTGGTTTTAGGTTGAGTTTTCTCCCTTTGATAACAAAAGACCTTAAGGCTTTTGACCAATCAATTCACCAACTTCTTTTGAGATTTTTACCCCGAACTACAAGGTTTTGATCCTAATCTTTTTTAAGATGGTACGTAGGCAATGGGTTTATCCATTCAAACACAATATTGTAAATAACTTGTATATTCTTTTCTCATCTCCCCAATCATGTTTGCACAAATATTTTCACAAATACCAACCTACCTTACAACATTGGTGAAAAGGGCTCCCTTAGAGTACTAAGGATGTTTTGGGTGCTTAAAACCTTCCCATTGCACAACCAACCCCCTTACCCAGATCTCTGACATTTTTATTTTTGATTTGATAAAACTTCTCGCTTTTTGTTCGCTTTCTAACCTTTCCTTTGGATAAATAGAAGTGCGGTGGCGACTCGAATTGTATGATTTACTTTTGATTTAGTCAATAAATATAAAGGTAACGAATACCCCGCTACAGAAAAGTGGCGACTCTGCTGGGGATTTTTGCCTAGTGGGTTTTGCCTACTTTTCACTTTTGTTGTATTGTATTGTATATTACTTGTGACATATTTTTGTGCAAATTTGGGATTACTGTATTGTATGTAATGTATGAATTGCTTAAATATTAATTGCTTGTGTGCTTGGTGATCTCTTGTGAGATGAGTTCTATACCCGAACTCGAGTGCACTTATGATAGGAGAATGGCATAGTCTTGTTGGCTTGTGTGGAGTTATTCCTTACAAAGTTGACTTGCAAGCCCATTCACTTGGTGGAGGTTATGTTGGGATCAATAATGTCACACGAGTAGTCGTGGTTAGACATTACCCTTTCCAATATATGCCTTAGAAGCCAAGGACCTTAGTTTACCAAACCCATCTTGGCCTATTTTTAGGATGTAGTGCGAAGGTCGTTCAAGTGTAAGATTTGATATGATTGTTACGCAATACTACACTCATAAGAGTCTCTCTTGAGAATATTTTTGGAATACGAGTAGTCGTTTATCCGATAGTATCCGAAAGATGGGATGATGACTATGGGAACCTCTTGTAGAACATGATTGTCAGGTTTAACTGTAGTACACTCCCTTTGGGCGGTTCTTAACCGAGACTCCATGCTCGTGACTTGCAACAAACCCTTGATTCATGGTTGATCCGTTCTTGTATATCCTTAATATCAATGGAACTTGGGTGTTGATAAGGTGTAAACCATAATCCACCAAAATGGATGATTGATATTAAGGATGACTTGGTCCATCCCATGACCTTTGTGTGGTGTGTTTTGCTTGATCCTTGAGTGTGATTGTTGCATCCATGCATTCATGCATTCATACACATCCATATCATCAACAATGAGAAAATTTTCAAAGAACTTAAGAGGTCTATTTGCAAATTTTCAGACATGGATAAGCAAAGAAGGAATACAAGGAAGTACAGTTTCAGACAACCCGACTTGAAAGAGTTAAGGAGTTTGACATCCTATGTATTAGATCCTTTGGAGTTCAAGGCTCGTCATGGGAAGCTTCTGTCTATTCTTGCTACTCATGTGGATGAAGGTCTGATGAGTATGTTGGTGCAGTTCTATGATCCCTTGTACCGTTGCTTCACATTTCCGGATTTCCAGCTTTTGCCTTCGCTTGAGGAGTATGCCTATCTTGTGGGTATACCTATCTTAGATCATTTGTCGTTCAGTGGCTTGGAGAGAGTTCCTTCTTCTCAAGAGATTGCTGATCTGTTGCATATAGATGAATTTGTTGTTGGTGCTCATATGACCACCAAAGGTGGAATTCAAGGTCTCCCATCTGATTTCCTCATTTCTCAAGCTACTATGTTTGGGAAGGCCATGAGTGAGGATGCCTTTGAGGCCATATTTGTACTTCTCATCAATGGGCTAGTGTTATTCCCCAACATCGACAATTTTGTGGATGTGAACGCTATTAGGATTTTCTCTACTCTTAATCCCGTTCCTACTCTGTTGGGTGACACTTACTTTTCTTTGCATATGAGGAATGCAAACGGTGGTGGTACCATTCTGTGTTGTTTGCCTCTGTTGTACAAGTGGTTTATTTCGCACTTGCCACAGACGCTCGCCTTCAAGGAGAACAAAGGATGTCTACGGTGGTCCACGAGACTTATATCTCTCACTAATGATGATATAACCGTGTATATGATGGTGTGCAGATTATTGACTCTTGTGGTGAATTCTCCAATGTGCCTCTTCTTGGTACATGTGGTGGGATTAACTAAAACCCTATTTTGGCACGTCGTCAGCTTGGTTTCCCCTTAAAGGACAAACCTAATAACATTTTGTTAGAGGGTGTGTTCTTTCAAGAGGGTAAAGATCCTCAAAACTTGAAGGGCATGATGGTCCGCGCTTGGCGCAAGATTCATAGGAAGGGAAGGAAATAGCTTGGTCTGAAGAATTGTATTACTTTGGAACCCTATACCTCGTGGGTTAGGAGGAGAGCTTCTGAGTACCGCATGCCTTATGACTACCCAAGACCTACACCTATGGTTATGGCTGGGCCTTCAACCCTCCCTAACCAAGGAGTAGAGGAGTTGAGAGATGAAGATCATTCGCGTGCTTGGGTCCGTGAGCGAGAGGAGCTACTTCAGTAGCTTAGAGATAAGGATGCGTTGATAGAGTTTCTGGAGCAGCAGATTATCGACGAGCCTGATGATGTGGTGACTTCTCTTATTCCTCAGTCTTCCAGGTTTTGGAAGAGGAAGTATGACCGGCTTACCAAGGAGAAGGCAGATATGGAGGCAGCCTATGAGAGAGAGGTGAAGAGGCTTCGTGCAACTTATCTTCCGGTCTCGAGAGCTTTGGACGATTGTTTCTAGGGTTCCATAGGATGTTCATTTTCCTTCTCTCTTGTATTGTATTTGGTTACCAAGACTGTACTTCTTTGGTGTAAATTTTTTCCAGATATTATTGATATGATTTTTCCATATATGTCTAAATGATTAATATTTCCAAATATTCGCAAATAGAGCTCTAAAAGTTCCTCTGATAAAAAATTCAAATCATATGCACAAGCATTGCATGCATCATGTGCATAAGCAAGTTTTGTTCAAGGGCTTCTTGTTCAGTGGTCTAACTCTGTGTTCTTCATTTATTTTGAAGACAAGCTGACGCACCGGTACTACACCAGAGCCAATACATCAAAGCTAATGGATCACCTAGAGCAAGAGAACAGAGAACTGAAGGAGGAAGTGGCAAGATTCACTGCCCTGATGGAGTCCTTCTTGGCCGCCCAAAGCCAGTCTTCTCCAACACCTTCAACTCCTCCCTAGAGGACGGTCATTTCTGAGATCGCTGCCTCTACCGTGCCTGCTGCCAGTGCCCATTTTGCGCCTACTGCTATGCCAGCCAGGTTTCCCTGGGGGATGCCTCCCAACTTTGTTCCAAAGGGTCTCGCCCCAACTTTTGCTTCTCCGCCGGCATCTAGCCCGGTCCTTACTGTGCCACCTCCAGTCGTGCATACTTTGCCGAGAGTAGATGACACCATTTACCACTCTGAGCCATCTGAGGACCCAGATGTCTATGAGAAAATGGACGCTATGAATGATCAATTCCTTGAGCTGCGCAAGGAACTCAAAAATCTCAGAGGGAATGACCTCTTTGGCAAATCTGTTGCTGAGCTTTGTCTCGTACCTAATGTCAAGATTCCTGTCAAATTCAAAGTGCCTGACTTTGAAAAGTACAAAGGACACACTTGTCCGCTCAGCCATCTTGTGATGTATGCACACAAGATATCAACTCAGACCGACAATGATCAACTCCTTATCCATTACTTCCAGGACAGCCTGTCTGGTGCCGCTTTGAGATGGTACATGGGTTTGGACAACGCAAACATCCGCTCCTTCAACGACCTTGGCAAAGCCTTTGTCAAGCAATACAAATACAACGTTGATATGGATCCCGATAGGGACCAACTGAGGGCCATGTCCCAGAAGGAGAAATAAACTTTTAAGGAGTATGCCCAGAAGTGGCGAGAATTGGCTGCACAGATTGTGCCTCCGCTAGAAGAGAAGGAGATGACCAAGATCTTTTTGAAGACCTTGAGTTCATTTTATTATGAGCGGATGATTGCTAGCGCTCCTTCTGATTTCATCGAGATGGTGAACATGGGGATGCATCTAGATGAAGGAGTCAGGGAAGGGCGCCTGACCAGAGAAGAAGTCTCTTCTGCCAAATGTTATGGGGCATTTGCGAAGAAGAAAGATGGTGAGGCACATGTTGTGTCCTCCCATGGCAAATCAAGAAGACCCTTTGTGAAGAGGAAGACTGTGCGTCCAGCCAGTAACCAGCACCAGGTGGCTCATATAGCACCTGCATTCAGAGAAAACCAGCATTCTCAGCATCAGAACCAGCAACAACAACATCAACAGTATCAGCAACAACAGTATCGTCCTCAACAGTAGGCCTACCAGCCTCGAAACAACAATCAAACCAGCACGAGCTATGATAGGAAGAGGGTCAATTTCGATCCTATTCCAATGACCTATGCGAGCTTTATCCTTCATTAATTGAAAGGAAGTTGATTACTCCACGTGACCCACCTGATATACCTACCAACCCTCAGTGGTGGTATAAGCTTGAGCTTCATTGTGTTTATCATTCCGGCGCTCCCGGACATGATGTGGAGAACTGTTACCCTCTCAAGACCAAGGTTCAAGACCTTGTTAGAAGTGGTATCTTGTTTTTCGAGGACGTAGGTACTAACGTCAAGAAGAACCCATTGCCCGAGCATGGGAAATCTGTTGTTAATATGGTTCAGCGTTGCCCTGGCAAATACAAGGTCCAATATGTCAGCCATATCCGACAATCTCTGGTCGAGATGCATAGACTGTTATGTGGATACAGTCACTACGAGCATGACCATAACAGTTGCCGTGTTTGCACTGTCAATGAGAGAGGATGTCGTCGAGTCAGAAAAGACATCCAAGAAATGCTGGATCAGGGTGTAATTGAGATACTTCAGAATCGTGATGAGGACGAAGTGAATGTGATATCACCTATATTCAGGATACCTGACCCTGTTGTTGTCAGATATGATGGCAGCAAGCAGAAGGCTTCTCCCTCTCTGATTATTAAGCCAGCTGGCCCTGTTCCGTACTCTTTCGAAAAAGTTGTTCCCTATCGTTATAATGCGGTTGAATTGGAAGATGGGAAGGAGGTGCCTATACCCTCCACTTCTATTGTGAATATTGCTGATGTCAGTGGATTGACCCGCAGTGGTCGTGTTTTCTCGGCGCCGCCGAAACCCCAGGCTAACACCAGAAGAGTTGATACTGTTGATAGTGTCGTTCGTCCTTTGGGGAATTATTCTGTTTCTACGAATCCGGCACTTGTTGTTAACAGACCTGTCGTTGCTGCTAGAACTCCTATCCCTGCTGGCCAGAATGGTATGATGAAAGAGGAGTGTGATGAGATGATGAGGCTCATCAAGAGGAGTGAGTACAATGTTGTAGATCAGCTGCTATGAACGCCTTCAAAGATATTTGTGTTGTCTTTGTTAATGAACTTTGAGCCACACCGTGAAGCTTTGCAGAAGGTGTTGGACATGGCGTACGTAGATCATGATGTCACCATAGAACAATTTGATAGCATTGTTGCAAACATTACTGCTTATAACAACCTGAGCTTCTGTGATGCTGATCTTCCCGAGGAGGGAAAGAACCACAATTTGGCACTTCACATCTCTATGAATTGCAAGGACGATGCCTTATCTAACGTGCTGGTAGACACTGGATCATCGCTGAATATGTTGCCAAAATCCACTTTGGCCAAACTTTCATATCAGGGGCCTCCCATGAGGCAAAGTGGAGTGGTCGTGAAAGCTTCTGATGGATCCCACAAGACTGTGATTGGCGAGGTTGAGCTCCCAATCATGATTGGACCTAGTGATTTCCAGATCACTTTTCAGGTCATGGATATCCACCCATCATATAGCTTCTTGTTAGGCAGACCATGGATTCACGAGGCAGGCGCCGTGACATCCACTCTACACCAAAAGTTGAAGTTCGTTAAGAACAAAAAGTTGGTGGTGGTAGGGGGAGAGAAGGCTCTCTTGGTTAGCCATTTGTCTTCCTTTTCTTATATTGATGTCGAGGATGAGGTTGGGATGTCGCTCCAAGCCTTGTCTATTGTTGAGCCTTCTAAGAAAGGAACTTCTTCATTTGCGTCCTACAATAATGCGAAGTTAGCCATTGAACATGGCACAACTACTGGTTTAGGACAAATGATTAAGCTGGAAGACAATAAATCTCGGGCTGGCATAGGGTATTCTTCAGGAACTTTCAACAAGCACGGTCTATTTCAGAGTGGTGGTTTCATCTACACGGTTGAAAACCAGGAAGCTGCTGCTATTATGGAAGAGGATGCAGAGGAAGATTCTGGCGACTTTGTCATCCCTGGAGGAGTCTGCAATAATTGGGTCGCTGTTGATGTTCCAACAGTTATCCATAAGTCCACGTAATGTTCATTTTTGTTTAAAAACCCTTCTCCCATGCCAAAAGGAGAAGTGATGACATTGTTGGCCCATAAATACAATGATATTCATTCAATAAATTCATGTTAAATGTTTGTTTTTCCAAATTATTTTCACTTTTTACTTTTTGCATGAAATTGGTGATCACCAAAAAACCCTAAAAAAATAAAATAAAATCAATCTTTTCATCTGCATAATGATTTGCTTTGTTTGAATTCTAAAATCTCTTTTATATCCAAAATCATTATGCAGGTTGATCAAACCCATTGAACATATTGATCCAACACCATCTCCCAACTTTGAGTTCCCTGTATTTGAGGCCGAAGAAGATGATGTTGAAGAGATTCCTGATGAGATTACCCGTCTGCTTGAGCATGAAGAGAAGATCATTCAGTCGCATCTTGAGAATCTGGAAACAGTCAACTTGGGGTCTGAGGATTGTGTTCGTGAGGTGAAGATTAGGGCACTCCTGGAAGAATCTGTTAAGAAGGGATTGATTGAGTTGCTACGAGAATATGTCGACGTCTTTGCCTGGTCATATGAAGATATGTCTGGTCTAGATACTGATATCGTGCAACATTTCCTGCCTTTGAAGCCTGAGTGTATGCCTGTGAAGCAGAAGCTCAGAAGAACTCATCCTGATATGGCAGTGAAGATTAAAGAAGAAGTTCAGAAGCAAATTGATGCGGGGTTTCTGGTGACTTCTACATATCCTCAATGGGTGGCCAATATTGTGCCCGTGCCTAAGAAAGATGGAAAAGTCCGAATGTGTGTGGACTATAGAGACTTGAATAAAGCTAGTCCGGAAGATGATTTTCCTCTACCACATATTGATATGTTGGTAGATACAGCTAAATTCAATGTCTTCTCATTTATGGACGGATTTTCCGGATATAATCAGATCAAAATGGCACCCGAGGATATGGAGAAGACAACATTCATCACACCTTGGGGAACATTCTGTTATCGAGTGATGCCCTTCGGTTTGAAGAACGCCGGAGCCACGTATCAACGAGCTATGACTACCTTGTTTCATGATATGATGCACAAGGAGATCGAGGTGTATGTTGATGATATGATTATGAAGTCGAAAACGGAAGTTGGACATGTAGAGCACTTGTTAAAGCTTTTTCAGCGCCTGAGGAAGTATAAGCTTCGTTAGAATTCGAACAAGTGTACATTTGGAGTCCGTTTCGGCAAATTATTGGGTTTTATTGTCAGTGAAAGAGGTATTGAAGTTGATCCTGTCAAGGTCAGAGCAATACAAGAGATGCTTGCGCCCAAAACTGAGAAGCAAGTCTGAGGTTTTCTTGGCCGCTTGAATTATATTTCCAAATTTATATTTCACATGACTGCCACATGTGCGCGAATATTCAAGCTCCTCCGGAAAGATCAGCGTCATGGTTGGACCGAGGATTGCCAAAAGGCCTTTGATAGTATCAAAGAGTATCTGTCCGAGCCTCTGATTCTGTCTCCGCCTGTGGAAGGGAGACCCTTGATTATGTATCTGACTGTTCTTGAAGACTCTATGGGTTGTGTATTGGGTCAGCAAGATGAATGAGGGAAGAAGAAGTATGTCATTTACTATCTGAGTAAGAAGTTAACTAATTGTGAGTCTCGATACTCAATGCTTGAGAAAACTAGCTGTGCTTTGGCTTGGGCTGCTAAGCGCTTACGCCAGTATATGTTGAATCATACGACTTGGTTGATATCCAAAATGGATCCAATCAAGTATATCTTTGAGAAGCCTGCTTTAACTAGGAGGATTGCCCGTTGGCAGATGCTGTTGTCTGAGTATGATATTGAGTATCGAGCTTAGAAAGATATTTAAGGTAGTATCTTGACTGATCACTTGGCACATCAACCAATTGAGGATTATCAGTTAGTTCAGTATGACTTCCCAAATAAGGAGATTCTGTATTTGAAGATGAAATATTGCGATGAGCCTATGCTCGATGAAGGGCCAGAGCCTGGTTCTCGATGGAGTATGGCGTTTGATGGCGCTGTAAATCAGTATGGAAATGGTATTGGGGCAGTGATTATTACTCCTCAGGGCACACATTTTCCTTTTACATCAAGGCTAACTTTCAAATGCACGAATAATATGGCAGAGTATGAGGCCTGTATTATGGGATTGGAAGAATGTATTGATCTTAGGATCAAACATCTTGATGTTTATGGTGATTCGGCCTTGTTGTTAATCAGATTAAGGGTGAATGGGAGACGAATCAGCCAGGCCTCATCCCATATAGAGATTATGCGAGGAGGATTTCAACTTTCTTTACTGAGGTTGACTTCCATAATATTCCTCAAGATGAGAATCGGATGGCAAATGCGCTTGCTTCGATGATTGTGGTGAAATTCTAGAATGAAGTCCCCAATATCACTGTGATGTGCTTGGATAGACCAACTCATGTATTTGCAGTTGAAGAAGTAAAAGATGATAAGCCATGGTATTGTGATATCAAATGTTTTCTTTAGAGTCAGATTTACCCGCCTAGGGCATCTGTTAAAGATAAGAAGACTTTGAGGAGATTGTCTGGAAGTTTCTACCTCAATGGCGATATGCTTTATAAGAGAAATTTTGACATGGTTCTGCTCAGATGCGTGGATAGACACGAAGCAGACCTGTTGATGACTGAAGTCCATGACGGTTCATTTGGTACTCATTCCAATGGACATGCCATGGCTAAGAAGATGTTAAGAGCATGCTACTATTGGCTGACAATGGAGTCTGACTGCTGCAAGTATGTAAAGAAATGCCATAAGTGTCAGATTTATGCGGATAAGATTCATATTCCCCTGATACTTCTGAATGTGATTTCATCACCATGGCCTTTCTCTATGTGGGAAATTGACCTGATTGGCATGATAGAGCCAAGAGCGTCCAACAGTCACAAATTTATTCTCGTAGCAATTGATTACTTCACCAAATGGGTTGAAGCGACATCGTATGAAAACGTGACCAGGCAGGTGTTTGTGAAGTTTATCAAGAATCAAATCATATGTCGTTATGGTGTGCCAAATAAGATCATTACTGATAATGGATCTAACTTGAACAGCAAGATGATGAAAGAGCTGTGTAGTGAGTTCAAGATTGCACATTATAATTCTTCTCCTTATAGACCCAAGATGAATGGGGTTGTTGAAGCTGCTAACAAGAACATTAAGAAGGTTATTTAGAAGATGGTTGTTACGCACAAAGATTGGCATGAGATGCTGCCATTTGCTTTGCGTGGTTAGACATTACTCTTTCCAATATATGCCTTAGAAGCCAAGCACCTAAGTTTACCAAACCCATCTTGGCCTATTTTTAGGATGTAGTGCGAAAGTCGTTCAAGTGTAAGATTTGATATGATTGTTACGCGATACTACACTCATAAGAGTCTCTCTTGAGAATATTTTTGGAATACGAGTAGTCGTTTATCCGATAATATCCTAAAGATGGGATGATGACTATGGGAACCTCTTGTAGAACATGATTGTCAGGTTTAACCGTAGTACACTCCCTTTGGGTGGTTCTTAACCGAGACTCCATGCTCGTGACTTGCAACAAACCCTTGATTCATGGTTGATCCGTTCTTGTATATCCTTAATATCAGTGGAACTTGGGTGTTGATAAGGTGTAAACCATAATCCACTAAAATGGATGATTGATATTAAGGATGACTTGGTCCATCCCATGACCTTTGTGTGGTGTGTTTTGCTTGATCCTTGAGTGTGATTGTTGCATCCATGCATTCATGCATTCATATACATCCATATCATCAACAATGAGAAAATTTTCAAAGAACTTAAAAGGTCTATTTGCAAATTTTCAGACATGGATAAGCAAAGAAGGAATACAGGGAAGTACAGTTTCAGACAACCCGACTTGAAAGAGTTAAGGAGTTTGACATCCTATGTATTAGATCCTTTGGAGTTCAAGGCTCGTCATGCGAAGCTTCTGTCTATTCTTGCTACTCATGTGGATGAAGGTCTGATGAGTGTGTTGGTGCAGTTCTATGATCCCTTGTATCGTTGCTTCACATTTCCGGATTTCCAGCTTTTGCCTTCGCTTGAGGAGTATGCCTATCTTGTGGGTATACCTATCTTAGATCATTTGTCGTTCAGTGGCTTGGAGAGAGTTCCTTCTTCTCAAGAGATTGCTGATCTGTTGCATATAGATGAATTTGTTGTTGGTGCTCATATGACCACCAAAGGTGGAATTCAAGGTCTCCCATCTGATTTCCTCATTTCTCAAGCTACTATGTTTGGGAAGGCCATGAGTGAGGATGCCTTTGAGGCCATATTTGTACTTCTCATCAATGGGCTAGTGTTATTCCCCAACATTGACAATTTTGTGGATGTGAACGCTATTAGGATTTTCTCTACTCTTAATCCCGTTCCTACTCTGTTGGGTGACACTTACTTTTCTTGGCATATGAGGAATGCAAAGGGTGGTGGTACCATTGTGTGCTATTTGCCTCTGTTGTACAAGTGGTTTATTTCGCACTTGCCACAAACGCTCGCCTTCAAGGAGAACAAAGGATGTCTACGGTGATCCACGAGACTTATGTCTCTCACTAATGATGATATAACCGTGTATATGATAGTGTGCAGATTATTGACTCTTGTGGTGAATTCTCCAATGTGCCTCTTCTTGGTACATGTGGTGGGATTAACTAAAACCCTATTTTGGCACCTCGTCAGCTTGGTTTCCCCTTAAAGGACAAACCTGATAACATTTTGTTAGAGGGTGTGTTATTTCAAGAGGGTAAAGATCCTCAAAACTTGAAGGGCAAGATGGTCCGTGCTTGGCGCAAGATTCATAGGAAGGGAAGGAAAGAGCTTAGTCCGAAGAATTGTATTACTTTGGAACCCTATACCTCGTGGGTTAGGAGGAGAGATTCTGAGTACCGCATGCCCTATGACTACCCGAGACCTACACATATGGTTATGGATGGGCCTTCAACCCTCCCTAACCAAGGAGTAGAGGAGTTGAGAGATGAAGACCATTCGCGTGCTTGGGTCCGTGAGCGAGAGGAGCTACTTCAGCAGCTTAGAGATAAGGATGCGTTGATAGAGTTTCTGGAGCATCAGATTATCGACGAGCCTGATGATGTGGTGACTTCTCTTCTTCCTCAGTCTTCCAGGTTTTGGAAGAGGAAGTATGACCGGCTTGCCAAGGAGAAGGCAGATATGGAGGCAGCCTATGAGAGAGAGGTGAAGAGGCTTCGTGCAGCTTATCTTCCGGTCTCGAGAGCTTTGGACGATTGTTTCTAGGGTTCCATAGGATGTTCATTTTCCTTCTCTCTTGTATTGTATTTTGTTACCAAGACTGTACTTCTTGGGTGTAAAACTTTTCCAGATATTATTGATATGATTTTTCCATATATGTCTAAATGATTAATATTTCCAAATATTTTCAAATAGAGCTCTAAAAGTTCCTCTGATAAAAATTTCAAATCATATGCACAAGCATTGCATGCATCATGTGCATAAGCAAGTTTTATTCCAGGGCTTCTTGTTCAGTGGTCTAACTCTGTGTTCTTCATTTATTTTGAAGACAAGCGTACGCACCTGTACTACACCAGAGCCAATACATCAAAGTTAATGGATCACCTAGAGCAAGAGAACAGAGAACTGAAGGAGGAAGTGGCAAGATTGACTGCCCTGATGGAGTCCTTCTTGGCCACCCAAAGCCAGTCTTCTCCAACACCTTCAACTCCTCCCCATAGGACGGTCATTTCTGAGATCGCTGCCTCTACCGTGCCTGCTGCCAGGGCCCATTTTGCGCCTACTGCTATGCCAACCAGGTTTCCCTGGGGGATGCCTCCCAACTTTGTTCCAGAGGGTCTCGCCCCAACTTTTGCTTCTCCGCCAGCATCTAGCCCGGTCCTTACTGTGCCACCTCCAGTCGTGCATACTTTGGCGAGAGTAGATGACGCCATTTACCACTCTGAGCCATCTGAGGGCCCAGATGTCTATGAGAAAATGGACGCTATGAATGATCAATTCCTTGAGCTGCGCAAGGAACTCAAAAATCTCAGAGGGAAGGACCTCTTTGGCAAATCTGTTGCTGAGCTTTGTCTCATACCTAATGTCAAGATTCCTGTCAAATTCAAAGTGCCTGACTTTGAAAAGTACAAAGGAAACACTTGTCCGCTCAGCCATCTTGTGATGTATGCACACAAGATGTCAACTCAGTCCGACAATGATCAACTCCTAATCCATTACTTCTAGGACAGCCTATCCGGTGCCTCTTTGAGATGGTACATGGGTTTGGACAGCGCAAACAACCGCTCCTTCAACGACCTTAGAAAAGCCTTCGTCAAGCAATACAAATACAACATTGATATGGCTCCCGATAGGGACCAACTGAGGGCCATGTCCCAAAAGGAGAAAGAAACTTTTAAGGAATACGCTCAGAGGTGGGGAGAATTGGCTGCACAGATTATGCCTCCGCTAGAAGAGAAGGAGATGACCAAGATCTTTCTGAAGACCTTGAGTTCATTTTATTATGAGCGAATGATTGCTAGCGCTCCTTCTGATTTCATCGAGATGGTGAACATGGGTGTAGCACCTCAAGTTTGCACCTACATTTTGTACATACATTTTCGTCATTAGTTCATTAACATAACATAGTCCACTGCATAACATTGCATTGTCCTTTGCCCAAGTGCAAGATCATTAGTCAGGTTAGGTCAAACTGGTCAGGAGATCAGTCAATCAAGCAAGCAAGGGCAATTTTCATTGAGCCAAGGCCCTAGGGTTGGTCCAACATGTTCACATGACCTAGGGGTCCTTTTGAAGTGTTTTGGTCAAGGATTGGATGCTCAGAAGTCATCAGTCATGGCTCAGTTCACCAGAAACCCTAAAAAGTCAACTGTTGGTCAACTGTGCATTTAATCAGTGATTGGATGGTGAGAATTGGTTTGAGAAGGCTCATTCATGTCCATATAAGCCTCATATAACATGTCAAACATCATCATGGAAGAATTTGAAGCCAGACAAGAAATTTCCAAAAATAGAAAGTTGACCTGTAATTGGAATTTGCCAAAAATGGAAAGTCTTGATCCTCAAACTTACATCATGATACAAGCTTCAAATGAATTTTTGCCCAACATGAAAGTTGAATATCTTGTTCTCCCATTTCCAAAAAGTCCAAGAACACTCAATTCCCATGTATGGTTGGCAAGTCATGATCAAATCATTTTCAAAAATTCTTGAACTTCAAAAGGCCATATCTCTCAAACCATTTGGCCAAATTTGGTGGGGTTTTTTCCAACAAGTCACATTTGACCTCCTCTTTCCAAATATGTAACCATCACTCACCAAAACATCATAGATCAAAATGGCATTTTTGGACTTGCATGAATTAATTTCAAGTGTAGTGAAAATTTGACTTTTTAAAATAATCATTTTCCATCAAATTGGCCATTTGAAATAGTTCAGAAATTGCATTTTGGACATGTTAGAAGCCCAATTTCGCAGCTGTTAGCACATGGCCTTGTCATTTGAGTGGAATTGCACAATTAGTCAAAACACCTTCATTCGCAAAGTTCTGTTTACCACTTTGATTAATTATGCTTAGCTCCACTAATTACAACATATATATTCTTCAATTTACCTCTGCAGAACCCTAGCTAGCAGCCATTATCCAAAACAGAAAAATCCCATTTCTCTCATTTCTCATTTTTCCTCATTTTTGAACTTTTACTGAAAAAGCAAAGAGAACTCGAGCTGTTTTGTTGGTTTCATCATGTACTCACCATTTTGAGCTCATTGCAAGTGACATTCACCAGCTGTAAAGCCATTCTCCAGTTCTGTTTCATCAACATCCTTCCATGGCAGATATTGGTTGCAGCTAGTAGCAAGATTGTTGAGCCAAAATTCCTTAGCCATACACCATCTAGAGCATCGTGGTTCATCTGTTTCAACCATTTGAGGCCAAGTAACCACGATCCAACTCAACTCTTCAAATCTGGTATGTACTTCGAATCTCTCATTTATTGAAATGATGCTATCCTTTGTGTAGATCTTGCCATGCTTATTGTTTTGAGCTTTGAACCAAGAAAAATGGTTGAGTATTTACAAAGTTATGCTGAATGGAAACTTGATATGTGAATGATGTTTTGGGTAGTTCTTCCATTGCTAGCTCGATTTCATGATTTTTGATGTTAGGATGTTGATGAGGGTTGTTTAGTGGTTCGATTGCTATGCTTGATTTCATGTTCTGGGCAAATTAATTTTCCACGATTGGTGAAGAAGATGATGATATGAACTGTAGCTTCACAAACCCTAAAAAATAAACCCAGAAATCGTGTTCTGCATTTTGGCTTTTGTTTGCATGAAATTGCCACTGTTTTATTGCCATGAGCGAATGGTTGCTTGCCACGTCTGGGAGTGCTGCGCACCGTTTCATTAAAAGGTCTCAATAATTACCAATATGCCATTGCCGGATTAATTCTTATTTAAATCATATTATTTCTTCAATATTCATTTCATTTGTTACACCAATTTGCAAAAATCATATCTCATCCATTTGTGATCCAAATTTCATAAAATGTTTTGCATTATGCTCTGCTTGATCTCTACTTATTAATCATGATTTTTCCTGATTTTTTAGATAAGTGAATTTTAAATGGTGCTAGGGTTTGTGACATGTATCCATATTTTGTACCTTTTACCAAAACACTTGTGAAATGATGATGCATTATCCTATGGCCTTGAAATTTTTTATTCTCAAACTAGACACATTCATGGTGATTTTCGTGTAGAGTTTAGGAATTTATCATCTCTGGTTGTTGAGTTATGATTTTTTGAAGCAGGGTGTGACAATTTGTGTCACACCATTGATGTGCAACTTGATGATTTTCAATACCATGCCTCTGGACCTCAAATTGGATTGAATTTTTGCATGAATGTACTTGAGTATGCCTAGTTTACATGTGATTTTTCTTGGAATTATTTGTGGCATTTCCTAATTGATTGAGGTTTTTCTCCCCTGTTTGGTCTTATGTTGACTTTTTGTGGTACATGTTCCCATTTCATTTGTGAAATTCTCATACTTTATTGGATGAACATGAAATTTGACATGTGATTAGTAGACATCTTAAGCTTTGCCATGGTTTTGATCCCATTCATTTCTCATATGCTATCACTGTTTTATGAATTATTCAAGTTGGTGCATGTTTGGTTGACTTCTTTGAGTATGCTTGAACTTGCCTTGCCTTTCTGATTTTCATTGACCAACTTCCTTTGATCCAAATGAGATGAAATTTGATATGCATATCATGTTATGGATTATGTTTGATCATGAATTATTTGATGATTTTTGGAATTGTTTATGATTGGTTTTGAGTTGAGTCTTTCTGTTGACTTCTATGAGCTTCCATATGCCATGCTTTGACTTCTTTTGCTTATAAAATGATGATGATGAATGATATGATTGTGAAACCAATTGAGTTTGTTTCTTGATTGTTTGAACTTGATTTTGGACACTTGCCACTTGCTGTTTTGACTTTCTTATCTCTTTTTGACCCTAGGCTTGTCCTAGTGGTCTTGTTGCTCATGTTTAAGCTTGTTGTTTCAGGTTAAGCAACAAATGCTTCAAAGAGATTAATACCAGTTGCTTGAGTTTGATGTTTTATCATGGACTAACTTGTGTGTTTTGTAGGTTGTTTAGCTCACTTGCTTTGAGCTTGTGCTTTGCACAACTGATTGACTGTATTATCTGTTTGGTTTATGTTGTTTGTTCTAACTTTGTGTCTGATATACTAACTGTGCTTGACTGATTTCAGGTACTTTAGTTGCTTTTAGTTCCTTGTGAACTTTGCTTTGCTTTGCTTGATAAGCAATTTGCATTGAGGTATAATTCCTTACTCCATGTAGTCTGGAAGACCTGGCCTGTTACTTGGCCAGGCAACTGTCTGAAGTCCTCCTTAAGAGGCAATGCTTGTGTGTGTTTACATTTGTCCCAAGCAGGAAAAGTCCTTTAAATAAGGCAATTGGTGGATATAAGAGATATGTAGTCTATCTCCCACTATTCTGTGAGTCTTCTCCTTGCTCCCATGACATGGTTGTAGCATTGAGATCCTAACCCAAGATCTATCGAGTCAATAATCTGTGGAGAGAGTTCCTACTTTCTGAACTCCCACACCTTCTGATATTCAAATGCTCTCCCTGACCAGGGATAAGAGCAATGAGGCACACCCCTCATATCCTTTCATCTGCTTCACCTTGGCTCTCAATGTCAAGGTTAAGAGCACCATTAACCCAGTTACAGAGGTTTGTTTGTTGAGGTTGATATGACCCCTCGACTAAAACCTAACCTTGATTGAGCCCATTGTTTGCATATAGTGTGTGCTACTTGTGCTTGTGTGTTTGTTTGACTTGCTTCCTGTGCAAGTTAGGTTTAGTTTAGCTTGCTTCCTGTGCAAGTTAGGTTTAGTTTGGCTTGCTTCCTGTGCAAGTCAGGGTTAGGATAGGCTTGCTTCCTGTGCAAGTTAGCTAGAAACCTTAACTTAGGGATGATTTGCATGATAACATCTAGGCTCGAGTCGTAGTCTCCCTAGTTGTGTCTCCCTCTGTTATTTGGTTAGGCTAGTCTTTCTCCCCTCCGTAGGGGAACTACATCGCCCTGATCCTCGTTCCAGACGAGGTATGTAGGCAGGAGGCCGTGCGAGGTCTCTCCGGGCACCTTTTTTTCTTTTTGTGTGTGTTGTTTGACGATTGCTAGGCTCGAGTTCCCGACTCCTTAGCAATTTGTTGTCTGTTTGTTCTTGTTGTGTGCTTGGAAGCCGGTATAAGTCCATCGAGTGGCATCTGGGTTCCAGTGTGCGTGTGTTGGTTTGGATGCTGATGTAAGTCCAGTGATTGGCATTCGGGCTCCACGTTTGCCTTTGCCTGTTTTTGTGTGCGTGTCAGCCGAGCTACGAATGCTCTGATTCTCCTTCGTCCAAGGAGATACGTATGCATAGGACGCGATATCCTAGCGAGCATGTGTCGTTTCCCCAGTCCGAACTACTTTGACTCTGATGTCTATGCTGTAAGAACAAAAATAGTTCTACAATAGATTCCATGATTTTGATGATAACAAAGGATGAAACCAAAAGTGGCACCCTAACGAAAAGTTTCTAAGTGTGCAGGGTTCTAAAGAAAGAAGAAATAAATCTGATGATGTCATCAGATGCAAAACAAGATCAGATGCAAAATCTCAAGTATCAGAAGCATCTAAAGTGAAATCTCGTTTCAAGAAGCTCTGACTCTGGACAAAACTACAAAATATCAGAAGCATCTGAACATGAAGTAAAGTCTAGAAGCTCTGACTCTGAACAAATGCCTTCTGCAAAGTCTGAAGTTATCAAGCGTCATCTGAACTTTCAAGAGATAACATCAGAAGCCAATTTCTCCAGATACACAAAGACTCTAATCAGAATTGTTAATCATGATGAAGTAACGTTTAAGCCAAGTTAAAGTTCTGCAAATGGATTTCCTCAATTAGAAAGAGACGTTAATCTCCACTTCCAAGAGAAAAGATACTAATTGTGGTAAGTAGTCACTTCTAAGTGAAAAAGTCTACTGCAGAAGCTATTAATGGAATGGCGTAATTACATCTCAATATCCAACAGATTCAACGCTACTTCAACTCTACTTCAACTCCTATAAATAGAGAAGAAATCTCATTCAGCATACACCAAGAAATCACTAGCCAAAACTATACTGAAATTATATCACGCTCAAGAAAAACATCTTTGTTCTTCAAAGATTTTCACTAAGCTTTTGCTTATCAAGTGAAAAATTTGTTCTTAAGTTTGTAATATTTGCTTTCTTAGAAGCACTCTAGATTACACATCTTGTATCTATTTTTATTTGATTTCCTCAAGTGACTCTTTGTAGTCTGTAGACTTGAGAGGACTAAGAGATTTTCTTTTCTCTTAGGGGTTGTTTGTAATCTTTCAAGATTAGTGGATTAAGTCCTTGTTGAAGGCGAAATCACCTTGGCCGGGTGGACTGGAGTAGCTTTGTGTTATAAGCGAACCAGTATAAAATCATTGTGTGATTTCATTTTGCAAAAGCGCTTATTTTTCAAACAATTCAAACCCCCCCTTTCTTGTTTTTCTCACCTTCAATTGGTATCAGAGCTCCGGCTCTGTTATTGATTTTCAAATCAAACACTTAACCGTGTAGAGAGATCCAGTGCGAGAAAAACAAATGGCCCACTCAAATGAGAAAGATTCTTACAATGCCAAGCCTCCTGTTTTTGATGGAGAAAAGTTTGATTACTGGAAAGATAGAATCGAAAGTTTCTTTCTTGGTTATGATGCTGACCTCTGGGACATTGTCACAGATGGATACAAACCTCCAACCTTAAATGGAGCTGAAGTTCCCAGAAGCAAAATGTCAGAAGATCAAAAACGTGAGTTCAAAAATCATCACAAGGCCAGAACAATACTTCTAAATGCTATATCATACAACGAATACGAAAAGATCACCAACAGAGAGACGGCTAAAGATATACTTGACTCTCTAAAGATGACCCATGAAGGAAACTCCCAAGTCAAGGAGACGAAGGCTCTGGCGTTGATCCAGAAATATGAAGCCTTCAAGATGGAAGATGACGAAGCTATAGAAGCTATGTTTTCCAGATTCCAAACTCTTATTGCAGGTCTTAAAGTGCTAGACAAAGGATATACTACTGCAGATCATGTTAAGAAGATTGTCAGAAGTCTGCCAAAGAAATGGAGACCAATGGTTACTGCTCTGAAGTTATCAAAGGATCTGAACAACATCAGCCTTGAAGAACTTGTTAGCTCTCTCAGAAGTCATGAGATAGAACTAGAGGAGGATGAGCCTCAGAAAAGAAACAAGTCAGTGGCGCTGAAGTCCAGATCTGAAAGACGGAAGTCAGACAGAATCAAAGCTCTCCAGGCCGAAACTGCAGATACTGACGACTCTGAACCTGAAGACTCTGATGATGAAGAAGAACTGTCCTTACTAACCAGAAGAGTTAAGCAACTCTGGAAAAGAAGGAACAACAACAACTTCAGAAGATCAAGACCCAGAAGGGATAGATCAGAGTCAACTTCAAAAGGTAAACCTAATAAAGATATTACCTGTTTTGAATGTAAAGAAACAGGTCATTACAGAAATGAATGCCCCAAGCTGAAGAAAGATGACTCTAAGAAAGAAAGCTTCAAGAAAAATGCCTTCAGAACAAAGAAGGGATTAATGGCCACCTGGGACGATAGTGAATCAGGATCATCAGAATCTGACTCTGATGAACAAGCCAACGTAGCATTTATGGCTACCACATCCAGCAGCTCAGATGAAGAATCTGAAGAGGTATTTTCTGAACTTTCTAGATCTGACTTAGAATCATGTTTATCAGAAACTCTTACCTCTCTTTAGAAATTAAAACAAAAAGTTAAAAGTATTAAAGGCCTTCTTAAAGCAAAATCTGAAGAATGTAGTGAACTTGAGACAACAATTCTAGCACATGAAGATACAATCAAATCTTTAACGTTAGAAAGAGATGGAGCTAAAACAAAAAGCTTAAAATTAGAAGAAGTGTTGTCTCAAGCACCACAAACTTCAAATGAAATTATTTATAAATATGAAGAAGCCTTTCAACAATTTCTGAAGAATGGGATAAATAGGAGTATTATGGCATCCATGATTTATGGAGTAGGTCAGAATAATAAAAGGGAATTGGGTATGATTCTGATTCTGATAAAACTTCTACCAGTAACCAAATTAAATCACCTTTTTCATACCACTATACACACACACAAGAACACAAATTTAAAAATGCTAGAAGACCCAAAGTTGTAAGAAACTCTGGGAAAACTAATCTGAAAGGACCCAAGAGATTCTGGGTACCGAAAGATAAGATTATCTATGTTGCAGATATCCTATGCAGCAAAGTTCAGACACCAGTCATGGTACCTGGACTCTGGATGCTCGCGACATATGACGGGAAGAAAGTCTATGTTCCAAAGCCTGGAACTTAAAGACGCTGGCTTTGTAGGCTTCGGAGGAGATCAGAAAGGAAGGATCAGAGGCTCCGGAACTATTGGTAATGGTACTCTTCCCTCTATATCTGATGTTCTTTATGTAGAAGGATTAATGCATAACTTGTTATCCATAAGTCAATTAAGTGATAACGGTTATGATGTAATCTTTAATCAAAAAACGTGTAAAGCCATTAATCAGAACGATGGCTCTGTCCTTTTCACAGGCAAGAGGAAAAACAACATTTATAAAATAAATCTTTCTGATTTAAAAGATCAAAATGTTAAATGTTTAATGTCAGTTCACGAAGAGCAATGGGTATGGCATAGACGCTTAGGCCACATTAGCATGAGAAAACTTTCTCAGCTAACTAAACTTGAGTTAGTCAGAGGTTTACCTAAACTGAAGTTTTCTTCAGATGCTCTGTGTGAAGCTTGTCAGAAAGGAAAGTTTTCAAAAACATCTTTTAAAAAGAAAAATGTTGTTTCTACCTCCAAGCCTCTGGAGCTTCTTCACATTGACTTATTTGGTCCTGTGAAAACAGCATCAGTTAATGGAAAGAAGTATGGACTTGTAATCGTTGATGATTACAGCCGCTGGACATGGGTAAAATTCCTAAGGCACAAGAGTGAGTCTCACTCTGTATTCACCAGTTTCTGTTCTAAAGTGCAAAAAGAATTTGACTCTAAAATTGTTAGAGTCAGAAGTGATCATGGTGGAGAATTTGAAAATAAAGATTTTGAAGAACTATTTGATTCTAATGGAATATCCCATGATTTCTCCTGCCCTAGAACTCCACAACAAAATGGAGTTGTAGAGAGGAAGAATAGGACACTCCAAGAAATGGCCAGAACCATGATCAATGAAACAAATGTAGCAAAGCACTTTTGGGCAGAAGCTGTAAATACAGCGTGTTACATTCAGAATAGAATCTCTATTAGACCTATTCTGGATAAGACTCCCTATGAACTGTGTAAGGGAAGAAAACCCAACATTTCATATTTTCATCCTTTTGGATGCATTTGCTTTATATTAAATACTAAAGAACATCTGAACAAGTTTGATTCCAAAGCACAGAAAGGTATTATGTTAGGATACTCAGAACGCTCTAAAGGCTATAGAGTATACAACACAGAAACCAAAATTGTGGAGGAATCAATCCATGTTAGATTTGATGATAAGCTTGACCCTGAAAAGTCAAAGCTAGTTGAAAAGTTTGCAGATTTAGAGATCACTCTGGTAGAATCTGAGAAAACTCCAGAAGCAACTGTCACTCCAGACTCTGAAGAAATTAAATCTCCAGAAATTCCAAGGAAAGTCAAGAGTCGTAGCAACGTATCTGAAGAGTTGATTTTGGGAAACAAAGATGAACCTGTTAGAACCAGATCTACCTTCAGAACTTCTGAAGATATTCCTCTGGGACTAGTGTCTCTGATTGAGCCTACGTCCTGTGATGAAGCTCTTCAAGATAATGATTGGGTGGCAGCTATGCAAGAAGAGTTAGATCAATTCTCCAAGAATGATGTCTGGGATCTCGTTCCTAAACCCAGAGGCACTCATGTCATTGGAACCAGATGGGTGTTCAGAAACAAACTGAACGAGAAAGGAGAAGTTGTCAGAAACAAAGCACGACTGGTAGCTCAAGGTTATAGTCAACAAGAAGGTATTGATTATAATGAAACTTTTGCTCCAGTCGCAAGGTTAGAGTCTATTCGTCTTCTTGTATCATTTGCTATTAATCACTCTATAAAATTATACCAAATGGATGTCAAGAGTGCATTTCTAAATGGTTATATTTCAGAAGAAGTGTATGTTAATCAACCTCCTGGTTTTGAAAACTCAAATTTTCCAGAACATGTTTTCAAACTTAAGAAATCCTTATATGGACTTAAACAAGCTCCCAGAGCTTGGTATGAACGCTTAAGTAATTTTCTTCTGGAACAAAATTTTATCAGAGGGAAAGTTGATTCTACACTCTTCTGTAAAAATCATAAAAATGATCTCATGATATGCCAAATTTATGTTGATGACATTATTTTTGGTTCTGCTAATATCTCTGTTTGCCAAGAATTTTCTAAGTTAATGCAGGCAGAATTTGAAATGAGTCTAATGCAAGAACTAAAGTTCTTTCTGGGAATTCAAATCAATCAAACTCCAGAAGTCACGTACATTCATCAAAGCAAGTACATTAAAGACGTTCTGAAGAAGTTTGATATGTCTGAATGCAATTCTGCAAAGACTCCCATGCATCCAACTTGCATTCTGGAGAAGGAAGAGGTAAGCAACAAGGTTTGTCAGAAGCTCTATCGAGGTATGATAGGCTCTCTTCTCTATCTGACTGCTACTCGTCCTGATATTCTCTTTAGCGTTTGTCTTTGTGCCAGATTCCAATCAGATCCTAGAGAATCTCATTTAACAGCTGTTAAGAGAATTCTTAAGTATCTGAAAGGAACCCCTAACCTGGGCCTGATGTATGAGAAAACATCAGAGTATAGGCTTTCTGGTTATTGTGATGCAGATTATGCAGGAGATAGAATAGAACGAAAAAGTACATCTGGAAATTGCCAGCTTCTGGGAAACAACTTAATCTCCTGGGCTAGCAAAAGACAGTCAACAATTGCTCTATCAACTGCAGAAGCAGAATATATCTCAGCGTCACTATGCACAACTCAGATGCTCTGGATGAAACATCAGCTAGAAGATCTACAAATCTTTGAGAGTAACATTCCTATCCTTTGTGATAATACTGCTGCTATTTGTTTGAGTAAGAATCCCATTTTGCATTCCAGAGCCAAACACATAGAAATAAAACATCATTTTATTAGAGACTATGTTCAGAAAGGGATAGTAACGCTGAAGTTCATTGATACAGAACATCAATGGGCAGATATCTTTACTAAGCCTCTAGCTGAAGATAGATTTCGTTTCATCTTAGAAAATCTGAACATTAAAAATTGTCCTGAGTAAAATTTGGCTCTGAACATGTAAAATGAGAATCTGATAAAAACAAATACACTTCTGCCTCTGACTCTGATACTTCTACCAAGTTAAGAAGATATCTGAGTTAGAAATCTTCAGAAATCCTTTGGTTTTCCTGAAGATCAGAAACATCAACACGTGGGGAACATGCGTCTAACCTTAGAACTTCTAGACAGCTGTCAAAAGAAATCAAAGGTCAGAACGCTTGAAATCTCCTTGAGCAGTGTGCTTACTGTTGGGATTAGACATTCATTAATGAGCTGTAATCATTTTTCCCCCAAACGTGCTATTTTGGTTTTTGTGCTAACGCTGGTATGTGTGTCGTTTTGCATGTGTTTTTACCCTTAGTATATAAACACTTTTCTCACATTTCACACACTTATCACTCTCACTCACTCTTAAACCCTAAACCCTCTCTCGAAGTTTTCTCTGCAACTCTCTCAGTTCTTCATCTTTTTCATCAATCTTCATCATGAATCCTCAAGAACAAGCAGTTTTTAACTTCTCCCAACAAATGGAAGCTGCTTCTAACCCCCAAACCTCAAACACTCAAACACCCATGGTTGTAGATGTTACCACAACCCCAGTTTACAAAGAACCTCACATTTTGGAACGCGAACAACACATAAACCTTTCAACTCCCTTTGAAGGTTTGGATGTTCTATGTGAATCGCTGGTAGATTTTGAGAATTTGAGAAGAAATGGCGTTGATTTAACTGAAGATCTTCGCAAGCAAGGTTGGGAAAACTACTTCAACAGATTGTATGGTCCAATCTATCCTCTTCTGGTGAAAGAGTTCTGGAGATGTGCAGATGCTGATGATGAGTTCATTGTTTCTTTTGTTCTGGGAGTGAAGATCATCATCACAGAAGCATCTATTGCCTCTTTGCTGAACATGGAGAGAACTGGAGGTAAAAGGATTTACAACATTCCTCCAAGGTCCAAGCGCATCACAGAAGTCATTAGATGCCAAGGCTAAAGCAGAACTTCTGAGAATTCAGGAAGCTGAACTTCTGAGAATTCAGGAAGCTGAAGCCAAGGCTAAAGCAGATGCAGAAGCCCAAGCTGCTGCTGAAGCTGAAACTCAGCAGGCTCTGATTCAGGGGGAGTCTTCCTCTGCGATCCCTCTGATTCTTAACACTCTGAAGGAGATCAAGCAAGATCAGCAAGAGATCAAGCAAGATCAGAGTGAGCTCCGGGCAAGAATGGACAAGCAAGACGCTCTGAATGAAAACCTCCAGAATATGTTTGCCATGCTACTACAGAGACTTCCTCCTCCTCCAAACCCTTAGGCACTTAGGATTTATCTTGGTTGCCTAGTGTTTTTGCTTCTGTCTTTTTCTTTTTTTTAGCTCTGATATTTCTTTGAATCTGTTGTTTTTGACTGCTGTTTGCCTTTGTGCTGTTTAATGAAGTGTTTTTCTCTCTATTATTCTTTTTGTTTTATGCCTTTTTGATTATGCCAAAAAGGGGGAGAAATTATTAAATAGCTCTGATGAACACTATGTCTAAAACCTTAAGCATTCTGCAACAATTGTAGAAATAGTTCTGATAAAATTAGCTCTGTTTAAATAATAGCTCTGATTAAATAACTCTAACTTTAAAGTTAAGCATTTGCAGAAAGTTTTCAGAAACCTAATTACTTGGAAAAGCTCTGGTAAGAACTTCTGAACTCCCTAGCGCTAACTCAGGGGGAGCTTTTGTCTATCTGATCTAATATTTTTCATGTTTCATCTGATAATTTTATTTGTTTTGTCATCATCAAAAAGGGGGAGATTGTAAGAACAAAAATAGTTCTACAATAGATTCCATGATTTTGATGATAACAAAGGATGAAACCAAAAGTGGCACCCTAACGAAAAGTTTCTAAGTGTGCAGGGTTCTAAAGAAAGAAGAAATAAATCTGATGATGTCATCAGATGCAAAACAAGATCAGATGCAAAATCTCAAGTATCAGAAGCATCTAAAGTGAAATCTCGTTTCAAGAAGCTCTGACTCTGGACAAAACTACAAAATATCAGAAGCATCTGAACATGAAGTAAAGTCTAGAAGCTCTGACTCTGAACAAATGCCTTCTGCAAAGTCTGAAGTTATCAAGCGTCATCTGAACTTTCAAGAGATAACATCAGAAGCCAATTTCTCCAGATACACAAAGACTCTAATCAGAATTGTTAATCATGATGAAGTAACGTTTAAGCCAAGTTAAAGTTCTGCAAATGGATTTCCTCAATTAGAAAGAGACGTTAATCTCCACTTCCAAGAGAAAAGATACTAATTGTGGTAAGTAGTCACTTCTAAGTGAAAAAGTCTACTGCAGAAGCTATTAATGGAATGGCGTAATTACATCTCAATATCCAACAGATTCAACGCTACTTCAACTCTACTTCAACTCCTATAAATAGAGAAGAAATCTCATTCAGCATACACCAAGAAATCACTAGCCAAAACTATACTGAAATTATATCACGCTCAAGAAAAACATCTTTGTTCTTCAAAGATTTTCACTAAGCTTTTGCTTATCAAGTGAAAAATTTGTTCTTAAGTTTGTAATATTTGCTTTCTTAGAAGCACTCTAGATTACACATCTTGTATCTATTTTTATTTGATTTCCTCAAGTGACTCTTTGTAGTCTGTAGACTTGAGAGGACTAAGAGATTTTCTTTTCTCTTAGGGGTTGTTTGTAATCTTTCAAGATTAGTGGATTAAGTCCTTGTTGAAGGCGAAATCACCTTGGCCGGGTGGACTGGAGTAGCTTTGTGTTATAAGCGAACCAGTATAAAATCATTGTGTGATTTCATTTTGCAAAAGCGCTTATTTTTCAAACAATTCAAACCCCCCCTTTCTTGTTTTTCTCACCTTCATATGCCTGATAGACTAAGTAGGCCCAGGATGCGATATCCTGACGAGTCAGTCTTGTTTGTTTTCTTGTGTCTCTTTCAGCCAGTGTGTGTGTGTGAGCAGCGTTTTTAGCAACCATTTTCCTTTCTATTGAGCGTGGATCCCGTCGAGTACGACGGACGTGAGGGGTGCTAATACCTTCCCCTTGCGTAACCGACTCCCTTACCCTTTCTCTTTGGTCGCGAGACCATGTCTTTTCCAGGTTTACTCTGAGCGTTTCCTTTCCCTCTTTTGGGATAAATAACGCGCAGTGGCGGCTCTGTTGTTCTTGTTTCCCGCCGGTTTTTCGCGTAATGCGACAATGGGGATACGTCTAGAAGAGGGAGTCAGGGAAGGGCGCCTGACCAGAGAAGAAGTCTCTTCTTCCAAATGTTATTGGGCATTTACGAAGAAGAAAGATGGTGAGGCACATGTTGTGTCCTCCCATGGCAAATCAAGAAGACCCTCTGTGAAGAGGAAGACTGTGCGTCCAGCCAGTAACCAGCACCAGGTGGCTCATATAGCACCTGCATTCAGGGAAAACCAGCATTATCAGCATCAGAACCAGCAACAACAACATCAACAGTATCAGCAACAACAACATCGTCCTTAACAGCAGGCCTACTGTAGCACCTCAAATTTGCACCCTATCATTTTGTACATTCATTTCATATTAGGTCATTAACATAACATGGTCCACTGCATAACATTGCATTGTCCATTTGCCCAAGTGCAAGCTCAGCTGACCAATTGGGTCAAACTGGTTAGGAGGATCAGTCAATCAGTCAAGCAAGTCATTGAGCAATAGATGGTGGCCATTCTTGAAGAATTTGGGCACCATGATCATTAATCAAGAGTTCACTTGAGTTGTGACATCATTTTGAATCAAAATCTCAAGTGGTAGAGGCTTGAATCTCATCAAGGCATTCATCATTTCAACTGAAGCCCTAGCCAGTCAACTGCAAAGTCAATTGTGGATTTGGAGGGTGGGAGTGATTAGAAATACTCCATTCATGTTCAAACAAGTCTCATTTGACATTTCAAATACTCACATTGAAGGATTTGAGGTCATACCAAAAGTTTCCAAAGGGAAAAGTGACTTATGGTTTCAAGTTTCCAAAAAATGGCAAGTTTTTGGAACGACTTCAACTCAACTTTCCATTGTCAAAAAATCTTCAAATGGAATTTCGTTCAACATGAAAGTTGTAGATCTTTCTCTCCCATTTCCAAAAAGTCCAAGATCGTGAGAATCGGATGAACGGTTGAGGAGATATGATCAAATTACCACCGAGCGTGCATGGCAAAATTTTCCATGTATCGATACATACGAGTTTCGCATCGATGCATGCAAGGCAAAAAGGGCTATGTATCGATGCACACGAGTTATGTGTCGATGCATACTGTTAAAAAGTGCTATGTATTGATACAAACAAGTTACGCATCGATGCATACTGTTAAAAAATGCTATGTATCGATGCATACGAGTTATGTGTCGATGCATACTGTTAAAAAGTGCTGTGTATTGATACAAACAAGTTACGCATCGATGCATACTGTTAAAAAGTGTTATGTATCGATGCATACGAGTTTGGCATCGATGCATACTGTTAAATATGTGCTATGCATTGATGCAGAAGCTTGGGTATCAACACATAACTCTGTTTTGATCATGCATTGTTTACTGTTCACGTCCATATTACTTCATGCACCACTAATTGGCAGATTTGCAAAACACCTTGGTTTTCATTAATCCCTTGGCATCTGCTTAATTGTGATTAGCAAGCATCATTAGTGCATCATATATATAGACTAATCATAACAGAAACAGCTAATCACAATTCATTTTCTCAGATCCAAACCAAAAATTCTCAAAATTCTCTCAAAATTCTTCAAACTTTTTCTCATTTTTTCCTTCGAATTTCATGATTCTTTTTGGTTTCTCTTGTGTTAATCATCATTTGTAGGTGTTATTGAGGAACTGTTGCAGGAGAAATCGTGAAGAACTTGGCTAAACCGCAACTGTCATCACCTTGTTCATCCATGGCATCTTGAAGTTTCTACATCATCAAGTTGTGTCGAGCTAAACTTCTACTTGCATTCATCTTCCACAACACCATAGGACATCTGTTTTGACAATTGGAGGCTCGAAAAGCTCAAGAACACGAACTGCACATTCATAAGGTGAGATTTCGAATCCTTCGATTCTTGAAATCAGCATGTGGTTTAGGTAGATCGTGGAACATAGATTACACTGCAACTTAGATCATGAATTTTCGTTAGGTATTGATGAAGTTATGTGGATCTGAATGTTTGACTGTGAAACTTTCTTGGCTCGATCCGTGAGATTTAGGAACTTGTAGGTTAGATCATGGACATATTCGCATTCCTCGTTCTTAGACGATTCCAACGAATATTCATTTGTTCATTTTGGTGATGATTCGATGTTCATCGTGTCCTTGTGTTTCTGGTAAAGAAGATGAAGTTCCTGGAGAAAATAACCTGTTTGATCCGAAATTCTGTTTGAAAATTTGAATAGGATGTTTCCCGCGGTACTGTTCACGTAATTACAGATATGCCATTAATGAAAACCAATTTAATTTATATTATTCCAAAAAATCATAAAAAATACATGTGACCTTAGAAAAATCATATAAAACCATAGAAAAATCAGAAAATTGTGAAAATAATTTTGTTGACTTTGTGGTTGACTGTAGATGATTTTTGACCTATTGGTCAAAGTTGTGCTTGGTATATTTTTCATTTGACCTAGGGTTTCTTCCACATGTGCATAATTTGATACCTTTGAATGATTTGATCATGAAATCCTCATATTGTATGATAAATGGCTGAAAATTTTTGTGTTGATTGTTGACTGGCTGAGGTTTTTTTCCATGTAAATTTCTTGAGTTTTTGATACCTGGCCATGGAGTTATGAATTTTTGAACTTAGGTGTGACAATTGGTGTCACACCTCTTGATGCCAATTTGTTGGATTTTTTAGTATGACTTATCCTTGTTAGAATTGATTGAAATTTGGTATGGATGCTCATTAACATGTTAGGATCCTTTGTGAATTTTTGTGGAATTGTTCATTGTGTTTTCTAATTGATCATGATTTTTCATTTCTGATGTTCATTTGTGCATGCTCATATGACCTAGGTTGGTAGAATCATTGTAAAATGCTCATAGTGTATTGGAAACTCATGAAATTTGATATGCTTGTAATAGACACATGTTAGGACCTCCCTGTTTTGGTCTCATCCATTTCTTTGTTGTTTTCATTGAATTATGAATTTTTGAAGTGGAAGTATGTGTTGATGTTGTGATTTGTAGCCTATAATTGTGCCTGTTTTTGTTGATTTTCATTGACATGGTTCCATTTGCCCAATTAAGCTGAAATTTGGTGTGCCATACCTGGATTAGGTCCTGTTTAGGTGGAAATTGTTTGAGAATTTTTGGGATTGTGTTGATGTGGATTTGAATGCAATAATTCTGTTTGTAGGCTTAGTGCTTCCTTTGAACTAGTTTGCCTTATTTTGTGCATAGAATGAGCATGATGAATGATATGACCATGAAATTTGGTAGAATAGTTCCTGACCTGTGTAGCTTTCATTTGGCTTTGGTCCTACTAATTTCCCATGTAACGTCACTGTTTACCATTTGATTGAAGTTAGTGTACATTTTGTGACTTCATTCGGTTGTGGTTTTGCATGCTTAGACATGTTGAATTAATTCCCGTAGTTCCATTTATCCAAATTGCTTGAAAATTGACATGTAGCTTGTTGAATGTCCTCCGTTTAGGATATAATTTTTGTGGAATTTTCCATGCTGTTTTGATATTTTTTGTGATGTGATCTTGCTGATTGCTCATATGTGGTTTAACATTGCTCACTTTGCCTTACATGTTGCATAGATTGAGATGTGTACATAGTTTGGATATGGGACCAATTGGGATCCCTTTGTTATTGAAATAGCTTGACTTTGATCATAAATTGGTTGCTGTTTTAAGATTTTTCCATCTTTTTGACCCTAGGCTAGTCCTAGTGGTCATGTTACTTACATTTGAATGTGATTGTGGCTTTTCAGGTTAAGAGGTTAAGGCTTAAGGATATTGTTTCGCATTTGGGATGTTTTGCTTGATACTTGTAAACTAATGTGGCTGTTTTGTAGGATGTTGGTCCACATGGACTTGTGCTATGCACACCATTGTTTGATTGGGATTGTTAATTGGTCATTATATTGTTGTCTGATTATGAATGGGATGCTGATTCTGTTTGACTTTTGTACAGGTACGCTTAGTTGCTCAGTTCTCTTAAGAACTTGCATTGCTTTGCTTATAAGCAATTGGCATTGAGGTATAGCTTCCTAACTTCATGTAGTCTGGAGACCCGGCTGTTACCGAGCCGGGCAAATTGTCTGAAGTCCTCCTTAAGAGGCAATGCTTGTGTATGTTTATATTTGTCCCAAGCAGGAAAAGTCCTCATTTGAGGCAATTGGTGGAAGGTAGGGATAAGCAATCTATCCCCCACTATTCTGTGAGTCTTCTCCTTGCTCCCATCACATGGTTGTAGCATTGAGATCCAAGCCCAAGATCTTGTACATCGTACAGTCGAGTCTATGTCCTGAGCGTAGAAGGGTCCCCCCATTCTGGACCCACGCTCCCTTGTCTGATGCTCTCTCTGACTTGAGATAGAAGCAATGAGGCACACCCCTCATCACCTTTCATCAGCTTCACCTTAGCCCCTCAATGGCAAGGTTAAGAGCTAACCTGACCCCGATACAGAGGCTTGTTTGTTGAGGTTGATATGACCCCTCGACTAAAGCTTAACCCTGATGTTTGAGCCCCTTGTTGGTGTGTTTATTTCATGCTGTATATGTTTGTGTGGTGTGATTGTATCCCCTAGGTTTACTAGACTCCGCGTAGTCTCGTTTGCATGTCAATTAAGGTAGCACGGTTCCTTCGTATAGGACTTCCTTTCTTGCTTGAGCTTTCCTAAAACACAAACAAACATTATCCCCTCTTAAGGATACGTCCACTCCTTCTACTACAGGTGAGTAAGTCTCCAAAGGTCGAGCATCCGGTAGATTGCGCAGTGACGTTGTCCACCTAAAAAACACAAACCAACAGGAATAGTTTAGCCGAACTACGGCAACTCTGATTCTCATGTCCAGATGAGATACGTAGGCACGAGATGCGATGTCTTGTCGAGTTTGACTAACAACTAACACTAATTCTTTTCTCTCGCCCTCGTTGCGATTGAGACCTCCCCTTTCTCTTGCCCAAGTTGCAATCGAGACCCTTCTTCTTGTTGCATGCTGTTGTGTGTTTTGGGTTCGGATGCTGACATAATTCCATCAATTGGTTGTCGGGCTCCATGTTTGCCCTTTTGAGTGTGTTTTGGGTTCGGATGCTGACATAATTCCATCAATTGGTGGTCAGGCTCCACGTTTGCCTCCTTGTGTGTGTTTTGGTTCGGATGCTGATGTAAGCCCAGTGATTGGCATTCAGGCTCCACGTTTGCCTTTGCCTGTGGTTGTTTGTGTGCGTGTTAGCCGAGCTACGAATGCTCTGATTCTCCTTCGTCCAAAGGAGATACGTATGCATAGGATGCGACATCCTAGCGAGCATGTGTCGTTTCCCTAGTCCGAACTACTTAGACTCTGATGTCTATGCTTGATAGACTAAGTAGGCCCAGGATGCGATATCCTGCCGAGTCAGTTTCAGTCTGTTTTCCTGTGTCTCTTTCAGCCAGTTTATGTATGTGTGAGCAGTGTTTTAGCAACCATTTCCCTTCCTATTGTGCGTGGATCCCGTCGAGTACGACGGATGCGTAGGGGTGCTAATACCTTCCCTTCGCATAACCGACTCCCGATCCCATTCTCTTTGGTCGCGAGACCACGTCTTTTCCAGGTTTACTTCGAGCGTTTCCTTTCCCTCTTTTGGGATAAATAACGCACGGTGGCGGCTCTGTTGTTCTTCGTTTCCCGCCGGTTTTTCGCGTAATGCGACAGCTGGCGACTCTGCTGGGGACGTTAGAGGAGTTGACCTGTGCTGGTCCTTCTTCCCTAAGCGAGTCTCTCCTAGCGCTCTTAGGTTAGGGCTTTGGTTGCTATTTGCTGTTATTTATTGCATTCATTTCATTTATTGTTTGCATTCAATGTGTGCATTAATGTTTGCATTCATTCATTTCATCTGCTGTGCTGGCTGTGTTTCTCTGCTTGGGGGTGGGAAGTACTTGAGGTAAAAGGCCCAATACCCAGGCTATGAGTGCAATCTAGGAAACCTAGGAATAGAGTGATTCATGGGAAGCGGGTGGTATGGCGCCACTTAGCGGAACATTGATATCACGAGCAGTTCAGACCCTGGTGGGGTATCATCGTTACATACTTCGGGTGTGTATATGATGGTATTCTGCGAAAGGTTATTTATGCTGCGTTTCTCTTGACCTTACCCTGGCCTAGATGACACCCGTGAGTGGGGAGGGAATGATCATTCTAACAGGTACCGATGGTGACTGTTGGTGACTGTTGGTGACTGATGGTGACTCAGAATTCTGTTGGTGACTTATCTTCTCAGATCAGGTTCAGATGACAGTTGACCAGTTGACTTTGGGGTTTCAGATGATTGTGATCAGAATTCGAGCCGAAGCTTCGATCCTGTGTTTAGAGATGCACAGCTTGCCAGTCGTGTCTGCATCATGTGCATCATAGCATGTTTATTTTTCAAAAGAAACGCAATCAACAAAAAAAAAGAGAATCAATAAAAAAATTTTGAAAAAAAAAAAAGGAGAAAAAAAATGATCTCTGCATGCATATCATTTCTCAGGTACATTCCAGAGTCTGTGCACTGATAGATCCGGGTGATCATTTACAGATGAAATTGTTGGTTTCATTCGGTACTCATTGCTCTGGTATACTGTGCCGTTGCTGCGGATTGCTTTTTTTCGAAGATGAATCAGACTCTTTGAAGGCCTGAGAAATGATCATTATCATGTGCATCATATGCATTAGCATCATAATCATAACATTTGCATAACAGGTGTTCTGGTTCGGACTTCTCACTCTGGTTCCTGTGTCAGGCAGGATAGCTGATCAGCGACCACACCGGTACTCCACAAGACTCAATCAGCGAAGAAGCATGGATCAGGTTCAGGCTGAGATGGCTGAGATGAGGGCGAACATGGCCCAATTTTTGACGATGATGCAAGGGGTTGCTCAGGGTCAGGAGGAGCTCCGTGCTCTGGTTCAGAGACAGGAAACGGTTATTCGGGCGTCTAACCATGGTTCACCTGTTGCTCCACCTGGTTTCGAAAATGCCAATGTTGCTGCTGCTCCTGTTTATGGTTACGCCACTGGAGAAGAACTCAGGGGTATAAAGGTTGATGGTCAGCCTCTTGCTGCAGAGGTTAATGCCAGAGCTACCAGGGCTCCGGCGCGTCATCCAGCTCCTTTTGTTGATAGACAAGAAGACATGTTCACAATGATGGGAGAGGACGATGGTGATGTTGCTAGAATGGAAGATAGAGATCGTAAGGTCGATGCCCTGGCTGAAAAAATTCGGGCGATGGAATGCCAGAACTCTCTGGGGTTCGATGTCACGAATATGGGGTTAGTGGAAGGTCTGAGGATTCCCCACAAATTCAAAGCGCCCACCTTTGACAAGTACAACGGTACTTCTTGCCCTCGCACTCATGTGCAGGCTTACTATCGGAAGATCTCGGCATATACAGATGACGAGAAAATGTGGATGTACTTCTTTCAAGATAGCCTATCTGGGGCATCTCTGGATTGGTACATGGAACTCAAGCGAGACTCTATCCGATGCTGGAGGGATCTGGGAGAAGCTTTTCTCAGACAATATAAACACAATATGGATATGGCACCGAGCCGGACTCAGCTGCAGAGTCTGTGCCAGAAGAATAATGAAAGCTTCAAAGAATACGCCCAGAGGTGGCGTGAGCTTGCTGCCAGAGTTCAACCCCCTATGCTGGAGAGGGAGTTGACTGATATGTTCATTGGCACACTGCAGGGAGTGTTCATGGACCGAATGGGGAGTTGCCCATTCGGAAGCTTCTCTGATGTGGTAATCTGCGGTGAAAGAACCGAGAGCTTGATCAAGGCCGGGAAGATCAATGATGTGGGTTCCTCTTCATCAAAGAAACCTTTCTCTGGGGCACCTCGCCGTAGAGAAGGTGAAACCAGTGCTGTTCAGCATCGCCGAGGGCCGAACAGAAATCAGCATCAGTATAGACAGGTTGCTGCAGTGACCATCCCTGCACCGCAACAACGTCCACCTCCTCAACAACCAAGACAACAACAACAACAGCAACAACGTCCTTATCAGCCGAGGCAGAGGCTGCAACCGGATAGAAGGTTTGACCCGCTACCTATGTCATATGCTGAGCTTCTACCTGAGTTGCTCAGATTGGGTTTCGTGGAATTGAGAACTATGGCTCCACCGACTGTCTTGCCACCTGGGTATGACGCAAATGTCCGGTGCGATTTCCATTCTGGAGCACCCGGGCATAATATAGAGAAGTGTCGGGCTTTCCAGCACAAAGTCCAAGATTTGATCGATTCTAAGACGATCAATTTCTCCCCTGTGCCGAATGTTGTAAACAACCCTATGCCCGCGCATGGTGCTCATAGGGTAAATTATATTGAAGGGGCTGAATCCGAGGATTTGGTGACCAGTGTTGAAGAGATTCAGACTTCTTTGCTGGTAGTTAAAGACCGTCTGCTGAATAGTGGTGTTCATCCGGGCTGTGATAGAGACTGTGTGGGCTGTGCGGAGGCTGAGAACGGTTGTGATCTACTGAGGGCTGGTATCCAGGGTTTGATGGATCGAGGCCATGTTCAGTTTGGTAGGGCCGATAACAGAGATCATGGGGCAGTGTCTACTGTCACCATCTTTTTCAAGCCATCTGAAGGGCGGGTGCCTACAACGAGTGGTACTCCGGTTACCATACCCGCACCAGCTGCTGCCAATACTCCTACAACAATCGTCGCTCCGGTTAGAAGGGCCGAGAATAATAATGCTGTGCCTTGGAGGTATGACAACGCCTACCGAAGCAACAGGAGGGCTGAGAACAGGGTCAAGCCTTCAAATCAAGCGCCCGTGACGATTTTTGCACCTGCTAGTAAAGCCCCGGTCGTTGTGAGTCCTGCTGTGGACAACGTGGGTGGACCCGGAGGCTTTACCCGTAGTGGTCGGCTGTTTGCGCCTCAACAGTTGAGGGATGCCAATGCTGAGGCATCTATTAAAGCTAAGGGCAAACAGGCCGTGGTCGATGAAGTTCCTGCTCAAGCGAATGTGCCTGGTGGCTCGTTTGAGAAGGATGTGGAGGAATTCATGAGGATAATCAAGAAGAGCGACTACAAGATTGTAGATCAGCTCAATCAAACTCCCTCCAAAATCTCTATACTTTCTCTGCTGTTGTGTTCTGAGGCACATAGAAACGCCTTGCTGAAGATGTTAAATATGGCGTATGTACCTCAGGAGATTTCTGTCAATCAGCTTGAAGGTGTAATTGCTAATGTGAGTATCCGACACGGCGTGGGATTCACAGATCTTGATTTGACACCTGAGGGGCGGAATCACAACAAGGCCTTGCACATCACCATGGAGTGCAAGGGGGCTGTGCTGTCACATGTCTTGGTAGACACCGGATCTTCGTTGAACGTGCTGCCGAAGCAGATCTTGAAGAAGATACCGATTGAAGGGGTTGTGCTGACGCCGAGTGACCTAGTTGTTCGTGCATTTGATGGATCCAAGCGTTCTGTCTTTGGTGAAATCACTCTGCCTATAAGGATAGGTCCGGAGGAGTTTGACATTGTCTTCTATGTCATGGACATCCAGCCTGCTTACAGTTGCCTTCTGGGACGTCCATGGATCCATGCAGCAGGAGCGGTCTCGTCGACTCTCCACCAGAAGCTCAAATACGTCTGGAACGGTCAGATTGTGACCGTGTGCGGTGAAGAGGATATCTTGGTGAGTCATCTGTCCTCATTCAAATATGTTGAGGTGGATGGCGAGATCCACGAAACTCTGTGCCAGGCGTTCGAGACGGTGGCTATTGAGAAGGTGGCCTACGCTGAGCAGAAGAAGCCAGGTGCTTCGATCACTTCTTACAAGCAAGCTAAGGAAGTGGTTAACTCTGGTAGAGCTGAGGGCTGGGGCAAGATGGTGGACTTGCCTGTCAAAGAGGACAAATTTGGCATCGGTTATGAGCCTCTCCGAGCAGAGCAAGGGGCAGCAGGTCCAAGTACCTTCACCAGCGTTGGGCTGATGAATCATGGTGATGTCTTTGCTACTGAGGGTGAAGATGTCGACAGCGATTGTGATCTCGACTGCTGGGTCCGCCCGAGTGCGCCAGGGGAAGTGATCAACAACTGGACTGCCGAGGATATAGTCCAAGTTACTCTTCAGACAGAGTAATTTTCTTTTGTTTTTTCATTCTGCACAAAACCCTACGTTCTGCCCAAGACGTAGTGGTTCATTGTAGGGCCACATGTTTTCATTGTTTATCATTAATAAAGGACGTTTTGCAAACAATTTTGTGATCCCTGTCTTTCTATTTTGTTTTTCATTTTTTAAAAAAAATAAAAATGGCAATGTTTTTGTTTTTGTGACTTTCTTGAACTCTTTTTCTAAAATAAAGCATCAACATGCAGAAATGATCTTATGGCATCCACTGTGAACCAATCTGTTATGGCTCAGTATGATTTCGACAATCCCATCTACCAAGCTGAAGAGGAGAGTGATGAAGACAGTGAACTCCCGAAAGAATTGGCTAGATTGTTGAAGCAGGAGGAAAGGGTTATCCAACCTCATCAGGAGGAATTGGAGATTGTGAATCTTGGTACTGAGGACGCCAGAAGGGAGATCAAGATTGGGGCTGCTTTGAAACCTGAGGTCAAGAGCAGGTTGATTGAGATGCTGAGAGAGTACATGGAGATATTCGCCTGGTCCTATCAAGATATGCCTGGGCTGAATACTGATATTGTGGTTCATAGACTACCTCTCAAAGATGATTGTCCTTCGGTCAAGCAGAAGCTTCGTAGAACGAGTCCTGATATGGCAGTGAAAATCAAGGAAGAGGTTCAGAAGCAGTTCGATGCTGGTTTCTTGTCAGTAACTACTTACCCGCCGTGGGTTGCCAACATCGTTCCTGTGCCGAAGAAGGATGGCAAAGTCAGGATGTGTGTCGATTACCGGGATTTGAATAGGGCCAGTCCGAAAGATGATTTCCCATTACCTCACATTGATGTATTGGTGGATAATACGGCTAAATCCTCGGTATTCTCTTTCATGGATGGTTTCTCGGGCTATAATCAGATCAAGATGGCGCCAGAGGACATGGAAAAGACGACATTCATTACACCTTGGGGCACGTTCTGCTATAAGGTAATGCCATTTGGGCTGAAGAATGCCGGTGCTACCTATCAGAGAGCTATGACGACTCTCTTTCATGACATGATGCACAAAGAGATTGAAGTGTACGTGGATGATATGATTGCGAAGTCGCAGACAGAAGAGGAGCACCTGGTTAATTTGCAGAAGTTGTTTGACAGGTTGGTCAAGTTCAAACTGAGGCTGAACCCAAACAAGTGTACGTTTGGGGTGAGATCAGGGAAGCTGTTAGGCTTCATTGTCAGTGAGAAAGGGATTGAGGTTGATCCAGCTAAAGTCAAAGCTATTCAGGAGATGCCTGAACCAAAAAACAGAAAAGCAGGTTCGTGGGTTTTTAGGGAGATTGAACTACATTGCAAGGTTTGTATCTCACCTAACTGCCACGTGTGAGCCAATTTTCAAATTGCTTAGAAAGAATCAGGCGATCAAGTGGAATGATGATTGTCAGAAAGCTTTTGACAAGATTAAAGAGTATTTACAAAAACCTCCAATCCTGATCCCTCCGGTTCCAGGGAGACCGCTGATAATGTACCTGTCAGTTACCGAGAACTCGATGGGGTGTGTATTGGGACAGCATGACGAGTCTGGTCGAAAAGAGCATGCCATATACTACCTCAGCAAAAAGTTTACCGACTGTGAAACAAGATACTCACTGCTCGAGAAAACTTGCTGTGCTTTGGCCTGGGCTGCTCGCCGACTAAGGCAGTATATGTTGAACCATACTACCTTGTTGATTTCTAAGATGGATCCAGTCAAATACATCTTTGAGAAGCCGGCTCTCACCGGACGTGTTGCCCGTTGGCAGATGATCTTAACTGAGTATGATATCCAGTACACGTCTCAAAAGGCTATCAAAGGTAGTGTTTTGTCAGACTATCTCGCCGAACAACCGATCGACGACTATCAGCCTATGATGTTTGAATTCCCTGATGAAGACATCATGTATCTTAAGATGAAAGATTGTGACGAGCCTCTTGTCGAGGAAGGACCGGATCCTGATGACAAGTGGACCTTGATGTTTGATGGGGCTGTCAATGTGAATGGTAATGGTGTTGGTGCGGTGCTGATCAATCCTAAAGGTGCTCATATGCCTTTTTCTGCCAGATTGACTTTTGATGTCACCAACAACGAAGCTGAGTATGAGGCTTGTATCATGGGGATAGAAGAAGCCATCGATCTGAGGATCAAAACTCTTGACATATTTGGAGATTCTGCTCTAGTGATCAATCAGGTCAATGGAGATTGGAATACGAACCAGCCGCATTTGATTCCGTATAGAGATTACACCAGAAGAATACTGACGTTCTTCATGAAGGTGAAATTGTACCATGTCCCCCGGGACGAGAATCAGATGGCGGATGCTTTGGCTACTTTATCGTCCATGATAAAAGTTCATTGGTGGAATCATGTGCCACATATTGTTGTGAATCGACTCGAGAGGCCTGCGTATGTGTTTGCAGCCGAGTCTGTTGTTGCTATTGATGATAAGCCGTGGTATTATGACATCAAGAACTTCCTCAAGACTCAGGAGTATCCTGAAGGTGCATCGAAGAATGATAAGAAAACCCTGAGAAGGCTAGCTGGAAGCTTTTATTTGAATCAGGATGAGGTGTTGTACAAACGGAACTTTGACATGGTCTTGCTCAGATGCGTGGATAGACATGAAGCAGACATGTTGATGCAAGAAGTGCACGAGGGTTCGTTTGGTACCCATGCTGGTGGTCATGCAATGTCGAAGAAATTGTTGAGAGCCGGTTATTACTGGATGACTATGGAATCCGATTGCTTCAAGTACGCTCGGAAATGCCATAAGTGCCAGATATATGCTGATAAGGTGCATGTGCCACCAAGCCCGTTGAATGTCATGAACTCGCCTTGGCCGTTCGCCATGTGGGGCATTGATATGATTGGGAAGATTGAACCGACTGCTTCGAATGGACATCGCTTCATCTTGGTTGCGATTGATTACTTCACCAAATGGGTGGAAGCAGCTTCCTACGCCAACGTTACCAAACAAGTGGTTGCCCGGTTCATCAAGAAGGAAATCATCTGTCGTTACGGAGTTCCTGAGAGAATCATCACTGACAATGGTTCGAATCTCAACAACAAGATGATGAAGGAACTGTGTAGAGATTTCAAGATCGAACATCACAATTCTTCTCCTTACAGACCAAAGATGAATGGCGCTGTAGAGGCGGCTAATAAGAACATCAAGAAGATTGTGCAAAAGATGGTCGTCACGTACAAGGATTGGCATGAGATGCTGCCTTTCGCTTTGCATGGGTACCGTACCTCAGTGCGTACGTCGACCGGGGCAACCCCGTACTCCCTTGTGTATGGTATGGAAGCAGTCCTACCAGTTGAAGTGGAGATCCCTTCTCTGAGGGTGTTATTGGATGTCAAGCTGGACGAAGCCGAGTGGATTCGTACAAGGTTTAATGAGTTAAGCCTTATCGAAGAGAGACGGTTAGCAGCTGTGTGCCATGGGCAGTTATATCAGAGAAGGATGAAGCGAGCCTTTGATCAGAAAGTGCGTCCTCGGACATTTCAAACTGGTGATCTAGTTTTGAAGAGGATCCTCCCTCCCGGTACAGATAACAGGGGCAAGTGGACTCCTAATTATGAAGGTCCATATGTTGTGAAGAAGGTTTTCTCCGGTGGAGCCTTGACGCTTACAACAATGGACGGTGAAGATTTTCCGTCCCCTGTTAACTCAGATGTAGTCAAAAAATACTTCGCGTAAATTGACCCGCTGGACAAAAAGAACAAAAGAGTCCAGGCAAAAAAGGGCATCCCGGCGAACCAAAAACAGAAAGAAAAGGTTCGGGCAAAAATTAGGGATAAAATGAAGAAGAATTTGTACACCCGATGAGTCGAAAACCCGCAATGGGCGGCTTAGGCAAAAATGGGTATCCCGGTGGATTGAAGACCCGAAAGGGCGGTCCAGCCAAAAGAGGGATTAAAGCGAAGACTACAGTCTGAGTGACCTGTACTTCATCGCGCTTCATTCGTCTGCCATCTTGAAAGATGTGATCGGTCCAGTCGTTCTTCTCAGAAAGCAAGGAGTTGGGAGGAAAACTGATGATCTATGAGTTATAACAGAATTGGGAAATAGTGGATGCCGTATTCACATTGCCATTAGGATAGTTTATTTTCCTTTTGTGCGCGATTACCTCTTTCTAGGAATTGCTTCCCGATGTATTCGCCTTTTCAGGCACGTTTTCAATCAATAAAAGTCGTTATTCAGATAAATAGCTCTCTTGTTTTTATTTTTACTGTTTTGTTTGCAAAAACGTCCGATTTTTTGATAAGCATTGCATATAATAAAACATGAAGGCTTAACAATAACCTGCAGAAGGATGAAACATTTGAAAATCATTTTGAATGATGAGGATACTTGAGCGTATCTTGTCCATATACCCCTGGGGCATTGTGTTTTGCTGTTTTACAGGTCGTCTTCTGTGATCACCTCCCCAGCAAGTTCTTCTCGGAGCAAGTTTGATATCTGTCGGAGCTGTATTCCCCTGCAGAGGTGTCTGTGGATGGTATCTTCTTTCCTCAGCAGATGTAAGGATTACATACCCCCAGCAGGCCTGTGTTGGCAGGTTTCCCCAGCGGAGTTTGTCATGAAGATTTTGTTTCCCAGCAGTTGGGTTTGTGATATGTTATCCCCAGCACGGCCGTGAGAGCTTCTCCCAGCAGGGTTGTGAAGGTCTATCTCCAGTATGACATGATGTGTTATCATCCCCACCAGAGTTGTTTCGCCTCAGCAGAGTGGTGTGGGTTTGTTCTTCAGCAAGTTCCCCGAGTGGAGCGGGTTTCGAAGAAATATTTCTCCAGCAGAGTTCACCCTACTTGTGGATTGGACGAGTTCCCGTGGCAGATCCGTATTGGTATCCCCAGCTGAGTTTAGTCTACCTAGGGATTGTGTGGGTCGTCCCCAGGGGAGTAAAAGTTATTCCTCAAGGCGGAGTTGTCATACCTGAGGTTTGGTTAAGTCTTCCCCCAGTGAAGTGCTATATCATCCTCCAATAAGGTGATCTTGTTACTCCAGAGAGTACTTATCCCCCGAAGAGTTGTTTGGTGTTGTCTTCCCCAGCGGAGTATTGTTTGCTTCCCAAGCGGAGTCCCCTAGTGGATTGAGTCCTGTGAAGGACGTCCCCAGCAAAGTTTATCCAGTTCCCGGCAGCAGTTTTGTTTCTCCAACGTGAGTGAGAAGTCGGTGCTTTCTCCGCAAAGCATTCCTAGATGAAGGCTCTCCCCGCAGAGTATTCCTCAGTCAGAGTCTCCCCGCCCAGTTGGAGTACCTGATCTTTTGGCTCCGTAGCCAGGGTGCATTTGCATTTTGCATGTAGTAATCATTGCATCCTCAAAACGCGTAGCATTTCCATTCAATGTGGAGCATTACGCCATAGAAAAATTCAAACATATGCATTCATGTGTGCCAAAACCCAATCAGACCGTATCCCCGGCAGAGGCGGACGTTTGTTTAACTTGTACAGCACGTTTGCTACAGTTGTTCCTGACAGCATTCAGGATTAATAATCCCCACAGAAGTTTATTTCCTCATCCGTTGGTGAAAGGAAAGCATGTTTCTCCCCAGTGAGACCTCCTGCCAGTATGTGGCCTTGCCCAGACATGTAAGACGTCAGTATCCTGTCAGCACTCGCGTGTGTGGTTTCTTTGGTGTCGGTAAACACCATCTTTCGGTGCTTTCCCAGTCATGCGTGGTGTCTGGTATTCTTTGGTGTCTGTAAACATCATCTTTCGATGTTCGTAACGTCGTCCTTCCTTCCCTAGTGAAGAGTCCTCCTCTCCGTTGGTGTCGATAAACGTCGAGTTTTTCCCAATCATCCGTTGATGATTTGGTTGTGTTCACTCTCCCCAGAAGAGTCCTCCTCTCCGTTGGTGTCGATAAACGTCGAGTTTTTCCTATGCGCCCGTTGGCGTATAGTTGATATTTTTCCCCGCAGGGTCGTCCCCAGAAGTTTTCTCCTCTCCGTTGGTGTCGATAAACGTCGAGTTTTTCCTGTGCGTCCTATGACGTATAGTTGATTGTCCCCCGCAGATCATTTGGTAATACCAGATGATTCCCCTCAGAATATTCCTCCTCTCCGTTGGTGTCGATAAACGTCGAGTTTTTCCTAGTCGTCCTATGATGCCTAGTTGTACCTTTCCCCAAGTGGATCTACCTCCCCGTTGGTTTCGATAAACGTTGTGTTTTTCTCATTCGTCCGATGACGTCTGATTGTATACCCTATTCCCAGTTCATTCATTAATGTCTGGTTGATTCCCAACCAGAATTCCCAGTAGACGTCCTATTCGGTTTTCGGTTGTGGTGCCTTTCCCTCGTGAAGTGGCTTTCTCCTTCTCCCTTTCGTCCTATGACGTCTGGCTGAGTTTTCTCCTTCTCCGTTGGTGTCGATAAACGTTGAGTCTCCCTCTCGTCCTATGACGTCTGGCTGAGTTTCCTCCTTCTCCGTTGGTGTCGATAAACGTTGAGTTTCCCTTTCGTCCTATGACGTCTTGGCTGAGTTTTCTCCTTCTCCGTTGGTGTCGATAAACGTTGAGTCTCCCTTTCGTCCTATGACGTCTGGCTGAGTTTTCTCCTTCTCCCTTTCGTCCTATGACGTCTGGTTGAGTCTCCCTTTCGTCCTATGACGTCTGGCTGAGTTTTCTCCTTCTCCCATTCATCCTATGATGTCTGGTTACCTCCCCGTTGGTCTTGGTAAACGTTGAGTTTTTCCCCATTACGTCCGCTGACGTATGGTTGTATCTCTCTCCCTTTCATCCTATGATGTCTGGTTACCTCTCCGTTGGTCTTGGTAAACGTTGAGTTTTTCCCCATTACGTCCGCTGACGTATGGTTGTATCCTTTCCTGGTTATCCCCAGTAGAGTTGAGTTACCTCTCCGTTGGTTTTGGTAAACGTTGAGTGTTTCCTAGTTGTCCGTTGGCATCTAGTTGAGATGATTCCTGTTCCCATGCATCGTGTGTCGATGCCTGGATGTGGTTGTACCTCTAACGAAGAAGAAAACAAAAAAGAATTTCCCAGCAGTGTGCAAATTTCTACGGTTCTTGGTATTCAATCCCTGTTTACCCTGAAAGTCTGACAGCCGTTGCTCTCATCCATTCGGGTTCCCAGTTGATTGAATAGGGGCAGCTGTAGCACCTCAAATTTGCACCCTATCATTTTGTACATTCATTTCATATTAGGTCATTAACATAACATGGTCCACTGCATAACATTGCATTGTCCATTTGCCCAAGTGCAAGCTCAGCTGACCAATTGGGTCAAACTGGTTAGGAGGATCAGTCAATCAGTCAAGCAAGTCATTGAGCAATAGATGGTGGCCATTCTTGAAGAATTTGGGCACCATGATCATTAATCAAGAGTTCACTTGAGTTGTGACATCATTTTGAATCAAAATCTCAAGTGGTAGAGGCTTGAATCTCATCAAGGCATTCATCATTTCAACTGAAGCCCTAGCCAGTCAACTGCAAAGTCAATTGTGGATTTGGAGGGTGGGAGTGATTAGAAATACTCCATTCATGTTCAAACAAGTCTCATTTGACATTTCAAATACTCACATTGAAGGATTTGAGGTCATACCAAAAGTTTCCAAAGGGAAAAGTGACTTATGGTTTCAAGTTTCCAAAAAATGGCAAGTTTTTGGAACGACTTCAACTCAACTTTCCATTGTCAAAAAATCTTCAAATGGAATTTCGTTCAACATGAAAGTTGTAGATCTTTCTCTCCCATTTCCAAAAAGTCCAAGATCGTGAGAATCGGATGAACGGTTGAGGAGATATGATCAAATTACCACCGAGCGTGCATGGCAAAATTTTCCATGTATCGATACATACGAGTTTCGCATCGATGCATGCAAGGCAAAAAGGGCTATGTATCGATGCACACGAGTTATGTGTCGATGCATACTGTTAAAAAGTGCTATGTATTGATACAAACAAGTTACGCATCGATGCATACTGTTAAAAAATGCTATGTATCGATGCATACGAGTTATGTGTCGATGCATACTGTTAAAAAGTGCTGTGTATTGATACAAACAAGTTACGCATCGATGCATACTGTTAAAAAGTGTTATGTATCGATGCATACGAGTTTGGCATCGATGCATACTGTTAAATATGTGCTATGCATTGATGCAGAAGCTTGGGTATCAACACATAACTCTGTTTTGATCATGCATTGTTTACTGTTCACGTCCATATTACTTCATGCACCACTAATTGGCAGATTTGCAAAACACCTTGGTTTTCATTAATCCCTTGGCATCTGCTTAATTGTGATTAGCAAGCATCATTAGTGCATCATATATATAGACTAATCATAACAGAAACAGCTAATCACAATTCATTTTCTCAGATCCAAACCAAAAATTCTCAAAATTCTCTCAAAATTCTTCAAACTTTTTCTCATTTTTTCCTTCGAATTTCATGATTCTTTTTGGTTTCTCTTGTGTTAATCATCATTTGTAGGTGTTATTGAGGAACTGTTGCAGGAGAAATCGTGAAGAACTTGGCTAAACCGCAACTGTCATCACCTTGTTCATCCATGGCATCTTGAAGTTTCTACATCATCAAGCTGTGTCGAGCTAAACTTCTACTTGCATTCATCTTCCACAACACCATAGGACATCTGTTTTGACAATTGGAGGCTCGAAAAGCTCAAGAACACGAACTGCACATTCATAAGGTGAGATTTCGAATCCTTCGATTCTTGAAATCAGCATGTGGTTTAGGTAGATCGTGGAACATAGATTACACTGCAACTTAGATCATGAATTTTCGTTAGGTATTGATGAAGTTATGTGGATCTGAATGTTTGACTGTGAAACTTTCTTGGCTCGATCCGTGAGATTTAGGAACTTGTAGGTTAGATCATGGACATATTCGCATTCCTCGTTCTTAGACGATTCCAACGAATATTCATTTGTTCATTTTGGTGATGATTCGATGTTCATCGTGTCCTTGTGTTTCTGGTAAAGAAGATGAAGTTCCTGGAGAAAATAACCTGTTTGATCCGAAATTCTGTTTGAAAATTTGAATAGGATGTTTCCCGCGGTACTGTTCACGTAATTACAGATATGCCATTAATGAAAACCAATTTAATTTATATTATTCCAAAAAATCATAAAAAATACATGTGACCTTAGAAAAATCATATAAAACCATAGAAAAATCAGAAAATTGTGAAAATAATTTTGTTGACTTTGTGGTTGACTGTAGATGATTTTTGACCTATTGGTCAAAGTTGTGCTTGGTATATTTTTCATTTGACCTAGGGTTTCTTCCACATGTGCATAATTTGATACCTTTGAATGATTTGATCATGAAATCCTCATATTGTATGATAAATGGCTGAAAATTTTTGTGTTGATTGTTGACTGGCTGAGGTTTTTTTCCATGTAAATTTCTTGAGTTTTTGATACCTGGCCATGGAGTTATGAATTTTTGAACTTAGGTGTGACAATTGGTGTCACACCTCTTGATGCCAATTTGTTGGATTTTTTAGTATGACTTATCCTTGTTAGAATTGATTGAAATTTGGTATGGATGCTCATTAACATGTTAGGATCCTTTGTGAATTTTTGTGGAATTGTTCATTGTGTTTTCTAATTGATCATGATTTTTCATTTCTGATGTTCATTTGTGCATGCTCATATGACCTAGGTTGGTAGAATCATTGTAAAATGCTCATAGTGTATTGGAAACTCATGAAATTTGATATGCTTGTAATAGACACATGTTAGGACCTCCCTGTTTTGGTCTCATCCATTTCTTTGTTGTTTTCATTGAATTATGAATTTTTGAAGTGGAAGTATGTGTTGATGTTGTGATTTGTAGCCTATAATTGTGCCTGTTTTTGTTGATTTTCATTGACATGGTTCCATTTGCCCAATTAAGCTGAAATTTGGTGTGCCATACCTGGATTAGGTCCTGTTTAGGTGGAAATTGTTTGAGAATTTTTGGGATTGTGTTGATGTGGATTTGAATGCAATAATTCTGTTTGTAGGCTTAGTGCTTCCTTTGAACTAGTTTGCCTTATTTTGTGCATAGAATGAGCATGATGAATGATATGACCATGAAATTTGGTAGAATAGTTCCTGACCTGTGTAGCTTTCATTTGGCTTTGGTCCTACTAATTTCCCATGTAACGTCACTGTTTACCATTTGATTGAAGTTAGTGTACATTTTGTGACTTCATTCGGTTGTGGTTTTGCATGCTTAGACATGTTGAATTAATTCCCGTAGTTCCATTTATCCAAATTGCTTGAAAATTGACATGTAGCTTGTTGAATGTCCTCTGTTTAGGATATAATTTTTGTGGAATTTTCCATGCTGTTTTGATATTTTTTGTGATGTGATCTTGCTGATTGCTCATATGTGGTTTAACATTGCTCACTTTGCCTTACATGTTGCATAGATTGAGATGTGTACATAGTTTGGATATGGGACCAATTGGGATCCCTTTGTTATTGAAATAGCTTGACTTTGATCATAAATTGGTTGCTGTTTTAAGATTTTTCCATCTTTTTGACCCTAGGCTAGTCCTAGTGGTCATGTTACTTACATTTGAATGTGATTGTGGCTTTTCAGGTTAAGAGGTTAAGGCTTAAGGATATTGTTTCGCATTTGGGATGTTTTGCTTGATACTTGTAAACTAATGTGGCTGTTTTGTAGGATGTTGGTCCACATGGACTTGTGCTATGCACACCATTGTTTGATTGGGATTGTTAATTGGTCATTATATTGTTGTCTGATTATGAATGGGATGCTGATTCTGTTTGACTTTTGTACAGGTACGCTTAGTTGCTCAGTTCTCTTAAGAACTTGCATTGCTTTGCTTATAAGCAATTGGCATTGAGGTATAGCTTCCTAACTTCATGTAGTCTGGAGACCCGGCTGTTACCGAGCCGGGCAAATTGTCTGAAGTCCTCCTTAAGAGGCAATGCTTGTGTATGTTTATATTTGTCCCAAGCAGGAAAAGTCCTCATTTGAGGCAATTGGTGGAAGGTAGGGATAAGCAATCTATCCCCCACTATTCTGTGAGTCTTCTCCTTGCTCCCATCACATGGTTGTAGCATTGAGATCCAAGCCCAAGATCTTGTACATCGTACAGTCGAGTCTATGTCCTGAGCGTAGAAGGGTCCCCCCATTCTGGACCCACGCTCCCTTGTCTGATGCTCTCTCTGACTTGAGATAGAAGCAATGAGGCACACCCCTCATCACCTTTCATCAGCTTCACCTTAGCCCCTCAATGGCAAGGTTAAGAGCTAACCTGACCCCGATACAGAGGCTTGTTTGTTGAGGTTGATATGACCCCTCGACTAAAGCCTAACCCTGATGTTTGAGCCCCTTGTTGGTGTGTTTATTTCATGCTGTATATGTTTGTGTGGTGTGATTGTATCCCCTAGGTTTACTAGACTCCGCGTAGTCTCGTTTGCATGTCAATTAAGGTAGCACGGTTCCTTCGTATAGGACTTCCTTTCTTGCTTGAGCTTTCCTAAAACACAAACAAACATTATCCCCTCTTAAGGATACGTCCACTCCTTCTACTACAGGTGAGTAAGTCTCCAAAGGTCGAGCATCCGGTAGATTGCGCAGTGACGTTGTCCACCTAAAAAACACAAACCAACAGGAATAGTTTAGCCGAACTACGGCAACTCTGATTCTCATGTCCAGATGAGATACGTAGGCACGAGATGCGATGTCTTGTCGAGTTTGACTAACAACTAACACTAATTCTTTTCTCTCGCCCTCGTTGCGATTGAGACCTCCCCTTTCTCTTGCCCAAGTTGCAATCGAGACCCTTCTTCTTGTTGCATGCTGTTGTGTGTTTTGGGTTCGGATGCTGACATAATTCCATCAATTGGTTGTCGGGCTCCATGTTTGCCCTTTTGAGTGTGTTTTGGGTTCGGATGCTGACATAATTCCATCAATTGGTGGTCAGGCTCCACGTTTGCCTCCTTGTGTGTGTTTTGGTTCGGATGCTGATGTAAGCCCAGTGATTGGCATTCAGGCTCCACGTTTGCCTTTGCCTGTGGTTGTTTGTGTGCGTGTTAGCCGAGCTACGAATGCTCTGATTCTCCTTCGTCCAAAGGAGATACGTATGCATAGGATGCGACATCCTAGCGAGCATGTGTCGTTTCCCTAGTCCGAACTACTTAGACTCTGATGTCTATGCTTGATAGACTAAGTAGGCCCAGGATGCGATATCCTGCCGAGTCAGTTTCAGTCTGTTTTCCTGTGTCTCTTTCAGCCAGTTTATGTATGTGTGAGCAGTGTTTTAGCAACCATTTCCCTTCCTATTGTGCGTGGATCCCGTCGAGTACGACGGATGCGTAGGGGTGCTAATACCTTCCCTTCGCATAACCGACTCCCGATCCCATTCTCTTTGGTCGCGAGACCACGTCTTTTCCAGGTTTACTTCGAGCGTTTCCTTTCCCTCTTTTGGGATAAATAACGCACGGTGGCGGCTCTGTTGTTCTTCGTTTCCCGCCGGTTTTTCGCGTAATGCGACACCTACCAGCTGTAAGACCCTAATTTTGTCCCTAAGATCCCTCATGGCATCATAACATTGCATTTGCATTGCCTCAAGGATCACTAGCATCTTGATTCCCTTTACCCTTGGGGTGGGACTTCTTGAGAGTGGTTTGAGATCACCTTGCATGCTTGAATTGTATATCATTGCTTTTCTTATTTTGTTCACTAACCAAAAGCACAAAAATATGTCACTAACATCTTTTGTTTGTAGCTTGAGCAATCACAAGGTCCAAAGCTTCAAGAAGATCCTTTGTATAGAGATATGGCCAAGAGAAGATGATAGCAAGCATGGTAATGGTTCCCAAAGCTCTCATCCATCAAATATGCCTCCCTAGTATCTCAATTCATCATTTTGATCAAAGCAAGTCAAAGGATTTGAGGTTGGTTCCCCAAAGAAACCCTAATTCATCTGTGCACCACAATGCCTTGCTCATGAAGCAACCTCAGCCCATGATCAAATGAAATCAAGGGAAGTTCTTTAATTCATCATTTCATGCATATTTGAACTTATTTGAGTGTTCTCAATCATCAATTCATCAAGATATGAGTCATGGACTTGAGAAGTTGATCAGTCAATTCATCTAACTATTTTGAAATGCACTGAGACCTAAAGTTTTATGTGTTGGTCAAATGGAGATGGTTCCAAAAGGAAAAATGTTCTTAAGGACAATATGAACAAATTTCATGTTCTCCAAAAATTGATTTGACGCTTGGAAGGCCATCTCCCATTCCAATACATTAGAGGTTATTTTGACTGAAACCCTAATTTTGGGTCAACTTCCCAAGGACATAACTCATTCATTTTTTATGATTTTGAGGTGGGATCAAATTTATTGGAAAGCTTAAGATGTCTAATTCAAATGTTATGTTGAACAAAATTTCAAACTCTCAAAGGAAATACATGTGATAATGCAAGACATTATAGGTCCTTTTGGGCCAAATGCATTAAAAGGCAAAAAAGTCCAACTTCAAGTGCCCATAACTCTTTCATAAAAAATCCAAATGATGCAAAATTTAAGTCCATTTTGATTGTCTTGAAAACATCTATAACGTTATGTTGGAGATTATTTCATTTGAAGCTTAACAAAACAGAAGGGCTTGAACATGGGCCAAATTTGGAAACCTTGCATTGACATTTTTTGCACACCACAATTTAAACTCAAACTTCACTAATTTCCACACTTCAAATGAATTTTTGTCCAACATAACATTTTTTCCTTATATAAAGACCTTTCCAACCATTACCCACATGCTTATGTTTGGATTTTCTAATTGGCATTTTCGAAGAGGTGAATGTTAGGTTCAATTGTGGAATTCATGTTGAAATCTTGATGCACAAGCAAGTTCAAAGCAAACTACACGTCCATTTCAATCTAGACTGAGCTTAGCTTGCAATTGGCATTGTTTTTGGGCCTTGTGCATGATCATGCAAGGATTATCCATGTTCATGCACACGGATTGGATCATGATTTCCTTGCCACCCACTCTATAAATAGAGACCTCATTCCATTCAAAAGGGATCCCCGATTCAACCTATTATGCTGCACAAATCTCTCCATAGCCATTACTAAAGGAATTTCAATTTTCTTCTAAAAAATTCAGATCTGAATTTCAACTTCCTTGGTTGATTTTCAGACCTATAATTCCTCAGCCTTGCTTCCTCTTCATCACTAGATCTCATTGCAAGCTTTGGTTATGAAAGATCGTGCTCTCCATACCTGCATTTCAAAGGTGGATATCAGAACTTTTTCTCTTCGAAACTCTTTGATCCTTGCTTATTTCTTGAGTTCCTTGGTCTGGCTGAAGTCCTCTCAATAGAGGCATTTGATTTGTGCTTTCAATTTTGTAAAAACATGAAGTTCATGATGAACACCATCATACTTCCATCTCTGATTTCTCCATTTATAGAAATCTAGAGTGTAAGTGAATGGTATAGGAGTGATGTACATCACTTCCTCTTTCGATTGATGCCTGGATCGCATGTTTTGGCGCACATTTGCTCTTCTGCAAATTTGAGCTCTCACCGGAGCTAGCCGGAGAAGACGGTGGCGCTGGCCACCGTCGCAACTCCAGATCCAATCGTGGCCATCCGTTTCTATTTCCAGATCTAATCCTGGCTGTCCAAACTTATGACTTATTTAAATACCACGTGTGGTTGCATTGACTGTGGAACACGTTGGACGCGCGCCTCTGGATGCTTGGATCTGCCAGCTCAATTAATGAGCTCAGATCCAAGGGCTCTCGTTTTTTGCCATTTCTAATTTCTGATTTCTATTTTCTTTATTTCTTTTAATTCCAATTATTTTCAAAAATCAATATCTCTCTCATTTTGAATCCAAAAATTATGGGACTAATTGCACTAGTCTCCAAATAAATTCTAGTTTTCATTTCTGATTTTTAATAATTTTTATTTTGTCATTAGATATTTTTTGTGAATTTTCTCTTTTCCGGTGGTTTTTAATTCATTTTAAATAGTTTTTGATGTTCAAAAAATACAAAAATATTTTACTAACCTATTTGAATGATGATGGATCTATAAAAAATATTCTCATCAATTTTTAAATTGATTTGAGATTTATTTGAGATTTTAGTTCAATTAGGTTATTTTTATTCATTTTTAATTGGTTAAAAATAGTTTCTGACTTTTAAAAATGCTGAGATTTTTTGTCAAACTTTGTTTGACCTTGTTGAACTTGGGATAAATTGCTTGGACCTTTCAAGGTTGATTTGAAGTGATTTTGAAGTTTGACCTTTCTTTTATTTTTAATTCAAGTTTATTTTAATATTAAAAATGCCAAAAATATTTTGCTTATTGTTTGATTTCCAATCTTCATCTCATTTCTGATTTCTTATTGTTTGACTTTAACTTTCAATGTCATTTGGTCAATACATATGGATTGGTACATCTTATTTCATTTAATACATTTTGATCTTTCCATTTCCTTATCCTTTCTGCATCCATTCTCCATCTCCTTCTTCTTCTTCTTCTTTCTTTTTTTGATCAATAAGTGGAAGGTTGATAAGTTAGCATTGATTAGGGAGACTTAATCTTCCTTGATTCAAATCTAATTCATCTTGATCAATTGATCAAGTGAATGGCTTTGCATTAAGGATAGGTTGTTCCTAAATCATACAAAAGGCTTAAACCAAACAAGATCAATTCTCTTTTCTCTTTTTGGCATGGCAAGTTGTTGGAACTTGATTCACTAATCAAGACTTCTAACTTGTGTTGTTGCCTACATTATTATTGACCAGCCTCAGATAGTTGTGACTTCTACATAAGTCCAATTACGATTGCTTAACATAGCGCTAAATTTGCCTTATGGCACACTAACTACTAACACTAACCATTAACAATTAACATTTACTTTTTGCCCTTTACTTTTATGCAATTTACTATTCTTGCACATATTATCCATTTGCTTTTCTCTTTGCTCACTTGAGCACATGTTTATGTTAATGCCATTTGCCTTTTGCTCACTTGAGCACATAATTGTGTATATACTTTTGTGCTTGTGTTTTTGTTTTGAAAATTGTGGACCAAATGCAAAGAAATGGACTTAGTTTCTAAGATTTTCCCTATGCAAAGAATGGAGAATTGGACTTAGATTCTAGGACTTTCCTTATGCAAAATTGGAGTAAATGGACCTTAATGATGAAGATGGATTAGAAGGACCAAATCTCTAAACTCACTCTTGTCAATTCTTGTTTTACTTCATGGAACTTTTGATGTGTTTGCTTTTGTGCTAGGGAATTCTATTTGGGCTTAATTGGAGAAACCATTGCCATGTTCATCCAAAGTGAAAGATACAAGACACATTGAGGATCTCTTAGGAGACTTGTTTGATTGCTTATGCTTTTTGTGATTGCCTATTCCAAAGGATGGGAGCTACTTGGATCATCAATATGATCTCAAGAGAGGGAATCCATTGTGGTTTTGTTTCTTTATCCCTCACCTTCTTGTATGCTTAGGATCTTAGCCCTTCTTCTTCTTCTCTCCACTCTAACCCAAGCCAAAACTTTTTGTGCAAACATTTAACTATTGTTTTCAAACATTAGAAACCTAAGCCTTATGCTTTTGATTTTCTAACTTTCCTTTCATAACACTTATTTTGAATTGAACCTTTAAATCAACTTTGACCACTTTTGTATATACTTCTAATTGATAAATATAACCCATTCAAATTTCTTTTTGTGGTTCCAATGGCAACTTGCTTAATCAAAATATTTCATAACCTTTAGCTATTAGGTTTGAGTTATCCTTGTGGTAGATGTAATACTCACCTATATCCTTAGTGATGGACAATGAGTCTTCCATGCTTATTATAGGGTTAACCCCTCACTAGCATGTTGAAGCTATCCTCACATGGTGGATTTGTAGTTTTAGGTTGAGTTTTCTCCCTTAGATAACAAAAGACCTTAAGGCTTTTGGACCAATCAATTCAGCAACTCATTTTGAGATTTTTACCCCGAACTACGAGGTTTTGATCCTAATATTTTTATAAGATGGTACGTAGGCAATGGGTTTATCCATCCAAACACAAAATGTAAATAACTTGTATATTCTCTTCTCATCTCTTCAATCATGTTTGCACAAACAAATTTCCAGAAAACAACAACCTTTACAACAAGTGTGAAAAGGGATCCCTAGGAGTACCTAGGATGTTTTGGGTGCCTAACACCTTCCCATTACATAACCAACCCCCTTTACCCAGATCTTTGTTTTCTTTTACTAGTTTTTGTTAAAGCTATAAGGTTTTTGTTCGCTTTCTAACCATTCCTTTGGATAAATAGAAGTGCGGTGGCGACTCGACTTGTATGATTTACCTTGGATTTAGTCAATATCTCTAATGGTAACGAATACCCCGCTACAGAAAAGTGGCAACTCTTCTGGGGATCATTTGCCTAGTGGGTTTTTCCTACTTTTCATATTTGTTGTATTGTATTTGTCTTGTGACATATTTTTGTGCAAATTGGGATTACTGTATTGTATGTAATGGTTGATTTGCTTGATATTAATTCCTTGTATGCTTGGTGATCTTTGTGAGATGAGTTCTATACCTGGACTCGAGTGCACTTAGGATAGGAGAATGGCGTAGTCTTGTTGACTTGTGTGGAGTTATTCATTAGCAAGTTGAATTGCAAGTCCATTCACTTGGTGGAGGTCATGTTGGGATCAATAATGTCACACAAGTATGTTGTGGTTAGACATTACTCTTTCCAATATAGACCTTAGAAGCCAAGGACCTTAGTTTACCAAGCCCATCTTGGCCTATTCTTAGGATGTAGTGCGAAAGTCGTTCAAGTGTAAGATTTGATACGATTGTTACGCGATACTACACTCATAAGAGTCTCTCTTGAGAATATTTTTGGAACACGAGTAGTCGTTTCTCCGATAATATCCGAAAGATGGGATGATGACTATGGGAACCTCTTGTAAAACATGTTTGGCAGGTTTAAACCCTAGTACACTCCCTTTGGGTGGTTCTTAACCGAAACTCCATGCTCGTGACTTGTAACAAACCCTTGATTCATGGTTGATCCGTTCATATATCCTTAATATCAATGGAACTTGGGTGTTGATAAGGTGTAAACCATAATCCACCAAAATGGATGATTGATATTAAGGATGATATGATCCATCCCATGACTTTTGTTTGGTGTGCTTTGCTTGATCCTTGAGTATGATTGTTGCATTCATGCATTCATGCACTAATTTTCATCCATATCATCAATGAAGAAAATTATCAAGGAACTTAAGGGGTTTATTTGCAAATTTTCAGACATGGAAAGACAAAGAAGGAATACAAAGAAGTACAGTTTCAGACAACCAGATTTGAAAGAGTTAAGGAATCTAACATCCTATGTATTAGATCCTTTGGGTTTCAAGGCTCGTTTTGGGAAGCTTCTGCCTCTTCTGACTACTCAGGTGGATGAAGGGTTGATGAGTGTATTGGTACAGTTTTATGATCTTTTGTACCGTTGCTTCACGTTTCCAGATTTTCAGCTTTTACCTACCCTTGAGGAGTATGCCTACCTTGTGAGTATACCTATTCTAGACCAGTTGTCGTTCAGTGGCTTGGAGAGTATTCCTACTTCTCAAGAGATAGCAGACATGTTGCACATAGATGAATCTCTGGTTGGTGCTCATATGACTGCCAAAGGTGGAATTCAAGGTCTCCCTTCTGAGTTCCTCATTACTCAAGCTACTGTATATGGGAAGGCCATGAGTGAGGATGCCTTTGAGGCCATATTTGTACTTCTCATCTATGGATTAGTATTGTTCCCCAACATCAACAAGTTTGTGGATGTGAACGTTATTAGGATTTTCTCTACTCTTAATCCCATTCCGACTCTGTTGGGTGATACTTATTTCTCTTTGCATCTGAGGAATGCAAAGGGTGGTGGTGCCATTGTCTGCTGTTTGCCCCTGTTGTAAAAGTGGTTTATTTCTCACTTACCGCAAACGGTCACCTTCAAGGAGAACAAGGGATGTCTATGGTGGTCCACGAGACTTATGTCTCTCACTAATGATGATATCTCTTGGTACAACCGTGTGTATGATGGTGTGCAGATTATCGACTCTTGTGGTGAATTCTCCAATGTACCTCTTCTTGATACATGTGGTGGAATTAACTACAACCCTGTTTTGGCACGTCGTCAGCTTGGGTTCCCCCTAAAGGATAAACCCAATAACATTTTGTTAGAAGGTGTGTTCTTTCAGGAGGGTAAAGATCCCCAAGGCTTGAAGGGCAGAATGGTCCGCGCTTGGCGCAAGATTCATAGGAAAGGAAGGAAAGACTTGGGTCCTAAGAATTGCATCGCTTGGGAGCCCTACACTGCTTGGGTTAGGAAGAGAGCGTATGATTATCTCATGCCTTACGAATATCCGAGACCTACACCTATGATTATGGTCGGGCCTTCAACCCTCCCTAATCAAGGAGTAGAGGAGTTGAGAGACGAAGACCGATCACATGCCTGGATCCGTGAACGAGAAGAGTTGCTTCAGCAGATCAAGGAGAAGGATGCTTTGATTGAGTTCCTCGAGCATCAGGTTATTGACGATCGTAATGATGCATGGACTTCTCTACTTCCTCAGTCTTCTAAGTTTTGGAAGAGGAAGTACGATCGACTCGCCAAGGAGAAGGCAGATATGGAGGAAGCCTATGAGGAGGAGGTTAAGAGGCTTCGCGCATGTTATCTTCCCGTGTCCCAAGCTTTGGATGATTGTTTCTAGGGATCCATAGGATGATTATTTTCCTTTTCTCTTGTATATGATTGACAATGTTGTACTTCTTTTCCCCGATATTATTTGATAAAATATTTCCATATGTGATAAATGCTTAATATTTCCAAAAATTTGCAAATAGAACCCTAAAAGTTCCTTTGAAAATAAAAAAAACAAATCATATGCACAAGCATTGCATGCATCATGTGCATAAGCAGGTTTTGTTCCCGGCTTCTTGTCCTATGGTCTAACTCTGTGTTCTTCATTTATTTCAAAGACAAGCTGACTCACCGGTACTACACCAGAGCCAACATTTCAAGACTGATGGATCATCTGGAACAAGAGAACCGCGAGCTGAAAGAGGAAGTGGCCAGATTGAGTGCCTTGATGGAATCATTCTTGGCTGCCCAGAGCCAGTCTTCTCCGACACCTTCAACTCCTCCCCAGAGGACAATCATCTCTGAGATTGTCTCCTCAACTGTGCCTGCAGCCAGTGCACACTTTGCTCCGACGGCCATGCCAGCCGGATTCCCGTGGGGGATGCCTCCCAATTTCATGCCCGAGGGTCCTACTCCTACCTTTGCTTCTATGCCGACATCTAGCCCGGTCCTTGTTGTTCCTCCTCCTGTTGTGCATACTATACCCAGGATAGACGATACCATCTATCATTCTGAGCCATCTGAAGGCCCAAATGTCTATGAGAAGATGGACGCTATGAACGATCAATTTCTTGAGCTTCGCAAGGAATTGAAAACTCTTAGAGGAAACGATCTTTTCGGCAAGTCTGCTGCAGAACTTTGCTTGGTCCCCAATGTGAAGATCCCTGTAAAATTCAAGGTCCCTGACTTTGAAAAATACAAAGGAAATACTTGTCCTCTCAGCCACCTAGTCATGTATGCCAGGAAGATGTCGACTCAGACCGACAACGACCAATTGCTCATCCACTGCTTTCAGGATAGTCTGTCCGGTGCCGCTCTGCGTTGGTACATGGGTTTAGACAGTGCGAACATTCGATCCTTCAACGATCTTGGCGAGGCCTTCGTCAAGCAATATAAGTACAATGTGGATATGGCTCCCGATAGGGATCAATTGAGGGCCATGTCCCAGAAGGACAAAGAAACATTTAAAGAGTACGCCCAGAGGTGGCGAGAGGTAGCAGCTCAGATCGTGCCTCCGCTAGAAGAGAAAGAGATGACTAAGATCTTTTTGAAGACCGTAAGTTCTTTTTATTATGGGCGGATGATCGCTAGCGCTCCTTCTGACTTCACCGAGATGGTGAATATGGGGATGCGTCTAGAAGAAGGGGTTAGAGAAGGATGTCTGACTAGAGAGGAATGCTCTTCTGCCAAACGCTATGGGTCGTTTGTGAAGAAGAAAGATGGAGAGGCACATGTTGTGACCTCCCATGTAAAACCAAAAAGACCCTCTGTGAGGAGGAAGACCGTGCGTCCCGCCGGTAACCAGCACTAGGTGGCTCATATAGCACCTGTCTTCAGAGACAATCAACAGTACCAACAACATAACACCAATCAGCAACCACATCCGCAATATCAACATCAGCAGCACCGTCCGCAGCAGCAGGCCTACCAGCCTCGAAACAGTAATCAAACCAGCACGAGTTACGAAAGGAAAAGGGTCACTTTCGATCCTATTCCAATGACGTATGCAAAGTTATATCCCTCTTTGATAGAGAGGAAGTTGATTACTCCGAGAGACCCACCGGCTATACCTGCTAACCCCCAGTGGTGGTATAAGCCCGAGTTACACTGTGTTTACCATTTTGGTGCTCCCGGCCACGACGTGGAGAATTGTTACCCTTTGAAGACCAAGGTTCAAGACCTTGTGAGGTGTGGCATTCTGTGTTTCGAGGACGTAGGCCCTAATGTGAAGAAGAACTCATTCCCCGAGCATGGGAAATCTATCAACATGGTCCAGGGCTGCCATGGCAAGTACAAAGTCAAGTATGTCAGTCATACTCGACAATCTCTGGTCGAGATGCATCGTTTGCTGTGTGAGTATAGTCATTATGAGCATGACCATGATAGATGCCGAGTTTGTTCTGTTAATCAAAGAGGTTGTCTCCAGGTGCGCAAAGATGTTCCGGAAATGCTGGATGAAGGAGTCATTGAGATCCTTCAGAATAGAAATGTTGACGAAGATGAGCCCGAAGTCAATGTGATTTCTCCAGTGTTTCGGATCCCCGAGCCTGTTATCAGCAGGTATGATGGTAGCAAGCAGAAGGTTTCTCCCGCATTAACCATCAAGCCGGCCGGACCAGTACCATACTCTTCCGAAAAGGCGATTCCCTATCGCTACAATACTGTTGCGGTAGAAAATGGGAAAGAAGTGTCCTTACCATCTTCCTCTGTTGTTAACATTGCAGATGTTAGTGGTTTGACCCGCAGTGGTCGTGTGTTTTCAACACCTTCAAAGCCCCAGGCTAATGCTGATTCTGTTGAGCGCCCGATTGGGGATGCTGTGAGCACTCCGAATCCGGCACCTGTTGTTAAGCCCTCCTCTACATTGATAACTCATTCTTCTGTTAGCCCAAGCGACAATGTGAAAGAAGACTGTGATGAGATGCTGAGGCTCATCAAGAAAAGCGAGTACAATGTTGTAGACCAGCTTCTACAAACACCATCCAAAATATCGGTGTTATCCTTGCTGTTGAATTCAGAACCACACCGAGAGGCTCTGCAGAAGGTTTTGGATGTGGCATATGTAGATCATGATGTCACGATAGAACAATTCGATAGCATTGTTGCAAACATTACTGCTTGTAACAACTTGGGTTTCTGTGACTCTGATCTCCCCGAGGAGGGAAGAGACCACAACTTGGCATTACATATATCTACGGGTTGCAAAGATGACGCCATGTCCAATGTGCTGGTGGACACTGGGTCATCATTGAACGTATTTCCAAAAACCACTCTTTCGAAACTGTCATATCAAGGGCCTCCCATGAGGCAGAGTGGAATTGTTGTGAAGGCTTTCGATGGGTCTCGCAAAACTGTGATTGGGGAAGTTGATCTCCCAATCAAGATCGGACCGAGTGATTTCCAGATCACCTTCCAGGTCATGGACATTCACCCATCGTATAGTTGTCTCTTAGGCAGACCATGGATTCATGAGGCGGGCGCCGTGACATCCACCCTACACCAGAAACTGAAATTCGTGAAGAATAAGAAGCTGGTGGTGGTAGGGGGAGAAAAGGCTCTCCTGGTTAGCCATTTGTCTTCTTTCTCATATATAGATGCTGAAGATGAAGTTGGAACTCCTTTCCAAGCTTTGTCTATTGTTGAGCCTATTGAGAAGAAAACTCCTTCATTTGCTTCCTATAAAGATGCAAAGTTGGCCATTGAGTGTGGTGCAACTGCTGGTTTAGGAAAGATGATTGAGCTAGAAGACAACAAGTCTCGGGCTGGCATAGGCTTTTCTTCTGGGGTGTTCAACGCGCAAGGGCTGTTTAAGAGTGGAGGATTCATCCACACCAGTCAAGGCGAGGAAGCTGCTGCCATTCTGGAAGAGGACGAAGAGGATTCTGGCAACTTCGTCATCCCTGGGGGAATCTGCAATGATTGGGTCGCTGTGGATATTCCAACAGTAATCCATAAGTCAAAGTAATGTTCATTGTGTTTAAAAACCCTCCTCCCATGCCAAAAGGAGGAGTGATGACATTGTTTGCGCATTAATACACTGATATTTTCATTCAATAAATTCATGTTAAATGTTTGTTTTTCCAATTATTTTCCCTTTTTGCTTTTTGCATGAAATTGGTGATCACATAAAACCTTAAAAATAGAATAAAATCAATCTTTTCATCTGCATAATGATTGCCTTGTTTGAATTCTAAAGCTTTTCATATCCAAAATCGTTATGTAGGTTGATCAAACCCATTGAACATAATGATCCAACACCATCTCCCAATTTTGAATTTCCTGTATTTGAAGCGGAAGAGGATGATGTTGAAGAGATTCCTAATGAGATCACCCGTTTACTTGAGCATGAAGAGAAGATCATTCAGCCGCATCTTGAGAATCTGGAAACGGTCAACTTGGGGTCTGAGGATTGTGTGCGAGAAGTGAAGATTGGGGCACTCCTAGAAGAGTCTGTTAAGAAGGGGTTGATTGAATTGCTACGAGAATATGTTGATGTCTTTGCATGGTCATATGAAGACATGCCCGGTCTAGATACTGACATTGTGCAACATTTCTTACCTTTGAAGCCTGAGTGCGTGCCTGTGAAGCAGAAGCTCAAAAGAACTCATCCCGATATGGCAGTGAAGATCAAAGAGGAGGTTCAGAAGCAAACTGATGCAGGGTTTCTGGTGACTTCTACATATCCTCAATGGGTGGCCAATATCGTTCCCGTGCCTAACAAAGATGGAAAAGTCCGGATGTGTATGGACTATAGAGACTTGAATAAAGCTAGTCCGAAAGATGATTTTCCTCTACCACACATTGATATGTTGGTAGACAATACAGCTAAATTCAATGTCTTTTCATTTATGGATGGATTTTCCGGATATAACTAGATCAAGATGGCACCCAAGGATATGGAGAAGACAATATTCATCACACCTTGGGGAACATTCTGTTATCGAGTGATGCCCTTCGGTTTGAAGAACGCCGGAGCCATGTATCAACAAGCTATGACCACCTTGTTCCATGATATGATGCACAAGGAGATTGAGGTGTATGTTGATGATATGATTGCTAAGTCAAGAAAGGAAGTTGAACATGTAGAGCAATTGTTGAAGCTTTTTCAGCGTTTGAGGAAGTACAAGCTTCGTCTGAATCCCAACAAGTGTACATTTGGAGTCCGTTCCGGCAAGTTATTGGGCTTTATCGTCAGTGAAAGAGGTATTGAGGTTAATCCTGCAAAGGTCAAAGCAATACAAGAGATGCCTGCGCCCAAAACTGAGAAGCAAGTCCGAGGTTTTCTTGGCCGCTTGAATTATATTTCCAGATTCATATCCCACATGACTGCCACATGTGCGCCGATATTCAAGCTCCTCCGGAAAGATCAGAACCATGATTGGACCGAGGATTACCAGAAAGCTTTTGACAGTATTAAAAAGTATCTGTCCGAACCCCCGATTCTGTCTCCGCCTGTGGAAGGGAGACCTTTGATTATGTATCTGACTGTTCTTGAAGACTCAATGGGTTGTGTCCTTGGTCAGCAAGACGAATCAGGAAAGATGGAATATGCTATTTACTACCTGAGCAAGAAGTTCACAGAATGTGAGTCTCGATACTCGATGCTTGAGAAGACATGTTGCGCTTTGGCTTGGGCTGCTAAGCGCTTACGCCAGTATATGATAAATCATACGACCTGGTTGATATCCAGAATGGACCCAATCAGGTACATCTTCAAGAAGCCTGCTTTAACAGGGAGGATTTCTTGTTGACAGATGTTGTTATCTGAGTATGACATTGAGTATCGAGCTTAGAAGGCTATTAAAGGTAGTATCTTGGCTGACCACTTGGCACATCAGCCGATTGAAGATTATCAATCATTTTAGTATGACTTCCCATATGAGGAGATCCTGTATTTGAAAATGAAAGATTGTGATGAGCCTACACTCGATGAAGGGCCAGAGCCTGGTTCCAGATGCAGTATGGTGTTTGATGGCGCTGTAAATCAGTATGGAAATGGTATTGGGGCAGTGATTATTACTCCTCAGGGCACACATATTCCTTTTACAGCAAGGTTAACTTTCAAATGCACAAATAATATGGCTGAGTATGAGGCCTGCATTATGGGATTGGAGGAATGCATTGATCTTAGGATCAAGCATCTTGATGTTTATGGTGATTCGGCCCTCGTTGTCAATCAGATTAAGGGCGAATGGGAAACGAATCAGCCCGGTCTCATTCCATATAGGGATTATGCGGGGAGGATTTCAACGTTCTTTACTGAGGTTGACTTCCATCATATTCCTCGAGATGAGAATCGAGCGGATGCTCTTGCTACGCTGGCTTCGATGATTGTGGTAAAACTTTGGAATGAAGTCCCCAATATCACTGTGATGCGCTTGGATAGACCAGCTCATGTATTTGCAGTTGAAGAGGTGAAAGATGATAAGCCATGGTATCATGATATCAAGTGCTTCCTTCAGGACCAGATTTATCCGCCTGGGGCATCTGTGAAAGATAGGAAGACTCTGAGGAGATTATCAGGAAGTTTTTACCTTAATGGTAGAGGTACTCTGCAAAAGAAATTTTGACATGGTGCTGCTCAGATGCGTGGATAGACACGAAGCAGACTTGTTGATGACTGAAGTCCATGAGGGTTCATTTGGCACTCATTCCAATGGACATGCCATGGCTAGAAAGATGTTGAGAGCAGGCTACTATTGGCTGACAATGGAGTCTGACTGTTGCAAATATGTGAAGAAATGCCATAAGTGTCAGATTTACGCGGATAAGATTCATATTCCCCCGACACTTCTGAATGTGATTTCATCACCATGGCCTTTCTCCATGTGGGGAATTGACATGATTGGCATGATAGAGCCGAAAGCGTCTAATGGACACAGATTTATTCTCGTAGCAATCGATTACTTCACCAAGTGGGTTGAAGCGGCATCGTATGCAAATGTGACCAGGCAGGTGGTCATGAAGTTTATCAAGAATCAGCTTATATGCCGTTATGGTGTGCCAGATAAGATCATTACTGATAATGGATCTAACTTAAACAACAAAATGATGAAAGAGTTGTGTAGTGAGTTCAAGATCGCCCATCATAATTCTTCTCCTTATAGACCCAAGATGAATGGGGCTGTTGAAGCTACTAATAAGAATATCAAGAAGATTATCCAAAAGATGGTTGTCACGTATAAGGATTGACATGAGATGTTGCCATTTGCTTTACATGGATATCGTATGTCTATCCGCACTTCAACAGGGGCAACCCCTTTCTCTCTTGTTTATGGCATGGAGGTTGTACTCCTAGTAGAGGTGGAGATCCCATCAATGAGAGTCTTGATGGAGGCTAAGTTGACTGATGCTGAATGGGTTCAGAGTCGTTATGACCAGCTGAATTTGATTGAAGAAAAGATATTGACTGCCATGTGCCATGGTCAGTTATATCAGCAGAATAAAGAAAGCTTTTGATAAAAAGGTCAAGCCTCGTGTGTTCCGAGAAGGTGACCTTGTGCTCAAGAAAGTCTTGTCTTTCGCGCCCGATTCCAGGGGCAAGTGGACTCCAAACTATGAAGGTCCATATGTTGTTAAGAGAGCCTTTTCAGGCGGTGCTTTGATGCTTACAACTATGGATGAGGAGGATTTCACTCGTCCTGTGAATTCAGATGCAGTCAAGAAATACTTCGCCTAAAAATAAAAATAGAATAGCTCGCTAAGTTGAAAACCCGAAAGGGCAGCTTAGGCAAAAATGAGCGTCTCGGTGGATTGAAAACCCGAAAGGTCGGTCCAGGAAAAAGTTAGAGACACAAAAAATGACTATTTGTATCCCGCTAGATTGAGTACCTCATTCTGGGGCAATCTAGGCAAAAATTAGGGATTTGGCAAGTAACTGCATTCTGACAAGACTTTGTTCTACAACTGTCATCCGTCGGAGATTCTTGCTCATTCGTCATCAACCGAAGCTTCGAATACATCGGATTCAGAATTGGTGGAGAAATGGTCATTATGTTCAATGTAGCCCTTTTCCAATATATATCACCAATTTCAAATTTGTATAGATCTATGGAGTCTTGCCATTTGCAGACTACCATTCCATCAAATAAACTTGAGCCTTTTATCCAACTGTTTGCACTCTTATTTGTTTATATTCGACAAATGTTTTGCATGCTTTTAATTGAGAAAATATCATTGTTTTGAAAAAACAAATTTTTCATAACCTGTTTTTAAACAAAGTGAACATTCACAACGACGAAAAGATACTTAGAAGATCCTCAGTGCTCTCCCAATGATGGTATGATCTCCAACACGGTAAGACTTTTGTTCATATTCTTGGCATGACTGTACCTTCTTCCTCCGGAGCCTTTTTGTGGTTTATCCTGCTGAGTGGAACGCTTGTTGAGATATTCACTACTCTCCTCTTTAACGGAGTAGCGGCCTTTCCTCCTCAGCCGATGTGATCTCCTTGGTTGGTACGGTATTTGGTGGTTGACCCCCAGAATACCTTTACCTCCTCGGATGGATTCCCCAGTAGATTGGCTTATGTGGCAGATTTTATTTGTGCAATAACTCCGGTCCCCAGCCAGATTGACCGATGATTCATCCCCTGCAGAGTTTTTGTTGCTTCCTGGTATCTCTGATCCCCGGCGGATTGGATACTCTCCGGTGAACCTGGTTTTCTCTCTTGGGATGTAGTACCGGATGTTTGTGTGCTTATTCTTTGAAACTGTTCGTGTTAGAAATGTCTGTCTGTCAGCATTCATCATACATAAATCATGCATGTGTGCATTTAATTTTCAAACAGTCGGATATTCATGTTGCATTCTTTGCCATATATCTGTGTTTGTTATCCTCTGCTAGTTGGTAATACATTCCCCAAGCAAATGTCGGTGTCTGATCCCTCAATGTAGAGTCAGCCCATTAAGCAGAAAGTGTTTATCTTTCCTTCCGCATTCCCCACTGAGTTATATCCTCGTGGACAACGGTTGTTTTCGTTTCCTCCCAACACATATATTGGGATGGGTTTCCCTATTGAGTTATATCCTCACTAGGACGAGTCTTGATTCAGTGTGCCTCTTTGGTTTGATCCTAATTTGGCCTCTTGTGACTGTTTCCTTTGGTTCCTTGTGGTATAAATGAATAATTGCTCAGTAATCAGTAATCGTTCATCTTATCCCCAACGGAGTCTGTGGTTTTCTACCCTTATACCGGTAGTTGTAAACCCTTTTTCCCCTTGCAGAGTTAACCTTCTTGTTCATCCTAATCGATGACGGTTACTCTTCCATGGTTTTCTACCCAGTATCCGGTAGATGTAATCCCCTCCTTGACGGTTATCATTATCCAATATTCGGTGGTGATATTCCCTTGTTCTTTTGGATAATTGCTCTGATTAGGCAGTTTATCCCCAACAAGTCATCTTTCATGTACCGGTTACCGGTAATGTTTGTTGCTCTCCTTGTTTGGACATCATTATATACCTAGTTTCGGTGTCCCGATGCCTTTCTCTTTGTCGGTCGATTTATCCTTTGTTAACCCAGTAACCGGTTGTGGATAATCTTCCATACGAGTATATTATCTATGTTCTGACGGTAATAGATAATATATCTCATGCACTCTTCGGTCGAAGCCTTTTGTTCTTCCCCAGTTGAATAAGATTCGCATCCCTGTTTTGGAATCGAATGTCCATCCCATAATCGAGTTTGCTTTTTGCCCTCTTTTCGGATGATGAGTGTTTTGGGAGTATTCCCTAATTCACGCTTTGGTTGGTCACCTATTATATGCCCAGTAACCGGCATCCCTGGTGTTCCTTCCTTCTTCTCTCTATTATGACTTATGTCCCCTGTGGAGTCAGATTTTCCTGAGTTGAAATATACCTTTTAGGTCTTCCTCAGATGGTTTGGTTGATTGATATCACTCACCCTTATACCGGTCTTAGATACTCATTCTTCCCGAGCATGTTATTCTCTCACCCTTATACCGGTGTTCATATCACACGTCTCTTTGAGCTTATTACCTAGTAACCGATAATACCTCATCCCGTTGCTTCCCCAGGAGTTTCTGTTGGGATCTTCCTCAGTTGAGTCCTTAGTGGGCATCCCCACCTGAGTCCGGATTTTCATCCGAAGTATCCATTGCAGATAATTTTTGGATGTATTGGCATATTCCCCAATACATGCATTTTCGAGTCGGCTCGAGTTCTTCCATTGATTTATTTCATGGATTCTCTCCGTGTATCTCAGCAAGTCTCAAGTCGTGACCTGCTCACGCATTTTCACCCTTTACTCCCCCAGAGTCTCTGTCTCCTTAGTGAGTGTATTACTCCTTTGGGATTTTTAGTTTCCCCGGATTTCTTTTCTTTTGTGGACGCCTATCCCCACAGAGTTTTACCAGTTGCATACATACATCTGCATCATGAGGTCTCTTAGGGACCAAAATTCATCTCTTTGTTATTATTTAAGCCCATTCTACCCCGTCGAGACAAAGACTTTAACCTTCACTTCTTCGGCTAGAATGACCTTAAATAGGGGCATCTGTAAGACCCTAATTTTGTCCCTAAGATCCCTCATGGCATCATAACATTGCATTTGCATTGCCTCAAGGATCACTAGCATCTTGGTTCCCTTTACCCTTGGGATGAGACTTCTTGAGAGTGATTTGAGATCAACAAGCATGCTTGAATTGTATATCATTGCTTTTCTTATTTTGTTCACTAACCAAAAGCACAAAAATATGTCACTAACATCTTTTGTTTGTAGCTTGAGCAATCACAATGTCCAAAGCTTCAAGAAGATCCTTTGTATAGAGATATGGCCAAGAGAAGATGATAGCAAGCATGGTAATGGTTCCCAAAGCTCTCATCCATCAAATATGCCTCCATAGTATCTCAATTCATCATTTTGATCAAAGCAAGTCAAAGGATTTGAGGTTGGTTCCCCAAAGAAACCCTAATTCATCTATGCACCACAATGCCTTGCTCATGAAGCAACCTCAGCCCATGATCAAATGCAATCAAGGGAAGTTCTTTAATTCATAATTTCATCCATATTAGAACTTATTTGAGTGTACTCAATCATCAATTCATCAAGATATGAGTCATGGACTTGAGAAGTTGATCAGTCAATTCATCTGACTATTTTGAAATGCACTGAGACCTAACTTTTTATGTGTTGGTCAAATGGAGATGGTTCCAAAAGAAACAGTGTTGCTAAGGACAATATAAACAACTTTCATGTTCATCAAAAATTGATTTTAAGCTTGGAAGGCCATCTCCCATTCCAATACATTAGATGTCATTTTGACTGAAACCCTAATTTTGGGTCAACTTCCCAAGGACATAACTCATTCATTGTTTATTATTTTGAGGTGGGATCAAATGCATTGGAAAGATTAATATGTCTGCTTCAAATGTTATGTTGAACAAAATTTCAAAATCTCAAAGTAAATACATGTGATAATGCAAGACATTATAGGTCCTTTTGGGCCAAATGCATTAAAAGGCAAAAAACTCCAACTTCAAGTGCCCATAACTATTTCATCCAAAATTCAAATGATGAACAATTTAAGTCCATTTTGATTGTCTTGAAAACATCTACAACTTTGATGTTGGAGATTTTTTCATTTGAAGCTTGCATCATCAAAACAGAAGGGCTTGAACATGGGCCAAATTTGGAAACCTTGCATTGACATTTTTTGCACACCACACTTTAAACTCAAAATTCACTAATTTCCACACTTCAACTGAGTCTTTGTCCAAAATAACATTTGTTCCTTATACAAATACCTTTCCAACCATTACCCACATGCTTATGTTTGAATTTTCTAATTGGAATTTTCGAAGAGGTGAATGTTTAGGTTCAATTGTGGAATTCATGTTGAAATCTTGATGCACAAGCAAATTCAAAGCAAACTACACGTCCATTTCATTCCAGACTGAGTTCAGCTTGCAATTGGCATTGTTTTTGGGCCTTGTGCATGATCATGCAAGCCCATGCAAGGATTGTCCATGTTCATGCACACGGATTGGATTATGATTTCCTTGCCACTCACTCTATAAATAGAGACCTCATTCCATTCAAAAGGGATCCCTGATTCAACCTGTTATGCTGCATAAATCTCTCCATAGCCATTACTAAAGGAATTTCAATTTTCTTCTAAAAAATTCAGATCTGAATTTCAACTTCCTTGGTTGATTTTCAGACCTATAATTCCTCAGCCTTGCTTCCTCTTCATCACTAGATCTCATTGCAAGCTTTGGTTGTGAAGATCGTGCTCTCCATACCTGCATTTCAAAGGTGGATATCAGAACTTTTTCTCTTCGAAACTCTTTGATCCTTGCTTATTTCTTGAGTTCCTTGGTTTGGCTGAAGTCCTCTCAATAGAGACATTTGATTTGTGCTTTCAATTTTGTAAAAACATGAAGTTCATGATGAACACCATCATACTTCCATCTCTGATTTCTCCATTTATAGAAATCTAGAGTGTAAGTGAATGGTATAGGAGTGATGTACATCACTTCCTCTTTCGATTGATGCCTGGATCGCATGTTTTGGCGCACATTTGCTCTTCTGCAAATTTGAGCTCTCACCGGAGCTAGCCGGAGAAGACGGTGGCGCTGGCCACCGTCCCAACTCCAGATCCAATCGTGGCCGTCCGTTTCTATTTCCAGATCTAATTCTGGCTGTCCAAACTTATGACTTATTTAAATACCACGTGTGGTTGCATTGACTGTGGAACACGTTGGACGCGCGCCTCTGGATGCTTGGATCTGCCAGCTCAATTAATGAGCTCGGATCCAAGGGCTCTCGTTTTTTGCCATTTCTAATTTCTGATTTCTATTTTCTTTATTTCTTTTAATTCCAATTATTTTCAAAAATCAATATCTCTCTCATTTTTAATCCAAAAATTATGGGACTAATTGCATTAGTCTCCAAATAAATTCTAGTTTTCATTTCTGATTTTTAATAATTTTTATTTTGTCATTTGATATTTTTTGTGAATTTTCTCTTTTCCGGTTGTTTTTAATTCATTTTAAATAGTTTTTGATGTTCAAAAAATACAAAAATATTTTGCTAACCTATTTGAATGATGATGGATCCATAAAAAATATTCTCATCAATTTTTAAATTGATTTGAGATTTATTTGAGATTTTAGTTCAATTAGGTTATTTTTATTCATTTTTAATTGATTAAAAATAGTTTCTGACTTTTAAAAATGCTGAGATTTTTTGTCAAACTTTGTTTGACCTTGTTGAACTTGGGATAAATTGCTTGGACCTTTCAAGGTTGATTTGAAGTGATTTTGAAGTTTGACATTTCTTTTATTTTTAATTCAAGTTTATTTTAATATTAAAAATGCCAAAAATATTTTGCTTATTGTTTGATTTCCAATCTTCATCTCATTTCTGATTTCTTATTGTTTGACTTTGACTTTCAATGTCATTTGGTCAATACATATGGATTGGTACATCTTATTTCATTTAATGCATTTTGATCTTTCCATTTCCTTATCCTTTCTTCATCCATTCTCCATCTCCTTCTTCTTCTTCTTCTTTCTTTTTTTGATCAATGAGTGGAAGGTTGATAAGTTAGCATTGATTAGGAAGACTTAATATTCCTTGATTCAAATCTAATTCATCTTGATCAATTGATCAAGTGAATAACTTTGCATTAAGGATAGGTTATTTCCTAAATCATGCAAAAGGCTTAAACCAATACAAGATCAATTCTCTTTTTTCTTTTTGGCATGGCAAGTTGTTGGAACTTGATTCACTAATCAAGGCTTATAACTTATGTTGTTGCCTACATTATTATTGACCGGCCTCAGATAGTTGTGACTTCTACATAAGTCCAATTACGATTGCTTAACACAGCGCTAAATTTGCCTTATGGCACACTAACTACTAACACTAACCATTAACAATTAACATTTACTTTTTGCCCTTTACTTTTATGCAATTTACTATTCTTGCACATATTATCCATTTGCTTTTCTCTTTGCTCACTTGAGCACATGTTTATGTTAATTCCATTTGCCTTTTTCTCACTTGAGCACATAATTGTGTATATAATTTTGTGCTTATGTTTTTGTTTTGATTGTTGTGGACCAAATGCAAAGAAATGGACTTAGTTTCTAGGATTTTCCCTATGAAAAGAATAGAGAATTGGACTTAGATTCTAGGACTTTCCTTATGCAAAATTGGAGTAAATGAACCTTAATGATGAAGATGGATTAGAAGGACCAAATCTCTAAACTCACTCTTGTCCATTGTTGTTTTACTTCATGGAACTTTTGATGTGTTTGCTTTTGTGCTAGGGAATTCTATTTGGGATTAATTGGAGAAACCATTGCCATGTTCATCCAAAGTGAAAGATACAAGACACATTGAGGATCTCTTAGGAGACTTGTTTGATTGCTTATGCTTTTTGTGATTGCCTATTCCAAAGGATGGGAGCTACTTGGATCATCAATATGATCTCAAGAGAGGGACTCCATTGTGGTTTTGTTTCTTTATCCCTCACCTTCTTGTATGCTTAGGATCTTATCCCTTCTTCTTCTTCTCTCCACTTTAACTCAAGTCAAAACTTTTTGTGCAAACATTTAACTATTGTTTTCAAACATTAGAAACCTAAGCCTTATGCTTTTGATTTTCAAACTTTCCTTTCATAACACTTATTTTGAATTGAACCTTTAAATCAACTTTGACAACTTTTGTATATACTTCTAATTGATAAATATAACCCATTCAAATTTCTTTTTGTGGTTCCAATGGCCACTTGCTTAATCAAAATCTTTCATAACCTTTAGCTATTAGGTTTGAGTTATCCTTATGGTAGATGTAATACTCACCTATATCCTTAGTGATGGACAATGAGTCTTCCATGCTTATTATAGGGTTAACCCCTCACTAGAATGTTGAAGTTATCCTCACATGGTGGATTTGTGGTTTTAGGTTGAGTTTTCTCCCTTAGATAACAAAAGACCTTAAGGATTTTTGACCAATCAATTCACCAACTCATTTTGAGATTTTTACCCCGAACTACGAGGTTTTGATCCTAATCTTTTTATAAGATGGTACGTAGGCAATGGGTTTATCCATCCAAACACAAAATGTAAATAACTTGTATATTCTCTTCTCATCTCTTTAATCATGTTTGCACAAACAAATTTCCACAAAACAACAACCTTTACAACAAGTGTGAAAAGGGCTCCCTAGGAGTACCTAGGATGTTTTGGGTGCCTAACACCTTCCCATTACATAACCAACCCCCTTACCCAGATCTCTGTTTTCTTTTACTAGTTTTTGTTAAAGCTATTAGGATTTTGTTCGCTTTCTAACCATTCCTTTGGATAAATAGAAGTGCGGTGGCGACTCGACTTGTATGATTTACCTTGGATTTAGTCAATATCTCTAATGGTAACGAATACCCCGCTACACCAGCCTCGAAACAACAATCAAACCAGCACGAGCTATGATAGGAAGAGGGTCAATTTCGATCCTATTCCGATGACCTATGCGAGCTTTATCCTTCATTAATTGAAAGGAAGTTGATTACTCCACGTGACCCACCTGATATACCTACCAACCCTCAGTGGTGGTATAAGCCAGAGCTTCATTGTGTTTATCATTCCGGCGCTCCCGGACATGATGTGGAGAACTGTTACCCTCTCAAGACCAAGGTTCAAGACCTTGTTAGAAGTGGTATCTTGTTTTTCGAGGACTTAGGTCCTAACATCAAGAAAAACCCATTGCCCGAGCATGGGAAATCTGCTGTTAATATGGTTCAGCGTTGCCCTGGCAAATACAAGGTCCGATATGTCAGCCATATCCGACAATCTCTGGTCGAGATGCATAGACTGTTATGTGGATACAGTCACTACGAGCATGACCATGACAGTTGCCGTGTTTGCACTGTCAATGAGAGAGGATGTCGTCGAGTCAGAAAATACATCCAAGAAATGCTGGATCAGGGTGTAATTGAGATACTTCAGAATCGTGATGAGGACGAAGTGAATGTGATATCACCTATATTCAGAATACCTGACCCTGTTGTTGTCAGATATGATGGCAGCAAGCAGAAGGCTTCTCCCTCTCTGATTATTAAGCCAGCTGGGCCTGTTCCGTACTCTTTCGACAAAGTTGTTCCCTATCGTTATAATGCGGTTGCATTGGAAGATGGGAAGGAGCAGCCACACTAATTCCATCTAATTTAAATTCTTGCTTATCACATTTAAAAAAGGTCATAGAAGAATCACAAAGTATACCATGTATCTTCCGAGACACAGTAAGAAACAAAATGAAATGTCTAGAAATATTCAAGTAAAATAATAGCCACTCTGCAATGCATGAAAAATAAATTGAACACAAGATCGGTACACAATATACATGTTTTCATTCTATATAGTGTCATTATGTAGCCTCATGAATAAACCATTTATGTACCTCCCACTCTAACATAGAACATCATAGCTCGAATAACCTTAACAATTAATCCTAACAAAACATTACGGTAAAGAAAAACCACTCACTTTAGAAACAAGAAATACCATATTTTTTGCCACTGGCCTCCATGTAATTTGTGCAATAACATTGATAATTCTGAATTCACCATGTTTGCTAAGTCCGTTATTGCACAAATTACATGGAGGTCAGTGGCAAAAAATATAGTATTTCTTGTTTCTAAAGTGAGTGGTTTTTCTTTACCGTAATGTTTTGTTAGGATTAATTGTTAAGGTTATTCGAGCTATGATGTTCTATGTTAGAGTGGGATGTACATAAATGGTTTATTCATGAGGCTACACAATGACACTATATAGAATGAAAACATGTATATTGTGTACCGATCTTGTGTTCAATTTGTTTTTCATGCATTGCAGAGTGGCTATTAGTTTATATAATGACACTACATTTTGTTTCTTACTGTGTCTCGGAAGATACATGGTATACTTTGTGATTCTTCTATGACCTTTTTTAAATGTGATAAGCAAGAATTTAAATTATATGGAATTAGTGTGGCTGCTAAATATTTGACAGAGGCATCTGAGGTGGCGGTTAAATATTTGGCATGGTGATTGCAATTGCCATGTGTTAGTATTAGTTGCAGGGTTAATTTGTTTAAACTGAAGTCAGTTTGTTTTCTTCCTGCAACCAATACTAACACATAATATGGTTTAATGTTAGTTTTATTGTGAAACTCTTAGACAGTGGAAATTAGAATTTGGAAGTCTAAAAGTTTAGTTTAGAATGACAAAACTAAATATAGGTTTCCCGTTTTCAAGTTCATGGAACACTAGTAAATAACCCATTACCTTAATTTTTTTTAGAGTATAACTTAATTTGTTTACATTAAACTCTACAAGTTTTTTTTGCAGGTTATCATAAACGAGGGTATCTTATCTATACTTGGATATCACCACCCACATTGAAATGTTTTAAATAGCTTCGTAGATGAGGCCGATCAAGCATCAGTTTAAAGATATTGTGTTTATTATACTTATTATTATTCTTCCTACGATAAACTAGAGAGAAATCCATTCATTGTTTAACATTTCATAAAATTATTTCACTCTTAATATATATATATATATATATATATATATATATATATATATATATATATATATATATATATATATATATATATATATATATATATATATATATATATATATATATATATATATATATATATATATATATATATATATATATATATATATATATATATATATATATATATATATATATATAAGTATATCATAAATAATATAATAAGAAAATGAATGGTATATCGACAATGTAAATTAGCTTTACATTTTCAATTAATAATGATCATTTAACCCACCATCTATCTCGTTTGCTCCTTGATGTTACGACCTTTCTTAACCTCCATGTCTGTCATGTCTATAGATTGAAAGGAATAATTTTATTTTTATAATCTTTGATTTCTTTAACATATCAATTGGTGTGGAATTAGATCTTAATTCATATTGATCAATTCGCAAGACCTAACTACTTAAAGTGTGAGTTTCTTCTTCCTCCTCCATTTGACCATTTCAACTCCTCTTTTTTTTTAATAATATTAATGTTATGTTTGGTCGCTCAAGGAATGATAGTTGACGAATTGAGTTTTTGCAGTAAGAAACACCTTTTAGCATTTTCTCTTTATTGAAGTAACAATTCTCTTTCAATTTCATTATGCATTATTATGCCTTTTATATTTACCCTATTTTATTAGTTTTTGGCATAAACTCAAGGAAATTAATTTTCCTACGTGTGTAGAAAGTATTGGTTGAATGCTGAAGTTAACAATTCCATGGAGCTACGCCATTTGTGTGCTACCATTCTTGAATAAATACAAGTTTGCCCGTCAAATTCTATCGTTTGCTGTTTCTCTCTGATTTTCTTTGTTATGCAAAATGTTATTTATTTGTTAATAATGAAATTTTGAACTCAAAAAAGAATTTTTCAACATATTGAGAAACACAATTTTTGCTTTGACATGTGGAAATATTAAAAGGAAATCTTTCGTCTTTCCCCGCAAGTCTCAAGTTGCAAGACTCCCCTTGGATGATCAATATCTATCTCCAGAGAGCACAAATTTATCATTCTCTGGAAGGATTATTGGGCCAGTTGTAATTGTTCAGTTTGATTGATCCTTCTTTGATGCATTTACTCACTCCGTCGGTTGAGTTATTGGTGTTGAGGATTCAGTACCTCCATAAAGCTTTCCCTAATTTCCAATCTGTATATTGTCAGCATTTACATTTCATGATCATTCATACATCATGCATATAAGCAAAATCCAAATCATGCATAGCCCGAAGTGCTTCGCGCTCATTTGCATAATCTCAGGTCTCGTTGTTGATTGTATCCCTTGACCTCTAAGACCAGTTGTTTCTGGCATCGTCTGTTAAGTCTGGTTGTCACCAGTGTCTTTGACCAAATCCAGTTGTAACTGGTATCCTTTAAGGTCTGGTTGCAACCAACATTTATTTTAAACCCAATTGTCGTTGGCATCATTGTCAGTCTGTTTATAAATACATTTGTGATTGATATTTGAAGTTTGGTTGTCGCCAATATCTTTTCAAGTCCAGTTGTTGCTGGCAAACTCCGTTGTAGCCGGTAATTGTTTACTAATGATTTTCATAAAGTCCAATTGTTGTTGGCACGTACAGAGAGTTTGAATACCTTGTCTTTCCTGATGGTTCCGTGAAAGTCATGTATGACTCACCATCTTGAGGAGTTCCCAGAAGCTTGGAGGTTCTGTTTGATTTCTCTGTAAAGAATCATTGTAGCCTTTTGCGTGGATGGTCTACTTATAAGAAGACTTCTGTTTATCTTTGTTTTGCATAAATTCCCTGTTAGGAATCTCCAAAATCTGTGATGGATGAATTTCTTGTGAGAAATCTCCAGAACTATCAGATGTATTCTAAAGTGTCAGGTCATGTATGAACCTATTGATGAAACTTGCTTTGTATGTTTTCCAATATTCTCAGGTCATGTATGAACCTATTGGTAAAACTCCCTTTGATTTTTCCCAAGTGATGTCAGGTCATGTATGAACCTGTTAACTGAAATTCTTTGAATAGTCAAGTGTTGTCAGGTCATGTATGAACCTGTTGTTGAAAACTCTTTGAATAGTCAAGTGTTGTCAGGTCATGTATGAACCTGTTATTGAAAATTCTTTGGATGTTCCAGCATTGTCAGGTCATGTATGAACCCGTTGTTGTTGAGCTTTTATTCCAATATTCCCAGGTCATGTCTGAACCTATTTTTGAAGAATCTTTCCAATGTTGTCAAGTCATGTATGAACTTGTTCTGGAAATTTTCTCAAAATGTTCAAGTTTGTTATCAGGTCATGTATGAACCTGTTGATATAATCTTTTTGAATTTTTCTGAGTTTGTTAGGTCATGTCCGAACCTACTGTCAGAACTTCTTAATATTCTCAAACATTGTTAGGTCATGTATGAACCCGTTGCTGTTGAGGCTTTATTCCAATATTATCAGGTCATGTATGAACCTGTGGCCGAACCTTTTATTCCAGTGTCGACAAGTCATGTATGAACTTGTTGTGGAAATTTTCTCAAAGTATTCAAGTTTGTCATCAGGTCATGTATGAACCTGTTGATATACTCTTTTTGAATTTTTATGAGTTTGTTAGGTCATGTCTGAACCTACTGTCAGAAATTCTTGATATTCCCCAACATTGTCAGGTCATGTATGAACCTGTTGTTGAGCCTTCATTCCAGTATTACCAGGTCATGTATGAACCTGTTTTTGAAGAATCTTTCTCTATGTTTATTTCAGTGTTGTCAGGTCATGTATGAACTTGTTGATACACTCTTTTTGAATTTTCCTGTTTGTTGTCAAGTCATGTTTGAACTTGCTGTCAGAACCGTTCTTGGTATTCCCCAGCATTGTCAGGTCATGTATGAACCTGCTGTTGAGCTTTTATTCCTGTATTACCAGGTCATGTCTGAACCTATTTTGAAGAATCTTTTTCTTTGATTATTCCAGTATTGTCAGGTCATGTATGAAACTGTTGCTGAACCTTTTGTTCCAATGTTGTCAAGTCATGTATGAACTTGTTGTGGAAATTTTCTCAAAAATGTTCGGGTTTAGTAAGTCATGTGTGAACTTACTGCCGAAATCTCTTGTATTCTAAATGTCGTTCATCGAATTTCACTTTGAGTACTCTCTAGTGTTTGCCTGTTTCTCCAGCAAGATTGTTTTCCCCAGTGAGTTGGTTTTTACCATTTGTCTGTTTCCCTGTGGACCATCAGTATTCCCCACAGATCGGTGTGTCCAGTAGCATCTCCTGTTAAGGAGTCACTGTGTCCCTAATAGATAAATTCAAAAAAATAAAGAGTCATGCATCCATGCATATCATATCATAACATTTGCATTTTTCAAGATCAAAATCTGGGTCTCCATAGTATTTAACCATCCCCCACTGCGATCCGATGAAAATTGTTGTTTCATTTTCCTCTGGTGGAGGATGTTTAAATAGGGGCAACTGTCATACCCCAATTTTGGCCCTGAAAATTTTTCCCCATCAATCACTCGTTTGCATTCTTTCTTCATTCACCTTCATATCCTTCATTCATGTTCATGTTTACTATTTCATATTTTTTTACATTTTTCACTTTCCAAATTTACATTCATATTTTCTTCATTCGCATTGAAAAAAGTTCCATTCAATATTCAAGAATTTCCACATATTCATTCATATTTCAATTACGTCATTCATCCATCTACATGGCATGTGGATAAGGTATCTCATCACCAGAACACCGTTGAAGAAAAACACAATGAGTAAAGCAATGAAAACTTCTCTTCTTCTATCCTTTCTCATTATTTTCTCACACTTTGTGATTGAAATCCACGAAAAAACAAACAAGTTGGAACTCTTGACAGTCTTCACAAAGCAAAATACATAGGAAATTCAGAAATTGATAAGAGTGAATTTGAAGTACAAGAAATTGTGTAAGACATTGATGCCGTTGCTGATACTCAAAAGGGTTTCAAAGAGAATGATAGAATCAAAAAGCTTCCTGGTCAACCCTTTATGAAATTCTCTTAATTTGAAGGATCCTGAAATATTTAATACAGGGTGCAATATACTTAAACGTGTGTCCAACAGTGCACTTTGGCTCCTGAAATCTCCTACAGCAGGCGAAATGAGACTGAGGGCATATGCTGCTGCACAAGGGGTGCACCGCCACCTAGAATGGTTATAGTGCAGCAATGCAGTCGTGATAAGGGTGTATTAGAAGTTCCATGCAACTACGCATCTCTGTCTAAAAAGTCTCAAACTTCGAAGAATGTAACTGGCTTTTGTACTGCCGTTTTCATTGAAATTTTGGGGACTGTTGTGACCGTTGATGATGATATTGTCAAGAGAATACTTCCTTTTGTGGTCTCGGGTCTTCAGTCAGGTGTTAAGGGGCTTTCAGATCACAAGGCCATTTCATTGATGACAGTTGACTTACTTGGGAATAAAGCTGCATTGGCTTCTAAACTTTTGAATATTTTGATACGTTCTGTTGCCGAGGTTGCTCGGGAGGAGGCTAATGAGTTGATAGATCTTCATTGGTTTCGGTTGTCCCTTATTGCCTTAATCAATCTTGTCCGGTCCCAAAATGTTCAAATACTTCCAATAAAGGCCTTGGAGATTTTAAAGGAACTAAGGGATTTGCCAGGGGTTTTATTAGAATTGTCCAAGGAGTTCAACATTGAAAAGTTTCTTGTTGTTTTATTGGACTCCCTAATTGACTGCAGTTCTAAAGATGAATACTGCCAGCAGGCTTTACTGTCCTTGATAGAAAAGGTCCCCATAAATGATTCTGTTCATCATGTGGTCACCAAAATCCTATCAACTTGTGTGAAACTATCGCAAAAGTTGATGACTCGATTTCTTTGATGTCAGCAGAATCGTCAGGAAATCGGCCGGATGATAGCATGATAAAGGATCTGTTTGTATTTTTTGCTTCCTCAAAGTTCAAACATGTATTCCGTGAACACCTCCATTTCTTAGCTGCACAGTGCAGTGTATCACCCGCCCGCCTATTATCTAAGTTTTTCATAAATGAAGGTGTTCCTGCTGCAGTTCAGGTTGAATGTCTTCAGTGCTATGCATTTCTATGTAGTTTGTCGCAAGATAAATGTCAAACTGAACTTTTGGCCGAATTTCCTTCTATTCTCGTTCCATTGGCTGGTGATGATCAGACTGTAAGGGTTGCAAACTGATTGGAAAATACACAATCATCAAACCAAAGCTACCCTGCATAATTGAAGAAAATGAAAACGTGGATGAGATTGCGGGTACATTCCAACAAGGCATTGGTCCAGAAGGAATGAATGAGTCCTTAATTTAAGTAGTGATTCCAATACCGTTAACCATGCTACAGATGCCATAGAATGATTGAGTCCCATTGCAAGTTCAGTTGCCACAGTTTGATGATGTTGTTAGGAAGCTTGGTGTGAGAGCACGGTTTTGACTACGACCAAAAGCCATTATGCATAAAACCGCCGAACCTGCAGAAACAGAACAAGTTAAAGGAAAATACCAAAAGTTCTTGCCGGTAGTAGAAGGAACAGGGATCGTATCATTGGAGAGAGGCAAACTTTGCTTGAACTTGTTGATTATATTTCAGCTGTGAATTCAAAGTTCAGTGAAGCGACAATGCAGGAGATCACTAAGATGGCAGCGGCAAAATTGTTTCGAACTCTACCGTGTTCGAATCATGATGGTAAGCTTGCGGAAGCATATGAACCTGAAGAAGAGGAACCTGCATTGGAACCGGCATGGAGCTATCTTGTATATTGGTGATTATAAAGAGGAGGCTGTTGTTAGCTTAGGGAATCTTAAAAATCTTGGTTTCAGAGAGCTCTAACATGCAACGGATAGTTTCAGCTCCAAGAATATACTCGGTGCTGGAGGTTTTGGCAAAACTTATTGACGGGGGAAGAAACAAGGCTGCTACAGAGTTTTCAATCTCTCTTCTTAAAACCCTGGTCATTGACGAACCAAAAGTTGTTTCAGGACTTCACAATCTTATCGATGCTTCGACAAAGCTTACTACAAAGCCTGGATACCCCGAATCATTGTAACAACTTATTGAGATGACCAAGAATCCTGTTGCTTTATCTGCTGGTAATGCTGGAAAGGAAGATAAATTGAGGCTATCTAGAGACAATAAGGGTCCTAGTCTGCTAGTTGGAAACCAGGATGCCATGGATGCCGCCATTGTTGGAACTCTAACTAATCCAAAAGAGGCAAGGGCTGGAGTAAGAGAGGTTCATTTCTTACCATTTAATCCCGTGGATAAGAAAACTGCCTTGACTTACATTGATAGCAATGGAAATTGGCACCGTGCAAGCAAAGGTGTTCCAGAGCAGATCATGAACCTGTGTAACCTTAGGGAAGATGCAAAGCGGAACATCCATGCTATTATTGACAAGTTTGCAGAGCGAGGTCTTCGTTCTCTTGCTGTTTCTAGACAAGAGGTTCCTGAGAAAACTAAAGAAAACGCTGGTGGTCCTTGGCAGTTTGTTGGTTTGTTGTCACTGTTTGACCCACCTAGGCATGACAGTGATGAAACTATTCGGAGAGCTCTTTATCTTGGTGTCAATGTTAAGATGATTACTGGTGAACAACTTTCCATAGCAAAGGAGACTGGGAGGAGACTTGGGATGAGAACTAGTATGTACTCATCTGCTACCTTGCTTGGACAAGACAAGGATGCGAGTATTGTTGCACTTCCAGTTGAAGAGCTGATTGAGAAGACAGATGGATTTGCTGGGGTATTTCCAGAGCACAAATATGAAGGCCGATATTGGAATCGTTGTTGCCGATGCTACGGATGCCGCAAGAGGTGCTTCTGATATTGTCCTCACAGAACTTGGATTGAGTGTTATCATTAGTGCAGTTTTAACCAGTAGGGCTATTTTCCAAATGATGAAAAACTACACGATCTATGCAGCTTTATCTCCTGTAAAATCATCTGATATTTCCTTGAGTGGATTACAGTTTAAACTAATGGCTGCAGATACGAGTGATTTGGAATTTGCAACCTTGCTAGAGTTGAACAGCTCTGATATAAGTTTAAATTCAACTGCATTTGTTCCACTTCGTGCTAGGTTTTTTTTTAGATGCCATGGTTGATTGTAAGATGTCGGAGTCTATTTATACAAAGGAGGATAAGGAAGGCCATCTAGCTGTTCACAATGAAAAGTTAGCTATTGTGTCTGCTCTTTTGAATGCACAAGAGTCTCAAATTAGAATTACCAAAAACCTTCGTGTTTGTGGAGATTGTCACATTGCTGCAAAGTTAATCTCCAAAATAGTTGAACGTGAAATTGTTGTTAGAGACACTAATAGATTCCACCATTTTAAGGATGGTGTTTGCTCTTGTTGAGATGCTTCGGTATTTAATGGTTGCAGTTCCAGATACTTTTGTTGCTTTGAATTGCTTTCCTTCACCATCCACCGTAGTCTCACCTACAATGAATAATGACAGCTTTGTCCAATGGAAGGTCCATATCAAATGCGAAAAAACTTGAATGCTGTAGACTTAAAACTGACACCATACAAAATATTCTTGATAGACAGTTCGAATTGGAGATACCAGGGTCGTTGAAAGGAAAAGTTGACCACGGTCCTAATGCATCCAATTCAAAACCTTATTTTCCACTGTTGAATGATGGTGCCAAATAGAATAGTTCCGATAGTGAGTTGTTTGAACCTTTCTTTGAAGATATGTTGGATAGTGTTAAAGATGCAGTTTCTGAGAAGAACTAGTGGAATGAAGACAAAGCTAGTAGCATGAATGCAAGTCTGCATTCTACACTTGAGCATGGTGCTAAGTCTAGTACAAGGTCAGTTCCAATAGGAGAAAACACACAAGGAAGATCTGATATGGGATCTCCAAGACAATCTTCTTCTGTGGAAATTGATGATCTTAAGATCGCCGCTAATAGTTTGCAGCCGCATCAGTATCAGCAGTAGTGGATGTCCATGCGGTATCCTGCTACTGCTATGGCTATGATGCAGCAGCAGACGATGATGTATCCACAGCATTACATGTTGTGTGCTCATCCTCATCATTATCAGGCGCCGCCTCATTAACATTAACCGTCGGCCGGTTGTAGCACAAAATCACTCCAAGCCATCGGTTTAAATTGTTGCCAAGTGTTTGAGCTGCTAAGGCTGCTAAGGTTGTCGGCAAAGTGCTTCCTGCATTGAATGGAAAATTGACCGGTATGTCATTCATTGTCTCAACTGTGGATGTCTGAGCTGACGGCCTTACAGTGAGGCTCGAAAAGACCAACCTCAATCCACGTCGAAGCTGTTGCAATACAAATACCCAAAATCAGTTAATTCTAAAACAAACTTTTCAGCTAAGTAAGTTACAGTGGTGAAAGTTTTTCTCACCAACAATAGAGTTTTCAAAATGAAGAGAATTGAGAAGGGGACCACAAGTTGGATATGGACAAAATTCAAAACCTCTCCACTGCACAGCAGACCTCCACTACTCTGAGGAAACACAGCAACACAGCAGAGAGGAGATGAGTCATATATAAGAGAGGCCACTGTTCATTTTGGGGAGAGAGCTGAAAAACCCTAATTTTGGAGAGGATTGGCGGCTACCATTCAGAAAAGAAAAGAAGAGAATTGAAGGCAACGTTTACCTACATTCGTCGGTCGAGCTCGCCGCAACCGGTTAGCTTCCTTTCCGAACTTTATTTCTATGTTTTGATTCTGCTTTGCATCTTTCTGAGGTAACCATGGTTGTTGTTCCAATTTGATTTCATTTAGCAATACTGTTGCCTGTTTGTGATAATATCTTGCCGTAAACCTTTGATGTTCAAAATGGAAAGAAATCTCTGTGCGTTAAGATGAGCTTGCTTGAATTCTGCTACTGTTTTAAACTTTGTGTTTTATTTAAAAGGCTTGGTCCGTTTGTTATATTATGTATTAGTGTTTGAAACTATATAACAAGGATGTTTATCTGGTTGAGTTGGTAAAGAGGTGCTTTGGTAAACTCTAGGTTCCGGGTTCAATCCCTGGTTTTCAGCATTTCTCATTTTTAACATACTTTCTATTTTTTACTAGTTTTTATTATTATTACCATTTTTTTATTATTATTTTAAACCTTTTATTTTATTTTATTTTTATTTTTTCTCCTTTTTTTAAACACTCGTTGATTTTAATGTTAAACATCGATTTTTAATTTATGGATTTGACAATTCTCTTGTTATTTATCCACAATTATTTTTATCGATACATTGATAGTATTTCGCCGCGTTTCGATTAATCGCATATGACATTTCAATTATTGTCAACATGCGCAAACCGACTTTGAGCACATTATTTAGGTTTTGTGTGTCCCTCAATTTTTATCCGTGCAAATCCCGATTTTACCTTTTTTCGATTTAATTTTTAAGTGTGTTGTAAATATAACTTGTTGTGTTATTTTCTTCACATGGCTTACTCTTGGGCCTTCTTACAATGAGACAGTTCTCTTGCACTTACACTCATACATTGTATTATTTGTTACTTGGGCCCGATTTAATTATTCCAATACTTTGAATCCCCATTTGACAAAATGTACCCCACTCCCCCGATGTGTAATAATTTTACTGTTTGATTTCTTTATTGCTTGGTTGTTTAGTTAGCTACTAACACAAGAATAAAATCAACAATTTCCAAAGATCAAAAATAAGACTCGATCCAACGTCGAGTATTTTCTCAATAAACAAATCAATCCATTTCTTTTTCCCATTCTATTCCATTTCTCTCAAACTTTCATCAAACGCTTGATCCAACGTCAAGCCATTTTCATAATAAAAACTCAAAAAATATTAATTCATATTTAAGACCTTTTCAATAAAGATGGAAGTGGAACGTGGTGTATACCGCGCACTCCTGAGACTAGGATTCGAGATGTATATCTCGCCAATCCTAGCTCTCGCCATCATCCAAATTTATCCACTTTGTTTTCTCTCAAACACTCATTCAAATTTCTCTTAAACGTCCATCAACACTTGATCTAGCGTCAAGTCATTTTCACAATAAAACTCAAGATACCTAATTCTTATTTAACACTTTTTCAATAAAGGTGAAAATGGAACATGGTGTATACCGTGCACTCCTGAGATTAAGATTCGAGACGTATGTCTCGCCTATCTTAGCTCTCGCCATCATTTAAAATTGTCAATGCGGTTCCTTCAAACCCTTTCTCAATCAAATTCAAAACACCTAATCTTTATTAAACACTTTTTTTCAAATAAGATGGAAATGGAACGTGGTGTATACCGCGCACTCCTGAGACTAGGATTCGAGATGTATATCTCGCTCATCCAAGTTCTCGCCATTACTCAAAACACATCAAACCAATCAATTTCTTTTTCTCACCGCCGTGTGATTAACCCTTCAAACATTTTCTCAAATGAAAGGTACTTTGTTTCAAAACAATGCAAGGCAATGTTTTTCCACCTGTTTTGGGTAGTCCAACAATGTTTTCGTCGATTTGACACAAAGTAGCTTTCGCTAAAATCGACCAACAAACAAATATTTTTCTACCCAGAACTACGTAAGCCTTAACTTCTCTATTGAGATACGTAGGAGCAGGATTTGTAAATCTTGTCAGGCCCACTAATAAAAAAACTTAGCTTTAGTCCTTCGTCAAAAATCCAAAAACATTCTCTTCTCATCCTTTCTTTCTTTCTCACCTAATAATTCAAAAAGCCTAACATTTCAATTAACACTAACGCACACAACTAACCTAATGGTTCCCGTTGAGTACAACGGACGTGAGGGGTGCTAATACCTTCCCCTTGCGTAATCGACTCCCGAACCCTGATTTGGTTGCGACGACCAATAATCATTGTCATTTTGTCTTGGGTTTTATCGATATTTCCCCTTTCCTTTTTAGGAATAAAAAAAGTTCGGTGGCGACTCTGTTCAGTCCATCATTGCGAGCGTGCGATTGCACTTCGCTTAAAAGTCGTATCCCACATTTTTTTCAATGAGGTACGACAATAAGCAAGAATTTAAATTAGATGGAATTAGTGTGGCTGCTAAATATTTGACAGAGGCATCTGAGGTGGCAGTTAAATATTTGGCATGGTGATTGCAATTGCCATGTGTTAGTATTAGTTGCAGGGTTAATTTGTTTAAACTGAAGTCAGTTTGTTTTCTTCCTGCAACCAATACTAACACATAATATGGTTTAATGTTAGTTTTATTGTGAAACTCTTAGACAGTGGAAATTAGAATTTGGAAGTCTAAAAGTTTAGTTTAGAATGACAAAACTAGATATAGGTTTCCCGTTTTCAAGTTCATGGAACACTAGTAAATAACCCATTACCTTAATTTTTTTTAGAGTATAACTTAATTTGTTTACATTAAACTCTACAAGTTTTTTTTACAGGTTATCATAAACGAGGGTATCTTATCTATACTTGGATATCACCACCTACATCGAAATGTTTTAAGTAGCTTCGTAGATGAGGCCGATCAAGCATCAGTTTAAAGATATTGTGTTTATTATACTTATTATTATTCTTCCTACGATAAACTAGAGAGAAATCCATTCATTGTTTAACATTTCATAAAATTATTTAATATATATATATATATATATATATATATATATATATATATATATATATATATATATATATATATATATATATATATATATATATATATATATATATATATATATATATATATATATATATATATATATATATATATATATATAATATAATAAGAAAATGAATGGTATATCGACAATGTAAATTAGCTTTACATTTTCAATTAATAATGATCATTTAACCCAACATCTATCTCGTTTGCTCCTTGATGTTATCACCTTTCTTAACCTCCATGTCTGTCATGTCTATAGATTGAAAGGAATAATTTTATTTTTATAATCTTTGATTTCTTTAACATATCAATTGGTGTGGAATTAGATCTTAATTCATATTGATCAATTCGCAAGACCTAACTACTTAAAGTGTGAGTTTCTTCTTCCTCCTCCATTTGACCATTTCAACTCCTTTTTTTTAAATAATATTAATGTTATGTTTGGTCGCTCAAGGAATGATAGTTGACGAATTGAGTTTTTGCAGTAAGAAATACCTTTTAGCATTTTCTGTTTGTTGAAGTAACAATTCTCTTTCAATTTCATTATGCATTATTATGCCTTTTATATTTACCCTATTTTATTAGTTTTTGGCATAAACTCAAGGAAATTAATTTTCCTACGTGTGTAGAAAGTATTGGTCGAATGCTGAAGTTAACAATATTCAACGTGTGTAGCAAGTATGAGTTATATGTGTAGGTCACATTCTTTATATTATAGCTTGCAAAGTGTTATTAGGTTACATCACCATTTGAGAAATTAAGTGTAGTTTTTGTAGACTTTAGCATCCTTTTGAGTAGCTGTTTGGTGTTAATCCTGCATGCGTCTCAATACATGGCATGTGTGAGCTTTATGTTTGAATTATAGACAAAATCATTTTACAGAAAAGAGAAGAAAAGTTTAGAGGAATATGACCAATACTTCTAGGTGCTCAATTCCTTAGAATCTTATTTCAGTATTTTGTCTATCATTGTCCTGGATTCTATGAAGTTGATTAGAAAAGAAGTGAAATATATTAGCATTCTACTTATCTATTGTTAGTTAAAATAATTTCACTGTTATCAAGAAGTGGAATGGTTTATATATGATCCATGTGATATTGTCCTTTGTTATATTCTATTAACAATATTTAATATTATTGTGCTATTTAAATTTTTGTTAAGTATAATGAAATGCCTAATGCATTAAAAAAATTTATTAGGACGAATTATTTTTACTAGTATTTTAATTTTCTCTTGTTTATTGTGGATTTGCCTTCATTGTTTGGCATGTGATTTTTTTCTTGAGGATATTTATTTTTATTTTTCATTGTTCTTTGTCCCACACATCAATATTTATCACGTGATTAATATTATTGTTAGACTTTTTCAACAAAAAATCATGGCGTGGTTGAACCTTTCAATTTTACAACAAGTAGCATCCACCATGGGAAAATACACTACTACAAAATATACCTTTCTTAACACCATATTACCAAGGCCGTTTAAGCAACCGTTGTAATAACTTATCTTAACGCACCTGCAATTTTTTATATTTTATTAAAAGACATTTCTTCACGGTTCATAATAACAATTGTGGTTATAGATGAAAGGTTACATGCTTCAAATCCCAGCACAAACCATTTTTTATCGCTACAAAAAGAGTTTGTCCATATCGTCTTATAAATATATTAAAATTAAAATATCTATCACCCCGGTTAGTACCAGGAACCATTGTGGATAGTACTGACAGTTTATCACGGTTTTTCTTGCCAACGATGGTGATAAGTTTTACATATATATAAGCAAAGTTATCAAACTTCAGTCCTCTCACTCAAATTACAAAACCCTAATCTCTCTCTCTCTCTCTCTTCCACATCCTGCGAAATCGTCTCTCTTCTTCTTCCATACAACTCGTCTTTCTTCTTCTTTGTACTAAAAGGTAATCAAATTAAACGTTGTTTCTTCTTTATCTAACTATTTAAACGTTGTTTCTTCTTCTTTTTCTAAAAGATAAACATGTTATTCACAGAGACGGAGCTACATACACAACTATGTAGGTCTATGCCCCATTATAATTAAAAATTTAATTATAATATACTACTCATGTGGTAATAGTAATGATGGTGTATATTGCATTAAATACTTAGTTCATTTCAAATTTTAGTCCAAAATAGTCTCTACTATTTTTGATAAAAAAAATTTAATAGTCTGGATATTATTATCTTATCTTTTTAATCCTATATTTTTAGAATTAAAGAAAAATTAATAATCTATGAACTATCAATTGATTGGTGAGGATAAAATATGTTATATAATTATAAGTAGAAAATTAAGAAACCATTAATAATTTTAAATCATTAAAAAAATTTAAAAAATAAAATAATATTTCTTTATAAATAATATATTATACTTTTCTCATAATAAATTTATAAATTTGCCCACACTATTTAGAATTCCTGGCTCCATCCCTAGTTATTCATACGCTTTCTTCCATTTAGGTTTCACATGATTTTTTCGTATTTTTTTATACTTGGATCTCTGTTTTTGAAATTCTCAATTCGTGTTACTGTTTCTATTATATTACTGTCTTAATGGTTTTAATAAGTTGGATCAATTGTCCCAACACCGTGTCCAACATCTGTCCTATGAGAAACAAAATTTCACATTTGATACTTTCTCTCTAAGATAATGGAACCTCATCTCATTGTGTTTTCTTCTTCCGTATCATATTGGGTTCTTGGACAAATTTATAGCAAAAATGTTATCAATCTTCATGATTACTGCTTCATGATTTTGACCTATAATCTCTTCGATCAAATTTACCATTCATGTTGCTTGACATGCACAAAGAAAGGCAACTATGTAATCAGTCTCACATGATGACAGAGCTACAACTGGTTCTTTTCATGAGCTCTAAGCAACTGGTGCACCACATAGTATAAACACATTTTCTATCATCAGCATCACCATACCAACATGAGTCAGTGTATCCCACTAGCTTGCATTCCTTTTCTTTTTAACAATTTTTTTTGAAGAAGTCATTCTTAACACCTAGATTTTATTTTTATTTTTCTTTATTTTGACCAATTTCTCTAGTACCCCAACCCCAAGTATAAATGTTGCTAACTTACAAGAGCAACCCCAAATATATTCTTTTGAATTCTATTAATTGATTGATGATTGTATATCATGAATCATGGATATGAGATATTAAGTCTTTACATTAGTTTAAATTTAATGAGTGTTTTGTACTTTTAGTTATTGACTTTCTTAAAATAATATAATATCTAAGAGGAACACCAAAATACTCTTGATTTATTTATTCATAGTAGAAAAGTGGATATATAATTATAGTTATAAGATAACATTGTTTTATTCATTGCTCCCCGTGAGATATATCTCTTGATAGCATACATACATAGTATTTTGTCCACTCATTAAGAAACATTTCAAACTGAAGATAGACGATCTCTTGTTTCACGACTTCCTCTCTCCCTTTGTTGAGGTTGAGCATCTGCAAAGTGGGATTGTTTCTGATTCTCTAGTATCCTATCAACCTCTTGAGCTGATCCAGGGAATGCAAGCTCTTTCACTGGTCGCTGTATCTGACTAATCACATTATCCTCATCGCCTTCAAATTTTTAATCACCAAAATAATAAGCATATCTTAATATTTTCCCCTTGATTTAAATAGAAGTCGACTTTTAAAATACACACTTAAAATGAATAAATAGTGACAGAGACTGGGTGATAATATAATATACCTGCAAGAAAGTTCCTCTGATTGTTCTCAGCATTAATACCAAACCCAAGCAAATCAAGATTTGAGGAAGCTTTTACGGCAACTGGATGGCCTGCTGGAATCACAAAAACATCTCCTGAAGATAATTTAGCTTTGTAATTTTGCACTTGTTTATTTATCTCCTCTTCTCCTTGTTCCTCTTCCTCGTCATCTTCTTTTCTCTGCTCTTGTTGGTTTTCATTTCTTTGACCCACAAGTTCAAAATCTCCTTTTCCTTCGTTAACTGTTACTATTACTATGGCCCTTGAATTGTAGTGTGGCAACAATAAAGATCCCTAATATTTAATTTGAAAGAATAATTAAATAAATACATTAGATATATGTTCTATAAATAAAACATGTTATTGAGTATGTAAAACTTGTTGTGTATGAGATGTCAAGTTAGTAACAAAAGTTTGACATTATAACTTCAAAGGACAAAAATCAAATCATTTAGAACAATTGTAATTTGATCAAGTGAAATCTCATTCTGTAATTTGGTGAATTTCCTATATTATAAAATAATTTTATCATACCTCCTTAATCTCTACAGAATTGACAAATATATCCAAGTCTTGAAGCTGTGGATTTTTCTCTGGGGTGATTTCAAAGAATTTTCCAAACTCGTTGGAATAGATAGGACCGCGACTTCTCAAGTTGAATGGTTCAGATTCAGAGGAAACACTTTTTTTGGAGGTAGACTTTGCATTTTTACTCAATTCCTCAATTTGTCCCCTTGATAATTTTACTATTACATTCTCTTCTTGACTTTGCTGCCTCTTATCCTTAAGGCTTCTTCTGTGTTGTGTCTCTTTCTCATGCTCTTCTAAAAGAACCTTTTCTATCTCTTCATAATCAGTCTATATTTTTTTACAGTACATGCATTGACAAAGTGAGTATTAACATATACAATACCAAACTAATACATACATAAATGAAAAAAAAATTGTGTGTTATGCTTACATTGAAGGAAGCCTCTAGAATGTTCTTACTGAACCCAGATAAGTAGTTTTGTTGGTTTTGATTTCCAGACAATAAGAAAGACTGTTGAAAAGGACAAAAAAAATAAAGAAAATATTAGGAAAATATTACAGAAAAATATGTACAGGCGCAATTTTTGTTGTGATGTTATGGTAGAGGCCCCTAAATTTGTTTGTACATTAGAATGCATACCATATTTGATATGAGAATAGATAAACATTGGTTATATTACCTGAAGTTGGCCAGGTCTATTTACGGGAATGGCGAGATCTAATACTCTAAGCTCCTCGTTGTCATCTCTGTTAACCAAATAAGCAATTGTGCCAGCAGGAAGTTTTATCGTATCTCCGCGCTCAAGGTTGAAGGAGTTTCTATCATCGGGTTTCAACACTGTGAGTATAGCTTTTCCTGGAAATTACAATGACATTAGATTTTATAACTGAATTTAATTTATCCTTACAAAACAAATATGTAAAGTAATAAGAGAAATGCTAATAATACTCTCTTTTCAACACTCTCTCAAACACACACTCTTTCATTTGTTGAAATATGTGTGACTCTTACCACTTTATGTGGGACCTATTTCCAAAGCGAGGGACCCACACATGTTTCAACCAATAAAAAAGTGAGTGTTTGAGAGTGTTGAAAAGAGAGTGTTACTAGCACTCCTCAAAATAATAAATACCGTTCTTTTTGAATGAACTATGAGTGATTAGTTTTAAATATTTAACTTGATAAATAATAAATTACCACTGAGTACAACAAGGATGTAATCGGCATCGGTGTGCTGTGGAAGAAATATTGTGTGAGGTTTGGACTTATATTCCAAAAGACGGTAGTTTTGTAGATTCTCGAAAATTTTAGAACGTTGGTCAAATTTCTGCAGAAGTCGAATGTGCCCATTTTCATTCTCAAAAAGAGTTTGAAACTTGTTAGACTTGAAGATAAAAGGATTTTGAGGATCAGACCTAGAAGAAACACACACTGATGCTAGGAAAGAAATTCCCATTAGCATCAAAAGTGGAAATGAAGCTTTCATTGTAGTAGCAGCCATGTTGATTGAAACTAATATCTCACTTTGGTCGCTCTGGATGAATAAAGTACAGTGAGATGAGTGTATTTATAGATATAAAAAATAAAACTATATAATTAACATGCACCAACAGTTGGCCATGTTGTGCCATGCATATGGACGTGTGTTAAAATGTACAAAATTGAAGTGGCAAAATGAAAAGAACATTACTTGGGTGGTGGAGTTTTGTTTGAATTTGATGAATTTGGACATTCTTATGGAAAAGGAGGATGCTTTATTATTGTCTTCGGCCATGTGTATATGAATTAATGAATTGACTAGAGAATTTTAACAAGTGTTGTATCCTACAACACAAGCTCCAGCTCTAAGACATGCAAATAACTCCATAAACTTGCACTTAGAAGTGCATAGGTTTGTACTTGTCATGTGAAAAATGTAATTCTACATATACGTCATTTAATTATCTATCTATTATTTATCCGTCTACTTGATATATACTATAATATACTTAATATATAAAAATGTAATTGTAGATATATGTCATTTAATTATTTATCTATTATTTATCCGTTTACTTTACATATACTATACTTTATTTAATATATTAAAAAGAAAAATATATATATATTATAATCTACTTTTATTACAATCCTCAATTAAAAAAAATATAGTTACATAATTCTCCATCACAAAGATGATAAATTATTAAAACGGTTATATTTGTCATGTCCAAATATATCCGTATTCTCAGGGCATTATTAGTAAAGAGAAGATGGAGTAATAAGGATAAACATACAATTATTTTTTAATAAAAACATTTAAAACTAATATTAATTTAATATTAGTAATTATTATGTTTTATCACACCAAGATCGTTCTATCATTTATCTACACATGATAACTAATACTAATGACAATTTTATAATTGTTAAAATTGTGAATTAAAATTTTTAAATGTTATCTGTGTCCAATAACAAATGAGTTTGTAAAACTGTTCCTAAAAAAATTTAAATGTTTTTTAAGTCCAAGAACAGTTAAGAAATTAGACACGATCAAAACCATGATACTCACTCCGTCCCAAAATAATTGTCATAGTTGATCATTTCACAAAGTTTTAAAAAATATAATAAATGGAAGAGAGAGAATAGTATTTTTACTACAAATAAAAAAAATTAAATGGATGAACATTAGCGATGAAATTTGTTATGAAAATATTCAGTCACAAATAATCCCTCACAAACTCCCTAAATATATGATAAAAGTAAATTTTGTGAAGAGCTTTGAGATGAATTTTATCTATCTTTAACATTTTCCTCACAAATTCCATCAAAAATGTGCAAGATGTCATTGTAATGAATTTTGTGAGGGAAATGTTTCCTCTCTAACATTTTTTTTTATATATAAAAATTGAAGATAATATCTTTTAATGATATTGTAGCTTAAATGTTTATTAAAATTAAAATAGTAGTCAAATATTTTAATTAATAATAATATTTAATAAATATAAAATATAATTTATTTTAGGAATTGTCAACTTTTATTAATATTAATTTTGATATATATGTTCATAAATATAAATACTAATTCTAGTATTTATGTTTTTCAAATTGAAAGAAAACATTTTTTAAATGAAAGAAGCTATATATTTATGTCATAATTTTTTTTCTATAAAATGATTTAAAATGATTTTTTTTGAAATTTAATAATTAAAAAACAAAAAATTTGGATAAAATAATGTTTACCTTTCTCCTGTTTTTCCTCTGTCGCTCACTCTTAAAATCTTAAAGTTAAATGTTCCCCAAAAATTTTGATAAAATTAATTTTTGCTCTCTCACTCACTTGTTAACCCTAATTCCTAGTTCCATGCGGTATATCCCTTTTCTTCCCTCTTTTTTCTTTCTATTTTGATCCATCTCTATTGTTGCCACCCATAGCCGCTCGCGAAAACAAGCTCAATCGTTGCTACATTAACAAATTGCTTCTTCAGTTTCTTCTACTTCTTCAACTACATGGGAAGTAGTTAACTTTCTCATAAAGCCCTAACAATATTCACACAGTTTGATTTTGGAATAGTTCAAGGGATCTAGTGGGAAGCAGTTAACAATTTCAAGCATTTGTAACTCATTCCATGTACAGATCTGGGAATTTCACATGTTTCTTCAATTTCGGCTACTTATAACTACTGTTTGTTTGAATTTGTTAAACTGCTAGGAATTAGTTTCAAATTTATACTGATTATACTGAAATCCAGTTGTTTACTGAGTCTAGCTTTTATACTAAAATAAGGATTTAATTGTTAATTATATGCTCTAGTTGTATAATATTCTGGATGAAACTACAAATTATGTTGAAATGCTTCTTTTTGCAAAATATTAGAATTCTAGAACGGTTACTTTCGGTGAATATGAAGCTAGCTTGACGACTCATGTTGGTTTGGTTAAATACTTTGAAATCACTTTTAATTATTTTTTATGCTTTTTTTTTGTCTTTCGAGCCAAACATGGTGTTGGATTCGCTAAAGAGGTTTCAAGTGAAGAGTGTTTTGCTTGGTCGTAGAATTTATATGATTCTCTTAAGAAAGAGGATGAAGGATAAAGATCAGGTTGGATTTCATGGAAAAGTATTAGTTTCGAACATGTCAATTTGAGTAATTAGGAAATTAGTCATGCTAAGATACTTTTGCCTAATTATAGTTATAGTTATTTTTTTCTCTTGTTGAATCTCAACCATCGTTTTTGTATTTGACTTTGAAAATGTTCATATTGGTTTCCTTTCATAATTTCTTATTGCTACTAGTGCTTTCATAGTTCTAAATTTTGGTTGTAGTTGTATTGTCGTAATGAAGATTTCTCAAATATTTTTAATGCGCCATGCAATTTAGAACTATGCTACTATTTCTTTAATCAATTACAAATTAAGTTCTTTAGTTTCTTAATTTTTTTAAAAGTTTTTTTGGTTGTAGGTGTCTTTATCAATGTGCCATGATGTTACTTAGCTATATACAGGATCATAAATATTTTTTTTACATAGAAGAAAGAGTAAATTTGATTTTTGTTAGACTTTTAAGATTAGCTGAGACTCTTTTAAGTGTTTTAATTTCTTTATTTTTTAGATTTTTAAAATATATGGCTGGGCAGAAATTTCTAATCAAAGTATGACGGACTTAGCAAACATGGTGAATTCAGAATTATCAATGTTATTGCACAAATTACATGGAGGTCAGTGGCAAAAAATATGGTATTTCTTGTTTCTAAAGTGAGTGGTTTTTCTTTACCGTAATGTTTTGTTAGGATTAATTGTTAAGGTTATTCGAGCTATGATGTTCTATGTTAGAGTGGGATGTACATAAATGGTTTATTCATGAGGCTACACAATGACACTATATAGAATGAAAACATGTATATTGTGTACCGATCTTGTGTTCAATTTGTTTTTCATGCATTGCAGAGTGGCTATTAGTTTATATAATGACACTATATTTTGTTTCTTACTGTGTCTCGGAAGATACATGGTATACTTTGTGATTCTTCTATGACCTTTTTTAAATGTGATAAGCAAGAATTTAAATTAGATGGAATTAGTGTGGCTGCTAAATATTTGACAGAGGCATCTGAGGTGGCAGTTAAATATTTGGCATGGTGATTGCAATTGCCATGTGTTAGTATTAGTTGCAGGGTTAATTTGTTTAAACTGAAGTCAGTTTGTTTTCTTCCTGCAACCAATACTAACACATAATATGGTTTAATGTTAGTTTTATTGTGAAACTCTTAGACAGTGGAAATTAGAATTTGGAAGTCTAAAAGTTTAGTTTAGAATGACAAAACTAAATATAGGTTTCCCGTTTTCAAGTTCATGGAACACTAGTAAATAACCCATTACCTTAATTTTTTTTAGAGTATAACTTAATTTGTTTACATTAAACTCTACAAGTTTTTTTTGCAGGTTATCATAAACGAGGGTATCTTATCTATACTTGGATATCACCACCCACATTGAAATGTTTTAACTAGCTTCGTAGATGAGGCCGATCAAGCATCAGTTTAAAGATATTGTGTTTATTATACTTATTATTATTCTTCCTACGATAAACTAGAGAGAAATCCATTCATTGTTTAACATTTCATAAATTATTTCACTCTTAATATCTATATATATATATATATATATATATATATATATATATATATATATATATATATATATATATATATATATATATATATATATATATATATATATATATATTATATATATATATATATATATATATATATATATAAGAAATGAATGGTATATCGACAATGTAAATTAGCTTTACATTTTCAATTAATAATGATCATTTAACCCACCATCTATCTCGTTTGCTCCTTGATGTTACGACCTTTCTTAACCTCCATGTCTGTCATGTCTATAGATTGAAAGGAATAATTTTATTTTTATAATCTTTGATTTCTTTAACATATCAATTGGTGTGGAATTAGATCTTAATTCATATTGATCAATTCGCAAGACCTAACTACTTAAAGTGTGAGTTTCTTCTTCCTCCTCCATTTGACCATTTCAACTCCTCTTTTTTTTAATAATATTAATGTTATGTTTGGTCGCTCAAGGAATGATAGTTGACGAATTGAGTTTTTGCAGTAAGAAACACCTTTTAGCATTTTCTGTTTATTGAAGTAACAATTCTCTTTCAATTTCATTATGCATTATTATGCCTTTTATATTTACCCTATTTTATTAGTTTTTGGCATAAACTCAAGGAAATTAATTTTCCTACGTGTGTAGAAAGTATTGGTTGAATGCTGAAGTTAACAATTCCATGGAGCTACGCCATTTGTGTGCTACCATTCTTGAATAAATACAAGTTTGCCCGTCAAATTCTATCGTTTGCTGTTTCTCTCTGATTTTCTTTGTTATGCAAAATGTTATTTATTTGTTAATAATGAAATTTTGAACTCAAAAAAGAATTTTTCAACATATTGAGAAACACAATTTTTGCTTTGACATGTGGAAATATTAAAAGGAAATCTTTCGTCTTTCCCCGCAAGTCTCAAGTTGCAAGACTCCCCTTGGATGATCAATATCTATCTCCAGAGAGCACAAATTTATCATTCTCTGGAAGGATTATTGGGCCAGTTGTAATTGTTCAGCTTGATTGATCCTTCTTTGATGCATTTACTCACTCTGTCGGTTGAGTTATTGGTGTTGAGGATTCAGTACCTCCATAAAGCTTTCCCTAATTTCTAGTCTGTATATTGTCAGCATTTACATTTCATGATCATTCATACATCATGCATATAAGCAAAATCCAAATCATGCATAGCCCGAAGTGCTTCGCGCTCATTTGCATAATCTCAGGTCTCGTTGTTGATTGTATCCCTTGACCTCTGAGACCAGTTGTTACTGGCATCGTCTGTTAAGTCTGGTTGTCACCAGTGTCTTTGACCAAATCCAGTTGTAACTGGTATCCTTTAAGGTCTGGTTGCAACCAACATTTATTTTAAACCCAATTGTCGTTGGCATCATTGTCAGTCTGTTTATAAATACATTTGTGATTGATATTTGAAGTTTGGTTGTCGCCAATATCTTTTCAAGTCCAGTTGTTGCTGGCAAACTCCGTTGTAGCCGGTAATTGTTTACTAATGATTTTCATAAAGTCCAATTGTTGTTGGCACGTACAGAGAGTTTGAATACCTTGTCTTTCCTGATGGTTCCGTGAAAGTCATGTATGACTCACCATCTTGAGGAGTTCCCAGAAGCTTGGAGGTTCTGTTTGATTTCTCTGTAAAGAATCATTGTAGCCTTTTGCGTGGATGGTCTACTTATAAGAAGACTTCTGTTTATCTTTGTTTTGCATAAATTCCCTGTTAGGAGTCTCCAAAATCTGTGATGGATGAATTTCTTGTGAGAAATCTCCAGAACTATCAGATGTATTCTAAAGTGTCAGGTCATGTATGAACCTATTGATGAAACTTGCTTTGTATGTTTTCCAATATTCTCAGGTCATGTATGAACCTATTGGTAAAACTCCCTTTGATTTTTCCCAAGTGATGTCAGGTCATGTATGAACCTGTTAACTGAAATTCTTTGAATAGTCAAGTGTTGTCAGGTCATGTATGAACCTGTTGTTGAAAACTCTTTGAATAGTCAAGTGTTGTCAGGTCATGTATGAACCTGTTATTGAAAATTCTTTGGATGTTCCAGCATTGTCAGGTCATGTATGAACCCGTTGTTGTTGAGCTTTTATTCCAATATTCCCAGGTCATGTCTGAACCTATTTTTGAAGAATCTTTCCAATGTTGTCAAGTCATGTATGAACTTGTTCTGGAAATTTTCTCAAAATGTTCAAGTTTGTTATCAGGTCATGTATGAACCTGTTGATATAATCTTTTTGAATTTTTCTGAGTTTGTTAGGTCATGTCCGAACCTACTGTCAGAACTTCTTAATATTCTCAAACATTGTTAGGTCATGTATGAACCCGTTGCTGTTGAGCCTTTATTCCAGTATTATCAGGTCATGTATGAACCTGTGGCCGAACCTTTTATTCCAGTGTCGACAAGTCATGTATGAACTTGTTGTGGAAATTTTCTCAAAGTATTCAAGTTTGTCATCAGGTCATGTATGAACCTGTTGATATACTCTTTTTGAATTTTTCTGAGTTTGTTAGGTCATGTCTGAACCTACTGTCAGAAATTCCTGATATTCCCCAACATTGTCAGGTCATGTATGAACCTGTTGTTGAGCCTTCATTCCAGTATTACCAGGTCATGTATGAACCTGTTTTTGAAGAATCTTTCTCTATGTTTATTTCAGTGTTGTCAGGTCATGTATGAACTTGTTGATACACTCTTTTTGAATTTTCCTGTTTGTTGTCAAGTCATGTTTGAACTTGCTGTCAGAACCGTTCTTGGTATTCCCCAGCATTGTCAGGTCATGTATGAACCTGCTGTTGAGCTTTTATTCCTGTATTACCAGGTCATGTCTGAACCTATTTTGAAGAATCTTTTTCTTTGATTATTCCAGTATTGTCAGGTCATGTATGAACCTGTTGCTGAACCTTTTGTTCCAATGTTGTCAAGTCATGTATGAACTTGTTGTGGAAATTTTCTCAAAAATGTTCGGGTTTAGTAAGTCATGTGTGAACTTACTGCCAAAATCTCTTGTATTCTAAATGTCGTTCATCGAATTTCACTTTGAGTACTCTCTAGTGTTTGCCTATTTCTCCAGCAAGATTGTTTTCCCCAGTGAGTTGGTTTTTACCATTTGTCTGTTTCCCTGTGGACCATCAGTATTCCCCACAGATCGGTCTGTCCAGTAGCATCTCCTGTTAAGGAGTCACTGTGTCCCTAATAGATAAATTCAAAAAAATAAAGAGTCATGCATCCATGCATATCATATCATAACATTTGCATTTTTCAGGATCAAAATCTGGGTCTCCATAGTATTTAACCATCCCCCACTGCGATCAGATGAAAATTGTTGTTTCATTTTCCTCTGGTGGAGGATGTTTAAATAGGGGCAACTGTCATACCCCAATTTTGGCCCTGAAAATTTTTCCCCATCAATCACTCGTTTGCATTCTTTCTTCATTCACCTTCATATCCTTCATTCATGTTCATGTTTACTATTTCATATTTTTTTACATTTTTCACTTTCCAAATTTACATTCATATTTTCTTCATTCGCATTGAAAAAAATTCCATTCAATATTCAAGAATTTCCACATATTCATTCATATTTCAATTACGTCATTCATCCATCTACATGGCATGTGGATAAGGTATCTCATCACCAGAACACCGTTGAAGAAAAACACAATGAGTAAAGCAATGAAAACTTCTCTTCTTCTATCCTTTCTCATTATTTTCTCACACTTTGTGATTGAAATCCACGAAAAAACAAACAAGTTGGAACTCTTGACAGTCTTCACAAAGCAAAATACATAGGAAATTCAGAAATTGATAAGAGTGAATTTGAAGTACAAGAAATTGTGTAAGACATTGATGCCGTTGCTGATACTCAAAAGGGTTTCAAAGAGAATGATAGAATCAAAAAGCTTCCTGGTCAACCCTTTATGAAATTCTCTTAATTTGAAGGATCCTGAAATATTTAATACAGGGTGCAATATACTTAAACGTGTGTCCAACAGTGCACTTTGGCTCCTGAAATCTCCTACAGCAGGCGAAATGAGACTGAGGGCATATGCTGCTGCACAAGGGGTGCACCGCCACCTAGAATGGTTATAGTGCAGCAATGCAGTCGTGATAAGGGTGTATTAGAAGTTCCATGCAACTACGCATCTCTGTCTAAAAAGTCTCAAACTTCGAAGAATGTAACTGGCTTTTGTACTGCCGTTTTCATTGAAATTTTGGGGACTGTTGTGACCGTTGATGATGATATTGTCAAGAGAATACTTCCTTTTGTGGTCTCGGGTCTTCAGTCAGGTGTTAAGGGGCTTTCAGATCACAAGGCCATTTCATTGATGACAGTTGGCTTACTTGGGAATAAAGCTGCATTGGCTTCTAAACTTTTGAATATTTTGATACGTTCTGTTGCCGAGGTTGCTCGGGAGGAGGCTAATGAGTTGATAGATCTTCATTGGTTTCGGTTGTCCCTTATTGCCTTAATCAATCTTGTCCGGTCCCAAAATGTTCAAATACTTCCAATAAAGGCCTTGGAGATTTTAAAGGAACTAAGGGATTTGCCAGGGGTTTTATTAGAATTGTCCAAGGAGTTCAACATTGAAAAGTTTCTTGTTGTTTTATTGGACTCCCTAATTGACTGCAGTTCTAAAGATGAATACTGCCAGCAGGCTTTGCTGTCCTTGATAGAAAAGGTCCCCATAAATGATTCTGTTCATCATGTGGTCACCAAAATCCTATCAACTTGTGTGAAACTATCGCAAAAGTTGATGACTCGATTTCTTTGATGTCAGCAGAATCGTCAGGAAATCGGCCGGATGATAGCATGATAAAGGATCTGTTTGTATTTTTTGCTTCCTCAAAGTTCAAACATGTATTCCGTGAACACCTCCATTTCTTAGCTGCACAGTGCAGTGTATCACCGCCCGCCTATTATCTAAGTTTTTCATAAATGAAGGTGTTCCTGCTGCAGTTCAGGTTGAATGTCTTCAGTGCTATGCATTTCTATGTAGTTTGTCGCAAGATAAATGTCAAACTGAACTTTTGGCCGAATTTCCTTCTATTCTCGTTCCATTGGCTGGTGATGATCAGACTGTAAGGGTTGCAAACTGATTGGAAAATACACAATCATCAAACCAAAGCTACCCTGCATAATTGAAGAAAATGAAAACGTGGATGAGATTGCGGGTACATTCCAACAAGGCATTGGTCCAGAAGGAATGAATGAGTCCTTAATTTAAGTAGTGATTCCAATACCGTTAACCATGCTACAGATGCCATAGAATGATTGAGTCCCATTGCAAGTTCAGTTGCCACAGTTTGATGATGTTGTTAGGAAGCTTGGTGTGAGAGCACGGTTTTGACTACGACCAAAAGCCATTATGCATAAAACCGCCGAACCTGCAGAAACAGAACAAGTTAAAGGAAAATACCAAAAGTTCTTGCCGGTAGTAGAAGGAACAGGGATCGTATCATTGGAGAGAGGCAAACTTTGCTTGAACTTGTTGATTATATTTCAGCTGTGAATTCAAAGTTCAGTGAAGCGACAATGCAGGAGATCACTAAGATGGCAGCGGCAAAATTGTTTCGAACTCTACCGTGTTCGAATCATGATGGTAAGCTTGCGGAAGCATATGAACCTGAAGAAGAGGAACCTGCATTGGAACCGGCATGGAGTTATCTTGTATATTGGTGATTATAAAGAGGAGGCTGTTGTTAGCTTAGGGAATCTTAAAAATCTTGGTTTCAGAGAGCTCTAACATGCAACGGATAGTTTCAGCTCCAAGAATATACTCGGTGCTGGAGGTTTTGGCAAAACTTATTGACGGGGGAAGAAACAAGGCTGCTACAGAGTTTTCAATCTCTCTTCTTAAAACCCTGGTCATTGATGAACCAAAAGTTGTTTCAGGACTTCACAATCTTATCGATGCTTCGACAAAGCTTACTACAAAGCCTGGATACCCCGAATCATTGTAACAACTTATTGAGATGACCAAGAATCCTGTTGCTTTATCTGCTGGTAATGCTGGAAAGGAAGATAAATTGAGGCTATCTAGAGACAATAAGGGTCCTAGTCTGCTAGTTGGAAACCAGGATGCCATGGATGCCGCCATTGTTGGAACTCTAACTGATCCAAAAGAGGCAAGGGCTGGAGTAAGAGAGGTTCATTTCTTACCATTTAATCCCGTGGATAAGAAAACTGCCTTGACTTACATTGATAGCAATGGAAATTGGCACCGTGCAAGCAAAGGTGTTCCAGAGCAGATCATGAACCTGTGTAACCTTAGGGAAGATGCAAAGCGGAACATCCATGCTATTATTGACAAGTTTGCAGAGCGAGGTCTTCGTTCTCTTGCTGTTTCTAGACAAGAGGTTCCTGAGAAAACTAAAGAAAACGCTGGTGGTCCTTGGCAGTTTGTTGGTTTGTTGTCACTGTTTGACCCACCTAGGCATGACAGTGATGAAACTATTCGGAGAGCTCTTTATCTTGGTGTCAATGTTAAGATGATTACTGGTGAACAACTTTCCATAGCAAAGGAGACTGGGAGGAGACTTGGGATGAGAACTAGTATGTACTCATCTGCTACCTTGCTTGGACAAGACAAGGATGCGAGTATTGTTGCACTTCCAGTTGAAGAGCTGATTGAGAAGACAGATGGATTTGCTGGGGTATTTCCAGAGCACAAATATGAAGGCCGATATTGGAATCGTTGTTGCCGATGCTACGGATGCCGCAAGAGGTGCTTCTGATATTGTCCTCACAGAACTTGGATTAAGTGTTATCATTAGTGCAGTTTTAACCAGTAGGGCTATTTTCCAAATGATGAAAAACTACACGATCTATGCAGCTTTATCTCCTGTAAAATCATCTGATATTTCCTTGAGTGGATTACAGTTTAAACTAATGGCTGCAGATACGAGTGATTTGGAATTTGCAACCTTGCTAGAGTTGAACAGCTCTGATATAAGTTTAAATTCAACTGCATTTGTTCCACTTCGTGCTAGGTTTTTTTTTAGATGCCATGGTTGATTGTAAGATGCCGGAGTCTATTTATACAAAGGAGGATAAGGAAGGCCATCTAGCTGTTCACAATGAAAAGTTAGCTATTGTGTCTGCTCTTTTAAATGCACAAGAGTCTCAAATTAGAATTACCAAAAACCTTCGTGTTTGTGGAGATTGTCACATTGCTGCAAAGTTAATCTCCAAAATAGTTGAACGTGAAATTGTTGTTAGAGACACTAATAGATTCCACCATTTTAAGGATGGTGTTTGCTCTTGTTGAGATGCTTCGGTATTTAATGGTTGCAGTTCCAGATACTTTTGTTGCTTTGAATTGCTTTCCTTCACCATCCACCGTAGTCTCACCTACAATGAATAATGGCAGCTTTGTCCAATGGAAGGTCCATATCAAATGCGAAAAAACTTGAATGCTGTAGACTTAAAACTGACACCATACAAAATATTCTTGATAGACAGTTCGAATTGGAGATACCAGGGTCGTCGAAAGGAAAAGTTGACCACGGTCCTAATGCATCCAATTCAAAACCTTATTTTCCACTGTTGAATGATGGTGCCAAATAGAATAGTTCCGACAGTGAGTTGTTTGAACCTTTCTTTGAAGATATGTTGGATAGTGTTAAAGATGCAGTTTCTGAGAAGAACTAGTGGAATGAAGACAAAGCTAGTAGCATGAATGCAAGTCTGCATTCTACACTTGAGCATGGTGCTAAGTCTAGTACAAGGTCAGTTCCAATAGGAGAAAACACACAAGGAAGATCTGATATGGGATCTCCAAGACAATCTTCTTCTGTGGAAATTGATGATCTTAAGATCGCCGCTAATAGTTTGCAGCCGCATCAGTATCAGCAGTAGTGGATGTCCATGCGGTATCCTGCTACTGCTATGGCTATGATGCAGCAGCAGACGATGATGTATCCATATCATTACATGTTGTATGCTCATCCTCATCATTATCAGGCGCCGCCTCATTAACATTAACCGTCGGCCGGTTGTAGCACAAAAGCACTCCAAGCCATCGGTTTAAATTGTTGCCAAGTGTTTGAGCTGCTAAGGCTGCTAAGGTTGCCGGCAAAGTGCTTGCTGCATTGAATGGAAAATTGACCGGTATGTCATTCATTGTCTCAACTGTGGATGTCTGAGCCGACGACCTTACAGTGAGGCTCGAAAAGACCAACCTCAATCCACGCCGAAGCTGTTGCAATACAAATACCCAAAATCAGTTAATTCTAAAACAAACTTTTCAGCTAAGTAAGTTACAGTGGTGAAAGTTTTTCTCACCAACAATAGAGTTTTCAAAATGAAGAGAATTGAGAAGGGGACCACAAGTTGGATATGGACAAAATTCAAAACCTCTCCACTGCACAGCAGACCTCCACTACTCTGAGGAAACACAGCAACACAGCAGAGAGGAGATGAGTCATATATAAGAGAGGCCACTGTTCATTTTGGGGAGAGAGCTGAAAAACCCTAATTTTGGAGAGGATTGGCGGCTACCATTCAGAAAAGAAAAGAAGAGAATTGAAGGCAACGTTTACCTACATTCGTCGGTCGAGCTCGCCGCAACCGGTTAGCTTCCTTTCCGAACTTTATTTCTATGTTTTGATTCTGCTTTGCATCTTTCTGAGGTAACCATGGTTGTTGTTCCAATTTGATTTCATTTAGCAATACTGTTGCCTGTTTGTGATAATATCTTGCCGTAAACCTTTGATGTTCAAAATGGAAAGAAATCTCTGTACGTTAAGATGAGCTTGCTTGAATTCTGCTACTGTTTTAAACTTTGTGTTTTATTTAAAAGGCTTGGTCCGTTTGTTATATTATGTATTAGTGTTTGAAACTATATAACAAGGATGTTTACCTGGTTGAGTTGGTAAAGAGGTGCTTTGGTAAACTCTAGGTTCCGAGTTCAATCCCTGGTTTTCAGCATTTCTCATTTTTAACATACTTTCTATTTTTTACTAGTTTTTATTATTATTACCATTTTTTTATTATTATTTTAAACATTTTATTTTATTTTATTTTATTTTTATTTTTTCTCCTTTTTTTAAACACTTGTTGATTTTAATGTTAAACATCGATTTTTAATTTATGGATTTGACAATTCTCTTGTTATTTATCCACAATTATTTTTATCGATACATTGATAGTATTTCGCCGCGTTTCGATTAATCGCATATGACATTTCAATTATTGTCAACATGCGCAAACCGACTTTGAGCACATTATTTAGGTTTTGTGTGTCCCTCAATTTTTATCCGTGCAAATCCCGATTTTACCTTTTTTCGATTTAATTTTTAAGTGTGTTGTAAATATAACTTGTTGTGTTATTTTCTTCACATGGCTTACTCTTGGGCCTTCTTACAATGAGACAGTTCTCTTGCACCTACACTCATACATTGTATTATTTGTTGCTTGGGCCCGATTTAATTATTCCAATACTTTGAATCCCCATTTGACAAAATGTACCCCACTCCCCCGATGTGTAATAATTTTACTGTTTGATTTCTTTATTGCTTGGCTGTTTAGTTAGCTACTAACACAAGAATAAAATCAACAATTTCCAAAGATCAAAAATAAGACTCGATCCAACGTCGAGTATTTTCTCAATAAACAAATCAATCCATTTCTTTTTCCCATTCTATTCCATTTCTCTCAAACTTTCATCAAACGCTTGATCCAACGTCAAGCCATTTTCATAATAAAAACTCAAAAAATATTAATTCATATTTAAGACCTTTTCAATAAAGATGGAAGTGGAACGTGGTGTATACCGCGCACTCCTGAGACTAGGATTCGAGATGTATATCTCGCCAATCCTAGCTCTCGCCATCATCCAAATTTATCCACTTTGTTTTCTCTCAAACACTCATTCAAATTTCTCTTAAACGTCCATCAACACTTGATCTAGCGTCAAGTCATTTTCACAATAAAACTCAAGATACCTAATTCTTATTTAACACTTTTTCAATAAAGGTGGAAATGGAACATGGTGTATACCGTGCACTCCTGAGATTAAGATTCGAGACGTATGTCTCGCCTATCTTAGCTCTCGCCATCATTTAAAATTGTCAATGCGGTTCTTTCAAACCCTTTCTCAATCAAATTCAAAACACCTAATCTTTATTAAACACTTTTTTTCAAATAAGATGGAAATGGAACGTGGTGTATACCGCGCACTCCTGAGACTAGGATTCGAGATGTATATCTCGCTCATCCAAGTTCTCGCCATTACTCAAAACACATCAAACCAATCAATTTCTTTTTCTCGCCGCCGTGTGATTAACCCTTCAAACATTTTCTCAAATGAAAGGTACTTTGTTTCAAAACAATGCAAGGCAATGTTTTTCCACCTGTTTTGGGTAGTCCAACAATGTTTTCGTCGATTTGACACAAAGTAGCTTTCGCTAAAATCGACCAACAAACAAACATTTTTCTACCCAGAACTACGTAAGCCTTGACTTCTCTATTGAGATACGTAGGAGCAGGATTTGTAAATCTTGTCAGGCCCACTAATAAAAAAACTTAGGTTTAGTCCTTCGTCAAAAATCCAAAAACATTCTCTTCTCATCCTTTCTTTCTTTCTCACCTAATAATTCAAAAAGCCTAACATTTCAATTAACACTAACGCACACAACTAACCTAATGGTTCCCGTTGAGTATAACGGACGTGAGGGGTGCTAATACCTTCCCCTTGTGTAATCGACTCCCGAACCCTGATTTGGTTGCGACGACCAATAATCATTGTCATTTTGTCTTGGGTTTTATCGATATTTCCCCTTTCCTTTTTAGGAATAAAAAAAGTTCGGTGGCGACTCTGTTCAGTCCATCATTGCGAGCGTGCGATTGCACTTCGCTTAAAAGTCGTATCCCACATTTTTTTCAATGAGGTACGACAATAAGCAAGAATTTAAATTAGATGGAATTAGTGTGGCTGCTAAATATTTGACAGAGGCATCTGAGGTGGCAGTTAAATATTTGGCATGGTGATTGCAATTGCCATGTGTTAGTATTAGTTGCAGGGTTAATTTGTTTAAACTGAAGTCAGTTTGTTTTCTTCCTGCAACCAATACTAACACATAATATGGTTTAATGTTAGTTTTATTGTGAAACTCTTAGACAGTGGAAATTAGAATTTGGAAGTCTAAAAGTTTAGTTTAGAATGACAAAACTAGATATAGGTTTCCCGTTTTCAAGTTCATGGAACACTAGTAAATAACCCATTACCTTAATTTTTTTTAGAGTATAACTTAATTTGTTTACATTAAACTCTACAAGTTTTTTTTACAGGTTATCATAAGTGAGGGTATCTTATCTATACTTGGATATCACCACCTACATTGAAATGTTTTAAGTAGCTTCGTAGATGAGGCCGATCAAGCATCAGTTTAAAGATATTGTGTTTATTATACTTATTATTATTCTTCCTACGATAAACTAGAGAGAAATCCATTCATTGTTTAACATTTCATAAAATTATTTCACTCTTAATATATATATATATATATATATATATATATATATATATATATATATATATTATATATATATAATAAATAATATAATAAGAAAATGAATGGTATATCGACAATGTAAATTAGCTTTACATTTTCAATTAATAATGATCATTTAACCCAACATCTATCTCGTTTGCTCCTTGATGTTATCACCTTTCTTAACCTCCATGTCTGTCATGTCTATAGATTGAAAGGAATAATTTTATTTTTATAATCTTTGATTTCTTTAACATATCAATTGGTGTGGAATTAGATCTTAATTCATATTGATCAATTCGCAAGACCTAACTACTTAAAGTGTGAGTTTCTTCTTCCTCCTCCATTTGACCATTTCAACTCCTTTTTTTTAAATAATATTAATGTTATGTTTGGTCGCTCAAGGAATGATAGTTGACGAATTGAGTTTTTGCAGTAAGAAATACCTTTTAGCATTTTCTGTTTGTTGAAGTAACAATTCTCTTTCAATTTCATTATGCATTATTATGCCTTTTATATTTACCCTATTTTATTAGTTTTTGGCATAAACTCAAGGAAATTAATTTTCCTACGTGTGTAGAAAGTATTGGTTGAATGCTGAAGTTAACAATATTCAACGTGTGTAGCAAGTATGAGTTATATGTGTAGGTCACATTCTTTATATTATAGCTTGCAAAGTGTTATTAGGTTACATCACCATTTGAGAAATTAAGTGTAGTTTTTGTAGACTTTAGCATCCTTTTGAGTAGCTGTTTGGTGTTAATCCTGCATGCGTCTCAATACATGGCATGTGTGAGCTTTATGTTTGAATTATAGACAAAATCATTTTACAGAAAAGAGAAGAAAAGTTTAGAGGAATATGACCAATACTTCTAGGTGCTCAATTCCTTAGAGTCTTATTTCAGTATTTTGTCTATCATTGTCCTGGATTCTATGAAGTTGATTAGAAAAGAAGTGAAATATATTAGCATTCTACTTATCTATTGTTAGTTAAAATAATTTCACTGTTATCAAGAAGTGGAATGATTTATATATGATCCATGTGATATTGTCCTTTGTTATATTCTATTAACAATATTTAATATTATTGTGCTATTTAAATTTTTGTTAAGTATAATGAAATGCCTAATGCATTAAAAAAATTTATTAGGACGAATTATTTTTACTAGTATTTTAATTTTCTCTTGTTTATTGTGGATTTACCTTCATTGTTTGGCATGTGATTTTTTTCTTGAGGATATTTATTTTTATTTTTCATTGTTCTTTGTCCCACACATCAATATTTATCACGTGATTAATATTATTGTTAGACTTTTTCAACAAAAAATCATGGCGTGGTTGAACCTTTCAATTTTACCACAAGTAGCATCCACCATGGGAAAATACACTACTACAAAATATACCTTTCTTAACACGATATTACCAAGGCCGTTTAAGCAACCGTTGTAATAACTTATCTTAACGCACCTGCAATTTTTTATATTTTATTAAAAGACATTTCTTCACGGTTCATAATAACAACTGTGGTTATAGATGAAAGGTTACATGCTTCAAATCCCAGCACAAACCATTTTTTATCGCTACAAAAAGAGTTTGTCCATATCGTCTTATAAATATATTAAAATTAAAATATCTATCACCCCGGTTAGTACCAGGAACCATTGTGGATAGTACTGACAGTTTATCACGGTTTTTCTTGCCAACGACGGTGATAAGTTTTACATATATATAAGCAAAGTTATCAAACTTCAGTCCTCTCACTCAAATTACAAAACCCTAATCTCTCTCTCTCTCTCCTCTTCCACATCCTGCGAAATCGTCTCTCTTCTTCTTCCATACAACTCGTCTTTCTTCTTCTTTGTACTAAAAGGTAATCAAATTAAACGTTGTTTCTTCTTTATCTAACTATTTAAACGTTGTTTCTTCTTCTTTTTCTAAAAGATAAACATGTTATTCACAGAGACGGAGCTACATACACAACTATGTAGGTCTATGCCCCATTATAATTAAAATTTAATTATAATATACTACTCATGTGGTAATAGTAATGATGGTGTATATTGCATTAAATACTTAGTTCATTTCAAATTTTAGTCCAAAATAGTCTCTACTATTTTTGATAAAAAAATTTAATAGTCTGGATATTATTATCTTATCTTTTTAATCCTATATTTTTAGAATTAAAGAAAAATTAATAATCTATGAACTATCAATTGATTGGTGAGGATGAAATATGTTATATAATTATAAGTAGAAAATTAAGAAACCATTAATAATTTTAAATCATTAAAAAAATTAAAAAATAAAATAATATTTCTTTATAAATATATATTATACTTTTCTCATAATAAATTTATAAATTTGCCCACACTATTTAGAATTCCTGGCTCCATCCCTATTTATTCATACGCTTTCTTCCATTTAGGTTTCACATGATTTTTTCGTATTTTTTTTACTTGGATCTCTGTTTTTGAAATTCTCAATTCGTGTTACTGTTTCTATTATATTACTGTCTTAATGGTTTTAACAAGTTGGATCAATTGTCCCAACACCGTGTCCAACATCTGTCCTATGAGAAACAAAATTTCACATTTGATACTTTCTCTCTAAGATAATGGAACCTCATCTCATTGTGTTTTCTTCTTCCGTATCATATTGGGTTCTTGGACAAATTTATAGCAAAAATGTTATCAATCTTCATGATTACTGCTTCATGATTTTGACCTATAATCTCTTCGATCAAATTTACCATTCATGTTGCTTGACATGCACAAAGAAAGGCAACTATGTAATCAGTCTCACATGATGACAGAGCTACAACTGGTTCTTTTCATGAGCTCTAAGCAACTGGTGCACCACATAGTATAAACACATTTTCTATCATCACCATACCAACATGAGTCAGTGTATCCCACTAGCTTGCATTCCTTTTCTTTTTAACAATTTTTTTGAAGAAGTCATTCTTAACACCTAGATTTTATTTTTATTTTTCTTTATTTTGACCAATTTCTCTAGTACCCCAACCCCAAGTATAAATGTTTGCTAACTTACAAGAGCAACCCCAATATATTCTTTTGAATTCTATTAATTGATTGATGATTGTATATCATGAATCATGGATATGAGATATTAAGTCTTTACATTAGTTTAAATTTAATGAGTGTTTTGTACTTTTAGTTATTGACTTTCTTAAAATAATATAATATCTAAGAGGTACACACCAAAATACTCTTGATTTATTTATTCATAGTAGAAAAGTGGATATATAATTATAGTTATAAGATAACATTGTTTTATTCATTGCTCCCCGTGAGATATATCTCTTGATAGCATACATACATAGTATTTTGTCCACTCATTAAGAAACATTTCAAACTGAAGATAGACGATCTCTTGTTTCACGACTTCCTCTCTCCCTTTGTTGAGGTTGAGCATCTGCAAAGTGGGATTGTTTCTGATTCTCTAGTATCCTATCAACCTCTTGAGCTGATCCAGGGAATGCAAGCTCTTTCACTGGTCGCTGTATCTGACTAATCACATTATCCTCATCGCCTTCAAATTTTTAATCACCAAAATAATAAGCATATCTTAATATTTTCCCCTTGATTTAAATAGAAGTCGACTTTTAAAATACACACTTAAATGAATAAATAGTGACAGAGACTGGGTGATAATATAATATACCTGCAAGAAAGTTCCTCTGATTGTTCTCAGCATTAATACCAAACCCAAGCAAATCAAGATTTGAGGAAGCTTTACGGCAACTGGATGGCCTGCTGGAATCACAAAAACATCTCCTGAAGATAATTTAGCTTTGTAATTTTGCACTTGTTTATTTATCTCCTCTTCTCCTTGTTCCTCTTCCTCGTCATCTTCTTTTCTCTGCTCTTGTTGGTTTTCATTTCTTTGATCCACAAGTTCAAAATCTCCTTTTCCTTCGTTAACTGTTACTATTAATATGGCCCTTGAATTGTAGTGTGGCAACAATAGAGATCCCTAATATTTAATTTGAAAGAATAATTAAATAAATACATTAGATATATGTTCTATAAATAAAACTTGTTATTGAGTATGTAAAACTTGACGTGTATGAGATGTCAAGTTAGTAACAAAAGTTTGACATTATAACTTCAAAGGACAAAAATCAAATCATTTAGAACAATTGTAATTTGATCAAGTGAAATCTCATTGTGTAATTTGGTAAATTTCCTATATTATAAAATAATTTTATCATACCTCCTTAATCTCTACAGAATTGACAAATATATCCAAGTCTTGAAGCTGTGGATTTTTCTCTGGGGTGATTTCAAAGAATTTTCCAAACTCGTTGGAATAGATAGGACCGCGACTTCTCAAGTTGAATGGTTCAGATTCAGAGGAAACACTTTTTTTGGAGGTAGACTTTGCATTTTTACTCAATTCCTCAATTTGTCCCCTTGATAATTTTACTATTACATTCTCTTCTTGACTTTGCTGCCTCTTATCCTTAAGGCTTCTTCTGTGTTGTGTCTCTTTCTCATGCTCTTCTAAAAGAACCTTTTCTATCTCTTCATAATCAGTCTATATTTTTTTACAGTACATACATTGACAAAGTGAGTATTAACATATACAATACCAAACTAATACATACATAAATGAAAAAAAAATGTGTGTTATGCTTACATTGAAGGAAGCCTCTAGAATGTTCTTACTGAACCCAGATAAGTAGTTTTGTTGGTTTTTATTTCCAGACAATAAGAAAGACTGTTGAAAAGGACAAAAAAAATAAAGAAAATATTAGGGAAACATTACAGAAAAATATGTACAGGCGCAATTTTTGTTGTGATGTTATGGTAGAGGCCCCTAAATTTGTTTGTACATTAGAATGCATAGCATATTTGATATGAGAATAGGTAAACATTGGTTATATTACCTGAAGTTGGCCAGGTCTATTTACGGGAATGGCGAGATCTAATACTCTAAGCTCCTTGTTGTCATCTCTGTTAACCAAATAAGCAATTGTGCCAGCAGGAAGTTTTATCGTATCTCCGCGCTCAAGGTTGAAGGAGTTTCTATCATCGGGTTTCAACACTGTGAGTATAGCTTTTCCTGAAAATTACAATGACATTAGATTTTATAACTGAATTTAATTTATCCTTACAAAACAAATATGTAAAGTAATAAGAGAAATGCTAATAATACTCTCTTTTCAACACTCTCTCAAACACACACTCTTTCATTTGTTGAAATATGTGTGACTCTTACCACTTTATGTGGGACCTATTTCCAAAGCGAGGGGCCCACACATGTTTCAACCAATAAAAAAGTGAGTGTTTGAGAGTGTTGAAAAGAGAGTGTTACTAGCACTCCTCAAAATAATAAATACCGTTCTTTTTGAATGAACTATGAGTGATTAGTTTTAAATATTTAACTTGATAAATAATAAATTACCACTGAGTACAACAAGGATGTAATGGCATCGGTGTGCTGTGGAAGAAATATTGTGTGAGGTTTGGACTTATATTCCAAAAGACGGTAGTTTTGTAGATTCTCGAAATTTTAGAAAGTTGGTCAAATTTCTGTAGAGTCGAATGTGCCCATTTTCATTCTCCAAAAGAGTTTGAAACTTGTTAGACTTGAAGATAAAAGGATTTTGAGGATCAGACCTAGAAGAAACACACCTGATGCTAGGAAAGAATTCCCATTAGCATCAAAAGTGGAATAAGCTTTCATTGTAGTACAGCAGCCATGTTGATTGAAACTAATATCTCACTTTGGTCGCTCTGGATGAATAAAGTACAGTGAGATGAGTGTATTTATAGATATAAAAAATAAAACTATAATTAACATGCACCACAGTTGGCATGTTGTGCCATGCATATGATAAAACTACATATCATAAAATGTACAAAATTGAAGTGGCAAAATGAAAAGAACATTACTTGGGTGGGTGGAGTTTTGTTTGAATTTGTGAATTTGACATTCTTATGGAAAAGGAGGATGCTTTATTATTGTCTTCGGCCATGTGTATATGAATTAATGAATGACTAGAGAATTTTAACAAGTGTTGTATCCTACAACACATCTCCAGCTCTAAGACATGCAAATAACTCCATAAACTTGCACTTAGAAGTAGTTAACTTTGTCATAAAGCCCTAACAATATTCACACAGTTTGATTTTGGAATTGTTCAAGGGATCAAGTGGGAAGCAGTTAACAATTTCAAGCATTTGTAACTCATTCTTCGTACATGTTACAGATCTGGGAATTTCACATGTTTCTTCAATTTCGGCTACTTATAACTACTGTTTATTTGAATTTGTTAAACTGCTAGGAATTAGTTCCAAAATCAAACTGTGTGAATATTGTTAGGGCTTTATGAGAAAGTTAACTACTTCCCATGTAGTTGAAGAAGTAGAAGAAATTGAAGAAGCAATTTGTTAATGTTTTTTAATTATTAAATTTCAAAAGAAATCATTTTATAGAAAAAAAATTATGACATAAATATATAGCTTCTTTCATTTAAAAAATGTTTTCTTTCAATTTGAAAAACATAAATACTAGAATTAGTATTTATATTTATGAACATATATATCAAAATTAATATTAATAAAAGTTGACAATTCCTAAAATAAATTATATTTTATATTTATTAAATATTATTATTAATTAAAATATTTGACTACTATTTTAATTTTAATAAACATTTAAGCTACAATATCATTAAAAGATATTATCTTCAATTTTTATATATAAAAAAAAATGTTAGAGAGGAAACATTTCCCTCACAAAATTCATTACAATGACATCTTGCACATTTTTGATGGAATTTGTGAGGAAAATGTTAAAGATAGATAAAATTCATCTCAAAGCTCTTCACAAAATTTACTTTTATCATATATTTAGGGAGTTTGTGAGGGATTATTTGTGACTGAATATTTTCATAACAAATTTCATCGCTAATGTTCATCCATTTAATTTTTTTTATTTGTAGTAAAAATACTATTCTCTCTCTTCCATTTATTATATTTTTTTAAATTTTGTGAAATGATCAACTATGACAATTATTTTGGGACGGAGTGAGTATCATGGTTTTGACCGTGTCTAATTTCTTAACTGTTCTTGGACTTAAAAAACATTTAAATTTTTTTAGGAACAGTTTTACAAACTCATTTGTTATTGGACACAGATAACATTTAAAAATTTTAATTCACAATTTTAACAATTATAAAATTGTCATTAGTATTAGTTATCATGTGTAGATAAATGATAGAACGATCTTGGTGTGATAAAACATAATAATTACTAATATTAAATTAATATTAGTTTTAAATGTTTTTATTAAAAAATAATTGTATGTTTATCCTTATTACTCCATCTTCTCTTTACTAATAATGCCCTGAGAATATTGAAATATTTGGACATGACAAATATAACCGTTTTAATAATTTATCATCTTTGTGATGGAGAATTATGTAACTATATTTTTTTTAATTGAGGATTGTAATAAAAGTAGATTATAATATATATTATATTTTTTCTTTTTTAATATATTAAATAAAGTATAGTATATGTAAAGTAAACGGATAAATAATAGATAAATAATTAAATGACATATATCTACAATTACATTTTTATATATTAAGTATAGTATAGTATATATAAAGTAGACGGATAAATAATAGATAGATAATTAAATGACGTATATGTACAATTACATTTTTCACATGACAAGTACAAACATATGCACTTCTAAGTGCAAGTTTATGGAGTTATTTGCATGTCTTAGAGCTGGAGCTTGTGTTGTAGGATACAACACTTGTTAAAATTCTCTAGTCAATTCATTAATTCATATACACATGGCCGAAGACAATAATAAAGCATCCTCCTTTTCCATAAGAATGTCCAAATTCATCAAATTCAAACAAAACTCCACCACCCAAGTAATGTTCTTTTCATTTTGCCACTTCAATTTTGTACATTTTAACACACGTCCATATGCATGGCACAACATGGCCAACTGTTGGTGCATGTTAATTATATAGTTTTATTTTTTATATCTATAAATACACTCATCTCACTGTACTTTATTCATCCAGAGCGACCAAAGTGAGATATTAGTTTCAATCAACATGGCTGCTACTACAATGAAAGCTTCATTTCCACTTTTGATGCTAATGGGAATCTCTTTCCTAGCATCAGTGTGTGTTTCTTCTAGGTCTGATCCTCAAAATCCTTTTATCTTCAAGTCTAACAAGTTTCAAACTCTTTTTGAGAATGAAAATGGGCACATTCGACTTCTGCAGAAATTTGACCAACGTTCTAAAATTTTCGAGAATCTACAAAACTACCGTCTTTTGGAATATAAGTCCAAACCTCACACAATATTTCTTCCACAGCACACCGATGCCGATTACATCCTTGTTGTACTCAGTGGTAATTTATTATTTATCAAGTTAAATATTTAAAACTAATCACTCATAGTTCATTCAAAAAGAACGGTATTTATTATTTTGAGGAGTGCTAGTAACACTCTCTTTTCAACACTCTCAAACACTCACTTTTTTATTGGTTGAAACATGTGTGGGTCCCTCGCTTTGGAAATAGGTGGGTCACACATATTTCAACAAATGAAAGAGTGTGTGTTTGAGAGAGTGTTGAAAAGAGAGTATTATTAGCATTTCTCTTATTACTTTACATATTTGTTTTGTAAGGATAAATTAAATTCAGTTATAAAATCTAATGTCATTGTAATTTCCAGGAAAAGCTATACTCACAGTGTTGAAACCCGATGATAGAAACTCCTTCAACCTTGAGCGCGGAGATACGATAAAACTTCCTGCTGGCACAATTGCTTATTTGGTTAACAGAGATGACAACGAGGAGCTTAGAGTATTAGATCTCGCCATTCCCGTAAATAGACCTGGCCAACTTCAGGTAATATAACCAATGTTTATCTATTCTCATATCAAATATGGTATGCATTCTAATGTACAAACAAATTTAGGGGCCTCTACCATAACATCACAACAAAAATTGCGCCTGTACATATTTTTCTGTAATATTTTCCTAATATTTTCTTTATTTTTTTGTCCTTTTCAACAGTCTTTCTTATTGTCTGGAAATCAAAACCAACAAAACTACTTATCTGGGTTCAGTAAGAACATTCTAGAGGCTTCCTTCAATGTAAGCATAACACACAATTTTTTTTTCATTTATGTATGTATTAGTTTGGTATTGTATATGTTAATACTCACTTTGTCAATGTATGTACTGTAAAAAAATATAGACTGATTATGAAGAGATAGAAAAGGTTCTTTTAGAAGAGCATGAGAAAGAGACACAACACAGAAGAAGCCTTAAGGATAAGAGGCAGCAAAGTCAAGAAGAGAATGTAATAGTAAAATTATCAAGGGGACAAATTGAGGAATTGAGTAAAAATGCAAAGTCTACCTCCAAAAAAGGTGTTTCCTCTGAATCTGAACCATTCAACTTGAGAAGTCGCGGTCCTATCTATTCCAACGAGTTTGGAAAATTCTTTGAAATCACCCCAGAGAAAAATCCACAGCTTCAAGACTTGGATATATTTGTCAATTCTGTAGAGATTAAGGAGGTATGATAAAATTATTTTATAATATAGGAAATTCACCAAATTACACAATGAGATTTCACTTGATCAAATTACAATTGTTCTAAATGATTTGATTTTTGTCCTTTGAAGTTATAATGTCAAACTTTTGTTACTAACTTGACATCTCATACACAACAAGTTTTACATACTCAATAACATGTTTTATTTATAGAACATATATCTAATGTATTTATTTAATTATTCTTTCAAATTAAATATTAGGGATCTTTATTGTTGCCACACTACAATTCAAGGGCCATAGTAATAGTAACAGTTAACGAAGGAAAAGGAGATTTTGAACTTGTGGGTCAAAGAAATGAAAACCAACAAGAGCAGAGAAAAGAAGATGACGAGGAAGAGGAACAAGGAGAAGAGGAGATAAATAAACAAGTGCAAAATTACAAAGCTAAATTATCTTCAGGAGATGTTTTTGTGATTCTAGCAGGCCATCCAGTTGCCGTAAAAGCTTCCTCAAATCTTGATTTGCTTGGGTTTGGTATTAATGCTGAGAACAATCAGAGGAACTTTCTTGCAGGTATATTATATTATCACCCAGTCTCTGTCACTATTTATTCATTTTAAGTGTGTATTTTAAAAGTCGACTTCTATTTAAATCAAGGGGAAAATATTAAGATATGCTTATTATTTTGGTGATTAAAAATTTGAAGGCGATGAGGATAATGTGATTAGTCAGATACAGCGACCAGTGAAAGAGCTTGCATTCCCTGGATCAGCTCAAGAGGTTGATAGGATACTAGAGAATCAGAAACAATCCCACTTTGCAGATGCTCAACCTCAACAAAGGGAGAGAGGAAGTCGTGAAACAAGAGATCGTCTATCTTCAGTTTGAAATGTTTCTTAATGAGTGGACAAAATACTATGTATGTATGCTATCAAGAGATATATCTCACGGGGAGCAATGAATAAAACAATGTTATCTTATAACTATAATTATATATCCACTTTTCTACTATGAATAAATAAATCAAGAGTATTTTGGTGTTCCTCTTAGATATTATATTATTTTAAGAAAGTCAATAACTAAAAGTACAAAACACTCATTAAATTTAAACTAATGTAAAGACTTAATATCTCATATCCATGATTCATGATATACAATCATCAATCAATTAATAGAATTCAAAAGAATATATTTGGGGTTGCTCTTGTAAGTTAGCAACATTTATACTTGCGGTTGGGGTACTAGAGAAATTGGTCAAAATAAAGAAAAATAAAAATAAAATCTAGGTGTTAAGAATGACTTCTTCAAAAAAATTGTTAAAAAGAAAAGGAATGCAAGCTAGTGGGATACACTGACTCATGTTGGTATGGTGATGCTGATGATAGAAAATGTGTTTATACTATGTGGTGCACCAGTTGCTTAGAGCTCATGAAAAGAACCAGTTGTAGCTCTGTCATCATGTGAGACTGATTACATAGTTGCCTTTCTTTGTGCATGTCAAGCAACATGAATGGTAAATTTGATCGAAGAGATTATAGGTCAAAATCATGAAGCAGTAATCATGAAGATTGATAACATTTTTGCTATAAATTTGTCCAAGAACCCAATATGATACGGAAGAAGAAAACACAATGAGATGAGGTTCCATTATCTTAGAGAGAAAGTATCAAATGTGAAATTTTGTTTCTCATAGGACAGATGTTGGACACGGTGTTGGGACAATTGATCCAACTTATTAAAACCATTAAGACAGTAATATAATAGAAACAGTAACACGAATTGAGAATTTCAAAAACAGAGATCCAAGTATAAAAAAATACGAAAAAATCATGTGAAACCTAAATGGAAGAAAGCGTATGAATAACTAGGGATGGAGCCAGGAATTCTAAATAGTGTGGGCAAATTTATAAATTTATTATGAGAAAAGTATAATATATTATTTATAAAGAAATATTATTTTATTTTTTAAATTTTTTTAATGATTTAAAATTATTAATGGTTTCTTAATTTTCTACTTATAATTATATAACATATTTTATCCTCACCAATCAATTGATAGTTCATAGATTATTAATTTTTCTTTAATTCTAAAAATATAGGATTAAAAAGATAAGATAATAATATCCAGACTATTAAATTTTTTTTATCAAAAATAGTAGAGACTATTTTGGACTAAAATTTGAAATGAACTAAGTATTTAATGCAATATACACCATCATTACTATTACCACATGAGTAGTATATTATAATTAAATTTTTAATTATAATGGGGCATAGACCTACATAGTTGTGTATGTAGCTCCGTCTCTGTGAATAACATGTTTATCTTTTAGAAAAAGAAGAAGAAACAACGTTTAAATACTTAGATAAAGAAGAAACAACGTTTAATTTGATTACCTTTTAGTACAAAGAAGAAGAAAGACGAGTTGTATGGAAGAAGAAGAGAGACGATTTCGCAGGATGTGGAAGAGAGAGAGAGAGAGAGAGATTAGGGTTTTGTAATTTGAGTGAGAGGACTGAAGTTTGATAAATTTGCTTATATATATGTAAAACTTATCACCGTCGTTGGCAAGAAAAACCGTGATAAACTGTCAGTACTATCCACAATGGTTCCTGGTACTAACCGGGGTGATAGATATTTTAATTTTAATATATTTATAAGACGATATGGACAAACTCTTTTTGTAACGATAAAAAATGGTTTGTGCTGGGATTTGAAGCATGTAACCTTTCATCTATAACCACAGTTGTTATTATGAACCGTGAAGAAATGTCTTTTAATAAAATATAAAAAATTGCAGGTGCGTTAAGATAAGTTATTACAACGGTTGCTTAAACGGCCTTGGTAATATGGTGTTAAGAAAGGTACATTTTGTAGTAGTGTATTTTCCCATGGTGGATGCTACTTGTTGTAAAATTGAAAGGTTCAACCACGCCATGATTTTTTGTTGAAAAAGTCTAACAATAATATTAATCACGTGATAAATATTGATGTGTGGGACAAAGAACAATGAAAAATAAAAATAAATATCCTCAAGCAAAAAATCACATGCCAAACAATGAAGGCAAATCCACAATAAACAAGAGAAAATTAAAATACTAGTAAAAATAATTCGTCCTAATAAATTTTTTTAATGCATTAGGCATTTCATTATACTTAACAAAAATTTAAATAGCACAATAATATTAAATATTGTTAATAGAATATAACAAAGGACAATATCACATGGATCATATATAAACCATTCCACTTCTTGATAACAATGAAATTATTTTAACTAACAATAGATAAGTAGAATGCTAATATATTTCACTTCTTTTCTAATCAACTTCATAGAATCCAGGACAATGATAGACAAAATACTGAAATAAGATTCTAAGGAATTGAGCACCTAGAAGTATTGGTCATATTCCTCTAAACTTTTCTTCTCTTTTCTGTAAAATGATTTTGTCTATAATTCAAACATAAAGCTCACACATGCCATGTATTGAGACGCATGCAGGATTAACACCAAACAGCTACTCAAAAGGATGCTAAAGTCTACAAAAACTACACTTAATTTCTCAAATGGTGATGTAACCTAATAACACTTTGCAAGCTATAATATAAAGAATGTAACCTACACATATAACTCATACTTGCTACACATGTTGAATATTGTTAACTTCAGCATTCAACCAATACTTTCTACACACGTAGGAAAATTAATTTCCTTGAGTTTACGCCAAAAACTAATAAAATAGGGTAAATATAAAAGGCATAATAATGCATAATGAAATTGAACGAGAATTGTTACTTCAACAAACAGAAAATGCTAAAAGGTATTTCTTACTGCAAAAACTCAATTCGTCAACTATCATTCCTTGAGCGACCAAACATAACATTAATATTATTAAAAAAAAGGAGTTGAAATGGTCAAATGGAGGAGGAAGAAGAAACTCACACTTTAAGTAGTTAGGTCTTGCTAATTGATCAATATGAATTAAGATCTAATTCCACACCAATTGATATGTTAAAGAAATCAAAGATTATAAAAATAAAATTATTCCTTTCAATCTATAGACATGACAGACATGGAGGTTAAGAAAGGTGATAACATCAAGGAGCAAACGAGATAGATGTTGGGTTAAATGATCATTATTAATTGAAAATGTAAAGCTAATTTACATTGTCGATATACCATTCATTTTCTTATTATATTATTTATAATATATTATATATATTATATATATATATATATATATATATATATATATATATATATATATATATATATATATATATATATATATATATTAAGAGTGAAATAATTTTATGAAATGTTAAACAATGAATGGATTTCTCTCTAGTTTATCGTAGGAAGAATAATAATAAGTATAATAAACATAATATCTTTAAACTGATGCTTGATCGGCCTCATCTACGAAGCTAGTTAAAACATTTCAATGTGGGTGGTGATATCCAAGTATAGATAAGATACCCTCGTTTATGATAACCTGCAAAAAAAACTTGTAGAGTTTAATGTAAACAAATTAAGTTATACTCTAAAAAAATTAAGGTAATGGGTTATTTACTAGTGTTCCATGAACTTGAAAACGGGAAACCTATATTTAGTTTTGTCATTCTAAACTAAACTTTTAGACTTCCAAATTCTAATTTCCACTGTCTAAGAGTTTCACAATAAAACTAACATTAAACCATATTATGTGTTAGTATTGGTTGCAGGAAGAAAACAAACTGACTTCAGTTTAAACAAATTAACCCTGCAACTAATACTAACACATGGCAATTGCAATCACCATGCCAAATATTTAACCGCCACCTCAGATGCCTCTGTCAAATATTTAGCAGCCACACTAATTCCATATAATTTAATTCTTGCTTATCACATTTAAAAAAGGTCATAGAAGAATCACAAAGTATACCATGTATCTTCCGAGACACAGTAAGAAACAAAATGTAGTGTCATTATATAAACTAATAGCCACTCTGCAATGCATGAAAAACAAATTGAACACAAGATCGGTACACAATATACATGTTTTCATTCTATATAGTGTCATTGTGTAGCCTCATGAATAAACCATTTATGTACATCCCACTCTAACATAGAACATCATAGCTCGAATAACCTTAACAATTAATCCTAACAAAACATTACGGTAAAGAAAAACCACTCACTTTAGAAACAAGAAATACCATATTTTTTGCCACTGACCTCCATGTAATTTGTGCAATAACATTGATAATTCTGAATTCACCATGTTTGCTAAGTCCGTCATACTTTGATTAGAAATTTCTGCCCAGCCATATATTTTAAAAATCTAAAAAATAAAGAAATTAAAACACTTAAAAGAGTCTCAGCTAATCTTAAAAGTCTAACAAAAATCAAATTTACTCTTTCTTCTATGTAAAAAAAATATTTATGATCCTGTTTATAGCTAAGTAACATCATGGCACATTGTTAAAGACACCTACAACCAAAAAAACTTTTAAAAAAATTAAGAAACTAAAGAACTTAATTTGTAATTGCATAAAGAAATAGTAGCATAGTTCTAAATTGCATGGCGCATTAAAAATATTTGAGAAATCTTCATTACGACAATACAACTACAACCAAAATTTAGAACTATGAAAGCACTAGTAGCAATAATAAATTATGAAAGGAAACCAATATGAACATTTTCAGAGTCAAATACAAAAACGATGGTTGAGATTCAACAAGAGAAAAAAATAACTATAACTATAATTAGGCAAAAATATCTTAGCATGACTAATTTCCTAATTACTCAAATTGACATGTTCGAAACTTATACTTTTCCTTGAAATCCAACCTGATCTTTATCCTTCATCCTCTTTCTTAAGAGAATCATATAAATTCTACGACCAAGCAAAACACTCTTCACTTGAAACCTCTCACTACGCCAAATAAGGGAAAAGAGGGCGCTTATTTTGGCCTATAACAGCGCTTTTAAGCGCCCTCTAATCTGGCGCTGGCATAGGTAAAGACAGCGTTTTGTTCTCCTGGAGAAAGCGTTGTCTAAAGTGGCCACATTATAGTGCGCTTTAAGAAAAAAGCGCCCTCTGGAGTGGTCCATAAAGGGACACCTTAGAGGGCGCTTTCTGGAAAAAGCGCCCTCTAAAGTTGTCAGTGTAAAGTGTTTAGAGGGCGCTTTCTGGAAAAAGCGCCCTCTAAAGTTGTCAATGTAAAGTGTTTAGAGGGCGCTTTCAGGAAGAAGCGCCCTCTAAAGTTGTCATTGTAAAGTGTTTAGAGGGCGCTTTCAGGAAAAAGCGCCCTCTAAAGTTGTCAATGTAAAGTGTTTAGAGGGCGCTTTCAGGAAAAAGCGCCCTCTAAAGTTGTCAATGTAAAGTGTTTAGAGGGCGCTTTCTGGACAAAGCGCCCTCTAAAGTGTTAGTTATTTTAAAAAAATTTGTTTGAAAAACAGTGGATATATATTTAATTGGTAACCTGTTCGCATGCTGCAAAAGTGTAAAATTCATATTGATTTCATCCTTTAATCCAATGTTATACACCATTAATCCATTGATATATACAACATGAATCCATTTATATACAACATTAATCCTCCATATATACAACATTAATATATGATTCTTTGATCAACAATATACAACAACATATTCTCAAAGTACTACAATTAAGAGAATAAAACATAGCAACCAACACCCAGTGACCACTGTATCCAAAAGCTGTCTAGTAGTTCTAACCAATACTAAACAAAAACGCCCATCCACCCATGGTGGCAAACATGTTCTGTATATCCAAAAGCTGTCTAGTAGTTCTATCGCACATCCATACAAAATAAGGCTCAACCAAAACAACAGATGGCAGCATAAGTAGTCCCCTGCAAAAAGAACACGTCCAAATGCAAATAACACAGAACTGTCAAAAGGCGATTGAGCAACAAATAGTAAACAATGGCATAAAGTTAAATGACATAGCTAATATTACCTGAATTCCTGCATGGCTGTTAAGGTAAAAATCAAATTCCATAGGGTGACAAATGTTGGTGTCTACCACGGTTCCTTTGACAATTTAGAACAACAAAATCAGCAAAAAGTGATAAATTCAAATGATAATATATACCAGCTGCGTTGAGAAATATATTGAAAAAACCTGGCATAATATTTCCACTTCTATCGGTCTCTTTGGGGTTGACAGGAAAGAGACGGGTGTGATGTCTCTTTTGGACCACTACAAAAGTAACTTTAGGTAGATACCCATCCTCTATTGAGACACAAGCCTGATGAAAAAAAATTAAAAATTAAACGCATAGAATTTAGTGGTGTATTTTATGAACGACAAAGTAACAAGAAATCAACTTTGAGAAGTCCTAAATTCTGCCTACAATACAGGGCTGCAAAGTTGATGCAACAAAAAACATATAACAATATATGGTAAGTACCTGTATCTCCAACCATATTTTTTCTTTGCCAACCTTCAAGTCCGGACTTCTCCAATTATCACATGTAATCGGAATATGTTGTCGAACAAGGAAACCAATGTAACTTGCCAACATTGAACCCTTATCTTTTGAAGATAGAATTGATATATGTTTAGATGGACATGTTCCATTGTCGTAGAGGGATACTTTCAAATATCCAGCATCATCATCTACGCGAATGAGGCTTGACGACAATAGAGCATCTCCATCTAAACAAATATCCAGCATCATCATTTTACCTGTAAAAAAGAAAACAATTAAAATCATATGACAAATGTAAAAACAATTAAAATCATAAAAGTCATTTTACCTGTAATAAAGAAAACAATTAAAATCATTTGACCTGTACCTTTTTCACTAAGTTCTCTTTCTTTTCTTGGTTGGAATATGTTCTACATGTCTCTTAACAACACGGACGGTTGGATTGATCCAAATACCCTCATTATGATCATTTCTAATATATGAATCATTTGATATAATATTCTCATCTTGATCATTTCTGGTAAACGATTCAATCTCAACATCAATATCACCTTGATCTCCAGTGTTTTCATCAATTACTTTGTTGGAAAAAAGAACTATAGACCATTTCGTACTTTTCGGATCATTGACATAGAACACTTGTCTAGCTTGAGAGGCTAGAATAAAAGACTCATCTTTGTATCCCACCCTATTAAGATCCACTTGCAAAAATCCTGACTTATCCATTCGAATGCCGTTATTATTTTCAACCCACTTGCAACCAAATATAGGAATCTGAAACTTCTCATAATCAAACACCCAAATGCGCTCGATAACACCAAAATACGACAGATTTGCAAATTTGGGGTTTAAGTCCTTCACACTTGATATGTGCATTGCTTCAGCTACCACGGTGACACCACTATTCTGCATAGTACTTTTATCATCTTGTTCTTTGGTATAAAATGTGTATCCATTAATCGCGTATGCGCTATAAGAAAAAACATGGAAACTTGGACCATATGCTAAGCATCTCAACCTTTCTGTTATTGAAGCGGGATCTGAATAATACTTTGAATAAATATGATCCTTAAACCAAGGTATAAAACATTGATTGTGCTCTCGTACTATCCAATTTTCATTTCTATTGGGATTTAAACCTCGGAGAACATCCTTGTGAATTTCAACATACGGCTCAACCTCATTCTCATTGTGCAGAACATACAAATGCACTTGATCCCGTTCGACCCTTGATACTGCCACGATTTTATTTCCAATTAGATTTTTTCCTTCTTTCTTTTCGACAAGCTGAGACTTGGGGAGTCCGATTGACTGAACATTAGACAAATATTCAGTACAAAACTCAATCGCTTCTTCAACAATGTATCTTTCAACCATACAACCTTCTGGTCGACTTCGGTTCTTCACGTACCCTTTTAATATTTTCATATAACGTTCAACAGGGTACATCCATCTCATATAAGGCCATCCTTAGACTTCGGTTCTTCAAGGGTCCTAATTCAGTTCTTATTCCCATCGCTATCAAGTCCTTTCTTGCCTTAAGGCCATCCTTAGACTTTCCTTGTATATTGAGTAACGTGCCAATAACACTTTCAAATACATTTTTTTCAATATGCATAACATCAAGAAAATGTCTCACATACAAGGACTTCCAATACGGCAATTCAAAAAAAACTGACCTCTTCTTCCACCCACTTTTGACAAGTGTGTGGGCAAAAGGCTTGCCAAACTGAGTATCCAAATCTTTCACCTTTTCAAAAATTTGATCACCCGTCAATATAGGTGGAGCTCTGCCTTGTTCTGTCTCTCCATTGAACGCCTTTCTCCATCCACGGTAGTGATGATTTGAATTTAAGAATCTCCGATGACCGAGAAAGACATTCTTCTGACCAAACTCCAAGCGCTTCCAATCTGTTTTATCTTCACAAACAGGACACGCACATTGACCTTTTATGCTATACCCTGATAGATTTCCGTATGCTGGAAAATCATTAATTGTGCCAAACAACATCGCCCTCAAGTTGAAACTTTCTTTCCTATATCCATCATAAACCTCCACACCGGTCTCCCACAAAATCTTTAAATCTTCGATTAAGGGCTTCAAGTACACGTCTATGTCATTCCCTGGTTGTTTAGGTCCAGAAATCAACATAGACAACATCATGTACTTACGCTTCATACATAGCCATGGAGGTAGGTTATAAATCATAATAATCACAGGCCATGTACTGTGTGAGATACTCTGGATACCGTGTGGGTTCATTCCATCAGTAGATAATGCCAAGCGAAGGTTTCTTGATTCTTCTCCAAATTCAGGATAATCATTATCAATTTTCAACCACTGTGGTGAATCTGCCGGATGTCGATACTTTCCATCTATAATTCTTTCATCTGCATGCCAAGTCAAGTGTCTTGAATCGGTTTCACTACGAAACATGCGTCTAAATCTCGGAATAACAGGAAAATACCACAAGACCTTTGCTGGAGACAACTTGTTCTTATATCGCGAGACACCGCATTTAGGACACTCATTTAACGATGCATACTCATTTCGAAACAAAACGCAATCGTTTGGACATGCATGTATCTTATCATAGCTCATGCCAATAGAGCACAACATCTTTTTGGTCTCATATGTTCGATTGGGAAGAACATTATCCTCAGGAAGCATATCTTTCAAAAGGGCTAATAACTCTGTGAAACTTTTATCCGACCACCCATTGCCCGCCTTTAAGTTGTACAACTTTAATACCGCAGACAATCTTGTGAATTTAGTGCAACCATCATACAAAGGTTTCTCTGCATCACTTACCAACCTCTCAAACATTTCGGGACAATCCTTAAGATCTCCTTCAAGTGCTTCTGCAATCTCTTCAACTCGATCACAATCGTATGTATCTGCGCCACTATAGTTTGAGGCATAGGTCGTACTATCCCCCGGTTCAACATTCTCGTTACTTTTCTCACCATGCAAATTCCAACATGTATAACTTCGATCAATTCCATGCCTCATTAGATGCGATGTCAACTGAACTGCGTCAACCCGTTTCCCATAACAACAACCCAAGCAAGGACATATCATTCTACTGGGGTCTTCGGCGTGCGCAACGGCAAACTTAACGAATTCTGATACCCCATTCTCGTACTCTCTCGACAATCGATTGGAAGACATCCATGTATTATCCATTACTAATTAGAATAAATAAAAAACAATTTCAGAAGAGTTCAAACACATTTGGACCTAGGTTTCTAATGATACTGGTGTTGACACAAAATCAGATGTTCATAGGTCGTATAACCCATTGCATCCGCAATCATGGTCACTAAAAACCAACCGTCAATTTCCTAGTGCATCCGCTATCATGGTCGAAACAAACGTAGAAGGAGGAAACGCGCAGTAATAAGGTAAAACAGAAATTGGGCAAAGCTAAAACAAAGCAATAACATAAAACAGTAATTGGGAAAAGCGTGTACCTTTGATTGGTAGAAGGAGGAAACGCGCATGTAGATCTAACAGAGGTGGAAGGAAAACGCCTCAGAACCCTAACGTGAAAAAGAACGCTAATAACAGATAGTGAAATAACAAAACGCGCAGTATGTTATAATTTTAATGTTTACTAAAGGGGACATTAGAGGGCGCTTGTGGAATAAAAGCGCCCTCTAAAGGGGGCCTAAGAGGGCGCTTATGAAAGCGCTCTCTAAGGCTTTCCAGAAGCGCTTTATAAACTGGAAATGTACATGGACTTAGAGAGCGCTTTTTCAAAAGCGCCCTCTAAGGGTAACCTTAGAGGGCGCTTTCACAAAAGCGCCCTCTATTGTTGTCCCTCCATTTTTTTTGGCTTCACTTTAGAGGGCGCTTTGTTACCAAAGCGCCCTCTAAAGGGGGCCTAAGAGGGGGCTTCTAAAAGCGCTCTCTAAGGCTTTCCAAAAGCGCTTTATAAACTGGAAATGCACATGGACTTATAGAGCGCTTTTTTAAAAGCGCCCTCTAAGGGTAACCTTAGAGGGCGCTTTCTAAAAAGCGCCCTGTATTGTTGTCCCTCTATCTCCTCCTTATTTTTTCGCTTCACCTTAGAGGGCGCTTTATTACAAAAGCGCCCTCTAAAGTGCGCTGTCTATTCCAGTTGTTCGCTCCTTATTTTTTCTCTTCACTTTAGAGTGCGCTTTTGTAATAAAGCGCCCTCTAAGGGGCGCTGTCTATTCCAGTTTTTGGCGTAGTGTCTTTAGCGAATCCAACACCATGTTTGGCTCGAAAGACAAAAAAAAAAGCATAAAAAATAATTAAAAGTGATTTCAAAGTATTTAACCAAATCAACATGAGTCGTCAACCTAGCTTCATATTCACCGAAAGTAACCGTTCTAGAATTCTAATATTTTGCAAAAAGAAGCATTTCAACATAATTTATAGTTTCATCCAGAATATTATACAACTAGAGCATATAATTAACAATTAAATCCTTATTTTAATATAAAAGCTAGACTCAGTAAACAACTGGATTTCAGTATAATCAGTATAAATTTGAAACTAATTCCTAGCAGTTTAACAAATTCAAACAAACAGTAGTTATAAGTAGCCGAAATTGAAGAAACATGTGAAATTCCCAGATCTGTAACATGTACGAAGAATGAGTTACAAATGCTTGAAATTGTTAACTGCTTCCCACTAGATCCCTTGAACTATTCCAAAATCAAACTGTGTGAATATTGTTAGGGCTTTATGAGAAAGTTAACTACTTCCCATGTAGTTGAAGTAGTAGAAGAAATTGAAGAAGCAATTTGTTAATGTAGCAACGATTGAGCTTGTTTTCGCGAGCGGCTATGGGTGGCAACAATAGAGATGGATCGAAATAGAAAGAAAAAAGAGGGAAGAAAAGGGATATACCGCATAGAACTAGGAATTAGGGTTAGCAAGTGAGTGAGAGAGCAAAAATTAATTTTATCAAAATTTTCGGGGAACATTTAACTTCAAGATTTTAAGAGTGAGCGGCAGAGGAAAAACAGGAGAAAGGTATACATTATTTTATCCAAATTTTTTGTTTTTTAAATATTAAATTTCAAAAAAAATCATTTTAAATCATTTTATAGAAAAAAAATTATGACATAAATATATAGCTTCTTTCATTTAAAAAATGTTTTCTTTCAATTTGAAAAACATAAATACTAGAATTAGTATTTATATTTATGAACATATATATCAAAATTAATATTAATAAAAGTTGACAATTCCTAAAATAAATTATATTTTATATTTATTAAATATTATTATTAATTAAAATATTTGACTACTATTTTAATTTTAATAAACATTTAAGCTACAATATCATTAAAAGATATTATCTTCAATTTTTATATATAAAAAAAATGTAGAGAGGAAACATTTCCCTCACAAAATTCATTACAATGACATCTTGCACATTTTTGATGGAATTTGTGAGGAAAATGTTAAAGATAGATAAAATTCATCTCAAAGCTCTTCACAAAATTTACTTTTATCATATTTTTAGGGAGTTTGTGAGGGATTATTTGTGACAGAATATTTTCATAACAAATTTCATCGCTAATGTTCATTCATTTAATTTTTTTTATTTGTAGTAAAAATACTATTCTCTCTCTTCTATTTATTATATTTTTTTAAACTTTGTGAAATAATCAACTATGACAATTATTTTGGGACGGAGTGAGTATCATGGTTTTGACCGTGTCTAATTTCTTAACTGTTCTTGGACTTAAAAAACATTTAAATTTTTTTAGGAACACTTTTACAAACTCATTTGTTATTGGACACAGATAACATTTAAAAAATTTAATTCACAATTTTAACAATTATAAAATTGTCATTAGTATTAGTTATCATGTGTAGATAAATGATAGAACGATCTTGGTGTGATAAAACATAATAATTACTAATATTAAATTAATATTAGTTTTAAATGTTTTTATTAAAAAATAATTGTATGTTTATCCTTATTACTCCATCTTCTCTTTACTAATAATGCCCTGAGAATACGGATATATTTGGACATGACAAATATAACCGTTTTAATAATTTATCATCTTTGTGATGGAGAATTATGTAACTATATTTTTTTTAATTGAGGATTGTAATAAAAGTAGATTATAATATATATTATATTTTTTCTTTTTTAATATATTAAATAAAGTATAGTATATGTAAAGTAAACGGATAAATAATAGATAAATAATTAAATGACATATATCTACAATTACATTTTTATATATTAAGTATATTATAGTATATATCAAGTAGACGGATAAATAATAGATAGATAATTAAATGACGTATATGTAGAATTACATTTTTCACATGACAAGTACAAACCTATGCACTTCTAAGTGCAAGTTTATGGAGTTATTTGCATGTCTTAGAGCTGGAGCTTGTGTTGTAGGATACAACACTTGTTAAAATTCTCTAGTCAATTCATTAATTCATATACACATGGCCGAAGACAATAATAAAGCATCCTCCTTTTCCATAAGAATGTCCAAATTCATCAAATTCAAACAAAACTCCACCACCCAAGTAATGTTCTTTTCATTTTGCCACTTCAATTTTGTACATTTTAACACACGTCCATATGCATGGCACAACATGGCCAACTGTTGGTGCATGTTAATTATATAGTTTTATTTTTTATATCTATAAATACACTCATCTCACTGTACTTTATTCATCCAGAGCGACCAAAGTGAGATATTAGTTTCAATCAACATGGCTGCTACTACAATGAAAGCTTCATTTCCACTTTTGATGCTAATGGGAATTTCTTTCCTAGCATCGGTGTGTGTTTCTTCTAGGTCTGATCCTCAAAATCCTTTTATCTTCAAGTCTAACAAGTTTCAAACTCTTTTTGAGAATGAAAATGGGCACATTCGACTTCTGCAGAAATTTGACCAACGTTCTAAAATTTTCGAGAATCTACAAAACTACCGTCTTTTGGAATATAAGTCCAAACCTCACACAATATTTCTTCCACAGCACACCGATGCCGATTACATCCTTGTTGTACTCAGTGGTAATTTATTATTTATCAAGTTAAATATTTAAAACTAATCACTCATAGTTCATTCAAAAAGAACGGTATTTATTATTTTGAGGAGTGCTAGTAACACTCTCTTTTCAACACTCTCAAACACTCACTTTTTTATTGGTTGAAACATGTGTGGGTCCCTCGCTTTGGAAATAGGTCCCACATAAAGTGGTAAGAGTCACACATATTTCAACAAATGAAAGAGTGTGTGTTTGAGAGAGTGTTGAAAAGAGAGTATTATTAGCATTTCTCTTATTACTTTACATATTTGTTTTGTAAGGATAAATTAAATTCAGTTATAAAATCTAATGTCATTGTAATTTCCAGGAAAAGCTATACTCACAGTGTTGAAACCCGATGATAGAAACTCCTTCAACCTTGAGCGCGGAGATACGATAAAACTTCCTGCTGGCACAATTGCTTATTTGGTTAACAGAGATGACAACGAGGAGCTTAGAGTATTAGATCTCGCCATTCCCGTAAATAGACCTGGCCAACTTCAGGTAATATAACCAATGTTTATCTATTCTCATATCAAATATGGTATGCATTCTAATGTACAAACAAATTTAGGGGCCTCTACCATAACATCACAACAAAAATTGCGCCTGTACATATTTTTCTGTAATATTTTCCTAATATTTTCTTTATTTTTTTTGTCCTTTTCAACAGTCTTTCTTATTGTCTGGAAATCAAAACCAACAAAACTACTTATCTGGGTTCAGTAAGAACATTCTAGAGGCTTCCTTCAATGTAAGCATAACACACAATTTTTTTTTTCATTTATGTATGTATTAGTTTGGTATTGTATATGTTAATACTCACTTTGTCAATGTATGTACTGTAAAAAAATATAGACTGATTATGAAGAGATAGAAAAGGTTCTTTTAGAAGAGCATGAGAAAGAGACACAACACAGAAGAAGCCTTAAGGATAAGAGGCAGCAAAGTCAAGAAGAGAATGTAATAGTAAAATTATCAAGGGGACAAATTGAGGAATTGAGTAAAAATGCAAAGTCTACCTCCAAAAAAGGTGTTTCCTCTGAATCTGAACCATTCAACTTGAGAAGTCGCGGTCCTATCTATTCCAACGAGTTTGGAAAATTCTTTGAAATCACCCCAGAGAAAAATCCACAGCTTCAAGACTTGGATATATTTGTCAATTCTGTAGAGATTAAGGAGGTATGATAAAATTATTTTATAATATAGGAAATTCACCAAATTACACAATGAGATTTCACTTGATCAAATTACAATTGTTCTAAATGATTTGATTTTTGTCCTTTGAAGTTATAATGTCAAACTTTTGTTACTAACTTGACATCTCATACACAACAAGTTTTACATACTCAATAACATGTTTTATTTATATAACATATATCTAATGTATTTATTTAATTATTCTTTCAAATTAAATATTAGGGATCTCTATTGTTGCCACACTACAATTCAAGGGCCATAGTAATAGTAACAGTTAACGAAGGAAAAGGAGATTTTGAACTTGTGGGTCAAAGAAATGAAAACCAACAAGAGCAGAGAAAAGAAGATGACGAGGAAGAGGAACAAGGAGAAGAGGAGATAAATAAACAAGTGCAAAATTACAAAGCTAAATTATCTTCAGGAGATGTTTTTGTGATTCCAGCAGGCCATCCAGTTGCCGTAAAAGCTTCCTCAAATCTTGATTTGCTTGGGTTTGGTATTAATGCTGAGAACAATCAGAGGAACTTTCTTGCAGGTATATTATATTATCACCCAGTCTCTGTCACTATTTATTCATTTTAAGTGTGTATTTTAAAAGTCGACTTCTATTTAAATCAAGGGGAAAATATTAAGATATGCTTATTATTTTGGTGATTAAAAATTTGAAGGCGATGAGGATAATGTGATTAGTCAGATACAGCGACCAGTGAAAGAGCTTGCATTCCCTGGATCAGCTCAAGAGGTTGATAGGATACTAGAGAATCAGAAACAATCCCACTTTGCAGATGCTCAACCTCAACAAAGGGAGAGAGGAAGTCGTGAAACAAGAGATCGTCTATCTTCAGTTTGAAATGTTTCTTAATGAGTGGACAAAATACTATGTATGTATGCTATCAAGAGATATATCTCACGGGGAGCAATGAATAAAACAATGTTATCTTATAACTATAATTATATATCCACTTTTCTACTATGAAAAAATAAATCAAGAGTATTTTGGTGTTCCTCTTAGATATTATATTATTTTAAGAAAGTCAATAACTAAAAGTACAAAACACTCATTAAATTTAAACTAATGTAAAGACTTAATATCTCATATCCATGATTTATGATATACAATCATCAATCAATTAATAGAATTCAAAAGAATAAATTTGGGGTTGCTCTTGTAAGTTAGCAACATTTATACTTGGGGTTGGGGTACTAGAGAAATTGGTCAAAATAAAGAAAAATAAAAATGAAATCTAGGTGTTAAGAATGACTTCTTCAAAAAAATTGTTAAAAAGAAAAGGAATGCAAGCTAGTGGGATACACTGACTCATGTTGGTATGGTGATGCTGATGATAGAAAATGTGTTTATACTATGTGGTGCACCAGTTGCTTAGAGCTCATGAAAAGAACCAGTTGTAGCTCTGTCATCATGTGAGACTGATTACATAGTTGCCTTTCTTTGTGCATTTCAAGCAACATGAATGGTAAATTTGATCGAAGAGATTATAGGTCAAAATCATGAAGCAGTAATCATGAAGATTGATAACATTTCTGCTATAAATTTGTCCAAGAACCCAATATGATACGGAAGAAGAAAACACAATGAAATGAGGTTCCATTATCTTAGAGAGAAAGTATCAAATGTGAAATTTTGTTTCTCATAGGACAGATGTTGGACACGGTGTTGGGACAATTGATCCAACTTGTTAAAACCATTAAGACAGTAATATAATAGAAACAGTAACACGAATTGAGAATTTCAAAAACAGAGATCCAAGTATAAAAAAATACGAAAAAATCATGTGAAACCTAAATGGAAGAAATCGTATGAATAACTAGGGATGGAGCCAGGAATTCTAAATAGTGAGGGCAAATTTATAAATTTATTATGAGAAAAGTATAATATATTATTTATAAAGAAATATTATTTTATTTTTTAAATTTTTTTAATGATTTAAAATTATTAATGGTTTCTTAATTTTCTACTTATAATTATATAACATATTTTATCCTCACCAATCAATTGATAGTTCATAGATTATTAATTTTTTCTTTAATTCTAAAAATATAGGATTAAAAAGATAAGATAATAATATCCAGACTATTAAATTTTTTTAATCAAAAATAGTAGAGACTATTTTGGACTAAAATTTGAAATGAACTAAGTATTTAATGCAATATACACCATCATTACTATTACCACATGAGTAGTATATTATAATTAAATTTTTAATTATAATGGGGCATAGACCTACATAGTTGTGTATGTAGCTCCGTCTCTGTGAATAACATGTTTATCTTTTAGAAAAAGAAGAAGAAACAATGTTTAAATACTTAGATAAAGAAGAAATAACGTTTAATTTGATTACCTTTTAGTACAAAGAAGAAGAAAGACGAGTTGTATGGAAGAAGAAGAGAGACGATTTCGCAGGATGTGGAAGAGAGAGAGAGAGAGAGATTAGGGTTTTGTAATTTGAGTGAGAGGACTGAAGTTTGATAACTTTGCTTATATATATGTAAAACTTATCACCGTCGTTGGCAAGAAAAACCGTGATAAACTGTCAGTACTATCCACAATGGTTCCTGGTACTAACCGGGGTGATAGATATTTTAATTTTAATATATTTATAAGACGATATGGACAAACTCTTTTTGTAACGATAAAAAATGGTTTGTGCTGGGATTTGAAGCATGGAACCTTTCATCTATAACCACAGTTGTTATTATGAACCATGAAGAAATGTCTTTTAATAAAATATAAAAAATTGCAGGTGCGTTAAGATAAGTTATTACAACGGTTGCTTAAACGGCCTTGGTAATATGGTGTTAAGAAAGGTATATTTTGTAGTAGTGTATTTTCCCATGGTGGATGCTACTTGTTGTAAAATTGAAAGGTTCAACCACGCCATGATTTTTTGTTGAAAAAGTCTAACAATAATATTAATCACATGATAAATATTGATGTGTGGGACAAAGAACAATGAAAAATAAAAATAAATATCCTCAAGAAAAAAATCACATGCCAAACAATAAAGGCAAATCCATAATAAACAAGAGAAAATTAAAATACTAGTAAAAATAATTCGTCCTAATAAATTTTTTTAATGCATTAGGCATTTCATTATACTTAACAAAAATTTAAATAGCACAATAATATTAAATATTGTTAATAGAATATAACAAAGGACAATATCACATGGATCATATATAAACCATTTCACTTCTTGATAACAGTGAAATTATTTTAACTAACAATAGATAAGTAGAATGCTAATATATTTCACTTCTTTTCTAATCAACTTCATAGAATCCAGGACAATGATAGACAAAATACTGAAATAAGACTCTAAGGAATTGGGCACCTAGAAGTATTGGTCATATTCCTCTAAACTTTTCTTCTCTTTTCTGTAAAATGATTTTGTCTATAATTCAAACATAAAGCTCACACATGCCATGTATTGAGACGCATGCAGGATTAACACCAAACAGCTACTCAAAAGGATGCTAAAGTCTACAAAAACTACACTTAATTTCTCAAATGGTGATGTAACCTAATAACACTTTGCAAGCTATAATATAAAGAATGTGACCTACACATATAACTCATACTTGCTACACACATTGAATATTGTTAACTTCAGCATTCAACCAATACTTTCTACACACGTAGGAAAATTAATTTCCTTGAGTTTATGCCAAAAACTAATAAAATAGGGTAAATATAAAAGGCATAATAATGCATAATGAAATTGAAAGAGAATTGTTACTTCAATAAACAGAAAATGCTAAAAGGTGTTTCTTACTGCAAAAACTCAATTCGTCAACTATCATTCCTTGAGCGACCAAACATAACTGTAAGACCCTAATTTTGACCCTAAGATCCCTCATGGCATCATATCATTGCACATTGCATTTGCCTCAAGGATCATAGCATCTTGGCTCCTTAACCCTAGGGTTAGGACTTGTGTGAGTTGGTTAGAGACCACCAAGCATGCTTGCATTGTATATTATTGCTTTTCTCATTTTGTTTACTAACCAAAAGCACAAAAATATGTTACTAACTTTGTTAGTTTTGTAGCTTGAGCAATCATGTGATTCAAGGCTCCTAGGAGGCCCCTATGCTCAAAGAATGGCCAGATGAAGTTGAAAGCAAGCATGAAAATGGTTCACAAAGCTCTCAATCATCATACATGCCTCCCAAGTATCTCAATTTGTCAATTTGATCAAGATAAACCAAAGGGCTTGAGGATTGTTTCCCAAGGAAACCCTAATTCAACTGTGCATTGACTGTGCCTTGCTCATGAAGCAACCTCAACCCATGATCAAATACAATAAAGGTAAGCTCTTTCATTCATAATTTTATGCATATATGAACTCATGTGAGTGTCCTCAATCATCCATTCATCAAGATTTGAAGTTTGGACTTGAGAAGTTTATCAGTCAATTCATCTGACTATTTTGAAATCCACTGAGACCTAACTTTTGATGTGTTTGTCAAATGAAGATGACCCCAAGATAAAATATGTTCTTAAGGACCATATGAACAACTTTTATGTTCATAAAAAATGGATTTGAAACTTGTAAGGTCATTATTCATTTCAAAACATTATAGATCATTTTGATTGAAACCCTAATTTTGGGTCAACTTCCCAAGGACCTAACTCACTCATTTTTAATGATTTTGAGGTGGGATCAAATGAATTAGAAACTTTAAGATGTCTAATTCAATTGTTATGTTGGAAAAATTTTCATAATCCTAAAATAAACACATGTGATAATGCAAAACATTATAGGTCACTGTGGACCAAAGTCATTGAAATGTAAAAAAGTCCAACATTAAGTGCCCATAACTTTCTCATCAAAAATCCAAATGATGCAAACTTTAAGTCCAAATTTATTTTCTTGAAAATATATACACCTTTTATGTTGAAGGTTTTGTCATTTGAGGCTTGCATCATTGAAACATAAGGGCTTGAAGTTGGTCCATTTTGGCAAAATTCACATACACATGTTTTGCACCTTGAACTTCATGAATAGTTTTCATAAATTTCCCAACTCCAAATGGATTTTTATTCAACATAACATTTGTTCCTCATGTCAATACCTTTCCAACCATTACCCACATGGCTATGTTTCAATTTGGCAAAGTGCATTTTCGAAGAGGAGAAGATTTATGTTCATTTATGGAAACAATGTTAAAACTTAGTGCGCACTCCATTGCAATGCCATGTACACATCCAAAACACTCCAATTACACTTCAGCTTGCATTTGCCATCAAGTTTGGTCCTCCCATGCGCCTGTACAGGCCCATGCATGGAGGCCCTTATTCCACATGCACACGAGTTTGCCATTGCTTGCATCAGCTTTCACTATAAATACAGATGCTTGGCTTCATTCAATTCCAACCTTAAGGCGCCTAACACTCTGTAGAATTGAAATCCTACCCTTCACTCAAAGGAATTTTGAATTTTCTTCTTCTATTTTTCAGTTCAATTTTCAACTTTCTTGGTTGATCATTGAGCTTCAATTCCTAAGCCTAGCTACTTTGCCATCTCAAGATCATATTGCATCAAAGAATTGGAAGAGATCGTGCCTTGTAAAGTTGCACTTCAAAGGTTGTTGTTCAAACTTTTTGATTCGAAACTCCCTGGATATTGCTCATTTCTTGTGTTTGTTGGTTCCTCTGAAGTCCTCATGTGAGAGGCAATTGATCTGTGCATTCAATTTCATGAATTGATCAAGTTCAGTTTGAACACCATGAATTTCTATCTAAGATTTCTCCTTCTATGAGAGTCTAGAGTAGAAACCAATGGCACAAGGGTGACGTACATCACCCCAGCTTTCCAATGATTTGAGGATCGTGCGTTTTGGTGAGGTTTTTAAAACATGTAACTCTTGCCGGAGCTGGCTTGCTCGCCGGAGAAGACGGTGGTGTACACCACCGTCCCCCACGCCAGATTGCATCTAGACCATTGAATGTTGTTTCTAGATTGAATCACAGCCATGCAATGTTATGACTTTTTTAAATGCATTATGTTTCTCTTTCGACCAAGGCCTTTGGTGACCGCACGCTTTATAGACTCTTGATTAGCCACATCATTTAATGAATATGATCAGACGCTCCAGGCTTTTTCTTAATTTCTGAATTTCATTTTATTTTCTTTTATTTCCTTTTATTTCAAAAATGCATATCTTCTTCATTTTAAATCCAAAAAATATGGGACCAATTACATTATTTCATTTTTTAATTCTAGTTTCTGAAAATGATTTTTAATATTTTTTATGATGTCATTTAATATTTTTTGTGAATTTTCTATTTTCTGGTTATTTTTAATTCATTTTAAATAGTTTCCAATATTCAAAAAATGCAAAAATATTTTCTTAACACCTTTGAATGATGATGAATCTATGAAAAATATTCTCATCAATTTCTTAATTGATTTGAGATTTATTTGAGATTTTAGTTCAATTATGTCATATTTTCTTCATTTTTAATTATTTAAAATTAGTTTTTGTTTTCAAAAAATGATGAAAAAATTTGTCAAACCTTGTTTGACCTTGTTGAACTTATGATGATCTATTTGGACTTTTCCAAGTTGATTTGAAATGGATTTGAAGTTTGACCTTTATTTGTTTATTTTAATTCAAGTATTATTTTAATTCTCAAAAAATACCAAAAATATTTTATTTGTTTCTTGACTTCTAAACTTCATCTCACTTCTGTTTACCATTGATTGATGTTGATTCATTTCATGTTTGATCAATGTGTGTTGGCTATTTCATTTGAATTTCATTTATGTACATTTCCATTTCTTCTACTCCTTCTTCTTTTTCTTTTTGATCAATGAGTTAAAGATTGGTGGTTAGCCTTGACATATGAGAGGCTTAACCTTCCTTGATTCAAACCAAATTCATCTTGATCAAGGATCAAGTGAATTGTTTTGCATTAAGGATAGGTTGCTTCTTGGTCAAGCAAAAAACCTAAATCAATACAAGATCATTCTTCTTTTCTTTTGGCATGGTAAGTTGTAGGAGCTTGGCTTACTAGTCATGGTCTCTAACTTGTGTTTGTTGCCTATAGTTTTATTGACCGGCCTCAGATAGGTGTGACTACTACATTAGTCCACTTACGATTGCTTAACATAGCGCTAAATTGCCTTATGGCACACTAACACTAACTATTAATCATTAACTTTTAATTCAAGCATTTAATTCTTGCAATTTACATTAATGCAATTTAATTTCTTGCTCATTATTTTATTTTCCTTTGCCCTTTGCTTACTTGAGCTCATGTTTATGTTAATGCAATTTGCCTTTTGCTCACTTGAGCACATTATTGTGTATATACTACTGTGCTTGTTTTGTTTTGTTTGTGTGAACCCAATGCAAATGGAGAAAGGACTTAGACTTTAGGACCTTACCTATGCTAAATGGAGTTTGAAGAGCAACTAGGCCTCATGCCTTTAGAGTGCTAAAATTGGCAAAGAGCAACTAGGCCTCATGCCTTTAGAATGCTTAATCTTGAAGAAGATATTGAAAGGACCTAATTCTAAACTCACTCTTGTCCATTCTTTATTTGTATTGTGGAACTTTTTGATTTGTGTGTTCTTGTGTGCTAGGGATCCCAAACTTGCCAATTAGAAGAACCATTGTCATGAGCATCCAAAGTGAGAGATACAAAAGCCAATCAGAAGATTCCTAGGAGCTTGATTGTTATTTGCTTGATTGCTTGAGTTATTTGCTTATTGCTTGCTAATTCCAAAGGATGGGAGCAACTTGGATCATCTTTATGATCTCAAGAAGGGAACTCCAATGCGGTTTTATTTCTCTTTCTTCATCTTTGCATGTTTAGGACCTAGCCATTCTCTTCTTCTCTCCACACTAACCCAGGCCAAACTTTTGTGCAAACATTAACATTGTTTTCAAAATTAGAAACCTAAGCACTATGCTTTTGATTTTTCAAACTCTTTTCATAACACTTATTTTGAATTGAATCCTTAAGTCAACTTTGACCTTACTTTGTGAATACTTTTCATTTATAAATATAACTCACTTAATTGTTTTGTGGCTTCAATGGCCACTTTTGCCAAAGCTTTTCATAAACATTAGCTATTAGGTTTGAGCTATCCTAGAGGTTGATATAATACTCACCTATATCCTTAGTGATGGATTATAAGTCTTCCATGCTTATTATAGGGTTAACGCCTCACTAGCATGTTGAAGCTCTCCTCACATGGTGGATTTGTGGTTTTAGGTTGAGTTTTCTCCCTTTGACAACAAAAGACCTTAAGGCTTTTGACCAAACTACGAGGTTTTGATCCTAATCTTTTTTAAGATGGTACGTAGGCAATGGGTTTATCCATTCAAACACAAAATTGTAAATAACTTGTATATTCTTTTCTCATCTCCCCAATCATGTTTGCACAAATATTTTCACAAATACCAACCTACCTTACAACATTGGTGAAAAGGGCTCCCTTAGAGTACTAAGGATGTTTTGGGTGCTTAAAACCTTCCCATTGCACAACCAACCCCATTACCCAGATCTCTGACATTTTTATTTTTGATTTGATAAAACTTCTCGCTTTTTGTTCGCTTTCTAACCTTTCCTTTGGATAAATAGAAGTGCGGTGGCGACTCGAATTGTATGATTTACTTTTGATTTAGTCAATAAATCTAAAGGTAACGAATACCCCACTATAGAAAAGTGGCGACTCGACTGGGGATTTTTGCCTAGTGGGTTTTGCCTACTTTTCACTTTTGTTGTATTGTATTGTATATTACTTGTGACATATTTTTGTGCAAAATTGGGATTACTGTATTATTTGTAATGTATGAATTGCTTTATATATTAATTGCTTGTGTGCTTGGTGGTCTCTTGTGAGATGAGTTCTATACCCGAACTCGAGTGCACTTATGATAGGAGAATGGCATAGTCTTGTTGACTTGTGTGGAGTTATTCCTCAGCAAGTTGACTTACAAGCCCATTCACTGGGTGGAGGTTATGTTGGGATCAATAATGTCACACGAGTAGTCGTGGTTAGACATTACTCTTTCCAATATATGCCTTAGAAGCCAAGGACCTTAGTTTACCAAACCCATCTTGGCCTATTTTTAGGATGTAGTGCGAAGGTCATTCAAGTGTAAGATTTGATATGATTGTTACGCGATACTACACTCATAAGAGTCTCTCTTGAGAATATTTTTGGAATACGAGTAGTCGTTTATCCGATAGTATCCGAAAGATGGGATGATGGCTATGGGAACCTCTTGTAGAACATGATTGTCAGGTTTAACCGTAGTACACTCCCTTTGGGTGGTTCTTAACCGAGACTCCATGCTCGTGACTTGCAACAAACCCTTGATTCATGGTTGATCCGTTCTTGAATATCCTTAATATCAATGGAACTTGGGTGTTGATAAGGTGTAAACCATAATCCACCAAAATGGATGATTGATATTATGGATGACTTGATCCATCCCATGACCTTTGTGTGGTGTGTTTTGCTTGATCCTTGAGTGTGATTGTTGCATCCATGCATTCATGCATTCATACACATCCATATCATCAACAATGAGAAAATTTTCAAGGAACTTAAGAGGTCTATTTGCAAATTTTCAGACATGGATAAGCAAAGAAGGAATACAAGGAAGTACAGTTTCAGACAACCCGACTTGAAAGGGTTAAGGAGTTTGACATCCTATGTATTAGATCCTTTGGAGTTCAAGGCTCGTCATGGGAAGCTTCTGTCTATTCTTGCTACTCATGTGGATGAAGGTCTGATGAGTGTGTTGGTGCAGTTCTATGATCCCTTGTACCGTTGCTTCACATTTCCAGATTTCCAGCTTTTGCCTTCGCTTGAGGAGTATGCCTATCTTGTGGGTATACCTATCTTAGATCAGTTGTCATTCAGTGGCTTGGAGAGAGTTCCTTCTTCTCACGAGATTGCTGATTTGTTGCATATAGATGAATTTGTTGTTGGTGCTCATATGACCACCAAAGGTGGAATTCAAGGTCTCCCATCTGATTTCCTCATTTCTCAAGCTACTATGTTTGGGAAGGCCATGAGTGAGGATGCCTTTGAGGCCATATTTGTACTTCTCATCAATGGGCTAGTGTTATTCCCCAACATCGACAATTTTGTGGATGTGAACGCTATTAGGATTTTCTCTACTCTTAATCCCGTTCCTTCTCTGTTGGGTGACACTTACTTTTCTTTGCATGAGGAATACAAAGGATGGTGGTACCATTTGTCGCAACCTGAAAAATACAGTGTACGAAAAAACAACCGACGAAAGAAAATGACAGAAGAGTCGCCACCGTGCGTTATTTATCCCAAATTAAGGAAAGGAAACGCTTGAAGTAAACCTGAAAAGAGGAAAGGAAAAGACAAGGTCTCGCAACCAAATCTTGGGTTCGGGAGTCGGTTATGCGAAGGAAAGGTATTAACACCCCTACGTATCCGTAGTACTCTACGGGATCCACTTTTGTAGTTCTTGTCTAAAAGGTGTGAGTTTATCTTGTGTTGTTTACTAAAAAAGGGGTTAAATGAAAATGACTCGCGCGGATGTCGCATCCACTGCATACGTATCTCATCTGAATATGAGAATTAGAGTCTTCGTAGCTCGGCTACCTAGGGGTTAAGGGCAATTGTGCTCGCTAAGACATCGCGTCTTATGCCTACGTATCTCATCTGGAATGAGAATCAGAGCAAGCCGTAGTTCGGCTAACTACGGGATTATGGATTGGGTTTTGGACGAACGACGTTACTACGCAATCTACCGGATGCTCGACCTTTGGAGACTTACTCACCTGTAGTAGAAGGAGTAAACGTGTGTTTAGGAGAAGAAAAATAAATGAAGGGTTAGGGTTTGGGATGCTCATGCAAAAAGGCAGTCCTTGATGAAGGAACCTGATTTTTGTAGACCTGTGGGCTCAAATGAGAGAGGTCCAAGTCTAAGATTTTTTTTCTTTTATTTATTTATTTATTTATTTATTTATTTATTTATTTTCGTTTTTCGTTTTTTTTCGTTTTCCGCTTTCTTTCTTCTTTTTTTTTCGTTTTCCGTTTTTTTTTTCCGTTTTTTTGTTTTTTTTTTGTTTTTTTAAATATTCCGATTGCCATGATGAAATGCAAATGCTAAATGACCTAAAAATGAATGCATGCATGAGGCGTAAAGCGTATGCTTCCTGGAAAAATGAATGGTAAATTTTGGGGTATTACAGCTGCCCCTATTCAATCAACTGGAGACCTGGAAAGAAGACAGCAGCGACTTTCGTGCTTTCAAGGTATCAAGGGATTGAATACAATAAAAGCCCGAAAATTTGCACTGAAGTGAAGTGAAGTAACAATGCCTGTCAGAATCGGCAAAGAGGTGGTCCTGAAAGAAGAATCCGTCTGGTACCGTGAGAGTCAGTCTGAATACCGAAAAAGAATGTTAACCTGGATACCAAAATAAATGGTAACACCGAAATAACCATGGCCTGAATGCCGCTCATCAGTCTGAATACCGAAAAAGAATGTTAGCCTGGATACCAAAATAAATGGTAACACAGAAATAACTATGGCCTGAGTGCCGCTCATCAGTCTGAATACTGAAAAAGAATGTTAACCTGGATACCAAAATAAATGGTAACACAGAAATAACCATGGTCTGAATGCCGCTCATCAGTCTGAATACTGGAAATGACTTCGATCTGAACATCGGGAGATATGAGATTATTAATATGGGTCTGAACACCGAGAGGCTGGCCTGAATGCCACAAGTTGCGTCAACCTGAACGTCGGAAACTTCTTCGATCTGAACATCGGAAAATTGGCCTGAATGCCACAAGTTGCGTCGACCTGAACGTCGGAAACTTCTTCGATCTGAACATCGGAAAATTGACCTGAACGCCACAAGTTGTATCGACCTGAACGTCGGAAACTTCTTCGATCTGAACGTCGGAAAATTGGTATGAATGCCACAAGTTGCATCGACCTGAACGTCGGAAACTTCTTCGATCTGAACATCGGAGAACTGGCCTGAACGCCACAAGTTGCATCGACCTGAATGTCGGAAACTTCTTCGATCTGAACATCGGAAAACTGGTCTGAACGCCACAAGTTGCATCGACCTGAACGTCGGAAACTTCTTCGATCTGAACATCGGAAAACTGGCTGATCCGCTGTCGCGCGCGGATCAAAACGAGTAATTTTGTAAAAACGTAATACAGCGACAACTAAACTCGGATATCGTCTCAAGGATTCTTATTTGTAATAATTAAACGTAATCGAATGGGGGGGTTGATTTGGTGTTCAATTACAAAAATGCAGAAAATAAGTGATTATGAAAAGTGATTATTTGAATAAGCTGAAACGAATCAACCCACTATATCATCTTCCGACTTATCATTGATCCCTATAAAATTCCAATTCCCTAAACGAGTCTGATCCTATTCGATTACAAAAGCTACTGACAAGCGCAATAACAATTATACGAAGTATGCCCCTGAATTCCGAGTAAAGCAAACAGATTAAAACTATTGCGAATTAAGCAAACGCAATATGATCGAACGCGATAATGCAAAAGCTACATTAATCACGAAATTGATTCAAAAGCAGACAACAATCAAATTAAAGAATTCTATCATGTAAAAACAATTAAATTAAGCAAGTAATTGTGATTATAGATATAATTCAAAGGAACAGATTAGTGGAAAATTATAAAAGAACCTCAAAGTGACATCCGATTACAGTGAATTGATTCTTGGGAAATTAGTTCTCCATAGTCATTCTTTGCAAGCTCTCTAATTCGTACATGAATAGTGATTTTCCCCTTCAACTCCTCATGGTGTACGGCTGCTAGAACTAGGGGAAAACAAAGACCCGTTTTACAACTCAACTGGGTCGACCCAGCCCACTACAAATGACCCAACAAAAATACAAATAAAATTCTGCAACTTCAACAGACTTTCTGGCCCTGCTAGAGTCCGATTCAGCTCTCGACTTCTGAATAAAAGTTGTAGATCTTTTCCTTATCTTTCCAACGCATACTCACAAGCCTCAATCTGATACTCGTAGCTCAAGATATAATTTTTCTCGTGAAAGCTGCTAATGCTGAAAATATAATGCGAAAAACAAATAAGTGCAAAAATAAAATAAATTGTAAAAACACATTAAAACATAAAAATAAGTAAAGCAAACCAAAGAAATGTTTAAGTACAAACATGGAAGAACGTGCATCAAAATGCACTGATCAAATTCTCCCACGCTTGAACTTTTGCACTCCGAGCAAAACGAAAAATAAAACAAAGAAAGCACAAATACATCATCAGTTACTCATCCTAGGCTACAAGTCATCTTCGGTTAACTTTGCATTGATAGGTACTAATCTTGCACATTAAGGATATTGTAAGAACACTAATCCACAGTTATGCAGACATAAACCTCCTGATTACACAAATCAACTTGAATCATATTATTATACTAAAGCCTAACTTACTCATCCTTCTTTTGCTCTTTTTCATTCAGGCGCAATCACATTAAGCCCGTTATTTCCACACACTCATAGCAAGGTGACCGGTTAGTGACTCTGATCCTTTTCTGCACGGGGTTCTGGTACTTAAATGGCATAACCCTTTGCTTACTCACTTGTAGTTGCGGGGGATCGGACCGTAATTCGCCCTACCAAGTTCAGCACCAGAAACCGCTGAACCAACTAACAACGAGTCAAAAACTTTTTTTTGAAGGTTCTACAACCGTTGGGTTAAGTGACCGGGTGAGGGTCACCAAACTTAGAAGGTGCATTCCTTTATTTTTTTCTCTTTTTTTTCTTTTTCGGAACACTCACTTATATTCATCGGCTTCCCTGCGTAGAGTGTGTGTGAGATGGTGCTGACTGCTAAAATAAACTACTCAAGAGCTGTCAGAGAATGAGAATTTAAGGCTAAAACATAATAAAAATTCAACTCAATTTCCATATGCAGGAGACTTACGGTGTTAAAACAATACCGATCTTGTGAATTTTTCTCAAGTCTCCGCAAACTCGACTCAAAGTAATCTATAGCCTAAAACTTTCAAGAAGATGCAATTTTTTTAGAAAGAAAACAAAAACAAAACAAAACAAAGAACAAAAACAAAGAAACTAAAGTATTCCCTCCCTCACACTTAAAATATGCATTGTCCTCAATGAAAGAAACAAACATAAAATAAGAGAGAGAAGAGAGAGGAAAGAACACACCCGAGTAGTCAAGGAGGATAGGTGATCACATAAGCAGCCTTTCCCAAAGAGATATATTCTACATTTTCTTCTTCCAAAGTGGGGTTGTCATGGAATAGCTTTGGGTAATGTCCATTGAACTTGAAATTTTTATTAGTATCTTCGCCTTTTATTCCAGGATCAAAGAATCTTCTAAAAGTAAAAGTGTCAAATGGACACGTGAAGGTGATATGACTTGGAATGTTAGCCAATGTCCAACCAAATGCCTTTTTATGCTTTAAAATCTGCAAAAGCTTATTTTCTTGATCGAAATCAAGGTTAGAAGAGATAATAACAGGGAGTTTCTCATTACTCTCCAAGTAAGCATATTTCAGGTTCTCAGGGAGCTCTTTTAGCTCTAAGGACGGGGGCTGCTCGGTGGATGGAGTGCTTGGGGCAGCCGGGAATGCAAGAGCATCAACTGCAAAAACAAGTTTATTGGTAACAACTTCACTTGTCGGAAATGTATCAGCCTGTAAGGCAGCATCAATCTCAGCATAGACAACACAAACGTTAGTATCAGTACAATCAGAACATGAATAAATATCATCAAAACCAGAGAGAGATGGAAAATCAAGCGCAAATAGTTCAGAACTAGAGTCATCAACTAATTCAGAAATCAGCTCAATATGAAAAACGGAATGCTCCTCCACAGGGTGTTTCATGGCATCAAAAATGTTAAATTTTGCGACAATGTCACCAAATTCCGGACATGGTTCCATCGTCAACATCAATTTTTGTCTTCGCCGTTTTCATGAACAGTCTGCCTAAAATGATGGGAGCTCCGCTTGCCTTGGTTTCTCCTTCCATGTCTAGAATATAGAAATCTGCAGGAAAAATCAAATCGTTAACTTGAACAAGAACATCTTCGACTACCCCGGCGGGTCGAGCGTTGCTCCCCTGTTTGCCAATTGAATGATTAAACCTGTATGCTGCAAAGGACCAAGACAAAGGTTATTATAAACAGAAGTAGGCATAACATTAATGCCCGCTCCCAAATCAAGCATGCAATTCTCAAATTTACTATCCCCGATGGTACAAGGAATAACAAATGTTCTCGGATCCTTCTGCTTTTGTGGCAGAACCTGAGTAGTGAGGGCTGAAACATTTTGCTCGCCTACAATCTGTTTGGATGATTGTTTGGGCTGAATAAAGGCAGAAATACTTCGTCCTAAGTTTACTTTTTCACTTCCCTTAATCCTCCTCTTGTTGGTACACAAATCTTTCAGAAACTTTGCATACTTAGGAATCTGCTTAATAACATCAAGTAGCGGAATGTTTACCGCAACCTTTCGAAAAACATCCAATATCTCTCTTTCTTTGTCTCCCTCCTCAATTCTTTTATTTTTCAGAACTCTATGTGGAAAAGGGACTGGTGGCACATACTCCTTTTCTTTAATTTTTTCAGTTTCGACCATAATAGAAGGAGAAGAAAGTTCAGCTGAGTGAGGTTCAGAAGGAGAAAGTTCAGAAGTTACCTCAATGATTTTTTTATTTTTTTCAGGGGTTGGTTCTGTAAGTTTTCCGGATCTCAAAGAAATTGCGCTCACATTAGCATTAGGACCATTCGGATTGAAAACTGTCTGGGCTGGAAGTTGGTTCGAACCTTGAGCTTGCATGTTATTTATTTGAGTAGCAAGTTGTCCCATTTGTGTGTTCAAGGTCTGAATGTTGGCATCGGTTCTTTGTTGGAACTGGAGGTTGTTCACGGCCATTTGCTTAACAAGATCCTCCAAGGATGGTCCGGAAGGTGCAGGGGCAGCCACTTGAGGTGAGTTCTGTTGTTGGCTGGTTTGCGGGTTTCCATATCGAAGGTTGGGATGGTTCCTCCAATTGGGATGGTATTCGTTGGTGGACAGGTCAGGAGTGTTATTGTACCTGTTTTGATTGTAAAGGTTGGCTGCATAAGCTTGTGGCAGCTCAGTAATGGACTCGTCTCTCAGAATAGGACAAGTATCGGTCGGGTGCTCAGGAGAAGTACAAATGCCACACAAAGTTGCTGTTTGAGGTTTTGCTACTGCCAGCTGTTTGACTAAGGCAGTGAGTTCTTCAATTCTGGTCTCTAAGGCTTTGTTAGAAGAAACTTGAATTTGACTCACGCCTTTGCTTTGCACAGAATTGTCCCTAGTGGTGAACTGTTGAGAATTAAGAGACATATTTTCAATAAGGGCTTTGGCAGCAGCTGGAGTTTTATCGACTAATGCTCCACCACTAGCAGCATCAAGAATGTTCTTGTCCATCGGTAGCAACCCCTCATAAAAGTATTGGATGAGGAGTTGCTCAATGATCTGGTGTTGAGGGCAGCTAGATACCAAGTGCTTGAATCTCTCCCAATACTCGGTCAGCGACTCAATGCCTTGTCTAATACCACAAATCTCCTTTCTTATTGAGGCAGCTCTGGAGGCAGGAAAATATCTTTCCAAGAACACTTTTTTCAAGGTTGTCCAACTTGCAATTGAGTTTGGCTCGAGATAATAAATCCAATCCTTTGCTGCACCCTGCAATGAAAAAGGAAAAGCTCGAAGTTTGATATGGTCTTCAGTTATTCCTTCAGGCCTCAACGGTGTAGAGCACACAACCTGAAATTCTTTGAGATGTCTATGTGGATCTTCACCTGCAAGACCACTAAACTTTGGCAACAAGTGTATTAAACCCGATTTTAATTTAAAAGGAGCAGCAACAGCATCATATTCAATACACAAACCATTGTAATTCACATCAGGAGCAGCTAACTGCCTTAAGATTCTATTATCAGCCATTGTCAAAAACAAACACAATGAAGGAAAACGATTAAAATAAATTTAGAAAAATAAACTAACACCGAAATTAATCTAATAACGTCATTTAAAATTTTTGAGAATTTTTTCGGAATTTTCTAAAACTATCAAAACAGAAAAAAAATCATAAAAAATAGAAAAATAAGGAATTTTGATTTTTTAGGGTGTCGTCCAATATTTAGTTCCTAAATAAAGGCTTTTGATCCTTGATTTTTTTCTAATAAATCGACAAAAAATAGGAATAATCTGACACGATTTTCCTAAAAACAGATTTAAAACAGATTTTTTTCCTAAACCGCAAAAACACCCGAACGCAAGTTGGACGAAACTGCGAGGAAACTAGGACCTATACGCTTAGACACTAAACCTATGACTCTAAAAACGATTAAAAGAAACAAGAATCCCCGGCAGCGGCGCCAATTTGATCCGCTGTCGTGCGCGGATCAAAACGAGTAATTTTGTAAAAATGTAATACAGCGACAATTAAACTCGGATATCATCTCAAGGATTCTTGTTTGTAATAATTAAACGTAATCGAATGGGGGGGGGGGTTGATTTGGTGTTCAATTACAAAAATGAAGAAAATAAGTGATTATGAAAAGTGATTATTTGAATAAGCTGAAACGAATCAACCCACTATATCATCTATCGACTTATCATTGATCCCTATAAAATTCCAATTCCCTAAACGAGTCTAATCCTATTCGATTACAAAAGCTACTGACAAGCGCAATAACAATTATATGAAGTATGCCCCTGAATTCCGAGTAAAGCAAACGGATTAAAACTATTGCGAATTAAGCAAACGCAATATGATCGAACGCGATAATGCAAAAGCTACACTAATCACGAAACTAATTCAAAAGCAGACAACAATCAAATTAAAGAATTCTATCATGTAAAAACAATTAAATTAAGCAAGTAATTGTGATTATAGATATAATTCAAAGGAACAGATTAGTGGAAAATTATAAAAGAACCTCAAAGTGGCATCCGATTACAGTGAATTGATTCTTGGGAAATTAGTTCTCCATAGTCATTCTTTGCAAGCTCTCCAATTCTTACATGAATAGTGATTTTCTCCTTCAATTCCTCATGGTGTACGGCTTCTAGACCTAGGGGAAAACAAAGACCCGTTTTACAACTCAACTGGGTCGACCTAGCCCACTACAAATGACCCAACAAAAATACAAATAAAATTCTGCAACTTCAACAGACTTTTTGGCCCTGCTACATTCCGATTCAGCTCTCGACTTCTGAACAAAAGTTGTAGATCTTTTCCTTATCTTTCCAACGCATACTCACAAGCCTCAATCTGATACTCGTAGCTCAAGATATGATTTTTCTCGTGAAAGCTGCTAATGCTGAAAATATAATGCGAAAAACAAATAAGTGCAAAAATAAAATAAATTGTAAAAACACATTAAAACATAAAAATAAGTAAAGCAAACCAAAGAAATGCTTAAGTACAAACATGGAAGAACGTGCATCAAAATGCACTGATCACTGGCCTGAACGTCACAAGTTGCCTCGACCTGAACGTCGGAAACTTCTTCGATCTGAACATCGGAAAACTGTCCTGAACGCCACAAGTTAAATCGACCTGAACGTCGGAAACTTCTTCGATCTGAACTTCGGAAAATTGGTCTGGATGCCACAAGTTGCATCGACTTGAACGTCGGAAACTTCTTCGATCTGAACATCGGAAAATTGGTCTGGATGCCACAAGTTGCATCGACCTGAACGTCGGAAACTTCTTCGATCTGAACATCGTAAAACTGGCCTGAACGCCACAAGTTGCATCGACCTGAACGTCGGAAACTTCTTCGATCTGAACATCGGAAAACTGGCCTGAACGCCACAAGTTGCATCGACCTGAACGTCGGAAACTTCTTCGATCTGAACATCGGAAAACTGGCCTGAACGCCACAAGTTGCATCGACCTGAACGTCGGAAACTTCTTCGATCTGAACGTCGGAAAACTGGCCTGAACGCCACAAGTTGCATCGACCTGAACGTCGGGAACTTCTTCGATCTGAACGTCGGGAAACTGGCCTGAACGCCACAAGTTGCATCGACCAGAATGTCGGAAACTTCTTCCATCTGAATATCGGAAAACTGGACTGAACGACACAAGTTGCATCAACCTGAACGTCGGAAACTTCTTCGATCTGAACATCGGAAAACTGGCCTGAATGCCACAAGTTGCATCGACCTGAACGTCGGAAACTTCTTCGATATGAACATCGGAAAACTGGACTGAACGTCATAAGTTGCATCGTCCTGAACTTTGGAAACTTCTTCGATCTGAACATCGGAAAACTGGCCTGAACGCCACAAGTTGCATCGACCTGAACGTCGGAAACTTCTTCGATCTGAACATCGGAAAATTGGCCTGAATGCCACTTCGGTCCGAATACCGGAAACTTCATGCCTGTCAGCATCGGCAAAAATAGGGAATGATAATAGAGGCGGCGCATGGGCCAATGACACTTGCTGGGGATAACAAAGGTAAGTCATGAACAATCTTCAGTCTGAGTACTGGAAATAACTTCTGGCTTATCACTTGGGATACCGAGAATATTTTATGCTTACATGCGTATGTTTGAATTTTTCAATGGCGTAATGCTCCATGAAAATGGAAATGCTACGCGATTTGGGAGGATGCAATGCAATATGATTCTACATGCAGGGATGCGAAATGCTGGGTAGAATGCCAAGCTGAGGCAAAGGGATCTGCTGGGGAAATTATCACCATCTTCTGGACCCTGGCAAGGCTGCTGGAGATGCACAGCACAAAGAATTCTGTGGGGAAATGACTCGCCACACGGTGTTCTAGCAATGACGAAATACCGAGATTCTGACTGGGGAGAGAACGGCACTGAAAACCTGCTGTTGGGGAAAGCGATAGTGGTTCTGGCAACCACGATCTGCGAGATATGACTCAGCAGGGGAAGCAAACACCGATATGGTACCGAGGTTCTGCTTCAAGGAAAGAAACCATGGATCTGGCATTGGGATTATCGATCTGGCCTCGAACTCTGAGGAGCAGCCGCTTCTGCTGGGAAGATACAGTCTGGCACTGTCAACTCCGCTGGGGGTATATAGTTTGACATTGTCAACTCTACTAGGGAGTGTATAATCTGAAACCACCGCTTGGGGGGAGGTACAGTGGTGAGAACCTGCTGAGGATTGAAGAATCCAACGCTCTGATCAGCTCTGCAGGGATAAGATACCGAATTCGTCTGTTGGGGGAAAACATCCGCGATCATCTGCAGGGGATTTTAAGGAAATTCCCTGAGGGTACCTGTTCTGAATAGACGATCCAAAGCACTTAAAATTTACAACAATTTTAAATGTTTATTAAGCATGTACCTGTAAAGCTCTTATGTGTCATGATGCAATATTTATCAAAAAATTCGGACGTCATTTTTGCAAACAAAACAGTAAAATGAAAATGAAAATAGAGATATACTGAATAACATGATTTTATTAATTTAACGGCCTCTGAACAGGCATTTACATCAGGAAGCAATCCCTGGAAAGAGGTAATCGCACAACAGATAAAAACAGACATTAATCTAATGGCAATGTGAAATGGATTTCTATTGGGTTCCCATTCTTCTATGACTTGCTCGTCTTCAAGATCCTCCAGATGATCAGCTTTCTGAAAGAGTGATTGGACTGTTTCCTATCCTTCAAAAGTTTCCAGTCATTGACACGAGATGAGATTCAGAACTACTCAGAACGCAGTCATTCGCTTAATCCCTAACTTTTGCCTGGATCGCCCTTTTCGGGTTTTCAATCCACCGGGATACCCATTTTTGCCTAAGTTGCCTTTTCAGGTTTTCAACTTACCGGGTGTACAATCTTTTTACTTTTAATCCCTAATTTTTGCCCGAACCTTTTTCATTTTCTTGGTTCGCCGGGATGCCCATTTTTGCCTGGACTACTCTTTTTATTGTCCAACGGGTCTATTTCATGCGAAGTATTTTTTAACTGCGTCTGAGTTCACCGGGGAAGTGAAGTTTTCACCATCCATCGTTGCAAGCATTAAGGCCCCACCATCAAAAACCTTGTTGACAATATACGGTCCATCATAGTTAGGAGTCCACTTGCCCCTGTGATCTGTCTGAGGAGGAAGGATCCTTTTCAACACCAAATCTCCGACCTGGAAGCATCGAGGATGCACTTTCTGATCAAAGACTCTCTTCCGACTTTGATACAACTGTCCATGACAAATGGCTGCCATTCGCTTCTCTTCGATAAGACTCAACTCATTGAACCTTGTCCAAATCCATTCAGCTTCGTCTAACTTGACATCCAACAGGACTCTTAGAGAAGGAATCTCCACTTCAGCAGGTAGGACTGCTTCCATACCATACACAAGGGAGTAAGGGGTTGCCCCGGTCGAGGTACGTACTGAAGTACGGTACCCATGCAAGGCGAAGGGTAGCATCTCATGCCAATCTCTGTACGTAACGACCATCTTCTGCACAATCTTCTTTATGTTCTTATTTGCCGCTTCAACATCACCGTTCATCTTAGGGCGGTAAGGGGAAGAATTGTGATGCTGAATGTTGAAGTTCTGACACAACTCCTTCATCATTTTATTGTTGAGATCAGAACCATTATCAGTAATGATTCTTTCGGGAATCCCATAGCGACAAATGATTTCTTTCTTGATGAATCGGGCAACCACATGTCTGGTGACCTTCGCAAATGACACTGCTTCGACCCACTTGGTGAAATAGTCGATGGCAACAAGGATGAAGCGATGCACATTGGAAGCGGTCGGCTCAATCTTTCCAATTATATCGATGCCCCACATAGCAAAAGGCCACGGCGAAGACATCACATTCAAAGGATTCGGCGGCACATGCACCTTATCAGCATAAATCTGGCATTTATGACACTTCCGAGCATATTTGAAACAATCAGATTCCATGGTCATCCAGTAATAACCTGCTCTCAACAATTTCTTAGCCATTGCATGTCCGCCAGCATGAGTACCGAAGGAGCCTTCATGAACTTCCTGCATTAACATGTCTGCTTCGTGTCTATCCACCCATCTGAGCAAAACCATGTCGAAGTTCCTCTTATACAGAACATCGTCTTTGTTCAAGAAGAAACTGCCTGCCAATCTTCTCAAAGTCTTTCTATCATTGTTGGATGCCCCTGCAGGGTACTCTTGATTCTTCAGAAAGCACTTGATGTCGTGATACCAGGGCTTGTCATCAACTACCAGTTCAGCAGCAAACACATACGCGGCCCTATCAAGGCGCATCACGTCGATCTTGGGAGCATGGTTCCAACGGATCACCGTGATCATGGAGGATAGAGTAGCAAGAGCATCTGCCATCTGGTTCTCATCATGAGGTATATGGTACAGCTTTACTGTTGTAAAGAAAGTCAACAGTCTTCTCGTGTAATCTCTGTAGGGGACCAGAGTAGGCTGGAGAGTGTTCCAATCACCATTCACTTGATTGATTACCAAAGCTGAATCTCCGAAGATGTCCAAAGTCTTGATTCTCAAATCAATGGCTTGCTCAATACCCAAGATACAGGCTTAATACTCAGCTTTATTATTGGTGCACTCGAAAGTCAGACGAGCGGTGAAAGGCATGTGGGCACCTTTCGGAGTTTTAATGACAGCACCTATTCCACTTCCTCTGGCGTTGACGGCCCCATCAAACATTAAAGTCCACTTTTAGTCTGGATCAGGTCCCTCTTCAACAACTGGCTCTTCACAGTCTTTCATCTTGAGGAACATGATGTCTTCATCTGGAAAATCAAACTTCATCGGCTCATAATCTTCAACCGGCTGTTGAGCAAGATAGTCTGACAGAATACTCCCCTTGATGGCTTTCTGGGAAGTATACTGGATGTCGTACTCTGTCAGTACCATTTGCCAACGAGCAACTCTTCCGGTGAGAGCTGGCTTCTAAAATATATACTTGACTGGATCCATTTTGGAGATCAGTAAGGTTGTGTGAGACAACATGTATTGTCTCAATCGCTTCGCAGCCCATGCAAGTGCACAACATGTTTTTTCAAGCATTGAGTATCTCGACTCGCAATCTGTGAATTTCTTACTCAGGTAGTAGATGGCATGCTCTTTCCTACCTGTCTCATCGTGTTGACCGAGAACACAACCCATGAAATTGTCCAGTACTGTCAAATACATAATCAGCGGTCTCCCTGGGACCGGAGGCACAAGGATATGAGGATTCTGCAAATACTCTTTTATCTTCTCGAACGCCCTTTGACAATCATCATTCCACCTGATAGCCTGATCTTTTCTCAACAATTTGAATATTGGCTCACACGTGGCTGTTAGGTGAGAGATGAACCTTGCAATGTAGTTCAACCTCCCTAAGAAACCACAGACTTGTTTCTCTGTTCTTGGCTCAGGCATTTCCTGTATCGCTTTCACTTTGGCCGGATCCACCTCAATCCCTTTTCCGCTAACAACAAAACCCAGTAGTTTTCCAGATCTCACCCCAAAAGTACACGTGTTCGGATTAAGCCTCAGCTTGAATTTCCTCAAACGCTCAAACAATTTCTGCAAATTCAGCAAATGTTCTTCTTCTGTCTTAGATTTGGCAATCATATCATCAACATAAACCCCGATTTCATGATGAATCATATCATGGAAAAGAGTCACCATCGCTCGCTGATATGTTGCTCCGGCATTTTTCAGACCAAACGGCATCACCTTGTAGCAGAAGGTGCCTCATGGGGTTATGAATGTTGTCTTCTCCATGTCTTCTGGTGCCATCTTAATTTGATTATAGCCAGAAAAGCCATCCATGAAGGAGAATACCGAGAACTGAGCCGTGTTATCCACCAAAACGTCAATGTGAGGTAAGGGGAAATCATCTTTAGGACTAGCCCTGTTCAGATCCCGGTAGTCAACACACATCCGTACCTTTCCATCCTTCTTAGGTACCGGAACGATATTTGCAACCCATGGCGGATAATTTATGACTGCTAGAAACCCTGCATCCAATTGTTTTTGCACTTCTTCCTTTATCTTGACAGCCATCTCTGGTCTTGTTCTTCTGAGCTTCTGCTTGACCGGAGGACAACCTTCTTTGAGCGGCAAGCGATGTACCACGATGTCTGTGTCAAGCCCTGGCATGTCCTGATAAGACCAAGCGAAGATGTCAACATACTCTTGCAGCAATTCAATCAACCCCTTCTTCACATTGTCTTCCAAAGCAGCCCATATCTTGATTTCTCTCTTGGCGTCCTCGGTGTCGAGATTAATCACTTCAACAGACTCTTGATGCGGTTGGATGACCCTTTCCTCTTGTTTTAATAACCTGGTAAGTTCTTCAGGGAGTTCACAGTCTTCATCACCCTCTTCTTCATCTTGAAAGATTGGATTTTCAAAGTCGAAGCGAGCCATAGCAGAACCGTTATCAATAGGATCCGGTGATGTGCATCTGCATGAGTGGTGGTATGTGCTTATGAGTGTGAAAGAAAAGAAAAAAAAAGTGGAAACTAAATAAAACATTGCCATTTTTTTTTGAAAAACTGCAAAAATAGAAAGACAGGGAACGAAATATTTGAATGCAAAAAGACGTCCTTTATTTATGATAAAAAATACAAGTGTCACATAGATGATCCCTACAATGAGTCATTACGTCCTGGCGGAACGTAAGACTTGGATATGCATGAATAAACAAAGAAAATTACTCCTCCAGACAAGTGGCTTGGACAATCTCCTCAGAAGACCAATTATTGAGAACTTCACCCGGGATCCTCGGACGCACCCAGTTATCGATGTCGCAATCACTATCCCCATCTTCATTATTGACCGCGGAGACTAATTTAACTTCTCCTTCAACCATGTTAACGTTGGCTCCACCATGCTGGGGCATGGGATTGTTGACGACATTAGGAGCTGGTGCAAAGTTAATGGCCTTTGAATCAATGAGGTCCTGAACTACGTGCTTAAAAGCTTTGCAGTTCTCAATATTGTGGACAGGTGCCCCAGAGTGGAAGCTACACCTAGCGTTGGCATCATAACCCACCGGAAGCCTACAAATGGGAGGAGCCAGAGTGCGCAACTGCACAAGTTGTAGTTGTTGAAGACTAGAAAGCAACTGAGCGTACGACATTGGAAGAGTGTCGAAACGCCGGTCCATCGTCCTTGGCCTCGGTTGATAGACGGGTCTGTTACCCGGTTGTTGTGGTTGGTACTGAGCTGGTTGACGCTGTGGTTGTTGTTGTTGTAGTGGTGTTGCAGCTGGAATGGTCACAGCCGCAACATACGGTTGCTGATGATAGTTCTGAAAGTTATTCCTCCGGTTATCCTTGTTCTGATAAGAAGATATGGCACTTGCATCCCCTTCTCTCCTCTTCTGTCCCTGGATGAACGCTTCTTCACCCCTGATGAAGATCCATCTCCACTCTGGGTCTTGTATGTCTTCAGGTAATTCTCCACCCTCTCTCCGGTAGAGACTACATCAGCAAAATTGGAGGCATTACAACCCACCAGGCGCTCCAAATAAGGTCCTGGCAGAGTGTTCATGAACATGTTAGCCATTTCCTTCTCCAACATAGGAGGTTGAACACGGGAAGCTGTTTCTCTCCAGCGTTGAGCGTATTCTCTGAAGCACTCATTGCTTTTAAGAGACAGATTTTGAAGTTGAGTTCTGTCTGGAGCCATGTCTGCATTATACTGATACTGCTTCATGAAAGCCTCAGCCAAATCCCTCCAGCAACGGATGTGGGCTCTGTCCAGCCTCATATACCATTCCAGGGATGCCCCAGCTAGGCTGTCCTGGAAAAAGTACATAAGCAACTTTTCGTCATCGGAGTATGCAACCATTTTACGGAAATAGGCTTGCACATGGGTCTTCGGGCAAGAGTTGCCATTGTATTTGTCAAATATCGGGACCTTGAATTTCGGTGGCACTCTCACACCTGGGACCAGCCCCAAGTCATCAACATCTACTCCCAGAGGATTCTCTCCTTCCACTGTCTTCAACCTCTCTTCCAATCTTCTAAACATGGGCTCCACACCATGACCCATACCAAAGTCTTCCTGCAGCAGGGGGAACTGATCGTCCTGATCATCATGAACGGGCTGTTGACCGGAGGTGACATGTAGGATTGGGATAGGCCCCGGTCCATTGGGTCCATTAGCCTCTCCAGCTGGAGGATCAGTCACCGTCTCTGGTTGAGCAGGGGGATTTCTCTGTATCATCTGCCTGAGCTCTTGTTGTCCCTGAGCCACCCCTTGAACCACATCCATGAATTGATTCATGCGGATTTTCATCTCGGCGAACTCTGCCTGTAGGCTTTCCATTACTCTCTATTGTCGTTTCTGCGGGTACCGTACCGGTGAATGCCTGGGTCAGCTATCCTGATAATGGAACACCAAACAAACTGAGAACACTGTGGTGGTACCTGTTATGCAAGACATGCTAATGAATATGTAAATGCAATGACATGTTTATCAATTCCAAAGGTATTCTACCCCCTTGATTCCAGTCTCTCAATAGATAAACGATGTAAAAAAAAAGACTAAGCCGTTGATGAGAACCAAGAAAATTCCGACTAGAATCAAGTAGAAGATATAAACCCCACAGAAATGGATAAACATGTGTGAATGATTATGAATGCAAAATGATGTGATGCAAAATGATGTGAATGCAGTGCAGTGGCATGGGAATCAGGATCGCTGTATCTGCTTGAACATCTGTCAGGTTGCACTGTCTGGAGAGAAATTAAGAGCACACCAAACAAAGGTCATGCGATGGATCATGTTATCCTTAATATCAACCACCCATTTTGGTGGATTATGGTTTACACCTTATCAACACCCAAGTTTCATTGATATTAAGGATACCTGATCGGATCAACCATGAATCAAGGGTTTGTTGCAAGTCACGAGCATGGAGTTTAGGTTAAGAACCACCCAAAAGGAGTGTACTAAGGTTTAAACCTGCCAAACATGTTCTATAAAAGGTTCCCATAGTCATAATCCCATCTTTCTGATATTATCGGAGGAACGACTACTCGTATTCCAAAAATATTCTCAAGAGAGACTCTTATGAGTGTAGTATCGCGTAACAATCGTATCAAATCTTACACTTGAACGACTTTCGCACTACGTCCTACGAATAGGCCAAGATGGGTTTGGTAAACTAAGGTCCTCGGCTTCTAAGGTCTATATTGGAAAAAGTAATGTCTAACCACAACTTACTTGTGTGACATTATTGACTCAACATGACCTCCACCAAGTGAATGGGCTTGCAAGTCAACTTGCTAAGGAATAACTCCACACAAGTCGACAAGACTATGCCATTCTCCTATCCTAGGTTCACTCGAGTTCGGGTATAGAACTCATCTCACAAAGATCACCAAGCAGCCATAGCCAGCCAACAGATACAACAATGATATGTACACAATGCAATAAGGTAAAGCAGGTAAATAACTGTACAAAAGCATGAACGCCCAATAAACAAACAAACTACAAAAGCTAGGAGGGACTCGCTTAGGGAAACCGTTTACCCAACAGAGTTGCCAGTTGTGGCAACCTGAAAAATACAGTGTGCGAAAAAACAACCGGCGATAGAAAATGACAGAAGAGTCGCCACCGTGCGTTATTTATCCCAAAGGAGGGAAAGAAAATGCTCGAAGTAAACCTGAAAAGAGGAAAGGAAAAGACAAGGTCTCGCAACCAAATCTTGGGTTCGGGAGTCGGTTATGCGAAGGGAAGGTATTAGCACCCCTACGCATCCGTAGTACTCTACGGGATCCACTTTTGTAGTTCTTGTCTAAAGGGTGTGAGTTTATCTTGTGTTGTTTACTAAAAAAGGGGTTAAATGAAAATGACTCGCGCGGATGTCGCATCCACTGCATACGTATCTCATCTGAATATGAGAATCAGAGTCTTCGTAGCTCGGCTACCTAGGGGTTAAGGGCAATTGTGCTCGCTAAGACATCGCGTCTTATGCCTACGTATCTCATCTGGAATGAGAATCAGAGCAAGCCGTAGTTCGGCTAACTACGGGGTTATGGATTGGGTTTTGGACGAACGACGTTACTACGCAATCTACCGGATGCTCGACCTTTGGAGACTTACTCACCTGTAGTAGAAGGAGTAAACGTGTGTTTAGGAGAAGAAAAATCAATGAAGGGTTAGGGTTTGGGATGCTCATGCAAAAAGGCAGTCCTTGACGAAGGAACCTGTAAAACAAAAATAAACACACAAAAACATTGCCTCCTATCGAGGTCTTCCAGCTAGGAAAGTAGTAAAATGCGGGAAAAATGTAAAAGTACCACGCGGATGAAGATCCGAGGTAACAACAATTAAAGGAACGATAAACCCTGAGATCCCTCCAAGCTAAACACCATCAAAGAAAGTGAGTCAGTACAGGTAATCGGAATGAACCTCCAGGGGGTATCCCACAAATAAAGTGGAAAACCACGCAAGTTATCCCTGCAAAAGTCATGTGAGACCTCACAAAAACTCAACAAACAGGTTAGAGACAAAAAAATAGGGTAATCAAGGGTTGCCCCCAAATCAAAATGTAACCACATGAATCATGCTGTTAAAATTCACAAAAAAGACATGCATCAAAAGGGTATCAAATTCACCCATAATACCTCAAACATTCAGAGTATTCAAATTCAAAGCTCAAAGGTAATGGGAATAAGGGCAAACCTGATTTGAGAGCTTGATTGAAATTGAGTTGCACCCGTGAGGTTTACAAAACAATCTTTAGGGTTTATGTGAGGCAGAGGTGATTCTGTGCAGTTGAGTTCCCTTCAGGGTTAGGAGGCTGCTCTGAACTCCGTTAGCTCTACTCTCACTATCTTTTTCCAGCCAGGGTAATAGGAATAGAATTGCCTTTTGTTTCACTGAAACTCTGAATTTATAACCTGATTTTTATGGACCTGTGGGCTCAAATGAGAGAGGTCCAAGTCCAATATTTTTTTCTTTTATTTATTTATTTATTTACTTATTTATTTATTTTTATTTTATTTTATTTTTTTCGTTTTCCGCTTTCTTTTTCTTTTTTTTTCGTTTTCGTTTTCTTTTTTTTCTTTTTTTTAAATATTCCGATTGCCATGATGAAATGCAAATGCTAAATGACCTAAAAATGAATGCATGCATGAGGCGTAAAGCGTATGCTTCCCGAAAAAATGAAGGGTAAATTTTGGGGTATTACACCATTGTGTGTTGTTTGCCTCTGTGGTACAAGTGGTTTATTTCGCACTTGCCACAGACGCTCGCCTTCAAGGAGAACAAAGGATGTCTACGGTGGTCCACGAGACTTATGTCTCTCACTAATGATGATATAACCGTGTATATGATGGTGTGCAGATTATTGACTCTTGTGGTGAATTATCCAATGTGCCTCTTCTTGGTACATGTGGTGGGATTAACTAAAACCCTATTTTGGCACGTCGTCAGCTTGGTTTCCCCTTAAAGGACAAACCTAATAACATTTTGTTAGAGGGTGTGTTCTTTCAAGACGGTAAAGATCCTCAAAACTTGAAAGGCAGGATGGTCCGTGCTTGGCGCAAGATTCATAGGAAGGGAAGGAAAGAGCTTGGTCCGAAGAATTGTATTACTTTGGAACCCTATACCTCATGGGTTAGGAAGAGAGCTTCTGAGTACCACATGCCTTATGACTACCCGAGACCTACATCTATGGTTATGGTTGGGCCTTCAACCCTCCCTAACCAAGGAGTAGAGGAGTTGAGAGATGAAGACCGTTCGCGTGCTTGGGTCCGTGAGCGAGAGGAGCTACTTCAGCAGCTTAGAGATAAGGATGCGTTGATAGAGTTTCCTGAGCATCAGATTATCGACGAGCCTGATGATGTGGTGACTTCTCTTCTTCCTCAGTCTTCCAGGTTTTGGAAGAGGAAGTATGACCGGCTTGCCAAGGAAAAGGCAGATATGGAGGCAGCCTATGAGAGAGAGGTGAAGAGGCTTCGTGCAACTTATCTTCCGGTCTCGAGAGCTTTGGACGTTGTTTCTAGGGTTCCATAGGATGTTCATTTTCCTTCTCTCTTGTATTGTATTTGGTTACTAAGATTGTACTTCTTTGGTGTAAAAAATTTCTAGATATTATTGATATGATTTTTCCATATATGTCTAAATGATTAATATTTCCAAATATTCTCAAATAGAGCTCTAAAAGTTCCTCTGATAAAAAATTCAAATCATATGCACAAGCATTGCATGCATCATGTGCAAAAGCAAGTTTTGTTCCAGGGCTTCTTGTTCAGTGGTTTAACTCTATGTTCTTCATTTATTTTGAAGACAAGCTGACGCACCGGTACTACACCAGAGCCAATACATCAAAGCTAATGGATCACCTAGAGCAAGAGAACAGAGAACTGAAGGAGGAAGTGGCAAGATTGACTGCCCTGATGGAGTCCTTCTTGGCCGCCCAAAGCCAGTCTTCTCCAACACCTTCAACCCCTCTCTAGAGGACGGTCATTTCTGAGATCGCTGCCTCTACCATGCCTGCTGCCAGTGCCCATTTTGCGCCTACTGCTATGCCAGCCAGGTTTCCCTGGGGGATGCCTCCCAACTTTGTTCTAGAGGGTCTCGTCCCAACTTTTGCTTCTCCGCCGGCATCTAGCCTGGTCCTTACTGTGCCACCTCCAGTCGTGCATACTTTGCCGAGAGTAGATGACACCATTTACCACTCTGAGCCATCTGAGGGCCCAGATGTCTATGAGAAAATGGACGCTATGAATGATCAATTCCTTGAGCTGCGCAAGGAACTCAAAAATCTCAGAGGGAAGGACCTCTTTGGTAAATCTGTTGCTGAGCTTTGTCTCGTACCTAATGTCAAGATTCCTGTCAAATTCAAAGTGCTTAACTTTGAAAAGTACAAAGGAAACACTTGTCCGCTCAGCCATCTTGTGATGTATGCACACAAGATGTCAACTCAGACCAACAATGATCAACTCCTAATCCATTACTTCCAGGACAGCTTGTCCGGTGCCGCTTTGAGATTGTACATGGGTTTGGACAACGCAAACATCCGCTCCTTCAACGACCTTGGCAAAGCCTTCGTCAAGCAATACAAATACAACATTGATATGGCTCCCGATAGGGACCAACTGAGGGCCATGTCCCAGAAGGAGAAAGAAACTTTTAAGGAGTACGCTCAGAGGTGACGAGAATTGGCTGCCAAGATTATGCCTCCGCTAGAAGAGAAGGAGATGACCAAGATCTTTCTGAAGACCTTGAGTTCATTTTATTATGAGAGGATGATTTCTAGCGCTCCTTCTAATTTCATCGAGATGGTGAACATGGGGATGCATCTAGATGAAGGAGTCAGGGAAGGGCGCCTGACCAGAGAAGAAGTCTCTTCTGCCAAAGGTTATGGGGCATTTGCGAAGAAGAAAGATGGTGAGGCACATGTTGTGTCCTCCCATGGCAAATCAAGAAGACCCTTTGTGAAGAGGAAGACTGTGCGTCCAGCCAGTAACCAGCACCAGGTGGCTCATATAGCACCTGCATTCAGAGAAAACCAGCATTATCAGCATCAGAACCAGCAACAACAACATCAACAGTATCAGCAACAACAGTATCATCCTCAACAGCAGGCCTACCAGCCTCGAAACAACAATCAAACCAGCACGAGCTATGATAGGAAGAGGGTCAATTTCGATCCTATTCCAATGACCTATGCGAGCTTTATCCTTCATTAATTGAAAGGAAATTGATTACTCCACGTGACCCACCTGATATACCTACCAACCCTCAGTGGTGGTATAAGCCTGAGCTTCATTGTGTTTATCATTCCGGCGCTCTCGGACATGATGTGGAGAACTGTTACCCTCTCAAGACAAAGGTTCAAGACCTCGTTAGAAGTGGTATCTTGTTTTTCGAGGACGTAGGTACTAACGTCAAGAAGAACCCATTGCCCGAGCATGGGAAATATGCTGTTAATATGGTTTAGCGTTGCCCTGGCAAATACAAGGTCCGATATGTCAGCCATATCTGACAATCTCTGGTCGAGATGCATAGACTGTTATATGGATACAGTCACTACGAGCATGACCATGACAGTTTCCGTGTTTGCACTGTCAATGAGAGAGGATGTCGTCGAGTCAGAAAAGACATCCAAGAAATGCTGGATCAGGGTGTAATTGAGATACTTCAGAATCGTGATGAGGACAAAGTGAATGTGATATCACCTATATTCAGGATACCTAACCCTGTTGTTGTCAGATATGATGGCAGCAAGCAGAAGGCTTCTCCCTCTCTTATTATTAAGCCAGTTGGCCCTGTTCCGTACTCTTTCGACAAAGATGTTCCCTATCGTTATAATGCGGTTGCATTGGAAGATGGGAAGGAGGTGCCTCTACCCTCCACTTCTATTGTGAATATTATTGATGTCAGTGGATTGACCCGCAGTGGTCGTGTTTTCTCGGCGCCGCCAAAACCCCAGGCTAACACCAGAAGAGTTGATATTGTTGATAGTGTCGTTCGTCCTTTGGGGAATTCTTCTGTTTCTACGAATCCGGCACTTGCTGTTAACAGACCTGTCGTTGCTGCTAGAACTCCTGTCCCTGCTGGCCCGAATGGTATGATGAAAGGGGAGTGTGATGAGATGATAAGGCTCATCAAGAGGAGTGAGTACAATGTTGTAGATCAGCTGCTACGAACGCCTTCAAAGATATTTGTGTTGTCTTTGTTAATGAACTCTGAGCCACATCGTGAAGCTTTGCAGAAGGTGTTAGACATGGCGTACGTAGATCATGACGTCACCATAGAACAGTTTGATAGCATTGTTGCAAACATTACTGCTTATAACAACCTGAGCTTCTGTGATGCTGATCTTCCCGAGGAGGGAAAGAACCACAATTTGGCACTTCACATCTCTATGAATTGCAAGGATGATGCCTTATCTAACGTGCTGGTAGACACTGGATCATCGCTGAATATGTTGCCAAAATCCACTTTGGCCAAACTTTCATATCAGGGGCCTCCCATGATGCAAAGTGGAGTGGTCGTGAAAGCTTTTGATGGATCCCACAAGACTCTGATTGGCGAGGTTGAGCTCCCAATCATGATTGGACCTAGTGATTTCCAGATCACTTTTCAGGTCATGGATATCCACCCATCATATAGCTGCTTGTTAGGCAGACCATGGATTCACGAGGCAGGCGCCGTGACATCCACTCTACACCAAAAGTTGAAGTCGTTAAGAACAAAAAGTTAGTGGTGGTAGGGGGAGAGAAGGCTCTCTTGGTTAGCCATTTGTCTTCCTTTTCTTATATTGATGTCGAGGATGAGGTTGGGACGTCGTTCCAAGCCTTGTCTATTGCTGAGCCTTCTAAGAAAGGAACTTCTTCATTTGCGTCCTACAATGATGCGAAGTTAGCCATTGAGCATGGCGCAACTACTGGTTTAGGATAAATGATTAAGCTGGAAGACAATAAATCTCGGGCTGGCATAGGGTATTCTTCAGGCACTTTCAAAAAAGCACGGTCTATTTCAGAGTGGTGGTTTCATCCACACGGTTGAAAACCAGGAAGTTGCTGCTATTGTGGAAGAGGATGCAGAGGAAGATTATGGCGACTTTGTCATCCCTGGAGGAGTCTGCAATAATTGGGTCGCTGTTGATGTTCCAACAGTTGTCCATAAGTCCACGTAATGTTCATTTTTGTTTAAAAACCCTTCTCCCATGCCAAAAGGAGAAGTGATGACATTGTTGACCCATAAATACAATGATATTCATTCAATAAATTCATGTTAAATGTTTGTTTTTCCAAATTATTTTCACTTTTTACTTTTTGCATGAAATTGGTGATCACCAAAAAACCCTAAAAAAAATAAAATAAAATCAATCTTTTCATCTGCATAATGATTTGCTTTGTTTGAACTCTAAAATCTCTTTTATATCCAAAATCATTATGCAGGTTGATCAAACCCATTGAACATAATGATCCAACACCATCTCCCAACTTTGAGTTCCCTGTATTTGAGGTCGAAGAAGATGATGTTGAAGAGATTCCTGATGAGATTACCCATCTGCTTGAGCACGAAGAGAAGATCATTCAGTCGCATCTTGAGAATCTGGAAATAGTCAATTTGGGGTCTGAGGATTGTGTTCGTGAGGTGAAGATTGGGGAACTCCTGGAAGAATCTGTTAAGAAGGGATTGATTGAGTTGCTACGAGAATATGTCGACGTCTTTGCCTGGTCATATGAAGATATGCCTGGTCTGGATACTGATATCGTGCAACATTTCCTGCCTTTGAAGCCTGAGTGTATGCCTGTGAAGCAGAAGCTCAGAAGAACTCATCCTGATATGGCAGTGAAGATTAAAGAAGAAGTTCAGAAGCAAATTGATGCAGGGTTTTTGGTGACTTCTACATATCCTCAATGGGTGTCCAATATTGTGCCCGTGCCTAAGAAAGATGGAAAAGTCCGAATGTGTGTGGACTATAGAGACTTGAATAAAGCTAGTCCGAAAGATGATTTCCCCTTACCACATATTGATATGTTGGTAGATAATACAGCTAAATTCAATGTCTTCTCATTTATGGACGGATTTTCTGGATATAATCAGATCAAAATGGCACCCGAGGATATGGAGAAGACAACATTCATCACACCTTGGGGAACATTTTGTTATCGAGTCATGCCCTTCGGTTTGAAGAACGTCGGAGCCACGTATCAACGAGCTATGACTACCTTGTTTCATGATATGATGCACAAGGAGATCGAGGTGTATGTTGATGATATGATTATGAAGTCGAAAACGGAAGTTGAACATGTAGAGCACTTGTTAAAGCTTTTTCAGCGCCTGAGGAAGTATAAGCTTCGTCAGAATCCGAACAAGTGTACATTTGGAGTCCGTTTCGGCAAATTATTGGGTTTTATTGTCAGTGAAAGAGGTATTGAAGTTGATCCTGTCAAGGTCAAAGCAATACAAGAGATGCCTGCGCCCAAAACTAAGAAGCAAGTCTGAGGTTTTCTTGGCCGCTTGAATTATATTTCCAGATTTATATCTCACATGACTACCACATGTGCACCAATATTCAAGCTCATCCGGAAAGATCAGCGTCATGATTGGACCGAGGATTGCCAAAAGGCCTTTGACAGTATCAAAGAGTATCTGTCCGAGCCTCTGATTCTGTCTCCGCCTGTGGAACGGAGACCCTTGATGATGTATCTGACTGTTCCTGAAGACTCTATGGTTTGTGTATTGGATCAACAAGATGAATCAGGGAAGAAGGAGTATGCCATTTACTATCTGAGTAAGAAGTTAACTGATTGTGAGTCTCGATACTCAATGCTTGAGAAAACTAGTTATGCTTTGGCTTGGGCTGCTAAGCGCTTACGCCAGTATATGTTGAATCATACGACTTGGTTGATATCCAAAATGGATCCAATCAAGTATATCTTTGAGAAGCCTGCTTTAACTAGGAGGATTGCCCGTTGGTAGATGCTGTTGTCTGAGTATGATATTGAGTATCGAGCTTAGAAAGCTATTAAAGGTAGTATTTTGACTGACCACTTGGCACATCAACCAATTGAGGATTATCAGTTAGTTCAGTATGACTTCCTAGATGAGGAGATTCTATATTTGAAGATGAAAGATTGCGATGAGCCTACGCTCGATGAAGGGCCAGAGCCTGGTTCCCGATGGAGTATGGTGTTTGATGACGCTGTAAATCAGTATGGAAATGGTATTGGGGCAGTGATTATTACTCCTCAGGGCACACATTTTCCTTTTACACCAAGGCTAACTTTCAAATGCACAAATAATATGGCAGAGTATGAGGCCTGTATTATGGGATTGGAAGAGTGTATTGATCTTAGGATCAAACATCTTGATGTTTATGGTGATTCGGCCCTTGTTGTTAATCAGATTAAGGGTGAATGGGAGACGAATCAGCCAGGCCTCATTCCATATAGAGATTATGCGAGGAGGATTTCAACTTTCTTTACTGAGGTTGACTTCCATCATATTCCTCGAGATGAGAATCAGATGGCAAATGCGCTTTCTTCGATGATTATGGTGAAATTCTGGAATGAAGTCCCCAATATCACTGTGATGCGCTTGGATAGACCAACTCATGTATTTGCAGTTGAAGAAGTAAAAGATGATAAGCCATGGTATTGTGATATCAAATGTTTTCTTCAGAGTCAGATTTACCCGCCTGGGGCATCTGTTAAAGATAAGAAGACTTTGAGGAGATTGTCTGGCAGTTTCTACCTCAATGGCGATGTGCTTTATAAGAGAAATTTTGACATGGTTCTGCTCAGATGCGTGGATAGACACGAAGCAGGCCTGTTGATGACTGAAGTCCATGAGGGTTCATTTGGTACTCATTCCAATGGACATGCCATGGCTAAGAAGATGTTAAGAGCATGCAACTATTGGCTGACAATGGAGTCTGACTGCTGCAAGTATGTAAAGAAATGCCATAAGTGTCTGATTTATGCGGATAAGATTCATATTCCCCTGATACTTCTGAATGTGATTTCATCACCATGGCCTTTCTCTATGTGGGGAATTGACCTGATTGGCATGATAGAGCCAAGAGCGTCTAACGGTCACAAATTTATTCTCGTAGCAATTGATTACTTCACCAAATGGGTTGAAGCGGCATCGTATGCAAATGTGACCAGGCAGGTGTTTGTGAAGTTTATCAACAATCAACTCATATGTCGTTATGGTGTGCCAAATGAGATCATTACTGATAATGGATTTAACTTGAACAGCAAGATGATGAAAGAGTTGTGTAGTGAGTTCAAGATTGCACATCATAATTCTTCTCCTTATAGACCCAATATGAATGGGGTTGTTGAAGTTGCTAACAAGAACATTAAGAAGATTATTTAGAAGATGGTTGTTACGTACAAAGATTGGCATGAGATGCTGCCATTTGCTTTGCGTGGTTAGACATTACTCGTTCCAATATATGCCTTAGAAGCCAAGGACCTTATTTTACCAAACCCATCTTGGCCTATTTTTAGGATGTAGTGCGAAGGTCGTTCAAGTGTAAGATTTGATATGATTGTTACGCGATACTACACTCATAAGAGTCTCTCTTGAGAATATTTTTGGAATACGAGTAGTCGTTTATCCGATAATATCCGAAAGATGGGATGATGGCTATGGGAACCTCTTGTAGAACATGATTGTCAGGTTTAACCGTAGTACACTCCCTTTGGGTGGTTCTTAACCGAGACTCCATGCTCGTGATTTGCAACAAACCCTTGATTCATGGTTGATCCGTTCTTGTATATCCTTAATATCAATGGAACTTGGGTGTTGATAAGGTGTAAACCATAATCCACCAAAATGGATGATTGATATTAAGGATGACTTGATCCATCCCATGACCTTTGTGTGGTGTGTTTTGCTTGATCCTTGAGTGTGATTGTTGCATCAATGTATTCATGCATTCATACACATCCATATCATCAACAATGAGAAAATTTTCAAGGAACTTAAGAGGTCTATTTGCAAATTTTCAGACATGGATAAGCAAAGAAGGAATACAAGGAATTACAGTTTCAGACAACCCGACTTGAAAGAGCTAAGGAGTTTGACATCCTATGTATTAGATCCTTTGGAGTTCAAGGCTCGCCATGGGAAGCTTCTGTCTATTCTTGCTACTCATATGGATGAAGGTATGATGAGTGCGTTGATGCAGTTCTATGATCCCTTGTACCGTTGCTTCACATTTCTGGATTTCCAGCTTTTGCCTTCGCTTGAGGAGTATGCCTATCTTGTGGGTATACCTATCTTAGATCAGTTGTCGTTCAGTGGCTTGGAGAGAGTTCCTTCTTCTGAAGAGATTGTTGATCTGTTACATATAGATGAATCTGTTGTTGGTGCTCATATGACCACCAAAGGTGGAATTCAAGGTCTCCCATCTGATTTCCTCATTTCTTAAGCTACTATGTTTGGGAAGGCTATGAGTGAGGACGCCTTTGAGGCCATATTTGTACTTCTCATCAATGGGCTAGTGTTATTCCCCAACATCGACAATTTTGTGGATGTGAACGCTATTATGATTTTCTCTACTCTTAATCTCGTTCCTACTCTGTTGGGTGACACTTACTTTTCTTTGCATATGAGGAATGCAAAGGGTGGTGGTACCATTGTGTGATGTTTGCCTCTGTTGTGCAAGTGGTTTATTTCACACTTTCCATAGACGCTCGCCTTCAAGGAGAACAAAGGATGTCTACGGTGGTCCACGAGACTTATGTCTCTCACTAATGATGATATAACCGTGTATATGATGGTGTGCAGATTATTGACTCTTGTGGTGAATTCTCCAATGTGCCTCTTCTTGGTACATGTGGTGGGATTAACTAAAACCCTATTTTGGCACGTCGTCAGCTTGGTTTCCCCTTAAAGGACAAACCTAATAACATTTTGTTAGAGGGTGTGTTCTTTCAAGAGGGTAAAGATCCTCAAAACTTGAAGGGCAGGATGGTCCGCGCTTGGCGCAAGATTCATAGGAAGGGAAGGAAAGAGCTTGGTCCGAAGAATTGTATTACTTTGGAACCCTATACCTCGTGGGTTAGGAGGAGAGCTTCTGAGTACCGCATGCCCTATGACTACCCGAGACCTACATCTATGGTTATGGCTGGGCCTTCAATCCTCCCTAACCAAGGAGTAGAGGACTTGAGAGATGAAGATCGTTCGCGTGCTTGGGTCCATGAGCAAGAGGAGCTACTTCAGCAGCTTAGAGATAAGGATGCGTTGATAGAGTTTCTGGAGCATCAGATTATCGACGAGCCTGATGATGTGGTTACTTCTCTTCTTCCTCAGTCTTCTAGGTTTTGGAAGAGGAAGTATGATCGGCTTGCCAAGGAGAAGGCAGATATGGAGGCAGCCTATGAGAGAGGGGTGAAGAGGCTTCGTGCAGCTTATCTTCCGGTCTCGAGAGCTTTGGACGATTGTTTCTAGGGTTCCATAGGATGTTCATTTTTCTTCTCTCTTGTATTGTATTTGGTTACCAAGACTGTACTTCTTTGGTGTAAAAAATTTCCAGATATTATTGATATGATTTTTCCATATATGTCTAAATGATTAATATTTCCAAATATTCGCAAATAGAGCTCTAAAAGTTCCTCTGATAAAAAATTCAAATCATATGCACAAGCATTGCATGCATCATGTGCATAAGCAAGATTTGTTCCAGGGCTTCTTGTTCAGTGGTCTAACTCTGTGTTCTTCATTTATTTTGAAGACAAGCTGACGCACCGATACTACACCAGAGCCAATACATCAAAGCTAATGGATCACCTAGAGCAAGAGAACAGAGAACTGAAGGAGGAAGTGGCAAGATTGACTGCCCTGATGGAGTCCTTCTTGGCCATCCAAAGCCAGTCTTCTCCAACACCTTTAACTTCTCCCCAGAGGACGGTCATTTTTGAGATCGCTGCCTCTACCGTGCCTGCTGCCAGTGCCCATTTTGCGCCTACTGCTATGCCAGCCAGGTTTCCCTGGGAGATTCCTCCCAACTTTGTTCTAGAGGGTCTCGCCCTAACTTTTGCTTCTCCTCCGGCATCTAGCTCGGTCCTTACTGTGCCACCTCCAGTCGTGCATACTTTGCCGAGAGTAGATGACACCATTTACCACTCTGAGCCATCTGAGGGCCCAGATGTCTATGAGAAAATGGACGCTATGAATGATCAATTCCTTGAGCTGCGCAAGGAACTCAAAAATCTCAGAGGGAAGGACCTCTTTGGCAAATCTATTGTTGAGCTTTGTCTCGTACCTAATGTCAAGATTCCTGTCAAATTCAAAGTGCCTGACTTTGAAAAGTACAAAGGAAACACTTGTCCGCTCAGCCATCTTGTGATGTATGCACACAAGATGTCAACTCAGACCGACAATGATCAACTCCTTATCCATTACTTCCAGGACAGTCTGTCCGGTGCCGCTTTGAGATGGTACATGGGTTTGGACAGCGCAAACATCCACTCCTTCAACGACCTTGGCAAAGCCTTCGTCAAGCAATACAAATACAACATTGATATGGCTCCCGATAGGGACCAACTGAGGGCCATGTCCCAGAAGGAGAAAGAAACTTTTAAGGAGTACGCTCAGAGGTGGCGAGAATTGGCTGCACAGATTGTGCCTCCGCTAGAAGAGAAGGAGATGACCAAGATCTTTCTGAAGACCTTGAATTCATTTTATTATGAGCGGATGATTGCTAGCGCTCCTTCTGATTTCATCGAGATAGTGAACATGGGGATGCATCTAAAAGAGGGAGTCAGGGAAGGGCGCCTGACTAGAGAAGAAGTCTCTTCTGCCAAATGTTATGGGGCATTTGCGAAGAAGAAAGATGGTGAGGCACATGTTGTGTCCTCCCATGGCAAATCAAGAAGACCCTCTGTGAAGAGGAAAACTGTGCGTCCAGCCAATAACCAGCACCAGGTGGCTCATATAGCACCTGCATTCAGAGAAAACCAGCATTATCAGCATCAAAACCAGCAACAGCAGCATCAACAGTATCAGCAACAACAGTATCGTCCTCAACAGCAGGCCTACCAGCTGTAAGACCCTAATTTTGTCCCTAAGATCCCTCATGGCATCATAACATTGCATTTGCATTGCCTCAAGGATCACTAGCATCTTGGTTCCCTTTACCCTTGGGGTGGGACTTCTTGAGAGTGGTTTGAGATCACCAAGCATGCTTGAATTGTATATCATTGCTTTTCTTATTTTGTTCACTAACCAAAAGCACAAAAATATGTCACTAACATCTTTTGTTTGTAGCTTGAGCAATCACAAGGTCCAAAGCTTTAAGAAGATCCTTTGTATAGAGATATGGCCAAGAGAAGATGATAGCAAGCATGGTAATGGTTCCCAAAGCTCTCATCCATCAAATATGCCTCCCTAGTATCTCAATTCATCATTTTGATCAAAGCAAGTCAAAGGATTTGAGGTTGGTTCCCCAAAGAAACCCTAATTCATCTATGCACCACAATGCCTTGCTCATGAAGCAACCTCAGCCCATGATCAAATGCAATCAAGGGAAGTTCTTTAATTAATCATTTCATGCATATTTGAACTTATTTGAGTGTCCTCAATCATCAATTCATCAAGATATGAGTCATGGACTTGAAAAGTTGATCAGTCAATTCATCCGACTATTTTGAAATGCACTGAGACCTAACATTTTATGTGTTGGTCAAATGGAGATGGTTCCAAAAGCAAAAATGTTCTTAAGGACAATATTAACAACTTTCATGTTCATCAAAAATTGATTTGAATCTTGGAAGTCCATCTCCCATTCCAATACATTAGAGGTCATTTTGACTGAAACCCTAATTTTGGGTCAACTTCCCAAGGACATAACTCATTCATTTTTTATGATTTTGAGGTAGGATAAAATGCATTGGAAAGCTTAAGATGTCTTCTTCAAATGTTATGTTGAACAAAATTTCAAAATCTCAAAGTAAATACATGTGATAATGCAAGAGAGTATAGGTCCTTTTGGGCCAAATGCATTAAAAGGAAAAAAAGTCCAACTTCAAGTGCCCATAACTCTTTCATCAAAAATCCAAATGATGTTAACTTTAAGTCCATTTTTATTTTCTTGAAAAGATCTACAACTTTGATGTTGGAGATCTTTTCATTTGAAGCTTGCATCATCAAAATAGAAGGGCTTGAACATGGGCCAAATTTGGAAACCTTGCATTGACATTTTTTGCACACCACACTTTAAACTCAAAATTCACTAATTTCCACACTTCAAATGAGTTTTTGTCCAACATAACATTTGTTCCTTATACAAAGACCTTTCCAACCATTACCCACATGCTTATGTTTGGATTTTCTAATTGGCATTTTCGAAGAGGTGAATGTTTAGGTTCAATTGTGGAATTCATGTTGAAATCTTGATGCACAAGCAAATTCAAAGAAAACTACACGTCCATTTCATTCCAGACTGAGATCAGCTTGCAATTGGCATTGTTTTTGGGCCTTGTGCATGATCATGCAAGCCCATGCAAGGATTGTCCATGTTCATGCACACGGATTGGATCATGATTTCCTTGCCACTCACTCTATAAATAGAGACCTCATTACATTCAAAAGGGACCCCTGATTCAACCTGTTATGTTGCACAAATCTCTCCATAGCCATTACTAAAGGAATTTCAATATTCTTCTAAAAAATTCAGATCAGAATTTCAACTTCCTTGGTTGATTTTCAGATCTATAATTCCTCAGCCTTGCTTCCTCTTCATCACTAGATCTCATTGCAAGCTTTGGTTGTGAAAGATCGTGCTCTCCATACCTGCATTTCAAAGGTGGATATCAGAACTTTTTCTCTTCGAAACTCTTTGATCCTTGCTTATTTCTTGAGTTCCTTGGTATGGCTGAAGTCCTCTCAATAGAGATATTTGATTTGTGCTTTCAATTTTGTAAAAACATGATGAACACCATCATACTTCCATCTCTGATTTCTCCATTTATAGAAATCTAGAGTGTAAGTGAATGGTATAGGAGTGATGTACATCACTTCCTCTTTCGATTGATGCCTGGATCGCATGTTTTGGCGCACATTTGCTCTTCTGCAAATTTGAGCTCTCACCGGAGCTAGCCGGAGAAGACGGTGGCGCTGGCCACCGTCCCAACTCCAGATCCAATCGTGGCCGTCCGTTTCTATTTCCAGATCTAATCCTGGTTGTCCAAACTTATGACTTATTTAAATACCACGTGTGGTTGCATTGACTATGGAACACGTTGGACGCGCGCCTCTGGATGCTTGGATCTGCCAGCTCAATTAATGAGCTCAGATCCAAGGGCTCTCGTTTTTTGCCATTTCTAATTTATGATTTCTATTTTCTTTATTTCTTTTAATTCCAATTATTTTCAAAAATCAATATCTCTCTCATTTTTAACCAAAAATTATGGGACTAATTGCATTAGTCTCCAAATAAATTCTAGTTTTCATTTCTGATTTGTAATAATTTTTATTTTGTCATTTGATATTTTTTGTGAATTTTCTCTTTTCTGGTGGTTTTTAATTCATTTTAAATAGTTTTTGATATTCAAAAAATACAAAAATATTTTCCTAACCTATTTGAATGATGATGGATCTATGAAAAATATTCTCATCAACTTTTTAATTGATTTGAGATTTATTTGAGATTTATTTGAGATTTTAGTTCAATTAGGTTATTTTTATTCATTTTTAATTGATTAAAAATAGTTTTTGACTTTTAAAAATGCTGAGATTTTTTGTCAAACTTTGTTTGACCTTGTTGAACTTGGGATAAATTGTTTGGACCTTTCAAGGTTGATTTGAAGTGATTTTGAAGTTTGACCTTTCTTTTATTTTTAATTCAAGTTTATTTTAATATTAAAAATGCTAAAAATATTTTGCTTATTGTTTGATTTCCAATCTTCATCTCATTTCTGATTTCTTATTGTTTGACTTTGACTTTCAATGTCATTTGGTCAATACATATGGATTGGTACATCTTATTTCATTTAATACATTTTGATCTTTCCATTTCCTTATCCTTTCTTCATCCATTCTCCATCTCCTTCTTCTTCTTCTTCTTTCTTTTTTTGATCAATGAGTGGAAGGTTGATAAGTTAGCATTGATTAGGGAGACTTAATCTTCCTTGATTCAAATCTAATTCATCTTGATCAATTGATCAAGTGAATGGCTTTGCATTAAGGATAAGTTGTTTCCTAAATCATGCAAAAGGCTTAAACCAATACAAGATCAATTCTCTTTTTTCTTTTTGGCATGGCAAGTTGTTGGAACTTGATTCACTAATCAAGACTTCTAACTTGTGTTGTTGCCTACATTATTATTGACCGACCTCAGATAGTTGTGACTTCTACATAAGTCCAATTACGATTGCTTAACATAGCGCTAAATTTGCCTTATGGCACACTAACTACTAACACTAACCATTAACAATTAACATTTACTTGTTGCCCTTTACTTTTATGCAATTTACTATTCTTGCACATATTATCCATTTGCTTTTCTCTTTGCTCACTTGAGCACATGTTTATGTTAATGCCATTTGCCTTTTGCTCACTTGAGCACATAATTGTGTATATACTTTTGTGCTTGTGTTTTTGTTTTGATTGTTATGGACCAAATGCAAAGAAATGGACTTAGTTTCTAGGATTTTCCCTATGCAAAGAATGGAGAATTGGACTTAGATTCTAGGACTTTCCTTATGCAAAATTGGAGTAAATGGACCTTAATGATGAAGATGGATTAGAAGGACCAAATCTCTAAACTCACTCTTGTCCATTCTTGTTTTACTTCATGGAACTTTTGATGTGTTTGCTTTTGTGCTAGGGAATTCTATTTGAGCTTAATTGGAGAAACCATTGCCATGTTCATCCAAAGTGAAAGATACAAGACACATTGAGGATCTCTTAGGAGACTTGTTTGATTGCTTATGCTTTTTGTGATTGCCTATTCCAAAGGATGGGAGCTACTTGGATCATCAATATGATCTCAAGAGAGGGAATCCATTGTGGTTTTGTTTCTTTATCCCTCACCTTCTTGTATGCTTAGGATCTTAGCCCTTCTTCTTCTTCTCTCCACTCTAACCCAAGCCAACACTTTTTGTGCAAACATTTAACTATTGTTTTCAAACATTAGAAACCTAAGCCTTATGCTTTTGATTTTCAAACTTTCCTTTCATAACACTTATTTTGAATTGAACCTTTAAATCAACTTTAACCACTTTTGTATATACTTCTAATTGATAAATATAACCCATTCAAATTTCTTTTTGTGGTTCCAATGGCCACTTGCTTAATCAAAATCTTTCATAACCTTTAGCTATTAGGTTTGAGTTATCCTTATGGTAGATGTAATACTTACTTATATCCTTAGTGATGGACAATGAGTCTTCCATGCTTATTATAGGGTTAACCCCTCACTAGCATGTTGAAGCTATCCTCACATGGTGGATTTGTGGTTTTAGGTTGAGTTTTCTCCCTTAGATAACAAAAGACCTTAAGGCTTTTGGACCAATCAATTCACCAACTCATTTTGAGATTTTTACCCCGAACTACGAGGTTTTGATCCTAATCTTTTTATAAGATGGTACGTAGGCAATGGGTTTATCCATCCAAACACAAAATGTAAATAACTTGTATATTCTCTTCTCATCTCTTCAATCATGTTTGCACAAATAAATTTCCACAAAACAACAACCTTTACAACAAGTGTGAAAAGGGCTCCCTAGGAGTACCTAGGATGTTTTGGGTTCCTAACACCTTCCCATTACATAACCAACCCCCTTACCCAGATCTCTGTTTTCTTTTACTAGTTTTTGTTAAAGCTATTAGGTTTTTGTTCGCTTTCTAACCATTCCTTTGGATAAATAGAAGTGCGGTGGCGACTCGACTTGTATGATTTACCTTGGATTTAGTCAATATCTCTAATGGTAACGAATACCCCGCTACATAAAAGTGGCAACTCTGCTGGGGATCCTTTGCCTAGTGGGTTTTGCCTACTTTTCATATTTGTTGTATTGTATTTGTCTTGTGACATATTTTTGTGCAAATTGGGATTACTGTATTATATGTAATGATTGATTTGCTTGATATTAATTCCTTGTATGCTTGGTGATCTTTGTGAGATGCGTTCTATACCCGGACTCGAGTGCACTTAGGATAGGAGAATGGCGTAGTCTTGTTGACTTGTGTGGAGTTATTCCTTAGCAAGTTGAATTGCAAGTCCATTCACTTGGTGGAGGTCATGTGGGATCAATAATGTCACACAAGTAAGTTGTGGTTAGACATTACTCTTTCCAATATAGACCTTAGAAGCCAAGGACCTTAGTTTACCAAGCCCATCTTGGCCTATTCTTAGGATGTAGTGTGAAAGTTGTTCAAGTGTAAGATTTGATACGATTGTTACGCGATACTACACTCATAAGAGTCTCTCTTGAGAATATTTTTGGAACACGAGTAGTTGTTTCTCCGATAATATCCGAAAGATGGGATGATGTCTATGGGAACCTCTTGTAGAACATGTTTGGCAGGTTTAAACCCTAGTACACTCCGTTTGGGTGGTTCTTAACCGAAACTCCATGCTCGTGACTTGCAACAAACCCTTGATTCATGGTTGATCCGTTCATATATCCTTAATATAAATGGAACATGGGTGTTGATAAGGTGTAAACCATAATCCACCAAAATGGATGATTGATATTAAGGATGATATGATCCATCCCATGACCTTTGTTTGGTGTGCTTTGCTTGATCCTTGAGTGTGATTGTTGCATTCATGCATTCATGCACTCATTTGCATCCATATCATCAATGAAGAAAATTATCAAGGAACTTAAGGGGTTTATTTGCAAATTTTCAGACATGGAAAGACAAAGAAGGAATACAAAGAAGTACAGTTTCAGACAACCAGATTTGAAAGAGTTAAGGAATCTGACATCCTATGTATTAGATCCTTTGGGTTTCAAGGCTCGTTTTGGGAAGCTTCTGCCTCTTCTGACTACTCAGGTGGATGAAGGGTTGATGAGTGTATTGGTACATTTTTATGATCCTTTGTACCGTTGCTTCACGTTTCCAGATTTTCAGCTTTTACCTACCCTTGAGGAGTATGCCTACCTTGTGGGTATACCTATTCTAGACCAGTTGTCGTTCAGTGGCTTGGAGAGTATTCCTACTTCTCAAGAGATAGCAGACATGTTGCACATAGATGAATCTCTGCTTGGTGCTCATATGACTGCCAAAGGTGGAATTCAAGGTCCCCCTTCTGAGTTCCTCATTACTCAAGCTACTGTATATGGGAAGGCCTTGAGTGAGGATGCCTTTGAGGCCATATTTGTACTTCTCATCTATGGATTAGTATTGTTCCCCAACATCGACAAGTTTGTGGATCTGAATGTTATTAGGATTTTCTCTACTCTTAATCCCATTCCGACTCTGTTGGGTGATACTTATTTCTCTTTGCATCTGAGGAATGCAAAGGGTGGTGGTGCCATTGTCTGCTGTTTGCCCCTGTTGTATAAGTGGTTTATTTCTCACTTACCACAAACGGTCGCCTTCAAGGAGAACAAGGGATGTCTACGGTGGTCCACGAGACTTATGTCTCTCACTAATGATGATATCTCTTGGTACAACCGTGTGTATGATGGTGTGCAGATTATCGACTCTTGTGGTGAATTCTCCAATGTACCTCTTCTTGGTACATGTGGCGGAATTAACTACAACCCTGTTTTGGCACGTCGTCAGCTTGGGTTCCCCCTAAAGGATAAACCCAATAACATTTTGTTAGAAGGTGTGTTCTTTCAGGAGGGTAAAGATCCCCAAGGCTTGAAGGGCAGAATGGTCCGCGCTTGGCGCAAGATTCATAGGAAAGGAAGGAAAGAGTTGGGTCCTAAGAATTGCATCGCTTTGGAGCCCTACACTGCTTGGGTTAGGAAGAGAGCGTCTGAGTATCTCAAGCCTTACGAATATCCGAGACTTACACCTATGATTATGGTCGGGCCTTCAACCCTCCCTAATCAAGGAGTAGAGGAGTTGAGAGACGAAGACCGATCACGTGCCTGAATCCGTGAACGAGAAGAGTTGCTTCAGCAGATCAAGGAGAAGGATGCTTTGATTGAGTTCCTCGAGCATCAGGTTATTGACGATACTAATGATGCATGGACTTCTCTACTTCCTCAGTCTTCCAAGTTTTGGAAGAGGAAGTACGATCGACTCGCCAAGGAGAAGGCAGATATGGAGGCAGCCTATGAGGAGGAGGTTAAGAGGCTTCGCGCATCTTATCTTCCCGTGTCCCAAGCTTTGGATGATTGTTTCTAGGGATCCATAGGATGATTATTTTCCTTTTCTCTTGTATATGATTGACAATGTTGTACTTCTTTTCCCCGATATTATTTGATAAAATATTTCCATATGTGAATAAATGCTTAATATTTCCAAAAATTTGCAAATAGAACCCTAAAAGTTCCTTTGAAAAAAAATAAAAAACAAATCATATGCACAAGCATTGCATGCATCATGTGCATAAGCAGGTTTTGTTCCCGGCTTCTTGTCCTATGGTCTAACTCTGTGTTCTTTATTTATTTCAAAGACAAGCTGACTCACCGGTACTACACCAGAGCCAATATTTCAAGACTGATGGATCATCTGGAACAGGAGAACCGCGAGCTAAAAGAGGAAGTGGCCATATTGAGTGCCTTGATGGAATCATTATTGGATGCCTAGAGCCAGTCTTCTCCGACACCTTCAACTCCTCCCCAGAGGACAGTCATCTCTGAGATTGTCTCCTCAACTGTGCTTGCAGCCAGTGCACACTTTGCTCTGACGGCCATGTCAGCCGGATTCCCGTGGGGGATGCCTCCCAATTTCATGCCCGAGGGTCCTGCTCCTACCTTTGCTTATATGCCGGCATCTAGCCCGGTCCTTGCTGTTCCTCCTCCTATTGTCCATACTATGCCCAGGGTAGACGACACCATCTATCATTCTGAGCCATCTGAAGGCCCAGATGTCTATGAGAAGATGGACGCTATGAACGATCAATTTCTTGAGCTTCGCAAGGAATTGAAAACTCTTAGAGGAAAGGATCTTTTCGGCAAGTCTGCTGTCGAACTTTGCTTGGTCCCCAATGTGAAGATCCCTGTAAAATTCAAGGTCCCTGACTTTGAAAAATACAAAGGAAATACTTGTCCTCTCAGCCACCTAGTCATGTATGCCAGGCAGATGTCGACTCAGACCGACAACGACCAATTGCTCATCCACTACTTTCAGGATAGTCTGTCCGGTGCCGCTCTGTGTTGGTACATGGGTTTAGACAGTGCGGACATCTGATCCTTCAACGATCTTGGCTAGGCCTTCGTCAAGCAATACACGTACAATGTGGACATGGCTCCCGATAGGGATCAATTGAGGGCCATGTCCCAGAAGAACAAAGAAACGTTTAAAGAGTACGCCCAAAGGTGGCGAGAGGTAGCAGCTCAGATCGTGCCTCCGCTAGAAGAGAAAGAGATGACTAAGATCTTTTTGAAGACCTTAAGTTCTTTTTATTATGAGCGGATGATCGCTAGCGCTCCTTCTGACTTCACCGAGATGGTGAATATGGGGATGCGTCTAGAAGAAGGGGTTAGAGAAGGACGTCTGACCAGAGAGGAAGGCTCTTCTGCCAAATGCTATGGGTCGTTTGCGAAGAAGAAAGATGGAGAGGCACATGCTGTGACCTCTCATGTAAAACCAAAAAGGCCCTCTGTGAGGAGGAAGACCGTGCGTCCCACCGGTAACCAGCACCAGGTGGCTCATATAGCACCTGTCTTTAGAGACAATCAACAGTACCAACAACATAACACCAATCAGCAACCACATCCACAATATCAACATCAGCAGCACCGTCCGCAACAGCAGGCCTACCAGCCTCGAAATAGTAATCAAACCAGCACGAGTTACGAAAGGAAAAGGGTCACCTTCGATCCTATTCCAATGACGTATGCAGAGTTATATCCCTCTTTGATAGAGACGAAGTTGATTACTCCGAGAGACCCACCGGCTATACCTGCTAACCCCTAGTGGTGGTATAAGCCTGAGTTACACTGTGTTTACCATTCTGGTGCTCCCGGCCACGACGTGGAGAATTGTTACCCTTTGAAGACCAAGGTTCAAGACCTTGTGAGGTGTGGCATTCTATGTTTCGAGGACATAGGCCCTAATGTGAAGAAGAACCCATTGCCCGAGCATGGGAAATCTGTCAACATGGTCCAGGGCTACCCTGGCAAGTACAAAGTCAAGTATGTCAGACATATTCGACAATCTCTGGTCGAGATGCATCGTTTGCTGTGTGAGTATAGTCATTATGAGCATGACCATGATAGATGCCGAGTTTGTTCTGTTAATCAAAGAGGTTGTCGCCAGGTGCGCAAAGATGTTCAGGAAATGTTGGATGAAGGAGTCATTGAGATCCTTCAGAATAGAAATGTTGACGAAGATGAGCCCGAAGTCAATGTGATTTCTCCAGTGTTTCAGATCCCCGAGCCTGTTATCATCAGGTATGATGGTAGCAAGCAGAAGGTTTATCCCGCATTAACCATCAAGCCGGCCGGACCAGTACCATACTCTTCCGAAAAGGCGATTCCCTATCGCTACAATGTTGTCACGGTAGAAAATGGGAAAGAAGTGTCCTTACCATATTCCTATGTTGTTAACATTGCAAATGTTAGTGGTTTGACCCGCAGTGGTCGTGTGTTTTCAGCACCTTCAAAGCCCCAGGCTAATGCTGATTCTGTTGAGGCCCGATTGGGGATGTTGTGAGTACTCCGAATCCGACACCTGTTGTTAAGCCCTCCTCTACATTGATAACTCTTGCTTCTGTTGGCCCAAGCGGCAGTGTGAAAGAAGACTGTGATGAGATGCTAAGGCTCATCAAGAGAAGCGAGTACAATGTTGTAGACCAGCTTCTACAAACGCCATCCAAAATATCGGTGTTATCCTTGCTGTTGAATTCAGAACCACACCGAGAGGCTCTGCAGAAGGTTTTGGATGTGGCATATGTAGATCGTGATGTCACGATAGAACAATTCGATAACATTGTTGCAAACATTACTGCTTGTAACAACTTGGGTTTCTGTGACTCTGATCTCCCCGAGGAGGGAAGAGACCACAACTTGGCATTACACATATCTATGGGTTGCAAAGACGACGCCGTGTCCAATGTGCTGGTGGACACTGGGTCATCATTGAACGTATTGCCAAAAACCACTCTTTCAAAACTGTCATATCAAGGGCCTCCCATGAGGCAGAGTGGAATTGTTGTGAAGGCTTTCGATGGGTCTCGTAAAACTGTGATTGGGGAAGTTGATCTCCCAATCAAGATCGGACTGAGTGATTTCCAAATCACCTTCCAGGTCATGGACATTCACCCATCGTATAACTGTCTCTTAGGCAGACCATGGATTCACGAGGCGGGCGCCGTGACATCCACCCTACACCAGAAACTGAAATTCGTGAAGAATAAGAAGCTGGTGGTGGTAGGGGGAGAAAAGGCTCTCCTGGTTAGCCATTTGTCTTCTTTCTCATATATAGATGCTGAAGATGAAATTGGAACTCCTTTCCAAGCTTTGTCTATTGCTGACCCTATTGAGAAGAAAACTCCTTCATTTGCTTCCTATAAAGATGCAAAGTTGGCCATTGAGTGTGGTGCAACTGCTGGTTTAGCAAAGATGATTAAGCTAGAAGACAACAAGTCTCGGGCTGGCATATGCTTTTCTTCTGGGGTGTTCAACGCGCAAGGGCTGTTCAAGAGTGGAGGATTCATCCACACCAGTCAAGGCGAGGAAGCTGCTGCCATTCTGGAAGAGGACGAAGAGGATTCTGGCAACTTCGTCATCCCTGGGGGAATCTGCAATAATTGGGTCGTTGTGGATATTCCAACAGTAATCCATAAGTCAAAGTAATGTTCATTGTGTTTAAAAACCCTCCTCCCATGCCAAAAGGAGGAGTGATGACATTGTTGGCGCATTAATACAATGATATTTTCATTCAATAAATTCATGTTAAATGTTTGTTTTTCCAATTATTTTCCCTTTTTGCTTTTTGCATGAAATTGGTGATCACATAAAACCTTAAAAATAGAATAAAATCAATCTTTTCATCTGCATAATGATTGCCTTGTTTGAATTCTAAAGCTTTTCATATCCAAAATCATTATGCATGATGATCAAACCCATTGAACATAATGACCCAACACCATCTCCCAATTTTGAATTCCCTGTATTTGAAGCGGAAGAGGATGATGTTGAAGAGATTCCTGATGAGATCACCCGTTTACTTGAGCATGAAGAGAAGATCATTCAGCCGCATCTTGAGAATCTGGAAACGATCAACTTGGGGTCCGAGGATTGTGTGCGAGAAGTGAAGATTGGGGCACTCCTGGAAGAGTCTGTTAAGAAGGGGTTGATTGAATAGCTACGAGAATATGTTGATGTCTTTGCATGGTCATATGAAGACATGCCCGGTCTAGATACTGACATTGTGCAACATTTCTTACCTTTGAAGCCTAAGTGCGTGCCTGTGAAGCAGAAGCTCAGAAAAACTCATCCTGATATGGCAGTGAAGATCAAAGAGGAGGTTCAGAAGCAAATTGATGCAGGGTTTCTGGTGACTTCTACATATCCTCAATGGGTGGCCAATATCGTGCCCGTGCCTAAGAAAGATGGAAAAGCCCGGATGTGTGTGGACTATAGAGACTTGAATAAAGCTAGTCCGAAAGATGATTTTCCTCTACCACACATTGATATGTTGGTAGACAATACAGCTAAATTCAATGTCTTTTCATTTATGGATGGATTTTACGGATATAACCAGATCAAGATGGCACCCGAGGATATGGAGACGACAACATTCATCACACCTTGGGGAACATTCTGTTATCAAGTGATGCCCTTCGGTTTGAAGAACGCCGGAGCCACGTATCAACGAGCTATGACCACCTTGTTCCATGATATGATGCACAAGGAGATTGAGGTGTATGTTGATGATATGATTGCTAAGTCAAGAACGGAAGTTGAACATGTAGAGCACTTGTTGAAGCTTTTCCAGCATTTGAGGAAGAACAAGCTTCGTCTGAATCGCAACAAGTGTACATTTGGAGTCCGTTCCGGAAAGTTATTGGGCTTTATCATCAATGAAAGAGGTATTGAGGTTGATCCTGCAAAGGTCAAAGCAATACAAGAGATGCCTGCGCCCAAAACTGAGAAGCAAGTCCGAGGTTTTCTTGGCCGCTTGAATTATATTTCCAGATTCATATCCCACATGACTGCCACATGTGCGCCGATATTCAAGCTCCTCCAGAAAGATCAGACCCATGATTGGACCGAGGATTGCCAGAAAGCTTTTGACAGTATTAAAGAGTATCTGTCCGAACCCCCGATTCTGTCTCCGCCTGTGGAAGGGAGACCTTTAATTATGTATCTGACTGTTCTTGAAGACTCAATGGGTTGTGTTCTTGGTCAGCAAGATGAATCAGGAAAGAAGGAATATGCTATTTACTACCTGAGCAAGAAGTTCACAGAATGTGAGTCTCGATACTCGATGCTTGAGAAGACATGTTGTGCTTTGGCTTGGGCTGCTAAGCGCTTACGCCAGTATATGATAAATCATACGACCTGGTTGATATCCAGAATGGACCCAATCAGGTACATCTTCGAGAAGCCTGCTTTAACAGGGAGGATTGCCCGTTGGCAGATGTTGTTATCTGAGTATGACATTGAGTATCGAGCTCAGAAGGCTATTAAAGGTAGTATCTTGGCTGACCACTTGGCACATCAGCCGATTGAAGATTATCAATCATTTCAGTATGACTTCCCAGATGAGGAGATCCTGTATTTGAAAATGAAAGATTGTGATGAGCCTACATTCGATGAAGGGCCAGAGCCTGGTTCCAGATGGAGTATGGTGTTTGATGGCGCTGTAAATCAGTATGGAAATGGTATTGGGGCAGTGATTATTACTCCTCAGGACACACATATTCCTTTTACAGCAAGGCTAACTTTCAAATGCACGAATAATATGGCTGAGTATGAGGCCTGCATTATGGGATTGGAGGAATGCATTGATCTTAGGATCAAGCATCTTGATGTTTATGGTGATTCGGCCCTCGTTGTCAATCAGATTAAGGGCGAATGGGAAACGAATCAGCCTGGTCTCATTCAATATAGGGATTATGCGAGGAGGATTTCAACGTTATTTACTGAGGTTGACTTCCATCATATTCCTCGAGATGAGAATCGGATGACGGATGCTCTTGCTACGCTGGCTTCGATGATTGTGGTAAAACTTTGGAATAAAGTCCCCAATATCACTGTGATGCGCTTGGACAGACCAGCTCATGTATTTGCAGTTGAAGAGGTGAAAGATGATAACCCATGGTATCATGATATCAAGTGCTTCCTTCAGGACCAGGTTTATCCTCCTAGGGCATCTGTGAAAGATAGGAAGACTCTGAGGAGATTATCAGGAAGTTTTTACCTCAATGGTGAGGTACTCTACAAAAGAAATTTTGACATGGTGCTGCTCAGATGCGTGGATAGACACGAAGCAGACTTGTTGATGACTGAAGTCCATGAGGGTTCATTTGGCACTCATTCCAATGGACATGCCATGGCTAGAAAGATGTTGAGAGCAGGCTACTATTGGCTGACAATGGAATCTGACTGCTGCAAATATATGAAGAAATGCCATAAGTGTCAGATTTACGCGGATAAGATTCATATTCCCCCGACACTTCTGAATGTGATTTCATCACCATGGCCTTTCTCCATGTGGGGAATTGACATGATTGGCATGATAGAGCCGAAAGCGTCTAATGGACACAGATTTATTCTCGTAGCAATCGATTACTTCACCAAGTGGGTTGAAGCGGCATCGTATGCAAATGTGACCAGGCAGGTGGTCATGAAGTTTATCAAGAATCATCGTATATGCTGTTATGGTGTGCCAGATAAGATCATTACTGATAATGGATCTAACTTAAATAACAAAATGATGAAAGAGCTGTGTAGTGAGTTCAAGATCGCCCATCATAATTCTTCTCCTTATAGACCCAAGATGAATGGGGTTGTTGAAGCTTCTAATAATAATATCAAGAAGATTATCCAAAAGATGGTTGTCCCGTATAAGGATTGGCATGAGATGTTGCCATTTGCTTTGCATGGATATCGTACGTCTGTCCGCACTTCAACAGGGGCAACCCCTTTCTCTCTTGTTTATGGCATGGAGGTTGTACTCCTAGTAGAGGTGGAGATCCTATCAATGAGAGTCTTGATGGAGGCCAAGTTGACTGATGCTGAATGGGTTCAGAGTCGTTATGACCAGCTGAATTTGATTGAAGAAAAGAGATTGACTGCCATGTGCCATGGTCAGTTATATCAGCAGAGAATGAAGAAAGCTTTTGATAAGAAGGTCAAGCCTCGTGTGTTCCGAGAAGGTGACCTTGTGCTCAAGAAAGTCTTGTCTTTCGCGTCCGATTCCAGGGGCAAGTGGACTCCAAACTATGAAGGTCCATATGTTGTTAAGAGAGCCTTTTCAGGCGGTGCTTTGATGCTTACAACTATGGATGGGGAGGATTTCACTCGTCCTGTGAATTCAGATGCAGTCAAGAAATACTTCGCCTAAAAATAAAAACAGAATAGCTCGCTAAGTTGAAAACCCGAAAGGGCGGCTTAGGAAAAAATGAGCGTCTCGGTGGATTGAAAATCCGAAAGGGCGGTCTAGGAAAAAGTTAGAGACACAAAAAATGAATATTTGTATCCCGCTAGATTGAGTACCTCATTCTGGGGCAATCTAGGCAAAAATTAGGGATTTGGCAAGTAACTTCATTCTGACAAGACTTTGTTCTACAACTGTCATCCGTCAGAGATTCTTGCTCATTCGTCATCAACCGAAGCTTCGAATACATCGGATTCAGAATTGGTGGAGAAATGGTCATTATGTTCAATGTAGACCTTTTCCAATATATATCACCAATTTCAAATTTGTATAGATCTATGGAGTCTTGCCATTTGCATACTACCATTCCATCAAATAAACTTGAGCCTTTTATCCAATTGTTTGCACTCTTATTTGTTTCTATTCGACAAATGTTTTGCATGCTTTTAATTGAGAAAATATCATTGTTTTGAATAAACAAATTTTTCATAACCTGTTTTTAAACAAAGTGAACATTCACAATGACGAAAAGATACTTAGGAGATCCTCAGTGCTCTCCCAATGATGGTATGATCTCCAACAGGGTAAGACTTTTGTTCATATTCCTGGCATGACTGTACCTTCTTCCTCCGGAGCCTTTTTGTGGTTTATCCTGCTGAGTGGAACGCTTGTTGAGATATTCACTACTCTCCTCTTTAACAGAGTAGCGGCCTTTCCTCCTCAGCCGATGTGATCTCCTTGGTTGGTACGGTATTTGGTGGTTGACCCCCAGAATACCTTTACCTCCTCGGATGGATTCCCCAGTAGATTGGCTTATGTGGCAGATTTTATTTGTGCAATAACTCCGGTCCCCAGCCAGATTGACCGATGATTCATCCCCTGCAGAGTTTTTGTTGCTTCCTGGTATCTCTGATCCCCGGCGGATTGGATACTCTCCGGTGAACCTGGTTTTCTCTCTTGGGATGTAGTACCGGATGTTTGTGTGCTTATTCTTTGAAATTGTTCGTGTTAGAAATGTCTGTCTGTCAGCATTCATCATACATAAATCATGCATGTGTGCATTTAATTTTCAAACAGTCGGATATTCATGTTGCATTCTTTGCCATATATCTGTGTTTGTTATCCTCTGCTAGTTGGTAATACATTCCCCAAGCAAATGTCGGTGTCTGATCCCTCAATGTAGAGTCAGCCCATTAAGCAGAAAGTGTGTATCTTTCCTTCCGCATTCCCCACTGAGTTATATCCTCGTGGACAACGGTTGTTTTCGTTTCCTCCCAACACATATATTGGGATGGGTTCCTCTATTGAGTTATATCCTCACTAGGACGAGTCTTGATTCAGTGCGCCTCTTTGGTTTGATCCTAATTTGGCCTCTTGTGACTGTTTCCTTTGGTTCCCTGTGGTATAAATGAATAATTGCTCAGTAATCAGTAATCATTCATCTTATCCCCGGTGGAGTCTGTGGTTTTCTACCCTTATACCGGTAGTTGTAAACCCTTTTTCCCCTTGCAGAGTTAACCTTCTTGTTCATCCTAATCGATGACGGTTACTCTTCTGTGGTTTTCTACCCAGTATCCGGTAGATGTAATCCCCTCCTTGACGGTTATCATTATCCAATATTCGGTGGTGATATTCCCTCGTTCTTTTGGATAATAGCTCTGATTAGGCAGTTTATCCCCAACAAGTCATCTTTCATGTACCAGTTGTCGGTAATGTTTGTTGCTCTCCTTGTTTGGACATCATTATATACCTAGTTTTGGTATCCCGATGCCTTTCTCTTTGTCGGTCGATTTATCTTTGACAGCTATGAATAATCAATTCCTTGAGTTGCGCAAGGAAATCAAAAATCTCAGAGGGAAGGACCTCTTTGGCAAATCTGTTGCTGAGCTTTGTCTCGTACCTAATGTCAAGATTCCTGTCAAATTCAAAGTGCCTGACTTTGAAAAGTACAAAGGAAACACTTGTCCGCTCAGCCATCTTGTGATGTATGCACACAAGATGTCAACTCAAACCAACAATGATCAACTCCTAATCCATTACTTCCAGGACAGCCTGTCCGGTGCCGCTTTGAGATGGTACATGGGTTTGGACAGCGCAAACATCCGCTCCTTCAACGACCTTGGCAAATCCTTCGTCAAGCAATACAAATACAACATTGATATGGCTCCCGATAGGGACCAACTGAGGGCCATGTCCCAGAAGGAGAAAGAAACTTTTAAGGAGTACGCTCAGAGGTGGCGAGAATTGGCTGCACAGATTGTGCCTCCGCTAGAAGAGAAGGAGATGACCAAGATATTTCTGAAGACCTTGAGTTCATTTTATTATGAGCGGATGATTGCTAGCGCTCCTTCTGATTTCATCGAGATGGTGAACATGGGGATGCGTCTAGAAGAGGGAGTCAGGGAAGGGCGCCTGACTAGAGAAGAAGTCTCTTCTGCCAAATGTTATGGGGCATTTGCGAAGAAGAAAGATGGTGAGGCACATGTTGTGTCCTCCCATGGCAAATCAAGAAGACCCTCTGTGAAGAGGAAAACTGTGCGTCCAGCCAATAACCCGCACCAGGTGGCTCATATAGCACCTGCATTCAGAGAAAACCAGCATTATCAGCATCAGAACCAGCAACAGCAACATCAACAGTATAAGCAACAACAACTTCGTCCTCAACAACAGGCCTACCAGCTGTAAGACCCTAATTTTGTCCCTAAGATCCCTCATGGCATCATAACATTGCATTTGCATTGCCTCCAGGATCACTAGCATCTTGGTTCCCTTTACCCTTGGGGTGGGACTTCTTGAGAGTGGTTTGAGATCACCAAGCATGCTTGAATTGTATATCATTGCTTTTCTTATTTTGTTCACTAACCAAAAGCACAAAAATATGTCACTAACATCTTTTGTTTGTAGCTTGAGCAATCACAAGGTCCAAAGCTTCAAGAAGATCCTTTGTATAGAGATATGGCCAAGAGAAGATGATAGAAAGCATGGTAATGGTTCCCAAATCTCTCATCCATCAAATATGCCTCCCTAGTATCTCAATTCATCATTTTGATCAAAGCAAGTCAAAGGATTTGAGGTTGGTTCCCCAAAGAAACTCTAATTCATTTGTGCACCACAATGCCTTGCTCATGAAGCAACCTCAGCCCATGATCAAATGCAATCAAGGGAAGTTCTTTAATTCATCATTTCATGCATATTTGAACTTATTTGAGTGTCCTCAATCATAAATTCATCAAGATATGAGTCATGGACTTGAGAAGTTGATTAGTCAATTCATCTGACTATTTTGAAATGCACTGAGACCTAACTTTTTATGTGTTGGTTAAATGGAGATGGTTCCAAACGAAAAAATGTTCTTAAGGACAATATTAACAACTTTCATGTTCATCAAAAATTGATTTGAAGCTTGGAAGGCCATCTCCAAATCCAATACATTAGAGGTCATTTTGACTGAAACCCTAATTTTGGGTCAACTTCCCAAGGACATAAGTCATTCATTTTTTATGATTTTGAGGTGGGATCAAATGCATTGGAAAGATTAAGATGTATACTTCAAATTTTATGTTGAACAAAATTTCAAAATCTCAAAGGAAATACATTTGATAATGCAAGACATTATAGGTCCTTTTGGGCCAAATGCATTAAAAGGCAAAAAAGTCCAACTTCAAGTACACATAACTCTTTCATAAAAAATTCAAATGATGCATAATATAAGTCCATTTTTATTGTCTTGAAAAGATCTACAACTTTGATGTTGGAGATGTTTTCATTTGAGGCTTGCATCATCAAAACATAAGGGCTTGAACATGGGCCAAATTTGGAAACCTTGCATTGACATTTTTTGCACACCACACTTTAAACTCAAAATTCACTAATTTCCACACTTCAAATGAGTTTTTGTCCAACATAACATTTGTTCCTTATACAAAGACCTTTCCAACCATTACCCACATGCTTATGTTTGGATTTTCTAATTAGCATTTTCGAAGAGGTGAATGTTTAGGTTCAATTGTGGAATTCATGTTGAAATCTTGATGCACAAGCAAATTCAAAGCAAACTACACGTCCATTTCATTCCAGACTGAGCTCAGCTTGCAATTGGCATTGTTTTTGGGCCTTGTGCATGATCATGCAAGCCCATGCAAGGATTGTCCATGTTCATGCACACGGATTGGATCATGATTTCCTTGCCACTCACTCTATAAATAGAGACCTCATTCCATTCAAAAGAGATCCCTGATTCAACCTGTTATGCTGCACAAATCTCTCCATAGCCATTACTAAAGGAATTTCAATTTTCTTCTAAAATATTCAGATCTGAATTTCAACTTCCTTGGTTGATTTTCAGACCTATAATTCCTCAGCCTTGCTTCCTCTTCATCACTAGATCTCATTGCAAGCTTTGGTTGTGAAAGATCGTGCTCGCCATACCTGCATTTCAAAGGTGGATATCAGAACTGTTTTTCTTCGAAACTCTTTGATCCTTGCTTATTTCTTGAGTTCCTTGGTCTGGCTGAAGTCCTCTCAATAGAGGCATTTGATTTGTGCTTTCAATTTTGTAAAAACATGAAGTTCATGATGAACACCATCATACTTCCATCTCCGATTTCTCCATTTATAGAAATCTAGAGTGTAAGTGAATGATATAGGAGTGATGTACATCACTTCCTCTTTCGATTGATGCCTGGATCGCATGTTTTGGCGCACATTTGCTCTTCTGCAAATTTGAGCTCTCACCGGAGCTAGCCGGAGAAGACGGTGGCGCTGGCCACCGTCCCAACTCCAGATCCAATCGTGGTCGTCCGTTTCTATTTCCAGATCTAATCCTGGCTGTCCAAACTTATGACTTATTTAAATACCACGTGTGGTTGCATTGACTGTGGAACACGTTGGACGCGCGCCTCTGGATGCTTGGGTCTGCCAGCTCAATTAATGAGCTCAGATCCAAGGGCTCTCGTTTTTTGCCATTTCTAATTTCTGATTTCTACTTTCTTTATTTCTTTTAATTCCAATTATTTTCAAAAATCAATATCTCTCTCATTTTTAATCCAAAAATTATTGGACTAATTGCATTAGTCTCCAAATAAATTCTAGTTTTCATTTCTGATTTTTAATAATTTTTATTTTGTCATTTGATATTTTTTGTGAATTTTCTCTTTTCTGCTGGTTTTTAATTCATTTTAAATAGTTTTTGATATTCAAAAAATACAAAAATATTTTCCTAACATATGGATTGGTACATCTTATTTCATTTAATGCATTTTGATCTTTCCATTTCCTTATCCTTCTTCATCCATTCTCCATCTCCTTCTTCTTCTTCTTCTTTCTTTTTTTGATCAATGAGTGGAAGGTTGATAAGTTAGCATTGATTAGGGAGACTTAATCTTCCTTGATTCAAATCTAATTCATCTTGATCAATTGATCAAGTGAATGGCTTTGCATTAAGGATTGGTTATTTCCTAAATCATGCAAAAGGCTTAAACCAATACAAGATCAATTCTCTTTTTTCTTTTTGGCATGGCAAGTTGTTGTAACTTGATTCACTAATCAAGACTTCTAACTTGTGTTGTTGCCTACATTATTATTGACCGGCCTCAGATAGTTGTGACTTCTATATAAGTCCAATTACGATTGCTTAACATAGCGCTAAATTTGCCTTATGGCACACTAACTACTAACACTAACCATTAACAATTAACATTTACTTTTTGCCCTTTACTTTTATGCAATTTACTATTCTTGCACATATTATCCATTTGCTTTTCTCTTTGCTCACTTGAGCACATGTTTATGTTAATGCCATTTGCCTTTTGCTCACTTGAGCACATAATTGTGTATATACTTTTGTGCTTGTGTTTTTGTTTTGATTGTTATGGACCAAATGCAAAGAAATGGACTTAGTTTCTAGGATTTTTCCTATGCAAAGAATGGAGAGTTGGACTTAGATTCTAGGACTTTCCTTATGCAAAATTGGAGTAAATGGACCTTAATGATGAAGATGGATTAGAAGGACCAAATCTCTAAACTCACTCTTGTCCATTCTTGTTTTACTTCATGGAACTTTTGATGTGTTTGCTTTTGTGCTAGGGAATTCTATTTGAGCTTAATTGGAGAAACCATTGCCATGTTCATCCAAAGTGAAAGATACAAGACACATTGAGGATCTCTTATGAGACTTGTTTGATTGCTTATGCTTTTTATGATTGCCTGTTCCAAAGGATGGGAGCTACTTGGATCATCAATATGATCTCAAGAGAGGGACTCCATTGTGGTTTTGTTTCTTTATCCCTCACCTTCTTGTATGCTTAGGATCTTAGCCCTTCTTCTTCTTCTCTCCACTCTAACCCAAGTCAAAACTTTTTGTGCAAACATTTAACTATTGTTTTCAAAGATTAGAAACCTAAGCCTTATGCTTTTGATTTTCAAACTTTCCTTTCATAACACTTATTTTGAATTGAACCTTTAAATCAACTTTGACCACTTTTGTATATACTTCTAATTGATAAATATAACCCATTCAAATTTCTTTTTGTGGTTCCAATGGCCACTTGCTTAATCAAAATCTTTCATAACCTTTAGCTATTAGGTTTGAGTTATCCTTGTGGTAGATGTAATACTCACCTATATCCTTAGTGATGGACAATGAGTCTTCCATGCTTATTATAGGGTTAACCCCTCACTAGCATGTTGAAGCTATCCTCACATGGTGGATTTGTGGTTTTAGGTTGAGTTTTCTCCCTTAGATAACAAAAGACCTTAAGGCTTTTTGACCAATCAATTCACCAACTCATTTTGAGATTTTTACCCCGAACTACGAGGTTTTGATCCTAATCTTTTTATAAGATGGTACGTAGGCAATGGGTTTATCCATCCAAACACAAAATGTAAATAACTTGTATATTCTCTTCTCATCTCTTCAATCATGTTTGCACAAACAAATTTCCACAAAACAACAACATTTACAACAAGTGTGAAAAGGGCTCCCTAGAAGTACCTAGGATGTTATGGGTGCCTAACACCTTCCCATTACATAATCAACTCCCTTACCCAGATCTCTGTTTTCTTTTACTAGTTTTTGTTAAAGCTATTAGGTTTTTATTCGCTTTCTAACCATTCCTTTGGATAAATAGAAGTGCGGTGGCGACTCAACTTGTATGATTTACCTTGGATTTAGTCAATATCTCTAATGGTAACGAATACCCCGCTACACCAGCCTCGAAACAACAATCAAACCAGTACGAGCTATGATAGGAAGAGGGTCAATTTCGATCCTATTCCAATGACCTATGCGAGCTTTATCCATTATTAATTGAAAGGAAGTTGATTACTCCACGTGACCCACCTGATATACCTACCAACCCTCAGTGGTGGTATAAGCCTGAGCTTCATTATGTTTATCATTCTGGCGCTCCCGGACATGATGTGGAGAATTGTTACCCTCTCAAGATCAAGGTCAAGACCTTGTTAGAAGTGGTATCTTGTTTTTCGAGGACTTAGGTCCTAACGTCAAGAAGATCCCATTGCCCGAGCATGGGAAATCTGCTGTTAATATGGTTCAGCGTTGCCCTGGCAAATACAAGGTCCGATATGTCAGCCATATCCGACAATATCTGGTCGAGATGCATAGATTGTTATGTGGATACAGTCACTACGAGCATGACCATGACAGTTGCCGTGTTTGCACTGTCAATGAGAGAGGATGTCGTCGAGTCAGAAAAGACATCCAAGAAATGCTGGATCAGGGTGTAATTGAGATACTTCAGAATCGTGATGAGGACGAAGTGAATGTGATATCACCTATATTCAGGATACCTGGCCCTGTTGTTGTCAGATATGATGGCAGCAAGCAGAATGCTTCTCCCTCTCTGATTATTAAGCCAGCTGGCCCTGTTCCGTACTCTTCCGACAAAGTTGTTCCCTATCGTTATAATGCGGTTGCATTGGAAGATGGGAAGGAGGTGATTCTACCCTCCACTTCTATTGTGAATATTGTTGATGTCAGTGGATTGACCCGCAGTGGTCGTGTTTTCTCGGTGCCGCCAAAACCCCAGGCTAACACCAGAAGAGTTGATACTGTTGATAGTGTCGTTCGTCCTTTGGGGAATTCTTCTGTTTCTACGAATCCGGCACTTGCTGTTAACAGACCTATCGTTGCTGCTAGAACTCCTGTCCCTGCTGGACAGAATGGTATAAAAGAGGAGTGTGATGAGATGATGAGGCTCACCAAGAGGAGTGAGTACAATGTTGTAGATCAGCTGCTACGAACGCCTTCAAAGATATTTGTGTTGTCTTTGTTAATGAACTCTGAGCCACATCGTGAAGCTTTGCAGAAGGTGTTGGACATGGCGTACGTAGATCATGACGTCACCATAGAACAGTTTGATAGCATTGTTGCAAACATTACTGGTTATAACAACCTGAGCTTCTGTGATGTTGATCTTCCCGAGGAGGGAAAGAATCACAATTTGGCACTTCACATCTCTATGAATTGCAAGGATGATGCCTTATCTAACGTGCTGGTAGACACTGGATCATCGTTGAATATGTTGCCAAAATCCACTCTGGCCAAACTTTCATATCAGGGGCCTCCCATGAGGCAAAGTGGAGTGGTCGTGAAAGCTTTTGATGGATCCCACAAGACTGTGATTGGCGAAGTTGAGCTCCCAATCATGATTGGACCTAGTGATTTCCAGATCACTTTTCAGGTCATGGATATCCACCCATCATATAGCTGCTTGTTAGGAAGACCATGGATTCACGAGGCAGGCGCCGTGACATCCACTCTACACCAAAAGTTGAAGTTCGTTAAGAACAAAAAGTTGGTGGTGGTAGGGGGAGAGAAGGCTCTCTTGGTTAGCCATCTGTCTTCCTTTTCTTATATTAATGCCGAGGATGAGGTTGGGACGTCGTTCCAAGCCTTGTCTATTGCTGAGCCTTCTAAGAAAATAACTTCTTCATTTGCGTCCTACAATGATGCGAAGTTAGCCATTGAGCATGGCGCAACTACTGGTTTAGGAAAAATGATTAAGATGGAAGACAATGATTCTCGGGCTGGCATAGGGTATTCTTCAGGCACTTTCAACAAGCACGGTCTATTTCAGAGTGGTGGTTTCATCCACACGGTTGAAAACCAGGAAGCTGCTGCTATTATGGAAGAAGATGCAGAGGAAGATTCTGGCGACTTTGTCATCCCTGGAGGAGTCTGCAATAATTGGGTCGCTGTTGATGTTCCAACAGTTGTCCATAAGTCCACGTAATGTTCATTTTTGTTTAAAAACCCTTCTCCCATGCCAAAAGGAGAAGTGATGACATTGTTGGCCCATAAATACAATGATATTCATTCAATAAATTCATGTTAAATGTTTGTTTTTCCAAAATTATTTTCACTTTTTACTTTTTGCATGAAATTGGTGATCACCAAAAAACCCTAAAAAAATAAAATAAAATCAATCTTTTCATCTGCATAATGATTTGTTTTGTTTGAATTCTAAAATCTCTTTTATATCCAAAATCATTATGCAGGTTGATCAAACCCATTGAACATAATGATCCAACACCATCTCCCAACTTTGAGTTCCCTGTATTTGAGGCCGAAGAAGATGATGTTGAAGAGATTCCTGATGAGATTACCCGTCTGCTTGAGCACGAAGAGAAGATCATTCAGTCGCATCTTGAGAATCTGGAAACAGTCAACTTGGGGTCTGAGGATTGTGTTCGTGAGGTGAAGATTGGGGCACTCCTGGAAGAATCTGTTAAGAAGGGATTGGTTGAGTTGCTACGAGAATATGTCGACATCTTTGCCTGGTCATATGAAGATATGCCTGGTCTGGATACTTATATCATGCAATATTTCCTGCCTTTGAAGCCTGAGTGTATGCCTGTGAAGCAGAAGCTTAGAAGAACTCATCCTGATATGGCAGTGAAGATTAAAGAAGAAGTTCAGAAGAAAATTGATGCGGGTTTTCTGGTGACTTCTACATATCCTCAATGGGTGGCCAATATTGTGCCCGTGCCTAAGAAAGATGGAAAAGTCCAAATGTGTGTGGACTATAGAGACTTGAATAAAGCTAGTCCGAAAGATGATTTTCCTCTACCACATATTGATATGTTGGTAGATAATACAGCTAAATTCAATGTCTTCTCATTTATGGACGGATTTTCCGGATATAATCAGATCAAAATGGCACCCGAGGATATGGAGAACACAACATTCATCACACCTTGGGGAACATTCTGTTATCGAGTGATGCCCTTCGGTTTGAAGAACGCCGGAGCCACGTATCAACGAGCTATGACTACCTTGTTTCATGATATGATGCACAAGGAGATCGAGGTGTATATTGGTGATATGATTATGAAGTCGAAAACGGAAGTTGAACATGTAGAGCACTTGTTAAAGCTTTTTTAGCGCCTGAGGAAGTATAAGCTTCATCTGAATCCGAACAAGTGTACATTTGGAGTCCGTTTCGGCAAATTATTGGGTTTTATTGTCAGTGAAAGAGGTATTGAAGTTGATCCTGTCAAGGTCAAAGCAATACAAGAGATGCCTGCGCCCAAAACTGAGAAGCAAGTCTGAGGTTTTCTTAGCCGCTTGAATTATATTTCCAGATTTATATCTCACATGACTGCCACATGTGCGCCAATATTCAAGCTCCTCCAGAAAGATCAGTGTCATGATTGGACCGAGGATTGCCAAAAGGCCTTTGACAGTATCAAAGAGTATCTGTCCGAGCCTCTGATTCTGTCTCCGCCTGTGGAAGGGAGACCCTTGATTATGTATCTGACTATTCTTGAAGACTCTATGGGTTGTGTATTGGGTCAGCAAGATGAATCAGGGAAGAAGGAGTATGCTATTTACTATCTGAGTAAGAAGTTAACTGATTATGAGTCTCGATACTCAATGCTTGAGAAAACTAGCTGTGCTTTGGCTTGGGCTGCTAAGCGCTTACGCCAGTATATGTTGAATCATACGACTTGGTTAATATCCAAAATGGATCCAATCAAGTATGTCTTTGAGAAGCCTGCTTTAACTGGGAGGATTGCCCGTTGGCAGATGTTGTTGTCTGAGTATGATATTGAGTATCGAGCTCAGAAAGCTATTAAAGGTAGTATCTTGACTGACCACTTGGCACATCAACCAATTGAGGATTATCAGTTAGTTCAGTATGACTTCCCAGATGAGGAGATTCTGTATTTGAAGATGAAAGATTGTGATGAGCCTACGCTTGATGAAGGGCCAGAGCCTGGTTCCCGATGGAGTATGGTGTTTGATGGCGTTGTAAATCAGTATGGAAATGGTATTGGGCAGTGATTATTACTCCTCAGGGCACACATTTTCCTTTTGCAGCAAGGCTAACTTTCAAATGCACGAATAATATGGCAGAGTATGAGGCCTGTATTATGGGATTGGAAGAGTGTATTGATCTTAGGATCAAACATCTTGATGTTTATGGTGATTCAACCCTTGTTGTTAATCAGATTAAGGGTGAATGGGAGACGAATCAGCCAGGCCTCATCCCATATAGAGATTATTGTTAGATGCCCAAAAGTGCTTATTTGAGCTATCAAATGTGGGCATCTTTCACTCCTTTTTGTCGAGAAAGTGTTCGAAACCGCCCTCGCTTTTGATGATTTGTAATACAATGTTAAATGATCTTGGTACCTTTAATTTGTGTGTTATTGTGCAGAAATTAGGCATGAAAGAATAGAAAACAAAGACACAAGAAAGTTGGCAAAGGAACCAAGAAAGGAAGCATTCATCAGCATGCTCGCTAGGCGAGTGTTGTAGCGAAGTGCTCGCTAGGCGAGCACTTAGCGAGCTGCCAGCGAACATCCCCAGAATTTTACAGTAGCAAAGTCAGCAAACTCGCTGTGGCGAAGGAAGTAGCGAACACTCCCAGACTTGGACAATCTCACAGCTAGCACTTGCTCGCTAGGCAAGCCACTAGCGAGCTCCCAGCGAGCAATTCCAGTAGCAAAACTATCTAAACTCGCTGGAGCGAAGGAGGAAGCGTGGGCTTCGCCTAGCGAACATGCAATCTGGACTTAGATATTTCTCTGGGCGCAGGTGCCTCAGGTGGCCTATTTTGGGGCTCGCTAGGCGAACCATTCTGCTCGCCTAGCGAGCATGACAGCTCAGGAACCAGTGCTATAAGTAGCAAGGGCTACTTTTTGGAAAAAAAACAACTTTTAGACTTAGATATTTTTCTGCATTTTCTTGGGATCATACTTTGTAACCTAGAAACACATTTTCTTCATTTTTCTTCATCTCTTAACAATATTCTACAAAAAGAAGGTGGATTCCCATCCAATCTCGATTCTTCGACTCGGATGTTGATCAACCTTCAACCGAAACTTGTTGTACAAGCTACCATGAAAATGAGTAGCTAAGTCCTTCATTTTGTCAAGGTTAGATGTAGATGATCATAAGCTTTGTGTGTATATGGGATGATCTTCATTTGTAAACTCTTTAATGATGAATATATGGTGAAAACTTTATTTTATTGATAACTCTTTGTGTTGGTTTATGATCGAGAGATGTTTTCCAACTCTTTACCTAGGTTTTCATCCAATCTTGTTTGTTAGCTAGAGATAGTAATGAATGATTTTGTTCACCATAAAGTTGAACCAAAAAGTTGTCATTTTGATAGATTGTGTGAGAGATCAACAATGGATCAAAATGGGAAAACCCACAATGTGTGTTAGAGATAAACACATTGGGAGGTCTTTGTGAAATAGTTTATCATCTGAAGAAGTTTATGAGTTTTGTTGATCGAACATATGCATGCAAAGTGATCGTCGAACCCTAACTTTGACAATCTTTCTCAAATAGAAAAACCAAAACTTTTACCGCAATTTCTTACTCTTTTATGCAAGATACCGTGACTAAAAACCAAAACCCCCCTTGTTACTTTAAGTTAAGAATTTAACAACTGTCGAACGGCGGCGATATCTCATAATCCCTGTGGAGACGATAACAAAAACCCGACACTTTAACCCTAACCCAACAATTATGCGAGGAGGATTTCAAATTTCTTTACTGAGGTTGACTTCCATCATATTCCTCGAGATGAGAATCGGATGGCAAATGCGCTTGCTTCGATGATTATGGTGAAATTCTGAAATGAAGTCCCCAATATCACTGTGATGCGCTTGGATAGACCAACTCATGTATTTGCAGTTGAAGAAGTAAAAGATGATAAGCCATGGTATTGTGATATCAGATGTTTTCTTCAGAGTCAGATTTACCCGCCTGGGGCATTTGTTAAAGATAAGAAAACTTTGAGGAGATTGTCTGGCAGTTTCTACCTCAATGGCGATGTGCTTTATAAGAGAAATTTTGACATGGTTCTGCTCAAATGCGTGGATAGACACGAAGCAGACTTGTTGATGACTGAAGTCCATGAGGGTTCATTTGGTACTCATTCCAATGGACATACCATGGCTAAGAAGATGTTAAGAGCAGGCTACTATTGGTTGACAATGGAGTCTGACTGCTGCAAGTATGTAAAGAAATGTCATAAGTGTCAGATTTATGCGGATAAGATTCATATTCCCCTGATACTTATGAATGTGATTTCATCACCATGGCCATTCTCTATGTGGGGAATTGACCTGATTGGCATGATAGACCCAAGAGCGTCCAACGGTCACAAATTTATTCTCGTAGTAATTGATTACTTCACCAAATGGGTTGAAGCGGCATCGTATGCAAAAGTGACCAGGCAGGTGTTTGTGAAGTTTATCAAGAATCAACTCATATGTCGTTATGGTGTGCCAAATAAGATCATTACTGATAATGGATCTAACTTGAACAGCAAGATGATGAAAGAGCTGTGTAGTGAGTTCAAGATTGCACGTCATAATTCTTCTCCTTATAGACCCAAGATGAATGGGGTTGTTGAAGCTGCTAACAAGAACATTAAGAAGATTATTTAGAAGATGGTTGTTACGTACAAAGATTGGCATGAGATGCTGCCATTTGCTTTGCGTGGTTATCGTACATCTGTCTGCACTTCAATAGGGGCAACCCCTTTCTCCCTTGTATATGGCATGGAGGTTGTGCTCCCAGTGGAGGTTGAGATCCCATTAATGCGAGTCTTGATGGAAGCCAAGTTGACTGAGGCTGAATGGGTTCAGAGTCGTTATGACCAGTTGAACTTGATTGAAGAGAAGAGATTGACTGCCATGTGCCATGACCAGCAAAGAATATAGAAAGCCTTTGATAAGAAGGTCAAGCCTCATGTATTCCGAGAAGGTGACATTGTGCTTAAGAAAGTCTTGTCTTTCGCGCCCGATTCCAGGGGCAAGTGGACTCTAAACTATGAAGGTTCATATGTTGTTAAGAGAGCCTTTTCAGGAGGTGCTTTGATGCTTACAACTATGGATGGGGAGGATTTCACTCGTCCTGTGAATTCAGATGCAGTCAAGAAATACTTCGCCTAAAATAAAAACAGAATAGCTCGCTAAGTTAAAATCCCGAAAGGGCGGCTTAGGCAAAAATGAGCGTCTCGGTGGATTGAAAACCCGAAAGGGCGATCCAGGCAAAAGTTAGAGACATAAAAAATGAATATATATATATATATATATATATATATCCCGCTAGATTGAGTACCTCATCCTGGGGCAATCTAGGCAAAAATTAGGGATTTGGCAAGTAACTGCATCCTAACAAGACTTTGCTTTTCAGCCGTCATCTGTCAGAGATTCTCGCTCAGTCATCGTCAACTGAAGCTTCAAATACATCGGATTCAGAGTTGGTGGAGAAATGATCATTATGTTCAATGTAGCCCTTTTCCAATATATATCACCAATTTCAAATTTGTAAAGATCCATGGAGTCTTGCCATTTGCAGACTACCATTCCATCAAATAAATTTGAGCCTTTATCCAATTCTTTGCACTCTTATTTGTTTCTGTTTAACAAATATTTGCATGTTAAATATCATTGTTTTAAATAAATAAAGTTTTATAAACTATTTTTTAACAAAGTGAACATTCACAAAGATTAAAAAGGATAACTGGGACATCTTTAGTGATTTCCCAAGGATAGTATGATCTCCAAAAGGTTAAGGCATTTGTGCATTATTCCTAGCATACTTGTATCCTCTTCATTATCTTTCAGGTTGTCTCCTTCGCGAGCGCGGAAGGAGATTATGCGTCACCAATTCCCCAGAGAGTTTGGAGCTTTGGTCCTGATTTGTTTAGAGAAGTATATCTCTAACTCCACCAAAATCCCCTAAGACAGCCTGGAGTTTGGCCTCGGTCTTCTAGCTCCTCAGTGAGTCTGGATCTAGCATCTGTGTTATCAATTATATGGTTGTTATCCCTTGTGTGGATTGACCTAAAATCCCTTATAGACTGATAAATTGATATGTTATCTCTCTTTCGAGGAAGTTAGTATTCTCTCATTCAAATTGGATTTCTCCCGCAGAGTGGGCAGGAAATCCCGACATGAGTGGAATTTTCAACAAATTGGTTTGTAGCTTATCCTCAGCGGATTCGCGTACTGTGATCTCCAACAGGTTTGCCTCCCGTTCATCCTCAGCAGGGTTTTTCACCTTAGACTTCCCCAATTTGGTCGCCAGCGGTTTATCTCCAGTTGATCGCCTTCAGGTTGTCCCCGGTTTGATCACAAACAGTCTTACCCCAGGAGAGTTTCCTGATCGGAGCCTGATTGTTGTTGTTTCCTCCTTCTCGTATGCTTTTCCCTCCTAGCGGAGAGGGTGATGAAAATGTTTATTTTCTATCCCTAGTGGAGTGTTGTTTCTCTTTTCCTTGGCAGAGACTGTTTCTCCAGCAGTATGACGAATTGTGGTGGTTATTGGAACTTCTGTTTGGCAGTTGTTCCCCACAGAGTTTCATATCTTGTCCCGATAAGTTCCCCTGTAGAGTTTCTTCTAAAGTGGAATCTTATCCGTGTTGTTTCCCCTCAGCTAAGGCTCTGTCTGATCCTAGTTTGACGTTGGAACTTCTGAGGAAGATGTTTTCTCTTCTTCCCCCGGCGGAGTGACTGGTTCTCCTTCTCCACAGCAAAGATATTCCTTTCATGGCTAGAAGTGCTTGTTGTTTGATGTGCTTCTGTTTGGGTGGTTGTTCCCCACAGAATCCCACATCACCTCCTGATAAGATCCCCAGTAGATGTCTGCTCTGAGTGATCTTATCCTTGTCTCTGCGTATTGTTGGAAGATCCCCAGCTTTGGTTGTGATCCCTTGCTATTTCCCAACGGCAGTCTCTGATTCCCGGTGATCTTGTTTGTTCCCCTAACAGTGATCTTTGTCCCTGGCAGCGACTTCATTCGATCCTCAGCATTGGTCTTTATCTCCTGCAGAGATTTGGTGTTTCCTGGTATTGGTTGCCCCCACCAGATTGGATTTCCTCCTGTGGGTCTGGCTTTCTCTTTTAAGGTGTAGTACCGGATGTTTGTCCATTGATTCTTGAACCTGGTTGTGTTAGATATGCCTGCTTGTCAGCATTCATCATACATAAACCACCCATATACATCCAGATATTATAACATCCAGATATTCATGTTGCATTGCCATATATCTTTGTTTGTTGTCTCCTGCTATTTGGTGATACATAGTTCCCCAAGAAGATGTATGTGTCTGATCTCTCCATATAGAGTCAGCCCCATAGGCAGAAAGTGTTCACCCTTTCTTCCATATTCCCCATTGAGTTATGTCCTCGTGGATGATTATTATTTCACTTTCCTCCCAAAATATGTATTGGGATGGAATTACTCCCCTGAGTTATATCCTCATTGGTTTGAGTCTTGTTTCATTGTGTCTCTCTAGTTTGTTCCTAGATTGACTACTCTTGTTATTTTCCCCTGCACTTCCTCGTAATTTAGATGAATGATTGCTCAGTAACCAGTAATTGTCCATCTTTCCCCCGACGGAGTTTTGTGGTTTTCTACCCAGTAACCGGTAGATGTAATCCCCTCTTTGTTGGTTATCTTTATCCAATATTCGGTATTGATATTCCTTCGTTTTGAATATACCACCCAGTAACTGGTGATATGTCTCTTGGATAATTGCTCTGATAAAGAAATTTATCCCCAGTGAGTCATCTTTCATTCACCCTTGTTTGGTAATGATTGTTTCTCCCCTTGATTGGTCATCATTTTATACCCAGTAGCCGGTATCCCGATGTCCTTTCTTTTCGGTCGATTTATCCTTTATTAACCCAGTAATCGGTTGTGGATAATCTTCCATGTGAGTATGTTATCTACGTTCTGACGGTAATAGATAATATGTCCTATGCGCTCTTCGATCGAAGTCTTTTTCGTCCCCAATCGAGTAAGATTCGTATTTCCTTATGGAATTGAATGTCCATCCTTTAATCGAGTTCGCTTTTTCAGCCCTTCTTTGGATGATGAGTTTTTTTGGAAATATTCCCCAATTCACACCTTGGTTGGTCACCTATTATATGGCCAGTAACCAGTATCCCTGGTGTTCCTTCCTTCTGCTCCCTGATATGACTTGTTGTCCCCTGTGGAGTCAGATTTTCCTGAGTCTAAATATACCTTTTTTAGGTCTTCCTCAGATGTTTTGGATGATTGATATCTCTTACCCTTATACCGGTCTTAGATATTCATTCTCCCCGAGCGTGTTGTTATCTCACCCTTATACTAGTGTTTTGATCACATGTCTCCTTGAGCTTATTACCCAGTAACCGGTAATACCTCAGTTTGTTGTTTCCTCAACTGAGTCCTTTATGGATTTTCCCAGCCTGAGTCCCTTTGTGGACATTTCCCACCTGAGTCCGGATTTTTTATCCGAAGTATCCTTTGTGGATAGTTTTGCTATATTGGCATATTCCCGAATACATGCATCTTTGCGTCAGCTCGAGTCTTTCCATTGATTTATTTTCATGGAATCCCTTCGTGTCTCTCAGCAAGTTTTTAGTCGTGACCTGCTCACGCATTTTATCCCTTTCTTCCCAGTAAAGTCCCCAGAGTCTCTGTCCCATTAATGAGTGTATTACTCATAAGGATTCTCAGTTTCTCCTGATCTCTTTTTCCTTTGTGGATATATATCCCCACAGAGTATTAACTTTTGCATACATACATTTGCATCATGAGGTCTCTTAGGGACCAAAATTCGTCTCTTTGTTATTATTTAAGCCCATTCTACCTCGTCGAGACGAAGATTTTAACCTTCATATCTCCGGCTAGAATGACCTTAAATAGGGGCATCTGTAAGACCCTAATTTTGACCCTAAGATCCCCCATGGCATCATATCATTGCACATTGCATTTGCCTCAAGGATCATAGCATCTTGGCTCCTTAACCCTAGGGTTGGGACTTGTGTGAGTTGGTTTGAGACCACCAAGCATGCTTGAATTGTATATTATTGATTTTCTCATTTTGTTTACTAACCAAAAGCACAAAAATATGTCACTAACTTTGTTTGTTTTGTAGCTTGAGCAATCATGTGATTCAAGGCTCCTAGGAGGCCCCTATGCTCAAAGAATGGCCAGATGAAGTTGAAAGCAAGCATGACAATGGTTCACAAATCTCTCAATTGTCATATATGCCTCCCAAGTATCTCAATTTGTCAATTTGTCAAGATAAACCAAAAGGCTTGAGGATTGTTTCCCAAGGAAACTCTAATTCAACTGTGCATTGACTGTGCCTTGCTCATGAAGCAACCTCAACCCATGATCAAATACAATCAAGGGAAGCTCTTTAATTCATAATTTTATGCATATATGGACTCATGTGAGTGTCCTCAATCATCCATTCATCAAGATTTAAAGTTTGGACTTGAGAAGTTGATCAGTCAATTCATCTAACTATTTTGAAATCCACTGAGACCTAACTTTTGATGTGTTTGTCAAATGAAGATGACCCCAAGATAAAAAAATGTTCTTAAGGACCATATGAACAACTTTCATGTTCATCAAAAATTGATTTGAAACTTGGAAGGTCATCATTAATTTCAAAACATTATAGGTCATTTTGACTAAAACCTTAATTTTGGGTCAACTTCCCAAGGACCTAACTCACTCATTTTTCATGATTTTGAGGTTGGATAAAATGAATTAGAAACTTTAATATGTCTACTTCAATTGTTATGTTGGACAAATTTTCATAATCCTAAAATAAACACATGTGATAATACAAAATATTATAGGTCACTTTGGACCAGAGTCATTGAAATGTGAAAAAGTCCAACTTTAAGTGCCCATAACTTTCTCATCAAAAATCCAAATAATGCAACGTTTAAGTCCAAATTGATTGTCTTGAAAATATCTACAACTTTGATGTTGAAGGGTTTGTCAGTTGAGGCTTTCATCATTGAAACAGAAGGGCTAGAAGTTGGTCCATTTTGGCAAAATTCACATACACATGTTTTGCACCTTGAACTTCATGATCAGTTTTCATAAATTTACCAACTCCAAATGGATTTTTGTTCAACATAACATTTGTTCCTCATGCCAATACCTTTCCAACCATTACCCACATGGCTATGTTTCAATTTGGCAAAGTGCATTTTCGAAGAGGAGAAGATTTATGTTCATTTATGGAAACAATGTTAAAACTTAGTGCACACTCCATTGCAATGCCATGTACACGTCCAAAACACTCCAACTACACTTCAGCTTGCATTTGCCATCAAGTTTGGGCCTCCCATGCGCCTGTACAGGCCCATACATGGAGGCCCTCATTCCACATGCACACGAGTTTGTCATTGCTTGCATCAGCTTTCACTATAAATACAGATGCTTGGCTTCATTCAATTCCAACCTTAAGGCGCCTAACACTCTGCAGAATTGAAATCTTACCCTTCACTCAAAGGAATTTTGAATTTTCTTCTTCAATTTTTCAGTTCAATTTTCAACTTCCTTGGTTGATCATTGAGCTTCAATTCCTAAGCCTAGCTACTTTGCCATCTCAAGATCACATTGCATCAAAGAATTGGAAGAGATCGTCCCATGTAAAGCTGTCGTTCAAAGGTTGTTGTTCAAACGTTTTTGATTCGAAACTCCCTGGATCTTGCTCAATTCTTGTGTTTGTTGGTTCCTCTGAAGTCCTCATGTGAGAGGCAATTGATTTGTGCATTTAATTTCATGAATTGATCAAGTTCAGTTTGAACACCATGAATTTGTATCTCAGAATTCTCCTTCTATGAGAGTCTAGAGTAGAAACCAATGGCACAGGGGTGATGTACATCACCCCAGCTTTCCAATGATATGAGGATCGTGCGTTTTGGTGAGGTTTTTAAAACCTGCAACTCTGGCCGGAGTTGGCTTGCTCGCCGGAGAAGACGGTGGTGTACACCACCGTCCCCCACGCCAGATTGCATCTGGACCACTGCATGTTGTTTCTAGATTGAATTATAGCCATGCAATGTTATGACTTTTTTAAATGCATTATGTTTCTCTTTTGACCAAGGCCTTTGGTGAGCGCGTACTTTACAGCCTCTTGATTAGCCACGTCATTTAATGAATATGATCAGACGCTCCAGGCTTTTTCTTAATTTCTGAATTTCATTTTATTTTCTTTTATTTCCTTTTATTTCAAAAATTCATATCTTCTTCATTTTAAATCCAAAAAATATGGGACCAATTGCATTATTTCCCATTTTAATTCTAGTTTCTGAAAATGATTTTTAATATTTTTTATGATGTCATTTAATATTTTTTGTGAATTTTCTCTTTTCTGGTTTTTTTAAATTCATTTTAAATAGTTTCCAATATTCAAAAAATGCAAAAATAGTTTCTTAACATCTTTGAATGATGATGAATCTATGAAAAATATTCTCATCAATTTCTTAATTGATTTGAGATTTTAGTTCAATTATGTCATATTTTCTTCATTTTTAATTGTTTAAAATTAGTTTCTGTTTTCAAAAAATAATGAAAATTTTTGTCAAACCTTGTTTGACCTTGTTGAACTTATGATGATCCATTTGGACTTTTCCAAGTTGAATTGAAATGGATTTGAAGTTTGACCTTTATTTGTTTATTTTAATTTAAGTATTATTTTAATTCTCAAAAAATACCAAAAATATTTTATTTGTTTCTTGATTTCTAAACTTCATCTCAGTTCTGTTTACCATTGATTGATTTTGATTCATTTCATGTTTGATCAATGTGTGTTGGCTATTTCATTTGAATTCCATTTATGTACATTTCCATTTCTTCTTCTCCTTCTTCTTTTTCTTTTTGATCAATGAGTTAAAGATTGGTGGTTAGCCTTGACATATGACAGGCTTAACCTTCCTTGATTCAAACCAAATTCATCTTGATCAAGGATCAAGTGAATTGTTTTGCATTAAGGATAGGTTGCTTCTTGGTCAAGCAAAAAACCTAAATCAATACAAGATCATTCTTCTTTTCTTTTGGCATGGCAAGTTGTAGGAGCTTGGCTTACTAGTCATGGTCTCTAACTTGTGTTTGTTGCCTATAGTTTTATTGACCGGCCTCAAATAGGTGTGACTACTACATTAGTCCAATTACGATTGCTTAACATAGCACTAAATTGCCTTATGGCACACTAACACTAACTACTAATCATTAACTTTTAATTCAAGCATTTAATTCTTGCAATTTACATTAATGCAATTTAATTTCTTGCTCATTATTTCATTTGCCTTTGCCCTTTGCTCACTTGAGCTCATGTTTATGTTAATGCAATTTGCCTTTTGCTCACTTGAGCAGATTATTGTGTATATACTATTGTGCTTGTTTTGTTTTGTTTGTGTGAACCCAATGCAAATGGAGAAAGGACTTAGACTTTAGGATCTTACCTATGCTAAATAGAGTTTGAAGAGCAACTAGGCCTCATGCCTTTAGAGTGCTAAAATTGTCAAAGAGCAACTAGGCCTCATGCCTTTAGAATGCTTAATCTTGAAGAAGATATTGAAAGGACCTAATTCTAAACTCACTATTATCCATTATTTATTTGTATTGTGGAACTTTTTTATTTGTGTGTACTTGTGTGCTAGGGATCCCAAACTTGCCAATTAGAAGAACCATTGTCATGAGCATCCAAAGTGAGAGATACAAAAGCCAATTGGAAGATTCCTAGGAGCTTGATTGTTATTTGCTTAATTGCTTGAGTTATTTGCTTATTGCTTGCTAATTCCAAAGGATGGGAGCAACTTGGATCATCTTTATGATCTCAAGAAGGGAACTCCAATGCGGTTTTATTTCTCTTCCTTCATCTTTGCATGTTTAGGACCTAGCCATTCTCTTCTTCTCTCCACTCTAACCCAAGCCAAAATTTTGTGCAAACATTAACATTGTTTTCAAAATTAGAAACCTAAGCACTATGCTTATGATTTTTCAAACTCTTTTCATAACACTTATTTTGAATTGAATCCTTAATTCAACTTTGACCTTACTTTGTGAATACTTTTCATTTGTAAATACAACTCACTCAATTGTTTTGTGGTTTCAATGGCCACTTTTGCCAAAACTTTTCATTATTAGGTTTGAGTTATCCTAGAGTTTGATATAATACTCACATATATCCTTAGTGATGGATTATAAGCTTTCCATGCTTATTATAGGGTTAACCCCTCACTAGCATATTGAAGTTCTCCTCACATGGTGGGTTTGTGGTTTTAGGTTGAGTTTTCTCCCTTTGATAACAAAAGACCTTAAGGCTTTTGACCAATCAATTCACCAACTTCTTTTGATATTTTTACCCCGAACTTCGAGGTTTTGATCCTAATCTTTTTTAAGATGGTACGTAGGCAATGGGTTTATCCATTCAAACACAAAATTGTGAATAACTTGTATATTCTTTTCTCATCTCCTCAATCATGTTTGCACAAATATTTTCATAAATACCAACCTCCTTACAACATTGGTGAAAAGGGCTCCCTTAGAGTACTAAGGATGTTTTGGGTGCTTAAAATCTTCCCATTGCATAACCAACCCCCTTACCCAGATCTCTGACATTTTTATTAGTTTTTTTGATTTGATAAAACTTCTCGGTTTTTGTTCGCTTTCTAACCTTTCCTTTGGATAAATAGAAGTGCGGTGGCGACTCGAATTGTATGATTTACTTTTGATTTAGTCAATAAATCTAAAGGTAACGAATACCCCGCTACAATAATCTACCTTCATAAATACAAAGAAAAAATAAACTGAAGTTTGTATTGAGGTTAAAGAAACATCCACACATCATACAATAACAAAAATTTGTTCTCGATGATTCACATCAGAAATAAAATTAAATATGATTGAAAAATATTTTGCATTAATTGCTTTTTAGAAACAAATGCTGTAATTTGTTACTTGTGTGTATATAAAAAAAATAGAGAGCTTTTTTGAATGCAGCACTAGCACTACAATGAGAAATCGACACATAAACGCAAACGTGATTTTTTTACGAAAATAACCCAAATTTTCAAGGAAATTCCCAAAATAACTCTAGTTTCAAAAAAACTCCCAAAGTACCCCACTTTTAGGAGGAGGCGTCAATCCAATTGGCGACTCCTCTTAAAAATTGAATGGAGGTGCCAATTGGATTGGCTAGGGCACATGGTGCAGCCAATCCAATTGGTGCCCATGTGTATTTTTGCAAAGGAGGCGCCAATTGGATTGACACCTCAGTGTAAAATGCAAATTTTTTGTTATAAATAGATGTGTTGTGTGAATCATTGTTCCACATCTCATTTCATCATTCGGCAATCATGTTTTGTGTTCGTCGTCGATACGGAAAGGTGATTTATGCGAGAGACAAACCTCAGATGTTGATGTTGTTCTAGAACATCACTATGTTTGATCAACTGAAGAGGGAGCTGGTTCGTTGGTTACTGTCGCACCTCGTAGAAAAAATGGGATACGACCTAGCGAAACGCGATCGCACGCTCGCAATGATGGACTGAACAGAGTCGCCACCGAACTTTATTTATTCCTAAAAAGGAAAGGGGAAATATCGATAAAACCCAAGAACAAAACGACAATGATTATGGTCGTCGCAACCAAATCAGGGTTCGGGAGTCGATTACGTTAGGGGAAGGTATTAGCACCCCTCACGTCCATTGTACTCAATGGGAACCATTAGGTCAGTTGTGTGCGTTAGTGTTAGTTCGAAATGTTAGGCTTTTCAATTTATTAGGTAGGAAAGAAAGAATAGAAGAGAGGAGAAATGTTTTTGGATTTTTTTAACGAAGGACTAAACCTAAGTTTTTTATTAGTGGGCCTGACAAGATTTACAAATCCTGCTCCTACGTATCTCAACAGAGAAATCAAGGCTTACGTAGTTCTAGGTAGAAAAATGTTTGTTTGTTAGTCGATTTTAGCGAAAGCTACTTTGTGTCGAATCGAGGAAAACATTGTTTGGACTACCCAAAACAGATGGAAAAAGATTGTCTTGCATTGTTTTGAAACAAAGTACCTTTCGTTTGAGAAAAGGTTTGAAGGGTTAATCGCACGGCGGCGAGAAAAAGAAATTGATTGGTTTGATGTGTTTTGAGTAATGGCGAGAACTTGGATGAGCGAGATATACATCTCGAATCCTAGCCTCAGGAGTGCACGGTATACACCATGTTCCATTTCCATCTTTATTGAAAGAGGTTAAGATAGGAATTAAGTATTTTGGAATTTGATTGAGAAAAGGTTTGAAGAAACCGCATTGACAATTTTAGACGATGGCGAGAGCTAAGATAGGCGAGGCATACGTCTCGAATCTTAATCTCATGAGTGCACAGTATACACCATGTTCCATTTCCACCTTTATTGAAAAAGTGTTAAATAAGAATTAGGTATCTTGAGTTTTATTGTGAAAATGACTTGACGCTAGATCAAGTGTTGATGGACGTTTAAGAGAAATTTGAATGAGTGTTTGAGAGAAAACAAAGTGGATAAATTTGGATGATGGCGAGAGCTAGGATTGGCGAGATATACATCTCGAATCCTAGTCTCAAGAGTGCGTGGTATACACCACGTTCCACTTCCATCTTTATTGAAAAGGTTTTAATTATGAATTAATATTTTTTGAGTTTTTATTAGAAAAAATGACTTGACTTTGAATCAAGCGTTTGATGGAAGTTTGAAAGAAATGGAATAGAATGGGAAAAAGAAATGGATTGATTTGTTTATTGAGAAAATACTCGACGTTGGATCGAGTCTTATTTTTGATCTTTTGGAAATTGTTGATTTTATTCTTGTGTTAGTAGCTAACTAAACAGTCAAAGAAATAAAACAGTAAAATTATTACACATCGGGGGAGTGGGGTACATTTTGTCAAATGGGGATTCAAAATACTGGAATAATTAAATCGGACCCAAACAACAAATAATGCAATTTATGAGTGTAAGTGCAAGCGAACTGTCTCATTGTAAGAAAGCCCAAGAGTAAGCCATGTGAAAATAACACAACAAGTTATATTTACAAGACACTTAAAAATTAAATCGAAAAAAGGATAAAATCGGGATTTGCACGGATGGAAATTGAGGAACACACAAAACCTAAATAATGTGCTCAAAGCCGGTTTGCACATATTGACAACAATTGAAATGTCATATGCGATTAATCGAAACGCGGCGAAATACTATCAATATATCGATAAAAATAATCATGAATAAATAACAAGAAAATTGTCAAATCCATAAATTAAAAATCGATGTTTAACATTAAAATCAACAAGTGTTTAAAAAAAGAGAAAAAATAAAAATAAAAAATAAATAAAAGATTTAAAATAATAAAAAAAAATGGTAATAATAATAAAAACTAGTAGAAAATAGAAAGTATGTTAAAAATGAGAATTGTTGAAAACCAGGGATTGAACACAGAACCTAGAGTTTACCAAAGCACCTCTTTACCAACTCAACCAGATAGACATCCTTGTTATATAGTTTCAAACGCTAATACATAATATAACAAAAGACGCACCAGACCTTTTAAATAAAACACAAAGTTGAAAACAGTAAGTACGAATAACCAAAGCTCATGTTAAAAACAGTAACGATGAATCCAAAGCTCAGTTTTCTTTCCATTTTGAAAATCAAAATCTTAACAGCAAGTTAACATCACAAGCAGCGGTGTTGCTAAATCAAACATGGAGTTCAAAGCATAATCAAAACATGGAGTTCAAAGCATAATCGAAACATGGAAATAAAGCTCGGAAAGGAAACTAACCGGTTGCGGCGAGCTCGACAGGTGAATGTAGACAAGCGTTGCCTTGAAGTCTCTCCTTTTCTTTTCTGAATGGTAGCCGCCAATCCTCTCCAAAAACTAGGGTTTTTCAGCTCCCTTCTTTATGAACAGTGGCCTCTCTTTTATATGTGGCTAATTTCTCTTTCCTCTGCTGTGTTGCTGTGTTTTCTCAGAGTAGTGGAGGTCTGCTGTGCAGTGGAGAGGTTTGTTTGTAAAGAGGATGTCTGGGGAGTTTTGTCCTTATTCCACTTGTGGTCCCTCTTCCTCAATTCTCTCCATTTCCAAGACTTCACTATTGGTAAGAAAACTTTCACTATAGTAACTGACTTAGCTGAAAAGTTTGTTGTAGAATTAACTGATTTTTGGTATTTGTGTTGTTGTGGTTTTACTGCAGTGCATTTCCTTAAAGTTATGTTGCACCATCCTTGCTTTGTATCAACCTGGCCTGAGTTTTCTCGCTGCCTGCTGCGGCGTTACTTGCTATGGTAACGAACTCTGATCGCGGGTGAAGAGGTAACGTAGCGGCTACTCTCTACGATATCAGGAATGTTCGGAGCTTTTCCAAAGCTCGAAACAGCACTGTCAGGAAAGACGAAGTCTCCAAAGTCATACTCATCAGCAGCATTCTGAGAAGAATTAAAGACACCTCCTCCTCCAACAAATGTTGTATACTCATTCCCTACCGAACTGGTTGGAGATTGAGCAGAGCCAGTTTGCACTTCACCACCGATACAAATTTGTAGCATTATCACCACCACAAAAAAAAAATTTAATGACTACAATTTGTTCATAAACTACAGCAAAACCACTCCCAGTATTAGAAATCCTGTCACCATTAGAAGGCTTTTAATTCTCAATTTGCGGCTGTGGATGTTGTAGGCTGAAGAATCGGAATTTGAATTCATTAATGGTGCTGTGAAGTTGCCAAAGGTGCTATTTTTGTTGCCAAAACTTCCAAGATATAGACAAGAACCATGACCTGGATCTGAGGTGGTGATTGTAGCACATGTGGCATAGTCAGGTTTCGCAGTTCCCTCCATCAATCCGAGAATCGTGTTGAATTGCCTGCAAACTTTCTCAACCATCTTCAATGCTGCGCTTCCAACACTCTTCATGGTCAGGTCAGAAAACCAGTAAGAGAGCATGGCACCCACAATCAGACCAATGAAAACCTTGGGAGTCAGGACATCAACTGTTGTAATACCAGCATGGCTCACAAAGGCACCAAAAAGAGCCAAAGACACAAGGGCGGCATAACCAATAGCAAACCCCTTTCCAATGGCAGCAGTTGTGTTTCCTGCAGCATCAAGAGCATCGGTTCTCTCATGAATTTTGTGACTCATTCCAGCCATCTCGGCAACAACTCCGGCATTGTCACTGATTGGACCGTATGCATCGATGGCTACTCCGATTGCTATAGTATTTAACATTCCAAGTGTAGCAAACAGCAACACCATACATGGCATCAAAACTGAAACTTACAAAAATACTAATTGCAAATGGCAAAAAATAGGAATGATAACAGACTTGCATCCCAAGGCAAGACCAAAGATAACATTGGTAGCAGCACCAGTCCTGCAAGAATCAGCAACATCTTGCATAGGGCTGTATGCATCGCCGGTATAGTATTCAGTGACAAATCCAATGATAAGCCTTTGTGCAAAGACCAACAGAAACACACAAGGATAGCTGCTAGTTCTTTACAACTTTCTGTTCTCCAAACTCGAAGATTGTGAAGGTAGATGGGAGCGCTAACCAATTAACAATTGCAATTCTACCAGTCATCAGTACTGTTGAAACGACAATGCTATTTTTCAATGCTGGCTCAAATTCCTTTACAAGTTTGATCTCAAAAAAGTCAGTTGCAAATAAGGTGGTTAGCAAGCAAGCAAGGAGATCCACATAACTGATGATGAGAAGGAACAACATGGTAGTGAACTCGTGATTAATCCCAAAAGACAGAGATGGAAGCAAACACAAGGGCTGCACAAGATGCCTCTGCATACGCACCAAATAGATTGGATCCCATACCAGCAATATCACCAACATTATCAGCAATAACAGCTGGATTCCTTGGGTCATCCTCAGGAAGATTATAATATTCTGTAAACAATGAAGGGCTTTTAACGCAAAGCTCGCCAATCCCCGATTCCTCACTCTCATGCTCCTCATCTGCAAGAATCTTGACATGCATACCAAGTAATGGTTTGCCAACGGTGCCTGCTTTACGCTCACCTTTCAAAGGATTTGACAGTGCCATGACAAATTCAGTCATGCCATCTCGCTCCAATAAGTGATGTCCGGTGATGGATTCCCATTCTTGCATAACAGGTTGAGGAAGTGCAGAGGATCCACACATCATTAGACGCAAGTTCCTTGTGCTAGATGCAGAAGTGGCTCTCAAAAGTATTCATTTGACACTGCTGCAGCTTGTGAGGATTAAAATGGCAGGCCGTCCAGGCACTATAGTCATGGTGATAAGCAGGTTTACTGTGAAATTCATTGGAGTGCTCAAGAAACTCACTGCCTAAACAACGGTTGGATTCGGGAACATTCCCAGCTAAATGAGGACCAGGCTCATTTGTAAATTATGTATTTTTCTAGATAACCTACGATTTACAATGAATGAAAATTGGTGTTTCTTGCAGCAAGACAATGATCTCTCTTGTTTAAGTGTGTCTTGAACAATTTGTTTGCTAACATCATCTCCAATGCTAAGTCCAAGACCTTCTTTTGCAGCCAATGAGAGTTCCGTATTAGGCTTAATTGTTTGGGATCCCAGATTACTGCAAAACAGATGTCTTATTCAAGGAATCATCTTGTCTGGCAAAGAAAAACCTGGACTGGTTCTTCTAGATGTCCGATAGGCAACACCAAGCAGTGCCCCTCCATGCAAACCAATGACTAGTTCATTGCGTGCACCAACAGATCTCATTAGTATATTTGATGTTCCATCATCCAACACGGTTCGCACTTGAACAGAAGCTGAGGAACCAGCAGCAGCTGCGGCAACTTCTTTTGCTCTTTTTGATGAACTACCCTTGGGAATTATAGGAATTCGGGGAGGTAATGATGATTCCAATATAGAAAATCTGTCACAACAAGCATCCCAAGCGAGAAGCCTTGCACTGCCAGAGTCAACAATTGACCAATCACTGACCTTGTAGACAGAGAAACAAGGAATATCTGGCCATACGATTGCTAAATACTTTCCTGAACTGCTTACAGGAAAAACCGAGTATGAATCATGAGGAACGGGTGTGCTAATGTGCTTCTTCCCCTGCTTGACAGTCAATGGTTCAAAAGAATCTCCCTGAGGTCTTCCTGTTTCTGACAAGGAGCTGTTATTTCCAAGGGATGGATTTACAAGAGTTGTTCAGTTGAAAATTTAATAGCTTTAGTATATCCACTAATAATCTCACTAGGATGCAAACCCATCCTAATAAGCTCCTCGACACCATGAAGAAACTCGCCGGCAAAAGAAATAGTCAAATTAGCACCATCACCGATTTCCTCTTGCTGAGCCTTACTAGCCAACACCAAAATCTTAGCAACAGGATGTTGAACTTCAAGTTCATTCACAATCGTAGCAGTATCATTCGTCATAAAAAGTTTATCCAAATGATTTGTAACCATCTCATTCATCCCGTTGGGGCCGAGGGAAGTGCGAGTGATGGTGAAGAGTTGGTTACAGGCATCGGTGTTTTTGAGAATGGCTTCGTCGAGACCGGAGAGATGCTTGTGACATTCTTTGAGCATGGATTGCATACCGTAGGACGATTGAGAGTTGAAACCTACCACATTTGTTACTGTCAAATTTTTCATCCAAGAGATACCAAAGAACATATAACTTTAAGCAATTGGAAAAACAAATTTTAGAGCGTGGGGTCCTCTCCCGAACAATAGGTCCTTTGTTGCCACTGGATCTTTTCAACAACACAGAAATGTCGGTGGCTTCCATGGGGTCCATGTCCATATCTGGGCGATCATTGTAGTGATCCAACCACTGATCTCCAATTTCATCAACTCCTGATTGGTTCATCTCTAGCCAGTTTGTAGGTATATGCTCATGGTGATTGTTTCATTATCCATTTTCTTTAAATTATCACGCACGCAGGATTTAGAAGTTGAGCATGATTCTGTTAAGGATTGTTGCAGGGCCTGCTATCACAACTGTTATGACGTTTTGGGCGTGACAAGGCATAGCTCCAGTTCAAGGATGTTAAGTTCCGTAAAATTGGATACATGACAATAAGGCCAGCACCAGTAATGATCTTATTGTTGGATGGAGAGAAGCTAATGCCAGCAGTTGGTGGACTTGGGATCATTGGTGACCTTATCCCTCTCTAAAGCTATGTCTTTTGACAGCTTGTCAATTTCAGTGGTGTAATGATCAATAGAATCTACTTTCGTTCCACAACAGCTAAGGAAACCATTCTTCATTTCTGGTCTTATTGAAGTTCTGTCCAGCTTATTTTGATAATGGACGAGTCAATTCTGCATCCTGCTCTCCTTTTTAACCAACTTTGCCAACCGGTTTGCATTATAAACAACCTGGTGAGTCAGATAGGTATTCGAATGGTTGACCAGAAAGAAGTGCTCCACAAGCTCACTGACAGATTCGTCAGGATCTGGTGGAATGTTTCTAACGAGCACCGAAAATTGATCAGGACGACGTTTTTCTGCTGCAAGAAACTGCAATCTCATTGCGGAAACTTTTCCATACTCCTTCATCAAAATATAGCATGTCCAGAAGGTAACTGCTTAAGCAACTATTATATGTGACCAAAACCTTTCGGATCCACGCTGGACATTAGAAATTGAGAGCTTATCAATGTCACTGGAAGTCTCAGAAGATCCAGCCAGTTCTTGCCTTGCATGAAAATCTTCCATTTATTCATGTGATAAGACGCTTTGTTCATATGCCAACATCATGATTGAATGAACGAAATAAATGAAATACGAATGAGTATGTAGAATTCCTTTAATATGAATGGAAATTTTCCAATGTGAATGAAGAAATAAATTTTTTTGAATGATGAATGAATGAGAAAAATGCATATGAATGATGGCCTAAAACAAAAATGTTTTGCACTTGACACATAATTTATTTGAAAAAAAAAAGTGAGAACGGGTAATGTGACAAGGCGAGATGAATAATCACTTCAATGAAACGGGAACGAAAGATGAAACATGGGGCTCCCTTGATTGCGACAAATGAAAGAGGTTTCAAATCTCCTATGGCTAAAGAGATTAATCATCTTATACCAAAATAAAGAAACAAAACCCAAAAGACTAACATGGACTGGTCGTGGTAGCAAGTCCAACAACAAACGTTTTTTTTTGGATAGTATCATGATCAGATGGAATGGTCATGAAGAAAGAATGCAAATGAATGATTGATGGGGAAAATTTTTCAGGGCCAAAATCGGGGTATGACAGTTGCCCCTATTTAAACATCCTCCACCAGAGGAAAAATGAAACAACACTTTTCATTGGATCGCGGTGGGGGATGGTTAAATACCATGGAGACCTAGATTTTGATCCTGAAAAAAATGCAAATGCCATGATATGACATGCATGGATGCAGAACTCTTTATTTTTTCGAATCTATCTGTTAAGGATACAAAGATGCTACTAGACAGACCAGTTTGTGGGAAATACTGATGGTCCACAGGGAAACAGACAAAAGGGTAAAACAACTCACTGGGGAAAACAATCATGTTGGAGAGTCAGACACACACTGGAGAGTACTCAAAGTGAAACTCGATGAATGACACTTAGAATACAAGAGATTTCGGCAGTAAGTTCACACATGACATACTAAATTCGGAATAAGAAAAATTTCTACAACAGGTTCATACATGACCTGATAACACTGAAACAATCATAGAGAAAGATTTTTCAAAACAGGTTCATACATGACCTGGTAACACTGAAATAAAGGCTGAACAACAGGTTCATACATGACCTGACAATATTGGGGAATATCAAGAAGTTCTGACAGCAGGTTCAGACATGACCTAACAAACTCAGTAAAAAAATCAAAAAGAGTATATCAACGGGTTCATACATGACCTGATGACAAACTTGACTACTTTGAGAAAATTTCCACAACAAGTTCATACATGACTTGACGACACTGGAATAATCAAAGAAAAAGATTCTTCCAAAACAGGTTCATACATGACCTGGTAGTATTGGAATAAAGGCTTAACAGCAACGGGTTCATACATGACCTGACAATGCTGGAATAACAAGAAGTTCTGACAGCAGGTTCAGACATGACCTAACAAAACAGGAACATTCAAATAATTTTCAACAACAGGTTCATACATGACCTGACAACACTTGACTATTCAAAGAATTTCAATTAACAGGTTCATACATGACCTGACAACATTGGAACAAAAGGTTCAGCAACAGGTTCATACATGACCTGGTAATACTGAAACAAAAGCTGAACAGCAGGTTCATACATGACCTGACAAAACAGGAATGTTCAAAGAATTTTCTGACGGCAGGTTCAGACATGACCTAACAAACTCAGAAAAACTCAAAAAAAGTATATCAACAGGTTCATACATGACCTAATGACCAACTTGAACATTTTGAGAAAATTTCCACAACAAGTTCATACATGACTTGACAATATTGGAACAAAATGTTGAGCAACAGGTTCATACATGACCTGGTAATACTGGAATGAAAGTTCAGTAGCAGGTTCATACATGACCTGACAATACTAGAATGAAAGTTCAACAGCAGGTTCATACATGACCCGAGAATATTGGAAAACATACAAAGGAACATCATTAGAGTTTTCTAACACGAAAAACCTCCAAGCTTCTGGAAATTCCTCAAGATGATAAGTCATACATGACTTTCACGGAACCATCAGGAAAGACAGGGTAATTAAACTCTATGTACGTGCCAACAACAATTGGACTTTTAACCGTAAGTAATGGACTGCAACCAACTTTTAACGGAGTTTGCCAACAACAATTGGACTTTGAAAATGACTGCGAAAACCGGATGTTGGTTTAAGGGCACCAAATTCAAATTGGAATTAGAGGTTAAAGGATATGAGATCAACAACAAGACCTGGGTCAATGCAAAATGAGCCCGAAGTATATTTCGGTTATGCATGGTTTAAATTTCCTTTTATGCATGAATGATCATGAAATGCAAATGCTGACAATATACAGACTGAAAATTAGGGAAAACTTTATGGAGGTACTGAATCTTCAACACTAATAACTCAACCAAAGGAGTGAGTAAATGCATTAAAGGAGGATCTATCAAGCTGAACAGTTACAACTGGCCCAATAATCCTTCCAGAGAATGATAAATTTGTGCTCTCTAGAGATAGATGTTGATCATCCAGGGGGAGTCTTGCAACTTGAGACTTGCGGGGAAAGACGAAAGATTTCCTTTTAATATTTCCGCATGTCAAAGCAAAAATTGTGTTTCTCAATATGTTGAAAAATTCTTTTTTGAGTTCAAAATTTCATTATTAACAAATAAATGACATTTTGCATAACAAAGAAAATCAGAGAAAAACAGCAAATGATAGAATTTGATGGGCAAACTTGTATTTATTCAAGAATGGTAGCACACAAATGGCGTAGCTCCATGGAATGTTACAAATTTGAAAATGGCAATAGGGAAAGGTTTATATTGAATCACAATGACTACTACTATCCCTAATAACAATGACTCCACGAGACCTCGCTTCTGAAGGGAGTAACTAGATTGATCTTCCATTTTTAGCTCTTCTATATTGATCAGTGACGAACCAATGCAGTCTATGCCTTTTGTCCCTAATTTTTTCCTGGATCGCCCTTTCGGGTTTTCAATCCACTGGGACGTTTCTTTTTGCCTAAGTCGCCATTTCAGGTTTTCAACTTAGCGAGCTACCATTTTTTTTATCCCTAACTTTTGCCTGGACCGCCCCTTCGGGTTTTCAGTCCACCGGGATTTGCCAGGCATAGTATCTTTTGACTGCATTAGAGTTCACAGGGTGAATGAGCTCTTCGCCATCCATAGTTGTGAGAAATATAGCACCTCCGGAGTATGCTCTCTTTACAACGTATGGGCCTTCATAATTGGGAGTCCACTTCCCACGTGAATCTTTGTGTACTGGCAAGATCTTCTTGAGCACGAGATCTCCTTCCTTGAACTCTCGAGGACGGACCTTTTTGTCAAATGCCTTCTTGATTCGTTGCTGGTACAATTGTCCATGACACAGAGCGGTCATACGCTTCTCATCAATGAGATTAAGTTGATCATAGTTGTTCTAGATCCATTCAGCTTCATCCAGCTTGGCTTCCATCAATATTCTCATTGAAGGTATCTCTACTTCGACTGGGAGAACTGCGTCCATCCCATACACTAAGGAGAATGGGGTTGCCCCTGTTGAAGTGCGGACTGAGGTTCGGTATCCATGCAAAGCGAAGGGTAGCATCTCGTGCCAATCCTTATAAGTTTTCACTATCTTTTGCAGGATCTTCTTGATATTTTTGTTGGCAACTTCAACAGCACCATTCATCTTTGGACGGTATGGAGAAGAATTATGGTGGTCAATCTTGAAACTCTCACATAATTCTGTCATTGTCTTGTTGTTCAAGTTTGAACCATTGTCGGTGATGATCTTGCTTGGGATTCCATAGCGGCAGATAATCTCTTTCTTGATAAAGCGAGCAACCACATGTCTCGTCACATTGGTGTAGGAAGCAGCCTCTACCCATTTAGTAAAGTAATCGATGGCGACCAGGATGAAGCGGTGACCATTGGAAGCTTTAGGCTCTATAGCACCAATCATGTCGATGCCCCACATTGAGAAAGGCCAAGGTGATGTTAAAACATTCAGTAGCGTTGGCGGTACATGCACTTTATCAGCGTAAATTTGGCATTTATGACATTTTCTAGCATAGTTGAAACAATCGGATTCCATGGTCAACCAGTAATAGCCAGCTCTCAAAATCCTTTTGGCCATGGCATGTCCATTGGCATGGGTTCCAAAGGATCCTTCATGAATCTCCTTGATTAACATGTCTGCTTCGTGTCTATCCACGCATCTGAGCAGAACCATGTCATGGTTTCTCTTGTAAAGCACATTATTGCTCAAAAAGAATTTGGACGATAACCTCCTCAGAGTTTTCTTATCCAACAATGTAGCATCTTCTAGATACTCTTGACTTAAAAGATACTGCTTGATGTCATGAAACCATGGTTTACCATCAGTTTCTTCTTCAATCAGCTGACAGTAAGCAGGCTCATCTCTTCGCTCGATTCGAATAAGTGGAGCTTCATTATGGAATCTGACTTGGTACATTGATGCTAATGTTTCCAAAGCGTCAGCCACTTGATTTTCTACTCTTGGGATGTGATGGAAAGTGATATCGTCGAAGTATTCTATCATCTTCACAACATGAGCGCGATACGGGATCAGCTTCGCATCGCGGGTCTCCCATTCACCTTTGACCTGATAGATCACCAAGGCTGAATCTCCATACACCTCAAGGATCTTGATTCGGAGATCAATTGCAGCTTCAAGACCAAGGATACAGGCTTCATATTCGGCGACATTATTTGTACAATCAAAGCACAACCTTGTTGTAAAAGGGGTAAAGCCACCATTTGGATTCATCAAAACAGCCCCCACACCGTGACCATTGTAATTGGAAGAACCATCGAACGCGAGCTTCCATCGAGATCCTGGTTCTGGTCCTTCATCTGGGCCTGGGATCTCACAATCCTTTACCACCATTATATCCTCATCGGGGAAATCAAACTTCAATGGCTGATAGTCTTCAACTGGTTGATGAGCAAGATACTCTGCTAACACACTTCCCTTAATTGCCTTACGTACTGGATGTCATACTCTGACAAAAGCATCTGCCAACGGGCAAGTCTTCCAGTCAAGGCAGGTTTCTCAAAGATATACTTTATTGGATCCATCTTCGAGATCAACAAAGTAGTATGGCAAACCATGTACTGCCTTAAACGATGAGCGGCCCATGCTAGCGCACAACAAGTTTTCTCCAAAAGTGAATATCAACTTTCACAATCGGTAAAACTTTTTACTCAGATAGTAAATAGCATGTTCTTTCCGACCAGTTTCGTCATGTTGCCCCAACACGCATCCCATTGATCCTTCAAGCACAGTCATATGCATGATTAATGGCTTTCCTGGGACAGGTGGAATCAAAATAGGAGGCTCTTGTAAGTATTGACGAATCTTCTCAAAAGCATTTTGACAATCAGAATTCCATTCAACAACTTGATCTTTTCGAAGCAATTTGAAGATAGGCTCATATGTGGCCGTCATATGTGAGATAAACCTTGAGATGTAATTCAAACGTCCAAGGAAACCTCTGACTTCTTGCTCGGTGCGTGGAGCAGGCATTTCTTGTACAGCTCGGACCTTGTCAGGGTCTACCTCAATTCCTCGTTGACTAACAATGAAACCAAGCAACTTCCCTGAACGGACACCAAATGTGCATTTTGCAGGGTTTAATCGTAATCTAAACTTTCTGAGACGTTCAAACAGCTTTTTCAGATGGTTCATATGATCTTCTTCATTCTGAGATTTAGCGATCATGTCGTCAACGTAGACCTCTATCTCCTTGTGCATCATATCATGGAAGAGAGTGACCATAGCTCTTTGGTAGGTTGCCCCAGCATTTTTGAGACCGAAAGGCATTACCTTGTAGCAAAACGTGCCCCAAGGGGTAATAAAAGTGTTCTTCTCCATGTCATCTGGAGCCATCTTGATTTGATTGTATCCCGAAAAACCGTCCATAAAGGAGAAGACAGCAAATCTTGCAGTGTTATCTACCAGAGTATCAATGTGTGGTAGGGGAAATCGTCTTTTGGACTAGCTCTATTCAGATCCCTATAGTCAACGCACATCCTCACCTTTCCATCCTTTTTGGGCACAGGTACAATATTAGCTACCCATTGTGGGTCTTCGCCACTGCGAGAAAACCAACGTCAAATTGTCGTTTGACTTCTTCACGAATCTTCAGAGCCATATCTGGTCTTGTTCTTCGGAGTTTTTGTTTTACTGGCGGGCATTCTGGCTGAAGCGGGAGCTTGTGCTCAACGATGTCGGTGTCTAGACCTGGCATATCCTGGTATGACCATGCAAATACATCCACATATTCTTGTAACAGCTTGACCAATCTCTCTTTGATGCTTGCTTCAAGCGTGGTACCGATTTTGACTTCTTTCTTCTCTTCCTCTGTGCCAAGGTTGATTGTTTCCACCGGTTCTTCATGCGACTGAAAGGCTTTGGACTCGTGCTCGAGCAGCCTTGCCAATTCGTCGGGGATGTAACAATCTCCTTCACCCTCTTCTTCCGCTTGGTAGATAGGGGGGTCAAAGTTATGAGAGGTAGTAAAGTCATTGGATTCAACGGGGTTATCATTTATTCTGCATGTTTGAATGATTGATTTCTTTTAGAAAAGTAAAAATAAAAGATGCATAAATGAAAAGTTTTTTTTTTTGTTTTTGAAAAGATTGCCATTTTCTTATGAGAAAGCCAAGTAAATGAATAAAAAGAATTTAACAAAATGCCTTTCATTCATTGATAATGATTATTTGAAAATGAAAAAGGGGCCCATACACATGATCCATTAGCCTTGGGCAGAGCTAAGGATTTGAAAGGAAAAATACAACAATTATTACTTTGACAAAGGAAAAATTTCGGGGATCTCAACCGCCTTCCAATTGTTCAAAGTTGTCGCACACCGGTAAACCAAACATGGCTCATCTTCATTTGCGGTGCTATCTTCAATTGCATTGACTTGATCTCCATGGATGAATCCTGTGCTGAGGAATACTTCCTGGATGCTTCGGGTGTTGTCCTTTGTAGGGACTCGGGCTCCTTTCGCAGCGGAAGGCACATATCCCAGACCAAAGCGATCATGCTTCTCACGAATATCAATAAGTTGACCCCAACCTTCAGGGTTTCCTCCTTCAATACTAGACTTTTCGCTTTTCAGAGACACGAAAGATGAACAAGCTTTCCCAACAGGGTTCTTCATCTCCACAAAAGTGGCATTGGCTATTTCAAGAGCTTGGAAAGAAGTTTCCAAAGCGTCCTCATCAACCTCAATATATCTGAAGGATGAAAGGTGACTGACCATAAAGTCCTCTTCTCCAGAAATGATGATTAGTTGATTGTCCACTACAAACTTCATCTTCTGATGTAGGGTGGAGGTAATTGCCCCTGCAGCATGAATCCAAGGACGTCCCAGCAAGCAGCTATACGCTGGATTAATATCCATGACTTGGAAATTAACCGGGAATACATGAGGGCCAATCAATATGGGCAGTTCCACCTCTCCAATCACGGTTCTCCTGGAACCATCAAAAGCTTTCACTACCAAGGCACTAAGCTTCATAGATGGTCCTTGATAAGACAACTTGGCGAGTGTTCTTTTTGGCATAACATTCAGAGAAGATCCGGAATCAACCAACACTCTTGCCAAAGCATCATCTTTGCATTTTACCGAGATATGGAGAGCACGATTGTGATTTTGTCCATCCTCAGGTAATTCCTCTCCACTAAAGCTCAAAGTATTACAAGCTGTGATGTTTGCAACTACTCCATCAAATTGGTCTACAGTTATGCTTTGCGTTACATGAGCTTGGGCAAGCACCTTCAACAAAGCCTCCCTATGGGCTTGGGAGCTCAATAACAGAGACAGAATAGAGATCTTAGACGGTGTTTGATGCAACTGATCCACAACCTTATAGTCACTTCTCTTGATCAACTTCAAGAATTCAACAGTATCTTCGGATTGGACCCCTTCGGATTCTTTAGCAGGAGTTACAACTGTTGATTCCTTGGTCGGCCCTTGAGGAGTCACATTGAATTCAGGCGTATAGATTCGACCGCTACGGGTCATTCTGCTCATTCCTGCAATATTGGTGACGTCTTCACCTACAGCTTTTGTCACTTCAGCGTATGAACTTCCATCAACTACCTTGTCTACAACAGTAATCTCATATTTCCAAGGTACAACCTTGATGCTCTCGTATGGAAAAGGCGTGGGCATACATATCTCGACAGGCGACGGCTTACTGTTCACCGGGACCACTTCACCACTATAATATGGGATTTCAATTGGTTCAGGTAAATTGAAACAAGGTTCAATTACCAACACATCTTCGTTCTTCACAGCACTGGATATTTGAAGCACTCCCTTATCCATCAAATTTTGAATGTTGTCTCGTACCACCTGACATCCTCTTGGGTGTGTGGCACACTCTTCACAGTCGTCATGATCAACATTAACCAGGCCAGCTTGCACCAATCAGGCATGGAATGCTGCCAAAGGAGTCTTTACATTATCCACCTTCTCAACCATAACAACAGTAGATGCATCTTCAATAGCGTTCACCGTAGGATCTCCATGGGGAGGAATAGGATTGCTCTTCACATTCGGTCCCATGTCCTTAAAAGACAAGATCTTGCTATCAATCAATTCCCGAACCCTATGCTTTAGAGCGTAGCAACCCTCTAGGTCATGCCCGGGGGCACCCTCATGAAAAGAACAGTGTGCATTAGGGTTGTACCATGGGGGAAGACGGTCAGGTGGAGGTCCCATAGGCCTAGGAACCACCAAACCCTTTTGCAACAAGGAGGGATAAAACTCAGTGTACGACATTGGGATTGGATTGAAGGTCGCCCTCTCCCCTTGCTTCCTATTCTGGTTCTGAGCATTTTGCCTCGGCGCTTGAGCTCTCGGTTGTTGATAAACAGGAGCTGCTGGTGCTTGTTGATAAGCTGGAGGAGCCGCAGCACGCTGTTGAACTGGAGCTGGTCGATAGACCGGAGGCGCTTGATAAGCCTGAGCAGGTTGTTGATTGAACGCAGGCGTCACAGCAGCCACATATGGTTGCGGAGCATACTGGACGGGATACATGGGTTGTTGATAGGGAATTGGTTGTTGAACATATTGCTGAGGTGGATATTGTTGTGGTCTCCTTCTTGGAGGAGCTCTTCCTTGACCAGCAGTCACAGCATTTGTTTCCCCTTCCTTCTTCCTAGGAAACCCTCCAGAGAACTTCTTTTGATTGGCATTTGAAGTTCCAGCTACAGCCGCTAGTTTGCCATTCCTTACACCATATTCAACACGAGCTCCTATAGCAACAAGCTCGGAGAATCCCAAAGAAGCACTTCCAACCATCTTCTCGTAGAATTGGGGTTGGACAGTGTCGATAAACAGTTTGGCCAATTCTTTTTCAGCGAGAGGTGGTTCAACCTGAGAAGCCAGTTCCCTCCATCTTTGAGCATACTCCTTGAACGACTCCTTATCATGCTGAAACATGCTCTGCAACTGTCTTCTGTCAGGCGCCATATCCATGTTATACTTGTAGTGTTTTATGAACGCATCTGACAGGTCTTGGAAACACCTGATCCTATTCTGATCCAGACTTAGATACCATTTGGAAGGAGCCCCACTCAAGCTGTCCTGAAAACAGTGGATCATCAGCTTGTCGTCCTCCACGTGTGCAGCCATTTTGCGGTAATACATGATGAGATGGCTTTTTGGACAAGTATGCCCCTTGTATTTGTCGAAGTCTGGAGTTTTGAATTTGGCTGGAATCACCAACCCCGACACCACGCACATTTCTTTGGCAGCAGATCCAAAGACGTGGTCTCATTCTAGATCTCGGAACTTCTTCTCAAGGAGCTGCATGTTCTCCTTTACCTCCCTGAAGTCCTCAAACCTTACTTCGTCACCATCAACAGTCGAGTCAACAGTCTGATACATGTGGTTTTGATCTTCATAATGAGTAACATGCCTAGCATAGGCGGCTGGTGGAACCACAATATGGATGACTGGACGTGCGTCGGTGTAAACTGGTAATGGCACAGCTTGTTGGACAGATTGCCCCATGTCGTGCACCACCTCCGCTCGGGGGACGAAGTCATAGGGTAGCCCATATGGAGGAATCGTTGAGGGTAACATCCTCTGAGGTGGGACTTCTACTGCTGGGCCCGTGGTCTCTGAAATCACGGTCGCTTGTGGAATCTCGAACCTGAAGGTTAAAGCTTGCAGCATCTCTCGCATCTGGGACATGCCTCCTTTGATTTCGTCTAGTTCAGCTCTAACTCGGGCGCTCTCTTGTTCTTGTTCAGCCATTCTTTGTCTTGCTCTGGCGCGAGTATTATACTGGTGTTGAAAATTCAGCGTGAAACTGGTGGAAGAAAGGGCGGAGTGAGACTTTTTTTTTTTTTTTTGAAAATGTATGAATGCATGTATGGATGCATTTTTTTTGTAAAACTCTTGGTTCAAACTAAAAGTTTTGCTTTTTATGCGTATGCAATGAATGGATGGATGCAATGTTTTTTTTGTTTTTTCTTTGGATAGGTTCAAAGGTCGGAGGTATGGATAAATTTGATTGCTTTCCAAAACGGGGTTCTCACCGGGTATGATCTAGGGCTTTGTTACAAAGGATCCCCAGAGTCATTGATTCACAAGAATGTTTGACGCTTACGGGAAATACTTTCCGGTCGTCAACTCCATCAAGGGAATCTATTCTGGGTGAGGTTCTCGTACCGACTCTTACAAAGTATTCACCTCGGGAGTCCGTACTATGCAACCATCGACTTGGTTCTAGACAGGGTACTCAGAGTCATGGATTCAAAAGACTGTTTGACGCTTACGGAAAATACTTTCCGATCGTCAACTCCATCTAGAGAATCTATTCTAAGCGAGGTTCTCGTATCGATTCTTACGAAGTATTCACCTCGGGAATCCATACTACGCAACCATCATTTCTAGTTGGCCAGAGGTTCAATGTTCTAAAAGGTTCTTAGAGTCATGGACCCCTTTGAAACATTGAAGCTTACGAGGTATACACCTCGGGCAACAATATTTGCAAAAGGATCTACTCTAAGTGAGGTTCTCGTACCGACTCTTACGAAGTATTCACCTCGGGAGTCCGTACTACTCAACCATCGTCCTATCTTATGTTTTTTTCACTCTAGACTCGGGTGTAGAGTCTTTCCCACATGGTTTGCAATCAAATACCCAAATACCAACAATCACAGTAGAACCAATATACAACAGATATATCAATATAATAATAAAGATAATAAAAAGAAATAAATAAGGAAAAACCACACAATTAAACAAACAAAGGCACACAAACGTCCTAACTAGGCCTGACTCACTTAGGGATTGGGTGTGGTCCCCAGCAGAGTCGCCATCTGGTCGCACCTCGTAGAAAAAATGGGATACGACCTAGCGAAACGCGATCGCACGCTCGCAATGATGGACTGAACAGAGTCGCCACCGAACTTTATTTATTCCTAAAAAGGAAAGGGGAAATATCGATAAAACCCAAGAACAAAACGACAATGATTATGGTCGCCGCAACCAAATCAGGATTCGGGAGTCGATTACGCAAGGGGAAGGTATTAGCACCCCTCACGTCCGTTGTACTCAACAGGAACCATTAGGTCAGTTGTGTGCGTTAGTGTTAGTTCGAAATGTTAGGCTTTTCAATTTATTAGGTAGGAAAGAAAGAATAGAAGAGAGGAGAAATGTTTTTGGATTTTTTTAACGAAGGACTAAACCTAAGTTTTTTATTAGTGGGCCTGACAAGATTTACAAATCCTGCTCCTACGTATCTCAACAGAGAAATCAAGGCTTACGTAGTTCTAGGTAGAAAAATGTTTGTTTGTTAGTCGATTTTAGCGAAAGCTACTTTGTGTCGAATCGAGGAAAACATTTTTTGGACTACCCAAAACAGGTGGAAAAAGATTGTCTTGCATTGTTTTGAAACAAAGTACCTTTCGTTTGAGAAAAGGTTTGAAGGGTTAATCGCACGGCGGCGAGAAAAAGAAATTGATTGGTTTGATGTGTTTTGAGTAATGGCGAGAACTTGGATGAGCGAGATATACATCTCGAATCCTAGCCTCAGGAGTGCACGGTATACACCATGTTCCATTTCCATCTTTATTGAAAGAGGTTAAGATAGGAATTAAGTATTTTGGAATTTGATTGAGAAAAGGTTTGAAGAAACCGCATTGACAATTTTAGACGATGGCGAGAGCTAAGATAGGCGAGGCATACGTCTCGAATCTTAATCTCATGAGTGCACAGTATACACCATGTTCCATTTCCACCTTTATTGAAAAAGTGTTAAATAAGAATTAGGTATCTTGAGTTTTATTGTGAAAATGACTTGACGCTAGATCAAGTGTTGATGGACGTTTAAGAGAAATTTGAATGAGTGTTTGAGAGAAAACAAAGTGGATAAATTTGGATGATGGCGAGAGCTAGGATTGGCGAGATATACATCTCGAATCCTAGTCTCAGGAGTGCGTGGTATACACCACGTTCCACTTCCATCTTTATTGAAAAGGTTTTAATTATGAATTAATATTTTTTGAGTTTTTATTAGAAAAAATGGCTTGACGTTGAATCAAGCGTTTGATGGAAGTTTGAAAGAAATGGAATAGAATGGGAAAAAGAAATGATTGATTTGTTTATTGAGAAAATACTCGACGTTGGATCGAGTCTTATTTTTGATCTTTTGGAAATTGTTGATTTTATTCTTGTGTTAGTAGCTAACTAAACAGTCAAAGAAATAAAACAGTAAAATTATTACACATCGGGGGAGTGGGGTACATTTTGTCAAATGGGGATTCAAAATACTGGAATAATTAAATCGGACCCAAACAACAAATAATGCAATTTATGAGTGTAAGTGCAAGCGAACTGTCTCATTATAAGAAAGCCCAAGAGTAAGCCATGTGAAAATAACACAACAAGTTATATTTACAAGACACTTAAAAATTAAATCGAAAAAAGGATAAAATCGGGATTTGCACGGATGGAAATTGAGGAACACACAAAACCTAAATAATGTGCTCAAAGCCGGTTTGCACATATTGACAACAATTGAAATGTCATATGCGATTAATCGAAACGCGGCGAAATACTATCAATATATCGATAAAAATAATCATGGATAAATAAAGAGAAAATTGTCAAATCCATAAATTAAAAATCGATGTTTAACATTAAAATCAACAAGTGTTTAAAAAAAGAGAAAAAATAAAAATAAAAAATAAATAAAAGATTTAAAATAATAAAAAAAAATGGTAATAATAATAAAAACTAGTAGAAAATAGAAAGTATGTTAAAAATGAGAATTGTTGAAGACCAGGGATTGAACACAGAACCTAGAGTTTACCAAAGCACCTCTTTACCAACTCAACCAGATAGACATCCTTGTTACATAGTTTCAAACGCTAATACATAATATAACAAAAGACGCACCAGACCTTTTAAATAAAACACAAAGTTGAAAACAGTAACTACGAATAACCAAAGCTCATGTTGAAAACAGTAACGACGAATCCAAAGCTCAGTTTTCTTTCCATTTTGAAAATCAAAATCTTAACAGCAAGTTAACATCACAAGCAGCGGTGTTGCTAAATCAAACATGGAGTTCAAAGCATAATCGAAACATGGAGTTCAAAGCATAATCGAAACATGGAAATAAAGCTCGGAAAGGAAACTAACCGGTTGCGGCGAGCTCGACAGGTGAATGTAGACAAGCGTTGCCTTGAAGTATCTCCTTTTCTTTTCTGAATGGTAGCCGCCAATCCTCTCCAAAAACTAGGGTTTTTCAGCTCCCTTCTTTATGAACAGTGGCCTCTCTTTTATATGTGGCTAATTTCTCTTTCCTCTGCTGTGTTGTTGTGTTTTCTCAGAGTAGTGGAGGTCTGCTGTGCAGTGGAGAGGTTTGTTTGTAAAGAGGATGTCTGGGGAGTTTTGTCCTTATTCCACTTGTGGTCCCTCTTCCTCAATTCTCTCCATTTCCAAGACTTCACTATTGGTAAGAAAACTTTCACTACAGTAACTGACTTAGCTGAAAAGTTTGTTGTAGAATTAACTGATTTTTGGTATTTATGTTGTTATGGTTTTACTACAGTGCATTTCCTTAAAGTTATGTTGCACCATCCTTGCTTTGTATCAACCTGGCCTGAGTTTTCTCGCTGCCTGCTGCGGCGTTACTTGCTACGGTAACGAACTCTGATCGCGGGTGAAGAGGCAACGTAGCGGCTACTCTCTACGATATCAGGAATGTTCGGAGCTTTTCCAAAGCTCAAAACAGCACTGTCAGGAAAGACGAAGTCTCCAAAGTCATACTCATCAACAGCATTCTGAGAAGAATTAAAGACACCTCCTCCTCCAACAGATGTTGTATACTCGTTCCCTATCGAACTGGTTGGAGATTGAGCAGAGCCAGTCTGCACTTCACCACCGATACAAATTTGTAGCATTATCACCACCACAAAAAAAAATTTAATGACTAAAATTTGTTCATAAACTACAGCAAAACCACTCCCAGTATTAGAAATCCTGTCACCATTAGAAGGCTTTTAATTCTCAATTTGCGGTTGTGGATGTTGTAGGCTGAAGAATCGGAATTTGAATTCATTAATGGTGTTGTGAAGTTGCCAAAGGTGCTATTTTTGTTGCCAAAACTTCCAAGATATAGACAAGAGCCATGACCTGGATCTGAGGTGGTGATTGTAGCACATGTGGCATAGTCAGGTTTCGCAGTTCCCTCCATCAATCCGGGAATTGTGTTGAATTGCCTGCAAACTTTCTCAACCATCTTCAATGCTGGGCTTCCAACACTCTTCATGGTCAGGTCAGAAAACCAGTAAGAGAGCATGGCACCCACAATCAGACCAATGAAAACCTTGGGAGTAAGGACATCAACTGTTGTAATACCAGCATGGCTCACAAAGGCACCAAAAAACGCCAAAGACACAAGGGCGGCGTAACCAATAGCAAACCCCTTTCCAATGGCAGCAGTTGTGTTTCCTGCAGCATCAAGAGCATCGGTTCTCTCACGAATTTTGTGACTCATTCCAGCCATCTCGGCAACAACTCCGGCATTGTCACTGATTGGACCGTATGCATCGATGGCTACTCCGGTTGCTATACTATTCAACATTCCAAGTGTAGCTAACAGCAACACCATACATGGCATCAAAACTGAAACTTACAAAAATACTAATTGCAAATGGCAAAAAATAGGAATGATAACAGACTTGCATCCCAAGGCAAGACCAAAGATAACATTGGTAGCAGCACCAGTCCTGCAGGAATCAGCAACATCTTGCACAGGGTTGTATGCATCGCCGGTATAGTATTCAGTGACAAATCCAATGATAAGCCTCTGTGCAAAGACCAACAGAAACACACAAGGATAGCTGCTAGTTCTTTACAACTTTCTGTTCTCCAAACTCGAAGATGGTGAAGGTAGATGGGAGCGCTAACCAATTAACAATTGCAATTCTACCAGTCATCAGTACTGTTGAAATGACAATGCTATTTTTCAATGCTGGCTCAAATTCCTTTACAAGTTTGATCTCAAAAAAGTCAGTTGCAAATAAGGTGGTTAGCAAGCAAGCAAGGAGATCCACATAACTGATGATGAGAAGGAACAACATGGTAGTGAACTCGTGATTAATCCCAAAAGACAGAGATGGAAGCAAACACAAGGGCTGCACAAGATGCCTCTGCATACGCACCAAATAGATCGGATCCCATACCAGCAATATCACCAACATTATCAGCAATAACAGCTGGATTCCTTGGATCATCCTCAGGAAGTTTATAATATTCTGTAAACAATGAAGGGCTTTTAACGCAAAGCTCGCCAATCCCCGATTCCTCACTCTCATGCTCCTCATCTGCAAGAATCTTGACCTGCATACCAAGTAATGGTTTGCCAACGGTGCCTGCTTTACGCTCACCTTTCAAAGGATTTGACAGTGCCATGACAAATTCAGTCATGCCATCTCGCTCCAATAAGTGATGTCCGGTGATGGATTCCCATTCTTGCATAACAGGTTGAGGAAGTGCAGAGGATCCACACATCATTAGACGCAAGTTCCTTGGGATAGATGCAGAAGTGGCTCTCAAAAGTATTCATTTGACACTGCTGCAGCTTGTGAGGATTAAAATGGCAGGCTGTCCAGGCACTGTAGTCATGGTGATAAGCAGTTTTACTGTGAAATTCATTGGAGTGCTCAAGAAACTCACTGCCTAAACAACGGTTGGATTCGGGAACATTCCCAGCTGAATGAGGACCAAGCTCATTTGTAAATTATGTATTTTTCTGGATAACCTACGATTTACAATGAATGAAAATTGGTGTTTCTTGCAGCAAGACAAGGATCTCTCTTGTTTAAGTGTGTCTTGAACAATTTGTTTGCTAACATCATCTCCAATGCTAAGTCCAAGACCTTCTTTTGCAGCCAATGAGAGTTCTGTATTAGGCTTAATTGTTTGGGATCCCAGGTTACTGCAAAACAGATGTCTTATTCAAGGAATCATCTTGTCTGGCAAAGAAAAACCTGGACTGGTTCTTCTAGATGTCCGATAGGCAACACCAAGCAGTGCCCCTCCATGCAAACCAATGACTGGTTCATTGCGTGCAACAACAAATCTCATTAGTATATTTGATGTTCCATCATCCAACACGGTTCGCACTTGAACAGAATCTGAGGAACCAGCAGCAGCTGCGGCAACTTCTTTTGCTCTTTTTGATGAACTACCCTAGGGAATTATAGGAATTCGGGGAGGTAATGATGATTCTAATATAGCAAATCTGTCACAACAAGCATCCCAAGCGAGAAGCCTTGCACTACCAGAGTCAACAATTGACCAATCACTGACCTTGTAGACAGAGAAACAAGGAATATCTGGCCATACAATTGCTAAATACTTTCCTGAATTGCTTACAGGAAGAACCGAGTATGAATCATGAGGAACGGGTATGCTAATGTGCTTCTTCCCCTGCTTGACAGTCAATGGTTCAAAAGAATCTCCCTGAGGTCTTCCTGTTTCCGACAAGGAGCTGTTATTTCCAAGGGATGGATTTACAAGAGTTGTTCAGTTGAAAATTTAATAGCTTTAGTATATCCACTAATAATCTCACTAGGATGCAAACCCATCCTAATAAGCTCCTCGGCACCATGAAGCAACTCGCCGGCAAAAGAAATAGTCAAATTAGCACCATCACCGATTTCCTCTTGCTGAGCCTTACTAGCCAACACCAAAATCTTAGCAGCAGGATGTTGAACTTCAAGTTCATTCACAATCGTAGCAGCATCATTCGTCATAAAAAGTTTATCCAAATGATTTGTAACCATCTCATTCATCCCGTTGGGGCCGAGGGAAGTGCGAGTGATGGTGAAGAGTTGGTTACAGGCATCGGTGTTTTTGAGAACGGCTTCGTCGAGACCGGAGAGATGCTTGTGACATTCTTTGAGCATGGATTGCATATCGTAGGACGATTGAGAGTTGAAACCTACCACATTTGTTACTGTCAAATTTTTCATCCAAGAGATACCAAAGAACATATAACTTTAAGCAACTGGCAAAACAAATTTTAGAGCGTGGGGTCCTCTCCCGAACAATAGGTCCTTTGTTGCCACTGGATCTTTTCAACAACACAGAAATGTCGGTGGCTTCCATGGGGTCCATGTCCATATCTGGGCGATCATTGTAGTGATCCAACCACTGATCTCCAATTTCATCAACTCCTGATTGGTTCATCTCTAGCCAGTTTGTAGGTATATGCTCATGGTGATTGTTTCATTATCCATTTTCTTTAAATTATCATGCACGCAGGATTTAGAAGTTGAGCGTGATTTGTAACACCTCAAAATTTGCCCTCCTCTCTTGGGACTAGCTAACATATTGCATATCATTTGTAGGTCTTTAGGCATTGCATATTGCATATCATGTGGTTACATTGTGCAAGTCATCCTCACAAGTCTTGATCAGAAGAAGAAGAGGTTATGTGCAAGCTAGGGTTTCATTGGACTGGTCATTAATCATCTGAGGATGTGGAGGTCCAAATTAGGGTTTTGTGGTTCTCAAGGAGATTGGTCTTCATCTTGGGGGGATTGATACATCATCATCATCATGGTCTTGATATCATCCAAGAAATTCAGAAGATTGATCAAGATACCTTGAGATTAGGGTTTTGACCACTGGTCAACCCTAATCAGTTGCATTGGGCCAATCGGGGCATAGCAAGGAGATGGGGTCTATGATGGATATGGGGATCATTTCATGATTGTATTGAGCTTATTGAGGCTAGGGTTTTATCCTTGAGCCATTTCATCAGAAGATTGGGGCTCAGATTGATCAGTGCATTGCCAAATTCATCTATCAGTTGAAAAAGTCAACTGTGGTCAACTATGCTTGATTTTATGGATTTGGAGGTGGGAGAGAGTTGGATACACTTCAGTCATGTTGAAACAAGTTTCATTTGACATTTCCAAGCTCAAGAATGAAGAAAATAAAGTCAGGACAAAAATTGCCAAAAATAGAAAGTGACTTGTAATGGAAGTTTCCAAAAATGGAAAGTTTTTCACCACAAAATTACATGTCCAAAAAAGCTTCAAATGAAAATTGGTTCAACATGAAAGTTGTAGATCTTGGTCTTACCTTTCCAAAAAGTCCAAGAACTTGAAATTCCCATGTATGGTTGACAAGTTATGGTCCATTCATTTTCCAAAAATACCTATAATCAAAGTGGCATAACTTCCACATGGAATGTCCAAAATGGATGATCTTTTTATGAGCAAACTCCATTTCATATGTACTTTCATGGTGCATAATCAAAATTCATCAAAAATGGTCAATGCAAAAGGTCAATTTTCAAGTGCACTAATTAAATCCAAGGGCAAAATGGTCCAAGTTGAGAAATATATGGAATTTTGGAATGAGGATTTTTGCAACACATCACAAATGCCATTTAGAAGATGTTTGAGCTGTCATGGTGTAATATTTGGCAAGGGCATTTTTGGACTTGCACTTAAGTTTCACATTACACTAATTAAACTCATTTTTGCTAAATTTGGATTAAGAGAGTGATTAAGGTGAAGTATAAGATGCTAATCATAACTGAATTGCAAATCACAATCACAATTCTCAAGAATCCTAACCAACTTTCCCTCCATTTTCTCTCAATTTCTCAAGAATCTTCATCAACATTTTTCACCAAAACTCCATCAAATCTCAACCAAATTGCAATGTTCTTTTTGATTCATCTTCCATGAACCTTCAGCTCCAACTGTTTGGGTGAATTTGTGCAAGAAACTACAAGATTCGTGACTGTTCATCATGAGCTCAACAATGGTGATTTGATTATTCTCACATCTGGATCGTGCTGGAGCTAAACTAGCTGTTCTATTCAACTTCCTCAACCTTAATCTCGATCTGTTTTGGATAATTGGAGCAAAATACATCAAGATACATTGCTGCCTTCATCAATAGGTCAGTTTTCGAATTCTTCCATTGCTTGAATTGAGCTAGGGTTTAGAAAGGTCTTTGAACATAGATCATCGTGACATGATTAGTTTTTGAATTGGTTAACTGATGAGTGAGAAATCTGGATTTGAACCTTTGATGAGCAAACTTATTTTGCTCGATTCATGCTGTACAGTTAGGGTTAGGATAAAGCAGTTACATATTCATCATGTACACGTTCATAGGGTTCTATTGATTATACATTTGTTGATTTTAGTGAAGATTTGTTGTTCATGATTTCTGTAATTTTCTGGAGAGTTCTTGTTGAAGAACATGAACAAAACGCGTGTAGATCCTCAATATCCATTGCCTTGTTTTGAATCGTGTTTACCGCCTTCCTTTGACCAATCAGGAAGCGCCTTCGCTTATGTTTGAAACGGCGCCGTTTTGGCCGATGGTTTAAATATTTCAAGTTTGCCATTTTCGCTTTAATTTAATTGATTTATTTCATTTCTTTTTCATTTGTTTTTCAATTTTGATATCTCAACTTCAAAAATTCATAGAGAGCTCATTTTTTATCCAAATTGAGTGAGACTTTTTGCATTATTTTCATGATGATGTGTAGAATTTTATGGTTATTTTTGTGGATTTTTTGCATGTATAGAAAAATAATTGGCTTAGGGTTTGTTGAATATGTCACATTTTTGTATGTTTTGCCAAAACCTTCATGAAATACTCATACTTCCAAAGAAATGAATGAAATTTTTTGTGCTTATTCTGGACATGTTGATGGTGATTTTCATGTAGAGTTTGTGATTTTTGGATACTTGGTTGATTAGATATGATTTTTTGAATAGAGGTGTGACAATTTGTGTCACACCAAGCTAGGTCCACTTTCTGATTTTATTTGCCTGGCTTAGGAATGTTGAATTGCTCCAATTTTTTGTGTGAATGAACATTGATATGTCAAGATTACATGTGAGTTTTGCTGGAATTTTTGATGTCATTTTCTAATTGATTGATAATTTTCTTCTCTGTTGGCTCATTTTGTGAGTTTGTGTGACACATGTTGGCATTTCATTTGTGAAATTCTCATATTGTATTGGATGAAGATGAAATTTGACATGAGCATTCTAGACACATTATAGGACATTGTGGTTTTGATCCCATTCATTTCTAATATGTTGTCACTGTTTTATGATTTATGGAATTTGATGCTTGTGTTGATGCCTTGAATTGGCTTATATAAATGTGTCTGGACTTCTTAATTTTCATTGACCTAGTTTCTTTTGTCCAGTTGAGCTGAAAATTGACATGCTATACATTGAATGTGTCCTGTTTAGGTGTGAATTTTTGTGGAATTAATTGAATTGTTTTGATATGGATTTGATTGAGATAGTTCTGTTTGGTCATTTGAAGTTGCAAATTACATGTTGGATGCTATTTTGTGCATAAAATGATAATGGTGATTGATATGAGCATGGGACCAATTGAATTTGTTTCTAATTTGTTTGAATGTGATTTTGGATAAATTTCACTTGCTGTTTAGGATTTTTTATCTCCTTTGGACCCTAGGCTTGGCCTAGTGGTCTTGTTTCTCACATTTGGTTTGGATTTTCAGGTTAAAAGTGCAAAAGGCTTAAGGAGAGAAATTCAAGTTGTAAATTGAGTTTTGTTTGATGTTGTAAACTAACATTGATTTTGTGTTGTAGGTTTGATGCTTGAGCTTGAGCTCATGGCTTGCACTTATGTGCATTAACTTGTGTTGTCTGTATAGATTGACTTTTGCTGTTTATTGTTGGTTTGTCTGAGTACTGATGATACTTGATTGATTTCAGGTACATTTAGTCGCTTACAGTTCTTTAAGAACTTGCTTGCTGCTGCTTGGTTTTTAAACCAGTTGAGGTAGACTCTTTTGTCTTCATGTAGTCTGGAAGACCTGGCTTGTTATTTGGCCAGGCAACTGTCTGAAGTCCTCCTTAAGAGGCGATGATTGTGATTGTTTACTTTTGTGCCAAGCAGGTAAAGACCTCTATGAGGCAATTGGCGGATCATAGGGATATGCAATCTATCCCCCGCTATTCTGTTGAGTCGTCCCTCTGCTCACACCACTGTGTTGATGCATTGGGACATTAACCCAAGATCTTGTACTTTGTACAGTTGTGTCAGAGTCCTTGAGCGTAGAAGGGTCCCTCCATTCTGGACCCACGCTCCTTTGTCTGAAGCTCTCCCTGGCCAGGGATAAGAGCTGTGAAGTCTAATCTTCACTCACCTTTCATCAGCTTCACCTTAGCCTCTCAATGGCAAGGTTAAGAGCTAACTCTACCTTGTACAGATGACTTGCCTCGGCAGTCCACCCTTGTTTGAGCCTCACTTGACTGGATATAGTGTGTGCTATGTGAAATGTTTGTTTTATTGTGATTGATGCTTGCATGCTTGCTTTCTTCCTGGATAGGATTAGCTTGCTGTTGTGCAAGTAGGTAGAAACCATAACATAGGGCAATGATGCATGATAACACTAGGCTCGAGTACAGCTCCCTGGTAGTGTGTCTCCCTTTGTATCTGGTTAGAATTTCTTTCCCTTTCAGGGGAACTACATCGCCCTGATCCTCGTTCCAGACGAGGTATGTAGGCAGGAGACCGTGCGAGGTCTCTCCGGGCACTTTTCTTTCTTTTTGTGTGTGTGCTTGACGGTTATAGGCTCGAGTTCCCGACTCCCTATTAACTCGTTTGGTTGTTGTGTGCTTGGAAGCTGATGTAAGTCCATCGAGTGGCATTCGGGTTCCAGTATGCGTTTGCTTGTTATCTTCTTGTGTGTCAGGATATGGATGTAAGCCCAGCGATTGGCTGTCCGTATCCTAATTGTGTGTTTGGTTCGGATGCCGATGTAAGTCCAGTGATTGGCGGTCGGGCTCCACGTTTGCCTTCTGGTGTGTGTTTTGGTTCGGATGCTGATGTAAGTCCAGTGATTGGCATTCAGGCTCCATGTTTGCCTGTGTTTGTGTTTGCTTGTTTGGCGTGTGTGAGCCGAACTACGGCAGCTCTGATTCTCGTTCCAGACGAGATACGTAGGCATAGGATGCGATGTCCTATCGAGCTCTCTTCCTCTTAACCCCACCTGTGTTGTCTTCGGTGCGTGTGTGTGTGATGTCTGTTTGTTTAGCAACCTTTTCTTTCTTTAGAGCGTGGATCCCGTTGAGTACGACGGACGTGAGGGGTGCTAATACCTTCCCCTTGCGTAACCGACTCCCTTACCCTTTCTCTTTGGTCGCGAGACCATGCTTTTTCCAGGTTTCTCTGAGCGTTTCCTTTCCCCCATCTTGGGATAAATAACGCGTAGTGGCGGCTCTGTGTTTGTTTTTTTTGTTTTAGCCCGCCGGTTGTTTTTCGCGGATGCGACATGATTCTGTTAAGGATTGTTGCAGGGCCTGCTATCACTACTGTTATGACGTTTTGGGCGTGACAAGGCATAGCTCCAGTTCAAGGATGTTAAGTTCCGGAAAATTGGATACATGACAATAAGGCCAGCACCAATAATGATCTTATTGTTGGATGGAGAGAAGTTAATGCCAGCAGTTTGGTACACTTGGGATCATTGGTGACCTTATCCCTCTCTAAAGTTATTTCTTTTGACAGCTTGTCAATTTTAGTGGTGTAATGATCAATAGAATCTACTTTCGTTCCACAACAGCTAAGGAAACCATTCTTCATTTTTGGTCTTATTGAAGTTCTGTCCAGCTTATTTTGATAATGGACGAGTCAATTATGCATCCTGCTCTCCTTTTTAACCAACTTTGCCAACCGGTTTGCATTATAAACAACCTGGTGAGTCAGATAGGTATTCCAATGGTTGACCAGAAAGAAGTGCTCCACAAGCTCACTAACAGATTCGTCAGGATCTGGTGGAATGTTTCTAACGAGCACCGAAAATTGATCAGGACGACGTTTTTCCGCTGCAAGAAACTGCAATCTCATTGCGGAAACTTTTCCATACTCCTTCATCAAAATATAGCATGTCCAGAAGGTAACTGCATAAGCAGCTATTATATGTGACCAAAACCTTTCGGATCCACGCTGGACATTAGAAATTGAGAGCTTATCAATGTCACTGGAAGTCTCGGAAGATCCAGCCAGTTCTTGCCTCGCATGAAAATCTTCCATTTATTCATGTGATAAGATGCTTTGTTCATATGCCAACATCATGATTGAATGAACGAAATAAATGAAATACGAATGAGTATGTAGAATTCCTTCAATATGAATGGAAATTTTCCAATGTGAATGAAGAAATAAAATTTTTTGAATGATGAATGAATGAGAAAAATGCATATGAATGATGGCCTAAAACAAAAATGTTTTGCACTTGACACATAATTTATTTGAAAAAAAAAGTGAGAACGGGTAATGTGACAAGGCGAGATGAATAATCACTTCAATGAAACGGGAACGAAAGATGAAACATGGGGCTCCCTTGATTGCGACAAATGAAAAAGGTTTCAAATCTCGTATGGCTAAAGAGATTAATCATCTTATACCAAAATAAAGAAACAAAACCCAAAAGACTAACATGGACTGGTCGTGGTAGCAAGTCCAACAACAAACGTTTTTTTTTTGGTTAGTATCATGACCAGATGGAATGGTCATGAAGAAAGAATGCAAATGAATGATTGATGGGGAAACTTTTTCAGGGCCAAAATCGGGGTATGACAGTTAGATGAGAAAATATCAGAAGGGGAAAAAATTAGAAGTATTGAGAGACTCAACAGTATCTTTGGTTGGGTGTGAATAAAAACTGATAAGGATGCTAGGGAAATGGTGTTCGGTCGAGATGACATCAATTTGATTGTTGTAATTAGTTAGAAATATTTCTGTTTTCAATTAGCTTATTTTGTACTGATGTTTGTTGTGAACCACGTTGTAACAAAAACTTTATGATATATAATGATTGAAGGTTATAGAAATACAATGTTACAAAAAGCTTATGACCCAGATGATGCTCCTCGATTGGGACAGTTGTTCTTGTTGTGTCCTGGTTGACGACAGATACTACATAATCTTATCATTTTATCTATCGAATCCATTTCTGTCCTGATACATTTGTTGTTTGGCCTTCCTTTTTTCTTTCTACGCATCTCGTCGTTGTGCCAAACTATATCACCTTCGTATGGAGGCCAATATTCCTCCATTGGTAGTACCGAGAAGCTTTTATCATATACATTCATGACGGTGACGACCTTGTACACATCAAATAAATGATTGTAAGCGTCTTGACAAGTATATACGCATGTTGCAATGACATGGGAGCAAGGAATGCAGAAGGCCTGGAATTTTCCACAATCGCACCAACTTCTGTTTAGTCTAACAGCATAGGCTAAATTTGGTCTCCCCTCGTTGTGGTCCATTGTTTCCTGGACGCTGAAATTTTGCCTATGACGGTCAAAGACTGTTACAACGTGTGTGCTAGATTTGATGCTCTCCTCTTTCATGACTTTCATGTACCACTCACTGAATACTTGCCTAGACATTAACACCACACTCCATCTTTCACCTCTAGTTGTGAATGTAGAAGCCAACCTATAATAGGTCGATCTTACCAAGGCGGTTATTGGTAGATTTCTAATTCCTTTGAATATCTCGTTCATGCATTCCATAAGGTTTGTTGTCATGTGGCCCCCATCGACAACCTCCGCCCAATGCCCTTGTCCACTGCTCTACTGGTATGTTATTCAGCCATCTTCTTGCGTCTTCATTAGACAGTCTAATTTCATCATGATAATATTTAAATGACGGCTGAGTTAGAGCATACCATGCATTCACCACCTTCTTGTGAAAATTCTTATCTTTTATTGCATGCATGAAGTTTTGTGCAATATGTCTAATGCAATAGACATAGGTAGAAGGAGGATCATGTCATCCGTTGTCATGGTTGTTGTAGGCACTCTCAATGGCAGCATGTTTATCAGAAATCAAACAGTGATTGGCTTGTGGAGCCACATGCGTTCTGAGATGTTGAAGAAAGAAACTCCATCCACCAGCCGTTTCACCTTCAACCAGACCAAAGGCAATGGGAAAGAAATTGTTGTTGTCGTCTTGTGCAACTGCCATAAGCAAAGTACCCTTGTATTTTCGTATAACCAAGTGCCATCAATTTGAATAATAGGTTTGCAGAATGCGAAACCTTTGATGCATGGGTCAAACTCCCAAAAGAGACGGTGAAAGATTCTATTACCTGTAACACAAGTTCCGTCTGGCATCATTGCTGGCAATGTCTTCATAATTGCCACAGTTCCTGGGACATATGTTTTTAGTGCCCATAAAAACTGTGGCAATTCTTTGTATGAATCCTCCCAATTGTCGAATACCTATTCAACAGCCTTTGTCCTTGCAATCCAGGCCTTCTTGTAAGATGGAGTATAATTATATGTTGTTTTGATATGGGATATAATTATACTCACCTTCACTGTGAAGGAGAAAAGCGATCCAAAATGCAGCGGAATTTAAAATTCCTCCTTTAATGATCCTTACAAGTGGGCATGACCGATGATAGAATCGTTACCTCTTGTGGTGATTGTAACCTTTGATGTAGATCTATGAAGTGATCACGAACGTTGAACGATGACAATGCCTCTACTCAGTCCACACGAACGGATTCCTTCAATCTCAGTGCTAGCTGCTACGAATGAAGGCTTTGAGTGAGTGAGAGAGAGAGAGAGAGAGAAACAAAATTGCAACTTCACAAAGGCTTCTACACAAGGGTTCTATTTATAGAACAACTTGTGTGGGCTGCAAGCTAAAAAGCCCACTCAAGTGTATGTGGCCCATATCTTATAATATGCCAAAATCACTTAAGCGCGTGGTACCTTACCATATTTCATATTCTACTTAAGTACATCGTACCTTACGATGTTCTACAATTCACTTAAGGGCACCGTACATTACGGTTGTCCTTAGTTTCTCTATCTCTCATCAATCCGTCCTTTTGTGTGTGACCCTGTAGGTTTTCGCGGCATTGGCAATTATATTAAATCACGTATTTAACATAATAAACAGTGAGCGGTATCTAGCAACACATCACTGCTACCCAAGACATGAAAATGTCATGTGATCTGACAAATCCTTTTGTGATAATACTTATGTGTACGATTACCCGTTTGTATTTATGTCTATATTAAACACAAGGCATATACCGTGTCATCCTTGTCCAGTTCAATATTGGGCCCATAGACATTTATCCTGTTACACAGGATGGGCAAATTCCATCTAGGTCACTCATGTCCCTTAGCATGCTTCGTGGAGTACCCATCAACTGTCTTTATGGTCATCCAGTTACGGACAATGTTTGATCAGTATAAGGCACTCGACTCTACATCTAGGGTCCATAGTGGTTTCAGGTCGAAAGGTGGTATACACTATTATCACCATGAGAATAACTTATGACACTTTGCATAACATTCTATATAGTATTCTCATAGCGGGTCAATCCAGTATAAATATTACTCTTAATATTCATACCTATGTTTAAGACTTGATAACTCCTTATCCATGATCCATGAGATGTGATCATCAGTCTATATACATAATAGTCTAAATGCTTTAATGTTATCCCACTTCATAATAAAGCTCGACTATGGATACTTTAAGAATAGTGTCCTTATGTTTAATGTGATCTCATGATTAAGTCACACTTGATACATTAAACGGACTATCTATTCTAGGGACTTTATTAGACAAACATAATAAAGAAAAAGCCTTTTATTATTAATAAATAATTCGATACAAGTACCAAAAGTATTGGCCTCTAATCGGAAAAATAGCAAGTGTATTATTTTTACCGAGGTAGTAATAAGGAGTTTTATTTCCAAGTATCGATCACAGGGATTGCGTAGGAAATACTTATTTTACTTTGATTCTATCAGAACAAAAAGATAATGGTTTGGTTGTTTTTGGAATTTTAACAATAAACACAAAAGACAGTAATATATAATCGATTGAGATAAAACATGCTAGGGTGAGTGGTTGATTTAACCAGTTATGAATTCAGTCAAGATTTCCTTAATACTCATGAAACAATCAATTACCGCACCTCAGAATGTTCTTCCTTAAGTCCTTAAAGAAGAAACTATTAAACTACCAATTCTTATCAAATGTCCATTCAATAAATCCTTGGTTTTAATCATAAACAAAATCGAGGTTTGCGGTGATTTACAAAAGTTACTAGTCCTAGATGATGCAATTATAAACCAAATTGTGTGAAAATCCTAACAATAACAATCCTGTTATTGATAGTCATAGATCAAATTGTATTTGTCCGATACAAAAGCATAATAACATCACACAATTGAATTGAAATAAGTAACATGGTAATAAGGAAATCATTTGTTCAAATTCATAACATACGATCAAATCAGGACCACCCCCCTAACATAGGGGGTCTAGCCTCTCATAGTATTCAACGAAATCATAGTATGAAAATTAAACATTACAAAGAACTAGGAGATTTTGATCTTCAATGGTCGAGGCCCTTGAATCTCGCCGTCTTCAAATCCTTCGTAGTCGCTATCTTCTCAATACAGTGTTTTCTTTCGTACGTCAAAAAGTGTCTTCTCCTTTCTCTCCCAAGACTTCTAATAGTTTCAGATGGACTTTCCCCAAGCAAAAAGTCCAAACTACCCTTAATGAGCAGAATAGATTCACATGGCAAAAATTGAAGTTTCTAAGTCGCGCCCATCAACACGGGCCGTGTGGATTCACACGGGTGCCCGTGTGTGCTTTCCAACATGATTATTTTCAGATTAAGTTACAGAGGCATCAACACGGGCCGTGTTCCTACACACGGGTGCCCGTGTTAACACTCTGTTTTTTTTCCTCTCCAAGCTTCCTTTTCCTGACAAACAACACGGGTTGTGTTGTTGCACACGGGTGCCCATGTTGACCTGCTGAATCTTCATATTTTTGCCTCTCTGCGCATCCACAACTCAACTATTAGCTCTTTTAAACCTGTGCAACGACCTGTAACAATAACACTACCAAATCGAAGCATAACAGAGACCTTTTTGACATAAACATGTAATAAAATGAAATGCGATAACAAACTAACAAAACATGATAAATGACTATGAAACAACTATAAACAAACATAAAAATTACCAAAGTGATGAAAATATGTTGGATTAACGGTGGGAATTCAATGGAAATGGTGACCGATCACAACCCCAAACTTGTCTCATTGCTTGTCCTCAAGTGATGTATTGAGTTCAAACAAAGGTCACCCACGAATTCATTTTCCACAATGCAACCTAGTCCTTCACAATTTGTGTTATTCCTTTCCAATCAAGTTTCTGGTATCTCCGACTCAGACAGTTTGCCATATTTCCACATCAGAAGCCTCGTCACCTGCAAGCTTTTTCACACACTCACAACATCTCTCATGGTTAGGGTGTGTACATTCACAGCACAGTATGTAATACCAAACTCTTAAAATTGAATACATTCTAATTTCACGACAATAGTAGATTCCACACACTTTCCGAGGTCTTTTAGGTTGTAACGGGGCTTGGGTACGGTGGGATAAACACAAAAAATGGATAACAAAAGGTTTTGAACTCGGAATTCATGTTGTGTGATTCTTCTTTCTCTTCTTTTTTTCGTGCATCACTTATACTCTGGGGGTTAATTTCACTCTTTTGACTCTTTTTCCACTCAATTCTTTGCGAGCATTTTATAGGTGTTAGAGTCTTAAGTCTCGGCAAGTGCATTTTTCTCTTTTTTTTCTCTTTTTTTTCTTTTTGGACATACACAAATCTCTTCTTTTTGTATGATCTCTTATTATGCACTTGCCCTATCTTTCAAGATTACCACCCCAAACGTAGCTTTATGCACATCTTGTAACTCACAACAATCATGCCGAGTGATGGAAGAAATGAATGATTAGTGGTTAACATGGGGTTTATTATGAATAAAATGGCTAAGGCTCAACGGGGTTCACGAAGGGAAACATACAAATTGGGATGGCTAGAAAGGCCCTGGTTAAACAAACAACTTGCCTCAGTGTGTGTTGTCATGCTGTGAAGTGTCAAAAGGACATACGCAAAATCAGAGTGGTAGAGTTATACCTGGCTGAACTTTCATGCTGATGTTTAGTGTCTGGCTTTTTGTAATCTCACCATGTTGGTTAGCCTTACAAGCTCTGAAGCCTTCTCGTGTTATGTGGTTTCTTTTCTGACTCGGTTCTACCATACCGCTCTCTTGGTCCGGTGTCACCAAATTGTGTCAGACTTTACTTTCTCATGGTTGCATCAACTTCCGGGGTGCCTTATCAGAATAAGTATGAGGGGTGTCTTTCATCCACTACCATTGATCCCGGATTCGTCCAACCATTTCTCATCACTCTGTACACACAAGTAAACCATAAAAAAACAAACAAAATAATACGACGACAACAAAACAAAAGCTCAAGAACAAAACAAATTGAAAGTGAATTAAAACATGAAAGGAAACCCCCCCCCCCCACACTTGAACTAAACATTGACCTCAATGTTTAAATTCAAACACAAAGGGGACTTACAGTGATTACTGTTGTGGAGGAGGCGGAGGATCGTGCGGGAAATGCAACATCAGACGTTGCATCATGGCTTGCATGTCATCCATGACTGTCCCTTATCGGAACAATTCCACACCCTGTCTGGCTAATTCCGCACCTTGTCTGGTTTGCTCGGTGCGGAGAGTTCCCATCTCCGTTTGGATCCAACCCCATTGGTCCTGAGACATAAAAGAGGATCCTTCACCATGTAGGTTGGAATCCTGTGGGGGTGGCATACATTGTGCTGCTGGCCTCTCATCTTCTTCCATTTCGTCACCTGAAAAATCCTGGTCATATTGAGCATCGTCCCCTACAGATGGGGCTGAACCTATCTTGGTGATCCGGTTGCTCAAACAAAATGCCATGAGGATTCGGAGTGCGTCTAGCATGTTACTTCGGCCGGGAAGATGTGGCCACATCCTTTCCTTTGCTTATACGCTTTGGGGGCATAATGGGTACCTGCAAAAATTTCTCAAAACCCAAATAACAGATTAGTGAAAACGGCCACCGTCACTGCGTAGAGGACGGAGAGAGGAACGACTTTCGTGAATGGGAGATGGGGTTTTAATGAGTGGAGCTTGGTGAAAAGTGGAGCTTTAGGTGATGGAGGCTAGGTTAACAATGGAGGAAGAGGGAGTGAGAAGCTTGCACAATCAGAATAAGTGACAATAAGTGGTGGAGAAGAGATATAATGCCAAGTGGGTCCCACCATAAAAAGCAACAAAATTCAAAAAAATTCAAATTCTAACCCGTATAAAACAACACGGGTCGTGTTCCTACACACGGGCGCCCGTGTTAATGCACTATTTTAATTATTTTTTGGATTTGGTACAGGGCCAACAACACGGGCCGTGTTCCTATACACGGGTGGCCGTGTAAATGACCTGTTTTCTTCAATTTTCGAAATTCGTTTTGCTTCATAGGTATGGTCTCCTTCCGCTCAGAGGTGATTTTGACTTTACGCTCCAAATTCTCCTCCTTACCTACAACAATGTTTCACGCACACAAAGGAAAAGATAAACAAAATAAGTTAGAAATCGAACGCGTGGGTTGCCTCCCACGAAGCGCTTCATTTAACATCGCATGGCTCGGCGGTTGTCCACCTCATTAGGTGAGGCGCACATGGTCAACCAATCCAGACTCTTGGCCTATGTAATAGGGCTTCAACCTCTGGCCATTCACCTTGAATATATCCCCATTGTTTTGGTTCTTGATCTCGATCGCCCCGTGGGGAGATACCTTATGCACGACAAATGGCCCGGACCATCTTGATTTCAATTTGCCAGGAAACAACTTGAGCCTCGAATTGAACAACAATACCAGTTGTCCTTCCCATAAATCTTTCTTGATGATTCTCTGATCATGCCACTTCCGTGTTTGCTCCTTGTACATCTTTGCATTCTCATAGGTCTGATTACGAAATTCTTCTAACTCGTGAAGTTGAAGAATTCGGGATTCACCGGCTTTTGCAAGATCACAATTTAAGAACTTGGATGCCCAAAAGGCTTTGTGCTCTAATTCCAGAGGAAGGTGACAAGCCTTACCATAAATCAGTTGATACGGAGACATGCCGATTGGGGTCTTGAAGGCGGTTCGGTACACCCATAGTGCGTCATCTAATTTGATCGCCCAATCTTTTCTTGAAGCACTCACTGTCTTTTCCAAAATCTATTTAATTTTTCTATTGGACACTTCAACTTGCCCACTCGTTTGAGGATGATACAGAGTGGCAATCTTGTGCTTCACATTATATTTCTTCAATAAGTTCTCCATGAGCTTATTCAAGAAATGTGTCCCTTCATCACTGATAAGTGTCCTTGGCACACCAAACCTTGAGAAGATGTTTTGCTTGAGAAAGTTTACCACTAATCTCGCATCATTAGTGGGGACGGCAACAACTTCCACCCGTTTTGAGACATAATCTACGGCCACCAGAATATAATTGTTCCCAAATGAGGGTGGAAATGGCCCCATAAAGTCTATCCCCCAAACATCAAATAATTCCACTTCAAGCATGCCCTTTTGGGGCATCTGATTCCTCCTAGAAATATTCCCTGTCCTTTGGCATCTGTCACATTCCTTCACAATGACTTGGGCATCCTTAAACAACACAGGCCAGTACAACCCTGATTGGAGGACTTTTGCGGCTGTCTTGTCTCCACTAAGTGTCCCCCATAATCTGAGTCATGACACGCCTTTAAGACTTCATTTTGTTTTTCCTCAGGGACACATCAACGAATCAGTCCGTCTACCCCTTTCTTATACAAGAATGGTTCGTCCCACAAATAGAACCTGCAATCATGAAGAAACTTTTTCTTTTTGTTATAATCAAAGTCTTCAGGAATTATGCCACCCACCAGATAGTTTGCGTAATCAGCAAACCAAGGAACACCCACCACCGCTAGGATTCGTTCATCTATAAACTCGTCCTTTATGGGATGTTCTTCTTCCGTCTCTTCAATCGGGGACATTCGAGATAGGTGGTCAGCAACGGTGTTTTCACACCCCTTTTTGTCTCGAATTTCTAGGTCGAATTCTTGCAACAGCAAAATCTACCTGAGCAGCCTTGGCTTCGAGTCCTGTTTAGAAAAAAGATATTTCAAAGCAGCATGGTCAGTATAAACAATTACCTTTGTTCCCAACAAGTATTGCCGGAATTTGTCAAAGGCATAAACCACAGCCAGTAGCTCCTTCTTAGTGGTTGCATAATTCATCTGAGCTGGATTCAACACATGGCTAGCATAGTAGATGACATGGAGGAGTTTGTCTCTTCGTTGCCCCAAGACTTCCCCTACTGCTATATCACTCGCATCGCACATTATCTCAAAGGGTAGAGACCAGTCAGGCGAGATCACTATAGGAGCAGACACCAATTTATTTTTCAGAGTATCGAAGGCCTCGTTGCACTTTTTGTCAAAAAGAAACGGAGTATCCTTCACAAGCAGGCTAGTCAACGGTTTTGCGATCTTGGAGAAATCTTTGATGAACCTACGGTAGAATCCTGCATGTCCCAAGAAACTCTGTATACCTTTCTCATTCACCGGATGAGGGAGATTGGCGATCACCTCCACTTTTGCCTTGTCAACTTCTATTCCTTTATGGGAGACTTTATGGCCTAGCATAATCCCTTCTCTCACCATGAAATGACACTTCTCCCAATTCAGGATCAGATTGGTTTGTTGACATCTTTCCAGCACAAGTGATAGATTATACAAACAATTTTCAAAAGAAGATCCGAAAACCGAAAAATCATCCATAAACACCTTCATATGCTTCTCAAGCATATAGGAAAATATGGATGTCATGCACCTCTGAAATGTTGCTGGTGCGTTACATAAACCAAACGACATTCTTCTATAAGCAAAGATTCCATGCGGACATGTGAACGCCGTTTTCTCTTGATCCTCAGGTGCCACGGCAATTTGGTTGTACCCTGAGTACCCATCCAGAAAACAATAGAAATCATGACCTGCCAATCTCTCCAACATCTGATCAATAAAAGGTAAGGGAAAATGGTCCTTCCTGGTTGCAGTGTTCAGTCTTCTATAGTCAATGCAAACTCTCCAACCTGTTACAGTACGGGTGGGGATCAACTCATTTTTCTCATTTTTTATCACAGTTGTCCCTCCCTTCTTCGGTACCACATGAGCTGGGCTCACTCACGAACTGTCAGATATTGGGCAAATCAACCCCGCATCTAAAAGTTTCACAACCTCCTTGCGAACGACTTCTTTCATAGTTGGGTTCAGTCTCCTTTGAGGTTGGACGACTGGTTTCTGATCATCCTCCATCAAAATCTTGTGCATACACAGTGTCGGACTAACTCCTTTCAAATCGTCCATCGCCCACCCAATAGCACTCTTGTATTTCTTGAGTACTTTGATTAGCTCTACTTCTTGGATCTCTCTCAAACATGAATTGATGATTGCTGGACATTTTTCTTCATTGTCAAGAAAGACATATTTGAGATGTTCTGGTAATTGTTTCAACTCCATCCCCTTTTTTATATCTTGCTTTTCTTCCGGAGATATTTTAGGTCGAAGCTCTTCCCACCGTTGTGGTCGGGAATGAACCCAAGGAGGTTGTGCCTTTAACATAGACACCACTTCAGATTCTTTCTCAGCAATCCATTCAGTATCCTCAATGATAGATGAGCTCAAAACTCTTTCTAATGGAAGCTTTGGTGTTATAATCTGCATAGATTGAGCAAACACTGTATCCAGAACTTCAATACTTTTACTCGCACCCTCGTCGTCCTTGAATTTCATAGTATCCCTCACATCAATCTTGAGCTTTTCATCATAGACTTTGAGGGTCATGGTTCCTTCCTCAATATCTATCTTGCATCTTCTAGTTTCAAGAAAAGGTCTTCCCAATATGAGAGGGATTTCCTCATCTTCTGGCATCTCGAGTATCACAAAATCCACCGGGAAAACAAATTTATCAATCTTCACCAGAACATCTGTTGCTATACCATAGGGTCTCTTCATAGAATGATCAGCAAACTGGAGTGTCATGCGAGTGTCTTGCACTTCCCCTAACTCCAGTTTTTTGTAAATCGAAAGGGGCATTAGACTAACACTTGCTCCCAAATCGATCAGTGCCTTTTTGAATGATCTGTCTCCAATGGTACAAGGAATAGTGACTGCACCTCTATCTTTTCTCTTCACCGGAATTTTTAGACCCTGCAAAATAGCACTACAAGTTTCAGTTAGCATAACTGACTCGCCTTCGATTGACCTTTTCTTCGATATGATGTCTTTCATGAATTTGACATAGATCGGCATCTGTTCAAGAGCTTCAGCAAAAGGTATGTTGATCTCGAGCTTCTTGAACAATTCTAAGAATTTCTCAAAAAAAAAATCATGGAGATCTTTCTTCTTTGTTCTTGTAGGAAAAGGAAGAACGATCTTTGGTTTTTGTTTCTCTTGCTGGCTTGCCGGCTTCACCACCACTTCTTCAGTTTGTTTTGGCTCTTCTCTAATCTCCAAATAAACTTCCAACAGCCCATCTTCTTCGACCTGTTCGTCAACTTGTTGTTCATTAGCTCTCCCTTTTCTGGTGACCACTACTTTAATGTGACTTTGATCACGTGGATTAACAACTGTCCCACTGGGAAGCGTGCCAGGTACCTAGGAATTGGAGGCTAACTGTTGAGCAATTTGACCCATCTGAATTTCAAGATTTTTTATGGATGTTGTAGTGTTCTTCTGATTATTTCGAGTCTCCTCTTGGAACTGGATGTTATGAACTGCCATCTTTTCAATAGTAATCTCCCAATCTACCTTCTTAGGGACTTGTTGTTGCTGTTGCTGATATTGATTTTGATATTGACCCTGTGCCTACTGTTGCACATTCCCTTTCTGATCCTTCCGTGCAAAGTTGGGATGATTCTTCCACCCCGGATTGTATGTGTTGGAGTAGGGATTGTTTTGCTTTAAGAACTTGATATCTTCTATCTGCTGCGGTGTGGCAAAGCAATGAACAGTATTGTGTGGTCCATTACAAATGCCACACACATCGTTTTGTGCCTGTTGCACTTGAGCCACTTTCTGAGCACCTATGTTTAGTGCTTTCAACCTTTTCTCTACCTCCGCAACAACTGCTTCTTCAATTTTCACCTGTTTGTTTGTTTCAAGCTTCAAATCAATAACTAAAGATTTGCTTGACACCCTATCATATAACTCCAAATTCTCATTCGAGGCAATTGCTTCAATTATCTTCTTCATACCAGTGGTTGTTGCAAAGTTAGCTGAGCCACCAGCTGCTGAATCAAGGATTTGTCTCGTTTGAATTCGCAGACCATTAACAAACATTTGCATCTGCTCAGTTTCATCCATGTTGTGAGTAGGACAAGCCACTAGGATTCTCTTGAATCTTTTATAGGCATCTCCTAGTGACTCACCCTCCTTCTGCTTGAAGTTTAGGATCTCATATCTTTTTCGCAATGACACAGATGCGGGAAAGTATTCCTGCAAGAATGCTGTTTCCATCTGCTCCCATGTAGTGATACTACTAGCAGGTAAATAATAGAACCACTCTTCGGCTTCATCTGCTAAAGTGAATGGGAACATACGAAGTCTGATTGCTTCTTCGTTATGTCCAGGCATTTCAGCGTTGTGCTCATAGTTAAAAACCTTTGCAGATGCTTGTTGGCATCTTCATTCACTCTTCCAGAAAAGGACCGCCTTTCAAGTTGATTAATGGTGTTGGGATGCAGCTAAAATTATTCCACATTAACCGGTTGGTTGACAATTGTCATACGACCACCCGGGGTGTTGGTTCCACCATAGTCACTAAGAAGTCTCTCTGGTGGTGGTGGTGGTGGTGGGTTTGCAGCCATGATTTCAGGAACTGTTTCCGCGTCTGAATCTGAATTCTCTGAGTGCACTGAAACAACTTCCTCCTCTGCTTTCTCTGTTAATTCCAGTTTTTCTCTCTTAGCTTGTCTCAGCCTAGCGCGAAGAGTTCTTTCTGGATCTGCGTCAAAAGAAAATTTCGTTGAGGCCTTACCTCGCATAAACAAGTTAGACAAAGATTAGAATTGAATAACAAGATTGTCACAGATAAAATTTTGGTTGACGAGCAACAAAATTTTGATAGAATAAAAATTAAAATCGGTATTTTGGCAATCCCCGGCAACGGCGCCAAAAACTTGATCGGAAAAATAGCAAGTGTACTATTTTTACCGAGGTAGTAATAAGGAGTTTTATTTCCAAGTATCGATCACAGGGATTGCGTAGGAAATACTTATTTTACTTTGATTCTATCAGAACAAAAAGATAATGGTTTGGTTTTTTTTGGAATTTTAACAATAAACACAAAAGACAGTAATATATAATCGATTGAGATAAAACATGCTAGGGTGAGTGGTTGATTTAACCAGTTATGAATTCAGTCAAGATTTCCTTAATACTTATGAAACAATCAATTACCGCACCTCAGAATGTTCTTCCTTAAGTCCTTAAAGAAGAAACTATTAAACTACCAATTCTTATCAAATGTCCATTCAATAAATCCTTGGTTTTAATCATAAACAAAATCGAGGTTTGCGGTGATTTACAAAAGTTACTAGTCCTAGATGATGCAATTGTAAACCAAATTATGTGAAAACCCTAACAATAACAATCCTGTTATTGATAGTCATAGATCAAATTGTATTTGTCCGATACAAAAGCATAATAACATCACACAATTGAATTGAAATAAGTAACATGGTAATAAGGAAATCATTTGTTCAAATTCATAACATACGATCAAATCAGGACCACCCCCCTAACATAGGGGGTCTAGCCTCTCATAGTATTCAACGAAATCATAGTATGAAAATTAAACATTACAAAGAACTAGGAGATTTTGATCTTCAATGGTCGAGGCCCTTGAATCTCGCCGTCTTCAAATCCTTCGTAGTCGCTATCTTCTCAATACAGTGTTTTCTTTCGTACGTCAAAAAGTGTCTTCTCCTTTCTCTCCCAAGCCTTCTAATAGTTTCAGATGGATTTTCCCCAAGCAAAAAGTCCAAACTACCCTTAATGAGCAGAATAGATTCACATGGCAAAAATTGAAGTTTCTAAGTCGCGCCCATCAACACGGGCCGTGTGGATTCACACGGGTGCCCGTGTGTGCTTTCCAACATGATTATTTTCAGATTAAGTTACAGAGGCATCAACACGGGCCGTGTTCCTACACACGGGTGCCCGTGTTAACACTCTGTTTTTTTTCCTCTCCAAGCTTCCTTTGCCTGACAAACAACACGGGCCGTGTTGTTGCACACGGGTGCCCGTGTTGACCTGCTGAATCTTCATATTTTTGCCTCTCTGCGCATCCACAACTCCACTATTAGCTCTTTTAAACTTGTGCAACGACCTGTAACAATAACACTACCAAATCGAAGCATAACAGAGACCTTTTTGACATAAACATGTAATAAAATGAAATGCGATAACAAACTAACAAAACATGATAAATGACTATGAAACAACTATAAAAAAAACATAAAACTTACCAAAGTGATGAAAATATGTCAGATTAACGGTGGGAATTCAATGGAAATGGTGACCGATCAGCCTCTAGGGCTTACACCAACACACTAATGGGTCTTTATTAACCAATGGCAGAATGTCTTCACATATCAATGCAACATTTAATTTACGGTGATCTTGTTCAACGTTAGTTGCAATGCAACTGTGAGGTGGGTCTATAGAAGCTATCTCCCAAGAGTCGTTTTTCTTTTTGTAAGACGCAACCAACCGAAACTTACAAAGGGTGTTACGACATTCGATGACATACCTTCTCGAATCAGTGTGTTTCACTGTAAAATCAGCAAAGTTGTTCATGTGGAAGTTTTTGATAGCTCGCACACATTCTTCTTTGGTACGAAACATGTCTCCCATCTTTAATTCGCCTTCTGATCATGGATACGGGTTATAGAAAACACTATTGGATGTTTCATCGTCATGCAGATCCATGTTTGTCATATGTTGAGGCGAATTGTAGACATGATTATAAGGTATTGGCGGTGGTTGATTATCATCTTCAATGTCGTTGTTCAGCATGTGATCAACCTATATCTCGGTCTCCTCTTCTTCTTTATCAACGACGTTCACTTATGCTTTTGCTTATGGGTTGACGTCATCTGATCATTATGGATCAAATTCACCAGATTCATCTTGACTGGTTATTTGAGACTGCTGAGATGGTATACATGGTTGAAGAGTAATATACAACTCAATATAATTGCAGCCTGAATGTCCATGACTAACAAACATGTATTCAACATCTTCATCATCTCGTACCTTAAGCGGGAAAAACTTGCATTGACTGTTCTAAAAAAATATTGGATTTTGATACGTAATCTTTGACACAATACCCGATCCTATACAGGATTGTATTCTTTTTTTCAAATGCAAGAATGTTTCATTTCTCTTGATCGTAAGTCTAATGGTATCGGTGTTTCGAAAATAAAAACCGTATAACTCAAACTCGTATGTTTCACCATTGCAGTGAACGTTGACACTGTATTTTGGTGAATGACATTGTGAAGATGAAAACTATTTTCTTGCTGCAGATGAATGTGGGTTGAGTCTTGGATGTTGATAGTAAGACACTTAAATAGGTGAGTGATTTGTCTCACATGCAAGCTAGTGCGAAGTGATGTGCCGCACATGCAAGCTAGTCCGAAATGATGTGTCAACCATGCAAGCTACTCAGAAGTGACATATCCAGCATGCAAGAGAGAGGACAACCACGTGTCACACATGCAAACACACACTCCAAATGAATAGGCGCCTCCTTTCATTCCTTGCATATGGGCGCCAATCCATTTGGCGACACCTTGTCTTGCATGCATGCAGACCTCGAAACCAAGCAATCAGACTTAGGTGTGTCATGCATGTCCCTATGGAGCCTCCAATTCGAATGACGACACCATGTGCAAAATGCACATGGGCGCCAATTCATTTGGAGACCACATGCAAACACAATTTTCCATGCTCCAATTAATTTGCCTATAAATTCATCCACACCATCAACACTTCTTCCACACCATCACTCATTACTTCTTCTACAATTTCATCTGCAACAACTTCTTGTAGTTTCATTTGCACCAACCACTTTCATCCTCGACAAAAATGTCTATCCTCACAATGGGTGAATCGCACAGAGGAACGGTTGAAAACATATCAACTTATGTAAGCGTTTTATTGTTTTGTTATTTGTTTTAATAGAGTCCCTTCTAATAACATAACAACTTAGTAAAGTTTTTTGTTCTTTCTTTTATAGGATGTTTCAAGGTTCCGGACTCGGGTCCACGAATATGTCCACATGGACCCGATGATTCAACCTTATGTTGAACTCGCCGGTTTTGGTCATATAAGCAAGATTTTGTCTTGGTCGGTAGATAACAAATTCATTCTTGCTTTATGCGTAAGATGACGTCTCGAGACACACACATTCTGGTTCCCAACCGGTGAGTGTACCATGGCGTTAGAAGACGTATACATGGTTTTGGGATTGCCCATTGAAGGTAAGGTTGTAAATGGTAAAACCAATTATGCAAATTCAATTTGCATGGACCTCTTAGAGACTGATTGTTAGATGATAACTCAAGAGGTCAAGGTATACTTCTTTCACGCCTTAAGTCATACTATAACAGTTTATACTTAGATGAGCATTCTACCGAAGATGCTCGAATAATAAAAACTAGGTGTTAAATTATGCTTTTAATTGGTTCTTTTTATTTCCCGAAGGTAGTGGTTCTAGTATGCATATTATGTATTTACCTTTACTTAGACATGTAGATAGAATAGGAAGTTACAGTTGGGGAACTGCTTGTCTGGCCTATCTCTATAGCTCTTTGTGCAAAAACTCACACAAAGACACATCTACCTTTTCTGGATGTGTTGTTTTGCTCCAAGCATGGGGTTGGCCAAGACTACCGTCCCTAGCACCCGTCAACAACAACCCTTTCACATTCTCGTATGCACAAAAGTAAGTTGTTTAAATTACTATATATTTACTTACTTCTTTAATTATTATCTCTAACTAATATTTTTACCTTTTTGGTGCAGATGGTCTGCACGTGGTATGAGTTATAACATATGTCCTAGACACTGTATTACTCAGTATCATAATCTGTTGGATCACCTTCAACTGACAAACGTAAGGATAATAACCTCATTATTTCGTTATAATTTGTTAATTTCTTCTACCAAGATTATAATCCAAGTTACTTTCACATGTCAGTTCATTTGGCATCCATACCTAAATTTGAATCATGACCATGAGGTCAACGCTGAAGACGCGGCCGTATGGACTGCATGCACACCGATAATACGATTCATAACTATGGAGATGCACAACAGTGATTGTGTGAAGTTGCAGTTCGGTATGCCCCAAAACATCCCAGATCCCCCAGCAAGCCTAGGAGAATGACATTTGCGCAAAGTTAACGACCAATGGAACTTCAATCCATGGCAAAGCTTCGCAAGATCGGAGTTTCGCAAATGGAAGCACCGTCATGACCATGTCTTAACTGACGCAGCATGCCAAATGAAGAAAAACCAAGTCGTACTTATATGACTTGGTACAAATTGGTTGGTTTTCAGTTCATCGCCAAGGATATGTACATGTGCGACCCACGCCAATAAACTTACACACCAGACACCTCAACACCTAACCCCTAACAACATTGTCAGACCGAATACACACAACCCCTTGTCCGTCAAACTTTCCATTCCACTAACACACAAACATACAACCAAAACATGTCATACACCCAACCCTAATACCAAGAGCATACCCCATACCACCACCAACAAATTGATCACCAACCTGAGACCCAACATCGCTTCGCATCCAACACATCACCCTACAAAAGCCGCCTTAGCCAGAACACTCAACGATCATTCAACACCAACCGCTCCTCCTCCTACCATAGTCAAAAAGCCCAAACCTCATAAAACCAAAACCTCCAACAACCCTATCTCTACCAAACACCCCGACAATCTTTCCAACCTTTCCTCGACGCATCATTCACACCCATGTCTCCCTTTAACCGTCCTGGTCGCCCACCAATGTGTCAAACACAACCCAACTACTCTGGCATGGGTCATGAACTCAGCTACAACAGTACACCCTCGATGCATACTGAAGACTATGTTGATTTGTCTGACTATCTCAACAAGCCATCTCCTGTAGTTGGTAGTGATGCTCTTGGCCCTCAGACGCTCAAACACCAGTAGTGAATCATCAACGTCGGTTAGGGTCACGGGTCAGGGTAGCTAGGGGAAGTGTGACCGGAGGTCGGTTAGGTGATCCTGATCATCACCATTAGGCTTTTTTGTGTAAATGGAAAATTTTATTAATATCAATTGATCATATTTCAAAATTATGTATCACGTAGACCATTTAGCAAAAAATACTGTATTTTACACTAAGGTGTCAATCCAATTGGCGTCTTCTCTCAAGTGATACACATGGGCGCCAATTGGATTGGATAGCCAATTCAATTGGCGTCTCCATTCAATTTTTAAGAGGAGTCGCCAATTGGATTGACGTCTCCTCCTAAACGTGGGGTACTTTGCATTTTTTTTTAAATCAGGATTACTTTGAAAATTTTCTTGAAAAACATAGTTACTTTCGTAAAAAATTCCGCAAACGTAAACATCACTTACAACAAAGTTTTGAGGAAATGTGTCCAAAATTTGAATGTCAAATCAATCAACAAAACCTAGTCAATACACTATTTTCGAGAAGGATGTATTATACTAGTAATATAAACATGCAAAAACCAAAATGGAAAACATGGAATTGTCGACAAATATTGCAAAAAGAGATACAACACTTCAATGATCGACACATACCCGCAACGTAAACATCACTTTTAATGTAAGTGTATTATTAAAAATGTTACTTTAACACTACATTCATACACATACACCCTAAGTCAATGTTCACTGTTACAATAAACAATGACATTTATAATTTCAATTTTTTAAAATTTTTTTTCTCTATTAAAATTAATTTTGGTTGATAGTGTGTAAAAATTTGATTAATATACCTCTTTTACATTATTAATTTTAAATGGAAAAATCAAATTGATTAATTGAGTATAATAATTTAGTTAATATAACTTATAATTTGGTTATTAAGTGTTTGACATAAAAAATAAAACTTTATATGATAAATCAATTTTGATTAATGATATATAAGATTGATTAATATAGTTAATAATTTGGTTAATGATTTCTCAAATATAAAAAAAAAAAATCTTAAATAATAAATTAATATTTATTAATGGAATATAAAGATTTTTTTATGAATTTTATAATTGAATGTTGAAAATTGATTAATATTTTGTATTTTATTGGCAAATGATGTTTGAAAAGTGACTAATTAATTATAAATAAAATAAATAGTTAATAATATAATTTTTATGATTAATGATAAAATTTGTTAATGACACAACATTATATTTGTGTTAAAAAATTATTCAATTTTTTTTTATAAATAATATTTTTTATTAAATTGATGTCAAATTTGGAAAAATGAAGTCGTCTTTTTTCGCGTTTATTTGGTCTTTGGTTTGTTGGAGCATTTGGAATGCGAGAAATAATTTGGTTTTTAAACATTCCATTTGGAATGAGGTAGAGATTTTATTGATTATTAAATCTGTTGGGTGGGATTGGATTTCTATTTTGTCTAAGGGGAGTATAGATATTAATAGAGAATTATGGTTTGATAATCCTGCAAGTTTCATTGGATTGTAACTTTTCCCTTTGTATTGGGTTGCACCCCTTGTGCGTTTTAATACAAGTGTTTATCAAAAAAAAAAATTTGGTGTAAAATTAGCAATGATGATATATTAACCAATTTACTATTTTCTCATTTATCCCATTAAAATGTTGTATTACCTTGCAAATAACAATCAATTTAAAATATAAATGAAATATTTTTTATTAGTATATTCTAACTTATTAAATTTTATTTCATTTTTTATTCTAGTAACATTCTAGCGTCGAAAAGAAAATTGGTGATTGAAGCTACACGAATTATACCCGAGCGCATCGCACGCTCAAAGATACAACAGAGTCGCCATCGAACTTTATTTATTTCCGAAGGAAAGGGAAAACATTGATAAAACCCGGGGAAAGAGAAATGAGTAAGGAAGTCGGTTATGCAAGGGGAAGGTATTAACACCCCTAACATCCATGGTACTTCATGGGAACCGTTTTGAATGTTCTTTGCAAGAATAAGTGTTATTATCTGAAGATTACTCGCGAAAGGGTGGAAACGGGGGTTAATAGATAATTGTGGGGAAAATGAAGGTTATAAATAATTGTGCTCTCCAAGGATTTGGGCCCTCGTGCCTACGTATCCTCATTCGTGCAATGAGGAAATCAGAGCTCCGTAGTTCATGGAGCTAGGATTAATGGGTTAGTTGTTTTTAGTGGACAATATTAACATTCGCGTTCTACTGTCGACTGACTTGTATGCTCGAGCATGGGAGCTTTAAGCGTCTATCTGTTTGCAGTAGAATGGATGAACTCAGATCGCATCCTAGCAATTAGACATTGCTCGCTCGCACATGGAGGCTTAAACGTCGTTCAGGTAGAACGAAAGTAGCACGTCATTTCTTAAAAGGTTTTAAACTGAAAAGAAGCCCAAAGGCAAAACTGAGTTTGATGAGGTGAGTTTGATTTTATTCTGAAATGAGAGTCATGATTTGAATCGTACTAAAATCTATGAATGAATGTGAATACAGTGAGCAACTAGGTCATTCGTCCTGCACCCAAAGATATTTAGAATGAGGGCAGAAATTCTCTAGTCCCATTCCTTCTCCATTGCTTAAGACTCGTATCGTACAATCCTAATCGTAGGGTTAATTGTTTTTGAGTTTATTTACAAAAAGGTTTTTGTTTTACTGGGAGAATAAAGGATAGAAAGAGAAACCTGAACGGTTGGAAGTCTGATCTTCAATTTGTACTTCAATTTGTGTAGAGAGACTTATCAATTATTCGATTTAAATTGCACTAAATTCTATGAGTAGAGGCGAATACGATGAGCAAACAGGTCATTTGTCTTGCACCCAAAGATATTCAGAATGGGGGTAGGAATACTCCAGTCCCATTCCTTCTCTACTACTTAAGGCTCATGACGTGCAATTCGCATCATAATCGATGGGTGTTGAACTTAAGTCTCCTTGCAGCTTCTCATGATGGACGGTTGTCTTTGATTGATGAAGAGGCTTGTTAATCAACTTGAATTGAGTTGTGCTAAAGCCTGTGAATAAAGGTGAATACAATGAGCAAACAGGCCATTCGTCCTGCACCCAAACATATTCAGAATAGGGGTAGGAATACTCCAGTCTCATTCCTTCTCTCTTACTTAAGACTCATGGCACGTAACTTGGCTCATGATTGATAAGTTGTTGATTGTTGTCCTTTCTTTTGTTGTTTTTGCTTTTGTAGTGAGAGACTTGTCAATTGTATGGTTAGAATTGTGCTAAAGCCTATGAATAGAGGTGAATACGATGAGCGTTGGGTCATACGTCCCATACCCAAAGATATTCAGAATTGGGGTAGGAATACTCCAGTCTCACTCCTTCTCTATTGCTTAAGGCTCGTGTCACACTCTTCTAACTTTGATTTAACAAGTGTTGAAAATGCCACCATTAATGTGCTTGAATAATCCGCTGCTTGGTATAACTGAGGATGCCTTGATTGAAGATCTTGTCTTGAGGCCTTGAGCTCCACAACTTGGAAGAAAAGTCTTATTAAGTGACCAAGGGTCTTTTGGTCACTCAATTAGAATATGGGATTATACAAGTTCAAAGGATTTAATCAATCAAAATTTCTTTGGATCAATTTAATCATGGGTTTTATTTTGGTTTTTGGGGAACTAGGTTTGGATCTAATCAAAGTTAATAATTGTTAGAAACTATCCTAAGGGATCATGCGTTAGAAACTGATTGAAAATTCTAATTTAGAATTCCTAAGGGAGCATGTGCAAATTGATCAAAATATTGATTAAAAGTCCTACAATTGCAAGGAAATGATTAAAAACATATGTCACATTCTAATCCTAATGGGATCATGTCATTCTATCACTAAAACACCAAAAATATGTCCATAATGGCAAAATGGTCATTTGCTAAATATGTCAAATTTTATTCATGACCTAAAGTTGATTCTAACCTAAAGTTGAGAAATGTCAAGATTCTAAATTTAATCAAGCCTAATTGTTCATAATTAGAAAATTCTAACTAAAACCCTAATTAAAATTCTAATTAAAAGTCCTAATTAATTCTAATGAAAATTCTAATCATGAAAGATTCTAATTAACCTCGATTAAATTCTAGACTAGATTAAAATATTATTCTAAAATTCTAAATCTATTCTAACTTCTAAAATTCTAAAAGATTTATTTCCTATTCAAACATTAATCACATTCTAAAATCCTAATCAAACTAAAAACTCTATTTAATCTCGAATAATCCTAGTTACTCTTATTTAATCAAGGTTTATTGTTCCTAAAAATTCAACTAATACTAATCAATTCGACTAATCCTAATTAAAATTCCGTTACTCCAAGATTCTCGTCTTCAATGTTCAACAGCAAGCGGAAATCCAGATAAAGTCTAAACAATCTTCGTCTTTACCGTGTTCGACATCAGTGAATCGTATGGCGCATCAGAAGAAACGTGTCACAGATTGAGTCGAGATAAACTCACGGTGTTTTAACTTTGGCGCGGCGGTTCTCCGGTAATCGATACGTTGCACTGCTTTTCGAACTGGTTATGTTTCTCTTCTCTTTGTTTCACTCGTCACTTTCTGCTTCCGTTAATCGTCTTCCTCTGCTCGAGTTCTCATTCTTGGTTCTTCTGAGTTATTGCAGTGATACGCGGCCGTTGCCGATGGAGGTTGAGGATGGATGAAGGGGTGAAGGCTGCAGAACCACCAGCGAAGAACAGGGGATTGCAGGATGAATCCGGAGATGAAAGTTGCCAAACTCAGAATGGAGAACAGAGGGTTATAGAGTGAATAAAAGAGTTGAAGATCATAGATTTTACACAACTTGTTCCAGAGTGAGATGCTGAAGACGGAAATTGCCAAAAAGAGAAACTCTCTCAGAATGAGGCTAGGAGGGCTTATATAGAGCGCTTAGCCTAACCGATTCGGGCGATTCGGGGAGCCCTCGGTAAATCGGTAAGTTAGTTATTCTGTTAGGTCATTTGAAAATTATTGTGTTAATTAGTGTATGATTTAAAACCTGTTAGTAATCAGTGTTAATAGAATGTTAGACTGTTAGAAGAACTTATGATAGGATTCATTCTTCTGTTTTTCTGTTGCGATCCCCTATGAAATGAAGACCAAACGATGGAATGAAATTAAGATTTCAGTTATTGGTTAGTTACCAGTGCAGTTCTGTTAGTTGGATGGTAAGAAAAAACATTGTTTAAAATGGTTAGTAGTTTAATAGTAGTCAGTTGTGAATGGTTTTCTGTCAGGAGAGAAATTGGTTAGTGTAAAGTTTGGTTAAGTTGATTGTGTTAGAGTATTGGAATAGCTGTTAGGAAAGTCAATACAGGGAAATTAATATGCTATTGAAATGATGATTGAAATGGTTATCTGATGTAGGATGTTGCACTGTTGAAATATTGGATTGCAGGTCCGTGTTATGATTCCGGAATGCATCAACTTCTGCTGCTCGATTTGGCTTTACCGAGAGTTTTCTTGTGGGCTTGTGGTGTACATGATTTGGTACTGTTATCTTGGCTTCAAGGACTCGGTATCACACACACTAGAAACTGGTGTTGAGAACTTGTTATGAACATTTCATGGCGGTTGATATTGAGAGGGTTGGAAGAGTTATGTTCTGTCATGAGTGGTCTTGAACTGTTCTCTTTGAAGACATGTTACTAGCTAATGATGAATTAATTTGGTGTGGATGTTAATTAATATTGATTTGAATATAGAGTTTGGTTACTTAAATTATAAAACCAATTAAAGTTAATTCCGTTTGTTTTTGGATTTGCAGGGCTTACACTTTTTGAACTTCCTGTTAGAAATCCAAGGCCTGCTGCTGGTTGATTTCATTTTGTTAAAATATGCAGGTGAAAACTAGATGGAAGCGGCTTCGATGTTGACAGTGGGATTGTAAGCAAATCGAATGTCTTAGTTCCTACCTTAGTGTGACGGACTATCAACTTTGCGTTAGGATATTTGGATTTCAAATCCAAAGAAGTGTAATAGGTTTATGGGTTATTTGTAGCCAATGTAGGATTTGGTTTTGTAAATTGAATTGTTTTAGAAATTGTTCAAGGAAATGAATGATGGTTGAATTGAAATGAAACAAAGTGAATAGAAATTTAAGGTCGGTTTAAAACAGGTTTAACTTGGTTAAGTGGTTATTTGGATTGTTTAAACTGGAAATTTGTTATATAAATGAATAATGGAGATCTTATCTAAAAATCAAAATAATCAAACCAACTATAGTGAAATAAAACAGAATAAAAAATAAAAATCCAAAACCCAATTTTGATTAAGTTAATTATAATTACTTTAAGATTAGAAACCATTTAAAATAAAAAAATCAAATTGACATTAGAATCAATCTGAAAATCAATTAATCTAAAGTTTAAAAAAAAAAATTGAAATTCCACTTATAATCTGCAATTTAGACTTGATTTGAGATTTGTTAATTTGAAATTAAAAATTAGTTGAAATTAAAATTCAAGATTTAATTAAGATGAATCAAAAAATAATTTAGAATTAGAAAGAAAAAAAGAAGTTAAAAGCACCAAGATCTAAAAGGCATAGATAATGATCAATGTTATCAAAGTCAAGACAAAAACGGATTTAGGGATGAATGGTTGACTTTGGTCAACGTTGATCAAAAAGTCAATTGTTGATTGATAACCAAGAGGCATGAATTAGGATTAGTGTTAACATGAATGCTCGATACATAATGGATGAATGCAGATGAATCTCAAGTCATGGGTCAGATGAAAAAAGCAAAAATAGGGGGTAAATTTTGGGATACTACAGTGATGTGTGGTTAATATTCATCGCAGAAATTCTTCGATAATGTGTTGAAAGTCTCGAATTGATAAAGATGGGGTTACATATAAAATTAACACTCTAACGCTCAAGCCAGTAAAATCAGAGAGATGAAACATTCTAGCGTATATGAGTTGTACCTTAGTGTGACCTAAAGCCACACTTGTATATGAAAAATGGTTAAAACTACCCTTGGCTATGACAACGTCAGGTGTGGAAGATCTTTGGATGGATTCTAACGGTCGACATGAGAGGAATGCCTAGTTTTTGTGTGCAACTTCTTAGTGAGGTGATCCGCTGTCGCACGCGGATCAAAACGAGTAGTTTTTAAAAAATATAGTTTAACGGCAAATTGACTCGGATTATCGTTCTCACAAGGATTCTTGAATGAATTAACCAATGATAGTAACGATTAATGGGGTTTTGGTTGGTTTAGGATTCAATTAAAAAAATAGATTAAAATAAGTGATTATTGAAATAAGTTGTAGCAACAATTTACTGATTCGGTCTTTGCCTATCACCGATTATTGTAATTCCAACCGCAAATTAACTATTCCTATTCGATTATAATATCAACTGACAAGCGCAATTGATAGTATAAGTTGTATGTTCCTATTATCCGAATTAAGCAAACGAGATTAAGTTTCATGAATTAAGCAAACATGAATTAAACGGACTCGATAACGAATTAAGCAAACGAAATCGTGACTATAGTTAGGATCACACAATCAATCGGATTAAATCAATATAGCATATGTAAATCGGATTAAGCAAACAAAATACATATATTAATATTGAAAGGAATAAAAAACCTGAATAAGAATTACTAAAATCTCAAGGAATCGGAACCCCAAATTGTTTGGATCGATTAGTTCTTCATGAGAATTCTTCCAAAGCTTTCAAGTATTTTGTGAATCCTGATAATCCTAATGTTATGCGGCTGCTAGGTATATGGAAAACAAGGAATTTGGTTTACAACCCAACTGGATCGAAAACATAACCCAAGCCCAAAACTAATGACCCAAAACTTAAATAAAACTAATGCTTCAACTTCAACGAATTTTCTGACCCTGTTGCAGGCCGAATCAGCTTCTGACTTCTTCGTGAAAGTTGTAGATCTTTTTCTTAGTTTTCCATCGACTGATAGCACGTCTCAATCTGATACTCCTAGCTCAAAATATGATTTTTCTCGCGAAAGCTGCTAATGCTGAAAATAAACTGCGAAAAACAAATAAGTGTAAAAATAAGATAAATTATAAAAACACGTTAAAAGGGAAAAATAACCAAACTAAAACATGGAAATGCATAAGTATAAATATATAAGAATATGCATCAAAATGCACTGATCATGAGGGTACACTTGTTCTTCAATATGAGTGGGTGAAGCATTGGATTGGGCATGTGCGTTGAGTCAGTCTTATTGAGTCTTTTGGTTGAGCCAAAACAATTATCCCCAAGTCCTCGCAATCAGATATGAACCTAGGATTTTTTTTAATTATCAACATCAACCCTCAATAAATTGGTGTTGTTGCGACACTCTGGAGGAAATTATAAGAGTCTATTAAGTTAAGAAAGAGACCAATGACAACTTGAGTGGGAGCTAATGCCTTTGGTAACACGTGTATTAAATGCTTATCTTGTCACTTAAACATTTTATAATGGAAGTTTTCGACAGGGACCTAGTCCTTTGAAGTAGGGGGATGATGCCCTTAGAGTGCTTGAGTTCCATTATTAAATCGAGGCCAACTTTGGATCGTTGATTGTGTTTTTACAGTTTCTTTTATCCTTGGTCATAGTCTTTGTCCTAGAGTGTTAGTATCTATATATTCTCTGCTACATTCGAAATCTTGAAATCTTTTGTGGTTTTTAACTCACTTTCTTTGTTACAAAGTTCTTCATGAGGCTCTTGTGATCCACCTTCTTTATTCCTTGAAACTTATAGATATCTTAAGGTAATAATCTTTCTTTTTATCGTTTTAGTAGTTCATGCTTAGTCTTTGAGTATGGTTGTTATACGATTCTTGGATGCTTTTACCATGAACCCGATGGGTGATGATGAATTTAGTGACTCGTCTTACCTAAATAGGACATAAGTGATATAATTGGTAGACTTCATGGTGTTGCCCGGTAGAGTTAGGGGTCTGCGTGTGATTTTCGTAAGAACTGTAATGCTTATTGCTAAAAGAAATCCAGAGATATAAATGCATGATGTGAGAAACCATTTGGAGGTTAGGAACCTAATAACCGATATAAACACGGAGGGAGGAGGCGTCTCGTTTGGCATTGATATTAGAGAGATTTCTAAAGGAATTACTTTCCTAACTTTGCACTTGCTAAACCCAAATTATGTTGATGATTTCATGAAGAGACAAAAGGCTCACACCTAATTAGAGCACATATATGTGCTTTCGACTCACACCATTCAGATAATGAAGAAAAATGGTGGATAGAGTTACAATCAAATCCTCGTACTTATGGTTGTTCTTTTTTATCTTTTGGTTTTCAAATATTGCATAGTGGATATTTCTGATTAACCTAATGCTTGTGTGAATGAGGATCACCCAATTGATGTTTCCATCGTCAATCCAAAAATGGGTGTTAAGTAATGATGCAGCTTCAAAAAGATTACTTACTTGAATGAAGACACTGTTGCAACTTCTCAAGAATCCGGCCCCTCTAACTAAATGCTAATGGACTATATGGTGGATCTTCTTCGTGACATGATGGATAAGTTTGAGGAAATGTCGGTTAGGATTGGAAGGTTAGAATATCAGTAGACGGGAGTCGATAATGTTAGAGACATGGAAGAAGAATAAATCTATTTGTTTTGTTTATTACCTATTATCTTTTGAAACTTTGTTTGTTCTATTTTTAAAGTACTATAGTTATGTAACCTAAGACAAGTTTGAATGTTTGTGATTCATTGATTCAAGAGTGGTTCATGTGTTTATTTCCATGTCATTTCACTCTTTCTTCAAGCCGGCCTCAAGATCATTCAAGCCCTAATAATTTTTTCTTCAAGAGAGGGTCTTTCCTTCATCAGTTTGTCTTGGGATTTAAGAAAACTTCAAGTTTGTACAAAGTTGGCACAAGTTTGGTTGACCTAATTTGCAAGTATGGCTCACTTTTGGTCCAGAGCCTATAACTTCTTAAATTTTCAACCAATTAACAAGCTTCCTTGAACCAAATGTCCTTATTGAGTTCCTAAACAACTTTGATTTAAGGCTCAATCATCAATTCAACATCTAAGGATCTCAACTTTGGAAAGGGCTAAGTGGCAAAACTAGGTCAAAACCTTGTCATGACCCCTACTTGGCAGACATGTCATTTTCCGCTCAAGTACCATTTTGATCCCATTTTTTTGCATCTTATTAAGCTTATGTCAAATATCATTTGACCCAAGTTTGCCTCAAAATTCTCGACAGAATCAAAAGTTATGGTGTCATGAACTTGGGACCTCAAGATGCCCAAAGTGTGCCAAAACTGCTTGACCGAATGCATGACCTAGAATGCATGTCACGACCTTAACTTTAAACACTTGCCATTTCACCCCAAGCCTCCTTTTGAGTTGGTTCTTTTTAAATTCAATTCATTGCAATGAGATGAACATTTGGCACAAAGAAAATCAGGAAACGCATGAGGGAATCCTATTTGGCCTAAGCTAAAAAAAGATGCCATGGACTTTGCATTTCACGCATGACCTGAAACTTGCAATCACTCATGCTTCAATCTGGGACCACCGCACATGTGGAAACTTATTTCTGTTTCTCATTCATTTTAATTAATTTTGGTTCAATTTTTTTACACCAAGTCTTTACAAATATTTTGCACCGCATAAATTTTTCTCTAAATTTTTAAAATCATTTTGCATTTATTGTTATCTTTATTTCATTTTAATTTTTAATTTTGTTTTCTAATTTATTTTTTAACCATTTCAAAACATTTTTACATCCAACTTTTTAGATCCATTGATGCATAGTATTTGGGACTTTGTGTAATTTTTGCAACCACTTTTGAATCATTTTGATCATAGTTTGAGATTTTCTCTTTAATCCATTTTTAATCATATTGAAATTCAATTTTGTTTGATTTTTGATGAACTTGATGCTTTTGACTTGAGTTGTTAACTTGGTGAACAATGCTTCATCATTTCAAGTCATCCATAAGTGGACTTGAGGTTGATTCGGTCTTCTTTGTTTCGAACATGTTGATAAATGATTATTGGATCATTTTTGACACTTCGAATCAATGATAGATTATCCCTCATTGAGCCATATGTTTGGGTCCCTTGATTTACTTGATAGTAGATCCTAAGTCAAACCTTTAATTTGGTTCTCTCTTTGACTTCATCTACATTCTTCTTTTACTTTAATCTATTGTGTTCCCTGTTTTAGGAGATTAACTTTGTGTTAAGTCTCTAACATGTATGACTCATAAATTGTTATTGACCGGCCTCAGATATGTATGACTTCTACATAAGCCTACTTACAATTTCTTAACATAACGCTAAATTGTCCCAACACAATTAATTAACCACTAACTCTCACTGTTAACCATTGACTTTACTTTATTGTCATTTGATTCTTGTCATTTAAATTCAACTCATTTTACTTTTGTGTATTTACTTTATGTCTCATTCATCATCTTATTTCATACATTGCTCATAATATTTTGTCCATATTATCCTATTCATCTTGTATTTCTTATATTACGCTTGACTTGCTTGACAAACTTCAATGAATCAAAACATGATAAAATGAATTGACTTAATCTTTAAAGACCTTTTCTTGACCTGGAGTGATGGTATGCTTTGGATTGTGGACCCTAGACTTAGGCCTTAGACCCTTTGTTTGACTTGGAGTGACCTTGAACTTATGGACTTGTGGATACGTTTGTCATACCCCAAAATTCACCCTACCCCAAAATTCATCCTACTCCCAAACAACTTTCATCAGATCTATGATCCTATTACACATACATACATTCATTGCTCCATCACCATAATTACATTAACATTCATAACCAAAGGCATATTTCATGAGCTCAAGGCATGGATTTAGAAAAAAGGAAAAAAAATAGGGAAATCGATTTCCCCAATTGGGTAAATCAATTTCCACTACGCAGACAGCAAAAATAAATCTCTTTTTTTTGCACAAAAGGCATTTGGTTCCCCCCACTTACCCATTTGCTCTCCCTATAAATAGATGCAATATTCCCCCTCATTTTTCATGCTTTCTAGCCCCCCAAAATTCTGAAAAAATATCATCCAACCCCCCTTTTCTCCAAACCTAAATCAAGACCAAAAAATCTTTCTCTCTCCAAAAGTCACCCCCGCCAACTTTTTTTCCATTTCACATTTTTTTCCTCAAAATTTCTCACTCTCTAACACTCATAACTCATCCCCTTTACTAAGCTTTCACCATAAATATTTTCATCCCAAACCCCTTGCTTCACATTCAAGCTCAACACCATTTCAACCTAGATTTTTTCAGTTTTTTTGGGTAATGATTTTAGCTTAAAATTTTTAAGTTTTTGGTTTTGTTTTTTGATTAAAAATAGTTTCTTGTTCTTCGTTGGTATTTTGAGATGGTTTAGATTCAAGCTTGCAAAAATGATTAACTTTGGTTTACTCACTTTTTTTTGAGATTTTTTGCTCTTACTATCTTTTTGTTCACCTTTTTGTGGTTGCTTTGTGTGTGTTATCATTTTCTTTTATTGTGGACTTGTTGTTGTATTTGTTTGGTTGATGAGGTCTATTAGATCATGACCATGATTATTTAGAGTTGATTAAATCTTTAATGTTTCAAACCTATTAATGGTTGATTAATAGATCATTCATGATACTTTGAGGCATTGATTGATTGCTTCTATTTTAACCATATTTGAGTCATTTTATGCATAGATGAAACTATGTCTTTACATTAACTTGCTAATCCATTTGCTTATTATTACTAACTACTAATTACTAACTCCTAACATTTATATTATTGCATTTTAATTCCTTGCAATTTATTTTATTGTTCATTTTATTTCATTTACTTTATGTTTATCTTCACTAACTACTAACTCCTAACATTTATATTATTGCACTTTATTTTTTTTGCAATTTATTTTATTGTTCACTTTATTGCAAGTATTTTATGTTTATGTTTATTGTTATCTAACTATATCATTTACATTATGCTAATTTATTTACTACCTTATTATCATGCTAAATAAATGAGGAGTAAAAATAAAAGGAAGAGAACAAATCATATTCTTTTTTTAAAAAACATTAATAGATGGACTTAAGGTTGCATAACTTTCTTTGTTATAAATCTATTGTTAGTTGATTTTTTAATCATCTTCAGTACTTTGCATCAATGATAATCTATCCCTTAATGTGTCATATTTTGAGTCTTTTTGATCTATGAAAAATAATCATCAAAATATTAATTTTTGTACATGTTACTAACAACTAATTATACTTCATTAATTTTGTTTATCATTAACCTTTGTTATTGTGATTTTAGTATTATTGACTTATTATTTGTTTTATATCTTTATATCCACTAACCATTATTATTGTGATATTGTTATTCTTTATCTTGTAATTTACTTTTATGTCATTACCTTGTAATTTACATTCAAGTACTCATCATCCTCATCATTGTATAAATTCATCATGCATATTTATTTACTTGATATTTATTTTATTGTCATCAAACATTAAACACAACAAAATCATGATAAAATGATAAGACAAAAAATATTCACTTCACTCTTAATCAACTTGGACTTAGAAGATTTCATCTTAGGACCTTTGCTTGGAGGCCTTTTCATTACTCTTTGTGACACTTTGTAAATGTTGGATTTTATTTGTAATTTACATGCATGTTGTAAAAATGGCATCATGGCACCACCTTAGGGGGACATGTTTGTAAGACCATTATCCTTTGCTTAGCTTAGGTTACTTTTGCACACAAAAGGCTTTCTCTTGGACTATCTTACAATGAGACCCTTTAGTTTCTTGTTGGTTACTTTGTATTCATGTTGCATAAACCAAATTTCATAATCAAGATAAAATAAACCCTTGATTCAACGTCAAGTGGCATTTTCATAGTCAAATTCAAAACATTTAATAATTACGATTATTATTGTGCGCCACGAGCCTTAAGTGGTGGAGAATGAGTAAGAATGGAGTATTCCTACCCTTACTCTAATTATTTTGGACGCAAGACGCTTGACTTGTTATCTAGAATAATCACCTCCGCCCATAGACTTTAGTACAATATAATCACAAACACTCATTTCATAAAACCCTTATTCAAGGTAAAAATAATACAACTCATCAAACTCATTTTTTGTGCCTTAGGGCATCATTCCAAAAACCCTTTTCTGAAAGGTAAAATCAACCAACACACTAACATTTTCTACTCCAAACTATGGAGCTCTGATTCCTCATCCCCGAATAAGTGATACGTAGGCACAAGGGCCCCAATCCTTGCCGAGCACTATAATAACAAATCCCCCCCCCCCTTTTTCCACACACTTTCTTTTGAAAATAAAACAATGATAGATAAATCCCATGTATGTAAAACAACCCAAATGGTTCCCATGGAGTACCATGGACGTAAGGGGTGCTAATACCTTCCCCTTACGTAACCGACTTCCGAACCCAAACTCGGTTGCGAGACCGATTCCTTATTCTCTTTTAGCGCTTCCCGTGCGCATCTCCTTTCCGGGGGTTTTATCGACTAGTTCCCCTCTCCTCTCCGATAGAGGTAAACTAAATAAAATTCGGTGGTGACTCTTCTGACTTTGCCTCTCTTTGACATCTCTTTAGTCCCGGTTTCATTATCGTGAAATCCCGGTAGCGACAGCTGGGGACTCTGCTGGGGTTAATTCCCTAAGCAAGTTTATCCTAGTTTGGGTTGTTTCTATTTTACATATGTGGAGAATTATCTATTATCTATTTTTTCCTGTATATATTGCTTTTGTTGCTAACCTGTACATATTTCTTTGTTTGCATGTTGCTCCGAAACTTTGGCTCTGTGACGAAGAATTTTTGGAAGCGATAATGATTGCAAAGAAAAAACCTTGTGTGAAAGACTCCTCACCCGAGTCTGAGAGTTTTTGCTTGAGGTAGGAGAGGTTGAGTAGTATTGGTCCGCGAGGTGCCTTCCTCGTTAGAGTCGTACGAGAACCTCACTTAGTGGTAGATTCTCTTAAGAGGATTGCTGACCGTCGTGCTTTCAGCGTAAGCATCTTTTCTTTTACTAGAATTAATGACCCTAAGACCCCTTTTAGAACCTTTAAACTATGGCTACCCTAGACTGATGTTCGCGTAGTATAGGCAACCGCGGTGCCTTCCTCGTAAGGATCGATACGAAGATCTCACTTAGAGTAGATGACTTTGATGGAGCAATCGCCTGGCAAGTAAATTGACATAAGCGGCTGACAGTCAAGGAAGTCCATGACTCTAGGGGCAGTGTCTTACACCCAATTTTCCAAAAGCCTTAGATCACACAAAGCGAGAACCTTGGTTTACTAAGCAGTCATTATTGACTCTATGCCTCGTCACGATGGTCCAAAACCATGAACCCATGCCTAAAATTCCGTGGAAATAATAAACCAATCATTCATTCATACATTCATTCATCATCAATATAATAAGCAAAGCTCTTAAAATCTCTGTTTGTTCGAATGCATAATTATAAGACTATTTTCCGACACAATCATGGATACTTCAGCAAGGAAAAGCACCTCTACTTTCCGCTTCAAGAGTCCCGACATCAGTTCATTAAAGGTCCTCTGCTCAAAGGTCGTAGCTCTCAACGACAACAAGTTTAGAGCCAATTTTGGGAACATCATAGATCTTCTAACCGAGCAGGTTGAATATGGTGTTATCACTACAATGTCTCAATACTATGATGTCCCTTTAAGATGCTTCACTTTCCCCGACTTCCAAATCACTCCAACCTTGGAAGACCTCGAGAGACTCCTCAATCAATCGATCAAAGAATATAGCTATTTCCCGAAGTTGGAAGAAAGCTTCTGTTTGACCGAGCTCTCACTCACCTTGGGATGAGAAGAAGGGAGGTACTTTCCTTTGTTACACTCATATGCTACATCTTTGGATGAGGGCCCGCATGCCTCAAATTGGACCCTTCGCCAAAAATAAACTGACATGGCCGCAAAGGTTCGCATCTCTCTCTGCCAACTCAATCCCATGGTACAAGAGGGAATGGGATACAAAGGACATCATCGCAAGATGTGGAGAGTTCTCTAACGTACCCTTAATAGGAATGCAAGGTTGCATCAACTACAACCCTGCTATACTCAAGAGACAACTAGGGTACCCCATGACGAGGCCCCCCGAGGAAAGAGATTTCATTCCATTTGTCATTAATACCGTGGATCCGCTTGATTCAAACGTGAAAAGAGTGAGAAAAGCTTGGACAAGCATAGTCCGTGTTGACCATGAATGGGGTAAGAAAAACATCCAGCTAAGGAACCCTACTATGTGTGGGTAAAAGAGGGGGCTAAGGTTGTTAAGATGTCGTTTCTGTTTGATCCTTCTTCATTCTCGTTGATGCCCGAGCCCGAGCCTATCCTACAAGAGGACATGGACAAACTTACCAACCAAATCAAAGAGCTCGAGTTGGAAACACTCAACTACGATTCCAACTCAATCGTGCCAAGGAACGTAACCACGTCTTGGACGATAAGGGTAAGCAAGTCTGTGAAAAATTTGAAGATAGCAAGAAAAGGCTCTGATTATCCGAGGGACAAAGAGTTTGGGTTGGTGGAGCTCTACAAAGAGCTAATTCTGAGCTAGACTTCTGCAACGAAGAGTTGGATCGAGCGTCCCGAATTATCAAGGACCTTGAAAATACTGTCAAGAGGTCTAATGCCATGAAGAAAGAAGTGAGGGAAGATTAAGAGGCCCAGATTATCGAACTAAGGACCACTCTAAAAGAATATAAGGACTTTCTAGCCAAGGAGCAACTAGAGAAAGAAAAGATTCATCGAAGCTTCATGTGTGAGCAGTTCAACCTTGGACGAGCTTGCGAGAAGATCAAGAACTTGAAGATAGGAATCTATAACCAAGCCTATGTAGAGTTACAAAACAACAGTAGACATTGGGAGGAGCGTTGTCATGGATTCGAAGCTGCCATTGCTCAAAGGGATGAAATCATTCATAATCTCCAAGCCCTTTATGAAGAATGGAGGGACAAGTACACCAACATGACGGTATTAACTAACTATACCCTTCAAGACTTTCCCGACAAGTTGAAAGAGGCGGATCTGATCATGTGCCCAGATAATACCCCCGAAGAGGTCTACCACTTTGTCAAGTTCTGCAAGAGGACGATGGCCGAACTCATCACCGACATTGGGGCTCTCCGCAAGTCTCAAGGGGTCACTTTTAGGGTGGATATCTAGTTGGTTTATTTACTTCCATTACCTGTATTTTGCCACTTCTATGTATTGCAGTATATTTTCCCTTCAAAGGATGAATAAAAGTTGTGATTTTCTCTATTGTGTTTTCCTTTATTTATGATTGTGAACGTGAATCATCAATTAGTTTTTGCAATGAATAAACACGAATAACTAGAAAGAGCTTTGCTTTAACACAAAAAAATTCATGCATCATTTGCATCTTTCGAAACACAAAAACATAAAAAAAAATCATCCATCCATCCTTTTTTTGACCATAACCACTCTCCAAAGCTGACTTTTCTACGATACACGAGGACATCGACAAGCTGTCATGGATCAACTTCAAGAGAACCAAGTTGTCCTTCAGGAAGAAGTATCCCAGATGCGGTCCCAAATGCGGCAGTTGATGGAGACTATTCAAGCAGTCGCAAGAGGTCAAGAGGTTATGGCAAAAATGCAAGAATAAATGAACCAATGTGCCAGTACTACCAATCCTCATGTAAGACCCCAATTTTGACCCTAAGATCCCTCATGAAATTTCATCATATGCATTAGCATTGGGATCATACTTTGGCATCCTCCTTACCCCTCTCTCATTGGGTTTGTTTTGGGAGAGATCACCAAGCACCATGTGATTGTATCATACTTGTATATTATCATTTTACTAACCAAAATACCAAAAATATGTCTTTGCATTTGCCTATTTCTTTATAGGTAGGGTATGATCCTCTTCGATATATCAAGGGTTTGAGGCCCTCATGACTAAAAGCACAACCATGGATTGACCCACAAATGTTTCAAAGCATCACATATGAGTCCCAATGATCACTACATGTCATATTGATCAAGTTTTTTTCAAGATTTTGGAGGTGATTTGCCTTGGAAACCCTAGTTTGACTAGGTATCTTGAGTAACTTCTCCAACAAGCTATCTCACCAATTGATCAAATTTCTCAAGGTACACTTCAAAATTCATCATCTTGTGCATATATGATCTACCATGAGCCTAAAAAGTCAAGAGAATTGAAGGTTAACAAGTTGGTTGATGGTGGTTGGTCAGATGAATTCATCTGATCAAACCTGGGTCTCCCTAGACCCTATCTCCTACAATTTTCACCATATGGAAATGATTCCAAGAGCTAAATTACTCTAAATGACATTCCAAACAACTTTCACGTTGATCCCTAGAGCTAGTTTTGCTTTGAAAATCATTTTCTATGTTGAAACATTATAGATCATTTTGTCTAAACCCTAATTTGAAAGTCAACTTCCCAAGGCCATAACTTGCTCAATTTTTATGAGATGAAAGATTTCCAAGTTTCACAATAAAATTCAAGATATCTACTTCAACCTTTATATTTTGAGTAAGAGCTAATTCAACTTTTATGAGCATGTGATATGAGGATATATTATAGGTCATTTTTTTCCCTATACCATTGAACAAGTGATTTTCCTCAACTTCAAAAATGCATAACTCTACCATTATAAATCCAAATGACATGAAATTGGTTACCATTTTGAAGTTCTTTGAAATAGATACAACTTTTATGAAGAGACTTTTCTCATTTAAAGCTCACATAGAAAGGTAAGCAAGGTGGAATATTGAGATATATGGCTTGACACTTAGAAAACAATTCAACATGTTGAAATTTCCAAACTTCCACCTCAAAATTCACCATGATCCAAGTTCCAAATGAAAAACTGTCCAACATCAAAGTTGTTCCCCTTGATCTAAGCTTTCCAAAGAACCCAAGTTCATGCATTTTGGATAAAGTTTGCTTGGGTTGCGCATGGCTTTAACAGGTATGTATGATTGGAGGAAATCAAATGCCAAAAATCACATTTCACATTGCCTTAACATCCAAGCCTCATTTGAACTTCATAATGATTGTACATGGATCAAATTGGATTGCTTCATGGGCATGTACACGCCCATGCAAGCTTATGCATGAAATGTCCAAATTTAGCAATTTTTCAAGTGTGCAAATATTAGTCCCAATTGTTATAAATACAGGCCCTTGGAGCTCAATTAAAACACACCTTGTGCGCCAGCTTTGCCCCCCAATTGAAACCCTCACCATTCAAAGGAAAACCTGAGAATTTTCAACTTGAAAATTGAGTTTGAATCTCACTGTTTGGAGATTCAGAAACTCCAGGATCCAAAGCTTTGTACCATTACCAAACCTCTCCTGCAAGCTTCTGAAGTGTGATCAGATCAAGGTTGAAGCAAGCAAGATCCATTTTTGCACAACATTGAAGGTAAATTTCAGAAAACTTCATCTCTTCGATTCTCACTCAATTCTCATTAATTCTCTTGGATCTTTGGTTGTCTGAAGTCCTACCAATATAGGCAAGAAGATTGAGTTGCTTTGAGGTCAAATCGAAGCAACTCAGTTGTCACACCTCGAAATTCAACTCCTCATATCTTTTTATATATTTGGAGTTAGTTGAAATTGAGGTCAGATTCGTGCTCTACGCCATTTTTTATTTCAGATCATGTCCTTCTTTTTTATTTTGGTGATGGTTGAGGGTGGACCAGTCCGGTGAGGTCCACCGGAGAAGAAGACCGGAGCTCTGGCTCCGGCGGTGTGTTGGCACGTCTCCAGATCACAGGATCCATTTGAAATGTTTTAATCTTAGGCGTTGGTTTTGAATACCACGCGTGTGGCGCGCTGACTAAGTTCCACCATGAAACGCGCGTTTCCATCCACTTGATCTGCCACCTCAACTCATGAGGGAGATCAAGTGGCTCAAGTTTTTTTAATTTTTTTAATTTTTGTTTTAATTCATTTGATTTTCATTAATTCATATTAATTTTAATATTGATCCAAAAAATATGAGAGTTTCACCAAAAAAATTTAAATAAATTCCTCTTTCATATTATAAATTAAAATTATTAATATTTTTCATGATTTAATTGATTTTATGATTATTTTTAAGTGTTTAAAAATACTTTTAAGTCTTTAAAAATTAAGAAAATTTTTCTCGAAGGTCCTTTGACCTTATTTGACCTATGATAAATATCATGGCCATTTCTTTGGTGTTTTGATGAGATTTTAGGAATTTGACAAACCATATTTAATTTAAATGCATTATTTTAGTATTTTTTTAAATTGAATAAATGCCAAATAATTGTGTTGACCTCTTGTGATGGTTTGTGTAAGTTTGACTTATGTTGTTGGGCCTTGGTCAAGGTTGATTTTACTTTGCTAGATTAATATCATTGGATTTAGGGGATTGATGGAAAGTACATTCCATCTCCCAAAATGAATGAATGATATTAATTTGGTAAAAGTTCTCCTTTGACCAATTTGAGTTATGATCCATTTCCCTTCCTCTTCATCTAATTCCCCTTCTTTATGCATTCATTTCATTTGGTCTATGATGTCTCTAAATCCTAAGGCTAGTTGATTGAAAAATTAACATAAATATGGATGAGATTAGGCCACCTCTTTTGCATATTCTTTTTGTGTGTGGTATGTTTCATGAGCATAGTCCATTATACTATGTCTCTAACATGCATTAACACCAAAATTCTATTGCCCGGTCTCAAATAGTTGTTACTTCTACATAAGTCCAATTACGATTGCTTAACATAATGCTAAATTTTTGACACAAAAGGCATATCATTCTAGTTAGTGAGATTGTAAGTATCCCCTCTTTCATGGTATTGTGTGGAAACTTGGCCTTTTTTCCTTCCTTTAGAAGATGTCTTGGCTCAAGGATCCATGCTTGTGATAAGTGGGTTGAGTGTTCTCCAAAGAATGACTTAAAACAAAAACGTAAAAGCAAAACAATATTTACTTCTAACTCATTAACAACTAACATTTAATTTCAAGTCATTTACTTTAATGCCATTTAATTTCAAGTCTATATTCATTTGCCATTATCCATACCATTCTAATTGTTTATGTTAATGCCATTTTCACTTTGCCCATTTGGACCATATTGTGTGATATATTTTGTTTGTGTATATTTTGTTTGTTTGTGTGGTATTTGACCATTAATGTACATAATAACAACAAAAACCCTAAAAAAAATTGAGTGGACTGTTGACTTGATCTTGGACAATGGGACTTAGAATTTAGGCAACATTCATATGCTAAAGGACTTGGCCAATGCCAACTGTTGTGAAACCTAGTGCTTGCAATTTGAAACTTCATCTGATACATCTTTGAAGATCCCTTTGAGTTCATCTACAACATGATCATTATGAAGCTGTTATTTTGAACTTGTGACTTGTGAAATTCATCTGCTACATGGGCAAATTTGAAGAAGATCATGGAGTGGCTAAGGCTTGGATGGGGCTATCTTTATTTGATGCCTTGCTCTTCAAGATTAATATTGTATGCATTGTTTATGGCTTAATTCTAATATCCAAGGGAATTTGGGGTTTCTATATGACATTCTTGTCAATTGGATTGCTACCCATTGGTCAGATCTTTTCAACTCTTAACTTTTAATTTTGTGCATAAGATTAGTCTCTTCATTTCCTCCCCACTTATTTAATTTCAAAATCTCTCCCTCCTTTTAAAAATTCTTCTTTGCTTGAACTAGTTTTGTTCTAAACTTTGACCACTTTGCAAACTAGAAACTTTGGCCTTATGCCATTGTATTTTCAAACTTCTTTTCTTGATCAAACTTGTAAATAGACTTAATTATACTTGACCTAAACTTTTAAAAAGCCAAAAATAACTAACTCATTCAAACCTTTTTTATGCCTTTGTGCCTTTCAAACTTAATTTTTGTTAAAAGCAATGCATCCACTTTGAAATTTGTATCACGAACTACGAGGTTTTGATCCCTCATTTTTTATGTTGGTACGTAGGCACAAGTTCGAAGGTCTTGTCAAATACAAAAATATAATTACTGAATTCTTTTCTCATCCCCCCATTCCATTTGTTTGTAAACATCATTTTGTACAAAATACATATGTACACAAAAAATGGCTCCCTAGGAGTACCTAGGACACTTTGGGTGCTAACACATTCCCTCTGTGTAACCAACCCTCTTACCTGTAATCTCTGATATTTTATTAGTTTTGATTTGAAAACTTCTTACTTTTGGGTTTTGTTCGTACTTTTCCCCTTTCCCTGGGAAACAATAAAAGCGCGGTGGCGACTCTTGTTATTTGATGTCTAGCTTATCCATAACTTGATGATCATGAATTTACCGCTGCACCTCCTACCCCTCCAACGGTCGAGACTCTGACTCCAGTTAATCCTCCAATTAACATTAATGCACCCGATGGTGTTCCAAACGATAATCCTCGTCCTCATGTTTTTGAGATAGACGACCAACACGATGCATTCTTCATTCCAAGGGATGCTTCTCAGGATGACGCCTACGGTTCAGCAACCAACGAGGTGGAGAGGAAGGTAAAGGCTATCGAGAAAAAGCTCAAGGCAATGGGGAACACTGATGTTTTGGGCCTTGATGCGGCAGAAATGTGTCTGGTACCTGGAGTCATCATTCCAACCAAGTTCGAAGTTCCGGACTTTGAAAAATATAAGGGAAATAACGACCCTAGGACGCACATTAGGGCATACTACCGAAAGATGGCTGCTTATTCCAGCGATGATCAACTTTTAATGCATTTTTTCCAAGATTCCCTCAGCGGGGCATCTTTGGATTGGTATATGCAACTTGAGGGAAACCATATTCACACATGGAGGGAAATGGCCTAGGCATTCCTCAAGCACTATCAGTACAACACTGATACGACACCTAATCGCATGTAGTTACAAAATCTGACTCAGAGGTCTGAGGATTCCTTCAAAGAGTATGCCCAACGGTGGAGGGAATTAGCTGCTAGGGTACAACCCCCATTGCTAGAAAGAGAACTGGTAGACATGTTTATGGGAAAACTGTAAGGTCCATACCTTGACAGAATGGTAGGTAGCACCTCTTCGAGCTTTTCAGACATGGTCTTAGCCGGTGAAAGAATAGAAAATATGATTAAAATGGGAAAGATCCAGAACTCTGCCAGTACTTCCAGTGCATCGAAGAAACCTTTTGTTCCCTATGGTAAAAAACGAGAAGGCGAGACCAATGCCACCTTTATCATTCGAACAAGAAATGCCTCTTACCCACAAGTAGCCTTCATATCTCCCGTCCAACCAAGTTAACAACAACCATTTACAATTCCTGTCCAAACTCAACAACAGCAACGCTACCAACAACAACAATAACAACGGTATCAACAACAACCGCAACATCAATAACAATAGTATCAACAACAACAACAAAGGATGCAAAGACCCGAGAGAAGATTTGACACGGTTCTTATGCCGTATAGCCACATTCTACCATATTTATTAAGGGGATCACTTGTACAACTAAGGTAGTTAGGACCCCCACTAGCGGTTCTTCCTCCCAGTTATGATGCAAATGCTCGCTGTGAATTTCATTCTGGCGCTCCTGGGTATTCGATCGAGAATTGTAAAGCATTAAAGTACAAGGTTCAATATCTTATTAATTCTAAGGCAATCATGTTCGCCCCCAAGGGGCCGAATGTAAATAATAACCCGATGCCCCCTCACAACAATACAGCCGTGAATATGATGGGAGCTGAGAATGGAAGGAGATTGATGTCCTGTATGGATGAGTTAAAAACACCACTCATCGAGATCAAGAATGCTTTAATGAGGGATAATGCCTTTCCCATTTGTAGTAATGATTGTGAAAACTGTCTGATTAACCCGCAACAGCGTAGGACGTTGAAGTCTGTCATACAACAATTAATGGACCAAGGGATCTTGGTAGTAGACTGCCCATCCACAAAAGAAGATGTGTCTACCCTCGAGATACCATACGACGAAGTCCCTCCTCTACAAATTCCATATAACTTCTCTCAGTTAACTCTGTCAACAAATCATGTTACTCTGATCATGATAACGGTTCCCACACCATTCCCGTATGTTGACACCAAGGCAGTCCCATTGGTGTATGACACCTCAGTCTATATTCATGGCCTGAAAATTCAAGAAGAATCGTTGGAGTCTAGTGATCCAATGATCAATATCACCGGCACTGGCGGAATTTAAAGAAGTGGAAGGATATTTGCACCGACACTCACTCCAATTGGAACTATCAATCCTTCAAGTTCAGATAAAGGCAAACAAATTGATGGCGTTAATCAAAGACAAGACCCTGTACCTTCCAATGAAGTAGACGAGTTCTTACGCATTATTAAGAAGAGCGATTATCGAGTAGTTGATCAGCTTAACCAGACACCCTTGAAGATCTCAATGTTGTCTTTATTAATGTACTCGGAGGCCCATAGGGATGCTTTGGTAAAATTTCTGAGGACATCGTACGTACCGCAAGAGATCTCTGTTTGTCAGTTTGAAGGGGTAGTTAACAATATCGCTACTAGCTTAAGCTTGGGTTTCAGTGATGAAGAGCTTCTCGCCGAGGGGAGGAATCATAACAAGTCTCTCCATATTTCTATTAAGTGTGTGGACACAGTCCTATCAAGAGTTTTGGTAGACATTGGGTCTTCCCTCAATGTGATGCCTAAGAGCTCATTTGATAAACTAACCGTTGAAGGACTCGTAATGAAGTCGAGTGAGCTTATAGTAAGAGAATTTGACGGGACTAGAAGGACTGTAATCGGTGAGGTGAATTTGCCTATGAAGATTGGTCCCCATACTTTCCTTATCACTTTCTTCGTAATGGACATCTATCCAGCCTACAATTGTCTACTTGGGAGGCCTTGGATCTATTCAGCTGGTGCAATCACTTCAATGCTCCACCAAAAATTGAAATTCTTAGCTGATGATAAACTAGTTGTTGTCGAGGGTGAGGAGGACATTGTGGTAAGTCACCTCGCGTCTTTTCGATACGTTGAAGGAGAAGGGGAGATGAGGGAAGTCCCATTCCAATCTTTTGAAGTTATCAATGTTGAAATGGTTTGCCCAGCAAAGGATGAATCAAAAGATGCCGAATATCCAATGGCATCTCTTAAGGATGCCCTAGCCATCATAAAGGATGGACACCCCCAAGGATGGGGAAGATTGCTTGAACTTCCTGCCAATAAGGACCGTACCGGTTTAGGATACAACTCCCATAATCTGAAGAAGCCTGTGCCGATAGCTACATGGGGATCAGTGCTCCCGTTATCCGAAAACTTCTCGAGCGTCGGTTACCTTGATGACAACCGTATCTATGTTGTGGAAGAAGAAGGTGCTGGGTTGATCTTCACAAAGACTGATGGAAAGGGTGTCACCAAATGGACCGAAATTGAAATACCTAAAGTGACCTTGATTGAAATGCAATTCCCAATGTTGTTTTCCTTCCTTTTTATCAAAAGAACATGTGTCAAGCCCAAGGCATGAGGGAATAATTTGTAGGGCCTCATCAAATTTCCTTATTAATCATTAACGAAAAAGGTTCATGTTTGCAATCAATTTTGAGATCCTTGCATTTCATTTATTTATTTCACCTTTTTCAAAATGGCATTTTTTTTAAAATTCTTTTCAAATCAGCCTTTCTTTCATATCAATAAAAGTGTGGACCTTAAATCATGCAGATCATCCTCGACAACCATCAATGACAAATTTGCTACGGTCTCATATGACTTTGACAACCCAATTAATCAAGACCATGAAGAGTGTGAGGCAGAGGCTGAACTCCCCAAAGAATTGGCAAGGCTGCTCAAGCAAGAGGAAAAAGTCATCTAGCCGCACGAAGAATCAGTGGAAGTGATTAACCTTGGGACAGATGAGGAAGCGAAAGAAGTCCGAGTTGGCTTTGCTCTATAAGATGAGGTGAAGGCAAAATTTATTGAGCTCTTGAAGGAATACAAAGATGTGTTTGCATGGTCATACCAAGATATGCCCGACCTCGATACTGACATTGTGGTCCACCATCTACCCCTTAAAAAGAATGCCCTCCAATAAAGCAAACGCTACGAAGGACCCGTCCCGATATGGCTATGAAAATCAATGAGAAGGTACAAAAGCAACTCAACACCGGCTTTCTAGTGGTCTCCAATTATCCTCAATGGATAGCTAACATTATGTATGTACTTAAGAAGGATGGCAAAGTAAGAATGTGCATAGATTATAGAGATCTAAATAGAGCAAGTCCCAAAGATGACTTTCCACTACCACACATTGACGTGCTAGTAGATAATACCATTCAGTTCTCTGTTTTCTCTTTTGTCGATGGTTTCTCCGATTATAACTAGATTCACATGGCTCAAGAAGATATGGAGAAAACCATTTTCATAACACCATGGGGCACCTTCTGCTACAAGGTGATGCCTTTTGGATTGAAGAACACCAGCGCCATATACCAACGAGACATGGTCACTCTCTTTCACGATATGATCCATAAAGAGATTGAGGTCTACGTCAACGACATGATAGCCAAGTATCAAACCGAAGAAGAACACCTTGTCAATCTAGAAAAGCTATTTGAGAGGCTGAGGAAGTTCAAATTGAGGCTTAATCCCAACAAATGCACATTTGGGGTAAGATCCGACAAATTGCTAGGTTTTATTGTCAATCAACGTGGCATTGAAGTAGATCCCAAGAAAGTAAAGGCCATACAAGCTATGCCTGCACCCAAAACCGAGAAGGAAGTCCGAGGATTCCTAGGTAGATTGAACTACATTTCTAGGTTCATATCTCACCTCACTGCCACTTGTGATCCAATCTTCAAACTTCTTCGAAAGGATCGAGCCATCATTTGGAACGATGATTGCCAAGACGCATTTGAGAAAATAAAGGAATATTTGCAAGAATCTCCTGTGTTGATGCCTCATGTACCTGGTACACCATTAATTATGTACCTCACTGTTCTCGAAGGATCAATGGGTTGTGTCCTCGGCCAACATGACGAGACTGGTAAAAAAGAGCATGCAATATACTAGTTGAGTAAGAAGTTCACTGGTTGCGAGAATATGTATTCGATGCTTGAAAAGACTTGTTGCGCATTAGCATGGGCTGCCAAACGTTTAAGACAGTACATGCTCACTCAGAAGACATTGCTGATCTCTAAGATGGATCCTGTCAAATACATCTTTGAGAATCCGGCTCTAACCGGTAGAGTAGCCCGATGGAAAATGGCTTTAATCGAGTACGATATCCAACATGTCACTCAAAAGGCCATCAAAGAGAGTGTATTGTCTGATTATCTTGCACAACAGCCCTTGGAGGACTACCGGTCTATGCATTTTGAATTCCCCGACGAGGATATCATGTTGATTAGGGATTGTAACATCCCCGGTCCCGAGGAAGGACCCGAGCCTGGATCCCGATGGACCATGGTTTTTGATGGAGCTTCTAATGCTCATGGCAATGGAGTTAGGCAGTAATCACTTTTCCAACTAATTTCCACCTCCCCTTCACCACCCGATTATGTTTTGAATGTACAAACAATATGGCCGAATACGAGGATTGTATATTTGGCATTGAAGCTGCTATCGATCTTAGAATCAAAATCCTGGAAGTCTATGGAGATTCGGCCTTGGTAATCAGTCAAGTCAAAGGAGATTGGGATACTAGAGATCATAAGCTCATTCCTTACAAAGAGCATGCCTTGAAACTAGTCCCCTACTTCGATGAAATTATATTCCACTACATCCCTCGAGAAGAGAATCAACTAGTTGATGCTTTGGTAACTTTGGCGTCCATGTTTAAAGTTAAGTGGAAGAACGAAGCGCCGTCCTTTCACTTGAACTACTTGGACGAACCTGCTTACTGTCTGGCAGCAAAAGACGAAGCTGACGGTCATCCTTGGTTCTATGACATCATGAAATTCTTAGAGAACCAAGAGTATCATGCGGACGCGTCTATCACCGACAATAAGTATCTTCGAAAACTATCATCCAAATTCTTCTTAAATGGAGGGGTAGTATACAAGAGAAATTATGATTCGGTTTTGCTTAGATGTGTGAACAAGCAAGAAGCAAACAAAATTGTAATGGAAAATCATGAAGGATCCTTTAGGACGCACGCCAGTGGGAGCACTATGGTAAAGAAAATTTTAAGGGTCGGATACTACTGGATGACTATGGAGATTGACTGTCATCGCCACGTCCAAACCTTCCACAAGTTCCAGATCTACGCCGATAAAATCCATGTGTCGCCAGCGCCTTTCAATGTCCTAACATCACCTTTCCTTTTCGCCATGTGGGGCATTAACGTGATCGGACGCATAGAGCCAACTGCCTCGAATGGACATCGCTTCATCCTTGTAGCCATTGACTATTTCACAAAATGGGTAGAAGCAGCCTCGTACGCCAATGTTACCAGACAAGTGGTGACTCGATTCCTTAGGAAAGAAATCATATGCCGTTATGGGGTCCCTAACAAGATCATTATTGATAATGGATCTAACCTCAATAATAAAATGATGAAATAACTATGCCAAAATTTCAAGATCGACCACCACAACTCATCGCCTTATAGGCCTAAGATGAATGGCGCTGTTGAGGCAGCTAACAAAAACATCAAGAAGATCGTGCAAAAGATGGTGGAAACCTACAAATATTGGCACGAAATGCTCCCATTCGCATTACACGGTTATCGTACTTCCGTACGCACTTCCACTGGGGCAACTCCCTTCTCCCTTGTGTACGGCATGGATACAGTCTTACCAGTCGAAGTCGAGATTCCTTCCTTAAGGATTTTGACAGATGTTAAGCTTGATGAGTCTGAGTGGGTACAAGCTCGATTTGACCAACTAAACCTCATTGATGAGAAGCGCTTAGCATCCATCTTCCATGGCCAACTCTATCAAAAGCGCATCAATATAGCACATGACAAAAAGGTTTTTCCCCGCAGCCTAAAGGCCGGAGACCTCGTATTGAAGAAGATTCTTCCAATCCATACTGACCCAATGGAAAAATGGACGCCAAACTACGAAGACCCGTATGTTGTAAGAAAGGTCTTCTCCGGAGGAGCCCTGATCCTTGCAACTATGGATGGTGAAGATCTTCCATCCCCAGTGAATGCAGATGCAGTCAAAAAATACTATGCTTAAAAAATATATATAATTAAAATAAAATAAAAACCTGATATGTTGAAAACCCGAAAGGGAAACTTATGCAAAAATGAGTATCCTTGTAGACTGAAAACCTGAAAGGGCGGTCTAGGCAAAATTAGGGATTTAATAAGAGCAAGAGGCTGCATCCCGCAAGGAATCCTTCTTCATTCCTTGGCGAGTCTATTATGTGGGTCCCCAGCAAGTCAATCATATCACCCTTCTTCAAAAATCAAGATCAAAGGGAGACTAAAGGCATAAAGGCTATAGCAGAGTTGGAATTTGATGGAAACCCGAGATGTTTTATGGCCATTACAATCATTGTTTTTTTTTCGCAATCACCTCTTTTAGGAATTGCTTCCTTTGTACAAAACCCCCTATTTTTTTTGGGGGGGGGGGACCACTTATCGATAAAATCAGTTCTCTCACATGTGTTCCATATTTTTACTTTTCTTTATTTGTCTACGAAATATGAATTTTTGCCTAAATAATATTACATTGGAAATTTTTGATTAAAAGATGCTTTTCAAAAAAAAACTATAAGGGACACAACATCAAATTACATTTCTTTCCGAAATTTGCTAAAGGTAACCAAAACGCATTTGGAATTTCCAACCTGAGGGTACCACACAATCCCTTGGACTTGGCCAATCATTTATCCCCCCAGTAGGAATTCCCAAACATTACATTCAGCGCTTGCTTGGACGTCGAGCTCCAATTTCTCAAGTATCGGAAAGTCAGTACACTTCCCTCAATCACCCTTTTTTAAGCCCAATCGCCATTGGCATTCCCCAAATACACTCCTCCATAAAGCCCAAACACACTTGGCATAACTTGCAAACCCTATATTTCATATATTCCCCATGAAAGCCTAAACACGCATTGACATGCATGACATCACATCATAAGTATCTCCTTAACTTACTCAAATTAACTCGTCAGAGTTCGAAATTTTCCAACCGTTGTTAGGAATTTTCCCCAATAAAATAAATGTTCATGCTCAAAACATTTCCCAAGCACAGCCACGCATTCCAGTCGTCGCTGGGAATCATCCCTAAACTGTTTCGTTTCATTGTCAAGTTTCCCCAGAGGAGTCGCGCATTCTAGCCATTGCTGAGAAACATCATTGTACTTCTTCTATCCCTAGAAAGTCATCAATACATTTTTCCTTTTCCCCGTAGAGTCAGGTATTCTTAGTCATTGTTAAGAATCGTCACTGAATTCTCATTTTTCATACTAGAGGCCTTTTGAGCTCATTCCCCAAGTCGAGTCAGACATTTATAGTCGAGAATCATCCTTGAATTCATTTTCTCCAGTAGATGTCAGGTATTCCATCCATTGCTAGGAATCGTCACTTGACATCTGTATTCTCCTCAGTAGAGTCAGGTATTCTAGCCGTTGCTAAGAATCGTCACTAAACTATTTGATCTTTCCGACGAATTTCAGGTATTCTAGCCGTCGCTAAGGATCATCATTGTACCGTCATGAAAAGTTATATCTCCAATCGAGTCGAGTATTCTAGTTGTTTCTAAGAATCGCCACTGAACAACCCTTTTTTCCCTCAAGAGACGGGTATTCTAGCTGTCGCTAGGAATCGTCACCGTACCTTGTCTTTTCTCCCCAACCGGTTTAAATGGTACAACCGTCGCCATGCATCATCATTTGAAATCATTTATCATCCCCACTAAGTTGGGTATCCTAGCCATTGCTAAGAATCATCACTGAATTCATTTGTTTGACCCCCCAATACATGTTAGGTGTTCCAGTCATTGCTAAGAAACACCATGTTGTTTTTCCCCGACCGTTGCTAGGAGCAATCACCATTGTTCTCATTTCCTAGTGAAGTTTTATTCCCTTTATTTATTTATTTTATTTTTTTTGGGGGGGGGGGATTTTCAAATCAAAGTTTTCTCATTAAGAAGATACTTAGGGTGCATACATCACATTGCATGCATAATCATCATAACCACACATAATCCCCAACAAATTCTAACATTCTCCTGCAGGGCAAATTTCTGATTACTCCCATTAGTATTTAATCCTCTCTTACCTTAATCACATTGGAAGCCGTCGCTGTCCACGTATTCAGGTCCGAGAAAATTAAATAGGGACAACTATCATACCCTAAAATTCACCCTACCCCAAAACAACTTTCATCATATCTATGATTTTATTACACATACATACATTCATTGCTCCATCACAATAATTACATTAACATTCATAACCAAACGCATATTGCATGAGCTCAAGGCATGGATTTTAAAATAAAATAAAAATGGAAGAAAAAAATAGGGAAATTGATTTCCCCAATAGGATAATTTGATTTCCACTGCGCAGACAGCAAAAATACGTCTTTTTTTTTGCACAAAAGGCATTTGGTTCTCCCCACTTACCCAATTGCTTTCCCTATAAATAGATGCACTATTCCCCCTAAATTTTCATGTTTTCTAACCCCCAAAAATTCTGAAAAAATATCATTCAACCCCCCTCTTCTCCAAATCTAAATCAAAACCAAAAAATATTTTTCTCCCAAAAGTCACCCCCACCAACTTTTTTCTATTTCACATTTTTTCCTCAAAATTTCTCAATCTCTAACACTCATAACTCAGCCCCTTTACTAAGCTTTCACCACAAATATTTTCATCGCAAAACCCTTGCTTCACATTCAAGCTGAACACCATTTCAACCTACCTTTTTTCACATTTTTGGGGTAATGATTTTAGATTTAACTTTTTAACTTTTTGGTTCTGTTTTTTGATTAAAAATAGTTTCTTGTTCTTGGTTGGTCTTTTGATATGGTTTAGATTCAAGCTTGCATAAATGATTAACTTAGGTTTTCTCACTTTTTTTTTGGATTTTTTGCTCTTACTATCTTTTTGTTTACCTTTTTGTGGTTGATTTGTGTGTGTTACCATTTTCTTTTATTGTGGATTTGTTGTTGTATTTGTTTGATTGATGAGGTTTATTAGATCATGACCATGGTTATTTAGAGTTGATTAAATCTTCAATGTTTCAAACCTATTAATGGTTTATCAATAGATCATTCATGATACTTTGAGGCATTGATAGATTGCCTCTACTTTAACCATATTTGAGTCATTTGATGTATAGATGAAACCATGTCTTTACATTAACTTGCTAATCCATTTGCTTATTGTTATTAACTAATAATTACTAACTCCTAACATTTATATTATTGCATTTTAATTCCTTACAATTTATTTTATTGTTCATTTTATTTCATTTACTTTATGTTTATGTTCACTAACTACTAACTTCTAACATTTATATTATTGCACTTTATTTTTTTTGCAATTTATTTTATTGTTCACTTTATTGCAAGTATTTTATGTTTATGTTTATTGTTATCTAACTATATCATTTATATTATACTAATTTATTTACTACCTTATTATCTTGTTAAATAAAAGATGAGTAAAAATAAAAGGAAGAGAACAAATCATATTCTTTTTTAAAATAAAAAAATAATATTAATAGATGGACTTAAGGATGCATAACTTTCTTTGTTACAAATCTATTGTTAGTTGAATTTTTAATCATCTTTAATACTTTGCATCAATGATAAGCTATCCCTTAATGTGTCATATTTTGAGTCTTTTTTATCTATTAAAATTAGTCCTCAAAATACTCATTTTTGTACATGTTAATAACCACTAATTATACTTCATTAATTTTGTTTATCATTAACCTTTGTTATTGTGATTTTGGTATTATTGACTTATTATTTGTTTTATGTCATTTATATCCATTAACCATTATTATTGTGATATTTTTATTTTTTATCTTGTAATTTACTTTTATGTCATTACCTTGTAATTTACATTCAAGTACTCATCATCATCATCATTGTACAAATTCATCATGCATATTTATTTACTTGTTATTTATTTTATTATCATCAAACATTAAAAACAACAAAAACATGATAAAATGATAAGACAAACAAATATTCACTTCACTCTTAATCAACTTGGACTTAGAGGATTTCATCTTAGGACCTTTGCTTTGAGGCCTTTTCATTACTCTTCGTGACACTTTGTAAATGTTGGATTTTATTTGTAATTTACATGCTTGTTGTAAAAATGGCATCATGGCACCACCTTAGGGGGACATGTTTGTAAGACCATTATCCTTTGCTTAACTTAGGTCACTTTTGCACACAAAAGGCTTTCTCTTGGGCTACCTTACAATGAGGCCCTTTAGTTTCTTGTTGGTTACTTTGCATTCATGGTGCATAAGCCAAATTTCATAATCAAAATAAAATAAACCTTTGATTCAACGTCAAGTGGCATTTTCATAGTCAAATTCAAAACATTTAATAATTACGATTATTATTGTGCACCACGAGCCTTAAGTGGTGTAGAATGAGTAAGAATGGAGCATTCCTACCCTTACTCTGATTATTTTGGATGCAAGACGCTTGACTTGTTGTCTAGAATAATCACCTCCGCCCATAGACTTTAGTACGATATAATCACAAACACTCATTTCATAAAACCCTTATTCAAGGTAAAAATAATACAACTCATCAAACTCATTTTTTGTGCCTTAGGGAATCATCCCGAAAACTCTTTTCTCAAAGGTAAAATCAACCAACACACAAACATTTTCAGCTCTGAACTACGGAGCTCTGATTCCTTATCCCCGAATGAGTGATACATAGGCACAAGGGCCCCAATCCTTGGCGAGCAATATAATAACAAAAACACCCCCCCCCCCCCCTTTTCCACACACTTTCTTTTGAAAATAAAATAATGATAGATAAATCTCATTTATGTAAAACAACCCAAATGATTCCCATGGAGTACCATGGACGTAAGGGGTGCTAATACCTTCCCCTTACGTAACCGACTTCCAAACCCAAATCACGGTTGCGAGACCGATTCCTTATTCTCTTTTAGCGCTTCCCGTGCGCATTTCCTTTTCGAGGGTTTTATCGAATATTTCCCCTCTCCTCTTCGATAGAGGTAAACTAAATAAAATTCGGTGGCGACTCTTCTGACTTTGCCTCTTTTTGGCATCTCTTTAGTTCCGATTTTGTTATCGTGATTTCCTGGTAGCGACAATGTTTGACTTTGAACTTTGTTCATTTTTTGAACTCTTGAACCTATCTTGTTTTATGCCTTTGCTTCACATTCATCTGCTTAGGTTAGCAAACTTGTCACCCACATGGCTTTCTTTTGGGCTACCTAACAATGAGACCTAAGTTCAGTACATTTTCACTCACATGGTTTTCTCTTTGGCTACCTAAAAATTAAACCCTAGGTTAGTCTTTATCTGATCATGCATTGTGTTTTTCTACCCATCTCTTTCCCTCTGATTTAGCTTGATCAAATTCCATTTGATCAACTAGATCCTATAACTTTGCACATATTCCCTTTGTCTTCGTGAAGTGACCATAAGTCACTTGGTCACTTGATGGGACTCGTATTTGTTACTTCAGAGCTTCAGCCTCTCAAAAAGTATAATACATCAAGCATCAGTAATGCATCGGTCATTTGCCTCATCCCCACAGGTTATCCTTGTGAACTTGCTTTATCAACTTGTCAGACATTGACAAGGATTGCATGTCATGAGCCTTAAGCAATATAGAAGGGGTGAGAGGGAGCATTCCTATCCTCATTCTGAATATTTTGGGTATGGGACGAATGACCTAGTTGTTTAGAGTATTCATCTTTATTCATAGACTTTAGTGCAATTCCAGTCAGTTCACTGTCAAGTCTGCAACTAGCCTTTGTGGCTCCTCTTTTTAGATCCTTTTGGTTTAAACACCATTTTAATTTCCTTATCTTTTGGGAAACACCTCTTTGGTTAACCCCCTTTTCTACTTTGGTACACACCTTTATGGTTAACCCCATTTTCTCCTTTGGGACACACCTCTTTGTTACCCTCCTTTTCTCCTTTGGGACACGCCTCTTTGGTTAACCCCCTTTTCTCCTTTGGGACACACCTCTTTGGTTAACCCACATTTGCCTCTCTTTTGGGACACACATCTATGGTTAACCCCCTCCTTTTCATGGTTTTGACACCACAGTTCAGGTTGACACCGTCATGGTTATATACCTCTTTTGGGACACACCTTTATGGTTAACCCCCTTTCTTTCTTGGTTTTGACACCATTCCCTTACCATATCAGTCATAGTGCTTTGGTAAGACCCTTGTCATGTTAGTCTCAGTGCTTTGACAAGTTCATGTCTTCTTTCCCTTACCATGTCAGTTCCTGTGTGTTAGTAAGCCATTTCTTTTGGTTTAAACACTACCCCTAATCATATATTTTCTTAGTCTTAGTCCTCCAAACTATGGAGCTCTGACTTCTTTATTGCACTATAGGGATACGTAGTCACGAGGATACGAATCATTGGCGATCATTTTTCTTTCTTTTCCCCCTTTCTCTCTCTAGTTCCACAAACTACGAGGCTCTAACTTTCTCATTGCACCATGAGAATACGTAGGTATGAGGGCCATAATCCTCCTTGAACATTCACTTTTTAACCCATTTTTTATTTTGCAGGTACATGAAGATAGCAACACCCATTCAAGCAAGAGTAATCAAAACGATTCCCATGGAGTACCATGGATGTGAAGGGTGCTAATACCTTCTCTGTCATACCCCAAAATTTTGACCACCATAGTCGTCTTTACTACTAACTTAGGATACAAGTCACTAACGTATTCAGATTTCCATACAGGTCGCCTGGCCAACTCCAATGATCTAGAAAAATTCAAAGGATGACCATTTTAACTTTTAATTCCTCATAGGAACTAAATTTTGATTTAGGGGTATAATTTAAAATATTATTGTGCTAGAGGTATACAAGAGTGGCTAATCAGGTTTAACGTTATTATTCGAGACAGATTAATTAGGATTAAAATTATTTGATCAAATTACTATAAGACCTTTTTAAATATTAATATTTGTTATTATTTGTTATTAATGTTATTAGAATTACTTATTATTATTAGGAATATTATTGATATTATTAAAATTGAAATACCATTATTAATGCTATATATTATTATCAACATTATTATTACTATTATTAAAATTATTATGTATCAATATTATTATTTAAATATTAACATTAGTAATTAATGAATATTAACATTATTAATATTACTAGCGATATTATTATTGATTATTACTATTAGAATATTAATAATCAATGAATTATTAGAATTAAACCATTTATTCAGATGTTTATATTTTTATTTTTATTTTATTTTTTTAATTTATTTTGGTACCCTGGGTTTGGACCTCAAATGTGTTTGGTTGAGCTAGCCCAAATCGGGCCTTTCTCATTTGGGTCAGGTCTGACTCAAGTCCACATGTTAGTTGGGTCAAGCACAACCCAAACCCATCGTTGGGCCAGGTCAAGCCTGACCTGAACCCTTTTCATCATCTTCCTCAATCATCACTGATTTCACGCACAGAATCGAAGCAAAAACCTGCAAATTTTAACTCAATCTAAACTTTCCAATTTCATACAATCACGCATTACAAATCAAATATTTGACCAAATGCATTACAATTTCAGTTACAATTCACAAACCCTAATCTATTTCTAAACTAAATCAAACCTAATTCAACCTAATACAAAACTTCCTAATTGAATCAAGCTAATTAAAATATTCTAACCTATAAATAACACGAGATTAAAACAGAAGGCGAGAAAAAAGAACCCTAAGAAACTAATTTTTGCCCCTGTGATCCATCATCCTCCAAAGGAGCTCCACAAATCAAATACTTAGGGATTTCACATTGAAACCCTAAGTATTAGAGTTAAGCTTCATCGTACCTGCAAAAAAGAAAAAAGTAAAGGAGATTAGAGAAAGGGAGATCAGAGGAAGCAATAAAAAAGATTAGACGAATTAGAAGAAAAGGAGGGGACTTTGCTCAATTTGGACACCATAGAAGAGGTAGGCCTCAAATTCATGATTTATTGTGCATCTGTGGATAATTGTTATTGTTGTTTGGATAGGGTTTGGATTAGTATATGTGTGTTTTTTTTGTTCCATTTTTATTGTTTGGTTGGAGATTTTGTGTTAGGGTTGTCGCGATCTATCGATCGATCCAGGTTTTGCATCGATCTGGGTAGTTTAAGGGTGCTTATGTGTTAGGGTTAGGGTTAGGGTTCATCTGGGTAACAAGAAGGGGTTAAGGTTCTTGGGGATTTGAGCTTAGGGTTCATATGAGAACCCCTAAGTTCCTAGGGTTCAAAGGGTTTCTGGGGAAGGGATGAGCTTATGGGTCGATGTTCATCACTCAGATGAAGATAGGTTACAGGTTCGATTGAACTTCAACCGGAGACCTGAGGCGTAAGGTGGTTCATGGCGGGGAATGGTGGTTTCTAGGTTGGGGTTGTGATTCTAGGTTGATGTTCATCATGTTCATGATGAACATGATGAATGTGGTGGTCTGGTAGGGGTTGAAGCGGTGGGGAAGGGTGGCTCAGGGGGAGAGATTAGAGAGAGTTCAAAAAGAAGTTGGAGAGGAACAGAGTGAAGAGAGAGAAAGAAAGGAAAGAAATGAGAGTTCCACAGGGAACTCGTTCTTATACTCCCTTCATTCATTGTCTGATGAAGAACGTGTGGCCCCTTGATGGCCATGCGATGAGCATACGTTAACTTATCCCAAGCGGGCAAGTCCACGGTGTATAAACGTTGGACCTCCATCGCGTCCCTCCTTCTGGATGACTTCTACTAGTCATTCCATCCAACATACCAGGTTCGATCTAGTTAACTTTCAAGTGAATAGATCTGACGCCCCTGGTTGAGAGTCTGCGATTAACTCTCCCATGGAGGCTTTGGGCATGGTGGGCTCAGAGAGGCCAATAGGCCTCTCTCTATTTCTCTTAGCACCCCCCATTCTCAACCACAATTGCTAACCCAGTTTAACATGCACCCCCCCCCCCCTTAGTTTTTTTTTAATTTTTAATTAATTAATTATTAATTTTGATTTATCCATTTAATTTTTAGTTAATTAATTACTTAATTAATTATTAATTATGATTTATCAAGTTAATATTAATTCAAATAAAATTAAATTAAATCTTTGTTATTTTAATTTTTTTTGATATGTTTATCTAATTAATTAAGTGTGACAATAATAGTCTAATTGATTAGGTTTTATCATTTATATTAGGGTTAATTAAATAATAAATTAGAGCACAGAATCGGGTATAATTATTAGGGTTTTAGGCATGCAACATGGGAGAAAAATCGGGAAAAATAATATATCATATGACATCCTATTTAAATTATTTGTGTTACCTTTAATTTGATTTATTTTTGCATTATATTATATTTAATATATTGTTATTAAATAATATTCTCAAATTAAAACGGGATAAGGACATGCGGTATAATTTGAGATAAAAGGGGTTATCAAAAATTAAATCGGGATAAGGGGTTATCGCATAACTATGACTCTTATTTTATTTTTTAAAATAATTAAAAATAAGATTTTTTGTGAGGGATAGAGGGATAAAATCAATTCAACTTCACTTCAAACCGTAAGACCGCTACCCTAGTGTATTGAGGCATTTTCTAAAAACACTTCTTCGCCCCAGATGCGTGAGAGTTTTCAAGGGATAAAAACAACCAACCAACCAACATTTTTTTAGGAAGAACTATGATACTCTGATCCCTCGCCTAATGCGGAGGTACATAGGCATAGAGTTATAAACTCTAGGGAGTATAATTATAAAAAACCTTTTTGGGTCTCGCGTCCATTTAAATGTAATACCTTCTGTAAGTAAATAAATAACTAATAATTAGTAAATATTAAAGCAAACACCTAAGGAACATACACGAGCCCTAAAATTGTAGGAGGATCCCATTGAGTACAATGGAGGTAAGTGGTGCCTAACACCCTCCCCTTACTTAAATGACTCCCAAACCTAGTATCTCACCCTAACTGTTAGGTTTTATCATTATTTTCTTGTTCCTTAGGAACGAATAAAGGGTGGGCGACTCTGTCATTTTTCCAGCTGTGACAGCTCGTGACTCTGTTGGGGAAGTCTTATATTATCCCTAAAGAGATTCCATCCTAACCTCTGGTTCTAGGGTTTTGTGTGTTTTCTTGGTTTGCTTGCTTTTTATTTATTTATCTATTTTTACCGCTTCTCATTTATCTATTTTTACCGCTTCTCCGTATTACTCTCTTATATTAAACTGTCATTGGTTGGGATTGATACTATGTGAGAAGCTAAAACCCAGGCTCGAGAAAAAATATAAGCTTAAGTAAGGGGTCGTCATGTCTCGGCCATCGTGGTTCTCACCCTGTAGGGTCTTTGATGACGAATCCACCCAGAGTAAATCAACTCAAAAGGTTTGTCATGAGAAGGCCAACACTTCTTCATGATAGAACTTTGAGTTTGGTCCATGACTCTAGGGACCTCTTCTATTACCCTCTTAACTTAGGGTGACATTATGTTATCAACCTGCAAAGGTCGTTACTAAGGTCCCGCCTAGACGAGACTTATCCCGAAGGATTACCGTAGGAAGGCTTGCTCCTTCTCATGGTAAAACAAGGGTATAATCCATGACTCTGGGACTATTATCTTACCCAAATCTGTATATCCTAGAAGTGAGGGGATTTGGTAGTCTAACCTTAGATCCAACCTAATCTTAAATAGCTTACCCAATATAAAGCATACTTATATGACCACCCCAACAAAAATCTTTAAAGTTAAGAGACTTTCATATCATCATGCCATTAACATCAAAATAAAGCTTTTAGATATATTTACCATCCTTTGGGAAATTTCAAAATCTGTTGTAGGTACCCAATGGAAATGAATAAAAGGATAACTCTCTACATCAAGGCAACCATGCCAGATCTCCAAAGTTTAAAGATTCTTTAGGGGCCGATGCCTAACTCCATTCAGCGGAAGTTTACACTCAAATATGAGGGGATTTTTGATCTCTTGAGAGTCCCTGTGAAGGTAGAGGCAATCATTGTCTTAGCTCAATTCTATGATCCATCCTTACGGTGTTTCCAATTTCGAGACCTTTTCCTAGCCCCCACGCTAGAAGAGTTTGGGTTATACGTAAACATCCCTAAGAATAGGAAGGGTCCCTACATGGGAATGGGGCAGAAGGTAAAGTCTAAAGACTTGGCTATGACTTTAGGGATATCCCCTGAGGACCTTCTATCACATTATAAAGAAGATAAGGACACCTAAGGTCTCAAGAGAAGTTACTTGGAAGGGGTAGCCCAGAGAATGGTTGGGGTAGAAAGGTGGGGGTCTTATATTGACGTAGTGGCTTTGATAATGTTTGGGATAGTCCTCTTCCATAATGTGAGTGAATTCGTGGATGTTGTTGCCATCGGTATCTTTTGGGCTGTGAAAAATCTAGAAATAGATCGAGTTCCCGCTTTACTAGCTGATGTCTATTATAACATGAGCATCTGCCATAGTAGGGAGAATGGATCACTACGCTGTTGTATTCCATTGTTGTACCAATGGTTTGCCTCACATCTTTATACGGATATACATCTAATAGAGACCAAGGGTAATCACGCTTGGGCTCAAAAACTGGTGTCCCTCAATGAAGGATCGATCCTCTGGTATCCGAAGAAGATAGACACTAGGAACATAATTATCAGTTGTGGGAGTTTTCCCAATGTACCTCTCATTGGTTCCAAGGGGTGCATTAATTACAATCTTGTATTGTCTCTAAGACAGTTGGGTCGCCCCATATGGGAGAGGCCAAAAGAAGACGAGATAGAGGAGTTTATCTTGCATAGGGGAGAGGCTTCATATATAGAACTGCTTAGGAAGGTTACGTGGGCGTGGGAAAAGTACATGTCAAGGACAACAAGTGTAATGCCCCATATTGCTTTCAGGATTATCGACTGACTCCACAAACTAACACGAGTCTTTTCAGCATATTTTGTCCTTACTCACACGCTTTTTAGGAAACTTCCTAGAAGGTCACCTATCCAAATACTACTCCAAGTCAAGCGCGCTTAACTATGGAGTTCTTATATGTTAGGCTACCGAAAAAAAGATGTATCTTGTTGGTATAGGTAGTACCAATTAATCCTTATAAGCTTTCCTCCAACCATGCAGTCCCATAATTGCACAACCTCAGGATCCCTCTCATTCCGATGTGAATTCAATTTTTTTTCCTAGAAGCTGTTAGGAGTGTCTCATTGTCATGCCTCATACATCGACAACCACTCCCTCGCCCTCGGGTGTAGCATGTAACCACTCTTTGGCCTCTCTGGCGTTACATGCCCACTAGCTTTCGCTTGGTTCATCCCCAAACCACATCGTACTGGGAGAGGTTTGGCTCTGATACCATTTGTAATGCCCTAGATCGCTTTCAGGATTATCGACTGACCCCACAAACCAACAAGGGTCTTTTCAGCATGTTTTATCCTCACTCACACGTTTTCTGAGAAACCTCCCATAAGGTCACCCATCCAAATACTACTCCAAGTCAAGCACGCATAACTTTGGAGTTCTTACCTATTAGGCTACCGAAAACAAGATGCATCTTCTTTTCAGTAACTCGTTCCATAAGAACTCCACAGTTAAGCGTGCTTGACTTGGAGCAATCTTGGGATGGGTGACCTTCTGGGAAGTTTCCCGAAAAGCGTGTGAGTGAGGATAAAACATGCTGAAAAGACTCATGTTGGTTTGTGGGGTCAGTCGCTAATTCTGAAAGTAGTTTTGAGTTGGAGATATTTATCAATTAGAGTTATTTTAGAGTTGTAGAAATTGTTGAAGAGTTGTTTAGAGTTCTCCTTGAGCACTCTGTTGAGTGAAAGTCAAGAATTGTTAATCTTAAATAAGTTGCGGGTATAAAATAAATTAATTATTACACTTTTGTTATATTTCGAGCTTTTGTTGAGTTGAGGTGTAAGTTGGAGTTATTGAGTAATAATATAATTTTACTCTATTATTTTTAATATAATTATTGATATTTAATTATATAGTATTCTTTTCAAGTTGTGTAGTTTAGAGAGAACTATTGTGTTGGTCTTGCATTGGCAAATTGTGGTTCAAAGGGAACCTTGTCCAAAGAGGACTTTGTTCAGAGAGAATATTTTGCGAGATTACAAGTATTTATCTGTTGATTGATTTTGAGTTGTGATTGAAATTATATGTTCATGCATTCATGTATATTGGAGATAGATATGACTTCGGTCCAACGAGAGAGCCAATGACAGTCTCCTTGTTCAGAGATGACATTTTTCAGAGAGGAATTGGAGACATGGATAATTCCGTAAAATAACTCGAACATCCAAACTTTTGGTACCAAGTGCATTATTGGAGGAGGAGTTTATTGCATTGTGATATGTTGTTGTTGTTTGTGTATGATTGTGTTATGTTTATGTATGTTATCCTTGCTAACTAATACACCAATAACTTTTGTAAACTTATTCTCACCCTTTTCTGTTGTTGTGTGGCTCGTTATGCCTATGTTGCAGATACAGGTAGCGGGTAGTAGCTGTGAGTTGGAGAATGATGCATATTGTCTTCTTCTTTATTTACATTTTCAAGTTTCTTTTGGTTGCGTGTTGTCGCTCTGATATGTAACATTGGGAAGGGATTTATTTTTGAATTGTGTTTTATTTTTCCGAGATTGATGGGACTATTTTCCCTCACGTTTGAGTATTGAACCATTTGTTTGGATTTATTCAGTTAAACCTGTTGAGATTATCCGCTACGTATTTTTGAAAAAGTTTTAAGAAACATGTTGTGTTAAAGAGATGTGTGACAACCTTATTGCTCAATTATGTTTGTTTTTATGATTTTAATTAAATAAGAGTCATGAGGTTTCAGGGTGTTATATAGTTGGTATCAGAGCCAGACCTCTCCCAATACGATGTGGTTCAGGGACGAACCAAGCGGAAGCTGGTGGGCATGTAACACCCGAGGCCAGAGAGTGGTTACATGTTACACCCGAGGGCGAGGGAGTGGTTGTCGGTGCACGAGGCATGACAATGAGACACTCCTAGCAGCTTCTAGGGAAAATCCGAATTCACATCAGAATGAGAGGGATCCTGAGGCTGTAGGTATGGACCACATGGTTGAAGGAATGCTTATAAGGATTAATTGGTACTACCTATACCAACAAGATGAATCTTCTTTTCGATAGTCTAACAGATAAGAACTCCATAGTTAAGTGTGCTTAGCTTGGAGTGGTATTTGGATGGGTGACCTTTTGGGAAGTTCCCCGGAAAGCGGGCGAGTGAGGACAAAACATGCTGAAAAGGACTGCGTTGGTTTGTGGGGTCAGTCGATAATCTTGAAAGTTGTTTGGGGCGTTACAACAAGCCAAAAAGGAAGGATACTTCGTCCAAAGAGTACTACATCCCTTGGATTAGAAAAAGGGTTCGTCTAGTTAAGTTTCCTTTCATAATTGGCCTAGCTTACGTCCTAGACATACCTAACCTTATTACAGTGTCCACTGAGGAGGTCAACCGTCTTAAAGACATTATTGTCAGGCTGGAACAAGATAAGAAAAGCCTAGAACATAGCCTTTACGACACGACCAATGAAAAGAACCAGATAAGCTATGACCTGGAGCAGAAGGACAGGAAACTCTTGAGAATATGGAGGAACTTCAGACAGAAAGAAGTAAAAGACAAAAGACTTTGGGGGGTTTATTCAATGTCGGAGTTAACTTTGAAAATATCAATGGTAAGTTAAAAAAGGCCCAAGCTGAAGGTCAGAGGTGGAAGAGAGCATGGGAGTTAGCCGTATGGGAACAACAAGAAAGGGAAATCGTTGTAATGACTCAGATCCATGGATTCGAAGAGGCGCTTGTGAAATCCCAAGCTATTGTTGCGAGGTAACGATAACTAAGAATAGAAGCTAAGCAGATGCTGCCACTTAATTGAAGAAGGATCTACCAAGAGATCTTGAACCTAAGAGAACAGGTGCATCTTCAAAATCAAGGCCACGAAGTCCCGACAGCTCAGGTCCCACAGTTAGAGGGAGAAATCCAGCACCTAAGGGACCTCTCCGCCGCTTCTCAAGTCATTCTTGTTAGACGGTGTGGCTAGTGATCGAGAGGGGGGTGAATAGATCACCTCTTTTAAATTTAACGGATTTGAAATTTTATCAGAGTTTTCAAAGTTGGCGGAAAAATCAGTCCCGAATCGACTTCCGTCTATTCTGAACCGCTACTAGAAAGCCGGACACACAAGTTTAATTGCTGGATTTTAATGAGAATGACAGAACCAATTCACACCAAAATTTTAACTAATTGAATGCACTTATCATTAAAGTCTATTTCCAATGAATAAAATCTAGCTAACCGTTTTATCAAACAGTTGGTGTGTATGTGATCGATGATAAACAGCAATGGAGTTTGATTAAAGTTTTCTTGCCACTGCTGTCTTGAAAAAGAAACAATCACCACACACTAACTGAAATTGCGAAAACAGTTTGAAAAACGTAAAGAGGAGTAAGGTAAGAGTACGATACGCAGAGATTTGGTAAGGAAGTTCCCCACGTCGTCCTCGCGTGTGGGTACGTCTCCCTCTCAATTTCAAATGAAATTGAGAACTTTGATTATCAATTATTGCCGAATCCGTTGATACAAGGTTATGATACAAAGACAGAATTCTAAACTCTAAGAACCTCTTCTTGTATGAACCTTCACTTGATCTGAGCACGATCAAGATTTTCCTGCACGAAATTGCAAACAATTCACCGGTTCCACGACCTGCTTGCGAAATCCCCCGATCTCCAAACGCAACGCTGCGGCTGAATATGTTCTGCAAACGTGACTCCCAAACCCTCAAGAACACTCCAGTTCTTGAAGGACAAACCAGTAGGTTTTTCCTAGAAACCCCCTTCAATCTTCGACTCAGCTAGATCCTCGATCGTTCCACTGCAAACCACAGCTAGATCCTTGATCGTACCACTGAACGTTATCTCGATGCTTCTTTAATCCAAAGAGCAAGAATGGTTATGTGTAAATGTTCTTGAAGAAAAGTGATTGAGAAGATGAAGAAGATGAAGTCTCTTTCAGGTTTCTAATTGCTCTCAAACAATTGCTCCAACACTGCTTTTGATCTGTGTTCAATTGTTTTCCCTCAATGAATTCGTGTTTTTGCACTGCTGTTGTAACCTGTCTTTTATATGCTGCAAAACAGTTGCTGTTATAACATGAAACAGCTTTATGTATTGATGCATAAGGGTGTGCATCGATGCATACTGTAAGTTATGTGAATTTTTGGTGAAATTTATTAATCATGTATCGATGCATAATTTGTGTGTATCGATGCATGTGATTATCTCACTGGTATGTATCGATGCCTAATGCGCATGTATTGATACACAGGTTGTTTCAATTGGTCATGTATCGATGCAGGGATCGTGTGTATCGATGCATAGAGTTTTTTGTCTTCCATGTATTGATGCATGACTCGTATGCATCGATGCATACTGAACAGAAAGGTTTTGTGATTTATCACATGCTGTATGTATCGATGCAGAGGCTTTATGTATCGATGCTTACTGACATAAAATGCATTTTAATTGTTATTTAAAGGGAAGTATCAATGTAGGTTTATATGTACAGTTATGCAACAATAGAGTGGGATGAAAAACATAATAAAACACACATGTATCATGTAATGCAATGCACAACCAACATTTGGATGATGATCACACAATTTGCTATCATTAAAAATTAATTCAAGGTAAAGAATTCTCTCACAAACTCCCCCTTTTTGATGATGGCAAATTCTTGGCAAGATGTGTGATACTCCCCCTGAGTTTGTGCATATCTGCATTTTCTCCCCCTTTGTCAACATCAAAAAGAGGAAGAGACAAATTTATCAAGGTAGCATAGTGTAGCAGGACATGGCAGACAATGGATAACAGGCTATCAATCACAAAGAATGAAGCATCAAAGTAAAGAATCATTCACATAGAATGAAGAATAAGGGCAATAACAATAGAGATAAACAGAATTAGAAAAGCGTTTTAAAGATACGAACGAGTTTAAGAGTTACATAAGCTAAACCATAGTGTTCAACAAAAGAAAAACTAGAGCAATATGAGATGAAATGCTATGAGATGAAATGCAGGTCATGCCAGCACTTAAAAACCATCGACGGAGACGGCATTTGAAATACCGTTTCCCAATCAGAGGCTTCAAAGGTATATGTTCTGACTCCGATAGAACAGCGGAACATATAGCCTCTACCAGTTTGTAACCCAACATAAAAGATCCGAATGAAATCCTCATGATAATCATCCTTTGTGGACAGAAACGACCCAAGTCTTTGTGCTTGTAAGAGTTCAACCACTTCATTTAGGTGTAGGTGAATAGCATCTGTTTTATCAAAGACGTGAGGTTTCATGACTAACCTTGTCTTGAAGGACTCTTCAAATTCAGCAGCAACAGCAGGATGAAGTAGCTCTAAGGCATTTGAAGGAACTTCTGGTGGTTGCTGAGATGTACCGGCTGTTTCCTTTCCCTTTCCTTTTCCTTTGGCTCTGGCTGGAATAGTGCGTGGAGGCATGGTGATGTGAGATTTAGGGTTTGAGAGAGAGAGTGAAGATGAGGAGGATTAGGGTTAGCCACTGGTTTTGGGGTTTTTGAGGGCAGATGATATGAAGTAATGAGATAGGAAGTGATATGATTGGCTGATGTGTCGATGCATGAGAGAGAAAGAAATGCATTTAATTCAGATAGCATCAGTATGTATCGATGCAGAGGGTCATGCGTCGATGCCAACTATTCACAATTGGCATGTGTATCGATACATGCGATGGATGCATCGATGCATCCTGAAGCAGTTTTTAAAAATTTGAATTTCAGAATGTATGGGTCGATGCATGCTTCGTTTGTGTCGATGCATACTGATGCTGAACTAGTTTTTAATGAATTTTAATGCAGTATGAATATGCATTATGCACTATGTCATGATGATTATGCTCAACAGAGATTCAAAAGTCAAATTGTTAATGTGCACACAATATAGACAAGGAGTATATGCAATCAAATTTTATATCAACTAGAGTAAGAACATTTGTTCTAACATACACAATCACTTAGCAATAAGAAAATTGTACAAAGGATTGATATTACCTCTGTTGGAGAACTCTTGTGATGGATAATTGACATCTAAAACAGCTCTTATCAAGCATGGTGAGGCATAATATAATTAAGAGGTAACATGCTTATGACATCAATTGAGAAAGATCTAAGATTCCTAATTCGCGACGAATGTTGAAGAAAGGTTCCGTTGCCAACGATTTAGTGAAAATATCAGCAAGCTGATTTTTGGAATCAACGTGCTCAAAGACAACGTCTTCTTTTTCAACATGATCACGAAGGAAATGATGCCTAATCTCTATGTGTTTAGTGCGTGAGTGTAAAACAGGGTTTTTTGTAAGGTTTATGGCACTAGTGTTGTCACATTTGATAGGAATACGTTTGAGTTGAATGTTGAAGTCTTGTAGTTGCTGTTTCAGCCATAAAATCTGAGCGCAACAACTACCGGCTGCAACGTATTCTGCCTCTGCAGTTGACAAAGCCACAGAAACTTGCTTTTTGCTATGCCAACTGACCAAGGAGTTTGAAAACAGGTGACATGTACCACTTGTGCTTTTCCTATCTGATTTGCAGCCAGCAAAATCAGAATCGGAGTACCCTACTAAGCTACAATCACTTCCTTTGGAATACCAAAGCCCATATTTAGGTGTTCCGCGAAGATATCTAAATATGCGCTTCACCGCTTTTAGGTGCGATTCCTTAGGATTTGATTGATAGCGTGCACACATACAAACACTAAACATGATGTCAGGTCTAGAAGCAGAAAGATACAAGAGAGATCCAATCATACCTCTGAATCTTTTGACATCTACACACTTACCGTGCTCATCCTTATCTAGATTTCCGTTGGTAGGCATTGGGGTGTCAATCGATTTTGAGTCATTCATTCCAAAGCGCTTGAGTAGTTCTCTGCAGTATTTTGTTTGACATACTGCTGTACCCTCATCAAGTTGCTTTATTTGCAGTCCTAGGAAGTAGTTCAGCTCCCCCATTAGACTCATCTCAAATTCACCCTGCATAACCTTAGAAAATTCTTCGACCAAGTGTATGTTAGTTGAACCAAATATGATATCGTCGACATAAACTTGAACTAAAAGAATGTGCTTCCCTTTGTGTTTAATAAAGAGAGTATTGTCCACTTTACCTCTTGAATATCCATGATCAATTAGGAATTTGCTAAGCCGTTCATACCAAACCCGAGGGGCTTGTTTAAGACCATACAAAGCTCGTTTTAATTTGTAAACATGATCTGGATTTTCAGCATTTTCAAAACTGGGAGGTTGTGAAACATATACTTCTTCATTTATGACACCATTAAGAAAGGCACTCTTTACGTCCATTTGGTAAAGCTTAAAATCCTTAGAACACGCATAGGCAAGCAACAGACGTATAGCTTCAAGGCGAGCAACTGGAGCATAAGTTTCCTCATAGTCTATGCCCTCCTCTTGGTTATACCCTTGTGCTACTAAATGTGCCTTGTTCCTAGTAATCACTCCGTTTTCATCAAGCTTGTTCCTAAAAACCCACTTAGTGCCTATGATATGATGATCTCGCGGACGAGGGACAAGTTCCCAAACGTCATTTCTTTTAAATTGATTAAGCTCTTCTTGCATGGCCATTAGCCAAAATTCATCAATCAAGGCCTCTTTGGCATTCTTAGGTTCTACTTGTGAAACAAACGCGAAGTGAGAACAAAAATTACTTATCTTAGAACGAGTCATTACTCCCTTTGAAATGTCTCCCAAGATGTTGTCAATGGGATGGTCTTTTGAGGATCTCCAAGCTGTTGGAAGATCATTCACTTCAGCTGTCTTTTCTTCCTCAATTTCTTCATGACTAGTATCTTCCTCCTTCTCATGGGCAGCTGTTTTGGACTGATCAGTTTCCTCAACAGCTTCCTTGAGTATGTCTTCTGTAGATACACCTGCGTCATCAAAAGAAATACCTTTTCCGACATTTTTCGGATAAGACTCATCAAAAGAAACATGAACAGATTCTTCAACAGTAAGTAAACGCTTGTTATACACTCTATATGCTTTACTTGACAGTGAGTAACCAAGAAAGATACCTTCATCCGCTTTTGCATCAAACTTCCCAATGTTTTCCTTACCGTTATTCAAAACAAAACATTTACAACCGAATACGTGAAGATGTGACAAGTTTGGTTTTCTTCCTTTCAAAAGTTCATAAGGAGTTTTGTTTAAAATAGGGCGAATTGAGATTCTGTTTAGAACATAACAGGCCGTGCTGACAGCATCAGCCCAAAAGTATTTTGGTAATCCACCCTCATTGAGCATTGTTCTTGCCAACTCCTCTAAAACACGATTTTTACGCTCCACAACGCCATTTTGTTGTGGAGTGCGGGGGGCTGAAAAGTTATGCTCAATACCATACTTGTCACAAAACTTCTCAAAGTGGTAATTTTGAAACTCACCACCATGATCGCTACGAATTGTAACTATTTTGGAATTCATTTTGTTTTGGGACAGATTTGCAAAATTTTTAAAAGCAGAAAAAGTTTCATCTTTGCTATGAAGGAATATAGTCCAAGTGAATCTAGAGTAGTCATCAACTATTACAAAGCCATAGTAATTTCCACCTAGGCTCTTTGTCCTAGAAGGTCCAACGAGGTCCATATGGAGAAGCTCAAGAGGTCGTGAAGTTGAAATTACATTTTTAGATTTAAAGGACACCCTTGTTTGCTTTCCCATTTGGCAAGCGTCGCATAGGTGGTCTTTTGAAAATGTTATTTTTGGTAGACCGACTACTAGATCCTTAGATACAACCTTATTTAGCAAATCGAAGTTAACATGCGCTAAACGTCTATGCCAAAGCCAAGAGTCATCATTCAAGGTGACTAGACATTTAGTATTTGTTAAAGGTACATCAAACAAGTCAAGCATATAGATGTTGTTTACTCTTACACCCTTAAACACAATGTTTTGTTCAACATGTTCAATTATGCAGCAAGTTTTCGTAAACGACACTTTATAGCCCATGTCGCATAGTTGACTTATGCTTAACAAATTATGTTTAAGTCCCTCAACTAAATGGACATTTGAAATAGTAGTGGTGGAGGGATTACCTACACTACCTTTGCCGAGTATAGCTCCTTTGTTGTTGTCTCCATAAGTGACATATCCCTTCTTCTTTGCCTTGAAGTCTATAAAGAGCGATATGTCACCGGTCATGTGCCTCGAGCAGCCGCTGTCAAGAAACCACCTTCTATCTGCGGAGGCAAGGCACTCATCCTACAACATCAAAAGAGAGAAGTTGGTACCCAATTTTCATTGGGTCCAAGTGGGTAAGTGCTAACATGGTTGCCTTTTGGCTTCCATTGATAAATGCCTTTAGGGACAAGAAATCTCCTAAATTTGCATTTCTCAATGGTATGGCCAGCATGGCAACAATAATGACATAAACCATGATGATGTGTTTGTTGTTTCTTGTTCATTGAATCCTTTAGAATAAAAGAGTATTTTGCATATGGAGGATTCAATGACTTCTTAAACAACTTGGGGTCAACGGCATAAGTAACTTTAGGTTGTAGCGCTTTCTCTAATTTGACCTTAAGAGTGTTTACCTCTTTTTGCCAAATATAACAAGCGTCACAATACCTAACTCTACTACATCCGTCAATGTCAATAGTTTTTGAATTTTCTGCAATACTAGTTTTCAATGCTTCTAAATCAATTTCAGCTTTGTTTACTTTACCTTCCAAAAAAGAGAAGATATGTTTGTCGGAAGATAGTCTTTTAAAAGCATCTACAGCTTCGTTATGCAGTTTTTCAAAAGCTATTTTTAGTTCCGAAAAAGACATAGAGGAGAAATTATTGTAATAGGCTTGTTTTACCTTTTTGTCATTGTTTTTCTTCTTGTGGTAGGGCAGAATTTTTGTGTGAGCCATAAGGCACAGATTTGCAGCTTCATCACCATCACTTGAGCTTTGTGTGCTTGATGAATCACTATCACTTTCCCATGCAATATACGCTCTTCTTTGTTTGCTGTACCCTTTAGGCGAATCTTTTCTTTGGTCCTTATACTTCATAGGGCAGTCCGTTTTATAGTGTCCAGATTTACCACAATTAAAACATGATCCTCTTCCTCTACTCTTCTTGTTCTCTTCTTGTTTCGAATTTATAGATTGTCTTCGAAATTTCATGAGATTTTTGTCGGAATGCTTGACTCCATTCTTTCGAATGAATCTATTATATCTCCTTACAAACAGTCCCATTTCCTCATCATCCGAGTCTTTGTCACTACTTGAATCATTGTCGCTTTGCTCTTTTCGTGAGGACTTAGAGCTAGAGGCCACAAGAGCTATTGGCTTCTTCTCTCCCTCTTTGTCTCTTTTCTTCTCTTTTTCCTTCTTACTTTTGTTCTCATATTTTTCAAGACTTTCCAATGCTTGCTGATGTTCTTCCAGCTTTCCAAACAAGGTTGTAATCGTAAGTCTTGTTAGATCGTTGGCTTCCTTGATTGCTGTAACTTTAGGTTGCCACTCCCTGCTAAGACACCTGAGAATTTTATTAGTAGCAATTTCATTGGAAATAGGTTTTCCAAGAGCATTCAATCGGTTAGTTAGATGAGTGAATCTCTTTTGCATGTCGGAGATGGATTCTCCTTGTTTCATGCGAAAGAGCTCAAACTCTTGATTGAGTGTGTTAATGCGGGACTGTTTTACTTCAGTAGTACCCTCATGGGCAACTTCTAAAGCGTCCCACATTTCTTTAGCTGTCGTGCAATGGGATACTCGATAATACTCATCAACACCAAGTGCTGAAATTAACATGTTTCGAGCTCTCCAATCACACGACCACTTTTTCTCATCTTTCTCATTCCAATCGTCTTCTGGTTTAGGTACTATGGCGCCAGCTGCATTAGTCATAGTAATTTGAAACGGACCGCTTTCAATGGCAGCCCATACTAACCTATCCACAGAATTTATATGAACTCGCATGCAGTCTTTCCAGTAGCCATAATTTTCACCGTTGAAAATAGGCGCTCTATTATACGCCCCCTTTGGTTCAGAATCCATACTGTTACAGGCAGCCACAGAGCACCAGCGAACCGGCGCTCTGATACCACTTGTTAGACGGTGTGGCTAGTGATCGAGAGGGGGGGTGAATAGATCACCTCTTTTAAATTTAACGGATTTGAAATTTTATCAGAGTTTTCAAAGTTGGCGGAAAAATCAGTCCCGAATCGACTTCCGTCTATTCTGAACCGCTACTAGAAAGCCGGACACACAAGTTTAATTGCTGGATTTTAATGAGAATGACAGAACCAATTCACACCAGAATTTTAACTAATTGAATGCACTTATCATTAAAGTCTATTTCCAATGAATAAAATCTAGCTAACCGTTTTATCAAACAGTTGGTGTGTATGTGATCGATGATAAACAGCAATGGAGTTTGATTAAAGTTTTCTTGCCACTGCTGTCTTGAAAAAGAAACAATCACCACACACTAACTGAAATTGCGAAAACAGTTTGAAAAACGTAAAGAGGAGTAAGGTAAGAGTACGATACGCAGAGATTTGGTAAGGAAGTTCCCCACGTCGTCCTCGCGTGTGGGTACGTCTCCCTCTCAATTTCAAATGAAATTGAGAACTTTGATTATCAATTATTGCCGAATCCGTTGATACAAGGTTATGATACAAAGACAGAATTCTAAACTCTAAGAACCTCTTCTTGTATGAACCTTCACTTGATCTGAGCACGATCAAGATTTTCCTGCACGAAATTGCAAACAATTCACCGGTTCCACGACCTGCTTGCGAAATCCCCCGATCTCCAAACGCAACGCTGCGGCTGAATATGTTCTGCAAACGTGACTCCCAAACCCTCAAGAACACTCCAGTTCTTGAAGGACAAACCAGTAGGTTTTTCCTAGAAACCCCCTTCAATCTTCGACTCAGCTAGATCCTCGATCGTTCCACTGCAAACCACAGCTAGATCCTTGATCGTACCACTGAACGTTATCTCGATGCTTCTTTAATCCAAAGAGCAAGAATGGTTATGTGTAAATGTTCTTGAAGAAAAGTGATTGAGAAGATGAAGAAGATGAAGTCTCTTTCAGGTTTCTAATTGCTCTCAAACAATTGCTCCAACACTGCTTTTGATCTGTGTTCAATTGTTTTCCCTCAATGAATTCGTGTTTTTGCACTGCTGTTGTAACCTGTCTTTTATATGCTGCAAAACAGTTGCTGTTATAACATGAAACAGCTTTATGTATTGATGCATAAGGGTGTGTATCGATGCATACTGTAAGTTATGTGAATTTTTGGTGAAATTTATTAATCATGTATCGATGCATAATTTGTGTGTATCGATGCATGTGATTATCTCACTGGTATGTATCGATGCCTAATGCGCATGTATTGATACACAGGCTGTTTCAATTGGTCATGTATCGATGCAGGGATCGTGTGTATCGATGCATAGAGTTTTTTGTCTTCCATGTATTGATGCATGACTCGTATGCATCGATGCATACTGAACAGAAAGGTTTTGTGATTTATCACATGCTGTATGTATCGATGCAGAGGCTTTATGTATCGATGCTTACTGACATAAAATGCATTTTAATTGTTATTTAAAGGGAAGTATCAATGTAGGTTTATATGTACAGTTATGCAACAATAGAGTGGGATGAAAAACATAATAAAACACACATGTATCATGTAATGCAATGCACAACCAACATTTGGATGATGATCACACAATTTGCTATCATTAAAAATTAATTCAAGGTAAAGAATTCTCTCACAATTGTTCAAGAACAAGGTGACCAAGCTGAAGCATGGAGGATCGAACATTCCAATCTAGCCGAGTTCGCCAACAACTTAGTGCGAAACATTCTTAGGATGTTCAAAAGAGTCGATGGCGTGGCAAACTTCCATAACACTCCCCAAGAAGTACTCAAGTTTATCAGGCTATGTGATGTCATGTTGAAAGAATTTAAGGCCCACTTGAAGAGGGTCATATTGGCACCACTCTAGTTTTAATTTTCTGTTGAGAATTTTTCTTTCCGTTTTTTTATTTTTTTTATGTATTGTTATAATTGGGGCATCACCCCCGTATGAACCTTTACTTTAGATTTATGAATAAAGTTATTTCTATGATATTTACAATCGTATTCATATTCCTAAAAAGGTGCGACAATGGATTTTGAATATTCCCTAAAGAAATAAAAACAAAATATGTTTGCATACATTATCATGCATTCATGCACACTTTCTTTCATATGCATTGAAAAGAAAAGAAAATCATTTTTCCTCATACTTTCCCAGTATCTTTGAACGTGACAACATGACTCTCCAAACTCGAACTCAACGTAAGAAGGCCATGGAGCAACTTGAACAAAACCAGACAACACTTAGTGTAGACATAGACTCGGTCAAAGGAAATATGGAGGAAATGAAGGACAAGATGGATCAACTCACCAGGGCTTACTTCTGACATCCAAGGGGTGAAGCTAAGGATGATGCCTTTCATCCTGAGGGGTCTACCCCAACTCTTGCTCACAATGGGGCATCTCGTCCCATACAAGTACCCATTCTGCAAGACAATTATATGGACCTAAGCCAACAATATGAGGAGGAAGATCCTAGGGGCATGGTCCAAGAAAGAAAACCAGTTGCTCACTCTACTACCATTATTGGGGAGACAAGAACTAAAGATAATATAAATTCCTAGAAGAGAGACTGAAAGTGATTGAAGGGTTCAGTATCTTTGGAGTTGAGGTTATGGGGATGTGCTTGGTGTCAGACGTCTCTATACCCCCAAAGTTCAAAACTCCTGACTTCGAGAAGTACAAGGGAGTCATTTGCCCAAGGAACCATATCAGGATGTTCGACAAAAAGATGGCTGCCTACGCAGCAAATTAGAAACTAATGATGCATAGCTTCCAAGACAGTCTAAGTGGGGCATCCCTAGATTGGTACATGCAGCTGGAAAGAACCCATGTCAAGACTTGGGAGGACCTAGCTAATGCCTTACTAAGACAATACAAATATAATCTAGATATGGCTCTCAATCGCATGCAACTTCATAATCTTTCCCAAAAGGACAGTGAATCCATCAAGGAGTATGCCCAAAGGTGGAGAGAATTGGCTTCCCGCGTACAACCTCAACTTTTGGAGAACGAGTTAGTTGACATATTCATGGGCACCCTGGAAGGCCCTTACTATAAAAAGATGATTGGTTCAGTATCCATCGGATTTGCTGATTTGGTAATAATTGGTGAAAGAATTGAGAATGGCTTAAAAAGTGGTAAGATTGGAAAAACATCCTCCAATCAACATAGTAACAAAAGGTACTCCAACAGTAACAATTCAAAGAAAGGTGAGGATTTGGACTCCTGAGGATTTTCCTTCAAATTAGTGTATTCACTTTTCATTTTCATGGAGGTTGGTGAAGGACCAGTCTGGTGAGATCCACCGGAGAAGAAGACCGGAGCTAGGACTCCGGTGGTGTGTTGGCACCCTTCCAACCATCTGATCATGTTTGAATGTTTTAATCATGGTCGTTAGTTCTTATTACCCACTTTGCTTCGCGTTTGACTCGGGTCCTTGGTGCACCTTAGCGCGTGGCCATCAAATCTACCATCTCAATTAATGAGGGAGATCTGACGGCCCTTGTTTTTTCAATTTATTTTATTAATTCTGATTTTATTTTTAATACCTTTATTTTGATTAATTCATAATAAATTCATTTTTAATCCAAAAAATATGGGACTTTCACCAAAAATCTTTAAATATTTTCCTCTCCCATATTTTGAATTAAAATCATTTTTTGGATTAATTTTGATATTATTATGAATTAATTAATTTTTAAGTTTTTTTAAATATTTTAAAATACTTCTGACTTTCCAAAAATTCTAAAAAACATTTCTAAGGTCTTTTGACCTTGTTTGACCTAGGATAAATCCCTTGGCCATTTATCTGGTGATATGAAGGGATTTGAGATTTTGTCCATTTAAAAATGCATTTTAATTCATTTTAAAATTGATTTTTTAATTGTTTAATTGTTTAAAAAATTTATTGAGCCATTTGATTGACCTTGTGATGTTTGACTTTTTGTTTGGCCTTGATCATGATTGATTTGAACTTTTATTTGACCAATACTATTGGATTTAGGGGGTTGATGAAATGTACATTTCATCCCTCAAAATGAATAGATAGTATTGGTCAGATGAATTTCCCCCTGTGATCAATTTGGGTTTCTATTTCCCCTTCCCTTTTCATCTTCATCCCTATTCTTCCTTAATTCCTCATTGACCAATGAATTCTTTTCATGTCTAATGTTAGCTGATTCATCAATGACATTGTGTCAGATGAATCAACATGAGCCTGACTGAGATAGGTCATTCCCACTTTATTTTTTTTTGTGGTATGTTTTAGGAGTTTGATTCTTTGTACCAAGTCTCTAAGATGCATTAACACCCATATTTTTATTTTCCGACCTCATATAGTTGTGACTTCTACTAAGTTCAATTACGATTGCTTAACATAAAGTTAAATTTGTCCCAAAATGCATAGCAATTCTTGTAAGTAAGATTGCAAGTCTCCCATTCTTCATGGCATTGTGTGCAAACTTGACATTTTTTTCCTTTCATGAGAGCTAGTGGCATACTTGTTGATTTATCCAAGTTGGGGCCCTTCTCATGGATGATGTCTTGGTTCATGTATTCAGACTTGTGAATGAATGGTTGAGTGTTCTCCAAAGAATGAATAAAAAAAATTAAACTCTTCACTAACCTTTGACTAACTCTTTATTAATATTGCTTTACTTTCAAGTCATTTACTTAATGCAATTTATTTTTAGTACCTTTATCATTCATTGCCATTTACATTTCATGCAACTTGTTTATGTTTCGGTCCTTTTCACTTTGCTCACTTGAGCCATATCTTGTGATTGTATATATTGTGTACTTCTGATTTTGTTTTGTTTATGGTCTTAGGACCTTAAAATACCTAATAACAACAAAACCCTAAAAAATATCTTGGTGGACTGTTGGATTTGATCTGAACTTTTAGACTTAGGATAAGAAACCTTCTTATGCTTTGAGGACTTGGCCAATGCCACTATCTGAGACTGGGTTATCTTTGACTGTGCCTTTCATCTGATGTAAACCTTGAGTGCTCCTGGTTCATCTGTCACTTTGTCTTTATGCTTGATTGTTATACTGTTATTATTGTTTATGTTTGATCATTACTTTTTCTGAGAATTGGCCAAGGAATATTTTCATCTGATACATTGGAAGACATAGAAGACTGCTAGTTATTGGAGTGCTTGCTTGGATATTATGGATATATTTGTTTGATGCCTTGGTCTTCATATGGTCTGCTTGGATGTTTACTTATGCTTGTTGCTTGCTCAAAAGTCTAAAGGAAAATGGGTTTCTATCTGACATTCTTGTCTTGTACATTGCATCCCATTGGTCAGATCTTTTCAACTCTTAACTTTTAATTTTTGTCTAGAGTAGTCTCTTCATCTCCTCCCACTTCTTTAATTTCAAAAATCTCTCCCTCTTTTCAAAACCTTCGTTGTTTGTGTTTTCAACTTAGACATGTTTTAACGATTAGAAACTTTGACCTTATGCCATTGAATTTTTAAAAATTTTCTTAAATCAAACTTGTAAACGAATTTAACCATATTGACTTTAATTTCAAAAAGACAAAGAGAACTAACAACCCCATTCAAATCTTTGGCCTTTTGTGCCCTTTATTTTAAACTTTTATTAAAACCAATTCACCAACTTCTTTAAAAAAATTACCATAAACTACGGAGTTTTTATCCCTCGTGTTTATGTTGGTACATAGGCATAAGACCGAAGGTCTTGTCAAACACAAGAATATAAGCAATGAATTCTTTTCTCACCCCCTCACTCTTTTTAGCAAACATCATTTTGAACAAAACATTTGCACACAAAAAGGGGCTCCTTAGGAGTACCTAGGACACTTTGGGTGCTAATACCTTTCCTCTTTGTAACCAACCCCCTTACCTGTAATCTCTGACATTTTATTAGTTTTGATTTGAAAACTTCTTATCTTTGGGTTTTATTCGTACTTTTTCCCTTTTCCTTTGGAAACAATAAAAGTGCGGTGGCAACTCTGGTTTTATTGACGTCAAGTTTATCTATAGCTTGATGGTCATGAATTTACTGCTACACATACCTACAGCATATACTCAGGTCTTGCCATACTTAATTCAAAATGGATTAGTAGAGATTAAACCTCTAGCATCTCCACCAAATCCGCTTCCCCGTGGTTACGATGTTAATGCCATGTGTGACTTCCATGTCGGATCACTAGGGCATACTACTGAGAAGTGTTTGACACTTAAGTTCACGGTACAAGACTTATTGGATCGCAAGATTATCTTTTTCACTCTATAGGGTCCAAATGTGAAGGGAAATCCAATGCCATGATAGTGGTCCAACTATAAACGCGGTAGAAGGACAAGACAACGCCGTTATGACCCAAATGGTAGATTGGATGAAGACTCCCATGTCAAAGATACATGAGAAACTTATCGACTACAAGGCATTCGAAGAGTTACATGCTAACTGTAAAATTTGCCTCGTCAATCCAGACACCTGCGAGAAGATGAAGGAGTGTCTTCAACAAATTATGAATGAAGGTTTGGTTCAAATCGGGTATATCAGGAAGTTAGAAGATGTCTCATTCATAGAATCGCAGGGACATACGCCTTTTGTGATCCCCTACCAGCAAGTGGAAACTCCAACACCATTTCAAATACCATTTCAAGTGTCGTCTCAGACATCAATACAAATATCGGTTCCAATTCCATCTCAAGTTCACTTTCAAATACCAGTAAAGTCAAAGGACCCTTTTGTCTTCCATGTTCCTGCATCGTTCCCCTTTGAAAGCACTAAGCATGTACTTTGGAATTACAACTCTATGGCATATGTAGGAGACAAACCTATAGTGCTAGAACCAGCAGTCACTAATATTGTTGGAATTGGGGGCATGACCCGGAGCAGGAAAGTGTTTTCTCCTGAGCTACAATTGAAAGAAAAGACACCTGAAAGTTCAAAAGAGAAGGAAGTTAAATCTTCCAAGAAGACCATACCTAAAGGAGAAGCCGAGGAATTCTTAAGGTTAATCAAAAATAGCAACTACAAGCTGGTAGACCAATTAATCTAGACACCATCCAAAATATCCATACTATCTCTATTGTTAAGCTTTGAAGCCCATAGAGAGTTCGTTTTGAAAATATTAAACAAAGCCCATGTTAATCACGACATAACGGTAAATCAATTTGATGATGTGGTGGATAATATCACCACTAGCAGTTGTTTGGGGTTTAGTAACGATGAATTACCACCAGAGGGACATGCTCATAACAAAGACTTACGCATATCCGTCAAATGCCAAGATAGTCTCCTATCAAGGGTACTGGTGGACACGGGATCATCTCTAAATGTCATGCCTAAAAATACTTTGGGAAAACTGAACAATGTAAGAACTTCCACGAATACTAGTACTTTGGTGGTCAAGGCTTTTAATGGTTCGAAGAGGATGGTAATTGGAGAAGTTGATTTACCAATAACTGTGGGACCTCATACCTTTATGGTCACTTTTCAACTGATGGACATCAATTCATCCTATAGTTGTCTCATAGGACGACCTTAGATCCATGTCGCAGGAGATGTAACTTCAACCTTACACCAGAGGTTGAAATTCATAATCGAAGATAAGCTAATAATCGTCGAAGGGGAGAAGGACTTGTTCGTTAGCCACCTTTCATCCTTCAGATGCATAGAAGCGGATGGAGAAACATTGGAAATACCTTTTCAATCCTTGGAGATTGTAGTAGTCAGTCAAAGAAAAGAAAATAAATATCCCCATGGGAGAAGATGTCCAAATTGATCGAGGGTAGAGATACCTAGGGTTGGGGCAAGTTGCTGGAGATACCAGAGAAAAAGGATCGACTCGGGCTGGGTTACAAACCACTAATGAAAGAATTCAGAAGATATACCAGAAGAAGCTTTATACACTTCAAGAAACCTTCCACATTGCGAGATATAGGGATAAAGATCAAGTGATTATGATTGAAGAAGAAGAAAAAGGGATGCCCGACTTGGTGTGTCATTATTCATCAAATATACCTCTCGGTAATTGGAAGGCCATCGAGATCCTGGAGATGATGTCCAGTTCGAAGTAATCTACTGTTTTTTTTAAATAATAATAAGTCCTTTGTTATGCCTAAGGCAAATGGACAAGCTTTTTAGGGGCCCCTTCGTTTCAATTACTTATTTATGAATAAAATTGCATTTTTGTTTTCAATCAAGATCCTTTCCGTTCATTTTAAATCTTCTTTACAAAAATGGCAATACCCTTCCATACTCTTTCATTTCTATCAAATTATCTAAAAAAAATAATAGATAAAAATCTTCCTCATGCAGATTAATGAATGAACCTATTGAAAATGACACTGCTATAATCCCTTATAACTTCGAGTTCCCAATTAACCAAGTGGAAGAAGGTGACTAGGATGATTGTGAACTGCTAGAAGAGTTAGCAAGACTGCTGAAGCGGGAGGACAAATAAATTCAACCTCATCACAAACTAGTGGATATGATCAATCCGGGGACGAAAGAAAACAAGAAAGAAGTTAAAGTCAATGCCTCTTTGAAAGATAAAGTCAAGAAAAGGTTGATCAAGCTCTTATATGAATACTAGGATGTGTTTGCTTGGTCATGCCATGGTTAGACACGATCATCGTCGTACACAAATTACCGCTCAAACCAGAATGTCCGCCAGTTAAGCAAAAATTAAGAAGAATCAGGCCAGACATGTCCCTCAAAATCAAGGAAGAGGTCAGAAAGCAACTCGATGTTGGGTTCTTAGCCGTTGCAAAATATCCAGAGTGGATGGCTAACATCGTTCTCATTCCAAAGAAGGATGGCAAGGTCAGAATGTGTGTAGATTATCGGGATTTGAATAGGTCAAGTCCTAAGGACGACTTTCCACTACTGCACATTGATGTACTGGTAGATAACACCGCTCAGTTCTCACTTTTCTCCTTCATGGATGGATTCTCAGGTTATAACCAGATAAAAATGGATCCTGCAGACATGGAGAAAATCACGTTTATCACTCCTTGGGGCACCTTCTGTTATAAGGTAATGCCTTTCGGATTGAAAAATGTTGGGGCAACATATCAAAGGGTCGTGGTGACCTTGTTCCATGACATGCTCCATAAAGAAATAGAAATCTACATTAATGATATGATTTCCAAATCACAGACCGAAGAGGATCACATAGTCAACCTATAAAAATAATTTGATCGTCTAAGAAAGTTCAAGTTACGTCTGAATCCAGCAAAATATACTTTTGGGGTCAGATCAGGAAAACTATTAGGGTTCATAGTCATCCAGAAGGGAATTGAAGTCGATCTCGATAAAGTGAAAGTTATCCAAGAGATGCCAGCTCCAAGGACAGAAAAGGAGGTTCGAGGATTTTTGGGGAGATTGAATTACATTGCTAGGTTCATCTCACATCTTACAGCTATGTATGAACCAATCTTCAAGTTACTCAAGAAAAATCAAGCCATCGAGTGGAATGAAGGTTGTCAAAAAGCCTTCGACAAAATCAAGGAATACCTACAAGAGCCACCTATCTTGGTACCACCAATTCCAAGGAGACCACTCGAAATGTACATAGCGGTACTTGACAACTCTATGGGATGTGTATTGGGACAACAAGATGAGATCGGAAAAAGGGAGCACACCATTTACTACCTAAGCAAGAAGTTTACCGATTGCGAATCCTGATATTCACTCCTGGAAAAGACTTGTTGTGCCCTAGTTTGGCCTGCTCGATGGCTCAAACAATATATGGTGTGTCATACCACTCAATTGATATCCCGAATGGATCCTATCAAGTATATCTTCGAGAATCCTACAGTAACAGTGAGAATAGCCTAATGGAAAATGTTGCTAACAGAATACGACATCCAGTATTTCACACAAAAAGCCATAAAAGGGAGTGTGTTAGCGGATTATCTCGCATATCAGCCAACAAAAGATTATCACCCTATACAGTTTGACTTTCCTAACGAATATATTATGGTAATAAAGGACTGCGAGACCCCAGGTCCCAATGAAGCACCTGAACCAGGATCGCGATGGAAATTGGTATTTGATGGTGCCTCAAATGCAACTGGACATGGAATTGGAGTCGTCATAACCTTCCCAACAGGATACCATATTCTTTCACAACTAGGTTATACTTTACTTATACAAATAACATGGCAGAATATGAGGTGTGCAACCTAGGGATTGGCAAAGCCATCGACTTAAGAATTAAGATCCTAGAAGTATATGGAGACTCAACTCTCATCATCAATCAAATCAAGGGAGAGTGGGGGATCCATAATGCTAAGTTAATCTGGTACCGAGACCGCGTTCGGAAAATGATCACTTACTTTGACGAAATTACCTTCCATTATATTCCTCGGAAGGAGAATCAACTAGCGCACGCCTTGGCTATGTTATCGTCCATGTTCAAGGTCAAATGGTACAACGAAGCACCAACTATAAGAATTCACTGGTTGGATGAGTCTGCCTATTGCATAGCCATAGAGGTAGAAGGGGATAATAAACCATGGTTTCATGACATCAAACAATTTCTTTAGAAACAAGAATGTCCTGCAAATGCCTCAAGTGGGGATAAGAAGACAATCAGAAGATTGGCCTCTCAATTTTTCCTTAATGGGGAGGTATTTTACAAGAGGAATCATGACATGGTCTTACTCAGATGCTTGGACGGGTATGAGAAAGACATGCTTATGAAAGAAATTCATGAAGGATCCTTTGGCGCTCATGCCAATGGGTATTCCATGGCCAAGAAAATTCTCCGGGCAGGGTACTACTGTAACACCCTTCTAAAATACCCCAATAATTAATTAAACACAAAATATAAATCAGAGTAGATATGCAATTTAAGGGTGTCACACTTGACACTTCACACCATTCACCAAAATAGTTTGTCATGCTCATTCAACAATCAAAATAAAATATTGCACAATTCGCAGCGGATATGCAAACCATGTAATCACCTTACATGTAAAACTGTTCAACAATCACAATTGAAAACAAGGTAAAACATCCCGTCCCGATGTTACATCTACCAGAGCATGACCCACTAAGGAACTACACTAGACTCCAAGCACTAGCTTCTACTCAATCACTGCTCGTTACCTGAAACATAGTTGTAAGGGTGAGTTCCTCAATCGATATAATAAGCATTATAAAATATCATGTAATGCTAAGTAATTTAACACATTTCATCACCCTAATCAGATCACACATTCGGTAACGGCAACACCAACTCATAATCACAATCATATTCAGCACAAACACAAAACACACGTATAATATTGGAATACATCCATTCATATTATACGCCATACATACATTATGCAATGAGACTCCATGCATGCGGTACCGACTATTCGTGAACATATAGTTCAACCTCACCGATCAAATCCAGATACGGCTACCAAGCTCACTAGTCCCACTCATTTGAGACCTAGTGACTCACATCACTAATTCCTCACCATGGGAATTAGCTACCACCCCAAGGGCTATGCTATGCACGCTAAATCACCTAGCATGCAAACATCAACAACAATCCACAATAATTCACTCACTAATTCCTCACCATGGGAATTAGCTACCACCATAAAGGCCATATTATGCACACTAAATCACCTAGCATGCAACCATCAACAATCCACAATGGACATATGCTCACACTCTAAGCCATAAACAGTCCATCCACAATTGCATACATAACCAATACATTCATAGCATTATGCATACCATCATACATCATCAGCATATTTATCACAGAATCATATTCATATCATGCCAAATAATAAATCACAGTATTAACACACTCTACTAATACCTATACTGCTCAAAACAACGGGAATTGACCCCTACTATATCATACACCAATATAGGCCAATCATCAAATATGTCCACAATATTTAAATATCAAATTTCCACTTTTCCAACAGTGTTAACCGGTTAACGCCCTGGGTTAACCGGTTAACGCAACACAGAACACGCTTCCTGGCACATTTTAACAGTGTTAACCGGTTAACACCCTGGGTTAACCGGTTAACGCAAGACAGACAGCAATTTCTCATAATTCATAACAGTGTTAACCGGTTAACACCCTGGGTTAACCGGTTAACGCAAGACAGAAAGCTGTTCCTGCGCTAACACGAACAGAATGCAGAATTACCCGCATTTTTTGCCGTTGGAGGACTTCCGGACCTCCGATTTCGATTCCGTAAACGGCTACACGTCCAGAAAATCACAACTCATCCAAATATAGATTCAATTACAGTTTTTAACATAACTTATTCATCATCATTTACAGCATTCCTCATCCCAATTAGGGTCAATTCAATGGCTTATTACTACCCATCACATGTTAATCCATAATACCCATTAAACGGCGATAAACCCCCCTTACCTGAGTTAATCCGGCAAATCCTTTAGCTTCAAGCTTTTCCCTTCTTCAACCCTCGTTCTCTTGTTCTTCCTCCTTGCCCTTTTCTCACTTTCTGTCGCTTCTCTGGTTTTCACGTGAAAAAACCTTTTTACCAAATGGAACTCTTTATATATATTCCAACTTATTATTCCAATAATAATAATAATTCCAAATAATATTCCAATTATTTAATTAAATTAATAAATATTCTATTAACTTAAATTAAATAATTATCATATTTTATCGGGGTGTTACAACTACTGGTTGACTATGGAGACCGACTAGTTCAAATATGTCACAAGTGTCAGATCTATGCGGATAAGGTACATGTGCCACCTACCCCCTTAAACGTTTTAACCGCTCAATGGTCGTTCTCCATGTGGGGTATAGACATAATCGGGATGATTGAGCCCAAAGCTGTGAACAGGCACCGATTTATTCTGGTTGCTATCAATTACTTCACCAAATGGGTGAAGTTGCTTCTTACACCAATGTGATAAGACAAGTGATTGCAATATTCATCAAGAAGGATATCATATGTCAATACAGGGTTCATAACAAGATTATCACGGATAATGGGTTGAATCTAAATAACAAAGTGATGGATGAGTTATGCGAGAATTTTAAAATTTAACACCACAGTTTGTCACCCTATCGACCAAAGATGAATGACGCAGTAGAAGCGGCCAACAAGAATATCAAAAAGATCATCCAGAAGATGGTGAAGACCTACAAGGACTGGAGTGAGATGCTCCCTTTTACACTACACGGCTACAAAACTTCCATCCGCACCTCGACAAGAGCAAGTCCTTTTTCTCTAGTATATGATATTGAAGTTGTGCTCCCTGTTGAAGTCGAAATCCCTTCATTAAGAGTCTTGATGGAGACCAAATTAGACGAAGCGGAATGGGTGAAAACCATGTTCAATCAATTAAACCTTATAGATGAGAAGCGCATGGTTGTGGTATATCACAGGCAGCTATATCAACGAAGGCTCAAGAAAGCATTCAACAAGAAAGTTCGTCATTGACATTTCGAAGAAGGAGATCTAGTGCTCAGGAAAATCCTACCCATCCATAAAGATACCCACGGAAAATGGACCCCAAACTACGAGGGACCATATGTCGTGAAGAAGGCCTTCTCTGGCGGGGCTCTTATTCTCACAACTATGGACGGAGTCGAGTTACCACGAGCTATAAACTCAGATGTAGTCAAGAAAACTGATAGGACAAGGAAGAAAACCGATTATGAAACTAACAAACAATGACCCAAAATGATATGGGTACCTAAAGTTAAGAACTAACCTTTTTCTTGCAGAAATGTTTTATAGTCTCAAATGCTAAATGGTAACTTGATAGCGATTGTTCAAAGCATATGATTGGAGACAAAACCTTATTCTCCACCTTCTTTCCCAAAGAAGGAGGATTGTCTCATAAGGAGATAATAATAAGGGGGAAATATAGGTTTTCGCACCATTAGTAAGTTCTCAAATCCTAGGATTGGGGAGGTCCTCTTAGTTAAATAACTTAAGCATAATTTTCTCATCATAAATCAAATTTGTGACAAAGGTAACAATGTAACATTTGATTTTTCTAGTTGCAGGGTCATAAAATAAAAATCAATTGAAACTCTATTTATTAGCTCAAGAAGTGAAAATACCTACACAGTAAATTTAATTAAAATACCTTCAAGTGATCTATATATCCTAAGCAACGAGGATGAATCTTGTTTATGACATAGGAGAAAAACACAGCTACGTGGACCACTTGAACAAGCTGATCCACAAAGATCTTCTAGATGGTCTGCAGTCAAAATTGTTTAAAAATAAAATAGATTAATTAATTTCGTGAGTAGACTATAATAGGGGAATTTTTTTTAAATAACCACTATTTTTAATTTAAATACTAAAATAACCAAATTTTCAAATTAATTACCAAAATAACCATCTTTCATTACTGATGCGCCAGCAACTGGCGCATCTAATTACCAAGCATCTGGCGCGTGTTGCAATGCTAATGGGCTTAGGCTCTCATGCATCTGGCGCATGCATACCTTGATGCCACATGCACTGGCGCATGCATACGCTACATCAGTGTATGCGCCATTGCATATGGCGCATGCACTTTCCATTTTTATTTTAATTTTAAATTTTTATTTTATAATTATAATTAATTAAATTAAATACTTAAATTAAAAATTATATTATATTATAAATAAAAATACATAAAATTGACAAGAAAATTAATGACCCGCCCGATTGAAACCCCCCCCCCCCCCTCCCATGTTCCACATTCAGGTGCGTTAACCTGTCTTCGAGGTCTCCCGTGATTTTCCTGAGGTGTTTGGTGTCTTTGAGTGCTGACATGATGCAATTGTGGCTGATGTGAAGATCCGGTGGAAGGTCCAGTGGTATTTGATATATTTGTTATCATTTGTCCCCAATAGCTGGGGGATTGTCGCCAATGGCGCTTCCATAATTGAGTTTGGTGCCCATGTTATCATAGTTGGGTCGTTGTGGTTGGGTGGATCGTAGGCGGTATGGTTGCCCGAATTGGGACATTGAATCGTTTTGGAAACAAAGCAATGGTTTATGTGGTGTACTAAAGTTAAACAATGGTTGGGTGTTATGGCGATGGGATGTTTGAGTGTTCATTGGTGGGGGCTACGATGGCATGACGTTGAATCATATGAATCATTTGGGCTATAGACTGTTGTGGTGGCTGCGTATGGTTGTTGGTTGTTAGGGTTTGATTCTTGGTTTTGAGTTTGGGTGTGTGGCAAGAATTGGTTGCAAGGTTGGGTGTTTGGTGGTTGGGTGTATATGGTAAGATGATGGTGTGAGGTTGGTCGTTGGGTTTGGGTGGGTTGACATTGTTCTTGGACGGGGATTTGTTGTTGGGTATATGATGATGAAGCTCGTTGGCATGGATCAATCAAATACCTTGGCTCAGACACAAATTGTGGCATTGTAACCGACCTAAACCATGCCATATAATGTTGAGTTGGTCTAGCACCATGTATGACTGGTTCGTTTAAGATGTGTTGTCGTCGATTCCTCCAATGACGACACATATCTTTTGCGAAGTCTCTCCAGTCGGAATAATCTCATTGGCAATCGACTCTTTGTCGATGCCAATCTCCCAAACACGTCGGAGGTTCTGGAATTTGTTGTTGCATGCCGAACTGCAGATTTACACGGTCACTCTGGTGCATTTCCATAATAGTGAACCGAATAATTGGTGTTTTTGTTGTCCAAACTGCAACATCATCATCGTTAACCTGATGATCAAGACCCAAATATGGCCTCCAGATAAACTGTACAAGAATATGACATGATTAGATGATATGTAATTGGATAATTTTTTTAAATCAAATGTAGAGTTATGTAATATTATTACATCGTCTAGTCCAATGTGGTCTAATAGATTGTGATAGACTACTACAACATGTTTCGGGCACCTGTTGTAGTTCATCCCTCTAACCAACCACCTAGATCGAAAAGATTTGAAAAATATTATTTATGATTAGTTGTAGTATAAAGTCTAATAAATTAGATGGTAAAATTTTAAACTTACTTTGTTGCAAAGGGGAATATGAACGGCTTCTCGGTGACCGGGCGGGTGACGACATTCTTGACCAACCCCATGCTTGTAGCAAATAGGTGCAAGAATAAAACGTACAAGTATTTTTTTTTGGAATTTTTACGCAACGAACTATATAGATGGGACAAAACAGTTGAACCTCAACTATATATGCTTATCTTATTTATGTTTCGTAACAACGGCAAATACATAATATTTACCGTATTACCAGTACTTTCAGGAAATAAAAAATTACCAAATAGAATCATAATATAACACCGAGCTTTAATTATCTTTTCATACTCGGTAGATTCTTCGTTTAATGTTATACTTGCATAATATTGTTTAAGATATTTTAAATTAATACCTTGATCCCTAGCTTGACCAAAAGTCTCTCCCGTAGTTGTGTCTTCACACAAAGGAGCACCTAACAATTCATCGCATATAGAGTTATCTTGGTTAACTCTATCATTTACGGTCTTTCCATCGATACGTAGACCTAACAACATGTATACGTCCTCGAGTGTGACGGTACACTTACCCAACAATTTATGCGAGAGATCAAAGACAAAACGTTGCGAAAGAACGTTGTCAACACAGGGTATGCATTAATAGAACCTTCTTTCAAACACTACCACGAAGGCATCAGATTATCAAATGCATATGCAGTACGGTGGATTGACAATATTCCATTGGAGAAGTGGATTAGGGCATACAACAACGGTCAACATTGGGGCCACATGACAACAAATCTTGTGGAATCAATGAACTTTGTCTTCAAATGCATTTGAAACCTACTTATAACCGCTTTAGTGCAAGCAACCTATTTCAGGCTAGGGGCGATGTTTGAGACCAAACGTTCCAAATGGAGTTTAGTGTTACAATCTGGGCAGTTGTTCAGTGATGCTTCAATGAAATTCATTAGAGAGAAAGTTGTCAAAGCTTACGCATGTGTGGTCACGGTGTTTACCATACTAAAGGTTGGTACAATGTTGTTGAGTCCATGGATCACAATAAAGGCATGCCAAGGGGACACTATAGAGTGGAATTAGATAGAGGTTGGTGCGACTGCAGAAAGTTCCAAGCCTTTCGTATGCCTCTGCCTCATGTTATAGCGGCATGTTCAAAAGGTTCGACGGATCCATCATACTTACTATCTGACGTTTACAAAGTCATAAGCCTCTCCAATGTTTGCAAAATTAGCTTTTCAGTGGTAGCAAAAGAGGATTACGGGCCTGCATATCAAGGGGGCATTCTCTGGTACAATGAAGTAATGCGAAGAAAGAAAAAGGATCGCCCAAACAACACCCATATTCGAACCGAAATGGATACGGCGAACAAAATGATTAGATTATGTAGTTCATGCCGTTAGCCCGGTCATAATCGTACTAATTGTTCTAGTGTTGGAACAAGCACAACAAGATAATTTTAATTATAACTCTTTTGTTTTATATTAAAAACAACATTTATTTCATATGATAACTTTGTGAGAAAATATCATCACAAACAAATACAACACATACAACACACAAGCAACATGTAAACAACAACACAATAAACTACAACAAATAAAATACGATTACTAACAAATACAACACTAAACAACATAACTATGTGATTACAACAACATAACTATGCGATTACAACCATCAAAACAATTTTGACCATAGTATACATCATCCTGTGAACGTCTCTGTCAGTCTTAATATCCACTCATACACGAACTTCTCCATTTTGGTTGAACGTGGACTTAAGTCATTCAATTCTTCTGATCCTTTCACCATCTGCAATTTCTCCATCTAACCAACGGTTCAACGTTCGATTAAGACGTTCGAATGTTTCTGTATTCCAAAGTTGAATCTTTATCGGAGGCTACACTGCTGAAAAGATTAAATCGGCATTTTTCTTGTGAATATATGAGTATTGAGACACGGTTAAAGAAAAGAAAATTGAAGGAGATTGAAGGAAAATGAAGGAAAATGGAAGGAGGGTAAGAAGTTGTGTGAAAAGTTATGGGAGATGCACAGTGTATTTATAGATCAACACATATGCATACGCCATGGTCCTAGGCGCCACACGCACATGGCACATGCATGCGCCAATGCCCTAGGCGCCACACACATATGGCACATACATGCGCCAATGCATGTGGCGCACACTCACAAGTACACATGCATGCGTCAGATGCATGGACGCCTAAGCCCACAAACATTGCAAACATGCGCCAGATACTTGGGTGCCTCCTTTAAATGGTAATTGGATGCGTCCGATACTTGTTTTATTTTTTATTTTTTTGAAAAATTATTTGTTCCACGTAAGAAATAAAATATATATTTTTAATAAAATAAAAGATAACCAACTTTCTTTCATTTTTTTCCTAACAAATCAAATATGTATTATTTTTTCATACACGATAGCGTGTTTCTTAATTTCTACTATTCTCTTTTAATTGTTGATCTTTTAAAAGATAATTATAAATTTTAATATATATACATATGTGTAATTTAACAAATTGAAGGATGTGATCCTCGGTAGAGTAATGGTATTCTTCCACCCATAATGTTACAGCAATACTTATAGAAAACACTATTCACCATATTTATACGGTGAACAGTATTTTTTAACTAAAATAATATTAAAAAGAAATTAAAATAAAAAAAGTTATTAAAAAATTAAAATAATTAATTTTGTAACAAAAATATAATATTTTTTATTAATCAATTTTATTATTTCATTAACCACGTAAATATATGTTATTAACCATTTATTTTTCTGATAATCACAACTTCATTAATCAATAAAATACATAATATTAACCAAGTTCTGAAATTAATTTATAATTTGATTAATGAATTTTAAAAATTAAAAACTATAAATAGTAAGATAAAATAGGTCAATATTATATAATGTCAGAACTTGCTCAATATTAGATATTTTATTGGTTAATAAAATAATAGAATTGATTAATAAACTATCCGAAAAAGATGGGGTTAATAACATATTTTTGTGATTAATACAATAATACAATTGATTAATAAAAAATATTATATTTTATTAATTAATGCAATAATATAATTGGTTAATAAAAAATATTATATTTTTGTTACAAAATTAATTTAAAAAATATATTTTTAAATATTTTTTATTTAAAATAAAATTTTAATATTATTTTATTTAAAAAAAATATTGTTCATCATATAAATACTGTGAACCGTGTTTGGTATAAGTATTGGGGTAGGATATTGGTGTAAGAATAACATTACTCTACTATAAATGTTCAAAATAAAAACAAAATCCCTCCTGTATTTTTGTTGTTCTTCATATTTTTCTCTTCCTTATTTATGGATTAATGTAAAGGTTTGGATTGGAGCAGGAGACAAGACATTTAGTAGGATGACGATGTATGACAGTTGTTTATTTTTATTTTTTTGTATGCACTTTAAAACAAACACTATATTGTATATTTTTAAAGATTGCATATATATAAAGAATTTTCCAGAATCATATACATTATCTATTAATATCATTCAATAATCAATATAATTATCCTTCCAAAATAAATGTCATGATTTCTGCATGGATTGCGGTAACAAGAAAACCACCAACGTTAATGCAATTCTTTTTATTTCAGAAGAGTAATAAAAAGTACCGCGATCAATGATGTGTTTAGATTCTTCATTCTTTATTTGAATTTTCTCCCATCTTTATGTTTGAAACTGAAGCTCCGGTGGTCATTATTTTATATATAATAAAATTGTTATAAAAATTAATTTAAATTAAATAGATTGAGAATAAAATTGTGAACGAATCATTTTTTTTATAGTATTTCAATTATTTTCAAATTGTCTTAGAGTTTATATGCAGGAATATTCTGGATGATTCGTTTTATACTCGAGTTTGCACAAGATAGATAAAAAAATTGAATATATAAAAAATGAAATTTAAAATTTTATACGAAGAGGATAGACTTTTTAATATGTTTTCTGAATTCGAAATGGATAGACTTTTTAATATGTTTTCTGAATTCGAAATGCTTAATTTATAGATCAAGTTAATCTTGTTTCATAAGGTTGCGATATTTGATAAAACACACACTTTCAACAACACTTTTGCTAATATACGATGTTTCACCTACAACAACACTTTTCAAAAGTTGCATTGTTTCGCCTATAACAACTTTTAAAAGTTATATTATTTCAGATTCTGCAACACTTTTGAATTAAAAAATTAATATTTACTTCTATATCTTTTTATCATTTTGAAACACACTCAAGATTATTATCAAGATTATTAGTATCTTCAAAAAAAAAAATCACATAATTGACATAAAAACGAATAATTAGCCTACTACTAAAGTAAGCGGATATGGATATATCCCCTATGGTATCCTCCTATCCATATCCTACCATGTCATTCCTACTTATATCCATATTCTTGGAGTAAAATGTCAATATTTTAAATCAAAATTTTAAAATAACTTTAAAATTCATATTCCTTCATTAAATTTAAGTTATCCATATACCTTCATTAACTTTAAAATTCTTATTTAAAATATTTACACTAAATGGCTATTTATAAGAATATTTGAGTAAAATGTGTTTTTATGCAAGAATTTCTCCCATCAACCATTACAAGGGGAGCTTCCAATTACAACAACTTCTTGGCCTGCATAACTATTTAAAACTTTAAATCAACGAACATTTGTATATATATCAGAATGAGGATATCCATGTAGTAGTATATTAGAACAACTGGGTTCAACATTATTTTACAACAAAATTATCCCTCATAAACAGACATTTAAGAGGCCAAAAAATATTTGATTGACTTGTAAATGAATTTACAATAAATATTCAAATTGCAATAGTAATGCTAATGCTCCTTATATTGTCTTTTACTGAATTCTGCAGCCTTGTTCCTCTGCTCGAAGAAATATCAGGCCTCGCCTAATTCTCTAAAAGAAATGAAGGAAGAACTTGTTATTCTCTCTAAAAACATCACCACAGTTCAACGTTTTTCCCTACTAGTCTGAATTAACAAAATAACTACTGTACATTAGCCCCTAGTAGGTATCTATTCAATCAAAATATACTATTATTAAATGTATACAAGGACTAAGAATGAAAGCAGATTTTGTACCCAAAACAATGACTGTAATTTTGAATGCGACTAAAATTCAACTTTCTAAAAATGACTCCATACCTCTTTGGTATCTCTAATGCGTAGAAGATCCAATCTTTCTGAAGGCCTCCGATTGGAGAGGGTAGCCAGCTGTAATCATGATTAAATTAGTACATAGCGATAAATACAGCAAAAGCTGTTGTTTTTACCAACAAAGCAAAAACTTTAAATCACATGTAATAATCACCCAAAAACTAAAGCGCTCCGGGTCTCTTAGCGGGGGTATCATTCCTTCAACATTCACAAATTTCTCTAATCTTCTTTGATCTGTAAATGATATACTTCTTTAGTTTAGTAATGTGGAAGTATTTTCATTTGTAAACGTGAAAAAAGAAGAAAGGTAAAACAAACTATAACTCAATGACATGAACAAAAAAATTTAGGTGAACAATGGTTTAGTGTTTTACCATGTCTTGCTGCTTCTTTAGCTCTTCCTATCCATGATCGTGCACTTTCTGCTGCATTAGTTATCAACTCCTGCAACTATCATAGTATACAAATAAGTCATTACTAGAAAGTTAGAAAGATGAAAATTTGTTACAATAGTAATGCGTTCAACATAAATGGTTATTCGACTTATAGGTAAAAGCTTAGCATTAAAAAAATAAAGTGTTGAGGAACTTCACTTTTGTGGAACATTCGAACATCAAATTTTTCAAGATTCCCTATTTCAAATTTTGGCAAGAGTAAAAAGCATTTCTTGCATATTTGTGCTAAGGAATAAATAGCTACCTTTTGCAGCTAAACTGTGGTCCATAAAAACATTTTAAATTACAAGCAATACCCAATAACGAAACTTAAACATTTAGCATTCTTTGATTACCCAAGAATAAAACTTAAACATTGCAGTCATTATATAATAGCATTCTTTGATTAGTACTACTGGTAAAGAATACTACCGGTCAATATCACATGATACTAATACCTCCATCCCTATTTATAAGCCCTTTTTACGATTTTCACATATATTAAAAAGAGTGGATAGTGTATTTAAGGTGTCCATTTTGTGCACAGGTGTTCCTAAAGTATTCTTTTTTCTTTAGAAATGTGTTCAATTTTGACTTCTCGTCTATCATTATATTTAAGCCCCTTAGTTTTAGTAGTATTCTTTAGTTAAGCCCATCACAATCTATGCAGCCTACATGGCTTCAAGCTTTATATGCCTAAGGTCATAGAAATTAGAATGCTCTCCAAAAGCATGGCTTACAAAGATGTGTATGCCATAATTAAAGTGAACTTACATCCTCTCTTTCTTTTGTCCCTTCCGGGGGCATAATATCTTGTACCCATTCAACTTCTGCCACACGATACCTGAATTAAACATTAAGATGTAAAGGCAAAATTCCACACAATAAAACAAGAGGTTTTATTGAACATAACATCCAGAGAGACAACTCACCCATCTTGATCCCAAGAACGAAGGTTGCGAAATCTCCTACGACCTTCAATCTGCATGTAATCATTTTTTAAAGTAATCAAAATTTGTTACAAATTGAAATGTTATTAAAAAAATGAAAGAAAAAAAAGTCTATTTCAATAGAAATTTCTTATGAACTTTAAAAGTATATCCTTGAACCATTAAAACCAACCCAACACTGATGAAAAGTATAAGGAGAAAAATCATGAACACTGACTTTTAACTTGAACAACTCGCCAGTTGTCAAGAAATTTTTAAGACCGTCAGAAATATATATAACAAGCAAAAGTTGTAGTTTTAATAAATTTCTTTTTGGATTCATTCAAATATCCTAAACCAATTTTAAAGTTTTCAAAATTGCATTTTGATTTCCCATCAAAAAGAAAGAAGGAAAAAAGTGTCCCAAAAAGTTAACTCTCAAACCTCATAAACACTAAGTATCATAAATAAGCAAAAAGAAATCCATATAAACAAAGAAATCAGTTAATCTTTTACCTCTATATAAAATCGACCATCTGGAAGCGGTTCACACCTACAACATGGAATATAATTTTTTTAAGCAAATGTCATAGATAAGTATTTGAGACTATTTTTTTCAGGTGATATAAAAGTCAAACACCTACTCTGTGATTTCCACTTCACAGCCAAACTCTGCCAATGAACCTGTTGAAGAATCTATTATAACCTAGAAGATCAATAGACAAATCAAACACAGTAACAGATGGATATGGTCAATGCAATTATATAACTTAAGCAAGAAAAGTGAAAGAAAAGGATAACCAAAATAACCTACCATTCCCATCCGATGATTGCCTTCCATTATTCTTCTTACCTGTTTTATTCCCAAGAGGAAAAAATATTCAATAAGACATATGATAACATTCAGAGTTTCAGACAATTTGAATATAAATATGAACACCTTTTATCGCTAAAGTCAATGCAATATTTGACAAATTAAATTATTAAATAGGTCAAACAATTTTGAAATTAGTGTTTATTGACAGCCTTTATGAAAATTTCAAAACAATGTTAAAGTTCATACACAATCAATATTCAGCCGTCCTCTCGATCCTCTCCAAATGCTGCATGCTATAAATAAATGGTCTATTAGCTTAACCAGAGCCATTTGAAATCTTTTTACAGAATCCTACCAGGTCAGGCAACTTGTGTATGAAGAGTATGTGGACTATATATGAAGAACACAAATTGTCCTCTGCCATGAAACTATTTTAAACTTAGAAACAAAACCAGAAATTTTTTCTCCAGCTTACTACAGAAAATCTGAGTAAACAGTATAGCCTGCATCAGGGTTCTCACTGATTGAAAAATTGATACTATTTTACTGCTCTCCCAACCCACTCTTCATTTTTGAAAAATTAATCAAATTTACATGTCGCATATGAAGATTCTGTCTTACTTAAAACATTATAAATACAAATAATTCAAAAACTATGCCGTTTTCTCTATAATAATTAGTATACTTGTGTTATCTTTAATGAAGGAAATAAATATTCTTTAATTCAGATAGCCTTACTTCTAGAGAGGAGGGTAAAAAAAACTCATACTACCGAAGAAAAGGAGAATATAAGGTAAAAGAAACTGCTAGAACAGGAATCAATTTCAAGAAAGAAAAGAAGCAATAATTGCAAACAATAGAACAGACGGTGTTTGGAAACGAAGTTTGGCCAATTCTTCCTACGTCCCCAATTACGGAGCAGATTACAGTGTACAACTTGTGAAAGATTAGGGTTTATAGTGTACAACTTGTGCTTAAATACGACTGTCCAGATTACACTAACAAGGACACAAATACTATGGTAGATGGACTTGGATCGCATGATATACCTGTCAGAGAAGTGTGGAAGAGGGAAAGAAAGGTAAAAGATGAATCACAAAGCTATTCAATGAGATACTGAGGTCTAATAGCATTCTGAATAAATGGAAATGAAGCACATTAATACTTATCTGTAAGATGACATAAAAACTATACAAATTATATGAAAATTTAAACTCATGAATCATACTACGAAACTTGGGAAGAGTGATCACGCAGAGATTAAGACAAAAGGGTAACATCACAAAATAATAATCCGGGTTTATGTCGAGGAGAATGATCATGGTGTTAGGATATCCAATTTCTTGGGTTCCTAACACAAGGAAACTATATACTTGCCAAGAAGATTGATAGAGATATGTTTGAGGGATCAAAAAGACCTACATGTGATTTTTATTGATTTGGAAAAAGCATATGATAGAATGCCTAGAGAAGTGCTATAAAAGGTTTTAGAAAAGAAATGGATCGGTTGAAAATACTTGAGCAGTGAAAGATATGTACAAGTACCATAAGAAAAACTAGTCACCAACTTTCACATTCAAGATGTATTTTAAAGTTAAAAAATTCTGGTGACCGTCAGAACGCTGACTAACTCACCATAAGTCTATAACGAGGTTCAAATATATTTAGTGGAAACCTTTGACATGGTAAGACAACATCCATGACAAAAAGAGGGAGCATATCTACACCAATGTTGACTAAACTGTCATGTTCTTGTTTCCTTTCAGCATATTCCTCTGCAAAGTTTTTTTGTATGATGTTCTTCAGTGTCACACTAGCAACAATTAATAGGAACATGAAACATGAATTAGAAGAGGAAAAAAAAGTAACAATGAATAAAAAATAATAGAACTTTTTATGTGATCATGGCATCTGACTCTGAGATTAAACTGAATTGAGGTAGACAAGTAGCATTTGCCTATAAGATATGCCCACTGTAGCCTACTAAAGGGCTTCCTTCAATCAATAGAAGGATATTGAAAACACGCATTTTTTCTAGCAATTTGGGCCACGACAATGTCACAATAATGTAACTTGCCACTGTGTGTATTTAGCACACGATCTTTCAGCCTAATATCATTTAAATGAGTGAATAACCATCCCACTATAAACTATAACAAGAAATGAAGTAATTAATTCAAAGCTTTGATGTGGTTGTTTATCTAAATTACATTTGTGACATCGTAAGGACAACTCACCTAACTGAACATGTTCTGGGGTTAAGGAGGAGAACTGTCCTGCACAATGGGCATCTGTTCCCTAACAAATGAGAGCAATAGTCAAACCTAACATAGAACATATGTTTTCCTAAGGAAAATACAAACAATGTTAACTATCACTAACCACGATCCATTGATTGAAATAGACATGAACGGCAAAAAGAATGTCCACAGGGGGTTGTGACAGGTTCATACAGCAACTTCAAGCAGAGAGTGCAATCAAAGTCATCATTGCGATCGGGTTGTACATGTGAACTCCTCCCTGTTGAATTAGATGATACTCTTTCCACTATTTGAAGACATTCCCGAAGGGAATTACTACATGATATCAAATGCAATGAAACAGCACTCAGAAATAGAACTGTAAATGACTGTAGAAAAAGCTCTACATTCAGACATTCCACCTTTTTTCCAAAAGGGGTAAGATAAAAATAAGACAAGACTTGTAAATGTACAATACCTAAAAGGATCAACTTGAAGTCCTGAAAGAATTACATCCCGAGCCACGTCATATTTCTCTAACTGCCATACAATATCATATCGAGTTACATTCAATAGACACCTACATTATAATATAAAAGTAGGCTAGCGAGGCAAGAGTAATAAAGATAAGGAGGATGCACCATTGACAAAGGTCAAAATCAAGGTGAAGCAATTTTGTGAATCAGAGAACAGTGCAAAGAAAAGAAAGTAAAAAGTATGGAAGAGAGTAGAAAAAAATGTTCGGCAATGTAATGAACTATATATAGTAGTCACCCACTGTATGCATATATTACTAAGTCAAAAGTGCACTATAAAGTACAATAAGGCCAAGCTCATTCATACACGTGCATTTTAATAACTATTTAATATATTATATTAGGTAGAGCTTCTCGCATGAACAATTGTATTAACAATTGAAGATAGAGAACATATCAAAAGCACATAAAATATAGAAATGTGAAGAAGCTTCTTCATAATCACAGTTGTAACCATTTGTTTGGTTCATTTTTTAAATCAAAACCCAAGAATCATTGTAAAGGTGACTCCTATTCAAAAGTATTTCCAAGGATCACCAGCAAAAACTATAAAATTTGTAAGAACAGGTGTTAGGTTTTTATATTGGGCATCTTTACAAAAACGGCTTGTAAGCGGCTTGTAAGGGAAGGGTGTCACTCTTGATTAACTATTTTCATGCTTTATCTTTAATCTATGTCAGACTTGGGTTATTCTCAATACACCCCTCATGCCCCGTACTATTGGGCTCGATGAGTGGATGTAAATGCTGACTGGCCTGAATTGGTATGTGGAACTTAATTTGTGGAGGTAAATGGTTTGTGACATGAACTAATATGTGGGACTTAATTTGTAGGTGTAAATGGTGAGTGCCCCAAATTAGTATGTGGCACATAATTTTTCCAATACACCCCCTCGCGCCCCAGCACTATTGGGCTTGGTGTGTGGATATAAACGGTGGCTGGTCCAATCAATAGACTTTGATACCATCTTAAAATCTGGGTTAAGTCTATCTCAATCTTACAAAACCGGCTTGTAAGGTGAAGAGTGTCACTCTTAGTAAACTCTTTCCATGCTTTATCTTTAATCTATAGAAGACTTGAGTATTTCCAATAATGAGATACGTGAATATTGTGTCAAATGATCAAACATAGGTAGTAGTTACAATCACGAAAGAAATCATTTTATAATCACAGATGATAAAATCAAATCCTTAATTTGTGTAACTATATCTCTGATTGCTAGCAGCAATTTTCACATACGAACCACAGGTTAAATATCTATCTAACAACATTTTTTTGACATCCCCTCATTATTCTCTTGAATCACTATAACATAGGCCATGTCCAACTCCACACCCACTTCATTCAAAAGTTCCCCATGAATTAAGTATAGACCTGGAAGAATTTTCCTCAACTAATGACATGGGTTAATATAACGCATATAATTAAAATAGGGAGCCTTCAAAGGAGAAAAACATGTGAATCGCCTAGCAAAATATAAATCAAACCCCCACCTAGAAAAAAAATACATTTTCTAAAACAAAAGGTATGCTACCCCTGCCCCATAAACTAATACAGAGATCAACTGAGAAAAAGAGATGAGTATCTTACTAGAATAAGAGCATTGGCCTTCAAAAGGTATGCTTTTACTGAATTACACTGGAGTTCAATAAGCCTTGTAGCGTCCTTCAAACCCAACTGAATAAGATGTCAAGAATCAACTTAGTATGTGCAAATCAATTTAGAAATATGATAGTATTTCAGCATAATAAAAATGATCCAATAGAACATACTTCGGCAAGCGTTGTGGGATCAAGCCCACTCAATGGCCTTTGTTCTGAAAATGATGATGATCTGTGCATTAAATATTGGCTAATCCTGATTGAAAAATATTGTCGTTGCCATGAGAACAAAAAATTTAACAGATCTGAACCAAAACTATTAGGAACAAGATTAAAAGAACAGTTTGTAATAACTAATTTAAAAGAAAAATGTTCAATATGCCTAACCTAATATAAGCCGCACTTCGATTGCTGAGGATGATTGGATCACTAGATTTGATGTTATAGGCTCTTGAGTAAAAGCTGATTGCCTAAATAAATAATCACAAAAAGTATAAGAATCAAATTTCCCTGTATATGAAATAACCCCTTGATATCTCTGTAAAATTCTGCAAAGTGAACAGACTGGAGTATGACATATTGGTTAAACAAAACAAACATAATGTTTCAGAAGCAAAATATGCATTGGAATGAAGCAGCAACTCAATTGTTTGTCAAGATAATAGACAATAAATGTGTTGCTTATGGGCAACACCAATTCATTTAGCTTCCATCAAACAGACCAAGAAAAGACATGTGAATCAAACTCTAAAAAATTTAACAATTATAGCAAAAAGCACTGCAATCATATCATGACTTTAGTTAAAAATAAAACACAAATTTCATCTAAAACAACACAGTCTATGTGATATTGGATTGCAACAGCATGATTTACTTGGTAAACATGGCAACTACAAAAATGATATACATAACAGGGCTATACAATTATGCAAATAATAAAGACCTGTATTTCGAATAGAATGATTAAATAAAGGCATGAACGAAGGAGTGAGTAATAAAATTCCACTACACTTGGCTGCATCCAGAACAAAACTGTTGTCACACAAGATCCCTTTTCCAAAAATCTTGACATCTAGCTAATCCAACAAGAAAAACTAGTATAATGAAAAGAATAGTTCTACATCCTCACAATCTGTTCTTTTATGTTTCCATAACATTCAATGTACTTTTTCATTATTAAGTATAGGGAGGATACATGATTACTCTACAGATGAATACTTACATTTTAATCATAGAAACTATACGTACTAGATTGATAACGTAGATGTATCGCTACTCTAATGTAAAACCCAATATTATACATTTTATGAAAGAAAAAAGAATAATATAGGTTGCAAGCAATAACCACATATAAATGGACTGCACTCAGAAGAAGAAAATTAACAGAATAGCCAAAAAGAAAGCACACTATTTTTATCACCTCTTCCATTCTGTTCTCTCGAAAAGCCAAATTGCCCTTTTGTACAAGCTCGTAAACATAATGAAATGCGTCCCATTCCAATCCTTCCGGTCCATTTGCCTGCAACCAAACCGAATTTCAATGTTCATATTTCTACGTTAGATTCTCAATGAAAATATTGATTTGTTTCATACGGCTTTTCACTATTCCTTTTGAATGTTTCAAACAAAATGGGACTGGATGCATAAATTCTATCATCTGTATTGCTTAATACTCTCAATTCAGGACTCCAACAAATAAAAAGAGAAAGAAGAACATTTCATTATCCACACTGTGTTACTACGATAGTTTTTGTAAGAAAAGTAGCCACACACTGAAGATTGTGAGGAACCAATATTATTTAATTACAAATTTAAGTCTGTTCTATTGAGTGAGCATATGACATAGGTGACTCTGCATGAACTTGACTCATGGTTTGTAAGTGAAATCAAATTAAGTTTAAAGTAACAAAACATTTGATTTTTACAAAAATCGTGTATCATGTCGGACGGGGGAAACATAAATTCTGACACTCTCCATTGTGAGTCAGCACAGACACTAAGCCATTTACAATGACAATAAGAAAGCTACATTCTCTTTCAAACTAACAGCTGAGCATACCTGAAAAGCCACAGCTCATGATACAGAAAAATAACACACAAACAAACAATAACAAGAAAAAGAAAACATTGAATCGCATTTAGACTGTCACTTTCTCTCCTTGGATTTCTCACCTAATGATTAGGAGTCAAAGGAAAAGGAAGGTAACAAGAGGGCTTGTCTTTTCCCATATTCATATGTAAAACCAGAAAGACAAAGAGAGAAACAAAAGGAAGACACAAGAAACAACTTTGAAAGAAAAAGCTGTGCACAGCTGCATAGTAAGAACAAGCACTGCAGTTTAACAAAACCAAAAAAAAAAACTGAAAAAACTGAATGGAGGGAAAAAAAATTCATTAGGTTAATTTAGTTTTTCTAATGAATGACCATATCTTCTAAAACACGTCAGTGTTGTTATACATTGGCAAAAATTGATTTTGAATATATTAATTTTATAAAATTATTTTTTATAAATTGATTTATATTTGAATCCATTCCCAATCAATTAATTTAATTTAAGATCATTTTTTTATAAATTGATTTATATTTGAATCAATTCCCATTCAATAAATTTAAGATCAATTGTATAGGCAAAATCAAGGTTATAAAAAACGGGCCGCTACTGCAAATACGGAACCGACGAAACTGTATCCGATTATGTTATTCACACTTTTTATGACAAAGAACAAATTGGGCTTAATTAAACCACGACAACCGCAATCTGTTGCAACACCCGTTTGACCGAAATCGCGAAAGCCTTTATGCGGGTGGTTACTTAAAACCTTGGGCAAAAGTACCAATTCCCTAGGCAAAAAAAATAATACTACCCTGAAACATGGCTCAAACGTGTCAAAATCAATTCTATATTTCTAGAATCACTTATATCCCCTCAAAATTGATTCCAAACATACATTTGAACATGAAAAAATAATCCAAATCAAGATTTTAGAAAAATGTCCACAACCGTGATTATGGAGGCAAAAGCTAGCAATTGTATCAGAACATCACCCGAATTCGAATACACTTACTCATAAATATTAACGATCGCAAACAGAATCACAAACAAGGGTTTAAAATCACAATTGTTAGAAGAACAAAGAAAAAGAAACAGATTTGAGAACTCTCTGTACTAAAAGAGTAAAGCATAAAACCAAACAATTCAAAAAATTCAAGAAAAAAATTCAAGAAAAAAAATCAATGTGTAGAGCAGTGTTTGGTGCTACATTTGCTCAGGAACGAAACGATTCAGAAAATTAGCGAAACAAAAAATGGAGAAGAGAGGAAGAGAACTGACCAAAACATAGTCGTCGACGTCGGGAAGGGAATGGGCGAGAGAATCGGAAGGGGTTTGAGTGGCCATTGAGGGTAGAATGGGAAATAATAAAAGTATGAAGAGAGTGTGTGAAATTTTTGAAGATTAAGAGGAAGAGATTGAAGAGAAGAAGGTTGTAAGGAGCATCGTGTTCGCCCCTTGCTCGTTCATTGCATACACGGACCAAATTCCATTACGTCTTTGTTTCTAGAAACTTCAAATCACTCTCTCTCTCTATGTCTTCGCCCAATGAGAGAACTTTAAATAGTGAGCCAAATTGACTTGACAAATTAACGAATCCAATCCATTTAAAATAAAATGTTTTAAACTTTGCCTAAATACACAATTTAATTGAGAAGAAACAATTGAATCTAACAATTTGGTGGCCTTTAGAGGTAGGTAAGCCTTAATCAATCATGTCTACGGGGTCTATCCATTCTTTCGTTTGTCTTCTTATTTAAGACTTAGTGACCTAACTTAAATAGATTCGAGATTGGTTCAATTCGAACTAGATTCATCCAAAATCTTTAACTAGCAAAGGCAGGTTATGATTTGTCTTTGATTATGTACGTCTTGAGTCGTTAGTGATTAAAGGCGTCAATGATCTCTAATTATCAAAAAAAATATATTATTAATTCAACGCTTCATTAAGTTAGTTTGTTTTGAGTTTTAATGTGTTTCGATGCGCGTGCGCTTTATATGCCACGCTCTCTTTTACGGATTTAGGAACCCTTAGGATCTTAGGATCTAGATACTATATCAATTTTCACCATACATGAGACTCCAACTCTTCCTTAGGTGGAGCCTTACTGCTCAAATCATATAGAGGAGGATTTAAATTTATTGAATTCATCACTATAAACACCTATTAATGGCCAACAACAACAAAGCATGTATAAATTTATTATGGATGTGTAAATTTATTGAAGGATTGTTCTACAAATCTTGATTCTATAAATTATATGGTAATAATAATGAATACATCAACCAATATAGAAACACATACAACCCATCATAGAGAAATCACACAAATTTCTTATGGTTACTCAAAATCAGTTGAAACCTCAAGTACCACATGGTTTTTCTGTATCTGGCGTAAGTGTGGCAAACAATGGAAACGGCCAGGTGGAATCTATTTTGAAAACATTCATGCAAGAAACAAAGGCATTTGTTACTGAAGCAAAGAATCAAATTCAAGCTGATAAGGTGAGTTTCAAGAACTTAGAGACTAAAATGGGAAAATTTCCACAACACTTAGCTCAAGAACAAAGGTTGATTTTTCTAACACCACTAAAACTCATGTCTTAACTTTGAGTACCAAGAATAAAAAAAACTTGCAAGGTTATTTCCTTGAGAAATGGCAATGAGTATGAAGTACCAAGTATAAAAGAAGTGAACCATGAAGTTGTGAGCAATGAGCCTACTGAAGCGTTAATATAGATCACTCGTAAAACACAGTCCGAACTAATCATTCATGTCACAGAAAATGTTGAAATATCAAGTCCAAAATCTCTGAAAAGGAAGTCATATGTCACGTCACCTATCATTATAAAAGTGTCAAGTGAAGTGTCAGGAGCCCGTTCATCCAAAAACCCCATCTCCTCCATTTTTTTCAAAGAATTAAGAAGGCCGGAGAAGATTAATAATTTGAGAATTTTATGGAAATATTGAAACAACCTCTCATTCTGCCAGGGTTTTCCAACCTCTTCATTTGAACGAGTACTACACTTACTTGGCTAACCTTTCGGGGGGTATTCTGGAGGAAGAATTGGGTACTTTGTCTTGGTATACCTTGTGTGCCTCGGCTACTTTGGCCCTTGGTGCATCCGGTCACTGGGAGGCTTTTTTATCTGACTGGCATTATGCTGAAAAGCAATGGATGGAGGACAGCGTCTGTGATATGAGGCTTCAGTGGGATAGGTACCTACAATAAGTAAAGAAAGTTTCTACATCCCTTTTTTGGTTAAAGTATACTTTGCTTCCCTTAAATCTTGATGGTTCTCTTTTCGACCAGGTGGTTGATATGGTGAGGACCCTGGCGATGAAGGACTAAGCTTTGTCTACTGTTCGTAGCATTTTAGGGTTTTCAAAACAAGAATTATAGTTCTTGTGTTCTCATAATGCTTTGTTGATAAAGCAGCTGGATGACTATATGAGTTTCACTCTTGAGGCGGTTTCACATTCATTTGAAAATGCTTTGTAACAAGTGGAGCACTTCCACCGCCATTTGACGCTTTCTAGTGAGCAAATCCATCTAAATCAAGCAATTAAAGATGGGGAAACTATTTCTTTGTGGAATTAGACCTACCAGGGTCATTTGTGCTCATTGTTTTTTATGTATCGTTTGTATAGTACTTTGTAATGGAATAGTATGTAAAAATACTTTTTGTGGAATGAAATGCTTTTTATTAACTGCTTGAGGTGTATTTGTGTAATCCTGAGTGCATGCCTCTAGATCTTTGAGAACTTATGAGGTCTTCACTCAAAGTTAATTGGACTTCACTAGGGCCGTTCCCAGCCAAATGTTGGTTCCCCTTCCCCCTACCAGATGAAAACTCAATCAAAGGTAGATGTGTGGCTAACCCACCGTGGTATTTCTAATGTCTAACTTCTAGATAGTGTAGGTTGTTATTTCCTGTAGGGAATTAATTGCTTTAGTAGGACGTGCAAAACGTCTCTGTCAACATCCATGACTTTAGGTGGGTAATTAATTGTGTTAGTCGAATGTAAAAAACATCTCTGGTAACACCTCTGACTTTATATCTGGAATTGGTTGCTTTAGTCAGACGTGCAAAGCGTCTCTAATAGTACCCCTGACTTTATGATGGGATTTTATTGCTTTAGTCGGACGTGCAAAGTATCTTCGATAACACTCCTGACTTTATGTGTGCGTCGAGCATTGATATCCTTGGTCATACCCCGTATTTCATGTCACTATGCATAGTCATAAATAAAAGACTATTTCATAAAGCATCATTTTATTTATTATTTCCAAATTTATACTCATACAAGAGATAAATGGTACAAGCATAATATTCTATGTGATTAAAGAATATGAAACATGACCAAGTGAGCCATTTGCCACTTATTCCTTCACTATATTTGGTCTGTTTAGCCACTTTTTGGATGATGGATGCCCATCTTTTTTAGCTTCCTGGTGAGAGGCGACATTGATCTCCAAGGTTATACCTTCACCCTAATCTTTCTAGAGGTTTTAGTGAGCAAATCCATCTAAGTCAAGCAATTAAAGATGGGGAAATTATTTCTTTGTGGAATTAGACCTACCAAGGTCCTTTGTGCTCATTGTTTTTTATGTATCGTTTGTATAGTACTTTGTAATGGAATAGTATGTAAAAATACTTTTTGTGTAATGAAATGCTTTTTATTAACTGCTTGAGGTGTATTTGTGTAATCTTGAGTGCATGCCTCCGGATCTTTGAGAACTTATGAGGTCTTCACTCAAAGTTAATTGGACTTCACTAGGGTTGTTCCCAGCCAAATGTTGGTTCCCCTTCCCCCTACCAGATGAAAACTCAATCAAAGGTAGACATGTGGCTAACCCAACATGGTATTTATAATGTCTAACTTCCAGATAGTGTAGGTTGTTATTTCCTGTAGGGAATTGATTGCTTTAGTTGGACGTGCAAAACGTCTCTGTCAACATCTCTGACTTTAGGTGGGTAATTAATTGTGTTAGTCGAATGTAAAAAAGGTCTCTGGCAACACCTCTGACTTTATATCTGGAATTGGTTGCTTTAGTCAGACGTGCAAAGTGTCTCTAATAGTACCCCTAACTTTATGATGGGATTTTATTGATTTAGTCGTACGTGCAAAGCATCTTCGATAACACTCCTGATTTTATGTGTGCATCGGGTATTGATATCTTTGGTCATACCCCGTATTCCATGTCACTATGCATAGTCATAAAGAAAGGACTATTTCAGAAAGCATCATTTTATTTATTATTTCCAAATATATACGCATACAATAGATAAATGGTACAAGCATAATATTCGATGTGATTAAAGAATATGAAACATGACCAAGTGAGCCATCTGCCGCTTATTCCTTCACTATATATGGTCGGTTTAGCCACTTTTTGGTTGATGGATGCCCATGTTGTTTAGCTTCCTAGTGAGAGAAGCGACATTGATCTCCAAGGTTATACATTCACCCTAATCTTTCTAGAGGTCCTAGTATATTCTCTTTGCTCCATATAGGTCAACATTATTGGTGGTCGGTGATCAGGGCATTTTGATGCATATTCTTCTATATTTATACTTATTCATTTCCATGTTTTAGTTTGGTTATTTTTCCCTTTTAATGTGTTTTTATAATTTATCTTATTTTTACACTTATTTGTTTTTCGCAGTTTATTTTCAGCATTAGCAGTCTGCACGAATAAATTCATAATTGGAGCTAGGAGTATCGGATAGAGACATGCTACCAGTCGTTGGAAAGCTAAGAGAAAGAGCTACGACTTTCACGAAGAAGTCAGAAGCTAATTCGGACTGTAGCATGGTTGAAAATCCGTTGAAGCCTTCAGCACTAGATTTATATTTTGTGTTGGGTTATTTAGTTTGGGCCTGAGTTATGTTTTGACAAAATTAGGTTTATTCTACTTTTTCTATAACCTAGGCAGCCGAACAGAGTACACGATATCACTATTCACGAAAATTTGAAAGCTGGTACGAATTTCATGGAGAATTAATCCCTCTGATCCGATCTGCCGTAATTCAGGTTCCAAAACTTGAGATTATTATAATATTAATTTTAGTTTAATTCCTTTCAATGATATTTTGTGTTCTTGTATGCTTAATTCGATTGCATGAAATATATTGATTCAATTTGGTTGATTGTATGATCCTAATATAGGCACATCACGTTTGCTTAATTCGTTTTTGTGTCTGATCAATCATGTTTACTTAATCCATGAAAACTTATCCCGTTTGCTTAATTCGGACAATAGGATCATACATCTCACAAACTTTACCGCGCTTGTCATTGAGTTTGTATCCAAATAAGAATAGACAATCCGTTTAGGGTATTAAAATTATATTAATTGATGATAGTAGGAACTGAATCGGTAGATTGAATTATTTCATAATCACTTATTTCATAACAGCTTATTTCAAGAATTGCTTTTAATAATCATTTTTTCTTAATCGAACACCAAACCAAACAACCCTCCCCCTTAATTCGATTTACCTTTGGATAATAATAATCAAGAATCCTTCTGAGAACGATATCCGAGTTAAAATTGTCGTCGTACTACGTTTTTAAGAAACACTCGTTTTGACCCGCGCGCGAGAGCGGATCAAATTGGCGTCGTTGCCAGGGATTCTTGTGATTATTAATTAATATTAGAGTCATAGGTTTAGTGTTCTTCCGTTTAGGCCATAGGTTCCTCGCGGTTTTGGCCAATTCGCGTCTAGAGTCGGAAAATTCGGTTTTTGGAAAAATTGAGTCCGACCGAAAATTTGTTCCGTCTATTAGGAGTAGAAAATTCACCAGATATTTTGTCCCATACTACAAAGTAGTATCGAGTTTCCAGCCTCAAATCGCCAAAAAACCTTTTTTTTTCTATTTTTAATGAATTTTTTACTATTTTCATAGAGTCGAAAAAATCCAAAAAAATTCTCAAAATTCTAATTTTAAGTCATTAGATTAATTTCGGTGTTAGTTTATTTTTCTGAATTTATTTTAATCATTTTCCTTCATTGTGTTTGTTTTTGACTATTAGGGATATTGTTGGCATTTTCACAATTGTTGTTGCATTGCTGTGCATTAGTCCTGGCTACTAGGTCTTCTTGTTCTGAGCTTTTTGATTTTGATCCTGAGGTAGAGAGAACTTTGCACACACAACGTAGAGCAGTCCAGGCTAGTTCATCACCCACAATTGAGTCTGATTCTGAGTCCGACTATTTGCATAACTTGTTTGCTTCTGATTCTGAACTTGTTTTTGAAATGGATGACAATAGAACCTTAAGGCAATTGGCTGCACCTGATGTGAATTATAATGGCTTGTTTATTGAATATGATGTTGTTGTTGTTCCTTTTGAATTAAAATCGGGTTTAATACACTTGTTGCCCAAGTTTAGTGGTCTTGCAGGTGAGGATCCACACAAACATTTGAAAGAATTCCAGGTGGTGTGTTTTACACCATTGAAGCCTGAAGGGATCACTGGATATCACATCAACCTTAGAGCTTTTCCTTTTTAATTGCAGAGTGCAGCAAAGGATTGGATATATTATCTCGAGCCAAATTCAATTGCAAGCTGGAATGCCCTGAAAAAAGTGTTCTTGGAGAGATATTTTCCTACCTCCAGAGCTGCCTCGATAAGAAAGGAGATTTGTGGTATTAGACAAGGTAATGAGTCATTGAATGAGTATTGGGAGAGATTCAAACACTTGGTATCCAGCTGCCCTCAGCACCAGATCACCGAGCAAGTACTCATCCAGTACTTTTATGAGGGTTTGATACCGATGGATAGGAACATTCTTGATGCTGCTAGTGGTGGAGCACTTGTTGATAAGACTCCAGTTGCTGCCAAAGCCCTTATCGAAAATATGTCCCTTAATTCCCAACAGTTCACTACTAGAGACAATTCTGTGCAAAGCAAAGACGTGAATCAAATTCAGGTTTCTTCCAACAAAGCTTTAGAGACCAGAGTTGACGAGCTCACTGCCTTAGTCAAACAGTTGGCAGTAGAAAAACCTCAAACAGCTGGCAGTAGCAAAACCTCAAACAGCAACAGTGTGTGGTATTTGTACTTCTCATGAGCACCTGACTGATACTTGTCCTATTCTGAGAGACGAGTCCATTACTGAGCTGCCTCAAGCTTATGCAGCCAACCTTTACAACCAAAACAGGTATAATAATACTCCTGACCTGTCCACCAACAAATACCATCCCAATTGGAGGAACCATCCCAACCTTCGATATGGAATCCCACAACAAAACCCACCTCAAGTGGCTGCCCCTGCACCTTCCGGACCATCCTTAAAAGATCTTGTCAAACAAATGGTCGCCAACAATCTCCAATTCCAACAAAGGACCGATTCTAGCATTCAGACCTTGAACACTCAAATGGGACAACTTGCTACTCAAATAAATAACATGCAAGCCCAAGGGTCGAACCAACTTCCAGCCCAAACAGTTGTCAATCCAAAGGATTCTAATGCTAATGTGAGTGCGATTTCGTTGAGATCTGGAAAGGATACAGAAACAGCCCCTGAAAAAAATAAAAAAATTATTGAGGTAACATCTGAACCTGAACCTACTCCATTTGAACCTGTTTCATCTGAAAAAATTAAAGAAGAGGAGTATGTGCCACCAGTCCCCTTCCCACATAGAGTTCTGAAAAATAAAAGAATTGAGGAGGGAGACAAGGAAAGAGAGATATTGGATGTTTTTAGAAAAGTTGCGGTAAATATTCCGCTTCTTGATGTAATTAAACAGGTTCCTAAGTATGCAAAGTTTCTGAAGGATTTGTGTACAAATAAGAGGAGGATTAAAGGAAGTGAGAGAGTTAACTTGGGAAGAAATATTTCTGCTTTTATTCAGCCCAAGCTTTCATCTAAAAAAGTTACAGGCGAGAAAAATGTTTCAGCCATCACTCAGCTCTTACCACAAAAGCAGAAGGATCCGGGAACTTTTATTGTCCCCTGTATCATCGGGGATAGTAAATTCGAGAATTGCATGCTTGGTTTGGGAGCGAGCATTAATGTTATGCCTACTTCTATTTATAATAACCTTAATCTTGGTCCTTTGCAGCATATAAGTTTGATCGTTCAACTGGCGAACAAGAGCAATGCACGCCCAACTGGCGCAGTGGAAGATGTCCTTGTCCAAGTTAACGATTTAATTTTTCCTGCAAATTTTTTCATTCTGGACATGGAAGGAGATACTAAGACAAGCAGAGTTCCCATCATTTTAGGCAGACCGTTCATGAAAACGGCAAAGACAAAAATTGATGTTGATGATGGAACCATGTCCATGGAATTTGGTGACATTGTCGCAAAATTTAACAATTTTGATGCCATGAAACACCCTTGGAAGAGCATTCCGTTTTTCATATGGAATTGATATCTGAGCTGGTTGAGGACACTTGTTCTGATTTATTTTCACTTGATTTTCCATCTTTATCTGGTTTCGATGATATCTACTCATGTGTTGATTGTACTGACATTAACCTTTGTGTTGTGTGTGTTAAGATTGATGCTGCCTTGCAGCCTGATACATTTCCTACAGGTGAAGTTGTTGCCGATGAAGCTGTTTTTGCAGTTGATGCTCTTGACATCCCGGTTGCCCCAAGCATTCCATCCATCGAGCAACCCCCGTCTTTAGAGCTGAAACAGCTCCCTGAAAACCTGAAATATGCTTATTTGGAGACTAATGAAAAACTCCCTGTTATTATTTCTTCTAATCTTGATTTCGATCAGGAAGACTAGCTTTTGCAGGTTTTAAAGAAGCACAAGAAGGCAATCGGGCGGACATTAGCCGACCTCTCAGGTATTAGTCTGTCGATGTGCATGCACAAGATATTACTTGAGGATGGAGCGAAAACAGTAAGGCAGCCCCAAAGGAGGCTTAATCCTTTGATTCTTGGTGTTGTGAAGAAGGAGGTAACCAAACTCTTGCAAGTAGGTGTCATTTATCCTATCTCTGACAGTAAATGGGTAAGCCCGATGCAGGTTGTACCTAAAAAATCAGGACTCACAGTGGTAAAAAATGAAAAGAATGAACTTGTTCCCACTAGAGTTCAGAACAGCTGGAGAGTTTGTATTGATTATAGGAGATTGAACCAGGCTACGAGAAAGGATCACTTTCCTTTACCGTTCATTGACCAAATGCTTGAACGACTTGCTGGTAAATCACATTACTGTTTTCTTGATGGTTTTTCAGGTTACTTTCAGATTCATATTGCACCGAAAGATCAAGAGAAGACCACCTTTACTTGTCCCTTCGGTACTTTTGCTTATAGGAGGATGCCTTTTGGTCTTTGCAATGCTCCTGGAACTTTCCAGCGATGCATGATTAGCATTTTTTCTGATTTCATTGAAAATTGCATGGAAGTCTTTATGGACGATTTCACTGTCTATGGTTCCTCTTTTGATGCATGCTTGAGCAGTTTAAGCTTGATTTTAGAAAGATGCATCGAAACTGATCTCGTTTTAAATTATGAAAAATGCCACTTTATGGTTGATCAGGGAATTGTATTGGGTCACATAATTTCAGAAAAAGGAATTTCTGTTGACCCTGCTAAAATAGATGTGATTTATACACTGCCTTACCCTTCTTGCGTTCGCGAGATTCGTTCTTTTCTTGGTCATGCAGGTTTTTATAGGGGTTTCATCAAGGATTTCAGCAAGATAGCTCTTCCGCTGTCAAACTTGTTGAAGAATGATGTCACTTTCAACTTTGATGACAAATGCAAACAAGCATTTGACTTCTTGAAGAAAGCATTGACCTCCGCTCCCATAATCCAGCCACCGGACTGGACCCTCCCTTTTAAGATTATGTGTGATGCGTCTAATTATGCTGTTGGGGTTGTCCTTGCACAAAGGGTTGACAGGGCTGCCCATGTTGTTTACTATGCTTCTAGAACTTTAGATTCTACACAGTCAAATTACACTACCACTGAAAAAGAACTGCTAGCTATTGTTTTTGCTCTTGATAAATTCATATCATATTTGCTAGGTTCCAAGGTTGTTGTTTTTACTGACCATGCAACATTAAAGTACTCGTTGAAGAAGCCGGATGCAAAACCGAGATTGATTCGGTGGATGTTGTTGCTCCAAGAATTTAATGTAGAGATTAAAGACAAAAGTGGAGCTGAGAACTTAGTGGCTGACCACTTGAGCAGGATAGAGAGATATGCAGATCCTTTTCCTATTCAGGATGACTTTCCTGATGAGCAACTTTTCCTTTTGCATGGGATTACACCTTGGTTTGCTGACATTGTTAATTTTCTTGTTGCTGGTGTTTTTCCTACAGGTGCATCTAGATCACAGATTCACAAACTCAAGAGTGATGCCAAATATTATGTTTGGGATGATCCATATCTTTGGAAGTTTGGTAGTGATCAGGTAATTAGGAGATGTGTCCCTAACTATGAGATTGAATCCATTTTGAAATTTTCTCATGCATCTCAAGTCGGCGGACACTTTGGTCCGTAAAGGACTGCAAGAAAAGTCCTTGATTCAGGTTTCTATTGGCCAACTGTTTTTAGGGATGCTTATGAGACTTATCACACTTGTAAAGAGTGCCAGATAGCAGGTACAAATATCACTTGCAAGAGTGAAATGCCTCAGCAGCCTATGCTTTCTGTGAGGTATTTGATGTATGGGGAATCGACTTCATGGCTCCCTTTCCTGTATCATTTGGTTTCCTTTACATTTTGCTTGTTGTTGATTATGTTTCAAAGTGGGTGGAAGCTATCCCCATTAGGACTAATGATTATAGAGTTGTTGCAGATTTTTTCAGGTCTGATATCTTTTGCAGGTTTGGAATACCACGAGCTATCATAAGAGACCAAGGCACTCATTTCTGTAACCGCACCATGGAAACTTTGCTCCGGAAGTATGGAGTTGTGCATAGACTCTCTACTGCATATCATCCACAAACTAATGGGCAAGCTAAGATCTCAAACAGGGAGATCAAATAGGTTTTAGAGAAAATGGTGCATCCAAACAGGAAGGACTGGAGCCGTCGTCTAGAAGACGCACTTTGGGCCCAAAGAACAGCTTTCAAGACACCCATTGGGATGTCTCCTTATCGACTTGTTTTTGGTAAGGTATGTCATCTTCCTGTTGAGATAGAACACCTTGCTTATTGGGCAGTGAAAAGTTGTAATTTGGAGATGCAACAAGCAGGTATTAAAAGAAAACCTCCAACTGCAACAGTTGGAAGAGCTTAGACTAGAGGCTTATGAAAACTCTAGGATTTATAAATAGAAAACTAAGCACTTCCATGATAAAATGATTTATAGGAAGGAATTTTCTGTGGGCCAACAGGTTTTACTGTTTAACTTCCGCCTTAAGCTTATGGCTGGGAAACTTCGATCCAAATGGATTGGCCCTTTTGTTATTACTAATGTTTTTCCTTATGGTGCAGTAGAAATAAAAAGTGCAGGTACTAACAAGACTTTCAAAGTCAATGGGCAGCTCTTGAAGCTATTCCATGAAAGTTCAATGATTGAAGATGTCAGCATAGAGGAGCTTTCTTTGGAAGCACCTAACTACCCTGCAACTTGATCATGGAGTCTTTCTTTCCTTCTCTTTACTTTATTAGTAATGTCTTTTCATTGAGGGCAATGCTTATTTTAAGTGTGGGGGAGGAAAATCATTTGTTTCGTTTGTTTTCCTTGTTTTTGTTAGTGTTTTGTTTGTTTTCAGTCATAAAAAAATAAAAAAAAATGCATCTTCTTGAAAGTTTTAGGCTATAGACTGACTAATTTGAGATTAGTTTACGGAGACTTGGGAAAAATTCACAAGATCGGTATCGTCTTAACACCGTAAGTCTCTTGCATATGGAAATTGATTCGAATTCTTATTATGTTTTAGCCTTAAATTCTCATTCTCTGACAACTCTTGAGTAGTTTATTTCAGCAGTCAGCACCATCTCACACACACTCTACGCAGGGAAGCCGATGAATATAAGTGAGTGTTCCGAAAAAGAAAAGAAAAAAGAGAAATAAAAGGGAATGCACCTTCTAAGTTTGGTGACCCTCACCCGGTCACTTAACCCAACGGATGTAGAACCTTCAAAAAATTGAAAATAAGACACGTTGTCAGTTGGTTCAACGGTTTCTGGTGCTGAACTTGGTAGGACGGATTACGATCCGATCCCCCGCAACTACAACTAAGTAAGCAAAGGGTTATGTCACGTAAGTACTAGAATCCCGTGCAAAAAGGATCAGAGTCACTAACCGGTTGCTTGCTATGGGTGTGTGGAGATAACGGGCTTAATGTGATTGCGCCTGAATGAAAAAGAGCAAAAAGAAGGATGAGTAAGTTAGGCTTTAACATAATAACATGATTTGAGTTGATTTGTGTATTTAGGAGGTTTATGACTGCACAATTGTGGATTAGTGTTCCTACGATATCCTTAGTGTGCAAGATTAGTACCTATCGATGCAAACTTAACCGAAGAAGACTTGTAGCCTAGGATGAGTAACTAATGATGTGTTTGTGTTTTCTTTGTTTAATTTTAAATTTTGCTCGGAGTGCAAAAGTTCAAGTGTGAGGGGATTTGATCAGTGCATTTTGATACACATTCTTCTATATTTATACTTATACATTTCCATGTTTTAGTTTGGTTATTTTTCCCTTTTAATGTGTTTTTATAATTTATCTTATTTTTACACTTATTTGTTTTTTGCAGTTTATTTTCAGCATTAGCAGTCTGCACAAATAAATTCATAACTGGAGCTAGGAGTATCAGCTTGAGACGTGCTACCAATCGTTGGAAAGCTAAGAGAAAGAGCTACGACTTTTATGAAGAAGTCAGAAGCTAATTCGGACTGTAGCATGGTTGAAAAATTCGTTGAAGCCTTCAGCACTAGATTTATATTTTGTGTTAGGTTATTTAGTTTGGGTCTAGGTTATGTTTTGACAAAATTATGTTTATTCTACTTTTCCTATAACCTAGGCAGCCGAACAGAGTACACGGTATCACTATTCATGAAAATTTGAAAGCTGGTACGAATTCCATGGAGAACTAATCTCTCTGATTTGATCTGTCGTAATTCAGGTTCCAAAACTTGAGATTATTATAATACTAATTTTAGTTTAATTCCTTTCAATGATATTTTGTATTCTTGTATGCTTAATTCGATTGCATGAAATATATTGATTCAATTTGGTTAATTGTATGATCCTAACATAGGCACGTCACATTTTCTTAATTCCTTTTTGTGTTTGATCAATCATGTTTGCTTAATCCATGAAAACTTATCCCGTTTGCTTAATTCGGACAATAGGATCATACATCTCACAAACTTCACTGCGCTTGTCATTGAGTTTGTATCCAAATAGGAATAGATAATCCGCTTAGGGTATTAAAATTATATTAATTGATGATAGTAGGAACTGAATCGGTAGATTGAATTATTTCATAATCACTTATTTCATAACAACTTATTTCAAGAATTGCTTTTAATAATCACTTTTTCTTAATCGAACACTAAACTAAACAACCCCCCTTAATTCGATATACCTTTGGATAATAATAATCAAGAATCCTTGTGAGAATGATATCCGAATTAAAATTATCGTCGTACTACGTTTTTGAAAAACACTCGTTTTGACCCGCGCGCGACAGCAGATCAGCCGGTTCTCTCTACAAGTAGTGATATTTGAGTTTATGGTGCACTGACGAGGCAATATTGTCCAAAGTGACAGCAAAGGGTAGTCCCAGGATATAGTTGTAAACACTCCTATAAGGAATAACAGGAAATTGAGAACTTATCGCTTGGATGTCCTTTCCAAACCGCTTCCATCTAGCCCATTTTTGTCAAACAACTTTGAGTACATGATGTCACAGGAGTTACCACCATCAATGAGAATCCAAGATATGTCAAATTTTGACACTATATCAATTATTACAAGGGGAAAAATTATTGGGCATGCCTCCAATCTTATCTGAGTCTCAGAATCCTAACATAGGTTGGTTGGGGACTTTTGTTGATGGACTTTCTTCCTTGCAGCAGACAACCATCATTTTTGCGATCTTCTTATTCATGGTGCCTTTGGAGAGGATACTTTTCCATGACTCTCTTTCAGTTATGGTGGTTATGTAGGGGTATTTACCTTTAATATCCTACTTACTTCCTGCATTTATACCAGCCACTGTGGCTTTTGAGGGAAACTTACTTTAGGTGATTCCTCTATATTCCAGCGTGCGCCTTTTGACATATTCACATAGTCGGACCCTCTTGGTTATTGTTCGCGAGATTACGAGTCTATCGGATTAACTAACTCCAAGTGCCCAGTCTATCGCGTAGTTTTAAAAGATATCGATCCCACAGAGACCAGTAGTCAAATCTACCGTTTCTAATTGTTATGGTGTTTATCTAAGGCATATGAATTAAGAATGGAAAAGATGAAATAATAAACTTTAATAAATTCGGACAAGTAATACTAGAACGTGGTTCACATCAATTAACAATACTCTTGATCGTTTCTAATAGGATTATTGTATGGAGAAATATTTTCTACCTTGAAAAGAATTCAATTAAACAGGAATTGTCGCTTTCGCGTATTCAGAACCAGATTTTAATCCTTAATTTATACTGTTCATTGTCACATATGACCGACGCTTATTGTGTCAAAGTAGTAAATCATATTTTAACGAATTAGACTCTTTACTCAGTTGAAAAGTAATTTTGATTGGTAAGTTTAAATAAAAAGGGTCACCAGCTTCCGCTCAGGTGACCGGGTCCTAACCTTATAGGCGCGCACGTCCGCAAATAGTTTTAAAACCACCTTCTAGAAATACTAAACCTCCTAGATAATTAATAAAGTGCTTTCGCGGTATTTACTAACAAAAATAACCAATTTTAATCTTTAGTGTCAGACGACTTTCAATCTTATCCGATGTTATCATTATCCTACGTTTGTAGTGACATATCAGATTAAGTTTGGAAAAATTGCGTTAAAACCAAAACAACCCACAACTGTAATCCTAAAGAAATAACTGACAGAGTACCGTCAATTAACAGTCTTCACATTCTAGTACGAACAAATTAGCTAGACATGATTATGGCAAATAAAAAGGCATTGGGTTTGGATTTAGAATTAAACATAATGACGAATTTAAATAAAGCGGTTTTTAAAGGCAAAGGCGAGGAAATTAAATTAGGGGAAATAAAATGCGAGGAAAGTAAAGCAAGGAAACTAAATAGACAAGGCAATTAAAACGTAAATAAAGTTGAATAAAATAAGAACCTGCTCCAATCGGAGACTTGAATCTGGTACAACGCAAGTAGATAGAAATAACCTTTGACGGAATATAAATGCAGGAAGTTAATAACCTCAAAATAAAGGTGCTTCAAACTTGATACACGAACAAAATGCGGCAACCCTTTGATGTAAGGAGTTAAAGCTCTATGATACTAAATTTATGGCTTATGTTTGTGCTAAGCTTGGATACCTTGAAAAGGAAAATAAAATAACTATTTATAATGATTCTAAGCCCTAAAATCTCATGTGAAACTTTCTCAATTCATAGGAGGAAATATAGGGAAACAAGGGTTGAGTGGAACACCAAGCAAGGCCCATTTTCAACTGCATCGCAAAACAAAGGATGGTGAACACCATCCCCTACATGGCGAATGCCATCTTTGCAACATGGGCGCGACCGAGTCTTTAGACCATTGAAGCATGGAACACGTCATCTTCTTGGCGGCTACCTCCATGGTGCCATTCAGGTCGCCTTGAGTGCAAATTTCCATTTTTTCTCTTCGTTTTGCATCTGAATTGCTTCATTTCTTTGCACATGGCTCCTATATAGTTAAATACCTTAAACACAGACAAAGTACCCACATAACACTGGAAATAGAGGTAAAACAATAATAAAACATGTATGAAACAAGTCAAAATAATGGTATAATTTGGTGTTATCAAACTCTCCCGCACTTGAACCTTTGCTCGTCCTTGAGCAAATATTAAGAATATGAAGAAAAATAGTGTTGCTCTTGTAACTATTCTAGGCTAAAGACTCTAATTCTCTCAAGGTCATACAGATAGGTGCTAACTCATAAACTAAGGGTATTGTAACAACACATTCCGCATTTGCAATCATAAATCTCCTTCCTATATAAACCAATTTGCATCATGTCATTATGCCAAGGCCTAACTTACTCATCCCATTTTTCGACCTTTTTCATTCAGGCGCAATCACATTAAGCGTGTTATCTGTTCACACACGGAAGACAAACCTATTAGTGACCATGATCCATATTATGTCAAAAATTCTGGCGCATATGCAATATTTTTATAGGTTTCACGGCCGTTAGGCAAAATGACCGGGTGTGGGTCACCTAACTTAGAAGGCGAATTCCTTTTCTATTTCTTGCTTTTCCAGATTTTTCTTTCTTTTTCTTTTTCTTTAATAAGGGATCATTCACCTAGTTGCACCGGTTCGCTTACTCGATGGTAAATCAGATGGTGTTGAATGCTAGGATAAACTACTCAAAAACTTATTTAGGGGCGAGATTTCAAGGCCATGGCATATCAAGTATCCAAATCGATCTCTATAATTAGAAGACTTACGGTGTTAAGATGATACCGATCTTTTGGGGGTTTTCCCAAGTCTCTATAACCTGTCTGTACTTTGTCTAATAGCCTAAAATTTCAAATTAAGCACCTGATTTCTTTTTCAAAAAAAAATTCAATGGCTCATGAAATGGAAGAATTAATAAACAGCAGAAGAACCATGCATAAAGACTCGACAACACATGAATTGACACAACAGATAAACTAAACCAGTGAATAAATAAAATCCTTATCAATAAAACTAAAATAGTAAATCTAACTAAAAATGAAAGTAAATAAGAAAAATGAAAACAGTAAGGTTCCACTTCCACACTTAAACTGAATATTGTCCTCAATGTTTCGATTAAAGGTAAAATAAAGGAATGGAAAAACCTAGAGGAGATGTTATTGATGGCCCCCACTGCCTTCTTCTGACTGGTCGGGATGTCGGGGATGGCGACTTCGGCTCCAATGGCGTGAACTCTGGGATATCTGGAGTTGTTGGACTCGTGCTGAGAGTAAGGTGTTGGATGCCTGGAGACTCAGAAGGTTCCCTATTATAGATGTCTGGTTATCATGCACCATGGCTAGGTCGCATGCCTGTGAAGCTTGCAGACACATCTGTTGGGCCGTCATGGTGGTTTGGGCTTCCCCCACTGATCTTAGGGAGTGATATGTTTGTGTAGCGGGGTATTCGTTACCATTAGAGATATTGACTAAATCCAAGGTAAACCATACAAGTCGAGTCGCCACCGCACTTCTATTTATCCAAAGGAATGGTTAGAAAGCGAACAAAAACCTAAAAGTTTTATCGAATAAAAAACTAGTAAAAATGTCAGAGATCTGGGTAAGGGGGTTGGTTATGTAATGGGAAGGTTTTAAGCACCCAAAACGTCCTAGGTACTCTTAGGGAGCCCTTTTCATAAGTGTTGTTCTAGTCTAAAGGGTGTAGGTATATCTAAAGTACTATTTACTAAAAGGAAGGTTAAAAGAAAATGACTCGTAAGGATCTCACATCCACTGCCTACGTATCTCATATGAGTATGAGAATCAGAGTCTCCGTAGCTCGGCTACCTATGGGTTAAAGAGAAGTGTGCTCGATAAGACGTCGCGTCTTATGCCTACGTATCTCATCTGGAATGAGAATCAGAGCAAAACGTAGTTCGGCTAACTAGGGGTTAAGGATTGCCACCTGAACATGGACTTACAAAAGAGGACACCAGTTGTGTCAAAGGAGGGTGGGCAGTGTGTTCAACGTCCTAGCAGTAGGTGTCGTAACTCGCTGAATCGAGTCTTAGGCAGTTACCTCTTTGCAATAGAACGGACTGACATGCCATAAGATCGGAGACGCACAGAAGGTCTAAAAGTGGGGAAGCTCTGCTCTAGAGTTGTGATGCAATATGGACCTATGTGTTAGGATTTACAAAGGGGAACATCTACCTAGTGTTAGCATGCAAAAGAATAAGGGAATTCTACCTATGTTAGCATACAAAGGGTTCTACCTAATGGGTGCTACCTAAACGGAACAAGAGTCGACGGATGGAGCGCGGAGAGGAGTTATGGATAAGGGTAGATGGCGATACCAGAGGCAATCGACTTACAGGTAGATGGTGATGCCTGAGGCAATCGACTTACAAGAGGATGGATGAATGCGTGCAGGTTCTGTTAAGTTTTGAAAATGATTACTCGACGTTGGATCGAGCTTTTGATCTTATTTTGAAATGGTTATCGGATGTTCGTTTTAATTCTTGTATTAACACGTGACTAAAGAAATAAAGAAATAAATATTATACACTTTATGGGAGAGGGGTACATTTGTTATGAATGGGGATTGTTCATGGCAAACAAACAATAAGAATATATGCCTCATACATCATACAAGTAAGCAACAGTTATCAATCAGATCGGATAAATAAACAATATATAATCAAACCAAAGAATAAAATAATGGAGCATTTAAACAATGCATGGTAGTATGAACATGTTAAATAATCAAGCAATAGAACGCACGAATGATAGAAACAAGTATAAAAGATAACAGATGAATCAAACAAATGAAAATATGCACACGAAGGGTCCACTGAATAATTTAATCAGGAAATGAGGTAAGGACCAAATAAAATCAAGGTAAAAGGCCTCTAATACATGACATATGAGATGAACAAGGGAGGATCAAAAGATCTCTTAAATTGCCATAAGCAATCCCTAAGTCAAACATCGATCATAAAGAAGTCAATTAAAAATTCAAGTCAACTTAAAAAAATAACAAATAAATAGCAAATTAATCAAGAAAATTATGAAAAATTAAACTAAATAATGTGGGGTCATTAGATAATCATCCCCCAAAAAGATTTTAAAAATAAAGAAAATTGGTACATAAATTAATTAAAATAAAACTGAGGTCAAACCAAAAGTCAATTAATAAGATTAGGTTAGAAATAAATCAAGAATAAATAGTAAATTAATCAAGAAAATTATGAAAAATTAAACTAAATAATGTGGGGCCAGGACATCATCATCCCCAAAAAGATTTTAAAAATAAAGAAAATTGGTACATAAATTAATTAAAATAAAACAGAGGTCAAACCAAAAGTCAATTAATGAGACTAGGTTAGAAATAAATCAAGAATAAATAGTAAATTAATCAAGAAAATTATAAAAAATTAAACTAAATAAGTTGGGGTCAGTACATCATCATACCCCAAAAATATTTTTAAAATAACGAAAATTGGCATGTGAATTAATTAAAATAAAATAGAAGTCAAATTAAAAGTCCACCAATCAAACTAGGTCAAAAATAAATCAAGAATAAATTGAAAATGCGAAATAAAATTCCAAGAAAAGGTCAGGTTGACCATGAGACAATAGTCAACCTTCATCCCAAAAATCAAATGCTAACAATAATTTTAAGTCATAAAAATAAAATCAATAAAAAAAAGTGTCTTAAAACGGACAAGTTAGAATAAATAATTAAAATAAAATATTAATATTTAAAAAATACGAAAATAAAAATTATATAAAATTAAATAAAACGTTAATAAAAGTGAAAAATATTTTTGAATAATTTTATGGATGAAGAAAATATTTTAAATAAGAAAAAGAAATACGAAAATGGAAGGATTAATGGTGATGAACATGGTAAGCAAGCGTAGATATATCAAAACATGGTCATGGAAGAGATGAATACCTAATGAAAAATAGAAGTGGAATGGAATCTGATATGTGGTGAAGCTTTGCCTCCTTGCCATGAAATTCCAATGCCCCTTTAGGGTTAGGGTTTCAGCTTCTTAAATAGGGTGAATTAGGTGTTCTCATGGGCTTTTTAATAAGTGATTTATCCATAAGAATAAAAGTGTGAAGTGAGGTGTAAAATGTTGTTATTTTGGGCCAAACTTAAGTGAATGTATGTCCAATGCATGGCCAAAAGAGGTAAAAAAAACGTGACTGGTTTGTGCAGCATTCTTAGAAAATCTGATTGGGCCAGCCAGACCCAAAATCTGCCTAGAAAATCAAGTCATGGTGCCCACTTTAAATGAATGCATCTCTCAAACCATGGATCCAAATGAGATGATTCCAAAAGGATGTGAAATAGGACATGGCAAGGTACAATTTTTGTGAAGAAAGTATTTTCAAATAATGCCTTGAAGTGCAAGAAAACTGGCCAAGAAGTCTTAACAAATTTTGAAGATTTTGGACTTAGAAATTTTTCTAAGTGTCCTAAAAGAATGTCTCACTTTGACTAAGCATAACTTTCTCAATTCTAATCCAAATGGAGCGAACTTTATATCTCTAAAAAGCTTGGAACAAGAGGAACAACTTTCATGTTGGAGAAATTTTCAAATGGAGCTTTTATCTTGATGAAAAATGGGCTTAAAGTGAGTGCAACGATCATGAAAACTTGCCCTAAATGGAAAGTCAACCATTTCCAAATTAAGTAACTTTTTCAATTCCTGATTAAATGATGAATCCATGATCCAACCTTGATCAAACTTCACATGTAGGATCCCCTAGGCATGGATTTTGAGATTCCACTCTCAAAATGTAAGGAGTTGACTTTTCTGACCCCACAATTGACTTTTCCCAAACTGTCTGACTCTCAATTCCATTGATCAATTGAAGCACTTCTAGCTCAAATAAAGAGCTGATTTTTTGTATGTAGACCCTTGTGGACATATGGAGGGCCATGGAAAAGAGTTTCACCTAAAGAATCAAAAATAAACTGATTTATACCAAACCCTAGTTTTAGGGCAAAATGATCAGGAACTGATTGCACTAATTGCCAATGGATCTTTCTGAGATAATTGTGAATCTTCCTAGGCCAAGATGCCTATATAATCATGACATGGATGAGCTTCTCTACTTCCAACCAAACATTTCCTGTTGCAGGTAGCCATGAAACCCTAATTTCTGATTAAATCCAGATGAACACTCTGATAGCTTTGAATCCCTCACTAATGAACTGAGGACCATAATAAGATACTTGGACCCCCCTGAGACCCTTGAGACTTGTATACTTAGAAAATGAAGTCCAATTCTCAATTTTGCTTTGTGTGGGCTCCTTCTGTTAAGGAGTGATCAATCAAAACCTGATCTCCATGTCACTAATGCAGTATGCAATGAGTATGACCTAATATGATGTTAATGAAGTGTAAAACATAATCCCATGCTTCTAGGAAAAATGAAGGGTAAATTTTGGGGTATTACAGTTTGACATTGTGATTCCCGCATGAACTCCATCATATCCTGTTGTTGTTCATACATGGCATAAAATAAGCCATCACGCTCTGCTTCATGTGCCATTTGATCTCGGTACATATCCTCAGTGTAAATAAAACCAGAAGAGGTACATGCAAAAGGGTTAGAATAACCAGGTGCAGTGAGTGCAGGTCTGCGAGGGGCATCATGAACGGGAGACATGTGTCTCTGCTCATACTCATCATCAGTCTCATCATCCTCGGTATTGACATTCTGGGGAATATCCATCAATATTAGGTCGGTGTAAGGTGGGGCCTGCAAATCAAAAGTCTAGTTGGCCCTTTGACGTACATCTATACGGGCGGGCCATGACAAAACAATACTTATAATTTCATGGTTTCGGACCATGAGGTGGTACCCTTCTTCTCTACCTACCTTACAAAGCCTTATATGCCTCATAAGATTAAGCTCCAAAGTAAGAGGTAGTAAGGGTTCTAGCGTAGCTAGCTCAACATCAAGCCTTATAGCATGGGTGATGGAGGTAATCAATCCTCCAAAAGAGATGGTCCCCTTTTTTTCCACAACATCACACATGTGAGCTATCACGAAAGGGACCGAATTCAGTAGTCATTATGTCAGAGCTACCTGCAGGTAAAGAAATTCTTTGGCATTTAATTTATTATAATTCTTCCGACCGAATATAACATCTTCCAACAATTGGCGGAAGACGCGTATGGTTGGGTTACGGATATCAGATGCCATATTTCCTTCAAAGGAATCAGTGGTGAGACCTGTCAGATCTCTCCATAATTGGTATGCCTCAATTGCTCATGTAGTATCTTATGGTGTCTCATGTAAAACACCTTCCCCGTCGGGAAATCCCAACAAACCTGCAAGTTGGTCAGTAGTAAATTCACATTCCATATTGAACATGTGAAAATTAATTGTGCATACGGTGCTCGCAATGTTTGGTCTAACATCATACACGAGGGAACTCAAAAAATCCCTAGTCAGGTTCTCATAAGTGTTGTCTTTATGGTTAAACAAGTGTTGGAGACTTAAGTTCTCTAACAAATAGTAAACATAATGGTAAATGCCTAAACTATATACGCAGTTGTTGTCGATATACCTTATGGAGAAGACTTCATGGGTCAGCAATTCTTGATATTTCTGCCTCTGTAAATTCCTAAACTATATATGCAGTTGTTGTCGATATACCTTATGGAGAAGACTTCATGGGTCAGCAGTTCTTGATATTTCTGCCTCTGCCTGTTGCCATCCCTTCCCCCGTGGAAGATAATTCCTTTGTCTCCCATGGATGCCATTCTTGTGAAGAAATTAGGGTATTTTGGTGAAAATTGAAGAATGGGAGTTTTGAGGGTTTTGAGTGGAAAAATGGGGTATTTAAGAATGAGGAGTGGATGGATGGGTGGGGAAGGTAGTGGGTATTAAAGTTTTTGTGATTGAATATGGGTAAGTAGGATTTGATGTGGGTTAAAGATGAGATAAAATGAGTTGTATGAGGTTAAAGATGAGTTGAAATTGGGAAAAATGGGGTACTTTTAGTTCTGTCCCGTGTTTTTACCTTCAGACCCCATGACGGACGCCATATGGATATGGCGAACGCCATCTTCACAAATTGGGCTTTTGGGGCTTTGGTTGCTGATTTGGGCTTCTAAGGGGTGTTTTGCTATTTCGATCCAAACGGTTGATTGGTTAGCACAGATTAATCTTGAAGTATACATATTAAAAATAATATGACACACAATATAAAAAAATTAAAAATATGTTAAATGATGCAATATGGTAAAAATAATTGGAAGTAACAAAAAAACTGAAAAAACGATAAGTAGGAATAACACTAATAGTAATGATAACAATAGAAATAAATTTTTCTTCCATCATGAATAAGTCTGCGGTGAATCTACAATGGTTTTCCTAGAATCTGGGGTGGTCTGGATGTCTGTGCTGCAGTGATTTGGCGTTGAAGGTTATGAAGCTCAATGCATAGGAAATTTGTCTTCGCGGGATGAGTGGCATTAGCCACTTCCATTTGTGAAGTGAGGTCGCGAACTTCTTCGTGAAGGGAAACTATCTCATGGCGCATGAAATTGAGCTCATTGTCAGCATTATGCCTTTGTGTTGGTCCTGTGGAGGAAAACGCAGTGGACCTATCTGGGAGAGGTGATGGATGGTATTCTGGAGTGGGGGTGGTGGGTTTGGTTGATGTCTCTCTTTTTCCTTCCAGATCATATTTCTAGTTCTCCCTATTACAAATCTTGGTTCTCTCTGGGTTTGGCAAGGTAAAGTGGTGAACCACCTCATTATTAATTAGTAATTTGTACTCGTTAGTCCTGAAGTACACTCCTTGTACCAAGACATGGTCTAAGGAATACCCTATATCGAGGAGGGTGAATCCATAATATGGGACTAGGTAGAATAATTGGTTTTGGAGTTTTAAGGCATATGTTATTTGCGTTATGGTTCCTCCCACATGGATTGGGCCTTCCGTAGACTTATCAGCACCTTTAAGGTTGGCTATTAAGAAAGTTCCAGATTCAAATGGTTCTGAGTCGACGATGTGACAGAGAAACAATAATTCTTCTACACTAATAAGCTCACTACCCTCACTCCTACCAAAGAAGTTTTAGGCTAAAATCATTTGGAAATACCTAAGTCTTGGGTTGTGGATGTATATGGAGAACTGGGTGGATGGGCCAGGATCACCTTCTGCGGTAATAGCTCCCTAGAAAGTATCTAGCTTATCTTGTGTATCCTTATCATAAGATACTTCGGCTACAACGGTTGGGCCATACTAGAATCCTAACAGTTTTACAAACTCCCTATGGTTATAGGTATATTCATGTCCAAATAATCTGAATGTGATGTTTCCTCTGTTAAATCCACGACCACTATAAGGCTCGTATGTAAGTGAACTCAGAAACTCAAGAGTAAGGTTCCAGTACGTAACATTTTTGCTCTTTGAATACTCATCCCAATCTAACTGGCTACACGTGGATCTGATGTTAGGCTCGACCCCTAGGGTCTCTAGGCAGTGAGAGTTAGTGTATCTAGTAGGTAGCATGGGTCTCTCAGATAATTCCACATAGCGTTTCTTCTGGGCTTCATCTCTGAAGTGGACGTGCATATCATCCAAGTTTTGCATCCTGAAAGTATGGTTAGTATGAACAAAGAATGCTGAGACCTGGAATGAAATCAACCAACAATTAGTCTCGTTGGTAGGAAGAAAATAAATCATTATTATATATAAAGAAAGAAAATATGCATAATAAAGAAAATGAAAATGTGGGTTGCCTCCCATGCAGCACGTTGTTTAATGTCGGTAGCTCGACAAAGCTGAGAGATATGAATGCTCATAGGTTTCTTTAGAGGGTAATTCCTCAATTGAACTTTCAATAGTCTTTAGTTTCCATGACCATTTATCGAGTCATCTCTCATATCCTTCACGTTTTCTTTTTTCTTTTCTGCAAGGTGGTTCAGGTATGATTATAGGTGTAAGACCCCAATTTTGGGCCCTAAGATCCCTCATGGCCCATATCATTCATATCATGGCCTCAAGGATCAATGCATGCCTTTGCTTTCCTCTTAGTGGGTAGATTGCCTTGTGGGTTTGTTTCTTGATCACCAAGCATACTTTGCATTTGTATATCTTTGCTCTTCATATGTTTATCACTCAAAAAAAGTACAAAAATATTGTCAGTCTAACCTTTTTGCTTGCAGTTGAAGCAATCATCAGCAATTAGGTCAAAGTCAGTCATTGATCAGTCAAAACAATGGATGGTGGCCATTCTTGCAGAATTTGGGCACCATGATCAATAATCAAAAGTTCATACATCTTGAGACATCATTTGAAGTCAAGTTCTCAAGGAATTAGGGTTTGGAAATCGTCAGAAGAGGCTCAATCATTCAAAACCCTAGAAAAGTCAAACTTGGTCAACTGTTGATTTAATCAAGGATTTGATGGATATAATTGATTTGAAAGAGCTCATTCATGCTTGTATAAGTCTCATCTATCATGTTCAACCTCATCATGGAAGTAAATCAAGCGAATCAGAAATTTTCCAGAAATAGCAAGTGGACCTGTAATTTCAACTGCCAAAAATGGAAACTTCTTGATCTTAAACTTACATCATGATACAAGCTTCAAATGAATTTTTTCCCAACATGAAAGTTGAAGATCTTGTCTTCCCATTTTCAAAAAGTCCAAGAACACCCAAATCCCATGTGTGGTTGTCAAGATATGATCAAATCATTTTCACCAATTCTTGAGCTTCACAGAGCCATATCTCTCAAACCATAAGGCCAAATTTGGTGGGGTTTTTTCCTACAAACCACATTTTTCATCCTCTTTCCAAAAATATAAATTTCATTCATTAAAACCCTACCATTCAAAATGGCATTTTTGGACCTTTTGCATTTAAAATCAAAGTTTGACCAAACTTTGACTTTTTGATCCTTTGACTTTTTCTTGATTTTGCCAATTGGGAAATATTTCATATCCTATTTGTGACTTGCCTCAAGCTTAAAATCATAACCATATCATCATTACACCACCATTTGGGATTAAAATGCAAAACTTGGAAATATGCAAATTACCTCATTTGAGCAAATCAAGTACAGCAGTACATGAGCAACATCAAATAGCATTAAGCCAATGTCCTTCTGCAGCTTTTCACAGGCCCATTCGACCAAGCCATCACACCCCTTCTTTCACTTATTGCAAAATGGACAAATATGCAAATGGTTTCAAAAGAGCAAAATAAAGTACAGCCTTTCATGTACAACAACAAACAGCAAACATATTGGTTTGTGCAGCCTATTTGAGGCCCAACTCGAGCCAGCTTGCACCCTCCATGTTCCACATCCTTCCACTTAGCAAAAAATGCAAATGAGTTCATTACAACTAAACAAGTTTAGCATTTGATTAGTAGAAGTAAAACAGTCATATATAAGCATTTCTTCTGGACATTTGAACCCTAGTTTTGCAGCAGCCACAACCAGAAAACCTCTCATTCTCTCATCCTACACTTTGGCCAAAAGAGTATTTCTCAGCAAACCCTTTAAACAATCGAGCAAGCTTGTGATCCTTCCTCATCTGGACATCAGTTGAGAGCCTTTTGCAACCTCAAAACCTTGCTGGAAACCACATTTCGTGCTCTGGTTTTTTCTCAAAGAACAGTCATGGCAGAAGTTGATTTGGTCATATCCAAGCAAGTGTGAGCTGAAACAAGTTCATCATCCATCATTTAGAGCTAGAGTCTTCACCTGTTTCAAGCTATCACACACAAAGAGCCACTGATTCACTTTTTCTTCACAACCAAGTAAGTTTTTCGACCTTCCCTTTCCTTCAATCCATGGTATGTTTTTGGTAGAGTATGCATCACTGAGTCTATTGCAAATTACATCATGTTAAATGGCTGATTCTATTGAGAGAAAATTGAATTTCATTTTTCTGTGTTCATGGTAAACTCTGCTCGATTTGCTTGGCTGGAAAGGATTTAATGAAATTGTTTGATGCATGTTTGTTGTTTGATGTATGTTAATGCTATTGATATGCATATGGTTGATTTCTGGGCATATCTGTTCATGTTGATTTTACATGATGATGATGAGTACTGCTGTTGCATAATCCATGGTTCTGTCCAGAAATTCATGTGATGTGTGTGTTTGGTTGTTGCTAAATGTTGTGGCCTGAACACCAATGCCATGTTATTGTATGACTTTGTTTGAAGATTGTTTTATAATGATGAACACATGATGTTTGCTGTTGAAACTCTAGAGCCATTTCCCAGTTTTTGTTGTTAGCTGATGTTGCTCTATGTTGCTCGAATATCATGTTTGTGGTACCATGTTGGTCTGCATGATTTTGTTTGAAATTTGTTTGCCATGATGATTGTTTGATGCTTGGTTGAAATTATGTTTGTGGATTACATAAAATGCCCTGCTGTGTGAAACCTACCATGCCCAGAGTTTCCTATGATTGTGTTTTGTTTTGTTGTTGATTGATGTTACTGCATGATGACAGTACTTCCTTGCCATGCTTAATTGTTAATGCTTTTGACTGCTTGCTATGTGATCATTGCCATGCCGTGTGTTTGATTCAATTCGAATGTTGATTGCTTAATGTTGGATGAACATGAGTGCTGCTGTTGTTGAAACCCTGCTGTTCCCTTCCAAAAATCATGCTTTTATGTTGCATGAACATTGGCTATTGTTGTTGCTCATGTTGCATGAAGTATTTCAATGCTAGGCTTTTGTAATTGCTGGTCGAATTTTTGTGTTGCTGTTGATGTCATATACCTTGCTGCAGTTTAAAACCTTATGAACATGCCTAGAGAATCTATATGAGCCATGTCGAATGCTGTTGTTGTTTGTTGAATGAACATCACCACTGCCATTTTTCTGTATGATGCTATTGAATTTCGATTTGATGATGAACATTGATGTTGAACACATGGTGATGCTGCTAAAACCTTTACTGCTGTTAAACTACTTGCTATGCCCAGAATCTTTTTGTCATGCTTGTGTTGTTTGATGTTTATGACATGAAGCACATTGAAGTTTTCCTGCTGTTTGCTTGATGCCTACATGATGATTGCATGATGTTGTTGCTTGGTCGAATTTTGCATGATGTTGATTGCTTGAATGTTGGAAATGCCTTGGCCTTGCTGTGTTAGAAACCCCTAGGGTTTTAGAAAACTCAAAAATTCAAGTTGGTTGGCTCATTACTGTTTTATTGGCTGAGAGCCAATCAAAACATTTCGTTTTGCCTTGTCAAAACGCAGCACTTCAATAAGTGACTGCAGAATTACACAAATGCCACCGTTGACTTCATGTTGACCCCACATGCCATGTATTTTGTTCATACTTGCCTCCATATTTCATCCAACTTCAATAAATTATTTCTCATTCAATTTAATTCAAAAAAATCCTGAAATTTTTTCATCATGATCACAATTGAGTCTAGTATTTTATGGTGAATTTTAATTAATTTTCCATGTTCTGGATTTTAAATGATAAATGATTTTTCAACATGTATGCCAAAATGATACATTGTGCCATTCCTTTTGTGAAATTCTCATATTGTATCCAATGAGCTTGAAATTTTTTGTGGTGAAACTAGACACATTGACCTTCATTTCCATATAAAGTTTGTGCATTTATCATTTGTGGATTGAGAGTTATGATTTTCTGAAGTTATGTGTTACATTTGGTGCTATACCATGATCATGTATTTTCACAAATTTTGTTCACACACTTCCCCACATCCAAATGACTCCAAATTTTGCATGAATGATCCCTTGTATGTCTAATTGATGTATGAATTTTCTTGGAATTAATCTTGCTGTTTTCCATTTGATTGAGAATTTTCTTCCATATTTGGTCATTTGTTGACTTTTTGTGATATGCCTTGCCAAATCTTTTGTGAAATTCTCAAATCTTATCACATGACCATGAAATTTCATATGTGATAACTAGACATCTCAAGCTTTGCATTGGTATTAATCTCATTCATTTCTCTTCTGTTTTCAAATTGATATGATTTTTTGAAGTTGACCTATGCTTGTTGACTTTCACCATGCCTACTTGAATTTGGTTTGACTTCATGATTTCTGTTGACTGCCTTCCTCTCATCCAAATGCCATGAAATTTTACATGTATACCATGTTAGATGTTAGGATTGAGTGTGATTTATTTCATAATTTTGAGATTGTTTGAGTTGACTTTTGAATGAAGTCTTTGCTGTTGACTTTTGTATGCTTCTCTTGCCATGCTTTGCATCCTTTTGCATATGAAATGACCATGATGCATGTTTTTATTATGAATCCAATTGAGAATGCTTCTTGAATGTTTAAACTTGGTTTGGGTTGACCTTTTCTTGCTGCCTTGACTTTTTCTTTCATCTTTGACCCTAGGCTAGTCCTAGTGGTCTTCTAAGCTTATGTTGAGTTCATCTGTTTCAGGTTGAACACCAATGCCCCAAAGACCTTTCAATTTTGATTGAGTTGGTTTGTTTATCATGTGATAACACTTGTTTTGTAGGTTGACTCATAGGCTTGAGTCTTTGTGCCTTGCACAATTGATCCCTCTGTGGTTGACTTTTGTTTATCCATTTGTTTTTGATTTTGACTGTTGAGCTGTTTAATAATTGGTCTGACTTTTGCAGGTACTTTAGTTGCTTAAGTTCTTTGAACTTGCTTGCTTGCTTTGCTTTTTAGCATTTGCTTTGAGGTATAAATACTTCTTCTTCATGTAGTCTGGAGACCCGGTCTGTTATTTGACCGGGCAAACTGTCTGAAGTCCTCCTTAAGAGGCAATGCCTGTGTGTGTTTATATTTGTCCTAAGCAGGAAAAGTCCTTCAAGTAAGGCAATTGGTGGAAGGTAGGGATAAGCAATCTATCCCCCACTATTCAGTGTGTCCTCTCTTTGCTCCCAGTACCTGGTTGAAGCAATGAGATAAATACCCAAGATCTAATCGAGTCAATAATGTGGAGAGAGTTCCTACTTTCTGAACTCCCACACTTTCTTTGATGCTCTCTCTGATCTGAGATAGAAGCAATGAGGCACACCCCTCATCTCCTTTTCATCTGCTTCACCTGAGCCCCTCAATGGCCAGGTTAAGAGCGACCTTCACCCATTACAGTGGACTTTTAAAGTCAAACCCTCTTGTGTGAGCCCCCCATTGTTTGGCTATAGAGTGTGCTGTTTGATATTCATTGATTGATTGATTGCTTCATGTGCACTTGCCTGCTTATATGTTATGCATCTATCATCATCATCAATTGCCATTAGTGCATGATCATACCACTTGTCTGTGTGACTTTTATCATTGTTGTTTGCCCATTGAGGACAATTGTAAGTCCATTGCTTTGGCATTTGCTCCTGTGATATGGAAGGATAGAGTGTAAGACCTCATTGGTCACTCATATCTTCTGTTTATCTGTGTGTATGTGAGGATACAGTTATAAGTCCCTGTAAGTTGGCATCTGTTATCCTGTGATCATAATTTGATCTGTTTGATTTGTATGTGAGGTTGCAGTTATAAGTCCCTGTGAGTTGGCATCTGCTTTCCTGTGATCATAGTTTGTTTCATCTGTTTGTATGAGAGGTTGCAATTATAAGTCCCTGTAAGTTGGCATTTGCATTCCTGTGATCATATTGTTGCCTTTGTTCTTGTATGTGAGGATCCATTGTAAGTCCCTGTGATGTGGCATTGGATTTCCTGTGAGCATACTGTGGAGTTAACCTAAGTCCAGATAGATTGGCAGTTGACTTCCATAGTTCATCTTTGTTTTTTCTTTCAAGGAGATTAGTGTAAGCCCATTGAGTGGCATCTGATACCCATTTCTGTTTTAGGAGACTGGTGTAAATCCATCTATTGGTATCCAGTATCCGCTTTTATTTCTTTGCCTGTGGAGATTAGTGTAAGTCCATTGAGTGGCATCTGATATCCCGTTTTGTTTTAGGAGATTGGTATAAGACCATTGATTGGCATCCGATATCCGCTTTGGCTTGCTTTGTTTGTTTGTTATTATTAACTGCCATTCCAAAAGACACACTTGAATCATCTGCTATATGATTTCAAGAGGTGAACCTTCTAAGAAGTTTTACTATCCATCCTCATCCATTCATCATTCATTATGTCCTAAACCTTTTCACACTTTATCTTTCAAACTTGACATAAGTGTTGTGCAAACATCTTCATGTTTCCAAACTAAAAACCTGGACCCCAAGTCCTTGACTTTTTTCAAAACTTCATTTCATAATACTTATTTGAATTGATCTTAATTATACTTTGACTCCATTTTCATAATCATAATCAGTAACTTCACTCATTCACTTGTTTTGGCTTTGTCCATTAATCCTTTCATACATGAGCTATAGGTTTGATTTATCTTAGTGGTTGATGTTAATCTCACCTTCTGTCTTTAGTGATTGAATTGTAAGTCTTCCTCGCCTATTATAGGGTTAACCCCTCCCTGGCCAGTTGAAGCTGTTCTCACATGGTGGACGTTGTTGTCTGTATAAGGTTGAGTTTTCTCCCGTGGATAACGTAAGACCTAGGGTTTGTGTTTAAAATTGAACCTAACCCACTTTTTGGAAATCTTTTAGCCGAACTACGGCGTTCTGATCCTTACCTTTGATGGAAGGTACGTAGGCAGCGGGTTCATCCGTTCGAACACAAAAATAAATAAAACCCAATAACAAAATAAAACTTGTATATTCTTTTCTCATCATCCCAATCATGTTTGCACAATACTTATGTCATAACAAATAACAATTTTATACAACAAGTGTGAAAAGGGCTCCCTAGGAGTACCTAGGACGTAGTGGGTGCCTAACACCTTCCCATTGCGTAATTTACCCCTTACCCAGAATCTCTGATCTTTTTATTAGTTTTCTACGTGTAAAACTTCTTAGGCTTTTGTTCGCTTTTTAGCCAGTCCTTTGGATAAATAAAAGTGCGGTGGCGACTCGAAATTTCAATGTATCTCATAGCTTATGATTTAATCGATAGATCATATAGCGACGAATACACCGTTACAGAAAAGTGGCGACTCTGCTGGGGAACACTTCATCCCTGGTTGGTATTGCCTACTTTTCACCCTTGTTGTGATATATGTTATTATTTGTCATATCTGACATATTTTTGTACGATTTGGGATAACTGTATTGATTGTAATGTGTGAATTGCTTGATATACAATTGCTGTTTGCTTTGGTGATCCGTGAGATGAGTTCTATACCCGAACTCGAGTGCTCTCTAGGATAGGAGAATGGCATAGTCTTGTCGACTGGTGTGGAGTAGTCCTTAGCCAGTTGACTTGCGAGTCCATTCACTTGGTGGAGGTCATGTTGAACTAATAATGTCACACAAGTTATTTGTGGTTAGGCATTATTCTTTCAATCATGTTCCGCAGAAGCCAAGGACCTTAGTTTACCAAACCCATCTTGGCCTATTTTTAGGACCGTAGTGCGGAGGTCGTTCAGATGTCAGTTCTGATACGATTGTTACGCGATACTACACTCATAAGAGTTTCTCTTGAGAATATTCTTGGAATACGAGTATTCGTTCCTCCGATAATATTCGAAAGATGGAACGATGATTATGGGAACCTCTGATAGAACATGTCTGGCAGGTTTAAACCCTAGTACACTCCCTTTGGGTGGTTCTTAACCGAGACTCCATGCTCGTGACTCTCAACAAACCCGTGATTCGTGGTTGAGTCGTTCAAACATTGTTAATATCAATGGATCCCGGATCAGGTGTAAAAACCTAAAATCCATCAAAGCGGCTGGTTGATATTAGGAATGTTTGAACCGGTTCATGTACCGTTAATATCAATGGAACTTGGGTGTCGATAAGGTGAAAACCTAAATCCACCAAAATGGATGATTGATATTAGGGATACATAGAGCTTTCCCACGACCTTTGTTTGGCGTGCCTTGCTTGATCCTTGAGTGTGTTTGTTGCATTCATGCATTCACGCATTCATCCGCATCCATATCATCAGAAAGAGAAAATTTTCAAGGAACTCAAAGGAGTTTATTTGCAAAAATTTTCAAAACATGAAAAAACCGGGAAATTTTTTTTTTCACCTGATATATCTGATGAGATATTTTCATGTATGATCAAAATGCTTAATATTTCAAAGTTTGCAAATAAAACCCTCGGGTTCCTTTGATAAAAAACAAGCATATGCATAAAACACTTCATGCATCATTTGCATCAGCAGGTGTTTTGTTCCGGTCTCCCGTCCTGTGGTCTGACCCTGCGACCTTCATTCATTTTGAAGACGCACTTTGCCGGTATTATACCAGAGCCAACTCTGCCAGATTGATGGATCATCCTGAGCAAGAGAGTTGTGGACTCCGAAGAGGATTTTGCCAGCCTTAGTGCTTTTGATGGATTTATGCCTGTTGATGGATTTATTCCTGTTGATGGATTTATTCCTGGTTATCCGATCCCGGGCTGGCATTGGCTACTGTTCTGGGGCACTTAAGGAGCAAGGTTTGTTCGCAAGTGGAGGATTCATCCATGCTGATCAACCTGAAGAAGAGGCCGCTGCTGCTATCTTGGAAGAATATGCAGAAGACCTGAACAATTTCATCATTCCTGGTGGTGTCTGCCACAATTGGGTCGCTGTGGATGTTCCTACGGTCATTCATAAATCAGCGTGGTTTGTTCATTTTGTTTAAAACCCTTCTCCCATGCCAAAAGGAGAAGTGATGGCATTGTTGGCAGCATTTTAATACAATGATGTTTTCATTCAATTAATGCATTGTCAAACATTTGTTTTTCCTTTGTTTTCACTTTTTGCTCTTGCATGAAATCAGTGATCACAAAAAAAAAAAAAAAAAACCTTGAAAAACAAGAACAGCTTTTTCATCTGCATAAATGATTTGCTTGTTAAAATTCAAAAGCTTTTCATTATCCAGAATCATTATGCAGGGATTTCTAAACCCATTGAACATAATGATCCAACGCCATCTCCCAATCTTGAAGTCCTTGTATTTGAGGCAGAAGAAGATGATGTTGAAGGGGATTCCTGATGCGATTACTCGCCTTCTTGAGCACAAAAGAGCTCATTCAGCTGTATCATGAGAATCAGCAGAACAGTCAAACTGGGGCATTATAAATGCAAGAAAAAAAAAAAAAAAAAAAAAAAAAAAAAAAAAAAAAAAAAAAAAAAAAAAAAAAAAAAAAAAAAAAAGAAAGAGGGTGAAAAAAGAATGAAAAATTAAAAATCAGGAAAATTTTTCAAAATTTTTTCAAAAGGAAAAAAGAAAAATTATACCCTCAAAGTCCCTAGTTGACTGATGCTGAATGGATTCAGAGTCGTTACGACCAACTGAATTTAATCGAAGAGAAGCGATTAACTGCCATGTGCCATGGTCAGTTGTATCAACAGAGAATGAAGAAAGCATTCGATAAGAAGGTCAAGCCTCGTGTGTTCCGAGAAGGTGACCTTGTGCTCAAGAAAGTTTTGTCTTTCGCGCCCGATGCCAGGGGCAAGTGGACTCCAAACTACGAGGGTCCATATGTTGTTAAGAGAGCCTTTTCAGGCGGAGCTTTGATGCTTACAACAATGGATGGGGAGGATTTCACTCGTCCTGTGAATTCAGATGCAGTTAAGAGATACTTTGCCTAAAAAAAAAAAAAAGAGTATATGCAAATGAAAAAGAATGAAAAAAAACAGAATTGCTCGCTAAGTTGAAAACCCGAAAGGGCGGCTTAGGCAAAAATGAGCGTCTCGGTGGAGAACCCGCAAGGGTAATCCAGGCAAAAATTAGAGACTTGAAAAAAAATAGACATATTTGCATCCCGCTAGATTGAGTACCTCACTCTGGGGCAATCTAGGCAAAAATTAGGGATTTGGCAAGTAACTGCATCCTGACAAGACTTTCTGGTTCATCAGTCGTCATTTCGTCAGAAGATTCTCGATTCGTCGTCAACTGAAGCTTCGGATACATCGAGATTCAAATTGGTAGAGAAAGGATCATTATGTTCAATGTAGCCCTCTTCCAATATATATCACTGATTTCAAATTTGTACAGATCTATGGAGTCTTGCCATTTGCAGACTACCATTCTATCAAATCAATTTGAGCTTTTTATCCAATTATTTGCACTCTTATTTGTTTCAATTCAACAAATGTTTTGCATGTTTTAAATTGATAAAATGTCATTGTTTTAAAATCAAATTTTTCAAAAAAATTGTTGTTTTATACAAAGTGAACATTCACAAGATTGAAAGGATACGCAAGAATATCTCAGTGCTCTCCCGAGGGTGGCATGATTCCCAACAGGTAAGACATGTGTTCATATTCCTGGTTTGGTGGTATCTTCTTTCTTCGGACCTTTGTTGGGGTTGTTCCTCAAACAAAGTTGTTGGTGGGGTCCGTTCCCCAGTACAATCGCAAGCAGTGTTTTGTTGTTGAAGACTTTGTTCTCTCCAGCAGCAGTTTTCCCCTAGCATGGGTGTTTTCTTGAGAAGTTTCGGCGGTTGATGGTCTGTCATTTTGGTGCCCCGTCACTTTCTCCAGTGGGTCGACATACCCCAGACTTTATTTATCTCCTCAGCAGTCATGAGTATAGCCATTGACTGATACTCCCCTCGGAGTCGCGAGTAGAACTGTTATTAACATCCCCACCATGGTTGCGAGTAGAGCTGTTATTAATATCCCCACCAGAGTTGCAAGTGGAGTTGTTACCGCTTTTCCCCGTGCAGTGTGCCAGCAGGATCTGTCTGTTTCCTCAACACGTTTGTTTTCTTTTGAAGACTCGGTAAGTCAGTGGTTTGATACCCGGTACTTTACCTCTCCCCGGCGGAGTCGTCTGCGGAATTGTTGCTATCTCTCCATCAGAGTTATTCTCTTCAGCAGAACAGGATTTATTTTCCTACTCGATGTTTGATTGGGTTGGTATCTCAGTATATTTCAACCATCTTTTTCCTCAGCCTAGTCTGCAGAATGTTCGTTGTGGCAGTTTCGCCTGTTGAATACCCTTTCAATCCCCGTATGGTCGGATGATGGCTCTAGCCTCCAGTGAACGGATTTATTTCCTGACTGTTTGTGATCCCCAGTAGAGTGGCTTATATTGCAGAATCTACTTGTTGTGATCAATTTGCTGTATATTCTCCCCAAGTGGAGTGGTTCGTTGCAGAATATACTTGTTTGATCTGTCCTCCCTCAGTGGGTTGTTCCCCAAGAGAGTAGCCGACAGTTTTCCCCGATAGAGTTGCTTACGCAGCCAGATTCTATTTGGATGATATCATTCTCCCTCAGTGGATATTCCCCAGCGGAGTTATGTGGATTTGCTTCTACAGCAGTTTGTGCTTGTGCAACGCACTTTTTGTTTCTCAATTGACACTGGGATCCCCTGCAGATATACTTTGGGATTTCTCTTGTTCCCCTACAGATTTGTCTTGGTGGCTGTCTTGCCCGTTGTGACTTTCTGTACCTTGATTGGGTTGTTTCCCGATATCTCTGATTCTCTGCTTCTTCAGCAGTGCTTGCAGATCTTTGCTTTACAGCATATGGATCTCCGCAGATTGGCTCTCCAGTTGGTTGTTCCCCTGGAAGTATAATACCGGACGTTTTGTTCCTGAACCTGTTTGTGTTAGAATTGTCTGTTTTGTCAGCATTCATCAAACATAAATCACGCATATTCATGCATATTCATAAAACATTCAGATATTCATGTTGCATTTCTCGCCATGTATCTTTTGTTTGTCGTGTCTCCTGCGGCGGGTGATATAGATCTCTTTACAGATCTCCCCAAGCAGATGTCGGGTTTTAAAATCTCTCCATATAGAGTCAACCCCATAAGCAGAAAATGCGTCTGTCTTTTCTTCTGCAGTTCCCCACTGAGATATATCCTCGTGGATGACGGTTTCTTCCGTTTCCTCCCAACACATATATTGGGATGGATGTTCCTATTTGAGTTATATCCTCATTAGGACGTGTCTTGATTCAGTCTGCCTCTTCGGATTATTCCCGAATTGGCTATTTGTCAAATATCTTGTGCTTCCCAGTGGGTTGTTCCCCAGTGGAATGTTTTTGGGCCTCTGCCTACAAATCAGCAGTTGTAAGTCCTACTTTTCCTGGCTTTCTTGACAGAATTTGTGGTTATACCCCTTTTATTCTCCAGCCAGAGTTTTTGGTTTTCTACCTCCTACCTGGTAGTTGTAAAATCCTATTTTTCTGCTCTCCAGCAGTTTGTGGTTTTGTTATAACCCTATTTTGGTTTCCCGTGCGGATTTGTGATTTGTTCTATCCCCACGCGGAGTTGTTGGTCTTCTACCCCGTATTCGGTAGATGTAAACCCTAATTTTTGTGTTTATCTTCATTCAATATTTTTGATGATGATTTTCCTTTTGCTTGTATAAGTTGCTCAGATCAGCACTTATATCCTCAGCAAGTCTTTTGTGGATAATTGCCGTATGCTAGCAATTCTATCCCCAGTGGGTCTCTTCACCGTATGCTAGTGATTTGTCCCTGGATCATTGATTCTTTATCAATACATCCCCAGCTAGTCTTCTGTCGATAATTGCCGGATGCTTGCAATTTATCCTCAGCAGATCGCCTTTCATTTACCCTTCTGTTGGTAATGTCTGTTGCTCCTTTTGATTGGTTATCATTATATACCTAGTTTGGTATCCCGATGCCTTTCTGTTCGGTCGATTTATCCTTTATTAACCCAGTAACCGGTTGTGGATAATCTTCCATGCGAGTATATTATTCACGGTCTGCCGGTAATGAATAATATATCTCATGCACTCTTCAGTCGAAGCCTTTTGTGTTTCCCCAGTCGAGTAAGATTCGTTATTTCCCTTTGCGGAGTCGGATATTTTCTTGTTGTTGGATAATTGCCGGATGCTTGCAATTTATCCTTTGAGTTGTCTTTCGTTTACCCGTATGCTTGGTATCGATCGTCTCTCTGTTTCGGTTAGTCACCTATTATATACCCAGTAACCGGTATCCCTGGTGTCTTTTCCCTTCGAGTGTATTATTCACGGTCTGCCGGTAATGAATAATATATCTCATGCGCTCTTTAGTTGGAATCCTTTGTTGATTTTCCCCAACTGAGCAAGATTCGTATTCTTTGTAGAATCGAATAGCCATCCTTTAACCAGTTTGTGTTTCGGATGATGAGTGTTTTGGAAGTGAAAACCAATACACGTTTTCGGTAGATCACCTATTATATGCCCAGTAACCGGTATCTCTGGTGTTTCTTACCATGCGAGTTTATTATCTACGTTCTGACGGTAATAGATAATATATCTCATGCGAGTTCTTATCCACGGTCTGCCGGTAATGGATATTATATCTCATGCACTCTTTGGGTTTGTGTCCCCATTTGAGTAAGATTCGTTTTCCCGTTGTGGATTCGAATGCCCATCCTGTAAGTCGATTTGCTTTTTCAAGCCCTCCTTTCGGATGATGAGTGTTTTGGAAGTGAAAACCAATTCACGTCTTCGGATTTTATCCTATAACAACCCAGTAACCGGTTCAGGATAATTTTCCTTTCGAGTATATTATTCACGGTCTGCCGGTAATGAATAATATGTCTCATCTGAGTATTCTATCCACGTTCTGACGGTAATGGATATTATATCTCGTTCGCTCTTGGGTCAATCTTTTGTTGTTTTCCCCTCAGAGTAAGATTCATTTTCCTTGTGGAATTGAATGTCCATCCTATAAACAAGTCTGCTGTTCTAGCTTCCTTCAGGATGATGAGTGTTTTGGAAGTGAAATCCAATTCACGCTTTGGTCGGTCACCTATTATATACCCAGTAACCGGTATCCTTGGTGTTCCCTCCTTTCTGCTCCCTATTATGACCTCGGTCCCCCTGTGGAGTCAGATTTTCCTGAGTTTGTTACCCGTATGCTTGGTAACATCTCATTTTGCTTGTTACTTCCCCAGTGGAACTTTTTGTTGCTTCTCCTCAGGAGTCAGCTTGTGTCTCTCCAATGGATTTATTTTCCTTTGGAATTCTTTTCCCCAGTGTGAGTCCTTCACTCCCCAGTGAGTTCTCCAGTCTGTTTTCTGTTATTTCCTAATCAGAGTCGTGTCTTGTTCACGTTATGTCAGTTTTATCTTCCCCAGTTTGGAGTCGTGTCTTGTTCACGCATTTCTTTTTCTGTTATTATCCCCATAGAGTCTTGTTAGAGTCTCTGTTCCTGGTGAGTGTATTACTCCGATGGATCGTCTTTTCTTCTGTGTGAATTATATTCCCCTCAGAATCTGTGTCTTTTGCACGCATACATCTGCATCATGAGGTCTCTTAGGGACCAAAATTTGTCTCATTACTGTTATTTAAGTCCATTCTACCGCGTCGAGATGAAGATTTCTAAACTTCACTTCTCCGGCTAGAATGACCTTAAATAGGGGCATCTGTAAGACCCCAATTTTGGGCCCTAAGATCCCTCATGGCCCATATCATTCATATCATGGCCTCAAGGATCAATGCATGCCTTTGCTTTCCTCTTAGTGGGTAGATTGCCTTGTGGGTTTGTTTCTTGATCACCAAGCATACTTTGCATTTGTATATCTTTGCTCTTCATATGTTTATCATTCAAAAAAAGTACAAAAATATTGTCAGTCTAACCTTTTTGCTTGCAGTTGAAGCAATCATCAGCAATTAGGTCAAAGTCAGTCATTGATCAGTCAAAACAATGGATGGTGGCCATTCTTGCAGAATTTGGGCACCATGATCAATAATCAAAAGTTCATACATCTTGAGACATCATTTGAAGTCAAGTTCTCAAGGAATTAGGGTTTGGAAATCGTCAGAAGAGGCTCAATCATTCAAAACCCTAGAAAAGTCAAACTTGGTCAACTGTTGATTTAATCAAGGATTTGATGGATAGAATTGATTTGAAAGAGCTCATTCATGCTTGTATAAGTCTCATCTATCATGTTCAACCTCATCATGGAAGTAAATCAAGCGAATCAGAAATTTTCCAGAAATAGCAAGTGGACCTGTAATTTCAACTGCCAAAAATGGAAACTTCTTGATCTTAAACTTACATCATGATACAAGCTTCAAATGAATTTTTGCCCAACATGAAAGTTGAAGATCTTGTCTTCCCATTTTCAAAAAGTCCAAGAACACCCAAATCCCATGTGTGGTTGTCAAGATATGATCAAATCATTTTCACCAATTCTTGAGCTTCACAGAGCCATATCTCTCAAACCATAAGGCCAAATTTGGTGGGGTTTTTTCCTACAAACCAAATTTTTCATCCTCTTTCCAAAAATATAAATTTCATTCATTAAAACCCTACCATTCAAAATGGCATTTTTGGACCTTTTGCATTTAAAATCAAAGTTTGACCAAACTTTGACTTTTTGATCCTTTGACTTTTTCTTGATTTTGCCAATTGGGAAATATTTCATATCCTATTTGTGACTTGCCTCAAGCTTAAAATCATAACCATATCATCATTACACCACCATTTGGGATTAAAATGCAAAACTTGGAAATATGCAAATTACCTCATTTGAGCAAATCAAGTACAGCAGTACATGAGCAACATCAAATAGCATAAGCCAATGTCCTTCTGCAGCTTTTCACAGGCCCATTCGACCAAGCCATCACACCCCTTCTTTCACTTATTGCAAAATGGACAAATATGCAAATGGTTTCAAAAGAGCAAAATAAAGTACAGCCTTTCATGTACAACAACAAACAGCAAACATATTGGTCTGTGCAGCCTATTTGAGGCCCAACTCGAGCCAGCTTGCACCCTCCATGTTCCACATCCTTCCACTTAGCAAAAAATGCAAATGAGTTCATTACAACTAAACAAGTTTAGCATTTGATTAGTAGAAGTAAAACAGTCATATATAAGCATTTCTTCTGGACATTTGAACCCTAGTTTTGCAGCAGCCACAACCAGAAAACCTCTCATTCTCTCATCCTACACTTTGGCCAAAAGAGTATTTCTCAGCAAACCCTTTAAACAATCGAGCAAGCTTGTGATCCTTCCTCATCTGGACATCAGTTGAGAGCCTTTTGCAACCTCAAAACCTTGCTGGAAACCACATTTCGTGCTCTGGTTTTTTCTCAAAGAACAGTCATGGCAGAAGTTGATTTGGTCATATCCAAGCAAGTGTGAGCTGAAACAAGTTCATCATCCATCATTTAGAGCTAGAGTCTTCACCTGTTTCAAGCTATCACACACAAAGAGCCACTGATTCACTTTTTCTTCACAACCAAGTAAGTTTTTCGACCTTCCCTTTCCTTCAATCCATGGTATGTTTTTGGTAGAGTATGCATCACTGAGTCTATTGCAAATTACATCATGTTAAATGGCTGATTCTATTGAGAGAAAATTGAATTTCATTTTTCTGTGTTCATGGTAAACTCTGCTCGATTTGCTTGGCTGGAAAGGATTTAATGAAATTGTTTGATGCATGTTTGTTGTTTGATGTATGTTAATGCTATTGATATGCATATGGTTGATTTCTGGGCATATCTGTTCATGTTGATTTTACATGATGATGATGAGTACTGCTGTTGCATAATCCATGGTTCTGTCCAGAAATTCATGTGATGTGTGTGTTTGGTTGTTGCTAAATGTTGTGGCCTGAACACCAATGCCATGTTATTGTATGACTTTGTTTGAAGATTGTTTTATAATGATGAACACATGATGTTTGCTGTTGAAACTCTAGAGCCATTTCCCAGTTTTTGTTGTTAGCTGATGTTGCTCTATGTTGCTCGAATATCATGTTTGTGGTACCATGTTGGTCTGCATGATTTTGTTTGAAATTTGTTTGCCATGATGATTGTTTGATGCTTGGTTGAAATTATGTTTGTGGATTACATAAAATGCCCTGCTGTGTGAAACCTACCATGCCCAGAGTTTCCTATGATTGTGTTTTGTTTTGTTGTTGATTGATGTTACTGCATGATGACAGTACTTCCTTGCCATGCTTAATTGTTAATGCTTTTGACTGCTTGCTATGTGATCATTGCCATGCCGTGTGTTTGATTCAATTCGAATGTTGATTGCTTAATGTTGGATGAACATGAGTGCTGCTGTTGTTGAAACCCTGCTGTTCCCTTCCAAAAATCATGCTTTTATGTTGCATGAACATTGGCTATTGTTGTTGCTCATGTTGCATGAAGTATTTCAATGCTAGGCTTTTGTAATTGCTGGTCGAATTTTTGTGTTGCTGTTGATGTCATATACCTTGCTGCAGTTTAAAACCTTATGAACATGCCTAGAGAATCTATATGAGCCATGTCGAATGCTGTTGTTGTTTGTTGAATGAACATCACCACTGCCATTTTTCTGTATGATGCTATTGAATTTCGATTTGATGATGAACATTGATGTTGAACACATGGTGATGCTGCTAAAACCTTTACTGCTGTTAAACTACTTGCTATGCCCAGAATCTTTTTGTCATGCTTGTGTTGTTTGATGTTTATGACATGAAGCACATTGAAGTTTTCCTGCTGTTTGCTTGATGCCTACATGATGATTGCATGATGTTGTTGCTTGGTCGAATTTTGCATGATGTTGATTGCTTGAATGTTGGAAATGCCTTGGCCTTGCTGTGTTAGAAACCCCTAGGGTTTTAGAAAACTCAAAAATTCAAGTTGGTTGGCTCATTACTGTTTTATTGGCTGAGAGCCAATCAAAACATTTCGTTTTGCCTTGTCAAAACGCAGCACTTCAATAAGTGACTGCAGAATTACACAAATGCCACCGTTGACTTCATGTTGACCCCACATGCCATGTATTTTGTTCATACTTGCCTCCATATTTCATCCAACTTCAATAAATTATTTCTCATTCAATTTAATTCAAAAAAATCCTGAAATTTTTTCATCATGATCACAATTGAGTCTAGTATTTTATGGTGAATTTTAATTAATTTTCCATGTTCTGGATTTTAAATGATAAATGATTTTTCAACATGTATGCCAAAATGATACATTGTGCCATTCCTTTTGTGAAATTCTCATATTGTATCCAATGAGCTTGAAATTTTTTGTGGTGAAACTAGACACATTGACCTTCATTTCCATATAAAGTTTGTGCATTTATCATTTGTGGATTGAGAGTTATGATTTTCTGAAGTTATGTGTTACATTTGGTGCTATACCATGATCATGTATTTTCACAAATTTTGTTCACACACTTCCCCACATCCAAATGACTCCAAATTTTGCATGAATGATCCCTTGTATGTCTAATTGATGTATGAATTTTCTTGGAATTAATCTTGCTGTTTTCCATTTGATTGAGAATTTTCTTCCATATTTGGTCATTTGTTGACTTTTTGTGATATGCCTTGCCAAATCTTTTGTGAAATTCTCAAATCTTATCACATGACCATGAAATTTCATATGTGATAACTAGACATCTCAAGCTTTGCATTGGTATTAATCTCATTCATTTCTCTTCTGTTTTCAAATTGATATGATTTTTTGAAGTTGACCTATGCTTGTTGACTTTCACCATGCCTACTTGAATTTGGTTTGACTTCATGATTTCTGTTGACTGCCTTCCTCTCATCCAAATGCCATGAAATTTTACATGTATACCATGTTAGATGTTAGGATTGAGTGTGATTTATTTCATAATTTTTGAGATTGTTTGAGTTGACTTTTGAATGAAGTCTTTGCTGTTGACTTTTGTATGCTTCTCTTGCCATGCTTTGCATCCTTTTGCATATGAAATGACCATGATGCATGTTTTTATTATGAATCCAATTGAGAATGCTTCTTGAATGTTTAAACTTGGTTTGGGTTGACCTTTTCTTGCTGCCTTGACTTTTTCTTTCATCTTTGACCCTAGGCTAGTCCTAGTGGTCTTCTAAGCTTATGTTGAGTTCATCTGTTTCAGGTTGAACACCAATGCCCCAAAGACCTTTCAATTTTGATTGAGTTGGTTTGTTTATCATGTGCTAACACTTGTTTTGTAGGTTGACTCATAGGCTTGAGTCTTTGTGCCTTGCACAATTGATCCCTCTGTGGTTGACTTTTGTTTATCCATTTGTTTTTGATTTTGACTGTTGAGCTGTTTAATAATTGGTCTGACTTTTGCAGGTACTTTAGTTGCTTAAGTTCTTTGAACTTGCTTGCTTGCTTTGCTTTTTAGCATTTGCTTTGAGGTATAAATACTTCTTCTTCATGTAGTCTGGAGACCCGGTCTGTTATTTGACCGGGCAAACTGTCTGAAGTCCTCCTTAAGAGGCAATGCCTGTGTGTGTTTATATTTGTCCTAAGCAGGAAAAGTCCTTCAAGTAAGGCAATTGGTGGAAGGTAGGGATAAGCAATCTATCCCCCACTATTCAGTGTGTCCTCTCTTTGCTCCCAGTACCTGGTTGAAGCAATGAGATAAATACCCAAGATCTAATCGAGTCAATAATGTGGAGAGAGTTCCTACTTTCTGAACTCCCACACTTTCTTTGATGCTCTCTCTGATCTGAGATAGAAGCAATGAGGCACACCCCTCATCTCCTTTTCATCTGCTTCACCTGAGCCCCTCAATGGCCAGGTTAAGAGCGACCTTCACCCATTACAGTGGACTTTTAAAGTCAAACCCTCTTGTGTGAGCCCCCCATTGTTTGGCTATAGAGTGTGCTGTTTGATATTCATTGATTGATTGATTGCTTCATGTGCACTTGCCTGCTTATATGTTATGCATCTATCATCATCATCAATTGCCATTAGTGCATGATCATACCACTTGTCTGTGTGACTTTTATCATTGTTGTTTGCCCATTGAGGACAATTGTAAGTCCATTGCTTTGGCATTTGCTCCTGTGATATGGAAGGATAGAGTGTAAGACCTCATTGGTCACTCATATCTTCTGTTTATCTGTGTGTATGTGAGGATACAGTTATAAGTCCCTGTAAGTTGGCATCTGTTATCCTGTGATCATAATTTGATCTGTTTGATTTGTATGTGAGGTTGCAGTTATAAGTCCCTGTGAGTTGGCATCTGCTTTCCTGTGATCATAGTTTGTTTCATCTGTTTGTATGAGAGGTTGCAATTATAAGTCCCTGTAAGTTGGCATTTGCATTCCTGTGATCATATTGTTGCCTTTGTTCTTGTATGTGAGGATCCATTGTAAGTCCCTGTGATGTGGCATTGGATTTCCTGTGAGCATACTGTGGAGTTAACCTAAGTCCAGATAGATTGGCAGTTGACTTCCATAGTTCATCTTTGTTTTTTCTTTCAAGGAGATTAGTGTAAGCCCATTGAGTGGCATCTGATACCCATTTCTGTTTTAGGAGACTGGTGTAAATCCATCTATTGGTATCCGGTATCCGCTTTTATTTCTTTGCCTGTGGAGATTAGTGTAAGTCCATTGAGTGGCATCTGATATCCCGTTTTGTTTTAGGAGATTGGTATAAGACCATTGATTGGCATCCGATATCCGCTTTGGCTTGCTTTGTTTGTTTGTTATTATTAACTGCCATTCCAAAAGACACACTTGAATCATCTGCTATATGATTTCAAGAGGTGAACCTTCTAAGAAGTTTTACTATCCATCCTCATCCATTCATCATTCATTATGTCCTAAACCTTTTCACACTTTATCTTTCAAACTTGACATAAGTGTTGTGCAAACATCTTCATGTTTCCAAACTAAAAACCTGGACCCCAAGTCCTTGACTTTTTTCAAAACTTCATTTCATAATACTTATTTGAATTGATCTTAATTATACTTTGACTCCATTTTCATAATCATAATCAGTAACTTCACTCATTCACTTGTTTTGGCTTTGTCCATTAATCCTTTCATACATGAGCTATAGGTTTGATTTATCTTAGTGGTTGATGTTAATCTCACCTTCTGTCTTTAGTGATTGAATTGTAAGTCTTCCTCGCCTATTATAGGGTTAACCCCTCCCTGGCCAGTTGAAGCTGTTCTCACATGGTGGACGTTGTTGTCTGTATAAGGTTGAGTTTTCTCCCGTGGATAACGTAAGACCTAGGGTTTGTGTTTAAAATTGAACCTAACCCACTTTTTGGAAATCTTTTAGCCGAACTACGGCGTTCTGATCCTTACCTTTGATGGAAGGTACGTAGGCAGCGGGTTCATCCGTTCGAACACAAAAATAAATAAAACCCAATAACAAAATAAAACTTGTATATTCTTTTCTCATCATCCCAATCATGTTTGCACAATACTTATGTCATAACAAATAACAATTTTATACAACAAGTGTGAAAAGGGCTCCCTAGGAGTACCTAGGACGTAGTGGGTGCCTAACACCTTCCCATTGCGTAATTTACCCCTTACCCAGAATCTCTGATCTTTTTATTAGTTTTCTACGTGTAAAACTTCTTAGGCTTTTGTTCGCTTTTTAGCCAGTCCTTTGGATAAATAAAAGTGCGGTGGCGACTCGAAATTTCAATGTATCTCATAGCTTATGATTTAATCGATAGATCATATAGCGACGAATACACCGTTACAATAGGTATTAGCTTTTTGAGTTCAACTTTTTCTTTCCTTGCCTTAAAAGCTAATAATTCTCTATTTTCATTCGTTTTATGGTCCTTTAACTTTCTATTTTTGTGTGGGACCTTGGATAAAGGTAAATTAGTGCGGATAGTTTTTAAAGTCTATATTCTTTTCTCATCTAAAATTTCTTTAACCTCATTATCGCCCTCCTTAGGATTTTCGATTAGTTTTCACTACTGGTTGCTACTATAATCGTGTGTTTCTCAGGGGAAGGGCTTAAAGGTGTTTGCACAAACAGGGATACTTCCTGTGACTAGGGAGTCGGCCAGTGTGTCCAGTTTCTTAAGGTTTTCCTTAGTGTTAAATATTTGGTTTATAAACTCTTTATTCCGCATGGTTTGTGTTCCCGTAAATCTTTGCATGGTACACTCTAGATTGGATAGAGTTAGCGTTTCAACATAATTATATCATATAATTTTAAGATTGGATTTATGAGACTCATGCGGTACTTCAAAATATTGAGAGTGGCAATTGTAAGAAAAAATTTGACGATACATAGTGATAGAGATAGAGTGCCTTAATCTAGACGATGTAACAACAAGTTACGGATTTTTTGACGTAATTGGTCCCCGACAACGGCGCCAAAAACTTGTTCGGGAGATTTTGAGTCTATCAGATTAAGTAACTGCAAGTGCATAGTCTATCACATAGTTTTAAAAGATATCGATCCCACATAAACCAATAGTCAAATCGATCGTTTCTAATTGTTACGGTATTTATCCAAGGAAAATGAATTAAGAATGGAAAAGATGAAATAATAAACTTTAATAAATTCGAACAAGTAATACTAAAATGTGGTTCACATAAATTAACAGTACTCTTGATCGTTTCTAATAGGATTACTGTACAGGGCAGTATTTTCTACCTTGAAAAGAATCCAATTAAACAAGAATTGTCACTTTCACGTATTCATAACCGAATTTTACTCCTTAATATATACCGTCCATTGTCACATATGAACGGCGTTTATTTCGTCAAAGTAGTAAATCCTATTTTAAGGAATTAGACTCTTTACTCAGTTGAAAGGTGATTTTGATTGATAAGTTTAAATTAAAAGGGTCCCCAACTACCACTCAAATGATCGAGTCCTAACCCTATAGACGCGTACGTTTGCAAATAGTTTTAAAACCACCTTCAAGAAATATTGAACCTCCTAGATAATTAATAAAGTGCTTTCGTGGTATTTACTAACCTAAAATAACCTATTTTAATCTTTAGTGTCAGACGACTTTCGGTCTTATCTGACGTTACCACTATCCTACATTCGTAGTGACAGATTAGATTAAGTTTGGAAAAATTGCGTTAAAACCAAAACAACCCACAATTGTAATCTAAAAGAAATAACTGACAGAGTACCGTCAATTGACGGTCTTCACATTCTAGTACGAACAAATTACCTATACATGTTTACGGTAAACAAAATGGCATTTGGTTCGGATTTAGAATTAAACATAACAATGGATTTAAATAAAGAGTTTTTTAAAGGCAAAGGAGAGGAAGTTAAATTAGGGGAAATAAAATGCGAGAAAAGTAAAGCAAGGAAACCAAATAGACAAGGCAATTAAAACGTAAATAAAGCTGAATAAAATAAGAACTTGCTCCAATCGGAGAATTGAATTTGGTACAATGCAAGTAGACGGAATTAACATTTGACGTAATGTAAATGTTGGAAGATAAATAAACTCAAAATAAAAGTGCTCCAAACTTGATACACGAACAAAATGCGATAACCCTTTGATGTAAGGAGTTAAAGCTCTATGATACTAAACTTATGGCTTATGTTTGTGCTAAGCTTAGATACCTTGAAAAGAAAAAGAAAATCAATAATTATAATGATCCTAAGCCCTAAAATGTCATGTGAGACTTTCTTAACATGTGGGAGGAAATATAGAGAAACAAGGGTTGACTAGAACCAAGCAAGGACCATTTTCAATTGCAGCGCAAAATAAAGGACGATAAACGCCATCCCTTGCACGACGAACGCCATCTTTGCAACATGGGTGTGACCAAGTCTTTTTACCGTTGAAGCATGGGACATGGCATCCTCCTAGTAGCTACCTCCATGGCAAACGCCATGCAGGTCGCCTTGAGTGCAAATTTCCATTTTTTCTTCGTTTTGCATCCGAATTGCTTCATTTCTTCGCACATGGCTCCTATATGGTTAAATACCTGAAATACAGACAAAGTACCTAAATAACACTAGAAATAGAGGTAAAACGATAATAAAACATGTACCAAACGAGTCAAAATAATGGTATAATTTGGTGTTATCAAACTCTCCCACACTTGAACCTTTGCTTGTCCTCAAGCAAATATTTATAAGCATATGAAGAAAAATATTGGTGCTCTTGTAACTACTCTAGGCTAAATACTCTAATTTGTTCAAGGCCGTATCGATAGGTACTAACTCACAAACTAAGAGTATCGTAACAACACATTCCGTGTTTGCGGTCATAAATCTCCTTCCTATACAAACCAATTTGCATCATGTCATTATGCTCAGGCCTAAATTAATTATCCCATTTTCCATCCTATTTCATTCAGGCGCAATCAGATTAAGCCTGTTATCTGTTCACACACGGCAGACGAACCTGCTGGTGACCATGATCTATATTATGTCAAAAGTTTTGGTGCATATGCAATATTCTTACAGGTCTCATGATCGTTGGGCTAAATGACCGGATGAGGGTCACCTAACTTAGAAGGCGAATTCCTTTTCTATTTTCACTTTTCGAGATTTTTCTTTCTTTTCCTTTTTCTTTAATAAGGTATCATTCACCTAATTGCATCAGCCTGCTTACTCAATGGTAAATCAGATGGTGCTGACTGCTAGGGTAAACTACTCAAAGACTTATTTAGGGGCGAGATTTCAAGGTCGTGGCATATCAAGTATCCAAATCGATCTCTATAATCAGAAGACTTACGATGTTAAGATGATACCGATCTTTTGGAGGTTTTCCCAAGTCTCTATAATTTGTCTGTATTTTGTCTAATAGCCTAAAATTTCAAATTAAGCACCTGTTTTCTTTTTCAATTTTTTTATGGCTCATGAAATGGAAGAATTAATAAACAACATAAAAACCGCATAAAGACTCGACGACACATGAAATGACACAACAGACAAACTAAACTAGTGAATAAATAAAATCCTTACCAATAAAACCAAAACAGTAAATCTAACTAAAAATGAAAGTAAATAAGAAAAATGAAAACAGTAAGGTTCCTCCCCCACACTTAAACCGAACATTGTCCTCAATGTTTCGATTAAAGGTAAAAGAAAGAAACAGAAAAACCTGGAGGAGATGCTACTGATGGCCCCCACTGCCTTCTCCCGACTAGTCGGGATGTCGGGGATGATCCCGCTCAAGGAAAACTCAGCTACAAGTCGTCGCTTCTGGGATTTGAAATACGCAGAAAACATCTCACGAAACTCCACCTAAGAATCGTTACTTCTATTGGGTAGACCATTAAACCATAATCGGGCCAACCCGACCAGGGTTAACGCAAACAAATTACACTTAGATGCATCATCGGTGTTGAAGTAACTTAGTCGGTCATTCACAAGCTACACATGCTTGTTGGGATCTCCTTTTCCATCATAATCGCCCGACTTGGGCGACTTCTCCATGGATTTCAAAATCTTGCTCTCTAGGATTCTTACTGATATCAGTGCTTTAGTTGCACCTTCTTAAGGTAAATTTCTGCATGAACTGGGGAATGAGTATGGTTGCTCTGGTCTCCCTTATAGCTTTGAAGGAAAATGTGATGTTTCCTGCTGTCATACGGTGAACTGACTTGGGGTGTTTTGCTTTTTATCGCAATGTCGCGGATAGCAAGAGTCGCCACCGACTTTTCTTTTATCCAATAAGGAAAGGTGGAAAAGAACAGGAAAGACCTCAATAGATTTTGGGTTCGGGAGGTACATTATACAAAGGGAAGGTATTAGCACCCTTTGTATCCATGGTTATCCATGGGCTCTTAATTGCTGAATCACTTATATTTTTGTCTGAAAAGTGTTCGTGAATTGTTTAAAAAATGTTTCGAAAAAAGAGAATTTAACTTTGTAATGATTCTCGTATGAATGTATACAAAGTGGTTATCTCGTTTAGTTTTGAAAATGGTTTGGAAAAATATAACTTGGTAATGATTCTAGTATGAATGTATACCAAGTGGTGATTTTCCAAAAGAGGTTTTGAAAGGTGTGAGGTGTTGAAAATATTTTAGGTTATGATCCAGTAATTGAGAGTTATACCTTCCTAAGGCCGTTATGAACGTTTCCTATCCTTATGAGGGTAAAACTATTCTTACTATTGAGAAGTAAGTAATTTTACCCTTTGGATGTTTAAGGGTCATCGTAGGGTCATCGATAGGTCATTGAAGGCAACAGTTGTAAGGATACCTTAGCATTCGAAGGGACGATCATCATTTAACCGTAGGCTACACCGAAGGGTCGTCGAGGGACGAAATCATATATTCGAAGGCAACATCCGAGGGACTATAATTTATTTTATGATGATTTAATCGAAGGGCCATTGCTAAGTGTATCCCCACATTCGCGGGACATGACCGTAATACCGTAATATCGTAAGGCAAAAGAGAGGTCCAAGATCACATATTTAAAGGCCATATTGTAAAGTTAATTAGGTGATTATGATGAATCTCCACATTAAAATCAATACATTAAAATTAATACATTAAAATTAATACATTAAAATTAATACATTAAAATTAATACATTAAAATTAATTAAGCAATTTAGGGTGGATCTTCATAAGGGTATCCCACAAATAAAGTGGAAGGCCTAAACAACACTCTTTTCCTGGGATATGTGAGCCTTTACAAAATTCAGCAAAACGGGTTAGAGTACCAATCAGGGTGCAATCAAGAGTTGCACCAAAGCAGTAATAGTATCAGGTAAACAGAGCATGGTTATAATAAAACGGGTCAGATGGGCAAAGATCAAAACAGAGCGAAAAACAGCGGCAGTAATAGTAACGCAAACCTGCTTGCAATTGAATTGCAACCTTGAATTGGCCGATCGGATCGAATTGGGCGGTGCCGCCGGCTTTTCCTTCAGGGTTTCCTTGAGGGTTACTCGGAATAAGTTAAACAGTAGTCCTGAACACTCCACCACAAGCTGGTAGGGTTTGTTCTTGGATTCTTCAACTAAACAACAAATTAAAACGAAGGAAATAAACTAGATCCTAACGTAAGGTTAGATCCGGTAAAAAGGTACACAATAGTTTCCGTTGTAGAAACTATTGTGCGAAAAGAAGGAATTAAATGCTAAAAAGGAAATAGGAAATTGCAAGGGAGATAGTGTAGAACTCGTAGGAAAAACAATGCCTAAGCTGATGGAAAAGAAAATATGCAAAAGCGAAAACGGCAAAGGAAAAAATGTGGAAAAGCTTCCCCCCTCTTTAGGTTTTCAAAGTGGCTATTTATATTGGTGTCATTAGGTAACTGCCTGCTGCCAAAAGGTCTTCAACGTGGCTAATTGCATGCCGTGGATATAGGGCCCAACACTCCTCAACGTCTCTTCAAGTCTCTGAGGCGTTACTTGCGCCCAAAAAGTAGGGGAGGGGTGTGACGCTCGTCACACCATGTGTGACGTCCGTCACAAGGCTGTTTTGCGTGACGCTCGTCACACCCTCTGTGACGTCCGTCACAAGCACAACATTTGTGTCTTGCGCTTTGGGCTGGGCTTTGCTATTTGGTTCGCTTTCTCTCCTTTTTGCACCTCTTTTCCTCCATCTTCACTTGTGCTTCCAAATAAGCCACCTGAGACAAATAGGAAGAAAATACCACGTAATATCTAACAACATAAAGTGAACTGAAGTAAATAATGATAAAATTTAATTGAATCAAGTCCTAAAATATGATATAATTTCATGTTATCACTAGGCGAGCGTGTAGCGAACAGGCCAGTTTTGGGCCATTTTCTGGATTGGGCCATTCGTGAGCTGGGCCTTCGTTCCTTTGGGATGTCAGTGCCTTGTGGAACAAGTCGGAGGGTCTTGGAAAATGCTTTGTAATATCAACGGGCAAATTTTGGGGTATGACAGCTGCCCCTGTTCAATATTCTTGAACCGAGAGAGTTAGAATGGCGAGTATGCCGTTCGTGGTCTGGAGGTGAAAGATTATTGAACACTAGAATGCCCCAAAAATTTGCGCTTGTCCATTAGTCTTGATGGAGATGGGCTTAAAGATGCCATCCAGGAGGTTCGATGACGAGATTTCCAGATTGTGTCGTACGTTAGACGATATCTGGAGACATGGGTGTCACACCGGGTCATACGCTAGGCCGTATAGTGAGTCATCCATTATGCTGTCGACTTCGCTGGGGAGTCAGAGTATGCTATATACTGCTGGGGATAAGGGATCAGAATGGATCGTACGTTAGACCGTGTCTGAATACCAGAGTGAGTTGTTCATTAGGCTGATGACTTTGCCGGGGATGAAAGATCAGAATGGATCGTACGCTAGATCGCATCTGAGCTGCAGAATGAGCCGTCCGTTAGGCTGAATTTGCTGAAAAGGGAGTAGTCGTGTACTAGACTACCATTCAGAAATGTACCTGTCCGAAGGTAGCATCTGAGTAAGGGAGTAGCCGTATACTAGACTACCATTCAGAAATGTACCTGTCCGAAGGTAGCATCTGAGTAAGGGAGTAGCCGTATACTAGACTACCATTCAGAAATGTACCTGTCCGAAGGTAGCATCTGAGTAAGGGAGTAGTCGTATACTAGACTACCATTCAGAAATGTACCTGTCCGAAGGTAGCATCTGAGTAAGGGAGTAGTCGTATACTAGACTACCATTCAGAAATGTACCTGTCCGAAGGTAGCATCTGAGTAAGGGAGTAGCCGTATACTAGACTACCATTCAGAAATGTACCTGTCCGAAGGTAGCATCTGAGTAAGGGAGTAGTCGTATACTAGACTACCATTCAGAAATGTACCTGTCCGAAGGTAGCATCTGAGGAGGGAGTAGCCGTATACTAGACTACCATTCAGAAATGTACCTGTCCGAAGGTAGCATCTGAGTAAGGGAGTAGTCGTATACTAGACTACCATTCAGAAATGTACCTGTCCGAAGGTAGCATCTGTGTAAGGGAGTAGTCGTATACTAGACTACCATTCAGAAATGTACCTGTCCGAAGGTAGCATCTGAGGAGATAAAGGTCTAACTTGGTCGTACATTAAACCTTATCTGAGTTGTCCGAGGACTTGACGGTCTAACTTGGTCGTACACTAGACTGTCACTGAGCAGAATCTGGTCTAACTTGGTCGTACATTAGACTGTATCTGGGCAGAATCCGAGGACTTGACGGTCTAACTTGGTCGTACATTAGACTGTATTTGCATAATCTGACTTGAAGGTCTAACTTGGTCGTACATTAGACTGTATTTGCAGAATCTGACTTGAAGGTCTAACTTGGTCGTACATTAGACTGTATTTGCAGAATCTGACTTGAAGGTCTAACTTGGTCGTACATTAGACTATATTTGCAGAATCTGACTTGAAGGTCTAACTTGGTCGTACATTAGACTGTATTTGAGTGGTATTTGAAGATTTGAAGGTCTAACTTGGTCGTACATTAGACTGTATCTGAGTTATTGAAGGTCAGAATGGATCGTACGCTAGATCGTATCTGAGTTGAAGGAGTCATGTGTTGAGATGAATCAGGGTGGACCGTATGCTAGGTAGTACCTGAGAAGTGAAGGTCCAACTGGGTCGTACATTAGACCGTGTTGGGAGTAGTTGAAGATCAGAATGGATCGTCCGTTAGATCGTATCTGAGTTGTTGAAGATCAGAATGGATCATACGTTAGATCGTATCTGAGTTGTTGAAGGTCAGAATGGATCGTATGCTAGATCGTATCTGAGTTGTTGAAGATCAGAATGGATCATACGTTAGATCGTATCTGAGTTGTTGAAGGTCAGAATGGATCGTATGCTAGATCGTGTCTGAGTTGAAGGGGTCATATGTTGAGCTGAATCAGGATGAAACGTACGCTAGGCTATATCTGATAGTATTTGTTGTATTTGCAGCGAATATCTGAGGTGGGCTTAGAGATGCCACCATTGGGAGAATGTCAGAATGAATGTTGACATGGAGTATATCTGAAAGGTGTAGTTGAATCCTGAATGTAATTGACAAAGATGTCCGTCTGAATGGACCTTTGTGTTGGTTGTATCAAGAGGATAATTAACCTGAAAAATAAAGTTAGCTTCATGCCATGTCATGATGCATGCGTGTGCTGTGAAGTGATGTAATGAGTGAATTATGCGTCTGGAATGAATGCGAGCTATGTTATGAAATGATGTAATGTATATGATGCGGAATGAAAATTGTATGTAGGTATGTAATATGAAATGATGTAATGAATGCATTAGGCGTCTGAAACATTCTTCCAGGGGACCCTACTGGGGAGATAAATCTCAGTCTTCTGGTCGGAGATATTTGCATTGATGACTCTTCCTTAGCTAGGGGATTTGATTTCTGTCTGATGGTAGAAACATTCGACAGAGCCTGGCTGGGGATAGAAGAGATGACCAATTCGTCTAGTGATGCCCATTTCTTCTGGGGAATAACTGGCTTAGCCGGGGAATCGAATTAGCAACAGATTCATTGGGAAGCGTGATTAGACCTTCTCCTCGATCCTGAAGTCGTGTAGTAATTGCTATTACTATTCTAGGCATGCATTTTTGGTAAACATTGATCATATTCAAGTGCATAAATCAATTCAAGTTAAATCAATGGACGTTTACGCAAACAAAACAGAAAAGGTAAAACAAAAGCATCTTTTTGGAAATGAAATTGTATTGATTTTGAAAGAGGGCCTATAAACAGGCAATTTGTGTACAAGGAGACAGAAATCCTAGTAAGAGGAAATTGTCAAGAAAACAAAGAGAAAGCTATGCCGAAAACGTCCTATTGATTCTAATCCACTACCGTCATTATGTCTTCAAGCATCTCATCTCCTGCTGTCGGATAGAAGTGATTGGCTTGTTCGGTCCCTTGAAACTTGGGTGAAGCTGACAGAGAACGGGGCATAGTCATACGCTTTAATCCCTAATTTTTGCATGGACCGCCTTTTCAGGTTTTCAGTCCACCGGGATACCCTTTTTTGCTCAAGCCGCCTTTTCAGGTTTTCGACTTGCCGGGTGTACGTCTTTATATGTTTATCCCTAATTTTTGCCTGGACCGCCTTTTCAGGTTTTCAATCCACCAGGATACCCCTTTTTGCCCAAGCCGCCTTTTCAGGTTTTCGACTTGCCGGGTGTACAGCTTTATATGTTTATCCCTAATTTTTGCCCGAACCCTTTTGGTTCGCCGGGATGCCCTTACTTTTGCCTAGGTACGTCGACCTAGCGGGTCTCTTTTATGCGTAGTATTTTTTAACTAGGTCCGCGTTCACAGGATGCGGGAAATCTTCGCCGTCCATTGTAGCAAGTATCATGGCTCCACCAGAGAATACCTTCTTAACTACAAGTGGCCCTTCGTATGTGGGAGTCCATTTGCCCCTGGGATCACCTTGTGGTAGAATGATACGCTTTATTACCAAGTCGCCAATTTGATACACCTGTCTCTTGACTCTTTTGTTAAATGCCTGGGTCATGCGTTTCTGATATATCTGACTATGACAAACAGCCGCGAGTCTCTTCAATCAAATTTATCTGATCGAGTCGAGTCTGAATCCGTTCCTCTTCATCTAAGCCCGCCCCTTTCATGATTCTTAGAGAGGGAATCTGAACTTCCACTGGTAAGATGGCTTCCCTTCCATAGACTAAAGAGAACGGAGTTGCCCCTGTCGAAGTGCGGTAACCATGAAGAGCAAAAGGTAACATCTCATGCCAGTCTTTGTACGTTATGTCGTTTTTTTGTATGACCTTCTTGATATTCTTATTAGCAGTCTCCACGGCACCGTTCGTCTTTGGCCGGTACGGAGAAGAGTCATGGTGCCTTATTTTGAACTGCGTGTAGAGTTCAGTTTAGTACCATTATCAGTGATAACTCTCTCAGGAGACAGCAGGTTTCTCAGATGTATATTTGATGTAATCCATCTTAGAAATCAATAAAGTGGTATGATTCAACATATACTGTCTTAGTCGGCGAGCAGCCTAGGCCAAAGCGTAGCAAGCTTTCTCGAGCTGTGAGTATCTTGTTTCACAGTCGGTACCTTTTGCTAAGGCAGTATATGGCATGCTCTTTTCGACCAGACTCGCCATGTTGCCCCAGCACACCCTATTGAATTTTCTAACACGGTCAAATACATGATTAGAGGTCTTCCTTCAACTGGTAGCATTAGAATTGGAGGTTCTTGGAGATACTTCTTGATTTTGTCGTTCATCATTCCGTACCATCTCTTGATTTTTCTTTTTTAGTAATTTGAAGATGGGTTTACAGGTAGCAGTCAAGTGTGGAATGAATCGGGCAATGTAATTCGAGTGCCCCAAGAAAATTCTGACTTCTCTCTTGTTTATTTCAGTACCCAGATTTACAATTTCAATTGATTCCTCATGCGGCTGTATAGTCTTTTGTAGTACCAGTCTGGCAAGTTCTCCAGGGACTTCACAATCTTCCTCACTTCCATCCTCGGCTTGGTAGATCGGATTTTCAAAGTCATAATGAACAGTAGCAGAACTATTATCAACAGGATCCAGAGTGGATATGGATCGGTAAATTGTTACGTGAGTGTGTGCAAGAAAACATAGCTTGTTTGAACAATGACAGGAAAGATAAAGAGCGCAATATTTGAATGCAAAAAGTCCATTGATTTATTGAATATGAATATGCTTATGACAAACCCTTAAAATTAGCTATTATGCCCCGGGTATAGACACAATGCTTTTGAAATACTAAAATAGCAATAACAATTACTCCTGACTAAAGGAAATCGGGATAGTGTCTTCAGCCTTCCAATTATTGAGTCCGTCACCAATTGTTGGGAAAATCCAGCTATCCAGGTCACACTCGTTATCAGCATCTTCTACAGCATTGACAGTCTCGTCATGATTAGGCAGAGGGGCAGTGATGTCATTAGGAGTCCCCGGAGGATCAAATCCAAATTCTCCAGCGTCGATCATATCCTGAATCTTATTCTTCAACGACCAACAATCGTTTGTATCATGCCCGGGGCTATCGGAGTGATAGGCACACCTGGCATTGGGATTATAACGAGGAGAAGTGGTGTTGGGTTTTGTAGGAGGATCTCTGAGGGTAATTAAATTTGCTTTTAGTATACCCTGCAGTGCTTGTGCTAAAGTCATATTGATCCTCGTAAACTGCCTTCTTCCCGGGTTAATGTGACTCACAGGTTTCTTGTCTTTTTTCTTCTCGAGCAAAAGAGCCTTCAGTTCCTTCTGCCCCCTGGATAAGTTCAAGATCATCTTCTGGAGTTGAGCATTCTGAGCCTGGAGATCTCTGACAATTTGTTCGAGGTCCATTTTTCTGTTTGGAGGAAAACCGTGAGAACATTGATCCCTTTAGAGTACCTGTTATGCAATGTTATGTTGTGCTATGCAATGTATGAAATGTTTTCAAGGACTTTTGGAATTTAACTTTGTATAGACTACCAAAAAAAAGGAGACTTTTTTTTTTCTTTTTTTTTTTTTTCTTTTTTTTTTTTTTATACAAAACAGAGCAAAGTTAAATCCCTAAGTCCTTGAAATGGTTAGTACAATGTTATGATGTCATGATGTTATGATGTTAAACAAGCATAAACAAGTCACACAACAATCATCCCTAGGTTTTAAGGCTTGCATGGGTTCCATAGGTAAGTACCCTCCCCACTGAAGTTTGGTTGGTTCAACCTGTCCTAGAATAGTAATCGGGTTCTAGAAGGATCTCAAATCATCGACCTTTCCTTAAGTCCACTTCAGTGCAACACCAAGTGGTTGACCGAAGCTTCCCTAAAGTCCAATCTCAAAGAGTGTAGTATCGAGTCTCAACCAACCCCAGTCGGAACCGAAGTCAGTTATCTCACTACTTTCTAATGGCCAGGATGAGTCAATTAGGGTTCTAAAGGTCTGGTTAATGCTTTGACGACACCACGCGGAAGCCAAATTTTTCCTCAAGTAACATGAGGAACATCCGGACAACCAAAGTGTCACATTAACCGTAGCCATCATTTCAACCATTCCAGTATACGCCGGACAGTCGCGATGATCTATTGCTACTTACCTAAGGTACACTAGATCCGGGTGTAGGATCTTTCACTCAAGAATACCCAAGCAATCCCTTAAAAGTAAATTAGACAATTTGAAATAAGTGATCTTGTTTTTAAGGTAACCTCTCTCTTTAAAGCGTCCCCAGCAGAGTCGCCAGTTCTGTCATACGGTGAACTGACTTGGGGTGTTTTGCTTTTTATCGCAATGTCGCGGATAGCAAGAGTCGCCACCGACTTTTCTTTTATCCAATAAGGAAAGGTGGAAAAGAACAGGAAAGACCTCAATAGATTTTGGGTTCGGGAGGTACATTATACAAAGGGAAGGTATTAGCACCCTTTGTATCCATGGTTATCCATGGGCTCTTAATTGCTGGATCACTTATATTTTTGTCTGAAAAGTGTTCGTGAATTGTTTAAAAAATGTTTCGAAAAAAGAGAATTTAACTTTGTAATGATTCTCGTATGAATGTATACAAAGTGGTTATCTCGTTTAGTTTTGAAAATGGTTTGGAAAAATATAACTTGGTAATGATTCTAGTATGAATGTATACCAAGTGGTGATTTTCCAAAAGAGGTTTTGAAAGGTGTGAGGTGTTGAAAATATTTTAGGTTATGATCCAGTAATTGAGAGTTATACCTTCCTAAGGCCGTTATGAACGTTTCCTATCCTTATGAGGGTAAAACTGTCCTTACTATTGAGAAGTAAGTAATTTTACCCTTTGGATGTTTAAGGGTCATCGATAGGTCATTGAAGGCAACAGTTGTAAGGATACCTTAGCATTCGAAGGGACGATCATCATTTAACCGTAGGCTACACCGAAGGGTCGTCGAGGGACGAAATCATATATTCGAAGGCAACATCCGAGGGACTATAATTTATTTTATGATGATTTAATCGAAGGGCCATTGCTAAGTGTATCCCCACATTCGCGGGACATGACCGTAATACCGTAATATCGTAAGGCAAAAGAGAGGTCCAAGATCACATATTTAAAGGCCATATTGTAAAGTTAATTAGGTGATTATGATGAATCTCCACATTAAAATCAATACATTAAAATTAATACATTAAAATTAATACATTAAAATTAATACATTAAAATTAATTAAGCAATTTAGGGTGGATCTTCATAAGGGTATCCCACAAATAAAGTGGAAGGCCTAAACAGCACTCTTTTCCTGGGATATGTGAGCCTTTACAAAATTCAGCAAAACGGGTTAGAATACCAATCAGGGTGCAATCAAGAGTTGCACCAAAGCAGTAATAGTATCAGGTAAACAGAGCATGGTTATAATAAAACGGGTCAGATGGGCAAAGATCAAAACAGAGCGAAAAACAGCGGCAGTAATAGTAACGCAAACCTGCTTGCAATTGAATTGCAACCTTGAATTGGCCGATCGGATCGAATTGGGCGGTGCCGCCGGCTTTTCCTTCAGGGTTTCCTTGAGGGTTACTCGGAATAAGTTAAACAGTAGTCCTGAACACTCCACCACAAGCCGGTAGGGTTTGTTCTTGGATTCTTCAACTAAACAACAAATTAAAACGAAGGAAATAAACTAGATCCTAACGTAAGGTTAGATCCGGTAAAAAGGTACACAATAGTTTCCGTTGTAGAAACTATTGTGCGAAAAGAAGGAATTAAATGCTAAAAAGGAAATAGGAAATTGCAAGGGAGATAGTGTAGAACTCGTAGGAAAAACAATGCCTAAGCTGATGGAAAAGAAAATATGCAAAAGCGAAAACGGCAAAGGAAAAAATGTGGAAAAGCTTCCCCCCTCTTTAGGTTTTCAAAGTGGCTATTTATATTGGTGTCATTAGGTAACTGCCTGCTGCCAAAAGGTCTTCAACGTGGCTAATTGCATGCCGTGGATATAGGGCCCAACACTCCTCAACGTATCTTCAAGTCTCTGAGGCGTTACTTGCGCCCAAAAAGTAGGGGAGGGGTGTGACGCTCGTCACACCATGTGTGACGTCCGTCACAAGGCTGTTTTGCGTGACGCTCGTCACACCCTCTGTGACGTCCGTCACAAGCACAACATTTGTGTCTTGCGCTTTGGGCTGGGCTTTGCTATTTGGTTCGCTTTCTCTCCTTTTTGCACCTCTTTTCCTCCATCTTCACTTGTGCTTCCAAATAAGCCACCTGAGACAAATAGGAAGAAAATACCGCGTAATATCTAACAACATAAAGTGAACTGAAGTAAATAATGATAAAATTTAATTGAATCAAGTCCTAAAATATGATATAATTTCATGTTTGGCGAGCGTGTAGCGAACAGGCCAGTTTTGGGCCATTTTCTGGATTGGGCCATTCGTGAGCTGGGCCTTCGTTCCTTTGGGATGTCAGTGCCTTGTGGAACAAGTCGGAGGGTCTTGGAAAATGCTTTGTAATATCAACGGGCAAATTTTGGGGTATGACACCTGCTCTTATGTAGATCCTTCGATCGAGGGGCCTCATATCTTTTGTCTCAGTTGGCTCCATGGAGGTAGCACGAGTCTTTCCTAGGGAAAATTTTTGGATTGTATTTTCACAAAAGGAGCATTTTGAAGGCTTTTTTCATAAATTTTGAAACCTCATATCAAGAGCCTGTGAGTTTTGCTGCTGAATAATGTTTAAAATGTTGTTCAACAATTAGTGAGCCTTAGATGTTGAGGTTCGCTTATAGAGCATGGAGTCCAAGCAAGGCTTCGAGTTGTGTAACCAGAGGCAAAACAAGATTCTCTATCAAAGTAATTTGAATAGATTTGGCCAATTGCGAAGCTCATGCTACACCTGGATGCAGCGGAACAACCGTTTCAGGATCTACGATGTTTTTGACAAAGGAATAGGTGGATGATTTTTTTTCCATATCAACGGAAAAAATTTCATACGCAACGACATATTTAGTAGCCTTAGATCTATTCATCATTGAAAATTATAAGAACTAAAGATCTAGAAATTTAAGGAAATAAAATTGAGATTATGCTTGGTTAAATCAAGTGATGATGGATCCTCACATTGGATCACAAACGCTTTCACTCTGGTGATTGGAGGAGGTTACAAACTATGAAGTTTGGTAGAGAATGTGAGTTCATGGAAAATGTAGGAATCACATTTTTATTCCCACTGATGGCGTCATTGTTCCGTTCTGGAATCATAAATGAGAAGAGGAATGACGATGATGGCAAATTATTGCTTCCAGTATGAAGGAGCGAAGGGCTTATGAGGTTAGTATTCAATGCTCAAGTCAGCGTATGAGGAATAAATGTGAAGTGAAATTGAATTTGAAACTTATTAGCTCAATTTTGCTCTCTCTCTCTCTCTCTCTATATATATATATATATATATATATATATATATATATATATATATATATATATATATATATATATATATATATATATATAGTTATTTACTAGTTGTGATTCGCAAATAGTCATTAGATGCACTTGCAGTTGAGATCTCTTGTGATCATTAGGATGATAATCTCTGTGCGTTGGGAAGATTCTAGAAGGTGTTGGACCTCTTATTGGTGGTCGTCCAGGGTCGATGTGTTTGGCCCAAAATAAGAACCAATACTATTTGTGAATTTATGAGATGGTGCAAATCTTTGATGCGGTGGTGTGATGAGTTAACTTATAAGAGTAGTACTCCAACATGATACAGTCAGGGTCAATATGGTGTGATGGGCATGATGTAGTGTTACTAGTTGAAATTTATCTCCAATCAACTAGAATTCAAAGACGAAATAAGATCCCATCTGAATCCTATTGGAATATGATGTTAGACGAACTAGTTGATTTGGATGAAGAAAGGTTGAATGCCTTAGAGTTATTAGAGAGGCAGAAAAAGAGGATAGAGAAAGCATATAATAAGAAGGTCAAAGTCAGATCATTTTTGAATGGAGACTTAGTGTGGAAAGTAATTCTACTTATGGATCGAAGGGATAAGACATTGGGTAAATGGTCCCCAAATGGGAAGGTCCATTCCAAATTGTTCAAGTTTTTTCTAATAATGCATACAAGATCGAAGGGTTAACTGAGGATCGAAGAATCCTGAGAGTAAACGGGAAGTATTTGAAAAAATATAGGCCTACACTTCAGGAGATTAAAATATTAACTGAATAGTACCCATGAAAGATCGAATCCAAAATGGCAACTATATAGAAAGTGCTAAAATGGTTGAATTCATTACATTAAAAATTCAAGGGTCGAAATAAAAATTCAAATATTTACAACATGAGTAAGAAAAATAAATTAAAAAGGAATAGCAGCCTTCATGTGTTCATACTTCATCTTCAAGAGTAATAGACGACAGTTGATCACAGACTGGCTGGAGTTGAGGATATTAATTTCTTTTCCCAAATATTGGGCCCGTTCGACATGATCTACCCCTACCTGGATTTCGTTTTTAAGTTCTTCACGGTCAAGTTTTTGAATCTCCTCCTAGTGCTCTTTGGCCTTTTTTTATTTTAGCATGGAGCTCTTCGATTTTCAGTTCCCAGGCAATAATATTACTAGCGCAGGTCTCAAATTCTTCCTGACTTTGTTCAAACCCCTTTTCCAATTCTACAACTTTGTTGGTGGACATGGTGGCAGCATCCCATTCAGCTGTTTGGGAATTCGTTTTATTCTGAATCTTGTTCGAAACTTCACTTTTGCAGTTGAGGTTTACACTAACTTGATCAATAAGTATCCCAATCTCCATGACAATATCTTCAATTTATGGAGGAATGGTTAGGATATCCAATTGTTTCAAAGGATCCTTGATCCCAAAACAGGCAGTGGGGTTGTTTTCTAGGACTTATGGAAAGTTAAAATGGAATACTTTCTCCTTGATCTTTTTGAGAAGTTCGTCAGCAAGCTCATTTATAGACTGACCACCAAAAATGGTCGAAGAACTTGAGCATTTGTCAGTCGAGCTACCTCTTGTGCTCATCACCGTCTTCAGGTATTCTGTTGGCTTATTCTTCTTTAAGGTCTCCAATTCTTCCAGGGAGAAAGCAACAGTTGTACCAGTCGAAGGGGTTTTGAAATCTTTGGCAATGCCAACGTTTTTGTTGTTGATAGTAAGTCACCTTGGTTCACATTATCATCTTCTTCTTCTTTCGGAGGGTCAATAGGGATGTCGAATATAGAGTGATCCTCATCTTCTTCTTCCTCTTCATTTGGGACGTCTTCACCTTGGTTGAGGATTTTTGGCGAAGAGTCGTATGTTTTGTCTTAGACATTATCCTTTGGGTTTTGGATGTCCATGGTTTTCGGGATCTCTATGAAGTAATTATCTTTTTATTTGTCATCTTCATTATCGGAGCCAATGGTTTGAGAGTGTTGGGTGGTATTCTTTGGAGGCGAAACCTCTTGTTGTTCGTCAGCGGGTTTGTTCACTCCGTTCGCTGACCCTCTGTTCAAATATTTGTTGGATAAGGGATGGTGTGAAGGAGTACTGGAGTTCCCAAGGATAGTATGTTTAATACTTGATTGCTCAGTGTCGTCTGCTTCATCCTGCAAAAGAAATTGAGTTGTGCTAAGTCGAAAAGGAAACGAAAGATGGCTTTGAAAGATAAGGAGAAATTCTATTACCTTAAGACCATCAGGACCAGAGCTGGAGTTATCATTCTCGATTCATTCAGGAGTATTCTTGGAAGTAGGTCCAGGATCAACATTAATCACCTTTTGAGCAACAAGTTTTGTTGGCTTGATTTTGATGACATTGGTTTTTGGCTGAGAGGTTGCGTCAGAAGTTTTCGATTTCTTCTTCTTCTTGGCGGGTTTTGAGGTATCTGGGGAGAGGTCATCATCGTCTGACTCAATTGTTGAGGTCATCATCGTCTGACTCAATTGTTGGAACTTGGGGATGGTTAGTCTTTCGCTTCTTTGGAGTTGGATGTGGTTTTTGGCTGACTTGAAAATAACATAAGAGTTAGCATACAAAGATAATACATCGAGAAAATAATAACACACGAACTATACCTTTGTTTTTGTGTTGGTGGTTTCTTTTTCTTGGCCTTCGTCCTTGGCCGAGCTGGTAACTTTCTTCTCCAGACCCTTTATCTGTTTTCTTTTGACGGCTAAAAGAGGAAAATGTCAAAATAGTGATCACAAGTAATAAGGGTGTTAAGGGATTATTGGAAGAAGAAATAAATCGAGAAACCCTCATATTCCACACCTTTATATATTGGAGAGATTATGTGAACATGCTTTATATCAATATGAAGATGACCTTTGAAACTGTCCAGAGTGTGCTTAGTCGGAACCACCAGTTGAGCCAGTTTTTGAGAGTCTTGTCGAAGAATTTTCACAAAATCCCCACAGACGAACCAATTGGGAAACAGAGGGAGAAAAGACATGCCGAAATCACCAGTTGGTAGTCGAGGGAATTTTGGAGGGTAAAGATTAAAATCCAACTCATACCTTTGTTCGTATTTTACATATTACGGTAGTTTTAAATTAGAGAGTTTCTTTGTAAATTTTTCTCTCAAAGTTACTGTTGCATCGTGAATGGTTCGACAAAGCTCATCATGTATGTAGGCAGTCTCAAAGTATTTTTCGAATGCTTGGATTTCTTTGATGCGAGTCGAAATACCTTTCTTGGATCTGTCTTGTAGAGAAGCAAAATCGATGGTTAGGTGTTGAGTGAAAGCAGAAACGTTGAACATTTATGTGGAATAATAACTTCTCCACCAAGTGTCATATTATTCAGTGTAATAGTATGATAGTTTGAATGGAATGAGGGTGAGTTGTATAGTGTCAACATAATGAGACATCTTGTCGTTGCATTCAGCTTTAGTATGGTATATGTTATAGAGAACAACGACACTTTTCTTGTTGAAAATTGGTTTGGGCATAACTTGGTTGAGACCAAACAGTCGAGAGACAAGATTAGGTTGGTAGCTGAGGAGGATTACTTGGTTTTTCGAAGGCCTGGGCCTTGTTGCAATTAACTTGGATGTGAGAAATGCTTCTCATATGGCCAGTGATTCTGCCTCTTGATCTTTCGAGGGAGCAGGGAATTTCCTAGTGAACCACTCCGAGCCATGAGTCCTGTTGGAAAAGGGAGCCATAGAAGGAGTGAAATTGTAGCGTTTGGCGTACATCATCACGTACCCAGTAAAAGTTTTCAGTAAGTTCATCCCTTCATCATTAGGAGTCAGTTGGACGAGGCATGTTCCTTCGACTCTTCTGTTTTTGATGTCGTTGGCCTCTTTGTCGATTGTGTTGTGGGTTGGAAATGATGCTTCAAAGGTACTATTGAGCCATAGTTGTAGCAACCAATATGGACCAGCTAGTAGTAGGTTTGATCCTATCTAAATCTTCTTGAGGGTTTCAGCATTATCTCCTAAAGACTCGTAGAGATAACCTATAACCATTTGGCTGATGCAGAGTTTGTGTCCAACATGTAATTGGTTCGCCATGGTCAAGAAACTTTTTGCCACTTGCAGAGATTTCGAGCAGAATACGCATTGAGATAGCCAGAGTGCGAGGAAGGCAATATGCTCTTCATCAAAGACCTCTTCAGTATCCTTGTTATGGTGATCTGAGATGTAATAGGTGAAGGTAACTCGATTTCCATCAAAGCAAGTGGTGTTTTCAGACATATAGTTGGGATCGAAAGTGTCTCCAATTGGTCGAAGACCAGTGATAGTAGAAACATCGAAAAAGGGTTGGATTTAACATTCCACAAGGGAAGTGAAAGTTGTTATGAGTGTTATCCTATAAGTATATGGAAGTTAGCAAAATGGGTTAGCAATAGCTAGGGCCAACCTTCGACAATTGGATCATGTCGAAGATTTCCATTTCTTTCTAAGTTTGAGCTTTCTGGTTTTCTATATTTACAAGCCAAGACAATTAGTTTTCAGGATCTTTCGACAAAGGGCAAGAGAAAAACACTTTAAGAGCGCATCTCATGTAATCTAAGTTGATAGGTTTTTCTATGGGCTCAGTTGAAGGCTTTGCCTGAGTATCGACTATAGTATTTGGCTCAGTCGAAGGCTTTGCCTGAGTATCGACTATAGTATTTGGCTCAACGTTTGCAGTCTTATCACTAGTTTTTTGTTTCTTCATACTAGCTATTAGTTTGGTTCGATGATAATTTGGAAAGTACTCTTCAAGCCTTTCAGGGTTAGCACTAATATTTGGTAAATGGCCTACAATTGCATGCGTTTTACCAAAGACTGAGATAGGGACTAATACCTGTGACTGATAAACACGTCGTTTCTCTTCTTCAAGAGGGGGCTCCGGAATGTACTATTGGTTTCCCACAACTTTGGGACCCAAGATCCTGTGAACAAGAGGGATGGATGCTTGTTTCTTTGAATCTTTTAAGTTCTTGATTTTTGACGCCATTGATGATGAAAATATGGAGGAAATCTGTTTTTTTTTTAGAGAAAAGGAAGCGTGTTTCTTGTGATAATGGAGAAAAGTTCAGAAAGAAGGTGAAGTGAGGTACTTATAGTGGGATAAAAAATGTTTCATTTCAAAATGTTGGCAACTGTTGAAGATCGTGGGACGTGTGTTGATCGGAGAAAGATGATCGGACGGTAGTGTAACACCTCAAAATTTGCCCTCCTCTCTTGGGACTAGCTTAACATATTGCATATCATTTGTAGGTCTTTAGGCATTGCATATTGCATATCATGTGGTTACATTGTGCAAGTCATCCTCACAAGTCTTGATCAGAAGATGAAGAGGTTATGTGCAAGCTAAGGTTTCATTGAAATGATTCATCATCATCAACATGGTTTGTCATCATCAAGTGTTGGAGCATAGTCCTTGAGATTAGGGTTTTGACCACTGGTCAACCCTAATCAATTGCATTGGGCCAATCAGGGCATAGCAAGGAGATGGGGTCTATAATGGATATGAGGATCATTTCATGGTTTTATTGAGCTTATTGAGGCTAGGGTTTCATCATTGAGCCATTTCATCAGAGGATTGGGGCTCAGATTGATCAGTGCATTGCCAAATTCATCTATCAGTTGAAAAAGTCAACTGTGGTCAACTGTGCTTGATTTTATGGATTTGGGGGTGGAAGAGAGTTGGATACACTTCACTCATGTTGAAACAAGCTTCATTTGACATGTCAAAGCTCAAGAATGAAGAAAATAAAGTCAGGACAAAAATTGCCAAAAATAGAAAGTGACTTGTAATGGAAGTTTCCAAAAATGGAAAGTTTTTCACCACAAAATTACGTGTCCAGAAAAGCTTCAAATGAAAATTTGTTCAACATGAAAGTTGTAGATCTTGTTCTCACCTTTCCAAAAAGTCCAAGAACTTGAAATTCCCATGTATGGTTGACAAGTTATGGTCCATTCATTTTCCAAAAATGCCTATAATCAAAGTGGCATAACTTCCACATGGAATGTCCAAAATGGATGATCTTTTTATGAGAAAACTCCATTTCACATGTACTTTCATGGTGCATAATCAAAATTCATCAAAAATGGTCAATGCAAAAGGTCAATTTTCAAGTGTACTAATTAAATCCAAGGGCAAAATGGTCCAACTTGCAAAATAATTGGAATTTTGGAATTGGGGTTTTTGCAACACATCACAAATGCCAAATAGAAGTGGTTTGAGCTGTCATGAGCTGTCATGGTTCAATATTTGGCAAGGGCATTTTGGAGCTTTCATTGAAATTTGACATTATGCTAATTATTTCATTTTGGCTAATTGGTGATTAAGAGAATGATTAAGCTGAAGTATAAAGTTCTAATTGTAACAGAATTGCAAATCATAATCACAATTCTCAAGAACCTAACCAACTTTCCCTCCAAATTCACCAAAATTCATCAATCTTCATCAAACTTTTTTTGACCAAATCTTCACCAATTCTCAATCATTTTGCAAAATTCTTGTTGATTCGTGTTCCTTGAGCCTTCTTCTCCAACTGTTTCATCAAGATTCATGCCAACAACATCAAAATCGTGACTGTTCATAAGGAGCTCAATAATGGTGATTTAAGAATTCTTGCTTCTGGATCGTGTTTGAGCTGAGATAGCTTCTCCAATCATCTTCCTAAAGCTTCATCTGCATCTGATTTGGATAATCGTGCGCAAAAGCTTCAAGAATCATCACTGTCATCTCCAAGGTACCAAAAATCGAATCTCACTATTCTTTGAATTGAGATATGCATTTTGTAGTGTGTTCAATGTAGATCAACATGCTAGGCTTAGTTTTTGAATTGGTTAATTGATGAGTGAGATATATCGTTTTGAACTTTTGATGCCAAACCTTTAATCGATCGATCCCTTCGCCACAGTAGGAGTTAGGTTAAATAGATCACATATCTTGAATCTACATTGAAGGACGGTTCCAATGGCTATGCATTTGTTGATTTGGGTTGCAATTCGTTGTTCTTCAATTTTCTGCATTTTCTGGAAACTTTTGGATGAAGAACGAAGAACATTGGCATGTTTGATCCATTTTTCTGGATTTGCTTTCAAATAAGCTGTTTACCGCGCCTCTCCACCAATCAGGAAACGCCATTTCTTCTTTTCAATACGACGCCGTTTTGGCGAACTTCCTCAGAATTGCAAAAATGCCACTGGATTTAATTATTAATAATTATTTCATTTTCATTTTTTTTTCTTATTTCATTTTGTTATGTGAACTTAGAAAATTAATAACTCACTCAAAATTCATCCAATTTTTGTGAAATATTTTGTGCCATGCTCATGAGGATGTGTAGAATTTTATGGTGATTTTTGTGGAATTTTTGCACGTGTGGAAATTTAATTGGCCTATTGATTTTGTTCATGTGTACATTTTTGTATGCTTTGCCAAAACCTTTATGAAATGCTCATACCTTTATAGAAATGGATGAAAATTTTTGTGCTTATTCTGGACTCATTGATGGTGATTTTCATGTAGAGTTTATGATTTTTGGATACTTGGTGATGGAGATATGATTTTTTGAATAGAGGTGTGACAATTTGTGTCACACCTAGCTAGGTCAACTTTCTGATTTTATTTGCATGGCCTAGAAATGTTTGATTGGGTTGAAATTTTGCATGAATGATCATTGATATGTTAAGATAACATGTGATTTTTGCTGGGATTTTTGATGGAGTTTTCGAATTGATTGATAATTTTCTTCTCTGTATGCTCATTTGATAACCTTGTGTGACACATGTTGGCATTTTGCTTGTGAAATTCTCATATGGTATTGGATGAAGATGAAATTTGACATGAGCATTCTAGACACATTATAGGAAATTGTGATTTTGATCCCATTCATTTCTTAATTGTTGTCACTGTTTTATGATTTATTGAAGATGATGCTTGTTTGAATGCCTTGAATTGGCTTGTATAAATGTGTCTGGACTTCTTGATTTTCATTGACCTACTTTCTTTTGTCCAATTGAGCTGAAAATTGACATTCTATACATTGAATGTGTCCTGTTTAGGTGTGAATTTTTGTGGAATTAATTGAATTGTTTTGGTATGCTTTTGATTGAGATAGTTCTGTTTGGTCATTTGAAGTTGCAAATTACATGATTGATGTTAAATTGTGCATGAAATGATAATGGTGAATGGTATGAGCATGGGACCAATTGCAATTGATTTTAATTTGTTTGGATGTGATTTTGGTTGGTTTGCACTTGCTGTTTTGATTTTTTTATCCCCTTTGGACCCTAGGCTTGGCCTAGTGGTCTAGTTTCTCACATTTGGTTTGGATTTTCAGGTTGAAATGCAAAAAGGCTTAAAGAAAAAGTGCAAGTTGATTAAATTGAGTTTTGTTTGATGTTGTAAGCTAACATTGGCTTTGTGTTGTAGGTTTGATGCTTGAGCTTGAGCTCATGGCTTGCACTTATGTGCATTAACTTGTGTTGTCTGTATAGATTGACTTTTGCTGTTTACTGTTGGTTTGTCTGAGTACTGATGATACTTGATTGATTTCAGGTACATTTAGTCGCTTACAGTTCTTTAAGAACTTGCTTGCTGTTGCTTGGTTTTTAAACCAGTTGAGGTAGAATCTCTATACTTCATGTAGTCTGGAAGACCTGGCCTGTTACCTGGCCAGGCAATTGTCTGAAGTCCTCCTTAAGAGGCGATGTCTGTGATTGTTTACTTTTGTACCAAGCAGGGGAAGACCTCTATGAGGCAATTGGCGGAATCCAAGGGATATGCAATCTATCCCCCGCTATTCTGTTGAGTCGTCCCTCTGCTCACACCACTGTGTTGACGCATTGGGACACGAACCCAAGATCTTGTACCTTGTACAGTTGTGTCCGAGTCTTGAGCGTAGAAGAGTCCCTCCATTCTGGACCCACGCTCCTTTGTCTGAAGCTCTCCCTGGACAGGGATAAGAGCTGTGAAGTCTAATCTTCACTCACCTCTCATTAGCTTCACCTTAGCCCCTCAATGGCAAGGTTAAGAGCTAACTCTACCTTGTACAGATGACTTGCCTCGGCAGTTCACCCTTGTTTGAGCCTCACTTGACTGGATATAGTGTGTGCTTTGTGAATATTTGTTTGAAATGTTTGTTTTATTGATGCTTGCATGCTTGCTTTCTTCCTGGATAGGATTAGCTTGCTGTTGTGCAAGTAGGTAGAAACCATAACATAGGGCAATGATGCATGATAACACTAGGCTCGAGTACAGCTCCCTGGTAGTGTGTCTTCCCTTGGTTTCTGGCTAGAATTTTTTTCCCTTTCAGGGGAACTACATCGCCCTGATCCTCGTTCCAGACGAGGTATGTAGGCAGGAGACCGTGCGAGGTCTCTTCGGGCACTTTTTTTTTCTTTTTGTGTTTGTGCTTGACAGTTATAGGCTCGAGTTCCTGACTCCCTATTAACTTGTTTGGTTGTTGTGTGCTTGGAAGCTGATGTAAGTCCATCGAGTGGCATTCGGGTTCCAGTGTGCGTGTGTTTGGTTCGGATGCCGACGTAAGTCCAGTGATTGGCGGTCGGGCTCCACGTTTGCCCTTCTTGCGTGTGTTTTGGTTCGGATGCTGATGTAAGTCCAGTGATTGGCATTCAGGCTCCATGTTTGCCTGTGTTTGTGTTTGCTTGTTTGGCGTGCGTGAGCCGAACTACGGCAGCTCTGATTCTCGTTCCAGACGAGATACGTAGGCATAGGATGCGACGTCCTATCGAGCTCTCTTCCTTTTAACCCCACCTGTGTTGTCTTCGGTGCGTGTGTGTTTGGTGTTTTAGCAACCTTTTCTTTTCTTAGAGCGTGGATCCCGTCGAGTACGACGGACGTGAGGGGTGCTAATACCTTCCCCTTGCGTAACCGACTCCCGTACCCTTTCTCTTTGGTCGCGAGACCATGCTTTTTCCAGGTTTCTCTGAGCGTTTCCTTTCCCTATCTTGGGATAAATAACGCGCAGTGGCGGCTCTGTTTGTTGTTTTTTGTTTCAGCCCGCCGGTTGTTTTTCGCGGATGCGACAGCTGGCGACTCTGTTGGGGACTGGGATGTTGACCTGTGCTGGTCCATCTTCCCTAAGCGAGTCCTTCCTAGCGTTCTAGGATAGTTTAGGTTGCTTGTTTTGCTTTATTTATTGCATTTATTATTCTAACAGCATATATATTTGCATAAGTATTTGCATGTATCATACTATCATGTTGCCGTCCTCTGTGCAGGTGGTTCCTCTGTTTGGGGTGGGTGTTCTGAGTGGGGCTAAAACCCAGGCCCGAGTGTACACCTAGGACTAGTGTGGTCTCACGTTCCTCATTTGCTATATTAGTATATTGTTGCAACGTGACATACCACAAGCCGGACGAGGTTCCTTGGAGAGCTCCCCATTGTGGAATATTTCCCTTTGGTTGAGTCACCTCTTTTGAGCTATTGACTCTGGTGACCGATCATTTCCCGGATCTTTGGTTTAGACGATCTCAGGAGAGCTACAATGGCACACCCGAAAGGGCAAACCCATTGAGTATCTTTGCCCGATTGTCGAGACTATTATCCGCCTTAGGATGACCTGATTAGAATTTACCTGTGAGGGGAGGGTGTTTCTTTCAGATGCATGATCAGATGGTGACCTTGATGGTGACTTTTGGTTTCGTGGATCAGAGTCATATTTATAAGTCGGATTTATGGTCATTTATTGCCGAGACGCCGAAATGTTGTCCGTGGTATTTATCAGTGGGGATCCGTTTATTTCAGGATTCCCCGGGCCGATTTTATCAGTGGGGATCCGTTTATTTCAGGATTCCCCGGGCCGATTCAGATGGTTATGGGTATCTGCTCAGAGATGGTTTGATGATGATGATGATGTATTTGTCTTCCGTTTATTTCGGAACCCTTGAGTCGGATTTGTGGTTACATGTTCCCTCAGATGGTTGTGATCAGTTCAGAGATCCGAGCTGTGACTCAGAGCAACAGATGATCAGACGGCTTGGAGGATGGCAATGCATTGCATTCATTCATTAGCATCATTACATCTTGCATTTACCTGCATCTAACACATGTTTATCCATATGCAGGGACATTTTTGATCGAGATCCTGGTTGAGAGACTTTCTGCTCAGATATGAGGACCGGTCTGAAAGACAACGTTGCCTACAGTTTCTTCAACCCAGAGATTGACGAGTTGAGAGATATGATAGCATTGATTACACCCGACCATGTGGGGATGTTTAGAGAGGCATACGGTAGTATCCTGAAGATGGTTTTCAGACTCACTGACAGCGACAGGAGCGCCATTCATACTCTTCTCCAGTTCTATGACCCGGGCCTGAGATGCTTCGTGTTTCCAGATTATTTGTTGGGACCTCTGATGGAGGATTATGCTGGCATCTTGGGTATGCAGATCCGAGATCAGATTCCTTTCTATGCTATTAGGGGAGAGCCTGATGTCCTTGGGATTTCCCGTGCTCTTTATTTGAGTCCGGAGATGATCAAGGAGGGTTTGAAAGAGAAAGGAAAATTACCTGGTTTTCATTTGAGTTTCTTGGAGGCAAAAGCCAAGGAACATGCTGCAGTGGGTAATTGGAAGACGGTTTGTGCTTTGATTGCTGTAAGCATTTATGGGATTATTCTGTTTCCTAATCAGAAGAGCTTTGTGGACCATAATGCTATCAGATTGTTCGTGCAGAGAAACTCTATTCCTACTCTGATTGGAGATGTTTACTACTCGGTTCATAACAGGAACGAGAAGCGGCGTGGGGGTTTGATCCGGTGCTGTGCTCAGTTGCTATTCAGGTGGTTTATGGGGTATTTGCCTTCCAGGGGTGCTTTTGCTTCTCTTGATCCTACGGTCAAGTGGTCTGTCAGGTTGATGGGTTTGCGGGCTGATGACATTGCTTGGACTCATAACGGCATGGCTGGACGAGACTTCATATATAGCTGTGGGAGATTCCCCAATGTGCCTCTTATAGGAGTTCAGGGTTGCATTAATTATAACCCGACACTTCTTAGGAGACAGATGGGGTTTTCCATGGAGGTTCCTCCTCTCGAGCGAGAGATTCAGGAGTCCTTTTACTTCTCAGCTGAGGGCGATCAGGCCAAGTTAAGGCAAGTATCTGGGTCATGGCGTAACATTCAGAGGAAGGGCAAGGTTCCGTTTGGCAAGGTCAACAACCGGTCTTTCCCTCCATTTGATGATTGGTTGCGGCAGAGAATTGAGATTACACATCTACCATTTCCGGGAGGTGATCCTTGGTGTCCTATGATTGAGGGACCGACTTCCACTGTTAGTATGGAAGAGTTCCTTGAGATGAAGAGAGCCAGAGATCAGTTGCTTATAGAGAAAGCGGAATTGGAGATGAGTGTTGCTCGGATTCAGACGGCTAACCAGGAGATCAGAGTGAAGATGGAGGATCAGGACAAGCGACATGCCCTAGAAGCGAAGCGCTTTGAGATGGATACTGCCTACTATGGGAAGGTCAGTCAGGCTTTGGAATCTTCAACAAAGGAGCATGATATTACCAAGGAGAGATTGGCTAGAGCTTCAAAGGTCATTGAAGACGAAAAGATGAGGCAAATCCTCGTGAAGGATCAGAGAGACAATAGAGTCCGAGTCCTCATCGCTGAGTGGGAGGCCAAGTTGAAGGCCAAGGAATCAGAGAATGCGAAGGTCATCGCCGAGAGAGATCATTACTTCAGGCAGATGAAGATTCACCAGAAAGAGGTGGGGAGATTACAGCAGGAGAACACCGAGCTCAGGTTCGCCGCAGAGTTCGCAAGGATGGTTGATGATGTAGGGCCGTCTGTGGGACCCTCATCAGGCTAGCCTTTCATTTGTGTGAATTACCGTCAGGCTTGTTGACGGAATTCAGTTGCTTGTATTTCGTTCCCGATTCTGGAGATTTATATCAGCTGATGTATGACTATGGCACTTATTGTGCATTTTGTTATGTGATGGTTATTTTTCATTCAGTGATCAATCTTCAAGTTTTTTTGCTTTACCGTATGCACTCACACAAGCACACACATGGTTTGGGGGTATCATGCTAAATCACATATCTCTGATCTGCACGATGAAATCAAATGTTGAATGTCGGAATATTGCTGCCGGATTGTTATTTGTCTCGATGAAACCAGGGGCAAGAGACAAAGTGTCCCTCATGTGGATGGACATTGCATTCATGCATAATAACTTGTTTTTTGTTTTGCAGGTGTCAGTTTCTAACCTGTTTTGATTGACGCAGGAAGGATGAATCCGCCCAACGACGATATCCTCGAATTGAAAGAGATGGTGAGGGATTTGTTCAGTGTTGTGCAAGGGCTTGCCTTGGGGCAGAAAGCCATGGCTGAGAGATTGAAGAAAATTGAGAAGTGGCTAATGGTGGAGAAAGTTCTGGGAAAGGCTCCGCCATTCGAAGTAACAAATCCCTCGGTCGCCATAACAAAGAAACCCCCTAGCAGTGGTCAGCTTAAGAAAGAGGTTGAGCCAATTGGTGTGCCGGTAAAGAAAGAACGCGTTAGGGATCGTTATCACCCTTATGCTGCCACTGTAGCTATTCCTGTTGGTAGTTCGCCTGCACCACAGAGATATCCGTCACCTCACCCGGGAGCACAGAGAGCTGGGAACCAAGTAAGAGGAAAGGGGGTTGATCGTCAATTTGATAAGCCACCCATACCGTATGCTCTTCTGTTGAAGAAGTTGAAAGAGCTCGGAATGGTACAATTGAGGACATTAGCTCCGTTAAAACCTGATCAGAGGCCAGCCAACTACGATGAGAATGCCAAGTGTGAATTCCATTCCGGTGCGTCTGGACATAGCATTGAGGGTTGTAGAGCTTTTAAGCATGCTGTCCAAGACCTGGTGGATTCTAAGGCCATTAATTTTGCACAATTTCCAAACGTTAATGCTGATCACATGCCCACGTATGGTCAGATGGGGATGAATGCAATTTCTGAGGATAGTAAGACGGTTGGGTTGGTGAATGGGGATCAGTTAAAAGCTCCAGGGCCTGTGGTCCCAAAACCTCGGAGGAAGGAGGGAGCTTTCCCTAGTGTTGATGCTAGTTGTGCGGCCGTCGCCGCAGAGAGGAGTGTACTGATGGGGGATATGACCCAGAAGATGAAGGGGGTGGAAATGGACGGTGGAAAATTTGAAACACCCAGTCTGGTAGCTGAAGCCGTCACGGTGGAAAATGCCATTGGTATTGGAAAAGAGAAAAAACCGTCTGTGTCTTCTTACAAACAGGCACTGGAAATGTTGAGAAATGGAGGGATCCCAGGCTGGGGAAAAATCATAGGCATTGTGGTAAAGTCGGACATGTTTGGGATTGGCTATCAGCCAGATCAAGGGTTGTCTGGGCAAAATAGAGGACGTCGTCCGTCGTTCACCTTTGTCAGTGTCGGGATGCTGGATTCGGATTACGCCTATACAGTGGGTGAAGAGATTGATAGTGACTACGAGCTGGAATCGTGGATAAAATCGTGTGTACCAGGAAGCTGGAAGGCTTAAAAGATCAGCACTGACACTCGTCCAGAAGAGTAATATTTCTTGTTGTTAGTCTTTATTTGCATGAAAGCCATATGTGTTGCCCGACACGTAATGGTTCGTTGTAAGGGCCACCTCATGTTTCATTCTGCAGCATTTCGCATCATAAATAAATGGATGTTTTTCAATAAAAAGCGGTGTTCCCTATTTTTCATTTATTTTTGCAGTTTAAAAACAAATAAAAATGGCAATGTTTATTTTCATTTTTCTCTTCTTTTGATTTGTCTCGTTCCGAATTCAAAAATAATTCTCCGGATCTCGCTGATAACAATTTGGTTACACCTCATATGACTTCGACAAACCGATCTATCATGCCGAAGAAGAAGGCGAAGAAGATTGTGATCTGCTGGAATTAGCCAGGTTGTCAAAACAAGAGGAGAAGGTGATTCAGCCGCACGAGGAGCGGGTTGAGGTTGTTATTCCAAGCACCGCCGAGGTCAGGAAGGAAAAAAATTGGGGCCGTTTCAGAGGCGAGTCGAGAGCAGAATGGTAGCCCTATTGAAGGAGCGTGTGAGTACCTTCACCTGGTCGTGTCAGGATATGCCAGGGTCGGATACCGATGTCGTTGTGCACAAGCTGCCATGGAGAGAAGATTGTCCTCTAAAGAAGCTGAACGCCAGTGCCTGTATCAGAGAGCCATGGTGACTTTGTTCCATGATGTGATTCATCATGAAAATGAATGCTATGCTATGACATGATAGCAAAGTCCCAAACAGGAGAGGGGCATCTGGCAGACCGGGGCAAGTCGTTTGACCAGTTGAGACAATTCAAACTGAGGTTGAATTCAAGTGAGTGCACTATCAGAGTGCGATCCGGTAAGCTGTTGGGGTTTATTGTCAGAGAGGAATCTGAGGTTGATCCTGCTTAAAAAAAAAAAAAAGGAAAAGAAAATAAGAGAAGTGCCTGAACCGAAAACAGAAAGAGGTTCGTGGTCTATTAGGTAGATTGAGCTACATGTCATGGTTCACATCTCATCTGACAGCCACGTGTGAACCTATACTCAAGCTGTTAGAAAGGAAAAGATCAAACGGTCAGGTGAAATAATGATTGCCAAGGGGCATTGAAAGAATAAAAGAAAAAGTTGCAGGAACCTCCGATTCGGATGCCTCCCTATGGAGAGAGATTGTTAATTTGTACTTGACAGCCTTCGAGGGGTCTGTGAGGTGTATTGGGGCAGCATGACTAGTCTTGTTGAAAAGAGCATGCAATTTACCTAAGCAAAAAGTTTATCGACTGTGAAACAATACATTCACTGTTCGAGAAAACTTGATGTACTTTGGCATAGGCTGCTCGCCGACTGAGACAGTATGTGCTGGTTCATATCACTTTGTGGATTTCAATATGGATATGATCAAGTACATATCTGAGAAGCCAGCATTAACCGGACAGGTTGCGAAAGAGCAAAAGAATGTTGACTGATTTGGGATACTCTCAGAAAGCAATCAAGGGGTGTATTGTCTGATTACATCGCTCCGCAACCCATTGGGGGTCATCAACCGATGAAGTTTGAGTTCCCTGATGAGGACATCTCGAGGTACTCTAATCGAAAGATTGAGAGTAACTGATCCCGGAGGAGGGGCCAGACCCCGAATCCGAACGGGTTTTGATGTCTGATGGGGTTAATATGGACGAGTTAGTGCTTTGGTTACGCCAAAGGGATCCCATGTTCCCTTCGTTTCCCGGATAGCATTTGAATGCGCTGACAATGTGGCAAGTACGAAGCTTGTATACCGGGTATCGAACCTCGGTGCGCCTACTGGGGCAACGCCTTTCTCGTTGGTGTATGGAATGAAGCCGTGCTACCGGTTGAGGTCCAAATTCCCTCTTTGAGAGTCCTGAGGGACGCGAAATTGCAAGAGGCGGAATGGGTAAGGATCCGGTACGAAGAGCTGAGCCTGATTGAGGAAAAGAGGCTGGCAGCCATCTGTCATGGGCAGTTATACCAGCAAAGGATGAAGCGTGCTTTTGACAGAAAGGTACGACCTCGGGTATATCACGTAGGTGATATGGTGCTGAAAAGGATCCTTCCTTCTCAAAACGATCGAAGGGGCAAATGGACACCCAATTATGAAGGTCCATTCGTGGTCAAGAAGGTTTTCTCTGGTGGAGCCTTGTTGTTAACGACCATGGATGGCGAGGATTTTCCATCCCCTGTGAATGCGGACGCAGTTAAAAAATACTTCGTGTAAATAGACCCGCTGGACGAAAAGAATAAAATAGTCCAGGCAAAAAGGGGCATCCCGGCGAACCAAAAACAGAAAAAAGGTTCGGGCAAAAATTAGGGATAAAATGAAAAAATGTACACCCGGCAAGTCGAGAACCTGAAAAGGCGACTTGGGCAAAAAAGGGTATCCCGGTGGACTGAAAACCCGAGAGGGCGGTCCAGGCAAAAGAAGGATTGAAACGAACAACTGCGTCTGGCATGATCGTTTGCGCTTTGGTTAAGGCATCATGGATAATACCCGATGGGGATCAATCAGAAACGTCTTGTTCAGAAGGCAGAAAGCACGGAAAGTCTGAGGACATGTGGGGTGTAACCGAGTTGGAACTCGATGAGATCACGGGTTTCACATTGCCATTAGGATAGATTTTTCCTTTTGTGCGCAATTACCTCTTTTCAGGAATTGCTTCCTTTGTATTGCTCATTTGAGCCACACTTTTCCAATCAATAAAATGCATATTCAGTCAAATAATTTTGTTTTTTGTTTTCATTACCGCTTTGATTGCAAAAACATCCAGATATTTTTGATAAAGAATCTTGCATTTTAAGACATACAGGTCCCTTCCAATGCATGTTTAAAAGATTGAAGCCTGAAATCTTATTCGGAAGGTTGAGTGACCCGAGTGTTGAAATCTTGACACGCCTGGGGCACGGTTTTATCTAACGATCTGTTTTGTAGGTGCTGTTAGTTATTTTCACTCACTTGCAGGTTGTGATGTGGAAGCTGTTGACCAAACAAATCCCCACAGAGTCCAATCAGGGGCAAGCGATGGGTAGAGAAGCAATGAGAGACGTTGAGACGTACGACGACCCTTGGAATTAATCAAGAAGACTCTTCAAAATCGGGAGATTGGAAAGTCTGTAGAGGTTCCCGCAGAGTCCAATCAGGGGCAAGCGATGGGTAGAGAAGCAATGAGAGACGTTGAGACGTACGACGACCCTTGGAATTAATCAAGAAGACTCTTCAAAGTCGGAAGACTTAAAAGTTTGTATAAATTCCCCACAGAGTCTGATCTGGGACAGGTGAATTGGAGAACAACGAAGGGACGACGAGGGACGTCCGACGACCTTTAGAATTAATCAAGAAGACTCTTCAAAGTCGGAAAATTGAAAAATCTGTGTAAATCCCAGGAGTTCGATCTTCGTCGAGCGCGGAGCAGTTGGGAGTACAAGATGATGGAGCAGAAAAGGTCCAGACGAGTCTGGGAGTTCTCGAAAGTGGAAAGATGATACGAGATTGGGAGGCGGATACCGTGGTTCGACGAGTCGACGGGTGTTCTGTACCAACTTTTCTCATTTCCCCAGCGAGGTCCCCAAGCAGAGTTGTGAGGGCTAACTCCCCAGCAGATCCAAGGTCTGTGGATCCCCTAGCTGAGTCAGGATGGTTATCCCCGACAGGTTTAAAACGGTTTCCTCAGCAGCCAGGCCTGAAGGTTGCTATTCCCCGAGTGGAGCGTGTTTCAATGAAATATATCTCCAGCAGTGTTCATCCTACCAGTGGATTGGATGAGTTTCCGTAGCGGACTGATATTTGCATCCCCAGCTGAGTTGATTCTACCTATGGATTGCATGGGTTGTCCCCAGCGGAGTGGCATTTGCTTCCCTAGCAGGGTCAGGATGGTTATCCCCAGCAGGTGTCAGACCGATGCTTCCCCAGTCGCCAGGCCTGAAGGTGGCTGTTTCCCGGCAGAGTATCTGTGAGCATTTTCCCAGTGAAGTCGACAGGTATCTGTGAGGGTTCTCCAAGCAGAGTCGGGATTGATATCCCCAGCAAGTCGAAGGCTGTTGTATCCCCACAGAGTGTTGGTGGTTCTTATCCCCAGCAGTTTCCCGAGCGGATTGGGTGCAAAGGAAGTTCTTCCCCAGCAAGGGTTACCTTTTCCCAACAGCAGTGTTATTCCCCAGCAGGGTGGAGAGCGGAGTATTGACGAGTTCCTCAGCAGAGTGTCTCGTGCTCCTCAGCAGAATCCCTTGAGGGGGATGCCTTTTATGCATTCATCATGTAGAGTAAGCATAGCATATTGCATAGAAAAAAAAGAGAAGAAAAATAAATCGCGTAGCATTTCCATAATTATGGAGCATTACGCAGAAAAATCAATCATGCATCATTACAAGCATAGGCTAGTCTCAAGCTGTGGTTACCGTTTGAGAGGGGGTTTTGCCGGAGGTGAAGATGCTACTCGAGCCGTGGTTACCGTTTGAGGAGTGATTTCACTAGTTGGAAAATCATCAGCATTGCAAGTATCAGTTACTCGAGCCGTGGTTACCCCTTGGGATTTGGGTTCACTGGTTGGTGAAGATGTTGCTCTGTGGAGTTTAGCATTACGACGTCAGATCAGCAATGATCCCCAGTAGTGCGATATTGGAGGAAATTTTTCCGTCGAACAGAGATGGAAATAAAATCAGAGGACGTTACGCGACCAGCGCGATTTCGGGGTTCAAATGGAGAAAAGGAAATGTGGAGACATTTTCTGGATTTCGGGGTTCAAATGGAGAAAAGGAAATGTGGAGACATTTTCTGGAGAGCGGGGTTCAAATGGAGATTGGAGTTGAAGATTATGTCCGGGATGGGGTCCTCAGGATTATCTTCTGTTCATGTGTCACCTTAGACTTTGGCGGATGCCAGTGGAAGTCGTTAGAGGTGTCTTCTGAAGAAGAGATGCACATGTTACCTTCCTTTTGTGAAGGTATACCCTCTGATATGTCGCCCTCAGAGTGGTGTTTGGTGTTATTTCCGACGTTGCCAGCGGAATTATCACAAGAAACTGGAGATCGGGGTTCAAACGGAGAAAGGGAAGTGTTGAGGCATTTTCTGGAGAGCGGGGTTCAAATGGAGAAAAGGAGACACGAGGTGTTTTCTGGAGAATGGGGTTCACAATGGCGATCGCGAGTAATCGTCAGGCGACTGGGGTTCAAACTGGAGAATGGGGTTCATTATTTTGGCAAACAGGAGAACGGGGTTCAAATGCAGTGATCGGGGATCATTCGCGAAAAAGAAGATTTCGGGGTTCAAGAAAATGAAAAAAAGAGCGATCATCAGAAATTTCGGGGTTCAAGAAAAGCATAAAAAAGAAAGGAATGATAATCCCCAGCGGATATGTGGTGTTCAGGCCGTGGTTATCCCTGCGTTACCATTTATTTTGGTATCCAGGTCGACGTTGCTGTTTCGGTGATTAGGCCGACTTTCTCCGTTCCGGACGGATTCTTTCAGAAGATTGTGTTTCTTTGCCGATTCTGGTTGGCATTGTTAATTATTGCCCATCAGAGTGCAAATTGTTCGTCTGTTCTTGGTATTCAATCACTCTTCATCCTGATCATCTGAAAGCCGAGGTTGTTCATATCGACAGGTTCACAGTGGATTGAATAGGGGCAGCTGTAACACCTCAAAATTTGCCCTCCTCTCTTGGGACTAGCTTAACATATTGCATATCATTTGTAGGTCTTTAGGCATTGCATATTGCATATCATGTGGTTACATTGTGCAAGTCATCCTCACAAGTCTTGATCAGAAGATGAAGAGGTTATGTGCAAGCTAAGGTTTCATTGAAATGATTCATCATCATCATCATGGTTTGTCATCATCAAGTGTTGGAGCATAGTCCTTGAGATTAGGGTTTTGACCACTGGTCAACCCTAATCAATTGCATTGGGCCAATCAGGGCATAGCAAGGAGATGGGGTCTATAATGGATATGAGGATCATTTCATGGTTTTATTGAGCTTATTGAGGCTAGGGTTTCATCATTGAGCCATTTCATCAGAGGATTGGGGCTCAGATTGATCAGTGCATTGCCAAATTCATCTATCAGTTGAAAAAGTCAACTGTGGTCAACTGTGCTTGATTTTATGGATTTGGGGGTGGAAGAGAGTTGGATACACTTCACTCATGTTGAAAAAAGCTTCATTTGACATGTCAAAGCTCAAGAATGAAGAAAATAAAGTCAGGACAAAAATTGCCAAAAATAGAAAGTGACTTGTAATGGAAGTTTCCAAAAATGGAAAGTTTTTCACCACAAAATTACGTGTCCAGAAAAGCTTCAAATGAAAATTTGTTCAACATGAAAGTTGTAGATCTTGTTCTCACCTTTCCAAAAAGTCCAAGAACTTGAAATTCCCATGTATGGTTGACAAGTTATGGTCCATTCATTTTCCAAAAATGCCTATAATCAAAGTGGCATAACTTCCACATGGAATGTCCAAAATGGATGATCTTTTTATGAGCAAACTCTATTTCACATGTACTTTCATGGTGCATAATCAAAATTCATCAAAAATGGTCAATGCAAAAGGTCAATTTTCAAGTGTACTAATTAAATCCAAGGGCAAAATGGTCCAACTTGCAAAATAATTGGAATTTTGGAATGGGGGTTTTTGCAACACATCACAAATGCCAAATAGAAGTGGTTTGAGTTGTCATGAGCTGTCATGGTTCAATATTTGGCAAGGGCATTTTGGAGCTTTCATTGAAATTTGACATTATGCTAATTATTTCATTTTGGCTAATTGGTGATTAAGAGAATGATTAAGCTGAAGTATAAAGTTCTAATTGTAACAGAATTGCAAATCATAATCACAATTCTCAAGAACCTAACCAACTTTCCCTCCAAATTCACCAAAATTCATCAATCTTCATCAAACTTTTTTTGACCAAATCTTCACCAATTCTCAATCATTTTGCAAAATTCTTGTTGATTCGTGTTCCTTGAGCCTTCTTCTCCAACTGTTTCATCAAGATTCATGCCAACAACATCAAAATCGTGACTGTTCATAAGGAGCTCAATAATGGTGATTTAAGAATTCTTGCTTCTGGATCGTGTTCGAGCTGAGATAGCTTCTCCAATCATCTTCCTAAAGCTTCATCTGCATCTGATTTGGATAATCGTGCGCAAAAGCTTCAAGAATCATCACTGCCATCTCCAAGGTACCAAAAATCGAATCTCACTATTCTTTGAATTGAGATATGCGTTTTGTAGTGTGTTCAATGTAGATCAACATGCTAGGCTTAGTTTTTGAATTGGTTAATTGATGAGTGAGATATATCGTTTTGAACTTTTGATGCCAAACCTTTAATCGATCGATCCCTTCGCCACAGTAGGAGTTAGGTTAAATAGATCACATATCTTGAATCTACATTGAAGGACGGTTCCAATGGCTATGCATTTGTTGATTTTGGTTGCAATTCGTTGTTCTTCAATTTTCTGCATTTTCTGGAAACTTTTGGATGAAGAACGAAGAACATTGGCATGTTTGATCCATTTTTCTGGATTTGCTTTCAAATAAGCTGTTTACCGCGCCTCTCCACCAATCAGGAAGCGCCATTTCTTCTTTTCAATACGACGCCGTTTTGGCGAACTTCCTCAGAATTGCAAAAATGCCACTGGATTTAATTATTAATAATTATTTCATTTCATTTTCTTTTCTTATTTCATTTTGTTATGTGAACTTAGAAAATTAATAACTCACTCAAAATTCATCCAATTTTTGTGAAATTTTTTGTGCCATGCTCATGAGGATGTGTAGAATTTTATGGTGATTTTTGTGGAATTTTTGCACGTGTGGAAATTTAATTGGCCTATTGATTTTGTTCATGTGTACATTTTTGTATGCTTTGCCAAAACCTTCATGAAATGCTCATACCTTTATAGAAATGGATGAAAATTTTTGTGCTTATTCTGGACTCATTGATGGTGATTTTCATGTAGAGTTTATGATTTTTGGATACTTGGCGATGGAGATATGATTTTTTGAATAGAGGTGTGACAATTTGTGTCACACCTAGCTAGGTCAACTTTCTGATTTTATTTGCATGGCCTAGAAATGTTTGATTGGGTTGAAATTTTGCATGAATGATCATTGATATGTTAAGATAACATATGATTTTTGCTGGGATTTTTGATGGAGTTTTCAAATTGATTGATAATTTTCTTCTCTGTATGCTCATTTGATAACCTTGTGTGACACATGTTGGCATTTTGCTTGTGAAATTCTCATATGGTATTGGATGAAGATTAAATTTGACATGAGCATTCTAGACACATTATAGGACATTGTGGTTTTGATCCCATTCATTTCTTAATTGTTGTCACTGTTTTATGATTTATTGAAGATGATGCTTGTTTGAATGCCTTGAATTGGCTTGTATAAATGTGTCTGGACTTCTTGATTTTCATTGACCTACTTTATTTTGTCCAATTGAGCTGAAAATTGACATGCTATACATTGAATGTGTCCTGTTTAGGTGTGAATATTTGTGGAATTAATTGAATTGTTTTGGTATGCTTTTGATTGAGATAGTTCTGTTTGGTCATTTGAAGTTGCAAATTACATGATTGATGTTAAATTGTGCATGAAATGATAATGGTGAATGGTATGAGCATGGGACCAATTGCAATTGCTTTTAATTTGTTTGAATGTGATTTTGGTTGGTTTGCACTTGCTGTTTTGATTTTTTTATCCCCTTTGGACCCTAGGCTTGGCCTAGTGGTCTAGTTTCTCACATTTGGTTTGGATTTTCAGGTTGAAATGCAAAAAGGCTTAAAGAAAAAGTGCAAGTTGATTAAATTGAGTTTTGTTTGATGTTGTAAGCTAACATTGGCTTTGTGTTGTAGGTTTGATGCTTGAGCTTGAGCTCATGGCTTGCACTTATGTGCATTAACTTGTGTTGTCTGTATAGATTGACTTTTGCTGTTTACTGTTGGTTTGTCTGAGTACTGATGATACTTGATTGATTTCAGGTACATTTAGTCGCTTACAGTTCTTTAAGAACTTGCTTGCTGTTGCTTGGTTTTTAAACCAGTTGAGGTAGAATCTCTATACTTCATGTAGTCTGGAAGACCTGGCCTGTTACCTGGCCAGGCAATTGTCTGAAGTCCTCCTTAAGAGGTGATGTCTGTGATTGTTTACTTTTGTACCAAGCAGGGGAAGACCTCTATGAGGCAATTGGCGGAATCCAAGGGATATGCAATCTATCCCCCGCTATTCTATTGAGTCGTCCCTCTGCTCACACCACTGTGTTGACGCATTGGGACACGAACCCAAGATCTTGTACCTTGTACAGTTGTGTCCGAGTCTTGAGCGTAGAAGGGTCCCTCCATTCTGGACCCACGCTCCTTTGTCTGAAGCTCTCCCTGGACAGGGATAAGAGCTGTGAAGTCTAATCTTCACTCACCTTTCATCAGCTTCACCTTAGCCCCTCAATGGCAAGGTTAAGAGCTAACTCTACCTTGTACAGATGACTTGCCTCGGCAGTTCACCCTTGTTTGAGCCTCACTTGACTGGATATAGTGTGTGCTTTGTGAATATTTGTTTGAAATGTTTGTTTTATTGATGCTTGCATGCTTGCTTTCTTCCTGGATAGGATTAGCTTGCTGTTGTGCAAGTAGGTAGAAACCATAACATAGGGCAATGATGCATGATAACACTAGGCTCGAGTACAGCTCCCTGGTAGTGTGTCTTCCCTTGGTTTCTGGCTAGAATTTTTTTCCCTTTCAGGGGAACTACATCGCCCTGATCCTCGTTCCAGACGAGGTATGTAGGCAGGAGACCGTGCGAGGTCTCTCCGGGCACTTTTTTTTTCTTTTTGTGTTTGTGCTTGACAGTTATAGGCTCGAGTTCCTGACTCCCTATTAACTTGTTTGGTTGTTGTGTGCTTGGAAGCTGATGTAAGTCCATCGAGTGGCATTCGGGTTCCAGTGTGCGTGTGTTTGGTTCGGATGCCGACGTAAGTCCAGTGATTGGCGGTCGGGCTCCACGTTTGCCCTTCTTGCGTGTGTTTTGGTTCGGATGCTGATGTAAGTCCAGTGATTGGCATTCAGGCTCCATGTTTGCCTGTGTTTGTGTTTGCTTGTTTGGCGTGCGTGAGCCGAACTACGGCAGCTCTGATTCTCGTTCCAGACGAGATACGTAGGCATAGGATGCGACGTCCTATCGAGCTCTCTTCCTTTTAACCCCACCTGTGTTGTCTTCGGTGCGTGTGTGTGTGGTGTTTTAGCAACCTTTTCTTTTCTTAGAGCGTGGATCCCGTCGAGTACGACGGACGTGAGGGGTGCTAATACCTTCCCCTTGCGTAACCGACTCCCGTACCCTTTCTCTTTGGTCGCGAGACCATGCTTTTTCCAGGTTTCTCTGAGCGTTTCCTTTCCCTATCTTGGGATAAATAACGCGCAGTGGCGGCTCTGTTTGTTGTTTTTTGTTTCAGCCCGCCGGTTGTTTTTCGCGGATGCGACAGGTAGTAGTTGGTATAGCCCACAATCTACTAGGAAATAAGAGTTTAATGATTAAATGAGATTTTTTGCGTGTCTCAGTGAGATGTTTGAAGAAAGAAGGTCATGATGATCATGATGTCATAGCAGTAAAGATATTGTTGCATCAAAATATTTCAAAAAATGCCTTTTTTCCATATAGTCGAAAATGTCATTTTGGGGGGCAATTTTCTTAGCTAGAATTTCGATGTTGGAGAAGAATATATTATTTTCGGCAAAGAAGTTGAGAAGGCGTAGTTGAAGTTGTTATTTTGTCGAAGAAGGTTTAGTCTGGGACTTAGAAATATTCTTGGAGTCATATTCACTTTTCAACGAAGGTGTCCGTTTGGAGTTACGTTCGACGAGCATGATTCAAATTAAGGCTCATAACTGTTTTTTGGCCTTATCTGTTTTTGAGAAGACGCGTGGAAGGTAGTAAGTGACAAAGTACATGCAAGCGAGAACGTGTCATCTTTTGGAGAAGTGACTGTTCGTTAGCGTTATTTTCGGTTTATTATAAATAAGGATCTTAGTGATTAGGATTAGGGTGTTCCATTTTGTACAAAAACTCTTATATTACTCAAAGTATCTGTGTTTATTGAGAAATAAGTTCTTGAGTTTAATGTATGTGTGATCACCATTTTTACTTTTGTATCAAATTATTATAATTCGGTTGTTTACTTTCTTTGTAAATTTAATTTGAAGTTATTTACATTGTTATTTATATTTCTGTGTTTCTTTACAAGCGTCAACATTACTTTTAATGAAAATAGCACTCTTGAAATGCTCATAAGTGATCAAACTTGAAGAGAATGAAAACACATATCCTATGATCAGTCTAGTCGATCCTGCGAGTCACCAAAAGTATAGAGTTTGGAAGAGTAGCGATTGTTTACCAATTTAGATGGTAAACAAGATGATAATTAGGCATGTGGTTAGCCTAGAATAGTCACCCCTAAGGCTTGTCGTGGCATGGTAGATGGGACTCAATTCAAGTAACTATCAAACCCTATATATTAAGATCTTTACATAGTAAAGTGGAAGATGTCTAGTAAACAGGAGCATTAAATACCAATCTCATCATTGTAACATTTTTCATAATTTCATTACACGTGGCACTAGGTTCATAGGTTAGGGTTTGGCGTCTTCCCCTAGGATGCTCGAGTGCATTCAAGTGTCGTTATATTTTCGAGGCATGATCTGACTGTTTCTTTTCACCTTCCCAATTTATTTTATTTTGTATCGTTGATGTATCCTTATTTCTCCATTATATAAATATTATTTTGTCCTTTCAAATGATTTTTGCTCCTTCTTACGATAAAGAGTTACTTTCTTCTTATAAACATTTTCCTCTTTCCTTAAGCTTTGACAAACTCTTATTTTGTTACCTTCTCTTTTTATATGGGTTCTATGTTTCCTGATTCATCGCCATCTTCTAGTTTCACTTACCTTTAACTATTTCTTCGCTTCCCTTCTTTATTCAAGAACCATTTCCAGCCTCATTTCCATACATTTTACTACTTTGTTTTCTTGTATTTGCCATGGCCAAAATAGTAAATATGCTTGTAAACATGATAAATAACCTTGATGGTGAATATTCTTCGCCATCTGCAATATTTAAAAATCTATATATTCCACATGTTGACCCTTTAGAGGATTAATTTACCCAACTCTAATCTTGTCGTGCTTAGTGATCATTTTGAATCTTGCGAGTGTTCTGAAGAGAGTGGAGATGAACTATTTGGCGCCTCTATCGAGGAGGGTACTAATGTATCTTTTTTAAAGGAGGTGGAAAGATGAACTTTTGTAACCTTGATATGAGGGATATGGTTGTTCGTCTTTCTTCCTCTATCAGGGTTCATGTGAATCTAGATGTTGTTAAAGAGGCTCAGAATGAGCAGTGGACTCATTATTTTTCTAGAACTTTTAGGGTGGTGCACGACCGAGACCCTATCAATATAAAAATTAGGGATCATATTAATTTTTGAAGCTTATATGCAATTTGTATATTTTAATGAAACTCGTGAGGACATGGTTCGACATGAGCATGTTAGTTTTGTGGACAATTTTCTTATATGGGAATGTGGCTAAAGTGGAGGGTTTTCGTATAGAAGTGGCTTCATCCTCTGACTGGTTGGCTTCCCATATCGACATTGGTGATATGATTTATATTTACTTTGATATATGTTCCATCCCCTTTTATGAATGCTTATTTCCCCCATTGAAATTCAGGTTTCCCTTCAATAGATTTAAGGAATAGGTGTCGAAGCACTTAAACATTTCCCTTCCTAGTTACACATGGTGGCATGTCTTTTGTTAAGACCTTTCAATACTAGTATGAATACCAGGATGAAGAGTAATCTTTGAACCTCTTCTTTAACATTTTCATTGTGTCACGTACCTCCAAGGATCCATGTCGGGGGCAAGAATTGATCTAATTGCGACTATAATATGAAGCATTTAAGGATCATTTCCTTTTTGTGACTCCACATAGTTTTGGGTCCCATTATGTATTCAAGATTGTACCTGATATAGAAGCTTACATAACCGACTCTTCTCTCCCGAAGGCGGATAAATGTAAAGATAAAATCTGGAAGTGTTGGGCCTAGAGCCATTTTAACCAGGATTCACACACGTATGTCGTCTCTTCTGACTCTCTGACCCCATAGGAAGTGTCAATCAAAGAGGAACCTTATAGGAGAACTTGGTTTACGAAGAAGGAGTCATGTAGGGCCCTTTATGCAGAAGACGAGACTCATTAATACCTGAGAGGTAGTAGATACGACCAATGCTTAGGAGATAAAAGAAATCTTTGGTGAGAAAAGGGAATATATCTTTATATCTATCTTTGATATTCCTTTATTGTTTGTTGACCTTCTTTTCTTTTTTGAACATAATATGGTGTCCCTCTGGAATCTCTTTATGATAATGAGAGACATGATAATGACTGATGCCATTTAGAATCCTCTTCCTACTCCATTTCCAAATAAAATAGAAATGACAACGGAACAACACCTGGAAGACACTAAGGCTTTTCTCACCGCTCAAACCTAATTTGTTGGGTGAGAATATGGACAAAAAAATGTCTATAAGGGGGGTTGAATAGACCTATCCCGGAAAAAAAAATCAAAAATCTTTTACGTCCCATAAAACGAAATCATAGATTTTAAAATACATGGAAGCAAAACATAACACAAAGAGAGCTTGGAATCTTCTCAATGAATTAATACAATAAGATCATTATAAGATATCACTAAAGGCATGATTCTTTCTAATATAAATCAATTGTAAGATAACAAAATCCGCTTTAAATAAAGCATTATATAAAAACATTTACATAGAACTTCATTCAAAACATAATTGGATTTATAATAATCCAATATGTTTGATGCATTGCAGACCTAAGGTTACATATTAAATCACTATAAGTAAGATCAGACCTAAATGACATGCAAATGATGCAATTATGTAGTAGCTGTAGTAATGAATGCAGAAAATCAAAGAATATAAGGTAAGAAAGAAAAGTACACATAGATATATAATGGTTCATGAATCATAGTTCGTCCTTGATTTGCCTAATTCACTCTTCAATGGTGTTAAAAACATCGGAAAATAATCATGATCTTTCACTATTTCATCAGTTTTAGATACAAGCATTTTGATTACAATGAAATATCACACACGATAATTTCTTCTATTGATGCAGATACTCAAATTGCTACTAATATAAGATCCTCAATGAGCTCGATCAAATAACCTTGTTGTCCATAATAACCTACCCCAAGTCTTCGTATGTGGAAAAACACCTTGATCCCGTTGATTTCTTGTTTAAGAGGTTGCCATTAGCTAAGCGTTCAATTGGATAACTCCTAACTTCGTCTTATGAATAATCTTTACACGACTTCCTTAAAGTTAGACAACTCCTAACTTTGTCTTACGAACAATCTATACTCGATTTCATCAAATTATTCGATGGAGTATAATACACTCTTCTATTGATAGATAACACAACGTCCAAACCTCATTCAAGAAATGATTCCTGCACCTATTACTAACAACAAACTTCATACAAAAAATATTAAATACCCTAATGTACCACTAGTCTCCCTTAAAACATACAATCTTTAGAGAAGATGGTCCACAACATTGGATTAAGACTAAGGTTGAAAATTATGAGCAATTCCAAAATAACCTTACTCGCACACACACACCCCCTCTCTCTCTCTCTCTCTCTCTCTCTCTCTCTCTCTCTCTCGTTCTCAGATGATTCATATTCTGGTATTTAGTCACATGGTATCAATAAGGAGATATATGTTGGTGAATGGATAACACACACAAAGGTTCCCTCAAATTTCTGGGTAAAACGGGTCTTATTTCTTGATGGTTATTGTAACGCCCATAATACTTTTAGGATTACCGACTGACTCCACCAGCAAGTACGGGTCTTTTTCAGCATGTTCTATCCTTACTCACACACTCCCCGGGAAACTTCCTAGAAGATCACCCATCCAAATACTACTCCAAGTCAAGCATACTTACCTATAAAGTTCCTATTTGTCAAACTACCTAAAAAAGATGCATCTTGTTGGTAAGGTGGTATCAATCAATCCTTATAAGTTTTCCTTCAACCATGCAGTTCTATACCTGCATAGCCTTATGATTCCTCTCATTCCAGTGTGAATGTGGTGACCACTCTTCGCCCTCTTCGGCCTCGAGTGTTACATCCATTCTCCACCCTCTTAGGTGATGTCAACACATGTAATTATGATGCGGGCATTGTAAATATCACAGTGTCGTATGGATTGATCTTATATTTACGTACTCTGACCAATAAAATTTTAAGGAATTTCTTGGTCAAATCTCGAGCACCTAAATGTTGAATGGTTATTTCTTCATGCCCTTCAGCGAGAGCGCATGAGGCTTTTTCTCCTTTCAAGCATTTCAAGGTCAATACCCCAATTTGGTAGAAGGTTCCTTCTATTAGTGAGTACGAGTGTGCTCTTCTTTTTATATGGGAGGCTTCAACTTAGTTAGTCAATAACGTTCAGTGCTCGATGTATACTATGATAGGCGATATCCAAGAGGGTCGTGCGCTACCATTTATTGCCATCATCGCGGCCTTTGGATCTTCAATAACTAAACTTATAAAAGTTTCTTAGAAGAAGGAGTGGTTTATCCCAGATGACATATTGCTGGCCAGTTTGGACAGGACATCAACCTAGGTGTTCCTCTCTCTTGAGACATGTTATATCTCTAACACCTTAAACTTCACTCGTTTTACTCTAGCCAAAGTGACATATCATTGAAATAATGACTCATTGGAACATATTCTCCTTTGAATTGTGAGATAATGAGCTGAATTGGTAATATTGAATCAGTCATGCACCTTATAAATTATTCTTTGTGCATCTTCTACTAGACATCCTATTTATCATTTATGCGTCTTTTGATAATGTCATAAGGGGAGAAATATACTTTCAAGGGGAGTATACCCGTTATATTTGTCAGGGGAGTTAAATCTCCAATTCTCTTCATCTTAACCTTTCTTTTAAGTCACCTCCCGGAGGTATATTTTGTCATCATAAAAAAGGGGAGAGGGATGTGGTTCTATGTGGATATAAGTTTTGATAATGACTTCGTAGAGAAAAAAATCATGAATAACATCAAACTATATATATATATATATATATATATATATATATATATATATATATATATATATATATATATATATATATATATATATATATATATATATATATATATATATATATATATATATTATATATATATATATATATATATATATATATATATATATATATATATATATATATATATATATATATATATATATATAAACATGAAGAAATATTTCTAATGATGATGCAATAAAAATCAAATATCATGAACATCATTTAGAAATAAACCTGATTGGTGAAATTGTGACATCAAATTAAAACTTGAGTTTTAATATTTTTTTAGGACCAATATGTAAAATAAGCGTGTTACTCTCCAAGTACTAAAATTATACATAAGCTCACAAAAAATTCCAAACTTCATCTCCATTCAAACAACTTCTAAAAAACCTTTGGGAAAAGCCGAAACTCTTCTTAAATTAAGAATAACCACTTATGATGATTTTATAATAGATTATGAATCCAAATTCATCCTATAATATATTATGGTTTATATCTAGCAAAATTTTCCTTTCTTGCTTGTTCATAGTCATTTATTGTCGTAACATAGTCAATTATGGATTAGATTGGGCTTTTCCAAAGTTTCCTTATTTGCTTAATTTTTTAACTATAAAAGGAGATCTTGTGCTTATTTAAAAACAAACAAGTATTATGAATGCGTATTCTCTATTACTCTTGCATTCCTTCTAAAATTTCATATACAATTTAAAAAAAGTTTTCTAAAAGAAATTTTAAGATTTTTTTTGTGAGTTTAAAAAATTAGACTAATTTTATTTTTATTTTGGATATGGATGTCCAAAATATGGATTTTGTTAAAACCATATTAATAATAGATCCAAAATATGGATTTGGTTAAAACCATACTAATAATTAACTGAATTTTGATATGGATATGTATAATCCAAGTAACCGGTTAATTTGAGCATTCCTAAATATAATATAAAGGTTGCAGGTTGATCCTAAGATAAATCATAGTGTAAGAAGTTGTGGATTGAACCTGTGATAAAAGCTTAGTTCATAGTGGAAATATCAAGGTGATATGCTTGGGGACTAGACTAGACCTCATGGTTTTAGGCCAAACAAAGACAAACCTAATATGTTCATTCTTTATCCCTTAATTCTTTATTTTCACGTAACCTTTTTTCTATCTTCTACTTCATCTAATATCTTCTTAAAAACTTCTTGTTTTTTTATTTAGTCAGGGTTTTGAAATCACAATTCACCATTTCTCTTATGTTTGAGGTCACTTGGTCAACAACTTACTTTAGCGTCAAGATCAATAAGAGTTTTTTTTGGAACTAGTGGTTAGATCGACATATCTTCGTTTTGAGGATCGCCCATATTATTATGTGACTTAAATTCTCATTGGTTATCTAAATTTGTTTGATTCCTTTATTAAATATCTATTTGATTCGCAAAAATGATTCTTTCGATTTATGTGTCAAAGACAAGTTCAATTGAGGTTTGACCTCACATACAAGGTTATATAGTTTTTAAATAATAATATATTAAAAATTAAAGCAAGAAATTTTTGTTGAAGAGGAAAAAAGTTTAACTAGTTTGTTCGAAAGACTCGATACCAAGATTTTAAACTTTTTTTAAAAACTAAATTCAATAAAATTTGACTGTATCTCATAACAATATGAAAAACTTGATGGTGACTTGCCAAGTGTATTTGATTGTTGCAAGCAATATCATGGTGAATACCAATAAACATCAACCACGAAGACTGAAACTAGTATTGAATAGAAAGTTCTACTTGTTGAAAAAAAAGTTTCTTCGGTTTGTTTGAGAGATTGAATGATGAAAATTAAATTTTATAAAACTAATGATTAAAAGGTTGTTATGTATGAGTTTGACTTAGGTTTTTCCTTATGCTCCTTATTTGACCTTGCTAGTTAACGTTATTATTCTATGTGATTACTTATTCCCAAGATTATTTGATTATAATCCCTTAGTAATTAAACTTTTATCAACTAAAACGAACTTCTCAATCCTTTAGTAAGTTACAATCTAAGATTAACCACATAGTTAACAAAAATATATGAGGTTCAAGGATCCCCTTATCACTAGGTTGTATTAAACTAGAACACCTAATTCGAAGCATTTTCCAATTCCCCACCCATTTCACAAAATAAACCATAAACTAATTTATCGGTGATTATCAATAAAAAAAATTAATCGTGGATGTTAGATAAATAACATAAGAACAATATATTAACATAACAATTGCATGCAATGATACAAGACTATAACCTAAGATCAAGTATTTATCCCTCACAAAAGATATGTTTAGGCACTCATATTAAAATTGAACATGAATAAAAGATTTAAGAAAACAATATATGAATCATATCAAAAAAATAATTGAGTTTCAATGATTTGCCACTTTGCTCTAGAAAGACTATGCAAATATTTCTCTTCAAATCCCATTTGAAACCCTTACTCTTTGCCATAAATTTAGCATTTATACTAGGTTTTTTTATCACACAATTGTGCCACGATTTATTACTAATTTGTGAGATATTAGATTGAACTTTAGTATGGTCGAATGGTAGCTTCTTGGTTCGACAATTTGATAGGACCTTAGCATGCCATCAAAGTATGTTCACATGTTGTAGTCGAAGTATGCTAGGATTGTTAGCATATTGAATTGGGCCTGTTTGTTATGCCCAATTATTTAAGTTAGCTTGTTCTCTAAGTTAACTTATGTAATGGACATGTGTGTAAAAACCCATTAAGTTAGTATGCTAGTTTTCTTATAAATATCATACTAGTCTCTCATTATTGTACAATGCAAATCCTAATTAGGGTGGGAGAGGTTATTTTCTATTATGTAACACTTGTAATCTTGTTTCAAAGAGAAAGTAAAGAATAGCAGTTTATAACAAATTTCATTATGTTCTTATTTTTCCCTTCTTTTCAACCCCTGTGAGTTTCTTACAGATCAAGAAACCAATTATACTTTGTAATTCCGATATCATTTTCACAACAAATTGGCACGGTGAGCATGGAAAAGATGCCATCAACAAAGTATGAGATTAAAAAATTCACCAAAGTGAATGGTTTTGGACTGTGGCGCTTGAAGATGAAAGTCCTACTGGTTCAGCAGGGTTGTTTAGAAGCATTTAAGGGAGTCGTAGCCATGGACGTTGTGTTAAAGGATAAAGAAAAAATCATTATGGTAGAGAAAGCCCACATCTCCATCTTATATAGTCTTGGTGATAAGGTTCTTCGACCGATTTCGAAGGAGACGACGACGTTGGGTCTTTGGGAGAAACTTGAAAGTTTGTACATGACCAAATCATTAGTCAATCGCCTATATTTGAAGCAAGCTCCGTATTCGTTCAAGATGAGTGAAGATAAAGTTCTGGCTGAGCAGTTGGATATGTTTAATAAGCTGATTCTTGATCTTGAAAATATCAATGTAAAAATCAAGGATGAAGATCAAACATTATTACTATTATGTGTTTTGCCCAAAACATATGCTCACTTCAAAGAAACTCTCTTGTATGGAAGATAGTCTCTGACCTTTGAAGAAGTTCAATCAACCTTGTACTATAAGGATTTGAACGAATGAAAGGATCAATGCCATCTTCGACTAGTAAAGGTCTATCGGTTAAGGCGAAATTTACAAAGGGAGATGTCAAGTTCGACAAGAAGAAGGGTAAAAGTCATCAAAAGTCTTATAATGGTGATGCATTTGGTATTCAATGTTATCGCTGTACGAAGGAGAGTCATACAAGAAAAGTGTGCCATGAACGCCTGAAAGATCATGAAGGTAAGGATAATGGCAACACAACCATTATTCAAGATTATTTTGACTCATCTGTTGTTCTTGAGGTTTCGAGCAGTGACTCAAGTAAAGAATGGATTATGGATTCAGGTTGCACTTGACACATGACTCCAAACAAAGACTTGTTTAAGGAACTATGTGATCAAGATGGTGGATCCATATTGCTTGGAAACAATAAATTTTTCAAGATTGTAGGTGTTGGATTTGTGAAATTCAAGCTCCATGATGAGTCAATAAAGTTGTTAAATGAAGTCAGGTATGTACCTGATTTAAAGATAAATTTGATTTCTCTTAATGAATTCGACAAGAAAGGATATGTTTTCTAAGGAGAGAAAAATATTCTAAAATTCATGAAGGGGTAGAAGGAAGTCTTAAGAGGCGTGAAGAAACAAGGCTTGTATACCCTTGAGGCTGAAGTTGTCAATGGTTCTGCAGATGTTGCATCTACAAAATCTTTATCGAAGACATAAATTTGGCACATGAGATTGGGCCATGTCAGTGAAAGGAGTCTAGTCAAATTGGGGAAACAAAATCTACTTGGTGGAGACAAAGTCGAAAATCTGAAGTTTTGTGAACCCTGTGTACTTGGACAATCTTGCAGTGTGAAGTTTAATAAAGGCACACAAAGAACACATAAATCCCTTGATTACATTCATGCTGATCTTTGGGGGCTTGCGAGGTGATCATCACATTCAGGAGTAAGGTATTTTCTATCCATAGTTGATGATTATTCTAGAAAGTTATGGGTATTTATCCTGAAGACTAAGGATGAAACTTTTGAGAACTTCAAAAGTTGGAAGACTCTGGTTGAAAATCAGATTGGCAGAAAGGTCAAGAGGTTGAGAACTGACAATGACCTTGAATTTTGCAATAAGGTGTTCAACAATTTTTGTGCAGCCTTTGGTATTGCAAGGCACAAAACTACTGCAAATACTCCTCAACAAAATGGTTTGACTGAAAGTTTTAATCGAACCATTTTAGAAAGAGTTATATGCATGTTAACTAGTGTTAGGTTAAAGAAGGTGCTTTGGATATAGGCTGTTTCGACAACAAAATATTTGATAAATAGATGTCCTTCAACTGCGTTAGATATGAAGACACCTGAAGAAATTTGGTCAAGACATCCACCAGATCTCAACAAACTTAGAGTATTTCCCTATATATCCTATGCTCATATTAGGCAGGACAAGGTCGAACCTAGAGCTCTGAGATGCATGTTTATGGGAAACCCTGAAGGAGTCAAAGCTTATAGGCTATGGTGCCTAGAGCCAGGTTACAGGAGGTATATCACCAATCGAGATGTAGTTTTCAATGAAGTTGAGATGACTTTCAAGAAAAATTATGATGATAGTCAAAGTTCACAAATATATAAAGAAAAGATGGAATAAGAAGAGATTCCTGATGAGGTGGAGCATGTCGATGATGTTATAGAGTTTGTTCCAAGGTAGAGATTTGTGAGATATTGGATCGAACTCTAGTATGGTCGAAGGGTAGCTTCTTGGTTCGACAATTTGACAGGATCTTAGCATGTCGTCAAAGTCTGTTCACATGTTGTAGTCGAAGTATGCTAGGATTGTTAGCATATCGAATTGAGCTTGTTTGTTATGCCCAATTGTTTAAGTTAACTTGTTCTCTAAGTTAACTTGTGTAATGAGCCTGTGTGTAAAAGCCCATTAAGTTAGTATGTTAGTTTTCTTATAAATAGTATATTAGTCTCTCATCATTGCATAATAAAAATCCTAATTAGGGTGAGAGAGGTTATTTGTTATTCTAAAAACACTTGTAATCTTGTTTTAAATAGAAAGTAAAGAATAGCAGTTTATAACCAATTTCATTGTGTTCTTATTTTTCCCTTCTTTTCAACCCTTGTGGGTTTCTTACAGATCAAGAAACCAATTATACTTTGTAATTTCGGCATCATTTTCACAACATAATTCTATGTGGCATAGGTGAGTGATTCACAAATTGCGCCATGGTCCAATCTATCCGCGATACGATATTTACAGGGAGTCACTCCTTTGTTTGTATCGTGAGCATCGCCATAATCCATCTTATTGTGTGATGATTTGAAGAGATTATCATTTAGTCTTATTTTCTTAGTTCTTTGCGAGCCATGCTTGCTCTGCTTTTGTCACTATAACTTCAACTATGTAAAATATCGTAGAACTCTCTAGTTATAATGATTTTAAGGTGAAAATAAAATTTTCACAATATTTTGAGTCCTATTGTAACTCGATGTAATTCATGCAATATTAATCACAAATATAGTTAAAGTACTAAAGAGAATACTAGGAAAAAATATAATGACAAAGTGTCATCAAATAAGCATGACTTTATTAATGTAACTAATTTGGAGATAAGTGGTGTCATCTATCCCGTTTGGATATGTATATCTCATAATAGTACGAGAGTATAAATGTGCTTCTAGACACCTTATTTATAGACGTGTTAGTTATTGAAGATGACGTTAAAAGTTAATTTAGGAGAGCTTATGGTTCACGAACTGCACTAAAACAAACTATATTAATTGTTCAATTTAATTTTCAATAATCCCTTTAATAAAACTGTTGGTATTTGTTAAAACAGTTTATGTTCAATTTAAAATCAATTTGTATTTATAAACTTGTTTTATATTTTGATGTAGGAAGACTGGTTGCGCGTCTCGAAGAAGAAATCACGCATCAGAAAGGTTCGATCGATTTTGGGCAAGTTTGGCGTCTAAAGTAAGAATGACTATTATTGTATCCTTTTGGATAGGGAATCGACTCACGAGTCGAACTCACTACTTTGCCTTGATGTATAAGCTTTTTAAGTCATCCAAGTTTGTTTTAGGCCCAAAATAATATTTTACTATTTTACGCAATTTTCTATTTTATGTTTTGGATTAAAAGCTCATTAGAATTTCTTTGTTTTTGTATTTAAACACTCTTGTTGTGATCGTCATCATTACTTTTTTAATAATAATATTCAATATTTTTCTCTATCTCATGCATTCTAAAATTTTATCTAACAAATTTGTTGTTTGCAAACCGTATTTTCATTCTAGCTTTAGTGCTTGATAATTTGTAATGTTTCCGACTACGTCATATTTTGAACTCTTTTAAAACCATTTTTTAATTTTAGGATTTTTTTTAATTATTTATTTTATTTTTTGAATTCTTTTTCTAGAAGAAAATATTAAAAAAAAAAAAATCATTTTCCTATTTTTTTTTTCTTTTTAGAAAAAAATATTATCTCATTTTTGAAAAAATATATTTTCCTTTTAATAATGTTTTTTTTAAATATTTAGTTAAACAATTTAAACTTGTTTTTAATTTAAGTTTGACCAACGAAAATTTTCAGTTTATTAATCTTAGTTGAACTTTATGCAATTCAATTTGAATATATCATTCATTTAACCTTATTTTTTCTTAATATGTTGTGTCATTATATTATACCGAGGTGAACACATCATTTCCCATGCATTTGGGGTTCAACATTAAACGTATTTTGTTCTTTGGACGATATATTTTCTTACTAAACATTCCTTTAATTCTTAAAATTAAGTTTCCATGAACTAAGAATTGAATTCTTTTTTTAAAGATACTTTTTATATAATATGTTTGGTTAATATTTATTATAATTTTAGAAGGCTTAAATGCATCCTTGATCCCTTTATTTTGATTTTTTAATTTTTTTTAGTCCATTTATAAAAAAAATCAGCTTTTTCGTCCCTTAATTCAATTTTTTTGGGTTTTTTTTGTCTCCCTTTTATTGTGTATGTGATGCCTTATTTTGTGATATGGTCTGACATGACACTGTCTATGAGACGCCACGTCACATATTTTCAGCCACACTATATATTTTTATAAAAAAAATAATATCAAAATATTATTTAGTATATATTAAATAAATGGGCAATGCATAATGGAAGAAATAATTTTTTTGAATTTGATAGGAATCAAACCCACATCTCACCAATTACAAACCAAAGACCTTTGTCATCCACACCACTGCATTATTGTTAATTTAATTACCACAAAATGTATATATAACGAGATACAACGCTAGCACTGCATGATAAAGGACATACTCAGACAAAAGACATATTTAGAGAAGTGAGACTTTCTCTCTCAAGAAACATGTGAAAATTTTCTTATAAATTAGTTAGAATATGATGTACTAACTTCTCATCTTAATGCAAATCAATCCTTTCGCTTAATCTTTTTCTTCAATATGGTTTCTACTAGTTTTCTCTGCACCTTGCAGAAGTTCATGAATTTGAAATTAACAATTCATTTTTATCCTTAATATGTTGAGTGTGTCGTTAATGCTTTGTTTTTCTTCAATGAAACCAATAATCCACGTGTCATGTTCTTATTGGAGAACATTTTCAACCGTCATAACTAACTTCTATTACTAACTCCTACAAAGCTAGTAAACCTCTCATCCAAACCATTTCTCTTCTCTCCATTTTCAACCAGAAACTTATCAACACATCAATGAGAAATTAAAAGCTCATCATCTTTGAAGAAGAATGTGATACTTTGCAAAAGAGCATCACCAACTTTTGTCATGCAGCGCTGTACCTGATTATATATACATTTTGTGGTAATTAAATTCACAAGATAATGATCTTTGGTTAGTAATTGGTGAGATGTGGGTTCAATTCCCACTAAGTTCAAATTTTTTATTTCTTCCATTATGCATTGCCCAATTATTTAGTGACACATAGTACTATGAATTATTTAATATATATTATTCTATTAATTGATCATTAACTATATTAAATAATATTTTGAAATTATTTTTTTATTAAAAAATATGATGTGGTAGAAAATATGGGACGTGGCACCCCATAGACTGTGCCATGTCAAGGCCACGTCACAAAATAAGGCGTCACATACACAACAAAAGGGGGACAAAAAAAATCCAAGAAAAGTTGAATTGAGGGACTAAAAAGCTGAGTTTTTTTAAAGGGGGATTACAAATTTAAAAAATTTAAAATAAGAGGATCAAAAGGCATTTAAACTTTTTTAAAATTATTTGTAAAGGTAGAATAAATAGGCGGCGAATTCTAAGGTGAGGTATTAGTTAAATCCGTCACGATGAACCACAATTAACCACAATTAGATTAATTGATGTTACAGATTTTATCATGCACCACACTATATTGGATTTATTTATTTTCTCTCTTCTCTCCTTATTTAGGTCTCACCGTCTTCTCTTCTCTCTTCAATTGCTACATCACAAAAATGGTTCATTTTTGTCCTAACTCTCAAACAAAATCCCATTTTCCCCATCTTTCTCTCTGTACCCATGTTTTTTTAGAGAAATTTAAATAATTAATACCAAATTCTCTTACTAAAAATGACCCATAAAAAATGAAAAGGACAATAAAAAAGAAGCTTATTCATATCATAATCACTTAATTCATAATACCCACTTATTCATACTCATTAAGCAATGAATGGAGAGAAAAATAAAAAAGGAGAACATAGAATAAAAAAAGGAAAGAGAGAAAATTTTCATATTAACATAAATTTAGTATTAATTTATTCTTCATCATTTTCTTCTCCTTCATTTCTCTAAGAAAAACAAAAAAAATTATAAGTGATTGGTAAAACCATAATTGTGTATCATCGAAAATGGAAAGAATAAATTATTTGTCATCGACAAAGGCATGAGTTTTGTTTAGCCGATACCTGTCATTAAGGGTCACATGGGAATGTTGTATAGCGACAGATGAACAAAGAGAAAAAAGAAAGATATTCAAAGTGGTGTGTTACATGATAAAATTCGTGAGTCCATTTAATCTAATGGTTATTATATATGCCCAATGACAAGAGACCTACTTAATGCCTCACTCTAGCCATTATTTATACTCACCCATTCCCACTATCTATCGAGAATAAAAGAGTCGGAATGTGAAAATTATTTTATTCATAGAATTATTTTATACCTATAATTAATTTTTTAACTTTGAAAGAAATATAAGATTGTATTTTTATAAATTCTATATTTTCTAAAATAAATTTTACAACCTTCACTACAACAAAAAAAACTTCTTTTACCTTAGTTAAAAATGGGGTTAACCTCGATTCCGTATGTGAGGTAACGAATGACCTATGAAATATGCTTCATTTTATTTCTCGGGGCTGACTCCACCGAGGAGAAAGATTTAATGGTCACATGTTCAATCCTTAGCAACTGCATTTTTATTATTTTTAGAATCAGATGGCGCATCCCATATTTTCTCTCGATTTTAGGAAAAATCGAGATAACGTAGCAGTATTGTTACCTCAGTTTATAATAATAACAAAGGGAAAAATATTGTTATTTAATTTTTAATTTTTAATTTTTCTATATTTTTGTTTTGACGTGTATTACAAAATATTTTTTTTTGTCCATTTCTAAAACAGAAACATTATACCTTTTGTCCATTTTTCAAACAGAAATATTTTATAAAAAATATTCATTGTTTACACCAATTACAAAGGAAAAATGACACACACCTTATAAAAATAAAACAACAAAACGAAAACAAATGACTAACTAATAAAAACAATAACCAAAATGCAAATTCTTGTAGGCCGTCCAATAATTCTCTTATGTGATTTGTAATCGATCGTTAAACACCTATAATTTGAACAACATTTGAAACTAATTAGCATAATCAACAACATCAACATTAAATCTTAATTTAAACCATTGATCTCAAAAACAAATACATCATTCAAAATTCAATCCCAAACAACAACTTCAAACTACAATGTCAACCATATGCATCACATAACACTTACTTTAGGGATTTTTAATTTTTTGACTTTTACTTCTAAACCATGCAACATAGGGTATCCTTCGACATCTATGTACATGTTGAAAAAAAATTAATATTAATAAAAATATACAAAATTAAAATTAATAAATATATATTACTAAGTGATATAAAATATCTACTTACTAGTTTTCTCATATCCCCTCTTGATGATCAAGACGAATAACATACACATCATCTGAATCATTTTCTTCAGATGAGAAGCATACATGTGTTATGAAAGAAGAGGTCTCAAAATTTAAATCTTGATTTTCATTATTATCAGGAATATGGTTTCCCTGTAGAACAATTGAACATCTAGTGTTAGAATAACTAGTGACATAAAACTTGTTTTGTTTGGGTTGCCATGATGAATGGTTCGTTCATATAAGTCGTCTTTCAAAGATCAACTCGTGTGAATCCTAATTCATTGGTTTCTACCCTAGTATTATTGTCAATCCACTTGCACTTAAATAAAAACACTTAAAAAGTAACATAATCAATCTCCAAAATCTCCTAAATGAACCCAAATTACGCTCTAGATGCCAATACATGATTGTTATATTTGGAACTAGAGAAATACACGGATTCAACTTCAACCATAACCCCACTATTTTGCATGGTACTACGACCATCCTTTGATTTTATATAGAATGAAAAATTTGTAATGTCGTATGTATTCCAAGTTATTACATTAAACTTAAGTATATATGACATCTATTGAATTATCTTTGATGCACTACTCTCTTTAGAAACTCTTTCATTAAACAAAGTCATGAAAGTTTTGTTATACTCTGTCAACATCAATTTTTAACTCATCTAAGGGAATTTTTTTCTTGATAAGACTTTTGTGAGTGGACAAGAAGGGTTGAACTTCATCAACATTATTTAATATATACAAATGTGCTTGAAGAACTACATCTCAGTTCAATGCCTTAACATTTAAAGCTTGCGTACCTTTACCCTCATATCTCCATCATGACAAGACTTGGGAATTTCTATAGAGTTTGCTTATGACAAATAGTTTGTACAAAACTCAATAATTTCTTCTGTAATGTACCGTTCAATGATCGAAGCTACTGGATGGTAATGATTCTTTGTATACTCGTTAAGATCTCCATGCATATCTATACCAGATACATCCACCTTAAATAAATTAGACCACAAAATCTAATCTTCCTTACTATATGAAAAACTAAGTAAACCATAATGTCAAAAAATGATGGAGGAAAATACATCTCTAATTGACACAAGATAATTGCAGCCTCATGTTCCAACTCATCTAAATTTCTAAGATCAATGGCTTTACTACATACAACATTGAAGAATAAGCACAACCTGGTTATAGTTACAGTTATATTTTTTGATAAAATGCCATGGATACACACTGGTAGAGGTTGTTGCATCAAGACATGCCAATCATGAGATTTTAAGCCAAATAATTTGAGATCTTTCATTGGCACAAATTTTTTCACATTTGATGAGTACCCTCGGGAAACTTTTATACCCTGCAAAAAATTGCAAAAACTTTTTTTCTCCTTTTTAGACAGAGTGTGACATGCTGGAGGCAAATGTATTATTTTTCCTATTTCTTTTAGGACTAACTTTTTCCGTATACCCATCACCACCATATCTATACGAGATTTTTTACTATCTTTTTTCTTGCCTTTAATGTTAAGTAGTGTTTCAATCATACTATCACATACATTTTTCTCAAGATGCATCATATTAGGACAATGTCTTACATAAAGACTAGACCAATATGGAAGATCAAAGAGCATTGACCTCTTTTTCTAAATATTTTTTTTCCACTAGACCTTTTTGTTTATTTAAAAATACAATATTTATGTGTTGTTGTCTTTTATAAACTTCCTTCCTGGTTAAGGGCTTTGGAGCGATATCAAACTCATGCTTTCCATCAAAAGTCTTCCGCAATCTACGGTATGGATGATTAGGTCTTAGAAATTTTCGATGCCCAAGATAAACAATATTTTTTCTATTTTTTAATTAGTGGGAGCATGTATCATCTTCACATATATGACACGCTTTATATCCCTTGACGGTGTATCCAGACAAATTATTGTATGCAGAAAAGTCATTGATTGTGCAAAGCAACATGGCACGCATCTTAAAGTTATCACATGTATATGCATCATTAAAATTAATGCCTTCCTCCCATAAGATTCTTAAATATTCAATCAATGACGTTAAGTAAACATCTATGTCGTTTCCTAGTTGTTTTTGATCCAAAATCATCATTGATAACATCATATATTTACGCTTCATGCATAAACACTAAGATATATTGTAAATTATGAGAAGAACAAGTCATGCAATATTGTTAGTACTCAAATTACCAAACGAGTTCATTTTGTTGGTGGCAAGTCCAAGCCTAAGGTTCCTTGGCTCAAGGGTAAAATTTGGAAACAACAAATCAATTTTCTTCCATTGCAATGAATCAGCTACATGACGGATTTTTCCATCATATATTATTTCATATGCATGTCATCTAGTATTTTTTTGTGTCATTTACATTAGCAAACGGTCTCTTGAACCTTTGAATTATCAGTAGGTAACATGTCACCTTGGAAGGAACCCTTTCAAGTTACACCATCATCATCTTCAACACATTTTTTCTTCTACTTGTAGCGTGACTCCCCATACCTCAGACACTCCTTCAAGTTTTTATACTCTTTCCTGTATAATATGCAATAATTATAATACATATGTATTTTTACATACTCCAAATCCATTGGATACAATATCTTTTTGACCCCATAACTATGGTTCGACAACATGTTACCTTCTGGAAGCATTTCTTGCAACAATTAAAGCAATTTTGTGAAACTTCTATCCGTTCATCCACCCTTTGCCTCAAGATTAAATAGTCTTAACACAACCGTTAATCTTGTAAATTTTTTGCATCCCAGATATAACGACTCTTCCATGTCTCTTTGTAAAGTTCTTCCACACGTGCTTTATTAAAATCATCTACTCGAATATCACAAATCATATCTTCTAGAGTATTATTTATAAATTCATCAACTTTAACTCTATGTGACGCAAGTCTTTTTTTTTACGTTTCACCATGCCATATCCATTTCGTGTAATTTTGAATAATTTCATCACAACCTAAATGATTGAATATAACATCCCTTGGATGTTTTTGCGTATTTCGACATTTTTTACAAATACACCAAAAAATCACGTTCTTGTTAGAAAGGTTTTTTTTATCTCTCGTGAATTCAAGAAATTGAATTACTCCATTCTCATACTCTTTATTTAATCTATTGACTTTCATCAAACTACGATATATATAATCACATACAACTTATAAAAATAAAATAAAAAGCATACACAATTAACAAAAATGAACATTCCGACTCAATAAAACAACACTAACAATAAACAACAACAACTACAAATATCCTAAGTCTCAAAAACCATAATATTAACAACAACAACAACAAAAATAAAAATATTACTGGTCCACACATGGAGAAAGTTTTACAGTGATGAAGAGAGTAAAAAAAGTGTTGGTTTGAGGTTCAAGCTTCCTTCCTCTTTAGATAAGATGAAGAATTATGTCTCAGTTTGTTAGGTAGAGAAGATGAAGAATGGTGTATCAGTTTGTTAGGTAGAGAATATGAAGAATGATGTTTCAGTTTGTTAGGTGGAAGCAAATGGTGTTTCTTTCTTTCGCTAGGGCGCAAAAAGTTTATGACATAATGGAAAGTGAATAAGACTTAAAATTCTGATGACTGAATAAAAAATATTTAGAGTTTACATCTGGATTTATAGGAAAACCGAGAAAACACAATTGAAGTAAAAGTTGAGTTCAATTTAATTAAATAAAATATTAATTAATATTTCATGTAGTTTTTAAAAAAATCGAGAGATGAAATTTAAGGGCGCCATTTTAGTTCTATGAAGAAGAGTAGCCTTTTCAAAGATTCTCAACCGAAATGAGTTGGTATGTGTGGAAGAGATATTCAATCAGATTTTTTAAGCAATATGTTTATAAATTGATTCGTGTGGTTCTTGTGAATCATATGAGTATTGGCTTTTGTAACAAAAAAAAAAAAGTCTAGTTTTCTCAATAATCAATTATTATGAGAAGGATAGTACAGCTGATTATAAAAAAAGCTGAGAAGGAAAAAGCTTAAGCCGTCTAAGATTCGTTTTGACTATGGAACGGCACTTTTGGGACAAACAAACACAATACGACAAACTAAAATCTATCAAATAGTTGATTCTCCTTCTCATTTTATGGTATATTTCTCCCTCTAACATTTCATGCTATAATTTGTTTGATATTATGCTATCTCAGTCCTAGTTAGAAAATTAATCTATAATTAATGTTAGTGTTAATGATGCAAATAGATTATTAAATAATTGATTCATATGTAGTGGAGGTAAGCTTTTGTCATTGTACATGAATTCGGTTGTTATATTATGGTGCATATAATATACGGCACATTTGTAGGTGCTTGCGGCCATTTCTTCATCGTCTTGAGCATATTTTGCAGCCGAATTACTATCACAAACTTCAAATTAAGAATTTTTACTTTTTTAGTATAATAATGTCATTATGGTACTTCTATGTACGAATAATATAAGGATGCTTATATTCTATTGTCTAGTCCAAATAGAATCCTTACTCACTAGATTAATTTAATTTATGTTGACTTTAAAACTTCAATTTTTTATTAGACTTTAAAATTCAATATCACGTATTGCCGAAGGGATCTTTATGCATCTTGTCTGCTCAATGGAATCAACCTATATAATAAGATCCTACTTACAAATATATTAGCAAAATATGCAGTGCATCAAATATTTGATGAATTAAATAAAGATAATATAAAGTTTAATTATTTGATTGAAATTAAAAAAGAAACATAAATAATAAAAAATAATCTTTGAACACATAAAATGTAATTGGATAAATTATAATCTTTATTATTATTTGTTTTGAATATTTGCAATAATTGCCGGGATTTATTTTTGTAAATTTGAAACAAATTTGATTTCTTTAATCAAATATTTGTTTTGATTTTTTTTAATGTGTTACTGACAAATATATGTTTCAAGTTTTAATATTTATCAAGAAAAATATTTTCTTCCCGTTATTTTAATATTAAATAATAAAAAATATCTATTTTAATTTTTTTTATATTTATACTAAATATCTGTTGTCTATTTTTTTTTAATATTTATCCATGATATATACTTATCATTTATTTTTTATATCGGTAGATGTTATTTGTTTCGGATCTTCTTTTGATAATGATAAATATTCTCATTTTTCATATCAATCCCTGTATTTATCTCTTGATTTTCTAATGTATCGATCACAAATATTTATTCAATATTTTTGAAAAATTGTGAAACAAAAATAAAAGTATGATATGGATAATGTAATATAATTATTCTCTTTTCTATATTGATGATATTAAAGAAACACAAAAGTTTAATGAATTATTTAAAAAAAACTATTTCATATATATGAATTTTATTTTAAATTCTAAATAGTTAGTTTATTATAGTAATTTTTATTTTTAATTCAAATAAATTAAAAATATTAAATTTAATTAATTAGTTAAATAACATAAGACACATTTTTAATGGAATAATTAATTATTTTTATTTTTATTATAGAAGATAATTATGGCCGTCATGGTTTGATTTTAAATATGTGCATCAATCGTCAAAAAATTATATATTTATCCAAAACAAATATTTTCATGTATTTTATTTCATATTTATCTATAACAAATTTGTTTCATGTTTTTTATATAAGTTAATAAAAATAATATGTTATCTCATGATTTTCATGTATAAATAATAAATGGATTTAATTGAAATAAACCAATAGTGTAAAAGAATTTTACATTGTCAGTTAATTATAGCTGTTGGATGTTGAAATAAGTTTAACTTTTATTTTAAAAATCTATAAAGTAATGCAAACGAGTGATGGTGATGAATCGATTGTGTAAAATATTTTAAACCGACAATGTATAGTAATTAATCTCATAATAAATTAGTGTTCTGTGTTTTATTTATATGTGTGAGCAAATATATTTTCACTTTTTTTATCAATGACAAATATTTATCTTATTTTTTAAATATTATTATTAAATAAGAAATGTATATTGAGTATTTTATTTTGAAGGACACAAAAAATAGAGTGAAACTTACTTATGTAATTCGATGTTTAAATAGTAAAATTGATTAGTGAATATTTTTTATAAAAAAAGAAAATAGATTACTATTTTTTAATGCATTGATAGTTAAAAATGTATCACATAATATGTGAAATGTCCAAAATATCAAATATGTATCACTAATATAAAATTGGTTGATTTTTGAATTTAATGGTGACTAATTTCTTCAAATTTATATTAGATTTAAATTAAATTATTATAATTTTTCTTATTTTTATTTAAAACTTATAAAAAAATCTATCAAAAAAATTGATTAATAAGAATTATTTGTTTCTTGCTAACAAATATTTCTTTCCTGTATGAATTGTACTCGCCAATAAAAAATTTAGTGACCAATATAAAAATAACGTTAAAATACTTAAATATTAAAAATTATAATTAATATAATATAATTAATTTTATTTTATAATAATGTTATTAAAAATAACTATTTTAATTATTTTTCATTTAGATGCAGATATTTTTTTAATATATTATAACAGATGATTAGTGATTAAAATAATTTATCAATTACATTTTATCTTAATTTAATGTATGAGTAAAAAAATACAATAATCACCTTAAAAAGTTGTATGTGGCACAATTAGATAAACAATAAAAAAAAGACAAGGTTGTACTTTTGTAGTAATTGTTTTTCTCAAATCTAATAACAAATTGTTATAATTAATTTTTTAAAACAATTTAGAGATATTCCCTGACATCCTCTCGATGATTATTTTACATATTTTCGTAATACTAAAAATGATTTTTGAATGATTGTGATTTTGCTAACACTTTTATAGAGTTGTGATTGCACCGACAATTATGTGTTATATTGATTTAAAAATTGTATAAATATGTCCTATATGTTGTTAACAAAAACAACTTTGAGTATCTCAAATTTGATATCTCGCATTGTATTTCAAGTGTTGTAAGTCCTCCTATTAATTTTAGCCTTAGAGAGTTAATGTTCTGAAATCAAAACTGAATAATCTCTTGCATTACATCGATAAGAGAAGGATGATTAAGATCGAATATCGTTCACCATCAATTGATAATGAAGAGAAAATTAAGTTAAGTAAGTTTGAGCTCGAGACGAACGAAGATTAGAAAGTTATATGAACCACATATCTCATATGCAAAACAAATGATCCAATCGAGATGGATGTTACAGTTGCAAGATTTGTCGATAATATTATAAATATCTTAAAAAATGTCCTGAATCATTTAGTAATTTTTAATATGTTGAAATATGCAGAATCATTTAGTAATTTTTAAATTTTATTGAATTTTTTTAAAAATAACTATGTTTTTCAAAAAAAATACGAAAATAACCAATTTTTTAATTTTTTTCTCCAAAATAACCATGTTTGGAGGAGGATGCGCCGGGGGAGTTGGCGCACCCCCCAAAAAATAAGAGGAGTACAGATGGCGCACATGCATGGGCCCCATGAAGAGGCGTCAATACAGCTAGCGCCTATGTGTTTCTTTGAATTAATAGTGAAACACATTACCATTGCACCACAGACCCTTTATGCTAATTTGTTTCATCATATATTTAATGAGCCATTGTTCTTAGATCATAAGAGAAAGACACTAAATTTTTATTTTAAATTTTAATATCTTAAATATATGAATTATATTCTTCAATATTTATATAATTTATTTATAATCAATATAAAACTATCCAACACCTTTCGACCGAGTATGTATAGCCGATAAAACGGGTTATTCGATATTAAATACACCAAAAATGGATTATTCGATATTAATACATCAAAAATAAATTATTCGATATTAAATACACCAATTCAAACTATCTTGGATTTTGTAGGGTTGTTTACATTGTATTATGCGTTTAAAAATTATTACCCCTCTTTAAATTTTTTGAATTATTCAACCTTAAACATATTATTTTTTATATTAATTTTTACACAAAAATTCAAATAAAACTTCATAATATTTATTATAAATACAATTGAAAAATTATATTATTTTAAATATAATATATTTTTAAATATTATATTACTTTTTATAAATAATATAATATATTAATACATGTCTAAGTTATATAAAATAATACTTAAATATTTAATATATAAAAAATTAATAAAATATAAATACATTATAAAATAAAACACAAAATAATTGAATATTAATTTGAATATATTAATATATAATATTTTTAAAAATTAAAGAATAGAGATAAAATTTAATAAAATGAAAAAAGAACAATATATTTTTTAAAAATAAAACATTATAATAAATCAGATTTATTTTAATAATAAAATAAATACTATCAATTATTTTTTAAAAATCATGCATAACTTAAATGAGATACTTTCTTCGTCCTAAATAATAATTTCTTTATGATATTTCACACAAATTTAGATTATAATTAATTTTATAAATAAATAAATTATATATTATTTATTAATGATATAAAAAGATGATGAAATAAAAGAATAATATAAATAGTAGATAGTATGATAAGAAAAACTTATTAATATTTAATTTATATTGCAAAACAACTTAAAATATAAAACAAAATATTTTATAAAATAGGAGTAACATATAATTTAAAATGGAAATAACAATTTGTATGAGATAGTATTGGAATATTGGAAGTTAATAAAAATAGTTACTTGTTGTTTGTGTTGTTTCAGAATTTCATGCACGTGGTCCAACTAAGTTTAATTAATTTATTAATCTATTGTAATTATACACGGTATATTAAATATATGATGAAACAAATTAACATGAAGGGTTTGTGGTGCAATGGTAATGTGTTGTTTTACTATTGATCCAAAGGTTGTGTGTTCAATTCTTGTTTTTTTTAAAAACAGGGTTATTTTAAAAGAAAAATCAATTTTGTTCTTTTTTTTTTGTTAAGTTATGTTCATCCCACAATAATTATTTCACAAGTGTTGAACCATAAAAGTTGGATGGATTACTAATACACGGAGCAACACTGACAAACTCAAGTAAATCTAAAAGTTTATAATTTTCAATCAATATAAAGTCATTCATTCATGTAAATTAAGAACAATAAAAGTTGGATGTTTTATTTATTTAATGTATATATACCAATTCCCATGTAATTTAATATATTTTTTATTAAGAAATATATTTTCTTCCATCACTCAAATGTTTCGTAAGAATATCTTTTACGGTAATGTTAGCTTATTTCTTAAGTTTACAAATTAAAAAACTCACAAATAATTTTTTTTATTAATAAAAATAATAAAATTATTAATTCTGAATTTATATTAAATTCACCGCACAATTTTCAATTTTTATTTTATTTTATTTATCTCTTAATTTGTGTCCTTGAGACACAAGTTAACATTACCCAAACAATAAAATTATTAATTATGAATTTCATTAAATTTATCGCGCAATTTTCAAAATTTATTTTATTTTATTTATCTCTGAACTTCTGCCCTTGAAACACAAGTTAATATTACCCTTTATAAGAATGAGTTTTTCAATTTTAATATGTATATCCAATTCCTATGTAATTTTATACGTTTTATTAAGAAACATATTTTCTTCATTCACTCAAACGATTCATAGAAATATTTTTTATAATTAATACTTTATCCGTTTGATATTTATAAGCAATAATTGTATCCTTTAAATATGAGTAAATGATTCCAATAAATAAAATATTTAATACAACACAAATAAAAGTTTTAAATAAAAATATGAACTCGCAGATAAAGATGATACAAGAGAAAATGAAGAAGGTGAAGGTGAGAAAAACATAAAAATAAGGGGTTGAATTATATTGACTTTCTTTTTCTTTTCTGAAAGCCCCTTATAAGATTCTGAACACATAGTCTAGAAGCTAAATCAGAGTTAAGTTTTTAGTAGCAGATTAAACAGATCATAGATAGAAAAGAAAGAGAGAGACACAAGCAATTATCATGGTTCCTCTCACAAATCGAGAGTAGTCCAGTCCCATTGCACCTCCAGGAGATTTTCATTATAATCAAAACTTATTACAATTGCTCAAGCATAAAGCCCGAGACTTTCAATACTCAAACACATAAGTAAGAGACTTGTATGCTCAAGCAAACTAGTAAGAGACTTTCAATGCTCAAACACACATGTAAGTGACTTCTATGCGCAAACACACAAGTAAGAGACTTCAAATGCTCAAGCACTAATAAGAGACTTCTTAAACTCTAACTTATAGTTAAGAGATTGTAAAAAATTACACTTGATATGCAATCAGAAGTATAGACAAAATATAACACAAAAAGAATCTTTAAAACCTAAGAATTTCTATAATATACAAGTGTTAAGAAATTCTAAGTTAAACTTGTGCTTTTTATTTCACAAGGTAACAACTCTTTTATTGTCAAAAAAGTTCATTTTTTTTCTTCAAGTCTTCATCTCCTTATATAGAGATAAACAAAAGATTTGTTGAAGAGTTTGCACAAGAGGGTATTTGAGAAACTTGATTTAAAGATGCTGAGATGTTTCTTCATATGGTTAATACCGTTTAAAGCTCATTTAAAATCCATTTTCTACAAAAGGAATTATATGTTGCATCTCAGTTGTCTTATGCATATTTTTGCTTAAGTCTTCACGTGATCGGTAGAAGATAAAATATCCCCGGAGTCTGATAGTGACCTATAAGAATCTTCTCGATCCTTGCATTGACCAAATCTCCAGAGTCTAAATCTCTATAGTATGGATCTTCAGAGACTTACTCTGCATAGTCTGAATCTTCAGAGGCTGACTTCATTCTGAGTATGAGTCTTCAGAGCCTGTCATTCAACTTAGGTCTTTAGTTTCTCTTTAAATGTCCAATATTAGTACTAGTACTAAATTCTCTTTAGAAATTTTAGTTTATGGTCCTGCACACTTGAACATTTATTAGTATACCTTATTATTCTTTAAATACTTTGTTATCATCAAAACCTTAGAGATATGATACAAATCAAGTTTGTTCCAACAATCTCCCCTTTTTTAATGATGACAAACACAAGTATTTAAGAACAATGGTTGTTAATTTAATTAACTAGTTGACTTCAGGGTTTGAGGTTTGTAAGCTCTCCCTGAGTTTAATAGTCCAAAAGGTGAGGTTTGTAAGCTCCCCCTAAGTTCTATCCAGGTTAATTAAATTGATCTTAAAAGCACAGTAAAATAATCTTCAGAATTTAAGAAAAAATAGTTTTTAACTATCAGATTCAGACACTTAAATACTTATATATCTACTCCCACTTTTGTCATCAACAAAAAGAACAAAGAATATAGGAAGCAGAGAAAAGATACCTAAGAAAAAAAAATTAAACCAAACAAAAGAGTTATCATATTTCACATACAAATTTCAAAAAAAGTTAGCAAGAAAGGACAACAAAGGGTACTAAGCCTAAAGTATAGGGTATTTTCTTCAAAATCTCCAAGATGGCTTTAATATCAGACTCTATAGCATTTTGCTTGGCAACCATAAACATCAACTGAGTATCTGTAACACCCCGATAAAATAAGATAATTATTTAAATTGAGTTAATAATATATTTATTAATTTAATTAAATAATTGGAATTATTATTATTATTGGAATAATAATTATTGGAATATTATTGGGATTATTATTATTGGATTATTTTTATTGTTATTATTGGAATAAAAGTAGAAATCAGTAAAAAGGTTCCATTTGGTAAAAAGAGTTATTTTCACGTGAAAAGGGAAAAGAGGCAGAAAAGGGAAAAAGGGCAAAGAGCCAGAGGACGAAGGTTGAAGGAAGGAAAAGCTTGGAGCTCAGAGATTGCCGGATTTACTCAGGTAAGGGGGGTTTATCATCGATTAATGGGTATTATGGGATAATATGTGATGGGTAGTGAGAAACCATTGATTTGCCTCTGATTGAATGATGTATGATGAATTTGTGAACTTTTGGGATGAACGAAATTGGGATTAAAATTGAAGAAATTCGTAGGAATTAGAGGTAGAAAGGTTAGAAATTTGTGAAATCGAAAGTGTATGATTCGTGTTAGACGAGATGAATGAATTGTGTGTAAAAATTTGGACTGTGGAAGGTTGAATTGGATAGATCTCGTAGCAGGAGGAGCCATTGCAGATCTGGAAATTCTGGTTTCTGGTCATACGCGTATGGCACTAGGCAATACGCGTATGATATGGCTGGTACGCGTATGGATGAGGCCTTACGCGTATGAGTGAAAAAGATGATGTTTTGAACGTGAAATTGTCTCTGTTAGTACGCGTATGAGAATGTGGTACGCGTAGCATACGCGTATGGGCGTGGGCAATACGCGTATGGATTTGGTCAGGAATGGGCAATACGCGTATGGGCATAGGCAATACGCGTATGGGCAGACTTGTGGTTTCCCTGAACTGTTGTGGTGCAGTTTTTGGTTGTTTAGGCTGAGTGCTGTAACTTAGCTGATGTATGACGTAGTGGGGATTATTTCCCGTTGTTTTGAGTAGTATAGGTATTAGTAGAGTGTGCTAATACTGTGTTTGATTATGCGGCATGATATGATATGCTTTTGTGATAAAATGTGTTGATGATGTGTGATGGTATGCATGATGCTGTGAATGTATCAGTTATGTATGCATTGTGAATAGACTGTTTTATGGCTTAGAGTGTGAGCATATGTCTATTCCTGAGTTGTTGTTATTGTTGCATTGCTAGATGATTAGCATGCATATTGTGGCCCATTTGGGGTGGTAGCTAATTCCCATGGTGAAGAATTAGTGAGTAAATCATTTTGATTGTTGTTGATGTTTGCATGCTAGGTGATTAGCGTGCATAGCATGGCCCATTTGGGGTGGTAGCTAATTCCCATGGTGAGGAATTAGTGAGTGAGTCACTATGTCTCAAATGAGTGGGACTAGTGAGCTTGGTAGCCGTGCCTGGATTTGGACGGTGAGGTTGAACTATATGTTCACAAATAGTCGGTACCGCATGCATGGAGTCTCATTGCATAATATATGTATGGCGTATAATATGAATGGATGTATTCCAATATTATACGTGTGTTTGTGTTGGTGTTGATTATTATGTTGAGTTGATGTGCTGTTACTGAATATATGTTTGGATTAGGGTGATGAAGTGTGTTAGATTACTTAACATGACATGATATTTTATAATACTTATTATATTGATTGAGGAACTCACCCTTACAACTATTTTTCAGGTAACGAGCAATGAGTTGAGTAGAAGTTAATGCTTGGAGTCTAGTGTAGTCTCCTTAGTGGGTCGTGCTCTGATAGATGTAACATCGGGATGGGTTGTTTTAACTTGTTTGAAATGTTTTATTGTTGGTTGAGAACCATTTTACATGTAATGTTTTACATGATTGATGAAATTTACATCCGCTGCGTTTTATGCAAATGTTTATGTTTTGAAGTAATAAAAGAGCATGACCGTTATATTGTTGAATGGTGTGGAATATTATGTGACACCCTTAAATGGCATAATTACTCTGATGATATACTGATATTTTAATTAAACATTTGGGGTATTTTAGAAGGGTGTTACATTAGTGGTATCAGAGCATAGTCGGTCGAGTCGAGTCGTAATTATTCTGTTTCCCCTGTACGGGATAGGTGTTGTGTAACCCTATCAGTACTTATTGTTTTAGTTTGTTGGGTTTTCAGAATAGAGATGGCTGGAAGAGGTAGAGATGATGCTGCAATTGCTGAGGCTCTGGGTATGCTAGCTGGAGTACTTGGAGGAAATCTGAATGTTGTGGGAATGGGAGCTGCTCGTCAACTGAGTGAGTTCCAGAAGAACAATCCTCCAATGTTCAAGGGAGCATACGATCCAGATGGCGCTCAGAAGTGGTTGAAGGAGATAGAGAGGATCTTCCGAGTGACTGAGTGCGCCGATAACCAGAAGGTCAGGTTCGGTACGCATATGTTGTCAGAGGAAGCTGATGATTGGTGGGTTGCTACCCGCACTGAGTTGGAATCTGCTGGGAATGCTGAGATTACTTGGGCAGTGTTCAGAGAGAGATTCCTGAGGAAGTATTTTCCAGAGGATGTCAGAGGAAAGAAAGAGATAGAATTCTTGGAATTGAAACAGGGTAACAGGTCTGTTACTGAGTATGCTGCTAAGTTCACAGAGCTGTCGAAGTATTACACTCCCTATAACGAGGCTACTGGGGAATTTTCAAAGTGTGTGAAGTTTGAGAACGGGTTGCGTCCCGAGATCAAGCAGGCTATTGGATATCAGCGGATCAGAGTGTTTTCTGATTTGGTTGACTGTTGCAGGATTTTTGAACAGGATTCCAAAGCCAGAGCAGAGAGCTATCAGCAAAGGGTTGATAGGAAAGGCAAGAGTCAGAATGATCGTGGAAAACCGTATGCAGCTGGCAAAGGTTTTCAGAAGCAGAGTGGGATGAAAAGGCCTAGTGGGGGAGACTCTAGTGCCCCTGCTAAGTGTTACAGATGTGGTCAGGCTGGACATCGTATCCATGAGTGTACCAGTAATGAGAAGAAGTGTTTCAAGTGTGGAAAAGGTGGTCACTTGGCTGCAGACTGCCGGTTGAAGACTGTGACTTGTTTCAACTGTGGAGAGTTGGGTCATATTAGCCCACAGTGTCCTAAGCCGAAGAAGGAGAATCAGTCGGGAGGCAAGGTCTTTGCTTTATCAGGTTCTGAGACTTCTGCAGATGATCGTTTGATCCGAGGTACGTGTTATATTAATGGCTTTCCTCTTGTAGCTATTATTGACACCGGTGCTACTCATTCCTTTATATCCTTGGATTGTGTTGTGAAACTTAAGTTAGAGATATCTGAGATGCTGGGTAGTATGGTGATTGATACTCCTGCGAAGGGTTCAGTGACTACTACTTCAGTTTGTTTGAATTGTCCTTTGAGTATTTTTGGTAGAGACTTTGGAATGGACCTTGTGTGTCTTCCACTAGTACAGATTGATGTTATTCTGGGTATGAACTGGTTGGTGTGTAACCGAGTTTATATCAACTGTTTTGATAAGACTGTGATTTTTCCTAAGATTGAGGAAGGAAAGAGTTTGTTTCTATCTGCAAGGCAGGTGAATGAGGAAGTAGCAGATGGGGCAGAGTTGTTTATGCTGTTAGCGACTTTGGAAGCTAAAGATAAACTGGTGATTGGTAATCTAGCCGTGGTATGTGATTTTCCTGATGTGTTTCCTGAAGAAGTGAATGAATTACCGCCAGAGCGTGAAGTTGAGTTCTCGATCGATTTGGTACCTGGTACTAGGCCGATATCGATGGCTCCGTACCGTATGTCTGCTGTTGAGTTAACTGAATTGAAGAGTCAGTTGGAAGATCTGTTGGATAAGAAATTTATTCGTCCGAGTGTGTCACCGTGGGGTGCACCAGTGTTATTGGTTAAGAAGAAAGAAGGTACTATGAGGTTGTGTGTGGACTACAGGCAATTGAATAAAGTGACTATCAAGAATCGGTATCCTTTGCCGAGGATTGATGATTTGATGGATCAATTGGTTGGTGCGAGTGTGTTCAGCAAGATAGATTTGAGATCTGGGTATCATCAGATACGTGTGAAAACTGAGGATATTCAGAAGACTGCTTTCAGAACAAGGTATGGACATTATGAGTATTCTGTAATGCCTTTTGGCGTGACTAATGCGCCTGGAGTATTTATGGAATACATGAATAGGATTTTCCATCTGTATCTAGACCAGTTTGTTGTGGTGTTTATTGACGATATTTTAGTGTATTCGAAATCTGAAGAAGAGCATGCTGAGCATTTGAGAATGGTTTTAAGAGTTCTATGAGAAAAGAAGTTATTTGCTAAACTGTCTAAGTGTGAATTTTGGTTAGAGGAGGTTAGTTTTCTTGGTCATGTGATTTCAAGAGGTGGTGTTGCTGTTGATCCTTCTAAGATAGAAGCGGTATCTAAGTGGGAAGCTCCAAAGTCAGTTTCTGAGATAAGGAGTTTTCTTGGACTTGCAGGTTATTATAGGAAGTTCATTGAGGGATTTTCTAAGTTGGCGTTACCGTTGACGATGTTGACTAGAAAGGGGCAAGCGTTTGTTTGGGACTCAAAATGTGAAGAAGGTTTCCAAGAGTTAAAGAGAATGTTGACTACTGCTCCTATTCTGATATTACCGAGTTCGTCGGAATCATTTGAGGTTTACTGTGATGCTTCATTGTTGGGCTTGGGTGGTGTGTTGATGCAGAATAAGCAGGTTATAGCTTATGCTTCGAGACAACTGAGGGTTCATGAGAGGAACTATCCGACACACGATTTAGAGTTGGCAGCTGTGGTTTTTGTTCTGAAGTTATGGAGGCATTATCTATACGGGTCAAGATTTGAGGTTTTCAGTGACCATAAAAGTTTAAAGTATTTGTTTGATCAGAAAGAGCTGAATATGAGACAGAGGAGATGGTTAGAGTTTCTGAAGGATTATGATTTTGGTTTGAATTACCATCCGGGTAAAGCAAACGTAGTGGCAGATGCATTGAGTCGGAAATCATTGCATATGTCTATGTTAATGGTTAAGGAATTAGATTTGATTGAGCAGTTTAGAGACTTGAGTTTGGTGTGTGAGAGTACTCACAATAGTGTTAAATTGGGAATGTTGAAGTTAACGAGTAATATTTTGGATGAGATTAGAGAGGGTCAGAAATCCGATATGCTTTTGGTTGATAAGTTGACTTTAGTGAATCAAGGTCAAGGTGGTGAATTCAGAGTTGATGAGAGTGGTGTTTTGAAATTTGGTAATCGGGTATGTATTCCAGATGTTACCGAACTTAAGAAGAGTATCCTGGAGGAAGGACATCGTAGTGGCCTGAGTATTCATCCTGGAGCTACGAAGATGTATCATGATTTGAAAAAGTTATTTTGGTGGCCGGGAATGAAAAGAGAAATTGCGAGTTTTGTTTATTCCTGTTTGACTTGTCAGAAGTCGAAGATTGAGCATCAGAAGCCGTCTGGGCTAATGCAACCGTTGGCTATTCCAGAGTGGAAATGGGATAGTATCAGTGTGGATTTTGTGTCTGGTTTGCCGAGGACAAATAAGAATTTTGAAGCTATTTGGGTGATTGTTGACAGATTGACGAAATCGGCTCATTTCATTCCGATCAGAATGGATTATCCGTTAGAGAGATTGGCCGAGTTGTATATTGAGAAGATCGTAAGTTTGCATGGTATTCCGTCTAGTATTGTTTCGGACAGAGATCCTAGATTTACATCGAAGTTCTGGGAAGGTTTGCAGAGGGCTTTGGGAACTAAGCTGAGATTGAGTTCTGCATATCATCCGCAGACTGATGGTCAGACTGAGAGGACGATTCAGTCGCTAGAGGATCTTTTGAGGGCTTGTGTTTTGGAAAAGGGAGGTGCTTGGGATTGTTATTTGCCTTTGATTGAGTTTACCTACAACAATAGTTTTCATTCGAGCATTGGTATGGCACCGTTTGAAGCTTTGTATGGTAGGAGATGTCGGACACCTTTATGTTGGTATGAGTCCGGTGAGAGTGCTGTGGTTGGACCTGAAATTGTTCAACAAACTACGGAAAAGATTAAGATGATTCAGGAGAAGATGAGAATTGCTCAGAGTCGTCAGAAGAGTTATCATGACAAGAGGAGGAAGTCACTTGAGTTCCAAGAGGGAGATCATGTGTTTCTTCGTGTTACTCCGATAACTGGAGTTGGTCGAGCTTTGAAGTCGAAGAAGTTGACACCTCGATTTATTGGTCCTTATCAGATTTTGGAGAGGATAGGGGAGGTAGCCTATCGTATCGCTTTACCGCCGTCACTTGCGAATTTGCATGAGGTTTTTCATGTATCTCAGTTGAGGAGGTACATTCATGATCCGTCGCATGTGGTCCCAGTAGATGATGTCCAGGTGAGAGATAACCTGACTGTTGAAACATCACCTATGAGGATTGAGGATCGAGAGTTGAAGCAGTTGCGGGGTAAAGAGATTGCTTTGGTAAAGGTAGCTTGGGGCGGACCAGCAGGTGGCAATGTGACTTGGGAACTTGAGAGTCAGATGAAAGAGTCCTATCCAGAGTTATTCGCTTGAGGTATGTTTTCGAGGACGAAAACTCTTTTAGTGGGGGAGAGTTGTAACACCCCGATAAAATAAGATAATTATTTAAATTGAGTTAATAATATATTTATTAATTTAATTAAATAATTGGAATTATTATTATTATTGGAATAATAATTATTGGAATATTATTGGGATTATTATTATTGGATTATTTTTATTGTTATTATTGGAATAAAAGTAGAAATCAGTAAAAAGGTTCCATTTGGTAAAAAGAGTTATTTTCACGTGAAAAGGGAAAAGAGGCAGAAAAGGAAAAAGGGCAAAGAGCCAGAGGACGAAGGTTGAAGGAAGGAAAAGCTTGGAGCTCAGAGATTGCCGGATTTACTCAGGTAAGGGGGGTTTATCATCGATTAATGGGTATTATGGGATAATATGTGATGGGTAGTGAGAAACCATTGATTTGCCTCTGATTGAATGATGTATGATGAATTTGTGAACTTTTGGGATGAACGAAATTGGGATTAAAATTGAAGAAATTCGTAGGAATTAGAGGTAGAAAGGTTAGAAATTTGTGAAATCGAAAGTGTATGATTCGTGTTAGACGAGATGAATGAATTGTGTGTAAAAATTTGGACTGTGGAAGGTTGAATTGGATAGATCTCGTAGCAGGAGGAGCCATTGCAGATCTGGAAATTCTGGTTTCTGGTCATACGCGTATGGCACTAGGCAATACGCGTATGATATGGCTGGTACGCGTATGGATGAGGCCTTACGCGTATGAGTGAAAAAGATGATATTTTGAACGTGAAATTGTCTCTGTTAGTACGCGTATGAGAATGTGGTACGCGTAGCATACGCGTATGGGCGTGGGCAATACGCGTATGGATTTGGTCAGGAATGGGCAATACGCGTATGGGCAGACTTGTGGTTTCCCTGAACTGTTGTGGTGCAGTTTTTGGTTGTTTAGGCTGAGTGCTGTAACTTAGCTGATGTATGACGTAGTGGGGATTATTTCCCGTTGTTTTGAGTAGTATAGGTATTAGTAGAGTGTGCTAATACTGTGTTTGATTATGCGGCATGATATGATATGCTTTTGTGATAAAATGTGTTGATGATGTGTGATGGTATGCATGATGCTGTGAATGTATCAGTTATGTATGCATTGTGAATAGACTGTTTTATGGCTTAGAGTGTGAGCATATGTCTATTCCTGAGTTGTTGTTATTGTTGCATTGCTAGATGATTAGCATGCATATTGTGGCCCATTTGGGGTGGTAGCTAATTCCCATGGTGAAGAATTAGTGAGTAAATCATTTTGATTGTTGTTGATGTTTGCATGCTAGGTGATTAGCGTGCATAGCATGGCCCATTTGGGGTGGTAGCTAATTCCCATGGTGAGGAATTAGTGAGTGAGTCACTATGTCTCAAATGAGTGGGACTAGTGAGCTTGGTAGCCGTGCCTGGATTTGGACGGTGAGGTTGAACTATATGTTCACAAATAGTCGGTACCGCATGCATGGAGTCTCATTGCATAATATATGTATGGCGTATAATATGAATGGATGTATTCCAATATTATACGTGTGTTTGTGTTGGTGTTGATTATTATGTTGAGTTGATGTGCTGTTACTGAATATATGTTTGGATTAGGGTGATGAAGTGTGTTAGATTACTTAACATGACATGATATTTTATAATACTTATTATATTGATTGAGGAACTCACCCTTACAACTATTTTTCAGGTAACGAGCAATGAGTTGAGTAGAAGTTAATGCTTGGAGTCTAGTGTAGTCTCCTTAGTGGGTCGTGCTCTGATAGATGTAACATCGGGATGGGTTGTTTTAACTTGTTTGAAATGTTTTATTGTTGGTTGAGAACCATTTTACATGTAATGTTTTACATGATTGATGAAATTTACATCCGCTGCGTTTTATGCAAATGTTTATGTTTTGAAGTAATAAAAGAGCATGACCGTTATATTGTTGAATGGTGTGGAATATTATGTGACACCCTTAAATGGCATAATTACTCTGATGATATACTGATATTTTAATTAAACATTTGGGGTATTTTAGAAGGGTGTTACAGTATCCATCTTGTGTTGCTTATCAACTACTGCAACTAGTTTCTCCTCTAATTGCTCATACCTCTAACTAGTAGAAGCAACAGTCTCAAAAGTGAAATACTTCAAGTTTTGTAGAACTGAGTCCACAGAGGTTCTGAGAGTATTCCACTTTGCAAAGCAACTAAGTCAGATGTAGTGAGTATCTCAGCAACCACTTCTTGTATCCTATCATAGAAAACAATTCTACATACTTCCATATGGTCTATAATGTGAGGTGGAAAGTTTAAATTAAAGGTCTGTGGAAGGGGTGAAGGGATATGCGAGGTCATTTCTTCTGAGAAAGATATAGGTATTTGTCATACCCCAACATTTGCCCTCCTTTTTTTAATTTTGCATGGTTTATTGCTTATTTCATCTACATATCCATATACCCTATTCATCCATCATAGGCATTAATTTACAACTGCATCCTCAAATAATCACCATTGATTCAAAGGTTCTTGCTTATTTATGATACAAACCTAGTAGAACAAGCTTATTCTTTGACTTGACTATCACAACAATGATGATTGGTTCACTCTTTATGGATTAATGCCCGTGAAACCCTAATTTTTGGTGCTTGAGATCTTGGTTTATATGGATTGCATTATGGTATTTGATTTGATCATGAAACCCTAATTACTTGACTCTTAGCACTTATGGATCACATGGGCTGCATTTTGGATTTTTGATTTAATCAAGATTTACAAAGATCATTATGGTCAACTATGAAGTCTACGTTGGTTTCATCAACCTCTTCATGGACTTTCTTTCTTTAGTTGTTAGGTTTGGGTTCAAGGTGTTGCAAGTTCACATTCCATGTAAAGTACAAGATTTGTGATTCAAGGGCCAATGTTTAGTTAGAAAGTCATTCAAATCCAATTGTTCAAGAAGGAAGGTATTATGGATTGAGATACAAGTTACATTACACCATTCAATGGCCATTACATTACAAGAAGGTCCAAAATCAAGATTTCACTAAAAAAACACAACTTTGACCTATAATTGACTTTTTGGTCAACCAGTTGACCCAAAGTCAACTATCTAACCCTAGGACCTTAATTCCATTTTCTCTACATCCAAAAGGTCCTCCCATAGTTGATCATCCTAGTGCTCCAAAACTTCTTCCAAATTTGATGTCATTCCAATCTTGACCATGCCTTACCAAGCCTTGTTGAAACACCTTGCTCATGGCTTGCCAAAGTGTCTTGCCAAGCCATCATATGCACACCAGCCCTGTAGCAACACAAACTAAATTCAGTCCAGCACACATACATATGCATAAACATTGACAATCCAACCACATTCAAATCCAAGTCTTTCACTAACCTAACTCTAATTCACTTTTGCTAAGCAACTTCGAACCAATTAACATAATTCCAGCAAGTTCATCTCTGATTGCTAGATGATCACAATCTGCATTTTGTTTCTACTTAACAACTTAACACCAATCAAAACTTTCAAATGGAATTTTAAATCATTACTAATTCTAACTGCAATAAAAAAGAACACATCATAAACAAACTATCTTGTTCACTAATAAATAACCATAGCATAATAATCACTAACAGAACAAGTGGCTTTAACTCCTTTTAATTTTCTTACAAGAACTTATCACTAACAATTAGCAACTTTCTAATAAGTTTTAATAAACTTTTAACATTTTAACCCTTTCTCTCTAACTATAATTGCAAATCGATGGCAATAGTTACTAAAGTTGAGTTTCTAACATGTCAACATTGTTCTAACATCTTCAATGGCCTACGCCAATTGACTCATCAGATTTCTCACTAACCACTAATTTAGTTAAGTAACTCACCACTTTAGTTAGTTAAAATAAAATGAGCAAGACATTAAAAAAACTGATCAAGTGAGGATTATGAATAGATAACTCGGTTCAAGCTTCACAACTGATTATAACAACCAATCAAATGAATTTGCAAACTGAATTAACAAAGTACAACTATCGTTCTCGACTTTGCGATCATATCATCAACATACACCTTAATCTCCTTGTGCATCATATCGTGAAACAAGGTAGTCATAGCTCGTTGATACGTGGCTCCGGCGTTCTTCAAACCGAAGGGCATCACTCGATAACATAATGTTCCCCAAGGTGTGATGAATGTTGTCTTCTCCATATCCTCGGGTACCATTTTAATCTGATTATATCCGGAAAATTCGTCCATAAACGAGAAGACATTGAATTTAGTTGTATTATCTACCAACATATCAATATGTGGTAAAGGGAAATCATCTTTCGGACTAGCTTTATTCAAGTCTCTATAGTCCACACACATTCAGACTTTTCCGTCTTTCTTAGGCACGGGCACAATATTGGCCACCCATTGAGGATATGTGTAATACCCCAAAATTTACCCTTCATTTTTCCTAGAAGCATGGGATTATGTTTTACACTTCATTAGCATCATACTAGGTCATACTCATTGCATACTGCATTAGTGACATGGAAATCAGGTTTTGATTGATCATTCCTTAGCAGAAGGAGCCCACACAAAGCAATATTGAGAATTGGACTTCAATTTCTAAATATACAAGTCTCAAGGATCTCAGGGGGCTCCAGGTATCTTATTGCGGTCCTTAGTTCATCAGTGAAGGATTCAGAGCTATCAGAGTGTTCATCTGGATTTAATCAGGAAATTAGGGTTTCATGGCTACTTGCAACAGGCAATGTTTGGTTGGAAGTAGAGGGGCTCATTCATGTCATGATTAGAGAGGCATCTTGGCCTAGAAAGACTTACAATTATCTCAGAAAGATCCATTGGCAATCAGTGCAATCAGTTCCTAATCATTTTGCCCTAAAACTAGGGTTTGGTATAAAATCAGTTTATTTCTGATTCTTTGGGTGAAACTCTTTTCCATGGCCCTCCATATGTCCACAAGGGTCTACATACAAAAATTCAGCTCTTTATTTGAGCTAGAAGTGCTTCAATTGATCAATGGAATTGGGAATCAGACAGTTTGGAAAAAGTCAACTGTGGGGCCAGAAAAGTCAACTCCTGACATTTTGAGAGTGGAATCTCAAAATCCATGCCTAGGGGATCCTACATGTGAAATTTTATCAAGGTTGGATCATGGATTCATCATTTAATCAGGAATTGGAAAAGTTACTTAATTTGGAAATGGTTGACTTTCCATTTAGGGCAAGTTTTCATGATCGTTGCACTCACTTTAAGCCCATTTTGCATCAAGATAAAAGCTCCATTTGAAAATTTCTCCAACATGAAAGTTGTTCCTCTTGTTCCAAGCTTTCTAGGGATATAAAGTTTGCTCCATTTGGATTATAATTGAGAAAATTATGCTTAGTCAAAGTGAGACATTTTTTTAGGACACTTAGAAAAATTTCTAAGTCAAAAATCTTCAAAATTTGTCAAGACTTCTTGGTCAGTTTTCTTACACTTCAAGGCATTATTTGAAAATACTTTATTCACAACAATTGTACCTTTCCATGTCCTCTTTCACATCCTTTTGGAATCATCTCATTTGGATCCATGGTTTGAGAGATACGTTCATTTAAAGTGGGCACCATGACTTGATTTTCTAGGCAGATTTTGGGTCTGGCTGGCCCAATCAGATTTTCTAAGCATGCTGCACAACCAGTCACGTTTTTGACCTCTTTTGGCCATGCATTGGACATCCATTCACTTAAGTTTGACCCAAAATAACACCATTTTACACCTCACTTCATATTTTTATTCTTATGGATAAATCACTTATTAAAAAGCCCATGAGAACACCTAATCCACCCTATTTAAGAAGCTGAAATCCTAACCCTAAAGGAGCATTGGAATTTCGTGGCAAGGAGGCAAAGCTTCATCACATATCAGATTCCATTCCACTTCTATTTTCCATTAGGTAATCATCTCTTCCATGACCATGTTTTGATATATCTACGCTTGCTTACCATGTTCATCACCATTAATCCTTCCATTTTCATATTTATTTTTCTTATTTAAAATATTTTCTTCGTTCATAAAATTACCTAAAAATATTTTTCACTTTTATTAACGTTTTATTTAATTTTATATAATTTTTATTTTCGTATTTTTTTAATATTAATATTTATTTTAATTATTTATTCTGAATGGTCCATTTTAACACACTTTTTTTATTGATTTTATTTTTATGACTTAAAATTATTGTTAGCATTTGATTTTTGGGATGAAGGTTGACCACTGTCTCATGGTCAACCTGACCTTTTCTTGGAATTTTATTTCACAATTTCAATTTATTTTGGATTTATTTTTGACCTAGTTTGGTTGGTGGACTTTTAATTTGACTTCTGTTTTATTTTAATTAATTCACGTACCAATTTTCATTATTTTTAAAATCTTTTTGGGGGATGATGATGTCCTGACCCCACCTTATTTAGTTTAATTTTTCATAATTTTCTTGATTAATTTTCTATTTATTTGTTATTTTTTAAGTTGACTTGAATTTTCAGTTGACTTCTTTATGATCGATGTTTAAATTAGGGATTGCTTATGGCAATTGAAGAGATCTTTTGATCCTCCCTCGTTCATCTCATATGCCATGTATTAGAGGTCTTTTACCTTGATTTTATTTGGTCCTTACCTTATTTCCTGATTAAATTATTCAGTGGACCCTTCGTGTGCATATTTTCATCTGTTTGATTCATCTGTTATCTTTTATACTTGTTTCTCTCATTCATGCTTTCTATTGCTTGATTATTTAACATGTTCATACTCCCATGCATTGTTTAAATGCTCCATTATTTGATTCTTTGGTTTGGTTATATATTGTTTATTTATCCGATCTAATTGATAATTGTTGCCTACTTGTATGATGTATGAGGCATATATTCTTATTGTTTGTTTGCCATGAACAATCCCCATTCATAACAAATGTACCCCTATCCCATAAAGTGTATAATATTTATTTCTTTACTTCTTTAGTCACCTGTTAATACAAGAATTAAAATGAACATCCGATAACCATTTCAAAATAAGATCAAAAGCTCGATCCAACGTCGAATAATCATTTTCAAAACTTAATAGAACCAGCACGCATTCATCTATCCTCTTGTAAGTCGATTGCCTCAGGCATCACCATGTACCTGTAAGTCGATTGCCTCTGGCATCGCCATCTACCCTTATCCGTAACTCCTCTCTGTGCTCCATCTGTCGACTCTTGTTCCGTTTAGGTAGCACCCATTAGGTAGAACCCTTTGTATGATAACATAGGTAGAATTCCCTTATTCTTTGCATGCTAACATTAGGTAGATGTTCCCCTTTGTAAATCCTAACACCTAGGTCCATATTGCATGACAACTCTAGAGCAGAGCTTCCCCACTTTTAGACCTTCCGTGCGTCTCCGATCTTGTGGCATGTCAGTCCGTTCTATTGCAAGGAGGTAACTGCCTAAGACTCGATTCAGCGAGTTGCGACACCTACTGCTAGGATGTTGAACACACTGCCCACCCTCCTTTGACACAGTTAGTGTCCTCTTTTGTAAGTCCATGTTCAGATGGCAATCCTTAACCCCTAGTTAGCTGAACTACGTTTTGCTCTGATTCTCATTCCAGATGAGATACATAGGCATAAGACGCGACGTCTTACCGAGCACACTTCTCTTTAACCCATAGGTAGCCGAGCTACGAAGACTCTAATTCTCATACTCAGATGAGATACGTAGGCAGTGGATGCGACATCCTTGCGAGTCATTTTCTTTTAACCTTCCTTTTAGTAAATAGTACTTTAGATATACCTACACCCTTTAGACTAGAACAACACTTATGAAAAGGGCTCCCTAAGAGTACCTAGGATGTTTTGGGTGCTTAAAACCTTCCCATTGCATAACCAACCCCCTTACCCAGATCTCTGACATTTTTACTAGTTTTTGATTCGATAAAACTTTTAGGTTTTTGTTCGCTTTCTAACCATTCCTTTGGATAAATAGAAGTGCGATGGCGACTCGACTTGTATGGTTTACCTTGGATTTAGTCAATATCTCTAATGGTAACGAATACCCCGCTACAATATGTAGAAGTGACCAAAAACCCCGCATCAATTTGCTTCTGAACTTCTTCTTTAATCTTCACTGCCATATCAGGATGAGTTCTTCTGAGCTTCTGCTTCACAGGCACGCATTCAGGCTTCAAAGGCAGGAAATGTTGCACGATATCAGTATCTAGACTAGGCATGTCTTCATATGACCAGGAAAAGACGTCGACGTATTCTCGTAGCAACTCAATCAACCCCTTCGTAACAGATTCTTCCAGAAGTGCCCCAATCTTCACTTCTTGCACACAATCTTCAGACCCCAAGTTGATTGTTTCCAGATTCTCAAGATGCGGCTGAATGATCTTCTCTTCATGCTCAAGTAGACGGGTAATCTCGTCAGGAATCTCTTCAACATCATCTTCTTCCACCTCAAATACAGGGAATTCAAAGTTGGGAGATGGTGTTGGATCATTATGTTCAATGGGTTTGATCAACCTGCATAATGATTTTGGATATAAAGAGATTTTAGAATTCAAACAAGGTAAATTATTATATAGATGAAAAGATTGATTTTATTCTATTTTTAAGGTTTTATGTGATCACCAATTTCATGCAAAAAGCAAAAAGTGAAAATAATTGGAAAAACAAACATTTAACATGAATTTATTGAATGAAAATATCATTGTATTTATGAGCCAACAATGTCATCACTCCTTCTTTTGGCATGGGAGAAGGGTTTTTTCACAAAATGAACATTACGTTGACTTATGGATGACTGTTGGAACATCAACAGCGACCCAGTTATTGCAGACCCCTCCAAGGATGACAAAGTTGCCAGGATCCTCCTCTGCATCCTCTTCCACAACAGCAGCAGCTTCCTCATCTTGAACAGTATGGATGAATCCACCACTCTGAAACAGACCATGCTTGTTGAAAGCGCCAGAAGAATACCCTATGCCAGCCCGGGATTTGTTGTCTTCCAGCTTGATCATTTGTCCTAAACCGGTAGTTGTGCCATGCTCAATGGCCAACTTAGCATCATTATAGGACGCAAATGAAGAAGTTCCTTTCTTAGTAGGCTCAGCAATAGATAAAGCTTGGAACGGTGTTCCAACTTCATCCTCAACATCTATGTAAGAAAAGGAAGACAAATGGCTAACCAGGAGAGCCTTTTCTCCCCTTACCACCACCAGCTTCTTGTTCTTAACAAATTTCAGTTTCTGGTGTATGGTGGATGTCACGGCGCCTGCCTCATGAATCCATGGTCTGCCTAACAGACAACTATATGATGGGTGGATATCCATGACCTGAAAAGTGATTTGGAAATCACTTGGTCTGATCTTGACTGAGAGTTCAACCTCTCCAATCACAGTTTTGCGGGATCCATCAAAAGCTTTAACCACTACTCCACTCTACCTCATGGGAGGCCCATGGTATGACAATCTGGCCAGAGTGGATTTCGGCAACACATTCAGTAATGATCCAGTGTCCACCAGCACATTGGACATGACATCATCCTTACAGCTCATGGATATGTGTAGTGCCAAATTGTGGTCTCTTCCCTCCTCAGGGAGATCAACATCACAAAAACTCAAATTGTTACAAGCGGTAATGTTTGCAACAATACTATCAAATTGTTCTATTGTGACGTCATGATCTACATACGCCACATCCAACACCTTCTGCAGAGCTTCACGGTATGGTTCTGAATTCATCAACAAAGATAACACAAAGATCTTTGACGGCGTCTGTAGAAGCTGATCTACAACATTGTATTCACTCCTTTTGATGAGCCTCAGCATCTCATCACAGTCTTCTTTCATGGTGCCACTCCGGCCAGCAGAGACAGGAGTTCTTACAACAGAGGCAGGTTTATTGGCAACAAGTGCCGAATTCGGAGCAATAACAGCATTCCCAACCGGGCGTTCAGCATAATCAGCAACATCAACCCTTCTGGTGTCAACTTGGGGTTTTGGCGGAGCCGAGAAAACACGACCGCTACGGGTCAGGCCACTGACATCGGTAATATTAACAACAGAAGTAGAGGGCAGGGGCACCTCCTTCCCATCTTCCAATGCCACAACATTGTAACGATAGGGGACCGCTTTATCAGAAGAGTATGGCACAGGGTCAGCTGGTTTAATAATCAAAGAGGGAGAAGCCTTCTACTTGCTGCCATCATACCGGATGGCAACAGGCTCAGGGATCCGAAACACCGGAGATATCACATTGACTTCATCATCATTAACATCTCGATTTTGAAGTATTTCAATTTCACCTTCATCCAGCATTTCTTGGATGTCTTTACGAACTTGGCGACATCCCCTTTGATTGACAGTGCAAACTCGGCATCTGTCATGGTCATGCTCATAATGACTGTATTCACACAATAGTCTATGCATCTGGACCAATGATTGTCGAATATGGCTGACATATTTGACCTTATATTTACCAGGGCAGCCCTGGACCATGTTGACAGAGGATTTCCCATGCTCGGGCGATGGGTTCTTCTTTACATTGAGACCTACGTCCTCGAAACACAAGATACCACCTCTCACAAGGTCTTGAACCTTGGTCTTCAGCGGGTAACAATTTTCCACGTCATGTCCGGGGGCACCGGAATGATAAACACAGTGTAGCCCGTGCTTATACCACCACTGAGGGTTGGTAGGTATAGCCGGTGGGTCTCATGGAGTAATCAACTTCCTCTCTATCAAAGAGGGATAAAGCTTTGCATAGGTCATAGGAATAGGATCAAAGGTGACCCTCTTCCTCTCATAGCTCGTACTAGCCTGATTGTTGTTTCGAGGCTGGTAGGCCTGCTGTTGAGGACGGTGTTGTTGTTGTTGATATTGCTGATGTTGCTATTGCTGGTTATTATTGTGCTGGTAGTGCTGATTATCTCTGAAAACAGGTGCTATGTGAGCCACCTGATGCTGATTACCGGCAGGACGCACGGTCTTCCTCCTTACTGAGGGTTTTCTCGGTTTGATATGGGAGGTCACAACATGTGCCTCACCATCTTTCTTCTTTCCAAACACCCCATATCGTTTGGTAGAAGAGCCTTCTTCTCTGGTCAGGCGCCCTTCCCTGACTCCTTCCTCCAGACGCATCCCCATGTTCACCATCTCGGTGAAATCAGAAGGAGCGCGGGCAATCATCCACTCATAGTAAAATGAGCTCAAGGTCTTCAGGAAGATCTTGGTCATTTCTTTCTCCTCCAGCGGAGGCACAATCTGTGTTGCTAGCTCTCACCACCTCTGGGCGTACTTGTCGCATCCGCGAAAAACAACCGGCGGGAAAAAACAAAACAAACAGAGCCGCCACCGTGCGTTATTTATCCCAAAGAGGGAAAGGAAACGCTCGAAGTAAACCTGGAAAAGACATGGTCTCGCGACCAAAGAGAGATGGGATCGGGAGTCGGTTATGCGAAGGGAAGGTATTAACACCCTTACGCATCCTTCGTACTCGACGGGATCCACGCTCAAAAGGATAGAAGAAAGGTTGCTAGACACTGCTCAAAAGAATGCACACACACACTGGAATAAGACATAGGTGGAAGAAGAGGGGAAATGGCTCGCTAGGATATCGCATCCTATGCCTACGTATCTCATCTGGAATGAGAATCAGAGCTACCATAGTTCGGCTCACGCACGCCAAACAAAACCCACACAGGAAACCGACTGCCAATCGCTGGGCTTACGTCAGACTCCACACAAAACGGCAAACATGGAAACCGAATGCCAATCGCTGGACTTACATCAGACTCCGAACCAACAAACACACACAGGAAACCAACTGCCAATCGCTGGACTTACGTCAGACTCCACACAAACAAACACCAATAGGATACGGAATGTCAATCGCTGGTCTTACATCCATCTCCTAACACACACAAGAAAGTTAACACACAAACAAGTTAACAGGGAGTCGGGAACTCGAGCCTAATAACTGTCAAGCAAACACACACAAAAAGAAAAAGGGTGAACACACAGACTAGAAGGGAGTCGGGAACTCGGACCTAATAGCTGTCAAGCAAAACACACGCAAAAAAGGAAAAGGGTGCCCGGAGAGACCTCGTACGATCTCCTGCCTACGTACCTCATCTGGTATGAGGATCAGGGCAACGTAGTTCCCCTTAACAGGGGAGAAACTTTCTCCTAACCAGAGACTGGGAAATGACAAACTAGAAGGGAGATTGACTCGAGCCTAATAGTTATCATGCAATCCACAATGGTCCTAGGTTGAGGTTTCTATCTAACTTGCACAGGCAGCAAGCTATCCTAAACAGCACAGGCAAAGCAAACATACACACAATTAGCACACACTATATACAAACAAAGTGGGCTCACACAAGGTTAGGCTGTGAAACACAAGCCAACTGGAATCGGGTGCAGTTAGCTCTTAACCCTAACATTGAGAGTTAGGGTGGAGCAGATGAAATGGGGAGTGAGGGTAAGACCTCACAGCTCTTATCCCTGGCCTGGGAGAGCTTCAGACAAATGAAAGTGGGAGTTCAGAAAGTTGGAACTCTTCTCCACATATGACTGACACAACAAAGATCTTGGGTTAATATCCACAATGCATCAACACATGGTGTGAGCAAAGTGGATGACACACTGAGTAGCAGGAGATGGACTACACATCTCTTTTATCTGCCAATTGCCTTATCAAAGGACTTTTCCTGCTTGGCACAAAAATAAACAAACACAAGCATTGCCTCTTAAGGAGGGCTTTAGACAGGTGCCTGCCCAAGTAACAGGACAGGTCTTCCAGACTACATGAAGTCAGAGAGTTATACCTATGTGGTTAAGCAACCAAGCAAAAGCAAAGTTCAAAGTGAACTTAAGCAACTTATGTACCTGTTGAAACATCACACAAGTCAGTTCAACTGTACAGACAAACAGATAACATGAATATCAAACAGTCAAACCCAATGAGCAAAGGCACAAGCCAACAAGTCAAACTCAAATGAGTTAACAACCCTACAAAACACACAAGGTTAGTAGTCAAAAGTAAACATCCAAGGCTCAAATGATAGAGCACCAACAACTATGGAACTTGAGTGCTCAACCTGAAATCAAAGCTCAAACATAAGCAACCAACCACTAGGTCAAGGCCTAGGGTCAAAGAGGGAGAAAAAATTCAAAACAGAACGTGAAAATTGACATGAATCAACTTCAATCAATTAAGAACATCATCCAAAAGGTCTCATCTCAATATCATTCACCAAATTCATTTCATGAACCAAACATGGCAAGGTATGCACATTGTAACCACATTGTGACAACAGAATGAACAAATGCACAATAAATCAAAAATAATTCAATTAATCTTGGAAAAATTCATGAGTAAACAGGACATACAACATGATCATCACACAAGAAATTAGAGCATTTGGACAACATTAGGCATGGTAATCAAATTGCATAAGTCAAGGCAAGCATAATCAAGCACATATGTGACACCAAATGGAACACCAACTTAGCACAAGCCTAAAACAGAAATGAAACATGGTAAAAACCTCAAACCAAAGCCAAAACAACATTCAACATGTCTAGAATTAGTGTGCAAAATTTCACATCCATAGGATAAACCACAAGCATTTCACAATCACATAAAGATCAAGGCATTTCAAAAGTTCACATGTGACCATCTAGAATAAAAAATCTCAATAAAATCAGAAATCAATCCAAAAATTCCACCAAAAATCATGAGCATTTACAACATTCATATCAAGCACCATACCAAAAATCAGAACATTTGGAATTCATTTGGCATGGCAAACAAATTAATCAAGTTGGACATCACAAGGTGTGACACAAATTGTCACACCTCCCTTAGAAAAATCATAAATCAGCAATGGCAATTGATAAAAATGCAAACTCAACACCAAAATGTCCAGCAAGATGTCTAGTCATAACATGTCAAATTTCATAAGCATTGGATAAACAACCATCATTTCACAAATGGAGAAGCAAGGCAAGGTACAAATAGCATACATGTTCACAAACCCTAGGGCAAAATATTTTCCAGCCATGCACAATTTGTGGAAAAATAACCAAAAAAAACTAGACATAAAATGTGATATGATGCAAAAATCCTCATATTTTTTGGAGCATTATTTAATTATTTATGAATTTTTAAAGGTGGAAAAAAAATTAAAAAATGATGTGAGCATATCATGGAAAGGCATGGAGGGAAAAGAAATAAAACAACAAGGCATTTGAAAGTGTACACCGCGTGGAATCGAACCCGGTAGGGTTTCAAACTGAAATTGGCGCGCGCTGCATAGGCTTCCCATGTAGCCAATCACAGCGCAGCCCTAGCGTAACCTAAGGGAACGGATTTGCGTGGCCATGCATCAAGAAAACCGTTGCCTTATACCTGAAACTCATATTCTCCAACAGCCACGCACATGAACAGTAACAGTTCAAGAACATGATGAACAAATTTCTCAGTTTTTGAAATTAAACACAGCAATAGGTAGATCTTGCATTGTACATCAACAATCAACCAACATTTCATCAATAAACACACAAACAAACACGAATCGAAGGGAATAAGTTTCATCACCAAAACTTTAAACGCATGGATCTCACTCAATTATGCACGAAATCGCTCGATTCAAAGTGCAGAATCATCACCATTAAGAGATCTACAAGAATATATCAACAATTTAGAGAATTAAGGAAGTTGAAAAAGTGACCTCTTGAAGTGCAGCTTTGGAATTTGCTTGATTCAGGCTTTGTAATGGCTCCAGTGATGCTCCAGAGTGCTTGTGCAGGTAGTTGGAAGAGAGATTGAGGCTTTATCGCACACGATTCAACCAGAATTTTGCATCACCATTAATGAACTCAAGCTTTGAATGTGCTTCAATACTGCACGAATTCTCTTGGATCTAGCTTCAATCTTGCTCCATGATGCTTCCAGATGATGAATTGATCAAGAAAAGTGCAAAATGTTTGAAGAAATTTGAAGAAATTGTGAGAGAATTTTTTTGGAGTTTTTGGTGATTCTAGATCTAAAATTGGGAAATGTGAAAAACAGTTAGAGATTAGGGCTTTATATGCAATGCTAATCATGATTAATTATGCCTTAAACCAAATGCTAATGAAATAGATTAAGTTTGGAGGTGTTTTGACAAATTTTGGTTTTCACCCTTATGCATGGAAATGGCATGTGAACAGTACGAATTTGGATTTAATTTTACTTAAAAACCTGTTTTGGAGCCAATGGTGATGGTAGCATGTTCAAATAATTCACCAATTTTAAATTCCCATTTTCCCTCCAAAAATCAAGTGAATTTTCAAATATTTATGTGAATTTAATAAATGCCATGTAATGCCAAATTTGGAAACTAGAGGTTAAGACAAGAACAATGCAAAAAGAGCCACTTGATTTGGAGTTTTTGTTTGAAAGTTATGCCCCTTTGAAGTTCAATGTTCACTTGGCCAAGTTTTGATCATATCTCCTTAACCACACATGAGAAATTGATGATCTTGGACTTTTTGGAAATGGGAGAGAAAGATCTACAACTTTCATGTTCAACAAAATTTCATTTGGAGCTTTCTTGATGATGTAATCTTGAGTTGAAAACCTTTCCATTTTTGGCAATTTCAAATTACAGGTCACTTTCTATTTTTGGAAAGTTTTGTCCTGACTTTATTTTCTTCAAAGTTGATGTTTGAAATGTCAAATGAGACTTGTTTGAACATGAATGAAGTATTTCCACTCACTTCCCACCTCCAAATCCAACAGTTGACTTGTGGTTGACTTTTGCAGTTGATAGATGACCTGGCCATGCACAGATGAATTTGAGCCTCAATCTCTTGATGAAATGGCTCCAAAATGAAACCCTAGCTTATACAAGCTCCATAAAATCACATGATGATCTCCATCTCACTACAAACCCCATCTCCTTGCAGAATCCTGATTGACATAAAGCAACTGATTAGGGTTGACCATAGGTCAAAACCCTAATCCCAAGGCACATGATCAGGCACAATGAACCTCTTGGTGATGATAAGACCATGATGATGGTGATGTACCATTGCAATCAAGATAATGATCAATCTCCTTGAGGAACCAAGAAACCCTAATTGAAGCACAAACCCTCAGATGGCTAGTGATCAATTCAATAAGACCCTCAGGCTGGCATCTCTTAACCTCTCCATCTTCTGAGAAAGACTTAGGAGGATGACTTGCTTATTGTTTCCACATGATATGCAAAGATGCAATGACTAATGTCCTACAAGGTGAAATGCAATATGCTAAGCTAGTCCCAAGAGAGGAGGGCAAATTTTGAGGTGTTACAGCTGCCCCTATTCAATCCACTATGAACCTGTCGATATGAACAGCCTCGACTTTCAGATGATCAGGGTGAAGAGTGATTGAATACCAAGAACAGACGAACAATTTGCACTCTGATGGGAAAATAAATAACAATGCCTGTCAGAATCGGCGAAGAAGCGATCTCGTAAAAAGAATCCGTCTGGTACGGAGAAAAGTCGGCCTGAATACCGAGTAGAAACGTGGGCCCGGATACCAAAATAAATGGTAACACAGGAATAACCATGGCCTGAACACCGCATCCGCTGGGGATTATTATTTTTTACTTTTTCTTGAACCCCGGAACTTTCTGATTGATACTCTTTTTTTTTGCTTTTCTTGAACCCCGAACAAATATTTCCTTTCGCGCAGATGATCCCCGATCACCGCATTTGAACCCCGACACCTTCATAGTAGTCTTGTTTGCCAAACAATGAACCCCACTCTCCAATTGAACCCCAGTCGCCTGACGATAACTCGTGATCGCCATTGTGAACCCCGTTCTCCAGAAAACACCCCATGTCTCCCTTTCTCCATTTGAACCCCGTTCTCCAAAAAATGCCGCAACACTTCCCTTTCTCCATTTGAACCCCGTTCTCCCTTTTCTTGTGATAATTCCGCTGGCAACGCCGGAAATAACACCAAAACACCACTCTGATGGCGACATATCAGAGGACATTCGACCAGACATTTACTGATGACCGGGAAGGAACTCGACGTTTACTGACATCGAACAATGATGTTTACTGACACCAAAGAAAATTCGACCAGACATTGACCAATGACTGGGAGGGAACTCAACGTTTACTGACATCAAACAATGATGTTTACTGACACCAAAGAAAACTCGACCAGACATTGACCAATGACTGGGAGGGAACTCAACGTTTACTGACATCGAACAATGATGTTTACTAACACCAAAGAAAACTCGACCAGGCATTGACCAATGACTGGGAGGGAACTCAACGTTTACTGACATCGAACAATGATGTTTACTGACACCAAAGAAAACTCGACCAGACATTGACCAATGACTCGGAGGGAACTCGACGTTTACTGACATCGAACAATGATGTTTACTGACACCAAGGAAAGGATACTTGACCAGACATTTACTAATGACTGGGAGGGAACTCGACGTTTACTGACATCGAACAATGATGTTTACTGACACCAAAGAAAATAGACATTACGGGGATCGACACGACACTTACTGGTATCGCAAGGATGACATCTACATATGTCAAAACCAGGCAGACGCTTGCCGGAGACTAACTGGGGAATGCTGTTGCTCCGAAATCCCGATGCTGAACTCCTCAGAGTAACACCTTCCAACTTCCATCTCACACGACAGAAATCTTCCTCCAATATCGCACTACTGGGGAATACCGTTGACCCATCGTCACGATGCTAAACTCCTCAGAGTAACATCTTCACCATCCGACGAAACCATCTCCCAAGCGGTAACCACGGCTCGAGTAACTGATGCTTGCAATGCTGATGTTGATTTTCCAATTAGCGAAACCACTTCTCAAACGGTAACCACGGCTTGAGTAGTATCTTCACCAACTGGCGAAACCAAATCTCAAACGGTAACCACGGCTTGAGACTAGCTGATGCTTGCACTGATGATGCATGATGATTTTTTAGCGTAATGCTCCATAATCATGGAAATGCTACGCAATTTATTATGCAATATGCTATGATCTCTTAAATGATGCATGTATAAAAAGTATCCCCCTCGAGGGACTCTCATGGGGAGCTCGAGGCATTCTGCTGAGGAACTCGACAACACTCCAATCTCCACCCTGCTGGGGAATAACACTGCTGCTGGGGAAAGGACCATCCTTACCAGGGATGACCTCCACGGAACCCGATCCACTTGGGGACTTCGCTGGGGAATAAACCACCAACGCACACTGTGGGGAAACAACGGTCTTTGACATGCTGGGGAACTAACAAGCTCCACCGTGCTAGGGGAAACAACTACCCACAGACACCTCCGCTGGGAAATAGCAACCTTCAGGCCTGGCTGCTGAGGAACACCGATCTCAAACCTGCTGAGGAGATAACCATCCCGACCCTGCTAGGGAAGACTCAGACCTTGAATCTGCCGGGGAGATAACAGTTCCACCTCTGCTTGGGGAAACAAGGAAATTCTGGCGCAGAACACCTGTCGACTCGTCGAGCCCTGGTTTTCAACATCTAAACCCAATGTCAGCTTTCCACTTTTGAGAGCTCCCAAACTCGTCTGGACTTTTCTGATTCATCACCTTGTATTCTCGCCTCCTCCGTACTCGACGGAGATCGAACTCCTTGGATTTATACCAACTTTCCAGTCCTCAGACTTTGAAGAGTCTTCTTGATTAATATCCAGGATCGTCGTACGTCTTTCTCCGTCTTTTCACCATTCTTCAATTCATTCGTCCTTGATTGGACTCCACGGGGATCTTTTGTCAAAAGCTTCATATCACACCTGCAAGTGAGTGAAAATATCTAACAACCCCTGCAAAAGAGATCGTTAGACAAAAACGTGCCCCAGGCGTGCCAAGACTTCAACACTTGGGTCACTCAACCTTCCGAATAAGATTTCAAGTTTCAATCTTATAAACATGCATTGGAAGGGACCTGTATGTCTTAAAATGCAAAGATTCTTTATCACAAACAATTGGATGTTTTTGCAATCAAAGCGGTAATGAAAACAAAAAACAAAATTATTTGACTGAATATGCATTTTATTGATTGAAAAAGTGGGGCTCATGAATGAGCAATACAAAGGACGCAATTCCTGAAAAGAGGTAATTGCGCACAAAAGGAAAATCTATCCTAATGGCAATGTGAACCCGTGATCTCATCGAGTTCCAACTCGGTTACACCCCATATGTCCTCAGACTTTCCGTGCTTTCTGGCTTCTGAACAAGACGCTTCCGATTGATCCCTATCGGGGATTATCCTGGTGCCTTAACCAAAGTACAAACGATCATGCCAGACGCAGTTGTTCGTTTCAATCCCTCTTTTGCCTGGACCGCCCTTTCGGGTTTTCAGTCCACCGGGATACCCCTTTTTGCCCAAGCCGCCTTTTCAGGTTTTCGACTTGCCGGGTGTACATTTTTTCTTTTTATCCCTAATTTTTGCACGAACCTTTTTTCATTTTTCTGGTTCGCCGGGATGCCCTTTTTTGCCTGGACTATTTTATTCTTTTCGTCCAGCGGGTCTCTTATACGAAGTATTTTTTAACTGCGTCCGCATTCACAGGGGATGGAAAATCCTCGCCATCCATGGTCGTTAACAACAAGGCTCCACCAGAGAAAACCTTCTTGACCACGAATGAACCTTCATAATTGGGTGTCCATTTGCCCCTACGATCGTTCTGAGGAGGAAGGATCCTTTTCAGCACCATATCATCTACGTGATACACACGAGGTCGCACCTTTCGGTCAAAAGCACGCTTCATCCGTTGCTGGTACAACTGCCCATGACAGATGGCCGCCAGCCTCTTTTCCTCAATCAGGTTCAACTCCTCATACCGGATTCTTACCCATTCAGCCTCTTGCAATTTCACGTCTATCAGGACTCTCAAAGAGGGAATTTGAACCTCAACAGGTAGCACGGTTTCCATCCTATACGAGTGGGAAAGGCTTTGCCCCAGTATGTACATACCGAGGTACAATACCCAGAATACCAGTTTCGTACTCAGCCACACTGTCGGTGCATTCGACCGTTAGCCAGGCAACAAAAGGAACGTGGGATCCCTTTGGCGTAACCAAAGCAGCACCAACTCCACTTCCATTCATGTTAATGGCCCCATCAGACATCAGAATCCGTTCGGATTCAGGGTCAGGCCCCTCCTCCGGGATCGGTTCTTCACAATCTTTCGATTTGAGAACCTCGATGTCCTCATCAGGGAACTCAAACTTCATCGGTTGATAATCCTCTACGGGTTGCTGGGCAAGGTAATCAGACAATACACTCCCCTTGATTGCTTGCTGAGAGATATACTGAATATCGTATTTAATCAAAATCATTTGCCCTCTCACAACCCGTCCGGTCAATATTGGCTTCTCAATATTGGCTTCCCAAATACATACCTGATCGGATCCATCTTGGAAATCCACAAAGTGGTACGAACCAGCATATACTGTCTCGGTCGGCGAGCAGCCTATGCCAAAGTACAACAAGTTTTCTCGAACAGTGAATGTATTGTTTCACAGTCGGTAAACTCTTTGCTAAGGTAAACTGCATGCTCTTTTCGACCAGACTCGTCATGCTGCCCCAGTACACACCTCATAAACCCCTCAAGGGCTGTCAAGTATAGGGTTTACGGTCTCTCTCCATAGGGAGGCAACAGAATCGGAGGCTCCTGCAACTTATTCTTTTATTTCCCAATGCCCCTGGGCAATCATTATCCACCTGATCGTTTGATCTCTCTTTTTGTCTTCGATTCAGGCATTTCTTGCATTACTTTTTTTTATATATTTTTTTTAGCAGGATCAACCTCGATTCCTCTTATCCGCTCACAATAAGCCCCAACCACTTACCGGACCGCACTCTGATAGTGCACTTATTCGGATTCAACCTCAGTCTGAATTGTCTCCACCGATCGACCAACTTAACCAAATCTACCGAATGCCCCACTTCTGTTTGGGACTTTGCTATCATGTCATCATCATAGCATTTGATTTCATGATGAATCATATCATGAAACAAAGTCACTCTGATACGTGGCACCGACGTTCTGCTTCTCTAGAGGACAGTCTTCTCTCCATGGTAGCTTGTGCACAACGACATCGGCATCCGACCCTGGCATATCCTGATACGACCAGGAGAAAGTATCCACATGCTCTTTCAACAAGGCTACCATTCTTCTCTAGACACTTCCCTCCAAAGCGGCCCTGATTTTCACTTCTTTTCTGACCTCGTCGGTACCTAGATTCACAATCTCAACTTGCTCCTCGTGCGGTTGAATCACCTTCTCCTCTTGTCTCAACAACCTGGCTAATCTTCCAGCGGATCACGATCTTCTTCGCCTTATTCTTCGGCATGATAGATCGGATTGTCGAAGTCATACAAAGGTGTAACCGAATTGTTATCAACGAGATCAGGAGGATTATTTTTTTTGAAGTCGGAACGAGACAAATCAAAAAAGAAAGAAAAATGAAAACAAACATTGCCATTTTTATTTTTTAAACTGCAAAAATAAATGAAAAACAGGGAACACCGCTTTTAATGTGAACAACATCCATTTATTAATGATACAAAATGTTGCAAAATGAAACACATGAGGTGGCCCTTACAATGGACCATTACATTTCGGGCAAAACGTATGGCTTTCATGCAAACAGAATTGAAAACAGAAAATATTACTCTTCATGATGAGTGACAGTGAGGATCTTTGAGGCTCTTCAATTTCCTGGTATGCACGATTTTATCCAACCATCAAACTCGCAGTCACTGTCAGCCTCTTCACCCACCGCACAGACGTGACCTGAATTTTCAGCAATTGCACCCACCATCGCCTGACCATGCACCGGCATGGGATTAGCATTAACATTCAGAGATGGCGCAAAATTGATGGCCTTGGAGTCTACCAAGTCTTGGACAACATGCTTAAAAGCTCTACAACCCTCGATGTTATGCCCTGGCGTACCAGAATGAAATTCACACTTGGCGTTCTCATCATAATTAGGAGGCCTCTGATCTGATCTTACCGGAGCCATCGTCCTTGGCTGAACCAACCCAAGATCCATCAACTTTTTAAACAATAAAGCATATGTCACGGGTGGCCTATCAAATTGACGATCAATCCCCTTTCCTCTCACTTGGTACCCATCTCTCTGTGCTCTCTGTTGGGGTGGCTGACGTTGCTGTTGTACCGATTGATTACCAACAGGAATTGTTACCGCAGCAGTATGCTGGTAGTAACGATCCCTACCGTGTCCCATTTGGGCATACACAGCACTCGATTCACCCTCATTCTTGCGCTGACCATTCCCAAATGGCTTCTTTACTCCAGACGACGGAGCATTTCCCTGGATTTTCCCCATTCTCAGCCAACTTTCAATTCTCTCACCAGCCACTACTATGTCCGAAAAGCCAGTGACGGGACAACCCACCATCCTTTCAGCAAAAACCCCCTGCAGGGTACCCATGAATAGATCAGACATCTCCCGATCCACCAGCGGAGGTTGAACTCTGGCAGCCAACTCCCTCCATCTCTGTGCGTATTCTTTAAACCCTTCATTTGGCTTCTGAGACATACCCTGCAATTGGGTACGGCTAAGAGCCATGTCAACATTGAACTGGTACTGTTTAAAGAATGCATCTCCAAGATCCTGCCAGCTCTTGACATCTGATGATCTCAGCTTGGTATACCATTCAAGAGACCCCCCAGACAGACTGTCTTGGAAGAAGTACATCCAAAGCTTCTGATCCATTGTATAGGCAAATATTTTTCGGACAAAGGCCTGGAGATGGGTTTCCGGGCAAGAACTCCCATTGTACTTGTCAAATGCAGGCGCTTTAAACTTTTGTGGAATCGCAATCCCCTCTACCAGCCCCATGTTCGACATGTTGACAACCCCAGGAGTAGCATGGCTTTCCAGAGCCCTGATCTTCTCTGCCAGTGCCTAAATCTCCTTGTTTGGCGGTTGAACACCATATTGACCAAACTGTTCGTTAAGCATGGAGAATTGATCCGCTTCCTTATCTTCCAGAGCTTCAGAGAAAGGAGGAAACTGATTATCCTTCAAATTATTACCCACAAGATCCGGTCCACCACCTGCAGCGAAACCAAACCCACCACCATTGTTGATAACTACACCAGCAGTAGTTGTCTTCCTTCTGAGATCTCCTCCATCCCTGGAACCACCAAGGCCATGGTTGGAGACCCCCTTTAAATTGACACCACTATTAGCAGCTGAAGCCCGCTCGAGCTTCTCCACTTTATCAGCAAGTGCTTTTTACCCCACGGCAAACCCTTGCATGACATTGATCAGTTCATTCATTTTCTCCTTCAGCTCAAGAAAATCTGCGTTGGGTAGATCCATCAGCCTGGGTGTGTTGCGTCTGGTAAAGTATCTGTGTGGACGGGTTGTGTGCAGGGGAATGATTCGGCGTGCGCGAGCAATGATTCCTGAGTAAACCCAAACATGTTAGAAACTGACACCTGCAAAACAGAAGACATGTTATTATGACTCACGCATGAATGCAATGTCTATCCATATGAGGAACATCCTGTCCTTTGATCCTGGTTTCATCGAGACGGATAATAATTTGACAACAATATTCTGACATCAGGATGTCTCTCAGCTAGAATCTCAATCGAGAATGTACCCTGAGTATGGATAGACATGGGTTATATGCAGATGAATGCAAAATGTGGATGATGCTGATGCATGAATGCAAGAGTCACTGTGCCATCCTCCAAGTCATCTGATCATCAACTGAGTTACGACCTCTGAACTGATCACAACCATCTGAGGTACTGAGCAACCACAAATCCGACTTGGGGTTCCGAAATAAACGGAACTGAAGGATACAACACCATCATCACTGGAGAATCCTCTGAACAGCCCAGGGAATCCTGAAATAAACGGATCCCCACTGATAAATACCACGGACGGAACTCCGGCGTCTCAGAAATAAATCCATAAATCCAACTTATAAATAGGACTCTGATCAACAACTGAACCATTAGTCACCATCAGAACATGCATCTGCAAGAATCAACCCTCCCCTCACAGGTGAATTCTAATCAGGTCATCCTAAGGCGGATAATGGTCTCGACAATCGGGCAAAGATACTCAACGGGTTTGCCCTTTCGGGTGTGCCGTTGCAGCTCTCTTAAGATTGTCTAAACCAAAGATCCGGGAAAGCACAGTCACCGAAGTCAATAGCTCAAAAGAGGTAACCCAACCAGAGTGGAATACTCCACAATGGAAGAGCTCTCTCAGATGAACCTCGTCCGGCTTGTGGTATGTCACGTCGCAACAACATGCCCAACCAACATGTGAGGAACGTGAGACCACACTAATCCTAAGTGTATACTCGGGCCTGGGTTTTAGCCCCACTTAGAACACCCACCCCAAATCAAAGGAACCACCTGTACAGAAGACATCACAATGATAGCATGATGCATGCAAACATTTATGCAAATATATACACAACATAACAATCATAAATGCAATAAATAGAGCAGCACAAGCAACCTAAACTATCCTAGAGAACGCTAGGAGAGACTCGCTTAGGGAAGATGGACCAGCAAGAGGTCAACTTCTATTCCCCAACAGAGTCGCCAGCTGTCGCATCCGCGAAAAACAACCGGCGGGAAAAAATAAAACAAACAGAGCCGCCACCGTGCGTTATTTATCCCAAAGAGGGAAAGGAAACGCTTGAAGTAAACCTGGAAAAGACATGGTCTCGTGACCAAAGAGAGATGGGATCGGGAGTCGGTTATGCGAAGGGAAGGTATTAACACCCCTACGCATCCTTCGTACTCGACGGGATCCACGCTCAAAAGGATAGAAGAAAGGTTGCTAAACACTGCTCAAAAGAATGCACACACACACTGGAATAAGACACAGGTGGAAGAAGAGAGGAAATGGCTCGCTAGGATATCGCATCCTATGCCTACATATCTCATATGGAATGAGAATCAGAGCTACCGTAGTTCGGCTCACGCACGCCAAACAAAACCCACACAGGAAACCGACTGCCAATCGCTGGGCTTACGTCAGACTCCACACAAAACGGCAAACATGGAAACCGAATGCCAATCGCTGGACTTTCATCAGACTCCGAACCAACAAACACACACAGGAAACCAACTGCCAATCGCTGGACTTACGTCAGACTCCACACAAACAAACACCAATAGGATACGGAATGTCAATCGCTGGTCTTACATCCATCTCCTAACACACACAAGAAAGTTAACACACAAACAAGTTAATAGGGAGTCGGGAACTCGAGCCTAATAACTGTCAAGCAAACACACACAAAAAGAAAAAGGGTGAACACACAGACTAGAAGGGAGTCGGGAACTCGGACCTAATAGCTGTCAAGCAAAACACACGGAAAAAAGGAAAAGGGTGCCCGGAGAGACCTCGTACGATCTCCTGCCTACGTACCTCATCTGGTATGAGGATCAGGGCAACGTAGTTCCCCTTAACAGGGGAGAAACTTTCTCCTAACCAGAGACTGGGAAATGACAAACTAGAAGGGAGACTGACTCGAGCCTAATAGTTATCATGCAATCCACAATGGTCCTAGGTTGAGGTTTCTATCTAACTTGCACAGGCAGCAAGCTATCCTAAACAGCACAGGCAAAGCAAACATACACACAATTAGCACACACTATATACAAACAAAGTGGGCTCACACAAGGTTAGGCTGTGAAACACAAGCCAACTGGAATCGGGTGCAGTTAGCTCTTAACCCTAACATTGAGAGTTAGGGTGGAGCAGATGAAATGGGGAGTGAGGGTAAGACCTCACAGCTCTTATCCCTGGCCTGGGAGAGCTTCAGACAAATGAAAGTGGGAGTTCAGAAAGTTGGAACTCTTCTCCACATATGACTGACACAACAAAGATCTTGGGTTAATATCCACAATGCATCAACACATGGTGTGAGCAAAGTGGATGACACACTGAGTAGCAGGAGATGGACTACACATCTCTTTTATCTGCCAATTGCCTTATCAAAGGACTTTTCCTGCTTGGCACAAAAATAAACAAACACAAGCATTGCCTCTTAAGGAGGGCTTTAGACAGGTGCCTGCCCAAGTAACAGGACAGGTCTTCCAGACTACATGAAGTCAGAGAGTTATACCTATGTGGTTAAGCAACCAAGCAAAAGCAAAGTTCAAAGTGAACTTAAGCAACTTATGTACCTGTTGAAGCATCACACAAGTCAGTTCAACTGTACAGACAAACAGATAACATGAATATCAAACAGTCAAACCCAATGAGCAAAGGCACAAGCCAACAAGTCAAACTCAAATGAGTTAACAACCCTACAAAACACACAAGGTTAGTAGTCAAAAGTAAACATCCAAGGCTCAAATGATAGAGCACCAACAACTATGGAACTTGAGTGCTCAACCTGAAATCAAAGCTCAAACATAAGCAACCAACCACTAGGTCAAGGCCTAGGGTCAAAGAGGGAGAAAAAATTCAAAACAGAACGTGAAAATTGACATGAATCAACTTCAATCAATTAAGAATATCATCCAAAAGGTCTCATCTCAATATCATTCACCAAATTCATTTCATGAACCAAACATGGCAAGGTATGCACATTGTAACCACATTGTGACAACAAAATGAACAAATGCACAATAAATAAAAAATGATTCAATTAATCTTGGAAAAATTCATGAGTAAAGAGGACATACAACATGATCATCACACAAAAAATTAGAGCATTTGGATAACATTAGGCATGGTAATCAAATTGCATAAGTCAAGGCAAGCATAATCAAGCACATATGTGACACCAAATGGAACACCAACTTAGCACAAGCCTAAAACAGAAATGAGACATGGTAAAAACCTCAAACCAAAGCCAAAACAACATTCAACATGTCTAGAATTAGTGTGCAAAATTTCACATCCATAGGATAAACCACAAGCATTTCACAATCACATAAAGATCAAGGCATTTCAAAAGTTCACATGTGACCATCTAGAATAAAAAATCTCAATAAAATCAGAAATCAATCCAAAAATTCCACCAAAAATCATGAGCATTTACAACATTCATATCAAGCACCATACCAAAAATCAGAACATTTGGAATTCATTTGGCATGGAAAACAAATTAATCAAGTTGGACATCACAAGGTGTGACACAAATTGTCACACCTCCCTTAGAAAAATCATAAATCAGCAATGGCAATTGATAAAAATGCAAACTCAACACCAAAATGTCCAGCAAGATGTCTAGTCATAACATGTCAAATTTCATAAGCATTGGATAAACAACCATCATTTCACAAATGGAGAAGCAAGGCAAGGTACAAATAGCATACATGTTCACAAACCCTAGGGCAAAATATTTTCCAGCCATGCACAATTTGTGGAAAAATAACCAAAAAAAACTAGACATAAAATGTGATATGATGCAAAAATCCTCATATTTTTTGGAGCATTATTTAATTATTTATGAATTTTTAAAGGTGGAAAAAAAATTAAAAAATGATGTGAGCATATCATGGAAAGGCATGGAGGGAAAAGAAATAAAACAACAAGGCATTTGAAAGTGTACACCGCGTGGAATCGAACCCGGTAGGGTTTCAAACTGAAATTGGCGCGCGCTGCATAGGCTTCCCATATAGCCAATCACAGCGCAGCCCTAGCGTAACCTAAGGGAACGGATTTGCGTGGCCATGCATCAAGAAAACCGTTGCCTTATACCTGAAACTCATCTTCTCCAACAGCCACGCACATGAACAGTAACAGTTCAAGAACATGATGAACAAATTTCTCAGTTTTTGAAATTAAACACAGCAATAGGTAGATCTTGCATTGTACATCAACAATCAACCAACATTTCATCAATAAACACACAAACAAACACGAATCGAAGGGAATAAGTTTCATCACCAAAACTTTAAACGCATGGATCTCACTCAATTATGCACGAAATCGCTCGATTCAAAGTGCAGAATCATCACCATTAAGAGATCTACAAGAATATATCAACAATTTAGAGAATTAAGGAAGTTGAAAAAGTGACCTCTTGAAGTGCAGCTTTGGAATTTGCTTGATTCAGGCTTTGTAATGGCTCCAGTGATGCTCCAGAGTGCTTGTGCAGGTAGTTGGAAGAGAGATTGAGGCTTTATCGCACACGATTCAACCAGAATTTTGCATCACCATTAATGAACTCAAGCTTTGAATGTGCTTCAATACTGCACGAATTCTCTTGGATCTAGCTTCAATCTTGCTCCATGATGCTTCCAGATGATGAATTGATCAAGAAAAGTGCAAAATGTTTGAAGAAATTTGAAGAAATTGTGAGAGAATTTTTTTGGAGTTTTTGGTGATTCTATATCTAAAATTGGGAAATGTGAAAAACAGTTAGAGATTAGGGCTTTATATGCAATGCTAATCATGATTAATTATGCCTTAAACCAAATGCTAATGAAATGGATTAAGTTTGGAGGTGTTTTGACAAATTTTGGTTTTCACCCTTATGCATGGAAATGGCATGTGAACAGTACGAATTTGGATTTAATTTTACTTAAAAACCTGTTTTGGAGCCAATGGTGATGGTAGCATGTTCAAATAATTCACCAATTTTAAATTCCCATTTTCCCTCCAAAAATCAAGTGAATTTTCAAATATTTATGTGAATTTAATGCATGCCATGTAATGCCAAATTTGGAAACTAGAGGTTAAGACAAGAACAATGCAAAAAGAGCCACTTGATTTGGAGTTTTGGTTTGAAAGTTATGCCCCTTTGAAGTTCAATGTTCACTTGGCCAAGTTTTGATCATATCTCCTTAACCACACATGAGAAATTGATGATCTTGGACTTTTTGGAAATGGGAGAGAAAGATATACAACTTTCATGTTCAACAAAATTTCATTTGGAGCTTTCTTGATGATGTAATCTTGAGTTGAAAACCTTTCCATTTTTGGCAATTTCAAATTACAGGTCACTTTCTATTTTTGGAAAGTTTTGTCCTGACTTTATTTTCTTCAAAGTTGATGTTTGAAATGTCAAATGAGACTTGTTTGAACATGAATGAAGTATTTCCACTCACTTCCCACCTCCAAATCCAACAGTTGACTTGTGGTTGACTTTTGCAGTTGATAGATGACCTGGCCATGCACAGATGAATTTGAGCCTCAATCTCTTGATGAAATGGCTCCAAAATGAAACCCTAGCTTATACAAGCTCCATAAAATCACATGATGATCTCCATCTCACTACAGACCCCATCTCCTTGCAGAATCCTGATTGACATAAAGCAACTGATTAGGGTTGACCAGAGGTCAAAACCCTAATCCCAAGGCACATGATCAGGCACAATGAACCTCTTGGTGATGATAAGACCATGATGATGGTGATGTACCATTGCAATCAAGATAATGATCAATCTCCTTGAGGAACCAAGAAACCCTAATTGAAGCACAAACCCTCAGATGGCTAGTGATCAATTCAATAAGACCCTCAGGCTGGTGTAACACCCCGATAATAATATGGTAATTATTTAAATTAAGTTAATAATATATTTATTAATTTAATTAGATAATTGGATTATTATTATTATTATTTTTGGAATTATTGAATTATTTTATTATTGGGATAATAATATAAATTGGAAAATATATAAGTGTGAAATAAAGAAAAAGAGCCCATTTGGGTAAAGAAAAGGTTTTCACGTGAAACAGAGAAGCGATTGAGAAAACGGAGAAAGGGCAAGAGGAAGAGCTAGAGAGCAAGAGTTGGAGAACGGAAAAGCTTGAAGCTCAAAGTTGCCGGATTAACTCAGGTAAGGGGGGTTTATCGTCGTTTAATGGGTATTATGGGTTAGCATGTAATGGGTAGTGATAAACCGTTGAATTGACCCTAATTGGGATTGTCGAATGCTGAAAATTGTGATGAATATGTTGTGTAAAAACTGAAATTGAACCTGTAATTGAGTGTGTTGTAATTCCCCTAACGTATAGCTTTTTACGGAATTGGAATCGGAGGTCCGGAAGTCCTCCAACGGCGGAAAATGCGGAGAATTCTGCATTCTGCTTTGTGTTAGCGCAGGAACTGCTATTTTGTCTGCGTTAACCGGTTAACCCAGGGTGTTAACCGGTTAACACTGTTGCGAATTATGAAATTAGTGCTGTTTTGCCTGCGTTAACCGGTTAACCCAGGGCGTTAACCGGTTAACGCTGATACGTTTTGGGCAGTAAGCATGTTTTGCCTGCGTTAACCGGTTAACCCAGGGCGTTAACCGGTTAACACTGTTGCAGTATGGAAAATTTGTTAATTTAAATGTTGTGTGCCTAATGGGTGGTTGCCTATATCAGTGTGTGATATGGTAGGGATTATTTTCCGCTATTTTGAGCAGTATAGGTATTAGTAGAGTGTGCTAATACGGTGGTTGATTATTTGACATGATATGATGTTTTGATACATGTGTTGATGATGTTGATAGTACGCATAATGTTGTGAATGTACATGGTAAGTATGCAATTGTGAATGGACTGTTGTATGGCTTAGAGTGTGAGCATATGTCCATTGTGGATTTTGTTGTTGATGTTGCATTGCTAGATGATTAGAATGCATATTGTGGCCTTTAGGGTGGTAGCTAATTCCCACGGTGAGGAATTAGTGAGTTAGTCATTTTAGACTGTTGTTGATGTTTGCATGCTAGGTGATTAGCGTGCATAGCATGGCCCATTTGGGGTGGTAGCTAATTCCCATGGTGAGGAATTAGTGAGTGAGTCACTAGGTCTCAAATGAGTGGGACTAGTGGGCTTGGTAGCCGTGCCTGGATTTGGACGGTGAGGTGAACTATATGTTCACAAAGAGTCGGTACCACATGCATGGAGTCTCATTGCATAATTGATATATGGCGTATAATATGAATGGATGTATTCCAGTATTATACACGTGTTGTGTGTTGTGTGTTGTGTTGATGTTGAGTATGATTGAGTGGACATTGCTGTTACTGAATGTGTAATCTGATTTGGGTGATGAAACGTGTTGTTTACTTAGCATTACATGATGTTTTATAATGCTTGTTATATCGATTGAGGAACTCACCCTTACAACTATTTTTCAGGTAACGAGCAATGAGTTGAGTAGAAGCTAATGCTTGGAGTCTAGTGTAGTCTCCTTAGTGGGTCGTGCTCTGATAGATGTAACATCGGGACGGGGTGTTTTAACTCGTTTTAAATGTTTTATTTGTTGGTTATGAACCATTTTACATGTAATGTTTTACATGATTGATGAGATTTCTATCCGTTGCGTCTTATGCAAATGCTTATGTTTTGATTTAATAAAAGAGCATGACCGTTATATTGGTGATTGGTGTGAAGTAACTGTGTGACACCCTTGATTGCATATTACTCTGATTGACATATTGTTATTTTAATTAAATAATTGGGGTATTTTAGAAGGGTGTTACATTAGTGGTATCAGAGCATAGTCGGTCGAGTCGAGTCGTAATTATTCTGTTTCCCTGTACGGGATAGGTGTTGTGTAACCCTATCAGTACTTATTGTTTGGCTTGTTGGGTTTTCAGAATAGAGATGGCTGGAAGAGGTAGAGACGATGCTGCGATTGCTGAGGCTCTGGGTATGCTAGCTGGAGTACTTGGAGGGAATCCGAATGTTGTGGGAATGGGAGCTGCTCGTCAATTGAGTGAGTTCCAGAAGAACAATCCTCCAATGTTCAAGGGAGCATACGATCCAGATGGCGCTCAGAAGTGGTTGAAGGAGATCGAGAGGATCTTCCGAGTAACTGAGTGTGCCGATAACCAGAAGGTCAGGTTCGGTACGCATATGCTGTCAGAGGAAGCAGATGATTGGTGGGTTGCTACCTGCACTGAGTTGGAATCTGCTGGAAATGCTGAGATCACTTGGGCTGTGTTCAGAGAGAGATTCCTGAGGAAGTACTTTCCAGAGGATGTAAGAGGAAAGAAAGAGATAGAGTTCTTGGAATTGAAGCAGGGCAATCGGTCGGTTACTGAGTATGCTGCTAAGTTCACAGAGCTGTCGAAGTATTACATTCCCTATAGTGAGGCTGCTGGAGAATTTTCGAAATGTGTGAAGTTTGAGAACGGGTTGCGTCCCGAGATCAAACAGGCTATTGGATATCAGCGGATCAGAGTGTTTTCTGACTTGGTTGACTGTTGCAGGATTTTTGAACAGGATTCCAAAGCCAGAGCAGAGAGCTATCAGCAAAGGGTTGATAGAAGAGGCAAGAATCAGAATGATCGTGGAAAACCGTATGCAGCTGGCAAAGGTTTCCAGAGGCAGAGTGGGATGAAGAGGCCTAGTGGGGGAGACTCCAGTGCCCCTGCTAAGTGTTACAGATGTGGTCAGGCTGGACATCGTATCCATGAGTGTACCAGTAATGAGAAGAAGTGCTTTAAGTGTGGAAAAGGTGGTCACTTGGCTGCAGAGTGCCGGTTGAAGACTGTGACTTGCTTCAACTGTGGAGAGGTGGGTCATATCAGTCCACAGTGTCCTAAGCCGAAGAGAGAGAACCAGTCGGGAGGCAAGGTCTTTGCCTTATCGGGTTCTGAGACTTCTGCAGATAATCGTTTGATCCGAGGTACGTGTTATATTAATGGCTTTCCTCTTGTAGCTATTATTGACACCGGTGCTACTCATTCCTTTATATCTTTGGATTGTGCTGTGAAACTTAAGTTAGAAATATCTGAGATGCATGGTAGTATGGTGATTGATACTCCTGCAAAGGGTTCAGTGACTACTACTTCAGTTTGTTTGAATTGTCCTTTGAGTATTTTTGGTAGAGACTTTGGAATGGACCTTGTGTGTCTTCCACTAGTACAGATTGATGTTATTCTGGGTATGAACTGGTTGGTGTGTAACCGAGTTTATATCAACTGTTTTGATAAGACTGTGATTTTTCCTAAGATTGAGGAAGGAAAGAGTTTGTTTCTATCTGCAAGGCAGGTGAATGAGGAAGTAGCAGATGGGGCAGAGTTGTTTATGCTGTTAGCGACTTTGGAAGCTAAAGATAAACTGGTGATTGGTAATCTAGCCGTGGTATGTGATTTTCCTGATGTGTTTCCTGAAGAAGTGAGTGAATTGCCACCAGAGCGTGAAGTTGAGTTCTCGATTGATTTGGTACCTGGTACTAGACCGATATCGATGGCTCCGTACCGTATGTCTGCTGTTGAGTTAACTGAATTGAAGAGTCAGTTGGAAGATCTGTTGGATAAGAAATTTATTCGTCCGAGTGTGTCACCGTGGGGTGCACCAGTGTTATTGGTTAAGAAGAAAGAAGGTACTATGAGGTTGTGTGTGGACTACAGGCAACTGAATAAAGTGACGATCAAGAATCGGTATCCTTTGCCGAGGATTGATGATTTGATGGATCAATTGGTTGGTGCGAGTGTGTTCAGCAAGATAGATTTGAGATCTGGGTATCATCAGATACGTGTGAAAACTGAGGATATTCAGAAGACTGCTTTCAGAACAAGGTATGGACATTATGAGTATTCTGTAATGCCTTTTGGTGTGACTAATGCGCCTGGAGTATTTATGGAGTATATGAATAGGATTTTCCATCCGTATCTAGACCAGTTTGTTGTGGTGTTTATTGATGACATTTTGGTGTATTCGAAATCTGAAGAAGAGCATGCTGAGCATTTGAGAGTGGTTTTAGAAGTTCTCCGAGAAAAGAAGTTATTTGCTAAACTGTCTAAGTGTGAATTTTAGTTAGAGGAGGTTAGTTTTCTGGGCCATGTGATTTCAAGAGGTGGTGTTGCTGTTGATCCTTCTAAGATAGAAGCGGTGTCTAAGTGGGAAGCTCCGAAGTCTGTTGCTGAGATTCGAAGTTTTCTTGGCTTGGCTGGTTATTATAGGAAGTTCATTGAAGGATTTTCTAAGTTGGCGTTACCGTTGACGATGTTGACTAGAAAGGGGCAAGCGTTTGTTTGGGATTTAAAATGTGAAGAAGGTTTCCAAGAGTTAAAGAGAAGGTTGACTACTGCTCCTATTCTGATATTACCGAGTCCGTCGGAATCATTTGAAGTTTACTGTGATGCTTCATTGTTGGGTTTGGGTGGTGTGTTGATGCAGAATAAGCAGGTTATAGCTTATGCTTCGAGACAACTGAGGGTTCATGAGAGGAACTATCCGACACACGATTTAGAGTTGGCAGCTGTGGTATTTGTTCTGAAGTTATGGAGGCATTATTTGTATGGATCAAGATTTGAGGTTTTCAGTGACCATAAGAGTTTAAAGTATTTGTTTGATCAGAAAGAGCTGAATATGAGACAGAGGAGATGGTTAGAATTTCTGAAGGATTATGACTTTGGTTTGAATTACCATCCGGGTAAAGCAAACGTAGTAGCTGATGCATTGAGTCGGAAATCATTGCATATGTCTATGTTAATGGTTAAGGAACTGGATTTAATTGAGCAGTTTAGAGACTTGAGTTTGGTGTGTGAGAGTACTCACAATAGTGTTAAATTGGGAATGTTGAAATTAACGAGTGGTATTCTGGATGAGATTAGAGAGGGTCAGAAATCCGATATGCTTTTGGTTGATAAGTTGACTTTAGTGAATCAAGGTCAAGGTGGTGAATTCAGAGTTGATGAGAATGGTGTTTTGAAATTTGGTAATCGGGTGTGTATTCCGGACGTTACCGAACTTAAGAAGAGTATTCTAGAGGAAGGACATCGTAGTGGCCTGAGTATTCATCCTGGAGCTACGAAGATGTATCATGATTTGAAAAAGTTATTTTGGTGGCCGGGAATGAAAAGAGAAATTGCGAGTTTTGTTTATTCCTGTTTGACTTGTCAGAAGTCGAAGATTGAGCATCAGAAGCCGTCTGGGCTAATGCAACCGTTGACTATTCCAGAGTGGAAGTGGGATAGTATCAGTATGGATTTTGTGTCTGGTTTGCCGAGGACAAATAAGAATTCTGAAGCTATTTGGGTGATTGTGGATAGATTGACGAAGTCGGCTCATTTCATTCCGATCAGAATGGATTATCCGTTAGAGAGATTAGCCGAGTTGTATATTGAGAAGATTGTAAGTTTGCATGGTATTCCGTCTAGTATTGTTTCGGACAGAGATCCTAGATTTACATCGAAGTTCTGGGAAGGTTTGCAGAGGGCTTTGGGAACTAAGCTGAGATTGAGTTCTGCATATCATCCGCAGACTGATGGTCAGACTGAGAGGACGATTCAGTCACTAGAGGATCTTTTGAGAGCTTGTGTTTTGGAAAAGGGAGGTGCTTGGGATTGTTATTTACCTTTGATTGAGTTTACCTACAACAATAGTTTTCATTCGAGCATTGGTATGGCACCGTTTGAAGCTTTGTATGGTAGGAGATGTCGGACACCTTTATGTTGGTATGAGTCCGGTGAGAGTGCTGTGGTTGGACCGGAGATTGTTCAACAGACTACGGAAAAGATTAAGATGATTCAGGAGAAGATGAGAATTGCTCAGAGTCGTCAGAAGAGTTATCACGACAAGAGGAGGAAGTCACTTGAGTTCCAAGAGGGAGATCATGTGTTTCTTCGTGTTACTCCGATAACTGGTGTTGGTCGAGCTTTGAAGTCAAAGAAGTTGACACCTCGATTTATTGGTCCGTATCAGATTTTGGAGAAGATAGGGGAGGTAGCCTATCGTATCGCTTTACCGCCGTCGCTTGCGAATTTGCATGAGGTTTTTCATGTGTCTCAGTTGAGGAGGTACATTCATGATCCGTCGCATGTAGTCCAAGTAGATGATGTACAGGTGAGAGATAACCTGACTGTTGAAACATCGCCTATGAGGATCGAGGATCGAGAATTGAAGCAGTTGCGGGGTAAAGAGATTGCCTTGGTGAAGGTAGCTTGGGGAGGACCAGCAGGTGGCAATGTGACTTGGGAACTGGAGAGTCAGATGAAGGAGTCGTATCCTGAGTTATTCGATTGAGGTATGTTTTCGAGGACGAAAACTCTTTTAGTGGGGGAGAGTTGTAACACCCCGATAATAATATGGTAATTATTTAAATTAAGTTAATAATATATTTATTAATTTAATTAGATAATTGGATTATTATTATTATTATTTTTGGAATTATTGAATTATTTTATTATTGGGATAATAATATAAATTGGAAAATATATAAGTGTGAAATAAAGAAAAAGAGCCCATTTGGGTAAAGAAAAGGTTTTCACGTGAAACAGAGAAGCGATTGAGAAAACGGAGAAAGGGCAAGAGGAAGAGCTAGAGAGCAAGAGTTGGAGAACGGAAAAGCTTGAAGCTCAAAGTTGCCGGATTAACTCAGGTAAGGGGGGTTTATCGTCGTTTAATGGGTATTATGGGTTAGCATGTAATGGGTAGTGATAAACCGTTGAATTGACCCTAATTGGGATTGTCGAATGCTGAAAATTGTGATGAATATGTTGTGTAAAAACTGAAATTGAACCTGTAATTGAGTGTGTTGTAATTCCCCTAACGTATAGCTTTTTACGGAATTGGAATCGGAGGTCCGGAAGTCCTCCAACGGCGGAAAATGCGGAGAATTCTGCATTCTGCTTTGTGTTAGCGCAGGAACTGCTGTTTTGTCTGCGTTAACCGGTTAACCCAGGGTGTTAACCGGTTAACACTGTTGCGAATTATGAAATTAGTGCTGTTTTGCCTGCGTTAACCGGTTAACCCAGGGCGTTAACCGGTTAACGCTGATACGTTTTGGGCAGTAAGCATGTTTTGCCTGCGTTAACCGGTTAACCCAGGGCGTTAACCGGTTAACACTGTTGCAGTATGGAAAAATTGTTAATTTAAATGTTGTGTGCCTAATGGGTGGTTGCCTATATCAGTGTGTGATATGGTAGGGATTATTTTCCGCTATTTTGAGCAGTATAGGTATTAGTAGAGTGTGCTAATACGGTGGTTGATTATTTGACATGATATGATGTTTTGATACATGTGTTGATGATGTTGATAGTACGCATAATGTTGTGAATGTACATGGTAAGTATGCAATTGTGAATGGACTGTTGTATGGCTTAGAGTGTGAGCATATGTCCATTGTGGATTTTGTTGTTGATGTTGCATTGCTAGATGATTAGAATGCATATTGTGGCCTTTAGGGTGGTAGCTAATTCCCACGGTGAGGAATTAGTGAGTTAGTCATTTTAGACTGTTGTTGATGTTTGCATGCTAGGTGATTAGCGTGCATAGCATGGCCCATTTGGGGTGGTAGCTAATTCCCATGGTGAGGAATTAGTGAGTGAGTCACTAGGTCTCAAATGAGTGGGACTAGTGGGCTTGGTAGCCGTGCCTGGATTTGGACGGTGAGGTGAACTATATGTTCACAAAGAGTCGGTACCACATGCATGGAGTCTCATTGCATAATTGATATATGGCGTATAATATGAATGGATGTATTCCAGTATTATACACGTGTTGTGTGTTGTGTGTTGTGTTGATGTTGAGTATGATTGAGTGGACATTGCTGTTACTGAATGTGTAATCTGATTTGGGTGATGAAACGTGTTGTTTACTTAGCATTACATGATGTTTTATAATGCTTGTTATATCGATTGAGGAACTCACCCTTACAACTATTTTTCAGGTAACGAGCAATGAGTTGAGTAGAAGCTAATGCTTGGAGTCTAGTGTAGTCTCCTTAGTGGGTCGTGCTCTGATAGATGTAACATCGGGACGGGGTGTTTTAACTCGTTTTAAATGTTTTATTTGTTGGTTATGAACCATTTTACATGTAATGTTTTACATGATTGATGAGATTTCTATCCGTTGCGTCTTATGCAAATGCTTATGTTTTGATTTAATAAAAGAGCATGACCGTTATATTGGTGATTGGTGTGAAGTAACTGTGTGACACCCTTGATTGCATATTACTCTGATTGACATATTGTTATTTTAATTAAATAATCGGGGTATTTTAGAAGGGTGTTACAGCTGGCATCTCTTAACCTCTCCATCTTCTGAGAAAGACCTAGGAGGATGACTTGCTTATTGTTTCCACATGATATGCAAAGATGCAATGACTAATATCCTACAAGATGAAATGCAATATGCTAAGCTAGTCCCAAGAGAGGAGGGCAAATTTTGAGGTGTTACAGCTGCCCCTATTCAATCCACTATGAACCTGTCGATATGAACAGCCTCGACTTTTAGATGATCAGGGTGAAGAGTGATTGAATACCAAGAACAGACGAACAATTTGCACTCTGATGGGAAAATAAATAACAATGCCTGCCAGAATCGGCGAAGAAGCGATCTCGCAAAAAGAATCCGTCTGGTACGGAGAAAAGTCGGCCTGAATACCGAGCAGAAACGTGGGCCCGGATACCAAAATAAATGGTAACACAGGAATAACCATGGCCTGAACACCGCATCCGCTGGGGATTATTATTTTTTACTTTTTCTTGAACCCCAGAACTTTCTGATTGATACTCTTTTTTTTTGCTTTTCTTGAACCCCGAACAAATATTTCCTTTCGCGCAGATGATCCTCGATCACCGCATTTGAACCCCGACACCTTCATAGTAGTCTTGTTTGCCAAACAATGAACCCCGCTCTCCAATTGAACCCCAGTCGCCTGACGATAACTCGCGATCGCCATTGTGAACCCCGTTCTCCAGAAAACACCTTGTGTCTCCCTTTCTCCATTTGAACCCCGTTCTCCAGAAAATGCCGCAACACTTCCCTTTCTCCATTTGAACCCCGTTCTCCCTTTTCTTGTGATAATTCCGCTGGCAACGCCGGAAATAACACCAAAACACCACTCTGATGGCGACATATCAGAGGACATTCGACCAGACATTTACTGATGACCGGGAAGGAACTCGACGTTTACTGACATCGAACAATGATGTTTACTGACACCAAAGAAAATTCGACCAGACATTGACCAATGACTGGGAGGGAACTCAACGTTTACTGACATCGAACAATGATGTTTACTGACACCAACGAAAACTCGACCAGACATTGACCAATGACTGGGAGGGAACTCAACATTTACTGACATCGAACAATGATGTTTACTGACACCAAAGAAAACTCGACCAGACATTGACCAATGACTGGGAGGGAACTCAACGTTTACTGACATCGAACAATGATGTTTACTGACACCAAAGAAAACTCGACCAGACATTGACCAATGACTGGGAGGGAACTCGACGTTTACTGACATCGAACAATGATGTTTACTGACACCAAAGAAAGGATACTTGACCAGACATTTACTGATGACTGGGAGGGAACTCGACGTTTACTGACATCGAACAATGATGCTAAGCTAGTCCCAAGAGAGGAGGGCAAATTTTGAGGTGTTACAGTACTCTTTGAAGGTTTCCTTGTCCTTCTGGGACATGGCTCTCAATTGGTCCCTATCAGGATCCATATCCACATTATACTTGTATTGCTTGACGAAAGTTTCGCCAAGGTCATTGAAGGATCGAATGTTCGCGTTGTCCAAGCCCATATACCATCTCAGGGTAGCACCAGACAAACTGTCCTGGAAATAGTGAATGAGAAGTTGATCGTTGTCGGTCTGAGTCAACATCTTCCTGGCATACATGACCAGGTGGCTAAGAGGGCAAGTATTTCCCTTGTACTTTTCAAAGTCAGGCACTTTGAATTTTACAGGGATTTTGACGTTTGGGACTAAGCAGAGTTCAGCAGCAAACTTGCCAAAGAGGTCCTTTCCTCTGAGAGTTTTCAATTTCTTGCGGAGCTCAAGAAACTGATCGTTCATAGCATCCATATTTTCATAGACATCTGGGCGCTCAGATGGCTCATAGTGGTAGATAGTGTCGTCTACTCTGGGCATAGTATGCATGACAGGAGGTGGAACGGCGAGGACCATGCTAGATGCCGGCAGAGAAGCAAATGTGGGCGCAAGACCCTCAGGAACAAAGTTGGGAGGCATCCCTCAAGGAAACCCGGCTGGCATAGCTGTTGGTGCAAAGTGGGCGCTGGCCGCAGGCACTGTTGAAGAGGCAATCTCAGAGATGACTGCCCTCTGGGGAAGAGTTAAAGGCGTCGGAGACGACTCGCTCTGGGCGGCCATGAAAGACTCCATCAGGGCAGTCAATCTGGCCACTTCCTCCTTAAGTTCACGGTTCTCTTGTTCCAAATGATCCATCAGTCTTGAAGCGTTGGCTCGGGTGTAGTACCGGTGAGTCAGCTTGTCTTCAAAATAAATGAAGAACACAGAGTTAGACCATAGAACAAGAAGCCTGGAGCAAAACCTGCTTATGCACATGATGCATGCAATGCTTGTGCATATGATTTATTTTTATTTATCAAAGGAACTTTAGAGTCCTATTTGCAAATATTTGAAAAATATTAATTATTTAGACATATGTGGAAATATCATATCAATAATATCTGGAAAATATTTTTACACCAAAGAAGTACAGTCTTGGTAACCAAATACAATACAAGAGAGAAGGAAAGTAAACATCCTATAGAACCCTAGAAGCAATCATCTAAAGCTCTGGAGACCGGAAGATAAGCTGCACGAAGCCTCTTCACCTCCCTCTCATAGGCTGCCTCCATATCTGCCTTCTCTTTGGCGAGTCGATCATACTTCCTCTTCCAAAACTTGGAAGATTGAGGAAGAAGAGAAGTCAATGCATCATCAGGCTCATCAATAACCTGGTGCTCAAGGAACTCTATCAAAGCATCCTTCTCTCTAATCTGCTGAAGCAACTCCTCTCGTTCACGGATCCAGGCACGTGAACGATCTTCGTCTCTCAACTCCTTTACTCCTTGGTCGGGGAGGGTTGAACGCTCAGCCACAACCAAAGGTGTAGGTATTGGATACTCATAAGGCATAAGGTACTCGGAAGCTCTCCTCCTAACCCAAGAGGTATAGGGTTCCAAAGCAATACAGTTCTTTGGACCAAGCTCTTTCCTTCCCTTCCTATGGATCTTGCGCCAAGCGCGAACCATCCTACCCTTCAAGCCTTGGGGATCTTTACCCTCCTAGAAGAATACAAATTATAATAGAATGTTATTAGGTTTATCCTTTAGGGGGAACCCAAGCTGACGACGTGCCAAAATAGGGTTGTAGTTAATCCCACCACATGTACCAAGAAGAGGCACATTGGAGAATTCACCATAAGAGTCGATAATATGCACACCATCATATACATGGTTGTACCAAAAGATATCATCATTGGTGAGAGACATAAGTCTCGTGGACCATCATAGACATCCTTTGTTCTCCTTGAAGGCGACCGTCTGCGGCAAGTGCGAAATAAACCACTTGTACAGCAGTGGCAAACAGCACACAATGGTACCACCACCCTTTGCATTCCTCATATCCAAAGAGAAGTAAGTGTCACCCAACAGAGTCGGAACGAGATTAAGAGTAGAGAAGATCCTAATAACGTTCACATCCACAAATTTGTCGATGTTGGGGAATAACACTAGCTCATAGATGAGAAGTACAAATATGGCTTTAAAGGAGTCCTCACTCATGGCCTTCCCATACATAGTAGCTTGAGCGATGAGGAACTCATAAGAGAGACCTTGAATTCCACCTTTGGTAGTCATATGAGCACCAACCAGAGATTCATCTATATGTAACATATCAACTATCTCTTGAGAAGTAGGAATTCTCTCTAAGCCACTGAACGACAACTGGTCTAGGATAGGTATACCCACAAAATAGGCATACTTCTCAAGCGTGTGCAAAAGCTGGAAATCCAGAAATGTGAAACAACGGTACAAGGGATCATAGAACTGCACCAATACACTAATCAATCCTTCATCCATTTGAGTAGTCAAAATAGATAGAAGCTTCCCATAACGAGCCTTGAAACCCAAGGGATCTAGTACATAGGATGTCAAATTCCTTAGCTCTTTCAAGTCAGGTTGTCTGAAACTGTACTTTTTCGTATTCCTTTTTTGTCTTTCCATGTCTGAAAATTTGCAAATAGACCTCTTAAGTTCCTTGAAAATTTTCTCATTATTGATGATATGGATGCAAATGGGTGCATGAATGCATGGATGCAACAATCACACTCAAGGATCAAGCAAAACACACCATACAAAGGTCATGGGATGGATCATGTCATCCTTAATATCAATCATCCATTTTGGTGGATTATGGTTTACACCTTATCAACACCCAAGTTCCATTGATATTGAGGATACAAGAACGGATCAACCATGAATCAAGGGTTTGTTGCAAGTCACGAGCATGAAGTCTTGTTTAAGAACCACCCAAAGGGAGTGTACTAGGGTTTAAACCTGCCAAGCATGTTCTACAAGGGGTTCCCATAGTCATCATCCCATCTTTCGGATATTATCGGATAAACGACTACTCGTATTCCAAAAATATTCTCAAGAGAGACTCTTATGAGTGTAGTATCGCGTAACAATCGTATCAAATCTTACACTTGAACGACCTTCGCACTACGTCCTAAAAATAAGCCAAGATGGGCTTGGTAAACTAAGGTCCTTGGCTTCTAAGGTCTATATTGGAAAGAGTAATGTCTAACCACGATTACTCGTGTGACATTATTGATCCCAACATGACCTCCACCAAGTGAATGGGCTTGCAAGTCAACTTGCTAAGGAATAACTCCACACAAGTCAACAAGACTATGCCATTCTCCTATCCTAAGTGCACTCGAGTTCGGGTATAGAACTCATCTCACAAAGATCACCAAGCACACAAGGAATTAATATTCAAGCAATTCAATCATTACATACAATACAGTAATCCCAAATCGCACAAAAATATGTAACAAAATAATATACAATACAATACAACACAAAATGTGAAAAGTAGGCAAAACCCACTAGCCTGTTTGTGGCCATCTCCCCAGCAGAGTCGCCACTTTTCTGTAGCGGGGTATTCGTTACCATTAGACATATTGACTAAATCCAAGGTAAACCATACAAGTCGAGTCGCCACCGCACTTCTATTTATCCAAAGGAATGGTTAGAAAGTGAACAAAAACCTAAAAGTTTTATCGAATAAAAAACTAGTAAAAATGTCAAAGATCGGGGTAAGGGGGTTGGTTATGCAATGGGAATGTTTTAAGCACCCAAAACATCCTAGGTACTCCTAGGGAGCCTTTTTCACACTTGTTGTAAGGTTGGTATTTTGTGAAAAAAAAATTGTGCAAGCATGATTGAAGAGATGAGAAAAGAATATACAAGTTATTTACAATTTGTGTTTGAATGGATAAACCCATTGCCTACGTACCATCTTAAGAAAGATTAGGATCAAAACCTCGTAGTTCGGGGTAAAAATCTCAAAACAAGTTGGTGAATTGATTGGGTCCAAAAGCCTTAAGGTCTCTTGTTATCCAAGGGAGAAAACTCAACCTAAAAACCACAAATCCACCATGTGAGGATAGCTTCAACATGCTAGTGAGGGATTAACTCTGTAATAAGCATGGAAGACTCATTGTCCATCACTAAGGATATAGGTGAGTATTACATCTACCTAAAGGATAACTCAAACCTAATAGTTAAAGGTTATGAAAAGTTTTTGATAAGAAGTGGCCATTGAAACCACAAAAAGTATTTGAATGAGTTATATTTACCAATGAAAAGTATTTACAAAATATGGTCAAAGTTGACTTAAAGATTCAATTCAAAATAAGTGTTATGAAAAGAAATTTTGAAAATCAAAAGCATAATGCTTAGGTTTCTAATGTTTGAAAACAAATGTTAAATGTTTGCACAAAAGTTTTGGCTTGGGTTAGAGTGGAGGGAAGAAGAAGAATGGCTAAAGTCCTAATCATACAAGAGATGAAGGATAAGAAATAAGACTACAAATGGAGTTCCTCTCTTGAGATCATATTGATGATCCAAGTAGCTCATATCCTTTGGAATATACAAGCAAAATAAGTGTAAGCTCCAGCAATCAAATTAATCAAGCAAGCTCTTAGAAGATCCCCAATGGCTCTTGTATCTTTCACTTTGGATGAACATGGCAATGGTTCTTCAATTTTGGCTCAAATAGGACTTATGTAGAAGTCAAGAAACAAATAAAATATTTTTGGTATTTTTCAAAATTAAAATAAAACTTGAATTAAAATAATAAAGAAAGGTCAAACTTCAAATTCACTTCAAATCAACTTTGAAAAATCCAAGTGAATTATCCCAAGTCCAACAAGTTCAAACAAAGTTTGACAAATAATTTCAACATTTTTAGAAGTCAGAAACTATTTTTAATCAATTAAAATGCATAAAAAATAACCTAATTGAATTAAAATCTCAAATAAATCTCAAATCAATTAATAAATTGATGAGAATATTTTTCATAGATCTATCATCATTCAAAGAGGTTGGAAAAATATTTTTGTATTTTTTGGATATCAAAAACTATTTTAAATGAATTAAAAAATAAGCAGAAAAGAGAAAATTCTTAAAAAATATCAAATGATAAAATAAAAAATATTAAAAATCATTTTTAGAAACTAGACATTAAAAGAAAAAAAATGCAATTGGTCTCGCATTTTTTGGACCAATAATGAAGGAGATATGAATTTTTAAAATGAAATGGAATTAAAAGAAATAAAAAAAATTAAAATCAGAATTTAAAATAAGTGAAAAAGCATGGACCGTCTGATCTGAGCTCATTAATTGAGCTGGCAAATCATGAGGCTCACACACGCGCGCCTGCCATGTTCCTTGGTCAATGCATCACATGTAGCATTATTATAAGTCATAACATGGAATAGACGAGATTCAATCTGGAAAATAAAATGGATGGTTCAGATTCATTCTGGAGATTGGACGGTGACCAGCGCCACCGTCTTCTCCGGCCAGCTTCGGCGAGGCTCAAAATTTACAGAGAAATAAATGTTAACCAAATGCCACGATCTTGGTACCAATCGAAAGCTGGGGTGATGTACATCACCTCTGTACCAACCAAATCCACTCTAGGTTTCTACATTAAGAGAAATCAGAGATGAAATTTCTGTGGTGTTCAAATGAATTTAATGGAGTTTAAAAATTTAAAGCTCAAATCAACTGCCTCTATGAAGAGGACTTCAGATCACACAACAATAATAAGAAACAAGCATAATATGAGCTGATTCAAAGAAAACAAAGTTTGAAGTGAACCTCTGATTTACAGAGCTTGGAGACACAATTTCTTGCTATGGATGCTTGCAGTACACTCTATGAATCAAGGTGATGAGGTTTAGGAACTTTTAGATCTAAGAAAACAATCGATGCAATTGAATTATAGATCTTAAAATTGAGAGAAAAATTAGTGAGTTCCTTTGGAGTGAGGGTGAGGATTCAATTACATAGCATTTAGGGCGCCTTCAGGTTGCTGAAATGAGAGGCATGGGCAATGTATTTATAGCCAAAGCAAGCTGATATGCATGAACAACTCATTGCATGAATGGAAAGGGCCTCCGTGCATGGGCCTGTACAAGCGCATGGAGGGCCTAATTCCACTTAGATTAGGCAGCTGATCAATAATAGATGCAAATTGGACATGCAGATTATGTAGTAATGGCTCATGCAACGGAAATTTTATTGATTTTCAAAAATGCACTAATGTGTTCAAGTCTTCGAAAATGCCATGTCCAAACTTGAAACACAACCTCATGACTAATGGTTGGAAAGCTTTTTGCATGATGATCATTTGTTATGTTGATCAAAACTCCATTTGAAACTTAGAAATTGATGAAAAGTGGACATGAAGTGTAGGGTGCAAAACATGTACACGTGGGATTTTCAAAAATGGCCAAAGTTCAAGCCCTTCTGTTTCAATGATGCAAGCTCCAAATGACAAAACTTCAACATAAAAGTTATATATCTTTTCAATAAAATCAATTTGGACTTAAATTTTGCATCATTTTCATTTTTGATGCAAAAGTTATGGGTACTTGAAGTTGGACCTTTTCACATTTCAATGCTTTTGGTCCAAAGTGACCTATAATGTTTTGCATTATCACATGTATTTCTTTTAGGATTTTGAAATTTTGCTCAACATAACATTTGAAATAGACATCTTAATATTTCCAATTCATTTTATCCCACATAAAAATAATGAAAAATTAAGGAGTTATGTCCTTGGGAAGTTGACCCAAAATTAGGGTTTCAGTCAAAATGACCTATAATGTTTTGAAATGGATGATGACCTTCCAAGATTCAAATAAATTTTTTATGAACATGAAAGTTGTTCATATGGTTCTTAAGAACAATTTTTCTCTTGGGGTCATCTCCATTTTACAAACACATCAAAAGTTAGGTCTCAGTGTATTTCAAAATGGTCAGATGAATTGACTGATCAACTTCTCAAGTCCAAACCTCATATCTTGATGAATTGATGATTGAGGATACTCAAATAAGTTCAAATATGCATTAAATGATGAATGAAATAACTTCCCTTGATTGTATTTGACCAAAGGTTGAGGTTGCTTCATGATCAAGGCACAGTTGATACATAGATGAATTAGGGTTTCCTTGGGAAACAAACCTCAAACCCTTTGCTTTGATCAAAATGGTGAATTGAGACACTTGGGAGGAATATTTGATGGATGAGAGCTTTGGGAACCATTTCCATGCTTGCTTTCATCTTCAATTGGCCCTATCAATGCACATAGGATCTCCTAGAAGCTTTGGACCTTGTGACTGCTCAAGCTACACACAAGAAATGTTAGTGACATATTTTTGTGCTTTTGGTTAGTAAATAAAATGAGAAAAACAATAATATACAATTCAAGCATGCTTGGTGATCTCAAACCAACTCTCAAGAGATCCCACCCAAAGGTAAGGAGCCAAGATGCTATGATCCTTGAGGCAAGATGCAAATGCAATGTTATGATGCCATGAGGGATCTTAGGGTCAAAATTGGGGTCTTACAGATGCCCCTATTTAAGGTCATCCTAGCAGGAGAAGTGAAGGTTAAAATCTTCGTCTCGACGAGGTAGAATGGGCTTAAATAATAACAAAGAGACAAATTTTGGTCCCTAAGAGACCTCATGATGCAAATGTATGTATGCAAAAGGTAATACTCCGTGGAGACATGTGTCCACAAAGAGAAAAGAAATCAGGAGAAACTGACAATCCATATGAGTAGTGCACTCAATGGAATAAAGACTCTGGGGACTCTAATGGGGATATGAAAGGGAATAAAATGCGTGAGCAGGTCACGACTTAAGACTTGCTGAGAGACACGAGGGGAATTCCATGAAAATAAATCAATGGAAAGACTCGAGCTGACTCAAAGATGCATGTATTGGGGAATGTGCCAATACAATAAAACTATCCATAAAGGATACTTCGGATGAGAATCCGGACACGGATGGGGAAAATCCACCAAGGGACTTCACTAGGAAATGTTCGAACAAGACTCATCTGGGGAAACAACAGGATGAGGTATTATCGGTTACTAGGTAATAAGCTCAAGGAGACATGTGATCAAAACACCGGTATAAGGGTGAGAGAACAACATGCTCGGGGAGAATGAATATCTAAGACCGGTATGAGGGTAAGAGATATCAAACATCCAAAATCATCTGAGGAAGACCTAAAAAGGTATGTTTCAACTCAGGAAATCTGACTCCACAGGGGACAAAAAGTCATAATAGGGAGCAGAAGGGAAGGAACACCAGGGATACCGGTTACTGGGCATATAATAGGTGACCAACCAAAGCGTGAATTGGGGAATATTTACAAGACACTCATCATCTGAAAGGAGGGCTAAAAAGAAAACTCAATTTATAGGATGGACATTCGACTCCGCAAAAAGGGAATACGAATCTTACTCGACTGGGGAAGAACAAAAGACTTCGACTGAAGAGCGCATGAGATATATTATCTATTACTGTCAGAACATAGATAATATAATCGTATGGAAGATTATCCACAACCGGTACTGGGTTAATAAAGGATGAATCGACGGAAAGGAAAGGACATCAGGATACCGAATACTAGGTATAAATTGATGACCAATCAAAGGGAGAAACAATTATTACCAACCAAGGGTAAATGAAAGATGACTCGCTGGGGATATATTGACAAAGGCAATGATCCGGGAGATATATCTTCAGTTACTGGGATATATACTCAAAAAGTGAAGGAATATAAATACCGAATATTGGATAAAGATAACCAACAAGGAGGGGATTACATCTACCAGATACTAGGTAGAAAACCACAGAAGAGTAACCGCCATCGGTTAGGATGAACAAAATAAGTTTAACTCTGTGAGGGGATAAAATGGGGTTTACAACTACCGGTATGAGGGTAGAAAACCACAGAAATAGGACTTACAACTACCGGTTACTGGGTAGAAGGCCACATGTAGATGTTTTTGATTGGCTGCATTTTGTGTTAAAACACTTACTGTACTTAGATGTCTTTACGGATGTCATGACATGCTTAAGTAGTACGCTGCAGGATTAGCTAATACAGGTTTCACTGGATGTCAAACTGAATGTTATGACATTCATTCCAGACAGCAGATGCTAAAGTATAGGCTAGTTACCTTTTTTGTTATGTTTCAGTATTTATCTCAGGCTGATTTTCAGGAAACTAACAGCTGTGCTAAAATTAAGAGACCTAGCATATAACCTATTTTCTGGATGTCAAACTGAATGTTATGACATTCATCCCTGACAGCAGATGCTAAAGTATAGGCTAGTTAGTTTTTCTGTTATGTTTCAGTATTTATCTCAGGCTGTTTTTCAGGAAACTAACAGCTGAGCTAAAATTAAGAGACCTAACATTTAGCCTATTTGTTAGCACCCTAATGTGTGGAAATTAGGTTAAATTGCTTAACCTTAATTCTAGGAAATTCAAGTACAAGGCCCAAGTACTGCATTATAAAAGGATGGCAATCCTACTTTCAGCAACTCAAGGGTTTGAAGCGTGAAGAATTAAAGATATCATTATATATCCTTGTTGTACTTTAATTGTGTCTTGAATTAGGTTTTACTTGTGAGCCAAGCAATTATCACCTAGATGATTGCATTGGACTAGGGTGTTTATTGAGTTGTAATTGCTGTGTCACTCTAAGCTCTTAAGCGTGAGTGCTGTGTTTCTTGATTAAAGCTTTTAAGCACAATCAAGAGTTGTTTGAAGTATATCTTCACCACTGACTTTATAATTATTAAAGGTTGTAATCACTGCTGTGATTGAGGGGGAGTGAGTAGGTACTCAGGTCTTAGTTTAGATTAAAATTGCATTGGGTAGGTCTTAAGTGATAGGATTAAACTAGTGGTTTAAGTCTTGAATTAATACCTCTTATAGTGGATTTCCTCCCTGGCTTGGTAGCCCCCAGACGTAGGTGTGTTTGTCACCGAACTGGGTAAACAATTCTCTGTGTTATTTATTGCCTTTTACATTTACTTTCTGCATACATTACCAGTCTGAGCAAAATTGGATGTCATAACATCTAGTGTGACATCGATAGTCTATTACTAGAATTTCAATTGGCATCAGAGCAGGCACCCTGCCTGTTAATTTCTGGGTGAGATCTAGGGACGTTACTTTCTAGTACCGTAGACAAGGATGTAGGATTCTCAAATAGACCACCCATGCTGGATGGTTCTAACTATGATGACTGGAAACCTTGTATGATAACCTTCTTGAGGTCTCTGGATAGCAAGGTCCGGAGAGCTGTCAACAAAGGATGGGAACATCCAACGAAGACAGGTAAAGATGGAGTCATTATGCAAATTCTTGAAGAAGAGTGGGACAAAGAGCAAGAAGCATTAGCCCTTGGAAACTCTAAGGCTTTGAATGCCCTGTTCAATGGGATAAATAAAAACATTTTCAGACTGGTGCATCAGTGTGAACTGGCTAAAGAAGTTTGGGATACTCTCAAAACAACTCAAGAAGGTACCTCCAAGGTAAAAATGTCTAAACTCCAGATGCTGACTACTAAGTTTGAAAATCTGAGGATGAAAGAGGATGAGACTATTCATGACTTCCACATGAATATTCTTGAAATTGCCAACACTTTTGGAGGCTTAGGAGAGAAAATGTCTGAAGAAAAACTTGTAAGAAAGATTCTCAGATCATTGCCCAATAGATTTGTCATGAAGGTTACTGCTATAGAAGAGGCTCAAGATATCTGCCATATGAAGGTTGATGAGCTTATTGGGTCTCTCCAAACTTTTGAAATGGGCCTGTGTGAGAATGTTGAAAAGAAAAACAAAAGCATAGCTTTTGTATCAAATACTGAAGAGGATTCAGAAGAAGGAAATATTGGAGGTGATGAAAGCATATCAGAAGCTATAGCCATGCTTGGAAGACAGTTCAACAAGTTCATAAAGAAGGTTGATCAAAAAGGTAGACCAAATGTCAAGAACACTTCATCTGACATCAGTAGAAGATCAAAATCTGAAGAAAAGTCCAACCAAGGCAAGGGAATCCAGTGTCATGGATGTGAAGGTTTTGGACACATTAGAGTTGAATGTCCTACCTTCCTCAAGATGCAAAAGAAGGGACTATCTGTCACCTGGTCTGAGGGAGACTCTGAGAGTGAATCAGAAGGAGAATCTGCAAAACATGTCACTGCACTAATTAGTGTCTGTGTATCTGATGACGACTCAAGTGGAGATGAACTTGCTGCTTCATATAAAGAGTTATGTGTCAAAAGTTCAGAAGTGTGTCTACAAGGAGAAAAGCAGAAGAAACTTATCAAGGAACTGGAAGCTGAGAAGAAGAAGCATCTGACAGTCATAGATGATCTAAATGGTGAGATAACCTCGCTGACCTCTAAGTTAGATCAAATGACAAAATCCATCAGAATGCTGAATAAAGGAACTGACACTTTGGAAGAAATTCTAAAGGTGGGACAGAAATCAGGAACCATGTCTGGTTTAGGCTTTGTTAAGGAATCCTCATCTGAATTCAAAAGCTCAAAGGCTGAAGTTCAGAAAATCAAGCAGAAGTCACAACCAATGTCACAACATCATGGAAACAGGAGGATTAACCATCAAAAGAAGACATTTCAAAGATGGAGATGCCACTATTGTGGTAGATTTTGTCACATAAAACCCTTTTGTTACAGGTTGTATGGTTATCCTAACCAGACCACTCAAGTCAGACCTAAGCAGAAGGCATCTAAGCATAATTCCCCCATCAAGAAACAACAATGGGTTGCTAAATTAGCTCACACATCTCTAAGGGCATCTACCAGAGAAGACTGGTATTTTGATAGTGGTTGCTCAAGACATATGACTGGGATGAATAACTTATTGGTAGATATACAACCTCATACTACCAGTTATGTGACCTTTGGTGATGGAGCTAAAGGAAAAATCAAAGGTGTTGGTAAGCTGGACAGTCCTGGAGTTCCAGAACTGAATAATGTGTTGCTAGTAAAAGGACTAACTACTAATCTCATCAGCATAAGCCAACTATATGATCAAGGCTTCAATGTACAGTTCACTAAGGAAGAATGTGTTGTGAAAAATGGAGAAAATCAGGAAGTTATGAGAGGATCAAGATCCAAAGATAACTGCTATCTATAGGAACCTAAAGTCTCAAACTACTCCTCAATGTGCTTCTTAGCCAAGGAAGAACAGGAAGTGAAGTTGTGGCATAGAAGACTTGGACATCTTCATTTAAGAGGAATGAAGAAGATCAGATCCAAGGAAGCAGTTAGAGGAATCCCAAAGTTGCTTATTGATGAAGGAAAAGTCTGCGGAGAATGTCAGGTTGGCAAGCAAACCAAGATGTCACATCCTAAGCTTGGACATCCTACAATATCCAAAACTCTTGAACTTTTGCACATGGACTTAATGGGACATATGCAGGTTGAAAGTCTTGGTGGGAAGAGATATGCTTATGTGGTTGTTGATGAACATTTCAGATACACATGGATAAGCTTCATTAGAGAAAAATCAGATGCATTTGATGTCTTCAAAGATCTATGCATAAGACTCCAAAGAGAAAAGGATAGGAGTGCTGTCAAAATAAGAAGTGACCATGGAAAGGAGTTTAAAAATTCCAAGTTTGATGGTTTATGCTCATCTGAAGGAATAAGTCATGAGTTGCCCTCACCTATTACTCCTCAGCAAAATGGAGTAGTTGAAAGGAGAAAACATAACTGTGTATCATTATCCACTGCAGAAGCTGAGTACATAGCAGCTGGTAGCAGTTGTTCCCAACTGGTATGGATGAAACAAATGCTGACTGAGTATAATGTCACTCAGAATGTCATGACATTGTTCTGTGACAATCTCAGTGCCATCAACATTTCAAAGAATCTTATCCAACACAGCAGGACCAAACTTATTGACATTAGACATCACTTCATAAGAGATCTGGTAGAAGACAAAGTGATTACCTTGGAACATGTAGCAACTGAACTACAACTTGCTGACATATTTACAAAGGCTTTGGATGCTACTCAGTTTGAAAATTTAAGGGGCAAGTTGGGAATATGTCTTTCTGAGGAATTATAACAACTAATGATCTTAGGAATTTACTGTTTAATATTTCAAACTATTAAACAATTGAGAGTATGCTCTGATTGGTCAACAAATAATAGCTATTACTCTTGCAATAAGTGTTACCTCTTCCATCGTTTCAACTTTCATTCTCGCAAGCATTCTCTCAGAGAAAATTTTCATTTCGCCTCTAAGATACTCATCATGTCTCAACAATCCAACTCATCTTCTTCCAAGAACATGCCTGGTTCTTCTAGCGCTGAACCAAGCAACCCTAACAGAGAAGATCCTGTTGCTGACTCTGCGAATACCCCACATGCAAGAAGACCTAAAGAAACTGTATCAGGCTTCTCCTCAGCCATCGCTCTTGAGGAACGAACCAAAGAAGGTTCCAGGTATGTTCACAATGCCATTGCCACTATGGTGACTGGAATACTATCTGGTAATTATAAGGTCCTTGGGGTTTCCATTCCCTTAAACACTATTGAACCTGATAATGTTACTTATCAAGAAAATACTGAGTCTTTAGGAAAGAATATCTCTGATGATGTTGAGCAAACTGATGCTCATAAGGAGTCAAATGTTGACAAACCCTTAGATAATATGGTTGGTGAGGAAGTTCATGTCACTCATGATGTCAGTGACAACCCTAACTGTGAGGCTGAAATAGTAGACCTGGAGGAATTTTCTGATAATGAGCTGTTGTCCTCTGTCCTTCCTAGCATAACCAAAAGGGTTAGGACTAGGAGAGAAAAGAAAACTGTGGCTCAAAGGTTCCCCAGAAAGAAGATTGATGTTCCAACCTTTTCCAAGACAACGGTGGCAGTCGAGAGTTCCCTCAAGAGGAAAGTTCATGGTCCAACCAAATCTTGGAGCAAAGGGGTGCCCAAGAAAAAGAAGACCAAGCATGTTGTTGTTGAGTCTGACTCAGATGTTCCATGTAATGTCTCTGACACTCTGTCAAAGAAGAAGCCAACCACTAGCAAGCTTGCAACTAGTGTCCCTGAGGTACCAATTGACAACATATCTTTCATTTTGCTTCAAGTGTAAACAGGTGGAAATATGTTTATTAGAAGAGGCTGGCTTTGGAAAGGGAATTAGCTCAAAATGTCCTAGACTGTAAGGATATTATGGACCTTATTCAAGAGGCTGGTTTAATGAAGACTGTGACTCAGTTCTCAAAGTTCTATGAGATGTTGGTAAAGGAATTTATTGTTAATTTGTCTGAAGAATATGCTGATGGCAAGTCTAAGGAATTCAGGAAAGTGTATGTGAGAGGCAAGTGTGTAAATTTCTCTCCCTCAGTGATCAGCAAGTATTTGGGAAGGGCTGATGTAGCTCAACCTGAGCTTGAGGTGACTGACAACAAAATCTGTCAAGTCATCACTGCTAATCAAGTAAGGAAGTGGCCTCTCAAGGGAAAATTGGTGGCCAGTAAACTGAGTGTCAAGTATGCAATGCTACACAAGATTGGAGCTGCTAACTGGGTGCCCACCAATCATAAATCTACAGTTGCTGTAATGCTTGAAAAGTTTATATATGTTGTTGGAACCAAAGCCAATTTTGACTATGGCTCCTATATTTTTGATCAAACCTTGAAGCATGCAGGAAGCTTCAGTGTGAAGGGCCCTATAGCCTTTCCTTCTCTCATCTGTGGTATTATTTTGAATCAGTTTCCAAACATCTTAATAGAGAATGATTTTGTGAAGAAAAGAGACAGCCCTATGTCCTTCAATCATAAGCTGTTCCTAGGTACCCATGTCCCTGACATTGTCATGACAACAGGTGAGACATCACGTGTAAGCAATCAACCAGGTAAAGTTGCTATCATTGCAATGCTCAAAGAAACTTGTAGGGAGTTAGAGGCAAGGAAGCTAAACTTGGAAAAATTGATTAGCACTTTGGAGATGACTGAAGGTGATGTGCTTGGTGAAGCTGCTGCTGGTGCAGAAGAAGCTGAAAGACAAGGTGAAGAGGGAGAAGCAGATGCCAGTCCTGATGATGGCACATATGATGATGCTGACTCTGAGTCAGATGACTAGAACATTTCCTGTGTTTCTGAAATTGGCTTGTAATTTTATTTTTTTTGGTCTGTAATATTAAGTGTTGCTTTGGCAACATTTTTGACAAAAAGGGTGAGTAACACTTGTACCCAAGGACAATAGACTTTGAAGTTGAAGGTCCTCTAAACAAGAGGTTATGGTGTTGTTATGTTGTTGCTGTTTGAAGTTTAACTTCTATGTTTGCTAAGTGTATTAGCTAATTCGATTCTCTGCTTGGATGTGTGCTTTCTACTGCTGTGAACTCTGTTGTGATGCCAAGTTGTTTTAGCCAAAAATTTGCCAAAGGGGGAGTTTGTAGATGTTTTTGATCGGCTGCATTTTGTGTTAAAACACTTACTGTACTTAGATGTCTTGACGGATGTCATGACATGCTTAAGTAGTATGCTGTAGGATTAGCTAATACAGGTTTCACTGGATGTCAAACTGAATGTTATGACATTCATTCCAGACAACAGATGCTAAAGTATAGGCTAGTTGGTTTTTCTGTTATGTTTCAGTATTTATCTCAGGCTAATTTTCAGGAAACTAACAACTGTGCTAAAATTAAGAGACCTAGCATATAACCTATTTTCTGGATGTCAAACTGAATGTTATGACATTCATCCCTGACAGCAGATGCTAAAGTATAGGCTAGTTAGTTTTTCTGTTATGTTTCAGTATTTATCTTAGGCTGTTTTTCAGGAAACTAACAGCTAAGTTAAAATTAAGAGACCTAACATTTAGCCTATTTGTTAGCACCCTAATGTGTGTAAATTAGGTTAACTTGCTTAACCTTAAATCTAGGAAATTCAAGTACAAGGCCCAAGTACTGCATTATAAAAGGATGGCAATCCTACTTTCAGCAACTCAAGGGTTTGAAGCGTGAAGAATTAAATATATCATTATATATCCTTGTTGTACTTTAATTGTGTCTTGAATTAGGTTTTACTTGTGAGCCAAGCAATTATCACCTAGATGATTGCATTGGACTAGGGTGTTTATTGAGTTGTAATTGCTGTGTCACTCTAAGCTTTTAAGTGTGAGTGCTGTGTTTCTTGATTAAAGCTTTTAAGCACAATCAAGAGTTGTTTGAAGTATATCTTCACCACTGACTTTATAATTATTAAAGGTTGTAATCACTGCTGTGATTGAGGGGGAGTGAGTAGGTACTCAGGTCTTAGTTTAGATTGAAATTGCATTGGGTAGGTCTTAAGTGATAGGATTAAACTGGTGGTTTAAGTCTTGAATTAATACCTCTTATAGTGGATTTCCTCCCTGGCTTGGTAGCCCCCAGACGTAGGTGTGTTTGTCACCGAACTGGGTAAACAATTCTCCGTGTTATTTACTGCCTTTTACATTTACTTTTTGCATACATTACCAGTCTGAGCAGAATTGGATGTCATAACATCCAGTGTGACATCGATAATATGTTACTAGAATTTCACCACAGACTCCGCCGGGGAAAAGATGGACAATTACTGGTTATTGAGCAATCATTCATCCAGACTGCGGGGAACTGTAGGGAAATTCAGAAGAGCAGTCAGTCTAGGAACAAACTAGAGAGACACAATGAAACAAGACTCAACCCAATGAGGATATATCTCAGGGGAAAATTCCATCTCAATATATGTGTTGGGAGGAAACTAAAATAACAATCATCCACGAGGACATAACTCAGTGGGGAATATGGGAGAAAAGGTAGACACTTTCTGCCTATGGGGCTGACTTTATATGGAGAGATCAGACACAAACATCTGCTCGGGGAAATATATCACCAACTAGCAGGAGACAACAATCAAAAGATATATGGCAAAGAATGCAACATGCATGTCTGAATGTTAATAATATGCATGTATATGCGTAGTTTATGTATGATGAATGCTGACAAACAGACATATCCAACACAAACAGGTCCAAGAATCAATGGACAAACCTCCGGTACTACATCTCGAGAGAGAAAGCCAGATCCACTGGGGAACATCCAACTGATGGAGGCGACAGATACCAGGAAACAAAGATCTTTGCAGGGAAAGGAGAACCAGTCACTCCAACTAGGGAAAGGATCAACACATCTTCCTCAGAAGCTCTCATGCCACTCTGCAACCAGGAAGAGTCTTGGCTGGGGGATCTACACATAGATAAAATCCATCATAGAATCAACTATACTGGGGAAATTATCGAAGAGGGAAATGAAACTCTGTGGGGAACAACCACCAATCAGAAGGTTCCAATGTCCCCACATTTCTTGAACTGCGGAAGAAATCATATCTACCGAGGAGAAGAGAACACTACTCCGCTGAGGAAGGAAAGATAAACATCTGCATCAACCACTCTGCTCGAGAGATGACCACAAACAGGCTCTGATCAGACAATTCCACTAGGGAAACACGGCTGTTGACCGAATCGAGGAGTACCCGTAGGCAAACTACTAGGGATATCCTACTGGTGACCATACTGGGGAGTAAAAGTGGGATCAACCCTGCCGAGGATGGTCGAGAAGCAAATTCGCTGGAGATCAAAAGTAGATAAGTCCGCAGGGGAAGAGCTATAAATCAAACTTGATGATGACTCCGCTTATGCTGGGGAATTTCTGGCTTACTCTGACAGAGAAATTTCTAACTCGAAGTGAGGGAGTACCAACTTCTTCGGAAAGATTAGCATATTCAATTTATCAATCTATAAGGGATTTTAGGTCAATCCACGCAAGGGATGACAACCATATAATTGATAACACAAATGCCAAATCCAGACTCACTGAGGTCTAGAAGATTGAGACCGCATCCAAAACTCCAAACTCTCCGGGGAATTGGTGGGATGTACAACTTTCTTCTACACTCGCGGAGGAGACAACCTGAAAGATAATGAAGAGGATACAAGCATGCTGGGAATATGAACAAATATCTTACCCTTTTGGGAATCATACCATCCTTGGGAGAGCACTGAAGACGTCCCAAGTATCCTTTTGTCATTGTGAATGTTCACTTTGTTTAAAAACAATTCATGAAAATTTTATTTTAAAACAATGATATTTTTCAATTAAAACATGCAAAACATTTGTTTGAATAGAAACAAATAAGAGTGCAAAGAATTGGATAAAGGCTCAAATTTATTTGATAGAATGGTAGTCTGCAAATGGCAAGACGCCATGGATCTTTACAAATTTGAAATTGGTGATATATATTGGAAAAGGGCTACATTGAACATAATGACCATTTCTCCACCAACTCTGAATCCGATGTATTTGAAGCTTTAGTTGATGATGACTGAGCGAGAATCTCTGACAGATGACAGTTGTAGAACAAAGTCTTGTCAGGATGCAGTTACTTGCCAAATCCCTAATTTTTGCCTAGATTGCCCCAGGGTGGGATACTCAATCTAGCGGGATACACATTCATTTTTTATGTCTCTAACTTTTTCCTGGATCGCCCTTTCGGGTTTTCAATCCATCGAGACACTCATTTTTGCCTAAGCCGCCCTTTCGGGTTTTCAACTTAGCAAGCTATTCTGTTTTTATTTTTAGGCGAAGTATTTCTTGATTGCATCTGAATTCACAGGACGAGTGAAATCCTCCCCATCCATAGTTGTTAGTATCAAAACACCGCATGAAAAGGCTCTCTTAACAACATATGGACCTTCATAGTTTGGAGTCCACTTGCCCCTGGAATCAGGCGCGAAAGACAAAACTTTTTTGAGCACGAGGTCACCTTTTCGGAACGTACGAGGCTTGACCTTCTTATCAAAGGCTTTCTTAATCCTCTGCTGATATAACTGACCATGGCACATGGCAGTCAATCTCTTCTCTTCTACTAGATTCAGTTGGTCGTAACGACTCTGAACTCATTCAGCATCAGTCAACTTGGCTTCCATCAAGACTCTCATTGATGGGATCTCCACCTCTACTAGGAGCACAACCTCCATGCCGTAAATAAGAGAGAAAAGGGTTGCCCCTGTTGAAGTGCGGACAAATGTTCGGTATCCCTGCAAAGCAAATGGCAGCATCTCATATAAATCTTTGTACGTAACAACCATCTTCTGGATAATCTTCTTGATATTCTTATCAGCAGCTTCAACAACCCCATTCATCTTGGGTCTATAAGGGGAAGAATTATGATGTGCAATCTTGAACTCGCTACACAGCTCTTTCATCATCTTGTTGTTCAAGTTAGATCCATTATCAGTAATGATCTTGTCTGGCACACCATAGCGGTATATGAGTTGATTCTTGATAAACTTCACAACCACTTGCCTGGTCACGTTCACATATGACGCCGCTTCAACCCACTTGGTGAAGTAATCAATTTCTACGAGAATAAATCTGTGACCGTTGGACGCTTTCGGCTCTATCATGCCAATCATGCCAATTCCCCACATGGAGAAAGGCCATGGTGATGAAATCACATTCAGAAGTGTCGGGGGAATATGAATCTTGTCCGCATAAATATGACACTTGTGGCATTTCTTCACATATTTGCAACAGTCAGACTCCATTGTCAACCAATAGTAGCCCGCTCTTAACATCTTTCTAGCCATGGCATGTCCATTGGAATGAGTACCAAATGAACCCTCATGGACCTCAGTCATTAACAGGCCTGCTTCGTGTCTATCCACGCATCTGAGCAAAACCATATCAAAGTTTCTCTTATAAAAGACATCACCATTGAGGTAGAAACTGCATGATAATCTCCTCAAAGTCTTCCTATCTTTCACAGATGCCCCAGGCGGGTAAATTTGACTCTGAAGAAAGCACTTGATATCATAATACCATGGCTTATCATCTTTCACTTCCTCCACTACAAATACATGAGCTGGTCTATCCAAGTGCATCACAGTGATATTGGGAACTTCACTCCAGAGTCTCACTACGATCATCGAAGCAAGTGTAGCAACTGCATCTGCCATCCGATTCTCATCTCGAGGAATATGATGGAAGTCAACCTCAGTAAAGAATGTTGAGACCCTCCTCGCATAATATCTATATGGGATGAGACCAGGCTGATTCGTCTCCCATTCACCCTTAATCTGATCAACAACAAGGGCCGAATCACCATAAACATCAAGATGTTTGATCCTAAGATCAATACATTCTTCTAAACCTATGATGCAGGCCTCATACTCAGCCATATTATTCGTGCATTTGAAAGTTAGCCTTGCTGTAAAAGGAAAATGTATGCCCTGAGGATTAATAATCACTGCCCCAATACCATTTCCATACTAATTTACAGCGTCATCAAACACCATGCTCCATCGGGAACCAGGCTCTGGTCCTTCATCGAGCGTAGGCTCATCGCAATCTTTCATTTTCAAATACAGAATCTCCTCATCTGGGAAGTCAAAATCGACGGCTCAGACAGATACTCTTTAATACTGTCAAAGGCTTTTTGGCAATCCTCGGTCAAATCATGAGACTGATCTTTCTGGAGGAGCTTGAATATTGGCGCACATGTGGCAGTCATGTGGGATATAAATCTGGAAATATAGTTCAAGCGGCCAAGAAAACCTCAGACTTGCTTCTCGGTTTTGGGCGTAGGCATCTCTTGTATTGCTTTGACCTTTGCAGGATCAACCTCAATACCTCTCTCGCTGACAATAAAGCCCAATAACTTGCCGGAACGGACTCCAAATGTACACTTGTTAGGATTCAGACGAAGCTTATACTTCCTCAAATGCTGAAATAGCTTCAACAAGTGCTCTACATGTTCAACTTCCGTTCTCGACTTTGCGATCATATCATCAACATACACCCCAATCTCCTTGTGCATCATATCGTGAAACAAGGTAGTCATAGCTCGTTGATACGTGGCTCCGGCGTTCTTCAAACCGAAGGGCATCACTCGATAATAGAATGTTCCCCAAGGTGTGATGAATGCTGTCTTCTCCATATCCTCGGGTGCCATTTTAATCTTATTATATCCGGAAAATCCGTCCATAAAAGAGAAGACATTGAATTTAGCTGTATTATCTACCAACATATCAATATGTGGTAAAGGGAAATCATCTTTCGGACTAGCTTTATTCAAGTCTCTATAGTCCACACACATTCAGACTTTTCCGTCTTTCTTAGGCACAGGCACAATATTGGCCACCCATTGAGGATATGTAGAAGTCACCAGAAACCCCGCATCAATTTGCTTCTGAACTTCTTCTTTAATCTTCACTGCCATATCAAGATAAGTTCTTCTGAGCTTCTGCTTCACAGGCACGCACTCAGGCCTCAAAGGCAGGAAATGTTGCACGATATCAGTATCTAGACCAGGCATGTCTTCATATGACCAGGCAAAGACGTCGACGTATTCTCGTAGCAACTCAATCAATCCCTTCTTAACAGATTCTTCCAGAAGTGCCCCAATCTTCACTTCTTGCACACAATCTTCAGACCCCAAGTTGACTGTTTCCAGATTCTCAAGATGCGGCTGAATGATCTTCTCTTCGTGCTCAAGTAGACGGGTAATCTCTCCAGGAATCTCTTCAACATCATCTTCTTCCACCTCAAATACAGGGAATTCAAAGTTGGGAGATGGTGTTGGATCATTATGTTCAATGGGTTTGATCAACCTGCATAATGATTTTGGATATAAAGAGATTTTAGAATTCAAACAAGGCAAATCATTATGCAGATGAAAAGATTGATTTTATTCTATTTTTTAGGTTTTATGTGATCACCAATATCATACAAAAAGCAAAAAGCAAAAATAATTGGAAAAACAAACATTTAACATGAATTTATTGAATGAAAATATCATTGTATTTATGAGCCAACAATGTCATCACTCCTCCTTTGGCATGGGAGAAAGGTTTTTGCACAAAATGAACATTACGTTGACTTATGGACGACTGTTGGAACATCAACAGCGACCCAGTTATTGCAGACCCTTCCAGGGATAACAAAGTTGCCAGGATCCTCCTCTGCATCCTCTTCCACAACAGCAACAACTTCCTCGTCTTGAACAGTGTGGATGAATCCACCACTCTGAAACAGTCCATGCTTGTTGAAAGCGCTAGAAGAATACCCTATGCCAGCCCGGGATTTGTTGTCTTCCAGCTTGATCATTTGTCCTAAACTGGTAGTTGTGCCATGCTCAATGGCCAACTTAGCATCATTGTAGGACTCAAATGAAGAAGTTCCTTTCTTAGTAGGCTCAACAATATATAAAGCTTGGAACGGTGTTCCAACTTCATCCTTAGCATCTATGTAAGAAAAGGAAGACAAATGGCTAACCAGGAGAGCCTTTTCTCCCCCTACCACCACCAGCTTCTTGTTCTTAACAAATTTCAGTTTCTGGTGTAGGGTGGATGTCACGGCGCCTGCCTCGTGAATCCATGGTCTGCCTAACAAACAGCTATATGATGGGTGGATATCCATGACCTGAAAAGTGATTTGGAAATCACTTGGTCTGATCTTGACTGGGAGATCAACCTCTCCAATCACAGTTTTGCGGGATCCATCAAAAGCTTTAACCACTACTCCACTCTGCCTCATGGGAGGCCCATGGTATGACAATCTGGCCAGAGTGGATTTCGGCAACACATTTAGTGATGATCCAGTGTCCACCAGCATATTGGACATGACATCATCCTTACAGCTCATGGATATGTGTAGTGCCAAATTGTGGTCTCTTCCTTCCTCAGGGAGATCAACATCACAAAAACTCAAATTGTTATAAGCGGTAATGTTTGCAACAATACTATCAAACTATTCTATTGTGACGTCATGATCTACATACGCCACATCCAACACCTTCTGCAAAGCTTCACGGTGTGGTTCTGAATTCATCAACAAAGATAACATAAAGATATTTGATGGCGTCTGTAGAAGCTGATCTACAACGTTGTATTCACTCCTTTTGATGAGCCTCAACATCTCATCACAGTCTTCTTTCATGGTGCCACTCCGGCCAGCAGAGGCAGGAGTTCTTACAATAGAGGCAGGTTTATTGGCAACAAGTGTCGGATTCGGAGCAATAACAGCATTCCCAACCGGGCGTTCAGCATAATCAGCAACATCAACCCTTCTGGTGTTAGCTTGGGGTTTCGGCAGAGTCGAGAAAACACGACCGCTACGGGTCAGGCCGCTGACATCGGCAATATTAACAACAGAAGTAGAGGGCAGGGGCACCTCCTTCCCATCTTCCAATGCCACAACATTGTAACGATAGGGGACCGCTTTATCAGAAGAGTATGACACAGGGTCAGCTGGTTTAATAATCAAAGAGGGAGAAGCCTTCTACTTGCTGCCATCATACCGGATGACAACAGGCTCAGGGATCCGAAACACCGGAGATATCACATTGACTTCATCATCATTAACATCTCGATTCTGAAGTATTTCAATTACACCTTCATCCAGCATTTCTTGGATGTCTTTACGGACTTGGCGACATCCCCTTTGATTGACAGTGCAAACTCAGCATCTGTCATGGTCATGCTCATAAGGACTGTATTCACACAACAGTCTGTGCATCTGGACCAATGATTGTCGAATATGGCTGACATATTTGACCTTATATTTACCAGGGCAACCCTGGACCATGTTGACAGAGGATTTCCCATGCTCGGGCAATGGGTTCTTATTTACATTGGGACCTACATCCTCGAAACACAAGATACCACCTCTCACAAGGTCTTGAACCTTGGTCTTTAGCGGGTAACAGTTTTCCACGTCATGTCCGGGGGCACCAGAATGATAAACATAATGTAGCTCGGGCTTATACCACCACTGAGGGTTGGTAGGTATAACGGTGGGTCTCGTGGAGTAATCAACTTCCTCTCTATCAAAGAGGGATAAAGCTCTGCATAGGTCATAGGAATAAGATCAAAGGTGACCCTCTTCCTCTCATAGCTCGTACTAGCCTGATTGTTGTTTCGAGGCTGGTAGGCCTGCTGATGAGGACGATGCTGTTGTTGTTGATATTGTTGATGTTGTTGTTGCTGGTTATTATTGTGCTGGTAGTGCTGATTATCTCTAAAAACAGGTGCTATGTGAGCCACAACATGTGCCTCACCATCTTTCTTCTTTCCAAACGCCCCATATCGTTTGGTAGAAGAGCCTTCTTCTCTGGTCAGGCGCCCTTCCCTGACTCCTTCCTCCAGACGCATCCCCATGTTCACCATCTCGGTGAAATCAGAAGGAGCGCTGGCAATCATCCGCTCATAGTAAAATGAGCTCAAGGTCTTCAGGAAGATCTTGGTCATTTGTTTCTCCTCCAGCGGAGGCACATTCTGTGCTGCTAGCTCTCGCCACCTCTAGGCGTACTCTTTGAAGGTTTCCTTGTCCTTCTGGGACATGGCTCTCAATTGGTCCCTATCGGGATCCATATCCACATTATACTTGTATTGCTTGACGAAAGTTTCGCCAAGGTCATTGAAGGATCGGATGTTCGCGCTGTCCAAGCCCATATACCATCTCAGGGCAGCACCACACAAACTGTCCTGGAAATGGTGAATGAGAAGTTGATCGTTGTTGGTCTGAGTCGACATCTTCCTGGCATACATGACCAGGTGGCTAAGAGGGCAAGTATTTCCCTTGTACTTTTCAAAGTCAGACACTTTGAATTTTACAGGGATTTTGACGTTTGGGACTAAGCAGAGTTCAGCAGCAGACTTGCCAAAGAGGTCCTTTCCTCTGAGAGTTTTCAATTCCTTGCGGAGCTCAAGAAACTAATCGTTCATAGCATCCATCTTTTCATAGACATCTGGGCCCTCAGATGGCTCAGAGTGGTAGATAGTGTCGTCTACTCTGGGCATAGTATGCACGACATGAGGTGGAACGGCGAGGACCGGGCTAGATGCCGACAGAGAAGCAAATATGGGCGCAAGACCCTTAAGAACAAAGTTAGGAGGCATCCCCCAAGGAAACCCGGCTGGCATAGCTGTTGGTGCAAAGTGGGCGCTGGCCGTAGGCACTGTTGAAGAGGCAATCTCAGAGATGATTGTCCTCTGGGGAGGAGTTAAAGGCGTCGGAGACGACTGGCTCTGGGAGGCCACGAAAGACTCCATCAGGGCAGTCAATCTGGCCACTTTCTCCTTAAGTTCACGGTTCTCTTGTTCCAAATGATCCATCACTCTTGAAGTGTTGGCTCGGGTGTAGTACCGGTGAGTCAGCTTGTTTTCAAAATAAATGAAGAACACAGAGTTAGACCATAGAACAAGAAGCCTAGAGCAAAACCTCCTTATGCACATGATGCATGCAATGCTTGTGCATATGATTTGTTTTTATTTATCAAAGGAACTTTAGAGTCCTATTTGCAAATATTTGAAAAATATTAATTATTTAGACATATGTGGAAATATCATATCAATAATATCTGGAAAATATTTTTACACCAAAGAAGTACAGTCTTGGTAACCAAATACAATACAAGAGAGAAGGAAAATAAACATCCTATGGAACCCTAGAAGCAATCATCTAAAGCTCTGGAGACCGGAAGATAAGCTGCACGAAGCCTCTTCACCTCCCTCTCATAGGCTGCCTCCATATCTGCCTTCTCTTTGGCGAGTCGATCATACTTCCTCTTCCAAAACTTGGAAGACTGAGGAAGAAGAGAAGTCAATGCATCATCAGCCTCATCAATAACCTGGTGCTCAAGGAACTCTATCAAATCATCCTTCTCTCTAATTTGCTGAAGCAACTCCTCTCGTTCACGGATCCAGGCACGTGAACGATCTTCGTCTCTTAACTCCTTTACTCCTTGGTCGGGGAGGGTTGAACGCTCAGCCACAACCAAAGGTGTAGGTCTTGGATACTCATAAGGCATAAGGTACTCGGAAGCTCTCCTCCTAACCCAAGAGGTATAGGGTTCCAAAGCAATACAGTTCTTTGGACCAAGCTCTTTCCTTCCCTTCCTATGGATCTTGCGCCAAGCGCGAACCATCCTGCCCTTCAAGCCTTGGGGATCTTTACCCTCCTGGAAGAATATAAATTCTAACAGAATGTTATTAGATTTATCCTTTAGGGGGAACCCAAGCTGACGATGTGCCAAAATAGAGTTGTAGTTAATCCCACCACATGTACCAAGAAGAGGCACATTGGAGAATTCACCACAAGAGTCGATAATCTGCCCACCATCATATACACGATTGTACCAAAAGATATCATCATTGGTGAGAGACATAAGTCTCGTGGACCACCGTAGACATCCTTTGTTCTCCTTGAAGGCGACCGTCTGCGGCAAGTGCGAAATAAACCACTTGTACAACAACGGCAAACAGCACACAATGGTACCACCATCCTTTGCATTCCTCATATGCAAAGAGAAGTAAGTGTCACCCAACAGAGTCAGAACGGGATTAAGAGTAGAGAAGATCCTAATAGCGTTAACGTCCACAAATTTATCGATGTTGGGGAATAACACTAGCCCATAGATGAGAAGTACAAATATGGCTTCAAAGGCGTCCTCACTCATGGCCTTCCCATACATAGTAGCTTGAGCGATGAGGAACTCAGAAGAGAGACCTTGAATTCCACCTTTGGTAGTCATATGAGCACCAACCAGAGATTCATCTATATGCAACATATCAGCTATCTCTTGAGAAGTAGGAACTCTCTCTAAGCCACTGAATGGCAACTAGTCTAGGATAGGTATACCCACAAGATAGGCATACTCCTCAAGCGTGGGCAAAAGCTGGAAATCCGGAAATGTGAAGCAACGGTACAAGGGATCATAGAACTGCACCAATACACTCATCAATCCTTCGTCCACTTGAGTCGTCAAAATAGATAGAAGCTTCCCATAACAAGCCTTGAAACCCAAGGGATCTAGTACATAGGATGTCAAATTCCTTAGCTCTTTCAAGTCAGGTTGTCTGAAACTGTACTTCTTCGTATTCCTTTTTTGTTTTTCCATGTCTGAAAATTTGCAAATAGACCTCTTAAGTTCCTTGAAAATTTTCTCATTATTGATGATATGGATGCAAATGGGTGCATGAATGCATGGGTGCAACAATCACACTCAAGGATCAAGCAAAGTACACCATACAAAGGTCATGGGATGGATCATGTCATCCTTAATATCAATCATCCATTTTGGTGGATTATGGTTTACACCTTATCAACACCCAAGTTCCATTGATATTAAGGATACAAGAACGGATCAACCATGAATCAAGGGTTTGTTGCAAGTCACGAGCATGGAGTCTTGGTTAAGAACCATCCAAAGGGAGTGTACTAGGGTTTAAACCTGCCAAGCATGTTCTACAAGGGGTTCCCATAGTCATCATCCCATCTTTCGGATATTATCGGATAAACGAATACTCGTATTCCAAAAATATTCTCAAGAGAGACTCTTATCAGTGTAGTATCGCGTAACAATCGTATCAAATCTTACACTTGAACGACCTTCGCACTACGTCCTAAAAATAGGCCAAGATGGGCTTGGTAAACTAAGGTCCTTGGCTTCTAAGGTCTATATTGAAAAGAGTAATGTCTAACCACGACTACTCGTGTGACATTATTGATCCCAACATGACCTCCACCAAGTGAATGGGCTTACAAGTCAACTTGCTAAGGAATAAATCCACACAAGTCAACAAGACTATGCCATTCTCCTATCCTAAGTGCACTCGAGTTCGGGTATAGAACTCATCTCACAAAGATCACCAAGCACACAAGGAATTAATATTCAAGCAATTCAATCATTACATACAATACAATAATCCCAAATCGCATAAAAATATGTCACAAAATAATATACAATACAATACAACACAAAATGTGAAAAGTAGGCAAAACCCACTAGCCTGTTTGTGGTCATCTCCCCAGCAGAGTCGCCACTTTTCTGTAGCGGGGTATTCGTTACCATTAGACATATTGACTAATTCCAAGGTAAACCATACAAGTCGAGTCGCCACCGTACTTCTATTTATCCAAAGGAATGGTTAGAAAGCGAACAAAAACCTAAAAGTTTTATCGAATAAAAAACTAGTAAAAATGTCAGAGATCAGGGTAAGGGGGTTGGTTATGCAATAGGAAGGTTTTAAGCACCCAAAACATCCTAGGTACTCCTAGGGAGCCCTTTTCACACTTGTTGTAAGGTTGGTATTTTGTGAAAAAATTGTTTGTGCAAACATGATTGAAGAGATGAGAAAAGAATATACAAGTTATTTACAATTTGTATTTGAATGGATAAACCCATTGCCTACGTACCATCTTAAGAAAGATTAGGATCAAAACCTCGTAGTTCGGGGTAAAAATCTCAAAACAAGTTGGTGAATTGATTGGGTCCAAAAGCCTTAAGGTCTTTTGTTATCCAAGGGAGAAAACTCAACCTAAAAACCACAAATCCACCATGTGAGGATAACTTCAACATGCTAGTGAAGGATTAACCCTGTAATAAGCATGAAAGACTCATTGTCCATCACTAAGGATATAGGTGAGTATTACATATACCTCAAGGATAGCTCAAACCTAATAGCTAAAGGTTATGAAAAGTTTTTAATAAGAAGTGGCCATTGAAACCACAAAAAGTATTTGAATGAGTTATATTTACCAATGAAAAGTATTTATAAAATATGGTCAAAGTTGACTTAAAGATTCAATTCAAAATAAGTGTTATGAAAAGAAAGTTTGAAAATTAAAAGCATAATGCTTAGGTTTCTAATGTTTGAAAACAAATGTTAAATGTTTGCACAAAAGTTTTGGCTTGGGTTAGAGTGGAGGGAAGAAGAAGAATGGCTAAAGTTCTAATCATACAAGAGATGAAGGATAAGAAACAAGACCACAAATGGAGTTCTTCTCTTGAGATCATATTGATGATCCAAGTAGCTCCTATCCTTTGGAATATGCAAGCAAAATAAGTGTAAGCTCCAGCAATCAAGTTAATCAAGCAAGCTCTTAGAAGATCCCCAATGACTCTTGTATCTTTCACTTTGGATGAACATGGCAATTGTTCTTCAATTTTAGCTCAAATAGGATTCCCTAGCACAAAAGCACACATATCAAAAAATTCCATGAAGTAAATTAAGAATGGACAAGAGTGAGTTTAGAGGTTTGGTCCTGCTAATCCATATTCAACATTAAGGCCTTTTTACTCCATTTTGCATAGGGAATGTCCTAGAATCTAAGTCCATTTATCCATTTTTTTGCATTTGGTCCACAACAATCAAAACAAAACAAAAGCACAATAATATATACACAATTATATGCTCAAGTGAGCAAAAAGGCAAATTGCATTAACATAAACATGTTCTCAAATGAGCAAAGGAAAAAGAAAATGAATAATATGTACAAGAATAGTAAATTGCATAAATGTAAAGAGCAAGAATTAAATGTTAATGGTTAATGATTAGTGTTAGAGTTAGTGTGCCATAAGGCAATTTAGCGCTATGTTAAGCAATCGTAATTGGACTTATGTAGAAGTCACAACTATCTGAGGCCGGTCAATAATAATGTAGGCAACAACACAAGTTAGAGATTTTGATTAGTGAATCAAACTCCTACAACTTGCCATGCCAAAAAGAAGATGAGAAATGATCTTGTATTGATTTAGGTTCTTTGCTTGATTAGGAAGCAACCTATCCTTAATGCAAAGCCATTCACTTGATCCATGATCAAGATGAATTAGATTTGAATCAAGGAAGGTTAAACCTCCCATGTATCAAGGCTAAGCACCAATCTTTAACTCGTTGATCAAAAAAGAAAAAAAAGAAGAATAAGAAGAAGAATATTAAAGTACATTAATGGAAATGAAATGAAATAATCAACAAGCATTGAACACAGATAGAGAAGATCAAGGTCAAATAATAGTCAACAGAAGCAAAATGAAGATTAGAAGTCAAGAAACAAATAAAATATTTTTGGTATTTTTCAAAATTAAAATAAAACTTGAATTAAAATAATAAAGAAAGGTCAAACTTCAAATTCACTTCAAATCAACTTTGAAAACTCCAAGTGAATTATCCCAAGTCCAACAAGGTCAAACAAAGTTTGACAAAAAATTTCAACATTTTTAGAAGTCAGAAACTATATTTAATCAATTAAAATGCATAAAAAATAACCTAATTGAATTAAAATCTCAAATAAATCTCAAATCAATTAATAAATTGATGAGAATATTTTTCATAGATCTATCATCATTCAAAGAAGTTGGAAAAATATTTTTGTATTTTTTGGATATCAAAAACTATTTTAAATGAATTAAAAAATAAGCAGAAAAGAGAAAATTCTTAAAAAATATCAAATGATAAAATAAAAAATATTAAAAATCATTTCTAGAAACTAGACATTAAAAGAAGAAAAATGCAATTGGTCTCACATTTTTTGGACCAATAATGAAGGAGATATGAATTTTTAAAATGAAATGGAATTAAAAGAAATAAAAAAAATTAAAATCAGAATTTAAAATAAGTGAAAAAGCGTGGACCGTCTGATCTGAGCTCATTAATTGAGCTGGCAAATCATGAGGCTCACACACACGCGCCTACCATGTTCCTTGGTCAATGCATCACATGTAGCAATATTATAAGTCATAACATGGAACAGACGAGATTCAATCTGGAAAATGAAATGGATGGTTCAGATTCATTCTGGAGATTGGACGATGACCAGCGCCACCGTCTTCTCCGGCCAGCTCAGGCGAGGCTCAAAATTTACAGAGAAACAAATGTTAACCAAATGCCACGATCTTGGTACCAATCGAAAGCTGGGGTGATGTACATCACCCATGTACCAACCAAATCCACTCTAGGTTTCTACATTAAGAGAAATCAGAGATGAAATTTCTGTGGTGTTCAAATGAACTTAATGGAGTTTAAAAATTTAAAGCTCAAATCAACTGCCTCTATGAAGAGGACTTCAGATCACACAATAATAACAAGAAACAAGCATAATATGAGCTGATTCGAAGAAAACAAAGTTTGAAGTGAACCTCTGATTTACAGAGCTTGGAGACATAATTTCTTGCTATGGATGCTTGTAGTACACTCTATGAATCAAGGTGATGAGGTTTAGGAACTTTTAGATCTAAGAAAACAATCGATGCAATTGAATTCTAGATCTGAAAATTGAGAGAAAAATTAGTGAGTTCCTTTGGAGTGAGGGTGAGGATTCAATTGCACAGCATTTAGGGCCCCTTCAGGTTGTTGAAATGAGAGGCATGAGCAATGTATTTATTGCCAAAGCAAGCTGATGTGCATGAACAACTCATTGCATGAATGGAAAGGGCCTCCATGCATGGGCCTGTACAGGCGCATGGAGGGCCCAATTCCACTTGGATTTGGCAGCTGAGCAATAATAGATGCAAATTGGACATGCAAACTATGTAGTAATGGCTCATGCAATGCAAACTTTATTGATTTTAAAAAATGCACCAATGTGTTCAAGTCTTCGAAAATGCCATGTCCAAACTTGAAACACAACCTCATGAGTAATGGTTGGAAAGCTTTTTGCATGAGGATCATTTGTTATGTCGATCAAAACTCCATTTGAAACTTGGAAATTGATGAAAAGTGGACATGAAGTGTAGGGTGCAAAACATGTACATGTGGGATTTTCAAAAATGGCCAAAGTTCAAGCCCTTCTGTTTCAATGATGCAAGCTCCAAATGACAAAATCTTCAACATCAAAGTTGTACATATTTTCAAGAAAATCAATTTGGACTTAAATTTTGCATCATTATGAGTTTTGATGAAGAAGTTATGGGTACTTGAAGTTGGACTTTTTCATATTTCAATGCTTTTGGTCCAAAGTGACCTATAATATTTTGTATTATCACATGTATTTCTTTTAGGAGTTTGAAATTTTGCTCAACATAACATTTGAATTAGACATCTTAAGATTTCCAATTCATTTGATCCCACCTCAAAATCATAAAAAATGAAGGAGTTATGTCCTTGGGAAGTTGACCCAAAATTAGGGTTTCAGTCAAAATGACCTATAATGTTTTGAAATGGATGATGACCTTCCAAGCTTCAAATCAATTTTTTATGAACATGAAAGTTGTTCATATGGTTCTTAAGAACGTTTGTGATCTTGGGGTCATCTCCATTTGACAAACACATCAAAAGTTAGGTCTCAGTGTATTTCAAAATGGTCAGATGAATTGACTGATCAACTTCTCAAGTCCAAACCTCATATCTTGATGAATTGATGATTGAGGACACTCAAATAAGTTCAAATATGCATGAAATGATGAATGAAATAACTTCCCTTGATTGTATTTGACCAAAGGTTGAGGTTGCTTCATGAGCAAGGCATAGTTGATACACAGATGAATTAGGGTTTCCTTGGGAAACAAACCTCAAACCCCTTTCTTTGATCAAAATGGTGAATTGAGACACTTGGGAGGCATATTTGATGGATGAGAGCTTTGGGAACCATTGTCATGCTTGCTTTCATCTTCAATTAGCCCTATAAATGCACATAGGATCTCCTAGAAGCTTTGGACCTTGTGACTACTCAAGCTACACACAAGAAATGTTAGTGACATATTTGTGCGCTTTTGGTTAGTAAATAAAATGAGAAAAACAATAATATACAATTCAAGCATGCTTGGTGATCTCAAACCAACTCTCAAGAGATCCCACCCAAAGGTAAGGAGCCAAGATGCTATGATCCTTGAGGCAAGATGCAAATGCAATGTTATGATGCCATGAGGGATCTTAGGGTCAAAATTGGGGTCTTACAACAGTGCATAACAATTAATCTCATTAAAAAAATGTAATTATGAAGTATTTTATAAAATTATCCTTCATTAATGATATTGGAAAGACAAATTGATATAATTGAAATGAGAGAATAATAAATATTTAAGGGTATAATAGGAAAAATAACATTAATAATTCATTGATATTATAAAACGACTTATATTGTGGTACAAAATATTTTTCCAGAGTGACTTATAATAAAAAAACGGAGGTAGTATATAGTTTAACCTTTTCACTATACAAATTCTAGAACAAATTTTACTATATCTTTTAATATTATTTGCAATTTAAATAAAATTTTATTTTATTTTTCAATATTTTTTTATTAGAGTTCAACATGAAAGATTAGATCAGACCTCGAAATGTTTTGGACCGGTTCTGACACCGTATATGTATTTTTGTGAATGTGAGTTTGTACATGTGTAACTATGATGATGATTCTAAATAAAGATCTGAATAAAAATCTAAATAAAGATACAAATAATATATTTACAAATACTTAGATGAAGTTAATATTTTTAATCTTACATGTATTATCTATGCTACAAGATTTGAAAATGACACATACGCCTATTTCTTTTGCATGTGAGTTATCTCAGTAGAAGACAATAACACCAATAACATGTGACTCTAAGAATGAGTAATAGTATGAATCCAAACAAGCTAAAAGTCCATTGTGAAAATAGTTTGGAGCTGTTGTCGATCTCTTTAGTATGAATCCAAACAAGCTAAAAGTCCATTGTGAAAATATTATTTAGAATAATAATTTTAATAATTTTAGAAACATATTAATAATTAGATATTGCACAAAATGTATTTTAAGATAAATAAATATTATATGGCATTAATGTGAAGCAATGACCAATTTTATATTTTTGTCACAAGGGGTTAATAACAGCTTTCTAGTATTATTCTTTTTGGGCCGTCTATATAGTGCTAATGAATGACTTGCAAATATTCACGAATAATTTATTATTACATTTTTTATAACATAAGGGAGATATTTGTCAGAACACACTTTACCTCATGTGAAACACGAAACTGGGTGGATGCACACACCAATAAAGTCGGATACTAGTAAAATCCAAAATTTAAAGATTTTATTTATTCTTTTGAATTAAATAGATAATCTAAGTTTTAAAAAAAGAATCTATCTAAATGAGTGATAATTTCTCTCACTAGAAAGTAAACAAAGCAACGTTGACAAGTTCAAGTAAATCTAAAATTAAACCATAAATCATTTCAAATATATTAATAAAAATAATAAATAAAAGAGAGAATAGTATTTTACTAAATTATCCTTATTATATATTAAAAATAATAAAATAATATTAATCAGAAGATAAAATTGATAAAAATTCATTGAAAATTGTCTTCTCCCAAACTTACATTTTCATTTTCTTATAATCTTTGTGAACATTATGCAGTAAACTATAGTTTAAGTAAGTAATTGTTAACCAGCTCTATGATGAAAAAAACTACGATAAATGTAGACTAAACGATTAATATCGCAATCTATACATGTAACGATATAATTACACTTCATACACTAATGTTTACTTAAATGCTAATAAAATATATAAAACATCAACGGATGAACAAAGGGCTATTTTCTATAAGATTATAAATTTTGTCGACAAAAAAAGGAGGAGTATTTTTTTGAATGGTTATGGAGGAACAAGCAAACTTTTATGTGAAAAACCCTTGTGATATCTTTTCAATCTAAAGGGGATATCGTATTAACAATAACATCCAATGGAATTGCTTCTTTGTTATAACCCAGAGGAAGAACATCACACTCCAAATTCAAAATCTTTGTGCCTACATTAGACAACTCAACATGCAACATTGACGGGGAGACCGAACACGCTGAGTTGTTAAGACAAACCAAACTAATCATATGGGATGAGGCACAAATGGCTCACAAATACACTTTTGAAACCCTTGATCGCACCCTCAGAGATATCATGAGTAAAACAAGCAACTCCATATTGATTTTTGGAGGTAAAGTAATAGTTTTTGGGGGAGACTTTTGTTAAATACTTCATGTTATCCCACGTGGTTCCCGACATGACATTGTTCATCCATCCCTTAATTCATCTTATATATGGGACCACCATGAAGTATTAACACCGACAAAGAATATGAGACTTTATAATGATTCCTATGGTACCAATGCATATGAAGTTGAAAATTTCTCTAAATGGATTCTTCAGCTAGGCAAGGGTAAACTTTATGAACCTAATGACAAAAATGCCGAAATTGATATTTTGCCTGAATTGTTGATTCCAAGGACAGACAAACTAATTGCAACTATTGTTCAAAGTACATATTCTGATATACTCTGTAATTATATGAATATCAAGTTTCTTAAGGAAGAGAAATATTAGCTTCAACTATTGAGACAGTTGACGAAATTAATGAATATGTCTTGGATCTTACTCTTGGTATATCAATACTCCAAACAATTATTTCATATAAATTTTTACTTACATTTTCTTATCCTAATCAAACACACATCTCATTTATTATCAATTTAAATTGATACATTTCAACCAAATTCTATATGCAGGTGATGAAAAAGTTAATATGAGTTCAAATTCAGTTGATAAATCTGATTTAAATGATCCCTCTACTTATGAAGTCATAACACCGGAATTTCTTAATTCAACAAGGACACCAGACTTACCAAATCACATAATATCCAAGTTGGATGCAAAGTCAAAACAATGTATCTTCATCGGCTATGGGCAAGATGAGTTTGGTTACAGGTTGTATGATCCTATAGGGAAAAAGCTTAATCGAAGCCACAATGTGGTGTTTATCGAAGACCAAACTATTGAAGAAATTGATAAGGTAGATAAGGCTACATCCAAGAAAGATATCAGTTTGTCTAATGTTGATCCAGTTTAGTTACCTAGTCATAATCTGGATGTTATTAGTGGTGATGATCAGAATGATGAGCCATATGATTATGTTAATGATCAACAACTTGGAGATGAGGAAAATATTCCATCTAATGATGGTGAAGGGGAAAGCGATATATCACAAGATGAGAATCTTGGTGAAGCTTCAGAATCATCTCAAGTTCAACATAGGAGGTCTAACAGGAAGAGACAACCTTCTACATGGATGTGAAAACGGCTTTCCTTCATGGTGATTTGGAGGAAGAGATCTACATGAAACAACCTGATGGTTTTCAAGTTAAAGGTAAAGAAGATCATGTGTGTAGATTGAGAAAGAGTTTATATGGATTGAAGTAATCTCAAAGGCAGTGGTACAAGAAGTTTGAGTCGGTTATGTGTGATTGAGGATACCAGAAGACTACTTTAGATCATTGCATCTTTGTTAGAAAATTTTCTAACGATGACTTCATTATCCTGTTGTTATATGTTGATGATATTCTATTAGAACAATATTTGGTTCTGCAATTTATCTCTAAGTTTTGATGATAACAAAGAGTGAAACAATTTGGTACCCTAATAAATTTTCTAAGTGTGCAGGACTTTAACGAAAAATGAATCTGATAAAACAACATATGACATCACACAAAGTCCATAACAACTGACTCAGAGTTAAAGAAATCTTATATGACGTTAAAGACAAGCATGTCTAAAAGAATCACTCACAAAACCTGTCATTGAAGTTCATATGAAGACTTTGGGAACTCTACATCTGAAGACATATGGAGATCCTACATATGAAAACTCTGATGATCCTTACATCAGAAGACTTTCTAATTGAAGATCAGTCAAAGAACTATCTGAAGAAGACACAACAGACAACTATCTGAAGAATACAAGATCTGAGAAAAGAATCTGAATTTTGTGCACTCTGAATCACGCCCAACATCTGACCAATCAAAACCAATAACTTAACAAAGAAGTATTCCAAGTATTGTATGAATCTCTATATGGATAATATTGAATAATCTCCAAAACTGTGATGGAAAGGATAATAAAATTAATGTCATTAAGTCCCATAATTGGCAAAATATGAGCATCAATGCTCTATCCAACGATATCATCTCCAAGCACTATAAAAAGGCCCAGCTATCATCATACCAAATATACAAAGCTATCATACAAGAATTCTGCATATCCAATTTGAATATATACTAAATTCTTGTTATTCTATATTTCAGTTATCACACACGAGTTGTTGCTCTAAGTGTGATCATTGATCATTATTTTTAATTGTGTTCATATCACTTATTTAGAAGCACCGAACACATTCTTGTAATTCCCAATAGTTGTTGTAATTTCCTCAAGTGACTTGTGAATTCTGTATACTTGAGAGGGCTAAGAGAGTGTTATACTCTTAGACGTTCGTTGTAATCTTTCTAGATTATTGGATTAATTCCTTATTGAAGGCGAAATCACCTTGGTCAGGTGGACTGGAGTAGCTTTGATTTGTCAAGTGAACTAGGATAAACTTCTGTGTTGTTTGTTATTATCTTTGTGTGTGTAATGTTACTAAAAGTTTTTATTGTCAGTGAAAACAATTCAAACCCCCCTTTCTTGTTTTTCTCTACCTTCAATTGGTATCAGAGTTTCGGCTCTGTTATTGATTTTTGAATCAAACACTTAACAGTATAGAGAGATCCAGTGTGAGAAAAATATAATGGCTAACACCAATGAAAGAGATAGCTACAACACTAAACCTCCAGTGTTCGATGGAGAGAAATTTGATTATTGGAAGGAAAAAATTGAAAGCTTCTTCTTAGGCTACGACGTTGACCTATGGGACATTGTTACAAATGGTTATTAACCACCCGTATCTGCTTCTGGTATTGTCATTGCAAGAAGCAAAATGAGTGATGATCAGAAGCGTGACTTCAAGAATCACCACAAAACCAGAACTATTTTGTTGAATGCAATATCCTACAATGAGTATGAAAAGATCACAAACAGGGAAACAACTAAAGAAATCTTTGACTCCCTAAAGATGACTCACGAAGGCAATAATCAAGTCAAAGATGTTGGTGTAAGCCCTAGAGGCCAATACTTTTGGTACTTGTATCGAATTATTTATTAATTAATAAAAGGCTTTTTCTTTATTATGTTTGATTAATAAAGTCCCTAGAATATCTAGTCCGTTTAATGTATCAAGTATGACTTAATCATGAGATCACATTAAACATAAGAACAATATTCTTAAAGTATCCGTAGTCGAGCTTTATTGTGAAGTGGGATAACATTAAAGCATTAAGACTATTATGTTTGTAGACTGATGATCACATCTCATGGATCATGGATAAGGAGTTATCAAGTCTTAAACATAGGTATGAATATTAAGAGTAATATTTATACCGGATTGACCCGCTATGAGAATACTATATAGAAAGTTATGCAAAGTGTCATAAGTTATTCTCATGGTGATAATGGTGTATACCACTCTTCGACCTGAAACCACTATGGATCCTAGATGTAGAGTCGAGTGCTTTGTTGCTGATCCAACGTTGTCCGTAATTGGATAACCATAAAGGCAGTTGATGGGTACTCCACAAAGCATGCTGAGCGACATGAGTGACCTAGATGGAATTTGCCCATCCTGCGTAACAGGATAAATGTCTATGGGCCCAATATTGAACTGGACAAGGATGACACGGTCTATACCTTGTGTTCAATATAGACATAAGGGCAAATGGGTAATTATACACATAATTATTATCACAGAAGATTTTGTCAGATCACATGACATTTTCGTGACTTGGGTAGTGTAGCGGTGTATTCGTCACTTTATGATTTATTGATTAAACCAAAAGTAAAGTATACAAAGAATCGAGTCGCCACCGCACTTTTATTTATCCAAAGGATTGGCTAAAAAGCGAACAAAAGCCTAAGAAGTTTTACACATAGAAAACTAATGAAAAGATCAGAGAGTCTGGGTAAGGGGTAAATTACGCAATGGGAAGGCGTTAGGCACCCAAAACGTCCTAGGTACTCCTAGGGAGCCCTTTTTGTAGCACCTCAAATTTGCACCTACATTTTGTACATACATTTTCATCATTAGTTCATTAACATAATATAGTCCACTGCATAACATTGCATTGTCCATTTGCCCAAGTGCAAGTTCAGTTGACAAGTTAGGTCAAACTGGTCAGGAGATCAGTCAGTCAAGCAAGCAAGTGTGTTTTTCATTGAGCCAAGGCCCTAGGGTTGGTCCAACATGTTCACGTGACTTGGGGATCCATTTGAAGTGTTTAGGTCAAGGGTTGGATGTTCAGAAGTCATCAGTCAATGCACAGTCAGTCAGAAACCCTAAAAAGTCAAACTTGGTCAACTGGGCCTGATTTTATGGTTTTGATGGATGGATTTGGTTTGAGAGAGTTTATTCATGTCCAAATAGGCCTCATATATCATGGCAAACATCATCATTGAAGAATTTGAAGTCAAACAGAAAATTTCCCAAAATAGAAAGTTGACCTGTAATTCAAATTTGCCAAAAATGGAAACTTCTTGATCCTAATCTTGCATCATGATACAAGCTTCAAATGAATTTTTGCCCAACATGAAAGTTTAAGATCTTGTTCTCCCATTTCCAAAAAGTCCAAGAACACTCAATTCCCATGTATGGTTGGCAAGATATGATCAAATCATTTTCAAAAATTTGTGAACTTCAAAAGGCCATATCTCTCAAACCATTTGGCCAAATTCGGTGGGGTTTTTTCCTACAAGTCATATTTGATCCCCTCTTTCCAAAAATGTCATCATCATTCACCAAAACATCACCATTCAAAATGGCATTTTTGAACTTGCTTGAATTAATTTCAAGTGTAGTGAAAAATTGACTTTTTGAAATAACCTTTTTCCTTCACTTTGGCCAATTGGAATTGATCAGGATATGTAATTAGAACTTGCCCAAAGGCCCAATTCGTGCAGTACACACCCCATTTGCCAAGTTGGTGAAATTTAGCAAAATGACCAAAATGATTCATTTGAGATAATGGTGATTAACACTTACTTAGCAGCTCACTAAACAGCAAATATATAGTGAATTTTCTGTCATTCCAACCCTAGCAGCAGCCACACAAACACAGAAATTCACTCACTCTCTCAAAACTTCATTTTCTTGCCATTTTCGAAATCTTCAAAAACCTCAAGAGAACTTGACCTTGCCTTGCTCGATCCACCATCTAAACAGCATTGTGAGCTTGTTTCCACCATCATTCTCCAACTGTAAGGCTGTTTTGCTGGACCGGTTTTTCGAAGCATCATCCATGGCAGAGTTGGGTTTGAACTGTTCCAAGCATCTATGAGCTCAAAGCCTTCAAGCATTCATCATTTGGGACTAGGAGCTTCACCTGTTTCGAAGATTTGAAGCCAAATAACAACTGAATCCAGCTGCACTTCAGAACTGGTAAAATTTCAATCTCATTATTTCATCAAATAAATACATGCTTTAGAAAGGTCTATCCATGCTGAGCTTCATGATGGTTTTGTTTTTGAAAATGGTTGGTTATTTCTGAAGTTATGTTGTTTTGAAGTTTGATGACAAAACATGTTCTTGCTCGATTCATGAGTTGTGTTGAGTTTTAATGAAAATTGATGTTGGATTCATGTTTGTCATGCGTTGCTGATCATTTGTGTATATTCAATTTCATTTTCTGGAAAAATTATGTTGAACTCGATTTGGGAGTGATGAATGTTGTTGCTGTTCTTCATAAACCCTAAAGTTTGAAAGCCATGCCCAGAATTTGAACTATTCACGTGTATGCATGGTACTGTTGGTCCATGAGCCAATGAAATTATTCCGTTCCAGCGTCCAAAACGGCAGCGTTTAGATAAGTGGATTCCATAATTACAAATATGCCATTCCCGGTTTATTAAATCCATTTAATTCATTTTTTCTTCAATTTTTATTTCATTTGGCATGGCTTACTTGCAAAAATCATAACATCTTCATTTCAAATCCAAAATTCATGGGAATTTCTGCATGGTGTTCATCTTGATGTCTAGTATTTTATCATGATTTTTCCTGATTTTTTGGATGATCGAATTTTAAATGGTATTAGGGTTTGTGACATGTATTCATATTTTGTACCTTTTGCCAAAACCTTTGTGAAATGGTGATGCTTTATCCAATGACTTTGAAATTTTTTGTGCATAAACTAGACACATTCATGGTGATTTTGATGTAGAGTTTGTGAATTTATCTTATCTGGATTGTGAGTTATGAATTTTTGAATTAGGGTGTGACAATTTGTGTCACGCCATTGATGTGCAACTTCATGATTTTTGATACCATGCTTCTTGAGCTCCAATTGATCTGAATTTTTGCATGAACCTACTCTTGTATGTCTAGTTCATATGTGAATTTTCTTGGAATTATTTGTGGCATTTTCCAATTGATTGAGATTTTTGTCCTCTGTTTGATCATATGTTGACTTTGTGTGACACTTGTGCCCATTTGTTTTGTGAAATGCTCATACTTTATTAGATGGACATGAAATTTTACATGAGATTACTAGACATCTTAAGCTTTGCCATGGTTTTAGTCCCATTCATTTATCATATGCCATCCCTGATTTATGATTTTTCTAAGTTGATGCATGTTTGGTTGACTTCTTTGAGCATGTTCAAAATTGCCTTGCCTTTCTGATTTTCATTGACTATCTTCTACTTGTCCAAATGAGATGAAATTTGACATGCTTACCATGCTATGGATTGTGATTGATCATGATTTATTTGATGATTTTTGGAAATGTTTAAGATTGCTTTTGATTCAAGTCTTGCTGTTGACTTCTATGAGCTTCTAAATGCCATGTTTTGACCTAATTTGTTCATGAAATGATAATGATGATTGATATGAATGTGAACCCAATTGGTTTTGTTTCTTGATTGTTTGAACATGATTTTGGATGCTTGCCCTTTGCTGTTTTAACTTTCTCATTCACTTTTGACCCTAGGCTTGCCCTAGTGGTCCTGTTACTCACATTTGAGTTCATGTTTTCAGGTTGACCAACAAATGGCCAATGAGACCAATTCTTTTTGATTGAACTTGCTTGTTTATCATGACTAACATTTTATTTTTGTAGGTTGCTTGGCTCACATGCCTTGAGCCTTGTGCCTTGCACAGTCACTTGCTTATGATTAACTGTTGATGTTTGTTTCCTTTTGCTTTGTTTTGAAGTTGTATACTAATGTCTGCTTGATTATTTCAGGTGCTTTTAGTTGCTCAGTTCCTTGTGAACTTTTGCTTTGCTTTGCTTGTATAAGCAATTTGCATTGAGGTATACTTCTAAATCTTCATGTAGTCTGGAAGACCTGGCCTGTTACTTGGCCAGGCAACTGTCTGAAGTCCTCCTTAAGAGGCAATGTTTGTGACTGTTTACATTTGTCCTTGTATAGAGTCAAAGACCTCCTAAGTGAAGAGGCAATTGGCAGAACCCAAGGGATATGCAACCTATCCCCTGCTATTCTGTGTGTCATCTGTTTTGCTCACACCACTGTGTTGATGCATTGCAGATACAAACCCAAGATCTTGTACAATTGTACAGTTGAGTCAGTTTTAAATGTGTAGAAGGGTTCCCACTTTCTGAACCCACACATTCTTGTCTTAAGCTCTCCCAGGCCAGGGATAAGAGCTGTGAAGTCCTATCTTCACTCACCTTTCATCTGCTTCACCTTAGCCCCTCAATGGCAAGGTTAAGAGCTAACATTACCCAGTTCCAGTGGTTTGTTTGTTGAGGTTGATATGACCCCTCGACTAAAACCTAACCTTGATTGAGCCCATTGTTTGCATATAGTGTGTGCTACTTGTGCTTGTGTGTTTGTTTGACTTGCTTCCTGTGCAAGTTAGGTTTAGTTTAGCTTGCTTCCTGTGCAAGTTAGGTTTAGTTTGGCTTGCTTCCTGTGCAAGTCAGGGTTAGGATAGGCTGGCTCCCTGTGCCAGTTAGCTAGAAACCTTAACTTAGGGATGATTTTGCATGATAACATCTAGGCTCGAGTCGTAGTCTCCCTAGTTGTGTCTCCCTCTGTTATCTAGTTAGGCTAGTCTTTCTCCCCTCTGTAGGGGAACTACATCGCCCTGATCCTCGTTCCAGACGAGGTATGTAGGCAGGAGACCGTGCGAGGTCTCTCCGGGCACCTTTTTTTTTCTTTTTGTGTGTGTTGTTTGACGATTGCTAGGCTCGAGTTCCCGACTCCTTAGCAATTTGTTGTCTGTTTGTTCTTGTTGTGTGCTTGGAAGCCGGTATAAGTCCATCGAGTGGCATCTGGGTTCCAGTGTGCGTGTGTTGGTTTGGATGCTGATGTAAGTCCAGTGATTGGCATTCGGGCTCCAGTTTGCCTTTGCCTGTTTTTGTGTGCGTGTCAGCCGAGCTACGAATGCTCTGATTCTCCTTCGTCCAAAGGAGATACGTATGCATAGGATGCGACATCCTAGCGAGCACGTGTCGTTTCCCCAGTCCGAACTACTTCGACTCTGATGTCTATGCCTGATAGACTAAGTAGGCCCAGGATGCGATATCCTGCCGAGTCAGTTTCAGTCTTGTTTGTTTTCTTGTGTCTCTTTCAGCCAGTGAGTGTGTGTGTGATGTTTTAGCAACCTTTTCTTTTCTTAGAGCGTGGATCCCGTCGAGTACGACGGACGTGAGGGGTGCTAATACCTTCCCCTTGCGTAACCGACTCCCGAACCCTTTCTTTTTGGTCGCGAGACCACGTCTTTTCCAGGTTTACTTCGAGCGTTTCCTTTCCCTCTTTTGGGATAAATAACGCACGGTGGCGGCTCTGTTGTCCTGTTTTCCCGCCGGTTTTTCGCGTAATGCGACACTTTTCACACTTGTTGTATAAAAATGTTATTAGTTTATGACATATTGTGCAAACATGATTGGGATGATGAGAAAAGAATGTACAAGTTATTATTTTTGTGTTTGAACGGATGAACCCGTTGCCTACGTACCTTTCCATGAAAAGGTAAAGGATCAAAACGCCGTAGTTCGGCTAAAAGATTTCCAAAATATCAGTGGGTTCATTTTAAAACAAGAGCACTAAGGCTTTTCATTCTCAATGGGAGAAAACTCAACCAAGACCAACAATCCACCATGCGAGGATAGCTTCAACATACTAGTGAGGGGTTAACCCTATAATAAGTATGGAAGACTTACAATCAACTCACTAAGGATGTGGTGAGATTTACATCAACCACTATGAGAATTGAAACCTATGGCTAATGTATGAAAACATATCAACAATGGACAAAGCCACCAAAACAATTGAATGGGTGAAGTTAATTGATTATGAGTATTCACAAAAGGATGGTCAAAGTATGATTAGGATTTAATTTAGAAAGAAGTGTCATGAAAATGAAGTTTGAAAAGTCAAGGACTTAAGGTCCAGGTTTCTAATTTGAAAAGACATGAAAATGTTTGCACATTATGTATTTACAAGTTTTAAAAGTCAACAAGTGAAAAGGGGTTTTGAAACCAAAAGGATGTGGATGGAGGAGTGTAAAACTTCCTAGAAGTTCACCTCTTGAAATCATATAGAAGATGATTCAAGTGTGTCCTTTGGAATGAGGCAACAATGCAAGTAAGCAAATAAAAAGCAAGGTGATATCGGATGCCAATCAATGGACTTACACCAATCTCACAAACAAAAGCGGATACCGGATACCAATCAATGGATTTACACCAATCTCCTAAAACAAAACAATGATACCGGATGCCAATAAATGGACTTATACCAATCTCACAAAACAACCACGGATACCGGATACCAATCAATGGATTTACACCAATCTCCTAAAACAAAACAATGATACCGGATGCCAATAAATGGACTTATACCAATCTCACAAACAAAACAAAACATGGATATCAGAGGCCAATCTATCTGGACTTATTCCAATCTCCACAGGATGATCATAGGAATACAAATGCCAACAACATGGACTTACAATTGCATCCTCACATACAACAGACAAACAGAAGCACTAAGCAAAGAGGACATAAGTGGCCAATGAAATGGTCTTACACTCAATCCCTTCCAAATCATAGGAACAAAGGCCAAAGAATGGACTTACAGTTGATTCCTCAATGGACAAACAAAGATGTGTCGCAAAGATATGAAATGATGATCATGCAATAATGAACAATTAATGATGATAAATGCGCAAAGGCAAATAAGCAAACATGTACAGATGAATCAACCAATCAAGTCAAATAGCACACACTATATACAAGCAATTAAGCTCAAGCAAGGGTTAGACTTTAAAGTCAACTGGAATAGGGTGAGTTGTGCTCTTAACCTTAACATTAAGAGTTAAGGTGAAGCAAATGAAATGGAGATGAGGGGTGTGCCTCATGGCTCTTATCCCTGGTCAGGGAGAGCTTCAAATGATAGAAGGTATGGGAGTTCAGAAAGTTGGAACTCTCTCCACAAGTTAATGACTCTATAGATCTTGGGTTAATATCCACAATGCTACAACATGTAATGTGAGCAAAGGGATGACACACAGAATAGTAGAAGATGGATTACACATCTCTTTTATCTACCAATTGCCTTATCAAAAGGACTTTTCCTGCTTGGGGACAAAGATAAACAATCACAACCATTGCCTCTTAAGGAGGACTTCAGACAGGTGCCTGGCTAAATAACAAGCCAGGTCTTCCAGACTACATGAAGAAGAGAAAATATACCTAATTGGTTAAGCAACCAAGCAAGTTCAAAATGAACTTAAGCAACTAATGTACCTGAAAACAATCCAACTCAATCAGTTTTCAATTCAAAAAAAGTCAAACAGATAATCCAACAGTCAACAGGCAATACACAATCAAACAAGTAAAGCCACAATGTGCAAGGCGCAAGCTCAACTCAAATGAGCTAAAAGCATCCTACAAAATAGCTCAAGGTCAGTCAATAACAATCAAATAACCAACTCAAGCAATGTGAATTAATCTCCTTAAGGCCATGTACTTCTTAACCTGAAAACAAACTCAAACATGAGAAGCAAACCACTAGGACAAGGCCTAGGGTCAAAGAAGGAGAAATAGTCCAAAACAGAACATGAAAATTGACAAGAATCAAGCTCAATCAAATTAGAACATCATCCAAGTGGTCTCATATCAATATCATCAACCAATTTCATTTCACAAACAATTATGTCAGAGCATGCAAGTTGCAAGCTCATTGAAGCAAACAGAATGAACAAAGGCATATTAATTCAACAATGGTTCCATAAATCCCAAGAAAAATCATGGCTAAACAGCACACATCAAATGATCATCATACCAAAAATCAATGCATTTGGACAAGTATAAGCATGTCAAAGAAATTCACTAAGTCAAGGTAAGCATAAACAAGCTCAAAGGAGGCACAAATTGATTCATCAACTTAAGGCAATCCTAAAACAAAGATGACAAGTGATAAATGATTCAAACCAAAACCAAGACAAACCTCAATGTGTCTAGAAGACATGTGTAAAGTTTCAAGTTCATATGATAAAGCATAAGCATTTCACAAATCATCTAAATTCAACACTCATCAAAAGTCCAAACATGACCAACCAGCAAGAAAAATCTCAAACAAATTGGAAATGGATCCAAAATATTCACAAAAATTCATGATCAATCTTAACATCCAGAAGTAGCATCATGCAAAATTTCAGATCATTTGGCATTTATTTGGCATGGTAAATAAAATCAGCAAATCAAGCAAGCCAAGGTGTGACACACATTGTCACACCTACATTAATCATTTCATAACTCAACAACCAGAAATGCTAAAAATGCAAACTCTATACCAAAATATCATGCAAAATGTCTAGTTTAAGCATGTCAATTTTCACATTCATTGGATTAACCATCATCATTTCACAAAGAAAATGGCAAGCAAGGTGCAAGAAAGCATATGCATGAACAAACCCTAGGCAATTTAAAATTCCACCCGAGCACAAATTCTGGAAAAATCATCAAAAAATAATAGACATCATAAGGAACATTGTGCAAAAAATTTCATGTGAATTGGATGAGTATTCATGGAGTTATGGATTTTTGAATGAATGAGAAAAATAAAAATCACATGAATGAAGTAGCATGAACATGGATGATGAAATGAATAAAATGCCAAAAGCCAAATTGGGAAATGTTTGAACTCGGAATTGAACCGAGTAAGGATTTGAATGAAGCGCGTTCAATAGATGAAACACGCCGTTTCATTTAATGATGTGGCAGTGCAGGCGAGCGTCATCCAATCAAAACGCCAGGCAATGTATTACGTGGACCAGTGCATGAGTTATAACATGAACTTACATGCAAAACACGCGGATGAAGATCAAACTGAATCTGGAAATGCAAAACCCTAGAACATTCATCAAGTTCATCGTGTTCTTCATCACCAAGAACACATGTGCACAGAAAATCACCAAACGCATACCATTGGATTCGTCTTCTAACATACATCATCATGCCATAATTAATTTAACCTAATTCTAACTGTATCAAACAAATCGAGCAAGAAAAGTTCCACATGTCAAAATTTAAATCAGCATAACTACTTCAATATTGCATGAAATTAATGGATCTAAAGTTCAGCATGATCAGCAATGGAGGATCTACAAGATGCATACATCAATTTCATAAAACATGAGAGTCGAATTCTAACCTTGCTGTAGAAACAGAAGTGGAATCGCGCAATCTAGGCTTGGAAAGGCTGAAACAGATCTTCTTCAACACTTGAATGAATGAATGGATGAAGAAATTCAGCTCAACAGTGCTTGATTTGTCCAGAAATTTTAGTTGCCATGGATGTGCATGTGTTTCAACAGTCCATGATTCAGCTTGAATTCTTCAAGACCTGGCTTCAACAATCTTCAATAATGCTTGTAGATGATGACCAAACCACGAACCAAGCAAAGGAGATGAAGAAAATCGATGAAAAAGTTGAGAGAATTTTGAGAGAAAATTTTCAGATCTGAAATTATGGAGTTGTTGTTCTTATCATTTTCTGTTAGGATTATGATTATATATGGTGTACTAATGAAGCTCTTAATCCTAATTAGCCAAAACTCCAAGGATTAGTGAAATTGGAATGTTGATGCAAAATGGCAAAATCACCCTTTATGCATGCATGGCAATGGAATAGTGACCGAGTTAGCTTGGAAATGCATTTCAAAATCTGTTTTGAAGCAAATGTGATTGGTTGGAAATGAAAACAATGCACCATTTTCAAATTGATACTTTCCCTCTAAAAATTCAAATGAAATCAAGTGAAAAAATCCAATATTTTTATGATGAGAATTGATAAAATGTAATGCATGAATTGGATAGAGCAGATCAAGAGAGAAATGTTCCAAAAAGAACCACTTCAATTGGCCTTTTGGTTCAAAAGTTATGCCTTCTTGAAGTTCAAAATTGCTTGGCAATGATTGATCCATAATTCTTCAACCACAAATGAGAAATTCATGTTCTTGGACTTTTTGGAAAGGTGAGAGCAAGATATTCAACTTTCATGTTGGGAAAAATTTCATTTGAAGCTTGCATGATGACGTAAACTTGAGGAGAAGACCTTTCCATTTTTGGCAGTTTGAAATTACAGGTCACTTACTATTTTTGGAAACTTTTCATATGACCTCAAATTCTTCATTGTTGATATTTGACATGTTATATGAGACTTGTATGGACATGAATGAGGTCTCTCTAACCATCTCACACCTTCAAATCCATGATTGAATGCACAGTTGACTTGTGTTGACTTTTCTAGGGTTTCAGTTGACCTAGCTGTGATCAGATGAAATCCAAGCCTCTACCACTTGAGATCTTGATTCAAAATGATGTCATGGTTCATATGAACTCTTGTGAATGATCAATGGTGCCCAAATTCTTCAGAATGGCCACCATCTATGGCTCAATGAATACCTTTGACTGGCTTGACTTAATGTTGCTTCATCTACAAGTAACAAGGTTAGATGACAATATTTTTGTACTTTTGGTTAGTAAACAAATGAAAAGCAATGATATACAAATGCAAAACATGCTTGGTGATCAAGAAACCACTCTCAAAAGGCAACCCACCCACAGGAAAGAAGGCAAGGTGCACAATGATCCTTGAGGCAATGATATGATATGATATGATGCCATGAGGGATCTTAGGGACAAAATTGGGGTCTTACAGATGCCCCTATTTAAGGTCATTCTAGCCGGAGAAGTGAAGTTTAGAAATCTTCATCTCGACGCGGTAGAATGGGCTTAAATAACAGTAATGAGATAAATTTTGGTCCCTAAGAGACCTCATGATGCAAATGTATGCATGTAAAAGACACAAACTCTATGGGGATATGGTTCACACAGAAGAAAAGACGATCCGTCGGAGTAATACACTCACCAGGAACAGAGACTCTAACAGGACTCTTATTGGGGATAAAAAGAAAAGAATGCGTGAGCAGGACACGACTCTGAATTGGGGAAAAAAAAATCGACACTGCGTGAACAAAACACGACTGGACTAGAAACCTCACCAGGAAGTGAAGGACTCACACTGGGGAAAAGAAGATTTCCAAAGGAAAACATCCCTTGGAAAGCCACAAGCTGACTCCTGGGGGGAGCAACAAAATGAGGTGTTACCGGTATAAGGGTAACAAGCTCAGGAAGAAAGAATATCTAAGACCGGTATAAGGGTGAGAGATATCAATTAACCAAACATCTGAGAAAGACCTGAAAAAGGTATATCAACTCAGAAAAATATGACTCCACAGGGGACCAAGGTCATAATAGGGAGCAGAAAGGAGGGAACACCAGGGATACCGAGGTATATAATAGGTGACCGACCGAAGCGTGAATTGGTATATATGCCAAAACACTCATCATCCGAAAGGAGGGCTTGAAAAAGCAAATCGACTTACAGGATGGACATTCGAATCCATAACAGGAAAACGAATCTTACTCAACTGGGAACACAAACCCGAAGAGTGCATGAGATATAATATCCATTACCGTCAGAACGTGGATAGAATACTCGCATGAGATGTATTATCTATTACCGTCAGAACGTAGATAATACACTCGCATGGTAAGAAACACCAAGGATACCGGTTACTGGGTATATAATAGGTGATCTACCGAAAACGTGGATTGGTTTATACTGCCAAAACACTCATCATCCAAAACATAAACTGGTTAAAAGATGGATATTCGATTCTACAAAGAATACGAATCTTACTCTACTGGGGGAAGATCAACAAAGGACTCCGACCAACGAGCGCATGAGACATATTATTCATTACCGTCAGAACGTGAATAATATACTCGAAAGGAAAAGACACCAGAAATACCGTTTAAGGCATATAATAGGTGACTAACCAAAAAGAGAGACAATTGATACCAAGCATACGGGTAAACGAAAGACAACTCACAGGAGATAAATTGCAAGCATCCGGCAATTATCCAAGAACAAAGAAACATTCGATTCCACAAAGGAAAAACGAATCTTACTCAACTAGGGAAACACAAAACGGCTTCGACTGAAGAGTGCATGAGATATATTATCCATTACCGTCAAAACGTGGATAACATACTCGCATGGAAGATTATCCACAACCGGTTACTGGGTTAACAAAGGATAAATCGACCGAAAAGAAAGGCATCGGGATACCCAAAACTAGGTATATAATGATGACCAATCAAAAGGAGCAACAATCATTACCAAGCAAATGGGTAGATGAAAGAAGACCCGTTGGGGATGAATTGCAAGCATCCGGCAATTACCCACAAGGACTAGCTGGGGATGCATCGATAAACCGTCAATGATCCGGGGAACGAATCACTAGCAAACGGTGAAAGGACCCACTGGCGACTTCAAAGGATATAATTGCAAGCAGACGACAATTATCCAGAAGATTTGCTGGGAATACAATTGCTAGCAAACGGCAATTGCCCAGACGCGAAGGGAGAACATCAACGTCGAACAACGAATGAAGATAACCACAAAGAGTAACCATCATCGGTTAGGATGAACAACAAGGTTAACTCTGCAAAGGGGAGAAATTAGGGTTTACAACTACCGAATACGGGGTAGAATACCAAAACTCTGGCTGGGGATAAAATTGCTAGCAACCGGCAATTATCCACAAAAAGCATAGACTCCGTTGGGAATAAAACCACAACAACACAAAATCCACCATCAATCAAACCGAACCACAAAGGTTACCTCTGCTAGGGGAAAAGAGATAGGACTTACGACTACCGAATACGGGGTAGTAGCCATCAAACTCTGATGAGGATAAAAAGGATTAGGGTTTACATCCACCGAATACTGGGTAGAAAACCAAACAACCCCGCGTGGGGAATGAAGGAATCACAAAACCGCACGGGAACAAAACAGGAAAACCAGGATTTATAACTACCGAAATATTAGGTAGAAGACCGAATCGACTCTTGCCGAGGAATAAAAGGTGTATAACCACAAATTCCGCCAAGAAGGCAAGAAACATAGGACTTACAACTACCGGTTACTGGGTAGAGGCCCAAAAAGGTTCCGCTGGGGATAAAAGAAATAATGCCGGTTACTGGGCAAATTATTCATTCGTTCCACAGGGAAGCACAAGAAACGGTTGACAAATGCCAATTCGGGACCAAACCGAAAAGACAGACTGAACCAAGACTCATCCTATGAGGATATAACTCAATAGGAAAAAATCCATCCCAATATATGTGTTGGGAGGAAATGGAAGAAACCGTCATCCACGAGGATAATCTCAGTGGGGAACTGCAGAAGGAAAAACAGACACTTTCTGCTTATGGGGCTGACTCTATATGGAGAGATTTTAACACCCGACATCTGCTTGGGAAGATCTATTGGAGATCTATATCACCCATAGCAGGAGAACAACAAACAAAAGATATATGGCAAAAATGCAACATGAATATCTGAATGTTTATGATTATGCATGAATATGCGTAATTTATGTTTGATGAATGCTAACAAAACAGACATATCTAACACAAACAGGCCCAGGAATCAGACGCCCGGTACTATACTTCCAAGGGAAAAACCGACTGGAAAGCTAATCTGCTGGAGATCTACATACTGAAAAGCAAAGATCTGCGGGAAAGCCAAAAGATCAGAGATATCAAAGAAACACCAAATCTCTGAGTAATGGATCAACAACAACCCAACTGACGAACAGAAAGTCACAACAGGCAACGACGGCCACAAAGACAAATCTGTTGGGGAAATGGAGAAATCCCAAAATATCTGTAGGGGATCTTCAGTATCAACTGAGAAACAAAAGTTCACTGCACAAGCGAGGACTGCTATGAAAGCAACTCCACGCAACTCCGTCGGGGAACAACCCACTGAGGGAGAACAGATCATCCATGTAGAATTTACTGCACAAACAACCCTACCTGGGGAGAACACAAGTAACCTCTCCATCGAGAATACACCCACTGAAGGAAAAACAGATCACACAAGTAGATTCTGCAACAAGCCACTCTACTGAGGATCAAACAGTCAGGAAATCAACCCAAATCTATGGATGCCAAACCACCAACCGACCCTACTGGGGAAATAAAGATTTCAACAGGCAGAAACTGCCACAAAAGCAACTCTGTCGAGGATACCAGCTCTGGCGGAGGCTCTGAGGGAATCACAGAAGCAAACCTGGCTCTGTTGGGGAATACCAACTCTTTTGGGGATTTTGCACAAATGCAATCCACCAAACCACAAATCTACTGACGGCTCCACTGGGGAAAACCACTGAAGAATCCACTGGGGGATACGGAAGAGAGCTGGGGAATCAACCACTAAATGCTGACTCACCTGAGGAGAACACCCACAACTGCTGAGGAGGAACATAAATCGCTTCTCTGCTGAAGGGATAAGCGTACTGATGGGGGGCTAGCAATAAATCTGCAGGCGACTGCGCTGAGGAAAGTGGTAAAATACCGGGATATCAATCCACCAACCACTGAATCTTCAAAAGAAAGCAACCATACTGAGGAGGGAAACAACAACTCCGCTAGCGACCGTACTGGGGAGAAACGGAGTACCTGGGTTTCAAACCACCAATTACCGAACCTTCCAAAAGGAAAAACACCCAGGCTGGGAGAGAATACTGCTGGAGAAGAAAACGAAGTCTTCAACAAGCACTCTGCTTGGGGAACAACCCACAACAACAACTCTGCTTGGGGAACAACCCCAACAACAAAGCAGGAGAAAGAGGATACCACCAAGCCAGGAATATGAACAAATGTCTTACCTGTTGGAAATCATGCCACCCTTGGGAGAGCACTGAGAAATTCTTAAGTATCCTTCTATCCTTGTGAATGTTCACTTTGTTTAAAACAACAATTTGAAAAAAATCTTTGTTTAAAGCAATGACATTTTATCAATTAAAACATGCAAAACATTTGTTGAATTGAAACAAATAAGAGTGCAAATAATTGGATAAAAAGCTCAAATTTATTTGATGGAATGGTAGCCTGCAAATGGCAAGACTCCATAGATCTGTACAAATTTGAAATCAGTGATATATATTGGAAGAGGGCTACATTGAACATAATGATCCTTTCTCTACCAATTTGAATCTCGATGTATGCGAAGCTTCAGTTGACGACGAATCGAGAACTTCTGACGAAAAGACAGCTGCGGAACAGAAAGTCTAGTCAGGATGCAGTTACTTGCCAAATCCCTAATTTTTGCCTAGATTGCCCCAGGGTGAGGTACTCAATCTAGCGGGATGCAAATACATCTTTTTTCAAGTCTCTAACTTTTTCCTGGATCGCCCTTTCGGGTTCTCCACCGAGACACTCATTTTTTGCCTAAGCCGCCCTTCCAGGTTTTCAACCTAGCGAGCTATTCTGTTTTTCATTTGCATATACTTTTTTTTAGGCAAAGTATTTCTTGACTGCATCTGAATTCACAGGACGAGTGAAATCCTCCCCATCCATTGTTGTAAGCATCAAAGCTCCGCCTGAAAAGGCTCTCTTAACAACATATGGACCTTCATAGTTTGGAGTCCACTTTCCCCTGGAATCGGGCACGAAAGACAAGACTTTCTTGAGCACAAGGTCACCTTCTCGGAACACACGAGGCTTGACCTTCTTATTGAATGCTTTCTTCATTCTCTGCTGATATAACTGACCATGGCACATGGCAGTTAATCTCTTCTCTTCAATCAAATTCAGCTGGTCGTAACGACTCTGAATCCATTCAGCATCACTCAACTTGGCTTCCATCAAGACTCTCATTGATGGGATCTCCACCTCTACTGGGAGAACAGCCTCCATGCCGTAAACAAGAGAGAAAGGGGTTGCCCCTGTTGAAGTGCGAACAGATGTACGATAACCATGCAAAGCAAATGGCAGCATCTCATGCCAATATTTGTACGTCACTGTCATCTTCTGGATAATCTTCTTGATATTCTTATTAGCAGCTTCAACAGCCCCATTCATCTTAGGTCTGTAGGGAGAGGAATTATGGTGTGCAATCTTGAATTCAGCGCACAACTCATCCATCATCTTATTATTCAGATTAGATCCATTATCAGTAATGATCTTATCTGGCACACCATAACGGCAAATCAGCTGGTTCTTGATAAACTTCACAACCACCTGCCTGGTCACATTCGCATACGAAGCGGCTTCAACCCATTTGGTGAAGTAATCAATTGCTACGAGAATAAACCTGTGTCCGTTAGACGCTTTCGGTTCAATCATGCCGATCATGTCAATTCCCCACATAGAGAAAGGCCATGGTGATGAGATCACATTCAGAAGTGTCGGAGGAATATGAATCTTATCCGCATAAATTTGACACTTGTGGCATTTCTTCACATATTTGCAGCAGTCAGACTCCATTGTCAACCAATAGTAGCCTGCTCTCAACATCTTTCTAGCCATGGCATGTCCATTGGAATGAGTACCAAATGAACCCTCATGGACCTCAGTCATTAACAGGTTTGCTTCGTGTCTATCCACGCATCTGAGCAAAACCATGTCAAAATTTCTCTTGTACAACACTTCACCACTGAGGTAGAAACTGCCTGACAACCTTCTCAAAGTTTTCCTGTCTTTCACAGATGCCCCAGGCGGGTAGACCTGGTTCTGGAGGAAATTCTTGATATCAAAATACCAAGGCTTGTCATTATTCACTTCTTCACTGCAAACACGTGAGCTGGTCTATCCAAGCGCATCACGACAATGTTGGGAACTTCATTCCAATATTTGACTATAATCATGGAAGCAAGCGTAGCAAGAGCATCTGTCATCCGATTATCCTCTCGAGGAATATGATGAAAATCAACTTCAGTAAAGAACGTTGAAATCCTTCTCGCATAATCTCTATACGGAATGAGACCAGGCTGATTCGTCTCCCATTCACCCTTAATCTGATTAACAACCAGGGCCGAATCACCATACACATCAAGATGCTTGATTCTCAAATCAATACATTCTTCCAATCCCATAATACAGGCCTCATACTCAGCCATATTATTCGTGCATTTGAAAGTTAGCCTTGCTGTAAGCGGAATATGCGTGCCATGAGGAGTAATGATTACTGCCCCAATACCATTTCCATATTGATTCACAGCGCCATCAAACACCATCGTCCATCTGGAACCAGGTTCCGGACCTTCATCTAGTGTAGGCTCATCACAATCTTTCATTTTCAAATACAGAATCTCCTCATCTGGGAAGTCATACTGAACAGACTGATGATCTTCAATCGGCTGGTGCGCTAAATGGTCAGCCAAGATACTACCTTTGATAGCTTTTTGAGCTCGATACTCGATATCATACTCAGACAACAACATCTGCCAACGAGCAATCCTCCCAGTCAAAGCAGGCTTCTCAAAGATATACTTGATTGGATCCATTCTGGATATCAACCAAGTTGTATGATTTATCATGTACTGGCGCAAACGCTTAACAGCCCAAGCCAAAGCACAACACGTCTTCTCAAGCATTGAATATCGAGACTCACAATCAGTAAACTTCTTACTGAGGTAGTAAATAGCAGATTCTTTCTTCCCTGATTCATCTCGTTGACCGAGTACACAACCCATCGAGTCCTCAAGAACAGTCAGATACATAATCAGAGGTCTTCCTTCCACAGGCGGAGACAAGATCGGAGGTTCAGATAGATACTCCTTAATACTATCGAAAGCTTTCTGGCAATCCTCGGTCCAATTATGAGACTGATCTTTCCGGAGGAGCTTGAATATCGGCGCACATGTGGCAGTCATGTGGGATATAAATCTGAAAATATAGTTCAAGCGGCCAAGAAAACCTCGGACTTGCTTCTCAGTTTTGGGTGCAGGCATTTCTTGTATTGCTTTGACCTTTGCAGGATCAACTTCAATACCTCTCTCGCTGACAATGAAACCCAACAACTTGCCGGAACGGACTCCAAATGTACATTTGTTCGGATTCAGGCGAAGTCTAAACTTCCTCAAACGCTGAAAAAGCTTCAACAAATGCTTAACATGTTCAACTTCCGTTCGGGACTTAGCAATCATATCATCAACATAGACTTCTATCTCCTTGTGCATCATATCATGAAACAAGGTAGTCATTGCTCGTTGATACGTGGCTCCGGCATTCTTCAAACCGAAGGGCATCACTCGATAACAGAATGTTCCCCAAGGTGTGATGAATGTTGTCTTCTCCATATCTTCGGGTGCCATCTTGATTTGATTATAACCGGAAAATCCGTCCATAAACGAAAAGACTTTGAATTTAGCTGTATTGTCTACCAACATATCAATGTGTGGTAGAGGAAAATCATCTTTCGGACTATCTTTATTCAAATCTCTGTAATCAACACACATACGGACTTTTCCGTCCTTCTTAGGCACAGGCACAATATTGGCCACCCATTGAGGATATGTAGAAGTCACCAGAAACCCCGCATCAATTTGCTTTTGAACTTCCTCTTTGATCTTCACTGCCATATCTGGATGAGTTCTTCTGAGCTTCTGCTTCACAGGTACGCACTCAGGCTTCAAAGGCAGGAAATGTTGCACAATATCTGTATCTAGACCCGGCATGTCTTCATACGACCAAGCGAAGATATCGGAATATTCTCGTAGCAACTCAATCAATCTCTTCTTGACAGACTCTTCAAGAAGTGCCCCAATCTTCACCATACGAACACAATCCTCAGACCCCAAATTGACTGTTTCCAGATCTCCAAGGTGCGGCTGAATGATCTTCTTCTCGTGCTCAAGAAGACGGGTAATCTCATCAGGAATCCCTTCAACATCATCTTCCTCTGCCTCGAATACAGGGAATTCAAAATTGGGAGATGGCGTTGGATCATTATGTTCAATGGGTCTTAGAATCAACCTGCATAATGATTTTGGTTAATAAAAAACTTTAGAATCTAAACAAGCAAATCATTATGCAGATGAAAAGGATTGCTTTTATTCTTGTTTTTATGGGTTTTTTGTGATCACTGATTTCATGCAAAAGCAAAAAGTGAAAGCAAATGGAAAACAAATGTTTGACAATGCATTAATTGAATGAAAACATCATTGTATATATGCTGCCAACAATGTCACCACTTCTCCTTTTGGCATGGGAGAAGGGTTTTAAACAAAGTGAACAATTACTCTGATCTATGGATGACTGTAGGAACATCTACAACGACCCAATTGTGGCAGACACCACCAGGTATGATGAAATTATTCAGGTCCTCTGCATCCTCTTCCAAGATAGCAGCAGCCTCTTCAGGTTGATCAGCATGGACGAATCCCGCACTCTTGAACAAACCTTTCTCATTGAATGCCCCAGAGGAATAGCCAATGCCAGCCCGGGATCTGTTGTCTTCAAGCTCAATCATCTTCCCCAAACCAGCAACTGCACCACATTCAATGGCCAGTTTTGCATCACGGTAGGAAGCAAATGAAGGAGACTTCTTCTCGATTGGTTCATCAATAGATAAAGCTTGGAAAGGAGTTCCAACTTCATCCTCAGCGTCAATATACGAGAAAGAAGACAAATGGCTGACCAGGAGAGCCTTTTCTTCCCCTACCACAACCAGTTTCTTATTCTTCACGAATTTCAGCTTCTGGTGTAGGGTGGATGTCACGGCGCCAGCCTCATGAATCCATGGTCTACCAAGGAGACAACTATATGATGGGTGGATGTCCATTACCTGGAAGGTAACTTGGAAATCACTTGGTCCAATCTTGATTGGGAGATCAACTTCCCCAATCACAGTCTTACGCGACCCATCAGACGCTTTCACAACAACACCACTCTGCCTCATGGGGGGGCCCTGTTATGACAACTTCGAAAGAGTGGATTGTGGCAATACATTCAGAGATGATCCATTGTCCACCAGCACGTTGGACATGGCATCAGATTTGCAGTTCATAGAGATGTGTAAAGCCATGTTGTGGTCTCTTCCCTCCTTAGGGAGATCAGCGTCACAGAAACTCAAAGTGTTGCAAGCAGTGATGTTTGCAACTATACTATCAAACTGTTCTATGGTGACATCGTGATCGACATACGCCAGGTCCAAAACTTTCTGCAGAGCTTCCCTGTGGGGTTCTGAATTCAGCAGCAAAGATAATACGGAGATTTTGGAAGGCGTTTGTAGAAGCTGGTCTACAACATTGTACTCACTCTTTTTGATGAGCCTCAGCATCTCATCACATTCTTCATTCACAGCGCCACTCGGGCCAACAGAAGAATCAAGAGTCTTTTGTACAGAGGAGGGTTTGGCAACAGCAAGTGCCGGGTTCTGAACATTAACAGTCGTCCCAACCGGACGCTCAACAGTATCAGAAGCAACATGAGGCTTAGGCGCAGAGAACACTCGACCACTCCGGGTCAACCCACTTACGTCTGCAATATTAGTAACAGAAGTTGAAGGCAAATGCACTTCTTTCCCATCTTCCACAACAACGGGGTTATATCTGAAAGGAATAGCTCTATCAGATGAATAAGGCACAGGGCCTGCAGGCTTAATTGTCAGAGAAGAAGAGACCTTCGGCTTGCTGCCATCATAACGAATGACAACAGGCTCAGGCAGCTTGAACACAGGAGAGATAACATTCACCTCTGGTTCATCTTCATCAACATTACGGTTCTGAAGAATCTCTATAGTTCCTTCGTCTAACAACTCTTGAAGCTCTCTTCGCACTTGGCGACAACCCAAACGGTTAACAGAACAGATGCGGCATCTGTCATGGTCATGCTCCATATGGCTGTACTGACACAGCAAGCGATGCAACTCGACCAGTGACTGTCTAATATGACTGACATATTTGACTTTATATTTCCCAGGACACCCCTGGACCATGTTCACAGATTTCCCATGTTCGGGCAATGGGTTCTTGGTAACATTGGGGCCTGAGTCCTCGAAGCTCAGGATACCGCATCTCATAAGGTCTTGCACCTTAGTCTTCAACGGATAGCAATTCTCTATGTTATGACCCGGAGCACCGGAGTGATACACACAGTGTTGATCTGGCTTATACCACCACTGAGGATTTGCAGGCACAGCAGGAGGATCCCTGGGAGTAACCAGCTTCCTTTCCAACAAGGAAGGATACAATTCAGCGTATGACATAGGAATCGGATCGAAGCTGATCTTCTTCCTATCATAATTCAAATTAGCTTGGTTACTAGTGCTGCCACGAGGCTGGTAAGCCTGTTGCTGTGGACGGTGCTGTGGCTGATACTGCGGTTGCTGTTGATGCTGATGTTGCTGAGGCTGCTGATACTGAGCATTATCTCTGAAAACAGGTGCTATATGAGCCACCTGGTGCTGATTACTTACACGGCGTGCAGGCTTCCTCTGAACAGAGGGTCTTCTGGATTTAGTATGGGATTGCACAGCATGTGCCTCCCCATCTTTCTTCTTAAACGCCCCATACCGTTTAGAAGAGCTCTCATCTTTAGCCAATCGTCCTTCACGGACTCCTTCCTCCAGACGCATCCCCATGTTCACCATGTCGGTGAAATCAGAGGGAGCGCTCGCAACCATCCGCTCATAATAAAAAAGAACTAAGCGTCTTCAGAAAGATCTTAGTCATCTCTTTCTCTTCCAGCGGAGGAGTGATCTGAGCAGCCAACTCTCGCCACCTCTGGGCGTACTCCTTAAATGTCTCCTTATCCTTCTGGGACATGGCCCTGAGTTGATCACGGTCAGGCGCCATATCAACATTGTATTTGTATTACTTGACGAAGGCTTCGCCAAGATCATTGAAGGATCAGATGTTTGCACTATCAAGGCTCATATACCAACGAAGAGTCGCACCGGACAAACTATCCTGGAAATAATGGATCAGAAGCTGATCATTATCTGTTTGTGTAGACATTTTTCTGGCGTACATGACCAGATGAGCAAGAGGGCAGGTGTTCCCCTTATACTTTTCAAAGTCAGGCACTTTGAATTTGATCGGAATTTTAACACCGGGAACAAGGCAAAGTTCAGCAGCAGACTTGCCAAACAGATCCTTCCCTCTGAGAGTCTTCAATTCCTTTCGCAGCTCAAGGAACTGATCATTCATAGCCTCCATCTTCTCATTAACATCTGGGCCCTCAGACGGATCAGAATGATAGATGGTGTCGTCTACCCGAGGCATGGTATGCACGACAGGAGGAGCAGCAACAAGGACCGGGCTAGATGCCGGCATAGAAGCAAAAGTTGGTCAGGAATATCAGGCATGAAACCAGGAGGCATACCCCAAGGAAACCCGGCTGGCATAGCATTGGGCATGAAGTGAGCACTGGCAGCTGGCACAGTCGGAGCTACAATTTCTGATATCACCGTCCTCTGGGGAGGAGTTGCAGGAGGTTGAGAAGGTTGATTCTGAGCAGCAAGGAGTTGCTCCATCAAAGCGCCAAGTCTGGCGACCTCTTCCTTCAATTCACGGTTCTCTTGTTCCAATTGATCCATTACTCTGGTGGAATTGGCTCTTGTATAGTACCGGTGAGTCAGCTTGTCTTCAAAATAAATGAAGAGCACAGAGTTAGGTCACAGACAAGAAGACCAAGAACAACCTGCTTATGCAAAATGATGCATGAAATGTTTGTGCATATGCTTTGTTTTATTTTCAAGGAACTTTTAGGGCATTCATTTGCAAATTTAATTTTTAAGCATTTAATATCATATGGAAAATATCTCATCAAATATATTTGAAACAAAGAAGTACATCATTTTTGATCATTACAAAGAGAAAAGGAAAATAAACATCCTATGGATCCCTAGAAGCTCGGGATGCTGAAAGATGAGATGCACCCAGCTTCTTGATCTCTCTCTCTCATAGGCTGCTTCCATATCTGCTTTCTCCTTAGCAAGTTGATCATACTTCCTCTTCCAGAACTTGGAAGACTGAGGAAGTAGAGAAGTCCAAGTATCATTCGGATCATCGATCACCTGATGCTCGAGAAACTCAATCAGAGCGTCCTTCTCCTTAAGCTGATGAAGCAACCCTTCTCTTTCACGGATCCAAGCACGTGAAAGGTCTTCTTCTCTCAACTCCTCTACATCTTGGGTGGGGAGGGTTGAAGGCCCTGCCACAACCAAAGGTGTAGGTCTCGGATGATCATACGGCATCATATACTCAGAAGCTCTCTGTCTGACCCAAGAAGTATATGGCTCCAAAGCAATGCAGTTCTTCGGACCCAACTCATTCCTACCCTTCTTATGAATATTGCGCCAAGCGCGGACAAATCTGGCTTTCAGGCCTTGGGGATCTTTACCCTCCTGAAAGAATACACCCTCTAACAGAATGTTATGCGGTTTATCCTTTAGGGGGAACCCAAGCTGACGTCGTGCTAGGATAGGATTGTAGCTGATCCCACCACATGTACCAAGAAGAGGCACATTAGGGAATTCACCACAATAATCAATAATTTGCACAATATCATACACGCGATCATACCAAGAGATATCATCATTAGTGAGAGACATGAGTCTCTGAGACCACCGTAGACATCCCTTGTTCTCCTTGAAAGGAACAGCCTGCGGTAAGTGCGAAATAAACCACTTATACAGCAGGGGCAGACAACACACAATAACTCCTCCACCCTTTGCATTCCTCAGATGCAAAGAGACATAGGCATCACCCAACAGAGTCGGAACGGGATTAAGAACTGAAAAGATCCTAATGGCGTTTACATCCACAAATTTGTCGATGTTGGGGAACAATACCAAACCATAGATGAGCAACACAAATAAAGCCTCAAAGGCATCCTCACTCCTGGCCTTCCCATAAACGGTAGCTTGAGCGATGAGGAACTCGGAAGGGAGACCCTGAATTCCACCTTTGGTAGTCAAATTAGCTTTAATCAATGCTTCATCTATATGCAACAATTTTGCAATCTCTCGAGCAGTCGGAATACTCTCCAAGCCACTGAACGGCACCTGATCCAGAATCGGGATCCCAATAAGATGAGCATACTCCTCCAAAGTAGGCAGCAACTGGAAGTCCGGGAAAGAGAAGCAGTGATACAGAGGATCATAAAACTGAGCCAGAGTACTCATCAGTCCCTCATCAACCTGAGTAGTCAACAGAGGTAGAAGCTTCCCATAGCGAGCTTTGAAACCCAAGGGATCTAATACATAAGATGTCAGATTCCTTAACTCTTTCACATCAGGTTGTCTAAAGTTGTACTTCTTTGTATGCCTTTTTGGTCTTTCCATGTCTGAAAATTTTGCAAATAAACCCTTTAAGTTCCTTGAAAATTTTCTGATTTTTCTGATGACATGAATACAGGTGAATGCATGAATGCAACAATCACACTCAAGGATCAAGCAAGTCACACCAAACAAAGGTCATGGGAAAGCTCATTGTATCCCTAATATCAATCATCCATTTTGGTGGATTATGGTTTTCACCTTATCAACACCCAAGTTCCATTGATATTAACGGTACATGAACCGGCTCGACCATCCTTAATATCAATCATCCATTTTGGCGGATTATGGTTTACACCTTATCAACGCCCAAGTTCCATTGATATTAAGGTTGTCTGAACGACTCAACCATGAATCACGGGTTTGCTGAGAGTCACGAGCATGGAGTTTCGGTTAAGAACCACCCAAAGGGAGTGTACTAGGGTTTAAACCTGCCAGACATGTTCTACCAAAGGTTCCCATAATCATCGTCCCATCTTTCGGATATTATCGGAGGAACGAATACTCGTATTCCAAGAATATTCTCAAGAGAGACTCTTATGAGTGTAGTATCGCGTAACAATCGCATCAGATCTGACATCTGAACAACCTCCGCACTACGACCTAAAAATAGGCCAAGATGGGCTTGGTAAACTAAGGTCCTTGGCTTCTAAGGCACATGATTGAAAGAATAATGCCTAACCACAAATAACTTGTGTGACATTATTAATCCAACATGACCTCCACCAAGTGAATGGACTTGCAAGTCAACTGGCTAAGGAATACTCCACACCAGTCAACAAGACTATGCCATTCTCCTATCCTAGAGTGCACTCGAGTTCGGGTATAGAACTCATCTCACAGAGATCACCAAGCAAACAGCAATTGTATATCAAGCAATTCAAACATTACAATCAATACAGTTATCCCAAATTGTACAAAAATATGTCACATAACAAATAACAATATCACACAACAAGGGTGAAAAGTAGGCAATACCACCAAGGAAGCCTCCCCAGCAGAGTCGCCACTTTTCTGTAGCGGTGTATTCGTCACTTTATGATTTATTGATTAAACCAAAAGCAAAGTATACAAAGAATCGAGTCGCCACCGCACTTTTATTTATCCAAAAGCCTAAGAAGTTTTACACATAGAAAACTAATGAAAAGATCAGAGAGTCTGGGTAAGGGGTAAATTACGCAATGGGAAGGTGTTAGGCACCCAAACCGTTCTAGGTACTCCTAGGGAGCCCTTTTCACACTTGTTGTATAAAAATGTTATTAGTTTATGACATATTGTGCAAACATGATTGGGATGATGAGAAAAAAATGTACAAGTTATTATTTTTGTGTTTGAACGGATGAACCCGTTGCCTACGTACCTTTCCATGAAAAGGTAAAGGATCAAAACGCCGTAGTTCGGCTAAAAGATTTCCAAAATATCAGTGGGTTCATTTTAAAACAAGAGCACTAAGGCTTTTCATTCTCAACGGGAGAAAACTCAACCAAGACCAACAATCCACCATGCGAGGATAGCTTCAACATACTAGTGAGGGGTTAACCCTATAATAAGTATGGAAGACTTACAATCAACTCACTAAGGATGTGGTGAGATTTACATCAACCACTATGAGAATTGAAACCTATGGCTAATGTATGAAAACATATCAACAATGGACAAAGCCACCAAAACAATTGAATGGGTGAAGTTAATTGATTATGAGTATTCACAAAAGGATGGTCAAAGTATGATTAGGATTTAATTTAGAAAGAAGTGTCATGAAAATGAAGTTTGAAAAGTCAAGGACTTAAGGTCCAGGTTTCTAATTTGAAAAGACATGAAAATGTTTGCACATTATGTATTTACAAGTTTTAAAAGTCAACAAGTAAAAAGGGGTTTTGAAACCAAAAGGATGTGGATGGAGGAGTGTAAAACTTCCTAGAAGTTCACCTCTTGAAATCATATAGAAGATGATTCAAGTGTGTCCTTTGGAATGAAGCAACAATGCAAGTAAGCAAATAAAAAGCAAGGTGATACCGGATGCCAATCAATGGACTTACACCAATCTCACAAACAAAAGCGGATACCGGATACCAATCAATGGATTTACACCAATCTCCTAAAACAAAACAATGATACCGGATGCCAATAAATGGACTTATACCAATCTCACAAAACAACCACGGATACCGGATACCAATCAATGGATTTACACCAATCTCCTAAAACAAAACAATGATACCGGATGCCAATAAATGGACTTATACCAATCTCACAAACAAAACAAAACATGGATATCAGAGGCCAATCTATCTGGACTTATTCCAATCTCCACAGGATGATCATAGGAATACAAATGCCAACAACATGGACTTACAATTGCATCCTCACATACAACAGACAAACAGAAGCACTAAGCAAAGAGGACATAAGTGGCCAATGAAATGGTCTTACACTCAATCCCTTCCAAATCATAGGAACAAAGGCCAAAGAATGGACTTACAGTTGATTCCTCAATGGACAAACAAGGATGTGTCGCAAAGATATGAAATGATGATCATGCAATAATGAACAATTAATGATGATAAATGCGCAAAGGCAAATAAGCAAACATGTACAGATGAATCAACCAATCAAGTCAAATAGCACACACTATATACAAGCAATTAGGCTCAAGCAAGGGTTAGACTTTAAAGTCAACTGGAATAGGGTGAGTTGTGCTCTTAACCTTAACATTGAGAGTTAAGGTGAAGCAGATGAAATGGAGATGAGGGGTGTGCCTCATGGCTCTTATCCCTGGTCAGGGAGAGCTTCAAATGATAGAAGGTATGGGAGTTCAGAAAGTTGGAACTCTCTCCACAAGTTAATGACTCTATAGATCTTGGGTTAATATCCACAATGCTACAACATGTAATGTGAGCAAAGGGATGACACACAGAATAGTAGGAGATGGATTACACATCTCTTTTATCTACCAATTGCCTTATCAAAAGGACTTTTCCTGCTTGGGGACAAAGATAAACAATCACAAACATTGTCTCTTAAGGAGGACTTCAGACAGGTGCCTGGCTAAATAACAAGCCAGGTCTTCCAGATTACATGAAGAAGAGAAAATATACCTAATTGGTTAAGCAACCAAGCAAGTTCAAAATGAACTTAAGCAACTAATGTACCTGAAAACAATCCAACTCAATCAGTTTTCAATTCAAAAAAAGTCAAACAGATAATCCAATAGTCAACAGGCAATACACAATCAAACAAGTAAAGCCACAATGTGCAAGGCGCAAGCTCAACTCAAATGAGCTAAAAGCATCCTACAAAATAGCTCAAGGTCAGTCAATAACAATCAAATAACCAACTCAAGCAATGTGAATTAATCTCCTTAAGGCCATGTACTTCTTAACCTGAAAACAAACTCAAACATGAGAAGCAAACCACTAGGACAAGGCCTAGGGTCAAATAAGGAGAAATAGTCCAAAACAGAACATGAAAATTGACAAGAATCAAGCTCAATCAAATTAGAACATCATCCAAGTGGTCTCATATCAATATCATCAACCAATTTCATTTCACAAACAATTATGTCAGAGCATGCAAGTTGCAAGCTCATTGAAGCAAACAGAATGAACAAAGGCATATTAATTCAACAATGGTTCCATAAATCCCAAGAAAAATCATGGCTAAACATCACACATCAAATGATCATCATACCAAAAATCAATGCATTTGGACAAGTATAAGCATGTCAAAGAAATTCACTAAGTCAAGGTAAGCATAAACAAGCTCAAAGGAGGCACAAATTGATTCATCAACTTAAGGCAATCCTAAAACAAAGATGACAAGTGATAAATGATTCAAACCAAAACCAAGACAAACCTCAATGTGTCTAGAAGACATGTGTAAAGTTTCAAGTTCATATGATAAAGCATAAGCATTTCACAAATCATCTAAATTCAACACTCATCAAAAGTCCAAACATGACCAACCAGCAAGAAAAATCTCAAACAAATTGGAAATGGATCCAAAATATTCACAAAAATTCATGATCAATCTTAACATCCAGAAGTAGCATCATGCAAAATTTCAGATCATTTGGCATTTATTTGGCATGGTAAATAAAATCAGCAAATCAAGCAAGCCAAGGTGTGACACACATTGTCACACCTACATTAATCATTTCATAACTCAACAACCAGAAATGCTAAAAATGCAAACTCTATACCAAAATATCATGCAAAATGTCTAGTTTAAGCATGTCAATTTTCACATTCATTGGATTAACCATCATCATTTCACAAAGAAAATGGCAAGCAAGGTGCAAGAAAGCATATGCATGAACAAACCCTAGGCAATTTAAAATTCCACCCGAGCACAAATTCTGGAAAAATCATCAAAAAATAATAGACATCATAAGGAACATTGTGCAAAAAATTTCATGTGAATTGGATGAGTATTCATGGAGTTATGGATTTTTGAATGAATGAGAAAAATAAAAATCACATGAATGAAGTAGCATGAACATGGATGATGAAATGAATAAAATGCCAAAAGCCAAATTGGGAAATGTTTGAACTCGGAATCGAACCGAGTAAGGATTTGAATGAAGCGCGTTCAATAGATGAAACACGTCGTTTCATTTAATGATGTGGCAGTGCAGGCGAGCGTCATCCAATCAAAACGCCAGGCAATGTATTACGTGGACCGGTGCATGAGTTATAACATGAAATTACATGCAAAACACACGGATGAAGATCAAACTGAATCTGGAAATGCAAAACCCTAGAACATTCATCAAGTTCATCGTGTTCTTCATCACCAAGAATACATGTGCACAGAAAATCACCAAACACATACCATTGGATTCGTCTTCTAACATACATCATCATGCCATAATTAATTTAACCTAATTCTAACTGTATCAAACAAATCGAGCAAGAAAAGTTCCACATGTCAAAATTTAAATCAGCATAACTACTTCAATATTGCATGAAATTAATGGATCTAAAGTTCAGCATGATCAGCAATGGAGGATCTACAAGATGCATACATCAATTTCACAAAACATGAGAGTCGAATTCTAACCTTGCTGGAGAAACAGAAGTGGAATCGCGCAATCTAGGCTTGGAAAGGCTGAAACAGATCTTCTTCAACACTTGAATGAATGAATGGATGAAGAAATTCAGCTCAACAGTGCTTGATTTGTCCAGAAATTTCAGTTGCCATGGATGTGCATGTGTTTCAACAGTCCACGATTCAGCTTGAATTCTTCAAGACCTGGCTTCAACAATCTTCAATAATGCTTGTAGATGATGACCAAACCACGAACCAAGCAAAGGAGATGAAGAAAATCGATGAAAAAGTTGAGAGAATTTTGAGAGAAAATTTTCAGATATGAAATTATGGAGTTGTTGTTCTTATCATTTTCTGTTAGGATTATGATTATATATGGTGTACTAATGAAGCTCTTAATCCTAATTAGCCAAAACTCCAAGGATTAGTGAAATTGGAATGTTGATGCAAAATGGCAAAATCACCCTTTATGCATGCATGGCAATGGAATAGTGACCGAGTTAGCTTGGAAATGCATTTCAAAATCTGTTTTGAAGCAAATGTGATTGGTTGGAAATGAAAACAATGCACCATTTTCAAATTGATACTTTCCCTCCAAAAATTCAAATGAAATCAAGTGAAAAAATCCAATATTTTTATGATGAGAATTGATAAAATGTAATGCATGAATTGTATAGAGCAGATCAAGAGAGAAATGTTCCAAAAAGAACCACTTCAATTGGCCTTTTGGTTTAAAAGTTATGCCTTCTTGAAGTTCAAAATTGCTTGGCAATGATTGATCCATAATTCTTCAACCACAAATGAGAAATTCATGTTCTTGGACTTTTTGGAAAGGTGAGAGCAAGATCTTCAACTTTCATGTTGGGCAAAATTTCATTTGAAGCTTGCATGATGACGTAAACTTGAGGAGAAGACCTTTCCATTTTTGGCAGTTTGAAATTACAGGTCACTTACTATTTTTGGAAACTTTTCATCTGACCTCAAATTCTTCATTGTTGATATTTGACATGTTATATGAGACTTGTATGGACATGAATGAGGTCTCTCTAACCATCTCACACCTTCAAATCCATGATTGAATGCACAGTTGACTTGTGTTGACTTTTCTAGGGTTTCAGTTGACCTAGCTGTGATCAGATGAAATCCAAGCCTCTACCACTTGAGATCTTGATTCAAAATGATGTCATGGTTCATATGAACTCTTGTGAATGATCAATGGTGCCCAAATTCTTCAGAATGGCCACCATCTATGGCTCAATGAATACCAATGGAATACGAAATATGGTAAGGTACCACACGCTTAAGTGGTTTTGGGCATATTATAAGATATGGGCCAAAATACACTTAAGTGGGCTTTTTAGCTTGAAGCCCACACAAGTGGTTCTATAAATAGAACCCTTGGGTAGAAGCATTGTTACTCAGATTAAAACTCAAGTGAAGACTTGGAATTTCGTTTCCCTCTCTCTCTCACTCAAAGCCATCATTCGTACCAGCTAGCACTGAGATTGAAGGAACCCGTTCGTGTGGACTGAGTAGAGACGTTGTCATCGTTCAACGTTCGTAATCGCCACAAGAGGTAACGATTCTATCACTGATCATGCCCATTCGTAAGGATCACTAAATGGAGAAATTTTTTAATTCCGCTGCGCGTTGGATGGCAATTCTCCTTTAGTGGTATTAGAGCCACTTACGAAACCATGAATCTGATAACTGTTTTTGTTATGTATTAATATGATTAAAGACAGAATGAATCAAAGATTAAATTGAGATCGATCAAGTTATATATATGATATATGTAATCCTGATGCAAAATACATTATATATGATATAGTGTTCTCGTTTCGTTCATTTAAACACTCAATGGTTGTTTTCCTTTGAGCGATCAATGGTCGTTTGCTTCTTGATCCGACATTTGTATGGTGAAGCAATGATGTGTTGATCAATCATACTGAATCAACAATCGAGATGTGTTTGACGGTCTGAAATTGGTGCATCAGGGTTAGTGACGGCACAAGGGTTGTGTTGTCAGAGAGTTGTGCGATTGGGGTTGTGACTGCACAAGAGTTGTGCTTTCTAAACACTTTTTGGAACAGTGTTAACCGGTTAACGCATATGGTTAACCGGTTAACGCAATACGAAATAAAAATTTTAAGTTTTTCAAACAATGTTAACCGGTTAACGCATTTGGTTAACCGGTTAACGCAAGACAGAATACAGTTTTCCAAGAGATTTTCAAATAGTGTTAACCGGTTAACGCAAGACAGAAAGCAAATTTTGAACAGATTTCAAACAGTGTTAACCGGTTAACGCATATGGTTAACCGGTTAACGCAAGGCAAAATTCACCCGTTCGGCTGACTCAGTGCTTTAAAGTATCAAGTGTTGAACACCTGTTCCCGCTGACCGGGCAGCGGACCCCCGGCTAACTCTGCGTAGTGTGATCGGTCGTCGAAATTTAATTTGGTTTTAATTAATTAAAAGAATTAAAATTGATAATAATAATAATGTGTTTATTATTGTCTTGTGGTGATCGATTATGGCCTTAGTTTTCCTTTATTTTATTTTGGTTTTTAAAATACGACTTGCGTGTCGTGCCTCTCTTTTAATCTCTCAATGTAACTTCTTTTCTCATCTCACTCCCTCGTATGTAAAATGAGTTTCTTTTATGTAATGTAATGATATGAAGAAAGCAAAGAAGTCAGTGCCAAAGGAGGACAACCTTGAAGATCTTGCTTGGAGAAGCTTAGATCGTTGTTAGGTTAGCTTAGGTTCTCTCATTGGCTTGGGAGAACAATTGCGCTAGGGGCCATAACTGTTTCATTATGTATGTATGTATGTTGATGCATGTGAATGTATGTTGATGCATGTGAGAGGCGGTTTATATGATAAATAAGCCGGTGAGATCAGAAAAATTGCAATTCCCTCAAATTAAATATTAAGTTTATGCTTTCCAAGTTTTAACACTCATCAAGACTAGTATCGGATAATGTAGGTTTCGCCTACGTGAGGTGCATTTTCTATATTGGTAAGGTGCGATGGGATAATTGTAATATCCAACTGCTAAAACGATGGGTCAAACTTAATTATAATAATATTATATATGTTTAGAAACAAGAGTTGGGAATGATCCATATGATGGATTGGAATAAGGAGTTATTCACCCAACTGAAATTTTCGAGAGTTGTATGAGATACAATTGGAAGGAGTTCCTACCTAAATAACCTAGTTTTGTGTAATCCGCCTACGCGGACTTAGAACGAAGTGAAATATGGATCTCGACCCACTAGAAAATCTTCCAACGGGATTTTCCGAATCAAATGATGAGGGTCATTTGTTTTGAGTAAAATAGTGGGAGCATATTTAATTAAAGGCCTAATTAAATATGTCAATGATACTTATATTTTCATTAATCCTTATGTAGATTACCATGACAGCAAACACCTCTAACAACTCCTGCGATCAATCCTTGATAAGGAAAAATTGTCTGGGACAAATTTTTTGGATTGGCACTGAAACCTAAGGATTATCCTCAAACATGATAAAAAGCTGTATGTCTTGGAGACACCTGTTCCTGAAGAGGAACCTCCTAGTTCTGCACCTAAGGCAGAAAGAGATGCTTATAAGAAGCATGTCGATGATGCCAATGAAACTGCTTGTCTCATGCTAGCTACCATGAACTCAGAATCGCAAAAGCAACATGAGAACATGGCAGCGTTCGATATGATCGAACACCTGAAAATGCTCTATCAAGAGCAAGCAAGGCATGAGAGGTTTGAAGTTTCAAAAGCCCTTTTTCAAGGCAAGTTAGCTGAGGGAGCCCCTGTAGGTCCCCATGTACTCAAGATGATTGGGTATGTGAAAAACCTTGAGAGATTGAGTTTTCCCCTCGGAAAGGAACTTGCGACTGATTTGATCTTGCAATCGTTGCCAGATATATTCAGTCAATTTGTCCTAAATTTCAATATGAATGAAATGGACAAATCTCTTCCTGAACTGCTCGCCATGTTAAGAACTGCCGAGCAGAATCTGAAGTCAAAAGGGAAGTCCATTCTGATGATCGGAAATGGAAAGAGACAGAACAAAAGGCCCACTAAGCAGGGTGATAAAGGGAAAGGCAAGGAAGTTGCCAAACCCAAACCCACTGCTGCTGCTTTGAAGCCTAGTGGAGGCATAGCAAAAGAAGGCACCTGCTTCCATTGCGGTAAGACCGGACACTGGAAGAGAAACTGCCCAAAGTACCTGGAAGATAAGAAGAATGGAGTAGAGACTTCAACTTTAGGTATTTTTGTTATTGAAATTAATTTATCTACTTCTGCATCATGGGTATTAGATACTGGATGCGGTTCTCACATTTGTACAAATGTGCAGGGACTAAAAAGGAGTAGAGATTTGGCAAAAGGTGAAGTCGACCTACGAGTTGGCAATGGAGCAAAGGTTGCTGCCTTAGCCGTAGGAACTTATGTATTGACTTTACCTAGTGGTTTAATAATTCAGTTAGAGAATTGTTATTATGTACCTGGAATTAGCAGGAATATTAATTCCATTTCTTGTTTGGACAAGTTTGGTTTTTCATTTATAAAGAACAATTGTTGCTCAATTTATTTGAATGAAATATTCTATGCTACTGCACAAATGAACAATGGACTATATGTTCTTGATCTTGAAATGCCTATTTATAACGTTAATACTAAAAGGATGAAACCTAATGAGTTAAATCCAACTTACCTTTGGCATTGTCGATTAGGCCACATAAATGAGAAACACATTTCCAAACTCTATAAAGATGGACTCTTGGACTCTTTTGATTATGAATCATATGAGACATGTAGATCTTGTTTAATTGGAAAGATGACAAAGTCTCCATTCACAGGAAAAGGTGAAAGAGCTAATGATCTTTTGGCCCTCATACATACTGATGTATGTGAACCACTGAACATACCAGTCAGAGGAGGTTTTCAATACTTCATCACATTTACTGATGATTTCAGTAGATATGGTTATGTGTATTTAATGAAACACAAATCAGAGTCCTTTGAAAAGTTCAAGGAATTCAAGAATGAAGTACAAAACCAACTAGGTAAGAATATTAAAACTCTTCGATTAGATCGAGGTAGTGAATATTTAAGCCTAGAGTTTGATGACCATCTGAAAGAGTGTGGGATCCTATCCCAACTTACTCCTCCTGGAACACCCCAATGGAATGGTGTATCTGAGAGAAGAAATCGAACCCTGTTAGACATGGTCCGATCCATGATGAGTCACGCCGATCTTCCAAACTCCTTTTGGGGACATGCACTATTGACAGCAGCTTACACACTTAACCGTGTTCCATCCAAAAAGGTTGAAAAGACACCATATGAGATATGGAGTGGTAAGAAACCACATATGTCTTACATGAAGATTTGGGGTTGCGAAGTTTATGTGAAACGACAAATTTCAACTAAGCTTGAGCCCAAATCTAACAAATGCTTATTTGTGGGGTATCCTAAAGAAACAAGAGGGTATTATTTCTACAATCCTTCAGAGGGCAAAGTGTTTGTCGCTCGAACTGGAGTTTTCCTAGAAAAGGATTTTATTTCCAAAGGAATCAATGGGAGGAAAGTAGAACTTGAAGAAATTCAAGAATCACAAAGCATCGATACACCTATGGAGGAATTAGAGCAGGAAACACAAGTAGTTGTGGAAGAGCAACCTGCTCAAGTAGAACAAGACCAGCGTAGGTCAAGCAGGATACATCACCTACCTGAGAGATATGGATATCTCATAACAGATCAAGGTGATGTATTACTCATGGATCAAGATGAGCCTGTGACCTACTAATGGAATCTTCGTTTTGATGAAACAGTAAAACAATATGGATTCATCAAGAACGAAGATGAGCCTTGTGTCTACAAGAAGGTTAGTGGGAGCATGATCGTGTTCCTGGTATTATATGTAGATGACATATTACTCATTGGAAACGATATCCCTACCCTGCAACAAGTAAAGTCTTGGTTGGGGAAATGCTTTTCTATGAAGGACCTAGGTGAAACAGCCTATATATTAGGAATCAGAATCTATAGAGATAGATCACAAAAAGCTTGGCCTAAGTCAGACTACATAGACAAAGTGCTGAGATGCTTTAATATGAATGATTCCAATGGTTATGTGTTCTACTTAAATGGTGGCATTGTGAGCTAGAAAAGTTCAAAGCAAGATACAATTGCTGATTCTACAACCGAGACCGAGTATATTGCTGCCTCAAGTGCAACAAAGGAAGTTGTTTGGATCAAAAGTTCCTTAGTGAACTTGGCATAGTTCTTGGCATTGTGGATCCCATTGGTCTCTATTATGATAACAATGGTGCTATCGCACAAGCTAAGGAGCCTGGATCTCACCAACGATCCAAACACATACTCAGGCATTATCACCTCATTCGAGAGATAATAGATAGAGGAGATATGAAAATATGTAGAGTACCTACACTTGACAATATTGTTGACCCACTGACAAAGCCTCTTGCGTAGCAGAAGCATGATGGCCATACTAGACCAATGGGCATTAGGGGTATGCCTGATTGGCTCTAGTGCTAGTGGGAGATTGTTGGTGTAAGCCCTAGAGGCCAATACTTTTGGTACTTGTATCGAATTATTTATTAATTAATAAAAGGCTTTTTCTTTATTATGTTTGATTAATAAAGTCCTTAGAATAGCTAGTCCGTTTAATGTATCAAGTATGACTTAATCATGAGATCACATTAAACATTAGGACACTATTCTTAAAGTATCCGTAGTCGAGCTTTATTGTGAAGTGGGATAACATTAAAGCATTAAGACTATTATGTTTGTAGACTGATGATCACATCTCATGGATCATGGATAAGGAGTTATCAAGTCTTAAACATAGGTATGGATATTAAGAGTAATATTTATACCAGATTGACCCGCTATGAGAATACTATATAGAAAGTTATGCAAAGTGTCATAAGTTATTCTCATGGTGATAATGGTGTATACCACTCTTCGACTTGAAACCACTATGGATCCTAGATGTAGAGTCGAGTGCTTTGTTGCTGATCCAACGTTGTCCGTAACTGGATAACCATAAAGACAGTTGATGGGTACTCCACAAAGCATGCTGAGGGACATGAGTGACCTAGATGGAATTTGCCCATCCTGCGTAACATGATAAATGTCTATGGGCCCAATATTGAACTGGACAAGGATGACACGGTCTATACCTTGTGTTCAATATAGACATAAGGGCAAAGGGGTAATTATACACATAATTATTATCACAGAAGGTTTTGTCAGATCACATGACATTTTCGTGACTTGGATAGCAGTGATGTGTTGCTAGATACCGCTCACTGTTTATTATGTTAAATGCGTGATTTAATATAATTGCCAACGTCACGAAAACCTACAGGGTCACACACAAAGGACGGACTGATGAGAGATAGAGTAACTAAGGAACATCGTAAGGTACGATGCACTTAAGTGGAATACGAAATATGGTAAGGTACCACACGCTTAAGTGATTTTGGGCATATTATAAGATATGGGCAAAAATACACTTAAGTGGGCTTTTTAGCTTGAAGCCCACACAAGTGGTTCTATAAATAGAACCCTTGGGTAGAAGCATTGTTACTCAGACTAAAACTCAAGTGAAGACTTGGATTTTCGTTTCCCTCTCTCTCTCACTCAAAGCCTTCATTCGTACCAGCTAGCACTGAGATTGAAGGAACCCGTTCGTGTGGACTGAGTAGAGACGTTGTCATCGTTCAACGTTCGTAATCGCCACAAGAGGTAACGATTCTATCACTGATCATGCCCATTCTTAAGGATCACTAAATGGAGAAATTTTTTAATTCCGCTGCGCCTTGGATGACAATTCTCCTTCAAAAGAGACTATGGCTCTGGCCTTAATCCAAAAATATGAAGTCTTCATAATGGAGGATGATGAAGTTGTTGAGGTAATGTTTTATAGATTCCAAACTTTACTTGCATGACTCAAGGTTCTGGACAAAAGATACACAACTGCATATCATGTCAAAAAGATAATCAGAAGTCTTCCAAAGAAATGGAGACCTTGGTTACTGCTTTAAAGTTATCCAAGGATCTGAACAACATAAGCCTGGAAGAACTCATCAGCTCCCTCAGAAGTTATGATATAGAGCTAGAGGAAGATGAACCTCGAAAGAAAAGCCAGTCAGTGGCTCTGAAGTCCAAATCAGAAAGAAGAAAGCCAGAAAGGAACAGAGCCTTTCAAGCTGAAGAAGAAGAAGACGATGACTCTGAAAAGGAAGATTCTGATGATGAAGAAGATTTATCTCTTTTATCCAGAAGAATCAAACAACTCTGGAGAAAAAGGAATAACAACTTCAGAAGACCTAGACATAAGGGAGATCGTCCAGAGTCAACTTTTAGAGGCAGACCTAATAAAAAGGTAACCTGCTATGAGTGTAAAGAACCTGGATACTATAGAAATGAATGTCCAAAGCTCAAGAAAGATAGTTCCAGAAAAGAATGATTCAAGAAAAACTCCTTCAAAACTAAGAAGGGGCTCATGGTAACCTGGGATGACTCTGAATCTGATGCTTCAGAATCTGACTCTGAAGAGGAACAGAGAAATGTTGCATTCATGGCTACCACATCTGGAATTTGGAATCTGACTTTGAAGAGGTATTTTCTGATTTCTCTCGTTCTGATTTGGAAGCCCGTTTATCAAAATCTCTAAGCTCTTATCAGAAGCTTCGACAAAAATTCAAGATCCTAAAAAGGGTTCATGAAGAAACTGTTGAAGAGTGTGATAAGCTTGAGAAAGAAGTTTCTGAACTTAAAGGAAACAATTTTATCCTTGAAAAAGAAAAATAATTTTCAACCAAAAAATGTTTAAAACTTGAAGAAACTTTTTTCAAAGCTCCACCAACTTCTGACACCATCATATATAAATATGAAAAACCTTTTCAGAAATTTTTGAACAATGGGCTTGAAAGAAGCAAAATGGATTCTATGATTTATGGTGTTAGTCACAATAAGAAAAGAGGAACTGGATATGACTCTGATGAAGATGAGTTAATACCTTCTGCAGAAGATAAACCTAAATCTCCTTTTTCTTATCATTACACACATGCACAAACACAAAAATTTAATAATGCCAGAAAACCCAAAGTTTCCAGAAACTCTGGATAACTAATCATAAAGGATCCAAAAGATTATGGGTACCAAAAGATAAAATAGTATATGTTGCAGATATCTTGTGCAGCAGAGTTAAAACACCAATCATGGTACCTGGACTTTGGATGCTCACGACACATGACGGGAAGAAAGCATATGTTCTAAAACCTGGAACTTAAAGACGCTTAAGTCACATTAGCATGAGGAGGATTTCTCAGCTAAATAAACTTGATTTAGTGAGAGGCCTACCTAAGTTGAAGTTTTCTTCATATGCTATTTATGAGGCATGTCAGAAGGAAAAATTTTCTAAAACAACTTTCAAAAATAAAAATGTTGTTTGTACCTCTAAGCCTCTGGAACTTCTACACATTGACTTGTTTGGACCTGTTAAGACAACATCAGTCAATGGTAAGAAGTATGGACTTGTCATTGTTGATGATTATAGTCGTTGGACATGGGTAAAATTCCTAAGGCACAAGAATGAGTCACATTCTGTGTTCACTAGTTTCTGCTCAAAAATGAAAAATGAATTTGACTCTAAAATCATTAGAGTCAGAAGTGATCATGGTGGAGAATTTGAAAACAAACTTTTTGAAGATATTTTTGATTCTAATGGAATATCCCATGATTTACCATATCCTAGAACTCCACAACAAAAGGGAGTTGTAGAAAGGAAGAATAGGACTCTCCAAGAAATGGCCAGAACCATGATCAATGAAACAAATGTAGCTAAGCACTTCTGGGCTGAAGCTGTGAATACAACATGTTATATTCAGAATAGAATATCCATTAGACATATTCTAGAGAAGACTCCTTATGAAATGTGTATAGGAAGAAACCCAACATTTCCTATTTTCATCCTTTTGGATGTTCTTGTTTTATCTTAAATACTAAAGGTAATCTGGACAAGTTTGACTCTAAAGCACAAAAGTGTATTATGTTAGGATAATCATAACGCTCTAAAGGCTATAGAGTATACAATACATAAATACAAATTGTGGAAGAATCAATACATGTAAGATTTGATGATAAGCTTGACTCTGAAAAGTCAAAGCTAGTTGAGAATTTTGTAGAATTGGAGATAACACTTGCAGGTTCTGATGAAAAGACTAAAGAATCTAAAGAAGTAGAAAAGGGAACGTCATAAGCAACTGAAGTCACAATCAATCAGAAAAGATCAAGAAATAGACAAAAAAATTTTGAAGAATTGATTCTGGGGAACAAAAATGAACTTGTCAGAACAAGATCAACATTCAAAGGTTCTGAAGAAACACTTATGTGACTGGTATCTCTGATAGAGCCAACATCCTGTGAAGAAGCACTTCAAGACAAGGAATGGATTATGGCAATGGAAGAAGAACTTGATTAATTTTCAAAGAGTGATGTATGGGATATTGTACCAAAACCCAAGGGAACCCACGTGATTGGAACCAAATGGGTGTACATAAACAAACTCAATGAAAAAGGTGAAGTGATCAGAAACAAAGCACGACTGGTGGCACAAGGTTACAGTCAACAAGAAGGTATTGACTACAATGAAACCTTTTCTCCAGTCTCCAGGTTAGAATCTATTCGCCTACTTGCATCTTTTGTTGTAAATTACTCCATCAAACTATATCAGATGAATGTCAAAAGTGAGTTTCTGAATGGATATATTCCTGAAGAGGTATATGTTCATCAGCCTCCTGGTTTTGAAAACTCAAAATGTCCAAAACATGTTTTTAAACTGAAAAAATATCTTTATGGTCTGAAACAAGCTCCTAGAGCGTGGTATGAAAGACTAAGTTCTTTTCTTCTGGAAAATGATTTTATCAAAGGCAAAGTCGATTCCACTATCTTTTATAAAAACATCATAAACGACCTTATGATCTGTCAGATATATGTTGATGACATAATCTTTGGTTCTGCTAACTCCTCCATCTGTCAAGAATTTTCTGAGCTAATTGTAAGACCCCAATTTTGTCCCTAAGATCCCTCATGGCATCATATCATAGCATTACATTGCCTCAAGGATCTTTGTGCACCTTGCTTCCTTCCCTGTGGGTGGGATCTTTCTTGAGAGTGGTTCTTGATCACCAAGCATTGCTTTCATTTGTATATCATTGCTTTTCTTTTAATCACTAACCAAAAATGTACAAAAATATGTCATCTAACACTTGTCTTGCAGCTTAAGCAGTCAACAGGTCAAGGCACATCAAGTGAATCCTTTGTGCAAGAGATGAGGTTTTCCATTGAGATGTGGATCATGTGATCATTATCTTGAGCTTATATGAGCTAGAGGTTCATTTTGGAGCAAATTCCCCAAGTGGCAAAGGCCCAAGTTCATCAGAATATTTTCAGGTCATCTAAGGGCCTATACCAGTCAACTGAAAGTCAACTGAAGGCTTTAAGTGTGGGAATTGAGTTTCTTCATCCTATTCATGTTCAAACAAGGCCTATTCATCATGTCAAACATTCATATTGAAGAATTTGAGGTCAAGTCAAAAGTTTCCAAAAATGGAAAGTGACCTATAATTTCAAATTTCCAAAAATGGAAAGTTTTGGGACCAACTTCAACTCAACTTTCCAACATCAAAGAAGCTTCAAATGAAATTTTGTCCAACATGAAAGTTGAAGATCTCTCTCTCCCATTTCCAAAAAGTCAAAGATCATGAGCATCTGATGAATGGTTGAGGAGTTATGATCAAATGATTGCCAAGTGTGCATGAAACTTCAAAAGGCCATAACTTTTGACTCATAATTCCAAAATGAGTGCCTCTTTTTGCATATTTCTTCTCTTGACCTATAATTTCCAAATCATTCATCACATTGCATGAAAATTTCATCATATGATCATTTGTTCTTTCATGCCCATTTTGGAGGGAAAATGACAAATTTAAAATTGGTGCATTGTATGGACAAAATACCATTGCCATTGTGTTCATTGGAAGTTTTTAAGTGAATTTGAGCTCCCATTTGGTACTGTTCACGTATGCATTTACATGGCACCTCCAATTTCCCAATTTTGGTCACACACCCCATTTTCACTAATCTCAATTAAACCATGCTTAATTTTAATTAGGATGTGATTAAGACTGAGTATATATACCAAATCCTAATAGAATTTCTGGATCTTCACCATTTCTAGATCTAAATTCTTCTTCCCTCCAAAATTTTCTCTCAATCCAAATTCAAATTTTCTTCACATAAGCTAGTGATTTTCTTGTATATTCTTGTTCTCTGATCCTCATTGAGTGCAGATCAAGCTTTGTTTTGAAGGATTCGAGTGGAAATCAAGCATATCAAGCTCATGAAGGTGAAGATGGAAACTGTTGTTTGAGCCAGATCTAAGCCTTTCCAAGCCTCAATTTCTACTTCAAGCTTCATAACAGTGATACAGGAGTGGATTTGAATCGTGCCAGGCCTTGAAACTGCTGATTCCAGAAACTGTTCTTCAAGAGGTAGGTTTTTCGAAGCTCTTAATTCTCCAATCTTTTGCCATGATAGTGTAGACCTTCTCTTGCTGAGCATGCTGATGAAAATTTCATGTGATTTGGTGGATTATTGGTTGAGATATGCTGAAATAAAGTTTTGTATGTCATAATGTTTGTCTTCGATTCTCTTAATCCATGGCATGTTTTGATTAAATGATGATTGATCTGTAACCTACGTAGCATAAGCTTTCATTTGATATAATTTTTTCGTGATTCTGGAAAAAAAATTGTGTGATGTTACTGTTCCTCCACCGTCTTCACGAAGAAGACGGTGGTTTCCGCCGTGCCTCGCCGCAAGTGAATAGGCGCTAGGGTTTGCTGGTTCATCACTTCCATTTGTACTGTAGAAGCGTTGTTTACCCACGCATCCAAGGCTCGATTCTTCCTGAGCGCATTCTTTCAATTTTTTTTTGTTTTAATTCATCTTAGCCAAAACCACGTCGTTTTGAGTGGCGCTCTGGACCTACTTCGATTCCAGCCTCAGCCACATTTTCAAATTAATTTCCATTTCTTCATTTCCCTCCATAATTTCTTATGCTTGGTTCATTTATTTCAAACATTTTTCATCACATTCAAAAAATCATATAAAACTGAAAACACATCCAATTAATTCCCAATTTTTTTCAAAATAATCACATGAGTGTCTATTATTTTTTGGTGGTAATTTCATGATTTTATCATTTCTGGATTTTGAATTGTGGACTGTTGATTGAACATGTATGCATATGTGACATTGCTTCATTCTTTCTCGTGTGAAATGCTCAATAATGATCCAATTGCCATGAAATTTTGTATGATGATTCCCAACATGTTGCTTGATGTTTGTGGCTTGATTGTGCATTTTTCTCATTTTCCATTTCTGTTTTAGACACATGATTGTATGGTGTGACAATATGTGTCACACAATGTGATGTCTTGCTTGTGCATTTTCATTTCTAGGTCAATTGAACTCTGTTGATTATAATTTTTGGCATGATGATTGTGTTTGACATGTTGTATACATATAAAAATTTCCAGAATTGTTTGAGTCATTTCTGTTTTAATATGGAATTTTGATTCATGATGTCCAATTGTGTGCTTTGAAATTGCCTTTGTCTTCTCTTGCTCACTACATGACTTTGCTTAATGATTTTGATTTGGTCCTTTTTAGGATATGTTCATGATTGATTAAATGAGCTTTATGTTGAATATTGGTTGCTGTTTTGAATTTTTGCTTCACCTTTGACCCTAGGCTTTGCCCTAGGGGTTTGTACTCACAATTTGAGCTTTGCCTTTCAGGTTCAAGCAATAAGTCCTAATGGATGATGTAATCTCCTTGCTTGAGATACAATTCACTTTGTTTAACTAATTTTGATTGTGTTGTAGGTCCTTGATTGGGTAACTCACTTGAGTTGTTGACTTGCATTGTGTATATTGGTTGTCTCACTATTGACTATCTGTTTAGTTTGTCTGAATGTGAATATTGAGTTGTTTGATTTTCTTACAGGTACTTTAGTAGCTTTAACTCATTATTTGAGTTGCTTTGCTTTGCTTGTGGTTGGCATACCACTTAGGTAACTTCTTTTCTCCATGTAGTCTGGAAGACCTGCTGTTTTTGGCAGACACCTGTCTGAAGCCCTCCTTAAGAGGCCATGTTTTTGTTTGTTTATATTTGTGCCATGTACTTCAAAGACCTCCTAAGTGAAGAGGCATTGGCAGATAAAAGGGATATGCAATCCATCCCCTGCTATTCAGTTGACTCATTCATCTTACTCGCACTACGTGCTAATGCAATTTGAATAAACACCCAAAATCTTGTTGTGTCAGTCATTGTGGAATAGAGTTCCTCATTCTGGACTCCCACACTTTCATTGTCTTGTGCTCACCCTGGCCAGGGTTAAGAGCCATGAGGTCTAATCCTCATCTCCCATTTCATCTGCTTACCCTAACTCTCAATGTTAGAGGTTAAGAGCCTCTGTTTACACTTGTACAGTTGGCTTGTTTGTCGAGGTTGACATGACCCCTTGACTAAAGCCCACCCTTTGTGTGAAGCCCCTTGTTTTTGTATAGTGTGTGCTTGTTTGTTCATCTGCGTATTAATGTTTGTGTGTGCCTTTGTGCATTGTTTTCATTACTTGTATATCATTTCATGATCATGGTTCATACTTTGTGACATTTTGTTTTGTCCATTGAGGAGTCAATTGTAAGTCCAGCTATTGGCATTTGTTTCCTGTGATCTGGTAGGAGTTGGAACTAAGACCATTGATTGGCATTCCATTTCCTGGGAGTCGAGTGTAAGACCATATATTGGCAACTTGTTTCCTCTTGCTTATTGCATTTGTTTCCTTTGTGCTGTTAGGAGTTGGATTTAAGACCATTGATTGGCATTCCATTTCCTTGGAGTCGAGAGTAAGACCAGTCATTGGCATCTTGTTTCCTCTTGCTGATTTCTTTCTGATACCATTGCTTATTTGCTTTTGCCTTGTGCTTGCCTATTCCAAAGGAACTTCCTTGGATCATTTCTATGATCTTGAGAAAGCAATCCTGCTTGTGGCTTTGTCCCTTAACCCTCACCCTTTTGTGATTAACCTTGAACCTCGTTTTCATCCATAACCCAAACCAGAAAACTTTTGTGCAAACATTTTCACTTGTTTTCAAAACTAGAAACCTAGGCCTTAGGCCTTTGATTTTCAAACTTCATTTTCATAATACTTCTTCTGAATTGAATTTTAATGTCAACTTTGACTTGTTTTTGTGAATACTTCTAATTGGTTAATTTCACTCACTCAATTGCTTTTGTGGCCCAAGCCCACTTCTTAATCAAGTTTTCATGCATTAGCCATAGATCTGAATTATCTTAGCGGTTGATGTGAATCTCACCTTTGTCCTTAGTGATCGAACTGTAAGACTTCCATACTGAAAACAGGGTTAACCCCTCTAGTATGTCGAAGCTTTTCTCACATGGTGGACTTGTGGTTGTTCAGGTCGAGTTTTCTCCCTTTGATAACGAAAGACCTTAAGGCTTTTGTTTAAAATCAATTCATTCACTTCTTGAAATCTTTTAGCCGAACTACGGCATTTTGATCCTTATCTTTCATGAAAAGGTACGTAGGCAATGGGTTCATCCATCCAAACACAAAAATAATAAAAATTGTACATTCTTCTCTTATCTCTTCAATCAATGTTTGCACAAAAATATTTCATAAACAAATAATAATACAACAAGTTGTGAAAAGAGGTTCCTTAGGAGTACCTAGGATGTTGTGGGTGCCTAACACCTTCCCACAACATAATTACCCCCTTACCCAGATCTCTGAGCTTTTATTAGTTTTCTTTGCGTAAAACTTCTTAGGCTTTTGTTCGCTTTCTAGCCATTCCTTTGGATAAATAGAAGTGCGGTGGCGACTCTATCTTTGTATGCTTTGCTTTTGATTTAGTCAATAAATCATAAAGTGACGAATACACCGCTACAGAAAAGTGGCGACTCTGCTGGGGATCGAAATCTTCCTAGTGGGTTTGCCTACTTTTCACACTTTGTTGTATTATATTTATCTTTTTGTTATATGACATATTTTTGGTGCAATTTGGGATTACTGTATTAATTGTAATGATTGATTTGCTTGATATATCAATTGCTTTGTTTGGTGATCTCTGTGAGATGAGTTCTATACCCGAACTCGAGTGCACCTTATGATAGGAGAATGGCATAGTCTCGTCGACTTGTGTGGATTTATTCCTTAGCAAGTTGACTTGCGAGTCCATTCACTTGGTGGAGGTCATGTTGGATTAATGATGTCACACAAGTTATTTGTGGTTAGGCATTATTCTTTCAATGTGTACCGTAGAAGCCAAGGACCTTAGTTTACCAAGCCCATCTTGGCCTATTTTTAGGACGTAGTGCGGAGGTCGTTCAAATGTCAGATTTGATGCGATTGTTACACGATACTACACTCATAAGAGTCTCTCTTGAGAATATTTTTGGAATACGAGTATTCGTTCCTCCGATAATATTCGAAAGATGGGATGATGACTATGGGAACCTCTTGTAGAACATGTTCGGCAGGTTTAAACCATAGTACACTCCCTTTGGGTGGTTCTTAACCGAGACTCCATGCTCGTGACTCGCAACAAACCCGTGATTCATGGTTGATCCGTTCAGACATTCTTAATATCAATGGAACTTGGGTGTCGATAAGGTGAAAACCATAATCCACCAAAATGGATGATTGATATTAAGGATGATTGAGCCGCTTCATGTATCGTTAATATTAATGGAACTTAGGTGTTGATAAGGTGAAAACCATAATCCACCAAAATGGATGATTGATATTAAGGATGCTATGAGCTTTCCCATGACCTTTTGTCTGGTGTGCTTTGCTTGATCCTTGAGTGTGATTGTTGCATTCATGCATTCATGCATTCATCTGCATCCATATCATCAAAAAATGAGAATTTTTTTTCAAGGAACTTAAGGGGTTTCTTTGCAAAAAAAATTCAGACATGGAAAGACAAAGAATTATTTGACGAGATATTTTCCATATACGATAAAATGATTAATATTTCAAAGTTTGCAAATAAAACCCTAGAGTTCCTTTGAAATAAAAAACAAATCATATGCACGAGCATTGCATGCATCATTTGCATAAGCAGGTGTTGTTTCTCAGCCTCTGTGTCCTGTGGCCTGACTCGTTGCTCTTTATTCATTTTGAAGACAAGCTGACTCACCGGTACTACACCAGAGCCAACTCTGCAAGATTGATGGATCACCTAGAGAAGAGAACCGTGAACTCAAAGAGGAAGTCGCCAGACTGAGTGCTTTGATGGAATCTTTCCTAGCTGCTCAGAACCAACCGTCTCCAACACCTGCAACTCCTCCCCAGAGGACAGTCGTTTCTGAGATTGTTTCCTCTACAATGCCAGTTGCCAATACCCATTTTGTGCCAACAGCCATGCCGCCCGGGTTTCCGTGGGGGATGCCTCCTGGCTTTATGCCTGACATTCCTGCGCCAACATTTGCTTCCATGCCGGCATCTAGCCCGGTCATTGCCGTTCCTCCTCATGTCGTGCATACCGTTCCCAGGGTAGACGACACCATCTATCATTTGGAGCCGTCTGAGGGCCCAGATTTTCATGAGAAGATGGACGCGATGAATGACCAATTTCTTGAGCTCCACAAGGAATTGAAGACCCTTCGAGGAAAGGATTTGTTCGGCAAGTCTGCAGCCGAGCTCTGTTTAGTTCCCGGTGTGAAAATACCTGTCAAATTCAAGGTCCCAGACTTTGAGAAGTACAAGGGGAACACCTGCCCTCTCAGCCACCTGGTTATGTATGCCAGGAAAATGTCTACTCAAGCGGATAATGATCAGTTGCTCATTCATTATTTCCAGGACAGTTTGTCCGGTGCTGCACTGCGTTGGTATATGAGTTTGGACAGTGCAAACATCCGTTCCTTCAATGATCTTGGTGAAGCCTTCGTCAAGCAGTACAAATACAATGTGGATATGGCTCCCGACCGGCATCAGCTCAGAGCCATGTCCCAGAAGGACAAAGAGACATTCAAAGAGTACGCCCAGAGGTGGCGAGAGCTGGCAGCTCAGATTACTCCTCCGCTGGAAGAGAAGGAAATGACCAAAATATTTTTGAAGACTTTGAGTTCATTTTACTATGAGCAGGATGATAGCTAGTGCTCCCTCTGATTTCACTGAAATGGTGAACATGGGGATGCGACTGGAGGAAGGAGTCCGTGAAGGACGGCTATCCAAAGATGAAGGCTCTTCTAGCAAGCGATATGGGGCGTTTGCGAAGAAGAAAGATGGAGAGGCACATGTTGTGCAATCCCATGTCAAACCCAGAGGACCCTCCGTGCGGAGGAAGCCTGTACGTTCAGCCAGCAACCAACATCAGGTGGCTCACATAGCACCTGTCTTCAGAGACAACAATAAGCAATATCAACAGCATAATAATCATAATCAACAACCACAACAGCAGTATCAGCAACAGCATCGTCCTCAACAGCAGGCCTACCAGCCTCGCAACAGTAATCAAGCTAGTACGAGTTATGAAAGGAAGAAGATCACTTTCGATCCTATTCTTGTATCATACGCAGAGCTGTATCCCTCTTTGATAGAGCGGAAACTGATTACTCCGAGAGACCCTCCAGCTATACCGGTCAACCCGCAGTGGTGGTATAAGCCTGATCAACATTGTGTTTATCACTCAGGCGCTCCCGGTCATGATGTAGAGAACTGCTTTCAACTGAAGACTAAGGTTCAAGACCTTATGAAATGCAGTATTCTAAGCTTTGAGGACGCAGGTCCTAATGTTAAAAAGAACCCACCTCCCGAGCATGGGAAGTCAGTTAACATGGTCAAGGGTTGCCCTGGAAAATACAAGGTCAAATATGTTAGCCATATCTGACAGTCATTGGTTGAGTTGCATCGTCTACTGTGTGATTACAGTCATCTGGAGCACGACCATGACAAATGTCGTATCTGCTCTGTCAATTGTTTGGGTTGTCGCCAAGTGCGAAAAGATTTGCAAGAATTGCTGGATGATGGGACCATCGAGATTCTTCAAAACAGGAATGTTGATGAAGACGAACCAGAGGTGAATGTGATTTCTCCGGTGTTCAGGATCCCTGAGCCTGTTGTCATTCGTTATGATGGTAGCAAGCAGAAGGTTTTTCATGCCCTGATTATCAAACCTGCCAGCCCTGTGCCTTATTCTTCTGATAAAGCAATTCCATTCCGCTATAATCCTGTTGCTGTTGAAGATGGGAAAGAAGTGCCCTTGCCTTCTCCATCTGTTGTAAACATAGCTGATGTCAATGGGTTGACCCGTAGCGGTCGTGTGTTTTCTGCGCCCCCGAAGCCTTAAGCTAGAGCTGACTCTGTTGAGCGTCCGGTTGGGAATGCAGTTAATTCTCCGAATCCGGCACCTGTTGCTAAACCCTCATCTGTACAAAAGACTCTTACTTCTTCTGTTGGCCCAAGTGGCATTGTGAATGAAGACTGTGATGAGATGCTGAGGCTCATCAAGAAGAGTGAGTACAACGTTGTAGACCAGCTTCTACAAACACCGTCCAAAATCTCCATGTTATCTTTGCTTCTGAATTCAGAACCGCATAGGGAGGCTCTGCAGAAAGTCTTGGATGTGGCTTATGTCGATCACGACGTCACTATTGAACAGTTTGACAGCATTGTTGCAAACATCACTGCATGCAACACTTTGAGTTTCTGTGACGCTGATCTCCCTGAGGAGGGAAGAGACCACAACATGGATTTACATATATTTATGAATTGCAAGAACGACACCATGTCCAACATGCTGGTGGACACTGGGTCATCTATGAATGTATTGCCGAAGACCACTCTCTCTAGATTGTCATATCAAGGGCCTCCTATGAGGCAGAGTGGTGTTGTTGTGAAAGCTTTTGATGGGTCGCGTAAGACTGTGATTGGGGAAGTTGACCTCCCAATCAAGATTGGACCAAGTGATTTCCAGATCACCTTTCAGGTTATGGATATCCACCCATCTTATAGCTGCCTCCTTGGTAGACCATGGATTCACGAGGCTGGCGCCGTGACATCCACCCTACACCAGAAACTAAAATTTGTTAAGAACAAGAAACTGGTTGTGGTGGGGGGAGAAAAGGCTCTCCTGGTTAGCCACTTGTCTTCTTTCTCATACATTGATGCTGAGGATGAAGTTGGAACTCCCTTCCAAGCTTTATCTATAGCCGAGCTTGTTGAGAAGAAGTCTCCTTCATTTGCTTCCTATCGAGATGCGAAGCTGGCCATTGAATGTGGTGCAACTGCTGGTTTAGGAAAAATGATCGAGCTTGAAGACAACAAGTCCCGGGATGGCATTGGCTATTCTTCTGGGGTCTTCAACGACAAAGGGTTGTTCAAGAGTGGAGGTTTCATCCACGCCGATCAAAGTGAGGAAGCTGCTGCTATTCTGGAAGAAGATGCAGAGGATACTAGCAAATTTGTCATCCCTGGGGGGATCTGCCACAATTGGGTCGCTGTAGATGTTCCTACAGTCATTCATAGATCAAAGTAAAGCTTCACTTTGTTTAAAAACCCTTCTCCCATGCCAAAAGGAGAAGTGATGACATTGCTGGCATCATATATACAATGATGTTTTCATTCAATAAATTCATGTTAAACATTTGTTTTTCCAATTGTTTTCACTTTTTGCTTTTTGCATGAAATTGGTGATCATAAAAAACCCTAAAAACAAGAATAAAATCAACTTTTCATCTGCATAATGATTTGTTTGTTTAAATTCTAAAAAATTTTTATTATCCAAAATCATTATGCAGGTTGATTCTAAAACCCATTGAACATAATGATCCAACACCATCTCCCAATTTTGAATTCCCTGTATTCGAGGCAGAGGAAGATGATGTTGAAGGGATTCCTGACGAGATTTCCCGACTTCTTGAGCAAGAAAAGAAGATCACTCAGCTGCATCTCGAGAATCAGCAAAACAGTCCAACTGGGGCATTACAAATGTAATCATAAAAAAGAAAGAGGAGGGTGAAAAATCAAAATCAAAATCAAAATCAAAATCAAAAGAAAGAAAGAAACAGAAGCAAAATAGCACCCTCAAATCCCAAGTTGACTGATGCTGGATGGATTCAGAGTCGTTACGACCAAGTGAATCTGATCGAAAAGAAGAGATTAACTGCCATGTGTCATGGTCAGTTATATCAGCAAAGAATGAAGAAAGCATTTGATAAGAAGGTCAAGCCTCGTGTGTTCCGAGAAGGTGACCTTATGCTCAAGAAAGTCTTGTCTTTCGCGCCCGATTCCAGGGGCAAGTGGACTCCAAACTATGAAGGTCCATATGTTGTTAAGAGAGCCTTTTCAGGCGGTACTTTGATGCTTACAACAATGGATGGGGAGGATTTCACTCGTCCTGTGAATTCAGATGTAGTCAAGAAATACTTCGCCTAAAAAGAAAAACAGAATAGCTCGCTAAGTTGAAAACCCGAAAGGGCGGCTTAGGCAAAAATGAGCGTCTCGGTGGAAGACCCGAAAGGGCGATCCATGCAAAAATTAGAGACATAAAAAAATGAATTTGCATCCCGCTAGATTGAGTACCTCACCCTGGGGCAATCTAGGCAAAAATTAGGGATTTGGCAAGTAACTGCATCCTGACAAGACTTTCTATTTCACAGCTGTCTTTTCGTCAGAAATTCTCGATTCGTCGTCAACCGAAGCTTCAAATACATCGGATTCAAATTGGTAGAGAAATGGTCATTATGTTCAATGTAGCCCTCTTCCAATATATATCACCGATTTCAAATTTGTACAGATCTATGGAGTCTTGCCATTTGCAGACTACCATTCCATCAAATCAATTTGAGCTTTTATCCAATTATTTGCACTCTTATTTGTTTCTACTCAACAAATGTTTTGCATGTTTTTAATTGATAAAAATATCATTGTTTTCAAAATAAACAAAATATTCACAAAAACAGCTTTTAAACAAAGTGAACATTCACAATGATTGAAGGATACTCAGGAGATTCTCAGTGCTCTCCCAAGGGTGGTATGATTTCCAACAGGGTAAGGCATTTGTTCATATCTCGAGATAACTATATCTTTTTCCTGTAGAACCTTTTATGGTTTCTCCTCAGCGAGGTTGCTCAGTGCAGTGTTGGTCGAAGTTGTTCAGCTTCAGTTCCCCGGCAGCACAACATTCTTCCTCCTAGCCTCTACTAGCCCTATGGTGGCTTTCATCACTAGTGGAGTGTTGTTTTCGCCCTATGGTGGTTTTCATCCCCAGTAGAGTGTTGTTTGAACACTTTTGTAGGTCAGTCCCAAGCAGAGTACTTGTTGAAGACTTCAACTTTCCTCTCCAGCATTATTCTCCTCCCAACATGGGTGCTTTTCTTTGGAAGATTCGGTATTTGGTGGGTTGACATCCTAGTATCCCATTATTTCTTTGGATAGATCCCTAACGGAGTTGTTGGTATGATGAACTTCATCTATGCTATCTATCCCCATCAGAGATCTGGTTGCTTCCTGGCATCTCTGATCCCTAGCGTGAGTTGCTGTTGTGGCGTTTCTGCCTATACATTGAACTCTTTTCTCCGGTTGTGACTGACGATCCCTCTGGAAACCTCTTGAGGCCTTCCCCCATGCAGATATTTGGTGATTTCCTCATATCTCCGATCCCAGTAGAGTGGCTTGTTCTGTAGGATCTACTTGTGTGATCTTTTCTCCTTCAGATGGGTCTTCCCCAGTGGAGTTGCTTAGAGTTGCTTTCGTGGCAGTTCTTGCTTGTGCAGCGAGCTCTCTTTCCCAGCTAAGACTGATGATCCATCCTTGCAGATGATTTTGTTGTCTTTGATCTCGGTAGATTGTTTATTCTCCGGTGATCCTGGCTTTCTCTCATGTGGTGTAGTACCGGGCGTTTGATTCCTGGACCTGTTTGTGTTAGATATGTCTGTTTTGTCAGTATTCATCAAACATAAATCAAGCATATTCATGCATAAACATAACATTCAGATATTCATGTTGCATCTTTTGCCATATATCTTTTGTTTGTTATCTCCTGCTAAGTGGTGATATAGATCTCCCCAGTAGATCTCCACAAGCAGATGTCGGGTGTCTAATCTCTCAATATAGAGTCAACCCCATAAGCAAAAAGTGTCTGTCATTCCTTCTGCAGTTCCCCACTGAGTTATATCCTCGTGGATGACGGTTGTTTCCGTTCCCTCCCGACACACATAATGGGATGGGTTTTCCCTTTTGAGTTATATCCTCATTAGGATGAGTCTTGATTCAGTTTGCCTTTTTGGATCGTTCCTAAATAGGCTTCTTTGTGGCTGTCTCTTTTGCTTCCCTGTGGTATAAATGAATAGTTGCTTACTAACCGACACTCATTCATCTTATCCTCAGTGGAACTTTTGGCCTTCTACCTACAAACCGGTAGTCGTAAGTCCTATCTGTATGGTTTACTACCTACTAACCGGTAGTTATAAATCCTTTTTTTTATCCCCTAGCAGAGGTAACCTTTGTGGTTCATTCTGGTTGACGGCGGATTTTGTGGTCTTCTACCTACTAACCAGTAGTTGTAAATCCTATTTTCTCGCTTTGTTCCTCAACGGATCTTCGGTCTTCTACCCATCATCTCGGTAGTTGTAAACCCTATTTTATCTCCTTGCAAAGTTGACCTTGTTGTTCATCCCAACCGATGACGGTTACTTTTCCGTGGTTTTCTGCCTACTAACCGGTAGATGTAATCCCCTCTTTGTGGTTATCATTACCCAGTTTTCGGTATTGATTTTCCTTTCCCCTTTTGGATATTTGCTTTGATTAAGCAATCTTATCCCCAGCGGGTTTTCCCTCCTTCTTGTGGATAATTGCCGTATGCTAGCAATTTTATCCCCAGCGGGTCCTTTCACCGTTTGCCAGTGATATGTCCCCGGATCATTGATTTTTATCAATGCATCCCCGCTGAGTCCTCTTTCATTTGCCGTTTGTCGGTAATGTTTGTTGCTCCCTTTGATCGGTTATCATTATATACCTAGTTTTGGTATCCCGATGCCTTTCTTTTCGGATGATTTATCCTTTATTAACCTAGTAACCGGTGATATGTCTCCTGGATAATTGCCGTATGCTTGCAATTTATCCCCAGTGAGTCATCTCTCGTCTACCCTTTTGTTGTTGGTAACGATTGTGTATCTTTTCGGTTGATTTATCCTTTAACAACCTACGACCCGGTTATGGATAATCTTCCATGCGAGTATATTATCTACGTTTTGACGGCAATAGATAATATATCTCATGCACTCTTTGGGTCAAATCTTTTGATTTTTTCTCCAGCAGAGTGAGATTCGTATTCCTTGTGGAATCGAATGTCCATCCTATAAACAAGTCTGCTTTTCTAGCTTTCTTCAGGATGATGAGTGTTTTGGAACACAAACCAATTCACGATTTCGGTTGATCTATCCTTTAACAACCTACAACCCGGTTATGGATAATCTTCCATGCGAGTATATTATCTACGTTTTGACGGCAATAGATAATATATCTCATGCACTCTTTGGGTCAAATCTTTTGATTTTTTCTCCAGCAGAGTAAGATTCGTATTCCTTGTGGAATCGAATGTCCATCCTATAAATAAGTCTGCTTTTCTAGCTTTCTTCAGGATGATGAGTGTTTTGGAACACAAACCAATTCACGTTTTCGGTTGATTTATCCTTTAACAACCTACAACCCGGTTATGGATAATCTTCCATGCGAGTATATTATCTATGTTTTGACGACTATAGATAATATATCTCATGCACTCTTTGGTTGAATCCTTTGTTTGTTTCCCCAACTGAGTAAGATCCGCATTCTTTACAAAATCGAATGTCCATCCTATAAACAAGTCTGCTTTTCCAGCTGTCTTCAGGATGATGAGTGTTTTGGAACACACACCAACTCACGTTTCGGTCGGCCACCTATTATATACCCAGTAACTGGTATCCCTGGTGTTCCTTCCATGCGAGTGTACTATCCACGTTCTGACGGTAATGGATAATATATTTCATGCGCTCTTTGGTTGAAGCCTTCTGTCCTTCTCCAATCGAGTAAGATTCGTATCTCCCTTTGTGGAGTCGAATATCCATCCTAAAAAAAAAAAAATAAAAAAAAAAAAAAAATCAAGTCTGCTTTTCTAGCTGTCTTCAGGATGATGAGTGTTTTGGAACACACACCAATTCACGCCTTGGTCGGTCACCTGTTATATGCCTACAACCCGGTATCCCTGGTGTTCCTTCCCTTCTGCTCCCTATTATAACCTTGGTCCCCTGCGGAGTCAGATTTTCCTGAGTTGATGTACCTTTTTCAGGTCTTCCTCAGATGTTTTGGTTGATTGATATCTCTCACCCTTATACCGGTCTTAGATATTCTTTCTTCCTGAGCTTGTTGTTCTTTCACCCAGTAACCGGTGTTCAGATCGCATGTCTCTTTGAGCTTGTTACCCAGTAACCGGTAACACCTCATCCTCTTGTTTCCTCTGGAGAGTCTTTGTTAGACATTCCCCAGCGGAGTTTCTGTTGTGATTTACCCTTTTGATGTATTGGCATAACTCCCCAATATATGCATTTTTCCCTGGCAGGGAGGTTCTGTGTGAATCTTTCCCCAACCTGAGTCCGATTTTTTAATCTTTCTAGATTATTGGATTAAATCCTTATTGAAGGCGAAATCACCTTGGCCGGATGGACTGGAGTAACTTTAATTTTTCAAGTGAACTAGGATAAACTTATGTGTTGTTTGTAATTATCTTTGTGTGTGTAGTGTTGCTAAAAGTTTTTATTGTCAGTGAAAATAACTCAAGTCCCCCTTTCTTATTTTTCTCTACCTTCATATGCTTATTGTAGGGAAAAGTATTTCTAACATTAACATGTTAAAGAAGAAATTGAGAGAGTCATTTTCCATGAAAGGCATGAGGGCAGCTAAACAGATTCTTGGCATTAGAATCATGTGTGATAGAAAAGAGAAGAAACTTTGGATGTCACAAGAACACTATATCGAAAGATTGCTGCAAAGATTCAAAATGGAAACTTCTAAGGCAGTAAGCTCTCTTCTCGCTACTTATTTCAAGTTGAGTTTTAATCAATGTCCTTCAAGTGAAGATGACGCGTTTGATATGAAACACGTTCATTATGCATCTATTGTGGATATTTGATGTATGCAATGGTGTGTACAAGACAAGATATAGCACATGCTATTGGTACAATCATTAGTTTTTTTTATCAAATACAGGTAGAGAGCATTGGAATGTTATAAAATGGATTTTAAGGTATCATCACGGTACTACTTTTGTGAGGCTTTGTTTTGGAGGAGATAAGCCTACTCTAGTGGGGTACTCTGACTCTGATATGGATGGAGACATTGATTCTAGAAAGTCCACTTCAGGCTACATGATTAAATTTGTAGGGGGAGTTGTGGCTTGGCATTCCAAATTGCAAAAGTGTGTAGCACTGTCTACTACAGAGGCTGAGTTTATTGCAATTATCGAAGCATGCAAAGAGTTACAATGGTTGAAGAATTTTTTGCAGGAGTTTGGTTTTGGTAAAGACAAATATGTGTTATTATTTGATAGTCAAAGCGCTATTCATCTTGGTAAGAATCCAACTTTTCATAATAGATCCAAACACATTGATGTGAGATGTCATTGGATACATGATGTTTTGGTTGCTAAGTTGTTGGAGTTAGCTAAAGTTCATACTGATAATAATGGTTTTGATATGATGACTAAAGCATTACCAAGGGAGAAATTTGAAGCTTGTTGTGATATCGTCGGTTTGGCGATTTCCTCCACATAGTTGAGAGGGGGAGATTTGTTGGGTTTGGGCTCCCTTCCTATGTGGAGAAATGCCCAAATATGATTAGCCCATTTGTCTCACTTATTTAAGTGGAGAGGATCAATTTAGATTGAGAGAGATAGAGAGAAAATAAAGATTCAAAAGAGAGAAAATAGGAGAGAAACTCATTCCCGTTTTTCTGCAACAAATCCCACTAAATCAACGATCTCTGATTCGTTAACCGTCAGATCAAACACAAATTTGGAGGGCAGGTTCGTAACATATATATATATATATATATATATATATATATATATATATATATATATATATATATATATATATATATATATATATATATATATATATATATATATATATATATATATATATATATATATATATATATATATATATATATATATAACTTCTGACCTTTCAGAATTTAAAAACAACTTCTGAGGTGAGAGTTATCTGCTTCGTAATGAAGTTGTAGATTTGTGAAAATTTTCAGCTTTTTGATTCTTATTTGTAAGCTAGTTTGCTTTGTAATTGTGGTTGTTAGCACTAGTTTGTGAATCACTTTAAGACTCTCTTGTACCCTTCATTTATTATAGTGAAGTTATTTCTTTGGTCTGGACGACTTGTAGTTGTTACTCTCATATTGAGGGGTTTTCCATGTTAAAAGTATCGGTGTTCTTTTTGCCTTTATTTATTCGATTTTCTGTCCTATATTTGTTGTTGATCCTCAAGGTTCCTACAAGTCTGAAGAATTTTATATCCGCTGTCTATTGGTCTATTAATGTGTCTTAATTTTCAATTACGTATAAGACCAACAAATACAGACTTCCACTATTGGAGATGGTTGGTGTTACCTCTACTCAGAAGACCTATTCTGTCAGGTTTGCATTTTTAGAGAGCGAAAAAGAGGAGAATGTTACTTGGGCTTTAGAGGTGTGTCGGACAATGTTGAAAGGCTAAGAAGAGATGCTGAAAGTAATTGTTATCGACCGTGATACCGCTTTGATGAATTTGGTTGCAAAGAAATTTCTTACTTCTTATGCATTACTTTATATGTATCATATAATAGAATATGAGAAGTCAGGTTAAATCCGCGGTAGGGACGAAACATATAAAGGCCAAAGATGGAAAAATGGTGAAAACGGGTGTGATAGTGGAAAAAATAATGGATGCATGGAATGTTATAGTAAATTCTTCTACTAAAGAGTTATATGCCGATTTCATTATACATTTTAGGAAGATGTGCGAGAAATATCCAGATTTGTTGAAATATGTTGAAAGCACAATTTTGGACCAGGTGAAGGAGAAAATTGTTTGTGCATGGACCGATTAAATTAGACACCTTGAGAATACAACAACAAACCGAGTTGAGTCTGCCCATGCTACATTGAAGAATTGCTTGGGAAATAGTAAGAGCGGTTTGTGTATATATTGGGACTCAATGAACCAAATGATCTAGAACCAGCATAATGAGATACAAACATCATTGTGTATTAATATTGATGAAGTGTAATAAATACAATTTTAAATATTTTAATACATTTTGTTGTTTGCTAAAAAAAATTCCATTTGTCAAACAAAACACACATGTTCTATTTTCTGTTTGGATCATGAGAGGTTCCTGAGATGCATCTCCGAAATAAGAATATAGAGTGGTATTGGAGATGCATCTTCGAAACCTCCACGAATGCATGTCTCGTACAAACAGAAAATGTCGCAAATGTCACAAATATTTCCTTTTCCAGCGTGACACCTTGACGAGAATTTAAGATCAACGAGTACACCCATTTTGCAGATCTGCAATACGAAGTGCATAATCTCCTATCTTACGGAGATCTCGAAAAATTGTGAAGCTCGAGTACTGTTCACAGTCAACTAACAACGTAAGCAAGATTGAGTTCAATAACTACGAGCTCAAGACGAATGCATATGTAAGGATTATATGAAATACATTTTTCCGTTTTGAAACAAAAGTTCCGATCGAGGTGGAAGCAACGATTTCAAGATCAGTCGAAGATACTATGAAGATGTTGAAGCGCCCACCTGAATATTGGAACGTAATGTTTGATTTTATGTTAACATCACACATGTAGTGTTAATTTTATGTTCCGAAAGATAATTTTATTTTACAAAATACAACTTTTTGATTTTCTATTTTTTTTTCTGTTTCAGTATGCCACTGTTTGTGTTTGAGCGTCTGAAGATATATCTCTAAAATTTATAGATATTTTTGTATTTTTACATGGTTCCCTAATATATATATATATATATATATATATATATATATATATATATATATATATATATATATATATATATATATATATATATATATATATATATATATATATATATATATATATATATATATATATATATATATATATATATATATATATATATATATATATATATATATATATATATATATATATATATATATATATATATATAATGCCTAAAATACACTTTATTGGTTGAATGTTTGGCTTTGACATCACACAATTTTGGTTTGAAGAAATTAATATTTTTATTTCAACTTCTTAAGATTAGTTTCGATAGAGTAAAAAGATAAGATAAGATAAATTTAACTTTAAAGAATGTTTTTAAAAGTATAAACTAAAAGTCTACCCAAATTTAAAATATTAATGTGTCCGATTTTTACTATAAATGTGCAAGAAGCCATAAAATTGTAAATTCAGTTTTAATATAATTAGTTAGAATTTGAGTTCAATGGACCTGAGGTATTCTATATAATAATTGATAAAAGGAAATATTAAGGACACATAATTGTTTGAATTATATTTTTAAAAAATGGAGATAAAATAAAAATAAAAAGTGTATCTTATTGAGAATTAATGTTGTATTTAATATGATCGGTATACAGATAATCAATTTAGTGGATCCGAGTAACTGCATGATTACATTTTGAAAAATTGTGATAAAAAATTGATAAAATTAAAATTTTAAATCTTAAAAAAACCATCTGTGTCAATAAAAAATTAAAAAACTAACCAAAAAAATGTGCAATTATTAAGATGTAATAGAAATTTAATATTCACTAAATACGGAGGACTCATCTTTTATTTAATTAATTATTGGAGATCTATAAGAAAAAGATTTACTTATTAATTATTTATTTATTTATTAATATATATATATATATATATATATATATATATATATATATATATATATATATATATATATATATATATATATATATATATATATATATATATATATATATATATATATATATATATATATATATAAATCAAACAACAAGATCTATTGCACCGTGGTCCTTTTTTGGATGCAAAACTAAGGGCTCGTTTGATTGAGTTTTGATTTTCTATTTTTAAAAATGATTTTATAAATCAGTTTTAAAAAATTGTTTTTAAAAAAACTAATGGAATAAAATCTGTTTGGTAGCTCTGTTTTTAAAAATCGTTTTAAAAATTTAAAAGTTAAAAACTTGTTTGGAGAAATTGTTTTTGGTTTCTAAAATCTAAAAATTGAAAATTTTATAGTTTTTAAAAACTATTTTATAAATCAATTTTAAAAGAGTTTTGAAGAAAAACAATAAAATAAAACATGTTTGGTAATTCTACTTTTAAAAATCGTTTTAAAAAGTGTACCACTTTTCCTTGTTTTTTCCTCATCATAATTTCCAAAACTAAAAACCAAAAACCAAAACCTCTAAAACCTGTTTTAGTTTTTTAGTTTTTAAAACTCTCAATAGAGAATAGTTTTCAAAAACAATTTTATAAAATTAGACTACCAAACAAATTTTCTTATTTTCAAATTTTAAAAACTAAAAAACAGTTTTACAAAATCAAATCAAACAGGCCCTAATTATTTTAAAACTGTTTTCTCATGTCGGAACATGTTTTCTCATATTTGACCAATTTTATTTGAAGCGGCTTTCAGAACTGTCTGTTTCACATTAAAACCTTCAGTCCAGCGGAAAATCTAGTCAAATCTACATATGCATGTTTCCCTCCTACCCACCAATAATCAAAACATCTACGGACTTAAGAGTTGATCTCTCCTCCTGTGTAGTCAAAAAATTTGCATTCGTCTCTTTCTTTATAAATACCAACACGCCTAAAAATATTAAATAAAAAATTAATACATTAAGAAAGCTAATTTTAAAAGCCAATATGTGTAAATAAAAATATAAAAACTAACAAAAAAATCTTTAATATATAATAAAAATGTTAGATTCATTAAGATTTAATAAAAAGTTGATAAAATTATTAAAAGCAATATTGAAAATATCAAACCCATCTAAATAAAATATTTAAACTAATAAAAAATATGTTGTCATTATGATGTAATAAAATTCTAAGATTCATTAAATAAGAAGGGTTCCTATTTTATTTACTAACTAACTATTGGAGATTTATAATAAAAAGATTCATTTATTAAATAGAAAATTAATAAAATTAAGAAACCCTAATCTTAAAAGCCTATCGGTGTAAATAAAAGATTTAAAACTAACAAAAAAAATCTTTAGCAATTAAGATTTAACAAAAATGAAAGATTCATTAAGATTTAATAAAATTGAGAAAATAAAAATAAAATCTAATTTTGCAGTAGAAAAAAATAAGGAAGAATGAACCGACATGAAAAAAGATTAACTAGCCGTTAAGCGCAATTAATAGTTTTTAACATCAAAATTTTAATTTGAAGAAAACAATATATTTATTCAATTTCTTAAGAATTTTGAAGATTCTTTTTATAATTAATAGCTTAAAAATTCTATCTAAACTTTTAAATATTAATCGGTCGATTTTTGACCATAAATGTGTAAGAGAACATAAAATTACAAATTTGATTTTAATATAATTAGTTTGAATTAGAATTAAATAGACCTATATGACAAGATAATTAACAAAATGAGATGCTCTATTATCGAAAAGGAAAATATTAAAATAAATAATCATTTGAATTTTACATTAAAAAAATTGGAAAAGTAAATAAATGTATCTTCTTATTGAGAATTAATGTTGTAGTCAATATAATATATATAAAAAATAAAGTCAAAAAATAAATGACTATATGCGGATAAGTGCAAAATTCGTTTTTGAATGTGATAAAAAAGTGACAAAATAAATAAAACAAAAATTTAATCTTGAAAAGATCCAATCCGTTTAAGTAAACAATAAAACACTAAAAAAAAAATCTGTAATCATTAAGATATAATAAAAAATTAAGATTCATGAGTGGTTCATCTTTTATTTAAGTAACTATCTATAATAAAAAGATTCATAAAATAATAAAATTAAGAAAGATTAATTTTGGAAGCCAATCGTTGTAAATAAAAAAAATAAAAACTAACAAAAAAATCTTTAAAATTGGAAACTAAAAGTCTATCCAAATTTAAAATATTAATTCGTTAGTTTTATACAATAAATATGTAGAGAGGGTTTTGAGAACATAAAATAATAAATTTGATTTTAATAGAATTAATTTAAATTGAGATATTCTACCATCAAAAAAGGACATATTAACATATATGACTATTAGAATTCTACTTTAAAACATTGAGAAAAAACTAAAAAGTCTATTTTCTTATTGAGGATTAATGTTGTAGTCAATGTGATTAGTATTATAAAAAAATAAAAAAAAGGGAAAAGCTAACAAATTAGTGGATCCGCGTAACTGCAAATTTAAATTTTGGAAAAATATGATATAAAATTGATAAAATAAAATAGAGATCAAATCTTGAAAAAATCCAATACTATGTAAATAAAGAATTAACAAAAAAGTACGATTATTAAGATGTAATAAAAATATAAGATTCTTTAAATAAGATGGGTTCATCTTTTATTTAACTAAAAAGATTCATTTATTAAATACAAAATTAAGAAAATTAAGAAACCCTAATCTTGAAAACCAATCGGTGTAAATAAAAATTTAAAAGCTAACAAAAATATGTTGACCCATTAATACACAATAAATTGTAAGATTCATTAAGATTTAATAAAATTGAGAATATAAAAATAAAATCTAATATTGCAGTAGAAATAAAAAAGGAAAAATGAATTTCTAATGTTGCCAATCGCTGTAAATAAAAAAAATATAAAAACTAACAAAAAAAAATCTTTAGTCATTAATATGTAATAAAGGAAAGATTCATTAAGATTTAATAAAATTGAGAAAGAAAAAAAAAATCTAATGAGAAAAGATTAACTAGCCGTTAAACTTAATTAGCTATAAAAACAACTAGTTCTTTAACACTTTCAGCATAACACTTTCTTTCAATTTCAGAGCGACACTTTCTTCTTGCGCAAGTTTTCTCTGATTTTGATCCATGGCTACCTCATATCATTCATTCATGCCTGCCTCATCCCATTCATCTTCATATTCTTCATCATCATCATCATCATCATCATCGTCTGTTTCTTCTTCTGTTACCTATGTTTGTCCCCATCTTGTACTTGCTTTTGGTTCTTGTTCATGTTCCACACAAGTCACCCGTAAGCGGAAACGCGGACACCAAGAAACCAAAAATAACAAGATGAACAATGTTTCTTCATCTCTGTTGGATATGTCTTCATATCCTAATGTCTGTCTCCATCTATCTCTTAATGTTTGTAGTTGTCTCCATGAGACACAATTTGTCAAGAAACAAAAACCTGTCCAACAAGAAACCTATGTTTCAACAACAAACAGCACATGCAGTTCTGTTGGGACATGTTCTGATTGTTCAACCAATGTTGGTGATCCATGGATGATCAAGAAGGTGCTGACAAATAGTGATCTTGATGATAACTGTAGACTTCTGTTAAACAAAGATATGGCTAAGAAGTGGGTGGTTCCTGTGGTGGATAAAGCTAAAGCTGAGAAAGAAGGAGTTGAAGTTGAAGTATTTGATATTGACATTGGATTTCCTCTTTCTCTTACATTCAAGATACGACCTTCCAACGATAGTCATGTCTTCAACAATACATGGATCACAGATTTTGTAGACAGGAGAAGCTTAAAGAAAGGAGATGAAATTGGACTCAAATGGAATGAAGAGAAGAAAAGATTTGATTTTTCTGTTCTTCATAGGTCTTGATGATAATTAGTACTAGTTTATAGCTCTTTAAGTTTTAGAGTCTTTTGATTATTTGTAAAGATGCAGGATTTGTGTTTTGATGTTATTATTTACAATGACAATGTTTACATTTTATTTTATGGTAAATTGTGCTTTGCTAATTTCTGTCTTACTTTGACATAATATCTTAAAGTTGAGAGAGGAAAAAGAAAAGTGTTCTAGTGAATAGTTTTGGCTGTACATTGAGTAACAAGTTAGTATGCATAATCAGAATCAAGAATATAATTGGTAATAACAGAAGATAATTACTTCAACTGCTAACTTCCTCTTATTTCGATTACTTTGAAATATTAACATATTTGTATACAAACATAACACTAATAGCCTCTTATTTGTCATTTATGATAGCCTCTTATAATGTGTTTTACCATTTATGATAGCCTCTTTCGCATACAAATACAATATTGCAATCAAACTAATTGTGATTTGTAGTTAAAAAGTAAAAAGCAGCTGATCCCTTTTCAATTTCTACAGCACAGTACTAGTAATCCTCACCAATGTCTCGCTACCATGGATGGCAAAATACTTTCTTTCTATTTCATTCATATGTCTTCTCTTTCTTGAAAAATAAATTGAACCAAAGAATATTATATTGTGTTTCAATTCAGTTTTAAGTAGCAGTTTGATGCAAACTGTCACAACTTGATAGTTTTAAAAGTTAGTTAATTAGTTGGCTTTCTGATTATATATATACTTTTTTTTAATCTTTGTAACAGTGTTAAATCATCTGAATAAACTCTCTCTTCACTTTAATTTCATTCTAATTTCTCTCTAATTTCATCTATCTTTCTTTATGCCAATTACCTTGTGTGACAAGTTATCCCAACAAATTAGTATCAAAAGCATCGGTTTGATTCAAGCTTCCATCAATTAAAACTGGAAGCGCAATCTCTAATCAACTCTCTGCAAATCTACCAGTGTTCAAACATGAATACTATGATAAATGATGCGCGTTATTAATGACAGTGTTTAGATTTTATGATTGCATCAAATTGATATGGATCCCTTTTCTTTGCTTTGCTATCTCAAAATCTTTGCAATTTCTGTCTTATCTTTTGTTAGAACAGTTGGTCTTTTCAAGTCCTTTGTGAAAATTGTTGAGAGATACTTTGTAATTCATGCACCTACTGCTATTGACTGAGTGTAGCATGCTTTGAGGAACAAAGGATAATAAAAAAGTTAAGAGTTCTTTGAGTTACTACTCACTTATCATCTTGGTAGTTATTTACTCTTCCTTTACATAGATTGAGTTACAAGTTAATATACATAAACCGGACATCATCAAGAATAGAATGTGCAAGCTATTAACGGAAGATAACTACTTCAACTGCTAATTTCCTCTTATTTTGACACCTTTGAATTATTAACATGTTTGTATTGTTGGTGTCAGATTTGTGTGTTTCAAAGTTAAGTTGTCATTTCACTAAAACATATTTCAAATTTAAGTTATATTGCATCCCAATAGTTCATTTAAAACATACTAGTTTCATATTTGTATGCATCTTTCAAATCATGTTAGTATATCTTCTGGGCGGGCTAAAGGCTCATCAAGATGAGGCCTACTCATCTCACCCGTTCTATGGGCTCAAGGTATAAATACAATTTTATAAAGATTTTAGGTAGACAATCTCTAATCTCTACTAACACGAGGATTGAGAAGGATTCCGATGTGAACACAAGGATTTATTGCATCTGTTTCAATTAACTATTGTATCCTCCTAATTTTTTTGCCATTAAGATCTCTAGTTTACCCGAGGACTCCGCACAATAATGAAAGAAAGGGTATCAGATCCAGATATAAGGTTACATCGTGGTTTGGAAGCAATTCATATGGCATCCAGATCGAAACCTCACAATTGACTGTCTGACTAGTCTGCCCTCGGGATTCCCGCCGTCACCAAGAAGCTCAAAGGGGAGGCCAATGACAGATATTGTAAGTTCGTAGTTAATGGCGCCCGAGTATCGCAAGTTCATAGTTAACTTCGGGTGCCGATCAAATACTGGGGTGCACCCTACAGATGTCGTAGGATTTATGCGAGATGCACTAGGACTCCGCACAATAATGAAAGAAAGGGTATCAGATCCAGATATAAGGTTACGTCGTGTGGTGAAAAGATCACCACTAAATTGCAAAAGACTGAAAAAATCTAGAGAACCTTAACCGCAAAATTTGTGAAGAATCAAAGGACTTGTGTTAGATGAAGCTTGAAGATTTACAAGGATAGGAATGTTGTAAGGTTGAAGTAGATGAAATTTTAGAAATTTGCAGAACAAATTCTACAAGCCAAGTTCTTGAAGAATATGCGATATTCAGAAATAGAATGATAAAGATGTTGGAAAAAAATAAAAGATTTTTAAATTATAATATAATTTTTAATTCCTTTTAGTTTGCATCTTTTACTCCTTCCCGTTACAACTCGTGCGTGTATGAATGTATATACAAACATAACACCCTTGTATTAAGTGATAGAGATTAATAAAAGTTTAATCTTTTCCTTTTTGTAAGTGATATCATTCAACATGATAAAACTTGTGTTATAGGATTACGATATAACAAAATCTAATTCGTGAAAACAAGATATAAAAAATTAAAAAAAAAATCTGTGGTCATTAAAATCTAATAAAATTCTAAGATTCATTAATTAATTAAGAAGAGTTCATTATATAACTAATTATTGCAGACCTTTACTTAAAAGATTCATTCATTAAATAAAAATTTATAAAATTGAGAAAGCTTAATCTTAAAAACCAATCATTGTAAATTTCTTTTATTGACCAATCCGCTTAAATAAGAAATTCAAAACTAACAAAAAAAATATTGTAGCCAAAAAATGTATGATTCATTAATACTTAATAAAATTGATTAAAAAACAACCTTGATGATAGTGAAGGTAAATAAAATAATTTAATTGATATATACTAAAAATATTTTATATTGTCAATTTAATAATAATTATTAAATTTTATGTGTTTAATTTTTTTAATCACTACAAATTGACACGTATAAAATTTTCACTAAAAATCAATTAATCTAAAAAGAAATTCTAAAACTAACAAAAATAAAACTTTAATCATTTAAATTAAATAAATATATAAGATTCATTAAAATTTTAATAAAAATAAAATAAAATCTAATATAATCTTGCAGTAGAAATAAAAAAAAGAAATGATTAACGAACCAAGATAAAATTAACTACCAGTTAAACTTTATATGTTTTTTTTAGAAGAAATCCTCAATATTTATTGGTATGTATATACTAACCCGAACAAAACACAAAAAGACAAATAAATCATGTCGTTTAAAACTCGCGTGCCTTAGTTTTTTTCTCCTTCACCATACCATCTTTAGCCGCCGTCAACTATCATTCTTCACTTGTCTCTCCAATTTCGGAGTTAAAACCAAAAGGTATGTCATTAGATTTCATTCATTGTTTTCGCATTCTATTTTATTTTCAGAACCTTTGAGTCATTCTACGAGTTTGATTCTAAAGACAAAATCACTTAGAATTTGAAGTTTTTACTCAATTGCTATGTGATTTTCTTTTATATGTGAAAAAAATCCTATTTATCTGTAACAGAAAAATTTAGTGACTTCCATTGTGTTCAGCGTATGAACTTGATTACCTTTTAGTATAAAGAAATTTATGAAGACGAGTTTGCTGCATGTGGAAGAGAGAGATGTTAGGATTTTGTTTTGAGAGATACGACTATTTTATGCTGAAGCTTGATAAGTTCGCTTATAGTATGGGGTTTCTTGAGTTATTTTTTTCATTCCCCTTCCCTATCTACAATTCAAAATGTATTAGCATGACATTGTAATTATGCATAAAATTTATTTCTATAATCCATAAACCAAAAGAAAGTTCACTCATGTTAAATTATACATGTCATATTATCCTACAAACAACATGAAATAAGCTATTGAAACACAAACAATGATACATAAACAACATAGCTCACTTCTTAGGTTATACATTCACTCATGTTAACTTCTAAACAGATTTGAAAACATAAACTATTGAACCATGTAAGAACCTATATATAATATATTTGTGAAGGCTAACCTATAACGTAACAATTTCCTAAGATTTGATGGAGTTAAATCACATTCTGTAAGCTTTGATACAGCAAAGTTAACCATCAGAAGAAAACAAGTTCATTATATGAGTTTGGTGTTTTCATTTTCAATGTTTATGAAGTAAGGTTGTCGAAATATTAATGAAGATTATGATATATAAGAGAGACAGTTGTTATGTACTGAAGCGAGATAACTTCGGTTATATATATATATATATATATATATATATATATATATATATAAAATATCTTTCACTACAATTGATAGTAAGTAAGAACTGTAATGAAATGTTATCACCTTACACCATAATTGATAAAATGAACCGTGATAAAATATAAGGACAAACAATTTCTGTAACGAAAAAATAAAAAATTATTGGTAACATTGGTCGTAGTAAAGTATATTTTGCAATAGTGATGTCTTTAGGCAAACTCCATTTTCTTCGCTGGAAGATGATTCTTTTATAGCTTCTCCCCGAGGCTAATTTATATCCTTCTTTTCTTCTTTTGAAGATTCTACTAGAAGATACTTCTTCTTCACATGAGGTTCCTTCATTTGATGTTGAATCTTCTAAAAATCATTCAACTATTGAATATGTTCTTTAGAAGGACTGCATGACAATATATTGATAGGAGTTTAATGAAGTTCGTGATTCTTCAGAATTTTCTCCTTCATTCTTAAGTAATTGAACTAATTCGTTCAATTTTTCTATAAAGTACTACATGTGTTTCAGAAATATTTGATTTTGAAAAAAATTTAAGATCAATTTTAGAGTTTGAAAACATTTAAAAAAAATTTAAGTAAGCAGCGGAAAATAAAATTCAGAAAGTAAATGCATAAAGTAAAAGTTAAGGGAAGAGAGAAAAAATCAGAAATTGTAGAGGTTCGATCAAAATAAAAATATCTAATACTCTCCCCCAATATTCTTTCTTGAGAGTATACAATAATCTTACGAGCTTTTAGTAGGTTGAACTCTCGAGCCCCCTTATACAAGGAGAATGAAGTTTGTGGCTGACTTCCAACCAAATAGCAAACAAAGAGAGAAGCGGTGAGTCTTCCTTACATAAAAAACTTGGAACACTTAGACTTCAAGCTACAAACCAAGATTTTATACAGACTGACCTTGAATATGGGTGACCTTTAAATTTAGGCTGAACTCACGAATCTAGGAGATTTTATTCTAGGATGATCTCTAACCTTAGTAAGCTTTTAACACCAGGATGAGCTTGAACTGAAAGAGGTTTTACACAGGACAACCACCAACCAAGATGAGACTTTAATATCAGGCTGATCTTAAACCATTGAAGACTTATGAGCGGGATGAACCTTCGAACCGAAGTAGTGACTTAGTAACTAAACCCGTAAAACCAAGTTTCTGAAGGGTTTAACTTTGAACACAAATAAACAATCCCTAAATGGATGAATTATTCAACCAAAGTAAAAACAAAACATCCTTGGTGAATTTATAATACTACCCTTCCAGAAATACAAATTCCTCACTTGCAAAATTGTGTTCTCCAAAGCGCTACGACTAATTTGAGTAAGAGGAAGTAAATAAAAATATTTTAGAGAGAAAGTGAGGAGTGGGGCATGAAAGCTTGTGTTTCTGGATGTGAAAATTTGAGGAAAAAAACCTTTATTTATAGGCTAGAGGTTGGTACAAAAAAGGAAAAAAAAAATTGGGTATAGAATTTATGAGCCTATCGATTGGCTGTCCTAAAAGTAATTGGTTGCTTTGTTTTAAAAGGAAATAAAATATATATAGTCGTTAACATTAATTAATATTCTATCCTAATTGTTTAGGGCATAATTTTTCACTGACCCAATTGACTGGGTGACGTGTCATTCGATTGGTAAGAACAAAAAATTGCCTAAAACTACCCCTCACATTGATAATGGATTTCAGGTATTCCACTGGTTTGCTCTTTTTCTGCGTTTCGAGTTCTTCTGAAGAGAGGGAGGCAGTGTTTCCGATCAAAGTTGCTATGGTCTTTTTGGCAGCATCAGACCTTGGTTTGGTCTTTGGCATATCTTTGTTTTGCTCATCCTCTGGTGCATTATCTTGGTCCTCATCGTCGTTCTTAATAGGATCCGTGTGAAGGTTAGACATGGAATGATCTTCTTCTTCTTCGTCATCTAGACTATCAGTGCTTGAATTTCTAATTGTTGGAGAGCCATCTTCAGATATGTCTTTGACGATGTCACCAGCATCCTACATCTCCTCACATGTTTCTCATTCGACAGGGGAATTTTTCTCTTCTTCGTATTGTCGTACCCCAAAATCCCCCCCTTCTACTTTTTATCTGACCTATGACTTGAGATTTCATCTGCACTGATTCATGCTTCACCCATATGCATTATTCATTCATCTTAACACTCTCTAACAAGCATCATAGATTCAAAGTTTGGGGGGCAATAAAAAATCAGTGTTTTGGCCTGAAGATTATGGTTTTCCTCATCATGTAGGGGTGAATCCCTAATTTATTTGTTCAGGCCATCTGAGGATCTTTTGGTTTCTGATCATGTGGGCTTACTTGGAACCCTAACTAGGGAGGCTCCACATTATGGTTTGCTTTGACTTAGAAACCCAGTTTTCTTGATTAATGACATTGATAGACCTTTACACTTGTATGATATCCATTTGGTTTTATACCTCACTTCATTCTTGAATCCTTGCTCATTCAAGGCCTTGCTATCTCTTGGCATTAGCCCACTGCATGTTGTTATTACATTCATCATTATACTATAATCTTTGATTTCAAACTAATTTTAATTTCAAATTGATCTTTATTTCGAATTGATTTTAAAGTTTGGATCAAATTTAGAAATTATTTTATCACAATTTATTTTAATTGTGTTTAGATATCAAATCCATTACATATCCATATTTCAATTGTCATAATCCATATCCACTAAAACATAATCCGATTATCCATATCCATTAACTATATTCATTAAGCCGTAAGAAACTATTAATACACATTCAAATTTCCTTAACTTATTTATTAATCCAATTAATACCATATTTATGATTTGACACAACCTTCAATGTCAATTAAAATCTTATTCCAAATTCCATTTCAATAACATGCCCATTTACATTGCATTGTGCATTTGATTGCATTTCTTGATTAAGTTGATCAAAGTCAATCGACCGATTTTTTCATTAAGATTAATTAAGCAGAAGCTAAGGAACAACAACTGATAGTCCATGTTTTTCTGCATCACAGTTTCAATATTTAGCATGCCTCACCATACAATAATGACAACCTAACCGAATTTTCCATTAACGTTGATTCATGCACCAAGTGCTAAAGACAATTCAAAATGCAATAGAGGTTGACATAACCAATTTAATTTCAAGTATCCAATAACAAGCTAATTATTAACTTAACAAACAAGCATAAAAAAACGGGTAACTGGATCATCATGCTTTCAAATAATCATATATGACCCCGAATAAACACTTCGCTAATTCACAATTTAACAAAGCAAATAACTGATTTTCGTAGCTAATCTAATTGTCTGAATAAATAACAGTGGGATTAACGTGTGGAATAGTCTAGCAGAAGTCCAGATAGTAACAGTTCCTAATTAAAATACATCACGTATAACAGAACTAACAGGAAACATCTAACAGTATAATTAACTAACATGTTTTTAACCTTACCTTCTAACTAATCCGAATTGAAGCAAAGACTAATGTGAAATTAAACTCAAATTAAATTCACTTCATTTCATGTACATTTAGTAACTAACTTCTAACTGATTGTTAATTTCAAGGACATTTCTAACTAACTTGAATGCATTTCGAATTAACTGAATTTGAGAGGAATTTCATCTTGAATTTCAATTTAATTCCTAACCGATTTTGGAATGCTATAAATACCTCACATTTCATTCTGCAGATTTTTCGATTGGTCCTCATCTCATTCAACCTTCTCCATTCTTCTTGCTTCTTGACCTTCTCGATTCATATATTGGAGACTCTATGCGAACATGTTCTATGCCAATATGAAGATGACCTTTGAAACTGTCCAGAGTATGCTTAGTCGGAACTATCCGTTAGACATGTTTTTGTGATTCTTGTCGAAGAATTTTTACAAAATCTCCACAGACGAACCAGTCTAGAAACGGAGGGCTAAAAGCCACGCCGAACTCGGCACTGGGAAGTGGAGGAAATTTTAGGGGATGCATGTTAAAAGCTAATGCGTACCGTTGTTCAGGTTTAACGAACAAAGGCAGTTTTAAATCCTCCATTTTCTTTGAAAATTTCTCTTTTAAAGTAACTGCTGCTTCACGGATGGATCGACTAAGATCATCAGGTTTGGAGGGAGTTTCAAAATACTTTTGAAATGCTTGGATTTCTTTGACATGAGTTGAGATACCTTTCTTGGCTTTGTCCTGCACAAAGGAGAAAGCTTTGGTGAGATGTTGAGTGAAAGCAGGAACATCGAGGACTTCTTCAGTATAATAATTTATCCACCAAGAATCAAACTCTTGGATACATAGAAAGTTTGGTTTGAATGCAACGAGAGTGAGTTGTGTTCTACCGGAGTATCGGATTATTAATTTGTCACTTTTGACTTTTGTGTGTATCATATTATAGAGGATAAGGGAGTTCTTTCGGGAGAATAGTGGTTTTGGCATGGTTTGAATAAGTCCAAACTGTCGAGAGACAAACTTAGGCTGGTAGCTCAAGCGGGTAAATTGGTTCCTCGATTGCCTGAGCCTAGTTAGTAGTAGCCTGGGGTGAGAAATGCCTCCCATATGGCAAGAGATTCTGCTTCTTGATCTTTCCACAGAGCAGGGAATTTTTTTGTGAACCACTCAAGGCCATGCATCTTGTGGGTGAAGGGAGCCATAGATGGAGTGAAGTTATAACATTTGAATAACATCATCACATAGCCCTGGAGGTTTGATGTAGGTTCATTCCTTTATCACTAGGTGCCAGTAGAGCGAGGCGTGTCCCTTCGACCCTCCTATTTTTAATCTCTTCAACCTCTGCATCAATGGGATTTTGAATTGGCAGAGATGCTTCGAAGGTAGCATTCACCCATAGTTGCAGCAACCAAAAAGGACCAGAGAGTAGAAGGTTTTCTTTGGGTTGAATATTTTTGAGAATTGTGATGCCTTCACCTAGGGACTCATAGAGGCTAGCCAAGATCGTTTCGCTAAGAAAAAGGTTATGTCCAACATGAAGTTGGTTTACCATAGTCAGGATTTTTTCGTTACTTCTAGGAATTTTGAACAGAAGACGCAACGAGATAAGCAAAGAGCGAGGAAAGCAATATGTTCCTGATCAGAAACTTAGACAAAACTCTTGTCATGATAGTACGCTATATAGGTGGTAAAGGCATCTTTAGTGGTGTCAAAAAAGATGGTGTCCTCAACCATAACGTTTGAGTCGTAAGTTTCCCCAGTCGGTTTGAGCTCAGTAATGGCAGCAATGTTGAACAATATGGGTGTCATCATACCACAGGGAAAATGAAAATTATTGTGGGTGTTATCCCAGAAATACAGAGAAGAAACCAACATAGACTGGAAATATCCTGGTCCAACCTTCGATAATTGAATCATGTCGAATATACCAATGTTTTTCCAAACTTGGGATTTCTTGTTTTCTATTGTTTTAAACTAGCCTATGTAATCAGAGGGATCCTTAAATAAAGGACACGATCGAAATACTCTAAAACCATTATTCATATAATCTAGGTTAATGAGTTTATCTATTGAGGGTGTGTTTTGGTTGTCAGGGTGAGAGTTTTCAGCAGTTTCATTGCTAGCCCTCAGTTTCTTCCCATTAGCTTTGGGTTTGTAGCGATGGTAGGTTGGGAAAAAATCCCTAAGACTATCAGGATTAACTGTTGCTCTGGTAGGGGTCCTAACATAGAGTGTGTTTTTCTAGAAACAGAAATGGGAATTAATACATGTGATTGGTATACCCTTTTTTTTTCAGCGAGTGAAGGCTCAGGTACATTCTGTTGGTTACCCACAACTGTTGGACCTAATACCTTGTAAACTAGAGCGAGACCAGACAATTTCTTGGATTCTTTGGTGGCCTTTGATGAATCTTTAGTAGTTTTAGTAGAGGACGTCATTGACGAGGTAGGATTGAAGAAGAAGAAATTGGGTTTTTGTGAAAGATAAAGAGTTTTAGGAAGAACTTTTTTGGGTAGGAGAAGTTTTCAGGATGAAGAAAAGTGAAGAAAACTAATATTCGTTGTTTATAAATGAATGAAGTGGAGACGGTTCATTTCAAGCATTGATGGCTGAAGCGATGGAGGGACATGTGTTAATTGGAGAACAAGTGATGGGATGGTGGTCGTTGAAGCTAGCCCACGATTTCTTAGGTACTAGAAACGTGATGATGGCAAAAAGGATTTGCGCGTGCTTTTGAGAAGACGTTTAAGAAAAGTTGTAATGATGGTCTTGGCGTCATAGCAAATGGAAAATCTATAGTGGCGAAAGATACTTTCAAAAAATGTCATTCTCTCCTTTTGGTCGAAAACGACATTTTTTTGGGGCAATTTGTTAGCTGAGATTTTTGACGCCAAGGTTAGATTAAATATGGTAGGAAAAAGAAGTGTTGCTTGTTTCAACTTCGACAAGAAGAAGGAGTTATTTTCGAAGAAGGAGATCTTGTCGAAGAGGTTTTTTTATGTTCAGGAAATGCTAGTTTTAAGACTTAGAAGTATTTATGGGTTTACACCGCAATTCTGACAGAAGCAATACTAACGTTTCTTTCGATGAAAGATTTTGAATTTTGAATTAGGATTATAACTGTCTTTTATCCTTATCCATTTATCTGAGAAGGAGGCGTGTAAATTTACGGCGAAGTGAAGACATGCAAGCAAAACGTGCCATTTTCTAGAGGAAAGACGATTGATAGCGGTTATCTTCAACTTAGTATAAATATGGGTCTTTGTGTATAGGATATCCGTGTGTTCAATCATAATACTTATAAATTCCTCCAAGTATCTAAGTGTATATGAGAAACGAGATTATTGAGAATATACGTGTGAATCACCGTCTTTTCATTTTAATTGAAATTGTTCACATTTTATCCATTATTCTTACTTACTGCAATTTACTTTAAAAGTTCTTTTATTACAAATTCCTTTACACATTTTGCATTATACTTTTTTAAACTTTAAAATAACATTCTCAAATCATGAGTATTGTCTAATTGTTCATAAACTTTCAAAAGAAATATTTAACAAAAGCACATGTCCTAGGATTTACTAGTTGATCCTGTAAAGTAAACCATTTTTTGAAGACCATAGGTTGTTTACCAATTTTCACGATAAACACTTACATAATCTCTTATCTTCTATTTAAATATTTATTTTATTTATCTAGCTTTTTTTATTTTATATTAGAAACAAATGCATACAAAATTCATAGAAAATATATTGCATGCAAAGCAATGTATAAAAAATCCAGCATTTGTTCTTCTCCAAGATTAACAATGATAATGATGAATCGGATTTGTCAAAATTTTATACTTGTAGATTGAAATTAAAACACTATAAAATAAGAAACTATGTACTTTACTAAAACGAAGGTTGTGAATTTTTTTTCTATCATTTTGGTCAAAGATTTAGGCCCGATAGTGAACGCCAAATGTTTTTGCTCGAACTCAAGAGACCTTAATCAGGTGTGTTTCATGGTCAAGGTTTGGTATTTATAGGATTTAGGTTAAAAAGCAACCTAGATCTAGGTGTTTATAGTGAGTATATATATATATATATATATATATATATATATATATATATATATATATATATATATATATATATATATATATATATATATATATATATATATATATATATATATAAAAGAATGTAACTAATTTAAATATTAGACCTAGATGTTGTCAAAGATATTGGCTGAGACTGTATCGTAGAAACTAAGATGGTATAACGTTTAAAGAATTTCTTAACCCACCCTATGGAAGACCCAAAATGCCCCTCAGATTCCGGAGATACATCTTTGGACGCACCTTTGCACCACCTTGTGACACATCCAATGAGTGTCACCATAGAGTAAAACAGAATTTCATATTGGAGATGCATCTTTGGGTATTTTTCATAAATATATTGATATTTGAGCAGTCTAGTGGACATTCCGAAGATTCATCTTCGGAGGTTTGGGGCGGTATTTTGAAATATTTGTCACCTTTGCATGTCAGGTATTTTCGGAGATGCATTTCTTGAATAAGTTGATAAAACAATCACTTGAATGATCACAGACCCATACTTCTGTTTTCACTCCAAGCCCTTTCCAAAAATACTTCCATTCTCAATCAACATTTTCATTATGAATCTTCATTTTTGCGTTTCATCACATCAAAAGGAGAAAAAGAAGCTGAAATTTCAGGTAAAGATCATTCAATTCAAACCTCATTGATCACATTAAGCTTTTTTTTTGTTTGAAAGAACGTGCTCATACGAAGATTCATTTTTAAAGAGTGAAAAAGCGGAGAATGTTACTTGGGCTTTAGAGGTATTTCGGACAATGTTGAAGGACCAAGAAGAGATGTCGAAAGTAAATATTATCGATCGTGATACCGTTTTGATGAATTTGAAACAAGACAATAAATGTAGTCTCTTGTATCATGTCTCATACAAACAGAAAATTTCACAAATTTTGCAAAGGAACATCATCTGGTATGTCGTAAATGTCTCATTTTCTAGCACGACACCCGGGCGAGAATTTAAGATCAACGAGTACACACCTTTTTCAGATCTGCAATACGAAGTGCAAAATCTCCTACCTTACGGAGATAATCGAAAAATTGTGAAGCTCGAGTACCGTTCACCGTCAATTAAGAACGAAGGAAAAATCGAGTTCAACAACTATGGGCTCAAGATGGATGGAGATGTAAGGGCTATGTGGAATACATTGTTCCGTTTCAAAATAAAATTTATGATCGAGGTGGAAGCAACAGTTTCAAGATCTGTCGAAGATATTGTAAAGATGTTGAAACGTCCACCTGGATATTGAAATGTACTATTGGATTTTATGTTAATATCACATATTTAATGTTGATTTTATGTTATGAATGATAATTTTATTTTGTCAAAATATAACTTTCTTATTTTCTGCTTTTGTTTCTGTTTTACTATGCTACGAAGATGCATCTACGAATAGGTTACGGATATGCATCTCTGGATCTAAAAAAGTCATACTTCTAAGGTGTGACTCAGAATTAGCCTAAGATATGTGTTTGGAATGCGTTCGGAGATGCATTTTCGAAATTTATGGACATTTTTGTAGTTTAGCATGGTGTCCTAGTAATATATAGAATACATTAAGAAAATGCCTTATATAGACATGGTGTGTTGGGCTCGAATATGAATTTGGGGATCCAGAATTAGACCATAGGCCTATGCTTGTTTGAGCTCAAATTCATAATCCTAAAACCTTTTGTTAGATTAGTATTTTTATATAAGAATATAGTATTTAAATTTAAAGTCGTATATTTTATATATGGTATTTATACTTGTTAAGTTTTATTTTAGTACTTTTATAAAAATAATAGGCTAACTACATAATGTGGTATTTAAGTTGGATGTTTGAGAAAAAAAAAGTTAATCCTTTTAATTTTTTGTAATAAATTAGTCCTTTTAATTTGTAAAAATTGTATGTTGCTAGCCTTTTAAATATGTTTTGTTAAAAGATAAATTAATGTGCATGGTTACACTATCTTGCTGTTTGAAAAAATAATTTGAATTATGTTTCAAAAAATTAGGATAAATTAAAAAGAGTATTTGAGAATTAATGTTTTATTCAATGTGATTTGTATAAAAAGGCAATTTAGTGAATCTAAGTTAGTGTAAAATTTTACATTTTGAAAATTTGTGGCATAAAGTTGATAAAATTAATTAAAAAATTCTAATCTTGAAAAAAAAGAAGCCAATCCGAGTCAATAAATAATTAAAAACTAACAAAAGAACATGTAATCATTAAGATGTAAATTTAAGATTCAATAAAAGGAAGGGTTCTTCTCTTGTTTAATTATTTTTTGCCAACTGTGATAAAAAAAATCTTTTATTAAACAAAATTAAGAAAGCCTGATTTTGGAAGCAAGTCGGTGTAAATAAAAAAATAAAACTAACAAAAAAATCTTTAGCTATTAATATGCAATAAGATTCATTAAGATTTAATAAAATTGAAAAAATAAAAAATAAAATCTAATCTTATAGTAGAAATAAAAAAGGAAAAATTAACCCACATATGAGAGGAGATTAACTAGCCATTAACCTTAATTAGCTATATAATAAGTAGTTTGTTTAACACTTTCTTTCATTAATCATTATCAGAGCAAAACTTTCTTGTTGCTGTGCGAGGTTTCCTCTGATTTTCATCCATGGCTACTTCATCTCATTCATCTTCATCTTCATCTTCATATCATCATCGTGTGTTTCTTCTTCTGCTATCAATGTTTGTCCCCATCTTTCACTTGCCATTGGTTCTTGTTCGTGTACCACACAAGTCACCAATAAGCGGAAACGTGGACACCAAGAAACCAGCAAGAACAAGATCAATAATGTTTCTTCATCTCTGTTGGATATTTCTCCATATCCTAATGTTTGTCTCCATCTATCTCTTACTGTTTGTAGTTGTCTCCATCTATCTCTTACTGTTTGTAGTTGTCTCCATGACACACAATTTGTCAAGAAACAAAAACCTGTCCAACAAGAAACCAACAATTCAGCAACGAACAACACATGCATGGATCACAGATTTTGTAGACAGGAGAAGCTTAAAGAAAGGAGATGAAATTGGACTCAAATGGAAAGAAGAGAAGAAAAGATTTGATTTTTCTGTTCTTCATCGGTCTTAGATGATAATTACTATTTTAAGTTTTAGAGAGAATTTTCCCTTTTCTTTGCTTTGCTATGTCAAAATCTTTGCATGTATAAAAACTCAATAACTGGTTCATTTCCCTGTGGCAAATGCTGTTATACACACTGTCAAACATTATTGCAAAAGAAACTGCTAAAGTCGCTCATCATCATCGTCACAATAATAATCATTATAATAGTTCAATAGTTCACTTTTTCTGTTTTTCATCTCTTTTCCTATATGGTATGAAATTGTCATCTCTATATATTAATAGCATTATAATAACCCTAATTAATATTATATAGTAATATTGAATTTTATGGATTATCTTAATTAATTAAAAATATCAATTACCTAAAATCAATTATTTAGTTTCTCTACTAAAATATATTTTATTTTCTTAATAATTTTAATTAATAAAGATTATACGCAAACTCATAACAAGTTCTGTTGCTACCTTTTTAAAGAGAATTTTTTTTTAAAGATTTAACTCATTGTTTTAGGAGACATAGCATTGTTATGCATGAGTTTTTAGACCCCATGCAAGAGATTCATTGTCTCTAGTTCTAGGAAACAAAAAGTGTCAAAAGCAAATGGAATAAACGCGTGTTGATGGTTGGAACACACATTCTCATGTTTGACCATTTTACTTGAAGTGACTTCGAGGGTTGCATATCCCAGAGAAAACTCTCCGGTTATTAGTCCTACTAGTGTAGAAATCCCAATCAAGTTCACACATACATGTTTCCCTCCTACCCAACTGTACACAAGAACATTAGTTGGTCTAAGTGTCGATCTCTCCTCCTGTGAGCCAATCTAAAAACTCACAGGCGTCTCATTCACTTCTCGAACTCTAGCGAAAGAACATTTCTTCTCCAGTTAACAAAATAACACTTATTCTCCAAGGAGGCATAACGAACGAAAAAACTCTCTTACCATTATTCTCCAGTATGTTATTATTATTGTTGTTCACTACGCCAAATAAGGGAAAAGAGGGCGCTTATTTTGGCCTATAACAGCGCTTTTAAACGCCCTCTAAAGTGGCGCTGACATAGGTAAAGACAGCGCTTTGTTTTCTTGGAGAAAGCGCTGTCTAAAGTGGCCACATTATAGTGCGCTTTCAGAAAAAAGCGCCCTCTGGAGTGGTCCATAAAGGGACACCTTAGAGGGCGCTTTCTGGAAAAAGCGCCCTCTAAAGTTGTCAATGTAAAGTGTTTAGAGGGCGCTTTCAGGAAAAAGCGCCCTCTAAAGTTGTCAATGTAAAGTGTTTAGAGGGCGCTTTCAGGAAAAAACGCCCTCTAAAGTTGTCAATGTAAAGTGTTTAGAGGGCGCTTTCTGGACAAAGCGCCCTCTAAAGTGTTAGTTATTTTAAAAAAAATTGTTTGAAAAACAGTGGATATTTAATTGGTAACCTGTTCGCATGCTGCAAAAGTGTAAAATTCATATTGATTTCATCCTTTAATCCAATGTTATACACCATTAATCCATTGATATATACAACATGAATCCATTTATATACAACATTAATCCTCCATATATACAACATTAATATATGATTCTTTGATCAACAATATACAACAACATATTCATGATTTAGTAAAAGTACAACAACAATATACAACATATATACAACAACAGCATACAACAACAACATTTCATACATATATGTACAACAATATACAACCTAGCTATATGATTCTTTGATCAACAATGAATTGACACAATTCATCCTTAATTTCATCCAAATGAGCTCTTGAGTAAGATTTGTATTCCTCAAAGTACTACAATTAAGAGAATAAAACATATTCATGATTTAGTAACAAATTAGATGAAATATCCGATAATATTAAAATAAACCCTAAGTTATTATTCCATACCATTTTTGGGATGTCTATACGATTCAACGCAATGATATCTCTCATAAATCTCAATATAAAAAATCCGCAATCGACCGAATTATTTTGCTGAGGACACTACACAGAAAAACAAACAATATATATATAGTTAATTTCTTACAAACACTATTATAAGCAAAAAAACAAACACTATTATAAGCAAAAATAAGATACTTAATATATACCTGTACTCTGACCCAGGTAATGTCCTTCCTATTGCGGTAATTCTTTTTCGATCTAAATTTTATTATTGCCCTAACAAAATAAAAACGTATATTGAGATCAATCTGACAGACATAATTAAATATACAAATACACACGAATATTTAGGGGAATTTCACTTACGCGTCAACCGTCTTCTTCATATTCGGATATTTACTCCAATCACCCGATAACGAATCGAGATAATACATTATTAGTCTCGAAAGATCCATAACAACCAACACCCAGTGACCACTGTAAAATAAAACAAAAATTTAGATGAATGAAAATTTTCTACGTAAAAGATATACATATATTAGAATGAAATTATTAGAAAGAAAATCTAACCCGTTTCCAGAATTAAACGGTAAAAAATACAAACTGGGTGTAGTATTATCGCCGGCCGCCATGAATCTATCGACTAGATCATTCTTTACGGATGTTGGATTTTTCGTTATTAACGTTGCGTTGATACGGGAAGCAGCAATAAAATTGAAACGGTTACACAATTCAGTTCCCCGCATCAATGTTACATACATATACCTTAAATAGAAACATAATAAACATTAGACTACTCATTGAAATGTGTAAATAAATTGTTCAACTAAGTAAATTATAGATTGATCGGACTACCATATGTATGTATGAATGACAGCGATGCCCAATTCGTCGTGTTCAAAAAGTTGTTGGAAGTCCTCCTTTGCAATTATTTCGAAATGAGCAGCTCCGAAAACACCTTCATCAAAATCTATACTACGAATGGCCCCGTGCATAATATCGGACTCATCCACCATTTTCTCAAGACGCATCATAATTTGAGATTTTGTCCCGGACGTCGTTGGAATATCCTTAGCAGCGCTTTTCAACTTTCGACCGGGAACCTAAAAATTCATATAAAGTAAATCATGACTTTTTGTGATGCAACAGAATCGTTGCGTATATAATTCAATGGGTATATATATTTGTACCTCTTTTTGAGATGCAACCGACTCGATGCGTCTTGAAATCCCTTTACCAACTTTATGTGTGGGTCTTGTAGGAGTCTAACATTACCATGTAATAAGGATTGATTAAATATCATAATTGTAGCTGAATTGAAATGTGAATACTAAATATTCATAATCATTTAGAACATATATACCTCGGCATCAGGGAAAATTAGATCTGACGGCCAACCAACAAAGGATCCGACTGCATCTCGCATCAACGTTGTCTCTGAAACAACGTCAGGTAATGGTAGAACGGCGTCCGTATCTAATACAAGGTCAACCGAAACTTTCATAAATCCCACCGGGAGGGGATTATGGTGAAGTAATTCACCCGAAGTATTGTGCACTTTTCCCTTGCCAACCATGCGATAAGTTGGTGACGATAGATACAGCTGACAAGGTGAAATGCCCTAAACCAATAATAAATGTTATTGTTAACGTGTATATGTGTCAAGTAAAAAAGTGCTATTTTAATTTCATAATAACATATATAATTACCTCGGGAAATTTCGGTTGATAATTGATACTAGCTCGGTCACTAGTATCTTTTGCCTCGGAAGCGCACCTTTCCTCTCTATACCTTGCATTCTCGTTTTGCAGTTGGAGTACTTGTGCCCTTAACTCCGCCAAGGTCTCCATCACCTCTTTGTTGGTAGGATTTTTTGTTTTTGGTTTTTTATAAAATGACGACGGAGTCACACCAAAACCCTTACCCCTCACACGACCGGAATACTCAGGAACATTTAATACTCGACTAAGTACGCTCCTGCAATCCTGGACCTCGGTTGAAGGTAAGGTTTGAGATAAAGTCTCCTGAAATATTATTAGAGGAGATTAAAAATGAATTATATGTCTAACAAAATTTTCGATATAATTAAAGAAATAATGTTACATATACTTACACATTCGTCATAAACATTTTGGACCGCTTCAACGACAACCCCATCCTTCCCAACCCGAGCAGCCTTCCATAATACGTGCTCCGGAAGAGATGTTGCGTCACTTTTCTCCTCGGCTAGCTACACATTGAATTAGATTATAAGATCATCAATTATAACATATTGTGACAATGTATAAGCTATCATAGCATTTGAATATACTCACAATTCTTTGTTGTAACCGTGCATATCCCGTACGCCCTTTTTTGTACGGATACGCGGGTTTTGATGCCCTTTTCCGATTTTTGTCGCTTACTTCCTGGATAAAAAAGTTTAAGGCATATTAGAACCAAGTAACTTAACAATTGTATAATACCATAATTAATAGACATTACATGGAATTTTTCGTTTCTTCGTTTGGCGACAAAGTTATCCCATTCATCGGCTGAAATAATCTCGGCATACTTCATTGGCCGTTCTGCTTCAACAAATTTTCCTTCCTCATCCTTGAGAAATTTGTTGGACAAAAAGGATCGAAATCCTCGAAGTCTTTTTCCGGCCAATTGAATACAATATCTTTGCCGGCTTTCATCGATGTGAAAGGATCTCTAAAAAACATACACATGGAGTGTGTTATTATAAAGTAATATTATAACAATATATGGTCAACAAATAGTCAACAAAAAAAACATATAACAATATATGGCAAGTACCTGTATCTCGGACCATATTTTTTCTTTGCCAACCTTCAAGTCCGGACTTCTCCAATTATCACATGTAATCGGAATATGTTGTCGAACAAGGAAACCAATGTAACTTGCTAACATTGAACCGTTAGGCTCAATTAGTTGGTCTTCAGCACTCCAATGTACTTCAAATTTTACACCCTTGTCTCTTGCACGAATGATTGACTTCATAACAGTCAATCCTCGTTTGATTTCTTTTTCAACATTGTTACGTGATCCATTCTTGTCATGGGTATCGTCTTGGTTAGCCATTTTATCTGTAATATAGAAATGATTCAATAAGACCCAAGTAAGACAATGATTCAATACGTGAACACATTCATATACCTTCCATTTCTCTCATGTTACAACAATCTAAACTCTTTTTTTTTATCATTATTGAATACAAACTCACACACACCTACTGCATGCAAAAGACCAATGCAAACTTATGGTGTTTGGAACATGAACAAACTTGCATCCATAATCATCAAACTTCCAAGCACAAGCTCAAACACACTTCAAATGATATCAGTTTTCAATCAGAAATAAAAAACTCAGTTTGCCCTAAACAGCATTAATCAACATAATGCACAAAATGTAAAACTAAGTTTAGAAAATGCCCTAATCAAACACATGAAGAAAGTGAACGGTAACGATGGAGAAGAGAAATACCTTCAAGGTGACGGTAACGATGGAGAAGAAAGTGAACAGTGACGGTGGACGCAGATAACTCAGTGAACGTGAACGCAGCAGCAGAAAAAGGCGACGGCGACGATGATGGTGAGGGAGGGAGAACGAACGGAGGACGAGAGTAATCGCAGTAGAGAGTAATCGCAGTAGAGAGAAAACCCAGTTACGTAAACGAAATAGCTTATAGAGAGGGAAAATAAAGAGACATGCAGTATATGTTATAATTTTAATGTTTACTAAAGGGGACCTTAGAGGGCGCTTTTGTAAAAAAAGCGCCCTCTAAAGGGGGCCTAAGAGGGCGCTTCTGAAAGCGCTCTCTAAGGCTTTCCAAAAGCGCCTTCTAAACTGGAAATGTACATGGACTTAGAGAGCGCTTTTTTAAAAGCGCCCTCTAAGGGTAACCTTAGAGGGCGCTTTCACTAAAGCGCCCTCTATTGTTGTCCCTCCATTTCCTCATTATTTTTTTTTTGCTTCACTTTAGAGGGCGCTTTGTTACAAAAGCGTCCTCTAAAGGGGGCCTAAGAGGGCGCTTCTAAAAGCGCTCTCTAAGGCTTTCCAAAAGCGCCTTATAAACTGGAAATGTACATGGACATAGAGAGCGCTTTTTAAAAAGCGCCCTCTAAGGTTACCCTTAGAGGGCGCTTTCAATAAAGCGTCCTCTATTGGTGTCCCTCCATTTCCTCATTATTTTTTCGCTTCACTTTAGAGTGCGCTGTCTATTCCAGTTGTTCGCTCCTTATTTTTTCTCTTCACTTTAGAGTGCGCTTTTGTAATAAAGCGCCCTCTAAGGGGCGCTGTCTATTTCAGTTTTTGGCGTAGTGGTTATTCTAGTTGTTACTTTGATCCATTGTTGTTGTTCTTGTTATTCTCAATTATTGTTGTTCTTGTTATTCTCTTTATATTTTATATTCCCCCAGCGTCTACCTCATTCACTTCTCGGGCCCTAGCAAAAGAACACTTCATCTCCAGCCAACGGGAGAACATTTATTCTCCAGGGAGCCCTAGCGAACGAAAAATCTATATGTTGTAGTTTAGTTGTTGTTATTAAGTTTGAGTTTTAGATTGATATTGATATTGAGTTTATATTTTTTGTGATTCTTTGTGCAACTCTCATCTTGTTTCGTCGAGTTAAGTTTATTATATCTAATGTCAATTATTTATTTCACTAACCCCTCTTTTAACATATAACCTAGTAAATTAATTTTAAAAATAGTCATATGCAAAATTATATTTTATCTGAAACTTATCTTACACTGATTAATGGTTTTCAAGAATTCTACAACTCATCATTCATCTCATGTTGTTTTATCATTAAGACTCTCCAATACTTCTAATTTTCGTTCAACTTTCTTCCATATTTGTTCATTTTTTAAAGCATCAAATCTTATGCTTTCAAGAATGAATTAGTAGAAAAGAAAATGTTGAATAAAAAACTTGAAACGTTGGAGAGATTTTAACCATAAAATAACATGAGATGAATGATGAGTTGCAAGATACTTCAAAATCACTAATCAATGTAAGTTTTTCTTCAAGTATAACATAATTCTTATATAATTATTTTCCTAACTAATTTTGAGAAGTTATATGTTTAGTAGAGGGTTTAGTGAAATAACAATTCCACATTATATTTAATAAACTCAAAATTGTTCTACCCTTCTAACCGAGGTGAAAATGTGATATATCTGTCGGTGAAATTACAAAACCGATGGGAGATGTGTTTTCGCCATTTCAGAATTCCAAAAAGGTCTCCCTGAGACTCGAGCCCATGACCTTTTCACATACCTGTCGCGTCGCGAAAAATACAGAGTCGCCACCAGATTTTATTTATTCCAAAGGAAAGGGAAAATAGTGATAAAACCCCAAAGAGAATGGTTTTCGCAACCAAGAGCGAATTCGGAAGTCGGTTATGCAAGGGGAAGATATTAACACCCTTCACATCCATCGTACTCGATGGAAACCACTAACTTGTATCAATGCATATGGATGTTGTTATCTGAATGTTACTTGCTATCAGGAAATGAGATGAGGAGAGAAAAGAAAATAAGTTTTAAGTTAATGTGCTCGCCAAGGTTTCAAACCCTTGTGTCTACGTATCCTCATTCGTGCAATAAGGAAGTCAGAGCTTCGTAGTTTCCATCACAAATGGAGTGTTTATTTGATTATTTTTAATGTTCAGTGTTGATGTTCGCATTATACATTCAACTTCCTTGTATGCTCGAGCATTGGAGCTTTAAGTGTTAGTTTGTTTATGGTAGAATAGATGCACTTGGATCTCACTCTAGCAGTTAAACATCACTTGCTCATGCATTGATGCTTAAGCTTTGTTCAAGGTAGAAGGAAAGTAACACGCCCTTTCTGAAAAGGTTTGAAGACGCCCTAAGGCAGAAAATGATTTGATTGGTTAGAATTGATTTTAGACTTGGAGACAAGCATCTAACCCTTGGCTAAGTATGGCCAACAATCTGAATACTTGGGAGTTGAGTGGACATTGGCATTCTAACCACTATTTTTCTCTCTCAGAACACCAGACTGAACTTTTTTTTGTTAGATGTTTTGAGGAGGAAGTCAACCACAGGCCACAAGCTAGACACGATCGACAACCTAAATACTTGAATGTTGTGTACAAGTACGTACACCCCATTCTTGCATTCCAGTTTATTGAGAAATTATTTTGAAAATGGAACTTGACGTTGGGCTAAGTGTTTGGATTTTATTGTGAAAGAGTATGTGTGAAGAACAATGTAGGTGGAGATAAAGATAGATTGAGTAGTATAAGTGATATGAGATGGATAATGGAATGAGATACTTGACGTTGGATCAAGCACTCGCGTTACTATGAAGTGAGTTTATTTGGAAAACACTTGATGTTTGATCAAGTGTGCTTTTTGTCTTTTGAGAGGTTTCGTTTAATCGTTTGGTTTTATCTTTTTTAGTTAGCATGCATGGAAAGCTATAAAGGAATGTAAACCTAAATTATTACACTTGCATGAGATGGGGGGACATGTGACCCACAATGGGGGATGGAACCATACAATACAAAAGGTAAGGTAAAGGAAACCACACAAGTTACAATTCGAGCACCATGCCTAAAACAATCAAGTGGTATGGTGTCTTCAGACAATACAAGGCAAATGATGATTAAAGATCACAATAGGAAAGTATCTTGGATTGAACTTGGAATCTCAATGGGTCATGTAATCACACAAACAAATGGAGTTAGTATGAAATAAAGCAAATGAAAATAATGCGTCAAATGAAAACATGTTTGATGGCATTTTATTAATTCACATGGGAATGTATCAATATGGACAATTAATCATAAATGTACCAAGTGATCAACGTGAAAGAAAGTTACATATACAAAGCATATATCTATCAATTTGAAATAACATTTTCAATTTACAAGATATTCAACAATCAATGAACAAAAGAGATGAAATTAACACTAGGTCAAAAGTCACCTATCATGAATTATGGATCAAATATATATCTACCCTAATCTATACATGCCCATGGTAATTAGTTTGATCATGTAGAAATGTATCACAAATCACTAATTGGATTAATCCTGCAAGAATCATAAAATGTTCAATTAAGTGTGAATTAAAAATCAACAAAAATTATAAGTAAAATTAACCATATAATGCCAAATTATATCATGATATTTCATTGTAAAAAAATCTAAATTTGGTAAAATGAATGGAAATTTAGTACAAAATTAATCATGAAAAATATGCAAAGAAAATCAAGAAAATGAGAGAAATAAAATGGGGTCATACTACCTAAAGGGGGTGCCAATCAGTTATGGCGCATAGGCCTTAGACTGAAAGCCCAATCAAGAATCACATGGAAATGGGGTGCGCTAGCCACAGCAATGCAATGTTTATGCAATTTGGCCAAAAGCCCAAACATAAGGCCCAACACACAATCAGCTCACATGGCGTAACAATTGGAACATATGCCTTCTTACCGTCATGTTCCATGAGCACCCAGAGTCCATATGCCATGACCGGTGTTTCAACCGAGCTGATAAGGATATCTATAACATATATTATCTTATCCTTAGGTACCCACTACTTTATGGGTCCTTTTTTATTAGTCTTCCTAGAGTTATTAGCCCACAATTTCTTAGGTACTAGAAACGTGATGATGGCAAAAAGGATTTGTGCGTGCTTTTGAAAAGACGTTTAAGAAAAGTTGTAATGATGGTCCTGACTTCATAGCAAATGGAAAGTCTATAGCGGCGAAAGATACTTTCAAAAAATGTCATTCTCTCCTTATGGTCGAAAACAAAAATTTTGGGGGGCAATATGTTAGCTGAGATTTTCGACGCCAAGGTTGGATTAATAATGGTAGGCAAAAGAAGTGTTGCTTGTTTCAACTTCGACAAGAAGAAGGAGTTGTTTTCTAAGAAAGAGATCTTGTCGAAGATGTGTTTTATGTACGGGAAATGCTAGTTTTAAGACTTAGAAGTATTTATGGGTTTACACCGCAATTCTGACAGAAGCAATACTAACGTTTCTTTCGATGAAAGATTTTGAATTTTGAATAAGGATTATAACTGTCTTCTATCCTTATCCATTTATCTGAGAAGGACGCGTGTAAATTTACGGCAGAGTGAAGACATGCAAGCAAAACGTGACATTTTCTGGAGGAAAGACCGTTGATAGCGGTTATCTTCGACTTAGTATAAATATGGGTCTTAGTGGATAGGATATCCGTATGTTCAATCATTGTACAAATACTAATAAATTCCTCCAAGTATCTAAGTGTATATGAGAAACGAGATTATTGAGAATGTACGTGGGAATCACGGTCTTTTCATTTTAATTGAAATTGTTCACAATTTATCCATTATCCTTACTTACTACAATTCACTTTAAAAGTTCTTTTATTACATATTCCTTTACACATTTTGCATTCTACTTTTTTAAACTTTAAAACAACATTCTCAAATCATGAGCATTGTCAAAGTGTTCATAAACTTTCAAAAGAAATATTTAACAAAAGCACATGTCCTAGTATTCACTAGTTGATCCTGTAAAGTAAACCATTTTTTGAAAACCATAGGTTGTTTACCAATTTTCACGGTAAACACTTACATAATCTCTTATCTTCTATTTAAATATTGATTTTATTTATCAACTTTTTTTATTTTATATTAGAAACAAATGCATACAAAATCCATAGAAAATATATTACATGCAAAGCAATGTATAAAAAATCCAAAATTTGTTCTTCTCCAAGATTAGCAATGATAATGATGAATCAGATTTGTCAAAATTTTGTACTTGTAGATTGAAATTAAAACAATGTAAAATAAGAAACTATGTACTTTACTAAAAAGTAGGTTGTGAATTTTTTTCTATCATTTTGGTCAAAGATTTAGGTCCGATAGTGAACGCCAAATATGTTTGCTCGAACTCAAGAGACCCTAATCAAGTGTGTTTCATGCTCAAGAGACCCTAATATGGTAGGCAAAAGAAGTGTTGCTTGTTTCAACTTCGACAAGAAGAAGGAGTTGTTTTCTAAGAAAGAGATCTTGTCGAAGAGGTTTTTTATGTACGGGAAATGCTAGTTTTAATACTTAGAAGTATTTATGGGTTTACCCCGTGATTCTGACAGAAGCAATAAAAACGTTTCTTTCGATGAAAGATTTTGAATTTTGAATAAGGATTATAACCGTCTTCTATCCTTATCCATTTATCTGAGAAGGACGCGTGTAAATTTACGACGAAGTGAAGACATGCAAGCAAAACGTGCCATTTTCTGGAGGAAAGACCGTTGATAGCGGTTATCTTCGACTTAGTATAAATATGGGTCTTGGTGGATAGGATATCCGTGTGTTCTATCATTGTACAAATACTAATAAATTCCTCCAAGTATCTAAGTGTATATGAGAAATGAGATTATTGAGAATATACGTGTGAATCACTGTCTTTTCATTTTAATTGAAATTGTTCACAGTTTATCCATTATTCTTACTTACTGCAATTTACTTTAAAAGTTCTTTTTTTACAAATTCCTTTACACATTTTGCATTCTACTTTTTTAAACTTTAAAACAACATTTTCAAATCATGAGCATTGTCAAAGTGTTTATAAACTTTCAAAAGAAATAATTAACAAAAGCACATGTCCTAGTATTCACTAGTTGATCCCGTAAAGTAAACCATTTTTTGAAAACCATAGGTTGTTTACCAATTTTCACGGTAAACACTTACATAATCTCTTATCTTCTATTTAAATATTTATTTTATTTATCTAACTTTTTTTATTTTATATTAGAAACAAATGCATACAAAATCCATAGAAAATATATTGTATGCAAAGCAATGTATAAAAAATCCAGCATTTGTTCTTCTCCAAGATTAGCAATGATAATAATGAATCAGATTTGTCAAAAATTTTACTTGTAGATTGAAATTAAAACAAAGTAAAATAAGAAACTATATACTTTACTAAAACGAAGGTTGTGAATTTTTTTCTATCATTTTGGTCAAAGATTTAGGTCCGATAGTGAACGCCAAATATTTTTGCTCGAACTCAAGAGACCCTAATCAAGTGTGTTTCATGCTCAAGAGACCCTAATATGGTAGGCAAAAGAAGCGTTGCTTGTTTCAACTTCGACAAGAAGAAGGAGTTGTTTTCTAAGAAAGAGATCTTGTCGAAGAGGTTTTTTATGTACGGGAAATGCTAGTTTTAATACTTAGAAGTATTTATGGGTTTACCCCGTGATTCTGACAGAAGCAATAAAAACGTTTCTTTCGATGAAAGATTTTGAATTTTGAATAAGGATTATAACTGTCTTCTATCCTTATCCATTTATCTGAGAAGGACGCGTGTAAATTTACGACGAAGTGAAGACATGCAAGCAAAACGTGCCATTTTCTGGAGGAAAGACCGTTGATAGCGGTTATCTTCGACTTAGTATAAATATGTGTCTTAGTGGATAGGATATCCGTGTGTTCAATCATTGTACAAGTACTAATAAATTCCTCCAAGTATCTAAGTGTATATGAGAAACGAGATTATTGAGAATGTACGTGTGAATCACTGTCTTTTCATTTTAATTGAAATTGTTCACAGTTTATCCATTATTCTTACTTACTGCAATTTACTTTAAAAGTTCTTTTATTACATATTCCTTTACACATTTTGCATTCTACTTTTTTAAACTTTAAAACAAAATTCTTAAATCATGAGCATTGTCAAAGTATTCATAAACTTTCAAAAGAAATATTTAACAAAAGCACATGTCCTAGTATTCACTAGTTGATCCTGTAAAGTAAACCCTTTTTTGGAAACCATAGGTTGTTTACCAATTTTCACGGTAAACACTTACATAATCTCTTATCTTCTATTTAAATATTTATTTTATTTATCTAACTTTTTTTATTTTATATTAGAAACAAATGCATACAAAATCCATAGAAAATATATTGCATGCAAAGCAATGTATAAAAAATCCAGCATTTGTTCTTCTCCAAGATTAGCAATGATAATGATGAATCAGATTTGTCAAAATTTTGTACTTGTAGATTGAAATTAAAACAATGTAAAATAAGAAACTATGTACTTTACTAAAACGAAGGTTGTGAATTTTTTTCTATCATTTTGGTCAAAGATTTAGGTCCGATAGTGAACGCCAAATATTTTTGCTCGAACTCAAGAGACCCTAATCAAGTGTGTTTCATGCTCAAGAGACCCTAATATGGTAGGCAAAAGAAGTTTTGCTTGTTTCAACTTCGACAAGAAGAAGGAGTTGTTTTCTAAGAAGGAGATCTTGTCAAAGAGGTTTTTTATGTACGGGAAATGCTAGTTTTAAGACTTAGAAGTATTTATGGGTTTACACCGTAATTCTGACAGAAGCAATACTAACGTTTCTTTCGATGAAAGATTTTGAATTTTGAATAAGGATTATAACCGTCTTCTATCCTTATCCATTTATCTGAGAAGGACGCGTGTAAATTTACGGCGAAGTGAAGACATGCAAGCAAAACGTGCCATTTTCTGGAGGAAAGACCGTTGATAGCGGTTATCTTCGACTTAGTATAAATATGGGTCTTAGTGGATAGGATATCCGTGTGTTCAATCATTGTACAAATACTAATAAATTCCTCCAAGTATCTAAGTGTATATGAGAAACGAGATTATTGAGAATGTACGTGTGAATCACTGTCTTTTCATTTTAATAGAAATAGTTCACAGTTTATCCATTATTCTTACTTACTGCAATTTACTTTAAAAGTTCTTTTATTACAAATTCCTTTACACATTTTGCATTCTACTTTTTTAAACTTTAAAACAACATTCTCAAATCATGAGCATTGTCAAAGTGTTCATAAACTTTCAAAAGAAATATTTAAAAAAGCACATGTCCTAGTATTCACTAGTTGATCCTGTAAAGTAAACCCTTTTTTGGAAACCATAGGTTGTTTACCAATTTTCACGGTAACCACTTACATAATCTCTTATCTTCTATTTAAATATTTATTTTATTTATCTGACTTTTTTTATTTTATATTAGAAACAAATGCATACAAAATCCATAGAAAATATATTGCATGCAAAGTAATGTATAAAAAATCCAGCATTTGTTCTTCTCCAAGATTAGCAATGGTAATGATGAATCAGATTTGTCAAAATTTTGTACTTGTAGATTGAAATTAAAACAATGTAAAATAAGAAACTATGTACTTTACAAAAACGAAGGTTATGAATTTTTTTCTATCATTTTGGTGAAAGATTTAGTACCGATAGTGAACGCCAAATATTTTTGCTCGAACTCAAGAGACACTAATCAAGTGTGTTTCATGCTCAAGAGACCCTAATATGGTAGGAAAAAGAAGTTTTGCTTGTTTCAACTTCGACAAGAAGAAGGAGTTGTTTTCTAAGAAGGAGATCTTGTCGAAGATGTATTTTATGTATAGGAAATGCTAGTTTTAAGACTTAGAAGTATTTATGGGTTTACACCGTAATTCTGACAGAAGCAATACTAACGTTTCTTTCGATGAAAGATTTTGAATTTTGAATAAGGATTATAACCTTCTTCTATCCTTATCCATTTATCTGAGAAGGACATGTGTAAATATACGGCAGAGTGAAGACATGCAAGCAAAACGTGCCATTTTCTGGAGGAAAGACCGTTGATAGCGGTTATCTTCGACCTAGTATAATCATGGGTCTTAGTGGATAGGATATCCGTGTGTTCAATCATTGTACAAATACTAATAAATTCCTCCAAGTATCTAAGTGTATATGAGAAAAGAGATTATTGAGAATGTACGTGTGGATCACTGTCTTTTCATTTTAATTGAAATTGTTCACAGTTTATCCATTATTCTTACTTACTGCAATTTACTTTAAAAGTTCTTTTATTACATATTCCTTTACACATTTTGCATTCTACTTTTTAAAACTTTAAAACAACATTCTCAAATCATTGTTCTTTTCCAAGATTCGCAATGATAATGAGGAATCAGATTTGTCAAAATTTTGTACTTGTAGATTGAAATTAAAACAATGTAAAATAGGAAACTATGTACTTTACTAAAACGAAGGTTGTGAATTTTTTTCTATCATTTTGGTCAAAGATTTAGGTTTGATAGTGAACGCCAAATACTTTTGCTCGAACTCAAGAGACCCTAATCAAGTGTGTTTCATGCTCAAGAGATCCTAATATGGTAGGCAAAAGAAGTTTTGCTTGTTTCAACTTCGACAGGAAGAAGGCGTTGTTTTCTAAGAAGGAGATCTTGTCGAAGAGGTTTTTCATGTACGGGAAATGCTAGTTTTAAGACTTAGAAGTATTTATGGGTTTACACCGTAATTCTGACAGAAGCAATACTAACGTGTCTTTCGATGAAAGATTTTGAATTTTGAATAAGGATTATAACCGTCTTCTATCCTTATCCATTTATCTGAGAAGGACGCGTGTAAATTTACGGGGAAGTGAAGACATGCAAGCAAAACGTGCCATTTTCTGGAGGAAAGACCGTTGATAGCGGTTATCTTCGACTTAGTATAAATATGGGTCTTAGTGGATAGGATATCTGTGTGTTCAATCATTGTACAAATACTAATAAATTCCTCCAAGTATCTAAGTGTATATGAGAAACGAGATTATTGAGAATGTACGTGTGAATCACTGTCTTTTCTTTTTAATTGAAATTGTTCACAGTTTATCCATTATTCTTACTTACTGCAATTTACTTTAAAAGTTCTTTTATTTCAAATTCCTTTACACATTTCGCATTCTACTTTTTTCAACTTTAAAACAACATTCTCAAATCATGAGCATTGTCAAAGTGTTCATAAACTTTCAAAAGAAATATTTAACAAAAGCACATGTCCTAGTATTCACTAGTTGATCCTGTAAAGTAAACCATTTTTTGAAAACCATAGGTTGTTTACCAATTTTCACGGAAAACACTTACATAATCTCTTATCTTCTATTTAAATATTTATTTTATTTATCTAACTTTTTTTATTTTATATTAGAAACAAATGCATACAAAATCCATAGAAAATATATTGCATGCAAAGCAATGTATAAAAAATCCAGCATTTGTTCTTCTCCAAGATTCGCAATGATAATGATGAATCAGATTTGTCAAAATTTTGTACTTGTAGATTGAAATTAAAACAATGTAAAATAAGAAACTATGTACTTTACTAAAACGAAGGTTGTGAATTTTTTTTCTATCATTTTGGTCAAAGATTTAGGTCCGATAGTGAACGCCAAATACTTTTGCTCGAACTCAAGAGACCCTAATCAAGTGTGTTTCATGCTCAAGAGATCCTGATATGGTAGGCAAAAGAAGTTTTGCTTGTTTCAACTTCGACAAGAAGAAGGAGTTGTTTTCTAAGAAGGAGATCTTGTCGAAGAGGTTTTTCATGTACGGGAAATGCTAGTTTTAATACTTAGAAGTATTTATGGGTTTACACCGTAATTCTGACAGAAGCAATACTAACGTTTCTTTCAATGAAAGATTTTGAATTTTGAATAAGGATTATAACCCTCTTCTATCCTTATCCATTTATCTGAGAAGGACACGTGTAAATTTACGGCGAAGTGATGACATGCAAGCAAAACGTGCCATTTTCTGGAGGAAAGACCGTTGATAGCGGTTATCTTCGACTTAGTATAAATATGGGTCTTAGTGGATAAGATATCCGTGTGTTCAATCATTGTACAAATACTAATATATTCCTCCAAGTATCTAAGTGTATATGTGAAACGAGATTATTGAGAATTTACGTGCGAATCACTGTCTTTTCATTTAAATTGAAATTTTTCACAGTTTATCCATTATTCTTACTTACTGCAATTTACTTTAAAAGTTCTTTTATTACAAATTCCTTTACACATTTTGCATTCTACGTTTTTAAACTTTAAAACAACATTCTCAAATCATGAGCATTGTCAAAGTCTTCATAAACTTTCAAAAGAAATATTTAACAAAAGCACATGTCCTAGTATTCACTAGTTGATCCTGTAAAGTAAACCATTTTTTGAAAACCATAGGTTGTTTACCAATTTTCACGGTAAACACTTACATAATCTCTTATCTTCTATTTAAATATTGATTTTATTTATCAACTTTTTTTATTTTATATTAGAAACAAATGCATACAAAATCCATAGAAAATATATTACATGCAAAGCAATGTATAAAAAATCCAAAATTTGTTCTTCTCCAAGATTAGCAATGATAATGATGAATCAGATTTGTCAAAATTTTGTACTTGTAGATTGAAATTAAAACAATGTAAAATAAGAAACTATGTACTTTACTAAAACGATGGTTGTGAATTTTTTTCTATCATTTTGGTCAACGATTTAGGTCCGATAGTGAACGCCAAATATTTTTGCTCGAACTGAAGAGACCCTAATCAAGTGTGTTTCATGCTCAAGAGACCCTAATATGGTAGGCAAAAGAAGTTTTGCTTTTTCAACTTCGACAAGAAGAAGGAGTTGTTTACTAAGAAGGAGATCTTGTCGAAGAGGTTTTTTATGTACGGGAAATGCTAGTTTTAAGACTTAGAAGTATTTATGGGTTTACAACGTAATTCTAACAAAAGCAATACTAACGTTTCTTTCGATTAAAGATTTTGAATTTTGTATAAGGATTATAACCGTCTTCTATCCTTATCCATTTATCTGATAAGGACACGTGTAAATTTACGGCGAAATGAAGACATGCAAGCAAAACGTGCCATTTTCTGGAGGAAAGACCGTTGATAGCGGTTATCTTCGACTTAGTATAAATATGGGTCTTAGTGGATAGGATATCCATGTGTTCAATCATTGTACAAATACTAATAAATTCCTCCAAGTATCTAAGTGTATATGTGAAACGAGATTATTGAGAATTTACGTGCGAATCACTGTCTTTTCATTTAAATTGAAATTTTTCACAGTTTATCCATTATTCTTACTTACTGCAATTTACTTTAAAAGTTCTTTTATTACAAATTCCTTTACACATTTTGCATTCTACGTTTTTAAACTTTAAAACAACATTCTCAAATCATGAGCATTGTCAAAGTCTTCATAAACTTTCAAAAGAAATATTTAACAAAAGCACATGTCCTAGTATTCACTAGTTGATCCTGTAAAGTAAACCATTTTTTGAAAACCATAGGTTGTTTACCAATTTTCACGGTAAACACTTACATAATCTCTTATCTTCTATTTAAATATTGATTTTATTTATCAACTTTTTTTATTTTATATTAGAAACAAATGCATACAAAATCCATAGAAAATATATTACATGCAAAGCAATGTATAAAAAATCCAAATTTGTTCTTCTCCAAGATTAGCAATGATAATGATGAATCAGATTTGTCAAAATTTTGTACTTGTAGATTGAAATTAAAACAATGTAAAATAAGAAACTATGTACTTTACTAAAACGATGGTTGTGAATTTTTTTCTATCATTTTGGTCAACGATTTAGGTCCGATAGTGAACGCCAAATATTTTTGCTCGAACTGAAGAGACCCTAATCAAGTGTGTTTCATGCTCAAGAGACCCTAATATGGTAGGCAAAAGAAGTTTTGCTTTTTCAACTTCGACAAGAAGAAGGAGTTGTTTACTAAGAAGGAGATCTTGTCGAAGAGGTTTTTTATGTACGGGAAATGCTAGTTTTAAGACTTAGAAGTATTTATGGGTTTACAACGTAATTCTAACAAAAGCAATACTAACGTTTCTTTCGATTAAAGATTTTGAATTTTGTATAAGGATTATAACCGTCTTCTATCCTTATCCATTTATCTGATAAGGACACGTGTAAATTTACGGCGAAATGAAGACATGCAAGCAAAACGTGCCATTTTCTGGAGGAAAGACCGTTGATAGCGGTTATCTTCGACTTAGTATAAATATGGGTCTTAGTGGATAGGATATCCATGTGTTCAATCATTGTACAAATACTAATAAATTCCTCCAAGTATCTAAGTGTATATGAGAAACGAGATTATTGAGAATGTACGTGTGAATCACTGTCATTTCATTTTAATAGAAATAGTTCACAGTTTATCCATTATTCTTACTTACTGCAATTTACTTTAAAAGTTCTTTTATTACAAATTCCTTTACTCATTTTGCATTCTACTTTTTTAAACTTTAAAACAACATTCTCAAATCATGAGCATTGTCAAAGTGTTCATAAACTTTCAAAAGAAATATTTAACAAAAGCACATGTCCTAGTATTCACTAGTTGATCCTGTAAAGTAAACCCTTTTTTGGAAACCATAGGTTGTTTACCAATTTTCACGGTAACCACTTACATAATCTCTTATCTTCTATTTAAATATTTATTTTATTTTTCTAACTTTTTTTATTTTATATTAGAAACAAATGCATACAAAATCCATAGAAAATATATTGCATGCAAAGCAATGTTAAAAAATCCAGCATTTGTTCTTCTCCAAGATTAGCAATGGTAATGATGAATCAGATTTTTCAAAAACGAAGGTTCTGAATTTTTTTCTATCATTTTGGTGAAAGATTTAGGTCCGATAGTGAACGCCAAATATTTTTGCTCGAACTCAAGAGACCCTAATCAAGTGCGTTTCATGCTCAAGAGACCCTAATATGGTAGGAAAAAGAAGTTTTGCTTGTTTCAACTTCGACAAGAAGAAGGAGTTGTTTTCTAAGAAGGCGATCTTGTCGAAGAGGTATTTTATGTACGGGAAATGCTAGTTTTAAGACTTAGAAGTATTTATGGGTTTACACCGTAATTCTGACAGAAGCAATACTAACGTTTCTTTCGATGAAAGATTTTGAATTTTGAATAAGGATTATAACCGTCTTCTATCCTTATCCATTTATCTGAGAAGGACGCGTGTAAATATACGGCAGAGTGAAGACATGCAAGCAAAACGTGACATTTTCTGGAGGAAAGACCGTTGATAGCGGTTATCTTCGACCTAGTATAAATATGGGTCTTAGTGGATAGGATATCCGTGTGTTCAATCATTGTACAAATACTAATAAATTCCTCCAAGTATCTAAGTGTATATGAGAAACGAGAATATTGAGAATGTACGTGTGAATCACTGTCTTTTCATTTTAATTGAAATTGTTCACAGTTTATCCATTATTCTTACTTACTGCAATTTACTTTAAAAGTTCTTTTATTACATATTCCTTTACACATTTTGCATTCTACTTTTTTAAACTTTAAAACAACATTCTCAAATCATTGTTCTTCTCCAAGATTCGCAATGATAATGATGAATCAGATTTGTCAAAATTTTGTACTTGTAAATTGAAATTAAAACAATGTAAAATAAGAAACTATGTACTTTACTAAAACGAAGGTTGTGAATTTTTTTCTATCATTTTGGTCAAAGATTTAGGTTTGATAGTGAACGCCAAATACTTTTGCTCGAACTCAAGAGACCCTAATCAAGTATGTTTCATGCTCAAGATATCCTAATATGGTAGGCAAAAGAAGTTTTGCTTGTTTCAACTTCGACAGGAAGAAGGAGTTGTTTTCTAAGAAGGAGATCTTGTCAAAGAGGTTTTTCATGTACGGGAAATGCTAGTTTTAAGACTTAGAAGTATTTATGGGTTTACACCGTAATTCAGACAGAAGCAATACTGACGTTTCTTTCGATGAAAGATTTTGAATTTTGAATAAGGATTATAACCGTCTTCTATCCTTATCCATTTATCTGAGAAGGACGCGTGTAAATTTACGGCGAAGTGAAGACATGCAAGCAAAACGTGCCATTTTCTGGAGGAAAGACCGTTGATAGCGGTTATCTTCGACTTAGTATAAATATGGGTCTTAGTGGATAGGATATCCGTGTCTTCAATCATTTTACAAATAATAATAAATTCCTCCAAGTATCTAAGTGTATATGAGAAACGAGATTATTGAGAATGTACGCGTGAATCACTGTCTTTTCATTTTAATTGAAATTGTTCACAGTTTATCCATTATTCTTACTTACTGCAATTTACTTTAAAAGTTCTTTTATTACAAATTCCTTTACACATTTTGCATTCTACTTTTTTAAACTTTAAAACAACATTCTCAAATCATGAGCATTGTCAAAGTGTTCATAAACTTTCAAAAGAAATATTTAACAAAAGCACATGTACTAGTATTCACTAGTTGATCCTGTAAAGTAAACCATTTTTTGGAAACCATAGGTTGTTTACCAATTTTCACGGTAAACACTTACATAATCTCTTATCTTCTATTTAAATATTTATTTTATTTATCTAACTTTTTATATTTTATATTAGAAACAAATGCATACAAAATCCATAGAAAATATATTTCATGCAAAGCAATGTATAAAAAATCCAGCATTTGTTCTTCTCCAAGATTAGCAATGATAATGATGAATCAGATTTGTCAAAATTTTGTACTTGTAGATTGAAATTAAAACAATGTAAAATAAGAAACTATGTACTTTACTAAAACGAAGGTTGTGAATTTTTTTCTATCATTTTGGTCAAAGATTTTGGTCCGGTAGTGAACGCCAAATATTTTGCTCGAACTCAAGAGACCCTAATAAAGTGTGTTTCATGCTCAAGAGACCCTAATATGGTAGGAAAAAGAAGTTTTGCTTGGTTAAACTTCGACAAGAAGAAGGAGTTGTTTTCTAAGAAGGAGATCTTGTCGAAGAGGTTTTTTATGTACGGGAAATGCTAGTTTTAAGACTTAGAAGTATTTATGGGTTTACACCGCAATTCTAACAGAAGCAATACTAATGTTTCTTTCGATGAAAGATTTTGAATTTTGAATAAGGATTATAACCGTCTTCTATCCTTATCCATTTATCTGAGAAGGACGCGTGTAAATTTACGGCGAAGTGAAGACATGCTAGCAAAACGTGCTATTTTCTGGAGGAAAGACCGTTGATAGCTGTTATCTTCGACTTAGTATAAATATGGGTCTTAGTGGATAGGATATCCGTGTGTTCAATCATTGTACAAATACTAATAAATTCCTCCAAGTATCTAAGTGTATATGTGAAACGAGATTATTGAGAATTTACGTGTGAATCACTGTCTTTTAATTTTAATTGAAATTGTTCACAGTTTATCCATTATTCTTACTTACTGCAATTTACTTTAAAAGTTCTTTTATTACAAATTCCTTTATACATTTTGCATTCTACTTTTTTAAACTTTAAAACAACATTCTCAAATCATGAGCATTGTCAAAGTCTTCATAAACTTTCAAAAGAAATATTTAACAAAAGCACATGTCCTAGTATTCACTAGTTGATCCTGTAAAGTAAACCATTTTTTGGAAACCATAGGTTGTTTACCAATTTTCACGGTAAACACTTACATAATCTCTTATCTTCTATTTAAATATTTATTTTATTTATCTAACTTTTTTTATTTTAAATTAGAAACAAATGCATATAAAATCCATAGAAAATATATTGCATGCAATGCAATGTATAAAAAATTCAGCATTTGTTCTTCTCCAAGATTAGCAATGATAATGATGAATTAGATTTGTCAAAATTTTGTACTTGTAGATTGAAATTAAAACAATGTAAAATAAGAAACTATGTACTTTACTAAAACGAAGGTTGTGAATTTTTTTCTATCATTTTGGTCAAAGATTTAGGTCCGATAGTGAACGCCAAATATTTTTGCTCGAACTAAAGAGACCCTAATCAAGTGTGTTTCATGGTCAAGAGACCCTAATATGGTAGGCAAAAGAAGTTTTGCTTGTTTCAACTTCGACAAGAAGAAGGAGTTGTTTTCTAAGAAGGAGATCTTGTCGAAGAGGTTTTTTATGTATGGGAAATGATAGTTTTAAGACATAGAAGTATTTATGGGTTGACAACGTAATTCTAACAGAAGCAATACTAACGTTTCTTTCGATTAAAGATTTTGAATTTTGTATAAGGATTATAACCGTCTTCTATCCTTATCCATTTATCTGAGAAGGACACGTGTAAATTTACGGCGAAGTGAAGACATGCAAGCAAAACGTGCCATTTTCTGGAGGAAAGACCGTTGATAGCGGTTATCTTCGACTTAGTATAAATATGGGTCTTAGTGGATAGGATATCCGTGTGTTCCATCATTGTACAAATACTAATATTTCCTCCAAGTATGTAAGTGTATATGAGAAACGAGATTATTGAGAATGTACGTGTGAATCACTGTCTTTTCATTTTAATTGAAATTGTTCACAGTTTATCCATTATTCTTACTTACTGCAATTTACTTTAAAAGTTCTTTTATTACAAATTCCTTTACACATTTTGCATTCTAATTTTTTAAACTTTAAAACAACATTCTCAAATCATGAGCATTGTCAAAGTGTTCATGAACTTTCAAAAGAAATATTTAACAAAAGCACATGTCCTAGTATTCAGTAGTTGATCCTGTAAAGTAAACCATTTTTTGGAAACCATAGGTTGTTTACCAATTTTCACGGTAAACACTTACATAATCTCTTATCTTCTATTGAAATATTTATTTTATTTATCTAACTTTTTTTATTTTAAATTAGAAACAAATGCATACAAAATCCATAGAAAATATATTGCATGCAAAGCAATGTATAAAAAATCCAGCATTTGTTCTTCTCCAAGATTAGCAATGATAATGATGAATCAGATTTGCCAAAATTTTGTACTTGTAGATTGAATTTAAAACAATGTAAAATAAGAAACTATGTACTTTACTAAAACGAAGGTTGTGAATTTTTTTCTATCATTTTGGTCAAAGATTTAGGTCCGATAGTGAACGCCAAATATTTTTGCTCGAACTCAAGAGACCCTAATCAAGTGTGTTTCATGCTCAAGGTTTAGTATTTATAGGATTTAGGTTAAAATGCAACCTAGCTCTAAGTGTTTATAGTGAGTATATATATATATATATATATATATATATATATATATATATATATATATATATATATATATATATATATATATATATATATATATATATATATATATATATATATATATATATTATATATATATATATATATATATATAAAAGAATGTAACTAATTTAAATATTGGACCTAGATGTTGTCAAAGATATTGGCTGAGATTGTATCGTAGAAACTAAGATGGTATAACATTTAAAGAATTTCTTAACACACCCTATGGAAGACCCAAAATGCCCCTCAGATTCCCGAGATACATCTTTGGACGCACCTTTGCACCACCTTATGACACATCAAATGAGTGTCACCATAGAGTAAAACAAAATTTCATTTTGGAGATGCATCTCTGGGTATTTTTCACAAATATATTGATATTTGAGCAGTCTAGTGGATATTCTGAAGATTCATCTTCGGAGGTTTGGGGCGGTATTTTGAAATATTTGTCACCTTTGCATGTCAGGTTTCTTCGGAGATGCATTTCTTGAATAAGTTGATAAAACAATCACTTGAATGATCACAGACCCATACTTCTGTTTTCACTCCAAGCCCTTTCCAAAAATACTTCCATTCTCAATCAACATTTTCATTATGAATCTTCATTCTTGCGTTTCATCATATCAAAAGGAGCAAAAGAAGCTGAAATTTTAGGTAAAGATCATTCAATTCAAACCTCATTGATCACATTAAGCTTTTTAAAGAAGCCGATATTTTCTCCAAACATGTTGTGTCTTCGGATGCCAAAGTTATTAATGTGAAAGAGGTAGATATTGGCAACCAATTTAAAAATGAGCAAGAGTTTGAATTTTGTGATCACATGATTCAATGGATTCGTACGAAGGCCTCTAAACTGAGATTTGGTGTGATCTGAAGGTTCGATAATGGTTTGGATATAAGAGGTTAACTTGTGACAATGACATGCGAAAAAAGTGGGAAATCTAGACCTCCTCTCCATAATTTTAAACGAGATGAAACCGGTTCAAGAAAATATGAGTGTCCCTTTAAGTTATGTGGTTATATGTTGGCAAATAAGAAATGGTGATTTAATGTCATATGTGGTTTACATGACCATGACTTGTGTAAAAAGTTAGTTGGTCATTCAATTGGATGTCGTCTCATGCCGGAAGAGAGAAAAAATCTGTTTCATACATGACAGAATTTGGTTCAACCGAAAAAGATACTTTCAACTTTGAAACATAAAAGATCAGAAAATACCTCAAATATCAAACAAGTGTACAATATTTGGTACCAATATAATAAGACACTAAGGGGGATAGAAGTGAAATGCAATAACTACTGAAACTTTTGGATGATAACAATTATGTTTCTAGGTACCGAACATACGGGTATGGAGTAACCGTTAGAGATATATCTTAGAATCATCCTCATTCCATCAAGTTGTTCAACATGTTTCCTACTTTTCTCATCATTGATTCAACGTATAATAACAACAAGTACAAACTTCTATTATTGGAGATGATTGGTGTTACATCTACTAAGAAGACCTATTATGTAAGGTTTTCATTTTTAAAGAGTGAAAAAGAGGAGAATGTTACTTGGGCTTTAGAGGTGTTTCGGGCAATGTTGAAGGACCAAGAAGAGATGTCGAAAGTAATTGTTACCGATCGTGATACCGTTTTGATGAATTCGGAACAAGACAATAAATGTAGTCTCTTGTATCATGTCTCATACAAATAGAAAATTTCACAAATGTTGCAAAGGAACATCATCTGGTATGTCGTAAATGTCTCATTTTCTAGCACGACACTTGGGCGGGAATTTAAGATCAACGAGTACACACCTTTTTCAGATCTGCAATACGAAGTGCAAAATCTCCTACCTTACGGAGATAATCGAAAAATTGTGAAGCTCGAGTACCGTTCACCGTCAATTAAGAACGAAGGAAAAATCGAGTTCAACAACTATGGGCTCAAGATGGATGGAGATGTAAGGGCTATGTGGAATACATTGTTCCGTTTCAAAATAAAATTTATGATCGAGGTGGAAGCAACAGTTTCAAGATCTGTCGAAGATATTGTAAAGATGTTGAAACGTCCACCTGGATATTGAAATGTACTATTGGATTTTATGTTAATATCACATATTTAATGTTGATTTTATGTTATGAATGATAATTTTATTTTGTCAAAATATAACTTTCTTATTTTCTGCTTTTGTTTCTGTTTTACTATGCTACGAAGATGCATCTACGAATAGGTTACGGATATGCATCTCTGGATCTAAAAAAGTCATACTTCTAAGGTGTGATTCAGAATTAGCCTAAGATATGTGTTTGGAATGCGTTCGGAGATGCATTTTCGAAATTTATGGACATTTTTGTAGTTTAGCATGGTGTCCTAGTAATATATAGAATACATTAAGAAAATGCCTTATATAGACATGGTGTGTTGGGCTCGAATATGAATTTGGGGATCCAGAATTAGACCATACGCCTATGCTTGTTTGAGCTCAAATTCATAATCCTAAAACCTTTTGTTAGATTAGTATTTTTATATAAGAATATAGTATTTAAATTTAAAGTCGTATATTTTATATATGGTATTTATACTTGTTAAGTTTTATTTTAGTACTTTTATAAAAATAATAGGCTAACTACATAATGTGGTATTTAAGTTGGATGTTTGAGAAAAAAAAGTTAATCCTTTTAATTTTTTGTAATAAATTAGTCCTTTTAATTTGTAAAAATTGTATGTTGCTAGCCTTTTAAATATGTTTTGTTAAAAGATAAATTAATGTGCATGGTTACACTATCTTGCTGTTTGAAAAAATAATTTGAATTATGTTTCAAAAAATTAGGATAAATTAAAAAGAGTATTTGAGAATTAATGTTTTATTCAATGTGATTTGTATAAAAAGGCAATTTAGTGAATCTAAGTTAGTGTAAAATTTTACATTTTGAAAATTTGTGGTATAAAGTTGATAAAATTAATTAAAAAATTCTAATCTTGAAAAAAAAGAAGCCAATCCGAGTCAATAAATAATGAAAACTAACAAAAGAACATGTAATCATTAAGATGTAAATTTAAGATTCAATAAAAGGAAGGGTTCTTCTTTTGTTTAATTATTTTTTGCCAACTGTGATAAAAAAAATCGTTTATTAAACAAAATTAAGAAAGCCTGATTTTGGAAGCAAGTCGGTGTAAATAAAAAAATAAAACTAACAAAAAAATCTTTAGCTATTAATATGCAATAAGATTGATTAAGATTTAATAAAATTGAAAAAATAAAAAATCAAATCAAATCTTATAGTAGAAATAAAAAAGGAAAAATTAACCGACATATGAGAGGAGATTAACTAGCCGTTAACCTTAATTAGCTATATAATAAGTAGTTTGTTTAACACTTCCACTTTAACACTTTCTTTCACTAATCATTATCAGAGCGAAATTTTCTTGTTGCCGCACGAGGTTTCCTTTGATTTTCATCCATGGCTACTTCATCTCATTCATCTTTATCTTCATCTTCATCTTCATCATCATCATCATCATCGTGTGTTTCTTCTTCTGTTATCAATGTTTGTCCCCATCTTTCACTTGCCTTTGGTTCTTGTTCGTGTACCACACAAGTCACCAATAAACGGAAACGTGGACACCAAGAAACCAACAAGAACAAGATCAATAATGTTTCTTCATCTCTGTTGGATATTTCTCCATATCCTAATGTTTGTCTCCATCTATCTCTTAGTGTCTGTAGTTGTCTCCATGAGACACAAATTGTCAAGAAACAAAAACCTGTCCAACAAGAAACCAACGTTTCAACAACAAACAGCACATGCAGTTCTGTTGGGACAAGTTGTGATTGTTCAACCAATGTTGGTGATCCATGGATGATCAAGAAGGTGCTGACAAATAGTGATCTTGATGATAATTGTAGACTTCTGTTAAACAAAGATATGGCTAAGAAGTGGGTGGTTCCTGTGGTGGATAAAGCTAAAGCTGAGAAAGAAGGAGTTGAAGTTGAAGTGTTTGACGTTGACACTAGATTTCCTCTTTCTCTTAGTTTCAAGATACGACCTTCCAACGATAGCCATGTCTTCAACCATACATGGATCACAGATTTTGTAGACAGGAGAAGCTTAAAGAAAGGAGATGAAATTGGACTCAAATGGAAAGAAGAGAAGAAAAGATTTGATTTTTCTGTTCTTCATCGGTCTTAGATGATAATTACTATTTTAAGTTTTAGAGAGAATTTAATTATTTGTAAACATGGATGGAGGATTAATTACAATGACGACAGTGTTTAGATTTTATGATTGCATCAAATTGATATGTTTCCATTTTCTTTGCTTTGCTATCTCAAAATCTTTGCATGTATAATAACTCAATAACTGGTTCTTTTCCCTGTGGCAAATGCTGTTATACACTTTTTCTGTTTTTCATCTCTTTTCCTATATTGTATGAAATTGTCATCTCTATATATTATTAACAGCATTATAATAATCCTAATTAATGTATTATATAGTAATATTGAATTTTATGGATTATCTTAATTAATTAAAAATATCACTTACCTAAAATCAATTATATAAATTCATTAATACATATATCTATGTTTATATTTATATATCTATATATACATGTAAAAGAAACTAATCTATGCTAATGTGGCGGTTTCTAAGAGACTATCAAGCAACACTATTATAATATATACTTTATTTTCTTAATAAATTTTAATTAATAAAGATTATATTTAAATAGAAGACAAATTCATTGTGCTGCTATCCCTTTTAGATGGAAAAATCATTTTTTTAAAATTTAATTCATTGACTAAGGAGACACAACATTGTTATGCATGAGTCTTTTAGACCATCCGTCAAAGATTTATTGTCTCTAGTTCTAGGAAACAAAAAGTGTCAAAAGCAAATGCAATGAACACATATTGATTGTCGGAACACACATTCTCATGTTTGACCATTTTACTTGAAGCGACTTCGAGGTTGCATGTCCTAGAGGAAAACCTTCCGTCTTTAGTCTCACGTGTAGAAATCTAAGTGTCGATAACTTCTCCTGTGAGTCAGTCTAGAAATTCACAGGCGTCTCTTTCTTCTCAAATACTCTGCCCCGTCGAAATATATTAAATAGAGTATCCCTAAAAAAAGCATGTTAGTTTGAAGCCTGGAAGCTCGTTACATATCATTTAACTTGTTTATGTTTATGCCATTTTCACTTTGCTCATTTGAGCCATATATTATGATTGTATATATTTGTTGGTGTATTTTGTTTGTGTTTGTGGTCTTAGGACTTTAAAATACCTAATAAACAACAAAAACCCTAAAAAATGTTTGGTGAACTGTTGAGCTTGATCTGAACTTTTGGACTTAAGATTAGGCAACATTCCATATGCAAAAAGACTTGGCCAATGCCAACATTTTGAGACCAGGTTATTGTGATTTGAGCCTTCATTTGATGCAAGTATTGGGATCTATTTGAACTTTTCTGCTACATGGTCTTGATGTAACTATTATTTTGATCTTATGTCTGAGTTAATCAAGGAGTTTTTCATCTGATACATGAGAAGACAAGGAAGACTGCTAGCTATGGGATTTGCTTGCTTGGATGTGGTCATCTTTATTTGATGCATTGATCTTCATGATGTTTGATATTGTTAATTGCTTGCTGATTATTGCTTGATTCAAAGTTCAAAGGGAAAGTGAGTTTTCTATATGACATTCTTGTCTGTTGGATTGCATCCCATTGATCAGATCTTTTCAACTCTTAGCTTTTAATTTTATGCTTATGATTAGTCTCTTCATATCCTCTCACTTCTTAAATTTCAAAATCTCCCCCTTTTCAAAAACCTTTTTTGTTTGTGATTTCAAACTTTGACCTTATTTCAATTAGAAACATTGACCTTATGCCATTGAATTTTCAAACCCTTTTCTTAAATTAAACTTGCAATAAAATCTAATCATATTGACTTAAAACTTCAAAAGACAAAAACAACTAACACCCATTCAAACTTGTGGGCCCTTTGGGCCTATTTTAACTTAAATTTTGATTAAAAGCAACTCACTCATTTTGAAATTGTTACCACAAATTACGAGGTTTTGGATCCCTCATTTTTCTATCATTTTGGTCAAAGATTTAGGTCCGATAGTGAACGCCAAATATTTTTGCTCGAACTAAAGAGACCCTAATCGAGTGTGTTTCATGGTCAAGAGACCCTAATATGGTAGGCAAAAGAAGTTTTGCTTGTTTCAACTTCGACAAGAAGAAGGAGTTGTTTTCTAAGAAGGAGATCTTGTCGAAGAGGTTTTTTATGTATGGGAAATGATAGTTTTAAGACTTAGAAGTATTTATGGGTTTACAACGTAATTCTAATAGAAGCAATACTAACGTTTCTTTCGATTAAAGATTTTGAATTTTGTATAAGGATTATAACCGTCTTCTATCCTTATCCATTTATCTGAGAAGGACACGTGTAAATTTACGGCGAAGTGAAGACATGCAAGCAAAACGTGCCATTTTCTGGAGGAAAGACCGTTGATAGCGGTTATCTTCGACTTAGTATAAATATGGGTCTTAGTGGATAGGATATCCGTGTGTTCAATCATTGTACAAATACTAATAAATTCCTCCAAGTATGTAAGTGTATATGAGAAACGAGATTATTTAGAATGTACGTGTGAATCACTGTCTTTTCATTTTAATTGAAATTGTTCACAGTTTATCCATTATTCTTACTTACTGCAATTTACTTTAAAAGTTCTTTTATTACAAATTCCTTTACACATTTTGTATTCTACTTTTTTAAACTTTAAAACAACATTCTCAAATCATGAGCATTGTCAAAGTGTTCATGAACTTTCAAAAGAAATATTTAACAAAAGCACATGTCCTAGTATTCAGTAGTTGATCCGGTAAAGTAAACCATTTTTTGGAAACCATAGGTTGTTTACCAATTTTCACGGTAAACACTTACATAATCTCTTATCTTCTATTGAAATATTTATTTTATTTATCTTCACGGTAAACACTTACCAATTTTCAAGTTAAATGATATGTAAATGGCAATGAATGGTAAATGACTTGAAATTAAATTGCATATAGGGAAACATAGTTAAAATATTTAATTTTATTTTACACTATGTTTCATCCATTATTTTATTTAATGTTTATTTTTATAAAATTAAAATATTCTTTTATACATACTCTTTTTTATTAAACAATTCTTTTTATAAAATAAAAAATATATATTTTATTAATTTTATTATAATGAATTTTAAATAAACATAAATATTTTAACTATCTACGTTCATATTTAATATGTCGACTGGATATTATCTATATTTTATATTTAATGTTATAATATAAAATTGCGATTGTACTCTTAAGAAATTAAAATGCAAATATTAAATAATATTCTTAACATATATATTTTAAAACAATGATAAAATAAAATTAAATATATATTTAGTTAATTTAAAATTTTAAAATAGATATAAAAATTCTAAGTGAAAATAATTAAGACAAATATATAGAGATGAAAAAAATTAATCTATTGTAATTATACATTATTTTAAAACTAAGTGAAAAAAAAATTCAACTAAGGTTTAGTAATTTATTAATCTACTGTAATTATACACAGTATATTAAATTAATGATGAAACAAATTAATATGAAGGGTCTGTGGTGCAGTGGTAATGTGTTTGACTCGCCATATGCATTGGCACCTCCTTTAGGGGAGGGCCATGGACACCTCCTCTAACTTTTTGGATTCATCTAAAAAGTATAAAATACCATATTTTCAAATGGATGATTTGTTTGAGCTATTTTTTTCTTTTTTTCTTTTTTCTTTTTTCTTGAACGTGCCTTTAAACCCAAATTGGATGTAATGTTTTCCAAGGTAGTGTATGCTTGGACTGAACACCTTTTTAACTAACCTAACTTCTAAGCACGTGAAAAGACTCTGCATATATATATTCATTGACCTATAAATGCTTATTGATTAAAAATATACTTTGTGATGAGTCGATTAAGGATAAAACTGTAGTAAATCTCTAGTATGAAAATTTGTTTATACTCGATTTATTAAATTTTTATCTATAATCGACAAATTGCAATTATATATTGAAAGAATTTAATTGATATACATTGATAGTGTAAAGATTTTTTACACTATCAATTAATCATAATCATTGATTTATTTAAAATATTTGACTTTTATTTTGTAATACAAACGGATGATTGTGATGTATTGATAGTGTAAATTTTTTTAAAATGATAATATATAACAATTAATCTCATATTGAAATATTGAGAGAATTATAATATTGGTCCATAATAAATATGTATTTAGGGGTGATTTAAGGTTGGGCTGAAAAACTTTTCAATTCACTTAAAAAGTGTGGGTTTCTGGTTGGGTTGAAAAACTTTGCAACTCACTTAAAAAGTTTCAGGGAAAAAGACTCTCAAACAAATTTTTGAAAGCATTATATTCAAATTGAGTTCCATGGCACTTTCAAACAAAAAAAATAAAAAAAAGAAGACTCAATAAAACCGTCTGCTTAAAAATCTAGTATTTAATACTGACGAGATGAATTCAAGCGTTATTCTAATATTTTCCTGGACCTTGTCGTATTTAAACAAGGTATATTATCACCCTCTTTTAACAATTACATTCCTCGGCGGCTGCTCATGTGCTTGTAATTAAAATATTTTAGTTTCTATGGTAAAGGTGATGTAATTAATTTAAAAGGGCTTATTTGTAGTTGTCAAGTTTCTTTGGAATTAGGCATTTATTCCATGTTTTGTTAGCCTAAGTTAGCAGTTTAGATTAGATTCCAAATGAATGCAGCAGGTTTTTGCAGGTTTTCCTTCCACTTCCACTTCTTTGTATGTTTAAAATCCCCAAAAGTTGAAAGAATAAATAAGAGTTTTCATGATCACGTAAAATTCCCAATCATATATCTCTCCCTCCTTTGTGTTAAATGTCTCACATAAATGGAAGGTTTATCTAAACATTCTTTAGATATAAGATATGATCTTAAAGAAAAGTAAATGCACTACCAATCCGGCCTTACTTGGATAAATTGTTTATCGTAAAAGGGCTTATTTGTAAGTTGTTTCTATAAAAAAAAGATTAAATTTATTCAAGTTTTTATCATATCAGCTATTAGCGATATTCATAAGCTATCCAAGAGACCTTATAAAAATAAACTGAAAACATATGTTGCATATGTCATAAGTTGTTTCTACAAATTCGTCCAAATAAGTGGTTATATCACTAATCAAAACAATCACTATGTCAAAACTGAAAATTCACAAACCAAAACAAGCCAAAAAGAAATAAATGAATTCAGATCAATAAACAATTAACAAAGTAGCAGTAAATGCAATAAACTCAGGACTCACATCTTGTGTTAAGATCAAAACAAAACTCGAATTTAGAAGCCAACGCGTTCTTGCACATTGTTAACAAAACTCGAATTTAAAAGGAAGAAGCTAACGTAAGCGTGATGTTGTTGGGAGTGAGAATACAGTGATGTTGTTGGGAGTGAGAATACAACGAAAAGGTGATGAAGTTAATTTTCATAGGTGGGGAAGGGGAATAAGTCCATATTTGTGTAGTTTTATGTCAGTATGGAAGACAACATTGTGAGGGTAATGTTGAGTATATTGTCAAAGAGACCTACATCTAAATAATAAACACCAATTTCAATTAATAAATATAGAACTCATAACTAAGTAAAAAAATATGCAACTAACAAGTGGATATTTTCTTTTATCCCTTTCAAAGCTATCAAAAAGAACTTCCACCCTTGTGTTTCTCAGAATTTGTTTCATAAGTTCTTCGTCTCATTTCTCGGTTAAATAGAGAGCATGACATGCTTTGTTGGATTAAATTACAATTTTATTTCAAAATAAAACAATTAATATAAAGTTTTTGAAGATTTATTAAATAATAATAATAACGGCCACAAAAGAACTTAAATAAAGAGCCATCAGATTAAAAACTTGAAAGTTGAACAATATTTTCATGTCCGGTTCCTCATATTCTAAGTTAAATTAGATTTCCTCAATCTTCATCAAATATCTGTTGTGGTGGCTAATTAACTTATTATACTGATATAGATAAAAATTAAGTTATTATTAGATAAAAGAAATAATGTTAAAATACATATTTTTTTCCTTCAATTAATTACCTCAAATATATAAAAGGAATTCAGAAATATTTCAATCACATACACATGAGCAACTCAGGAATGTAAGCTTTCTCGGTGATTTGAAACATTGAAATACTTTTTGAGTAATTTTGAAATTGGCCGTAGAGTAATTTTATGGTTGGGTATCTTAATTATTAAAAAAAACCTTAGTTTATAATATGTTAATAAAACTTAAGAAAAATAATAGCATTTAATAATAAAAAAATAATAAACAAATAATTAAGTCTTTAATCAATTTTTATTTTATTCATTTGATTTTTATAAAAAAATTGTGTTCCTAATTTAATATTCTTTTTAATGTTCACCTAAAATAATTTATTCGTATAGATTATTTATATACTTAGTTCAAAAAGTAATCAATTCTAAAACTAATATTTTTTTTAATTTAAAAATATACTATGTGATTAGTGGATTAAGGATAAAACTTTAATTTAATAAATCTCTAATATAAAAATTTATCTCCACCTAACAACTAGTTTCGTTACCTTTTACACTATATTGCTTCTACCGTATTAAATACCACGAATGATGATGAAGTTAGTTGTAATAGGAGGAAGTAATTTTTTATACTAGATTTATTAAATTTTTATCTATAACTAATTGAATTTTATATTTGTGAATTGCAACTATATATTGAATTATTGAGAAAGTTATAATGTTGGTTCTTAATGAATATATATCTAGTGGTGCTTATAAGTTGGATTTAGAAAACTTTTCAACTAATTTAAAAAGGGTCCGTGAAAAAGACTCCCAAACAAATTTTATCTTAAAAAGCATTATATCCAAATTGGCTTCTAGGACACACACAAAAAAAAAAAAAAAAAAAAACTCTAAATACAAGTGCAATGAGCTCAGAACTTTATTAACACCTTGTCCAAGCTTTGCCAAGACAACTCAAACTCCTCAATCCATAGAATTCTTGAAGATTTCAATTAAAATCGAGTTTGAATTTCACCTTCTGTTTTGAAATTCAAACTCCAAGAATTCATTGCCCTTTTCATCTCAATTGATCACTGCAAGCAAGAGGAAGAAGAATCAAGCAAATCCAGATCAAGATCAAGCAAATTGGAAGCAACTCGAAGGTGAAAATTCAGAAACGTCATCTCTTCGATTCTCTCTTAATTCTTCATTATTCTTTATGATTTTTGGTTTGCTGAAGTCCTACCAATGTAGACAACAAGATTGAATTGTTTTGAGGTCAAATCGAAGCAACTCAGATCATGAACCTTAAATTTCTAATCCATGTATCTTTCAATATACTTGGAATTGGAAGAAATGGAGGTCAGATTCGTGCTCCTAAGCATTTTTTCTTCAAATTAGTATATTCATTTTTCATTTTTCATGAATTTTTGGTTGGACCAGTCCGGTGGTCCTCACCGGAGAAGATGACCGAAGCTAGAGCTCCGGTGGTGTGTTGGTTGCTTTCCAACCATCTGATCTTGATTCCACGTTTTAATCCTGATCTTTGTTTTGTTTGACTCATATTGCAGCGCGCTTGACTCATGTGTTGGGTGCACCTTAGCGCGTGACCGTCAGATCTGTCACCTCAATTAATGAGGGAGATCTGATGACCCTTGTTTTTTTTGTTTTTTTCTGATTTTTCATTTAATTGTTTTATTTTGTTTAATTCATATTAATTTCATTTTTAATCCAAAAAATATGAGACTTTCACCAAAAATCTTTAAATATTTTTCTCTTTCATTTTCTGAATTAAAATTATTTTTTGGATTAATTTTGATATTTTTTATGAATTAAATATTTTTGTGCATATTTTTAATTGTTTAAAAATATTTATGACTTTTCAAAAATCATGATTTTTTTTGTCTAAGGTCCTTTGACCTTGTTTGACCTAGGATAAATCTCTTGGCCATTTATTTAGTGTTTTGAAGAGATTTTAGATTTTGACTAAATTAATTTTAATTTTAATATATTTTTAATTGATTAATTGTGTAAAAATTGTGTTGAGCCATTTCTATGGTCTTGTGATGTTTGACTATTTGCTTGGGAATTGATCAATGTTGCTTTGACTTTTATTGGATTAAAATAATTTGATTTAAGGGATTTATGAAATGTACATTTCATCTCCCAAAATGAATGAATGATTTTAATTTGATAAAATTCCTCCCATGACCAATTTTTGTTTCTCTCATCTCCCCTCTCTCTTAATCTTCATCCCCATTCTTTCTCATCCTTTTCATTGACCAATAAAGTCTCAATATCCTAAGACTAATTGGTTCATCAATGACTTTGTGTCAGATGAACCAATATAAGTATGACTAAGATAAGTTCATCCCTTGTGATCTTTTCTTTTAGTGTGCGGTATGTTTTAGGAGTTTGATTCATTATACCAAATCTCTAACATGCATTAGCACATAAATTTTTATTGTCCGACCTCAAATAGTTGTGCCTTCTATATAAGTCCAATTACGATTGCTTAACATAACGATAAATTTGACCCTAAAGGCATATCATTCTAGTAAGTGAGATTGTAAGTCTCCCATCTTTCATGGTATTATGTGGAAACTTGACATTTTTTCCTTTCTTTGGAAGATGTCTTAGTTCAAGGATCTATGCTTGTGAGTAGATGGTTGAGTGTTCTCCAAAGAATGACTTAATCAATTGAAAAGCAAAACACTACTAACATTTAATTAACTTTGACTAACATTTGACTAATTCTTATTAATATTTGCTTTACTTTCAAGTCATTTACTTTATGCAATTTAATTTCAAGTCATTTACCATTCATTGCCATTTACATATCATTTAACTTGTTTATGTTTATGCCATTTTCACTTTGCTCATTTGAGCCATATATTATGATTGTATATATTTGTTGGTGTATTTTGTTTGTGTTTGTGGTCTTAGGACTTTAAAATACCTAATAAACAACAAAAACCCTAAAAAATGTTTGGTGGACTATTGAGCTTGATCTGAACTTTTGGACTTAAGATTAGGTAACATTCCATATGCAAAAGGACTTGGCCAATGCCAACATTTTGAGACCAGATTATTGTGATTTGAGCCTTCATTTGATGCAAGTATTGGGATCTATTTGAACTTATCTGCTACATGGTCTTGATGCAACTATTATTTTGATCTTATGTCTGAGTTAATCAAGGAGTTTTTCATCTGATACATGAGAAGACAAAGAAGACTGCTAGCTATGGGATTTGCTTGCTTGGATGTGGTCATCTTTATTTGATGCATTGATCTTCATGATGTTTGATATTGTTAATTGCTTGCTGATTATTGCTTGATTCAAAGTTCAAAGGGAAAATGAGTTTTCTATATGACATTCTTGTCTGTTGGATTGCATCCCATTGATCAAATCTTTTCAACTCTTAGCTTTTAATTTTATACTTATGATTAGTCTCTTCATATCCTCTCATTTCTTAAATTTCAAAATCTCCCCCCTTTTCAAAAACCTTTTTTGTTTGTGATTTCAAACTTTGACCTTATTTCAATTAGAAACTTTGGCCTTATGCCATTGAATTTTCAAACCCTTTTCTTAAATCAAACTTGCAATTAAATCTAATCATATTGACTTAAAACTTCAAAAGACAAAAACAACTAACACCCATTCAAACTTGTGGGCCCTTTGGGCCTATTTTAACTTAAATTTTGATTAAAAGCAACTCACTCATTTTGAAATTGTTACCACAAACTACGAGGTTTTGGATCCCTCATTTTTATGTTGGTACGTAGGCACAAGTTTGAAGGTCTTGTCAAACACAAAAATATAATTAATGAATTCTTTTCTCATCCTCACACTCTATTTTTCTCAAACATCTTTTATACCAAACACACATACACACATAAAAAGGACTCCCTATGAGTACCTATGACACTTTGGGTGCTAACATCTTTGCTCTGTGTAACCAACCCCTTTACCTATAATCTCTGGCATTTTATCAGTTTTGATTTGAAAACTTCTTATCTTTGGGTTTTGTTCGTACTTTTCCCTTTTCCTTTAGAAACAATAAAAGCGTGGTGACGACTTTGATTTTATTAACGTTAAGCTTATCCATAGCTTGATGGTCATGAATTTACCACTACAAAAATTAAGTGGCGACTCTGCTGAGGAGTAGTCCTCAATGGGTTAAGCCTACTTTTTATGTGTATATATATTTGTATATTTGATGTTTGTATATTTGCTTGTGTAATATAATCTGCTTGTTGTGCTTAGTGATCTCTGAGTGGTGAGATAAGTTCTAACCCAAACTTGAGTGCAATTAAGATATAAGGATGGTATAGTCATGTTAACTTGTGTGGAGTAGTCCTTAACAAGTTGGCTTGAGACCCATCTACTAAGTGGAGACCCTTTTGGAGTTACTAATGTCACACAAGTCATTTGTGGTTAGGCATTACTATTTAGGATGTAGGCGCATGGTCCTCAAAGGACACCATCCCACTCTTCACAAGCTCTTGTACTTCGTACTTTAACGAGTAACAGTTCTCAATGTCGTGGCCAGGGGTTCCCTGGTGAAAGGCACAACAGAGTTCGGGTTTGAACCACCACAGAAGTGGCTCTAGAATTTGAGGTGGATTTCTGGGTTGAATAAGGTTCTTGAGAATCAAAGATGGATATAATTCTGCGTAGGACATAGGGATGAGACCAAAAGAGACCTTCTTCCTCTCCAAACTTTGTTATTGATTATTGTTGTTGTAGTTGGTTCTTTGTTGTGGTTGTTGTTGACGTTGTTGTTGTTGAATCAGAACAACTTGATTGTTGGAATTGTTGAAAAAAACTGGAGTTACTGAAGAAACTTGATGTTGATACTGACGCATTTGAGAACTCCTTCTGACATGAGGCCTCCTCTGCCTCCCCATAGATACTGAATTAGTTTCCCCCTCTTTTTTCTTGGAGAAACCACTCCCATACTTCTTACTGGACGATGCTTCTTCCTTAGACAGACGTCCTTCACGGACTCCCTCTTCTAACCCATCCCCATATTTATCATTTCGGTAAAGTCACTGAGGGCACTGACAATCATACGTTCGTAATAAAACAAACTCAGGGTCTTCAGAAAAATCTTCGTCATCTCTTTCTCTTCCAATGGAGGATTAATCTAGGCAGTAAGTTCCCTCCACCTCTGAGCATACTCTTTAAATGTCTCATTATCCTTCTGAGACATAGACCTCGGCTGCTCTCTATCAGGCGTCATATCAATGTTGTATTTGTACTGCTTAACAAAAGTTTCACCCAAATCGTTGAAAGTATGGACACTTGCACTGTCCAACCCCATATACCATCTCAAAGCAGCACCGGTCAAACTGTCTTGAAAGTAATGAATCACCAACTGATCATTATCAGTTTGAGTTGACATCTTTCTGGCGTACATAACAAGGTGGCTTAGTGGACAAGTGTTTCCCTTATACTTTTCAAAGTCAGAGACTTTGAATTTCATCGGGATTTTCACATTCGGTACCGGGCAGAGCTCAGCAGCACTCTTACCAAACATGTATTTTCCTCTCAACTTCTTCAACTCCTTTCGCAGCTCAAGAAACTGATCCTTCATTTCTGCCATCTTCTCATATACATATGAGCCCTTAGATGGCTCAGAATAGTAGATGGTATCCTCAACACGAGGCAAAGTATGAACAACTAGAGGCGACAGAGACATGACCAGGCTAGATGCCGACATAGAGACAAAGGTGGGTGAAAACCCTTCAGGTATAAAGTTTGGTGGCATTCCCCACGGGAATCCAGTAGGCATGGAAGGACCGGATTGGTTAGCAGCGACGAGAACAATTGAGGTAGCAACCTCAAAAATAACAGTCCTCTAGGGAGGAGTTGCAGGAGTTGGTGAAGACTGATTCTGCGCAGCAAGAACATACTCCATCATAACAATCAATCGTGCAATCTCATCCTTCAACTTTCTATTCTCTTGTTCCAAATGTTCCATGATCTTGGGTTGATTGGCGCGAGTGTTATATCGGTGAGTCAGCTTGGCTGAAGTACAAAAGAATAACCGATAAGATAATCTGGCAGAAGAAAACCTGTTATGCATATGATGCATGTAATGCAATATTTTTGATTGTTTTTTAATTTCAAGGAACACATGAAGTCCTATTTGCAAATATTAAATAATAACAATAGTAACAATTTGATTGACCATAAAATCTCTTTTTATTCATACAATTTGGAAGGATTACACTGAGTACAATTTCAGAAACCAAAGTATAAATACAAAAGAAAAGGAAACTAATCATCCTAAGGATCCCCTAGCAACAATGTTAGGTGATCTGGTTGCGGGAGCGTACTTCCTTCGGATGCGTCGAATCTCAAACTCAAAAGATGTCTTCATCTGAGCCTTCTCAAGGACAAGCTGATCAACAATCTTCTTCCAATCACCATAAGGTTGAGGCATACTAGAGGAAGATGGACCCTCTGGCTCTCTCTGTCTCTTCACTGCTCGGTCTTTAAGAAGTTCAATAAGCGCGTCCTTATCCTTTGACTCAAGATGCAACTCCTCATGCTTTCGACTCAAAGCATGGAACCACTCTTCCCACATATCTCTCTCTTGCTTCATCTTGGCGAGCGCGTCTTCCAACTCCACTACGTCTTGATTAGGGAGAGTTGATGGCTCAGCCACAACCAAAGACATAGGTCTTTCACAAGCATACGACATCTTCAACTATAAAGCTCTCTTCTTTACCCAAGTAGTGTAAGCTTCCAAAGCTACACAGTTGCGCGGACAAAGCTCGGATCTTCCTTTCCTATGCAACTTATGCCAAGCATGTATCATCTTCTGCTTCAGATGTTGGAGATCTTTACCCTCTTGATAGAAAAGACCTTTTAACTGAGTGTTATTAGGTTTATCTCTCAAGGGGAACCCAAGTTGACGACGAGCCAAAATAGGGTTGTAGTTGATTCCTCCTTGTGTACCAATGAGAGGTACATTAGAGAATTCACCACAACTATCAATAATATCCAAGCTACCCAATCTAGAATCATACCAAACAATATCATCATTAGTGAGAGACATAAGTCTCTGGGACCACCTTAGACATTGTTTGTTCTCCAAGAAAGCAGGCGTCTGAGGCAAGTGCGAAATAAACCACTTGTACAGAAGAGGAACACAACACACAATAGTCCCACCACCTTTAGAATTCCTAAAATGCAAAGAAAAATACATATCGCCCAACATAGTAGGCATAAGATTCCTAATCAAGAAGATTCTAATGCCGTTAACATCAACAAAACCATTAATGTTAGGGAACAAAGCCAAACCGTAGATGAGCAATACAAAAATGGCTTCAAAAGCATCCACACTACCGGCTTGAGCAAAGACAGTGACTTTACCAATGAGGAACTCAGAAGTCAACCTAAACATTCCTCCTTTCTTTACCCAATGAGTCTCAATCTCAGACTTCTTCAAATGAAAAGCTTCAGCTATAATATGAGATCTGGGAATCTCCTCTAATCCATTAAAAGGTACCTTGTCAGAAACGGGTATTCTCAAGAGATGGGCATATTTCTCTAACGTAGGCATAAGCTGATAATTGGGTGTCTGAATAGCTTCTTTCATGGCCCTTACTTCAGCTTCCAAGACTGAATAAATACCAAAATCACACACTACTACCGCATTTATAAACCTCTAAAACACCACCACCTATTAGTGGTTCTCTTTATGTTATTAAACCCAACATCCATACTACATTTCACCTACCCTTGTATAGGTGGCACTCAAGATTGTTGTCGTTAGGCTAGTTCGGTATCCATACTACATTAATCAAGATTTATTCAATACAATGAGGAATCAAATGGAAAACAATGCGTCTAGTCCATTAATCGGTCGCTTTAGCTAACAAGTGTGCAACTGAATTCACTCGACGCTTCACAAAATTCACCTTGAAGTTGGGATTATAAAATAATAAATTATTAATACAATAAATAATAAAACTAAACTCGGAGTTACCACTTTTATTCGCATGAATAACTTGGACCACCATCTATGAATCACTTTCAAATGTGACACGATCTATTTGCAAATGAGTGGTTGTCTGAATAGCTTCTTTTACGGCCCTTACTTCAGCTTCCAAGACTGAATAAATACCAAAATCACACACTACTACCGCATTTATAAACCTCGCATTGCTATCTTTAAAGCACCACCACCTATTAGTGGTTCTCTTTATGTTATTAAACCCAACATCCATACTACATTTCACCTACCCTTATATAGGTGGCACTCAAGATTGTTGTCGTTGGGCTAGTTCGGTATCCTCTTAAATGTTATGTGCTAGAAACCAATCATTCCAACTATAGAACACTTGTAAGCCCAAATTATTAGCTTCCAATTTTTCATCAAACCAAATCCAATTGTTCTTATTGTTCCAAAGTACCCATAACATCGTAGTCACTCTACTTGGTGTCCTACGGTCCTCCTTACGACATATATCATGGATCACCTCCTTAATGTCGGCAAAATTATGTATCCTAGATTCAATAACCAAACTCAGACCTGTTCCATTCCAACTCGATGCAACCAAAGAAAATTCGCCAATCATCCTCTTCATTCCTATGACAAAGTTGACATACAACATGGCAAGGAACGTGGTGTTGGCTAAGTCTCACCCGAGTTGGGAGGTAATCACGGAAAATCCTCCCTAATAAGTGTTTTGCCTTAGGTGGTGTTCTAATTTTTTCCACAAACAACCTCACTCCCCCTATACACTAATGCCCCTCCTCTTCTTATATCACCCTTCAGAATCATGTATCCAGTCTTGACACTATATTCTCCATTTTGTTCCTCCTTTCAAACCAAGCCATCCTCACCCACCTCCTCCAACGGAGGGACATCCAAAATTTCCTTAGCAATATCATGTATGAAAAGGTGTCTAATTTTATAATTATCACATAACTTAAAATGGTAGAGATTCAACAAAATGTATAAATTTTATTTCATAATTTCTAATGAAATGAACAAAACATGATAAAGTTCAGCAAATTGTAAAATCTTTGTTAATACTTATTTCATAAATTCATAAATTGTAGTGATTCATATTTTAATTATAAGCCTTAGTTCATAAAATCAAATCAATAAACAAAAATGAACATGTACATAACAAAGATTATTCTAGGTATCGTAATAATGGAGAGTCCTTGGAGAAGAAAATATCTCCCTATTTCTGTAATAGCAACTCATTGTATCTAGGATCTTATTAAAGAAAATACTAGTATTTTGAGTCATTCCAATTGCCTCAAAATTATTAAATATACAGAGTATCTATATGGTTTTGTTTTAAACATCTGAAATACATTTGAACTTGAAATTTAATCAACGGAAACTGCAAAAATTAAGACCTAATTTAGGTTCATTTTTAATCTATAACCTAATCTACATAAACAAACATAAAGAGTGAACATAAGAACTACCGCATCAAAGAAACAAAGTGGAAATATCAAAAACAAAACATGAAAATAGGATTAACAATTAACAACACAAAGAACAAAACATGAAATTAAGAAACACTTATTAATAGTGAGGCGGATAAATGAAGGTTGAGCGCAATCAATGTAGTGTGAATTTAGAAACTCCGCGGATCATATGGTTGTTTGAAAGAGTGTGGATTCTGAAAGAAAAAAATCATTTCTCAAAATTAAAAGAAAGTAAAGCTCAAAATCAAGACCACTTGCTAGACATTGTTGAGTTGTGTTACATTTAGTTGGGACTTAACCATAATATCTTTCATAATTATGGTTGAAATGAACAAAAGATGGTAGAGATTTAATAAATTGTATAAATTTTGTTTCATAATTTTTAATGAAATTAACAAAACATGGTAGAGATTCAGAAAATTGTAGAATCTTAGTTTATCCAATTTTATTTGTTGATTTGCGTATGCAGTGACTCATATTCTAATTATGAGTCTTAGTCCATAAAATGAAACAAATAAATAAAATTCAATATGTACACAACAAAGAATATTCCTGGCATCGTAACAATGCAGAGTCCTTAGGGGAAAAGTATTTCCTTATTTATGTAACTACAACTCATTGTATCTTAGATCTTATTAAAGAAAATCCTAGCATTGTCAATCATTCAAATCGTCTCAAATTATTAAATATATAGAGTATCTATATGTTTTTGTTTTAAATATCTAAAATATACTTGAACTTGAAATTTGATAAATGGAAATTGCAAAAATACAGACCTAATTTATATTTATTTTAATCTCTAACCTAATCTACACAAATATACACAAAAGTGAACATAAGAACTATCACATAAAAGAAACAAAGTGTAAAAAAGAACAAAACGTGAAAATAGAAACACACATTAACAACACAAAGAACAAAGTATGAAAATAAGAAACACTATTAACATTGAGACGGAGAAATCAAGATTGAGTGAAACACTACTTAGTGAATTTGGGAACAGTGGTAACTTTAGGGTTGTTTGAAAGAGTTGTGATTTTGAAATAAAAAGCCATTCTTCATAATGAAAAGAAAGAAAAACTCACGAGACTTTGATTTTGAGTTTAAGAAAGAAAAAGAAACGCCACACTTCAAGAGTTATGGTTGATATTTAAAGTACATCTAATGTAGAAGTAACTTAAGGATCATCAGTATCATACTCAATTTCTTTAAAAAAAAAAGTATAAAATTACCAATGTTAGGTGTGTTTAACTTCAAGGATTACATGAGGTAATAAAAATATCATATAATTTCATGTTTTAACATGTACGTTCGTTTAATATATTTTATTGTTTGAATTTGTAGATTTACGATTATTCATCACCATATAACAATGTTGTTATTGATAATATTCGACAAATTTTGGCTCAATACTTTTTACAAATAGTTGAAGAACAACATCAAATTGAAGAGAAAAAAACAAGAAGTTAGATAAAAGATGGTGTTGTATAGAAACTAGTATTAACTTTTAAATTCACACATTTTTAAATATAAATTTGGATTTATATTATTTTTTAGTAAGCTTTAATTTTGATATTGTTTGCTGATATAAATTTTTATATCAAAATCAAAATTTATGAATTAAATTTTGTTGAGTTGAAACAATAAAAAATATACAGATGTCACATATGATCTCAAATTTATTTAAGATGAAAATAACATATGTATTTTTTCACACCCATTTTAGAGAAAAATGTGTTTATGGTTCAATTCAAATGAAATCACACTATATGTTTTTTATAACACTAACTTTTTAGGAAAAAAATGTGTGATATATACACAATACACCTATTTTAAGAAAGGTTATACACATAATTAATGAAGAAAAAATAAGTATGGAATGTTGATTTTTAACCAAATAACTCTTCGTTAAATTTTTAACACCCAATTTTCGATAAAATTGGTATGATATAGATTTTTGACATCCATTATAGGTTGAAATAGGTGTCATAAGTTGGTGTCTGATAAAAAAAATTTACATCAAAGTTTTAACACTAATTTTTTGAACAAATCAGGTATGTTTCATAAGTTATTACACCTTTTTGAAGGAGAAAAAAATGTGTCGAATGTTAGTTTTAACAACTATCTATAACTCGTATAACATCATTCTTCCCTATTTTAAAATCGGTGTCTAAATTATACTTACAATACCGACGACAATAACACCGGAAAATAACAGGTATTAAATCTCTAAAAACCGGTCTTAAATCCCTTATATGCACTAGTGAACAAGCGACTAAAATGTTTGGATGATAATCATCGATTATCCGAAATGCATGTTTGGATTCGAGAGGTAAGCGAGTTTTAGGATTAAAGGGAAATGTCAAGAGAAAGATGATGAAAAACACTAGAAAATGAGATAAGAAAAAATAATATTTTGTCTTTAATATAGTGGAGGCAAGAGGAAAAAAGTTGCATTATTTTAGTCAATGTGAAAAAACTTCTCCACTACTCTATGTCCTTGGAATGAAGTGTAATCTACTAAGTATTGGACAATTGGTTGAAAAAGGGTTCTCAGTGGTTATGAAAGATGAAGCCTTAGAACTTTGTGATATCCAGAATAACTTGGTCTTGAAATCTCCTCTGTCGAAGAATAGAATATTTAAGACAATGATCAGTTCAACTGAGGTACAATGTCTAAAAATAATTGTCGACCATAAAAATGGTTGGTTGTGGCATTTGAGGTTTGGCCATCTGATTTTTAGGTCACTCAATCAACTGATCACTCAAGATATGATAACTACTCTACCAAGTCTTGAGATGCCCGACGAACTCTGTAAAGATTGTCTAGTCGGAAAGTAGTCCAGGAACTCTTTCGTTTCGACTATGCCAATGAGATCCTCCTGCATACTCGAAGTTGTACATTCAGACGTATGTGGTCCTTTTGAGGAGCATACCATTGGTGAAAACATGTATTTTGTTTCGTTTGTCGATTAGTTTAGTCAAAAGTTGTGGATCTATGTGATCAAGAGAAAGGATGAAGTATTCAAAATCTTTAAGAGATTTAAGATACTTGTCAAAAACCAGAGTGAAAAGAAGATCAAGGTTCTGCAAACAGATGGAGGTGGAGAATACACATCCAAGATATTTGAAGCATTCTATGGAGAACATGATGTTGATCATGAGGTAAATGCTCCTTATACTCCTCAATATAATGGAATAGCAGAAAGAAGAAACATGATCATATTGGACATGGCGAGATGCAAGCTGAAGCAGAAGAATTATACAAAATCCTAATGGGGTAAAGTTGTTTCGACTGTTTTTTATATATATTGAACAGGTTCCCTACCAAGAATCTTAAGAACAATGTTTTTGAAGAAGTGGGGAGTAGCAAATGACCATCAGTGAGTCATCTGAAGGTGTTTGGCTTTATGTGTTACAAGCATGTTCCTAATACAAGAAGGAAACTTGATGACAAGAGTCAACCTATAATTCTGGTAGGATATCATAAGACTGAAGCATACATGTTGTTCAGTCCAATTAACCAGAAGATTATGACTAGTCAAGATATTTTGATTGATGAAAATTCTTCCTGTGATTGGAATTCTAGCAATGAAATTGATAAGCCATTGATGAGCTATGATTTTGATGAACCAAGTAATTATGTTAAAGTCAAAGATATTGTCAATATTTCAGTTGAAGTGGAAGTTGTTGCTGACATAATCGAAACATTCAAAGTCAGAGAGGTTATGGCTAGCACAAGTCAGAAACCTCAAAGAACTAGAGCCCGTCCAACAAGACTTCAAGACTATAAAGTGGTTAGTGATGATGAAGTCACAACAGATGAAGAACTAGTTAACTTTTCTTTACTTTTAAGTGTTGAACTAATCAACTATAGCGAGGCTTTAAATAATATTAAGTGGAAGTCTGATATGGTCGAAGAGTTATAAGCAATCGAAAGAAATAACACATGGGAGTTGGTCGAATTGCCATCCCATACAAAAGCTATCAAAGTGAAGTGGGTGTTCAAGTTGAAGCACAATGTTGATGGATCGATAGCAAGACATAAGGCTATATTGGTAGCTCGAGGATTTTTTTAGCGAGCAGGACTCGACTACTCTGAAGTCTTTACACCTATCACAAGATTGGAAACTGTTCGACTAGTGGTAGCCTTGGCATGTAAGCAAGGTTGGTCGACATTTCACTTAGATGTGAAATCGGAACTTTTGAATGAACCTTTAGATGAAGAGGTGTATTTCATACAACCTCCTAGGTTTGTGATTCAGGAGGAAGCAAGGAAAGTATACAAGTTGCACAAGACGTTATATGGTCTCAAGCAGACACCTAAGGCATGGAACAAGAAGATTGACTCATACTTGGTCTAATTGAGATTCTTCAAATGCAAATCTGAGTATGATGTCTATGTTCAGGTTGTGGCACAAGATATAAAAATCAATTTCTTATATGTCGATGACTTGCTAGTAACTGGAAATAGCTTGAAGAACTTGTCAAAGTTCAAAGAGCTAATGAAGAAGGAATTTGAAATGTCAGATATGGGAAAGTTGTCATACTTCCTAGGCATGGAATTTCAAATGTCGAAGCAAGGTACAATGCTACATCAAAGAAAGTATGTCAAATAGATACTCAAGAGATTCATGATGGGTGATTCGACTCCTGCATCTTCACCTAGCGAACCAAACTTGAAGCTGGAGAAGCATGGAGAGGAAGATAAAGTCGATGCAACTTTGATCAAACAAATTGTCGGATCTTTGAGATATATGTGCAACAGTCAACCTGACATATGTTTCTCAATCGGATTAGTAAGCAAATATATGAGTGAACTAAGGGTGTCACACATGAAGGCTGCAAGAAGAATCCTGAGATACTTAAAAGGATTGACAAACTATGGAATTTTATTTCGACGAGAGTCTGAAAGAAAATAAGTTATGGTTACTTGTTATTCAGATGCTGATTGGTGTGGAGATAAGGAAGATTGAAGAAGCACTACTGGATATTTCTTTCAAGTATTTAGTGCCCCAATCTCATGGTGCTCAAGAAATCAACATGTGGTGACATTATCATCGTGTGAGGTTAAATATATAGCAGGTTCCTATGTTGTGTGTCAAGAAATTTTGATCATATTTTTGCTCGAAGAGATCGAGGTTGAAGTGAAAAAACCTCTGGTATTGCAGATCAACAATAAGTCAGCCATAAATCTTGCGAAAAATCTAGTTTTGTATGGAAAAAGTAAACACATAGAAGCTAGATTTCACTTCTTAAGGGAGAATGTAAATCCAGGTGAAATTGAATTAAGACATTGCTCAAGTGAATCACAATTGGCCGGCATTTTCACCAAAGGATTGAAGATCGACAGGTTCCTAACATTGAGAAAGAAAATGATTAGTGTGTTCCGACAACGTGGATTATATGGGGTATGTTAAAATATTAGATATAATACAAGTTGAGTTGTGTGGCCCAAACCCAAATCTAATTAGGGTATAGGGTTTGTTGCTTAGTTTATTATTTTACTTAGTATTCAAGTCACTTAGGTGTCTATAAATAGACACTTTGTAATTCAGCATCATTCAATTCAATAATACAATCCTTATTTCCTTATTCTATCTTTCTCATATCACTAAACGTGCCTCAAGCACTAATAGTAATCCTCCAATTACAATCAATGTTCAATGCCATTCCTCTCAGCATCAACTTTATAGTCGAAGTGAATATGGAGTTGAGGAATGATTATCATAGCTCTGATTTGTCCCTTTCTTAAGCTCTCTAACAATTCCTCCAAGTAACCCTTATGTAGGGTTTCTTTTCTATTTATAATTTTTCTTTTTAAAACTTTGGCCATCCTCATTTTCTCTAATTAACTTTTTCCAAAGAATATGACATATTCCCCATTTTAGTTAAATGCTTATTTTAATCTTTTTGGTTAAACGCTTCTAATAAAATAGTAGTTCCTTAAACTTTTTACATGATAAGCAAGTCTTTTTAATCTATAAAAATGCAGGTCATTAACCTTTAAACAATTTATATTAGAAAAATGTTAGTGTTGTGTTATTTGGGGAAGTCAGTAGGAATACCATCTTATATTGACATCTGGTGTAGTTTGTTCCATCAAAGGGATCCAACTTGACAAGATCATGGTTCATAACTTTGATGCTTGAAACTACAGCGTCAGAAGCCATTGTGTAAATACTTTTAAGACTATTAGATATTTCAGTAAGATTAAATGGATCCAGGTCTGAATCATGAATGAAATTACTTTCCTTAAAAGTATTTCAAGAACTCTCTTTATTGTCCTAGAGTTGGAAATCAAGAATACTCAGGATAATTCAGCCTCTTAATCGAGTCTACATAAGACTAGTGAAGAACTCGAATGCAAGGAAGTGTGTCTGGAATATTTAAGAGGATGTATAATTTTTTGAGTGAATTATTTTTGAATTCAAAATCATGTATTTATAGGTCATGCATGTGTTGTTTTATAAGTTTGCAACTATGATGAAACAACATCTTTTCAGCATATGTTTGCAATGGTTCACCTATAATACTATAATGCGCCACTTCATGAAGTATTGTATATTTTGAATTCAAATTTCAAACCATAAGCAACGACCAAAATCCTGGAGCAATAATTAAAATTAATTCACAGTATGCCAGTCGAAGGCCAGTCGTCGGAGCGTCGCCCCATTGACGCTGCGAATATCCTGATTGCTTCGATGTGTCGTGCCTAAGTGCTTAAGTGCCGCCTACAATCCACCACTAGCGCCTCTACATCCACACCCTTGGACTCAGTCCCGAAGTCGGAGCTAGTGTTGTCGGTGGCGACACCGACAAAGGGTTGTTTGGATGTGACAAGTGGCATAATGCTTGGGACTACCACATATGTCCATGTGGCACCTTATCATATTTGGTTCCTTTGGTGAGTTTAATGTTTCAAGGTCTTTATAAATGCTTTTAAAGTTAGCTCCATTTTCTATGTGGGACTATTTGCAATGCATTTATTGTCATTAACTCAATTGCCCGTTTTTGTCATATTGGAACACACCCATGACAATTATTGTTCATAATTTCCAACAATTCCCCACTTGTTCTAATAATGACAAAATTAATTCCAAAAAATGAGATATAAAGAGTGTTAATAATACAGTTAGATATCTTTCGATATGAAACTTAATCTTAGTTAGGATAACACAAAGTTTAATCAGAATATTAGGCAGCAATGCTTTTAAACCATTAATCCATATGATTAGATCGACGTTACCTTACACATACTTTTTAAAGGTTATTCCTCTACATATCTCGCTTAGCACTTATTTATGGCCATATGTTATCCTATTTCATGAATTTTTCATGAGATAAACTCCAACTCTCACTTTGAGATGACACCATCTCAAAATTCACATAGGTGAAGTTCATGTTGTATCATTTTACATGAGATACTTTTCCTCAGTTATGAACTTAATTAAGAGGTTTTGAAAACCTCAACCCTCTATTTAAAATAGTCAACATTATTACCCAATACCTGACTTACATCCAAAACAACGACTTGTTATTACCCATTGAATCTTGAAGTTAATGTTTTGTTAACATAAGATTGGGTTGTCGTTGTTGTTAGAACTCTTATTCAAGGAGTTTCAACCCCATGCCTCTCGAGGTTGTTTTTACCAAGTCTCTGGCCAGTGGCTTAGTAAATGGATCGGCCAAATTATAGCTTGTTCGTATATAGGTGAGTGAAATAATTCCATCCTTAATCAATTTTCTCATGAACGAATGTCTAAGTCCTATATGCTTATACTTTCCATTATACACTTCACTGGATGCTCTTGCTAAAGTGGTTTGGCTATCACAGTGTATCATCACCTTTGAAACATTGTCTTTAGCCAATGGAACTTATAACAGAAGATCCCTCAACCATTCTTTTTATTGACCAGCGGAAGCGAGAGCCACGAACTCTAATTCCATGGTTGAAAGAGTAATGCATATTTGTTTCTTGCTATTCTAAGAAATTTCTCCTCCGGCTAGTGTAAATATCCACCCAGTTATAGATTTATGATCTCCAACGTTAGATATCCAACTCGCATCGGTATATCCTTCTAGTATGGTAAGGAACCTACCATAATGAATGTCAAGATCTTTGGTTTTTAGTAGATAGGCAAAAATCCTCGTGATTGTCTTCCAATGTTCTTTACTTGGATTACTAGTAAATCTACTCATTTTACTATCTGCAAATGATATATCGGGTCTGGTACATTGCATTAAGTACATAAGACACCCTATTGCACTTGCATATTCCAATTGAGCCATTGCTCTTCCATTGTTCTTTTTAAGTTTGACGACATGATCAAATGGAGTGGTTACTTCCTTAAATTTTAGATGGTTGAAATTATCAAGCATTTTCTCAATATAGTATGTTTGACTAAGTTCATAACCCCCACTATTTCTCTTAACTTTGATCCCTGAAATTGTGTCAATAAGTCCAAGATCTTTCATCTTGAAAGTGGAAGTTAGAAACCTCTTTGTCTCTAAAATTCCATTCAAATAATTGCTAATTATTAGCACGTCATCAACATAGAGACAAAGAAATATTACAGTGTTTTTGAACACCTTTGTGTATAAACGCTTGTCGCAAGAATTAGGAATAAATCCATTTGAGAGTATCACAAAATCAAATTTTCGATGCCATTTTGTGTGTGCTTGTTTTAAGCCATATACGGATTTGACAAGCTTACACACCTTTTATTCATTTTCAGGAAGCACGTAGCCTTTTGGTTGTTCCATGTAGATTTCCTCATCGAGATCTCTATTTAGGAATGTTGTTTTAACATCCATCTGATGAATTATAAGGTCATTCAAAGAGGCTAAGGCAAACAACAATCTAACTGTGGTTGTCCTTGCTACTGGTGCATATGTGTCAAAGTAATTTATACCTTCCTTTTGTCTAAATCCTTTTGCCACTAATCTGACCTTATAAATGTTTAAGATACCATCACTATGATATTTTCTTTTAAACACCCACTTGCATCCAATTGGCCTTGATCCCTTTGGTAAGTCCACAAGTTCCAAAGTGTGGTTTGACACAATTGAATCCATTTCATATTGGATATCATCCTTCCAAAAAGAGGAGTCCCTTGAAGTTATTGCTTCCTTGTAAGTTTTAGGATCATCCTCTAGTTGAAGAATGACCGAAATACTTTGAACAAAAATCTTACAATTTCCCTCAACTAGATAAAAGGAAATAAATTGAGGATCAATTTCGTCTGGTCCTAGATTCCTTGTTTTCCTGACTCTCTTGCTTATCCTAGGCTCGGGTTGTGATTTAATAATTCGAGAAGTGCCTTCAGGTTGTATTTTTACAATCTGAGACGAATCTTCTTCACAAGATTCTTTATTTGCGACTGACTCTGATTCTTTATCCTTGGTGATAAGATTTTCAAAGAATTCTATATCCCATAATTGTATAATTACATTAGACTCTAAATTTAAGAGTCTATATGCTTTACTATTTTGTGCATATCCTACGAAGGCATATCTTATCCCGCGAGGAACCAACTTGGTTCTTTTAGGATCCATGTTTTTGTAGTAAGCCACACACACTCAGACTTTAAAGTAATCGATATTTGGCGTTCGGCCTTTCCATGCCTCATATGGAGAAAAACCGATTTTCTTTAAAGGAATTCTATTAATTATGTGGCAAGAGGATAGTAAGGCCTCACCCCATAAATTTAAGGTTAATTCATAATGCATCAACATGACATTCATCATCTCTTGATATGTTTGATTCTTTCTTTCGGCCATGCCTTTTTATTGCGGTGTGCGAGGTGCCAAACATTCATGTATTATGCTGTGTTGTTCACAAAATGCATCAAATTCAGTAGAAAAGTATTCACCATCCCTATCACTCCTAAGGAATTTTATACTTTTACTTAATTGATTTTCCACTTCTGCTTTATAAATCTTAAAGGCATTAAAAGCATCATCTTTATGCTTTAAGAGATATACATGTATGTATCTAGAAGAATCATCGATGAATATAATAAAATATTTATTTCCCCACGGGTTAACATGTTGTTAAATTCGCACAAATCTGAATGTATAAGATCAAGTAGATTTGTATTTCTTTCAACACTTTTCAAAGGTTTCTTAATCATATTTGATTTAAAACATAATTCACATTTTGTGAAATCATTTATATTACATGAAATCAATCCAAATTTAATTAGTCTCTTCGTAGAACTAATACCGGAATATGCTAATCTATTGTGCCATAGAGAAATAGATTCAAGCATGTAAGCGAAATTAGAAATTTCATTAATAATATTGTCGGTAGTACTACCTCAACGGAATGTCCTTTTCCAACAAATACACCATTACAAGTTAATATAAGTTTTCCCGATTCATAAACAGATTTAATAATCGGTTTTCCTAATAAATTCCCACTAACAAGATTCATATTCATGTCGAGGACACGAAGCACATTGGCAAGAGTGACTTTATTTCCAAAAGTGAAGTTGAGTTTGAACGATCCAGTTCCAACAACTTTAGATCGTACTTCATTTCACATTTGTACTTCTTGTCCATTATTTGCCTCAGAATAGGTTTTGAATGCAGCCTTGTCATAAGAGACATGCACCGTAGCACATGTATCTTACCACCAACCTTGAACTTTGCCTTTTATTGCCATAATTTTCCTCACTGTAACAATTATGTCATCATTTGCATGAACTGTATTCATGTCGTTTTTTTGACTTATTGTGCTTGCAATCTCGAGCATAATGTCCAGGTTTTCCACAAGCAAAACATCCACTTTTCAGACCCTTCTGACCGCCAGAATTCTTGAACTTGTTATGTACCTTTTTTGGTCCAAGATGACTCTCCATGCCATCATGTTTCTTCTTTCCTTTGGTGGTCACGACATTGGCTTTAGAAAGACCCGCTGATTCTGATTTCTCCCTCTCCTTCGATTCCTCCTCGATTCGAAGACATTTCTTGATTTTCTCCAAAGAGAAGTCCTCAGAAATGTGCAACAACTTCATTTTGAAGCCTTTCCACGAAGGTGGTAATTTACAATGTGTCACACCTCGAAAAATGGGGATACGACTTTAAAGCGAAGCGCAATCGCACGCTCGCAATGATGGACTGAACAGAGTCGCCACCGAACTTTATTTATTCCTAAAAAGGAAAGGGGAAATATCGATAAAACACAATACAAAATGACAATGATTATGGTCGTCGCAACCAATATCAGGGTTCGGGAGTCGGTTACGTAAGGGGAAGGTATTAGCACCCCTCACGTCCGTTGTATTCAACAGGAACCGTTTAGTTAGTTTCGTTTTGAATGTTAGCTTATGTTAGTCTTCTCAAGTTATAATGAGGGAGAGAAAGAATAGAAGAGGGAAGAAATGTTTTTGGATTTTTGACGAAGGACTAAACCTAAGTTTTTTATTAATGGGTCTGACAAGATTTATAAATCCTGCTCCTACGTATCTCAAAAGAGAAATCAAGGCTTACGTAGTTTTGGGTAGAAAAGTGTTTGTTTGTTAGTCGATTTTAGCGAAAGCTATACTGTATTAATCGACGAAAACATTGTTTTACCCAAAACAGATGAGGAGTGGACGCATACCACACATCGAACGGATTTATAAATCTACATTCGAAAAAACGTCACTTATCTCGACTCAACAATCGTGGCCGAAACATTGTTTTGCATCACCTTAAGACAATATATCTTTCATTTATGAAAAAGGCTTTTGATTAATCGCACGGTGGCGAGAAAGAGTTTGATTGGTTGGATGTATTTTGAGTGATGGCGAGAACTTGGATGAGCGAGATATCCATCTCGAATCCTAGTCTCAAGAGTGCATGGTATACACCATGTTCCATTTCCATCTTTATTGGCTAAAAGTGTTTAATAAAGATTAAGTATTTTTAGGTTTGATTGAGAAAGGGTTTGAAGAAACCGCATTGACAATTTTAGACGATGGCGAGAGCTAAGATAAGCAAGGCATCCACCTTGAATCTTAATCTCAGGAGTGCACGGTATACACCATGTTCCATTTCCATCTTTATTGAAAAGGTGTTGAATAAGGATTAAGTATTTTTTGAGTTTGAAAGACGAATATTTGAGAATGAGGCATAAGCCTTAAGATCAAAAATTCAGGGTTCCACCGGAATGCTAGATTCCAATGGTCCTTTTTTAATCGAATTATTAAGAAAGTTATTTAATGGACAACGAACACTTGATGAGAATCAAATATTCAAAGGGTTACGCTGGAATGCTTGATCCCAACGGTCCTTTTCTTTCGAGTTTATTTAGAAAAAGGTTTGGATATTGTATTTGATTTTAAGAAAATACCTCTCAATATGTGATCGAGGATGGATTCACATAAATGATTTGAGACAATTTGACTTGGTTACAAAAATTATTTGGAGTCGAAATTGAAATGGTTTAATGGAAAATGAAAACTTAATAAGGACAAGACATGTGCTTTGGACTCAATTGTTCAAGGGTTACACTGGAATCCTAGATTCCAACGGTCCTTTTCTTTCGAGTTTGTTTAAGAAAAGATTTTTGTAAGTTATGTTAAGAAATTATAAAAGATATAAATAACTAGCCTATTATAAAAAATAAAACAAATAGAAAAAAAGACAATTGAATATTGCACTTGATTTAAGAGAGGTCAATTGGTATCTGATCAAGGTTTAATTCAAATAAATTGAGACAAGATTTAAATTGAAATTGGAATGGTTTAAAATGAATTGAATTTAGACATGATTTAAATTGAAATTGAAATGGTTTTAAAATGAATTGAATTTAGACATGATTTAAATTGAAATTGAAATAGTTTTAAAATGAATTGAATTTAGACATGATTTAAATTGAAATTGAAATGGTTTTAAAATGAATTGTATTTTAAAATAAATTAAAATTGAAAAAATGCTTTAATTTATGATCAAAATGAAACAATGATCTTAATTACTCATCTTGGCGATTAATAATTAGTTATATGAATTAAATAACCTAATTGAAATTTTTTATAAATTGGAATGGTTTAAAAGGTTGGATTTTTTCAGTAAAATCACCATTAGGCATATCTATCAGCATACTCACACTATGACAAATAGCAACACACACATACGGAATACACACTTCTCATGCAGTACATCATAAACTTTCACACAACAATCAACATTACCACACATCAATTATGTACACAACACACTATTTTCAATCTAATTCTCACATTCATTAGGTATCACACACGCACAACACAAACACTATAGCTACATTACAAATTAACAGTTAAAGCTATATTTCTACACAATATCAATCTCACAATATCAAAGCATGTTAATCTAACAGTTCTATTCAATAAATCTAACAATCCCAATTAACATTTGCATCATCTAATTAACCAACATTCACTCACCAATGCTTGGTACAACAACTTAACATAGGATTAACATGATAGAAGTATAAATTAACGACATCACCACAAATCAACACCAAGTCAGCTTACTAAACCAGAACGTGCATCAAGGAACTGGTTGCAGAACTGATGCAACCTATGAACCTGCAACAACAACTCCACAGAACCCTGCTCACAAAATGCTATGAAAAAAAACCATTTACAATCACCCAAACATAAATGACGATAACTACTGCTTTTGAGGTGTGACGGAATTTGAACCGAAAATGGATCGGATTGAATATAAGTTCAAAATGTAAAGGTTACCATTGTTTTCATCCAAGCAGCAGGTTTTGTTGTCGACGGTTAGCTGCTTGTTCCTTTCTCGCCTTAGCCTTGAAACTTTGGTTGATGTTGCGTGGAATTTACCGAACCTCTATTGCAAAAGTCATACGAAGAGGTAGTCTGTAGCCAATGACCTTCACATCTGAACACAACATGGAAAATTCCGCTGAAGAAGTGCACACGAACATTTCCAAATAGCCCTGCATTCATCAAGAATTTTTTGGTATGCAAGAATTACTTCCAACATCCCGAAGCATGGTGCTTGCCTTGTGTGCTTTTAAGAGTTGAGAGGGTCTATCGTGAAATTTCTAACAATCACTTGTAGATGTTGCCATTCAATCTCTGATAGGGGAGGGCAAGTGTCGAGTTTATGATCCAACAGGATAATTTGCTGGAAATCCTACCGGCATAGAAGCGCAGCAGTTCAGTGGCTCACTAACTGTCTGGCTACTTGCAAAAACACATTTTGTTTATTAGAAAGTTACCACCATGAACGTAAAGGATTTGCACATACCCTTTCCCAAAAGGCATACAACTACTACCAACTGATGCATACTAACTGAACCTGTTTCGCCATAGGATCATTCAGGTAAATTTTCTCACGCCTCTTCTCACAATAATTCTCTAGAACGCGTCCATCTATCATTTCGGCTTGATTATGTGAAGACCTAAAGACCGGTGTAAATTTGTTGATTGTGAAAGTTGAACTTTGTTTTCCATTTGGAGAAGCGAGTTTGGAGTAATTCGTGATGCCGGTTTCGGGGCTTTGGATATCTGAATCAAGAACGAATTGCTAAACATGCTCCATGAGTGACGAAACCCGAATCCCTGAAGCGCGATGCCGACAAACCGAAACGTAACTTTTGAACATGATGCGAGCGCTGATGAAGCTTTGGGGATATCGGAGACGAATGGTTCGCTGGATGACCTTGGATGGTCGAAACAGGTGATGAGCTCTCCGGTTAATCTACAACCCCGAGCCAAAATCGAAGATGATTTGACCTTGGAGAGAAAGCCATCAAAAGTAGGCTTATAGTTACTATCTTCATGATCCTTTGGTACAACTCTCTTATCCATCCAAAACACATGCCATTTACCCCATTTAATAGAATACACATACGGTGGCCCCGACAATTTCCGAAGATAATTGATCAAAGAGCCACCAGACAAGCAAACAGTGAAAGCCCCTATTTGTTGAGTAAACTTATTGGAGAGATCAGCGACGTATTTAGCCAGAGAAACAGCTAGTGCCTCTTTCTCGAATACCTCAACTTCAACCGCCATTGAAGATTTCACAGCCTCGCAGATAAATCTCTTGCTGGATTTGGTGCTGAGCCCTTTGAATCTGAGGGGTTTAAAGGAGAATCGAGTGTAAGATTGATGTGAGGTTGTGTTTGAAAGGGATAAGGATGGGGTTTTCGGAGTTGTTCCGGTGGAGAATCTCAGCGATATTGGAGGGTTTGATTGTTAATGAGGTTGTGCACGGCGGATATTGGGTTGTTGTGTGGGTTTCCGCGGCGGAGTGTGTTTCATGATTAAAGGTCGATCGGAGGTTGTGAGAGTTAGGAGTTTTAAAGGTTGAAGAAGGAGGCACGGTCGCAAAAGGCAGTGAGGGATGATGAGGGCGGTGTTGGTGAACGGAGGAGGGTTAACGGCGTATGAGGTGGGGTCGTGAGGGATTCCAACAGACCAATTCACAGTAGGGGTTATGGTGGATTTCTAATGTGAAGGTTAAAGGTATACGGAAGATGTTGTTGTGAGCAGAAGATAGATGATGAGAGCTTGGGTTTTTTAGTGAGAGAAAGGGCATTTTTTCGTTTTCCACCGAGGGGTCTCTGAATGTGAGGAGAGAGATCCGATAGCATTGAGTGGGTGAAGTGGCCAGGTATAGGGAGACGCGTGTCGTTAAGGAAGAAGAAGAGATTTTTCTTTTTTTCTTTTTAGAGAAGTCCAGAGAGAAGAGAGAGGGTGACGGTTGGGTTAAGAGAGACGTTCTATCATGTGTGCTTCTTTAGCTTTTGTTTTTTGGTGATGTGTCAAAGGGTCATTGGTTGAGAAGGATAATTGAGGATAGGGATCCATGTGTTTTCCAATTGGGATCACTAATTATCTTGAATTAAAGGTTAAGATTGGACCAAAGAAACACAACCTTGTTAACCAAATTAAAAATGCCTAGAATATCCCTTCTAGAAGCTTTAATCAATTTAAATCAATTAAATTAAATAAATTTCATATAGATATGATAAAATTAAAATGAGAGCAGGATTATACTTGTAACACGGTGGGAGAACTGACTTTAGTTAAATGTTGCGGATAGCAAGAGTCGCCACCGACTTTTATTTTATCCAAAAGGAAAGGACATAAAAGAACAGGAAAGACCTTAAAAAGATTTTGAGTTCGGGGGGTAGGTTATACAAAGGGAAGGTATTAGCACCCTTTATATCCATGGTTATCCATGGGCTCTTAGTTACTTAGCTCACTTTGTTTGTTTGCAAGAGTGTAGTGTGTGATTAGAAAAATTTCTTTAAGTACTTTGTAATGGCCCTCGTATGGGTGTATACAAAGCCTAGTTTAGAAATTGTGAGGTGTAAAAGTAATTTTGAAAAGTGTGAGCAAGTAACTATGAGATACCTACCCTAGATTAAGTCTTTCGTGTTCTCGTATATTCTTTCAATGGTAAGACTGTCCCTATTATTAAGGAATAGGTAGTCATTACCTTGGATGTGTTTAAGGGACGGGTGTAGGGTCATCGTATGGTCAATGAAGGCAACATAAGGGGTGTCTTTAGAAACTCGTAGGGACTATCATCATATTTACCGAAGGGACAAGATCATTATATCGTAAGCAACCTCGTAGGGACTTGATCTTTTAACTTTATAAGGACTTGATGATTTTTCTGTTTGAAGGGACTTTGCTTAAGACACCCCTATTTTCGAGGGACTTGACCATTTAAAGAAGGCAACCAAGAGGAATACCCTAGGAAGTACAGATGGCGATCAAAGATCGACTGACGTGTGTGAGTGTTATTTTTCAGATATTTGTCTTGAATTTAATTTTCTAAGTTCAATTATTTACAGTTAGTTTTTTTGCACTCCCTAAATTACTAACCACGCAATAAATATTTACAAAAATAAAAGCAAGAAAAATAAATTCCTAAACTATTACATGGCTATGGGACAGATACATAATAATCGGGCGAGAAAGAATAAATTTACAACCTATACATTTGTTCCTAATATTATAAATAAAACAAAATTAAAATAAGGAAAATAATGAAGCAAAAATAGAATAGATAAAAGCAAATAATAATAAAATAATAAATAAACAATGGTAATAAAGCAATAATAAAATAACAATAATAATAAAGTGATAATAAAAAGGTTAGAATTTTAAAAGAAATTATTTTAAGTTAAACAAGTTAGATTTTTTTAGAAGTTATTAGAAAAATATGAGTTTAAAATAAATTAGTAATAATAAAAGAATTTAAAATATATTAATGTACAAATTATAAAATAAAAGAGTTATATGAAAAATATTAAGTTAGTTATTTACAAAATAAATAAAGATTATAGAAAATATCAAATTATTAGATTAATAGGTTTATTATTATTATTCAATTAGAAAAATGGTCAATTAGATTTTATTTACAAAATATATAAGGATTTATTATTATAAGTAAGTAATAAAAAAAGTTATTAAAATAGTTAGTATTTATTATTTATTTACAAAAATATAAAGGTTATAGAAAAATATTAAATAATTAATTTAGTAGGTTTTCACGCCCTACATTACTAAACCACGCAGTTAATATAGGATCAATGGCAGGAATTTAAATGGCAGAAAAATAAATGGCAGAAAAATAAAATGGCAGAAAATAAACGGCAGAAAAATAAAACCCTAATTATTACAACGCTTTGGTGCAGTTACATAATAAAGATGGCGAAAAGTAAAACTGAAAATATTACAAGTTAAAACTTAAAATATTACAAGGGCGAAGTAGTTACAGTGTATGAATAACATAAATATGAGCGAAAATAGGAAATAATAATAAGGTTTGTTAAGGTTTAAGAAAAGGTTTATGGTTTAGAGGAAATAACACGGTTAAAGTTTTAGGTTTGAAATTTAGAGTTTGTGGCGAAATTGTCAGGGTTTAGGAAAAATCAGGGTAGTTAGTTATGAAAAAAAATGTGCAGATCTAAATATATGTATATAAAAAAAATGAATTAAAAAAAACAACGGCGTTGCTAGCGCAAAATTGCGATCATCGCAACTGGATCGGATAACACAAATGCCACGCCTCATACATGTGTATGTGAAAACGGCGTATTGACACGATCCGATCCGAAAACATAATCAAATTATAACATAAAATAGAAATATATATATATTTAACACACTAGTTACATATTATAAATTATATATTATATGATCCATATGCATTTTTATTAACAACAAAATTATTATTATATTTATTTATATTATGAGACATGTAAAACTTATATAAAAACAAACACATCAAATACATAATACAATGAACCAAATTATTATACATGATATACTTATGTGCATAAAAAAGCAAAACGGCGATATCCTGATATATTTAACCAAACCGCATGTATCTGGAATACATAACACAGTCACACATATGAACATGTATTTGAAACACAGTAACAAATATATCAACAAAATAGATAAAGTATATATCATATATAAACTATTATCAAACTGTGTGTACGATAGTATAGATCAGCCACTCTCAGTTTCTCTTTTTTGTTCTGTCTTTTGGCCTCTCTCTATCAGTCATGCTAGTAAGTATATATAGGAACAAATTAGGTTAATGATAATGGGCCTAAGTTTATTTTGAAACCCAATATTAAATTGAAAACTGAATAAAGTTAAATAATTAAAATAGTTAAAATTAAAATAAAAACTAATTAACCTATTTATTTATTCTAGACCCAATATAAAAATAAATAGACTCAAAAAAAAAAAAGTCGGGCACCAAAATGCTCGAAAAAATAAAATGAACACGTCAAAATAATCAGCGCGAAATAAATGACTCGGAAAAATACAGCGTTTGGTCGGATTTTGAAATAAAAATTATGACCGTTTAAACTGCTCAGACTGATCAACATATGACCAAAAATAGTCATAAAAATATCTTTAGCATGTCAAATTAAACCACGTGAACCGCAGATTAATGTTACCGACATTTGCAAACTTAAACTTGACATTTTTTCGTTGACTAATTTTAGGCACAGTTAAAAAGTTAATTTGACCAGTCTGTTTGTAAATTCCGAGAAATTATTCCGGCTAATATTAAGACAGAAAAAAATGTTATGCTATGAAGATGATGCAAATGAATGTGAAACAAAAAATTGGTTAGAGTTAAAAATAGAGGGCAAATTTTGGGGTGCAACAGCTGCCCCTGTTCAATTTTTTGAAATCTGAGGAGTTAGATTGGCCTGTGTGCCATTCGTGACTTGGAAGGTTGAAGGGGATTGAACACAAAATCCCAAAAATTTGCACTCGCTGGTGCGTAAAGTAACACTGATGACTGGTTGTATATGCTTAAGTGGGCTTGAAGATGCCACTTGGAAGAACTGGAGATGGGCTTATAGATGCCATCCATAATATCAGGAGGTGATAATATCTTGATGTTGATACTGGATATCAGTACTAGGTCTTCGTATAGGCCGTCTCTGAATCGTATCTAAGAACATACTTTTAATTTAAGTGTCAGAACCAAATCTTCGTGGCGATTTCTTTCTGAATCAAGTATCAGCACTAGACCTTCGTATAGATCGTCTCTGAACTGTTTTGAATTGTTGAATAGACCAGTAGAAATAAATCTTCGTGATGATTATCTCTTCTGGAAATATCCTGGATTAGGGAATAGATCTTCGTATAGACCGTTTGCCTACTATCCAAGAACAAAAGAATATCAGGATTAAATCTTCTGAAAATATCCTGGACTAGGGAATAGATCTTCGTATAGACTGTTTGCCTACTATCCGAGGACAAAAGAGTATCAGGATTAACTCTCCTGAAAACATCCTGGACTAGGGAATAGATCTTCGTATAGACCGTTTGCCTACTATCCAAGGACACCTTGAGTAATGATTAAGTATCAGCACTAGATCTTCGTATAGATCGTTTCTGACCTGTTGTGAATTGTTGATAGTATTTTATCTGTATATAACCATCCTGCAAGGAAAAGGTTAGTTTATGCAATATGTATGCATGCATGGCATGGTGCATCTAAGTAAATGTATTATGCACTTATGGATATGCTATGGTATGATGTAAGTGATGTATGTATGAATCATGCGGCCTGAAGCGTCCGAATATCTTTGTATAACAACTGCTGGCTAGGGAAAATAAATCCCGATTCGTTGCTGAAGAGTATGAGGAACTCGTTCCCGTCTTGTTTGATAGTATAGTATTTGTCACTTCCCGTATTCGTTCGTCGTACTTCTATTGAAGGAATAAGTTCCTGAGTATCCCGACTGAGGATAAAAGAGATGGACATAAATTCAAGGGGAGACGTAATTCGAAGTATCTATAAAGATAGATTTGCTCTACTGGGGATTTGTAGTGGGGATGAACCGGCGAAGCTTCGTTGAACTACTACCCTCGTTCGTCCTTAGTAAATACTATTACTGCATTTTATGCATTTCTGGTAGACATCAATCGTATTCAAAAGCATACATACATTCAAACACAACCAATGGACGTTTTCGCTTATGTAAATAGAGTAAAAGTAAATCTGGATTCAAAGATGAAATGTTATTTATATCACAAAGTGACCTATACATAGGCAAGTTTGTACAAGGAGACAAAAATCCTAGTAAGAGGAATTCGTCGTAAATTTTTATAAAACAAAGAAAACAGCTATGTGAAAAATGATCCTATTGAGTTTCAATTCTACTATTGCCATTATCTTCAAATATCTCATCTTCTGTTGTTGAGACAGAAACGATTGGATTGATCTTTATCTGTTTGAACTTGATTTAGGTAGCACCATCAGTTGAAGTTACATGAGTGATCCAAACGAGACATAGTCATACGCTTTAATCCCTAACTTTTGCCTGGATTGCCCTTTCAGGTTTTCAATCCACCGGGATACCCTTTTTTGCCCAAGCCGCCTTTTCAGGTTTTCGACTTGCCGGGTGTACATTTTTTTTTATATATATCCCTAATTTTTGCCCGAACACTTTTGGTTTGCCGGGATGCCCTTATTTTTGCCTAGGCCAGTCAACCTAGCGGGTCTCTTTTTATGCGTAGTATTTTTTAACTATGTCTGCGTTTACAGGTTGTGGAAAGTCTTCACCATCCATAGTAGTAAGCATCATGGCACCTCCTGAGAATACTCTTTTGACCACAAATGGTCCTTCATATGTAGGAGTCCACTTGCCCCTAGGATCACCCTGTGGTAGTATGATACGCTTGATTACCAAGTCACCAGCCTGATATACCTTTGGCTTAACCTTCTTATTGAAAGCTTTGATCATCCGTTTCTGGTACATCTGACCATGACAAACAGCTGCCAACCTCTTCTCATCAATCAAATTTATCTGGTCGAGTCGAGTCTGAATCCATTCATCCTCGTCTAAACCTGCCTCTTTCATGATTCTTAGAGAGGGAATCTGAACTTCCACTGGTAACACGGCTTCCATTCCGTAGACCAAAGAGAAAGGAGTTGCCCCTGTCAAAGTGCGCACTGAAGTGCGATAACCATGAAGAGCAAAGGGAAACATCTCATGCCAGTCTTTGTATGTTACTGTCATCTTTTGTATGATCTTCTTAATATTCTTATTAGCAGCCTCCACGGCGCCATTCATCTTTGGCCGGTACGGAGAAGAGTTATGGTGTTTTATTTTGAACTGCGTGCAGAGTTCAGCAATCATCTTGTTGTTCTTCCGGAGAGAGCAGGTTTCTCAGATGTATATTTGATAAGATCCATCTTAGAAATCAATAAAGTGGTATGATTCAACATATACTGTCTTAGTCGGCGAGCAGCCTAAGCCAAAGCATAGCAAGCTTTCTCGAGCTGGGAGTATCTTGTTTCACAGTCGGTACCTTTTGCTAAGGTAGTATATTGCATGCTCTTTTCGACCAGACTCATCATGTTGCCCCAACACACACCCTATTGAATTTTCTAACACGGTCAAATACATGATTAGAGGTTTTCCTTCAACTGGTGGCATCAGATTTATAGGTTCTTGGAGATACTTCTTGATTTTGTCAAAAGCTTCTTGACATTCATCATTCCATATCATCTCTTGATTTTTCCAGCGAAAACCTCTACATAGTCACGTAACATCCGACTCAATCTTTCTTTGACACTGTTTTCCAAGCCTGCTCCTATTTTGACTTCTTTCTTGTCTACTTCAGTACCCAGATTTACAACCTCAATTGATTCCTCATGCAGCTGTGTAACTTTCTCTTCTTGTTGTAATAACCTAGCAAGCTCTACAGGTACTTCACAATCTTCATCCTTTCCATCTTCAGCTTGATAGATCGGATTCTCGAAATTATAATTGGCAATAGTAGAACTGTTACCAACATGATCCAGAGTGGATGAGGATCTGCATTTTAGTGATGTGGGTGTGTGTAAGAACACATAGCTGATGAAAATAAAATAAAAGAAAAACAAAGAGCCCAATATTTACGAAAACGAAACGTCCATTGATTTTTATTGAATGAAGTATGCAAATGAAATGACATCCCGAAACAAGCATACCATTGTGCCCCGGGTAAGGCACAAGGCTTAAAAGTTTAATTAGAAACTTAAAAATAACAACACAGTAATAGTATTTACTCCTGACTAAAGGAGATAGGAATAACGTCTTCAGTCTTCCAATTGTTGAGCCCATCACCCACAGTAGGAAAAATCCAGTTATCCAGATTGTAGTCTTCATTATAGTCACCCACAGCATTGATTTGATCTTTCATGTTCCCTGGATTGGTGATACGAACAGCACGAGCACGACGAACAGCCTTCTGGGACTCTGCAGTGAAACCCAAACCAAACTTGTCAGACTTGTAAGGAATGTCGGGAAGCTGACCCCAAATAGTACAACCACCTTCTTCAACCACAGCTCTAGCATCTTTGAGGGAAGCCATTGTAGGAGGTACTCTGGTAACCACAAGAACTCTTTTAACCACAGGAGGAGCTTCAGTAGCGGGAACGACCCAAGGAACTACTTCAAATGTCTGGCAAGGAGTCTCAACATATTCACTTTCCACTTCAACATACTTAAATGTATTCACATGACTGACCATATATTCTTCCTCTCCATAAACAGTTACGATCTTTCCCTTCACTGGATATCTCAACTTCTGATGTAGAGTGGAGGTCACAGCACCTGCCCCGTGGATCCAGGGGCGCCCAAGCAAACAAGAGTACGCAGGACGAATATCCATTACATAGAAGGTAGAATCGAAGACTTGAGAGCCTACTTTGATCGGGAGATCTATTTCTCCATGCACCACTCTTCTTGAACCATCAAAGGCTCTCACCACTATATTACTTGATCTTAACACAGCATCTTCAGGACTGAGCTTGTTCAGAACCTCTTTGGGAAGTACATTCAATGAAGAGCCATTGTCTATCAACACATGAGACAAGGTAGTGCCCCTACATTCAATGGAGATATGTAAAGTTCTGTTATGGTTTCTTTTGGCAGGAGTCAAGTCAGCATCAGAAAAACCTAACCCATTATCATAAGTCAGATGTGCAACACAATTTTCAAATTGATCCACAGAAATTTCATTTGGTACATGAGCAGTCCTTAAGAATTTGATCAAGGCTTTAGCATGAGCCTCAGAACACAGCAACAAAGACAACATGGAAATTTTGGAGGGAGTATGCCCCAACTGGTCAACAATATCATAATCACTCTTACGAATGATCTTCAGCACTTCTGCCATCTGTTTAGAGAGATTTTCAGCAGTCGGTGCTTCAGCTTGCACAGGTTCAACCACAGGACCTTTGCCTCGAGCATCAGTACTTGGCTCAGAAGTGGAGGTAGTAGTTGGAAGAACTGTATTTTTTGAGGTAGCTGGAGGAGAGAAAATTCTTCCACTTCTGGTGATCTTACTAGATCCAGCAATATTATCAACATCAAGGTTATCATCAGTAACAGGTGTATCAGTCAAAGGTTCCTGCTTAACACCATGGATATAAACATCAGAGCCGTAATTCCAGGGTATAGCTTTATCCGAAGTATAAGGAATAGGGCCAGGAGTGGTAATAATCATGGGAGGCACTCTAAATTCAGCAACAGTCTTCACCAGGCCTTCAGCAGTAATTTTGATAGGACCCTTGGAAGTGATCTTGACAGGGCCTTTGGAGGTAATCTTCACTGGCACTTTATCAACCATATCCACATCTTCAAACTTCTTACCTCGAGTTAGGTGTTCACACATACTTTCCACAGAAGGAGTTCTCTCAAACAATATAGTGTAATTGTCCATGAGGCGTTGAATACCATCTTTCAACTTCCAGCATCTATCAGGTTTGTAGGCACAATAAAAACAGTCTTCGTTGCAACCTGGAAAGAATCCAGCCTGCACCAGCTTCTTCTTGATAATAGATAAGGGAGTAGTCACATCTGCTACTGAGGAAACATATGAAATTTCATCAACAGCATTAACAGTCTTCTCATGATTGGGCATGGGAGCAGTAATCACATTTGGAGTCCCAGGAGGGTCAAATTCAATCTCCCCAGCTTCAATCATATCTTGAATCTTATTTTTCAGCACCCAGCAATTGTTGGTGTCATGTCCCGGACAATTAGAATGATAGGCACATCGTGCATTAGGATTGTACCGAGGAGAGGAAGTATTAGGATTCTGAGGAGGGTCCTTCAAAGTAATGAGTTCCCCTTTCAACATGTGTTGCAAGGCTTGGGCCAGTGACATGTTGATCTTGGTGAATTATCTTCTAGGCTTCTGTGGATTGCTCTGTGGTAGCTCTGGTGTTGCAGGAGTAGGATTAGAAATGTGAACTGCTCCTACGGATTGGTGACTTCTGTTACGGCCAGGTTGACCATACACAGCATTAGACTCCTTCTTTCCACTAGGGGGCTTCTTTGCAGTGCTTGATGAAGAGGCACCCACCTGTATCTTACCACTTCTTATACCACTTTCCACACGCTCTCCAGTCATTATCAGCTCAGTGAAACCAGATGATGAGCTTCCAATGAGGTGACTATAGAAAGGACTATTCAGCGTACTCATAAACATATCCACTAGCTCCCTGTCAGTCAGAGGAGGTTGAACTCTGCCAGCCAGGTCTCTCCATTTCTGGGCATACTCCTTGAAATTCTCCTTAGCACCCATTGACATGCTTTGTAGCTGCATGCGAGTAGGTGCTAAATCAGCATTGTATTGGTATTGCCTGTAGAAGGCCTCAGCAAGATCATTCCAATCACGGATATTGACACTCTCCAATTGATAGTACCATTCCAATTGAGCTCCAGACAAGCTCTCTTGGAAGAAATGAATCCATAACTTCTTATCAGCAGTATGTGGTTGAATCCTCCGGACATAGGATCTTAAATGCAGCTTGGGACATGAGACACCATCATACACCACAAAAGCAGGAACCTTGAAACCAATAGGTATAACCACTCCAGATATTAAACTCAGATCTTCAAAATCCAGCCCAGAAGATTTTTGTAACTCCATAGCATTCATTCTATCCACCAGCATCTTGTACTTATCTTCATTAGGATCATGATAATAATTTGCTTCAGAATTAGAATCTCCCACAGTATCATGGGGACTACCTCCCTCTTTCTCAGAATTTTCAGACTCATAATCATCAACCTGTTCCTTTGTCTTGATAGGGCCTCTGAATCTTCTTCCCAGATTGATAAGGCCTCCTGATCTTCTAGTCCTCTTCTTCTTAGCCAGCAATGTCTTCAACTCATCTTGCCCCTTGGACAAGTTCAGAATCAACTCTTGGAATTGTGCATTCTGAGCCTGGAGATCTTTGACAGTCTGTTCAAGAGCCATTTCTGCTGAAATAAACAGCGAGAAGATAAGATACCTGTTCATAAGAAACCTGTGATGCAATAATATGGTATGTAGATGCTTATGCGATGTTTTCAAGGACCGTAGGATTTAAATTTGTTTAAACCACCAAAAAGTAAACTTTTATTAGTAATAATCTTGTTTGCCCCTTGGGTTTACAATAAAAATGAAATGAATACAAAAAATGGGGTTTTAAGTCTCCCATGGACGTTTCCTCTTTGTGTTGAGGTATGAGTTGAGATTCCGCTCCTCGTGAAGTTGTTTTGTTAGCTCCAGGATTCTTTCCTGACTTGCCTTGTAATGAGTCTCAAAAGTATCTCTTTGCTCCTTCAACTGGATCCAGGACCTCTGTAACTCTTCCATGTCAGTGGGCATGTCTGGATGAAGAATGATGTAAGAAGTATCTCCTTCAGCAACAGGCTCCATGGTAACTGGCAGGATAGCAGGATATGGCATCATAAGAGTCTGAGCACGAGATCGTACCCATCTGAGATATGGTTCCATAGGAATAGTGTACTTGGGTTCCAGAGTCTTGCTGTCAACCTTGTTCACTTTACCCCATGCTCGTATGAACCTTTGACGGTAACCTTGAAGATCGTTGTCGTAGTCGAACACAATACCCTGAATAAGCATGTCATGAGGACCATCAGTCCGAGCGTAACCAAACTGACGTAGAGCTAAAGAAGGGTTGTAGGTAATGCCCCCTCTTATGCCAAGGAGTGGCACATTAGGGAACTCCCCACAACGGTCAATGATGGTAACATTCTCCATAGATCTAGAGCACCAATGAATATCTGAATGAGAAAGTGACATAATCCTCTTGGACCACCTGAACCCTTGTTCATTCTTCATCACTGATCGAGGAAGGTGAGAAATAAACCACCTAGATAATAGAGGTATGCAACACATCAGAGTTCCTCGTGCCTTCGTAGTACGGGTATGAAGAGAGTGTAAGATGTCTCCAAGTAATGTAGGCACTGGATTGCGAGTCAGAAATATGTTGATGGCGTGTACGTCTATGAACTGGTCTGGATTGGGGAACAGTACTAAGCCATAAATCGATAGGGCTAAGATCTCCTCAAAAGCATCATAACTCATAGCCTTCAGGAATACTTGAGCTTTCTCCATCAATACCTTAGCAAGAATACCCTTAACTCCATTCCTTGTTTCTAGGACAATGTCTGATTTCTTTAAATGTAAGGCTGTAGCAATGACTTCAGGTTTAGGCTCTTTTTCCAAGCCTGTGAAGGGTTTCTGATCAAGAATAGGTATACCCAGAAGCTTGGAGAACTCTTCCATTGTAGGAACCAGCTGATAGTCGGGAAATGTGAAGCAATGATGTTTAGGGTCAAAGAACTGAAACAGGACACTCATCATGTCTTCATTGAACCCTGAAGTGACTAGATCCAGTAGGTGACCATGCCTCTTGATGAACTGGGAGTTTTCAGAAACTTGAGAGACCAATTCCTTAAGCTTAGGAGGTATTCCTACAAAGTTGATCCGGATAGTATTCCTACGAGCAGAAGCCATGACCTGCAACAAAGAACAAAGATAAATCCTTTGGTCCTTGAAATGGTTAGTGAAAATGCTATGCTTATGATGCATGATGATGCTATGATGTTATGCTCAATCACAAACATGTGGGACACACAAACAAGTCACACAATAGCCCTAGGTTTGAAGGCTTGCATGAGGTTTAAAGGTAAGTACCCTCCCCTGAAGTTTAGTTGATTCATCCTGTCCTACAAAAGTAACCAGGTTCTAAGGGATCTCAAAATCATTGATCCTTCACAAGGGTGGTTGTTCAGTAGGCAACTTACTTGCCAACCAAAACCCTCTAAGTTTAGGATCTCAATGAGTGTAGTATCGAGTATCAACCAACTTCAGTCTTCACCAAAGCCGGTTATCTCACTACTTTCTAAAGGCCAAGATGGGATGACTAGGGTTCTAAAAGTCAGTTAGTGTATTGACAACATATGGCAGCCTCATATTATCCTCAACTTGCTTAAGGAACATAAGCACCAACCAAGAAGTCACACTAACTATGGCCACCAGATCAACCATATCGATATACGCCGTACAGTTTCCTTGGTCTATTGCCATTTACCTAAGGTACACTAGATCCGGGTTAGGGTCTTTCACACATAAGAGCACCCAACAGATAAGTATAAAGCAAACAAGGCAAACAATTTTAAAGTGATCTAATTCCTAAGGGTACCCCTCTTTTATTAAATCCCCAGCAGAGTCGCCAGTTCTGTAACACGGTGGGAGAACTGACTTTAGTTAAATGTTGCGGATAGCAAGAGTCGCCACCGACTTTTATTTTATCCAAAAGGAAAGGACATAAAAGAACAGGAAAGACCTTAAAAAGATTTTGAGTTCGGGGGGTAGGTTATACAAAGGGAAGGTATTAGCACCCTTTATATCCATGGTTATCCATGGGCTCTTAGTTACTTAGCTCACTTTGTTTGTTTGCAAGAGTGTAGTGTGTGATTAGAAAAATTTCTATAAGTACTTTGTAATGGCCCTCGTATGGGTGTATACAAAGCCTAGTTTAGAAATTGTGAGGTGTAAAAGTAATTTTGAAAAGTGTGAGCAAGTAACTATGAGATACCTACCCTAGATTAAGTCTTTCGTGTTCTCGTATATTCTTTCAATGGTAAGACTGTCCCTATTATTAAGGAATAGGTAGTCATTACCTTGGATGTGTTTAAGGGACGGGTGTAGGGTCATCGTATGGTCAATGAAGGCAACATAAGGGGTGTCTTTAGCAACTCGTAGGGACTATCATCATATTTACCGAAGGGACGAGATCATTATATCGTAAGCAACCTCGTAGGGACTTGATCTTTTAAGTTTATAGGGACTTGATGATTTTTCTGTTTGAAGGGACTTTGCTTAAGACACCCCTATTTTCGAGGGACTTGACCATTTAAAGAAGGCAACCAAGAGGAATACCCTAGGAAGTACAGATGGCGATCAAAGATCGACTGACGTGTGTGAGTGTTATTTTTCAGATATTTGTCTTGAATTTAATTTTCTAAGTTCAATTATTTACAGTTAGTTTTTTTGCACTCCCTAAATTACTAACCACGCAATAAATATTTACAAAAATAAAAGCAAGAAAAATAAATTCCTAAACTATTACATGGCTATGGGACAGATACATAATAATCGGGCGAGAAAGAATAAATTTACAACCTATACATTTGTTCCTAATATTATAAATAAAACAAAATTAAAATAAGGAAAATAATGAAGCAAAAATAGAATAGATAAAAGCAAATAATAATAAAATAATAAATAAACAATGGTAATAAAGCAATAATAAAATAACAATAATAATAAAGTGATAATAAAAAGGTTAGAATTTTAAAAGAAATTATTTTAAGTTAAACAAGTTAGATTTTTTTAGAAGTTATTAGAAAAATATGAGTTTAAAATAAATTAGTAATAATAAAAGAATTTAAAATATATTAATGTACAAATTATAAAATAAAAGAGTTATATGAAAAATATTAAGTTAGTTATTTACAAAATAAATAAAGATTATAGAAAATATCAAATTATTAGATTAATAGGTTTATTATTATTATTCAATTAGAAAAATGGTCAATTAGATTTTATTTACAAAATATATAAGGATTTATTATTATAAGTAAGTAATAAAAAAAAGTTATTAAAATAGTTAGTATTTATTATTTATTTACAAAAAATATAAAGGTTATAGAAAAATATTAAATAATTAATTTAGTAGGTTTTCACGCCCTACATTACTAAACCACGCAGTTAATATAGGATCAATGGCAGGAATTTAAATGGCAGAAAAATAAATGGCAGAAAAATAAAATGGCAGAAAATAAACGGCAGAAAAATAAAACCCTAATTATTACAACGCTCTGGTGCAGTTACATAATAAAGATGGCGAAAAGTAAAACTGAAAATATTACAAGTTAAAACTTAAAATATTACAAGGGCGAAGCAGTTACAGTGTATGAATAACATAAATATGAGCGAAAATAGGAAATAGTAATAAGGTTTGTTAAGGTTTAAGAAAAGGTTTATGGTTTAGAGGAAATAACACGGTTAAAGTTTTAGGTTTGAAATTTAGAGTTTGTGGCGAAATTGTCAGGGTTTAGCAAAAATCAGGGTAGTTAGTTATGAAAAAAAATGTGCAGATCTAAATATATGTATATATAAAAAAATGAATTAAAAAAAACAACGGCGTTGCTAGCCCAAAATTGCGATCATCGCAACTGGATCGGATAACACAAATGTCACGCCTCATACACGTATATGTGAAAACGGCGTATTGACACGATCCGATCCGAAAACATAATCAAATTATAACATAAATAGAATATATATATATATATATATATATATATATATATATATATATATATATATATATATATATATATATATATATATATATATATATATATATATATATATATATATATATATATATATATATGTATATATATATATATATATTTAACACACTAGTTACATATTATAAATTATATATTATATGATCCATATGCATTTTTATTAACAACAAAATTATTATTATATTATATTATATATTATGAGACATGTAAAACTTATATAAAAACAAACACATCAAATACATAATACAATGAACCAAATTATTATACATGCTATACTTATGTGCATAAAAAAGCAAAACGGCGATATCCTGATATATTTAACCAAACCGCATGTATCTGGAATACATAACACAGTCACACATATGAACATGTATTTGAAACACAGTAACAAATATATCAACAAAATAGATAAAATATATATCATATATAAACTATTACCAAACTGTGTGTACGATAGTATAGATCAGCCACTCTCAGTTTCTCTTTTTTGTTCTGTCTTTTGGCCTCTCTCTATCAGTCATGCTAGTAAGTATATGTAGGAACAAATTAGGTTAATGATAATGGGCCTAAGTTTATTTTGAAACCCAATATTAAATTGAAAACTGAATAAAGTTAAATAATTAAAATAGTTAAAATTAAAATAAAAACTAATTAACCTATTTATTTATTCTAGACCCAATATAAAAATAAATAGACTCAAAAAAAAAAAGCCGGGCACCAAAATGCTCGAAAAAATAAAATGAACACGTCAAAATAATCAGCGCGAAATAAATGACTCGGAAAAATACAGCGTTTGGTCGGATTTTGAAATAAAAATTATGACCGTTTAAACTGCTCAGACTGATCAACATATGACCAAAAATAGTCGTAAAAATATCTTTAGCATGTCAAATTAAACCACGTGAACCGCAGATTAATGTTACCGACATTTGCAAACTTAAACTTGACATTTTTTCGTTGACTAATTTTAGGCACAGTTAAAAAGTTAATTTGACCAGTCTGTTTGTAAATTCCGAGAAATTATTCCGGCTAATATTAAGACAGAAAAAAATGTTATGCTATGAAGATGATGCAAATGAATGTGAAACAAAAAATTGGTTAGAGTTAAAAATAGAGGGCAAATTTTGGGGTGCAACAATACCTATTTAATTTTTTTTTTATTTTTCTGACACAATAATAAAAATAAACGGATTTAAAATGAATAAAAATCAGGTGCGAAATCGCTCGAAAAATTAAATTGAATGCACCAAAATGATCAGTGTGAAATAAACTTATTGGAAAAATACAACGTTTCTTTTAATTTTGAAATAAATTTTGTCCGGTTAAACAGACTTGAGCTGATCAGAAAGTGGCCGATAAATTAGCTAAAAAATAAATCTAACATACCAGATTAAACTATGTGAAACGTAGATTAATAAAATTGATGTCTAGAAGCTTGATTTTAAAATTTTTCGTCCACTGATTTGACGCACATCTGGCGATTAATCCAACCGGTTCGCCTGTAATTCCAAAAATTTATTTCGACTGACATTTTAGGCACTATGCTGTATGGAATGCATGGTATGCTATGTAGACATGCAATAACTTATGATGAATGTATTGAATTGGCGATTCAGGGTCAAAATTGGGGTATGATAGTTGCCCCTCTATAAGTATCTTCAACTAGAGAATATGAAGCATGACACTCTTCATATGATCATAGTGAGAGATAGTTAAATACTAAGAAGACCCGAATTTTGATCCTGAAATGCAAATGATAGGATATGATATGAGATGAATGCCTGAATGAATGACTCTTTTTATTTGATTTGCTAGGGACATGATCGGACATAAGATAAACCCTAGCATGATGCTTTATGATGGATACAGAATGAAACAAAGATCTGTGGGGAATGCTGATGGTCTACAGGGAGACAGACAAATGGTAAAAAACAACTTGCTGGGGAAAACAATCCTGCTGGAGAGTCAGACACACACAGGGGAGTACTCAAAGTGAAATTTGATAAACGATACTTAGAATACAAGAGATTTCGGTAGTAAGTTCACATATGACTTACTAAACCCGAATAAGAAAAAAAAATCTACAACAGGTTCATATATGACCCGACAACACCGAAACAATCACAAAGAAAGATTCTTCAAAACAGGTTCATACATGACCTGGTAATACTGGAATAAAGCTCAACAACAGGTTCATATATGACCTGACAATGCTGGGGAATATCAAGAACCTGGTAATACTGGAATAAAGCTCAACAATAGGTTCATATATAACCTGACAATGCTGGGGAATATCAAGAACCTGGTAATACTGGAATAAAGCTCAACAGCAGGTTCATATCTGACCTGATAACACTGAAATAATCATAGAGGAAGACTCTTTAAAACAGGTTCATACATGACCTGACACTGGAATAAAGCTCAACAACAGGTTCATATATGACCTGAATAAAGCTCAACAACAGGTTCATATATGACCTGACAATGGAATAAAGCTCAACAATAGGTTCATATATGACCTGAATAAAGCTCAACAACAGGTTCATATATGACCTGACAAAGCTCAACAACAGGTTCATATATGACCTGACAATGGAATAAAGCTCAACAACAAGTTCATATATGACCTGAATAAGGCTCAACAACAGGTTCATATATGACCTGACAATGGAATAAAGCTCAACAATAGGTTCATATATGACCTGAATAAAGCTCAACAACAGGTTCATATATGACCTGACAATGGAATAAATCTCAACAACAGGTTCATATATGACCTGAATAAAGCTCAATAACAGGTTCATATATGACCTGACAATGCTCAACAACAGGTTCATATATGACCTGACAATGGAATAAAGCTCAACAACAGGTTCATATATGACCTGAATAAAGCTCAACAACAGGTTCATATATGACCTGACAATGCTCAACAACAGGTTCATATATGACCTGACAATGGAATAAAGCTCAACAACAGGTTCACATATGACCTGAATAAAGCTCAACAACGGGTTCATATATGACCTGACAATGGAACAAAGCTCAACAACAGGTTCACATATAACCTGAATAAAGCTCAACAACAGGTTGATATATGACCTGAACATGGAATAAAGCTCAACAACAGGTTCACATATGACCTGAATAAAGCTCAACAACAGGTTCATATATGACCTGACAATACTGAAACAATCATAGAGAAAGACTCTTCAAAACAGGTTCATATATGACCTGACACTGGAATAAAGCTCAACAACAGGTTCATATATGACCTGAATAAAGCTCAACAACAATTGGACTTTTAACCGTAAGTAATGGATTATAACCAACTTTTAACGGGTTTTGCCAACAACAATTGGACTTGAAAATGACTGCGAAAACCGGATGTTGGTTTAAGGGCACCAAATACAAACTGGAATTAGAGGTCAAAGGGTATAAAATCAACAACAAGACCTGGGTCAATGCAAAATGAGCCCGAAGTACATTTCGGCTATGTATGATTTGAATTTTTTTTATGCATGATATATGAATGATCATGATATGAAAATGCTGACAGTTGAGTGGACTGGGAGCTGTAGAGGATTTTTAAGGAGATCATGATTCCTCAACACCGAGAACCCAACCAAATATTTTATGCTAGATGTTATCAAAGGAGAATTCTATCAAGCTTGACACCACAACTTAGCCAATGGGATCCTTTTGGAGGATTAATGAATCGTGCTAGCATAATTTACGGGCACTTGTCTTAAACTCAAAAGCTGTTGACGTATGGTAGAATTTGTTTAAGCGGTTTGAAAGCATGAAGAAAGAGGTTTTGCCCCTCTGTGGCTCATCTTGCCCCAGTCTGTTGGGTCTTTGGAAATGTTCACCTTGAACGTGAGTTTGGAAACAACTTGCCATGAGACTACCTCGAGATGGCTTGCCCCAAGTGTTTGAAACTTGTAATGGTCTGAACTTGACTAACCAAATGTTGGAATGGTAGACTCTTGGTTGACTTTCCTTGGATAGTTGGACTTATTGAGCTCTGAGGTGGCTTGCCCCGGTCTGAGTCTTGAAGCAAATTACTCTTGGCGAGATGACCCTTAGGGTGATTAGCTCGAATTAACTGATGCTCAAAGTGATTTCCCCTGTTTGGACTTCTTTCACTTTATCAATTTCCTCAACTGCATATTGTTGGAATTTCTTTGATGCTAAGTGTTGACTCGCAAATAAGATTGTGCATTCAAAAAATGGTAATTTTAATTCAATGCTTATGCAAAAATTTGAAATCAAAGTTCATTGATATGAATGGGTGAAATACAGTGAAAGAGTCGTTGATAAGAACACAATGGTGATCAAGTCATTCACAGTATTCAAGTTGGTGCCATCAAATGATTAACAAAAATCGTTTGGAGTCAAGTTAACACAACCTTGTTATAGTATGCTTTCAAAATAAACCCTATCTCAATTAGGTCTTTTAAGGGTTGTAACGTGGCCTGGTTCACGGTTTTTTGAAACAAAAGGATATAAGGCTTAAAATTTATTTTTACCCACCCCTTCTTCTTGATGATCTCCAGTTCCTATGTTCAGTTAATTCAATACACGCATTCGACTTCGAAGGTGCGAAAGTGAAAATGGGGATTCAAGGCGAGATTTTCTTGAAATGGCAGTCACCTTATTTTGTTTTTGTTGAGTATTTAATGACCTCTTTTGATTGATTTTCTTTATCCCTAATTTTTCCTGGACCGCTTCTTTGAAGCTTTCGGTCCATCGGGATGCCCTGACTTTTGCCTAAGTCATTTTGTGGTATTTGACTTAGCGAGCTTTTTTCAATCTTTTTTTTAAAGGTGTTGACTGCCATATTATTGGTGGATAAGGATCAACCAACACTAATTTTAGCTTTTCTCAACTTCTTCGACACTTCAACATGTGCGCGAAGGATAACATGTGGTTGAACCTAATTGGAGGGTGTACATATGGACGATTTTTTGAAAGATCGAATGCATGATCAAACTATCTGAACAAAACTACCCTGCCCCAGGTTAAGATTAAGGGTTTTAGATCCGAAATAAACACCAACTTCTAGGCTCAAAGTGGTTGACTTGGGATTAACTCCCTATCTCTTCAGTGTTTGGGGATTTGAAACAATGCCTTACGTCATCAACAAGGTTTTACTCAAAAACATACCACAACAATTTCAGGTGTTTCGTTTTCATCCTCCTCCTTCCAATCTTGGTTAACACAACGGTTTGATAAACAAAAGTGAATGAGAGGAGTATTTTTGTTTTTAACATAAATGAAAAACGAGTGAATACGAATGGATTAATTCAAAAGATGCATAAACATTTCATTAATCTTACCAATTCAAATAAAACAACAATGCTTAAAAGCAAATAACAATCAACATGCGAGGAAACTACAAAAGAAGTGTTGAAACAACCAAATGATTGCCAACTTTAGGGAATAACTTCTTCAAACTTGATCCATTAACCTATGAGGACACCCCTTGAGACCTTCACACTTATTCGGCCGATGGGTCGAGATCAACAAGCTTTTTGACATTGGCATGATGATCTTCAAATTCTTTTCTTTCAATCTCATCGTTGAACGCAACCCTCTTGGATCCACTACTCACTTCTCCTTTTCTTTCATTGGTATGGGTTGTGACATTGGAAACCCAAGGCGGTATCTCAATGCTCTTACCAGGAAACAATGATAGCTCATTAGCCACATCCCTGACATCTTCCTTGTGGAACAAAACCTTGAGGGGCTTCAAGGGTCCTTCCCCTTTCTCATTACCTGGCCCAGAAATCAAGGTATATGTACCTGAGCCTTCCTCCTTGAGTGTTGGTGACCTTATGTCAATCAATCTTTGCAGCTTGAGCTTAAAACTCTTGCATTCCTCGATGGAGTGCCCCATTGTTCCAGTATGGTATCCGCACTTGATCTTCGGGTGATCTTCTTCAAAGACTAAGCTCTTTTTGTTAATCAGTTCTCGTACCAAGGCTTTTAGCGCTAAGTAAGAATCCAGGTCATGTCCCACTGCCCCTTTATGGAATTCACATGTTGCATTTGGATTGTACCATGGCAGGTATGGTGACGTAGGTGTGAGAGCTCAAGGGGTCACCAAAGCATTCTGGATCAGCTGTGGGTAGAGCTTGCTATATGGCACCGGAATTGGGTCATTGTGATTTTTGTTCCTCTTGTTCTGATTCTGATTTTTGTTCTGAACCTGACTTCGGTGATTTTGAGGAGGAATAGCCAGAGGATGTTAATGATGACGTCTTGAGGGAGGGCCATGTGCCGGTAGATAAGGAGCTTCCACATGAAATTTCCCTTGACTTGAGGTAACACTAGATGGATGTGGAGTAGTAGCTCTCTTTGTTGCAACAGTGTATATTGGGTGACCCCCTTTTCTCAATAAGACTTGCAGGGTTTCCAAGATCCATCTCATTTGGCTCTTCAAAAGATTAAGTTCCTCCTTCAGTGCTTCTTGGCTTTTCCTTAGCTCATCCATCATTTCCTGAGACATGGTTCTTTGTTCTAAACGCGTGTTGAGAATCACTTTGCTGATCATGGACAAAGGATGGATGAGTTTTTTTTTGGTATTTTCGAAAAATGATATGAAATGCATGATGACGAATGCATATGCAACGGTATATGAATGGATGCAATGCATTGTTTTTTGTGTTTTGGTATGCAAATAAAATGCAATGCAGATAGTTAGGGTTTGGGATAACGTGAGTTACTCAAAACAGCTTACTAGGTAGGCTCCTTAATAGATAGTTCTAGGCTTTCTACCCATAAACCCACTCACGGGATAGTTTCTACATTTTTGATAAGATTCCCAGAGTCATGGACCATAATCGTATTAACATCATAAAACAGACTAGCCACTTTATGACAAGAGTGACGAAAGGTCTCTTCTGCGCGGGGTTTTCATATTGGGTGCAAAAAGGAGAGGCCCTTGGAGTCCATCATTACGCAACCACCAAAGTAATAACTGGTTCTAAGAGGGGCTCCTAGAGTCATGGACCCTTCATGAATCAACGTCATGCAACAGGCTAGTTGTCTTATAACAAGATCTACAAACAGGTCTACTCTAGGGGAGTCTTCATGCTAGACACGCAAGGAGTGGCCCTTGGGGACTAACACTACACAACTTCCAATTCTAACTTACGTGTTCTCTCTTCTTTTTCCAAAGCTCGGGTGTAGAGCTTTATTCATGATATCAAAATCCCAACACCCACACATAGATATATATACTTATATAAAAATGCGATAAAACAGAGATAAAGAAAGCATATAACAAAGAAAAAATAAACAAGCAAAGCTAACACACATACGAAAATCTAACTGAACTAGGGTTGACTCACTTAGGAATTGTTGTCCCCAGCAGAGTCGCCATCTGTCGCACCTCGAAAAATGGGGATACGACTTTAAAGCGAAGCGCAATCGCACGCTCGCAATGATGGACTGAACAGAGTCGCCACCGAACTTTATTTATTCCTAAAAAGGAAAGGGGAAATATCGATAAAACCCAATACGAAATGACAATGATTATGGTCGTCGCAACCAATATCAGGGTTTGGGAGTCGGTTACGTAAGGGGAAGGTATTAGCACCCCTCACGTCCGTTGTATTCAACGGGAACCGTTCAGTTAGTTTCGTTTTGAATGTTAGCTTATGTTAGTCTTCTCAAGTTATAATGAGGGAGAGAAAGAATAGAAGAGGGAAGAAATGTTTTTGGATTTTTGACGAAGGACTAAACCTAAGTTTTTTATTAACGGGCCTGACAAGATTTACAAATCCTGCTCCTACGTATCTCAAAAGAGAAATCAAGGCTTACGTAGTTCTGGGTAGAAAAATGTTGTGTTTGTTAGTCGATTTTAGCGAAAGCTATACTGTATTAATCGACGAAAACATTATTTTACCCAAAACAGATGAGGAGTGGACGCATACCACACATCGAACGAATTTATAAATCTACATTCGGAAAAGCGTCGCTTATCTCGACTCAACAATCGTGGCCGAAACATTGTTTTGCATCACCTTAAGACAATATATCTTTCATTTATGAAAAAGGTTTTTGATTAATCGCACGGCGGCGAGAAAGAGTTTGATTGGTTGGATGTATTTTGAGTGATGGCGAGAACTTGGATGAGCGAGATATCCATCTCGAATCCTAGTCTCAGGAGTGCATGGTATACACCATGTTCCATTTCCATATTTATTGGCGAAAAGTGTTTAATAAAGATTAAGTATTTTTAGGTTTGATTGAGAAAGGGTTTGAAGAAACCGCATTGACAATTTTAGACGATGGCGAGAGCTAAGATAAGCAAGGCATCCACCTTGAATCTTAATCTCAGGAGTGCACGGTATACACCATGTTCCATTTCCATCTTTATTGAAAAGTTGTTGAATAAAGATTAAGTATTTTTTGAGTTTGAAAGACGGATATTTGAGAATGAGGCATAAGCCTTAAGATAAAAAATTCAGGGTTCCACCGGAATGCTAGATTCCAATGGTCCTTTTTTAATCGAATTATTAAGAAAATTATTTAATGGACAACGAACACTTGATGAGAATCAAATATTCAGAGGGTTACGCCGGAATGCTTGATCCCAACGGTCCTTTTCTTTCGAGTTTATTTAGAAAAAGGTTTGGATATTGTATTTGATTTTAAGAAAATATCTCTCAATATGTGATCGAGGATGGATTCACATAAATGATTTGAGACAGTTTGACTTGGTTACAAAAATTATTTGGGGTCGAAATTGAAATGGTTTAATGTAAAATGAAAACTTAATAAGGACAAGACATGTGCTTTGGACTCAATTGTTTAAGGGTTACACTGGAATGCTAGATTCCAACGGTCCTTTTCCTTCGAGTTTGTTTAAGAAAAGATTTTTGTAAGTGATGTTAAGAAACTATAAAAGATATAAATAACTAGCCTATTATAAAAAATAAAACAAATAGAAAAAAAGACAATTGAATATTGCACTTGGTTTAAGAGAGGTCAATTGGTATCTGATCAAGGTTTAATTCAAATAAATTGAGACAAGATTTAAATTGAAATTGGAATGGTTTAAAATGAATTGAATTTAGACATGATTTAAATTGAAATTGAAATGGTTTTAAAATGAATTGAATTTAGACATGATTTAAATTGAAATTGAAATGGTTTTAAAATGAATTGAATTTAGACATGATTTAAATTGAAATGATTTTAAAATGAATTGAATTTTAAAATAAATTAAAATTGAAAAAATGCTTTAATTTATGATCAAAATGAAACAATGATCTTAATTACTCATCTTGGCGATTAATAATTAGTTATATGAATTAAATAACCTAATTGACTTTTTTTATAAATTGGAATGGTTTAAAAGGTTGGATTTTTTTTCAGTAAAATCACCATTAGGCATATCTATCAGCATACTCACACTATGACAAATAGCAACACACACATACGAATACACACTTCTCATGCAGTACATCATAAACTTTCACACAACAATCAACATTACCACACATCAATTATGTACACAACACGCTATTTTCAATCTAATTCTCACATTCATTAGCTATCACACACACACACACAACACAAACACTATAGCTACATCAAATTAACAGTCAAAGCTATATTTCTACACAATATCAATCTCACAATATCAAAGCATGTTAATCTAACAGTCCTATTCAATAAATCTAACAATCCCAATTAACATTTGCATCATCTAATTAACCAACATTCACTCACCAATGCTTGGTACAACAACTTAACATAGGATTAACATGATAGAAGTACAAATTAACGGCATCACCACAAATCAACACCAAGTCAGCTTACTAAACCAGAACCTGGAGCAAGGAACTGGTTGCAGAACTGATGCAACCTATGAACCTGCAACAACAACTCCACAGAACCCTGCTCACAAAATGCTATGAAAAAAAACCATTTACAATCACCCAAACATAAATGACAATAACTACTGCTTTTGAGGTGTGACGGAATTTGAACCGAAAATGGATCGGATTGAATATAAGTTCAAAATGTAGAGGTTACCATTGTTTTCATCCGAGCAGTAGGTTTTGTTGTCGACAGTTAGCTGCTTGTTCCTTTCTCGCGTTAGCCTTGAAACTTTGGTTGATGTTACGTGGAATTTACCGAACCTCTATTGCAAAAGTCATGCGAAGAGGTAGTCCGTAGCCAATGACCTTCACATCTGAACATAGCATGGAAAATTCCGCTGAAGAAGTGCACACGAAAATTTCCAAATAGCCCTGCATTCATCAAGAATTTTTTGGTATGCAAGAATTACTTCCAACATCCCGAAGCATGGTGCTTGCCTTGTATGCTTTTGAGAGTTGAGAGGGTCTATCGTGAAATTTCTAGCAATAACTTGTAGATGTTGCCATTGAATCTCTAATAGGGGAGGGCAAGTGTCGAGTTTATGTTCCAACAGGATAATTTGCTGGAAATCCTACCGGCATAGAAGCGCAACAGTTCAGTGGCTCACTAACTGTCTGGCTACTTGCAAAAACACATTTTCTTTATTAGAAAGTTACCACCATGAACGTAAAGGATTTGCACATACCCTTTCCCAAAAGGCGTACAACTACTACCAGCTGATGCATACTAACTGAACCTATTTCGCCATAGTATCATTCAGGTAAATTTTCTCACGCCTCTTCTAACATTAAGTCTCTAGAACGCGTCCATCTATCATTTCGGCTTGATTATGTGAAGACCTAAAGACCGGTGTAAATTTGTTGATTGTGAAAGTTGAACTTTGTTATCCACTTGGAGAAGCGAGTTTGGAGTAATTGGCGATGCCGGTTTTGGAGCTTTGGATATCTGAATCAAGAACGAATTGCTAAACATGCTCCATGAGTGACGAAACCCGAATCCCTGAAGCGCGATACCGACAAACCGAAACGAAACTTTTGAACATGATGCGAGCGCTGATGAAGCTTTGGGGATATCGGCGACGAATGGTTCGCTGGATGGCCTTGGATGGTCGAAACAGGTGATGAGCTCTCCAGTTAATCCACAAACCCGAGCCAAAATCGCCAAAGTGATTCGACCTTGGAGAGAAAGCCATCAAAAGCAAGCTTATAGTTACTATCTTCATGATCCTTTTGTACAACTCTCTCATCCACCCAAAACACATGCCATTTACCCCATTCAATAGAACCCACATACGGAGACTCCGACAATTTCCGAAGATAATTGATCAAAGAGCCACCAGACAAGCAAACAGTGAAAGCCCCTCTTTGTTGAGTAAACTTATTGGAGAGATCAGCGACGTATTTAGCCAGAGAAACAACTAGTGCCTCTTTCTCGAATACCTCAACTTTAACCGCCATTGAAGATTTCACAACCTCGCAGATAAATCTCTTGTTGGATTTGGTGCTGAGCCCTTTGAATCTGAGGGGTTTAAAGGAGAATCGAGTGGAAGATTGATGTGAGGTTGTGTTTGAAAGAGATAAGGATGGGGTTTGCGGAGTTGTTCCGGTGGAGAATCTCGGAGATATTGGAGGGTTTGATTGTTAATGGGGTTGTGCACGGAGGATATTGGGTTGTTGTGTGGGTTTCCGCGGCGGAGTGTGTTTCGTGATTAAAGGTCGATCGGAGGTTGCGAGAGTTAGGAGTTTTAAAGGTTGAAGAAGGAGGCACGGTCGCAAAAGGCAGTGAGGGATGATGAGGGCGGTGTTGGTGAACGGAGGAGGGTTAACGGCGTATGAGGTGGGGTCGTGAGGGATTCCAACAGACCAATTCGCAGTAGGGGTTATGGTGGATTTCTAATGTGAAGGTTAAAGGTATATGGAAGATGTTGTTGTGAGCAGAAGATATACGATGAGAGCTTGGGTTTTTTAGTGAGAGAAAGGGCATTTTTTCGTTTTCCACCGAGGGGTCTCTGAATGTGAGGAGAGAGATCCGATAGCATTGAGTGGGTGAAGTGGCCAGGTATAGGGAGACGCGTGTCGTTAAGGAAGAAGAAGAGATTTTTCTTTTTTTCTTTTTAGAGAAGTCCAGAGAGAAGAGAGAGGGTGACAGTTGGGTTAAGAGAGACGTTCTATCATGTGTGCTTCTTTAGCTTTTGTTTTTTGGTGATGTGTCAAAGGGTCATTGGTTGAGAAGGATAATTGAGGATAGGGATCCATGTGTTTTCCAATTGGGATCACTGATTATCTTGAATTAAAGGTTAAGATTGGACCAAAGAAACACAACTTTGTTAACCAAATTAAAAATGCCTAGAATATCCCTTCTAGAAGCTTTAATCAATTTAAATCAATTAAATTAAATAAATTTCACCTTTTTTTCATATACATATGATAAAATTAAAATGAGAGCAGGATTATACCTATTTAATTTTTTTTTGATTTTTCTGACACAATAATGAAAATAAACGGATTTAAAATGAATAAAAATCAGGTGCGAAGTCGCTCGAAAAATTAAATTGAATGCACCAAAATGATCAGTGTGAAATAAACTTATTGGAAAAATACAACGCTTCTTTTAATTTTGAAATAAATTTTGACCGGTTAAACAGGCTTTAGCTGATCAGAAAGTGGCCGAAAAATTAGCTGAAAAATAAATCGAACATACCAGATTAAACTACGCGAAACGTAGATTAATAAAATTGATGTCTAGAAGCTTGATTTTAAAAATTTTCGTCCACTGATTTGACGCACATCTGGCGATTAGTCCAACCGGTTCGCCTGTAATTCCAAAAAATTATTTCGACTGATATGTTAGGCACTATGCGGTATGGAATGCATGGCATGCTATGTAGACATGCAATAGCTTATGATGAATGTATTGAATTGGCGATTCAGGGCCAAAATTGGGGTATGACATAATGATTGCACCGACTTGAAAAGTCTTAGGGATGTCTATTTTCACCATTTTGATTTTATTCACGAGGACTTGCAACTCATGTACTTGGGGAAGAATGGGCTTGGAGTCTATAAATTTAAAATCAAAATATTTAAAAATTAAAAACTTATTTGTACCTTCCTCTTCGGTGTTGAATTTGAACTCGAGTGTTTTCTAGATTTTCTATTGCAAACGGATTATCTATATAGAGATCGTAGAGATGATCAGACAACATATTCAGAATATGTCGACAACATGTCACTTCTTCCTCCTTACGTTCTTACACCCCTTCTTGACCTCTTCAGGATCATTTTCGGTTGGTTCAAGAATCAGTGTTAAGTCAGGATCTAAGACATAGTGAACCTTCAGGGCATTAAGTAGAAATGTCATCTTATCTTGCCATCTGGTGTAGTTGGTTCAATCAAAACGATCCAACTTGACAAGATCCGAATTCATAACTTTGATGCTTGAAACTGCAACGTCGGAAGTCATTGTGTAAATACTTTTAAGACTATTAGATATTTCGGTAAGATTAAATGGATCCAGGTCTGAATCGTGAATGAAGTCACTTTCTTTTAAAAATATTTCAAGTACTCTCTTTGTTGAGTCTACACAAGACTGGTGAAGAACTCAAATGCAAGGAAATGTGTCTGGAATATTGAAGAAACAACACCTTTTCAGCATATGTGCGCAATGGTTCACCTATAATAATACAATGCACCACTTCATGAAGTATTGTATATTTTGAATTCGAAGATAAAACCGTAAGCAACAACCAAAATCCTAGAGCAATAATTAAAATTAATTTGCAGCATGGCGGTCGAAGGCCGGCCGCCGGAGCGCCGCGAATAACCCTATTGCTCCAATGCATCATGCCCAAGTGCTCAAGTGTCGCCACTAGCGCCTCTACACCCACGCCCCCGAACCTGGTCCCAGAGCCGTCTCCGGTGGTGACACCAGCGATGGATTATTTGGATGTGACAAGTGACCCGATCCCGGAGCCGGAGCCGGAGCCAATGGTGACACCGACGAGGGGTTGTTTGGATGTGACAAGTGACATAATACTTAGGACCACCATATATGTCCACGTGGCACCTTATCCTGTTTGCCTCCTTTGTTGTGTTTAGTATTTCAAGTTCTTTATAAATGCTTTTAAAATTAACTCCACTTTCTACATGAAACTATTTGTAATGCATTATTGTCATTAACGCAATTGCCTATTTTTATCGTATTGAAACATACTCATGATAATTATTGTTCATAATTTTTGACGAGACCAACTTATTTAAACATCGAAATATGTATTGTTCTAAAAATAACTAATAGTTTTTTTATATAAAATTAAGATATATTTGAAAAATAGAACAAAGGCCAAAATTGTGAAAGAAAGAAAACAAATTCAAATATTTATCCAAAAAAAAAAAAAGAAGATCGAATCTAAAAGCAAAGAAGTTAGGAAATCAAAACTCCTAAAAATTTATAATTAATATTAATATAAGCAATGGGTAGAAACAATTTTTTTCCTTGATTTACTATATTTAATCGATCTATATTTAACATAAGGCAAGGTCTACCATATAAATTTGGCGGAACAAGTCTTTTTATAGTCTCGAGACTATAGACACAAATCTTAGACACACTATTGAGAAAAATTAAAATTAAATTTTTCTAATATTTTAAAGAGATTTGTGCTTGGTCTTTGTGATCATGCAAAAAAAATCCCACTTTGGCGTGTGTTGATTGATTTAATTTTCAAAACTATTAAAAGTAAAATTGGTTACGATGAATTAACAACTTTCTTCTAGATATATATATATTGACAATGACATTATTAGAATAAGAAGGTAGCATATTCGTGTCTAATTTCAATTGGTTGAATGTTTTGTTTGACAAAATGGTCAAATGTTTATTGAAGAAAAAAATGGTCAAGTGTTGTAAAAAATTATTGGTCAAATATTTTTATTGGATGGTCAAATATTTTTAAACAGATCTCGCTATGGAATTTCCTAAAAACATTTTGGTTAGAAAATTAATAGATAGTAAAAATTTTGTTGAGAGTAGAAGTCAAACATTTATTAGTATAATAAAATAAATACTTTTTGCAGGGTCTTGAAATAGTTGATATAAAGTAACATCTCTCACCTTATTAGCAGATTTTGTAAGGATGAGTTATGTCAAACTTTAATATGGTATCAGAGTCTATCGATCGAACCTTAAGCCGTTCACCGTTTGAAGCAACATACCAAGCCAATTAGAATGTTGAGCATGAGGGGTGTATTGGAAAGATCCATAGTCTTATATTGGTTGGAGATAAAACCTTGAAAGAGTTTATATAGAGTGACACTCTCACCTTACAAGTCATTTTTGTAAGGATGAGTTATGTCAAACTCTACTACTATATGGTCAACATAAGCATTCTCCTCCCTAAGAGTATGAAATATTTGAACTCGTCATTCCCTAATGGAGTTGGAGTCAAACATTAATCGACTCTAAGATAAGTTTGATAACGGAGTTGGAGTCAGAATAACACATCAAGTCTTTGATGTCAAGTCTCTCGATCATATGCAAACCATGATATAACGCCATCAGCTCAGTGTGAAGGATGTTGGAACAACCAACATATACGCAAAACCGTGAACTCAAGCACCATCAATATTTTGAATCAATCCATCAAAATTCTAGATGTCGGGATTACCGAGACTACTACCATCAGCATTCAAAATCATATTACTACCTTTTTATGCATTCCACGTGACCGTTCTTGTTCGATGAGACAAATCATGCTTGAGAAAACAGTTAGCTAATAGATTAACATAATTCATTGTAATGAGTTTCAAAGTATAGGAAGATGCCACTTCATTAGCAAGATATAATTTGTTCGTAGCGCGCCTTAACCACCTTGGAAGAATAGTGGGTCCAATAAGCCAATATATTTCTAAAAGTGAGTAGAAAATTCACAGTCTCTCAAGCAGTGTGGAGTCGTCTCAGCGTCTTGATTGCATCTAGGATAGAGATCTGCTTGGAGCATACCACAATGACACAATATTGATCTCGTAGGAAGAGATTTATGTAAAACTGTTCAAATGAAGAATTTCACCTTCTCAAGAGTAGGCATATGCCACACTCACTTCCAAGATTTATTGTCTATTGTATTCTAAACAAATTCAAGTCTATTGAGCCAGTTATAACTATCCCTAGCAGTATAGATATTATATAAATTTCCTTTACAAGTTAATCGATCAGGCACCATAGGGTTCAAACAAATTGGAAGCGCTTTCAGGCGGTCACAAACACCTAGAGGAATATTAATATATAATCAGTATAAGTTCCAAATTTCATCCAAGTAAACATCATTCACTCGCATTTCCAAATCGTGGATATCCATATAGAGAACATGTTCCGCTAATTTCCCTACCCCATATCAATTGGTAAAACAGAAAGAGGAGTTCCCATCCCCTAATTTAAATTCAAATTCATCTTTAAGAGCAAAGAAAGCTTTTATAATTGCATTCCAAAAAACTAATCCATATTTCTTTTTCTTATTAAGGAACATTTATTCACTAATGGGGAATTACAATTCCGGTGGAGACCCTAAACCAGCTTATCCAACATAAAAGTATTAACCTCCCTTCCTTTCCGGATCCCAAGACCACTCAAATATTTGGGCTTAATGCTTTTATTTCAGCCAACGAGATGCACACTAGTGTTTGAATTACTTTTCCCAAAAAACAGTTCTAGCCATTGTTGGAACAAGATTGTTCATATCCCTTGGGTTTTGATGATAACAAAGTAGTTAAAGAATAAATGGGTATACTAATATATGTTCAAGTGTGCATGCTCACAAGCATATAATTAATCATGTTGAAAGCATGTGTGGAGAAGCAGTATATCTCTGATTCTGACTGATCAGAATCTGGTAACTCTGATTGTGTTCACCAACCTCTGAAGGTTCAGACTCTGGTCATGTATTCCAGCCTCTAGTAACAGCTCGGACTCTGAAGGCTTAATGAGCCTCTGATCCTTACATTGTACCAAAGATGACCAGTCTTGTCAAACTGCCAGATTTCTGGGTAGAGCCAACAAGGGTTTTATTTTGCAAGGATCAAGGAATTGTGATGTGCCTTCTTCAGTTTGTTCTACATTTTGGTAGATACATAGTACTTCAAAAGGTGTTGTGAACAATCCATTATTCAGTGGACAATACTTATAACCAAATACATTCTCCAACGTCTCTCTTGGTATGCTTCTTCATTAAGTTTGCTATCTTGTTCAAACCCTCCAACGACTACTTCTCTCCTCTATAAAAGGAAGTTGAAGATTTGAAGAAAGATGTACAACAACGTAATATAATATCTTTAGTATAACTCTGAGCTTTAATTTGTAACTATTATTGGATAAGATCTTAAGATTTCTTATTTTTGTGCATCTTAGAAATCTTAAGAGGTTAAGAACCTTTGTGGTTGTTGCACAACTACTATACTTCTGGTTGTGTATCTAAGTATAGTAGTTATCAGATTTACTAAATTGTTTGTTAAAAGTTGAGGAAGTATCTTGCCTGCGTGCTTGAGTAGTGAAGTCTCTCCTGCATGCTTGATCAGTGAAGTCTTTTGTCTATGTACTTGAGCAGTAAAGTCTCTTTCTAGCTTGATTGATCAGAAGTCTCTTGCAAGGTTGCTTGAGCATAAGTCTCTTTCTAGGTTGATTGAGCAAGTGAAGTCTCTTGCAAGTGGGCTTGAGCAAAGTGTAATTTGTTGATTATAGTGAAAAGTTCTTGTTGAGGCAAGGGAATTGGACTACTCTTAGTTGAGGAGAGGAACCAAAATAATCTTTGTTAGTTGCTTGCTTTTGCTTCTGATCATTATTATTTTCGTTGTTGTTATCATTTCTAATATGAGACTCTGAATGTTGTTCTCACTCTGAAGTTACACTATCAGAAGCGAAACGATTTTTGGCATACACAATAGCCCCCCTTCTTGTGTATTTTTCTCACCTTCATCCATCATACTAATAAAATCACAAGTTGGTTGAGGTAGCCAAGCCACTTGCATATAATAATTTGGAATGGAGGTCATGACAGACCTAACCAAAGTCAAGCGACCAACCTTGTTTAATAATTTATATTTTCTAGATGCTAACCTCTGACTGATTTTCTCCTCTAAAAACTCAAAGTCCTTGTGTTAAATATGACCATGCAACATAGAGAAACCCAATTATTTTTCTAGAGCAAGAGTTTGCTTGATACCTGCGTCGAAGACAATTGAATCCATTTTACTCCTCATGGTGGTAGTTGAGAAGAACACCTTTGACTTAACAACATTCACTTTAGGGCCGGAAAACATGGAAAAACGATTTAAGATACCATAAATGATCCATACATGGGAGTTATAAACCTTTGCAAGAAGAAGAATATCATCTGCTAAAAATAAATGCAAGAGAGGGGGTCCATTTTGATATAACTTGTCAGGTTTCCAATGGCCTTCATTGACTTCCCAGATGATTGTCTACGACAAGAATTCCATACAGATAACAAAGGGATTGAGTGAAAGAGGGTGACCTTGTTGTAATCCTCTAGTTGAAATAAAATTTAGTAGTCGTCTCCCATTTCAAAGAATAGACATAGATGACCTAGTTACACAATGCATGATCAAGTTTATAGTTATGGGAGGAAACCCTTTTCGCTTCAAACAAAATTCCAAAAAATTCCAATTAGCATGATCATAGGCCTTTTCAAGATCTATTTTGAACATTATTTCAACTTTTTTATTTTTAGATTTACACATAGAACGAATTGCTTCTTGGAGGATAATGGCATTGTCAGGTATTCCTTTACTAAGCAAAAAAATTACTCTGGAAAGGTCCAACTATCTGATTTAGATAAGGACGCAATTTGTTAACCATAATTTTTGTAATAAGCTTGTATATAGTGTTGTAAAAGCTAATGGGCCTGAATCCCATAAAATTTTGGGGATAATCTACCTTAGAAATTAATGCAATAAGAGTCTCAAAATGAGATAAGTGAAAGCTACCAACCATAAAAGTATATGATATAAGTTGGACAAAGTTATCTCCCATTATATGTCAAAATTGTTTAAAGAAAAATGTTTAGGTGTGTTAATTGCAAATTTTATTATCTTCAATTAATAAATATGATAATCATTCTATATATTTTTGGATTTCCATATTAATAAGTTTACTAGTTCAAATTTTTTATTGTAAATTTGAAAACTAAGATGATGGGAAAGTAGGGGAAGATTTAGACATATTATATATATATATATATATATATATATATATATATATATATATATATGTGTGTGTGTGTGTGTGTGTGTGTGTGTGTGTGTGTGTGTCTTTGCGCGCGCGCGTGTGCGTTTGTGCGTGCGTGTGATGTGGCTTAATTTTGGTGTGGCTAGATAGCAACTGTAACACCCCACATAATACTGCCTATGATCATATTACATGAAGCGTTGATTTTTGTACTGAAACTCATAAAATAAATGACACCTTGAAAATTATATAACAATATGTAAAACACATAAGGAATAATGTATCAGGTTTTTCAAAATGAATAACTAGGTGGTGCAACAGAAAGATAACCATTAGTCATCAAGACTTCCGACTTCGAGTCTTCTCGCAAATCCTCCATCTTCTAAGGAATACCTGAAAATAAGCAACAATATTGGGGTGAGATTACTAAATCTCAGTGAGACCTATTATCTTATGGGTTCACTCGACTCTATAGGGTATGCTGATCTTAAACATATTAACGTATTACACACTCATACTCTGCTAAGATACTAGCGTCGAAGCAAGCACAACTTTACACAACTCGTAAGTATATGGTATAATGTCCTTTATGTCTGATAGACAAAGGGATCTACGAGTTATACATATTATATGATATCATAATTGATATCTTAGACCCGTTGCCCAAATAAGGAGAACTGAGAAACGCCTTCATGAACATTCCTTATCCTGTAGGAGCATACACGGTGGAATCCAAATATGGGGATTCCATATCCTACATGAGAACATAGACTGAGGAATGCCTTCTTAGTCATTCCTTATCATGTAGAAGTAGGCATAGTGGAATCCAATTACGGGAATTTCATATCCTACAGGAGAACGAAGTAAATATCTCGACGGAGAATTCCTTATCCTTATTGGGACTTACTTTAAAGTATGGAGGATATGAGGTTACACCCATTCCTTTCCCATGGAAGAAATAACAGTAGAATTACATTACGATAGACTCTAATCCTGTATGGAACTATCGACAAGAGTAGTACACTCACCATTCACGAATCCATCCACTAATAGGACACCTCACTATGATTAACACGTAATTATTCAACCTATGGTTTATTCTCACCATTAACCATTTCAAAAAATAATTAGACACGTGTTCATTACCGATTATACTAGTGAATTTTGAATAGTATATGCCTATAAGCTCATACTCATTCATTAATTACATTTGTAATAGAGCGCACATCTAATTGTTCAGAATATAACATAATAGAAAAATTAGGGTAAACGGAGTGGAAGTTTAGGATAAAACTCCAACTATGTCATAGTGTCGTTACGCGAAAAATATAGAGTCGCCATCAGATTTTATTTATTCCAAAGGAAATGAAAAATATCGAGAAAACCCCAAAAAGAATGGTCATCGCAACCATGAACGAATTTAGAAGTCGGTTATGCAAGGGGAGGTATTAGCACCCCTCACATCCGCCGCACTCGACGGGAACCATCTAGATTGTCCTTTGCTTGAATGGGTGTCATTATCTCAAAGCTTATTTTCTAAAGGTTTACAAAGTGGAAGTGAGTTTTTTATTAGTATGCTCGCCAAGGATTTTGGCCTTCGTGCCTACGTATGATCACTTGTTGAAGTGAGAAATCAAAGCCCCGTAGTTCATGGTAAAAAATGATTGTTTGTTGGTTGATTTTACCTTGAAAAAGGGTTTTTGGAGTGATGCCCTAAGGAGGAAAATGGTTTGATGATTTGATGTTATTTTTAGGTTTTTTGTGAATATGTGGTTGATTTGAATTGCACTACTACATGGAGTGCGCAATCCTAATCGTATTTTTATTACTTTTTTAGTTTTGATTGAAAAAACGGTTGCTTGATGTTGGATCAAGGGTTTGTTTATTGTTTTGAAATGGTGACCATCCTAACTCCTAAGGTTGGCTAACAAGCAATCAACAAAACAAAGGAAAGCGAGGAAAAAAGTACACCATAGTGAGGAAAGGGATACATGAAAAATACAAAGTGATATATGCGAGAAATAAAGGGTCTCATTGTGAGGTAGCCTAAGAGGAAGCCTTTTGTGTGTATTTTTTCCTAAGCTAACAAATGGATAGTGGAATCAACATGTCTCCCTAGGATAGTGCCATGAGTGAGAGCCATTCTTGCAATAAAAGATTACAAGTCCAAAGAAACTCCAAGTTGTGCATAGGTTAATCACAATAGTCCAAGTCCATACAAGGGCCGTAACAAGTCCTCTAAGTCTCACTCCATGTCAAGCTTAGGTCATACACAAAGTCTATTATGTCCATAATACTCCAAGCTTAGGTCTCAATAAAGATGAATTAAGACTTTTCGGTTTTTTCCATTTTTATCATGTTTTTGTTCATTTTTAATTAGATAACAAGATAGAGAAATAACAAGAATGTATAAAGATGAGGTAAAATGATAATGATGAAGTGCATGAATGCTAATGTGCAAGAATTTAAATTTCACAAGTTTAAATGTTAGGAGCTAGAAGTTAGCATTGCATAATGTAAAGGTTCGAAGTTAAATGTTAAAAAAACAATCACCTAGTCATCATCTATCAACAAATCAAAAGACCTAAACATATGCTTCTCCAAGGGATAACCTATCATCAAGTCAAAGTGCAAAAAAAAATCCATTTATCATTTATCAACATGTTTGAATCGAAGAAGATCGAATCAACCAAAGGATATTCATCTATGGATGATTTGAGATGATGAAGATTAATTAAAAGTTAGTAGTTAGATGTTAATTTGCATTAAAAATAAAATTAAGTTAAAGTGTTAATAAAAATGCAAGATATAAAATCAAGGAAGAAATAATAACATAAGAATAGTAAGAGAGGAAAAGTTCAGCAACATCAACATCTCTACACATCATGTGCAAAGTTCCATGTCAAAAAGCGACCACAACCACCGGAGCTCCGACACCACCGTGCCGGAATCAAGAAATAAGACCACTCTTACACTCCTCTCAACCTCCTTTATCCTAATCTCTCATCTATTCTAACCAAGAGTTAAGCAATTCTAAAATTAAAGCATTAAAGTCAAGAACCCCAAGCACAAAAAAATGAAATTAAATGGAGATGAAGGATAATCAAGCCACCAAACCTTGGGGCTTTGATTCTCTAATACACAAGCTACATTGTGGTATCAAAAATTCAGCAAACAACGAAGGAAAAAAATCGTCAGCCTGCAAGACAGAGGATTGCCTTAGAGCTTGCAGAAATTTGAAGGTGATGAAGATGAAGAAGATAGAGGTATGCTTCTTTGATCTTCTACTTTTGCTTGTTAATGATTTGGATATGAAAATGTTAAATTGAATTGTTGTTCTTGACATTGATTTTCTGAATTTTGAGGAGTGTAAAATGTAGGAGGTTTAGCTCAATTGATAACAGGCTTCAATGTGAAGCTTGCTCCAATGGTGGTAGAGCTTTAGTGTAGGGAGATGAATTGGAGAAGATCACGTGAGAGGAGAAAAATTGAATTTGCAATGAGTGCCAAAAAGTTTGAATGATCAAGAGTTTCCAACCCCCAAGAATTTCCAACCCTTTGAATGGTGAATGAATCTTAGGTTTTACAGAGTGATCAAAGGTATATTAGGAATGAAATTAAAATTTGTTTATTGGATTTTGGATGGGGTGAAAGTTGAATTGAATTATTTGTGAATTAATTCAAAATAAAATGCTGCTGAAAATGAATTGGGACTGGTTTATATTGCTATTGGTAAACTGATATGCTACTGCTTTTGGACTGCAGGTGCAGGTATAATTGGTTACCACCACGAGAATTAACATTCTAGACTGCTGAACAAGGCCATGCAAAGCAGGGGTAACCGGTTACCGTAACCGGTTACTACCCCGATAACATGTGTTCTAAGGTTGCTGAGAAGGCAATTTGAAGCAGGTGTAACCGGTCATATGCGCGATGATTGTTGATTCCTGGGCTCTGTTGGTGCAGGTTATGCATGGCGTAACCGGTTACCATAACAGGTTACATGCGCGAAAAAAGGTGTTTCAAGGAGAATGGAATGTCTACAAGCGCATGTTCAACACTTTCCTTTAATTTTATGTTATGTATGGTGTAATAGAATTAGGAAATGGATTTATGCAAAATGGTGGTAATGAAAAATGCTTCAAGGTCAAAGCTTAATCAGTTGACTTTGGTCAACTGGTTGACCAAAAAGTCAACAGTTGATCAAAAGTCAACTTAGGTAAAAAGAGCAATTTTAGTGTAGAATGCAATGCTTTGAACTGAAAATGCAATAGAAGGATGGATAATGAGCCCCACATTGACCAAACAACCCCGACGAATCCAAAATCAAACATGTAAGTTCCTAGACCCACAATGCAAAAGGCATAGGTGATTAGGATTATGTGCTTGGTTGAGCACACTTCAAAATAATGTCAAGAAATCCCAGTTTTTTGCAAGCACAAGCATCATACCTTGAACTCATGAAGCCTGCCTTTTTGCTTTGAACCATGCTAGTGCAAATCTAGATGATTAAGGATGAATGTATGCACATGAATTAGGGTCATGGACCAGAGGAAAGGTTTATGGAAGGAAAGGTAAATTTTAGGGTATGAAAGTTGCCTCTATTTAATCTTATCGGACTTAAAAGTATGAATAGCAACGACTTTCAGACATTCGAGGTAGGAGAGGATTAAATACTAGAATATCCCTAAATTTTCCCACTGGGGAATAAATAAAGGTGAAGTATTAGTGGAAAATTGTTTATTGGAGATATGGAATGGCGAATAGGCTTTTATACAAGGTCGTCTTGTTGGGAATAATCTGAAATGTCTATGGGGAATGTAGGGAAGCTACGATGGAAATGTTATGATATGCATGATGTATGCAATATGTTATGCGTGCAGTATGATTGATCCTCTTCTTTTTTTCCATCTTTCCCTTACTTTTTTTTCTTTCTCTTTCTTTTGTTTTTCTTTTTTCTTCCTCCACTAACAAGTTTTGGCATGTACTGGTGATTGAAATATTCCCGCAGGATTCCACAAAGGTAAAAACAATTTATTTGCAAAAGACAAGTAATAGAGGACATATAACTAAAACTGAAATTTTATGCAAAAGATAGAGAGACGTCCTACAAAAGGCAAGCAACTTGATTGTGAAATGGTTAAACTTATTGCTACAAAAGGTAGGGGAACTTGCAAAATGAAAGTGAAGGGTACAATATTTTCTCATGCACGAATCATATGAGAAAACCTCAAAAAAAGGTTAAGAAATCCCACGAAGGTAAATGTGACTTCTCATGCGAAAGATAATGGTAAATCCTTAACAAAAGGTCAAGAAGAAAGACTAGGGGTGAAGGATGAATTCACTGGGGATACGGTTTTTCTTGTACAAAAGGTAGCAACGACTCCTTAGTAAGAGAACATGGGGATTTCCTAATAAAAGGTTAGAAAGATGGGTAAATTTCTCACACAAAAGTTAGTAAGAACTTCTTAACAAGAGGTTAAGAAGAAAGATGGAAATTAAATTCTCATACAAAAGGTAATGATAACTCCTTAACAAAAGGTCAAGCAAAAAGATGGGGATGAGATTCTCACACAAAAGGTAATGAGAACTTTTCGACACAAGGTCTGCTGGGGATTCTCACATAAAAGGTAGTGAGAATATCTTAACAAAAGGTTAAAACGAAAGCTGGGAGGAATTTCTCATACAAAAGGTAATATGAAATTCCTTACTGAAAGGCTAAGAAAAAAGCAGGAAATAAATGGTTATCTCATACAAGGTTTCCCATGCAAAAGGCAGCGGGACTTGCAAAAGGTAAGCAGTTTTGGGAATAGAAATCCTCAAGCAAAAGTCTGAGGGGACTTACGCAAGGTAAGCAGATGTCATACCCCGAAATTTGCCATACCCTTCACATAATCATATCGGTCACTAACCCCTAACATTTGCATATCATCTTCGTCCATTCATTCCATTTGAATAAGCATGGCTCAACAAGAGGCGACACGTGACTTGAATTCATGTGTTTCTTGGTGCATGAGTGGTTCGATTTTTCATTCATTTGATTATGGTTCAATTCGGTTTACAAGTCGTATCGGTTGGATTTATCAGTTCAATGCATGTTATCATTACAGTCAACATTGTGTCAATTTATTTTTTCAAGTCGATTTTAGCTTCAATTTGATTTTTGGTTCAAATTCAATTTTGAAGTTTAAATTGATTTTTTTGAGGTTAGATTTTGACTTGTGGAATTTAAATTCAATTTTAGAAATCATTTTATCATTTTATTTCGAATTAATTTTAGAAGTTTCAACTTTATTTTAGAAATTCATTTTTTTTTGTCATATCAAATTGGGTTATGCTTGTTCATTTCCATTATGGCCCATTCACCATCTTTTTTTGGTTAAGCCCATTCACCATATTTTTTTGGTTAAGCCTATTCATCTTTTTTTGTGTTATAAAAATCCATTTTTTGTTAGGCCCAATTGTAAGCCCGTGATCCATTTTGGTTACCCAATAATTATCCATTCTAATAACCAATTAACCAATCCATATTTTAAAATCCAAATAACCATTTAGATTCATGAACCCAAATCCATTTAAACCAATATCCATTAGTTAACCACATTAACCCCTATCCAAATTATAAATCCAGTTATCCATAAACCATGTATGTTATCTAACTAATAATGTACATATCCTACAGATAAAACAAAAGAAGGTGTTGGAAAGTGAAGGAAAATGCAATACAAAAACTGCTATGTAAGTGCCATCATAGCAGTAAAACGCAAGTGCAGAAAGTGGAAAACGGCACACAAGCCATGAAGCACAAATGTTGCATCCAAAGCAAAATGCAGTAAAGCTAAAAACGGAAACACGAGCCACATTACAATACGGAAAACAACTACAAAATGCAGTGTTTGTAGCACAAACGACAACGTGAGCCAAATGCAGCGATGCAAGTCGCAAACGCCAAGTGCAACAACAAACAAAGGCAATGTAAAAATGCATAACGGCAACCGAAGCAACAAGTTGCAAGCTACGGCGTGAACAATATTTCACCGAGCCAACGCCGAAGTTGAAGGGTAAGCTACAAGCTGCAACACCAAAATGAGATGGAAGAATGGTTTGCACATAAAACGACGTAAGGCATCATAAGCCAAAACGCGACCAAACGCAGCTCAAAGCAAAACTCCAGGTGCAACAAAATGCAACAGCGAAAATAGAAAATTGTAAATGGCAAGTGAAGTAAATTGAAACGCGTAACTCACATGAACACCGCAGCATCCTGTAACACTCCAAAATTTACCCTTCATTTTTCTTGGAAAGCATGGGATTATGTTTCACACTTCATTAGCATCATACTAGGTCATACTCATTGCATATTTTATTAGTGACATAGAAATCAGGTTTTGATTGATCACTCCTTAACAGAAGGAGCCCACACAAAGCAAGATTGAGAATTGGACTTCATTTCTCTAAGTATACAAGCCTCGAGGTTCTCAGGGGGATCCAGGTATCTTATTATGGTCCCCAGTTCATCAGTGAAAGATTCAGAGCTATCAGAGTGCTCATCTGGATTTAATTAGGAAATTAGGGTTTCATGGCTACCTGCAACAGGCAATGTTTGGTTGGAAGTAGAGGGGCTCATTCATGTCATGATTAGAGAGGCATCTTGGCCTAGGAAGATTCACAAATATCTCAGAAAGATCCATTGGCAATCAGTGCAATCAGTTCCCGATCATTTTGCCCTAAAACAAGGGTTTGGTATAAAATCAGTTTATTTCTGATTCTTTGGGTGGAACTCTTTTCCATGGCCCTCCATGTGTCCACAAGGGTCTACATACAAAAAATCAGCTCTTTATTTGAGCTAGAAGTGCTTCAATTGATCAATGGAATCGGGAATCAGACAGTTTGGGAAAAGTCAACTGTGGGGCCAGAAAAGTCAACTCCTGACATTTTGAGAGTGGAATCTCAAAATCCATGCCTAGGGGATCTTACATGTGAAATTTGATCAAGGTTGGATCATGGATTCATCATTTAATCAGGATTTGAAAAAGTTGCTTAATTTGGAAATGGTTGACTTTCCATTTAGGGCAAGTTTTCATGATTGTTACACTCACTTTAAGCCCATTTTCCATCAAGATAAAAACTCCATTTGAAACTTTCTCCAACATGAAAGTTGTTCCTCTTGTTCCAAGCTTTCTAGAGATATAAAGTTTGCTCCATTTGGATTAAGATTGGGAAAGTTATGCTTAGTCAAAGTGAGACATTTTCTTAGGACACTTAGAAAATTTTCTAAGTTCCAAAATCTTCAAAGTTTATCAAGACTTCTTGGCTAGTTTTCCTGCATTTCAAGGCATCTTTTGAAAATACCTTCTTCATAACAATTGTACCTTGCCATGTCCTCTTTCACATCCTTTTGGAGTCATCTCATTTGGATCCATGGTTTGAGAGATACATTCACCTAAAGTGGGCATCATGACTTAATTTTCTAGGCAGCATTTAGGCCAAACTGGCCCAACCATTTTGGCATGATGAAACCTGAACTTTAAGCCCATTTTTCACCCTCTTCCATTAATTATTTCCATTTGTGCCCAACATGAAAGATGTTAAGCTCCATGAACTCTTTCTACTGTTTGCATTGTCTTACCATTTGGTCATGTGCTCATCAAGATACAAAGTCACAAAGTCCTCATCTTGGACTGTTTTTGTGTTGCACAAGTCAAACCAAGTTATGCTGTAGCCAGACCAAAACCGACCAGCCCACATTCTTTACCTCATTTGGCCATGTACTCTTGTTTCCACTAACTTAAGTTTTTTCCAAAATTAGAAGCTTGCTTTCACCACCTCACTTTTTGCATCATTTTGCACATAACCAAAACAAACATTTGCAAGCCCATTTAGAACATTTAAACCCATCATATTTAAGGCACTAAACCCTAATCTGAAGGGAAGGTGGCTATAATTTTCGAGCAAGCAAGCAAGGCAAGTTTCAAGATCTGTTTTTCATTCCTCTTCCATTTCACAAGCTCTCAAAGTTGCAGCATCAAGGCACCATTTCTTCTTCCTCTTTTCTCCACAACCAAGAGGAAGTGGACCTTACATCCACTAGGTAATTCTATCACTCTCTTCCATGGCCATGTATCAATATTTTATGCTCATTCCATGCTTGTTCATCATGTTTTCCATGCTTACTCCATGCTATTTATATGCTTGCTTCATGCTCATTCTCATGATAACCATATGCCATGCCTGTTTTTTGAAGCCCTCAACACGAGGCAATGATTCATGTTATGAATTTGTGATGTTGTTTTCTGTTCATGTCGTGCTCATGGTGTCATCTTACTGTCCATTTTTCTTTATGTTCAAGCCATTATTTTTACTGAAATAAGGTACCATGATGAACCTCACATTGCATACTTGAACTTTGGTGTTTATGTCATGTCATTTGGTGCACTACGTTGGTTGCATTTTTCAAGTGAAGTTGGAGAAAATCCACTGTGTTTGTCACGTTTCACGTCTGCATGGTGATTAGGGTTTCGCTTGTGAGGAAGATGATACGTGTCGCTTCCAAGGCCATTAGATCATGCGTTTGCCTTTTAATCATAACCGTCCAACCATTTTTGTCATGCAGTGACTTAAAACAAACGTGACCAGTTGATATGCATGTTACATGGTTATTAAAAAATAAAATGTTCATTTAATCTTTGTCACGCCTGGTCTAAGCGCTTGGATCATAGGCCTCAGCTGCTGCTTCCAACACCCCCCACACTCAAGGCCCACCAACAATCCATTGTCATTTTCTTTTTTTTAATTCTTATTTTTCTGTATTGTTTTAATTAATAAAAATATTTTATTTATTCATAAAAATATCAAAAAATATTTTCCATGTTTCTTAATGTCTTATTTAATTTTATTTAATTTTTATTTTCGTATTTATTTAATATTAGTATTTTATTTTAATTATTTATTCTAAATGGTTCATATTAGCATACTTTCTTTTGTGATTTTTATTTTCATGACTTAAAATTATTTTTAGGTTCTGATTTTTGGGATGAAGGTTGACACACTGTCCCATGGTAAACCTTACCTTTTCTTGGATTTTTATTTCACATTTTCCATTTATGCTTGATTTATTTCTAACCTAGTTTTGTTGGTTGACTTTCGGTTTGACTTCTGTTTTATTTCAATTAATTCATGCACTAATTTTCAATATTTTTAAAATATTTTTGGGGGATGATGATGTCCTGACCCTACCTTATTTAGTTTAATTTTTCATAATTTTCTTGATTAATTTGCTATTTATTTCATATTTTTTAAGTTGACTTGACTTTTCAGTTGACTTTTCTATGATTGATGTTTGACTTAGGGATTGCTTATGGCAATTGAAGAGATCTTTTGATCCTTCCTTGTTCATCTCATATGCCATGTATTAGAGGCCTTTCATCTTGATTTTATTTGATCCTTGCATCATTTCCTGATTAAATTATTCAGTGATCCTTTGTGTGCATAGTTTCATCTGTCTGATTCATCTGTCATCTGTTATACTTGTTTCTTTCATCTATGCATGCCATTGCTTGATTGTTTAACATGTTCATACTTCTCATACATTGTTTAATGCTTCATTATTTCATTCTTTGATCATTTGATTTGATCATATACATGTTTATTTATCTGATTTGATTGATAATTGTTGCCTACTTGTATGATGTATGAGGCATATTATTCTTATTGTTTGATTGCCATGAACAATCCCCATTCATAACAAATGTACCCCTCTCCCATGAAGTGTATAATATTTATTCTTTCATTCTTTATTCATCTGTTAATACAAGAATTAAAACGAACATCCGATAACCATTTCAAAACAAGATCAAAAGCTCGATCCAACGTCGAGTAATAATTTTCAAAACTTAACAGAACCAACACGTATTCATCCATCCTTTTGTAAGTCGATTGCTTCATGCATCACCATCTACCTGTAAGTCGATTGCTTCATGCATCGCCACCTACTTGTAAGTCGATTGCCTCAGGCATCGCCATCTACCCTTACCCATGGCTCCTCTCCTTACTCCATCCGTCGACTCTTGTTCCGTTTAGGTAGCACCCATTAGGTAGAACCCTTTGTATGATAACATAGGTAGAATTCCCTTATTCTTTGCATGCTAACATTAGGTAGATGTTCCCATTTGTAAATCCTAACACATAGGTCCACATTGCATGACAACTCTAGGGCAGAGCTTCCCCATTCTTTTAGACCTTCCGTGCGTCTCCGATCTTGTGGCATGTCAGTCCATTCTATTGCAAAGAGGTAACTGCCTAAGACTAGATTCAGCGAGCTGCGACACCTACTGCTAGGACGTTGAACACATTGCCCACTTTCCTTTGACACAACTGGTGTCCTCTTTTGTAAGACCATGTTCAGATGGCAATCTTTAGCCCCTAGTTAGTCGAACTACGACAACTATGATTCTCATGTTCAGATGAGATACGTAGGCACGAGATGCGATGTCTTGCCGAGTTTTTGACTGACGACTAACAACTAATCCTTGCTTGCTTTCGCCCTTGTTGCGATTCCTTTCTCTCGCCCTCGTTGCGATCGAGACATTCCCTTTCTCTTGCCCTAGTTGCAATCGAGACCCTTGTTCCTGTAGTTAGCTGAACTACGTTTTCCTCTAATTCTCATTCCAGATGAGATACGTAGGCATAAGACACGATGTCTTATCGAGCACACTTCTCTTTCACCCATAGGTAGCCGAGCTACGAAGACTCTGATTCTTATGTTCAGATGAGATACGTAGGCAGTGGATGTGACATCCTTGCAAGTCATTTTCTTTGGACCTTTTTTTAGCAGATAGTACATTAGATAAACCTACACCCTTTAGACGAGAACAACAAGAGTGGATCCCATAGAGTACTACGGATGCGTAGGGGTGCTAATACCTTCCCTTCGCATAATCGACTCCCGAACCCAAGATTTGGTTGCAAGACCTTGTCTTTTCCTTCTCTTTAGGTTTTCTTCGATCGTTTCCTTTCCCTCCTTTGGGATAAATAACGAACGGTGGTGACTCTTCTGTTTCTTTTTTCGTCGGTTGTTTTTTTTCCGCCCAGTTGCGACAGTTGGCGACTCTGCTGGGGAGTGTATTTCCTATGCTAGTCCCTCCTAGCTTTTGTAGGTTTCTTGTTTGTTGGGTGTTTATTCTTTTGTACAGTTATTTACTTTAAGCATTTATCTGCTTTATCTTATTGCATTATGTACATATGATTGTTGTATCTGCTGTTGGGTTGGTTGTTTTTTGGGATGGGTTGTTCTATGAGAGATAAGCCCACTACCCAGGCTTGAGCGTACACACAGGTTTTAGAATGGATAGTCATGAGGCTTGCATAGCATGTTGCTATGTTAAGTCGTTCATGAAGACCCACACCCATACAAGGTTTCTTTTGGATATATTTTGTCCTATGGGTGTTCCATAACGACAGATGTTCCTTTAGAAATCATCGACTCTGGTGACCATTTCCCGAGAACTCAGTCGAGGCCTCTCCTCCGAGACGTGTTTATGTTAGCTCTGGTGGGCGCATTCTCGTTGCTCAATCCGAGGACCCTGAGGCTGGGAACTTGCTTTAGGATGTCCTGTTGAGGGGAGTTAGTGGAGGTCTTTTGTCTCGTAATAATGCCAAACCTTCAGTGGTAAACGTATTATTCTCGACTGAAGGGCTGAAGCTGACAAACTTCTGTTCTTAGAACCTACTAGTGAGGGGCGGGCTAAATTCATGAAACCTTAACCTTCAACCAACCCGGTTTTCTGGAGCAGCACTTTGACCTCTTATGTGTTCCTCAGTGGGTTTCTCTTCAGACAGTGTGACCCGACAGTTGTTCAAGCAGATACAACATTCCTGATTCCCATGTCACTGCATTGCATCACATCATTTTTCATTCACATCATTTAACACATGTTTATTTATTACTAGGGGTTTATATCTTCTTCTTGATTCCGGTCGGGGTTCTCTGGTTCTCCTAAGATGGATATTGGCAGAAAGAGACATGTCGCCTACAAGTTTTCTGTGGTTTGTTTGGATCCCATTCAACAACTGATGAAGTTAATGGATCATGATTCTCTAGAAGGTTTCCGGAAGGATTACGGGTTGATTCTAAGCTTCGTTACGGTTCTCTCCAAAGATCAACATGATGCTCTCTTTACATTGTTGCAGTTCTATGACCCTCCATTGAGGTGTTTCACATTCTCGGATTACATCTTGGTCCCTACTTTGGAGGAGGTTGCCAGTTTTCTCAGAGATCCTATCAAGCTGCAGTTGCTATTCTACAGTTCTGAGTTTCTGCCCGATCTCAGCATGGTTGATTCAACCACGTATTTGGGGAAATCAGTCTTGAAGTCTAATATGTGTCAGAAGAGAGGAGTCAGTGGTTTTCATCTGAGTTTCCTAGTAGGAGAAGCCAAGAAGAAGCTTGAGGATGGTGAGCAGAGAGGTTTCAATGTTGTGTTGGCTCTTTGTGTATACGGGACTGTCCTGTTCCCTAATGTTGCAAAATTTGTGGACGTAGACGCAATACGCCTCTTCGTGTTAGGAAATCTAGTGCCGACCTTTCTAGAGATTTATTTCATTCAGTGCATCATGTAGCACCTCAAATTTGCACCCTACCATTGTGAATATTCATTGCATATTAGGTCATAGCATTAACAATGTCCACTGCATAACATTGCATTGTCCATGTGCCCGAGTGCAAGCTCAGTTGATGAATCAGGACCAACTGATCAGGAGCATCAATCAATCAAGCAAGCAAGTGCCATTTGCATTGAGACAAAGCCCCAGGGTTGATTTTTCAAGCTCATATGGTCCAAGGATCATTTTGAAGTGGTTTGGCCAAAGATTGGATGCTCAGAAGTCACCAGTCCTTGTTCAGTCAGCCAGAAACCCTAGAAAGTCAACTGTGGTCAACTGTGCCCGATTTTATGGATTGGAAGGTGGGAAATGGCTTGAAAGGCCTCATTCATGTCCATATAAGTCTCATTTGGCATATCAAAGACCAAGGTTGAAGGAATTGAAGTCAGGACAAAAACTGCCAAAAATAGCAGGTGACCTGTAACTGAAGTTTCCAAAAATGGAAAGTTTTTGACCTCAAAAACAGAAGTCCAAGGAAGCTTCAAATGAAAAATTGTTCAACATGACAGTTGTAGATCTTGCTCTCACCTTTCCAAAAAGTCCAAGAACTTGAAAATCCAATGTACGGTTTGCAAGATATGGCTCAGTGAATTTCAGAAAAGACCCGTAATCAGGAGGCCATAACTACCACATACTTTGTCCAAATTGCATGTTCTTTATATGCACAAACTCCATTTGACATGTACTTCAAGGGTGCATCATTGGATTTCTCCAAAAATGGCCAAGGCAAAAAGTCACTTTTCAACTGGACAGCTGAATTGGACCAGGGGCAAAATCGTCCAAACGTCAAAATATTTGGAATTTTTGAATGGGACCTTTTGTAACACCTCAGGAATGACATTTAGAATGTGTTTGAATCCTCATTTCATGGCTAGGCCTCATAATTTGAGTTTCGGCTCGAAAAATGAAAGTGCACAAATTGGACTTTTTCCATCAAATGGTGAAATTGCACAATAGGCATCCAATTGAGGTGGGAATTGTTTCTACACATTACAAGTGGTATTTTGGACATGTTGAAACCATATTTGAGCTGCAATTTGGACTGTTATAAGGAAAGGGCATTTTTGGCCAAATTGAGGAAAATTGCATATTAGCTTAACAATGCCAATTTGGATTAAGGGATTGTTAATCATGATTAAAGGCATGGTATAAAAGCTTAATGATCTCCTAAACATAACAGAAATTCATTTTCACAAAAAACTTGGATCAAAATCATTGAATTCTCCAAGAACTCACAAGAACTCACAAGAACCAAAAATCTCCAAAACTCCCTCATTCTTTGATCAAATTGGATTCTTCTTTTTGCATCGATCTTGCATCATCAAGAACTCCACCTGTTTGTAGCTGGTAGCAGCCATAGCCGTGCCAAACTCCACTGTTGAAAAGAGATCCATCCATGGTGATTGAAGATTGCTCATGATAGAGAGAGATTCGAGCCAAACAGCGAGCTGCATCCACTTCATCATTCATCATTCTTCCGCTGTTTCACAAGATCGCGCACCAACTCTCCATAATTCGCTGCTGCCATAGCAGGTTGGTGTAAAATTCGACCTCAAGATTTCGTTCAATAATTGTGTGCGTGTGGTAGAGCATATCATGTAGATCACGAGGATGTTTTTAGAATTGCGAATGGTGAACCGTAGTGTAAGAAATCGTAACTCGAAGTTTAGATCTAGAACCCTAAGGTCATTGATTCGCACGATTTAGGAAGTTTTAGGTTGATTGGAGTGGAGATTCATGATCTACGCGTTCGTACGATTCCAACGGATGTAAGTTCGCTTGTTTTGGTTAAGATTCGGGAGAGGCGTGTTCTTGAGCTTTGTTCAATTTTCTGGAAATTTCTCATGATGAAGATGATGAATTCATGTGTTCGATCCATAATCCAATTTGAAAATTCAAATTGGGCGTTTACCGCCCCCGCCCCAATAATTACGAGAATGCCATTCTAATTTAATTAATTAATTTCAATATTAATTCTAAAAATCATAAAAAATATCATAACACCTTAGAAAAATCATAGAAAATTATAGAAAAATCACAAAAATGCAAAAATAATTTTGTTGACTTTGCCTTTGACTGTAGATGATTTTTGACCTATTGGTCAAAGTTATGCTTGGAATATTTTGCATTTGACCTAGGGTTTATTCCACATGTACATAATTTGATACCTTTGAATGATTTGATCATGAAATCCTCATTTTGTATGATAAATAGCTGAAAATTTTTGTGTTGAATCTTGACTGGCTGAGGTTTTTTTCCATGTAAATATCTTGAATTTATGATACTTGATCATTGAGTTACAATTTTTCAAACTTAGGTGTGACAATTGGTGTCACACCTCTTGATGCCAATTTGATGGATTTTTTAGCATGACTTATCCTTGTTAGAATTGTGTGAAATTTGGTATGGTTGATCATTAACATGTTAGGATCCCCTGGTAATTTTTGTGGAATTTTTCCTTGTGTTTTCTAATTGATCATGATTTTTCTTTTCTGATGTTCATTTGTGCATGCTCATATGACCTAGGTTGGTAGAATCATTGTAAAATGCTCATAGTGTATTGGAAATTCATGAAATTTGATATGCTTGTAGTAGACACATGATAGGACACCCCTGTTTTGGTCTCATTCATTTCTTTTTTGTCTACATTGAGATATAAATTTTTGAAGTGAGTACATGCATTGATGCCATGATTTGAAGCACATAATTGCATCTGTTTTTGTTGATTTTCAGTGACATAGCTCCTTTCATCCAATTGAGCTAAGATTTTGCATGCTTGACCTTGAACATGTCCTGTTTATGTACAAATTATTTGAGGATTTTTAGAATTGGTTTGGTATGGATGTGAGTGAAATAATTCTGTTTGCATGTTTGATGTTTCTTTTGACTTCATCTACATTATTTTGTGCATAGAATGAGCATGATGAATGATATGACCATGAAATTTGATAGGGTAGTTCCTAACACATTAATGTAGCATTTAGCTTTGGTCCTACTAATTTCCCATGTACCATTGCTGTTTACCATCTAATTGAAGTTGGTGCATATTTTTGGGCTTCATTTGATGTTGTTTTTGCATGCTTTGTCATGTTGAATTAATTCCCATAGTTCCACTAGTCCAAATGGCTTAAAATTTGACATGTAGCTTGTTGAATGTCCCCTGTTTATGATATAATTTTTGTGGAATTTACTGTGTTGTTTTGGCATTTATTTGTATGTGATCTTGCTGGCCATTTATATGTGACTTAACATTGCCTCTTTTGCTTTGTATGTTGCATAAATTGAAATGTGTGCATAGTTTGGATATGGGACCAATTGGTATCCCTTTGTTATTGAAATAGCTTGACTTTGATCATGAATTGGTTGCTGTTTTAGGATTTTTCCATCTTTTTGACCCTAGGCTAGTCCTAGTGGTCATGTTACTTACATTTGAAGTTGATTGTGCCTTTTCAGGTTAAGGAGTTAATGATTAAGGAATTTGCTCCACATTTTGGATTGTGTTACTTGACACATATGACTAATGTATTTGTTTTGTAGGATGTTGGTCCACAGGGACTTGTGCTATGCACACCATTGTTTGATTATGATTGTACACTGTTGATCATTATATTGTTGTCTGATTATGAATGGGATGCTGATTCTGTTTGACTTTTGTACAGGTACCCTTAGTTTCTCAGTTCTCTTAAGAACTTGCTTTGCATTGCTTTGCTTATAAGCAATTGGCATTGAGGTATAGAACCTTCTTCTTCATGTAGTCTGGAGACCCGGCTGTTACCGGGCCGGGCAAACTGTCTGAAGTCCTCCTTAAGAGGCAATGCTTGTGTATGTTTATATTTGTCCCAAGCAGGAAAAGTCCTCATTTGAGGCAATTGGTGGAAGGTAGGGATAAGCAATCTATCCCCCACTATTCTGTGAGTCTTCTCCTTGCTCCCATTACATGGTTGTAGCATTGAGATCCCAACCCAAGATCTTGTACATTGTACAGTCGAGTCTATGTCCTGAGCGTAGAAGGGTCCCCCCATTCTGGACCCACGCTCCCTTGTCTGATGCTCTCTCTGACTTGAGATAGAAGCAATGAGGCACACCCCTCATCACCTTTCATCTAGCTTCACCTTAGCCCCTCAATGGCAAGGTTAAGAGCTAACCTGACCCCGATACAGAGGCTTGTTTGTTGAGGTTGATATGACCCCTCGACTAAAGCCTAACCCTGATGTTTGAGCCCCCTTGTTGGTGTGTTTATTTCATGCTGTATATGTTTGTGTGGTGTGATTGTATCCCCTAGGTTTGCTAGACTCCGCGTAGTCTCGTTTGCATGACAATTAAGGTAGCACGGTTCCTTCGTATAGGACTTCCTTTCTTGCTTGAGCTTTCCTAAAACACAAACAAACATTATCCCCTCTTAAGGATACGTCCACTCCTTCTACTACAGGTGAGTAAGTCTCCAAAGGTCGAGCATCAGGTAGATTGCGTAGTGACGTCGTCCACTTAAAAAACACAAACCAACAGGAATAGTTTAGCCGAACTACGGCAACTCTGATTCTCATGTTCAGATGAGATACGTAGGCACGAGATGCGATGTCTTGTCGAGTTTGACTAACAACTAACACTAATTCTTTTCTCTCGCCCTCGTTGCGATTGAGACCTTCCCTTTCTCTTGCCCTGGTTGCAATCGAGACCCTTCTTCTTCTTGTGTTGGTGTCAGGAGATGGATGTAAGCCCAGCGATTGGCATTCCACATCCTGTGTCTTGTTGTGTGCTTGGAAGCTGATGTAAGTCCATCGAGTGGCATTCGGGTTCCAGTGTGCGTGTGTTTGGTTCGGATGCCGACATAATTCCATCAATTGGTTGTCGGGCTCCATGTTTGCCCTTTTGAGTGTGTTTTGGGTTCGGATGCCGACATAATTCCATCAATTGGTTGTCGGGCTCCATGTTTGCCCTTTTTAGTGTGTTTTGGGTTCGGATGCCGACATAATTCCATCAATTGGTTGTCGGGCTCCATGTTTGCCCTTTTGAGTGTGTTTTGGGTTCGGATGCCGACATAATTCCATCAATTGGTTGTCGGGCTCCACGTTTGCCCGTTTGTGTGCGTTTTGGTTCGGATGCCGACGTAATTCCATTGAGTGGTAGTCGGGCTCCATGTTTGCCACCTTGTGGTGTGTATTTGTTTAGTTTTTTAGCGCGTGTTAGCCGAGCTACGGATGCTCTGATTCTCCTTCGTCCAAAGGAGATACGTATGCATAGGACGCGACGTCCTAGCGAGCATGTGTCGTTTCCCCAGTCCGAACTACTTAGACTCTGATGTCTATGCCTGATAGACTAAGTAGGCCCAGGATACGATATCCTGCCGAGTCAGTCTTGTCTGTTTTCTTGCGTCTCTTTCAGCCAGTGTGTGTGTGTGTTTGAGCAGTGTTTTAGCAACCATTTTCCTTCCTATTGTGCGTGGATCCCGTCGAGTACGACAGATGCGTAGGGGTGCTAATACCTTCCCTTCGCATAACCGACTCCCGATCCCATTCTCTTTGGTCGCGAGACCATGCTTTTTCCAGGTTTACTCTGAGCGTTTCCTTTCCCTCTTTTGGGATAAATAACGCACGGTGGCGGCTCTGTTGTTCTTCGTTTCCCGCCGATTTTTCGCGTAATGCGACAGCTGGCGACTCCACTGGGGATCCTAGAGAAGTTGACCTGTGCTGGTCCTTCTTCCCTAAGCGAGTCTCTCCTAGCGCTCTCTAGGTTAGGGCTTTGGTTGCTATTTGCTGTTATTTATTGCATTCATTTCATTTATTGTTTGCATTCCATGTGTGCATTAATGTTTGCATTCATTCATTTCATTTGCTGTGCTGGCTGTGTTTCTCTGCTTGGGGGTGGGAAGTACTTGAGGTAAAAGGCCCAATACCCAGGCTATGAGTGCAATCTAGGAAACCTAGGAATAGAGTGATTCATGGGAAGCGGGTGGTATGGCGCCACTTAGCGGAACATTGATATCACGAGCAGTTCAGACCCTGGTGGGGTATCATCGTTACATACTTCGGGTGTGTATATGATGGTATTCTGCGAAAGGTTATTTATGCTGCGTTTCTCTTGACCTTACCCTGGCCTAGATGACACCCGTGAGTGGGGAGGGAATGATCATTCTAACAGGTACAGATGGTGACTGTTGGTGACTGGTTGATGACTGTTGGTGACTCAGTGTATTCCGGTTGGTGACTCAGTTTCTCAGATTGGGTTCAGACAACAGTTGACCAGTTGACTTTGGGTTCAGATGATTTGTGATCAGAATTCAGGCCGAAGTTTTGATCCTGTGTTCAGAGATGCACAGCTTGCCAGTCGTGTCTGCATCATGTGCATCATAGCATGTTTATTCCTCGAAAGAAAAAAAAAATGAAAAAAAAGAAAAAGAGAAAAAACTAATCCTTGCATGCATATCATTTCTCAGGTACATTCCAGAGCTTGGTTCATTGATAGAGATGGCAACAGTTCCCGAGCCAAAGCGGAAGACTTGTTCCTATAGCTTTCACCGCGAGCCTTTGACATCTCTGATTGAGTTGAGTAGTCTTGTGACCAGTGATCATCTGAAGGGGTTCATTGACCAGTATGGGGATATTCTGACTCTGTTGAAGATGGTAGTTGACCCAGTGCCGTTACAGACGCTTCTTCAGTTTTACGACCCAGAGCTTCGGTGTTTCACTTTCCAGGACTATCAGTTGGCGCCTACTCTCGAGGAGTACTCCATTCTGTTGGGTGTCCCTATTCAGCATCAGGTTCCTTTCCTGGACGTCCCGAAGGAAGTTGACTTCAGGGTTGTTGCTAGGGCTTTACATCTGAGTATCCGAGAGATCGGTGATAGTTGGAAGACCAGTGGGGATGCTGTTGGATTGCCTTTGAAGTTTCTACTGAGAGTTGCTAAAGGAGAAGCAGAGAAGGGGAATTGGGGAGCTTTTCATGCCCAGCTTGCTGTTATGATCTATGGGATTGTCCTGTTTCCTAGTATGCCCAACTTTGTTGACTACGCTGCAGTCAGTATCTTCATCCGAAGGAATCCAGTCCCAACCCTCTTAGCAGATACTTACTATGCCATCCACAATAGGCATGGTAAGGGTGGAGCCATTAGGTGTTGTCTACCTCTCCTGTTCAAATGGTACATGTCTCTTCTGCCAGCCAGTGGACCATTTGTGGATACCCAGAGCACTCTTAAGTGGACTCAGAGGGTCATGTCGCTTACTTCCTACGACATCAGGTGGCAGTCGTACCGGATGGATGTGAAGGACGTCATCATAAGTTGTGGTGAATTCCGGAGCGTGCCACTCATAGGGACCAGAGGTTGCATCAACTACAACCTAGTTCTTTCTCTCCGCCAGCTAGGGTTTGTTATGAGTGAAAGACCGCTCGAAGCTGAGATAGCTGAGAGTTTTTGTTTTGAGAAGAAGGATGACCCTGTTAGGTTGGAGCGAATAGGGAGAGCCTGGAGAGACGTTGGATTAAAGGATGGGTCCGTCCTAGGGAGGAAGTTTGCCATCGCTATGCCTGATTACACAGATTGGGTGAAGAAGAGAGTGGAAACTTTATTGCTGCCCTATGACAGGATGAGTCCGTTGCAAGTGCAACCACCCTTGATTCTTGCTGACATTGTGCCTGCTGAGCAGTACAAGCAAGCTTTGATGGAGAGCCGTCGCCTGAAGGAGAAAGAGCAAGATGCCCAGATGGAGTTGTACCAAGCCAAAACTGAAAAGTTGAACCTGTCTCATCAACTCAGAGACATCCAGAGTGCAGATGTTGGGGGAGTCAGGAGCAAAAAGAGGTCTTATTCAGAGATGGAGACTTTGTTAGATGCAGAGCACCGAGAGAGTTTGAGATTGCAGAGAGCTGAAGCCGGTTATCTGAAGAAGATCAGAGACTTGGAGAAGCAACTCAAAGCCAAAGATATCCAGATGAAGAAGGAAGTCGACCAGAGACTTGCATCAGAGACCCAGCTTGGGGCCGAGGTTATTGAGCTTAGAAGACAGTTGAAGGAGAAGATCACTCCCTTACCAGAATGTTCGGAGTGTGAACTGTTGATAGACCAGTGTCACTATTTGAAGACGCTCATTCCTGGAAGTAGCTTGTCTTAGCTTGTATTTTCCTGATGTTATGTTGTGAATCACCCCCAGGCTTGTTGGGTGGGATTCATTTGTTGTACTGTGTTGGATATTTGGATCTTTGTTGTATGATCCAGTTGCTCATTTATAGATGAGATTTTGGTTTCACTCTGTATTCATTACTCTGTTGTATGATGTCTCTGTGTTCTCCTTGTTGCTTTGTGTTGTTGCAGGTTGCAATCTCTTGAGATGAATCAGGCTCTTTGAATGCCTGAGAGATGATCATTATCATGTGCATCATATGCATTAGCATCATATTCATAACATTTGCATAACAGGTGTTCTTGTGCCGACTTCTCACTCTGGTTCCTGTGTCAGGCAGGATAGCTGATCAGCGACCACACCGGTACTCTACCAGACTCAATCAGCAAAGAAGTATGGAACAGGTCCAAGCTGAGATGGCAGAGATGAGGGCGAACATGGCCCAATTTCTGACGATGATGCAAGGGGTTGCTCAGGGTCAGGAGGAGCTCCGTGCTCTGGTTCAAAGACAGGAAACGGTTATTCAGGCGTCTAACCATGGTTCACCCGTTGCTCCACCCGGTTACGAGAATGTCAACGTTGCTGCCGCTCCTGGTTATGGTTACGCCACTGGAGAAGAACTCAGGGGTATAAGGGTTAATGGTCAACCTATTGCGGCAGAGGTCAATGCCAGAGCTACCCGGGCTCCGGTACGTCATCCAGCTCCTCTTGTTGACAGACAAGAGGACATGTTCACGATGATGGATGAAGGTGAGGGGGATGTTGCTAGAAACGAGGATAGGGATCGTAAGGTCGATGCCCTGGCTGAAAAGATAAGGGCAATGGAATGCCAGAACTCTCTTGGGTTCGATGTCACAAACATGGGGTTGGTGGAAGGTCTGAGGATTCCCCACAAATTCAAAGCGCCCACCTTCGACAAGTACAACGGTACTTCTTGCCCTCGCACCCACGTGCAGGCATATTATCGGAAGATCTCGGCATATACAGATGACGAGAAAATGTGGATGTACTTCTTTCAAGATAGCCTATCTGGGGCATCTCTGGATTGGTACATGGAACTTAAGCGAGACTCTATCCGATGCTGGAGGGATCTGGGAGAAGCTTTTCTCAGACAATACAAGCACAACATGGATATGGCACCGAGCCGGACTCAGCTGCAGAGTCTGTGCCAAAAGAATAACGAGAGCTTCAAGGAGTACGCCCAGAGGTGGCGTGAACTTGCTGCCAGAGTTCAACCCCCTATGCTGGAGAGGGAGTTGACCGATATGTTCATTGGCACACTGCAGGGAGTGTTCATGGACCGAATGGGGAGTTGCCCATTTGGAAGCTTCTCTGATGTTGTAATCTGTGGTGAAAGAACCGAGAGTTTGATCAAGGCTGGGAAGATCAACGATGTGGGTTCCTCTTCATCAAAGAAACCTTTCTCTGGGGCACCTCGCCGTAGAGAAGGTGAAACCAGTGCTGTTCAGCATCGCCGGGGGCCGAACAGAAATCAGCCTCAATATAGACAGGTTGCTGCAGTGACCATCCCTGCACCGCAACAACGTCCACCTCCTCAACAACCAAGACAACAACAACAACAGCAACAACGTCCCTATCAGCCGAGGCAGAGGCTGCAACCGGATAGAAGGTTTGACCCGTTGCCCATGTCATATGCTGAGCTTCTACCTGAGTTGCTCAGATTGGGTTTCGTGGAGTTGAGAACTATGGCTCCACCAACTGTCTTGCCACCTGGGTATGACGCAAATGTCCGGTGCGATTTCCATTCTGGAGCACCCGGGCATAATATCGAGAAATGTCGGGCTTTCCAGCACAAAGTCCAAGATTTGATCGATTCTAAGACGATCAATTTCTCCCCTGTGCCGAATGTTGTAAACAACCCTATGCCCGCGCATGGTGCTCATAGGGTAAATTATATTGAAGGGGCTGAATCCGAGGATTTGGTGATCAGTGTTGAAGAGATTCAGACTTCTTTGCTGGTAGTTAAAGACCGTCTGCTGAATAGTGGTGTTCATCCGGGCTGTGATAGAGACTGTGTGGGCTGTGCAGAGGCTGAGAATGGGTGTGAACTACTGCGGGCTGGTATCCAGGGTTTGATGGATCAAGGCCATGTTCAATTTGGTAGGGCTGATAACAGAGGTCATGGGGCAGTGTCTACTATCACTATCTTCTTCAAGCCATCTGAAGGGCGTGCGCCTACAATGAGTGGTACTCCGGTTACCATCTCCGCACCAGTTGTTATCAACACTCCAACAACCATCGTCGCTCCGGTCAGAAGGACCGAGAATAATAACGCTGTGCCTTGGAGGTATGATAATGCCTACCGAAGCGACAGGAGGGCTGAGAACAGGGTCAAGCCTTCAACTCAAGCGCCTGTGACTATTTTTGCACCTGCTAGTAAAGCTCCGATCGTTGTGAGTCCTGCTGTGGACAACGTGGGTGGACCAGGAGGCTTTACCCGTAGTGGTAGGCTGTTTGCGCCCCAACAGTTGAGAGATGCCAATGCTGAGGCATCTGTTAAAGCTAAGGGCAAACAGGCTGTTGTTGATGAAGTTCCTGCTCAAGCGAATGTGCCTGGTGGCTCGTTTGAACAGGATGTGGAGGAATTTATGAGGATAATTAAGAAAAGTGACTACAAAATTGTAGATCAACTCAATCAAACTCCCTCCAAAATCTCTATACTTTCTCTGCTGTTGTGCTCTGAGGCACATAGAGACGCCTTGCTGAAGATGTTAAACATGGCGTATGTACCTCATGAGATTTCCGTCAATCAACTTGAAGGTGTAATTGCTAACGTGACTACCCGACACGGTGTAGGGTTCACTGATCTTGATTTGACACCTGAGGGGCGGAACCACAACAAGGCCCTGCACATCACCATGGAGTGTAAGGGGGCTGTGCTGTCACATGTCTTGGTGGACACCGGGTCTTCGTTGAACGTGCTGCCTAAGCAAATATTGAAGAAGATACCGATTGAAGGGGTTGTGCTGACGCCGAGTGACCTGGTTGTGCGTGCATTCGATGGATCCAAGCGCTCTGTCTTCGGTGAAATCACTTTGCCTATAAGGATAGGTCCTGAGGAGTTTGACATTGTCTTCTACGTCATGGACATCCAGCCTGCTTACAGTTGCCTTCTGGGACGTCCATGGATCCATGCAGCGGGAGCGGTCTCGTCGACTCTCCACCAGAAACTCAAATACGTATGGAACGGTCAGATTGTGACCGTATGCGGCGAAGAGGACATCTTGGTGAGTCATCTGTCCTCGTTCAAATATGTTGAGGTGGATGGCGAGATCCACGAAACTTTATGCCAGGCGTTCGAGACCGTGGCTCTTGAGAAGGTGGCATATGCTGAACAGAGGAAGCCAGGCGCTTCAATCACTTCTTACAAGCAAGCTAAGGAGGTGGTTAATTCCGGCAAGGCCGAGGGCTGGGGCAAGATGGTGGACTTGCCTATCAAAGAGGACAAATTTGGCATCGGTTATGAGCCTCTCCGAGCAGAGCAGGGGGCAGCAGGTCCGAGTACCTTCACCAGCGCTGGGCTGATGAATCATGGCGCCGTCTTCGCAGCTGATGTTGAAGATGTTGATAGCGATTATGATCTCGACTGCTGGGTCCGCCCGAGTGCGCCAGGGGAGATGATCAGCAACTGGACTGCAGAGGATATAGTCCAAGTTACTCTTCAGACAGAGTAATTTTCTTTTGTTTTTCATTCTGCACAAAACCCTACGTTCTGCCCAAGACGTAGTGGTTCATTGTAGGGCCACATGTTTTCGTTGTTTATCATTAATAAAGGACGTTTTGCAAACAATTTTGTGATCCCTGTCTTTCTATTTTGTTTTTCATTTTTCAAAAAAAAATAAAAATGGCAATGTTTTTGTTTTTTGTGACTTTCTTGAAATCTTTTCTAAAATAAAGCATCAACATGCAGAAATGATCTTATGGCATCCACTATGAACGAATCTGTTATGGCCCAGTATGATTTCGACAATCCCATCTACCAAGCTGAAGAGGAGAATGATGAAGACAGTGAACTCCCGAAAGAATTGGCTAGATTGTTGAAGCAAGAGGAAAGGGTCATCCGACCTCATCAGGAGGAGTTGGAGATTGTGAATCTTGGTACTGAGGACGCCAGAAGGGATATCAAGATCGGGGCTGCTTTGAAACCTGAGGTCAAGAGCAGGTTGATTGAGATGCTGAGAGAGTACATTGAGATATTCTCCTGGTCTTATCAAGATATGCCTGGGCTGAATACTGATATTGTGGTTCATAGACTACCTCTCAGAGACGATTGTCCTTCGGTCAAGCAGAAGCTTCGTAGAACGAGTCCTGATATGGCAGTTAAAATCAAGGAAGAGGTTCAGAAGCAGTTCGATGCGGGATTCTTGTCAGTAACAACTTACCCACCGTGGGTAGCCAACATCGTTCCTGTGCCGAAGAAGGATGGCAAAGTCAGAATGTGTGTCGATTACCGGGATTTGAACAGAGCGAGTCCGAAAGATGATTTCCCATTACCTCACATTGATGTATTGGTGGATAATACGGCTCAATCCTCGGTATTCTCATTCATGGATGGCTTCTCGGGCTACAATCAGATTAAGATGGCGCCAGAGGACATGGAAAAGACGACATTCATCACACCTTGGGGCACGTTCTGCTATAAAGTGATGCCATTTGGGCTGAAGAATGCCGGTGCTACCTATCAGAGGGCAATGACGACTCTCTTTCATGACATGATGCACAACGAAATCGAAGTGTACGTGGATGATATGATTGCGAAGTCGCAGACAGAAGAGGAGCACCTGGTTAATCTGCAGAAGTTGTTTGACAGATTGGTCAAGTTCAAACTGAGGCTGAACCCAAACAAGTGTACGTTTGGTGTGAGATCAGGGAAGCTGTTAGGCTTTATTGTCAGTGAGAAAGGGATTGAGGTTGATCCAGCGAAAGTCAAAGCTATTCAGGAGATGCCTGAACCGAGAACAGAGAAGCAGGTTCGTGGATTTTTAGGGAGACTGAACTACATTGCAAGGTTCGTATCTCACCTAACTGCCACGTGTGAACCGATATTCAAATTGCTTAGAAAGAATCAGGCGATCAAGTGGAATGATGATTGTCAGAAAGCTTTTGACAAGATAAAAGAGTATCTACAGAAACCTCCAATCCTGATCCCTCCGGTTCCAGGGAGACCGCTGATAATGTACCTGTCAGTTACCGAGAACTCGATGGGGTGTGTATTGGGTCAGCATGACGAGTCTGGTCGAAAAGAGCATGCCATATACTACCTTAGCAAAAAGTTTACCGACTGTGAAACAAGATATTCACTGCTCGAGAAAACTTGCTGTGCTTTGGCCTGGGCTGCTCGCCGACTGAGACAGTATATGCTGAACCATACTACCTTATTGATTTCTAAGATGGACCCAGTGAAATACATCTTTGAGAAGCCGGCTCTCACTGGACGTGTTGCTCGATGGCAAATGATCTTAACCGAGTATGATATCCAGTACACGTCTCAGAAGGCTATCAAAGGTAGTGTTTTGTCAGACTATCTCGCCGAACAGCCGATTGATGACTATCAGCCTATGATGTTTGAATTCCCTGATGAAGACATCATGTATCTAAAGATGAAAGATTGTGAAGAGCCTCTTGTCGAGGAAGGACCGGATCCTGATGACAAGTGGACACTGATGTTTGATGGGGCCGTAAATGTGAACGGTAATGGTGTTGGTGCAGTGCTGATCAATCCTAAAGGTGCTCATATACCTTTTTCTGCCAGATTGACGTTTGATGTCACCAACAACGAAGCTGAATATGAGGCTTGTATCATGGGGATAGAAGAAGCCATTGATCTGAGGATCAAAACACTTGACATATTTGGAGATTCAGCTCTAGTGATCAATCAGGTCAATGGAGGTTGGAATACGAACCAGCCGCATCTGATTCCGTATAGAGATTATACCAGAAGAATACTGACGTTCTTCAAGAAGGTGAAATTGTACCATGTCCCCCGGGACGAGAATCAGATGGCTGATGCTTTGGCTACTTTATCGTCCATGATAAAAGTTCATTGGTGGAATCATGTGCCACATATTGAGGTGAGTCGACTCGAGAGGCCTGCGTATGTGTTTGCAGCCGAGTCTGTGAATGCTATTGATGATAAGCCGTGGTATTATGACATCAAGAACTTCCTCAAGACTCAGGAGTATCCTGAAGGTGCATCGAAGAATGATAAGAAAACCCTGAGAAGGCTAGCTGGAAGCTTTTATTTGAATCAGGATGATGTGCTGTACAAGAGGAACTTCGACATGGTCTTGCTCAGATGCGTGGATAGACACGAAGCAGACATGTTGATGCAAGAAGTGCACGAGGGTTCGTTTGGTACCCACGCTGGTGGTCATGCAATGTCCAAGAAACTATTGAGAGCCGGATATTACTGGATGACTATGGAATCCGATTGCTTCAAATACGCTCGGAAATGCCATAAGTGCCAAATTTATGCTGACAAGATGCATGTACCACCAAGCCCGTTGAATGTCATGAACTCACCTTGGCCGTTCGCCATGTGGGGCATTGATATGATTGGAAGGATTGAGCCTACTGCTTCGAATGGACATCGCTTCATCTTGGTTGCGATTGATTACTTCACCAAATGGGTGGAAGCAGCTTCCTATGCTAATGTTACCAAACAAGTGGTTGCCCGGTTCATCAAGAAAGAAATCATCTGTCGTTACGGAGTTCCTGAGAGAATCATCACTGACAATGGTTCGAATCTCAACAACAAGATGATGAAGGAACTGTGTAAAGATTTCAAGATTGAACATCACAATTCTTCTCCTTACAGACCAAAGATGAACGGTGCTGTAGAGGCAGCTAACAAGAATATCAAGAAGATTGTGCAGAAGATGGTCGTTACGTACAAAGATTGGCATGAGATGTTACCTTTCGCTTTGCATGGGTACCGTACCTCAGTACGTACGTCGACCGGGGCAACCCCGTATTCCCTTGTGTATGGTATGGAAGCAGTCCTACCAGTTGAGGTGGAGATCCCTTCTCTGAGGGTATTATTGGATGTCAAGCTGGACGAAGCCGAGTGGATTCGTACAAGGTTTAATGAGTTAAGCCTTATCGAAGAGAGACGGCTAGCAGCTGTGTGCCACGGGCAGTTATATCAGAGAAGGATGAAGCGAGCCTTTGATCAGAAAGTGCGTCCTCGGACATTTCAAACTGGCGATCTAGTTTTGAAGAGGATCCTTCCTCCTGGTACAGATAACAGGGGCAAGTGGACTCCTAATTACGAAGGTCCATATGTTGTGAAGAAGGTTTTCTCCGGTGGAGCCTTGATGCTTACAACAATGGACGGTGAAGATTTTCCGTCCCCTGTTAACTCAGATGTAGTCAAAAAATACTTCGCGTAAATTGACCCGCTGGACAAAAAGAACAAAAGAGTCCAGGCAAAAATGGGCATCCCGGCGAACCAAAAAAACAGAAAGAAAAGGTTCGGGCAAAAATTAGGGATATAAATGAAAAGAATTTGTACACCCGGTAAGTCGAAAACCCACGATGGGCGGCTTAGGCAAAAATGGGTATCCCGGTGGATTGAAAACCCGAAAGGGCGATCCAGCCAAAAGAGGGATTAAAGCGAAGACCACAGTCTGAGTTATCTGTACTTCATTGCGCTTTGTCAGCTGCCATCTCAAAAGATGTGATCGGTCCAGTCATTCTTCTCAGAAAGCAAGGAGTTGGGAGGAAAACTGATAATCTGTGGGTTATAACAGAATTGGGAAATAATGGATGCCGTATTCACATTGCCATTAGGATAGTTTGTTTTCCTTTTGTGCGCAATTACCTCTTTCTAGGAATTGCTTCCCAATGTATTTGCCTTTTCAGGCACATTGTTAATCAATAAAAGTCGTTATTCAGAAAAAGCTCTCTTGTTTTTATTTTACTGTTTTGTTTGCAAAAACGTCCGAATTTTTGATAAACATTGCATATAATAAAACATGAAGGCTTAACAATAACTTGCAGAAGGATAAAACATTTGAAAATCATTTTGAATGTTAAGGACACTTGAGCATATCTTGTCCATGTACCCCTGGGGCATTGTGTTGAATTGTCTTGCAGGTCGTCATCTGTGAGCATTTTCCCAGCAGGTATTTCTTCCCCAAGCAAGTTGAGAGCCGTCAGAGCTTTATTCCCATGCAGAGGTGTCTATGGATAGTGCCTTCTCTCCTCAGCAGATCAAGGACTGCCTATCCCCAGCAGGCTTGTGTTGACGGGTTTCCCCCAGCTGAGCTCCCCACTGAGTGCCTGGCAGACGTTTTCCCCAGGAGTTCCTCCAGCGGAGTTTGTCACGAGAATGTTGTCCCCCAGCAGTTGGGTTTGTGATATTGTTATCCCCAGCACGGCCGTGAGTGCTTCTCCCCAGCAGGGTTGTGGAGGTCTATCTCCAGTATGATATGATGTGTTATCATCCCCACCAGAGTTGTTCTCCTCAGCAGAGTGGTGTGGGTTTTCCTCAGCAAGTTCCCCGAGTGGAGCGGGTTTCACAGAAATATTTCTCCAGCAGAGTTCATCCCACCAGTGGAGTGGACAAGTTTCCGTGACAGATCGGTATTGGCGTCCCCAGCTGAGTTTAGTCTTCCTGTGGTTTGTGTGGGTCGTCCCCAGTGGAGTAGAAGTTATTCCCCGAAGCAGAGTTGTCCTACCTGAGGTTTGGTTAAGTCTTCCCCAGTGAAGTGCTATATCATTCTCCAGTAAGGTGATCTTATTACTCCAGAGAGTACTTTCCCCGAAGAGTTGCTTGGTGTTATCTTCCCCAGCGGAGTATGGAGTGCTTCCCCAAGTGGAGTCCCCTAGCGGATTGAGTCCTGTGAAGGATATCTCCAGCGAAGTCTATCCTGTTCCCGGCAACAGTTTTGTTTCTCCAACATGAGTGAGAAGTCGGCGCTTTCCCCGCAAGGCATTCCTAGATGAAGGCTCTCCCCGCAGAGTATTCCTCAGTCAAAGTCTCCCCGCAGAGTTGGAGTACCTGATCCTTTGGCTCCGTAGCCAGGGTTCATTTGCATTTTGCATGTAGTAATCATTGCATCCTCACAAGCGTAGCATTTCCATTCAATGTGGAGCATTACGCCATAGAAAAATTCAAACATATGCATTCATGTGTTCGAAACCAATCAGACAGTATCCCCGGCAGAGGCGGATGTTTGTTCAACCTGTACAGCACATTTGCTACAGTTGCTCCTGAGGGCGTTCAGGGTTAACCCCCACCGAGGTTTATTTCCTCATCCGTTGGTGAAAGGAAAAATTGTTTCTCCCCAGTGAGACCCCCCCTGCAAGTGTCAAGCCTTGCCCTGTCATCTTGTAGATGTCAGTATCTCGTCAGCACCCGCGAGGGTTGTTTCTTTGGTGTCGGTAAACACCATCGTTCGGTGATTTCCGGTCATGCGTAAATGTCTGGTCTTCCTTGGTGTCGGTAAACACCATCTCTTCGGTGATTTCCAGTCATGCGTAAGTGTCTGGTCTTCTTTGACGTCGGTAAACATCATCTTTCGATGTTCGTAACGTCGTCCCTTCCCTAGTGAATTTGATCCTCCTCTCCGTTGGTGTCGATAAACGTCGAGTTTTTCCCAGTTATCCGCTGATAATTTGGTTGTGTTCACTCTCCCTAGAATAGTTTCCTCCTCTCCGTTGGTGTCGATAAACGTTGAGTTTTTCCTACGCGTCCTATGATGTATAGTTGATATCTTTCCCCACAGGGTCGTCCCAGAAGTTTCCTCCTCTCCGTTGGTGTCGATAAACGTCGAGTTTTTCCTGTACGTCCTATGGCGTATAGTTGATTATTCCCCGCAGATCATTTGGTAATGCCAGATGATTCCCCTCAAAATATTCCTCCTCTCCGTTGGTGTCGATAAACGTCGAGTTTTTCCTAGTCGTCCGATGACGTCTGGTTGTATCCTTCCCCCAGTGGATCTACCTCCGCGTTGGTTTCGATAAACGTTGTGTTTTTCTCATTCGTCCGCGAACGTTTGATTGTATACCCTCTTCCCAGTCATTCATTAATGTCTGGTTGATTCCCAGCCAGAATTCCCAGTAGACGTCCTATTCGGTTTCCGGTTGTGATGCCTTTCCCTCGTGAAGTGGCTTTCTCCTTCTCCCTTTCGTCCGATGACGTCTGGTCGAGTCTCCCTTTCATCCTATGATGTCTGGTTGAGTTTTCTCCTTCTCCGTTGGTGTCGATAAACGTTGAGTCTCCCTTTCATCCTATGATGTCTGGTTGAGTTTTCTCCTTCTCCGTTGGTGTCGATAAACGTTGAGTCTCCCTTTCGTCCTATGACGTCTGGTCGAGTTGTCCTGGTCGTCCCCAGTTGATTTACCTCCCCGTTGGTTTCGATAAACGCTGAGTTTTTCCCTATGCGTCCTATGACGTCTAGTTGTACCTATCCCCACGTGGATTTACCTCTCCGTTGGTTTCGGTAAACGTTGAGTTTTTCCCGCCACGTCCGCTGACGTGTGGTTGTATCCTTTCCTGGTCGTCCCAGTAGAGTTGACGTACCTCTCCGTTGGTCTTGGTAAACGTTGAGTTTTTCCTAGTTGTCCGTTGGCATCTAGTTGAGATGATTTCTGATCCCATTCATCGTGTGTCGATGTCTGGATGTGGTTGTACCTCGGAAAAAAGGAAAATAGAGAAATAAGTCCCAGCAGTGTGCAAATTTCTACGGTACTCGGTATTCAATCCCTGTTTACCCTGAAAGTCTGACAGCCGTTGCTCTCATCCATTCGGGTTCCCAGTTGATTGAATAGGGGCAGCTGTAGCACCTCAAATTTGCACCCTACCATTGTGAATATTCATTGCATATTAGGTCATAGCATTAACAATGTCCACTGCATAACATTGCATTGTCCATGTGCCCGAGTGCAAGCTCAGTTGATGAATCAGGACCAACTGATCAGGAGCATCAATCAATCAAGCAAGCAAGTGCCATTTGCATTGAGACAAAGCCCCAGGGTTGATTTTTCAAGCTCATATGGTCCAAGGATCATTTTGAAGTGGTTTGGCCAAAGATTGGATGCTCAGAAGTCACCAGTCCTTGTTCAGTCAGCCAGAAACCCTAGAAAGTCAACTGTGGTCAACTGTGGTCAACTGTGCCCGATTTTATGGATTGGAAGGTGGGAAATGGCTTGAAAGGCCTCATTCATGTCCATATAAGTCTCATTTGGCATATCCAAGACCAAGGTTGAAGGAATTGAAGTCAGGACAAAAACTGCCAAAAATAGCAGGTGACCTGTAACTGAAGTTTCCAAAAATGGAAAGTTTTTGACCTCAAAAACAGAAGTCCAAGGAAGCTTCAAATGAAAAATTGTTCAACATGACAGTTGTAGATCTTGCTCTCACCTTTCCAAAAAGTCCAAGAACTTGAAAATCCAATGTACGGTTTGCAAGATATGGCTCAGTGAATTTCAGAAAAGACCCGTAATCAGGAGGCCATAACTACCACATACTTTGTCCAAATTGCAAGTTCTTTATATGCACAAACTCCATTTGACATGTACTTCAAGGGTGCATCATTGGATTTCTCCAAAAATGGCCAAGGCAAAAAGTCACTTTTCAACTGGACAGCTGAATTGGACCAGGGGCAAAATCGTCCAAACGTCAAAATATTTGGAATTTTTGAATGGGACCTTTTGTAACACCTCAGGAATGACATTTAGAATGTGTTTGAATCCTCATTTCATGGCTAGGCCTCATAATTTGAGTTTCGGCTCGAAAAATGAAAGTGCACAAATTGGACTTTTTCCATCAAATGGTGAAATTGCACAATAGGCATCCAATTGAGGTGGGAATTGTTTCTACACATTACAAGTGGTATTTTGGACATGTTGAAACCATATTTGAGCTGCAATTTGGACTGTTATAAGGAAAGGGCATTTTTGGCCAAATTGAGGAAAATTGCATATTAGCTTAACAATGCCAATTTGGATTAAGGGATTGTTAATCATGATTAAAGGCATGGTATAAAAGCTTAATGATCTCCTAAACATAACAGAAATTCATTTTCACAAAAAACTTGGATCAAAATCATTGAATTCTCCAAGAACTCACAAGAACTCACAAGAACCAAAAATCTCCAAAACTCCCTCATTCTTTGATCAAATTGGATTCTTCTTTTTGCATCGATCTTGCATCATCAAGAACTCCACCTGTTTGTAGCTGGTAGCAGCCATAGCCGTGCCAAACTCCACTGTTGAAAAGAGATCCATCCATGGTGATTGAAGATTGCTCATGATAGAGAGAGATTCGAGCCAAACCGCGAGCTGCATCCACTTCATCATTCATCATTCTTCCGCTGTTTCATAAGATCGCGCACCAACTCTCCATAATTCGCTGCTGCCATAGCAGGTTGGTGTAAAATTCGACCTCAAGATTTCGTTCAATAATTGTGTGCGTGTGGTAGAGCATATCATGTAGATCACGAGGATGTTTTTAGAATTGCGAATGGTGAACCGTAGTGTAAGAAATCGTAACTCGAAGTTTAGATCTAGAACCCTAAGGTCATTGATTCGCACGATTTAGGAAGTTTTAGGTTGATTGGAGTGGAGATTCATGATCTACGCGTTCGTACGATTCCAACGGATGTAAGTTCGCTTGTTTTGGTTAAGATTCGGGAGAGGCGTGTTCTTGAGCTTTGTTCAATTTTCTGGAAATTTCTCATGATGAAGATGATGAATTCATGTGTTCGATCCATAATCCAATTTGAAAATTCAAATTGGGCGTTTACCGCCCCCGCCCCAATAATTACGAGAATGCCATTCTAATTTAATTAATTAATTTCAATATTAATTCTAAAAATCATAAAAAATATCATAACACCTTAGAAAAATCATAGAAAATTATAGAAAAATCACAAAAATGCAAAAATAATTTTGTTGACTTTGCCTTTGACTGTAGATGATTTTTGACCTATTGGTCAAAGTTATGCTTGGAATATTTTGCATTTGACCTAGGGTTTATTCCACATGTACATAATTTGATACCTTTGAATGATTTGATCATGAAATCCTCATTTTGTATGATAAATAGCTGAAAATTTTGTGTTGAATCTTGACTGGCTGAGGTTTTTTTCCATGTAAATATCTTGAATTTATGATACTTGATCATTGAGTTACAATTTTTCAAACTTAGGTGTGACAATTGGTGTCACACCTCTTGATGCCAATTTGATGGATTTTTTAGCATGACTTATCCTTGTTAGAATTGTGTGAAATTTGGTATGGTTGATCATTAACATGTTAGGATCCCCTGGTAATTTTTGTGGAATTTTTCCTTGTGTTTTCTAATTGATCATGATTTTTCTTTTCTGATGTTCATTTGTGCATGCTCATATGACCTAGGTTGGTAGAATCATTGTAAAATGCTCATAGTGTATTGGAAATTCATGAAATTTGATATGCTTGTAGTAGACACATGATAGGACACCCCTGTTTTGGTCTCATTCATTTCTTTTTTGTCTACATTGAGATATAAATTTTTGAAGTGAGTACATGCATTGATGCCATGATTTGAAGCACATAATTGCATCTGTTTTTGTTGATTTTCAGTGACATAGCTCCTTTCATCCAATTGAGCTAAGATTTTGCATGCTTGACCTTGAACATGTCCTGTTTATGTACAAATTATTTGAGGATTTTTAGAATTGGTTTGGTATGGATGTGAGTGAAATAATTCTGTTTGCATGTTTGATGTTTCTTTTGACTTCATCTACATTATTTTGTGCATAGAATGAGCATGATGAATGATATGACCATGAAATTTGATAGGGTAGTTCCTAACACATTAATGTAGCATTTAGCTTTGGTCCTACTAATTTCCCATGTACCATTGCTGTTTACCATCTAATTGAAGTTGGTGCATATTTTTGGGCTTCATTTGATGTTGTTTTTGCATGCTTTGTCATGTTGAATTAATTCCCATAGTTCCACTAGTCCAAATGGCTTAAAATTTGACATGTAGCTTGTTGAATGTCCCCTGTTTATGATATAATTTTTGTGGAATTTACTGTGTTGTTTTGGCATTTATTTGTATGTGATCTTGCTGGCCATTTATATGTGACTTAACATTGCCTCTTTTGCTTTGTATGTTGCATAAATTGAAATGTGTGCATAGTTTGGATATGGGACCAATTGGTATCCCTTTGTTATTGAAATAGCTTGACTTTGATCATGAATTGGTTGCTGTTTTAGGATTTTTCCATCTTTTTGACCCTAGGCTAGTCCTAGTGGTCATGTTACTTACATTTGAAGTTGATTGTGCCTTTTCAGGTTAAGGAGTTAATGATTAAGGAATTTGCTCCACATTTTGGATTGTGTTACTTGACACATATGACTAATGTATTTGTTTTGTAGGATGTTGGTCCACAGGGACTTGTGCTATGCACACCATTGTTTGATTATGATTGTACACTGTTGATCATTATATTGTTGTCTGATTATGAATGGGATGCTGATTCTGTTTGACTTTTGTACAGGTACCCTTAGTTTCTCAGTTCTCTTAAGAACTTGCTTTGCATTGCTTTGCTTATAAGCAATTGGCATTGAGGTATAGAACCTTCTTCTTCATGTAGTCTGGAGACCCGGCTGTTACCGGGCCGGGCAAACTGTCTGAAGTCCTCCTTAAGAGGCAATGCTTGTGTATGTTTATATTTGTCCCAAGCAGGAAAAGTCCTCATTTGAGGCAATTGGTGGAAGGTAGGGATAAGCAATCTATCCCCCACTATTCTGTGAGTCTTCTCCTTGCTCCCATTACATGGTTGTAGCATTGAGATCCCAACCCAAGATCTTGTACATTGTACAGTCGAGTCTATGTCCTGAGCGTAGAAGGGTCCCCCCATTCTGGACCCACGCTCCCTTGTCTGATGCTCTCTCTGACTTGAGATAGAAGCAATGAGGCACACCCCTCATCACCTTTCATCTAGCTTCACCTTAGCCCCTCAATGGCAAGGTTAAGAGCTAACCTGACCCCGATACAGAGGCTTGTTTGTTGAGGTTGATATGACCCCTCGACTAAAGCCTAACCCTGATGTTTGAGCCCCCTTGTTGGTGTGTTTATTTCATGCTGTATATGTTTGTGTGGTGTGATTGTATCCCCTAGGTTTGCTAGACTCCGCGTAGTCTCGTTTGCATGACAATTAAGGTAGCACGGTTCCTTCGTATAGGACTTCCTTTCTTGCTTGAGCTTTCCTAAAACACAAACAAACATTATCCCCTCTTAAGGATACGTCCACTCCTTCTACTACAGGTGAGTAAGTCTCCAAAGGTCGAGCATCAGGTAGATTGCGTAGTGACGTCGTCCACTTAAAAAACACAAACCAACAGGAATAGTTTAGCCGAACTACGGCAACTCTGATTCTCATGTTCAGATGAGATACGTAGGCACGAGATGCGATGTCTTGTCGAGTTTGACTAACAACTAACACTAATTCTTTTCTCTCGCCCTCGTTGCGATTGAGACCTTCCCTTTCTCTTGCCCTGGTTGCAATCGAGACCCTTCTTCTTCTTGTGTTGGTGTCAGGAGATGGATGTAAGCCCAGCGATTGGCATTCCACATCCTGTGTCTTGTTGTGTGCTTGGAAGCTGATGTAAGTCCATCGAGTGGCATTCGGGTTCCAGTGTGCGTGTGTTTGGTTCGGATGCCGACATAATTCCATCAATTGGTTGTCGGGCTCCATGTTTGCCCTTTTGAGTGTGTTTTGGGTTCGGATGCCGACATAATTCCATCAATTGGTTGTCGGGCTCCATGTTTGCCCTTTTGAGTGTGTTTTGGGTTCGGATGCCGACATAATTCCATCAATTGGTTGTCGGGCTCCATGTTTGCCCTTTTGAGTGTGTTTTGGGTTCGGATGCCGACATAATTCCATCAATTGGTTGTCGGGCTCCACGTTTGCCCGTTTGTGTGCGTTTTGGTTCGGATGCCGACGTAATTCCATTGAGTGGTAGTCGGGCTCCATGTTTGCCACCTTGTGGTGTGTATTTGTTTAGTTTTTTAGCGCGTGTTAGCCGAGCTACGGATGCTCTGATTCTCCTTCGTCCAAAGGAGATACGTATGCATAGGACGCGACGTCCTAGCGAGCATGTGTCGTTTCCCCAGTCCGAACTACTTAGACTCTGATGTCTATGCCTGATAGACTAAGTAGGCCCAGGATACGATATCCTGCCGAGTCAGTCTTGTCTGTTTTCTTGCGTCTCTTTCAGCCAGTGTGTGTGTGTGTTTGAGCAGTGTTTTAGCAACCATTTTCCTTCCTATTGTGCGTGGATCCCGTCGAGTACGACAGATGCGTAGGGGTGCTAATACCTTCCCTTCGCATAACCGACTCCCGATCCCATTCTCTTTGGTCGCGAGACCATGCTTTTTCCAGGTTTACTCTGAGCGTTTCCTTTCCCTCTTTTGGGATAAATAACGCACGGTGGCGGCTCTGTTGTTCTTCGTTTCCCGCCGGTTTTTCGCGTAATGCGACACATCACAGGAACGAGAATAGGAAGGGAGGATTGGTGAATAGTTGTGCACCCTTGTTTCATAAGTGGTTCAGTTTTCACCTGCCCAAGTCAGGAGCGTTCGTTGACTTCAAGGACTCGTTGAGTTGGTCGAAGAGACTGATGGGGATAAGAGCTAAAGATATTTCTTGGTGGTCAGACCAGAACTTGCTTCGGGCGGATATTATTCACAGTTGTGAGAACTTCCCGAATGTACTGTTGGTAGGAAGAAGAGGGGGAATCTACTATAATCCTTCTCTAGCAGTCAGACAATTTGGATATGCTTTAAGGACTCCGCCTTTGGAAAAAGATGTGGAAGAATCTTTGTTTTTCCATTCTTCATCTGATCTGACTGTATCCCATAAGGCAGCTGAGGCTTGGCTCAAGGTGATCAAGAGAGGAAGGAATGTGCTTGGAAAAGGAGATTGCAGGACTTATTCTCAGTATGAAGATTGGCTTCGGGGAAGAGTTGAAGAGTTTGGTCTGCCGTTTCCTATTGAAGAACCTTTGTATCCACCTACTCCTGAGCAGTCAACAATGGTGAGTCGAGAGGAGTATGAGAAATTGAAGAAAGCCATGGAGGAACTTCAAACTGAAAACTCGGAGTTGAGTGTGAAATTGCAAGACTGTATGCACTTGTACCATGAGGTGGAATATCAGAAGGGGGAAGCTATCAGATTGCAAGAGGAAGCAGAGAAGAAATTGGATGTGGAGGTGAACTTCCTCAGGAAAACTGACAAACCCTTGGGGTCATCCAGTTCTGAGTTGAGGCGAGTCAAGCAGCAGTTAACGGATGCTCATGGTAAGTTAGCTGGGTGGCAAGAGCAATGGGATGCATTTTCAGCTTCTCGGAAGGCAAAAGAGGAGGAGATGGTGGCTCAATTGACTGGTCAGATGGAGAAGTTGAAGACTCTGCTGAAGGAGAAGAACAATGAGCTCCTGTGTGCCCGTGCAACCAATGGTTACATCACAGATCAACTCGACAAGGCTCAAGAATAGATTGAAGAACTCAAGGTGCTGGCGGGTTTGAAGAAGTCTAGACTTGAAGAGGTATTCGGAGAGGATGATGGGAATTACTACATAGAGCACATCAACGAATTGGATGGGGTTATTCACAAGAGGAATCTGCTTATCCGGCGTTTGACAGAATCTCCAAATCATCCTGACATGGTGGCACTGCTGGCTGAAGTTAGGAGCAGTCCTTATGGGTTGTATACAGGAGGCTAATTCCTGATTTTTGTTCCTCTTTTGCTTGTTGTGTGTTTTGTTGCTTTGTAGTGATGATCCACATGCTTGTTGTGTGTTTTGTTGCTTTGTAGTGATGATCCACATGCTTGTTGTGGAGATCCTCTTTTGATGTACTGTTGTCTAAGGCCCTTCTCTTTGAACTCGTTTGTATGACGATTATTCTTTATTGCATCTTGATCTCGGAAGCTTATCCACGACTCGATTTTCTTGCACTATTTACCCGATGTGAGACTGGAATCAAGGGGGTAGAATACCCTTTGGAATTGATAAACATGTCATTGCATTTACATATTCATTTGCATGTCTTGCATAACAGGTACCACTACGGTGTTCTCATGTTATTTGGTGTTCCACTAGCAGGATAGCTGATTCAGGCATTCACCGGTACGGTACTAGAAGGAATCAACAGAGAGCAATGGAAGGCCTACAAGCAGAACTCGCCGAGATGAGGATTCGCATGAACCAATTCATGGATGTGGTTCAAGGAGTGGCTCAAGGACAATAGGAGCTCAGACAGATGATGCAAAGGAATCCCGCCACTACTCAACCAGAGATGGTGATTGATCCTCTAGTTGGAGAGGTTAACGGACCCAGTGGACCGGGCCCTATCCCGATCCCACGTGCCAACCCTGATCAACAACCAATCCATGATGATCAGGAGGATCAAATCACCCTGCTGCAAGAAGACTTTGGCATGGGCCATGGCATGGACCCCATGTTTAGAAGATTGGAGGAGAGGCTAAAGGCTGTGGAGGGGCAAAATGCTCTCGGAGTAGATGTTGTCGACTTGGGACTGGTCCCAGGTGTGAGGGTGCCACCAAAATTCAGAGTCCCAATGTTTGACAAATACAATGCCAACTCTTGCCCGAAGACTCATGTGCAAGCTTACTTCCGCAAGATGGTTGCATACTCCGATGACGAGAAGCTGCTCATGTACTTCTTCCAGGATAGTCTAGCTGGGGCATCCCTGGAAAGGTATATGAGGCTAGACAGAGCCCATATTCGCTGCTGGAGAGATTTGGCTGAGGCTTTTGTAAAGCAATATCAATACAATGCGGATATGGCACCTGACAGAACCCAACTCCAGAATCTGTCTCTCAAGAGCAATGAATGCTTCAGGGAATATGCTCAACGCTGGAGAGAGACAGCTTCCCGTGTTCAGCCTCCGATGTTGGAGAAGGAGATGACCAACATGTTCATGAACACTCTGCCCAGATCTTACTTGGAGCGTCTGGTGGGTTGTAACGCCTCCAACTTTGCTGATGTAGTCTCTACCGGTGAGAGGGTGGAGAACTACTTGAAGACGTGTAAGATCCAGAATGGAGTTGGATCATCATCAGAGGTGAAGAAGCCGTTCATTGGAGGGAAAAAGAAAGGGGATGTTAATGATGTGTCTCCTTACCAGAATAGGGGTAACCGCAGGACTAATTTTCAGAATTACCATCAGCAGCCTTATGTTGTAGTTGTGACCATTTCGGCTGCAGCACCAGTGCAACAACAACAACCTCAGCGTCAACAAACTCAGTACCAACAACCACAGGGTAATAGACCTGCCTATCAACAAAGACAGAGGATGATGGATAGGTGTTTCGACACTCTTCCGATGTTGTACGCCCAATTGCTTCCCAACCTTCAGCAGTTGCAACTTGTGCAGTTACACACTTTGGCTCCTCCAATTGGCAGGCTTCTAGTGGGTTATGACGCCAATGCTAGGTGTAATTTCCACTCTGGGGCACCTGGCCACACTATTGAGAACTGCAAAGCTTTTAAGCACGTAGTTCAAGACCTTATCGACTCGAAGGCCATTAACTTTGCGCCGGCTCCTAATGTCGTCAACAATCCTATGCCGCAGCATGGTGGGGCAAATGTTAATATGGTGGAAGGAGAAGTCAAATCAGTCAAGGATGTGTTGAAACTGAAGACTCCGTTGTTGGAGATTAAAGAATACTTGCTAAAGGCAGATGTTTTCCCCGGCTGTGGGAGCGGTTGTTTGGGTTGTGCTGCACAAAGTGGGGGTTGTGTGAAGTTGCAGCAGGATATCCAGGCCTTGCTTGACGATGGTATCCTCCAAGTTGAAGACCTATCTGCCCAAAGGTCTATTGAAGGGGTTGTTGAAGGGGTTGTTGAGAATGTAGATGTTGACCCTCTCTTTCCTGAAGATGCTGAAGAATTTACAAATGTTGTTCCTGCTGGTTTTGTAATTCCTGATGATGTAATTAATTTTTCTGATGTTGTTGCTAATATTCCAAACATTATGGTTGATTCTGATATATCTGTTGAACTTGATTCCGATGTTTCGGATGCTTGTACTTCAATAAATAAGATTTCTGAGTATGACTGTGATGTTGCCACTATCACAATTTTCTATCCAACTGCTCAAATCAGTATGCCAGAAGTGCAACCGGTACCACCAGTGCGACCGCATCAATCCACTATGACCATCACGATCCCTGGTCCTTTACCTTTCACCAGCGAAAGGGTCATTCCTTGGCATTACGGGGGAATTGTGTACACGCATGATCACGGAGTGGAGCAGCCATTGAAAATAGAGGAGGTTCAGGATTAGAAGGCTGAATCTGGAGTCGAAATAAAAGATCCCGCAGTGGACAATGTTGGTGGAATGAGGCGATTCACCAGAAGTGGTAGACTATTTTCACCACCGGTTACCCAAGCTGATAGTGCTGACGCCGCGGTGAAAGCCAAGGGCAAACAAGCTGTGAATGAGGGTACCTCTGCACCACAGGTTGGCTCTGAGCCTGCTTTTGCGAAGGATGTGGACGAGCTCTTGAGAATCATAAAGAAAAGCGACTACAAGGTAGTCGATCAGTTGATTCAGACGCCGTCTAAGATATCTATTCTCTCACTCCTGCTGTGTTCGGAGGCACACAGGGAGGCACTCCTGAAGGTCCTTAATGCTGCATATGTGCCTCAAGAGATCTCAGTAAACCAACTAGAAGGGATCGTTGCAAATGTTCATGCAAGCAACGGGTTGGGTTTTACTGATTCTGACTTAACACTAGTTGGACGCAATCATAACAAGGCTTTGCACATCTCGATGGAATGAAAAGACACTGTGCTATCTCATGTCCTGGTGGATACAGGTTCCTCTCTCAATGTGCTACCCAAGAGGGCCCTGTCAAGGTTAGAAGTAGAAGGTTTGATCTTGAAGCCTTCCGATCTTGTGGTGAGAGCCTTCGATGGTTCTAAGAGGTCGGTGTTTGGAGAGGTAGAATTGCCAATTCAGATTGGATCACAAACCTTCAACACCGTCTTTTATGTAATGGATATCAGTCCTTCTTATAGCTGCTTGCTGGGTCGTCCTTGGATCCACAATGTTGGGGCAGTCTCCTCAACCTTGCATCAGAAGATCAAGTTCCCGGTCAATGGAAGAATTATCACTGTCTGTGGTGAGGAGGACATTCTTGTCAGTAACCTGTCTACATTCAAGTATGTAGAAGTAGAAGGTGAAATTCATGAGACCCTATGCCAGGCCTTCGAGGCAGTTCAGATCAAGGATGTGGCTTTGGTGGAAGAGGTTAAAGCAGGTGCCTCTATCTCGTCCTTCAAGTAGGCACAAGCCTTGGTAGATTCAGGTGTTGCTCCCGGTTGGGGACGTCTGTTGGATTTACCGATGAAAGAAGACAAGTTCGGGATTGGGTATCAGCCAGCTCTGACTTCTACAACTTCAACGCCTCAGACTCATCAGGGGCCGATTACTTTCTCCAGTGCTGGCATCATTCAGTATGGCCAGATCTCTGCAATCAACGAAGAAGATGGGGATAGTGATTGCGACGTTGACAATTGGGTGCGTCCAAGGGCCCCGGGTGAAGTACTCCACAATTGGTCTTCGGAAGAGATTATCCAAGTCACTCTTCTTGAAGAGTAATTTTCTTTGTTTGTTTGTGCATATCCAAGTCTTACGTTCCGCCCAGGGCGTAATGACTCATTGTAGGGTTCATCTATGTGAATACCTGCATTTTTTATCATAAATAAAGGACGTCTTTTTGCATTCAAACATTTTGTTCATTGTTTTTCTATTTTTGCAGTTTTCAAAAAAATCAAAAAATATATATTTGGCAATGTTTTGTTTAGTTTTCACTCTTGTTCACACTCATAAGCATATACCATCATTCATGCAGATGCACGTCACTGGATCCTATCGATAAAGTTCTGCTATGGCTCACTTCGACTTTGAAAATCAAATCTTTCAAGCTGAAGAAGAGGGTGATGAAGACTATGAACTCCCTGAAGAACTTGCCAGGTTGTTAAAACAGGAGGAAAGGGTCACTCAACCGCATCAAGAGTCTGTTGAAGTGATTAATCTCGGCACCGAGGACGTCAAGAGAGAAATCAAGGTAGGGGTTGCTTTGGAAGATAATGTGAAGAAGGGGCTGATTGAATTGCTGCAAGAGTATGTTGACATTTTCGTTTGGTCTTATCAGGACATGCCAGGGCTTGACACAGACATTGTGGTACACCGTTTGCCTCTCAAAGAGGATTGTCCTCCGGTCAAGCAGAAGCTCAGAAGAACAAGACCAGAGATGGCTGTCAAGATAAAGGAAGAAGTGTAAAAACAGTTGGATGCAGGGTTTCTAGCGGTTACAAATTATCCGCCATGGGTTGCAAATATCGTTCCCGTACCTAAGAAGGATGGAAAGGTACGGATGTGTGTTGACTACCGGGATTTGAATAGAGCTAGTCCTAAAGATGATTTCCCATTACCTCACATCGATGTTTTGGTGGATAACACGGCTCAGTTCTCGGTATTCTCCTTCATGGATGGCTTTTCTGGCTATAATCAAATTAAGATGGCACCAAAAGACATGGAGAAGACAACTTTCATAACCCCATGGCACACCTTCTGCTACAAGGTGATGTCGTTTGGTCTGAAAAATGTTGGGGCAACATATCAACGAGCTATGGTGACTCTTTTCCATGATATGATTCATCATGAAATCGAGGTTTATGTTGATGATATGATTGCCAAATCTTAGACAGAAGAAGAACATTTGGTGAATTTGTAGAAACTGTTCGAGCGTTTGAGGAAATTCAAGCTGAGGCTTAATCCGAACAAGTGTACTTTCGGGGTGAGATCTGGAAAGTTGTTGGGCTTTGTTGTTAGTGAAAAAGGGATTGAGGTGGATCCTGCCAAAGTAAAAGCAATACAAGAAATGCCTGAGCCAAGAATAGAAAAACAAGTTCGTGGCTTCTTAGGGAGGTTGAACTACATTGCAAGGTTCATCTCTCACTTAACAGCCACGTGTGAGCCAATATTCAAATTGTTAAGAAAAGATCAGGCTATCAGGTGGAATGATGATTGCCAAAGGGCCTTCAAAAAAATAAAAGACTATTTGCAGAATCCTCCAATCCTTATGCCTCCAGTCCCAGGGAGACCGCTGATTATGTATTTGACAGTACTTGATAATTCCATGGATTGTGTTCTCGGTCAACACGACGAGACAGGTAGGAAAGAGCGTGCCATCTACTACCTGAGTAAAAAATTCACAGATTGCGAGTCGAGATACTCAATGCTTGAAAAGACATGTTGTGCGCTCGCATGGGCTGCTAAGCGATTGAGGCAATACATGCTGACTCACACAACCTTACTGATCTCCAAAATGGATCCAGTCAAATATATATTTGAGAAGCCAACTCTCACAGGAAGGGTTGCTCGTTGGCAAATGGTACTGACAGAGTACGACATCCAATATACATCCCAGAAAGCCATCAAAGGGAGTATTCTGTCAGACTATCTTGCTCAGCAGCCGATTGATGATTATGAGCCGATGAAGTTTGATTTTCCGGATGAAGACATCATGTTCCTCAAGATGAAAGACTGTGAAGAGCTAGTTGTTGAGGAGGGACCTGATCCAGATGAAAAGTGGACTTTAATGTTTGATGGGGCCATCAATGCCAAAGGAAGTGGAATTGGTGTTGTCATTACCACTCCGAAAGGTGCCCACATGCCTTTCACCGCTCGTCTGACTTTTGAGTGCACCAATATGAAGCTGAGTATGAGGCCTGTATCTTGGGTATTGAGCAAGCCATTGATTTGAGAATCAAGACTCTGGACATCTTCGGAGATTCAACTCTAGTGATCAATCAAGTGAATGGTGATTGGAATACTCTCCAGCCTAATCTGGTCCCCTACAGAGATTACACGAGAAGACTGTTGACTTTCTTCACAACAGTAAAATTGTATCATATACCTCGTGATGAGAACCAAGTGGCAGATGCTCTTGCTACTCTATCCTCCATGATCAAGGTGACTCAGTGGAACTATGCTCCCAGGATCGATGTTATACGCCTTGATAGGGCTGCGTATGTGTTTGCTGCTGAACTGGTAGTTGATGACAAGCCCTGGTATCACGACATCAAGTGCTTTCTGAAGAATCGAGAGTACCCTGTAGGGGCATCCAACAATGATAGAAAGACTTTGAGAAGATTGGCAGGCAGTTTCTTCTTGAACAAAGACGATGTGCTATATAAGAGAAACTTCGACATGGTCTTGCTCAGATGCGTGGATAGACACGAAGCAGACATGTTAATGCAGGAAGTTCATGAAGGCTCCTTCGGTACTCACGCCGGTGGATATGCAATGGCTAAGAGATTGTTGAGAGCGGGTTATTACTGGATGACCATGGAATTTGATTGTTTTAAATATGCTCGGAAGTGTCATAAATGCCAGATTTATGCTGATAAGGTGCATGTGCCGCCAAATCCTCTGAACGTGATGTCTTCGCCGTGGCCGTTCGCTATGTGGGGCATTGATATGATTGGAAAGATTGAGCCGACTGCGTCCAATGGGCATCGCTTCATCCTTGTTGCCATCGACTATTTCACCAAGTGGGTCAAAGCAGCCTCATTTCCGAAGGTCACCAGACATGTGGTTGCCCGGTTCATTAAGAGAGAGATCATTTGTCATTATGGGATTCTCGAAAGAATCATTACTGATAATGGTTCTAATCTCAATAACAAAATGATGAAGGAGTTGTGCAAGAATTTCAACATTCAGCATCACAATTCTTCCCCTTATCGCCCTAAGATGAACGGTGTTGTGGAGGCAGCAAATAAGAACATAAAGAAGATTGTGCAGAAGATGGTCGTTAAGTACAGAGATTGGCATGAGATGCTACCCTTTGCCTTGCATGGGTACCGTACTCCAGTACGTACATCGACCGGGGCAACCCCTTACTCCCTTGTGTATGGTATCGAAGCAGTCCTACCTGTTGAGATTCCTTCTCTAAGAGTCCTTTTGGATGTCAAGTTAGACGAAGCTGAATGGATTCAAACAAGGTTCAACGAGTTGAGTCTTATCGAAGAGAAGCGAATGGCAGCCATTTGTCATGGGCAGTTTTACCAAAGTCGGATGAAGAGAGCCTTTGATCAAAAAGTGCGTCCTCGATGCTTCCAAGTCGAAGATTTGGTGTTGAAAATGACCTTCCTCCTCAGATAGATCACAGGGGCAAGTGGACTCCTAACTATGATGGACCATATATTGTCACCAAGATTTTTGAATGTGGGGCCTTAATGCTTGCAACTATGGATGGTGAAGACTTCACTTCCCCTGTGAACTCAGACGCAGTTAAAAAATACTTCGCATAAAATAGACCCGCGAGGCAATAAAAAGAATAGTCCAGGCAAAAATGGGCATCCCGGCGAACCAAGAAAATGAAAAAGGTTCGGGCAAAAGTAAGGGATTAAAAATGAAAAGATTGTACACCCGGTAAGTTGAAAACCTGAAAAGGCAACTTAGGCAAAAATGGGTATCCCGGTGGATTGAAGACCCGAAAGGGCGATCCAGGCAAAAGTTAGGGATTAAGCGAATGCCTACGTTTTGAGTAGTTCTGAATCTCATCTCGTGTCAATAACTGGAAAATTTCGAAGGATAGGAAACAGTCCAATTACCTTTTTCAGAAAGCTGATCATCTGGAGGATCTTGAAGACGAGCGAGTCATAGCAGAATTGGAACCCGATAGAAATCCATTTCACATTGCCATTAGATTAATTGTTGTTTTTATCTTTTGTGCAATTACCTCTTTCCAAGGATTTCTTCATGATGTAAATGCCTATTCAGAGGCCATTCAATCAATACAATCATGTTATTCAGTATATCTCTGTGTTCGTTTTCATTTTACTGTTTTGTTTGCAAAAATGACGTCCAAATTTTTGATAAATATTGCATCATGAAACATAAGAGCTTTACAGGTATATGCTCAATAAACATTTAAAATTGCTGTAAATTTTAAGTGCTTTGGATCATCTATTCAGAACAGGTACACTCGGGGCATTTCCTTAAAGTTCCTAGCAGATGATCACGGATGTTTTGCTTCAACATTTGGAGTTTGGTATCTTATCCCTGCAAAATTGGTCCAAGCATTGGATTCTTCAATCCCCAGCAGGTCTTACTACTGTACTTCACCAAGCATGTGTTTCAGACTATACATTCACCAGCAGAGTTGACAGTGTCAGACTGTATATCCCCACCGGAGTTGACAGTGCCAGATTGTATATCCCCAGTGGAGTTGACAGTGCCAGACTGTATCTTCCCAGCAGAAGCGGCTACTCCTCAGAGTTTAATGCCAGATCGATGATCTCGACGTTAGACCCATGGTCTCTTTCCTTGAAGCAGAATCTTGGTACCGTATCGGTGTTTGCTTCCCCTGCTGAGTCGTCTCTCTCGCAGATTATGGTTGCCAGAACCACCATCACTTCCCTCAGCAGCAAGCTTTCAGTGTCATTCTCTCCCCAGTCAGAGTCTCAGTATCTTGTTATTGCCAGAACACTGCGTGGCTGGTCATTTCCCCACAGAGGTCATTGTGTTGTATATCTCCAACAACATTACCAGGGTCCAGAAGATTGTGATCATTTCCCCAGCAGAATTCCTTGCCTCGGCTTGGCGTTCTCTCTGACCTAGCATTTCGCATCTCTGCATGTAGAATCATATCGCATTGCATCCTCCCAAATCACGTAGCATTTCCATTTTCATGGAGCATTACGCCATTGAAAAATTCAAACATACGCATGCAAAGCATAAAACATTCTCGGTATCCCAAGTGATAAGCCAGAGGTTGTTTCCAGTACTTAGACTGAAGGTTGTTCATGACTTATCCTTATTATTCCCAGCAGGGGTCGTTGGCACACGCGCCGCCTCAATTATCATTTTCCCTATTTCTGCTGATGCTGACAGACATGCAAGTTTCCGGTATTCAGACCGAAGTGGCATTCAGGCCAGTTTTCCGATGTTCAGATCGAAGAAGTTTCCGACGTTCAGGTCGACGCAACTTGTGGCATTCAGGCCAGTTTCCGGTATTCAGATTGAAGAAGTTTCCAACGTTCAGGTCGACGCAACTTGTGGCATTCAGACTAGTTTCCGGTATTCAGACCGAAGTGGCATTCAGGCCAGTTTTCCGATGTTCAGATCGAAGAAGTTTCCGACGTTCAGGTCGATGCAACTTGTGGCCTTCATGCCAGTTTTCCGGTATTCAAACCGAAGTGGCGCTCAGGCCAGTTTCTCGGTGTTCAGACCGATGTTTGATAATCTCGTATCTTCCGATGCTCAGATCGAAGTCATTTCAAGTATTCAGATTGACGAGCGGCATTCCGGCCATGGTTATTTCTGTGTTACCATTTTTTGGTATTCAGGCTAACATTCTTTTTTCGGTGTTCAGACCGACTCTCACCGTACCAGACGGATTCTTTTTTCAAGACTACCTCTTTGCCGATTCTGACAGGCATTATTACCTTATTTTTTCACTTTCATACTTCAGTGTAAATTTTCGGGCTTTTATCGTATTCAATCTCCTGATACCTCGAAAGTGCGAAAGCCGTTGCTATCTTCCTTTCGGGTCTCTAGTTGATTGAATAGGGGCAGCTGTAACACCCCAAAATTTACCCTTCATTTTTCTTGGAAAGCATGGGATTATGTTTGACACTTCATTAGCATCATACTAGGTCATACTCATTGCATATTGCATTAGTGACATGGAAATCAGGTTTTGATTGATCACTCCTTAACAGAAGGAGCCCACACAAAGCAAGATTGAGAATTGGACTTCATTTCCTTAAGTATACAAGCCTCAAGGTTCTCAGGGGGTCCATGTATCTTATTATGGTCCCCAGATCATCAGTGAAAGATTCAGTGCTATCAGAGTGCTCATCTAGATTTAATCAGGAAATTAGGGTTTCATGGCTACCTGCAACAGGCAATGTTTGGTTGGAAGTAGAGAGGCTCATTCATGTCATGATTAGAGAGGCATCTTGGCCAGGAAGATTCACAATTATCTCAGAAAGATCCATTGGCAATCAGTGCAATCGGTTCCCGATCATTTTGCCCTAAAACTAGGGTTTGGTATAAAATTAATTTATTTCTGATTCTTTGGGTGGAACTCTTTTCCATGGCCCTCCATGTGTCCACAAGGGTCTACATACAAAAAACCAGCTCTTTATTTGAGCTAGAAGTGCTTCAATTGATCAATGGAATCGGGAATCAGACAGTTTGGGAAAAGTCAACTGTGGGGCCAGAAAAGTCAACTCCTGACATTTTGAGAGTGGCATCTCAAAATCCATGCCTAGGGGATCTTACATGTGAAATTTGATCAAGGTTGGATCATGGATTCATCATTTAATCAGGAATTGAAAAAGTTACTTAATTTGGAAATGGTTGACTTTCCATTTAGGGCAAGTTTTCATGATTGTTGCACTCACTTTAAGCCCATTTTCCATCAAGATAAAAGCTCCATTTGAATATTTCTCCAACAAGAAAGTTGTTCCTCTTGTTCCAAGCTTTCTAGAGATATAAAGTTTGCTCCATTTGGATCAAGATTGAGAAAGTTATGCTTAGTCAAAGTGAGACATTTTCTTAGGTGATCGGTCACCATTTTACTTGATTTTCATCATGTTCTCGGCCAAAATTCATCAATGTGGTAACCCTTTATTTTGAGTTTTAGTGTTTGAATTTTAAGTATTTCATAGTTGAGTAAGTTTTATGCTTATTTTGCTTTTGGTGTTAATTTAAGTTTTTAGATGCGTTTGATGTCGTTTCCATGGTATTGTGCATGTTTCAGAAGTAGTTGAAGAGTCGGAAGTGCCAAGGCAACAATGGAAGAGTGAAAGAAAAAGAAATAAAAAAATAGAAGGAAATTCCTGGAGCCAAACACGGCCCGTGTCTCCTGACACGGCCCGTGCTGAAAGAAGGCCCTCTTCCCATACAAAAACTAGGGGGCTGACACGGCCGGCCGTGTTGCTTGGCACGGCCCGTGTCAGCAAGTCTGAAGGAAAATCAAAAAATAAAATAATTGAAGAGCCAACACGGCCGGCCGTGTTGCTTGGCACGACCCGTGTTGGCTAGCGCGCTGAATTTTTCTGATTTTCTATTTTCACTCATGAAGTGATCCCGAAGGGCAATTTTGACTTTTTGACTTGGCTGTAATGTGTACTACACTATTTAGACCTAATGGAAAGAAAATACCAGAGGACGGAAAAAAGAGAACGAGAGAATCAAGATTTTTGGAGAACGGAGATCATCAAGCGCGGAAGCAATTGAAGATCGAAGCTATCTAATCTCTTGTAATGTCTAATCTTATATTTGTATCTTCTTTGAATATTATCATGAGCTAAACCCCCCAATGCTAGGGGGGTGTCCCTGAATTGCTTTTGTAATGAACCTTTTTCCTACAATGTTATGAATGTCTATGTTTTTATGAAACCAATTTGTTATATCACGCGTGTAATGCTTGCCGTATTGGAAAATTAGGTATTGAATTGGAGGTAAAGGAGGTCTGACAAATCCCTTTATCACTTTGTGTATAACAACATCGCTAATTTCTCTTAGGAATGAGGATCTAATGGTGATGATGGGAAATTCTTGATATTCATACATGGGATTAATATTCTTTTGAATGGCTAAGGAATTGGGATTTAAAATTGAATGTTAATGGTTTCTGGCTAAGGAATTAGGGGAAACTTCTCTTGAGAACCATATTGAATCATTCGAACATGGATATCATAAAATAAGGATTAAGTTTATTTCAGAGCAATTCATACACCCTTGATCTAGCATGTTTAACTCTTCTGCATTCAAAAATCTCTATTTTGCCTTTATATTTTACAAAGCAAATTCACTCTTCACTTACCATCCAAAGGTTATTTTGTTTAATTGAATCATTATCAACACTGATAGTTCCTACGCAGTCCTCGAGATCGATACTCAGGATAATTCCTTTTATTACTACATCGGTAAAATAGTACACTTGCTATTTTCCCGATCAAGTTTTTGGCGCCGTTGCCGGGGACTGCCAAACTATCTGTTAATAATTATTCAATTGGAATTTTGTTGCTCTGCAACTAAAATTTTACTTTATTTTATTTGTTTATTTCACTTTGCCTATCCTAACCACTATCTAATATTTTATGCGAGGTAAGGCCTCAGCTGAATTTCTTTTTGACGCAGAACCAGAACGATCGTTGCGAGCACGAATCAGAAAAGCCCGACACGACAGACTGGAAGTGACAGAAGAACCGCTGATAGTTTCTGATTCTGAGAAAGAGGGAACCGTTTCAATTCATTCGGAACACTCTGATTCTGGAAATTCTGATACCGAACCTGAAACTATGGCAGCTGACCCACCTCCTGCAGAGAGACTATTAGGTGATTACGGGGGAGCTAATGCCCCGCCTGGAAGGATGACAATCGTGAATCAACCAGTCAATGTTGCCCACTTTCAACTTCATCCCTCAACGATACGGCAACTAGAAAGGAGACCTTTCTCAGGAAAAATTAACGAAGATGCCAACAAGCATTTGCAAAGGTTTCTGACTATGACTACGTCGTTAAAGATTGAGGGGCATTCTGAGGAAGCTAAGAAGCTGGTCATGTTTCCGTTTACATTGTCAGAAGATGCTGAAGAGTGGTTCTACTCTTTACCTGCTGGAAGCATCACGACTTGGCAACAGATGGAGACAACTTTTCTCAACGAGTACTTTCCGGCCTCTGTGTACATCCGAAAGAGGTACGACATAGTGAATTTTAAACAGAAGGAAGGAGAGTCACTTGGAGATGCGTATAAAAGGTTTAAACGATTGTTGGTTGCATGTCCTACACATAATATGGATGCAACGGAGCAAATGCAGAATTTTGTAAATGGTCTTCGGATGAAGACTAAGCAACTCATTGACACAGCAGCTGGTGGCTCAACCAACTTTACAACGGCCACTGGTATTAAAAAGATTATCGAAGCCATTGCAGCCAATGAGCACCTGGAGTTGTATGACCGCAGTGTTAGTCAACCCGAAGGGATAATTGACCTGAAATTGGCAAGTCAAGTGGTGAAGATGGAAGATCAAGTAGCAGCTGAAGTAGAAAGAAGACTGAAGAAGATGGCTATCGATACTCAAACTGTGGCACAAGTTCAACCGGTTCAACCAACACAAGCTAGTAATTGTGAAATTTGTGGAGGACCTCATCTTACTGCATATTGCGTTGCAACCGCACAACAAATTGAGGAGATTAAGTTTCTAAGGCAGAACAACCCTTATTCGAATACATACAATCCGGGTTGGAAAAACCATCCAAATTTCTCATGGAAAGATCAACAAGGACATGTGCAGAACCAACCACAGCAACAACAGTTTCGACCTCAGCAACAACAACCATATCAACAACAGTTTCAGCAACAGGTACCAAGAAAAGCTGATTGGGAGCTTGCCATTGAAAAGATGGCCGCTTAAAGCTCTCAATTTCAAGAAGAGACTCGAAGTAATTTAAAAAACACAGGTGCTTCAATTAAGAATCTTGAAATACAGATGAGTCAGATAGCCCAACAACTAGCGGGTTCTCAACAACAAGGCGTGTTACCGAGTTCTACGATTACTAATCCAAGAGAAAATAATCATGTGAATGCGGTGACCAGAAGGAATGGTAAGTCGAAAGAAGTACCTGAAAAGAGCTCTGAAGAAGAAGACTTATTGCTTGAAGTTGATCTTGAGATAAAAGAAAATGAGGTCGCGAATGAAGAGGTCACTAGTGATGAAAGAGTGGTAAAAGACAAAGTTATTGATCCAAAACCGGCCGTCAAACTACCATACCCAACAAGAAATAAGAAGAAAGGACAGCATGAGAAAAACTTTGAGAAGTTCCTGGAGATGTTTAAAAAGCTTGAGCTAAACATCCCGTTCTTGGAGGCGCTTGAGCAAATGCCTACCTATGCTAAGTTCATGAAAGACATCATCTCGAAGAAGCGGACCATAGAGACTAACCCGATCATTCTAACGGAAACTTGTAGTGCCATTTTGCAGGGTATGAAGGTTCCGGTGAAGAAGAAGGATCGAGGTTCTGTAACTATTCCTTATACCATTGGAGATAGATCCTTCAAGAAAGCTCTAATTGATTTGGGAGCGAGTGTAAGCCTTATGCCGCTGTCCATTTATAAGAGGTTGGGGATAGGAAAAATTCAAGATACAAGAATGACACTCCAGTTTGCTGACCACTCTGTGAAGAGACCTTATGGGATAGTAGAAGATGTGCTAGTAAAGATCGACAAGTTTGTGTTTCCAGTGGATTTTGTCATTTTGGAGATGCCGGAAGATGAAGAGATACCAATCATTTTGGGGAGACCATTTTTAGAGACCGGGAGATGTTTGATCGACATAGAAGAAGGCACGATGACTTTGAAAGTGTATGATGAAGAGTTAAAAATTGATGTGCGAAACACCATGAAGTACAAGGATGAGGTTGCCACTAGTCAACATATTGAGATAATTGATCAAATATGTGAGAAGAAAAATTGCTTGACAACACAAAAATTACCTTTGGAAAGAGTGTTGAGTTTATCAATTTTTAACGAAGAGGAAATAGTTGACGAGAAAGATATGGAAGTAGTAGCCATGATGGAAGCATCACCACCTTTCAAAGGTTATCGACACAACCGGTGGGAAGATTTAAGGCAACCCTTAGTGGAAGAAAAGAAAGATGAACAAAAGAAGGGGACCAAATTGAAACAACTCCCGGAAAGCCTCAAATATGTATTCCTAGACACAGAGAGTAAGTGCCCGGCCATCATAAGTTCACATCTAGAAGTTCTTCAGGAAAATAAGCTTGTCAAAGTTTAAAAAAAACATAAGAGTGCTATTGGCTGGACTATTGAGGATTTGAAGGGAATAAACCCTACAATATGCATGCACAAAATTCTCATGGAAGATGATCACAAGCCGGTTGTCCAACCTCAACGACGACTTAACCCAGCAATGAAGGAAGTGGTCAGAAAAGAGGTGGTTAAACTGTTAGATGCAGGGATGATTTATCCCATATCTGATAGCTCGTGGGTAAGTCCTGTTCATGTGGTGCCAAAGAAAGGTGGAACTACAGTGATAAAAAATGAGAAGAACGAGTTGATACCAACAAGGACAGTCACTGGTTGGCGGGTATGCATCGACTATAGAAGACTGAATCTTGCCACCAGGAAGGACCATTTTCCCTTACCATTCATTGATCAGATGTTGGAAAGGTTAGCCGGTCATGACTATTATTGCTTCCTCGATGGCTACTCGGGATACAATCAGATAGCTGTTGCACCAGAGGATCAGGAGAAGACCGCATTTACATGCCCTTTTGGTATTTTTGCCTATAGAAGAATGCCATTCGGGTTATGTAATGCACCAGCAACGTTTCAGAGATGCATGCAATCAATCTTTGCAGATATGCTTGAGAAGCATATGGAAGTCTTCATGGACGATTTCTCAGTTTTTGGTAAGTCTTTCGATAATTGCTTGACTAACCTTGCTCTGGTGTTAGAAAGGTGCCAACAAACAAATCTTATCCTGAACTGGGAGAAGTGTCACTTCATGGTACGTGAAGGGATAGTCTTGGGTCACAAAATTTCCTACAAAGGAATAGAAGTGGACAAAGCAAAGATTGAAGTCATCTCTAAGCTTCCCCCACCGATGAATGAAAAAGGTATTAGAAGTTTCTTAGGGCATGCGGGTTTTTACCGTAGGTTCATAAGAGATTTCTCTAAAATAGCAAAACCCTTAACGACTCTTTTAGTTAAGGATAATACCTTTGTTTTTGATAAAGAGTGTGCTGTGGCGTTTGAAACACTAAAGCAAAAATTAGTATCAGCACCTATTGTTGTAGCCCCGAAATGGTCTCTTCCTTTTGAGATAATGTGTGATGCAAGTGATATTGCAGTGGGGGCAATTCTTGGGCAGCGTCGAGAAAAATTGTTACATGTCATTTATTATGCTAGCCATGTGTTGAACCCCGCACAGATGAATTATGCGACAACTGAAAAGGAGTTGTTAGCCGTAGTGTACGCCTTTGATAAATTCAGGCAATATCTGCTGGGTTCTAGAGTCATTGTGTATACTGACCATGCTGCTTTGAAGTATCTTTTTGCTAAACAGGACTCTAAGCCAAGACTTCTTAGGTGGATCTTACTCCTTCAAGAGTTTGATGTGGAGATTCGTGACAAGAAAGGATGTGAGAACACTGTTGCCGATCACCTCTCCCGTATATCACCTATCGAAGAGACAGAAGACAAGCGTCCAATAAAGGACGAGTTCGTCGATGAACATATCCTTGCTTTCAACGGAGTGCCTTGGTTTGCCGATTATGCAAACTATCTGGTCGGTGGGATAATCCCCGATGATTTTGATGCTAACAAGAAGAAAAAGTTTGTGCATGATTGCAGGTTCTACTTGTGGGACGATCCTTTCTTGTATAAGAGAGGAGTGGATGGACTTATCAGGAGATGTGTTCCAGAGGAGGAACAAAGGGATGTGTTGAAAGCATGCCACGACTCCGACTATGGAGGACACTTTAGTGGTGACAGAACCGCCGCCAAGGTTCTCCAATCTGGGTTATACTGGCCAACTTTATTCAAAGATGCTCAACAAATAATTAAAGAGTGCGACAAATGCCAGAGAACGGGAAACATCTCAAAAAGAAATTAGATGCCCCAAAATGCCATGTTAGAAGTTGAACTCTTTGATGTGTGGGGTATCGATTTCATGGGTCCCTTCCCACCATCTTTTGGGAAGCAGTACATCTTAGTGGCGGTGGATTATGTCTCAAAGTGGGTGGAGGCCGTGGCCCTACCAACTAATGATGCTCGAGTGGTGATTAGGTTTCTAAAGGAGACTATCTTTGCGAGGTTCGGAGTACCAAGAGCTTTAATAAGTGATGAAGGAACACATTTTCTGAATCATCTAATGGAGAAGCTCCTCTTGAAGTATAATGTGAAGCATCGAATTGCGACTCCGTACCACCCTCAAACTAGTGGGCAGGTAGAAGTGTCAAACAGGCAACTCAAACAAATCCTTGAAAAGACCGTAAACTCATCCCGCAAGGATTGGGCAAGCAAGTTGGATGATGCACTTTGGGCTTACCGAACGGCTTTCAAAACACCAATTGGTATGTCACCATACCAGTTAGTTTACGGCAAGGCTTGCCATCTACCGCTTGAATTAGAACACAAGGCATTTTGGGCTTCAAAATTTTTGAATATGGATTTATCCAAGGCAGGAAGTTCTCGGATCCTTCAGCTCCATGAATTAGAAGAATTTCGGAATCGTGCTTATGAGAATGCTAAGGTCTATAAAGACCAAACAAAGAAATGGCATGATAAAAGGATAGTGAAAAAAGAGTTTTATGAAGGACAACTGGTCCTTTTGTATAATTCTCGATTGAAATTATTCCCTGGGAAGTTGAAATCCAAATGGTCAGGCCCGTTTGTCGTTCACAAAGTTTTCCCTCATGGAGCGATTGAATTAAAGAATCAAGCAAACGGGGATACATTCAAAGTCAACGGTCAGAGGTTAAAGCCGTATTATCAAGGACAAGAAATTGGTCAAATACATGTTGCTCGTCTCACAGGATGAGAGGAACAACCGTCGAGCCATGCGACGTTAAACGAAGCGCTTCGTGGGAGGCAACCCACAAGTTTTCAACTTTTCTCTCTAATGGTTTTTGTGTGTTTTTAATTTTTGTTTGAGTTTGAATGTTTGTAGGTAAGAGCAGTGTGCTACTGGTGAAGGTGAAAAAATTTTTTTTTTTTAATGGGGTAACAACTAAGGTGTTCAGCTGTGGACGTGTAAGAGGAAAAATGCAAGACAAAACAAGGCAACACGGCCGGCCGTGTGGGCTAGCACGGGCCGTGTTGCATGCTTACCTCTTGCCCATACATTTTCCAGAGGAGCAACACGGGCAGCCGTGTGTGCCAACACGGGCCGTGTTGCTTGGTTTTTATTTCCCCATACAATTTCCAGGGAGGCAACACGGTCGGCCGTGTGGTCCAGCACGGGCCGTGTTGCAGTGCGTAACTCAGAATTTTTTTTTTAAAATTCAGAGACGTTGGAGTGGGGCCCACACGTCTTTAAATACCTTCCACCTCTCCCCCACCCACTTTTCAGCCACTTCATCTCCTCCAACCCTATTTTTCCCTCATATCTCCTAAACTCCATAACTTCTTTCACCTTAAACCTCATATTTCTTCATCATCCAACCATTGTTTTTCAAAGTTCCTTCACAAAAGCTGGGCCGTTTCTCGCACGCTACACCGTGACGGTATTATTTTTCTCTATCTCCACTATTTTTTCTGCTAACTTTTTCAGGTGACCATTATGCCCCCGAAAAGAGCCGACCGAGGAAAGGCCGTGGTAGAGACCTCAAGACCGAGACAAAGGTCCCGGAGGATGCCAAATGCACACAGAATCATTTTTGAGGATGATGATCATGTGGAAAGGTACAAGACTCACCTTAAAAGGAAGCTTGTACCTACAAGGTATGTTTGTGATGATACTATGAGTGCTTTAGGAATTCTAGATGATGTATCCCAAATGTTCCACAATTTAGGTATTTTTGAATTTATGCATGCTGATGTGCCTACCTATGAACGCATCACTCTAGAGTTCCTAAGCACTGTTAAATTTAAATTGGAAAAAAATTGGACTGGTCATGTCTATGAATATTTTGGTACTATGAGTTTCCGACTTTATAACGAAGATTACTCGATGTCGGTTATTCAGCTTGGGCAATGCCTCCGGTTACCATTGGTAGGATCCGAGGCAGTGCCAAATGACTTTTCTGCAGGTTCCTTTTGGTCTTCTATTACAGGTTTACCACAGTACGAACCCCGGAGTGCAAAGGCATCATGGATTCAAAACCCGTGCTTCCGATATGCTCAAAAAGGGTTAGCATTCACCTTGTTTGGACGAGGAGATAGTACAGGTGTAGCGGCAAAGCGGGAGTTATTTTTGATGCATGCCATGGTTAATGAGGAACCAGTGAATGTGGCGGCATTCGTCGCGGACCATTTAGGTACCATGGGGCGTGCCAGCTCAGGAGCCATTTCTGTGGGAGGTATGATAACACAAATTGCTGACTGGTGTGGTTGTAGGCCGGTGTTGGACGGAGAAACCCCGATGCAGGCGTTGGGTAAGCTTGACCTCAATGCCCTATGTACGCAAGGCATGCTCGAACAAAGCCGTCATGGGTATGTGTTGGTAAGCCGAACACGCCGGCTGTTCCGCTTACCGAACACTGATAAAACTAATGTTGATAACAATGAGAATTGGTTGTATACCTCTGTTGACCCCGAAGAGGTGGGAGAAGATGAATTTCTTGCAGGTGATACGAGGGAGGAAGATGCACCGGCAAGGGAGAGGAGTGTTCCTCACCCTCACACCTCTCACCACAGAGGTATGGGAGCCTCCTCTGCTGGATGGACACCCATGGACATGGATCAGTTCCGTGTCGAGCAGGCTCGCCAGGGAGCGGAGATTGATCGGATCGTGACAGAGCAGCTCCGTCAAGGGGCTGCCATTGATGATATTCAAAGGATGATGCAACATATGATGTTGCAATTTCCACAGCACCCTCCTCCGCAGTAGGCACTGTAAGTCCCTTTTGCATTTGGGTTTAAACATTGGGGTCAATGTTTAGTTCAAGTGTGGGGGGGGGGGTTCCTTTCATTGTTTTAATTTATTTTCCGTTTTGGTTTTTCATTTTTTAAGTTAATGTTCCTTTGATTTCTTTTATGTTCAACTGTTTGGATGTTGGGTTACAGATTGATGGATAAAAACCAGAGGTCTGATGGAAGGATGGTTAGTGGATGAAAGACACAACCCGAACTCACGCTCCCGAGGCACCCTGGAAATTTATGCAGTCGAAGAAAACTATTGTTGGACACAGTGGGATGAAAACTGGATTGAGATAGAAGTATGGTACACCTGAACCAAAAAGAAGCTACATTACACAGAGAGTGCTTTGGAACCTGCAAGTTTACCCACATGGTGAGATTACAAAAAAGCCAAATACTAAGAGATCATCATGAGAGTTAATCCAGGTATGACTCTATCGCTCTGGTTTTGCGTACGTTCTACTGACATAGCACTGCATTATGACACACACTGAGGCACATTTTTGTTGTTTAACCTTGAGCCTTTCCAGCCACCCTTGTACGTTTTATCCGTTGCGAACCCCTTTGAGCCTTTAACCATTTTGTTTGTTTGTAAACCGCTTATGTTACCCTATGGCCAGAAAAAGAAAAAAAATATATAATAACCTCTTCTACCCTTGCTCGGCATAAATGTTGTGGATTTTGGAAACTGTGTGAATTCTAAGTTTGGGGTGGTAAATCTAATACAATAGGGACAAGTGTGCGAAAAATCGTTACAAGAAAAGAGAAAAGAGAAATTGGAGGCTCTTTGAATGCTCCGAAAAAAAAAAAGAAAAAAAAAGAGAAAAGAAAAATAGAACTCATCAAAACGCACTTGTCCCAATTAAACGACTTGATTACATTTGAAATACTCAATCAGTTGAGTAAAGTTAAATAGTCGATGTCGAACCCCTGTATATCAAAATAAGCACAGGTACAAGAAACATAACAGGAGTGCCGAGCCCAAAAACCCCTTGTGTATCCGTTTGTTGTTTATCCCACCTGTCCTAAGCCCCGTTACAACCCTAAGTCCTCCAAAAGTGTGTGAATTATGTTTGTGCAATAGATGTAGAATTTATTCAAAAACTAAGAGTCGATATTGCATATTCTGAGTCTTTAGTGCTAACCCTGAGAGATTGTGTGAGATGTATGAAAAGCTTGCAGGTAAAGAGGTGCTGGACTGTGAGGTGTAGCGGATAGTTCGGATCGGGTGGCCAACGTCTTGACCATGAAGGTAGGAAACTCGGTGCGAATAACATCGGCTGTATAGTGGTGAAAAGGAATTTTGGGGTGACCTCTGTTTGTTGTCTCTTGCATCACTTGAGGACAAGCAATGAGATAAGTTTGGGGTTGTGATCGGTCACCATTTTACTTGATTTTCATCATGTTCTCGGCCAAAATTCATCAATGTGGTAACCCTTTATTTTGAGTTTTAGTGTTTGAATTTTAAGTATTTCATAGTTGAGTAAGTTTTATGCTTATTTTGCTTTTGGTGTTAATTTAAGTTTTTAGATGCGTTTGATGTCGTTTCCATGGTATTGTGCATGTTTCAGAAGTAGTTGAAGAGTCGGAAGCGCCAAGGCAACAATGGAAGAGTGAAAGAAAAAGAAATAAAAAAATAGAAGGAAATTCCTGGAGCCAAACACGGCCCGTGTCTCCTGACACGGCCCGTGCTGAAAGAAGGCCCTCTTCCCATACAAAAACCAGGGGGCTGACACGGCCGGCCGTGTTGCTTGGCACGGCCCGTGTCAGCAATTCTGAAGGAAAATCAAAAAATAAAATAATTGAAGAGCCAACACGGCCGGCCGTGTTGCTTGGCACGGCCCGTGTTGGCTAGCGCGCTGAATTTTTCTGATTTTCTATTTTCACTCATGAAGTGATCCCGAAAGGCAATTTTGACTTTTTGACTTGGCTGTAATGTGTACTACACTATTTAGACCTAATGGAAAGAAAATACCAGAGGACGGAAAAAGAGAACGAGAGAATCAAGATTTTTGGAGAACGGAGATCATCAAGCGCGGAAGCAATTGAAGATCGAAGCTATCTAATCTCTTGTAATGTCTAATCTTATATTTGTATCTTCTTTGAATATTATCATGAGCTAAACCCCCCAATGCTAGGGGGGTGTCCCTGAATTGCTTTTGTAATGAACCTTTTTCCTACAATGTTATGAATGTCTATGTTTTTATGAAACCAATTTGTTATATCACGCGTGTAATGCTTGCCGTATTGGAAAATTAGGTATTGAATTGGAGGTAAAGGAGGTCTGACAAATCCCTTTATCACTTTGTGTATAACAACATCGCTAATTTCTCTTAGGAATGAGGATCTAATGGTGATGATGGGAAATTCTTGATATTCATACATGGGATTAATATTCTTTTGAATGGCTAAGGAATTGGGATTTAAAATTGAATGTTAATGGTTTCTGGCTAAGGAATTAGGGGAAACTTCTCTTGAGAACCATATTGAATCATTCAAACATGGATATCATAAAATAAGGATTAAGTTTATTTCAGAGCAATTCATACACCCTTGATCTAGCATGTTTAACTCTTCTGCATTCAAAAATCTCTATTTTGCCTTTATATTTTACAAAGCAAATTCACTCTTCACTTACCATCCAAAGGTTATTTTGTTTAATTGAATCATTATCAACATTGATAGTTCCTACGCAGTCCTCGAGATCGATACTCAGGATAATTCCTTTTATTACTACATCGGTAAAATAGTACACTTGCTATTTTCCCGATCATTAGGACACTTAGAAAATTTTCTAAGTTCCAAAATTTTCAAAGTTTATCAAGACTTCTTGGCCAATTTTCCTGCATTTCAAGGCATCTTTTAAAAATACTTTCTTCATAACAATTGTACCTTGCCATGTCCTCTTTCACATCCTTTTGGAATCATCTCATTTGGATCCATGGTTTGAGAGATACATTCACCTAAAGTGGGCATCATGACTTGATTTTCTAGGCAGCATTTAGGCCAAACTGGCCCAACCATTTTGGCATGATGAAACCTGAACTTTAAGCCCATTTTTCACCCTCTTCCATTCATCATTTCCATTTGTGCCCAACATGAAAGATGTTAAGCTCCATGAACTCTTTTTACTGTTTGCATTGTCTTACCATTTGGTCATGTGCTCATCAAGATACAAAGTCACAAAGTCCTCATCTTGGACTGTTTTTGTGTTGCACAAGCAAAACCAAGTTATGCTGCAGCCAGACCAAAACCGACCAGCCCACATTCTTTACCTCATTTGGCCATGTACTCTTGTTTCCACTAACTTAAGTTTTTTCCAAAATTAGAAGCTTGCTTTCACCACCTCACTTTTTGTATCATTTTGCACATAACCAAAACAAACATTTGCAAGCCCATTTAGAACATTTAAACCCATCATATTTAAGGCACTAAACCCTAATCTGAAGGGAAGGTGGCTGTAATTTTTGAGCAAGCAAGTAAGGCAAGTTTCAAGATCTGTTTTTCATTCCTCTTCCATTTCACAAGCTCTCAAAGTTGCAGCATCAAGGCACCATTTCTTCTTCCTCTTTTCTCCACAACTAAGAGGCAGTGGACCTTACATCCACTAGGTAATTCTATCACTCTCTTCCATGGCCATGTATCAATATTTCATGCTCATTTCATGCTCATTCCATGCTTGTTCATCATGTTTTCCATGCTTACTCCATGCTATTTATATGCTTGCTTCATGCTCATTCTCATGATAACCATATGCCATGCCTGTGTTTTGAAGCCCTCAACATGAGGCAATGATTCATGTTATGAATTTGTGATGTTGTTTTCTGTTCATGCCGTGCTCATGGTGTCATCTTACTGTCTATTTTTCTTTATGTTCAAGCCATTATTTTTAATGAAATAAGGTACCATGATGAACCTCACATTGCATACTTGAACTTTGGTTTTTATGTCATGCCATTTGGTGCACTACGCTGGTTGCATTTTTGAAGTGAAGTTGGAGAAAATCCACTGTGTTTGTCGTGTTTCACGTCTGCATGGTGATTAGGGTTTGGCTTGTGAGGAAGATGATACGTGTCGCTTCCAAGGCCATTAGATCATGCGCTTGTCTTTTAATCATAACCGTCCAACCATTTTTGTCATGTAGTTACTTAAAACAAACGTGACCAGTTGATATGCATGTTACATGGTTATTAAAAAATAAAATGTTCATTTAATCTTTGTCACGCCTGGTTTAAGCGCTTGGATCATAGGCCTCAGCTGCTGCTTCCAACACCCCCCACACTCAAGGCCCACCAACAATCCATTGTCATTTTCTTTTTTTTAATTCTTATTTTTCTGTTTTGTTTTAATTAATAAAAATATTTTATTTATTCATAAAAATATCAAAAACTATTTTCCATATTTCTTAATGTCTTATTTAATTTTATTTAATTTTTATTTTCGTATTTATTTAATATTAGTATTTTATTTTAATTATTTATTCTAAATGGTTCATATTAGCATACTTTATTTTGTGATTTTTGGGATGAAGGTTGACCACTGTCCCATGGTCAACCTGACCTTTTCTTGGATTTTATTTCACATTTTCTATTTATTCTTGATTTATTTCTAACCTAGTTTTGTTGGTTGACTTTCGGTTTAACTTCTGTTTTATTTCAATTAATTCATGCACTAATTTTCATTATTTTTAAAATCTTTTTGGGGGATGATGATGTCCTGACCCCACCTTATTTAGTTTAATGTTTCATAATTTTCTTGATTAATTTGCTATTTATTTCATATTTTTTAAGTTGACTTGACTTTTCAGTTGACTTTTCTATGATTGATGTTTGACTTAGGGATTACTTATGGCAATTGAAGAGATCTTTTGATCCTCTCTTGTTCATCTCATATGCCATGTATTAGAGGCCTTTCATCTTGATTTTATTTGATCCTTGCATCATTTCCCGATTAAATTATTCAGTGATCCTTTGTGTGCATAGTTTCATCTGCCTGATTCATCTGTCATCTGTTATACTTGTTTCTTTCATCTATGCATGCCATTGCTTGATTGTTTAACATGTTCATACTTCTCATACATTGTTTAATGCTTCATTATTTCATTCTTTGATCATTTGATTTGATCATATACATGTTTATTTATCTGATTTGATTGATAACTGTTGCCTACTTGTATGATGTATGAAGCATATTATTCTTATTGTTTGATTACCATGAACAATCCCCATTCATAACAAATGTACCCCTCTCCCATGAAGTGTATAATATTTATTCTTTCATTCTTTATTCATATGTTAATACAAGAATTAAAACGAACATTCGATAACCATTTCAAAACAAGATCAAAAGCTCGATCCAACGTCGAGTAATAATTTTCAAAACTTAACAGAACCAGCACGTATTCATCCATCCTTTTGTAAGTCGATTGCTTCATGCATCGCCATCTACCTGTAAGTCGATTGCTTCATGCATCACCACCTACCTGTAAGTCAATTGCCTCGGGAATTGCCATCTACCCTTACCCATGACTCATCTCTTTACACCATCCGTCGACTCTTGTTCCGTTTAGGTAGCATCCATTAGGTAGAACCCTTTGTATGATAACATAGGTAGAATTCCCTTATTCTTTGCATGCTAACATTAGGTAGATGTTCCCATTTGTAAATCCTAACAGATAGGTCCACATTGCATGACAACTCTAGGGCAGAGCTTCCCCATTCTTTTAGACCTTCCGTGCGTCTCCGATCTTGTGGCATGTCAGACCGTTCTATTGTAAAGAGGTAACTGCCTAAGACTCGATTCAGCGATCTGCGACACCTACTGCTAGGACGTTGAACACATTGCCCACTTTCCTTTGACACAACTGCTGTCCTCTTTTGTAAGACCATGTTCAGATGGCAATCCTTAGCCCCTAGTTAGTCGAACTACGACAACTCTGATTCTCATGTTCAGATGAGATACGTAGGCACGAGATGCGATGTCTTACCGAGTTTTTGACTGACGACTAACAACTAATCCTTGCTTGCTTTCGCCCTTGTTGCGATTCCTTTCTCTCACCCTCGTTGCGATCGAGACATTCCCTTTCTCTTGCCCTAGTTGCAATCGAGACCCTTGTTCCCATAGTTAGCTGAACTACGTTTTGCTATGATTCTCATTCCAGATGAGATACGTAGGCATAAGACGCGATGTCTTATCGAGCACACTTCTCTTTCACCCATAGGTAGCCGAGCTACGAAGACTCTGATTCTCATGTTCAGATGAGATACGTAGGTAGTGGATGTGACATCCTTGCAAGTCATTTTCTTTTGACCTTCTTTTAGCAGATAGTACATTAGATAAACCTACACCCTTTAGACGAGAACAATAAGAGTGGATCCCGTAGAGTACTACGGATGCGTAGGGGTGCTAATACCTTCCCTTCGCATAATCGACTCCCGAACCCAAGATTTGGTTGCGATACCTTGTCTTTTCCTTCTCTTCAGGTTTTCTTCGATCGTTTCCTTTCCCTGATTTGGGATAAATAACGAATGGTGGCGACTCTTCTGTTTCTTTTTTCGGCGGTTGTTTTTTTTTCGCCCAGTTGCGACACATCCAAGTAGCATCAAAACGACAAGAGAATTCCAAAATGCAGATTGAACTCACCAATATAAATACGCAAATCAGCGAATTTTGGGGAGGCGTCTTCTTCTCCATTTTTTTTCTTTTCCCTCCCTTTCTCTCTTCTGCTAACCGTAATCTTCTTCTTTGGCAACATTCTACAAAGAACTCCCATCACCAATACCGCTTCAATCACTATTGCGCTTCATCAGCATCGTGTCTTCCGCTGTCACGCTTCAATCGCCATCGCACTTCATCAACATCGCGTCTTCCGCCTTCGCACGACAATCACCGCCTCGTTTCGTCAACTTCGTTTCAACCGCCTCCGCGCCTCATTATCGCTACCGCCGTTCGTTCCGCTTCCGCTTCATCGTCCGCGACCACGCAGCTAACCGAAATCGAACCACCACGTGGAATGTCGGAGACGGTGAGCATTTCTCTCTTCCACTTCTATTATTCGTGCGTAAGGGCGATTGGAATGGAGTCATTTTCAATTGTAGTTTTTCGATTTGGAATTTCTGCGAACTGGCGTGAAGAGGTGAGGAAGAAGAAGCCCACTCTTTCTTATCCATCCATCCTTGGGCCTCCCAATTAGGCCTGATCCAAATATTTTTGGTGCAGTATACTCCCTCCTTAGCCTTGCACACCCCTGCGATTGGGCTTATCCCACTCAATCCAGGCCCATTGTCTTATTGTTTTTATTAGACTTTAGTCTAGTTAATTAGATACTAGTTTAGTTAATTAGGACATAGTTGATTAATCTTGGGTAATATTAGGATTAGGTTGAGTTTTTAGGATTTAAGTTTAGGCTAATTGTAGGATTATTAGGATAATTAGATTAATAGTAGGATTAGTTTAGGATTTGGTAGTAGTATTGATTTTTAATTCTAATGCTTGATTTGTTGAATATTAATTTTTGATAATTGTTTGTTGATGTTAGAAATAACTTGATATTAACTTTGATATTGTTTGACTTTAGAATTTTAATCTGGTCTTCATGGTGATATTGTTTGATAATTTTTGTTAATTATTTACTTTAGAATTTAGTTTAGATTTTTATGTTGTTATTAATTCTCTTATAATCTTGATTAACATCTAACATCTAACCATTAACATCTAATTCATTTTAAATTCTGCATTCTAACTTCTAACCTTTTTACATTCTTGTACCTAACTTCTAACATTTAAATTTTGTCATTTACTTTATTTACTTTTATTTTGCTTTATATTCCATATTGTACATTCTTCATCTCATTCTAAAGTGATCCTAAATATGGATTAGACTTAAAAAATACAAAAATACAATAATTCCTATGCATGGAAAGAACTTTGGACGAAGGACTTAAAGACTTATCCTTAGGACCCTTGCAAGAGACATTGGACAATTATTCAACCCGAACATGGAAAGGAGCATTCAAGACTCAAGGACTTGTAATCTTTTATGCGCTTTCTAGGTTAGGACACAATTGCACACACAAGGCTTTCTCTTGGGCTACCTGACAATGAGACCTTTTATTTCCTGCACTCCCTTGTACTTTACATGTACCCCCTCCCCTTTACGATGTATACCTTTACTTGATTTCTTTATTATTGCTTGTTAGCATCTCGTTAGGAATTAGGAACGCTCACTATTCCGTAATCAATAAGAAAACCCTTGATCCAATGTCAAGCGACTTTTTCAAATCAAACTCAAAAACACAATAAATACAATTAGGATTGTACGCCACGAGCCTTAAGTGGTAAAGAAGGGATGAGAATGGAGCTTTCCTACACTCGTTCTGAATGCTTCAAACACAAGACGTTTTCTTGGTAGTTCGAGGTATTCACCTTTATCCATAGTCTTTAGTGCAATCCGAAATCAAGAACACATTTCTCAAAACCTAAAAACCATTCAACACATTCAAACCTTTTGTTTGAGCCTTAGGGTGACACAATCGAAAACCCTTATTCAAGGTAATAAAATCAACAAAACAAACAAACTTTTATACCCGCGAACTACAGGGCTCTGATTTCTCACTTCAACAAGTGGGCGTACGTAGGCAGGAGGACCCAATCCTTGGCGAGCACACTAATTTAAAATCTACCTCCACTCCGCAAACCTTTGGCAAGCAAACATTTCAATAAACAACATCCATTCAAACGCAAACATCCTAGATGGTTCCCATGGAGTACCATGGATGTGAGGGGTGTTAATACCTTCCCCTTGCATAACCGACTTCCGAACCTGTTCGTGGTTGTGAAGACCATTCTATTGGGGTTTTCTCGATATTTTCTATTTCCTTTGGAATAAATAGGAACCGATGGCGACTATGTATTTTTCGCGTAGTGACAGCTGGGGATACCTCCCTAAGCAAGTCAAGCCTAATATAGGTTGCTTCCTCACGTGTGTGGATGTTTATCCTTTTGATATTGCTTGCCTTATTTATTGCCTTTCGCTTTAAATGTTGTAATCTAACATGTGGTTCCATGGTTCTATGGTGTTGATGGATGGCACTTTGATTGCAAGAAACCTTGTGAGAAATAATTTCTACCCGAGTCTAGAGTGGAACTTGAGATAGGAGAGGTTGAGTAGTATGAGCCACCAAGAAGATTTTCTCATAAGGTTCGATATGAGAACCTCGCTTAGAGTAGATTCTTTTTAGGATGTTGACGACCGTCAAGCTTTTGGCGTAAGCGACAAATAGCTTCATTAGGATCAATGAATCTAAGGACCTTTGTAGAGCATTAAACTCTTGACCAATTAAGATTGATGGTCGCGTAGTGCGGGTCCCCGAGAAGCTTTTCTCGCGTGGGTCGGTACAAAGATCTCACTCAAAGTAGATTTTCTTGATGGAGTTGTCGACCGGCAAGCTTTTTCCGTAAGCGGAAAACAGTCAAGGAGGTCCATGACTTTAAGACCCTTGTCTAGAACCCAATGTCGATGGTCGCGTAGTGCGGGTCCCCGAGAAGATTTTCTCGCAAGGGTAGGTACGAAGATCTCACACAGAAGAGGCTCATTTGAGGGAATTGACGACCGACAAGCTTTTGCCATAAGCGTCAAACAGCCAAATGAATCGATGACTCTGGGGTTCCTATCTATAACCCTAGACTACAACAAATGACATCTCCATTATGGAAAACAATCAGTGTTATCCTCTATCCGTATCTCGAACCTGTGATACTATGCCAACTTGTGTGGCCGACTTGTGAGAACCATGCTTGTGTATCATTCATTCATTCATTCATTCATTCATGCATTCATGCATCATAAAAATCTTCAAATATAATATTCATGCATCATTCTGCATATCATCAGACAAAAGGCAGAAAACTTACCATTTGACCCTTCTGTTCAGAATCATCCACAGTCAAGCTAACTTCCCGACATTCATACTACACGTGCAATAATCAGGGATTGCTCATGGATCAGTTGGAACAAAACCAAGTTGTTATGATGGAAGATATGACCGCTATGAAGGCCCAGATGGGTCAGCTTGTTGAAGCCCTACAAGCTTTGTCTAGGGGACAAGAGGAAATGCGTTAGGATAATTTGAGAGCCACTGCCGCTAACCCTGTTGTTATGACAATACTAGTGAATACACTAGGAGGAGATGGTACACCTTTTGTAGCCCAACCGCCTTCCGAAAGAGGTCCAATATACCAAAATGCAGCTCAAACATTCAATATCCATGTCAATAGGAGAGTTCAACCTGAGATTGACGATCATCAGGATGCTTTCTTCACTACGAAGGCTGGCTCAGTTTATGACGCTTTTGGTCCTTCTCCCGCTGACCTCGAAAGGAGATTCCATATGATGGAGGAGAGATTCAAGGCGATGGAAGGTCCCAGTACCTTTGGGTTAGATGCTGCCGACATGTGCTTAGTGCCAGGCGTGAAAATTCCTCCTAAGTTCAAAGTTCTGAGCTTTGAAAATTATCAAGGGGTCACTTGTCCAAAGACCCACATTCGAGCTTTTTGCAGAAAGATGGCTGCTCATTCAGATGATGAGAAACTCTTAATGCATTTTTTCCAAGACAGCCTTAGTGGAGCTTCTTTGGGATGGTATATGCAGCTCGAACGCCTGCATATACGACCCTGGATGGAACTTGCTGAAGCTTTCTTGAAGCATTATCAGTATAATTCAGACATGGATCCCAATCGTACTCAGCTCCAAAGCCTTGCTCAGAAGCCGGATGAATCATTCAAAGAATACACTCAACGATTGAGAGATCTAGCTGCCAGGGTTCAACCCCTTCTTCTTGAAAGAGAACTGATAGACATGTTCATGATTACTCTTTAAGGGCCATATTTTGAAAGAATGATTGGAAGTACCACCTCGGGATTCTCAGACTTGGTCATTGTTGGCGAGCGAATCGAGAACGACTTGAAGATCATCAAGATACAAGATATCTCAATCGTGGTTAGTGGAACAAAGAAGTCTCATTCTGGATTCTCAAAGAAGAAGGAACGGGAGAACAACGTTACCATAATCGCTAAGAATGGAGCTGGAGTTTACCAAATGCCATACTATCCGGTGGCAGCAGTAACACCTAACCCATATCAACAACCAGCGTATGCTATCCCAACTGATCATCCAGCAATGCAATATCAGTAACCCTATGCTCCTCAGCAACCTTTTGCTCTGCAACATCAAAACTTCTATCAGCAGGGTAGGCAAGGACCAAGGAGGCCTCCTAGAAGGTTTGATCTAGTTCCCATGTCGTATGGTCTTCTGCTAGTTCATTTGCTCAAGGATTCGTTGGTTCAGTTAAGAGAAGCTAAGGCTCCTCCAATACCTCTTCCTCCCGGGTATGACATGAACGTCAGCTGTGAGTACCATTCTAGGATGCCAGGGCACTCGATCGAGAATTACAATGTCTTCAAGCACAAATTACAAGACTTGATTGACTCAAAAGCTATATCGTTTGTGCCAGTTGTTCCAAACAACCCCGTGCAGGCAAGCACATCTGCAGCGCAGTAGTTAGAACAGTATATCAGAAGGATTGGTATCTGTGGGATTGTCTCGTCAGTTGTTTCCAGAACCAAGACCCCAATCTATGGGAGAATAAAACGGATCACTCCAGCAATCATTGGTTCAATCATGTTCATGTGTGATTTTCTTGATTGTCATTTATAACATTCATTTGTAATAAACTCATTTATTTTTGAATAATAATGACATTGAAATGAATATGCATGTTTTGAATAAATCCATTCATGTCCACTCATACGATATTTTGTCATTATCCAACTATTGGTTTTAAGAGGAGGATGATGAAATTGAAAACATGAAGTCACTGCACGTACGCTTTTGAATAAAACCTTGCTGATGATGTAAGGCATTGTTTCAAATCCCAAACACCAGAGATATAAGGAAGATAATCCCTAGTCAACCCTTCGAGCCAAGGATTAGGAGTTTATTTCTAAATATAAAACCCTCAATCTTAAACTGGGGCAGGGTAGTCTTCAGTTAGTTTGACCAAGCGTTCAAACTTCAAAAGAGGAGTGTCCTATCTGAGGATCAACCATATCTTATCCCTCACAATGGGTCGGAAACCACAAATCCCAAATGTTTATCCCTCACCAAAAGAGGAATGAGGTAGTCACAACCCTTCCCAATCAAATTTCCATATGTCACACGATTTTTTTCAACAAAAAGAAACAAAGAAAAAATCAAAAATCAAAAGAGAAAGCCCGCTAGGTCGAAAACTTGAGAACAAATGACTTAGGCAAAAATTAGGGCATCCCTGTGGACTGTAAATCTGAACCAATCCAGCAAAAACAGGTAGATGAAAAAAACAAATCCGCAAAAGAGGAATCAAAAGAAAATTCTCATCAAGAATAAAATCGTGTGGCTACAAACCAAACAAAAGAAGGATGACTGCCACACCGAAAACCTCGTAGGTTCCTTTTCACTCCCAAATCCCTTTTGGAAGAAGAACACTTATGTTGAACTAGCTGAATGTAGGACTGGAGAACATCACGAAGAGCGGGTGGATTAGGATAGATTCGAGCCTTATATCCTTTCATTATAAAACCATGAACCAAGCCACGTTACAACCCTCAAAAGACCTAATTGAAGCAAGGTTTATTTTGAAGGCGTACTATAGTCAGTACAATTGTGTTAAAACTGACTCCTCATCAATTTGCTCATATATGTTGATATTGATATGACATTCGTTATCAGTGATGCATTCATTCTATGTCATAATTCCAATGAACATGCTTGGATTTCAAAACTGCATAAACATGACATTAGCATTATCATTTCCAAAAAAATGAACTTGTCTTACTCGTGAGTAAGCATTTGACATCAAGGGATCTGCCACAATGAACATAAATTGAGGAACTTGATGATTCAAAAGTGTAGAACTCTTGATACCTCCGTTGAGCAGGCGCAAGCCACTTCTCTTGATTACATCAATCAAAATGTTTGAAGATCATGTTGATCAAAAAGACAAACCGCTTCAAGATCCAGTCGATCAGAGGCAGTCAGGTCGAGAAATCTCTTAAAGATTCAATCAATTTGAAGTAGCTAAGTCGAGATTCGATCAATATCTCTAAAGACTAGTAAGTCAGGGGCATTCCCTCAAAAACCAGCCAATCAGAGGCAAAGTTACTTCAGGGCTCGTACTGGGGCAGGCCACCCCAATAGCACAAGAAGTCAATCTCCCTGAAATGGTTAATCAGATGAATGTAGTTCTAAGATACTAGGGTGAATCCGATTTATATAATCCATGACTAAGTTGTTTCTTAACTCGCGATTGGGACAACCCTTGCAGATACCCAACAGACTGGGGCAAGATGGTCCAAAGAGAGGAAGATTCTCTCCTTGCTTGTGAATGCATTTCAGATCCAGCCTGGGGCATCCGAAGGTCTACGTCAGATCCACCCTCCAACAACATAAAGAAGTCAGATGTCGGGAAGTCATGCAAGACTCAACCTACACTCCGGAAATTAGAAGCCTCGCAACCCGAGAAAATTTTCTCAACATTCATCATACCTAATATTGGGGCATCTGTAGACTCTTCCATCATTGCATCAACCTGGCATGCATGATTCATATCATTTCATTCATGCATATTATCCAGCATAGCACGAATCTCTCTAACAAGAAATAAGCGAGCCCAAAAACTCTTATGGCACTATTCAACAACCCATTTTCATTGGCAAACCTCTCGCAAAGTCCAATTCTCGTTGGAAAAACCTTTATCTCGCAAGTTCGAAGGTCCAACCAAGCAATCATCAGTGTCTACTACTTTTTTCAATACGCATCGGTATTGATCTCCCTTCTCTCGTCAGTGTCTATCACTTTTTTCGATACCCTTCGATATTGATATCTCTTTTCCCTAACCATAGAGTTGTAGATAATCACCATTTACCCAGTTTTAGACTTGATGATGTCATTACCTCTAACCCCAGAGTTGAGAGACCATTTTATACCCGACCTCAAAGTTGATGCCAATTCCTACTCCAACCTCAGAGTTGTTATTTCTTTCTCTCCAACCTCAGAGTTGTTGACTATCCTTCTTATCCTCAACCTCAGAGTTGTCGTCTTTCTCTTTCACCTGATCTCAGTGTTGATGTCAGCCCCTGCTCCAGCCTCAGAGTTGTTGTCTATTTCTCTTATTCCCGACCTCATATTTGTTTCTTTCTTTTATATCCAACCTCAGGGTTGTATGTTTCTCATTCCCAACCTCAGAGTTGTTGTCCTCCTTTCATATCCGACCTCAGAGTTTATCTTGCTACCTCCCTATTTCCAGCCTCAGAGTTGTTGTCACTTTTCTTATTAACCAACCTCAGAGTTGTATGTTCACCTTTCCTTTTCCCAACCTCAGTGTTGTCACCCCTTTTCCAACCTCAACGTTGTCACCCCTTTTCCAAACTTAGCGTCGTCTCCCCTTTTGAAACCTCAGTGTTGTCGCCCTTTTCCAACCTCAGAGTTGTTGCCCCTTTTCCAGCCTCAGAGTTGTTCATTACCGTTTATCTTCCCACCTCAGAGTCAAGTATCTTCTTATTTCTAACCTCGAACTTAATGTTTACCATTTTTCGCTCCCAACCTCAGAGTTAAGCAACCACATTTTTCCAACTTCAGAGTCGGTGTATCTCTTTCTAGTCTCAGAGCTTAGACCCTACTTTTTCCAACCTTAGAGTTGACGATTACCGTCCTTTTTCGACCTCAGAGTTGAGCATCTACCTTTTTTCCACTTCAGAGTGAATGTACTGTGTTACCCCCAACCTCAAAGTTGTATGTCTCCTTATCCCGACCTCAGAGCTGAATATCTATCTTTTTTCAGTCTCAGAGTTGAACGACTACCTTTTTCCAACCTTAGGGTTGACGATCTATCTTTTCCCAGCCTCAGAGCTAAACTTCTATCTTTTTCCAACTTTGGAGTTAAGATACCTTTTTTATCCCCGACCTCAGAGCTAAACGTCTACTTTTTCCAACGTTGGAGTTGATGAACCTTTTTGCCCTAGCCTCAGAGCTGAATGGCTACCTTTTGCCCAACTTTCGAGTTGTTGTTTCATTTTCTTATCCTCCAACCCCAGAATTGATATCTATAAACCCAACCGCAGAGTTGACGCCTACTACCTTTGTTCCCGACCTTAGAGTCGATGTCCATCATTATACCCAACCTCAGAGTTGACGCCTATCATTTGTCCAGTCTCAGAACTGAAGGTTGAGAAAAACAAGAAAGGGGGTTTGAATTATTTTTAGAAATAAAAACTTTTTTAGAAATCAGACACACACAAAATAAAAAGGAAATGACACAGAATTTTATACTGGTTCGCTTGAAATTCAAAGCTACTCCAGTCCACCCGGCAAAGGTGATTTCGCCTTCAAAAAGGACTTAATCCACTAATCTTGAAAGATTACACAACCAATCTTCTAAGAGAATAATCTCTCAGCCCTCTCAAGTATTCAGACTACGCAGAGTCACTTGAGGAAGTAGTTCGAGTAAGATTATAAATTGTAATGTAAGGTGCTTCTAACAAATAAGCAAGAATTATAGAGTTGTAAGAACAATAGCTTTTCACGCAAGAGCAGCAGCTCGTGAAAGATGAGAGAGAATGAATGAAATGTCTTGTGTGTCTCAGGTGTATTCTCTTGTGAAGTATTTTATCTTTTATATAGTCGTTGTGAAGGGCCGTTGAAGTGATGACATAATCTTGGCCATTGAAGAATGTTTAATGTCATTACTCTCCTTGTTTCTTTCTAAAACAGTTTTGAGAGCCTCATAATTTCCTTCTTGAAATAGTTTCTTTCCAAATACAAATTTCTTTTTGGTTACACATTCTGAGCTGGTGAGTCTACGTCAGAGTCTTGATAGATCAGAGTTTGGATTCAGAGGATAATTATGTCTAATCACATTAGAGCTTCTCAATGCTCTAGACTTCTTTAGATTTAGAGTCTGGATTCAGTATTCTTTCATCCTTTGTTATCATCAAAATCTTAGAGATATATTGTAGAACCAACTTTGTTCTTACAATCTCCCCCTTTTTGATGATGACAAAACAATATAGAGTAAAGATGAAACATTAAAGAAAATCTTAGATCAGATAGGAAAGTGGGCTCCCCCTGAGTTAGATCCTTGGATAACTCAGATGTTCTTACTGGACCTTCATTGGGTTAGTGCTTTAGCTACTTTCCTGCATATCTTTAGTCATGATTTAGTAATAGTTTATTGAAAATGTTTGCAGTGTTTGAGAGGATTTAATTATGTTTTCATCAGAGCTGTTTTAGTTCTCCCCCTTTTTGTCATAATCAAAAAGACATAGCAACAAAAAAGGTTGATATTGATAAAGAAGCATTTACAGATACGCACATATGTCAGAAGGTAGAAAGCAAAGAGAAAATAACAAAACAGAGAAACAACAAGGAAATAGCCTAGGTGCCTAAGGGTTTGGGGGCGGAGGCATCCTTTGGAGCAGCTGGGACAGCATGTTCTGAATGTTGACGTTGACTGAGTCCTGTTGATCCAGCCTAGCCCGAACTACCTGTTGTTCTTTCTGCAGTTCCTCTAGAGTCTTCAAGACCAGAGGGACGAACCCAGAGTTGGAGTGCTCCCCCTGAGTCAGTTCGTCAGCGTTGGCTTTGGCAGCAACTTCTTCAGCGTCGACTTTAGCTTTTGCCTCAGCCTCAGCAGCAACAACATCAGCAGCGGCTTTTGCTTCAGCTTCTCTGATTCTGTGAAGTTCTTCTTGGTGCAATTTCTCTTCAGCTTCCTTCCTTTCCCGTTCCTCAGCTTCTCTGGCTAGGCGCTCTCAAAGGCTAATCCCAGTGTCTCTGATGAAGTCGTTGCAGACTTGTTTAGAGAGGCCTTTCAGCTTGAAGGCTTCAGTGGTCATCCAACTTATCACTCTATTCCAGTGGATCCTTACAGCAGATGGATCATCACTGATACCAGAGTTGATGCTCAGAGACTTGATCTTCTCAACTGAAGACTCTGCAAAAACCTGGATTGCTTCTTCAAGGGTAGGAAGGGTAGTTTCTGGTTCAGTGGCAGATGCTTGGGAGGGTGAGGAAGGTGAGATAGGGACACTTAGATTAAGTGTGGAAGTTGTTGGGTCAGCGTGGGTTGTTTGTGGTTCAGATAGTGTTTGGGGTGGTTCATATGTGGTTGGATTTTAATGTTCCGGAGGTGGGGAAGTGACTTCTGGTTCAGGTTCAGGTTCAGGATGTGATGGCTGTTGAGAGGCTAGAGCACGGGCTTGGAGTTGAGCCAGAGTGGGGGATTGAGGGTCAGATGGTTCAGTATCAGAGGAGAGTTCGTAGTAAGATGGGGATTGAGGAGATGGTGTTGATGATGGTGAGGTGGTTTCATTCAGCATTTCTGCTTCTAAAACTGGTAACGTTGTGGTGGCGAGGTTGAATTTCAGAGAAGGTGGGTTAGAAGATCTGGTGGTTGAGGGAAGAGTTTCAGTAGAGGTGTATATGTGAGTTGTTTGGGGAAGAGAAGAAGCAATTGGTTTAATTTTGACAGAGCGAGGGAGAGATACAGACTTACCTGGAGAGCCAGCCAGAGGAACTAGGGGTCTTGATCCAGAGGATTCTCCCAGCTTAGCTTTCTTCGCCTTCTTGGATTTCTCATAGGGCTCCCACATCCTCTTCATGAAGTGAGGTGGATGCTCAGGAAGCCAATCCACTGTGAATTCAAAGATATCCACCCCTTGATTGGCAAGGTCTTGTAGATAGTAGGCTACTACCTCTGGAGGGTCAATCTTGGAGAACAGGTAGAGTCCGTTGGGAATCTCCCTCTGATCTCTGAGTGCTTCCCAGGAGGTATCAAGTGTTGGTTTGGCTCTGACTTGATCAATTATTCTCATGATCTTCAGATTCCGAGCGTTCAGAGGTCTTCCAGTGTCAATGGTGACATCTTCCATGAGTCTGAGCTGAATTAGGTGGTCCACGAGGCCACTCTCGATCAATACATTAGATATCAGCCTCCCCAGAGGGATGTAGTTCCTAGTCTTCATGTTGTTTCTAGTGTCTTTAACTGAATCTCTGAGGTACTTGAAGAGGAGTGCAGGTAGACAGAGTTTCAAACCCTTGTGAATGCAATACAAGATACACTTCTGATCTATGTTGATGTAGTCAGAGGAATTTGAAGCAGGACGATGATGGATGGTGCCTAAGATGATCTTCAGCCAGACCCGGAGGTTCTGATGTAGCTCCTTGTTCTTGGAATGCTTGCCTCCAGCATTCTGTTGGAAGATGGTAGGGTTTATTTCCTGGGACAAGTACTTTGCCCTAGGGTTTATGTTGTAGATGTGTCTTCCTCCTGTCTTCTCCATGTTCAGAAGAGAGGCAATTGATTTCTCAGTGATGACTATCTTGACTCTCAGAACGTAGGAGACAATGTAGTGATCATCTAAGTCTGAGAAATGCCAGAACTCCTTCACGAGATTCGTGTACACAGGGCCATAAAGGCGTTGAAAGTAGGTTTCCCACCCTTGCATTTTCAGTTCTTCAGTGAGGTCGACGCAATTTCGCTTCATGTTTTCGAAATCAACCAAGGATTCACAGAGAATTTCAAGCTTATCAAAGGGAGTTGCTAGATGACTGTGGGGCTCACGATCAAGGATGTGGGGTTCCCTGTAGACTGGAGTTGAGACTACGTCGGTGGTTGCAGTGGTTTGTTGGCTAGAATTGGGTGCTTGCTCTGTTGAGTTCATTTGTTGGGAGAAGTTGTAGGCGGATTGTTGCTGAGAATCCATGAAGAACAGTTGAAGATGATGAAGAATGTTTGAAGAGCTTGATGAAGACTGTAGAAATCCTTTGAAGGAGATGAGGAACTGAGAGAGAGAGTTTTGTGAGGTCGTGAGTGTTAAAGTGTGCAAGTGTAGTTTGTGAAATGAATATATACACATTTAGGATGCATGCAAAACGATAGTAGAAAGTGAGTTTAATAGTTAAGAAATTGAATGCATCACGTTAACCAAGTAAGCACATTTTGAGGAGAATGATACAACCCATGATGGAGGTCTAATCCTTAAATCAGCACACTGCTCGAGGAAATATCAAGAGTTTGTCTCTTGATTTCTGCTAGACAGTTGTCTAGAAGTTCCAAGGTCAGATGCAAGATGTACCACGTGTTACTTTATCTGATCTTCAGGAATACCAAAGGGTTGGATCCTGAGGATTTCTGACTTAGATGACTTCTAACTGGTAGTAGTATCAGAGTCAGATACAAATTCCAGGTGTTTACTTCAGAGTCTTATTTTGCTATTTCAGAGGCACATTTCATTCTGGACAATTTTGAATGTTTAGATTTTTCAAGATAAAAGAGAATCTATCTTCAGCCAGGGGTTTGGTAAAAATGTCAGCCCATTGATGGTCTGTATCAATAAATTTTAAAGTGATTACCCCCTCCTGAACATAGTCTCTAATGAAATGATGTTTTATTTCTATGTGTTTAGCTCTGGAATGCAAAATAGGATTCCTACTTAAACAGATGGCAGCATTATTTGTAGTGGGAAATTCATTATCATCGAGCTATTGACAAGCTAGAGATCAATTAACAAGATTCGCCACCGCGCTTTTATTGTTTCCAAGGGAAAAGGGAAAAAGTACGAACAAAACCCAAATAGTAAGAAGTTTTCAAAGTGTCATAGGTTACACAGAGGGAAGGTATTAGCATCCAAAGTGTCATAGGTACTCCTAGGGAGCCCTTTTTGTGTGCATATGTATTTTTGTATAAAGTGATGTTTACAAACAAATAGAATGAGGGGATGAGAAAAGAATTCATTAATTATATTTTTGTGTTTGACAAGACCTTTAGAATTATGCCTACGTACCAACATATAAATGAGGGATCAAAACCTCGTCGTTCGTGCTAGAAATTTCAAAGTGAGTATGTTGGTTTTAACAAAAATTAAGCTTGAAAGGCACAAAGGCCTAAAATGGTTTGAATGAGTTAGTTCTTTTTGGCTTTTTAAAAGTGTAAGTCAAGTATAGTTAAGTTTATTCACAAGTTTGATTTAAGAAAATAAGTTTGGAAGTGCAATGGCATAAGGCCAAAGTTTCTATCTCTTTTGAAAGTGGTCAAAGTTTAGAACAAAAGTAATTCAAACAAAGAAGGTTTTGAAAATAGAGGGAGAGATTTTAAAATTAAATAAATGGGGAGAAGATGAAGAGACTACCCTATGCACAAAATTTAAAAGTTTAAAGTTGAAAAGATCTAACCAAATGGGTAGTGATCCAATAGACAAGCATGTCAATAGAAACCCAAATTTCCCTTGGACTTTTTAGAATCAAGCAACACACAAATGCACAATTATATCAATCTTGAAGAACAAAGGCATCAAATAAAGATGGCCTCATCCAAGCTTATCCACTTCAATGATCTTCTTCAAAATAGCCTATGTAGCAGATGGATTCCACAAGTCACAGGTTTAACATAACAACTTAACAATGATCAACATGGCAGATGACTCTGGAGAGATCTTGAATGATGTATCAGATGAATTCAAATTGCAAGTTCTTGGTTCTTCAACAAATTGGCATTGACCAAGTCCATTAGCAAAGGAATGTTGCCTAAACTCTAAGTCCAATTGGGCAAGATCAAAACAACAGTCCACTCAAACATTTTTTAGGGTTTTTGTTGTTATTATGTACATTAATGGTCAAAGACCACACAAACAAACAAATCAACAAAGTATATCACACAATATGGTCCAAGTGGACGAAGTGAAAATTACATTAACATAAACAATTAGAATGATATGTATAAGGGCAAATGATTATAGAATACTAAAAGTAAATTGCATTAAAGTAAAAGCTTGAAATTAAAAGTCAATGGTTAGTAAGTTAGAAGTTAGTTTTGTTTTGCTTTTTGATTTCAAGACATTCTTTGGAGAACACTCAACCCACTTGCCACAAGCATAGATCCTTGAACCAAAACATCTTCCAAAGGAAGGAAAGAAGACCAAGTTTCTACACAATACCATGGAAGAGGGGAGACTTACAATCTCACTAACTAGAATGCTTATGCCTTTTTATGTCACAAATTTAGCGTTATGTTAAGCAATCGTAATTGGACTTATATAGAAGTCACAACTATTTGAGGCCTGGCAATAAACTTTTGGTGTTAATGCATATTGGAGACATAGTATTATGAACTATGCTCATTAAACATACCACACACAAAAATATGCAAAAGATGTGGCCTAATCTCATCCATACTCATGTTAATCTTTCAATCAACTAACATTAGGACTTTTGATATGTCATTGGCCAATTGAAAATGAATGGATGAAGAATGAGAATTAGATGAAGAATGGGAATTAGATGAAGAGGGAAAGGGATAAATGAGATCACAAATTGGTAAAAGGAAGGCTTTTACCAAATTAATATTATTCATTCATTTTGGCAGATGGAATGTACATTCCATCAATCCCCTAAATCCAATAATATTAACTGGACAAAGTCAAATCAACCTTGACCAAGACCCAACAACAAATAAGAAACTCAATTAAGTCAATACAAATGGTCAACACAATTAAAATGACATTTATTCAATTAAAAATATTAAAATAATGCATTAAATTCAAATATGTTTTGTCCAAATCCTAAAATCTCATCAAAATACCAAATAAATGGCCATGAGATTTATCATAGGTCAAACAAGGTCAAAGGACCTTGGATAAAAAAATTCATAATTTTTGGACATTTAAATATACTTTTAAACAATTAAAAACAAATGAAAAATCAATTAATTCATGAAAAATATTAATAATGATCCAAAAAATATTTTTATTTCAGAATATGAAAGAGAAAAATATTTGAATTTTTTTGGTAAAAGTCCCATATTTTTTTGGATCGATATTAAATTTATTATGAATTATTGAAGAAAATGGAATTAAATGGAAATTCAGAAAATGCTAAAATACGTGGACCATCAGATCTCCCTCATTAATTGAGGTGGCAGATCTGATGATCCTTAACGCGCGTTCCACCAATTCCTTAGTCAACAGCGCTGTAACATGAGTAATCAAAAGGAACGACTAAGATTATAACGTGGAGCATGGATCACACGATCTAGACCAAAGACACATCATCACCGGAGCCAGAGCTCCGGTTGTCTTCTCCGGTGAGCTTCAACGGACTGGTAAACATGAACCATCACCAAAATTTCAAACAGGGACATGATTTTAAAGAGAAAACATCATTGAGCACGAATATCACCTCCAATTCATCCAATTCCAACTATATTGAGAGATATGTGGAATTGAAAAATGAGGTTCATGATCTAAGTTGCTTCGATTTGACCTCAAAGCAACTCAATCTTCTTGCCTACATTGGTAGGACTTCAGACAACACAAGAATGAATAGAATTGAGCAAGAATCAAGGAGAATCGAAGAGTTTAAAATTCTGCAAATTACCTTCAATGAAGGTCTGAGCTTGCTAGATCTTGATCTGAATCGTGCTTGGCTTCACTTCAATTGCCTGCAGGAGAGGAATGGAAAGGCTTAGAAGCAATGGATTCCTGGAGAATTGAATTCCAAAATAGTGGAGATTCAAGCTCAAATTCAAATGAATTTATCAGGGTTATCCTCTTAGAATGAATGGTTTTCAATGGGGATTCAAAGCTGGTTGATCACACTAAAATTTACGTATTTTCGACTCCGATTTCACATGCATTCTAGCTGTTTTATTATCATTTTGTTGTGTTATTACTGTGTTTTCCTTTGTTTTCAGGTTTTTACTTTAATCGGAGCCCCGATCGAGAAAAGGAGCGAAAAAGGGCTAAAAACCCTAAAATTCAGCATTTTGTGCTTATGGCCTACCCAATGGCGGGCGCCACAGACCAAGCCATGACGTGTCAAACTCAACATCCCTCAACTCCCACGTTTCCCCACTACATGCACTAAGGCGCCTCGCTTTGGCCTTGTGGCGGGCGCCACAAGAGGAAAAACGGTTCCCTCCTATTTTCAAGTTGAAGGGCATCCGAGTCATTTCCATCTTTTTACTTGCTTATAAATAGAGACGCGAATTCACTTTTACAATCATCAAAACTTAGAGCAGAGGAAAACTCAGAAGCAACTTTGTTTCACTTAGGCATATATTCAGTATTTTATAGTCGTAATCGCTTCGCATTGGAGTGTTACCACAATTGTGTAATCAAGTCTGTGATAGTGTCTGTAATCAAGTTTGGAGCACTTTGGAAGGAAGTTAATCCTGCCGCCATTTTCTTTTCCGCATTGCAATTTACTCAGCCCTCCGATTGGAGCAGGTTTTTATTACTCGCCTTTACTTTATTTATTTCCCGCACTCGCTTTAAATTATTTATTTCCCGCACTCGCTTTTACTTTATTTATTTCTCGTACTCGCTTTAAATTATTTATTTCCCGCACTCACTTTACTTTATTTATTTCCTCGCACTCGCTTTAAATTATTTATTTCCTCGCACTCGTACTACTTTTATTTACTTTTCGCACTCGCACTACTTTTATTTACTTTTCGCACTCACACTACTTTTATTTACTTTAATGCACTTTTACTTTACCATGTCTAACTAAATTTATAAGGTTAGAATGTAAGGATCGTAATTAAATCGATAATCCGTACAATTGTTCGTAGAAACACTTAAGGGCTATTTTAACTTTCAACTTAAGTTTTCCCGCACTTCAATTCCGTTGGGTAAGATCGAAAGCCGTCCAACGTCTTTTTAAACTTAATTGTTTTTAACTATTTCAAAAACAGCGAAAGCGCTTTGTCTAGTTCATTAGGAGTTTTTAACATTAAGAAGAAAAGAGATTTTAAAACTATTTTCGGACGCGTTTATAAGTTTAGAGTCCGGTTCGTAAGAACCTCTTTTGGTTAAGAAATCCAGGTTATGATACTTTTCAACTTAGTCAAGATACTATATTTCTTAAAAATAGGTTTACTACTCTAACACAATGCGCGCCTTTTTATAAGTGACAATAAGAGGGTTTGATTAGGGAGTACAACTCGGTTCTGAATACGCCAAAGCGACAGTTCCCGTTAAATTAGTTCTTTTCAAAGTAGGAAACATTGCCCATAAGTAGCTCTATTAGCAAGTACTTGGATTATCCATTGATTACGTGAATTGCATTCGACCCTGTCTTTATCAATTATAAATCTATTTCAACACTTTACTTTTCATTGCACACTACAAAAACACTTATTTCGATTGCCTTTGATAAACACCATAACGACAGATAATGATAGATTGACACTTGGTCTCTGTGGATTCGATAATCTTTTATATTACTCTGACGCGTTCGTATACTTGCGAAAAGCACGCATCAAGTTTTTGGCGCCGTTGCCGGGGACCAATTTCGTCAAATTTCATCCTGTTGTTATATCGTTTAGACTTAGGTTATTTCCCGCCGGACAATGCGAAGAACTCGCAGCACCGGAAGTTTAAGTTTAGTATACCCTCTGGCGGAACCTGACCGTTACGCTCGCGCACGTTTATTCTTTCATAGAATTAAGAGAGCTATGGCCGAAGATCAAAACAAAGACCTCTTAAGGACTTCGCTCAACCATCTAATGAAGAACCTAGTTCTAGTATAGTAAACCCAACTATCCCAGCCAATAATTTTGAACTTAAACCATCCCTGTTACAACTAGTGCAACAGAGACAATTCGCGGGTCTCGCTACCGAGAACCCTAACCAACATTTAAAAATATTTCTTCAATTAGCAGATACTTTTAAAACCAATGGAGCTTCTCCTGAGGCAATACGTTTAAGATTATTTCCTTTTTCCCTCAGAGATAAAGCCCTATCATGGTTAGATTCCCTTCCACCCAATTCCATTACGACTTGGGATAACCTTAGAAGATTTTTTCTTGCTAGATATTTTCCCCCGAGTAAGACCGCCGTTCTTCGAAACCATATAACTAGATTTACCCAAAACCAAGGAGAATCGCTGTTCGAAGCTTGGGAGAGATATAAAGAGTTATTACGAGCATGCCCACATCATGGATTAGAAAACGGGTTAATCATTCAAACCTTCTATAATGGACTTCATTATAACACAAAGATGACCATCGACGCTGCCGCAGGCGGTGCTCTGATGAACAAGCCTTACCCTGAAGCTAGTGCCCTCATCGAAGATATGGCTCAAAACCATCAATCATGGGGAGTCGAACGAGCGACAGTGGAGAAGAAGGAAGCCCAAGGAGGAGGGCATGAACTAAGATCTATAGACATGATGCAAGCTAAAATGGACGCATTAGCCCTCAAATTCGAGCATATGTACACGAACCCGAATAATGTAGCCGCAGTTTCGTCGAATTGTGAGATATGTGGAACCCAAGGACACCAATCCGCAGAATGCAGTCTATTGAACGAAACCCACTCTGAGCAAGTGAACTACACCCAAGGGAACCCATATTCGAATACCTATAACCCTGGATGGAGGAATCACCCTAACTTCTCCTATAAAAACAATAACCCTATTCAAAATAATGCACCTCCGAGACCTAGTTATCAAGCCCCTAGATCAAATCAACCTATGCAACCTGTACCACCAAAGCCGAGCCTTGAGAAAATTATGGAAAATTTTATCACCGCTCAAACCCAACAAAACAAGGAGTTCATGAACCAAAACATTCATGTTAATGAATTGATTACTCAGTTAGGAACCAAGGTTGACCAAATAGTTACTCATACCAAGATGCTTGAAACCCAGATCTCTCAGGTAGCTTTAAACCAAGCCCCTCAGACTACACCTGGAGGACAATTCCCTGGACAACCTCAACAAAATCCGAGAGGTCAAGCCAATGCCATTACCCTACGAAGTGGGAACGCTTATGATGAGCCACCAAACCCAAGATTGAGTGAACCCGAAACTTCTAAGGAATGTACCAAACCCCCGGACGAAGTAAAGGAACCAGAGGAATCTGAAAACCAGGATGGTCGAGAGAAAGGAGAAGAACCTAAAGATAAAATTTACGTACCACCCCCGCCATATAAACCATCTATACCATATCCGCAAAGACTCAAACAAACCCAGACCAATAAACAGTATCAAAAATTTATTAAAGTTATAGAAAAATTTCATGTAGAAATCCCTTTCATAGAAGCCATCACCCAAATACCTTCTTATGCAAAGTTTCTGAAAGACATCCTTACCAACAAACGTAGACTTGACGATCCGAAGCCTTTGGAGTGTAATGCTATTTTCCGAGGACAAATTAGCAAAGAAAGATAAAGATCCTGAAAATTTCTCCATTCCTTGTCTTTTGGGTAATCATGTCATCGAAAAAGCTTTTCTAGACTTAGGAGCTAGTGTGAGCTTAATGCCTCTAGCAGTTTGTGAGAGATTAAACTTTGGAGAATTACAACCCACTAAGATGTCACTTCAGTTAGCCGATAGATCTGTCAAATATCCGATAGGCATTTTAGAAGATGTTCCTGTTAGGATAGGTCAACTATTTATCCCTACTGATTTTGTCGTCATGGACATCAAAGAGGACAATGATATACCAATCCTTCTAGGTAGACCATTCTTATCGACTGCAGGAGCCATAATAGATGTCAAGAAAGGAAAGTTGACATTTGAGGTAGGTGACGAGAAAATAGAATTTATACTTTCGAAATTTCTTATGGCACCTGTGATGGGAGACTCGTGTTATGCCTTAGATATTATTGATGAATGTGTTAGAGAATTAGAACAAAAAGAAATTATTAAGTTACCATCAACCCCCATAAAGGAAGATGATGACTTTAAAGAACCTTACATCGATGATAACCTTTACGAATGTTTATCCCTTACTCCAGATCCTATGCCATGCCCTAAGAAACCAACCTTAGAACTTAAGGAACTGCCTAAGAACCTGAGATATGAGTTCCTCGATGAAAAGATGAACCGTCCAGTTATAGTTAGTGCTACCTTGAGCCAAGAGGAAACGAACCAACTTTTAGACGTTTTACGAAGATATCCCTCAGCCTTAGGATATAATATCTCTGACCTGAAAGGTATAAGCCCATCTGTATGCATGCATCGGATTTCGCTAGAAGAAGATTCAAAACCCTCTAGGGAGCATCAGAGAAGAATAAACCCTATAATGAGTGATGTTGTTAAAAAGGAAGTTCTTAAGTTACTTGAGGCAAGTATAATCTACCAGATCTCGGATAGTAAGTGGGTGAGCCCTGTGCATGTAGTACCTAAAAAGGGAGGCATCACAGTCGTGCAAAACGATAAAGGCGAACATGTAGCAAAACGTTTAGAAGGAGGATGGCGGATGTGTATAGATTACAGAAAATTAAATAAAGCAACTAGGAAGGATCATTTCCCTTTACCATTTATAGACCAAATGTTGGAGCGTCTAGCCAGACACTCTTACTTCTGTTATCTAGATGGATACTCTGGATTCTTCCAAATACCTATTCACCCTGAAGATCAAGAAAAAACTACCTTTACATGCCCTTATGGAACTTTTGCCTACAGACGAATGCCATTCGACCTCTGTAATGCCCCAGCTACTTTCCAACGCTGCATGATGTCAATATTCGCAGATTACCTATATGGTATCATGGAAGTGTTTATGGATGATTTCTCGGTTTGCGGATTCGATTTCCACAATTGTCTTGCTAACCTTGAGAAAATCCTGGAGAGATGCGTGGAGGTGAACCTCGTGCTAAATTGGGAAAAATGTCATTTCATGGTGACCGAAGGAATAGTTTTAGGACATATAGTTTCCGAAAAAGGTATAGAGGTAGATAAAGCTAAAATAGAAGTTATAGAAAACCTAAAACCCCCAAAAACCATAAGAGAAGTCCGAAGCTTTCTTGGACACGCTGGATTCTACCGGCGTTTTATTAAGGACTTCTCCAAAATAACTAAACCGTTAATCGGACTTTTAATGAAAGATGATGAATTCATTTTTGATGAAAAATGTAATGACGCATTTAATCTTTTAAAGCAAGCATTAATCTCAGCACCTATTATGAAACCGCCCGATTGGTCGGAACCTTTTGAGATAATGTGCGATGCTAGTGATTATGCAGTTGGAGCCGTTCTAGGACAAAGAAAAGATAAAAAATTACATGCCATTTATTATGCCAGTAGAACCCTAGATGCTGCCCAACTTAACTACGCAACAACCAAAAAAGAATTACTCGCTGTAGTTTTCGCTATAGACAAATTTAGATCTTATCTAGTAGGAGCAAAAATTATTGTTTACACCGATCATGCTGCCATTCGTTACCTATTAAGTAAAAAAGATGCCAAGCCCAGGTTACTCCGATGGATTCTATTACTACAAGAGTTTGATTTAAACATAAGAGATGAAAAAGGCACTGAAAATGTAGTAGTCGATCACCTTTCTAGGCTAGAACATCTAAAACCTGAACTAGTACCCATAAACGATGATTTCGCCTATGATAGACTGATCGCTAAAGTAGAAACCATTGAAGATAATAACCTAGATCCTTATGAGCACCCCCAAAATTCCTTAGCAATAAATAACGTACCCTGGTATGCAGATTTCGTTAATTACCTAGCTGCTGATATAGTACCCCCTGATCTTGACTACCACCGCAAGAAGAAATTCTTCCACGATGTGAGAAACTTCTATTGGGACGAACCGCTCCTTTTCAAAAGGGTTAAAGATTGCATCTTTCGCCGTTGCGTTCCAGAAGAAGAGGTAAATAGTATAATCAAGCATTGTCATTCTGCACCCTATGGCGGACATGCGAGCACCTCTAAGACATACGCCAAGATTCTTCAAGCTGGCCTATTCTGGCCTACCATGTGGCGTGATGTCTATGCTTGCATTGTCAAATGTGATAGATGCCAACGCACTGGAAACATTTTAAGACGTGATGAAATGCCCTTAAGAAACATTCAGGAAGTAGAACTCTTCGACGTATGGGGTATAGATTTCATAGGACCCTTTCCACCATCCTTAGGAAACAGGTATATCTTAGTAGCTGTAGACTATGTGTCTAAGTGGATTGAAGCTATAGCTGCACCCACAAGCGACACTAGGGTAGTAATCAAACTATTTAAAAACTATATATTCCCTAGATTTGGAACACCACGTTTAGTCATAAGCGATGGAGGATCACACTTTATATCGAGAATATTTGACAAACTTTTAAGAAAATATGGAGTTAGGCATAGAGTAGCAACACCATACCATCCACAAACTAGTGGCCAAGTAGAAGTATCTAATAGGGAGATAAAACAAATCCTAGAGAAAACTGTTTCTATTTCTAGGAGAGACTGGTCTCAAAAGCTTTAAGAAGCATTATGGGCCTATAGAACCGCTTTCAAAACCCCTATAGGAACTACTCCTTATCAACTAGTTTATGGAAAATCCTGTCACTTGCCATTTGAGTTAGAGCATAAAGCCTATTGGGCCATTAAAACTTTGAATTTAGACTACCTAGCCACTGGAGAAAAGCGTACCCTAGACATTCATAAATTAGAAGAACTTAGGCAATCTGCCTACGAAAATGCAAAAATATATAAAGAGAGGACAAAAGCCTATCACGACAAAATAATAGTAAAGAAAAACTTCAATGTAGGCGATTTTGTTCTCCTTTTCAACACTAGGTTACGACTCTTCCCTGGAAAGCTACGTTCAAGATGGACTGGTCCTTTCGAAGTATCCAAGATTCTGAGATCCGGAGCCATAGAAATCAAGAACCAAACCTGTATCCCATTCATTGTAAATGGACAAAGACTGAAGCTCTACGAAGGAGGAGACATTCCAATATACTACTCAAGCTACACCCTGATTGATCCACCAATTCCTACAACTACAGGTGTATAAATTCTAATCGTCAAGCTAATGACGTTAAACAAGCGCTGCGTGGGAGGCAACCCATGGTTTTTCTTTTCATTTTACTTTTTTTTCGCATTTATTTACATTTTTTATTTTTATTTTATTTTATCTTATTTTGCATTGAGACTAAGATTTGAATGGTTTGCATTTTCAGGATCACTTTCCTAACTTTTACAGGATGTAGGGTTTTGATGACATGCATGTTGCCTATAGAGACAATGCTCAGAGGGAGCACTACATTACTTTGTATCAGCGCCCTATGGCACCCATACGTTACCCTGATCAGCACTGTATGGGGCACTGGGTATCGAGTCGAGTATCTGATTCCTTAGCCACCAGCTTCACTGGGACGAATTCGCTGATGACTTGAGTAACACATATAGGAACCTGACTTTGGAATTCCTGAGTTCATTCGACTATGACTCGTATTCTGGACCAGATGGGTATGCTGCTTTCAGACTTTTCGGAGTTGAGTACTCCTTCAGCCAGAAAGAGTTCGGCGACCTGTTGGGTTTCCAGACCACTCCTGGTGCTATCCCGGAGACACCTATGGGATATTTCCTGGGTAAGGAAGTGGAGAAGTTTGGAGTGATATATCAAGTGGCGGAAGCCAGGATCCATCTACGCAGTTATCTTATGTCATACATAATCCAGGCTTCAGATATTTTCAGATGATATTAGCACATTCCTTCCTGGGAAGACCGGATGCAGAGACACTACTGAGTGAAGAGGAGATCTTCCTATTATTTTGCGCATCCCAGTCTCTCCTAGTAGCATGTGGGAACTTTTTATTGAACAATCTCAGCGGTATCTCTAGATCCACCGAAGGAGTCATCCATGTTGGTGGAATCATTACACAGATTGTTGTCGCTCTAGGTCTGTCTCGCAAGCTGTCACATCTTCGGATCTACTGTGGATACACTACCATGGACATCGATTTCTGTTTAACCAGAGGATTGATGAGGAGAGCTTCTTTCCACCCATGTCAGTTCCGATTGCTACTCGACAGTGAGGCTATCCATTACTTCACATTGCCAGACCCTATGATGACTAGTGTGCATGATCCAGTAAATTGGAGTTATGCTCTAGAGGGCCAGGGAGAGACCGTCGAGGCATCGAGATGACCACCCGCTGCTGAATACACGCCTACACCACCATCTCTTAGAATCACTGTTTTCTCTAATAATCATTCATTACAGACACCCGACATACGCACCCAGATTGCTGAGTGCCGTAGAGAGATTGCAGAGCTTAGACAGGAAGTGGCGGACCTAACTTTACAGATGGGAGTGTCTGATCTCACCCATGCTACTGAAGCCGATTGTCTATATCAGGAGATCGCAGAGCTCAGGAAGGAGATAGCCGTGCTTCGTGGATCCACTCAGGCAGACGACACCCCTAATACCTGATCTCACCATTTCATTTTATTTCTCTTTTATCTATTTATCGTATTTGCATTACTCAATTTATATTATCGCATTTGGAATATTATATAAACTACTACTATACAGTAGTATTTCCTTTTTATCTATATATATTTTATATTTATTTTATTTGCATTTTAATTTTTCACTTATTTATTTATTTATATTTAATTTCTGTTTTTGTTTTTGTTTCAGTTTCACTTTTTATTTTCGTTTTTACTTTTATAAAATTATGCAAGTCAAAGAAACTAGGAGAGTCACAAGACAAATGCTATCCAGACCCCTCAAAGCCAAAAGACTAGAGAAGCCCAAACCAAAGGACCAAAATCCGGCCCAGCCAGATTTTGCCTTGTGGCGCCCGCCATAGGACCTGTGGCGCCCGCCACAGCGTCTGTAAATGGTCGGGGAAGACCCCTTTTCTTCACCATTTTTGCAACTTACAACCTCCCAAACCCATTTTTTCACCTTGGAAAAACATCCTTGAACCCACAAAAAGCTCATACTTTCCTAACCACCATACCACACAAATCATTATTCCACTTTCCATTTTCAATTTCATCCGTCGGATTTTGTAAAAATCTAACCTTTTCACCAACCACTTCATCTTCTTCATCCACTTTTCAAGAGAATTCAAATGGAGTTCAACGGATTCATTCTTCGAGGAGGGAAACCGAGGGAGAGACAAAGAAAAATCATTGAACGGTTGCCCGACAAGGTATGTTGACGAAAATTGTCTCTATACTTTAGGTATCTACCATAGCGTTTTTCATTTATTAGACAACTTAGGTTTGCATAATTTCTTTACAAACAAAGAACCCACCTATGAGCGGTTGACAATCGAATTTTTAAGTTCCTTAATTTATATTGTCAACCCTAACACTGCTAGCACAGTCGGTACTGTCAAATTTAGAATGTTTGCTGTTGAATACCAATTCAGTACCGATGAACTAGCCAGCCTATTAGGGATCCCTCATGGGGAAGGTGCTATTTGTGAGGCCCCTTTGGATTCCGAATGGTCTGTTGAGGTATTTTCCTTCTGGGAGCGTTTATCAAACACTTCCATAAACTCTTTTGAAGGAGTTCTTGCCTCAACTATCCATAACCCGACCATCAGAGTTTTTAGATATCTGTTGGCATGCACTATTTTTGGCCGGGAGAATCCAAATAAGGTTAACGCTAGAGAGCTTCTATATTTGCAAGGAAGCCTCACAAATAGGCGAATTAATTCGGTTCTGTTCATGCTCGCCCATATGATTTTAACTCTGAATAAGGCGGGACCGATTTCTTTTGGCGGTTTGATTACGTCTATTGCTCGGGCACTTAACCTGAACAATGAGATGGATACCCTAGACCCCTTACCTCCTCGCACAATTAACTTAAAATTTCTGAGAGACATGAAATTGTGCCGTTCAAGGAGAGAAGGAGGTTATACACTTATGATTCATGGTGTAGCCATCCCATCTGTTATTCTACCTTGCACTAGACGTACAAATATACGTGATGAGAGGAATTGGACCTACGATTTAGATGCTCCACCTGTTTTGGGTCCTCTTCCTCCTAACATTCCTGATGAGGCGGGACCAGACACTGATGATGAATATGATCGGCGAGAGAGATCTCCCGTACCCCATGTGTCCCCCCATCATCCTTCACCACCACACACCGCACCATCTTCTTTTTCTGCAGGTACCACTCCTGGCTTCTATATTACAGAGGAGATGTGGCGAGACCACATGGCTAGAGAGCAAAGGCGTGACGACCTACTCTCCACCCTCCAGCAACAAATGACAAATAATATGAACTTCATGCAAGAATCGCAGCGGAGGACAGACAGGTCCTACGACACTGTTCTACAGTCCCTGCAGGTGATTACAAATACACAAGCCCGTCAGCAACAACACAACCAGCGACACATGGCACTCATCGAAGCTACTCAAGGTTCCATTCTAAGTAACCTTCGAGAGGTGAGGACCGCTCAGGATGCCCTGGAGGCGAGGATGGATCAGAGAGACCGTCGTCGTACCCGATCCCGTCGTCCACCTCAGGATGGCGAGGGCACTAGTGGTCAGCAATAGGTTGCCAGGTAACCCTTCCTTATCTTATTTCGAAACATTGGGGACAATGTTCGATTTAAGTGTGGGAGGAGCATTTATCGTTTTCCTTTTATTTTTATTTGCTGTTTTTAGTTGTTTATTTGGTGTTTTTAGTTGTTTAATTTCCCTTTTTAGTTGTTTATTTTTCGTTTTAGTATAATGCATGAGCCTGACGAGTCACCGAATATAGTAAATCTTTAGTACAATCCTACCTCCCCATACCTTTAGCCCCACCAAAAAATTTTTGCAAAAGAAAACAGTGTTATTCCGAAAGTTTTCAGGTTCTAAAGACATGTTTTGAGTAAGGATGCGGTGACTTGGGAGAACTTTGCGAAACATCAGTATCTATTTTAGCACCATAAGCTTCGTAAATATAGGAATCATTCCCGAAACCCCATATACCATGGCCTTAATCATCATTTCCGTATGAGTCCTCAGTAGTTTATCCTAGCGGTCAGCTCCGGCCTACGCATCCTCTACGTAGGGGACCAATGCAAATAAGTGAATGATCCAGAAAAACAAAAAAATAAAAGAAAGCAAAAAGGCAACTCCGGTATAGGTGACCCTCACAAAGTCATTTAAACCAAAGGATTGTAAAAATTGCTACAAAAAGAAAAAGACAAAGAAAAAGAAAAGCAGTACCCACTGTTGGTTAGTTCAGAAGTATCTGGCACTGAACTCGGTAGGGCGGATTACGATCCGAGCCCCCACAACTACAGTTGGGTCCAATAAAAGGGTTTACACATATTTATGTGCCAGAAAACCCATGCTCAGATCATAATCACTAACAGGCCACTCTACTATGAAGCATGTACGGATAACTGGCCTAATGTGATTGCGCCTGAATGAAAAGGACACAAAAGAGATGAAGAGGCAGGCCTAGGTATTGTGGGAGAATATGGGTTGCTTTATATAGGAATGAAGTTTATGTCCGTATTCGCGGATTAGTGTCATCATGATACCCTTAGTTCACTCAGTTAGTACCTATCACTGCATCCCGACTTGAACTTAGAATTTTTACCAGAAGCACTCGTTTACACCAGTTTTTCTTTTATGAGCTTTATAATGTTTTGCTTGAGGACAAGCAAAGGTTTAAGTGTGGGAGAGTTTGATCACACTAAAATTTACGTATTTTCGACTCCGACTTCACATGCATTCTAGCTGTTTTATTATCATTTTGTTGTGTTATTACTGTGTTTTCCTTTGTTTTCAGGTTTTTACTTTAATCGGAGCCCCGATCGAGAAAAGGAGCGAAAAAGGGCTAAAAACCCTAAAATTCAGCATTTTGTGCTTATGGCCTACCTAATGGCGGGCGCCAGAGACCAAGCCATGACGTGTCAAACTCAACTTCCCTCAACTCACACGTTTCCCCACTACATCCACTAAGGTGCCTCGCTTTGGCCTTGTGGCGGGCACCATGGCCTTGTGGCGGGCGCCACAAGAGGAAAACCGGTTCCCTCCTATTTTCAAGTTGAAGGGCATCCAAGTCATTTCCATCTTTTTACTTGCTTATAAATAGAGACGCGAATTCACTTTTACAATCATCCAAACTTAGAGCAGAGGCAAACTCAGAAGCAACTTTGTTTCACTTAGGCATATATTCAGTATTTTATAGTGGTAATCGCTTCGCATTGGAGTGTTACCACAATTGTGTAATCAAGTCTGTGATAGAGTCTGTAATCGAGTTTGGAGCACTTTGGAAGGAAGTTAATCCTGCCGCCATTTTCTTTTCCGCATTGCAATTTACTCATCCCTCCGATTGGAGCAGGTTTTTATTACTCGCCTTTACTTTATTTATTTCCCGCACTCGCTTTAAATTATTTATTTCCCGCACTCGCTTTTACTTTATTTATTTCTCGCACTCGCTTTAAATTATTTATTTCCCGCACTCGCTTTACTTTATTTATTTCCTCGCACTCGCTTTAAATTATTTATTTCCTCACACTCGCACTACTTTTATTTACTTTTCGCACTCACACTACTTTTATTTACTTTCCGCACTCACACTACTTTTATTTACTTTAATTCACTTTTACTTTACCATGTCTAACTAAATTTATAAGGTTAGAATGTAAGGATCGTAATTAAACCGATAATCCGTACCATTGTTCGTAGAAACACTTAAGGGCTATTTTAACTTTCAACTTAAGTTTTCCCGCACTTCAATCCCGTTGGGTAAGATCGAAAGCCGTCCAACGTCTTTTTAAACTTAATTGTTTTTAACTATTTCAAAAACAGCGAAAGCGCTTTGTCTAGTTCATTAGGAGTTTTTAACATTAAGAAGAAAAGAGATTTTAAAACTATTTTCGGACGCGTATAAGTTTAGAGTCCGGTTCATAAGAACCACTTTTGGTTAAGAAATCCAGGTTATGATACTTTTCAACTTAGTCAAGATACTATATTTCTTAAAAATAGGTTTACTACTCTAACGCAATGTGCGCCTTTTTATAAGTGACAATAAGAGGGTTTGATTAGGGAGTACAACTCGGTTCTGAATACGCGAAAGCGACAATTCCCGTTAAATTAGTTCTTTTCAAAGTAGGAAACATTGCCCATAAGTAGCTCTATTAGCAAGTACTTGGATTATCCATTGATTACGTGAATTGCATTCGACCCTGTCTTTATCAATCATAAATCTATTTCAATTCTTTACTTTTCATTGCACACTACAAAAACACTTATTTCGATTGCCTTTGATAAACACCATAACGACAGATAACGATAGATTGACACTTGGTCTCTGTGGATTCGATAATCTTTTATATTACTCTGACGTGTTCGTATACTTTCGAAAAGCACGCATCACTGGTGCAAGGTGTGTGTGATTTCTGAGCAAATGCAGCTGTATATATAGCCAAATCCATGTGATATTTGCACACTCTTTTCAACCTTCCAAATTTGGCAAATGATGAAAGCATGGTGCATCGGCGCATATATACCCATGAAATGATAGTTTGAAAGTCCAAATGAATGATCAGATGCTTTGGAGATGGATTGGAATGCAAGGCAATTGTGCATTATCACTTGAAGATTGATCCATGCCAAATGATATCAACCTGTTTAAGCCATGCGCAGCCTATGCATTTCTCATCCAAAATGCATGAATTTTAGCTCTTTGGAAAGGTGAGATCAAGAGGAACAAGTTTTATGTTGAACACTTTTTAATTTGGAGCTTGGAACTTGGAGAATTTTGAGGTGGAAGTTTGGAAAAATTTGACATATCAAAAAGTTTCTAAGTGTCAAGCCATATGTCTCAATATTCCACCTTGTTTAACTTTTTAGAGGAGCTTCAAATGAGAAACATGTCTTAATCAAAGTTGTAGCTCTCTCAAAGACCTTCAAAATGGTCACCAGTTTCATGTCATTTAGATTTGAAATTATAGAGTTATGCATTTTTGAAGTTTGGCAAAATCACTTGATCAATGGTATAGGTCAAAAGTGACCTATAATGTTGCCTCATATCACATGTTCAAAGAAGTTGAATTTGCTCCCACTCCAAACATAAACGTTTAATTAGACACATTGAATTTGATTGTGCAACTTGGAAATCTTTCATCTCATAAAAATTGAGCAAGTTATGGCCTTGGGAAGTTGACTTTCAAATTAGGGTTTAGACAAAATGACCTATAATGTTTCAACATAGAAAATGATTTTCCAAGAAAAACTAGCTCTAGGTATCAACATGAAAGTTGTTTAGAATATCATTTAGAGTAAGTTTTCTCTTGGAATCATTTTCATATAGTGAAAATTATAGGAGATAGGGTTTGGGGAGACCCAATTTTGATCAGATGAATTCATCTGGCCAACCACCATCAACCAACTTGCTAATTTCCAATTCTCTTGACTTTCTTGGCTCATGGTAGATCATATATGCATAATATAATGAAATTTGAAGTGTCCCTTGAGAAATTTGATCAATTGGCGAGATAGCTTGTTGGAGAAGTTACTCAAGATACCCATTCAAACTAGGGTTTCCAAGGCAAATCACCCCCAAACTCTTGAAGAAAACTTGATCAATATAACATGAAGAAACATTTGGGACTCATATATGATGCTTATAACCATTCTTGAATCAATTCTTGGTTGTGCTCTTTGTTCATGAGGGTCTCAAAACCCTAGATGTGATCAATGAATCAATGAGATCATGCCCTGCCTACAAAAGAGTTAGATAGATACAAAGACATATTTTTGGCATTTTAGTTAGTAAAATGATAATATAGAAGTATGATATAATAAAAAAGTACTTGGTGATCTCTCCCAAAACAAACCCAATGAAAGAGGGGTAAGGAGGATGCCAAAGTGTGATCCCAATGCTAATGCATATGATGAAATTGCATGAGGGATCTTAGGGTCAAAATTGGGGTCTTACAGCTGCCCCTATTTAAGGACATTCTAACTGAGGAGGAGAAGGTTAAAATTTTCGTGTCGACTCAGTAGAATAGGCTTAAATAACAACATAGAGAAACAAATTTTGGTCCCTAAGAGACCTCATGATGCATATGATATGAATGCAAAAGTTAATACTCTGTGAGGAAATATTGCCACAAAGAAGAAAAGAAATCAGAGAGACCGAAAGTCCGCAGGAGCATAATGCATTCCACAAGGAAAACTCGCTGGGGAGACAGAGACTCTGGGGAGACAAAAGGAGTTATGCATAGGCCAGGCTACAACTTAAAACTACTAGGAGACTATAGGGATTCCATACAAAATGGAAAGACTCAGCCGGGGAAACAAAAACATATGTAGGGGATACAAATAAATCAGGATAAAACTGAAGTACTCGACTCACGCTGGAGAGTGGAAAGCGATTTCACTAAGGAAATACACACTCGACTCAACTGGGGAAGAAATAAACTTCCAACACAGGAGGAGTAGAAATCTACTATCTACTACCTGTTACTAGGTAAGGAGATAATAAAGATCTGACAGAGAGAACATCCGTCATCCGTTAGGATGAACATATCAAGGATGACTCGTTGGGAACCGTCATGAGGGAATATTCATTACCGGTTACTGGGTAAGAATGGCCTTGCTGGGGAAAACTGCAGAAAATAGGTTTTACAACTACCAATTACTGGGCAGAAGACCAAAAAGGTGAGAGTATCCGTCATCGGTTAGGATGAACATATTAAGGATAAACTCGACAGGGAAGAAAATCCGTCATCGGTTAAGATGAACATATCAAGGATAGACTTGCCTGGAAAAGTCAAGGAGGATATCTGTCATCGATTAGGATGAACATATCAAGGATATACCAACTGAACAAAAGGGGAGTAATTACATCTATCGAAAACTGGATAGAAAACCGTCTGAGAGAGAGTCCGTCACCGGTTAGGATGAACATATCAAGGATCAACTCTGCGAGGGGACAAAGATGGGATTTACAACTACTGACTATTGGGTAGAAGACCAAATCAAAGAGAAAATCCATCATCCGTTAGGATGAACATATCAAGGATAGACTCTGAAAAGGGGACCAAAAGTAGGGATTACATCTATCGGTTACTGGATAGAATACCAAAGAAGAGAAAATCCGTCACCGGTTAAAGTGAACATATCAAGGATAGACTCTGATGAGGAGATAAAATAGGAATTATATCTATCAGTTACTGGATAGAATACCGAAAAGAGAGAAAATCCGTCACCGATTAAAATGAACATATCAAGGATAGTCTTTGCACAGGGGAAGAAGTAGGATTTACAGCTACCGGTTACTGGGTAGAAGACCAATCAAAGAGGAAATCTGTCATCGGTTAAGATGAACATATCAAGGATTAACTCTCTGAGGAACAAAAATAGGGATTACAACTACCTTTTTATTGGATAGAATACCAAAGGAGAGAATACCTGTAACTGATTAAAGTGAACATATCAAGGATAGACTCCTGCGGGGGAAAGAAAGATATCCGTCATCGGTTAGGATGAATATATCAAGGATATACTTCCGGGGGACTCCACTGGGGATCCTGCTGAGGAGAAAAAGGGTACTTTTGCCGGGTATTTGGGCAAAAAGTAACAAACTGCAAACTAAGAAGAATATTACCAGTTACTGGGTAATAGAATCTTAGGGGACCAAGATATCTATCTAGGTAAGAGCTAGAAAGAAAACGGTCAAATCAAGACTCAACCCAATGAGGACATAACTCAAGGGGAGTAATTCCATCCAGAAAATTTGCTGGAGAGGAAACTGAAATAACGACCATCCACGAGGAAACAAACTCAATGGGGAAACAGAGAAAGGTTAAAGTCTTTTCTGCTTAGAGGCTGACACTCTACAATTGAAAGAGGACAGACACCAGATTTGGTATGGGGATGAAGTACCGCCATAATAGAGAATGATAATCTCAAACAGATCAAATATGAAGATGCAGGATGTGCAAATCATGAAATTATATGAATGTATATGTATATGCATGGTGATTATGCTGACAAAATGATCACGAAAGATACAGAGGTGTCGCAAAGAGATTAAACCACCGGTACAATCCTCGGCCGATCCACAAATCATGGAGACACACCGCTGGAGAACAGGGAGATCAACATCCCAAAGGCTCAAACCCGACTAGGGAAGGAGACCTGCTGAAGATAAAGCATCCAAACTGTAGGGAATTTTAGGTCAAACCATAAAAGTGGGAGACAACCCTACTGGGGAAGAAGTCAAAAGCTGCTCAGGAACCAGGAGGAAACTCAGACTGGGAGCGAAGATACAACGATTGGTGGGTTCACTAAGGCGTTCTACCGGGGAAAGATCAGGCATCTCTGATGACGATCTAACTGCTGAGGAAAAACGAACTCTACTGGGAAGGCCGAAACTCTGTTGGGGACAAGGACACACCGCAACCAACTCAGTTGGGGAAAGAAATAAGCTCCACTAAGGGTCAAATACTCTTCCCAGGAACTGAATCAACACAAACTTCCAGGGATACCCAAAGAGTTAACTGTTTGGGGAACCTCAGATGCTTCGCACTTAGGAACTTGCTTCTTACTGAAATGCTGTTGATATTCTTTTTACTTGCTTTGGAAAATTTCTTGCTTTTATATTTTAAAAACTTGATTTTGATTTAAAAATTTAATTTCAAAATGATCATAATAAAATTTAAAACTATTGGCTAAAGTAAATAAGAATTGAAACAATTGGATAAAGCTCAACTTTATTTAATAGGATGGTAGTCTGTAAATGACAAGACTCCATAGATTTTACAAAGTTGAAAATGGCAATTTACATGGAAAAGGGGTACATTGAATACAAATTATCCTTAATCCTTCTACCAACTCTTGATATCCACTGTACTCTTGACCACTGCTGGCGATGAATTGATGTCAGCCCTTGTGCTCAAACAAGTCTTCAAAATCACTAAAGATCAGCAGAATGCAGTTACTTGCCATAATCCCTAATTTTTACATAAGTTGCCACAAGGTGGGGTACTCAACTTATCAAGAAATTTTATTTTGTTTTTATGTCTCTAATTTTTGCCTGGATCACCCTTTCAGGTTTTCAATCCACTGAGACGCTCATTTTTGCCTAAGCCGCCCTTTCGGGTTTTCAACTTAGCGAGATGTTCTTTTATTTTTATTTTTTAGGCGAAGTATTTCTTGACTGCACCTGCGTTCACAGGACGAGTGAACTCTTCACCATCCATAGTTGTAAGAATCAATGCACCGCCTGAAAAAGCTCTCTTGACAACATATGGGCCTTCATAATTGGGAGTCCATTTTCCTCTGGAATCTGGCTTAAATGTCAAAATCTTCTTGAGCACAAGGTCTCCTTCTCTAAACACTCGAGGTTTGACCTTCTTATCAAAAGTCTTCTTCATTCTCTGCTGATATAACTGACCATGACACATGGCAGTCAACCTCTTCTCTTCTATTAAATTCAACTGGTCAAACCTGGTCTGACACCATTCTGCTTCAGTCGACATGGCTTCCATGAGCACACGCAACGAAGGAATCTCAACCTCTACGGGGAGCACTGCTTCCATACCATAAACAAGAGAGAAAGGGGTTTCCCCTGTTGAAGTGCGGACGGATGTACGATACCCATGTAAAGCAAATGGGAGCATCTCATGCCAATCCTTGCACGTGACAACCATCTTCTGGATAATCTTCTTGATATTCTTATTCGCAGCTTCAACAGCCCCATTCATCTTGGGTCTGTAGGGAGAAGAATTATGATGTGCAATCTTGAAGTCTTCGCAAAGAGCTTCCACCATATTGTTATTCAAGTTCGATCCATTATCAGTAATGATCTTACTTGGCACACCATAACGGCATATAATCTAATTCTTGATAAACCTTACAACGACTTGCTTGGTTACATTTTCATATGATGTCGCTTCAACCCATTTTTGAAGTAGTCAATTGCCACCAAAATGAAACGATATTCATTCGAAGCTTTGGGCTTAATCATCCCAATCATATCAATTCCCCACATGGAGAAGGGCCATGGGAAGGAGATAACATTCAATAGTGTCGGAGGAACATGAATCTTATCAGCATAAATTTGACACTTGTGGCATTTCTTCACAAACTTGCAACAATCAGATTCCATTGTTATCCAATAGTAACCTGCTCGCAACATCTTCTTCGCCATTGCATGTCCATTGGAATGAGTACCAAAGGAACCTTCATGCACTTCGGTCATCAACAAGTCTACTTCGTGTCTATCCACGCATCTGAGCAAAACCATGTCGAAGTTTCTCTTGTATAGTATATCATCATTCAAGTAGAAATTACCGGCTAATATTCTCAAAGTATTCTTATCTTTCAATGATGCCCTGGGCGGGTAAATCTGACTTTGGAAGAAACACTTGATATCGTAATACCACGACTTCTCATCTTTGATCTCTTCAATAGTAAACACATGAGCTGGCCTGTCAAGACGCATCACAGATAAATTAGGAACTTCATTCCAATACTTCACTATAATCATTGACGCCAACGTTGCAAGAGCATCTGCCATCCGGTTTTCATCTCGAGGGATATGATGAAATTCAACCTTTGTAAAGAAAGTTGAAATCCTCCTCGCATAATCTCTATACGGTATCAAACCGGGTTGATTCTTCTCCCATTCTCCTTTGATTTGATTCACAACCAAAGCCGAATCACCTAAGACATCCAAATACTTGATTCTGAGATTCATGGCCTCTTCAAGCCCCATAATGCAAGCTTCATATTCTGCCATGTTGTTTGTACACTTGAAAGTCAATCTAGCTGTAAATGGTAAATGCGTGCCTTGACGAGTAATAATCACTGCCCCAATGCCATTTCCATACTGATTAACAACTCCATCAAATACCATGCCCTAATGGGAACCAGGTTCTGGCCCTTCTTCTAGCAATGGTTCATCACAATCTTTCATTTTCAAGTACAAAATCTCTTCATCAAGGAAGTCATACTGTACTGACTGATAATCTTCAATTGATTGGTGAGCCAAGTGGTCAGCCAAGATACTACCTTTGATCGCTTTCTAAGATCGGTATTCGATATCGTACTCTGATAACAACATCTGCCAACGGGAAATCCTCCCAGCTAAAGCAGGCTTCTCAAATATATACTTGATTGGATCCATTTTGGATATCAACCAAGTGGTATGATTTAACATATATTGCAAATTCTTTCTTCCCAGTCTCATCTTGCTGACCTAGAACACAACCCATACTATCTTCGAGCACAGTCAAATACATGATCAATGGTCTTCCTTCAACAGGTGGAGACAAAATAGGAGGTTCAAGTAAATATTCCTTAATACTGTCAAATGCTTTCTGGCAATCTTCGGTCCAATCACAAGATTGATCTTTCCAAAGAAGCTTGAATATAGGCGCACATGTGGCAGTCATGTGGGAAATGAATCTGGAAATATAATTCAAGCGGCCGAGAAAACCTCTGACTTGCTTCTCAGTTTTGGGCGCAGGTATCTCTTGTATTGCTTTGAGCTTGGCAGGATCAACTTCAATACCCTTCTCGCTGACAATAAAGCCCAACAACTTACCAGAACAAACACCAAAAGTACACTTATTAGGATTCAAGTGGAGTTTATACTTCCTCAAATGCTGGAATAACTTCAACAAATTCTCAACATGTTCCTCTTCATCAATTGATTTAGTAATCATGTCATTGACATACACTTCAATCTCTTTATGCATCATATCATGAAAAAGAGTAGTCATTGCCCTCTGGTAAGTTGCACCAACATTCTTTAGACCGAAAGGCATCACTCTATAACAGAATGTTCCCCAGGGTGTAACGAATATGGTCTTCTCCATATCCTCAGGTGCCATCTTAATCTGATTATATCTGGAAAATCCGTCCATAAACGAAAAGACTTTGAATTTAGCAGTATTGTCTACCAACATATCAATGTCTGGTAGAGGGAAATCATCTTTCGGACTGGCTTTATTCAAATCTCTATAGTCAACACACATGCAGACTTTTCCATCTTTCTTTGGCACTGGCACGATATTGGCCACCCATTGCAGATACTCAGCGGTCACAAGGAAACCAACATCAATCTGCTTCTGAACTTCCTCTTTGATCTTCACAGCCATATCGGGATGCGTTCTTCTCAGCTTCTGCTTGACTGGTGGACATTCTGGTTTCAACGACAATCTATGCTCCACAATATCAGAATCCAACCCAGGCATGTCTTGATAGGACCAAGGAAACACATTTGAATACTCTCGAAGAAGATCAATCAACCCCTTCTTAGCATCTAGACACAGTCGAGACCCAATCTTGACTTCCTTCACATCATCCTCGGAACCCAAGTTGACTAGCTTAATCTGCTCTTCAAATGGCTGAATAATCTTTTCATCTTGCTCAAGAAGACGAGACAATTCATCACTCACTTCTACATCATCTTCCTCCTCAGCCTTGAATACAGGGAATTCAAATTTTGGAGAAGGAGAAGGATCATTGTATTCAATGGGGTTAGGAACCAACCTGCATAATGATTTGATATTTTGATTTTAGAGAAATGAATTTGTGACCAAATATTATGCAGATGGACAATTATATTATTTCTTTATGTTTTTTGTGATTACCAATTTCAGAATAAAGCAAAAAGTAAAAACAAAACATCAAAGATGTGGATGAATAGAATTAATTTTATTGATGATCAATTTAAAAATGCCCAAACAATGTTCACTTCTCCCTTAGGCATAAGAGACGGATTTTGAAAATATAACAGCAATTACTTAGATTGATGCAAAATAACAGGAATATCAACAACAGTCCAATTGTTGCATGTCTGTCCATGTGTCACAAAGTTGGTGCAGTCTTCCTCTTCATTGTCCTCTAGCACAGCAGCTAAGTGTTGTTCATTCCCATGAATGAACCCTCCTCTACGGAAGCTGAGTTGCATCTCTTCAGATCTAACGGTTGACGAGCCCATATGGATCCCCAAACCAGTTCTTCCTTTGTTGTCGGCGACCTCTACCACGCGCCTCCACTGATCAACAAGACCTTCCTCAATAATTCACTGCGCATCTTTCAGAGAGGACATAGGTGCCCCAACTCTCTTCTCAGCAGCAATAGATAAGGCTTGGAACGGAGTTCCAACCTCATCCTCAGCTTCAACATATGAGAAAGCTGACAGATGGCTAACCAATAACGCTTTCTCACCTCCCACAATTACCAGCTTGCCATTCTTGACAAATTTGAGCTTCTAATGCAGAGTAGAAGTAACAGCTCCTACTTCATGAATCCATGGCCTTCCCAACAAACAGCTGTAGGCCGGGTGAATATCCAATACTTGGAAAGTAATATGAAAATCACTCGGACCTATCTTGACTGGAAGGTCCACTTCTCCAATGATTGTTTTGCGTGAGCCATCAAAGGCTTTGACAATTACTCCACTGTATCTCATGGGAGCTCCTTGATAAGATAATTTTGACAATGTTGACTTGGGAAGCACATTGAGTGACGACCCAGTGTCAACTAGCAAATTTGACGAAGCATCTTCTTTGCAATTCATCGAAATATGCAAAGCCATATTGTGATTTCTTCCCTCCTCAGGGAGTTCTTCATCACAAAAGCTCAGATTATTGCATGAAGTGATGTTAGCCACAATATGGTCAAATTGAGCCACAGTAACATCTTTCTCCAAGTATGCCTAATCAAGAACTCTCTGGAGTGTTTCTCTGTGCGCTTCAGAATTCAAAAGCAGAGACAGCACGGAAATCTTTGAAGGGGTTTTGAGCAACTTCTCAACCACGTTGAATTCACTCCTCTTGATCAGTCGGAGTATCTCATCATCATCACTATTGGATTTTAAATTGCTGGATTCACCAGACTTATCTCTTGAACAGCCAACTGGATCTACATTAGGTACCCCCACCTTCTTACCAACAATCAACTCTTCTTTACTTTCTGGGACAACTGGCCCAAAAACTCAACCACTGCGGGTCACCTTCGTAACATCTGCAATGCTCACTACTGAATTGGTCGTAGGTAACGGGATCTCTTGACCTTTTTCTATCATCGTAGCATTGTATTGATACGGTACAGCTTTATCAGATACATATGGGACTGGGCCCGCTAACCGTATTACCAACGGTGAAACTAATCTATTGCTGATGCTCTGGTTACTGCTGCTATCATACTGAATCACTAACCGCTCAAGTTGCTTAAAACGGGAACAATGACATTAACATCGTCATCTACATGAAGGGATTGACAAATCTGAATCATGCCTTCATCCATCAGACGTTGGATGTCCCTTTTCACCACAACACACCCTCTTGGGTTCATGCTACAAATATCACAACCATCGTGATCATATTCACAGTCACTCACCATACAAATGTCCTTGTGTATCTGCACCAAGGATCTTCGGATAAACCGGACATCAAAAACCTTGAATTCACCTGGATAGCCGTCCACCATGTTCACTGAGGTATTCCCATGAGCGGACAAAGGATTAACTTTCACATTAGGCGCGCGGTCTTCAAAAGACACCATGCCAGTCTTCATAAGCTTTTGCACCTCGTACTTCAGCGGATAACAATTCTCAATATCGTGCCCAGGTGCACCCTAGTGAAAAGCACAGTGAAGTTAAGGTTTATACCACCATGGAAGTGGTTCTAGGATCTGTGGTGGATTCCTCGGTTGAATCAAATTTTTGAGGACCAGGGATGGATACAGTTCTGCGTACGACATAAGAATCGGGTCAAAAGAGACCTTCTTCCTCTCAAAATTTTGTTGCTGGTGATGATTGTTATTGGAATTCTTGTTGTTGTAGGTGTTCATTTTTTGTTGTGGTTGTTGTTGTTGACGTTGATTTTGATATTGTTGTTGTTGTTGTTGAATTGGTGTTGTTTGCTGATTTGAGAATACTGGAATGACGGAAGATACTTGATGATGATGATGACGTTGACGGGGTGGTGGATTTCTTCTTGCTTGAGGCCTTCTCTGCCTCCCACTGATTATCGCATTGGTTTCATTATCTTTTCTCTTGTTGAAACTACTCCCATCTTTCTTGCTAGTTGACGCCTCCTCTTTCGACAATCGTCCTTCACATACCCCTTCTTCAAGTCTCATCCCCATGTTTACCATTTCGGTAAAATCACTGGGGGCACTGGCGATCATGCGTTCATAGTAAAATGAACTCAGGGTTTTAAGAAAGATTTTCGTCATCTCCTTCTCCTCCAAAGGAGGAGTGATCTGGGCAGCGAACTCCCTCCAACGCTGGGCATACTCCTTGAATGTCTCCTTATCTTTCTGAGACATGGACCTCAGCTGGTCCCTATCTGGCGTCATATCCACGTTGTACTTGTACTGTTTCACAAAAGCCTCACCTAGATCATTGAAAGTGCGGATGCTTGCACTATCTAAACCCATATACCAACGGAGTGCAGCACCTGTCAGGTTATCCTGGAAATAGTGAATCAGCAGTTGATCATTATCTGTTTGAGTTGACATCTTGCGGGCATACATCACAAGATGACTGAGTGGACAAGAATTTCCCTTATACTTCTCAAAGTCATGCACTTTGAATTTCACTGGAATTTTCACGTTGGTCACCAAGCACAGTTCAACAACACTCTTCCCAAACAGATCTTTGCCTCCCAGCGTTTTCAGCTCCTTGCGCAACTCAAGAAACTGATCTTTCATCTCATCCATCTTCTCATAGATGTTCGGGCCCTCAGATGGCTTGGAATGATAGATGGTGTCTTCTACACGCGGCAAAGTGTGCACAACGGGAGGTGGCACAGACATGACCGGACTAGATGCCAGCATGGAAGCAAAAGTGGAAGCGAAACCTTCTGGCACAAAATTGGGTGGCATTCCCCAAGGGAATCCAGCAGGCAGATTCGTAGCGAAGTGGGCGGTGGTAGCAGGCACAATAGAGGTAACCACTTCAGAAATGACAGTCCTCGCGGGAGGAGTTACGGGTGTTTGAGAAGCTTGGTTCTGGAAGCAAGAACTGACTCCATCATGGCAGTCAGCTGGGCAATCTCCTCTTTCAAGTCTCGATTCTCTTGCTCAAGGTGTTCCATGATCTTTGGATGATTAACTCTGGTGTTGTACCGGTGAGTGAGCTTGGCTAAAGCACAGAAGAACACCAATCAGACACCTAGCAAAAACCTGTTTATGCAAATGATGCATGGAATGCAATGCTTGATTATTTTTATTTTCCAAGGAACTTACTATATCATTTGCAAATATATAATAAAATGATAATTACAATAATTTGATATGACCAAAAATCTCTTTTTATTTATATAAATTGGAAGAATTACACTGAGTACAATTTCAGAAATCAAAATAAAAAGATACAAGAGAAAAGGAGACTAGTCATCCTAAGGATCCCTAACAACAGTGTCAGAGGATCTGGCTGAAGGCGCGTACTTCCTTCGAATGTGACGAATCTCGGTCTCAAAAGAAGCCTTCATCTGAGTCTTCTCGAGGACAAGCTGGTCAACAATCTTCTTCCAAGCAACAGAAGTCTGAGGCATGCTAGAAGATGAAACCTCTGGCTCTCTCTGTCTCTTCGTCACTCGGTCTTCAAGTAGCTCAATCAGTGCATCTTTGTCCTTAGACTCCAACTACAACTCTTCATTCTTCTTGCTCAAAGCATGGAAATGCTCTTCCCACATATCTTTCTCTTGCTTCATCTTGGCGAGCGCGTCTTCCAACTCCTCTACATATTGGTTAGGGAGAGTTAATGGCTCAACCACAACCATAGACATAGGTCTTTCACAAGGATAAGGCATCTTCAACTCCATAGCTCTCTTCTTCACCCAAAGAGTGTAAGCTTCCAAAGCTACACAATTGCGCGGACCAATCTCGGATCTTCCTTTCCTATGCACATTATGCCAAGCATGCACAATCTTCTGCTTCAAAAGTTGGAGATCTTTACCCTCTTGATATAAAAGACCTTCTAATAACATTTTATTAGGTTTGTCTCTAAAGGGGAACCCAAGTTGACGACGAGCCAAAGCAGGGTTGTAGTTAATTCCTCCTTGTGTACCAATGAGAGGCACATTAGAGAATTCACCACAACTATCAATAATCTCCAAACTACTTAAGGAAGGATCATACCAAACTATATAATGATTAGTGAGAGACATAAGTCTCTGAGACCACCTTAGACATTGTTTGTTCTCCACAAAAGTAGGCGTCTGAGGCAAGTGCGAAATAAACCACTTGTACAGAAGAGGAATGCAACAGACAATAGTTCCACCACCTCTAGAATTCCTTAGATGCAAAGAGAAATACATATCACCCAACAAAGTAGGCACATGATTCCCAATCAAGAAATGTCTAATGACGTAACATCAACAAAACCGTCAATGTTAGGGAACAAAGCCAACCCATAGATGAGCAACATAAAGATAGCTTCAAAAGCGTCCACATTACCAGCTTGAGCAAAAGTGGTAGCTTCTTTGATGAGGAAATCAGATGGCAACCCAAATAATCCTCCTTTCTTCATCCAATGAGCCTCTATCTCAGACTTCTTCAAGTGAAGAGCTTCAGCAATAATACTAGACCAGGGAATCTCCTCCAATCCATTAAAAGGCACTCTACTTGAAACAGGTATTCCCAAAAGATGAGAATACTCCTTGTCATACCCCAATTTTGTCCGGGCATATTTAAGTTTTTGTAAAATCGATTTCATTTTTAATTTGCATCATATGCATAGCATGACATGCATTCCATCATGATTAATAACTAAAATATCGGTCAGAATAAATTTATTGAAAATACAGACAAATCGGTTGAATCATTTTCTCAAGAACATGCACAAATCAGCGGGTAAAAAGTTTCAAAATTAAAATCACAAACACCAGTATTATTAATCTACGGTTCACGTAGTTTAACCTGGTGTGCTCGTTATATTTTTCAGCGACTGTTTCGGTTGCGTTTTGACCCGCCTGAGCCTTTTAACCGATGCAAACTTATTTCAGAATTTGAAGAAACGCTGTATTTTTTCAATAAGTATATTTTACACTGATCATTTTCATGCATCCGATTTAATTTTTTGAGCAAATTTTTGCCCGACTTTTATTCATTTTTAGTCGTTTTAATTTTGTTCTTTCGTCAAAATAGTCATATTAAATAAATAGAATTTTCCATGTTATTATTTTAATTTTATCATGATTATTTAAAAAGTTGTGAATTTTATTTGATTCAATTGATTTAAATTGTTTTAAATCGATTAAATCATTTAAAAATAGGCATTATATGCATTTTGATTTATTTAAATAGTGTGTGTTTATTGGTGTATTTCTTTGATTCAATCCAAGCCATCGGGTTCAAATTAATCAGTGACCATTATTAGCAATCCACATTTATCCCATTTATCCAATCAAAAATTAGGATTTAAGTAATACTATTATTAAAGAAAATCTGAAAATAAATAAAAAATATAAAAAATCTCTCTCCAATCCACACTCTCTTTAACTGGCAAAAGAAAAGAAAGGATTTCATATTTAGGTGACAGCTAGCGCACACAGGACCTCCACCAACGTCTCTCTGCTACAAAAGAAAGCAAATGAAAAGACAATACAGGCTCTTCTCTATAAAATAAAGAAAAAAGAGACTCATGAGACCACTCACTCACTATCATAAGAAAAATACTCTCTCTTTCAACGGAAAAAAGGAGGATAATAAAAAAGGAAAAAGAAAAGCTTCCCTCTTCACGCTCCTTCCATTACCCTTTCGGAAATGCAAACCACAACCGACGTGCACCTTCCTCTGCGGTAACGCTAAACGCATCTCCGCGACTCCTTCCGCCTGATCTCTTTGAATCTCATCGCAAAACCCTTCCGCACCGACAAACCACCAAACTCCGTCGAAAAAACCGCCGCCGGAATCAACACGTCGTCACACCACCTACCTTTCCGCAACAGAACCATCTCTATGCCGTGGTTGCTTGGGATTCCGTCGCGAATAACCAGCCCAAGGGTCAATGCCGCCAACGGTTATGATTTTGGCTCTCCCTTTCTTATTTCATACTGAACATATGTTGTATTCTTGCTTGGTGTTGATTTAGTGGTTTATTTAGAATTAACGTTTTTTTGTGATCTTGAATGATTTTACCTTTTTTTTTGTTCTGCGTTGCCATGACTGAGCATGACAGTTAGGAAAATAGGCAACACATTTTGTTTTAAAGAGATTATATAATGGTATAGCTTTTACATGTTGATTTTGTATTATTCAATTTCTTTTTGTGCAATTGTTTTAATAGATAGCTTTGTGTGGACCAAATATGCCTACACCATATTGGTTACTCATCCATATTACTGCTATCGATTGCGGCTCCATTGTGAGTGTGTTTTTGCTAAATTTTGAATCATGTATAACATTGCAAATGGTTTTGTAAATATAATTCTATGATGTTTTTTGGAAGTTTCTAAAGGAAAAGTTTGTAAACCATAATATTTTATGGTTTGTAAATATATATTTTTGATGTCTCGCGTTTTTACGGGAATAGAATGACACGGTGGTATTATTATATGTTATTATGATATTAAAGTATATTTAAGTGTTATGTTTTTGTAGTAAATCTTAGGCCCATATTCTCTCTCAAAATGTGATGTGTGCTTTTAGTATGAAAAGTAAAGTGTGGTTTCAAGCTATAGTTTGAAGTTTGGAAATGAGTGATATCTTGAATAATTTAATTGAATAATTAAATTGTGATTAGATAATTAAAATTTTAATTAAATTGGATAATTCCCTTAATTAATTTTAATTAACTTAGTCATTAAATTATTTCAATATTTAATCTAATGATTTGGATAATTACTTTTAATTACCTTAATTAGACAAATTAACTGAATTTCAATCAATTAATTTTTGTTATCACAAAATCACTTTAAATTACGAAATCCAAATCAATTCATCATCATTTCAAAACGACCTCAAACCACAAATAAATCATACAATTCTCGATTTAATATCGAGTCCATTTTCAAACACCCTTGTAAGTCGATGGCTTTTAAAGCATCGCCATCAACCTCACATAACTTACTCTTGGGCTTTCTTACACTAAATAAATTCATTTCATTCACAAAACAAAGATTTAAAACCTCGATCCAACGTCGAGTATTTTCATTCAAAATTAAATAAACATCTAATCGCAATTAAATACTATCCCATTTAGAAATGAAAGGGAGATGGTTTTGAGTTTTCAACTCCTCTCCTCGATTATTTGAATATGAATTCTTTTACTCGGTTAGTCGAATAATCGTCATTTCTAATTCACTTAAGCACAAACAAATCAAATCCTTTTATGATAAGAAGCGAAAAGGGAGATGACTTTGAGTCTTCAATTTTTCTCCTCGACTATTTGAATACAAGTTCTCTTACTTGGTTAGTCAAATAATTGTCGTTCCTTTACAAACTTCTAAACCCCTATTAAAATCAAATTATTTTCATGATAAGTTAAATGAAAAGGGAGATGACTTTGAGTTTTCAACCTCTCTCCCCAATTGTTTGAATATGAGTTCTGTTACTCGGTCAGTCGGACAATTGTCATTTTTCTGTAAATTAATAGATTAATCAAATCATTTCATAATGAACTATATGAAAAGGGAGATGGTTTTGAGTCTTCAATTCCTCTTCTCAAATGCTTGGATATGAGATGTCTTACTCAGCCATTCGAGTACTTGTCATTCATTCTAAAATACGTCAACCATATACGAACTTATTCTCATAAATATTCAGATGAAACAGGAAGCAGTCTAGAGTCTTCTATTCCCTTTCCCGATTATTAGGATACGAGTTGTCTTACTCGATTATCCGAGTATTCGTCATCCTTCCAAAACACCTTAACTATTATCAAATCTTTCATATAATTAAAGATGAAACAGAAAGCGGTCTAAAGTCTTCTATTTCTTTTCCCGATTATTAGGATACGAGTTGTCTTACTCGATTATCCGAGTATTCGTCATCTGTTCAAAATACCTTAACTATTATCAAATCCTTTCTATAATTAAGGATGAAAAAGAAAGTGGTCTAGAGTCTTCTATTCCCTTTCCCGACTGTTAGGATACGAGTTATCTTACTCGAATATCTGAGTAATCATCATCCAATAAAATGTCTCAACACATCAAATATATATCTTCCTCGCCCCCGTGCGATCAAAACATCTCAACCAATTAAAACATCCAACATATTAATCCAATTTGTCACCTCCGTGTGACCTAAACTCTTTTCAGAAAGAACACTGTTAATCCTTTCTAATGCGCATAACAAACCAATGCTTAAGCCTCCGTCGAGAGTAGACAAGCCAGCATTTATCCTTTAGAACGTGATCTAAGCAGTTGTTCACTAAAAGACATCAACCAACTGTAGTTCCCCGAACTACGAATGCTCTGATTTCCTTATTATACCATAAGGATACATAGGCAGGAGATTGTTGTATCTTCGCGAGCACACTAATAAACAACCTCCCCTTTCCCTTTCTGAGGTTCTCATCCATTTCTATTAATTTTATAACCTAAAGATAACAAACAAACATAAATTAACACTCGAAACACACATTAGAACTAAAAGGTTCCCGTTGAGTACAACGGACGTAAGGGGTGCTAATACCTTCCCCTGACGTAATCCACTCCCGAACCCGAATATGGTTGCGATGACCATTATTCCATTTCCTAAAGGTTTTATCGATATTTTCCTATTCCTTCATTGGGATAAATAAAGTTCGGTGGCGACTCTGTTCGAACATAATTTTTTCTGCGACCATCGCGAGGAATCGTATTTTTCGAGATGCGACAGATGGCGACTCTGCTGGGGACTAGCTCCAAGCAAAAGAGAGTGAAGCCTAATTTAGTTCAGTTTCTGTATTATGTGTTAATCTTATTTGTTTATCTGTTATTTTTTATTCTGCTATTATTATTCTGTCAGAATTATTATATTATGATTTATTGACTATATTTGGGGTTCTCTGGTTGGTGATACTTTGTGAGATAGACTCTCCACCCGAGTCTGAGGAAAACCATAAGATTAAGTTGGTGGTTGCGTAGTGGGCGCCCACAAGGAGTCTTCCTTGTTGGGAAGAAACGAAGACCCCGCCTAGAGGAGATTCTCCTGAGATATTATTGCCCAACGAGTCTTCGTCACGACGATAGTATTCTCAAGTTGGATCAATGACTCTAGGGACCTTTTAACCCATTATATCTGGTGGTTATGTAGTATTTACCTGAAAAGTCCCAGACTTATTGGGTTAATACGAAAGCCCCAATCAGATGAGATCCCTTGGACGTATTATTACCTTACAATAATAATTCCAACCTCGATCTATGACTCTGAGAACCTTGTTAGAACCCTGGACTCGAGAGTCGTGTAGTAGAATCCCCATGGAGCCTTCCTTGTTAGGACAATATGAAGACCTCACCTAGAGGAGATCTTCTTAAGGATATTATTGTCCGACGAGTCTTCGTCACGGCAGTGACGTTCTCAAGAAATATCTATGACTCTAGGAACCTACCAATTGTAGAGCCTACCTCTGGGGTTACATTAATCAGAGATACCCGTCATTCACCCGTTATTCTGATCCATCTGAAAACACTTTGAACATGTGATCCTAAACATGTCACTACATTCATACACATATTATTGCATTTGCATTCATCATCATACATTTCATATCATTTTTTCACCAAAAAAATAAATACAAAAAACTCATCCATCCTTCGCCCATAACCTGCAGTTGATTTCCCGACACTTATATCAGACTTAAAGTAGCTCTTGAAAAACCATGGGTCCATTGGAGCAAAATCACATTGCATTAAGAGGAGATGTTGACTCGATGAAAAACCATGTAGACCAACCTATGGAGGCTATGATAGCTTTAGAAAAGAGGGAGGACAACATTCAGCAGACTGCAGTCGTAGAGAATGTTATTCCAGCTCCAGTAAATGGTCCTACGCAACCTCTACCCACCTGGATATGATCCTGATGTGCAATATGGATATCATGCCGGAACAATAGGGCATTCAACTGAAGACTGCATTGCTTTCAAGGCTAAAGTGCAACAATTGATCTACAAAAGGTAGATATCCTTTTCAGAAGGAAGCCTGTTGGTGCATGTTAACCTCACGTCAGAATAAGTTCAAAGATTTCATAGAGTATCTCCTAATGCCAGTAGTTCAGACAGGAAGACATCCTCAACACTAGCAATCGTTGGACTGATTTGTTTCTATTTCTGCATTTGTAGTTTCTTTGTTGTTAAAAGCTGCTTGTGTTTAAACATTGTTGTTTTTAATGGTAATATTGATGAAGTAATGATGCATGTTTTGAATTAATTATCTCACATTCTCTCATTTTTCTTCTCTTATATCAAAAACAAAAAATACATCAGTATTTCTCCCATTCACTTTTCTTTATCATAACTTTTGTTTTAGCAAAGATTTGAGGGAGGATGACGAAAACAAAATACCCATAATTGCTGACTGTATGCTTTCGGATAAAATCCTACTGATGACGTACAGGCATTGTTTCAAATCTCCAAACACTGGAGAGATAAGGAGTTAATCCCTAGTCAACCACTTCGGGCCTAGAAGTAGGAGTTTTTTTCGGATCTAAAAAACCTTACATTAAACCTGGGGTAGGGTAGTGTTCAGTTAATATGACTACACATTCAAATTACAAGATGACATATCCAGTATGTGGATCAACTACATGCCATTCTTCGCACACATCCTAAAGTGTCGAAGGAACCTTGAAAAATCAAAAAGTTATGACGGTTGTTCTTCAATGACCAATGACTTGGCAGTCACATTCTAAAAAAGGGAATTGATAAAAAAAGCCCGCTAAGTCGATACCCCAAAAGGAGACTTAGGCAAAAATAGGGGCAATCCCGATGGACTAAAGCTTCAAAAAGCGGTCCATGCAAAAGTTAGGGATCAAAACAAAAATCAAAGGAGGTCATGAAAACCCTCAACTCAACAGAATAAGACTCAGTGACCACCATATCAAGAATCAAAGGGTCACCGACATCCAGAAAATGAAATAAGGTGACTGCCATTTCAAGAGACCTTGAATCATCATCTTTATCCTTTACACCTTCAAAAAAGACGAATGTGTGTGTCAAATTAATTGAATGTAGGATTGGAGATCATCATGAAGAAGGGGTGGGTTAAAATAAACTTTGAGCCTTATATCCTTTTGTTTCAATAACCATGAACCAGGCCACGTTACAACCCTCAAAAGACCTAATTGAGGTAGGGATATTTCCGAAAGCATATTACAGCAAAGTTGCGTAAACTGACTCCTAAAGATTTGCTAATATTTAACATTAATGTGTCTTTCACACTTTAAATTGCTAAATCAGCATTACAGTTGGACTCATCACATACTATCACATCATTCCAATAAATGTTTCTTTTTCAAAACTTGCATGAATATCGCATTAAAATTACCATTTATAAGCGAACAATTTTAATTGCAATTCAGTACTCGACATCGTTGAAATTTCAACAAAGAGCAACTAGTGGAACTTGATCATTCACCAGAATCAAGACTACCTCCAAACCTATGAATATGAGGCATGCCACCTAAACATCAAGTTGATCATAGGAAAATTGCTCCAAGAATTGGTCAGTCTTAAACAGTCTCTAACATCTGTTAATAAATGTGCAAATCATTTCAAGAATCAGTTGATCCAGAGCAAATCATCTAAGGACTCTATTAACTAGGGGCAGATCACCTAGAGTTTTTGTTGGCCAGGGGCAGACCCCTTCAATGTTCAGTTAGGGTGAGTTAAGTCGCTTCAATGCTCATACCAGGCCAAGCTACCTCAAGAGCACAGAAAATTCAACCACTCCAGGAGTCGGTTAATCAAGGAAAAATATTTTCATGACTTTAAATTTTGGGGAAAGCCATCTCCAATTTATGGTACAATTGCTTTCGAAATCCTTTCAAGGTAAAACTTCCGCGAAGACCCACCACATTGGGGCAAGATGAGCCATACAAGAGCAAGTCATCTCCCTGACTTTAAGTTGTTCAAGCGAAAGCTTTTTCGTAAGTCAGCAAATGCAGAGTTCAAGATGACTGTCGGGGAATCATGCTACCACTAAAAAAAAATAACCTTTTGACAGAGAGAAGCCTTCTGCAAAGAACCTTCTCTTCCAATACCCACACAGGGGAATTTTGGAAACCTTCCAATCATTAAATAGATCATCATCATGCATTAGTCATGTCGCTTTGATCTAGCGTAAAGCCATGCATATCATATAATTTATCAGGCATAACCCCCCATAACATGAACCTGGCATCAAAAGGTCTTGAAACCCAAAATCTGACACCAAAGCCCAACATCGCTTGGCCATTTCAAAGTCCAGTTCTCGTCTGGCAACTTATTTCAAAAGCCCAGTTCCCGTCTGACAACTTATTTCAAAAGCCCAGTTCCCATCTGGTAATTTATTTCAAAGCCCAGTTCCCGCCTGGCAATTTATTTCAAAGTCCAGTTCTCGTATGGCAACTTATTCCAAAGTCCAATTCCCGTCTGGAAAACTATATCAAAAATCAGTTCTTGTATGATAAATCATTTGCCAAATACCAGTTCTCGTCTGGTAAATTATCTCTTAATACCAGTTCTCGCCTGGTAAATTATCTCTTAATACCAGTTCTCGTCTGGTAAATTATCTCTTAATACCAGTTCTTGTCTGGTAGGTTACCTATTTCGATACCAATTCTCGTCTGGTAGTCAATTATTTCCACCAGTTCTTGTTTGGTAGCCTACTTTAAAAATCAGTCTCTGTCTGATAAACAAAAACAAATTCAGTCTCGTTTGACATTTCAATTATTTTCACCAGTTCGCGTCTGTTAACATATCCTTCAAGTATTGTCCTCATCTGGCAGTTCAATCTCCTTCACCATTTCTAATCTGGAAGTTCCCATTTAAAGTCCAACCTCATTGGCAATCAAGAATTAAACCCTACAAAAACATCCAATTACCCAGTTGCATTCCCACATGCATCACACGAATCATCCATACATGGTTTTCCTACCAAGCAGAAAATTCAAAAAAAAAACACAGTCATATCAATCATCAGCATACTCACGCATAACACTCCCACAAAATGGGAATTTCAATAAAACAAAAATCATTCACATTCCTGCATGCACATCCCAAATATCATCAGCAATTGCATACTTGCATGCATCTCATGCACCATCCCATGCATGGTATTCCCACCTAAAGTGGGACATCATACAAAAATCAAACATAAAGTATTAGGATCCAAGGTCATTCATACATATCTTGGACATTCCTCATTTCCACATGTAGTTATTACCCTGCATATGCTCGTGGGATCGTTTCTCAGCAACTCATTTTTCAACTTTATGATTAATAATGATGTTCCTAACATTTTTCTTTACAGTCATTGCTCCCCAAGCAGAGGTTATCTTAAAAAGTCTCTTATGAGCTTTTTCCCCTGCAGAGCATTTCTAGTAAATCTCCCTCAAAGGGAGTCTGTTCAAAAATTCCCCCAACAGACGAATATTCGAGATACTGCTTCATTTATCTGAAGAATCTCATCTCTCTATTTGAGATACTACTTCATCAATTTGAAGAACCTCATTTGTTTTCTAGAGATACTTCTCTAAGTATCCTCGGAGAGTCTTAGATTCAATTAAGGTATCATTCCCTTGTTTGGAATATATTAATTCTTTCATATAAGATGCTGCTTCGACCCGATACAGAGAATCTCATTTTTACTGTTTGAGATACTGCTTCATCAATATGAAAAGTCTCATTTCAAATTTTTTAGAGATACTGCTCTAATATCCTCAGAGAGTCTTAGATTCAATTTAGGTATTTTTCCCTTGCTGGAACATCTTAATTCTATCATATAAGATGCTGCTTCGACCCGATACAGAGAATCTCACTTTTACTGTTTGAGATGCTGCTTCATCAATATGAAGAGTCTCATTTCAGATTTTTTTAGAGATATTGTTCTAAGTATCCTTGAAGAGTCTTAGATTCGATTAAAGTATCTTTCCCTTGCTGGAATATTTGAATTCTATCGTATAAGATGTTGCTTCGACTCGATACAGAGAATCTCATTTTTACTGTTTGAGATACTGCTTCATCAATATGAAGAGTCTCATTTCGGATTTTTTTTCGAGATACTGCTCTAATATCCTCAGAGAGTCTTAGATTCAATTAAGGTATCCTTCCCTTGTTGGAATATCTTAATTCTATCGTATAAGATGCTAATTCGACTCGATACAGAGAATCTCATTTTTACTGTTTGAGATACTGCTTCATCAATATGAAGAGTCTCATTTCAGATTTTTTAGAGGTAGTGCTCCAAGTATCCTCGGAGAGTCTTAGATTCAATTAAGGTATCTTTCCCTTGTTGGAATATCTTAATTTTATCATATAAGATGCTGCTTCGACCCGATACAGAGAATCTCATTTTTACTGTTTGAGATACTGCTTCATCAATATGAAGAGTCTCATTTCAATTTTTTTTAGAGATACTGCTCTATTATCCTCGGAGAGTCTTAGATTCAATTAAGGTACTTTTCCCTTGATGGAACATCTTAATTCTATCATATAAGATGCTGCTTCGACTCGATACAGAGAATCTCATTTTTACTGTTTGAGATACTGCTTCATCAATATGAAGAGTCTCATTTCAGATTTTTTAGAGGTAGTGCTCCAAGTATCCTCGGAGAGTCTTAGATTCAATTAAGGTATCTTTCCCTTGTTGGAATATCTTAATTTTATCATATAAGATGCTGCTTCGACCCGATACAGAGAATCTCATTTTTACTGTTTGAGATACTGCTTCATCAATATGAAGAGTCTCATTTCAATTTTTTTTTAGAGATACTGCTCTATTATCCTCGGAGAGTCTTAGATTCAATTAAGGTATTTTTCCCTTGATGAAACATCTTAATTCTATCATATAAGATGTTGCTTCGACTCGATACAGAGAATCTCACTTTTACTGTTTGAGATGCTGCTTCATCAATATGAAGAGTCTCATTTCAGATTTTTTTAGAGATATTGCTCTAAGTATCCTCGAAGAGTCTTAGATTCGATTAAAGTATCTTTCCCTTGCTGGAATATTTTAATTCTATCATATAAGATGCTGTTTCGACTCAATACAGAGAATCTCATTTTTACTGTTTGAGATGCTGCTTCATCAATATGAAGAGTCTTATTTCAATTTTTTTAGAGATACTGCTATAATATCCTCGGAGAGTCTTAGATTCAATTAAAGTATCTTTCCCTTGCTGGAACATTTTAATTCTATCATATAAGATGCTGCTTCGACCCGATGCAGAGAATCTCACTTTTACTGTTTGAGATGCTGCTTCATCAATATGAAGAGTCTCATTTCAGGTTTCAATTTTTAGAGGTATTCCTCTAAGTATCCTCGGAGAATCTTAGATACGGTTGAGGTATCACTCCCTTGTTGAAATATCTCGATTATATCATATGGGATACTGCTTCATTGATACTTAGAAAATCCCTTGTGCTCAGCTCAAGACACTGTTCTGCTGATTTTCCAGAAAGTCTTAGATGCAGTTGAGGTATCATTCCATTATCGGAATATCTCGATTATGATATCCAAGACACTGTTCTGACGATTCCTAGAGAGTCTCGACTGTTTCATTTTACCTTTTTGATAATTTTTCTTACTATATTTCTTACTACATTTTCTTTTTTGCATTTCTTCCTTGCATTTCAAAACGATAAAATTTGGGTCTTTTCGTATTTAATTATCTTCCACTAGAATGTATGAAGAATGTTGTCATTCTTACCTTCTAGTTCAAGGTAATTAAATAGGGGCAGTTGTCATACCCCAATTTTGTCCGGGCATATTTAAATTTTTGTAAAATCGATTTCATTTTTAATTTGCATCATATGCATAGCATGACATACATTCCATCATGAATAATAACTAAAATATCGGTCAGAATAAATTTATTGAAAATACAGACAAATAGGTTGAATCATTTTCTCAAGAACGTGCATAAATCAGCGGGTAAAAAGTTTCAAAATTAAAATCACAGACACCAGTATTATTAATCTACGGTTCACGTAGTTTAACCTGGTGTGCTCGTTATATTTTTCAGCGACTATTTCGGTTGCGTTTTGACCCGCCTGAGCCTTTTAACCGGTGTAAACTTATTTCAGAATTTGAAGAAACGCTGTATTTTTTCAATAAATATATTTTGCACTGATCACTTTCATGCATCCGATTTAATTTTTTGAGCAAATTTTTGCCCGACTTTTATTCATCTTTAGTTGTTTTAATTTTGTTCTTTCGTCAAAATAGTCAGATTAAATAAATAGAATTTTCCATGTTATTATTTTAATTTTATCATGATTATTTAAAAAGTTGTGAATTTTATTTGATTCAATTGATTTAAATTGTTTTAAATCGATTAAATCATTTAAAAATAGGCATTATATGCATTTTGATTTATTTAAATAGTGTGTATTTCTTGGTGTATTTCTTTGATTCAATCCAAGCCATCGGTTCAAATTAATCAGTGGCCATTATTAGCAATCCACATTTATCCCATTTATCCAATCAAAAATTAGGATTTAAGTAATACTATTATTAAAGAAAATCTGAAAATAAATAAAAAATATAAAAAATCTCTCTCCAATCCACACTCTCTCTAGCTGGCAAAAGAAAAGAAAGGATTTCATATTTAGGTGACAGCTAGCGCACACAGGACCTCCACCAACGTCTCTATGCTACAAAAGAAAGCAAATGAAAAGACAATACAGGCTCTTCTCTATAAAATAAAGAAAAAAGAGACTCATGAGACCACTCACTCACTATCATAAGAAAAATACTCTCTCTTTCAACGGAAAAAAGGAGGATAATAAAAAAGGAAAAAGAAAAGCTTCCCTCTTCACGCTCCTTCCATTACCCTTTCGAAAATGCAAACCACAACCGACGCGCCTCCGCGACTCCTTCCGCCGGATCTCTTCGAATCTCATCGCAAAACCCTTCCGCACCGACAAACCACCAAACTCCGTCGAAAAAACCGCCGCCGGAATCAACACGCCGTCACACCACCTACCTTTCCGCAACAGAACCATCTCTCTGCCGTGGTTGCTTGGGATTCCGTCGCGAACAACCAGCCCAAGGGTCAATGCCGCCAACGGTTATGATTTTGGCTCTCCCTTTCTTATTTCATACTGAACATATGTTGTATTCTTGCTTGGTGTTGATTTAGTGGTTTATTTAGAATTAACGTTTTTTTGTGATCTTGAATGATTTTACCTTTTTTTTTTGTTCTGCGTTGCCATGACTGAGCATGACAGTTAGGAAAATAGGCAACACATTTTTCTTTAAAGAGATTATATAATGGTATAGCTTTTACATGTTGATTTTGTATTATTCAATTTCTTTTTGTGCAATTGTTTTAATAGATAGCTTTGTGTGGACCAAATATGCCTACACCATATTGGTTACTCATCCATATTACTGCTATCGATTGCGGCTCCATTGTGAGTGTGTTTTTGCTAAATTTTGAATCATGTATAACATTGCAAATGGTTTTGTAAATATAATTCTATGATGTTTTTTGGAAGTTTCTAAAGGAAAAGTTTGTAAACCATAATATTTTATGGTTTGTAAATATATATTTTTGATGTCTCGCGTTTTTACGGGAATAGAATGACACGGTGGTATTATTATATGTTATTATGATATTAAAGTATATTTAAGTGTTATGTTTTTGTAGTAAATCTTAGGCTCATATTCTCTCTCAAAATGTGATGTGTGCTTTTAGTATGAAAAGTAAAGTGTGGTTTCAAGCTATAGTTTGAAGTTTGGAAATGAGTGATATCTTGAATAATTAATTGGATTCGTTAATCATAGAGCATGAAGTGGAAGAAACATTACCTGCTCATGTGTATCAATCTCACGTGAATAGGAAAAAGAAGATTTAGGTATTCTTTGTTGCCATGGTTAATAACAGTGCCATAATTGGTTTAGATTGTGATTGGGTCTTCATTACATCTAAAAAAATTTCAATTAAATTGTGATTAGATAATTAAAATTTTAATTAAATTGGATAATTTCGTTAATTAATTTTAATTAACTTAGTCATTAGATTATTTCAATATTTAATCTAATGATTTGGATAATTACTTTTAATTACCTTAATTAGACAAATTAACTGAATTTCAATCAATTAATTTTTGTTATCACAAAATCACTTTAAATTACAAAATCCAAATCAATTCATCATCATTTCAAAACGACCTCAAACCACAAATAAATCATACAATTCTCGATTTAATATCGAGTCCATTTTCAAACACCCTTGTAAGTCGATGGCTTTTAAAGCATCGCCATCAACCTCACATAGCTTACTCTTGGGCTTTCTTACAATGAGACCTATTCGATTTTATTTAATCAAATAGAAGAACAATACACTAAATAAATTCATTTCATTCACAAAATACAAATTTAAAACCTCGATCCAACGTCGAGTATTTTCATTCAAAATTAAATAAACATCTAATCGCAATTAAATACTATCCCATTTAGAAATGAAAGGGAGATGGTTTTGAGTTTTCAACTCCTCTCCTCGATTATTTGAATACGAATTCTTTTACTCGGTTAGTCGAATAATCGTCATTTCTAATTCACTTAAGCACAAACAAATCAAATCCTTTTATGATAAGAAGCGAAAAGGGAATTGACTTTGAGTCTTCAATTTTTCTCCTCGACTATTTGAATACAAGTTCTCTTACTTGGTTAGTCAAATAATTGTCATTCCTTTACAAACTTCTAAACCCCTATTAAAATCAAATTATTTTCATGATAAGTTAAATGAAAAGGGAGATGACTTTGAGTTTTCAACCTCTCTCCCCAATTGTTTGAATACGAGTTCTCTTACTCGGTCAGTCGAACAATTGTCATTTTTCTGTAAATTAATAGATTAATCAAATCATTTCATAATGAACTATATGAAAAGGGAGATGGTTTTGAGTCTTCAATTCCTCTTCTCAAATACTTGGATATGAGTTGTCTTACTCAGCCATTTGAGTATTTGTCATTCATTCTAAAATACGTCAACCATATACAACCTTATTCTCATAAATATTCAGATGAAACAGAAAGCGGTCTAGAGTCTTCTATTCCCTTTCCCGATTATTAGGATATGAGTTATCTTACTCGATTATCCGAGTATTCGTCATCCTTCCAAAACACCCTAACTATTATCAAATCTTTCCTATAATTAAAGATGAAACAGAAAGCGGTCTAAAGTCTTCTATTCCTTTTCCCGATTATTAGGATACGAGTTGTCTTACTCGATTATCCGAGTATTCGTCATTTGTTCAAAACACCTTAACTATTATCAAATCCTTTCTATAATTAAGGATGAAAAAGAAAGTAGTCTAGAGTCTTCTATTCCCTTTCCCGACTGTTAGGTGACGAGTTATCTTACTCGAATATCCGAGTAATCGTCATCCAATAAAATGTCTCAACACATCAAATATATATCTTCCTCGCCCCCGTGCGATCAAAACATCTCAACCAATCAAAACATCCAACATATTAATCCAATTTGTCACCTCCGTGTGACCTAAACTCTTTTCAGAAAGAACACTGTTAATCCTTTTTAATGCGCATAACAAACCAATGCTTAAGCCTCCGCCGAGAGTAGACAAGCCAGCGTTTAGCCTTTAGAATGCGATCTAAGCAGTTGTTCACTAAAAGACATCAACAAACCGTAGTTCCCCGAACTAAGAATGCTCTGATTTCCTTATTATACCATAAGGATACGTAGGCAGGAGATTGTTGTATCGTCGCGAGCACACTAATAAAAAACCCCCCCTTTCCCTTTCTGAGGTTCTCATCCATTTCTATTAATTTTATAACCTAAAGATAACAAACAAACATAATTAACACTCGAAACACACATTAGAACTAAAAGGTTATCGTTGAGTACAACGGACGTAAGGGGTGCTAATACCTTCCCCTTACGTAATCCACTCCCGAACCCGAATATGGTTGTGATGACCATTATTCCATTTCCTAAAGGTTTGATCAATATTTTCCTATTCCTTCATTGGGATAAATAAAGTTCGGTGGCGACTCTGTTCGAACATAATTTTTTCCGCGACCATCGTAAGGAATCGTATTTTTCGAGATGCGACACTCCTCCAAGGTAGGCACAAGCTGAAAATCTGGGAAAGTGAAACAATGGTAGAGAGGATCATAGAACTGCACCAATACACTCAACAATCCCTCAACCACATCAGCAGACAAGATGGATAGAAGCTTCCCATGACGTTGTTTGAAGTCCAAGGGATCTAATACAAAAGATGCTAGCTTCCTTAACTCTTTCAATTCGGGACATCTGAAACTGTACTTCTTAGTGTTCCTTCGTCCACAATCCATGGTCTGAAAATATTTGCAAATGATACCTTAGTTCCTTGAAATTTTCGTGTGATGAATGTTATGATGCGCATGAAATGCATGAATGCAACAATCACAAGTAAGGGATCACACACAAGGCAAACAAAGGTCAAGGGATGAATCAAGTCATTATCAAGATCAATCATCTATTTTGGTGGATTATGGTTTGCACCTTATCAACACCCAAGTTCCATTGATATTGACAGGACTTGATTGGATCAATCAAGAATCAAGGGTTTGTTGCAAGTCACGAGCATGGAGTTTGAGTGAATCATCCCAAGGAGTGAACTAAGGATAAAACATGTAGATCATGTTCTAAAAAGTTCCCAGAGTCTTAATTCCATCTATCGGATATTACAGGTTAAGATGACTGACTCGCCGACCCATAATATTCTCAAGAGAAACTCGTCTGAGTGTAGTATCGAGTAACAACTGTTATCAAGTCTACACCTGAACAGTCTTCGTACTACGTCCTAAATAGGCCAAGATGGGTTAGGTGTTCTAAGGTCCTCAGCTTCTCGGACTCAATTAGAAATAGCAAAGCTTAACCATAAATACTTGTGTGACATTTCCAAATCCAAAGGAGTCTCCACTGAGCAGATGAATCTCAAGCCAACTTGTTAAGGACTACTCCACACAAGTCGAACATGACTATACCATCCTCCTATCTTAATTGCACTCAAGTTCGGGTTAGAACTTATCTCACCACTCAGAGATCACCAAGCACAACAAGCAGATTATATCACACATACATATACACAAACATCACGTATACACAAATATATTCACATAAAAAGTAGGCTAAACCCACTAGAGACTACTCCCTAGCAGAGTCGCCACTTAATTTCTGTAGCGGGAAATTCATGATCATCAAGCTATTGACAAGCTAGAGATCAATTAACAAGAGTCGCCACCGCGCTTTTATTGTTTCCAAGGGAAAAGGGAAAAAGTACGAACAAAATCCAAATAGTAAGAAGTTTTCAAATAAAAACTAATAAAAGTCAGAGATCACAGGTAAGGGGGTTGGTTACACAGAGGGAAGGTATTAACACCCATAGTGTCATAGGTACTCCTAGGGAGCCCTTTTTGTGTGCATATGTATTTTTGTACAAAGTGATGTTTACAAACAAATAGAATGGGGGGATGAGAAAAGAATTCATTAATTATATTTTTGTAATCGACAAGACCTTCGGAATTGTGCCTACGTACCAACATATAAATGAGGGATCAAAACCTCGTAGCTCGTGCTAGAAATTTCAAAGTGAGTATGTTGGTTTTAACAAAAATTAAGCTTGAAAGGCACAAAGGCCTAAAATGGTTTGAATGAGTTAGTTCTTTTTGGCTTTTTGAAAGTTTAAGTCAAGTATAGTTAAGTTTATTCACAAGTTTAATTTAAGAAAATAAGTTTGGAAATGCAATGGCATAAGGCCAAAGTTTCTATCTCTTTTGAAAGTGGTCAAAGTTTAGAAAAAAAGTAATTCACACAAAGAAGGTTTTGAAAATATAGGGAGAGATTTTGAAATTAAATAAATTGGGAGAAGATGAAGAGACTACCCTATGCATAAAATTTAAAAGTTTAAAGTTGAAAAGATCTAACCAAATGGGTAGCAATCTAATAGACAAGCATGTCAATAGAAACCCAAAATTCCCTTGGACTTTTTAGAATCAAGCAACACACAAATGCACAATTATATCAATCTTGAAGAGAAAAGGCATCAAATAAAGATGGCCTCATCCAAGCTTATCCACTTCAATGATCTTCTTCAAAATAGCCTATGTAGCAGATGGATTCCATAAGTCACAGGTTTAATATATCAGCTTAACAATGATCAACATGGTAGATGACTCTGAAGAGATCTTGAATGATGTATCAGATGAATTCAAATTGCAAGTTCTTGGTTCTTCAACAAATTGGCATTGTCCAAATCCATTAGCAAAGGAATGTTGCCTAAACTCTAAGTCCAATTGGGCAAGATCAAAACAACAGTCCACTCAAAAGTTTTTTAGGGTTTTTGTTGTTATTATGTACATTAATGGTCAAAGACCACACAAACAAACAAAGCAACAAAGTATATCACACAATATGGTCCAAGTGGACAAAGTGAAAATTACATTAACATAAACAATTAGAATGATATGTATAATGGCAAATGATAATAGAATACTAAAAGTAAATTGCATTAAAGTAAAAGCTTGAAATTAAAAGTCAATGGTTAGTAAGTTAGAAGTTAGTTTTATTTTGCTTTTTGATTTCAAGACATTCTTTGGAGAATACTCAACCCACTTGCCACAAGCATAGATCCTTGAACCAAAACATCTCCCAAAGGAAGGAAAGAAGGCCAAGTTTCTACACAATACCATGGAAGGGGGGAGACTTACAATCTCACTAACTAGAATGCTTATGCCTTTTTATGTCACAAATTTAGCGCTATGTTAAGCAATCGTAATTGGACTTATATAGAAGTCACAACTATTTGAGGCCGGACAATAAACTTTTGGTGTTAATGCATGTTAGAGACATAGTATTATGAACTATGCTCATTAAACATACCACACACAAAAATATGCAAAAGGTGTGGCCTAATCTCATCCATACTCATGTTAATCTTTCAATCAACTAGCATTAGGACTTTTGAGATGTCATTGGCCAATTGAAAATAAATGGATGAAGAATAGGAATTAGATGAAGAGGGGAAGGGATGAATAAGATCACAAATTGGTCAAAGGAAGGCTTTTACCAAATTAATATTATTCATTCATTTTGGGAGATGGAATGTACATTCCATCAATCCCCTAAATCCAATAATATTAACTTGACAAAGTCAAATCAACCTTGACCAAGGCCCAACAATAAATAAGAAACTCAATTAAGTCAATACAAATGGTCAACACAATTAAAATGACATTTATTCAATTAAAAATATTAAAATAATGCATTAAATTCAAATATGTTTTGTCCAAATCCTAAATCTCATCAAAACACCAAATAAATGGCCATGAGATTTATCATAGGTCAAACAAGGTCAAAGGACCTTGGATAAAAAATTTCATAATTTTTGGACATTTAAAAATATTTTTAAACAATTAAAAACAAATGAAAAATCAATTAATTCATGAAAAATATTAATAATGATCGAAAAAATAATTTTAATTCAGAATATGAAAGAGAAAAATATTTGAAATTTTTTGGTGAAAGTCCCATATTTTTTGGATCAATATTAAATTTATTATAAATTATTGAAGAAAATGGAATTAAATGAAAATTCAGAATATGCTAAAATACGTGGACCGTCAGATCTCCCTCATTAATTGAGGTGGCATATCTGATGATCCACAACGCGCGTTCCACCAATGCCTTAGTCAACAGCATTGTAACATGAGTAGTCAAAAGGAACGACTAAGATTATAACGTGGAGCATGGATCACACGATCTAGACCAAAGACACATCATCACCGGAGCCAGAGCTCTGGTTGTCTTCTCCGGTGAGCTTCGCCGGACTGGTAAACATGAACCATCACCAAAATTTCAAACAGGGACATGATTTTAAATAGAAAACATCACTGAGCACGAATATCACCTCCAATTCATCCAATTCCAACTATATTGAGAGATATGTGGAATTGAAAAATGAGGTTCATGATCTGAGTTACTTCGATTTGACCTCAAAGCAACTCAATCTTCTTGCCTACATTGGTAGGACTTCAGACAACACAAGAATGAATGGAATTGAGCAAGAATCAAGGAGAATCGAAGAGTTTAAGATTCTGCAAATTACCTTCAATGGAGGTCTGAGCTTGCTAGATCTTGATCTGAATCGTGCTTGGCTTCACTTCAATTGCTTGCAGGAGAGGAATGAAAAGGCTTAGAAGCAATGGATTCCTGGAGAATTGAATTCCAAAACAGTGGAGATTCAAGCTCAAATTCAAATGAATTTATCAGGGTTATCCTCTTAGAATGAAGGGTTTTCAATGGGGATTCAAAGCTGGCACAAGGTGTGTGTGATTTCTGAGCAAATGCAGTTGTATATATAGCTAAATCCATGTGATATTTGCACACTCTTTTCAACCTTCCAAATTTGGAAAATGATGAAAGCATGGTGCATGGGCGCGCATAGGCCCATGAAATGATAGTTTGAAAGTCCAAATGAATGACCAGATGCTTTGGAGATGGATTGGAATGCAAGGCAATTGTGCATTATCACTTGAAGATTGATCCATGCCAAATGATATCAGCTTGTTTAAGCCATGCACAACCTATGCATTTCTCATCCAAAATGCATGAATTTTAGCTCTTTGGAAAGGTGAGATCAAGAGGAACAAGTTTGATGTTGAACACTTTTTCATTTGGAGCTTGGAACTTGGAGAATTTTGAGTTGAACGTTTGGAAAATTTTGACATATCAAAATTTTTCTAAGTGTCAAGCTATATGTCTCAATATTCCACCTTGCTTAACTTTTTATAGGAGCTTCAAATGAGAAAAGTGTCTTCATCAAAGTTGTATCTATCTCAAACACCTTCAAAATGGTCACAAATTTCATGTCATTTGGATTTGAATCCATTCTTGGTTGTGCTCTTTGTTCATGAGGGTCTCAAAACCCTAGATGTGATCAATGAATCAATGAGATCATGCCCTACCTACAAAAGAGTTAGATAGATACAAAGACATATTTTTGGAATTTTAGTTAGTAAAATGATAATATACAAGTATGATATAATCACAAAGTACTTGGTGATCTCTCCCAAAACAAACCCAATGAAAGAGGGGTAAGGAGGATGCCAAAGTGTGATCCCAATGCTAATGCATATGATGAAATTGCATGAGGGATCTTAGGGTCAAAATTGGGGTCTTACAGTATTGTCGCAGAAAATAGGAACGTTACTCTCAAAATTCATAAGCTCTTCAAGTTGATTCTTCATCTAGAGCATCTGATTAGTGCATAGTGATGTTGATATATATTCTGCTTCTGCAGTGGACAGAGCTATGATTGATTGTCTTTTGCTGGCCCAGGATATCAGATTCTTTCCCAAGAACTGACAGTTCCCATATGTGCTTTTACGATCCATTATGTCCCCTGCGTAATCTGCATCACAATAACCAGAAAGTCTATACTCTGATGTTTTCTCATACATCAGGCCCAGGTTAGGGGTTCCTTTCAGATACCTGAGTATTCTTTTAATAACTGTTAAATGAGATTCTCTAGGATCTGATTGGAATCTGGCACAGAGACATACACTAAACAGAATATCAGGACGTGTAGCAGTCAAATAGAGAAGAGAGCCTATCATACCACGATAGAGCTTCTGACAAACGTTCTGGCTAATTTCTTCTTTTTCCAGAATGCAGGTTGGATGCATAGGTGTCTTAGCAGGTTTGCATTCAGCCATTTCGAATTTCTTCAAAATGTCTTTTATGTATTTACTTTGATAAACGTAGGTAGCTTCTGAAGCTTGATTGATTTGAATCCCTAGAAATAACTTTAGTTCTTGCATTAAGCTCATTTCAAATTCTGCCTACATTAGCTCAGAGAATTTTTGACATACAGAAGGGTTAGCTGAACCAAAAATAATGTCATCAACATATATCTGGCATATCATGAGATCATTTCTAATGTTTTTACAGAAGAGTGTAGAGTCAACCTTTCCTCTAATAAAGTCATGTTCCAAAAGGAAGTTACTTAATCTATCATACCAAGCTCTGGGAGCTTGTTTTAAACCGTATAGTGATTTCTTAAGTTTAAAAACGCGTTCTGGACATTTAGAGTTTTCAAAACCTGGAGGTTGATTGACGTAAATTTCTTATGATGTATAACCATTAAGAAATGCACTCTTGACATCCATTTGATATAGTTCGATAGAATGATTTACAGAAAATGAAACAAGTAAACGAATAGATTCTAACCTGGCGACTGGGGCAAATGTTTCGTTATAGTCAATGCATTCTTATTGACTGTACCCTTGTGCCACCAGTCGAGCTTTATTTCTGACAACTTCTCCTTTTTCGTTCAGTTTGTTTTTGAATACCCATCTGGTTCCAATAATGTGAGTTCCTTTAGGCTTTGGAACAAGATCCCAAATGTCATTCTTTGAGAATTGATCTAGCTCTTCTTTCATAGCTAGAACCATGTTGTTGTCTTGAAGTGCCTCATCACAGGAAGTAGGCTCAATCAGAGATACTAGTCCTAAAGGGATTTCTTCAGGTACTTTGAATGTTGACCTAGTTCTGACAGGTTCATCCTTATTTCCCAGAATTAAATCTTTAGAGATGTTGGAGCGGCTTCTTGATTTCTTCTAGATAGTTGAGGCTTCAGTTGCATTTGGACTTTGTTTATCAGATACTTCTGGTGCTTTGGTCTTTTCGTCAGAACCTGCAAGAGTAATCTCCAGATCTGCAAGTAACTCAACTAGCTTTGACTTTTCAGGGTCAAGCTTATCATCAAATCTAACATGGTTTGATTCTTCCACAATTTTGGTTTATGTGTTGTATACTCTGTAGCCTTTAGAGCGTTCTGAGTATCCTAACATAATACCTTTTTGTGCTTTTGAATCAAACTTGTTCAGATGTTCCTTAGTATTCAGAATAAAGCAAGAGCATCCAAAAGGATGGAAATAAGAAATGTTGGGTTATCTTCCTTTACATAGTTCATAGGGAGTCTTTTCCAGAATAGGTCTTATAGAGATTCTATTCTGAATATAACACGATGTATTTACTGCTTCAGCCCAAAAGTGTTTAGCCATATTTGTTTCATTGATCATGGTTTTGGCCATCTCTTGGAGTGTCCTATTCTTCCTTTCTACAACTCCATTTTGTTGTGGAGTTCTAGGACAGGAGAAATCATGGGATATTCCATTAGAATCAAATAGTTCTTCAAAAAATCTATTTTCAAATTCTCCACCATGATCACTTCTGACTCTGATGATTTTGGAGTCAAATTCGTTTTCCACTTTGGAACAGAAGCTAGTGAATACAGAGTGAGACTCACTCTTGTGCTTTAGGAATTTTACCCATGTCCAGCAACTAAAATCATCAACAATAACTAGTCCATATTTCTTTCCATTGACTGATGTTGTTTTAACAGGTCAATGTGAAGAAGTTCTAGAGGTTTAGAGGTGGAAACAATATTTTTCTTTTTAAAAGATGTTTTGGAAAATTTCCCTTTCTGACATGCCTCACATAGAGCATCTGAAGAATACTTCAGCTTGGGTAGACCTCTGACTAACTCGAGTTTATTTAGCTGAGAGAGTTTTCTCATGCTAATGTGGCCCAAGCGTCTATGCCATACCCATTGCTCTTCATGAACAGACATCAAACATTTTACATTTTGTTCTTTTAAGTCTGAAAGATTTATTTTGTAAATATTGTTTTTCCTCTTGCCAGTGAATAGGACTGTTCCATTGTTCTGATTAATTGCTTTACATGTTTTTTGATTGAAGATTACATCATATCCGTTATCACTTAATTGACTTATTGATAACAGGTTATGCATTAATCCTTCTACATAGAGAACATCAGATATAGAGGGAAGAGTTCCATTACCAATAGTTCCAGAGCCTCTGATCCTTCCTTTCTGATTTCCTCCGAAACCTACGAAGCCAGCATCTTTAAGTTCCAGGCTTTGGAACATATACTTTCTTCCCGTCACGTGTCAGGAGGATCCAGAGTTCAGGTACCATGACTGGTGTCTTAACTCTACTGTATAAGATATTGGCAACATAAACAATCTTATCCTTTGGTACCCAGAATCTTTTGGGTCCTTTATGATTAGTTTTCCCAGAGTTTCTTAGAACTTTGGGTTTTCTAGCATTATCAAAACGTTGTGCTTGTGTATGTGTGTAGTGAAGAAAACGGAGATTTAGGTGTGTCCTTTGTGGAAGATTTATCTTCACTGGGGACATAGCCTATTCCTCTTTTATTATTCTGACTTACTCCATAAATCATGGATGCCATTCTGCTTCTCTCTATCCCATTTTTCAGAAACTTTTGAAAAGATTTTTCATATTCATATATTACTGCGTTCGAAGTTTGTGGAGCTTGAGATAACGCTTCTTCAAGTTTTGAGCATTGTTTATTTATGGAATCTCTTTCTAATATCAAAGTTCGGTTTTCATCCTTTAGTTCTGAAACTGTCATCTCAAGTTTACCACATTCTTCGATGGTTTCTTCAAGAACCTCTTTTACAGCTTTAAATTTTTGTTTAAGTTTCTGATATGAGTTTAGAGTTTCAGAAAGGCATGATTCAAGGTCAGAGCGAGAAAGATCAGAAAATACCTCTTCAGAGTCAGATTCTCCATCTGATGTATTTCTGGAGGTGGTAGCCATGAGTGCAACATTTGCCTGTTCTGCAGAGTCTGATTATGAGGAATCAGATCCACTGTCATCCCAGGTGGCCATCAGTCCCTTTTTAGTTCTGAATGAGCTTTTATTAAAACCTTCTCTTCTGGAGCTCTCTTTCTTTAGCTTGGGACATTCATTTCTGTAATGACCTGTTTCCTTGCATTCATAGCATGTTATATCTTTGTTTGACTTACCTCTGGAAGTGGATTCTAAGCGATCTCCCTTGGGTCTTGGTCTTCTGAAGTTATTATTCCTTTTTCTTCAGAGTTGTTTTACTCTTCTGGTTAAAAGGGATAACTCTTATTCGTCGTCAGAGTCTTCCTTCTCAGAGTCGTCATTGTCTTCCTCTTCTGCTTGGAAGGCTTTGTTTCTGTTTGGTTTGCGTCTTTCGGATATGGACTTTAGTGCTACAGACTTGATTTTTTTTTTAGGTTCATCTTCCTCTAGTTCTATCTCGTGGCTTCTGATTGAACTGACGATTTCCTCAAGGCTGATATTGTTCAGATCTTTAGATAACTTTAAGGTTGTGACCATAGGTCTCTATTTCTTTGGCAGACTTTTGACAATCTTTTTGACATGATCTGCAGTTGTGTAGCCTTTGTCCAACATTTTGAGTCCTGCAATTAAAGTTTGAAATCTAGAGAACATTACCTCTACAGCTTCATCGTCCTCCATTTTGAAGGCTTCATATTTCTGGATTAGAGCCAGAGCCTTTGTCTCTTTGACCTGAGAATTTCCTTCGTGAATCATCCTCAGGGAGTCAAGTATTTCTTTAGTTGTTTCCCTGTTGGTGATCTTTTCATATTCATTGTAGGAAATGGAATTGAGTAATGTCATTATGGCTTTGTGATGGTTTTTGAAATCATGCTTCTGATCATCTGACATTCTGCTTCCGGGAATAGCAACGCCAGCGTCTATCACAGGTGGTGTGTAGCCAATTGTGACAATATCTCATAGATCAGCGTCGTAGTCCAGAAAGAAACTTTCAATTCTGTCTTTTTCTCCATCAAAGATTGGAGGTTTAGCATTGTAACTATCTCTTTCATTGGTGTTGGCCATAGTTTTTCTCACGCTGGATCTCTCTACACTATTAAGTGTTTGATTAGAAAATCAATAACAGAGCCGTAGCTCTGATACCAATTAAAGGTTGAGAAAAACAAGAAAGGGGGTTTGAATTGTTTTTGGAAATAAAAACTTTTTCCGAAATCAGACACACACAGAATAAAAAGGAAATAACACAGAATTTTATACTAGTTCGCTTGAAATTCAAAGCTACTCCAGTCCACCCGGCCAAGGTGATTTCGCCTTCAAAAAGGACTTAATCCACTAATCTTGAAAGATTACACAACCAATCGTCTAAGAGAATAATCTCTCATCCCTCTCAAGTATTCAGACTACACAGAGTCACTTGAGGAAGTAGTTCGAGCAAGAGTATAAATTGTAATGTAAGGTGCTTCTAACAAATAAGCAAGAATTACAGAGTTGTAAGAACAATAGCTTTTCACGTAAGAGCAGCAGCTCGTGAAAGATGAGAGAGAATGAATGAAATTTCTTGTGTGTCTCAGGTGTATTCTCTTGTGAAGTATTTTGTCCTTTATATAGTCGTTGTGAAGGACCGTTAGAGTGATGGCAGAATCTTGGTCATTGAAGAATGTTTAATGTCATTACTCTCCTTGTTTCTTTCTAAAACAGTTTTGAGAGCCTCATATTTTCCTTCTTGAAATAATTTCTTTCCAAATACAGATTTCTTTTCGGTTACACATTCTGAGTTGGTGAGTCTACGTCAGAGTCTTGATAGATCAGAGTTTGCCTTCAGAGGATAATTATGTCTAATCAAATCAGAGCTTCTCAATGCTCTAGACTTCTTTAGATTCAGAGTCTGGATTCAGTATTCTTTTATCAGAGTCTGACTTCTTTATGCTGCGCTGGTACCTGCGTTGATTAGAATCAGAACCTTCTGGGCACATTCTTTCTGAGTAATATCTGATAAACGAATATTTTGTATATGACGTAATTTTCTATCTGATGTATGGTCAGAGTCCTGCACACTAAGAAAAAATCTCGTTAGAGTACCACTTTTCTTTCATCCTTTGTTATCATCAAAATCTTAGAGATATATTATAGAACCAACTTTGTTCTTACAAGAACCGATGTTGGTCACGATTTATTTCCAACCGCGGAGTTGAGAATGTTCAATTTTACCCCAGTCGCAGTATTGAGGTCAGAATGTTTCAATCCCCAACAATCAGCGTTGCTCTTGCTACTGTCCCCAACCTCAGAGTTGTCGACCAACTATTTACCTTCCAATTCACCTACTGACTTCCACAGCAAAGTCATCTACCACCCTGGAGCCCAGGTTTTGCCTGGCAAACCATTTCCAAAAAATCTCATAATATATCCCCCAGCGGAAAATTCTTTCTCAGTGCCTGCTAAAACTTGTTAGTAGAGATAAAATGAAAAAAATATAATCAATCATTTTGCATTAGGATACTGCATACGTCATGCATATCTAACTTCTTATATATCCATTTACCACCTAACATTCTGACTCCCAGCAGTTGCCCTGCGTAAAGACTAGCTTGTTCATCCCATATATCTCAATGAAGAAGTTCCTTATGACCTATCTTCACATTACATTCCATTTGTTCATGGCGGGCAAATTTCCTGTTATTTTAGTATTTAATCCTCTCATACCTTGATTGTTTGGAAGCTGTTGCTATCCATACATTCAGGTCCGAGAAGATTAAATAGGGGAAGCTGTCATACCCCGAAATTCGCCCTACCCTTCACACAATCATATCGGTCACTAACCCCGAACATTTTCATATCATCTTCGTCCATTCATTTCATTTGAATAAGCATGGCTCAACAAGAGGTGACACGTGACTTGAATTCATGTGTTTCTTGGTGCATGAGTGGTTCGATTTTTCATTCATTTGATTATGGTTCAATTCGGTTTATAAGTCATGTCAGTTGGATTTATCAGTTCATTGCATGTTATCATTACGGTCAGCATTGTGTTAATTTATTTTTTCAAGTCGATTTTAGCTTCAATTTGATTTTTGGTTCAAATTCAGTTTTGAAGTTTAAATTGATTTTTTTTAGGTCAGATTTTGACTTGTGGAATTTAAATTCAATTTTAGAAATCATTTCATCATTTTATTTCGAATTAATTTTAGAAGTTTCAACTTGATTTTAGAAATTCATTTTTTTGGTCATATTAAATTGGGTTAGGCTTGTTCATTTCCATTATGGCCCATTCACCATCTTTTTTTGGTTAAGCCCATTCACCATCTTTTTTTGGTTAAGCCCATTAATCTTTTTTGTGTTATAAAAATCCATTTTTTGTTAGGCCCAATTTTAAGCCCATGATCCATTTTGGTTACCCAATAATTATCCATTCTAATAACCAATTAACCAATCCATATTTTAAAATCCAAATAACCATTTAGATTCATGAACCCAAATCCATTTAAACCAATATCCATTAGTTAACCACATTAACCCCTATCCAAATTCTTAATCCAGTTATCCATAAACCATGTTCGTTATCTAACCAATAGTGTACATATCCTACAGATAAAACAAAAGAAGGTGTTGGAAAGTGAAGGAAAATGCAGTACAAAAATTGTTATGTAAGCACCGGCATAGTAGTAAAACCCAAGTGCAGAAAGTGGAAAACGACACATAAGCCATGAAGCACAAAAATGCTGCACCCAAAGCAAAATGCAGTAAAGTTGAAAACGGAAACACGGGCCACATTGCAATACGGAAAATAGCTACAGAACACAAACAGCAACGTGATCCAAATGCAGCGATGCAAGCCGCAAACGCCAACTGCAACAGCAAACGAAGGCAATGTAAAAATGCATAACGACAACCAAACCAACAAATTGCAAGCTACGGCATGAACATTACTTCACCGAGCCAACGCTGAAGCTGAAGGGTAAGCTACAAGATGCAACACCAAAATGACATGGAAGAATGGCTTGCGCACAAAATGATATAAGGCATCATAAGCCAAAAACGCGACCAAACGCAGCTCAAAGCAAAACTCCAGCTGCAATAAAATGCAACAGCGAAAACAGAAAATTGTAAACAGTAAGTGAAGTGAATTAAAACGCGTAAATCGCATGAACACCGCAGTATCCAAGCAGCATCAAAACGATAAGAGAATTCCAAAGTGCAAATTGAACTCACAAATATAAATACGCAAATCAGTGAATTTTCGAAGGCTTCTTCTACTCCATTTTTTTTCTTTTCCCTCCTTTTCTATCTTCTTCTAACCGTAATCTTCTTCTTTGGCAACATTTTGCAAAGAACTCCCATCACCAATGTAGCGGGGTATTCGTCACCATTAGAGATATTTACTAAATCTAAGGTAAACCATACAAGTCGAGTCGCCACCGCACTTCTATTTATCCAAAGGAATGGTTAGAAAGCAAACAAAAACATAAAAGTTTTATTGAATCAAAAACTAGTAAAAATGTCAGAGATCTGGGTAAGGGGGTTGGTTATGCAATGAGAAGGTTTTAAGCACCCAAAACATCCTAGGTACTCCTAGGGAGCCCTTTTCATACTTGTTGTAAGGTTGGTATTTTGTAAAAATTTGTTTTTGCAAACATGATTGAAGAGATGAGAAGAGAATATACAAGTTTTATTTACATTTTTGTGCTTGGATGGATAAACCCATTGCCTACGTACCATCTTAAAAAAGATTAGGATCAAAACCTCGTAGTTCGGGGTAAAAATCTCAAAATGAGTTAGTTAATTGATTGGTCCAAAAGCCTTAAGGTCTTTTGTTATCCAAGTGAGAAAACTCGACCTAAAACCATAAATCCACCATGTGAGGATAGCTTCAACATGCTAGTGAGAGGTTAACCCTATAATAAGCATGGAAGACTCATTGTCCATCACTAAGGATATAGGTGAGTATTGCATCTACCTCATGGATAACTCAAACCTAATAGCTAAGGGTTATAAAAAATTTGATTAAGAAGGTGGCCATTGAAACCACAAAAAGGCATTTGAATGGGTTATATTTACCAATGAAAAGTATGTACAAAATTTGGTCAAAGTTGACTTAAAGATTCAATTCGAAATAAGTGTTATGAAAAGAAAGTTTGAAAATTAAAAGCATAAGGCTTAGGTTTCTAATGCTTGAAAAAAGAAGTGTTAAATGTTTGCACAAAAGTTTTGGCTTGGGTTAGAGTGGAGGGAAGAAGAAGAATGGCTAAGGTCCTAAACATACAAGAGATAAGGGATAAGAGAACAAGACCACAAATGGAGTTCCTCTCTTGAGATCATATTGATGATCCAAGTAGCACCCGTCCTTTGGAATATGCAAGCAAGTTAATAGTAAGCTCAAGCAATCAACAATCAATTTAGCTTTGGGAGAGTTCCTCAATGGCTCTTAGATCTCTCTCTCTTGGAAGCTCATGGCAATGGTTCCTCACTTAGGCTCAATGTTGGAATCCCCTAGCATAAGAACACACGCATTAAAAAGCCCCATCAAACAATTAAGAATGAACAAGAAGGAGTTTTAGAGAATGGTTCTTTCAAAGTTCTCTTCAACATTTAGAGCATTCTAAAGGCCCAATGCCTAGTTGCTCTTTGACTTTTATAGCACTCTAAAGGCTCAATGCCTAGTTGCTCTTTGACTCCACATTTGCATAGGGAAAGTCCTAAAATCTAAGTCCATTTGTCCATTTCTTTGCATTTGGTCCACAACAATCAAAACAAAACACAAGCACAATAGTATATACACAATTATATGCTCAAGTGAGCAAAAGGCAAATTGCATTAACATAAACATGTGCTCAAGTGAGCAAAGGGGGAAAAGCAAATGAATAATATGTACAAGAATGGTAAATTGCATAAATGTAAAGAGCAAGAATTAAATGTTAATAGTCAATGGTTAGTGTTAGTAGTTAATCTGCCATAAGGCAAATTTAGCGCTATGTTAAGCAATCGTAATTGGACTTATGTAGAAGTCACAACTATCTGAGGCCGGTCAATAATAATGTAGGCAACAACATAAGTTAGAAGTCTTGATTAGTGAACCAAGTTCCAACAACTTGCCATGCCAAAAAGAGGAAGAGGAATGATCTTGTATTGGTTTAAGTCCTTTGCATGATTTAAGAAGCAATCTATCCTTAATGCAAAGCCATTCACTTGATCATTTGATCAAGATGAATTAGATTTGAATCAAGGAAGATTAAACCTCCCTAATCAATGCTAACTTATCAACCTTTAACTCATTGATAAAAAAAAAAGGAAAATAAGAAGAAGAAGAAGAAGAAGATGGATAATGGAAATGAAGAAAATAAAGTGCATTAAGTAAAATGGAATGTACCAATCCATAAATGTTGACCAAAGATAGGGAAGATCAAGGTCAAACCATAAAAATCAGAAATGAGATGAAGATTGGAAGTCAAGAAATAAACAAAATATTTTTGGCATTTTTAATATTTGAAAATAAACTTGAATTAAAATATTAAAGAAAGGTCAAACTTCAAATTCACTTCAAATCAACTTTAAAAAGTCCAAGTGAATTATCCCAAGTTCAACATGGTCAAGCAAAGTTTGACAAAAAATTTCAGCATTTTTAAAGGTCAGAAGCTATTTTTAATCAATTAAAAAATGAATAAAAATAACCTAATTGAACTAAAATCTCAAATAAATCTCAAATCAATTAAGAAATTGATGAGAATATTTTTCATAGATCCATCATCATTCAAAGAGGTTAGAAAAATATTTTTGTATTTTTTGGATATCAAAAACTATTTAAAATGAATTAAAAATAACCAAAAAAGAGAAAATTATTAAAAAATAGCAAATGTTAAAATAAAAAATATTAAAAATCATTTTTAGAAACTAGAAATTAAAAGAGAAATAATGCAATTGGTCCCATATTTTTTGGACCAATAATAAAAGAGATATGAATTTTTGAAATAAAAGAAAATAAAGAAAATAAAATCAGAAATTGGAAATATGGAAAATCCATACGCGTTGGATCTAAGCTCATTAATTGAGCTGGATCATCAAACGGTTGTGGCATGCGCACGCACCAAAGTCCTCAGTCAATGCAACCACATGGAGATTAAATAAAAGTCATAACAATGGAGCGCTAGGATTATATTTGGCAAATGCATCGTGTGGCTCACAATCAATCTGGCAATGAGACGGTGGCCAGTGCCACCGTCTTCTGCGGTGAGCTCCGGCGAAGGTCAAAAAATGCAGAGATTCAAACGCTTACTAAAATGAACGATCCAGACACCATTTGAAAGGTGAAGTGATGTACATCACTTCTATATCACTCACTTCCATTCTAGATTCCTATTAAGAGAGAAATCAGAGATGGAAGTTTGGTGATGTTCAACTGAACTTGCTCGATTTCAACAATTAAGCCTACAATAATGATGCCTCTATAGAGAGGACTTCAGACAACACAATATCAAGGCCAATGGATCAAAGAACAAAGAGATTCGAAGCAAAAACCAGTTGATCCAAACCTTTGGATTATGAAGATTTGAGTCCCTTTCCTTGGTTCCTTTTGCAAAACAGAACTTCAATGGATCAAATGATGAAGGTTTAGGAACTTTAGATCTGAGAATTCAACCAAATTCAATTGAATTTCATATATGAATTTTTGAAGAAAAATGAACTTAGCTCCTTTGGTATGGTTAGGGATTCACTCTTGCAGCATTTCAGGCGCCTTCAGGTTGAAGAATTATGAAGCATATCACATGTATTTATAGCTGGAAAGGGCTGAGTGCATGAGTTTACTCGTGTGCATGGCAAATGGATTTTCATTGCATGGGCTTGTGTGATCATGTGGAAGGCCCAATGAAGATTGGAATGACCTGCCGAGCTCATGTGAATTGCAAATGGACGTGTACAAGAAGTGTAAACAGCTCATGCATGGCAATTTGAATTGAATTTCACAAAATGCACTTAATCTTCATGCCTTCGAAAATGGTGCTTCCAAACTCCAAATGCTACCTCATGAGTAATGGTTAGAAAGCTTGTTGCATAAGGAACAAATGATATGTTGATCAAAATTTCAATTGGGCCTTGGAAATTAGTGAATTTTGAATTTAAAGTGTAGGGTGCAAAACATGCATAAGTGAAGTTTCCAAATTTGGCCAATGTTCAAGCCCTCCTGTCTCAATGATGAAAGCTCCAAATGATAAAACCTTCAACATTAAAGTTGTATATCTTTTCAAGACAATCAATGTGGACTTAAATTTTGAATCATTTGTATTTTTTATGAAGAAGTTATGGGCACTTGAAGTTGGACTTTTTTCCATTTCAATGCATTTGGCCCAAAGTGACCTATAATGTTTTGCATTATCACATGTATTTCTTTTGAGATTTTGAAATTTTTCTCAACATAACATTTTAAGTAGACACAATAAGATTTCCAATGCATTTCGTTCCACCTCAAAGTCATAAAAAATGGATGAGTTATGTTCTTGGGAAGTTGACCCAAAATTAGGGTTTCAGTCAAAATGACCTATAATGTCTTGGAATGGATGATGACCTTCCAAGCTTCAAATCCAATTTTTATGAACATTAAAGTTGTTCATATTTTCCTTAAGAACATATTTTATCTTGGGATCATCTCCATTTGACCAACACATAAAAAGTTAGATCTCGGTGCATTTCAAAATAGACAAATGGATTGACTGATCAACTTCTCAAGTCCACAACTCATATCCTGATGAATTGATGATTGAGGACACTCAAATAAGTTCAAATATGCATGGAATTATGAATTAAAGAACTTCCCTTGATGGTATTTGACCATGGTCTGAGGTTGCTTCATGAGCAAGGCACAGTTGATGAACAGATGAATTAGGGTTTCCTTGAGAAACAAACCTCAAATCCTTTAACTTGCTTTGATTAAAATGATGAATTGAGATACTAGGGAGGCATATTTGATGGATGAGAGCTTTTGGGACCATTTCCATGCTTGCTTTCATCTTCTCTTGACCTTATCATTGCACAAAGGATCTCCTAGAAGCTTTTAGACCTTGTGTTTGCTCAAGCTGCAAACAAGAAATGTTAGTGACATATTTTTTGTGCTTTTGGTTAGTAAAATAAAATGAGAAAAAGCAATGATATACAATTCAAGAATGCTTGGTGATCTCAAACCACTCCCAAGAGGTCCCACCAGAGGCAAAGGGAACCAAGATGCTTATGATCATTGAGGCTTTGCAAATGCAATGTTATGATGCCATGAGGGATCTTAGGGCCAAAATTGGGGTCTTACAGATGCCCCTATTTAAGGTCATTCTAGCCGGAGAAGTGAAGGTTAAAATCTTCGTCTCGACGAAGTAGAATAGGCTTAAATAATAACAAAGAGACGAATTTTGGTCCCTAAGAGATCTCATGATGCAGATGTATGTATGCAAAAAGGGTAATACTTCGTGGAGATATGTGTCCACAAAGAAGAAAAGAAATTCGGGTAAACTGACAATCCATATGAGTAATACACTCAATGGGACGGAGACTCTGGGACTTTTATGGGGATAGAAAAGGGGATAAATTGCGTGAGCAGGACACGACTCAAAGTTTGGGGAGCAGAATTCCAGAAGAATAAATCAATGGAGAGCCCCGAGCTGACTCCAAGGCGCATGTATTGGGGAATATGCCAATACAGCGGAGTTATCCACCAAGGATACTTCGGATGAAAATCCGGACTCAGATGGGGAGAATCCACTAAAGGATCTCGCTGGGGAATATCCAAATAGGACTTCTCCGGGGAAACACCAGGGCGAGGTATTACCGGTTACTGGGTAATAAGCTCAAGGAGACATATGATCAAAACACCGGTATAAGGGTGAAAGAACAACATGCTCGGGGAGAATGAATATCTAAGACCAGTATAAAGGTGAGAGATATCAAACATCCAAAATCATCTGAGGAAAACCCAAAGGTATATTTCAACTCAGGAAAATCTGACTCCACGGGGGACAAAAGTCATAATCGGGAGCAGAGAGGAAGGAACACCAGGGATACCAGTTACTGGGCATATAATAGGTGACCGACCAGGGCGTGAATTGGGGAATATTCCCAAGACACTCATCATCCAAAAGAGGGCTAAAAAAGAAAACTCGATAACAGGATGGGCATTCGACTCCGCAAAAAGGGATATGAATCCTACTCGACTGGGGAAGAACCAGGACTTCGACCGAAGAGTGCATGAGATATATTATCTATTACCGTTAGAACGTAGATAACATACTCGCATGGAGGATTATCCACAACCGGTTACTGGGTTAATAAAGGATAAATCGACCGAAAAGAAAGGACATCGGGATACCGAGAACCAGGTATAAAATGATGACCAATCAAAGGGAGAAACAATCATTACCAATTAAGGGTGAAATGAAAGATGACTCGCTAGGGATACATTGACAAAGGCAATGATCCGGGAGATATACTCAAAAAAAGGGTGAAGAACTATCAATACCGAATATTGGATAATGATAACCGTCCTGGAGGGGATTACACCTACCAAATACTGGGTAGGAAACCACGGAAAAGTAACCGTCATCGGTTAGGATGAACAAAAGGTTAACTCTGCCAAGGGGGATAAACAACGGATAATCTCCAGAAGCCAAATCTAGGAACAAACTAGAGATGCACCATGAAACACGACTCATCCCTATGAGGATATAACTCAATGGGGGGTTCCATCCCAATATATGTGTTGGAAGGAAACAGAAACAACCATCATCCACGAGGACATAACTCGGTGGGGAATATGGAAGATAGGATAAACATTTTTTGCTTATGGGGCTGACTCTTCATGGAGAGATCAAACACAAACGACCTGCTTGGGGGATATATTACCAGCTAACAAGAGATAACAAACAGAGATATATGGCAAAGGATGCATCGTGAATATCTGAATGTTAAAACTATGCATATATGTGTGGTTTATGTATGACGAATGCTGACATAATAGACATTTCTAACACAAACAGGTCCACTGATCGATTGAGTAAACATCTGGTACTACACCTCAAGAGAGGAAACCAAGCCTAGTGGAGAACATCCCATCTACCAGGGTCAAGGGTACCAGGAAACAAAGATCTCTGCAGGGGAATAAACAACCACCAATCCCACTGGGAACAAAATCATGGCGCGAATAAGTTTCGCTGGGGAAGCCACTCCGCCAGGGAAATCATCAAAAAGGGGGTGATTGATCTTTGTGGGGATACAACCACCAATCAGAAGTTTCCAAGGGTCAACCAGACCAAAAGCTCACACCTGCTAAAGGAGGCTAAAACTTTTATCATACATTCTGCTCGGGAGAAAAAACACAAAAGGCTCCAGAGGAAGAGGATATAAACGCACCAGGAATATGAACAAATGTCTTACCCTGTTGAGAATCATAGCATCTTTGGGAGAGCAGTGAAGACATCCCCAATGTCCTTTCATCATTGTGAATGTTCACTTTGTTTAAAAACAAGTTATGAAAAGTTTTAATTACTTGAAAACAATGATATTTCTCAATTAAAACATGCAAAACATTTGTTGAGTAGAAACAAATCAGAGTGTAAATAATTGGATAAAGGCTCAAATTTATTTGATGGAATGGTAGTCTGCAAATGGCAAGACCCCATAGATCTTTACAATTTTGAAATTGGTGATGTATATTGGAAGAGGGCTCCACCAATTCTGAATTCGATGTATTTGAAGCTTCAGTTGACGATGACTGAGCGAGAATCTCTGACGGATGACAGTTTGTAGAAAGCAGCCTTGTCAGGGTGCAGTTACTTGCCAAATCCCTATTTTTTGCCTAGATTGCCCCAGGATGAGGTACTCAATCTAGCGGGATACATATTCATTTTTTATGTCTCTAACTTTTGCCTGGATCGCCCTTTCGGGTTTTCAATCCACCGAGACGCTCATTTTTGCCTAAGCCGCCCTTTCGGGTTTTCAACTTAGCGAGCTATTCTGTTTTTATCTTTAGGCGAAGTATTTCTTGACTGCATCTGAATTCACAGGACGAGTGAAATCCTCCCCATCCATAGTTGTAAGTATCAAAGCGCCGCCTAAAAAGGCTCTCTTGACAACATATGGAGCTTCATAGTTCGGAGTCCACTTGCCCCTAGAATCGGGCGTGAAAGACAAGACTTTCTTGAGTACAAGGTCACCTTCTCGGATCACACGAGGCTTGACCTTCTTATCAAAGGTTTTCTTCATCCTTTGCTGATATAATTGACCATGGCACATGGCAGTCAATCTCTTCTCTTCAATCAAGTTCAGCTGGTCATAACGACTCTGAACCCATTCAACATCAGTCAACTTGGCTTCCATCAAGACTCTCATTGATGGGATATCCACCTCTACTGGGAGTATAGCCTTCATGCCGTAAACAAGAGAGAAAGGGGTTGCCCATGTTGAAGTGCGGACAGATGTACGATATCCATGTAAAGCAAATGGCAGCATCTCATGCCAATCTTTGTATGTAACAACCATCTTCTGGATAATCTTCTTGATATTCTTATTAGCAGCTTCAACAGCCTCATTCATCTTGGGTCTATAAGAAGAAGAATTATGATGTGCAATCTTGAACTCGCTACACAACTCTTTCATCATCTTGTTGTTCAAGTTAGATCCATTATCAATAATAATCTTATCTGGCACACCATACCGGCATATGAGTTGATTCTTGATAAATTTCACAACCACCTGCCTGGTCACGTTCGCATACGATGCCGCTTCAACCCATTTGGTGAAGTAATCAATCGCTACGAGAATAAATCTGTGACCGTTGGACGCTTTCGGCTCTATCATGCCAATCATGTCAATCCCCCACATATAGAAAGGCCATGGTGATGAAATCACATTCAGAAGTGTCGGAGGAATATGAATCTTATCCGTATAAATCTGACACTTATGGCATTTCTTCACGTATTTGCAGCAGTCAGACTCCATTGTCAGCCAATAGTAGCATGCTCTCAACATCTTTCTAGCCATGGCATGTCCATTGGAATGAGTACCAAATGAACCTTCATGGACCTCAGTCATTAAAAGGTCGGCTTCGTGTCTATCCACGCATCTGAGTGTAACACCTCAAAATTTTTCCTCCTCTTCTTGGGACTAGTTTGACACATTGCATTTCATTTTTTAGGACATTAGGCATTGCATTTTGCATATCATCTGAAATAAGAAGGTCATCCTCCAAAGTCTTTTCAAAAGATGGAGAAGTTGCATGATTCAAGCCTGAGGGTTTCTATGAATGGATTGTCAACCATCTGAAGGGTTGGGCTTCAATTAGGGTTTCCTGATCCTTCAAAGGTCTTAAGCATTATCTTGTCTGCAAGGATACATTATCATCATCATGGTTCTATCATCATCAAGGGTTTCATTGTTCATTCTCAAGTTCCTTTGGATTAGGGTTTTGACCTCTGGCCAACCCTAATCAATGCCTTTCTTCCAATCAGGGTTTCTCAAGGAAATGAGGTATTTGTTGATGAAGAGGATCACATGATCATTATATTGGGCTTGTATGAGCTAGGGTTTCATTTCTGAGCCATTTCCCCAAGTGGTGGAGGTTCAAGCTGATCAGGGCATGTCAAGGTCATCTGAGGACCACAAAAGTCAACTGTGCAAGAGCTGAGGGCTATAAGTTGGGGAGATGAATTTAAACACCTCATTCATGTTCAAAATAGGTCCATTTGTCATTATAAACATATATCTTGAAGATTTTGAAGTCATGGCAAAAGTTTCCCAAAATGGAAAGTGACCTGTAATTTCAAGTTTCCAAAAATGGCAAGTTTTTGGTCCACATTCAACTTGACTTTTCAACATCAAAGAAGCTTCAAATGGATTTTTGGTGAACATGAAAGTTGAAGATCTTTCTCTCCCCTTTTCAAAAAGTTCTATTTCATGATCATCTGATGATTGGTTGAGAAGTTATGGCCAAATGATCACAAAGTGTACATGGAAGTTCAACATGGCATAACTTTTGATTCAAAACTCCAAATTGGTCCACGCTTTTTGCAAAATGCTTGTCTTGACCAATACTTTTCAAATGAAGCCTTGCCTTGCATGGAAGAAGCTCATAGGCTCACCTATTCACACATGTACAAAATGGAGGGAAACTTCATAATTCAAATTTGGTTGATGCTACAAACAAAATACCACTTCCATTGTGTTTATTGGTTGGTTTTAAGTGAGGTTGAAGCATAACATGGTACTGTTCACGTGTGGATTGGCCATGCAAGTTCATTATTCATTTTTTGCAATTCATTATTCATTTTTTGCAATTCATTATTCATTTTTTGCAATTCATTTCAAAACTCACTAAGCATGATTAGCAAATGGTTAATTTGGATTAACATTGTCATTAACTCATGATATAAAAGCCAAACCCTAACAGATTTTGCTCATAACTAACTTTTGAGATCTAGAATGTTCATTTCCCTCCAAAAGCTCTCTCTCTTCAATTTTCAAATTTCTTCATACAATTCCACAAAATTCTTGCATAATCTTGTTTATCATGCATCATTGAGTAGGAATCCACCTCTGGTTTGAAGAATTCTATTCAGATTCGTGCATATCAAGAGCTTGAACATGGAAATGGAAACTTGATTTTGAGCTGGATTGGAGTGCTTTCAATTGCTAATTCTTGCATCAAACTTCAAGGCACGCATAGAGGAGTGGATCTGGAGCTCCATAGCATCTAAGGACACGAATTCGATCACTGCAAGTTCCAAGTAGGTGAAATTCGATTCTCTCTTTTTGCCCTTTTCTTGCCATAGACATGTAGATCTTGCTTAAGTGGTCATGCTGATATGTTTAGAATTGATTTTGGTAAAGAAATGAGGAAGTTATGTTGAATATAAGTTTGGATCTCAAAACTTCTTTGCTTCGATCCGTGAAATCTAGAGAGAATTAGGAGATTTGGATTGTAGCTTTGGATTCCTTGTGAGAAGAGCTTTCGAACCATGTGCATTTTGCCAATTTCTGGAAAAAAGTTCATGAGCTCCGCCGTGGACACGGTTGGAGAAGACGACCGGAACTACTATTCCGGCGTCTGGTTATTGATGGCTAGGGTTTGTGTGAAACGCAACGTTTCATGCTGCTTCTGAACCGTCCAGGCGCGCGTTCGATTCCATGCCATGCAGTTTTCAGAATTTTAATTGAGCGCTCATTTTGATCCTTGGACGCGCGTGTTCAATACCTGGCTGAGGCATATTCTGATTTTCATTTGATTTTCATTTTCCATATTTCTTTTATTATTTTAAATATTTTCTCCAACTTTGAAAAATCACAAAAAATAGTAGAATGATCCAATTTCACTTCAATTTTTTTTCATAATCTTGTGTTGATCTCTAGTTTTTTATGGAACTAATTTCATGATTTGTTAATTTCTGGATTTTTATTTGATATTTTTTGTTTGAACATGATGCCAAATTGACATGTTACATTCATTTGCTTGTGAAATGCTCATGGTTAATCCAATTGCTCTGAAATTTTGCATGCTTGATCTTAACATGTGATTTGATTTTTGAGCTCTGGTTTGGGATTTTTTATCATATTCTATCACTGTTTTGGACACATGAACATGTAGTGTGACAATTTATGTCACATTCTTGACCTTGCATTTGTGAATTTTCATTCACCTATCATTTGAGCTCTTCTGGATTTAATTTTTTGCATGATATTTTTTCATAACATGTGGAATTCACATAAAAAATTTCAAGACCATTGGATGTGTTTCTGTTTTGATTTGGATTTTCTAATGTGGATGTCCATTTTGGTGTACATTTGTTGCCTTTGCCTTACATTGATCATTTGATGCATTTGCCTTATGAATTGATGTTGGTCCTTTTGAGGACATTTTCTTGTTTGTTTGAATGTGCTTCATGTGAAATATTGACTTCTGTTTTGGTCATTTGACTTGCTTTTGAACCTAGTCTTTGAACTAGTGGTTTGTACACATACTAATTGAGCTTTGTGTTTCAGGTTTGAGCATTTGGCACTAATGGTTGGTTTGGTCTCATTATTTGAGATGCAAGTTGCTTTGATTACTAACTCTGGTTGTGTTGTAGGTCCATTGATGTGATGAACTCACTTGAGTGCTTGCACTTATGACTTGCATTGTGTAGATATTGGAAAGTTCCACTGTTGTTGTCTGTTGGTTTTCAGAATACAATATTAATTGTTTGGCTTTTGTACAGGTACATTAGTTGCTTGCTAGCTTTGCTTTTGCTTAAGCTTTGGATTGTGGTTGATACACCACTGAGGTAGTTTAGCCTTCTTACTCCATGTAGTCTGGAAGTCCTGTCACCTTTTTGATAGGCATTTTGGCTGAAGTCCTCCTTAAGAGGCTCTGTTTGTGTTTGTTTACATTTATGCCAAAGACCTCCAAGTGAGGCATGCTACTTGATAAGTCCTCCTAAGTGAAGAGGCAATTGACAGATAGAAGGGATTAGCAATCAATCCCCTGTTATTCAGTGAGTCGTTCTTTATGCTTGCACTACGTGCTGATGCTTTAGAACATGTACCCAAGATCTCTGTATAGAGTCAGTCAAGTGGAATAGGGTCCCTCTTTCTGGATCCCCACGCTTTCATTGTCATTGAGCTCACCCTGGCCAGCGTTAAGAGTATGAGGTCTCATCCTCATTACCTTTTTGATCTGCTCACCCTAACTCTCAATGTTAGTGGTTAAGAGCTTCAGCATACCCCTACAGTTTTGGCTTGTTTGTCGAGGTTGATATGACCCCTCTTGACTAAAGCCCAACCGTTTGTCTGAGCCTCTTGTATGTATATAGTGTGTGATGCTTGATCATTTGTGATTGGTGTTTATTTGCTGTTTGAACTGACTTGCTTCCTGTGTGAGTTAGGTTCTGATTAGAGATCTCAACTTAGGGATTACCGATTGCATGACAACTTTTAGGCTCGAGTCTTAGTCTCCCTATTAGTTTGTTTGCTTCCCTGGTCTCTGGTTAGGAGAGAGTTTCTCCCCTGTTAAGGGGAACTACGTCACCCTAATTCTCATACCAGATGAGATACGTAGGCAGGAGATCGAGCGAGATCTCTCCGGGCACCTTTTTCTTTTTTTTGAGTCTGTGTGTGTCAACCCTTTTGTTTTTTTGAGTGTGTTCAAGCTTTTTGTTTCTTTTGGTGTCTCAGCACCCTTTTTCTTTTTCAACCTTTTTGTTTCTTTTGACGTCTCAGCGTCTCTTTGTGTTTGTGTGACAACTATTAGGCTCGAGTTGTAGACTCCCTATTAGTGTGTCAATCTGATAACCTTTTTCTTCGGTGTTCGCTGGTTAGCGTGTGCTATTGTGTGGAGTCGGATGTAAGTCCATGTATTGGCATTCTGTTTCCTTGTTTGTGTGGTTTGTTTGGAGTCGGATGTAAGCCCATGTATTGGCATTCTGTTTCCTTTTGAGTGTTTCTTTTGACGTCTCAGCGTCCCGTTTCGGTGTTTTGTTTCGGCGTGCGTTAGCCGAGCTACGAGTGCTCTGATTCTTACTCTGGATAGAGAAGATACGTAGGCATAGGATGCGAGGTCCTAGCGAGCATGTTTCCCATTCCCCGAACTACGTTGACTCTGATGTTTGTTTCGGACAAACTACGTAGGCCCAGGATGCGACATCCTGCCGAGTCCACTTCCTCCGTCTTCTTCCACCTGTTTTATTATTCCAGTGTGTGCATTTCTTTGAGCAGTTTATTAGCAACCTTTTCCTATTCTTTTGAGCGTGGATCTCGTCGAGTACGGAGGACGTGAGGGGTGCTAATACCTTCCCCTTGCGTAACTGACTCTCGTACCTTGCAATCTCTGGTCGTAAGACCGTTCCTTTCCCTTTCTTAGGTTAGTCTTGCGCTCCCTTTCCGTCAGAGGATGAATAGCGTCGGTGGCGGCTCTGTACTTTTTTCCGCCGGTTGTTTTTCGCGTTGCGACAGCTGGAGTTCCAGACTCCCTATTAGTTTGTTGTTTCTCACCCTTTTTTCTTTTTAAACCTTTTCTTTTTTTTGTGGCAACTATTAGGCTCGAGTTCCAGACTCCCTATTAGTTTGTTTGTTCACCCTTTTTTCTTTTTAAACCTTTTTGTTTCTTTTGACGTCTCAGCATCTCTTTGTGATTGTGTGACAGCTATTAGGCTCGAGTTCCAGACTCCCTATTAGCTTGTCAATCTGATAACCTTTTGCTTTGGTGTTCGCTGGTTAGCGTGTGTGTGTTTGGAGTCGGATATAAGTCCATGTATTGGCATTCTGTTTCCTTGTTTCTGTTGTTTGTTTGGAGTCGGATGTAAGTCCATGTATTGGCATTCTGTTTCCTTTTTGTTGTCAGGAGTCGGGTGTAAGTCCATGGATTGGCATTCTGTTTCCTGTTGAGTGTTTCTTTTGACGTCTCAGCGTCTCCTTTGCGTGTTTTGTTACGGCGTGCGTTAGCCGAGCTACGAGTGCTCTGATTCTTCCTCTGGATAAAGAAGATACGTAGGCATAGGATGCAAGGTCCTAGCGAGCATGTTTCCCACTTCCCCGAACTACGTTGACTCTGATGTTTGTTTCTGACAAACTACGTAGGCCTAGGATGCGACATCCTGCCGAGTCCACTTCCTCCATCTTCTTTCACCTGTTTATCATTCCAGTGTGTGCATTTCTTTGAGCAGTTTATTAGCAACCTTTTCCTATTCTTTTGAGCGTGAATCCCGTCGAGTACGACGGATGTGAGGGGTGCTAATACCTTCCCCTTGCGTAACCGACTCCCGTACCTAGTAATCTCTGGTCGTAAGACCGTTCCTTTCCCTTTGTTAGGTTCGTCCTGCGCTCCCTTTCCGTCAGAGGATGAATAGCGTCGGTGGCGGCTCTGTACTTTTTTCCGCCGGTTGTTTTTCGCGTTGCGACAGCTGGCGACTCTGCTGGTGACAGAAGTTGACCTCTTGTTGGTCCATCTTCCCTAAGCGAGTCAACCCTAACGCTCTTTAGGGTAGTTTTGGTTGCTTTTACTGCTTATTTATTGCATTTATGATTATTACTATGATTGTATATATTTGCATATATGTTTGCATGCATCATATTATCACTGTGCTGGATTCTGGACAGGTTTGGTTCCTTTGATTTGGGGTGGGTGTTCTGAGTGGGGCTAAAACCCAGGCCTGAGTATACACCTAGGATTAGTGTGGTCTCACGTTCCTCACATGTTGGTTGGGCATGTTGTTGTGACGTGACATACCACAAGACGGACGAGGTTCTTTTGAGAGAGCTTTTCCATTGTGGAGTTTCCACTATGGTTGGGTTACCTCTTCTGAGCTGTTGACTTCGGTGACCGTTCTTTCCCAGATCTTTGGTTTAGATGATCTTATGAGAGCTGCAACGGCAACCCGAAAGGGCAAACCCTTTGAGCATCTTGTCCGATTGTCGAGACCATTATCCGCCTTAGGATGACCTTATAGAATTCACCTGTGAGGGGAGGGTTGATTCTTACAGATACAGGTTCTGTTGGTGACTCTCTGATGGTGACTAATGGTTCGGTTCTTGATCTGGGTCCTATTTATAAGATGGATTTATGGATTTATTTCTGACACGCCGGAGTGTTGTCCGTGGTATTTATCAGCGGGTTCCGTTTATTTCGGATCCCCGGGTTGAATTTGAGGGTACTTGTTCAGAGGATCTTGATAGTTATCCGTTCGGTGGATTTTCTGTGGTGATGGTGATATATCCTCCGGTTCCGTTTATTTCGGAACTCCCGAGTTAGATTTATGGTTACTCGGTCCTTCAGATGGTTGTGATCAATTCTGAGACCGGAATCCAGTACAGTTGATGTTCAGATGACTTGGAGGATGGCACTGTGACTTGCATACATGCATCTGCATCATTCCCATTTTGCATTCATTCGCATCTAATTCATGTCTATCCATACTCAGGATACATTCTCGATTGAGATTCTGGTTGAGAGACATCCTGGTGTCAGAATGTTATTGTTAAAATATTATCCGTCTCGATGAAGCCAGAATCAAAGGACAGAATGTTCCTCATACGGATAGACATTGCATTCATGCGTGAGTCATAATAACATGTCTTCTGTTTTACAGGTGTCAGTTTCTAACATATTTGATTGACTTAGGAATCACTGCTCGTGCATGCAGAATCATCCCTCTGCACATAGCTCGTCCGCACGGATACCCTACCAAACGCAATAAATCCAAACTGATGGATCTACCCAACGCTGACATTCTCGAGCTGAAAGAGAAGATGAGTGAGTTGATCAACGTCATGCAAGGGTTCGCCTTGGGTCAGAAAGCAATCGCCGAGAAGGTGGAGAGGATTGAAAGCTGGCTGAGAATGGGGAAAATACAGGGAAATGCTCTGTCGTCTGGAGTAAAGAAGCCCTTTGGTAATGGTCAGCGCAGGAAGGAGGGTGAATCGAGTGATGTGTATGCCCAAAGGGGACACGGTAGGGATCATTACCACCCGTATGCTGCTATAGTAACGATTCCTGCTGGTAATCAATCTGTACAACCGCAACAGCAGTCACCTCAACAGAGAACACAAAGAGCTGGGTGCCAAGTGAGAAGAAGGATGACAGATCGTCAGTTCGATAGGCCACCCGTGACGTATACCTTTCTGTTTAAGAGGTTGAAGGATCTTGGGTTGGTTTAGCCGAGGACGTTGGCTCCGGTAGGACCAGATCAAAGGCTTGCAGGTTACGATGAGAACGTCAAGTGCGAGTTCCATTCTGGTGCACCCGGGCATAGCATTGAGGGTTGTAAAGCTTTTAAGCATGTCGTTCAAGATTTGGTGGATTCTAAAGCCATCAATTTTGCACTGACACCGAATGTTAATGCTAACCCCATGCCGATGCATGATCCTATGGGGGTGAACGTGATGTCAGAGGATAAGATAAAAGTAGAGGTGACGGATGTGGATCAGTTGAGGACTCCAATGTCTGTGGTTAAGAGACACCTGATGAAGAGTGGAGTTTTCCCTGGTTGTGATAAATGTTGTGCTGCTTGCACTGTCACTACGAATGGGTGTGTAATGTTGAGGGAGACGATTCAGAGAATGATGGATGGGGGACGTCTCCGATTTGAGAAAGTTGATTGGGGGGAGGAGGATATTTTTGTCAGCCACTTGTCATCGTTCAAATATGTGGAAATGGACGGTGAAATATTTGAAACACCGAGTCAGGCGTTTGAAACCGTTAAGGTGAAAAATGCCATTGTTGCAGAGAAAGAGAAAAAGTCGTCCATTGCTTCTTACAAACAGGCTGTAGAAGTGGTGAAAAATGGAGAGGCCCCAGGTTGGGGAAGGATGATAGACATTGCCGCAAAAGAGGACAGGTTTGGGGTTGGTTATCAATCGGGCCAAGGCTCGTCGGGGCAGAATAAAGAACGTCGTCAACCGTTCACGTTCACTAGTGCTGGAATGCTGGATCCAGATCGCGTCTGTGCGGTGGGTGAAGAGATTGACAGTGACTGCGAGCTCGACTCGTGGATAAAACTGTGCGTACCAGGGATGGAGATCCAGAACTGGAAGGCCGAAAAGATCATCACTGTCACTCTACGTAAAGAGTAATATTTCTGTTCAATTCTGTTCGCATGAAAGCCATACGTTTTGCCCGAAACGTAATGGTCCATTGTAAGGGCCACCTCATGTGTTTCATTTTGCAACATTTGCATCATTAATAAATGGATGTTTTTCGCATTAAAAGCGGTGTTCCCTGTTTTTCATTTATTTTTGCAGTTTAAAACAAAACAATAAAATGGCAATGTTTATTTTCATTTTTCTCCCTTTTCAATTTGCTTCTTTCCGGTTCCTAAAGCAATGCATGAATCAACATTCATGCAGATGCGATCATTCTCCGGATCTCATTGATAACAATCCTGTTACACCTTCATATGATTTCGACAATCCGATCTATCATGCCGAAGAAGAAGGCAAAGAAGATTGTGAACTGCCGGAGGAATTAGCCAGGTTGTTGAAGCAAGAGGAGAAGGTGATTCAACCGCACGAGGAGCAAGTCGAGGTTGTGAATCTGGGTACCGAGGAGGTTAGAAAAGAAGTGAAAGTCGGGGCCGCTTTGGAGGTGAATGTCAAGAGCAAAATGGTAGCCTTGTTGAAAGAGTATGTTGATATCTTCGCCTGGTCCTATCAAGATATGCCAGGGTTGGATACCGATATCGTTGTACACAAGTTGCCATTGAGAGCAGATTGTCCTCCAGTGAAGCAGAAGTTGCGCAGAACTCGACCCGAGATGGCCATGAAAATTAAAGAGGAAGTGCAGAAGCAGTTGGATGTTGGTTTCCTAGCTGTCACTAATTATCTGCCTTGGGTCGCGAACATTGTGCCGGTGCCGAAGAACGATGGAAAGGTGAGGATGTGTATGGACTACCGGGATTTGAACAGAGCTAGCCCGAAAGATGATTTCCCATTACCTCACATCGATGTGTTGGTAGATAATACAACTCAATTCTCGGTGTTTTCCTTCATGGATGGCTTTTTTGGCTATAATCAAATTGAAATGTCGCTAGATGATATGGAGAAAACAACGTTCATCACACCATGGGGCACTTTTTGTTATAAGGTGATGCCATTCGGTCTCAAGAACGTCGGTGCCACGTATCATAAGGCTATGGTGACTTTGTTTCATGATATGATTCATCATGAAATCGAATGCTATGTTGATGACTGTCGCAACGCGAAAAACAACCGGCGGAAAAAAACAAGTTTACAGAGCCGCCACCGACGTTATTCATCCTATGAAGGAAAGGAAGCACAGGACTAACCTAAGAAAGGGAAAAGGAACGGTCTTACGACCAGAGATTACAAGGTACGGGAGTCGGTTACGCAAGGGGAAGGTATTAGCACCCCTCACGTCCGTCGTACTCGACGGGATCCACGCTCAAAAGAATAGGAAAAGGTTGCTGAATAACTGCTCAAAGAGAATGCACACACACTGGAATAGTAAACAGGTGAAAGAAGATGGAGGAAACGAACTCGGCAGGATGTCGCATCCTGGGCCTACGTAGTTTGTCAGAAACAAACATCAGAGTCAACGTAGTTCGGAGAAATGGGAAACATGCTCGCTATGACATCACATCCTATGCCTACGTATCTTCTCTAACCATAGAAAGAATCAGAGCACTCGTAGCTCGGCTAACGCACGCCGAAACAAACACTGAAAGGAGATGCTGAGACGTCAAAAGAAACACTCAACAGGAAACAGAATGCCAATACATGGGCTTATATCCGACTCCAAACAAACAACACAAACAGGAAACAAAACGCCAATACATGGACTTACATCCGACTCCAAACAAAACAAACACAAAAGGAAATAGAATGCCAATACATGGACTTACATCCGACTCCAAACAAACAGCACACGCTAACTAGCGAACACCAAAGAAGAAGGTTATCAGATTGACAAACTAATAGGGAGTCTGGAACTCGAGCCTCATAGTTGCCACACACACACAAAGAGCAAAAGGGTGAACGAACAAACTAATAGGTAGTCTAGAACTCGAGCCTAATAGTCGCCACAAAAAAAGAAAAGGTTGCCCGGAGAGATCTCGCTCGATCTCCTGCCTACGTATCTCATCTGGTATGAGAATCAGGGCGACGTAGTTCCCCTTAACAGGGGAGAAACTCTCTCCTAACCAGAGACCAGGGAAGCAAACAAACTAATAGGGAGACTAAGACTCGAGCCTAAAAGTTGTCATGCAAACGATATCCCTAAGTTGAGGTCTCTAATCATGCATCTAACTCACACAGGACGCAAGTCAGCCCGAACAACAAATAAACATCAACACAATTGAACAAGCATCACACTCTATATACAAACAAGAGGCTCAGACAAATGGTTGGGCTTTAGTCAAGAGGGGTCATATCAACCTCGACAAATAAGCCAACACTGTAGGGGTATGCTGAAGCTCTTAACCACTAACATTGAGAGTTAGGGTGAAGCTGATCAAATATGGTAATGAGGATTAGACCTCATAGCTCTTAACCCTGGCCTGGGTGAGCTCAAATCAAAGAAAGCTTGGGGATCCAGAAAGAGGGACCCTATTCCACTGGACTGACTCTATACAAATGATCTTGGGTACTTGTTCAAGAGCATCAGCATGTAGTGCGAGCATAATGAACGACTCACTGAGTAACAGGGGATTGATTGCTAATCCCTTCTATCTGTCAATTGCCTCATCTTGAGGTCTTAACAAGTAACATGCCTCACTTGGAGGTCTTTGGCACAAATATAAACAATCACAATCATTGCCTCTTAAGGAGGACTTCAGCCAAAACGCCTGCCAAAAAGGTGGCAGGACTTCCAGACTACATGGAGAAAGAAGGCTAAGCTACCTCAGTGGTGTACCAACCACACTCCAAAGCAAAGCTCAAGCAAGAGCTAAAAGCGACTAATGTACTTGTACAAAAGCCAAACAGTCAATATCTCAGACAGAAAAACCAACAGACAACAAAGTGGAACTATCCAATATCTACACAATGCAAGTCACAAATGCAAGCACTCAAGTGAGTTCATCACATCAATGGACCTACAACACAACAATAGTTAGTAATCAAAGCAACTTGCATCTCAAATAGTGACCAAACCAACCATTAGTGCCAAATGCTCAAACCTGAAACACAAAGCACAATTAGTATTTATACAAATCACAAGTGCAAAGACCAAGCTCAAAAGCAAGTCAAATGACCAAAACAGAAGTCAATATTTCACATGAAGCACATTCAATCAAACAAGAAAGAGTCCTCAAAAGGACCAAAACCAAATCATAAGGCAAAGCCACCAAATGAACAAGATAAAGCAAAGGCAAACAATGTGATCAAAATTGGACATCAAGAATAGAAAATCCACATTAAAACAGAAATGTATCCAATGATCATGAAATTTTTTATGTGAGTTTAACATGTTATGAACAAGCATCATACCAAAAATTAAATCCAGAGGAGCTCAATTGGTGTATGAATGAAAAAGCACAAATGTAAGGCACAAAATGTTACACCAAATGTCACACCACATGTCTATGTGTCCAAAACAGTGGTATCAAATGATAAAAATGCCAAACAAAAGCCAAAAAATTATGTTATATGTTATGATCAGGCATGTCAAATTTCCAGGCAATTGGATTAACCATGAGCATTTCACAAACAAATGAATGCAACATATCAATATGGCATCATGTTCAATCAAACAATCACAATTAAAAATCCTGAAGCACAAAAATCATGAAATAAATGCTATAAAAAACTAGACATTAAAACAAAAATGTGAAAAAAAGTTTGAACCAATTTGGACATTCCTACTATTTTTTTATGATTTTTGGAAGTTGACTAAAATAAATGGATCAATGCATGAAAATAGGAGGGAAACAAAAATTTGAAATGAAATTAACAAAATGCCTTCACCAAGTATTGAACTCACGCATGGCAGGTTAACAAGGTTAGTAAAAGGCGCTAAAAAATTAAATCCACAACATGCAAATCCAGAACTCGAACTCAGGTACTTAAGATTCAATAGGAAAGCAAATTAAATCAACAAAATAAACACCATCCAGGATCGAACACAAGAGCTGAAGGATCAAGGGCGCTCACAAAATAAATCTACAAAACATGCGCAAGCCAGAGTCGAACACAGGATCCTAGGGTTCAATTGAGCGCTCAAAAATAAGAAATCACAAACGCGCTAGCGTGGAATCGAACCCGCTCACACTCGGTTCATGCGAGGCAAACCCTAAGCAGAGTTGCAGACGGCGGCAGACGGCTGAAACAACCGTCTTCTCCGGCCAGCCAGGCAGAGCGGCGCCACAAAATTATGCAGAATTTCACAAACCATATACCGTTGGAAAGGTCTCGCTACGAGGATCATGAATATCATGTTATCTAAGCCTAATTCCTCATGGATCAAACGGATCGAGGCAAAACAAAATCAACATCCAAACTTTAAATCATCATATCTTCATCAATACTTAACCAAATTTAACTCTACTTATATCAGCATGTTCAGGAGACTGAGATTTACACATCTATGTACATGAAATGGCAAAAAATGATGATCGAATTTTCACCTACCTGGAATGCAGTGTTCAAAACTCGGGTGTTCAAGCTTCCAAAGTCTCCAGATCTACTCCTCTATGATTGCTTTGAAGCTTTGAACAAGAATTGATGGTTGAAAGCACTCCAATCCAGCTCAATCTTCAAGTTCCATTAACATGTTCATGCACTTGTGTAGCTCAAATCTGGACCAATTTCTTCAAACCAAAGCTTGATTCCTACTCAATAATGCTCAATGAACAAGATTATGCAAGAAAATTGATGAGTTATGTGAAGAAATTTCAAGTTTGAAGTGAGAGAATTTTTGGAGGGAATGGAAAATTTTCAGATCTAGAATTGTTCTTCTGAGTAAAAACAGTTATGATTAGGCTTTTATATGTTGTGTTAATGACTGTGTTAATCTCAATTTGCCTTGGCTAAACTTGATTAGAGGAATATGAGGTGTAATGCAAAATTGCCAAATACACCTAGCATGGCCAATGTGCACGTGAACAGTGCCATGCTGAAGCACAAATTCACTTAAAATCACATAATAATCAATATGGGATTGGAATTAGGCTTGCATGATCCACAAAATTCAAATTATCCAATTTCCCTCCAAAATGCACATATGTGAACACATGATCATGTGAGCTTCTTTCATGCAAGGCAATGATTCATTTGGAAAGTATTGGTCATGACAAACATTTTGCAAAAAGAGTGGAGCAATTTGGAGTTTTGAATCAAAAGTTATGCCGTGTTGAACTTCCCTCCATGCTTGGTGATCATCTGTCTATAACTTCTCAACCAATCATCAGATGATCATGATATAGGACTTTTTGAACAGAGGAGAGAAAGATCTTCAACTTTCATGTTCACCAAAAATACATTTGAAGCTTCTTTGATGTTGAAAAGTCAAGTTGAATGTGGATTAAAAACTTGCCATTTTTGGAAACTTTCAATTACAGGTCACTTTCCATTTTTGGAAACTTTGGCCCTGACTTCAAAATCTTCAAAATAGATGTTTGAAATGACAAATGAACCTATTTTGAACATGATTGAGGTGTCTCAACTCATTTCCCCACCTCATAGCCCTCAGCTCTTGCACAGTTGACTGGTTTGGTCCTCAGATGACCTTGAAATGCCCTGAGCAACTTGAGCCTCTACCACTTGAGGAAATGGCTCAGAAATGAACCCCTAGCTCATGTAAGCTCAATATGATACTCATGTGATCCTCATCTCAATAGAATGCCTCATCTCCTTGAGAAACCCTGGCTGGAAAAATGCCAATGATTAGGGTTGACCAGAAGTCAAAACCCTAATCCAAAGGAACTTGAGCATGAACAATGAAACCCTGGATGATGATAGAGCCATGATGATAGTGATATACCCTTGCAACCAAGATAATGCTCAAGACCTTTGAAGGATTAGGAAACCCTAATTGAGATTCACACCCTCAGATGGTTGATCACCAATTCATAGAGACCCTCAGGCTTGAATCATGCAACCTCTCCATCTTCTGAAAAGACTCTGGAGGATGATCTTCTTATTTCCATATGATATGCAAAATGCAATGTCTAATGCCCTAAAAATAAAATTCAATGTGCTAAACTAGTCCCAAGAAGAGGAGGGTAAATTTTGAGGTGTTACAATGACATGATAGCAAAGTCCCAAACAGAAGAGGGGCATCTGGTAGATCTGGCCAAGTTGTTTGACCGGTTGAGACAATTCAGATTGAGGTTGAATCCGAATAAGTGCACTTTCGGAGTGCGGTCCGGTAAGTTGCTGGGGTTTATTGTGAGCGAAAGAGGAATTGAGGTTGATCCTGTTAAAGTAAAAGCAATACAAGAAATGCCTGAACCGAGAACAGAGAAGGAGGTTCGTGGTTTCTTAGGTAGATTGAACTACATTTCACGGTTCATATCTCATCTAACAGCCACGTGTGAACCCATATTCAAATTGTTGAGAAAAGATCAAACGGTCAGGTGGAATAATGATTGCCGAGCGGCATTTGAAAAAATAAAAGAATATTTGCAGGAACCTCCGATTCTGATGCCTCCTGTGGAGGGACGACCGTTAATTCTGTACTTGACAGTCCTCGAGGGGTCTATGGGGTGCGTACTGGGGCAGCATGACGAGTCTGGTCGAAAAGAGCATGCAATTTACTACCTTAGCAAAAAGTTTACCGACTGTGAAACAAGATATTCACTGCTCGAGAAAACTTGCTGCACTTTGGTATGGGTTGCTCGCCGACTGAGACAATATATGTTGGTTCATACCACTTTGTTGATTTCCAAGATGGATCCGATCAAGCATATATTTGAGAAGCCAGCATTGACCGGACGGGTTGCGAGGTGGCAAATGATTTTGACTGAATACGATATTCAGTATACTTCTCAGAAAGCAATCAAGGGGAGTGTATTGTCTGATTACCTCGCCCAGCAACCCATTGAGGATTATCAACCGATGAAGTTTGAATTCCCTGATGAGGACATCATGTTTCTCAAATCGAAAGATTGTGAGGAACCTATCCCGGAGGAGGGGCCTGACCCTGAATATGAATGGATTATGATGTTTGATGGGGCCGTTAACGTGAATGGTAGTGGAGTTGGTGCTGTTTTGGTTATGCTGAAGGGATCCCACATTCCTTTTGCTGCCCGGCTAACATTTGAGTGCACCAACAATGTGGCTGAATACGAAGCTTGTATCTTGGGGATCGAAGAGGCGATTGATTTGCGGATCAAAAACCTTGTCATTTATGGAGATTCAGCTTTGGTTGTAAATTAGGTTAACGGGAAATGGTATACGCATCAATCTCATTTAGTTCCATACCGGGATTATACGAGGAGATTGTTGACGTTCTTCACCAAGGTGGAATTACACCATGTGCCGAGAGAAGAAAATTCTTTGGCAGATGCTTTGGCTACTCTGGCCGCCTTGATTAAGGTGCAATGGTGGAATCAGTTCCCTAGTGTTGAGGTGGGACGTCTGGATAGACCGGCTTATGTGTTTGCTGTCGACACAGCGCCTGATGATGAAAAGCCGTGGTATTATGATATCAAGCGCTATCTGGAAACCCAAGAGTATCCCGAGGGAGCGTCTAAAAAGGACCTAAAGACTCTGAGGAGGTTGGCCATGGTATTCTATCTGAACAAAGATGGGGTTTTGTACAAGCGGAATTTTGATTGGGTGTTGCTTAGATGTGTCGATGACAAAGAAGCGAGCCAATTGATGAAAGAAGTGCACGAGGGGTCGTTTGGTGCCCATGCCAGTGGGAATGCAATGGTGAAAAAGTTGTTAAGGGTTGGATATTACTGGATGACAATGGAGGCCCACTGTTTCAACTTCGTGCGGAAATGTCATAAATGCCATATTTATGCTGATAAGGTGCACGTACCTCCAAACCCGTTGAGTTTGATGTCGTCCTCGTGGCCGTTTGCTATGTGGGGCATTGATATGATAGGAAAGATCGAGTCGACGGCTTCGAATGGGCACCGGTTCATATTAGTGGCTATTGATTACTTCACCAAGTGGGTGGAAGCAGCCTCTTATGCAAACGTGACGAAACAGGTCGTTGCCAGGTTCCTCAAAAGAGACATCATTTGCAGATATGGGGTTCCCGAAAGAATCATTACTGATAATGGTTCTAATCTCAACAACAAGATGATGGCAGAACTGTGCCGGGAGTTCAAGATTGAGCATCACAATTCTTCTCCTTATCGTCCGAAGATGAATGGGGCGGTCGAGGCGGCTAATAAGAATATTAAGAAGATTGTGCAGAAAATGGTCGTAACCTATAAGGATTGGCACGAGATGTTGCCGTTTGCGTTGCATGGGTATCGAACATCGGTGCGTACATCTATTGGGGCAACGCCTTTTTCGCTTGTGTATGGGATGGAAGTTGTGCTACCGGTTGAGGTCCATATTCCTTCGTTGAGAGTCCTGATGGACGTGAAATTGGAAGAGGTTGAATGGATAAAGACTCAGTATGAAGAGTTGAGCCTGATTGAGGAAAAGAGGCCGGCGGCCATTTGTCATGGGCAGTTGTACCAACAGCGAATGAAGCGTGCTTTTGACCGAAAGGTGCAACCTCGTGTGTATCACGTGGGAGATATGGTGTTGAAAAGGATCCTTCCTCCTCAGAACGATCGTCGGGGCAAGTGGACACCCAATTATGAGGGTCCATTCGTGGTCAAGAAGGTTTTCTCTGGCAGAGCCTTGTTGTTGACGACCATGGATGGCGAGGATTTTCCATCCCCTGTGAATGCGGACGCAATTAAAAAATACTTCATATAAGAGACCCGCTGGACGAAAAGAATAAAATAGTCCAGGCAAAAATGGGCATCCCGGCGAACCAAAAAAATGAAAAAGGTTCGGGCAAAAATTAGGGATATAAAAAGAAAAAACTGTACACCCGGCAAGTCGAAAACCCCACAAGGGCGACTTGGGCAAAAAAGGGTATCCCGATGGACTGAAAACCCGAAAGGACGGTCCAGGAAAAAGAGGGAATGAAACGAACAACTGCGTCTAGCATGATCGTTTGTGCTTTGGTTAAGACACCTGGATAATCCCCAGCAGGGATCGATCGGAAGCGTCTTGTTCAGAAGGCAGAAAGCACGAAGAGTCTTGAGGACATATGGGGTGTAACCGAGTTGGAACTCGATGAGATCACGGGTTCACATTGCCATTAGGATAGATTTTCCTTTTGTGCGCAATTACCTCTTTTTAGGGATTGCTTCCTGTGTATTGCTCAGTTACGAGCCACTTTTGTTCAACCAATAAAATGCATATTCAGTCAAATAATTTTGTTTTTGTTTTCATTACCACTTTGATTGCAAAAACATCCGTTTATTTTGATAAAGAATCTTTGTATTTTGAGACATAGGGGTCCCTTCCAATGCATGTTTATAAGATTGAAAACCGGAAATCTTATTCGGAAGGTTGAGTGACTTAGGTGTTGAAATTTTGGCACGCCTGGGGCACGTTTTATCTAACGATCTCTTTTGCAGGTGCTGTTGGTTATTTTTACTCACTTGCAGGTTGTGATATGAAGCCTTTTGACAAAAGAATCCTTTGAAGTCCAATCAGGGACGAGGGATAGAATAATGGTGAAAAGACAGCGAAAGGATTGCGACAATCTTAGAGAGTTAATCACGAAGACTCTTCAAAGTCTGAGGACTAGAGAGTTGGCCCGGATCTGAGGAGATCGATTGTATCGTAGTAGAGAGAAGTCGAGAATACAAGGTGATGAATCAGAAGAGACTGGATGAGTCTGGGAGCTCTCAAAAGTGGAAAGTTGACATTGGTTAGATGGTGAATGCCAGCATTCGACGAGTCGACAGGTGTTCCGTGTCCAAAATTTCGTATCTCCCCAGCAGGTTCGAGATCGGTATTTCTTCGGCAGTCAGGCCTGAAGGTTGTTATTTCCCCTAGCAGGGTTGAGTTTGTTATTTCCCCAACAGGTCTGAAGATTGTCGTTTCCCCAGCGGAGGTGTGCGTTGGTAGCTGTTTCCCCAGCAAAGTCCTCAAGCGGATCGGGTTCAGTGGAGGTCATCCTTAGTAAGGGTTGTATTTTCCCCAGCAGCAGTGCTATCCCCAAGCAGGATCGGAGATTAGAGTGATATCAGGTTCCTCAGCAGAGTTGCTCGTGTCGTCCCCTGAGGGGGATATCTCTTATACATTCATCATTTAGAAAAGCATAGCATATTGCATAACTCATTGCGTAGCATTTCCATGGTTATAGAGCATTACGCTGTAAAAAAAAATCATGCATCAGCATTGCAAGCATAAAACTAGTCTCGAGCCGTGGTTACCGTTTGAGAATTGGTTTGGCTGGTTAGTGAAGATGTTACTCTGAGGAGTTTAGCATCGTGACGTTGGATCAACGGTATTCCCCAGTAGTGCGATATTGGAGGAAGAATTTATGTCGTGCGGAGATGGAAGTTGGAAGATGTTACTCTGAGGAGCTTAGCATCGTGACGTTGGATCAACGGTATTCCCCAGTAGTGCGATATTGGAGGAAGAATTTCTGTCGTGCGGAGATGGAAGTTGGAAGATGTTACTCTGAGGAGCTTAGCATCGTGACGTTGGATCAACGGTATTCCCCAGTAGTGCGATATTGGAGGAAGAATTTCTGTCGTGCGGAGATGGAAGTTGGAAGGTGTTACTCTGAGGAGTTTAGCATCGTGACGTTGGATCAACGGTATTCCCCAGTAGTGTGATATTGGAGGAAGAGTTTCCGTCGTGCGAAGATGGAAGTTGGAAGATGTTACTCTGAGGAGTTTAGCATCGGGACGTTGGATCAACAATATTCCCCAGTAGCGCGATATTGGAGGAGGAAATTCCGTCGGGCGGAGATGGAAATGAATATCGGAGAATGTTACGCGATCAGCGCGAAGAACGAGGTTCAAATGGAGAAAAGGAAGTGCTGGGCATTTTCTGGAGAACGAGGTTCAAAGGGAGAAAAGGAAGTGCTGGGCATTTTCTGGAGAACGGGGTTCAAATGGAGAAAAGGAAGTGCGGGGCATTTTCTGGAGAACGGGGTTCAACTGGAAAGTGGAGTTGAAGATTGTATCCGGAATGAGGTCCTTAGGATTGTCTTCTGATCATGTGTCACCTTAGACTTTGGTGAGGCCCAGAGAAGTCGTTATGGGTGTCTTCGAGGGAAGAAATGCACATGATTACCTTCCTGTTGTGAAGGTGTACCCTCTGATATGTCGCCATCAGAGTGGTGGTTGGTGTTATTTCCGGCATTGCCAACGGAATTAGCATGGGAAAATGGAGAACGGGGTTCATTGTTTGGCAGCAAAAGTGACATGAAGTTATCGGGGTTCAAATGCGTTGATCAGGGATCATTCGCGCGAAAGAAAAATTCTGGGGTTCAAGAAAAGCAGAAAAAAAATCAAAGAAGTTTTGGGGTTCAAGAAAAGCAAAAAAAGATAATAATTCCCAGTGGAGCGCAAATTGTTCGTCTGTTCTTGGTATTCAATCACTCTTCACTCTGGTCATCTGAAAGTCGAGGCTATTCATATCGACAGGTTCACAGTGGATTGAATAGGGGCAGCTGTAACACCTCAAAATTTGCCATCCTCTTCTTGGGACTAGTTTGACACATTGCATTTCATTTTTTAGGACATTAGGCATTGCATTTTGCATATCATCTGAAAATAAGAAGGTCATCCTCCAAAGTCTTTTCAAAAGATGGAGAAGTTGCATGATTCAAGCCTGAGGGTTTCTATGAATGGATAGTCAACCATCTAAGGGTTTGGGCTTCAATTAGGGTTTCCTGATCCTTCAAAGGTCTTGAGCATTATCTTGTCTGCAAGGATACATTATCATCATCATGGTTCTATCATCATCAAGGGTTTCATTGTTCATTCTCAAGTTCCTTTAGGGTTTTGACCTCTGGTCAACCCTAATCAATGCCTTTCTTCCAATCAGGGTTTCTCAAGGAAATGAGGTATTTGCTGATGAAGAGGATCACATGATCATTATATTGGGCTTGTATGAGCTAGGGTTTCATTTCTGAGCCATTTCCCCAAGGGGTGGAGGTTCAAGCTGATCAGGGCATGTCAAGGTCATCTGAGGACTACAAAAGTCAACTGCGCAAGAGCTGAGGGCTATAAGTTGGGGAGATGAATTTAAACACCTCATTCATGTTCAAAAGAGGTCTATTTGTCATTCTAAACATATATCTTGAAGATTTTGAAGTCATGGCAAAAGTTTCCCAAAATGGAAAGTGACTTGTAATTTCAAGTTTCCAAAAATGGCAAGTTTTTGGTCCACATTCAACTTTACTTTTCAACATCAAAGAAGCTTCAAATGGATTTTTGGTGAACATGAAAGTTGAAGATCTTTCTCTCCCCTTTTCAAAAAGTCCTATTTCATGATCATCTGATGATTGGTTGAGAAGTTATGGCCAAATGATCACAAAGTGTACATGGAAGTTCAACATGGCATAACTTTTGATTCAAAACTCCAAATTGGTCCACTCTTTTTGAAAAATGCTTGTCTTGACCAATACTTTTCAAATGAAGCCTTGCCTTGTTGGTGTAAGCCCTAGAGGCCAATACTTTTGGTACTTGTATCGAATTATTTATTAATAATAAAAGGCTTTTTCTTTATTATGGTTGATTAATAAAGTCCCTGGAATAGATAGTCTGTTTAATGTATTAAGTGTGACTTAATCATGAGAACACATTAAACATAAGGACACTATTCTTAAAGTATCCGTAGTCGAGCTTTAGTGTGAAGTGGGATAACATTAAAGCATTAAGACTATTATGTTTGTAGACTGATGATCACATCTCATGGATCATGGATAAAGAGTTATCAAGTCTTAAACATAGGTATGAATATTAAGAGTAATATTTATACCGGATTGACCCGCTATGAGAATACTATATATAGAAAGTTATGCAAAGTGTCATAAGTTATTCTCATGGTGATAATAGTGTATTCCACTCTTCGACCTGAAACCACTATGGATCCTAGATGTGGAGTCGAGTGCTTTATTGCTGATCCAACGTTGTCCGTAACTGGATAACCATAAAGACAGTTGATGGGTACTCCACGAAGCATGTTGAGGGACATGAGTGACCTAGATGGAATTTGCCCATCCTGCATAACAGGATAAATGTCTATGGGCCCAATATTGAACTGGACAAGGATGACACGGTCTATGCCTTGTGTTCAATATAGACATAAGGGCAAAAGGGTAATTATACACATAAGTATTATCACTGAAGGAATTGTCAGATCACTTGACATTTTCGTGTCTTGGGTAGCAGTGATGTGTTGCTAGATACCGCTCACTGTTTATTATGTTAAATACATGATTTAATATAATGGCCAACGCCACGAAAACCTACAGGGTCATACACAAAGGACGGATTGATGAGAGATAGAGTAACTAAGGAATACCGTAAGGTACGGTGCCCTTAAGTGAATTATAGAACATCGTAAGGTACGGTGTACTTGAGTAGAATATGAAATATGGTAAGGTACCATGGGCTTAAGTGATTTTGGGCATATTATAAGATATGGGCCAAAATACACTTAAGTGGGCTTTTAGCTTGAAGCCCACACAAGTGGTTCTATAAATAGAACCCTTGTGCAGAAGCATTCATTGCGGTTGCATTTTTCGTTCTCTCTCTCTCTCTCTCTCTCTCTCTCTCTCACTCACTCAAAGCCTTCATTCGTACCAGCTAGCACTGAGATTGAAGGAATCCGTTCGTGTGGACTGAGTAGAGACGTTGTCATCGTTCAACGTTCGTGATCGCTTCGTGGATCTGTATCAAAGGTTTTGATCGTCACAAGAGATCTGCACCAAAGGTTTCAACCGTCACAAGAGGTAAATATTCTATCACTGATCATGACCATTCGTAAGGATCTCTAAAGGAGAAAATTTTAATTTCCGCTGCGTTTTGGACCGCAATTCTCCTTCATGCCTTGCATGGAAGAAGCTTATAGGCTCACCTATTCACACATGTGCAAAATGGAGGGAAACTTCATAATTCAAATTTGGTTGATGCTACAAACAAAATACCACTTCCATCGTGTTTATTGGTTGGTTTTAAGTGAGGTTGAAGCATAACATGGTACTGTTCACGTGTGGATTGGCCATGCAAGTTCATTATTCATTTTTTGCAATTCATTTCAAAACTCACTAAGCATGATTAGCAAATGGTTAATTTGGATTAGCATTGTCATTAACTCATGATATAAAAGCCAAACCCTAACAGATTTTGCTCATAACTAACTTTTGAGATCTAGAATTTTCATTTCCCTCCAAAAGCTCTCTCTCTTCAATTTTCAAATTTCTTCATACAATTCCACAAAATTCTTGCATAATCTTGTTTATCATGCATCATTGAGTAGGAATTCACCTCTGGTTTGAAGAATTCTATCCAGATTCGTGCACATCAAGAGCTTGAACATGGAAATGGAAACTTGATTTTGAGCTGGATTGGAGTTCTTTCAATTGCTAATTCTTGCATCAAACTTCAAGGCACGCATAGAGGAGTGGATCTGGAGCTCCATAGCATCTAAGGACACAAATTCGATCACTGCAAGTTCCAAGTAGGTGAAATTCGATTCTCTCTTTTTGCCTTTTTCTTGCCATAGACATGTAGATCTTGCTTAGGTGATAATGTTGATATGTTTAGAATTGATTTTGGTGAAGAAATGAGGAAGTTATGTTGAATATAAGTTTGGATCTCAAAACTTCTTTGCTTCGATCCGTGAAATCTAGAGAGAATTAGGAGATTTGGATTGTAGATTTGGATTTCTTGTGAGAAGAGCTTTCGAACCATGTGCATTTTGCCAATTTCTGGAAAAAAGTTCATGAGCTCCGCCGTGGACACGGTCGGAGAAGACGACCGGAACTACTGTTCTGGCGTCTGGTTATTGATGGCTAGGGTTTGTGTGAAACGCAGCGTTTCATGCTGCTTCTGAACCGTCCAGGCGCGCGTTTGATTCCATGCCATGCAGTTTTCAGAATTTTAATTGAGCGCTCATTTTGATCCTTGGACGCGCGTGTTCAATACCTGGCTGAGGCATATTCTGATTTTCATTTTCCATATTTCTTTTATTATTTCAAATATTTTCTCCAACTTTGAAAAATCACAAAAAATAGTAGAATGATCCAATTTCACTTCAATTCTTTTTCATAATCTTGTGTTGATCTCTAGTTTTTTATGGAACTAATTTCATGATTTGTTACTTTCTGGATTTTTATTTGATATTTTTTGTTTGAACATGATGCCAAATTGATATGTTACATTCATTTGCTTGTGAAATGCTCATGGTTAATCCAATTGCTTTGAAATTTTGCATGCTTGATCTTAACATGTGATTTGATTTTTGAGCTTTGGTTTGGGATTTTTATCATATTCTATCACTGTTTTGGACACATGAACATGTAGTGTGACAATTTGTGTCACATTCTTGACCTTGCATTTGTGCATTTTCATTCACCTATCATTTGAGCTCTTCTGGATTTAATTTTTTGCATGATATTTTTTCATAACATGTGGAATTCACATAAAAAATTTCAAGACCATTGGATGTGTTTCTGTTTTGATTTGGATTTTCTAATGTGGATGTCCATTTTGGTGTACATTTGTTGCCTTTTCCTTACATTGATCATTTGATGCATTTTCCTTATGAATTGATGTTGGTCCTTTTGAGGACATTTTCATGTTTGTTTGAATGTGTTTCATGTGAAATATTGACTTCTGTTTTGGTCATTTGACTTGCTTTTGAACCTAGTCTTTGAACTAGTGGTTTGTACACATACTAATTGAGCTTTGTGTTTCAGGTTTGAGCATTTGGCACTAATGGTTGGTTTGGTCTCATTATTTGAGATGCAAGTTGCTTTGATTACTAACTCTAGTTGTGTTGTAGGTCCATTGATGTGATGAACTCACTTGAGTGCTTGCACTTATGACTTGCATTGTGTAGATATTGGAAAGTTCCACTGTTGTTGTCTGTTGGTTTTCTGAATACAATATTAACTGTTTGGCTTTTGTACAGGTACATTAGTTGCTTGCTAGATTTGCTTTTGCTTAAGCTTTGGATTGTGGTTGATACACCACTGAGGTAGTTTAGCCTTCTTACTCCATGTAGTCTGGAAGTCCTATCACCTTTTTGGCAGGCATTTTGGCTGAAGTCCTCCTTAAGAGGCTCTGTTTGTGTTTGTTTACATTTGTGCCAAAGACCTCCAAGTGAGGCATGATACTTGATAAGTCCTCCTAAGTGAAGAGGCAATTGACAGATAGAAGGGATTAGCAATCAATCCCCTGTTATTCAGTGAGTCGTTCGTTATGCTCGCACTACGTGCTGATGCTCTAGAACATGTACCCAAGATCTCTGTATAGAGTCAGTCAAGTGGAATAGGGTCCCTCTTTCTAGATCCCCACGCTTTCATTGTCATTGAGCTCACCCTGGCCAGGGTTAAGAGTATGAGGTCTCATCCTCATTACCTTTTTGATCTGCTCACCCTAACTCTCAATGTTAGTGGTTAAGAGCTTCAGCATACCCCTACAGTTTTGGCTTGTTTGTCGAGGTTGATATGACCTCTCTTGACTAAAGCCCAACCGTTTGTCTGAGCCTCTTGTATGTATATAGTGTGTGATGCTTGATCATTTGTGATTGGTGTTTATTTGCTGTTTGAACTGACTTGCTTCCTGTGTGAGTTAGGTTCTGATTAGAGATCTCAACTTAGGGATTACTGATTGCATGACAACTTTTAGGCTCGAGTCTTAGTCTCCCTATTAGTTTGTTTGCTTCCCTGGTCTCTGGTTAGGAGAGAGTTTCTCCCCTGTTAAGGGGAACTACGTCGCCCTGATTCTCATACCAGATGAGATACGTAGGCAAGAGATCGAGCGAGATCTCTCCGGGCACCCTTTTGTTTTTTTTAGTGTGTTAAACCCTTTTGTTTTTTTGTGTGTGTTCAACCTTTTTGTTTCTTTTGACGTCTCAGCGTCTCTTTGTGTTTGTGTGACAACTATTAGGCTCGAGTTCCACACTCCCTATTAGTTTCTTATTTCTCACCCTTTTTTCTTTTTAAACCTTTTCTTTTTTTTGTGGTAACTATTAGGCTCGAGTTCCAGACTCCCTATTAGTTTGTTTGTTCACCCTTTTTTCTTTTTAAACCTTTTTGTTTCTTTTGACGTCTCAGCGTCTCTTTGTGATTGTGTGACAGCTATTAGGCTCGAGTTCCAGACTCCCTATTAGCTTGTCAATCTGATAACCTTTTGCTTTGGTGTTCGCTGGTTAGCGTGTGTGTGTTTGGAGTCGGATATAAGTCCATGTATTGGCATTCTGCTTCCTTGTTTGTGTTGTTTGTTTGGAGTCGGGTGTAAGTCCATGTATTGGCATTCTGTTTCCTTTTTGTTGTCAGGAGTCGGGTGTAAGTCCATGGATTGGCATTCTGTTTCCTGTTGAGTGTTTCTTTTGACGTCTCAGCGTCTCCTTTGCGTGTTTTGTTTCGGCGTGCGTTAGCCGAGCTACGAGTGCTCTGATTCTTCCTCTGGATAGAGAAGATACGTAGGCATAGGATGCAAGGTCCTAGCGAGCATGTTTCCCACTTCCCCGAACTACGTTGACTCTGATGTTTGTTTCTGACAAACTACGTAGGCCCAGGATGCGACATCCTGCCGAGTCCACTTCCTCCATCTTCTTTCACCTGTTTATCATTCCAGTGTGTGCATTTCTTTGAGCAGTTTATTAGCAACCTTTTCCTATTCTTTTGAGCGTGGATCCCGTCGAGTACGACGGACGTGAGGGGTGTTAATACCTTCCCCTTACGTAACCGACTCCCGTACCTTGTAATCTCTGGTCGTAAGACCGTTCCTTTCCCTTTCTTAGGTTAGTCATGCACTCCCTTTCCGTCAGAGGATGAATAGCGTCGGTGGCGGCTCTGTACTTTTTTCCGCCGGTTGTTTTTCGCGTTGCAACACTGAGCAGCACCATATCAAAATTTCTCTTATAAAGCACATCGCCATTGAGGTAGAAACTTCCAGATAATCTCCTCAAGGTCTTCTTATCTTTCATAGATGCCCCAGGCGGGTAAATCTGGCTCTGAAGGAAGCATTTGATATCATGATACCATGGCTTATCATCTTGCACCTCCTCTACTGCAAATACATGAGCTGGTCTGTCCAAGCGCATCACAGTGATATTGGGAACTTCATTCCAAAGTCTGACCACAATCATCGAAGCAAGTGTAGCGAGAGCATCTGCCATCTGATTCTCATCTCGAGGAATATGATGGAAGTCAACCTCAGTAAAGAACGTTGAAATCCTCCTCGCATAATCCCTATATGGAATGAGGCCAGGCTGATTCGTTTCCCACTCACCCTTAATCTGATTGACAACAAGGGCCGAATCACCATAAACGTCAAGATGCTTGATCCTTAGATCAATGCATTCTTCTAATCCCATAATACAGGCCTCATATTCAGCCATATTATTCGTGCATTTGAAAGTTAGCCTCGCTGTAAAAGGAAAATGTGTGCCCTGAGGAGTAATAATCACTGCCCCAATACCATTTCCATATTGATTTACAGCACCATCAAACACCATACTCCATCTGGAACCAGGCTCTGGCCCTTCATCGAGCGTAGGCTCATCGCAATCTTTCATTTTCAAATATAGAATCTCCTCATCTGGGAAGTCGTACTGAACTGACTGATAATCTTCGATTGGTTGATGTGCCAAGTGGTCTACCAAAATACTACCTTTAATAGCCTTCTGCGCCCGATACTCAATATCATACTCAAACAACAACATCTGCCAACGGGCAATCCTCCCAGTTAAGGCAGGCTTCTTAAAGATATACTTGATTGGATCCATTTTGGATATCAACCAAGTCGTATGATTCAACATATACTGGCGTAAGCGCTTAGCAACCCAAGCCAAAGCACAGCATGTCTTCTCAAGCATTGAGTATCGAGACTCACAATCAGTAAACTTCTTACTCAAGTAGTAGATAGCATATTCTTTCTTCCCTAATTCATCTTGCTGACATAGGACACAACCCATTGAGTCTTCAAGAACTGTCAGATACATAATCAATGGTCTTCCTTCCACGGGCGGAGACAGAATCGGAGGTTCAGACAAATACTCTTTAATGCTATCAAAAGATTTTTGGCCATCCTCGATCCAATCATGAGACTGATCTTTCTGGAGGAGCTTGAATATGGGTGCACATGTGGCAGTCATGTGGGATATGAACCTGGAAATATAATTCAAGCGGCCAAGAAAACCTCGGACTTGTTTCTCAGTTTTGGGCGCAGGCATCTCTTGTATTGCTTTGACCTTTGCAGGATCAACCTCAATACCTCTTTTGCTAACGATAAAGCCCAATAACTTGCCGGAACATACTCCAAATGTACACTTGTTGGGATTCAAACGAAGCTTATACTTTCTTAAACGCTGAAAAAGCTTTAACAAGTGCTCTACATGTTCAACTTCCGTTCTTGACTTTGCAATCATATCATCAACATATACCTCGATCTCTTTATGCATCATATCATGAAACAAGGTAGTCATGGCTCGTTGATACGTGGCCCCGGCGTTCTTCAAACCGAAGGGCATCACTCGATAACAGAATGTTCCCCAAGGTGTGATGAATGTTGTCTTCTCCATATCCTCAGGTTCCATCTTAATCTGATTATATCCGGAAAATCCGTCCATAAATGAGAAGACATTGAATTTAGTTTTATTGTCTACCAACATATCAATATGTGGTAGAGGGAAATCATCTTTCGGGCTAGCTTTATTCAAGTCTCTATAGTCCACACACATTCGGACTTTTCCGTCTTTCTTAGGCACAGGCACAATATTGGCCACCCATTGAGGATATGTAGAAGTCACCAGAAACCCCGCATCAATTTGCTTCTGAACTTCTTCTTTGATCTTTACTGCCATGTCAGGATGAGTTCTTCTGAGCTTCAGCTTCACAGGGACGCACTTAGGCTTCAAAGGCAGGAAATGTTGTACAATATATGTATCTAGACCAGGCATGTCTTCATACGACCAGGCAAAGACGTCGACATATTCTCGTAGCAACTCAATTAACCCCTTCTTAACAAACTCTTCTAGGAGTGCCCCAATCTTCACTTCTCGCACACAATCTTCAGACCCTAAGTTGACTGTTTCCAGATTCTCAAGATGCGGCTGAATGATCTTCTCTTCATGCTCAAGTAGACGGGTAATCTCGTCAGGAATCTCTTCAACATCATCTTCTTCCGCCTCAAATACAGGGAATTCAAAGTTGGGAGATGGTGTTGGATCATTATGTTCAATGGGTTTGATCAACCTGCATAATGATTTTGGATATAAAAGAGATTTTAGAATTCAAACAAGGCAAATCATTATGCAGATGAAAAGATTGATTTTATTCTTTATTTTTTTAGGGTTTTATGTGATCACCAATTTCATGCAAAAAAGCGAAAAGGGAAAATAATTTGGAAAAACAAACATTTAACATGAATTTATTGAATGAAAATATCATTGTATTTATGCGCCAACAATGTCACCACTTCTCCTTTTGGCATGGGAGAAGGGTTTTCAAACCCAATGAACATTACTTTGACTTATGGATAACTGTCGGAATATCAACAGCGACCCAATTATTGCAGATCCCTCCAGGGATGATGAAATTGCCAAAATCCTCTTCCTCTTCTTCCAAAATAGCAGCAGTCTCTTCATCTTGACCGGTGTGGATGAAACCACCACTCTTGAACAAACCTTGCTTGTTGAAGACCCCAGAAGAATAGCCTATGCCAGCCCGGTATTTGTTGTCTTCCAACTCAATCATTTGCCCCAAACCAGCAGTTGCACCATGCTCAATAGCCAACTTTGCATCTTTATAGGAGGCAAATGAAAGAGTTCCCTTCTTAATAGGTTCAACAATATATAAATCTTGGAAGGGAGTTCCAACTTCATCCTCAGCATCTATATAAGAGAAGGAAGACAAGTGGCTAACCAGGAGAGCCTTTTCTCCCCCTGCCACTACCAGTTTCTTATTCTTTACAAACTTCAATTTCTGGTGTAGGGTGGATGTCACAGCGCCAGCCTCGTGAATCCATGGTCTACCTAGGAGACAGCTATATGATGGGTGAATGTTCATAACCTGGAAGGTAATCTGGAAATCACTTGGTCCGATTTTAACTGGGAGATCGACCTCACCCATCACAGTTTTGCGAGACCCATCGAAAGCCTTCACAACTACTCCGCTTTGCCTCATGGGAGGCCCCTGATATGACAACTTCGTAAGAGTGGACTTCAGCAATACATTCAATGATGACCCAGTGTCCACCAGCACATTGGACATGGCATCATCCTTGCAGCTCATAGATATGTGTAATGCCAAGTTGTGGTCTCTTCCCTCCTCGGGGAGATCAGCGTCACAGAAACTTAAATTGTTACAAGCGGTGATGTTTGCAACAATATTGTCAAATTGCTCTATCGTGACATCGTGATCTACGTACGCCACATCCAACACCTTCTGCAGAGCTTCTCGATGTGGTTATGAATTCATTAGCAATGATAAAATAGAGATTTTGGATGGCGTTTGTAGAAGCTGATCAACCACGTTGTATTCACTTCTCTTGATGAGCCTCAGCATCTCATCACAGTCCTCTTTCGCATTGCCACTCGGGCCAACAGAAGCAGGAGTTCTCAACGTAGAGGTGGGTTTAACAGCAACTGCCGGATTCGGAGCGCTCACAGCATTCCCAATCGGGCTTTCAGCATAATCAGCATTGTCATTCCTTCGAGCGTCAGCTTGTGGTTTCGGCGGGGCCGAAAACACACGACCGCTGCGGGTCAAGCCACTAACGCCAGTAATATTAACAACAGATGAAGAGGGCAGGGGCACCTCTTTCCCATTCTCCAATGCTACAACATTGTAGCGATAGGGGACTGCCTTCTCGGAAGAGTACGGTACAGGACCGGCTGGCTTAATAGTCAGAGCATGAGAGACCTTCTGCTTGCTACCATCATACTTGATGACAACAGGTTCAGGTATCCGGAATACCGGAGAAATTACGTTAACCTCAACAGAATTTTCATCAACATTTCTATTTTGAAGGATTTCAATGACTCCTTCATCAAGCATTTCCTGAACATCCTTGCGCACCTGGTGACAACCTCTCTGATTAACAGAACAGACTCGACATCTATCGTGGTCATTCTCATAATGGCTATAGTCACACAGCAAACGATGCACCTCAACCAGCGATTGTCGGATATGACTAACATATTTGACCTTGTACTTGCCAAGACAGCTCTGGACCATATTGACAGATTTCCCATGCTCGGGCAATGGGTTCTTCTTCACATTCAGACCTACGTCCTCGAAAAACAAAATCCCGCTTCTCACAAGGTCTTGCACCTTGGTCTTCAAGGGATAACAATTCTCCACATCATGTCCGGGAGCACCAGAATGATACACGCAGTGAAGCTCAGGCTTGTACCACCACTGGGGGTTAGTAGGTACAGCGGGAGGGTCTCGTGGAGTGATTAACTTTCTATCAATCAAAGATGGATAAAGTTCAGCGTAAGTCATCGGAATTGGATCAAAGGTGACCCTCTTCCTCTTGTAGCTGGTGCCGGTATTGTTGTTATTGTTTCGAGGTTGGTAGGCCTATTGTTGTAGACACTGCTGTTGTTGTTGATATTGTTGAATTGGTTGTTGTTGATAATGCTGAGCTTCTCTGAAAATAGGTGCTATATGAGCCACCTGATGCTGGTTGTTATTGGGGTGGGCAATCTTCCTCTACACAGAGGGTCTTCTTTTGATATGGGAAGACACAGCATGTGCCTCTCCCTCCTTCTTCTTTGCAAAGCTTCCATACCTCTTTGTTGAAGAGCCTTCATCTCGAGTCAAACGTCCTTCACGGACCCCCTCCTCCAGCCTCATTCCCATATTCACCATCTCGGTGAAGTCTGAGGGAGCACTGGCTATCATCTTCTCATAGTAAAATGAACTCAAGGTCTTCAAAAAGATCTTGGTCATCTCCTTCTCTTCAAGGGGAGGCACTATCTGAGCTGCCAACTCGCGCCACCTCTAGGCGTATTCTTTGAAGGTCTCTTTCTCTTTCTGGGACATTGCCCTCAATTGGTCCCTATCAGGAGCCATATCCACATTGTATTTATATTGCTTGACGAAGGCCTCGCCAAGATCGTTGAAAGAGCGGATGTTCGAACTTTCCAGACCCATGTACCACTGGAGAGCGGCACCGGACAGACTGTCCTAGAAATAGTGGATGAGTAGTTGGTCATTATCAGTTTGCGTCGACATCTTGCGAGCATACATCACAAGATGGATGAGAGGGCATGTGTTCCCCTTATACTTCTCAAAGTCAAGTACTTTGAATTTAATAGGGATCTTCACGTTGGGCACAAGGCACAACTCAGCAACACTTTTACCAAAGAGGTCCTTCCCCCTCAAATTTTTCAGTTCCTTACGAAGCTCAAGGAATTGGTCTTTCATATCATCCATCTTCTCATAAACATCTGGACCTTCAGATGGTTCAGAATGGTAGATGGTATCTTTAGCTCTTGGTAATGTGTGCACAACGGGAGGTGGCACTGAGAGGACCGGGCTAGATGCCGGCAAAGAATCAAGAGTAGGAGCAAAACCGTCTGGCATAAAATTGGCGGGCATTCCCCACGGGAACCCGGCCGGCATAGATGGCGCAAAGTGGGCTGTTGCAGCAGGCACAGTAGAAGTTACGGTCTCAGAAATGACCGTCCTCTGGGGAGGAGTTGCAGGTGTTGGAGAAGACTGGCTCTGGGCAGCCATGAATGACTCCATCAGGGCAGTCAGTCTAGCTACCTCCTCCTTCAGCTTGCGGTTCTCTTGTTCCAAATGATCCATCAGTCTCGATGAGTTGGCTCTGGTGTAGTACCGGTGAGTCAGCTTGTCTTTAAAATAAATGAAGAACACAGAGTTAGACCATAGAACGAGAATCCTGGAGCAAAACCTGCTTATGCACATGATGCATGCAATGCTTATGCATATGATTTGTTTTTTATTTATCAGAGGAACTTTAGAGTTCTATTTGCAAATTTGGAAATATAATACAATATCAATAATATCTTGGAAATGTTTTTATACCAAAGAAGTACAGCATTGGTAACCAAATAAAATACAAGAGAGAAGGAAAATGATCATCCTATGGATCCCTAGAAACAATCATCTAAAGCTCGAGAGACTGGAAGATAAGATGCATGAAGCCTCTTCACCTCCTCCTCATAGGCTGCCTCCATATCTGCCTTCTCCTTGGCGAGTCGATCGTACTTCCTCTTCCAAAACTTGGAAGACTGAGGAAGCAGAGAAGTCCATGCATCATCAGGATTATCAATAACCTAATGCTCGAGGAACTCTATCAAAGCATCCTTCTCCTTGATCTGCTGAAGCAACTCCTCTCGTTCACGGATCCAAGCACGTGAACGGTCTTCGTCTCTTAACTCCTCTACTCCTTGGTCAGGGAGGGTTGAAGGCCCAACCACAACCAAAGGCGTAGGTCTCGGATACTCGTAAGGCATAAGGTACTCGGAAGCTTTCCACCTAACCCAAGAAGTATAGGGTTCCAAAGCGATACAGTTCTTCGGTCCCATCTCCTTTCTTCCTTTCTTATGGATCTTACGCCAAGCGCGGACCATCCTACCCTTCAAGCCTTGGGGATCTTTACCCTCCTGAAAGAATACACCCTCTAACAGAATGTTATTGGGTTTATCCTTTAGGGGGAACCCAAGCTGACGACGTGCCAAAATAGGGTTGTAGTTAATCCCACCACATGTACCAAGAAGAGGCACATTGGAGAATTCACCACAAGAGTCGATAATCTGCACACCATCATACACACGGTTGTACCAAAAGATATCATCATTAGTGAGAGACATAAGTCTCGTGGACCACCGTAGACATCCTTTGTTTTCCTTGAAGGCGACCGTCTGCGGTAAGTGAGAAATAAACCACTTGTACAACAGAGGCAAACAGCATACAATGGTACCTCCACCCTTTGCATTCCTCATATGCAAAGAAAAGTAAGTGTCACCCAACAGAGTTGCAACGGGATTAAGAGTAGAGAAAATCCTAATAGCGTTCGCATCCACAAACTTGTCGATGTTGGGGAACAACACTAACCCATAGATGAGAAGTACAAATATGGCCTTAAAGGCGTCCTCACTCATGGCCTTCCCATACATAGTAGCTTGAGCAAAGAGGAAGTCGGAAGGGAGACCTTGAATTCCACCTTTGGTAGTCATATGAGCACCAACCAAAGATTCATCTATATGCAACATATCAGCGATCTCTTGAGAAGTAGGAATACTCTCTAAGCCACTGAACGTCATCTGGTCTAGAATAGGTATACCCACGAGGTAGGCATACTCCTCAAGCGTAGGCAAAAGCTGGAAATCCGGAAACGTGAAGCAATGGTACAAGGGATCATAAAACTGAACCAATACACTCATCAATCCTTCGTCTACTTGAGTAGTCAAAAGAGACAGAAGCTTCCCAAAACGAGCCTTGAAACCCAAGGGATCTAGTACATAGGATGTCAAATTCCTTAACTCTTTCAAGTCGGGTTGTCTAAAACTGTACTTCTTTGTATTCCTTCTTTGTCTTTCCATGTCTGAAAATTTGCAAATAGACCTCTTAAGTTCCTTGAAAAATTTCTTATTATTGATGATATGGATGCAAATGAGTGCATGAATGCATGGATGCAACAATCACACTCAAGGATCAAGCAAAGCACACCAAACAAAGGTCATGGGATGGATCATGTCATCCTTAATATCAATCATCCATTTTGGTGGATTATGGTTTACACCTTATCAACACCCAAGTGTAAGACCCTAATTTTGTCCCTAAGATCCCTCATGGCATCATAACATTGCATTTGCATTGCCTCAAGGATCACTAGCATCTTGGTTCCCTTTACCTTTGGGTGGGATTTCTTGAGAGTGGTTTGAGATCACCAAGCATGCTTGAATTGTGTATCATTGCTTTTCTTATTTTGTTTACTAACCAAAAGCACAAAAATATGTCACTAACATCTTTTGTTTGTAGCTTGAGCAATCACAAGGTCCAAAGCTTCTAGGAGATCTTTTGTGCAATGATAAGGTCAAGAGGAGATGATAGCAGGAATGGTAATGGTTCCCAAAGCTCTCATCCATCAAATATGCCCCCTAGCATCTCAATTCATCATTTTGATCAAAGCAAGTCAAAGGGTTTGACGTTGATTCCCCAAAGAAACCCTAATTCATCTGTGCACCATAATGCCTTGCTCATGAAGCAACCTCAGCCCATGATCAAATACAATCAATGGAAGTTCTTTAATTCATCATTTCATGCATATTTGAACTTATTTGAGTGTCCTCAATCACCAATTCATCAAGATGTGAGTCATGGACTTGAGAAGTTGATCAGTCAATTCATTTGACTATTTTGAAATTCACTGAGACCTAAATTTTTATGTGTTGGTCAAATAGAGATGATTCCAAATGAAAAAATGTTCTTAATGACAATATGAACAACTTTCATGTTCATCAAAAATTGATTTGAAGCTTGGAAGGTCATCTCCCATTCCAAGACATTATAGGTCATTTTGACTGAAACTCTAATTTTGGGTCAACTTCCCAAGGACATAACTCATTCATTTTTTATGATTTTGAGGAGGGATCAAATGAATTGGAAATTTTAAGATGTCTACTTCAAATTTTATGTTGAACAAAATTTCAAAATCTCAAAGGCAATACATGTGATAATGCAAGACATTATAGGTCCTTTTGAACCAAATGCATTGAAAGGCAAAAAAGTCCAACTTCAAGTGCCCATAACTCTTTCATAGAAAATACAAATGATGCAAAATTTAAGTCCATTTTGATTGTCTTGAAAATATCTACAACTTTGATGTTGGATATTTTTTCATTTGAAGCTTGCATCACCAAAACAGAAGGGCTTGAACATTGGCCAAATTTGGAAACCTTGCATTGACATGTTTTGCACATCACACTTTAAACTCAAAATTCACTAATTTCCACACTTCAAATGGATTTTTGCCCAACATAACAATTGTTCCTTACATCAAGACCTTTCCAACCATTACCCACATGCTTATGTTTGGATTTTCTAATTGGCATTTTCGAAGAGGTGAATGTTTAGGTTCAATTATGGAATGTACATGAAATCTTGATACACAAGCAAATTCAAAGCAAATTACACGTCCATTTCATTCCAGACTGAGCTCAGCTTGCATTTGGAATTGTTTTTGGGCCTTGTGCATGATCATGCAAGCCCATGCAAGGATTGTCCATGTTCATGCACACGGATTGGATCATGATTTCCTTGCCATTCCCTCTATAAATAGAGACCCTATTCCATTCAAAATTGATCCCTGATTCAACCTGTTATGCTGCACAAATCTCTCCATAGCCATCACTAAAGGAATTTCGATTTTCTTCTAAAAAATTCAGATCTGAATTTCAACTACCTTGGTTGATTTTCAGACCTATAATTCCTCAGCCTTGCTTCCTTTTCATCACTAGATCTCATTGCAAGCTTTGGTTGTGAAGGATCATGCTCTCCATACCTGCATTTCAAAGGTGGATATCAGAACTTTTTCTCTTCGAAACTCTTTGATCCTTGCTTATTTCTTGAGTTCCTTGGTCTGGTTGAAGTCCTCTCAATAGAGGCATCTAATTTGTGCTTTCAATTTTGCAAAAACATGAAGTTCATGATGAACACCATCATACTTCCATCTCTGATTTCTCCATTTATAGAAATCTAGAGTGTAAGTGAATGGTATAGGAGTGATGTACATCACTTTCTCTTTCGATTGATGCCTGGATCACGTGTTTTGGCGCACATTTGCTCTTCTGCAAATTTGAGCTCTCACCGGAGCTAGCCGGAGAAGATGGTGGCGTTGGCCACCGTCTGGTCTCCAGATCCAATCGTGGTCGTCCATTCTTATTTCCAGATTTAATCTCCACCCTTGCTTCTTATGACTTTTATTAATTGTTCGTGTTACGCGTGGACTGAAGCATACCGTGAGCGCGCGCTTCTGGAGCGTTTGATCAGCCACGTCAATTAATGAGGCTTGATCAGACGCTCCTCATTTTTTCTAATTTCTTATTTTCTGATTTAATTTCTTTAATTCCCTTTTATTTCAAAAATTCATAACTCTCTCATTTTTAATCCAAAAATTATGGGACCAATTGCATTAGTCTCCAAATAAATTCTAGTTTCTATTTCTGATTTTTAATATTTTTTATTTTGTCATTTGATTTTTTTGTGAATTTTCTCTTTTCTGGTCATTTTTAATTCATTTTAAATAGTTTTTGATATTCAAAAAATACAAAAATATTTTCCTAACCTATTTGAATGATGATGGATCTATGAAAAATATTCTCATCAATTTTAAACTGATTTGAGATTTATTTGAGATTTTAGTTCAATTAGGTTATTTTTATTCATTTTTAATTGATTAAAAATAGTTTCTGACTTTTAAAAATGCTGAAATTTTTTGTCAAACTTTGTTTGACCTTGTTGAACTTGGGATAAATTACTTGGACCTTTCAAGGTTGATTTGAAGTGATTTTGAAGTTTGACCTTTCCATTATTTTTAATTCAAGTTTATTTTAATATTGAAAATGCCAAAAACATATTTTGCTTATTGTTTGACCTCCTATCTTCATCTCATTTCTGATTTATCATTGTTTGACTTTGACTTTTAATGTCATTTGGTCAATACATATGGATTGGTACATCTTATTGCACTTTATGCATTTTGATCTTTCCATTTTCATTATCCATTCTCCATCTCCGTCTTCTTCTTCTTCTTTCTTTTTGATCAATGAGTTGAAGGTTGATAAGTTAGCATTGATTAGGGAGACTTAATCTTCCTTGATTCAAATCTAATTCATCTTGATCAATTGATCAAGTGAATGGCTTTGCATTAAGGATAGGTTGTTTTCTAAATCATGCAAAAGGCTTAAACCAATACAAGATCAATTCTCATTCTCTTTTTGGCATGGCAAGTTGTTGGAACTTGGTTCACTAATCAAGACTTCTAACTTGTGTTGTTGCCTACATTATTATTGACCGGCCTCAGATAGTTGTGACTTCTACATAAGTCCAATTACGATTGCTTAACATAGCGCTAAATTTGCCTTATGGCACACTAACCATTAACCATTAACATTTACTTTTTGCTCCTTAATTTTATGCAACTTACCATTCTTACACATATTATCCATTTGCTTTTCTCTTTGCTCACTTGAGCACATGTTTATGTTAATGCCATTTTCCCTTTGCTCACTTGAGCACATAATTGTGTATATATTATTGTGCTTGTAATTTGTGTTGATTGTTGTGAACCAAATGCAAAGAAATGGACTTAGTTTCTAGGACTTTCCCTGTGCAAAGAATGGAGAAATGGACTTAGATTCTAGGACTTTCCTTATGCAAAAATTGGAGTAAAAGGATCTTGATGATGAGTATGGATTAGACGGACTAAATCTCTAAACTCACTCTTGTCCATTCTTGATTTACTTCATGGAACTTTTGATGTGTGTGCTTTTGTGCTAGGGAGTTCTACTTGAGCTTAATTGGAGGACCATTGCCATGTTCATCCAAAGTGAAAGACACAAGATACATTGAGGATCTCTTAAGAGACTTGTTTGATTGCTTATGCTTTGTGATTGCTTATTCCAAAGGATGGGAGCTACTTGGATCATCAATATGATCTCAAGAGAGGAACTCCATTATGGTTTTGTTCTTTATCCCTTTCCTTTTTGCTTTACTTAGGACTTAGCCATTCTTCTTCTTCTCTCCACTCTAACCCAAGCCAAAACCTTTTGTGCAAACATTTAACCATTATTTTCAAACATTAGAAACCTAAGCCTTAGGCTTTTGATTTTCAAACTCTCTTTTCATAATACTTATTTTGAATTGAATCTTTAAGTAAACTTTGACCATTTTTGTATATACTTCTAATAGGTAAATATAACCCATTCAAATGTCTTTTTGTGGTTCCAATGGCCACTTCCATAATCAAATTTTCCATAACCTTTAGCTATTAGGTTTGAGTTATCCTTGTGGCAGATGTAATACTCACTTATATCCTTAGTGATGGACAATGAATCTTCCATGCTTATTATAGGGTTAACCCCTCACTAGCATGTTGAAGCTATCCTCACATGGTGGATTTGTGGTTTTTAGGTTGAGTTTTCTCCCTTGGATAACAAAAGACCTTAAGGCTTTTGGACCAATCAATTCACCAACTCTTTTTGAGATTTTTACCCCGAACTACGAGGTTTTGATCTTAATCTTTTTATAAGATGGTACGTAGGCAATGGGTTTATCCATCCAAACACAAAATGTAAATAATTTGTATATTCTCTTCTCATCTCTTCAATCATGTTTGCACAAAAAAATTTTCACAAAACAACAACCTTACAACAAGTGTGAAAAGGGCTCCCTAGGAGTACCTAGGATGTTTTGGGTGCCTAACACCTTCCCATTACATAACCAACCCCCTTACCCAGATCTCTGTTCTCTTTTACTAGTTTTTGTTAAAACTTTTAGGTTTTTGTTCGCTTCTAACCATTCCTTTGGATAAATAGAAGTGCGGTGGCGACTCGACTTGTATGGTTTACCTTGGATTTAGCCAATATATCTAATGGTAACGAATACCCCGCTACAGAAAAGTGGCGACTCTGCTGGGGATCTTTGCCTAGTGGGTTTTGCCAACTTTTCATGCTTGTTGTATTGTATTGTATTGTCTTGTGACATATTTTTGTGCAATTTGGGATTACTGTATTGTATGTAATGATTGATTTGCTTGATATTAATTCCTTGTGTGCTTGGTGATCTTTGTAAGATGAGTTCTGTACCCGGACTCGAGTGCACTTAGGATAGGAGAATGGTGTAGTCTTGTTGACTTGTGTGGAGTTATTCCTTAGCAAGTTGACTTGCAAGTCCATTCACTTGGTGGAGGTCATGTTGGGATCAATAATGTCACACAAGTAAGTTGTGGTTAGACATTACTCTTTCCAATATAGACCTTAGAAGCCAAGGACCTTAGTTTACCAAGCCAATCTTGGCCTATTCTTAGGATGTAGTGCGAAAGTCATTCAAATGTAAGATTTGATACGATTGTTACGCGATACTACACTCATAAGAGTCTCTCTTGCGAATATTTTTGGAATACGAGTAGTCGTTTCTCCGATAATATCCGAAAGATGGGATGATGACTATGGGAACCTCTTGTAGAACATGTTTGGCAGGTTTAAACCCTAGTACACTCCCTTTGGGTGGTTCTTAACCGAGACTCCATGCTCGTGACTTGCAACAAACCCTTGATTCATGGTTGATCCATTCATGTATCCTTAATATCAATGGAACTTGAGTGTTGATAAGGTGTAAACCATAATCCACCAAAATGGATGATTGATATTAAGGATAATATGATCCATCCCATGACCTTTGTTTGGTGTGCTTTGCTTGATCCTTGAGTGTGATTGTTGCATTCATGCATTCATGCACTCATTTGCATCCATAACATCAATAATGAAGAAAATTTTCAAGGAACTTAAGGGGGTTTATTTGCAAAATTTTCAGACATGGAAAGACAAAGAAGAAATACAAAGAAGTATAGTTTCAGACAACCAGATTTGAAAGAGTTAAGGAATCTGACATCCTATGTATTAGATCCTTTGGGTTTCAAGGCTCGTTTTGGGAAGTTTCTTCCTCTTCTGACTACTCAGGTGGACGAAGGGTTGATGAGTGTATTGGTGCAATTTTATGATCCTTTGTGTCGTTGCTTCACGTTTCCGGATTGCCAGCTTTTGCCCACGCTTGAGGAGTATGCCTACCTTGTGGGTATACCTATTCTAGACCAGTTTCCGTTCAGTGGCTTGGAGAGTATTCCTATTTCTCAAGAGATAGCAAACATGTTGCACATAGAAGAATCTCTGGTTGGTGCTCATATGACTACCAAGGTGGAATTCAAGGTCTCCCTTCTGAGTTCCTCATCGCTCAAGCTACTGTATATGGGAAGGCCATGAGTGAGGATGCCTTTGAAGCTATATTTGTACTTCTCATTTATGGATTGGTATTGTTCCCCAACATCGACAAGTTTGTGGATGTGAACGCTATTAGGATTTTCTCTACTCTTAATCCCGTTGCGACTCTGTTGGGTGATACTTTTTTCTCTTTGCATATGAGGAATGCAAAGGGTGGTGGTGCCATTGTGTGTTGTTTGCCTCTGTTGTGTAAGTGGTTTATTTCTCACTTACCGCAGACGGTCGCCTTCAAGGAGAACAAGGGATGTCTACGGTGGTCCACGAGACTTATGTCTCTCACTAATGATGATATCTCTTGGTATAACCGTGTGTATGATGGTGTGCAGATTATCGACTCCTGTGGTGAATTCTCCAATGTACCTCTTCTTGGTACATGTGGTGGGATTAACTACAACCCTGTTTTAGCACGTCGTCAGCTTGGGTTCCCCCTAAAGGATGAACCTAATAACATTCTGTTAGAGGGTGTGTTCTTTCAGGAGGGTAAAGATCCCCAAAACTTGAAGGGAAGAATGGTTCGCGCTTGGCGCAAGATTCATAGGAAAGGAAGGAAAGAGTTGGGTCCTAAGAATTGTGTTGTTATGGAGCCTTACACCGCTTGGGTTAGGAAGAGAGCGTCTGAGTATCTCATGCCTTATGAGTATCTAAGACCTACACCTTTGGTTATGGCTGGGCCTTCAACCCTCCCTAACCAAGGAGTAGAGGAGTTGAGAGACGAAGACTGATCACGTGCTTGGATCCGCGAAAGGGAGGAGTTGCTTCAGCAGATCAAGGAGAAGGATGCTTTGATAGAGTTCCTCGAACATCAGGTTATTGATGATCCTGATGATGCATGGACTTCTCTACTTCCTCAGTCTTCCAAGTTTTGGAAGAGGAAGTACGACCGACTCGCCAAGGAGAAGGCAGATATGGAGGCAGCCTACGAGAGGGAGGTGAAGAGGCTTCGTGCATCTTATCTTCTTGTGTCCAAAGCTCTGGATGATTGTTTTTAGGGATCCATAGGATGACTATTTTCCTTTTCTCTTGTATATGATTGACAATGTTGTACTTCTTTTCCCCGATATTATTTGATGAGATATTTCCATATGTGATAAATGTTTAATATTTCCAAAAATTTACAAATAGAACCCTAAAAGTTCCTTTGAAAATAAAAGAAAAATCATATGCACGAGCATTGCATGCATCATGTGCATAAGCAGGTTTTGTTCCCGGCTTCTTGTCCTACGGTCTAACTCTGTGTTCTTCATTTATTTCAAAGACAAGCTGACTCACCGGTACTACACCAGAGCCAACATTTCAAGACTGATGGATCATCTAGAACAAGAGAACCGTGAGCTGAAAGAGGAAGTGGCCAGATTAAGTGCCTTGATGGAATCATTCTTGGCTGCCCAGAGCCAGTCTTCTCCGACACCTTCAACTCCTCCCCAAAGGACAGTCATCTCTGAGATTGTATCCTCGACCGTGCCTGCAGCCAGTGCATACTTTGCTCCAGCATCCATGCCAGCCGGATTCCCGTGGGGGATGCCTCCCAATTTCATGCCCGAGGGTCCTGCTCCTACCTTTGCTTCTATGCCGGTATCTAGCCCAGTCCTTGTTGTTCCTCCTCCTGTCGTGCATACTTTGCCCAGAGTAGACGACGCCATCTATCATTCTGAGCCGTCTGAGGGCCCAGATGTCTATGAGAAGATGGACGCTATGAACGATCAATTTCTTGAGCTTCGCAAGGAATTGAAAACTCTCAGAGGAAAGGATCTTTTCGGCAAGTCTGCTGCCGAACTCTGCTTGGTTCCTAATGTGAAGATCCCTGTGAAATTCAAGGTCCCTGACTTTGAAAAATACAAGGGAAATACTTGTCCTCTCAGCCACCTGGTCATGTATGCCAGGAAGATGTTGACTCAGACCGACAACGACCAATTGCTCATCCACTACTTTCAGGACAGTCTGTCCGGTGCCGCTCTGTGTTGGTACATGGTTTTAGACAGTACGAACATCCGATCCTTCAACGATCTTGGCGAGGCCTTCGTCAAGCAGTACAAGTACAATATGGATATGGCTCCCGATAGGGATCAATTGAGGGCCATGTCCCAGAAGGACAAGGAAACGTTTAAAGAGTACGCCCAGAGGTGGCGAGAGGTAGCAGCACAGATTGTGCCCCTGCTGGAGGAGAAAGAGATTACCAAGATCTTTTTGAAGACCTTGAGTTCTTTTTATTATGAGCGGATGATTGCTAGCGCTCCTTCTGACTTCACCGAAATGGTGAATATGGGGATGCATCTAGAAGAAGGGGTTAGAGAAGGACGTCTGACCAGAAAAGAAGGCTCTTCTGCCAAACGTTATGAGGCGTTTGCGAAGAAGAAAGATGGAGAGGCACATGTTGTGACCTCCCATGTGAAACCAAGAAGGCCCTCTGTGAGGAGGAAGACTGTGCGTCCCGCCGGTAACCAGCACCAGGTGGCTCACGTAACGCCTGTTTTCAGAGACAATCAGCAGTATCAGCAACATAACAACAACCAGCAACCACATCTGCAATATAAACATCAGCAGCACCGTCTACAACAACAGGCCTACCAGCCTCGAAACAGTAATCAAACCAGCACGAGTTACGAGAGGAAAAGGGTCACCTTCGATCCTATTCCAATGACATATGCAGAATTATATCCCTCTTTGATAGAGAGGAAGTTGATTACTCCGAGAGACCCACCGGCTATACCTGCTAACCCCCAGTGGTGGTATAAGTCTGAATTACACTGTGTTTACCATTATGGTGCTCCCGGCCACGACGTGGAGAATTGTTACCCTTTGAAGACCAAGGTTCAAGACCTTGTAAGGTGTGGCATTCTGTGTTTCGAGGACGTAGGTCCTAACGTGAAGAAGAACCCATTGCCCGAGCATGGGAAATCTGTCAACATGGTTCAGGGCTGCCCTGGCAAGTACAAAGTCAAATATGTCAGTCACATTCGACAATCGCTGGTCGAGATGCATCGTTTGCTATGTGATTATAGTCATTATGAGCATGACCACGATAAGTGCCGAGTCTGTTCTGTCAACCAGAGAGGTTGTCGCCAGGTGCGCAAGGATGTTCAGGAAATGCTGGATGAAGGAGTCATTGAAATCCTTCAAAATAGAAATGTTGACGAAGATGCTGACGAGGTCAACGTAATTTCTCCAGTGTTTCGGATCCCCGAGCCCGTTATTATCAAGTATGATAGTAGTAAGCAGAAGGTTTCTCCTGCATTGACCATCAAGCCGGCTGGACCAGTACCGTACTCTTCCGAAAAAGCGATTCCCTATCGCTACAATGTTGTTGCTGTAGAAAATGGGAAAGAAGTGTCCTTACCATCTTCCTCTGTTGTTAACATTGCAGATGTTAGCGGTCTGACCCGCAGCGGTCGTGTGTTTTCAGCACCGCCAAAACCCCAAACTAATGCTGATTCTGTTGAACGCCCGATTGGGAATGCGGTGAGCACTCCGAATCCGGCAACTGTTGTTAAGCCCTTCTCTACATTGATAACTCCTGCTTCTGTTGGCCCAAGCGGCAATACGAAAAAAGACTGTGATGAGATGCTGAGGCTCATCAAGAGAAGCGAGTACAATGTTGTAGACCAGCTTCTACAAACGCCATCCAAAATATCGGTGTTATCATTGCTTTTAAATTCAGAACCACATCGAGAGGCTCTGCAGAAGGTTTTGGATGTGGCATATGTGGATCACGATGTCACGATAGAACAATTCAATAGCATTGTTGCGAACGTTACCGCTTGTAACAACTTGAGTTTCTGTGACTCTGATCTCCCCGAGAAGGGAAGGGACCACAACTTGGAATTACATATATCTATGGGTTGCAAAGATGACGCCATGTCCAATGTGCTGGTGGACATTGGGTCATCATTGAACGTATTTCCAAAAACCACTCTCTCAAAACTGTCATATCAAGGGCCTCCCATGAGGCAGAGTGGAGTAGTTGTGAAGGCTTTCGATGGGTCTCGCAAAACTGTGATTGGGGAAGTGGATCTCCCAGTCAAGATCGGACCGAGTGATTTCCAGATTACCTTCCAGGTTATGGATATTCACCCATCGTATAGCTGTCTCTTAGGCAGACCATGGATTCACGAGGCAGGCGCCGTGACATCCACCCTACACCAAAAACTAAAATTTGTGAAGAATAAGAAACTGGTGGTGGTAGGGGGAGAAAAGGCTCTTCTGGTTAGCCACTAGTCTTCCTTCTCATACATAGATGCTGAGGATGAAGTTGGAACTCCTTTCCAAGCCTTATCTATTGCCGAACCTATTGAGAAGAAAACTCCTTCATTTGCTTCCTATAAAGATGCAAAGTTGGCCATTGAGCGTGGCACAACCGCTGGTTTAGGGAAAATGATTGAGCTAGAAGACAACAAGTCTCGGGCTGGCATAGGTTATTCATCTGGGGTTTTCAACATGCAAGGGCTATCCAAGAGTGGAGGGTTCATCCACACCGGTCAAGACGAGGAGGCTGCTGCCATTTTGGAAGAGGATGCAGAGGATTTTGGCAATTTCGTCATCCCTGGGGGAATCTGCAATAATTGGGTCGTGGTGGATATTCCAACAGTTATCCATAAGTCGGAGTAATGTTCACCGTGTTTAAAAACCCTCCTCCCATGCCAAAAGGAGGAGTGATGACATTGTTGGCACATAAACACAATGATATTTTCATCCAATAAATTCATGTTAAATGTTTGTCTTTCCAATTATTTTCCCTTTTTTCTTTTTGCATGAAATTGGTGATCACATAAAACCTAAAAATAAAATAAAATCAATCTTTCATCTGCATAATGATTTGCCTTATTTGAATTCTAAAAGCTTTTCGTATCCAAAATCATTATGCAGGTTGATCAAACCCATTGAACATAATGACCCAACACCATCTCCCAACTTTGAATTCCCTGTATTTGAGGCGGAAGAAGATGATGTTGAAGAGATTCCTGACGAGATTACCCGTCTACTTCAGCATGAAGAGAAGATCATTTAGCCACATCTTGAGAATCTGGAAACAGTCAACTTGGGGTCTGAGGATTGTGTGCGAGAAGTGAAGATTGGGGCACTCCTGGAAGAGTCTGTTAAGAAGGGGTTGATTGAATTGCTATGAGAATATGTTGATGTCTTTGCCTGGTCATATGAAGACATGCCTGGTCTAGATGCAAATATTGTGCAACATTTCCTACCTTTGAAACCTGAGTGCGTGCTTGTAAAGCAGAAGCTCAGAAGAACTCATCCTGATATGGCAGTGAAGATCAAAGAGGAGGTTCAGAAGCAAATTGATGCGGGGTTTCTGGTGACTTCCACATATCCTCAATGGGTGGCCAATATCGTGCCCGTGCCTAAGAAAGATGGAAAAGTCCGGATGTGCGTGGACTATAGAGACTTGAATAAAGCTAGTCCAAAAGATGATTTTCCCCTACCACACATTGATATGTTGGTAGATAACACAGCTAAATTCAATGTCTTCTCATTTATGGACGGATTTTCCGGATATAATCAGATCAAAATGGCACCCGAGGATATGGAGAAGACAACATTCATCATACCTTGGGGAACATTCTGTTATCGAGTGATGCCATTCGGTTTGAAGAACACCGGAGCCACGTATCAAAGAGCTATGACCACCTTGTTTCATGATATGATGCACAAGGAGATCGAGGTATATGTTGATGATATGATCGCCAAGTCAAGAACGGAAGTTGAACATGTAGAGCACTTATTGAAGCTTTTTCAGCGTTTGAGGAAGTACAAGCTTTGTCTGAATCCCAACAAGTGTACATTTGGAGTCTGTTCTGGCAAGTTATTGGGCTTTATTGTCAGTGAAAGAGGTTTCGAAGTTGATCCTGCCAAGGTCAAAGCAATACAAGAGATGTCTGCGCCCAAAACTGAGAAGCAAGTCCGAGGTTTTCTTGGCCGCTTGAATTACATTTCCAGATTCATATCCCACATGACGGCCACATGTGCGCCGATATTCAAGCTCCTCCAGAAAGATCAGTCCCACGATTGGACCGAGGATTGCCAGAAAGCTTTCGACAGCATTAAAGAGTATCTGTCTGAACCTCCGATCCTGTCTCCGCCCGTGGAAGGCAACCCTTTGATTATGTATCTAACTGTTCTTGAGGACTCAATGGGTTGTGTCCTTAGTCAGCAAGACGAATCAGGGAAGAAAGAATATGCCATCTACTACCTGAGCAAGAAGTTCACTGATTGTGAGTCTCGATACTCGATGCTTGAGAAAACATGTTGTGCTTTGGCTTAGGCTGCTAAGCGCTTACGCCAGTATATGATAAATCATACGACTTGGTTGATATCCAGAATGGATCCAATCAAGTATATCTTCGAGAAGCCTGCTTTAACAGGGAGAATTTCCCGTTGGCGAATGTTGTTATCTGAGTATGATATTGAGTATCGAGCTCAGAAGGCTATTAAAGGTAGTATCTTAGCTGACCACTTGGCACATCAGCCGATTGAAGATTATCAATCAGTTCAGTATGACTTCCCAGATGAGGAGATCCTATATATGAAAATGAAAGATTGTGATGAGCCCACGCTCGATGAAGGGCCAGAGCCTGGTTCCATATGGAGTATGGTGTTTGATGGCGCTGTAAATCAGTATGGAAATGGTATTGGGGCAGTGATTATTACACCTCAGGGCACACATATTCCTTTTACAGCAAGGCTAACTTTCAAATGCACGAATAATATGGCTGAGTATAAAGCTTGTATTATGGGATTGGAGGAGTGCATTGATCTAAGGATCAAGCATCTTGATGTTTATGGTGATTCGGCCCTCGTTGTCAATCAGATTAAGGGTGAATGGGAAACGAATCAGCCTGGTCTCATTCCATATAGGGATTATGCGAGGAGGATTTCAACGTTCTTTACTGAGGTTGACTTCTATCATATTCTTCGAGATGAGAATCGGATGGCAGATGCTCTTGCTACACTTGCTTCAATGATAGTGGTAAGACTTTGGAATGAAGTTCCCAATATCACTATGATGCGCTTGGATAGACCCGCTCATGTATTTGCAATAGAAGAAGTAAAAGATGATAAGCCATGGTATTACGATATCAAGTGTTTCCTTCAGAACCAGGTTTACCCGCCTGGAGCATCGGTGAAAGATAGGAAGACTCTGAGGAGATTATCGGGAGGTTTCTACCTCAATAGTGATGTGCTTTATAAGAGAAATTTTGACATGGTGCTGCTCAGATGCGTGGATAGACACGAAGCAGACCTGTTGATGACTGAGGTCCACGAGGGTTCATTTGGTACTCATTCTAATGGACATGCCATGGCTAGAAAGATGTTGAGAGCAGGCTACTATTGGCTGACAATGGAGTCTGACTGTTGCAAATATGTGAAGAAATGCCATAAGTGTCAGATTTATGCAGATAAGATTCATATTCCCTCGACACTTCTGAATGTGATTTCATCACCATGGCCTTTCTCCATGTGGGGAATTGACATGATTGGCATGATAGAGCCAAAAGCGTCTAACGGACACAGATTTATTCTCGTAGCAATTGATTACTTCACCAAGTGGGTTGAAGCAGCATCATATGCAAATGTGACCAGGAAGGTGGTCGTGAAGTTTATCAAGAATCAACTCATATGCCGTTATGGTGTGCCAGATAAGATCATTACTGATAATGGATCTAACTTGAATAACAAAATGATGAAAGAGCTGTGTAGTGAGTTCAAGATCGCGCATCATAATTCTTCTCCTTACAGACCCAAGATGAATGGGGCTGTAGAAGCTGCTAATAAGAATATCAAGAAGATTATCCAAAAGATGGTTGTCACGTACAAAGATTGGCATGAGATGTTCCCATTTGCTTTGCATGGATATCGTACGTTTGTCCGCACTTCAACAGGGGCAACCCCTTTCTCTCTTGTTTATGGCATGGAAGATGTACTCCCAGTAGAGGTGGAGATCCCATCAATGAGAGTCTTGATGGAAGCCAAGTTGACTGATGCTGAATGGGTTCAGAGTCGTTATGACGAATTGAACTTGATAGAAGAAAAGAGATTGACTGCCATGTGCCACAGTCAGTTATATCAGCAGAGGATGAAGAAAGCTTTTGATAAGAAGGTCAAGCCTCGTGTGTTCCGAGAAGGTGACCTTGTGCTCAAGAAAGTCTTGTCTTTCGCGCCCGATTCCAGGGGCAAGTGGACTCCAAACTATGAAGGTTCATACGTTGTTAAGAGAGCCTTTTCAGGTGGTGCTTTTATACTTACAACTATGGATGGGGAGGATTTTACTCGTCCTGTGAATTCAGATGCAGTCAAGAAATACTTCGCCTAGAAATAAAAACATAATAGCTCGCTAAGTTGAAAACCCGAAAGGGCGGCTTAGGTAAAAATGAGCGTCTCGGTGGATTGAAAACCCGAAAGGGCGGTCCAGGCAAAATTTAGAGACATAAAAAATTAACATAGGTATCCCGCTAGATTGAGTACCTCACCCTGGGGCAATCTAGGCAAAAATTAGGGATTTGGCAAGTAACTGCATCCTGACAAGGCTTTGTTCTACAACTGTCATCCGTCAGAGATTCTTGCTCATTCGTCATCAACCGAAGCTTCGAATACATCGAATTCAGAATTGGTGGAGAAATGGTCATTATGTTCAATGTAGCCCTTTTCCAATATATATCACCAATTTTAAACTTGTAAAGATCTATGGAGTCTTGCCATTTGTAGACTACCATTCCATCAAATAAATTTGAGCCTTTTATCCAATTATTTGCACTCTTATTTGTTTCTATTCAACAAATGTTTCGCATGATTTAATTGAGAAAATATCATTATTTTGAATAAACGAATTTTTCATAACTTGTTTTTAAACAAAGTGAACATTCACAATGACAAAAGGATACTTAGGAGATCCTCAGCGCTCTCCCAAGGATGGTATGATCTCCAACAGGGTAAGACATTTGTTCATATTCCTGGCATGACTGTATCTTCTTCCTCCGGAGCTTTTTGTGGTTTATCTTACTGAGTGGAATGCTTGTTGAGATATTCACCACTCGCCCCTTCAGCGGAGTAGCGACCTTTCCTCCTCAGCAGATGTGATCTCCTTGGTAGATACGGTACTTGGTGTTTGATCCCCAGAATCCCTTTACCTCCTCGGATGGATTCCGCAGTCGAGTTGCTTATGTGGCGGATGTTATCTGTGCAGTGACTCTTATCCCTAGCCGGAATGACTGATGATCATTCCCCTGCAGAGGCCTTTGTTTCCAGGTACCCTTGATTCCCCGCCAGATCGGATACTCTCTAGTGAATCTGGCTTTCTCTCTTGGGATGTAGTACCGAATATTTGTATGCTTATTCTTTGGAGCCTGTTCGTGTTAGAAATGTCTGTTTGTCAGCATTCATCATACATAAACCACGCAGGTATGCATATGATTTTCAAACATTCGGATATTCATATTGCATTCTTTGCCATATATCTTTGTTTGTTATTCTCTGCTAGTTGGTAATACATTCCCCAAGCAGATGTCGGCGTCTGATCCCTCAACATAGAGTCAGCCCATTAAGCAGAAAGTATTTATCTTTCCTTCCGCGTTCCCCACTGAGTTATATCCTCGTGGACGACGGTTGTTTTTGCTTCCTCCCAACACATATATTAGGATAGGTTTCCCTATTGAGCTATATCCTCACTAGGACGAGTCTTGATTCAGTTTTCCTCTTTGGTTTGATCCTAAATTGGCCTCTTGTGACTGTTTCCCGTGTTTCCCCATGGTATAAATGAATAATTGCTCAGTAATCGGCAATTATTCATCTTATCCTCGGCGGAGTCTGTGGTTTTCTACCCTTATACCGCTAGTTGTAAACCCTATTTTCTCCCCTTTGCAGAGTTAACCTTTTTGTTCATCCTAATCGATGACGGTTACTCTTCCGTGGTTTTCTACCCAGTATCCGGTAGATGTAATCCCCTCCTTGACGGTTATCATTATCCAATATTCGGTGTTGATATTCCCTCATTCTTTTGGATAATTGCTTTGGTTAGGCAGTTTATCCCCAGCAAATCATCTCTCATATACCGGTTGTCGGTAATGTTTGTTGCTCCCCTTGATTGGTCATCATTATATACCTAGTTTTGGTATCCAGAGGCCTCTCATTGTCGGTCGATTTATCCTTTACTAATCCAGTAACCGGTTGTGGATAATCTTCCATGCGAGTATATTATCTATGTTCTGACGGTAATAGATAATATATCTCATGCACTCTTTGGTCGAAGCCTTTTGTTCTTCCCCAGTTGAGTAAGATTCGTATCCCTTTGTGGAATCGAATGTCCATCCCGTAATCGAGTTTGCTTTTTGCCCTCTTTTTGGATGATGAGTGTTTTGGGAATATTCCCCAATTCACGCTTTGGTTGGTCACCTATTATATGCCCAGTAACCGGCATCCCTGGTGTTCCTTCCTTCTGCTCCCTATTATGATTTTTGTCCCCTGTGGAGTCAGATTTTCCTGAGTTGAAATATACCTTTCTAGGTCTTCCTCAAATGATTTGGTTGATTGATATCTCTCACCCTTATACCGGTCTTAGATACTCATTCTTCCCGAGCATGTTGTTCTCTCACCCTTATATCGGTGTTCATATCACACGTCTCTTTGAGCTTATTACCCAGTAACCGGTAATACCTCATCCCGTTGCTTCCTCAGCTGAGTCCTTTGTGGACATCCCCGCCTGAGTCCGGATTTTTTTATCCGAAGTATCCATTATGGATAAGTTTTCGGCTGTATTGGCATATTCCCCAATACATGCATCTTCGAGTCAGCTCGAGTTCTTCCATTGATTCATTTTATGGATTCTCTCTGTGTCTCTCAGCAAGTCTCAAGTCGTGACCTGCTCACGCATTTTCACCCTTTACCCCCCCCCCCCAGAGTCTTTGTCTCCCTAGTGAATGTATTACTCCTTTGGATTTTTAGTTTCTCCGGATTTCTGTTGTGGATGCCTATCCCCACAGAGTTTTACCATTTGCATGCATACATCTGCATCATGAGGTCTCTTAGGGACCAAAATTCGTCTCTTTGATATTATTTAAGCCCATTCTACCCCGTTGAGACGAAGACTTTAACCTTCACTTCTCCGGCTAGAATGACCTTAAATAGGGGCATCTGTAAGACCCTAATTTTGTCCTTAAGATCCCTCATGGCATCATAACATTGCATTTGCATTGCCTCAAGGATCACTAGCATCTTGGTTCCCTTTACCTTTGGGTGGGACTTCTTGAGAGTGGTTTGAGATCACCAAGCATGCTTGAATTGTGTATCATTGCTTTTCTTATTTTGTTTACTAACCAAAAGCACAAAAATATGTCACTAACATCTTTTGTTTGTAGCTTGAGCAATCACAAGGTCCAAAGCTTCCAGGAGATCTTTTGTGCAATGATAAGGTCAAGAGGAGATGATAGCAGGCATGGTAATGGTTCCCAAAGATCTCATCCATCGAATGTGCCCCCCTAGCATCTCAATTCATCATTTTGATCAAAGCAAGTCAAAGGGTTTGAGGTTGATTCCCCAAAGAAACCCTAATTCATCTGTGCACCATAATGCCTTGCTCATGAAGCAACCTCAGCCCATGATCAAATAAAATCAAGGTAAGTTCTTTAATTCATCATTTCATGCATATTTGAACTTATTTGAGTGTCCTCAATCACCAATTCATCAAGATGTGAGTCATGGACTTGAGAAGTTGATCAGTCAATTCATCTGACTATTTTGAAATTCACTGAGACCTAAATTTTTATGTGTTGGTCAAGTGGAGATGATTCCAAATGAAAAAATGTTCTTAAGGACAATATGAACAACTTTTATGTTCATTAAAAATTGATTTGAATCTTGGAAGGTCATCTCCCATTCCAAGACATTATAGGTCATTTTGACTGAAACCCTTATTTTGGGTCAACTTCCCAAGGACATAACTCATTCATTTTTTATGATTTTGAGGAGGGATCAAATGCATTGGAACGTTTAAGATGTCCACTTCAAATGTTATGTTGAACAAAATTTCAAAATCGCAAAGGCAATACATGTGATAATGCAAGACATTATAGGTCCTTTTGGACCAAATGCATTGAAAGGCAAAAAAGTCCAACTTCAAGTGCCCATAACTCTTTCATCAAAAATCCAAATGATGCAAACTTTAAGTCCATTTTTATTGTCTTGAAAATATCTACAACTTTGATGTTGGAGATTGTTTAATTTGAAGCTTGCATCATCAAAACATAAGGGCTTGAACATTGGCCAAATTTGGAAACCTTGCATTGACATGTTTTGCACATCACACTTTAAACTCAAAATTCACTAATTTCCATACTTCAAATGGATTTTTGCCCAACATAACAATTGTTCCTTACATCAAGACCTTTCCAACCATTACCCACATGCTTATGTTTGGATTTTCTAATTGGCATTTTCGAAGAGGTGAATGTTTAGGTTCAATTATGGAATGTACATGAAATCTTGATACACAAGCAAATTCAAAGCAAATTACATGTCCATTTCATTCCAGATTGAGCTCAGCTTGCATTTGGCATTATTTTTGGGCCTTGTGCATGATCATGCAAGCCCATGCAAGGATTGTCCATGTTCATGCACACGGATTGGATCATGATTTCCTTGCCACTCCCTCTATAAATAGAGACCCTATTCCATTCAAAATTGATCCCTGATTCAACCTGTTATGCTGCACAAATATCTCCATAGCCATCACTAAAGGAATTTCGATTTTCTTCTAAAAAATTCAGATATGAATTTCAATTACCTTGGTTGATTTTCAGACCTATAATTCCTCAGCCTTGCCTCCTCTTCATCACTAGATCTCATTGCAAGCTTTGGTTGTGAAGGATCGTGCTCTCCATATCTGCATTTCACAGGTGGATATCAGAACTTTTTCTCTTCGAAACTCTTTGATCCTTGCTTATTTCTTGAGTTCCTTGGTCTGGCTGAAGTCCTCTCAATAGAGGCATCTAATTTGTGCTTTCAATTTTGCAAAAACATGAAGTTCATGATGCACACCATCATACTTCCATCTCTGATTTCTCCATTTATAGAAATTTAGAGTGTAAGTGAATGGTATAGGAGTGATGTACATCACTTCCTCTTTCGATTGATGCCTGGATTGCGTGTTTTGGCGCACATTTGCTCTTCTGCAAATTTGAGTTCTCACCGGAGCTAGCCGGAGAAGACGGTGGCGCTGGCCACCGTCTGGTCTCCAGATCCAATCGTGGCCGTCCATTCTTATTTCCAGATTCAATCTCCACCCTTGCTTCTTATGACTTTTATTAGTTGTTGGTGTTACGCGTGGACTGGAGCATACCGTGAGCGCGCGCTTCTGGAGCGTTTGATCAGCCACGTCAATTAATGAGGCTTGATCAGACGCTCCTCATTTTTTCTAATTTCTTATTTTCTGATTTAATTTCTTTAATTCCCTTTTATTTCAAAAATTCATAACTCTCTCATTTTTAATCCAAAAATTATGGGACCAATTGCATTAGTCTCCAAATAAATTCTAGTTTCTATTTCTGATTTTTAATATTTTTTATTTTGTCATTTGATATTTTTTGTGAATTTTCTCTTTTCTGGTCATTTTTAATTCATTTTAAATAGTTTTTGATATTCAAAAAATACAAAAATATTTTCCTAACCTATTTGAATGATGATGGATCTATAAAAAATATTCTCATCAATTTTAAATTGATTTAAGATTTATTTGAGATTTTAGTTCAATTAGGTTATTTTTATTCATTTTTAATTGATTAAAAATAGTTTCTAACTTTTAAAAATGCTGAAATTTTTTGTCAAACTTTGTTTGACCTTGTTGAACTTGGGATATATTACTTGGACCTTTCAAGGTTGATTTGAAGTGATTTTGAAGTTTGACTTTTCCATTATTTTTAATTCAAGTTTATTTTAATATTGAAAATGCCAAAAAATATTTTGCTTATTGTTTGACCTCCAATCTTCATCTCATTTCTGATTTATCATTGTTTGGCTTTGACTTTCAATGTCATTTGGTCAATACATATGGATTGGTACATCTTATTGCACTTTATGCATTTTGATCTTTCCATTTTCATTATCCATTCTCCATCTCCTTCTTCTTCTTCTTCTTTCTTTTTTATCAATGAGTTGAAGGTTGATAAGTTAGCATTAATTAGGGAGACTTAATCTTCCTTGATTCAAATCTAATTCATCTTGATCAATTGATCGAGTGAATGGCTTTGCATTAAGGATAGGTTGTTTTCTAAATCATGCAAAAGGCTTAAACCAATACAAGATCAATTCTCATTCTCTTTTTGGCATGGCAAGTTGTTGGAACTTGGTTCACTAATCAAGACTTCTAACTTGTGTTGTTGCCTACATTATTATTGACTGGCCTCAGATAGTTGTGACTTCTACATAAGTCCAATTACGATTGCTTAACATAGCGCTAAATTTGCCTTATGGCACACTAACTATTAACACTAACCATTAACCATTAACATTTACTTTTTGCTCCTTAATTTTATGCAACTTACCATTCTTGCACATATTATCCATTTGCTTTTCTCTTTGCTCACTTGAGCACATGTTTATGTTAATGTCATTTGCTCTTTGCTCACTTGAGCACATAATTGTGTATATATTATTGTGCTTGTAATTTGTGTTGATTGTTGTGAACCAAATGCAAAGAAATGGACTTAGTTTCTAGGACTTTCCCTATGCAAAGAATGGAGAAATGGACTTAGATTCTAGGACTTTCCTTATGCAAAAATTGGAGTAAAAGGATCTTGATGATGAGTATGGATTAGAAGGACTAAATCTCTAAACTCACTCTTGATTTACTTCATGGAACTTTTGATGTGTGTGCTTTTGTGCTAGGGAATTCTACTTGAGCTTAATTGGAGGACCATTGCCATGTTCATCCAAAGTGAAAGACACAAGATACATTAAGGATCTCTTAAGAGACTTGTTTGATTGCTTATGCTTTGTGATTGCTTATTCCAAAGGATGGGAGCTACTTAGATCATCAAATGATCTCAAGAGAGGAACTCCATTGTGGTTTTGTTCTTTATCCCTTTCCTTTTTGCTTTACTTAGGACTTAGCCATTCTTCTTCTTCTCTCCACTCTAACCCAAGCCAAAACCTTTTGTGCAAACATTTAACCATTATTTTCAAACATTAGAAACCTAAGCCTTAGGCTTTTGATTTTCAAACTCTCTTTTCATAATACTTATTTTGAATTGAATCTTTAAGTCAACTTTGACCATTTTGTATATACTTCTAATAGGTAAATATAACCCATTCAAATGTCTTTTTGTGGTTCCAATGGCCACTTCCATAATCAAATTTTCCATAACCTTTAGCTATTAGGTTTGAGTTATCCTTGTGGCAGATGTAATACTCACTTATATCCTTAGTTATGGAGAATGAGTCTTTCATGCTTATTATAGGGTTAATCCCTCACTAGCATGTTGAAGCTATTCTCACATGGTGGATTTGTGGTTTTTAGGTTGAGTTTTCTCCCTTGGATAACAAAAGACCTTAAGGCTTTTGGACCAATCAATTCACCAACTCTTTTTGAGATTTTTACCCCGAACTACGAGGTTTTGATCCTAATCTTTTTATAAGATGGTACGTAGGCAATGGGTTTATCCATCCAAACACAAAATGTAAATAATTTGTATATTCTCTTCTCATCTCTTCAATCATGTTTGCACAAACAAATTTTCACAAAACAACAACCTTACAACAAGTGTGAAAGGGCTCCCTAGGAGTACCTAGGATGTTTTGGGTGCCTAACACCTTCCCATTACATAACCAACCCCCTTACCCAGATCTCTGTTCTCTTTTACTAGTTTTTGTTAAAACTTTTAGGTTTTTGTTCGCTTTCTAACCATTCCTTTGGATAAATAGAAGTGCGGTGGCGACTCGACTTGTATGGTTTACCTAAGATTTAGCCAATATCTCTAATGGTAACGAATACCCCGCTACACCAAGTTCCATTGATATTAAGGATGTATGACCGGATCAACCATGAATCAAGGGTTTGTTGCAAGTCACGAGCATGGAGTCTCGGTTAAGAACCACCCAAAGGGAGTGTATTAGGGTTTAAACCTGCCAAACATGTTCTACAAGAGGTTCCCATAGTCATCATCCCATCTTTCGGTTATTATCGGAGAAACGACTACTCGTATTCCAAAAATATTCTCAAGAGAGACTCTTATGAGTGTAGTATCGCGTAACAATCGTATCAAATCTTACACTTGAACGACTTTCGCACTACATCCTAAGAATAGGCCAAGATGGGCTTGGTAGACTAAGGTCCTTGGCTTCTAAGGTCTATATTGGAAAGAGTAATGTCTAACCACAACTACTTGTGTGACATTATTGATCCCAACATGACCTCCACCAAGTGAATGGACTTACAAGTCAACTTGCTAAGGAATAACTCCACACAAGTCAACGAGACTATGCCATTCTCCTATCCTAGGTGCACTCGAGTTCGGGTATAGAACTCATCTCACAAAGATCACCAAGCATATGAGGAATTAATATCAAGCAAATCAATCATTACATACAATACAGTAATCCCAAATTGCACAAAAATATGTCACAAAACAATATACAATACAATATAACAAATATGAAAAGTAGGCAAAACCCACTAGGCAAATGTAGTCCCCAGCAGAGTCGCCACTTTTTTGTAGCGGGGTATTCGTCACCATTAGAGATATTGACTAAATCTAAGGTAAACCATACAAGTCGAGTCGCCATCGCACTTCTATTTATCCAAAGGAATGGTTAGAAAGCGAACAAAAACCTAAAAGTTTTATCGAATCAAAAACTAGTAAAAATGTCAGAGCTCTGGGTAAGGGGGTTGGTTATGCAATGGGAAGGTTTTAAGCACCCAAAACATCCTAGGTACTCCTAGGGAGCCCTTTTAATACTTGTTGTAAGGTTGGTATTTTGTAAAAATTTGTTTGTGCAAACATGATTGAAGAGATGAGAAGAGAATATACAAGTTTATTTACATTTTTGTGTTTGGATGGATAAACCCATTGCCTACGTACCATCTTAAAAAAGATTAGGATCAAAACCTCGTAGTTCGGGGTAAAAATATCAAAATGAGTTGGTGAATTGATTGGTCCAAAAGCCTTAAGGTCTTTTGTTATCCAAGTGAGAAAACTCGACCTAAAACCACAAATCCACCATGTGAGGATAGCTTCAACATGCTAGTGAGGGGTTAACCCTATAATAAGCATGGAAGACTCATTGTCCATCCCTAAGGATATAGGTGAGTATTACATCTACCTCATGGATAACTCAAACCTAATAGCTAAGGTTTATAAAAAAATTGATTAAGAAGGTGGCCATTGAAACCACAAAAAGGCATTTGAATGGGTTATATTTACCAATGAAAAGTATGTACAAAATTTGGTCAAAGTTGACTTAAAGTTCAATTCGAAATAAGTGTTATGAAAAGAAAGTTTGAAAATCAAAAGCATAAGGCTTAGGTTTCTAATGCTTGAAAAAAGAAGTGTTAAATGTTTGCGCAAAAGTTTTGGCTTGGGTTAGAGTGGAGGGAAGAAGAAGAATGGCTAAGGTCCTAATCATACAAGAGATAAGGGATAAGAGAACAAGACCACAAATGGAGTTCCTCTCTTAAGATCATATTGATGATCCAAGTAGCTCCCATCCTTTGGAATATGCAAGCAAGTTAATAGTAAGCTCAAGCAATCAACAATCAATTTAGCTTTGGGAGAGTTCCTCAATGGCTCTTAGATCTCTCTCTCTTGGAAGCTCATGGCAATGGTTCCTCACTTAGGCTCAATTTTGGAATCCCCTAGCATAAGAACACACACATTAAAAAGCCCCATCAAACAATTAAGAATGAACAAGAAGGAGTATTAGAGAATGGTTCTTTCAAAGTTCTCTTCAACATTTATAGCATTCTAAAGGCCCAATGCCTAGTTGCTCTTTGACTTTTATAGCACTCTAAAGGCTCAATGCCTAGTTGCTCTTTGACTCCACATTTGCATAGGGAAAGTCCTAAAATCTAAGTCCATTTGTCCATTTCTTTGCATTTGGTCCACAACAATCAAAACAAAACACAAACACAATAGTATATACACAATTATGTGCTCAAGTGAGCAAAAGGCAAATTGCATTAACATAAACATGTGCTCAAGTGAGCAAAGGGGGAAAAGCAAATGAATAATATGTACAAGAATGGTAAATTGCGTAAATGTAAAGAGCAAGAATTAAATGTTAATAGTCAATGGTTAGTGTTAGTAGTTAATGTGCCATAACGCAAATTTAGCGCTATGTTAAGCAATTGTAATTGGACTTATGTAGAAGTCACAACTATCTGAGGCCGGTCAATAATAATGTAGGCAACAACACAAGTTAGAAGTCTTGATTAGTGAACCAAGTTCCAACAACTTGCCATGCCAAAAAGAGGAAGAGGAATGATCTTGTATTGGTTTAAGTCCTTTGCATGATTTAAGATGCAATCTATCCTTAATGTAAAGCCATTCACTTGATCATTTGATCAAGATGAATTAGATTTGAATCAAGGAAGATTAAACCTCCCTAATCAATGCTAACTTATCAACCTTTAACTCATTGATCAAAAAAAAGGAAAAGAAGAAGAAGAAGAAGAAGAAGAAGATGGATAATGGAAATGAAGAAAATAAAGTGCATTAAGTAAAATGGAATGTACCAATCCATAAATGTTGACCAAAGATAGGGAAGATCAAGGTCAAACCATAAAAATCAGAAATGAGATGAAGATTGGAAGTCAAGAAATAAACAAAATATTTTTGGCATTTTTAATATTTGAAAATAAACTTGAATTTAAATATTAAAGAAAGGTCAAACTTCAAATTCACTTCAAATCAACTTTAAAACGTCCAAGTGAATTATCCCAAGTTCAACATGGTCAAACAAAGTTTGACAAAAAATTTCAGCATTTTTAAAGGTCAGAAGCTATTTTTAATCAATTAAAAAATGAATAAAAATAACCTAATTGAACTAGAATCTCAAATAAATCTCAAATCAATTAAGAAATTGATGAGAATATTTTTCATAGATCCATCATCATTCAAAGAGGTTAGAAAAATATTTTTGTATTTTTTGGATATCAAAAACTATTTAAAATGAATTAAAAATAACCAAAAAAGAGAAAATTATTAAAAAATAGAAAATGGTAAAATAAAAAATATTAAAAATCATTTTTAGAAACTAGAAATTAAAAGAGAAATAATGCAATTGGTCCCATATTTTTTGGACCAATAATAAAAGAGATATGAATTTTTGAAATAAAAGGAAATAAAGAAAATAAAATCAGAAATTGGAAAATATGGAAAATCCACACGCGTTGGATCTAAGCTCATTAATTGAGCTGGATCATCAAACGGCTGTGGCATGCGCGCGCACCAAAGTCCTCAGTCAATGCAACCACATGGAGATTAAATAAAAGTCATAACAATGGAGCGCTATGATTAGATCTGGCAAATGCATCGTGTGGCTCACAATCAATCTGGCAATGAGACGGTGGCCAGCGCCACCGTCTTCTCCAGTGAGCTCCGGCGAACGTCAAAAAATGCAGAGATTCAAACGCTTACTAAAATGAACGATCCAGGCACCATTCGAAAGGTGAAGTGATGTACATCACTCCTATATCACTCACTTCCACTCTAGATTCCTATTAAGAGAGAAATCAGAGATGGAAGTTTGATGATGTTCAACTGAACTTGCTCGATTTCAATAATTAAGCATACAATAATGATGCCTCTATAGAGAGGACTTCAAACAACACAATATCAAGGCCAATGGATCAAAGAACAAAGAGATTCGAAGCAAAAACCAGTTGATCCAAACCTTTGGATTATGAAGATTTGAGTCCCTTTCCTTGGTTCCTTTTGCAAAATAGAACTTCAATGGATCAAATGATGAAGGTTTAGGAACTTTAGATCTGAGAATTCAACCAAATGCAATTGAATTTCAGATCTGAATTTTTGAAGAAAAATGAACTTAGCTCCTTTGGTATGGTTAGGGATTCACTCTTGCAGCATTTCAGGCGCCTTCGGGTTGAAGAATTATGAAGCATAGCACATGTATTTATAGCTGGAAAGGGCCGAGTGCATGAGTTTACTCGTGTGCATGGCAAATGGATTTTCATTGCATGGACTTGTGTGATCATGTGGAAGGCCCAATGAAGATTGGAATGACCTGCTGAGCTCATGTGAATTGCAAATGGACGTGTACAAGAAGTGTAAATAGCTCATGCATGGCAATTTGAATTGAATTTCACAAAATGCACTTAATCTTCATGCCTTCGAAAATGGTGCTTCCAAACTCCAAATGCTACCTCATGAGTAATGGTTAGAAAGCTTGTTGCATAAGGAACAAATGATATGTTGATCAAAATTTCAATTGGGCCTTGGAAATTTGTGAATTTTGAATTTAAAGTGTAGGGTGCAAAACATGCATAAGTGAAGTTTCCAAATTTGGCCAATGTTCAAGCCCTTCTGTCTCATTGATGCAAGCTCCAAATGATAAACCCTTCAACAAGAAAGTTGTAGATCTTTTCAACACAATCAATGTGGACTTAAATTTTGCATAATTTGGATTTTTGATGAAGAATATATGGGCACTTGAAGTTGGACTTTTTTCCATTTCAATGCATTTGGCCCGAAGTGACCTATAATGTTTTGCATTATCACATGTATTTATTTTGAGATTTTGAAATTTTGCTCAACCTAACATTTGAAGTAGACACAATAAGATTTCCAATTAATTTGGTTCCACCTCAAAATCATAAAAAATGGATGAGTTATGTTCTTGGGAAGTTGACCCAAAATTAGGGTTTCAGTCAAAATGACCTATAATGTCTTGGAATGGATGATGACCTTCCAAGCTTAAAATCCAATTTTTATGAACATGAAAGTTGTTCATATTGTCCTTAAGAACATTTTTTCTCTTGGGATCATCTCCATTTGACCAACACATAAAAAGTTAGATCTCTGTGCATTTCAAAATAGACAAATGAATTGGCTGATCAACTTCTCAAGTCCACAACTCATATCCTGATGAATTGATGATTGAGGACACTCAAATAATTTCAAATATGAATGGAATGATGAATTAAAGAACTTCCCTTGATGGTATTTGACCATGGACTGAGGTTGCTTCTAGAGCAAGGCACAGTTGATGAACAGATTAATTAGGGTTTCCTTGAGAAACAAACCTCAAATCCTTTAACTTGCTTTGATCAAAATGATGAATTGAGATACTAGGGAGGCATATTTTACGGATGAGATCTTTGGGAACCATTGCCATTCTTGCTTTCATCTTCTCTTGACCTTATCATTGCACAAAGGATCTCCTGGAAGCTTTTAGACCCTGTGTTTGCTCAAGCTGCAAACAAGAAATGTTAGTGACATATTTTTTGTGCTTTTGGTTAGTAAAATAAAATGAGAAAAAGAAATTATATACAATTCAAGCATGCTTGGTGATCTCAAACCACTCACAAGAGGTCCCACCCAAAGGCAAAGGGAACCAAGATGCTTATGATCCTTGAGGCTTTGCAAATGCAATGTTATGATGCCATGAGGGATCTTAGGGCCAAAATTGGGGTCTTACAACCAACACCATTTCAATCACCACCACGTTTCATCAGCATCACGTCTTCCATCGTCACGCTTCAATCGCCATCGCACTTCATCAGCATTGCGTCTTCCACCGTCGTGCTGCAATCACCGCCGTGTTCCATCAACTTCATCTCAAACGCTGCCGCACCTCATTATTGTGACCGCCATTCGTCCTGCTTCTGCTTCGTCGACTGCGACCACGCAGCTAACCGAAATCAAACCACCACGTGGAACGTCGGAGACGGTGAGCATTTCTCTCTTCCACTTTTGTTATTCGTGCGTAAGGGTGATTGGAATGGAGTCGTTTTCAATTATAGTTTTCCGATTTGGAATTTCTGCGAACTGGCGTGAAGAGGTGAGGAAGAAGAAGCCCACTCTTTATTATCCATCCACCCTTTGGCCTCCCAGTTAGGCTCGATCCAAATGTTTTTGGTGCAGTATACTCCCTCCTTAGCCTTGCACACCCCTGCGATTGGGCTTATCCCACTCAATCCAGGCCCATTGTCTTATTGTTTTTATTAGACTTTAGTCTAGTTAAATAGGTTCTAGTTTAGTTAATTAGGACATAGTTGATTAATCTTAGGTAATATTAGGATTAGGTTGAGTTTTTAGGATTTAAGTTTAGGTTAATTGTAGGATTATTAGGATAATTAGATTAATAGTAGGATTAGCTTAGGGTTTGGTAGTAGTATTGATTTTTAATTCTAATGCTTGATTTGTTGAATATTAATTTTTGATAATTGTTTGTTGATATTAGAAATAACTTGATATTAACTTTGATATTGTTTGACTTTAGAATTTTAATTTGGTCTTCATGGTGATATTGTTTGATAATTTTTGTTAATTGTTTACTTTAGAATTTGGTTTAGATTTTTATGTTGTTATTAATTCTCTTATAATCTTGATTAACATCTAACATCTAACCATTAACATCTAATTCATTTTAAATTCTGCATTCTAACTTCTAACCTTTTTACATTCTTGTACCTAACTTCTAACATTTAACTTTTGTCATTTACTTTATTTTCTTTTATTTTGCTTTATATTCCATATTGTACATTCTTCATCTCATTCTAAAATGAACCTAAAAATGGATTAGACTTAAAAAATACAAAAATACAATAATTCTTATGCCTGGAAAGAACTTTGGACGAAGGACTTAGAGACTTCTCATTAGGACCCTTGCAAGAGACACTGGACAGTTATTTAACCCAAACATGGAAAGGAGTATTAAAGACTCAAGGACTTGTAATCTTTTATGCGCTTTCTAGTTTAGGACACAATTGCACACACAAGGCTTTTGCTTGGGCTACCTGACAATGAGACCTTTTATTTCTTGCACTCCCTTGTACTTTACATGTACCCCTTTCCCTTTCCGATGTATGCCTTTAATTGCTTTCTTTATTATTGCTTGTTAGCATCTCCTTAGGCATTAGGAACACTCACTATTTCGTAATCAACAAGCAAACCCTTGATCCAACGTCAAGCGACCTTTTCAAATCAAACTCAAAAATATAATAAATGCGATTAGGATTATACGCCATGAGCCTTAAGTGGTAAAGAAGGGATGAGAATGGAGCTTTCCTACACTCTTTCTGAATGCTTCGAACACAAGACGTTTAGCTTGGTAGTTCGAGGTATTCACCTTTATGCAAAGTCTTTAGTGCAATCCGAAATCAAGAACACATTTCTCAAAACCTAAAAACCATTCAACGCATTCAAACCTTTTGTTTGAGCCTTAGGGAGACACAATCAAAAACCCTTCTTCAGAGTAATAAAATCAACAAAATAAACAAACTTTTATACCCATAAATAACAGGGTTCTGATTTCTCACTTCAACAAGTGGGCATACGTAGGCACGAGGACCCAATCCTTGGCGAGCACACTAATTTAAAACCTACCTCCATTCCGCAAACCTTTGGCAAGCAAACATTTCGATAAACAACATCCATTCAAACGCAAACATCCTAGATGGTTCCCATGGAGTACCATGGATGTAAGGGGTGCTAATACCTTCCCCTTGCATAACCGACTTCCGAACCTGTTCGTGGTTGCGACGACCATTCTTTTGGGGTTTTCTCGATATTTTCCCTTTCCTTTGGAATAAATAAAAACCGATGGCGACTCTGTATTTTTGGTGTAGCGACAACTGGCGGCTCTGTTGGGCCTCCCTAAGTAAGCCAAGCCTAATCTAGGTTGCTTCCTCGCGTGTATGGATGTTTATCCTTTTGATATTGCTTGCCTTATTTATTGCCTTTCGCTTTAAATTTTGTAATCTAACATGTGGTTACAAAAGGTAAGTGACTGACGAAAGGTCAAAAGGTACTTGCAAAAGGAAATACGAAGAACAGATATTTCGGCAAACCTGTCGGGAATATTAATCAAGAACTTCATGATAATGTTCTCTGTGGGGGAGAAAAAATGTATTAATGAAGGATTCTTTTATGCTCTCGAGGAAGACTTTCATGCAATTCATGCATGTTTATTTGCATGGCGTAATGCTCCATCTTGATGGAATACGCTACGCATTTCATGATGTGATGATATGAAATGATCATGTATACAAAGGGTCGAGGCATGCTTGGATTTTGGGGGTTGCCAAATGTGATTGGGCTTTTGGTTTGAATTTTCAGGTTAAGGATCTGACTTCCTGACATCATGATTTTTTTCCAGACACCATAATAATGATCTAGCAAGATCTAGATCTTTTAGAGCGTCCAAGCTGTGTTGGAGCCAACAAGCAAATTGTTGCTTATCTTAGGGGACCTCCTGATCAGGCCGAGTCCAAGAACTCTTATGATTTTTATGACATCCTCGTGTACTGAATATATTGTTTGGAGACCATGGTTATCCTTCATACACTTTTAAAAGAAAAGTAACTTCTTGTTCTCTTTAAATACTTTTATTGTTATTCCCCAAAGTTTTCAAAGCAATGTTTATTAAAAAATAAATTCACATTTTTACAAACAAGCAGAACAAGTAAAAATTATTGAGCACATTTGTTGAAAGTTCTTTTATTGATGAAAAACCCGTAGATTGGTGATTTTCAAAGGGAAGCAATTCTTTAAAGAGGTAATTGCGAAAGAATGGAAAATACAATGGCAATGAGAGTTCTCGAATATCAATTGAGTTCTAACTCTGCTATAGTATATATGTCCTTGGAGATCCTTTTTCCTTACTTCTTAAGAAGGTGATTAGATAGATTCTTCCCATTTGGGGGTTTTCTTGGTTGTAATGGCGAATGTACAGATCCTTTGTAGACCGCAATCTCTCGCCTTTCAAATCCCTAACTTTTGATTAGACTACCCTCTTGGGTTTTCAATCTACCGGGATATCTATTTTTTTTGCCTAAGTTTACCTTTGGGGTGATCAACTTAGCGACTTCTTTATTTCTTTTGATTTTATCCCTAATTTTTGTCTGGACCTTTCTTTTTGTGGTCCATTGCGCTGCCCATTTTTTCCTAAGTCTCCCCTCAGGATCCTCTACTTAGCGGGTCTACTAGGAGAAGTATTTTTTAACTGTGTCTGAATTCACTAGGGATAGGAGATCTTTACCATCCATGGTTGATAGGATCAAGGCTCCTCCAGAGAATACCTTTTTACAACGTATAGACCTTCATAATTAGGCGTAAATTTTCCCCACGGATCTGTATGAATTGGCAGAATCTTTCTCAACACCGGGTCTTCAACCTTGAGATTTCGAGGATGAAATTTTCTATAAAATTCCATCTATAACCGCTTCTGATATAGCTGGCCGTGGAAAATGGCTGTTAGGCCTTTTTCACCAATGAGATTAAGCTGATCCAATCTTGCATGTATCTATTCGGTTTCATCCAACTTGACATTTGTTAATATCCTTAAAGAAGGAATCTTTACTTCAATAGGTAGTACTGCATACATGCCATAGACAAAAGAGGACAAAGTTGCCCTAATGGAAGTGCGTATCAAAGTACAGTAGCCATGCAAAGCAAATGGTAGCATTTCATGTCAATCCTCGTATGTCTCTACCATCTTTTGAATGATCTTTTTGATGTTCTTGTTGGCTGTCTCAACAACGCCATTCATCCTTGGATAATACAAAGATGAATTATGGTGTTCGATCTTGAAGTCTTTGAACAATTCCTTCATCATTTTGTTATTGAGGTTTGAACCATTATCAGTGATGATTTTATTTGGGACCCCATGACGACATATAATCTCCTTCTTCAAGAAGCGAGCAACCACTTTCTTTGTAACATTTCCATACGAGACTGCTTCCACCCATTTGGTGAAATAGTCAATGTCTACAAGGATAAAGCGATGCCCATTTAAGGCAGTTGGCTCGATGCGCCCGATAACGTCTATGCCCCACATGGGAAAAGGCCAAGGAGATGTCAAGATATTTAACCGAACCGGTGGCACATGTATCTTATCGGTGTAGATCTGGCATTTATGACATATTTGCACATGACAATGGCAATCAGCCTCCATTGTCATCCAGTAATAGCCCTCCCTCAAGATCTTTTTAACCATTGTGTGACCACTAGCATGCATACCAAAGGAGCCTTCATGAACTTCAATTATGATTCAGTCCGCTTCGTGTCTATCCACATATCTGAGTATGACCTAGTCGTAATTCCTCTTGTAAAGTACATCTCCACTTAAGAAGAATTTAGCTGAGAGCCTTTGAAGGTACTTCTTATCTGTAATGGATGCATTCTATGGATATTCTTGCTTCTCCAGATACCTCTTGATATCATAGAACCATGGATGACCATCAGATTCTTCTATAGTGGTTAAACAGTATGATGGTTCATCCAAGTAGTCAATACGGATAGATGGTGCTTGATTTTTCCACTTAACCTTAAACATGGATGCCATAATGGCTAAGGCATCTTCCAGATGACTCTCCCCTCGAGGGATATAGTGGAATGTAATCTCATCAAAGTATGGGATTAGCTTCAAAACATGCTCCTTGTACGGGATTAGTTTGTGATCTCGAACCTCCCAATCTCCCCTCACTTGGCTGATTACCAAGGTTGAATCTCCATAGAATTCAAGGATCTTGATCCTTAAATCGGTGGTTGCCTCTATTCCAAAGATGCACGCCTCATACTCCTCCATATTATTAGTGCAGTCAAAGCACATCCTTGGAGTGAAAGGTAGATCAAAACCGGCTGGAGAGGTGATGATTACCCCAATTCCATTTCCTTAGACATTGGAAGCACCGTCGAACACGATCATTCATCACGATCTTGGTTCGGGTCCTTCCTTAGGGCCTGGAACGTTGAAATCTCTAATGAACATAATTCCCTCATCAGGGAAGTCAAAACACATAGGTTGATAATCTTCCATGGGTTGATGGGCTAGATAGTCAGCCAACACACTACCTTTGATGGCTTTCTGTGTGACATGTTGGATGTCATATTCTGTTAGTGCCATCTGCCAACAGGAAACTCTTCCAGTGAGAGCATGCTTTTCAAAAATGTACTTGATCAGATCCATTTTGAATATCAAATGGGTTGTATGAGTTAACATATACTTCCTTAAGTGTTTGGAAGCCCAAGCAAGTACACAACATGTCTTCTCGAGTAGTGAGTACCTTCTCTTGTAGTTGGTGAACTTTTTGCTTAGGTAGTGGATTGCGTGCTCTTTTCTACCTGTTTCATCATCCTGTCCGAGAACACATCCCATAGATGCATCAAGAGCCATTAGGTACATAATAAGAGGTTTGTCCTGCACATGAGGCATCAAGATCGGTGGCTCTTGCAAATATTTTATTATCTTCTCAAACGCCATTTTAGCAGTTATCATTCCACTCGATCGCTTGATCCTTGCGAAATAATTTGAATATTGGCTCGCATATGGCTGTAAGGTAGGATATAAATCTAGAAATGTATTTTAATCTTCCTAAGAATCCACAAGCCTCTTATTTAGTTCTTGGTACTGGCATACCTTGTATAACTTTGACTTTGTCAGGATCCACCTTGATCCCCTGTTGGCTTACAATAAAACGCAACAGTTTTCCAGATCTTACCTTAAAAGTACACTTGTTAGGATTTAGTCTCAACCTGAACTTCCTCAATCTTACGAACAACTTCTGTAGATGACTCATATGTTCCTCCTCAGTTTGGGATTTCATAATCATATAATCGACGTACATCTCAATCTCTCTATGAATCATGTCATGGAAGAGAGTTACCATCTCACATTGATATGTCGCACCAACATTCTTCAGCCTAAAAGGCACAACCTTGTAGCAAAATGTCCCCCAAGGGGTAATAAATAAAAATTTTCTCCATATCCTCTAGTGCCATTTTGATTTGGTTATACCCGGAGAAGTCATCCATGAAAGAGAATACTGAGAACTAGGTTGTATTGTCTACCAACATATCGATGTGAGGTAGAGGAAAATCATCCTTCGGGCTTTCCCTATTCAGGTCTCTGTAGTCGACACATATCCGTACCTTACTATCTTTCTTAAGTACAGGTACTATGTTCGCCACCCATTGAGGGTAGTTTGCCACTGCTACGAAACTGACATCCAGTTGCTTTTGGACCTCTTACTTGATTTTCAGGGCCATGTTAGGACAAGTCCTTCTCAACTTCTGCTTTAAAGGAGAACACTCTTCTCTGAGGGGTAGTTTGTGCACTATGATATTGATATCCGGCCCAGGCATGTCTTGATAGGACCAGGAAAATACATCTATATACTCTTGTAAGTGCTTGATCAGCTTCTACTTCACTTTGCCATCTAGGGCAACACCTATGTTGACTTCTTTCTTATCCTCCTCTAACCCAAGATTGATAATTTCCACTGCTTATTGATACGGTTGAATGACCTTTGATTCTTGCTGTAACATCTTGGTTAACTCTTCAGGAAGCTCACAATCTTCTTCACCATTCTCGTCGACTTGATAAATTGGATTATCAAAGTCATATCGAACAATAGCAGTTTCTTTATCAATTGAATCTGAAGTGGATTTGCATGATTTATGCTAGATTTTATAATGATTAAAGGAAAAAGATGATAAAATAAAACATTGCCATTTTTATTTTACTCTTTTTTTTTAAAGGAAAAAGAAAGACAAAGAACACAATTGAATAAAAACATGCTCATTTTATTCATCAATAAATTTTACTTTAAAATATGGGGGCCCAATAAGTTTTCCCTATGTCTTGGCAGATCATATGGTTTTCAAAGGAAAAAGAAGAAAATTACTCTTCAATGAAAGTGACTTCTGGTATGTTCATGGCGGTCTAGTTGTTGAGTACTTGACCTTCATCCTTTTGGTACACGAAGCATATTTCGTTAGTCATATTGTTTTCTTCTCCCATAACACAAACTGTATCATCTTTGAGATGCCCCGCACTGGTGAAAGTATCGGGTAATGAGGGAATTTTCCCTTTAACCGCACTTGTAGCCACCTTCTTTTAGGTCTATTAATGGGTATGGAATCCCAATCTTGATCTATCTTTATTTACTGGTAACTCAAGTACCCTGCCCCAGCCTTCGGGGTGTCCGACCTATATCATTGTCTTCATGTCTTTCCATGAGGCCATAGAAAGTTCAGTACTTCGAGATTCCTTCACCCGAGGATCCATTTCCATATTCACAACCACAAATGTTTTAAAAGGAGTTTCATGGATCTCTTCTCCCACTTCAACATAACAAAATAATGCCAAACGCCTCACCACAATATCCTCTTCTCCTTCTACGATAACCAGTTTATTTCCAATCATGAATTTTAGTATTTGGTGGAGGGTTGAGGTTACTGTGCCAGTAGAGTATATCCATGGCCGTCCTAGGAAACAACTGTAGGTGGGATATATGTCCATTACATAAAATATAATGATGAAGATGTGAGGCCCAATCTTCATAGGAAAGTCAACTTCTCCTACCACTGACCGTCTTGAGTTATCAAAAGCTCTCACTATTAGTGAGTTAGGTTTCATCATCAATACTTCAATGGTCAGCTTGGGCAAAATGTTCAACGACGAGCCAGTATCCACCAACACTCTGGATAAAACTGTTTCTACATATTCAATTGATATGTGCAAGGACGTTTTATGATTCCTACCCTCAGGTGGGAGTTAATCATCGTTAAAACCCAAACATCTACTTGAAGAAATGTTAGCCACCACTACTTCAAGTTGATTCACTGATATCTCTTGAGGGATGTGTGTCGCCCTTAAGAACTTCATAAGTGCCTCCCTGTGGGCCTCAGAACTCATTAGCAATGAGAACATGAAATCTTTGAAGGTGTTTGGTTGAGTTGATCAACCACCTTGTAATCACTCTTTTTTATGAGGCGAATAAATTCCTCAACTTCGTCAATGGAGTTGCTTTCTAAGTTGCATTCAGCCCCTGGTTCTCATTCACCACCTTTTTACCCTGGGCCTTACTCGAGGATCCATTGTTGTCATTGTATGGGGGAGGCACTGGTGCAAATACCTTACCACTTCAGGTTATGCCACCTGCTCCAACAATGTTAACACTTGCTTCCTTAGACTCCACCAGTTCATCCTCTACTTTATGTCCATGGATATAGACTGTAGAGTCATAGTTCCATGGAACTATCTTCATGCTCTCGAGGGGGACGGAGATGGCACAGTAATTACAAGTGGTGTAACCATATATGATGTTGTAGGTATTGGAGTCGGATCGTAAGGTATATCAAAAGGCATATGAGTCAAATCATAAGGGATCTCAAGAGTAGCCATTTTATCTACAACAGACAATTGTTCTACGAACATAACCCATTGGTGCATCAATCTCTGAACACCAGAATTCAAATTCTCACAGACTTGAGGAATCATCAAGCTATGTTCACTGTCAACATCATAGCCAGTAGCCAACCAAGTTCATCAACAATTTCTCCTTGACAGTAGCCAACCGAGTTTTTATACTATCCACACTGAACACCATCTTTTTACCTCCACATTCTTCTAACACACTTAGAAAAGGGCCGACATTGGGTGGCATAAAATTGTTGTTTATGTTAGGGCCATTATGTGTGAATGTAATGGCCTTAGCATCAAGCAAATCTTGCACCTCATGTTTAAGGGCCTTGCAATTCTCAATCGTATGGGCGGGTGCCCCTGAGTAGAACTTGCAATGAGCATTGGCATCATATCCAGGAGGAAGAAAAGTTGGAGGCTTCAAGCCTCTCAATTGTACCAAAGACCCTTTTAGCTGATATAGAAGTAAATGATCGTAAGTTGTAGGGATATGATCAAACTTCCTCTCAGGCCTCATCTGCCTTTATTGACTAGGATGATAGTATTGTTGCTATTGACGAGCGTAGGATTTCTGTTACGGAGCTGGCTGTTGACCAGCATTCTGCTCTGCATGGATGGTATAGGGTTGTTGTTGATACGGGTTAGGCGCCACGACAGCTACTTGTTGATAATGCGCATGATACGTTTTACCCTTTTCCTTAGAGATTGATGCATTATTGGTTTCTCCCTCCTTTTTCTTGGCAAACCCATAATAGGGTTTCTTTGCCCCATTAGATGAGCCAGCACTCTGAATTTTACCGCTTTTCAAACATTTCTCAATCCTTTTGCCAATGACCAGCAGAAGTACTTCCTATCAACTTTTCTAGGTAGGGCCCATGGAGGATGCCCATAAACATGTCAACAAGCTCCTTTTCAAGAAGAGGAGGTTGGCCTCTAGCAACCAACTCTCTCCCTTGTTGGGTGTACTCTTTAAATGACTCATCAGTTTGTTGTGTCAGGCTTTGAAGTTTGGTCCTATTTGGATCCATGTTTGTATTGTACTGATAGTGTTTAAGGAATGCCTCGGCTAATTCCTTCCAAGTTAGGATAGACGTACTTTCTAACTACATATACCACTCCAATGAAGCCCCAATAAGGTTGTCTTCAAAGAAGTACATTAGTAGCTTCTCATTATTAAAGTATGTGGCCATTTTTCAATATGCCCGGACATGTGTTTTAGGATAGTTGACTCCCTTGTACATTTAAAATTCAAGGAATTTGAACTTAGCGGGTATTTGGACACCTGAAACTAGGCATATCTAAGAAACATATATCCCAAAAACATTGGACCCCTCCATTGCCTTCATCTTCTCCTCTATAGCACAAAACTTCCTTCTTATCTCCATACTTGTCGATCCAACAACATCGTAGACCGATTCATCCCTTGGGCTGAAGAAGGCATCATTCAAATCATCTACCTCAAGGACAGGAGGATTGACCGTGTGCATAATATTTTGGTTCACTAGACTTCCACCCAGAGATGGAGGAATGCCCACAGGTGTACCTACATGGATTTGCACAGTAGGCTCGAAAGGTGCAGGAGTATGAGGATTGGCAGCAGCAACAACTCTCTGGTTAGCTTGATAGAGTTCCTCTTGACCCCTAGCAATGGCTTCTTGGCCCCTAGCCACAACTTGGACTATTTTCATCAGTTGACCCATCTGGGCACCCATGTTAAACATCTCTTCCCTCAAGGTGACCTGATTCTGCTCTAGCCGATCCATGAGTGATCTTAGATTGCTTTGGGTGTTTTATTGATGTCGAGAAGTCAGCTTGTCTATTTTGAATGGAGAAAGTCCAAGTGGTAAGTTTCTTGTTTTGCTTTATGTCATGCAAAATGATGCATGGGAGTGTATGTATTATATTTTTTTTATTTTTCATTTTACAAAGATCTTTAGTAAACTTGTTATTTATTGCTAAAATTGTTGAACATTTGGCATTGTAATCATAAAAATGAAAAGCACACAAATTGAAGCATGAAACTCATTTTATTCATCATTTATTTGAATCAAGTACAAGTACATGAAAGATAAAGATACAATCCTCTTTGAATTAGAAACAATTTCAAATTACAAGGTAACGTTGAAAGTGACTCTTTGAGTCTTAGGAAGAGCTTTAACATCAGTAATGAGTTCGGCCAGAGTCTTCTTGCAAAACTTTACAAAGTTGTAAACTTGATGAGGAGTGTTCTTTGGACACATGATTAGGTTTGCCTCTTTCATCTTGTCGGGGAAATCCTGAAGAGCATAGTTGGTCAAGACAACCATGTTCGTGTACTTGTTCTCCCATTCTGCATAGAGACCCTACAGGTTCCTAATAATGACATCCCTTTCAGCCATGGCACCTTCTACTCTTTGATAGGCATCTTCCCAATATTTGCAATTGTTTCTCAATTCTTGTAGACTTCATCAAAAATTCCATCCTTCATGTTTTGGATTTTCTCACAAGATTTTCCTAAATGAAACTTCTCATAAAGGTAGACTCGATGTATATTTTACTTATCCAATTGCTCACGGGATGTGAAATCCGAATACTCCTTGATGGTCTTCCTCAACTCAAGGATTTAGGCTTCTTAGTCGCTTTATGCCTGCTTCTTGTCCCAGTTAGATAGCTCTAAAGTATTCTCCAAATCTCGGACGAGGCGCCAGGCTCGATCCAACTCATCATTACGACCACTAAGGTCGAAATTAGATCCCAAGGGAGCACCATCAACCCATTCTCTTTTCCCTTTTTCGTCTCTAGATCTCTTCTTGATGCTTTCAAACTTGGCTTTTAGCTCATTGCTCTCATCCTTCAAATCTTCATTCTTTTGCTTCTCTTTATTGAGTTGGAGTCGCAATTGAAAATTCTATACTTCAAGCTCTTTGATCTGGGAAACGAGCTTCTCAACATCTTCAGGGAGGATTGGCTCTTGTTCAGGAACTAGAGGAAATATGAAGGATCAAAAGGGTATGTGAATTTAATCCTTTGTGCCATTTCTCTTACCCATTGGGTGTAGGGTTCCTTGACAAGAGTGTTTCTTATTCCCTACTCCTTAACCTTTCTTGTAATTACTGTCCAAGATTTTTTGACCTTCCTCATAACTGGGTTATTCATACACAGGTTGTGCAAGATGAATGGTTCTAACACCTTGATCTTTAGGGGACCATTCATGGGGTATTGATATTGTCTCAGAGATATAACAGGATTATAATTAACACATCCTTTATTACCCCAAAGTGGAACATTAGGGAAATCCCCATAGCTATTAATGATATCATTAGTTTCCCATTCCCTCATATACCATATGATGTTACCGACAGTGATAAACCCTAATTTCTGTGACCATTTAAGCTTTTCAGACCTGATAGGGCCTTCCTCCTTGAGATATGACATAAGTCAAGCATGTAAGAGAAGAACATAACACAGTAAGGTACATCCTTTCTTTTCATGACGCTCATGTAGAGAGTAATAAATGTCAGTTAAGAGGAAAGGTACTGGGTTACCCGAGAGAAAACGTTCCACATCTATTTGATCCATAAAATTGTCTATGTTTGGGAAACGCACGATCACATGAAACAAAAGGGCCATGATGGCATTGAAAGCTTGCCAATTTTATGCTTTCTCATTCCTCACATCCAACTCTTCTATAAATCCTCTTGAAAAACCTCTGAAGGCCCCCATAACATCCCAATTATCCACCACTAATTGAACGTCTATACTCAGAGTTAAGGCTATCTTCTTGGGGGAAACTTCCTCGTTGAGCTTGGGAATGGATTATTCTTCTCCAAACTTCGACCCACAATTATTTCAATCCCTTCGAATGTAGGAGCTAACTGGAAGTCATAGAACGTGAAACACCTCAAAGGAGGATCATAGAAACGAGCCAAGGTAATGATAGCAAATGGGTCCACCTTCTCAGTTAGGAGGTTAAAGATTCTGCCATGGTTCTTCTTGAAATCATCCTTCTTTTGGAGAGTCAACTTGGATCTCAGTTCCTTAAGGCTGTTAATATCTAGCTTTCTATACTTGAATATCTATATGTTTCTCCTTTTAGGCTTCATCATGATTACTTTTAAAAATGCTTTGCCATCCTGCAATGAACACAAGATACTAAGAACTTTATTTTGTATTGTTTATGCCTATGATGCATGAATGTATGAATGCATGGATGTACAATAATTAAGCATGGCTTCATAAGTATAAGGTACGAATGGAGGATTATATTGATTACTTTTCAAACCAGGGTTCTCACCAGGTATGGACTAGGGTTTAAAAGGAGGTACCCCGAGTCATGGATTCACATGAATATTTGTCAATTATGGCAACTACATGCCGGTTGGAAATTCCTTCAAGTGAATCTATTATGAGTGAGGTCTCCGTACCTACCCCGACGAGAACTGCATCTCGGGGACCCGTACTACGCGACCATCGATAACGGGTTCTAGACGCGGTTCCCAGAGTCATGGATCCTCAAGAATGTTTGTCGCTTACGACAACTACATGGCGGGTGTTAAATCCTTCAAGAGAATCTATTCTGAGAGAGGTTTTCGTATCGACCCCTATGAGAACTACATCTTGGGGACCCATACAATGTAACCATCATCTTATTAGGTCAAAGAGATAAAGGTTCTACAAATGTTCTTAGAGTCAAGGATTCTCATAAAAACATTGAAGCTTACAGCAACTACATGTCGGGCGATAATATTTTCAAAGGATCTACTCTAAGTGAGGTTCTCATGATGACCCTTACGAGAACTACATCTCGGGGACCCACACTACTCAATCATCGTCCTATCTTATGTTTGTACTCTAGACTCGGGTAGAGAGTTTTTCCCTCAAGGTTTATAATCAAGGTATTTATTCCATACCATAACATAAGAGTAACATAACAAATATCAAATGAAAATCCAAAACAAAAGGCAATAAATAAAGCGAGTAATGCAAAAAGATAAACACCCAAACATGCGACAAAGGCAACCTAGATAAGGCTTGACTTGCTCTGGGTTTGTTCCCCAGCAAAGTCACCAGTTGTCGCTATGTGAAAAATACAGAGTCACCATCGGATTTTATTAATTCCAAAGGAAAGGATAAATATCGAGAAAGCCCCAAAAATAAAGGTCGTCGCAACCATGAACAGATCCGGAAGTCGGTTATGCAAGGTGAAGGTATTAGCACCACTGACATCCGTCGTACTCAATGAGAACCATCAAGATTGTCCTTCGCTTGAATGGGTGTCATTATCTCAATGATTATTTGCTAAAGGTTTACGGAGTGGAAATGGGTTTTTTATTAGTGTGCTCGCCAAGGATTTGGACCATCGTGCCTACGTATGCTCCCTTGTCGAAGTGAGAAATCAGAGCCCCGTAGTTCATGGTAAAAAATGATTATTTGTTGGTTTATTTTACCTTGAAAATGGGTTTTTGGAGTGATTCCCTAAGGCTCAAAACAGTTTGATGAGTTGATGTTGTTTTTAGGTTTTTTGTGAAAGTGTGGTTGATTTGAATTGCACTACCACACTGAGTGCATAATCCTAATCGTATTTTTATTACTTTTTGAGTTTTTATTAAAAAAATGCAGTTTGACATTGGATCAATGGTTTGTTTATTGTTTTTAAATGGTGATTATCATAACTCTTAAGGTTGGCTAACAAGCAATCAACAAAACAAATGAAAGTGAGGGAAAAAGTACACCAAAGTGGGGAAAGGGATACATGAAAAATACAAGGGATATATGCAAGAAATAAAGGGTCTCATTGTAAGGTAGCCCATGAGGAAGCCATGTGTGTGCATTGTGTCCTAAGCTAGCAAATGGATAATGGAATTAACATGTCTCCCTAGGATAGTGTCATGAGTGAGAGTCATTCTTGCAATAAAAGATTACAAGTCCAAAGAAACTCCAAGTTGTGCATAGGTCAATCACAATATTATAAGTCCATACAAGGGTCCTAACAAGTCCTCTAAGTCTCACTCCATGTCAAGCTTAGGTCATACACAAAGTCTATTATGTCCATGATATTCCAAGCTTAGGTCTCAATGAAGATGAATTAAGTCTTTTTGGCCTGTTCCATCTTTATCATGTTTTTGTTAATTTTTAATTAGATAACAAGATAAAGAAATAAACATAATGTATAAAGATGAGGTAAAATGATAATGATGAAGTGCATGAAAGCTAATGTGTAAGAATTAAATTGCAAGAATTTAAATTTCACAAATTTAAATGTTAGGAGTTAGAAGTTAGCATTGCATAATATAAAGGTTAGAAGTTAAATGTTAAAATAACAATCACCTAGTGATTATCTATCAACAAATAAAAGAACCCAAACATATGCTTCTTCAAGATATAATGTATCATCATATAAAAGTGCCAAAAATGATCCATTAATCATTTATCAACATGTTTGAATTGAAGAAGATTGAATCAACTGAAATGATACCATCTATGGATGATTTAAGATGATAAAGATTAATCAACCAATCAATCAAAAGATGGATAAAAAGTTGAAATAAAAAAAGAATTAAAAGTTAGTAGTTAGTTGTTAATTTGCATTAGAAATAAAAGTTAAAGTGTTAATAAAAATGCAAGATATAAAATCAAGACAAAAATAATAGCATAATAACAATAATAAGAGAGGGAAAATTCAAAAACTTCAACATCTCTACATATCATATCCAAAGTTTCATGTCAAGAAGCAACCACCACCACCGGAGCTCTGGAACCACCGTGCCGGAATCAAGAAATACCATCACTCTTCCACTTCTCTCAACCTCCTCTATCCTAATCTCTCATCTATTCTAACCAAGAGTTAATCAATTCTGAAAATTGGAGCATTAAAGTCAAGAACCCCAAGCACAAAAAATGAAATTAAATGGAGATGAAGGAGAATCAAGCCACCAAACCTTGAGGCTTTGATTCTCTAATACACAAGCTATATTATGGTATCAAAAATTCAAAAAACAAGGAAGGAAATAAATTGTTGACCTGCAAGACGGAGGATTTCCTTGGAACTTGCTGAAATTTGAAGGTGATGAAGATGAAGAATATAGAGGTATGCTTCTTTGGTCTTCTACTTTTGCTTTTTAATGATTTGGCTCTAAAAATGTTGAATTGAATTGTTGTTCTTGATATTGATATTCTGAACTTTGAGGAGTGTAGAATGTAGGAGGTTTAGCTCAATTGATGACAAGCTTCAATGTGAAGCTTGCTCCAATGGTGGTAGAGCTTTAGTGTAGGGAGATGAATTAGAAAAGATGAAGTGAGAGGAGAAAACTTGAATTTTCCATGAGTGCCAAAAAGTTTGAATGATCAAGAGTTTCCAACCCTAAGAATTTCTAACCCTTTGAATGGTGAATGAATCCAAAGTTTTCTAGAGTGATCAAGGGTAGATTAGGAATGAAATTAAAATATGTTATTTAGATTTTGGATGGGCTGAAAATTGAATAGAATTATTTGTGAATTAATTCAAATAAAATGTTGTTGAAAATGAATTGGGATTGGTTTATATTGCTTCTGCTGAACTGATATGCTGCTATTTTTAGACTGCAGGTGCAGGTGTAACCGTTTATCGTAATCGGTTACCACCACGAGAATTAGCATTTTGGGCTGCTGAACATGGCCACACAAAGTAGGTGTAACCGGTTACCGTAATCGGTTACCACCCTTATAACAGGTTTTTGGGGTTGTTGAGAAGGCAATGTGAAGCAAGTGTAACCGGTTACCATAACCAATTACACACGCGAAGATTGTTGATTCCTAGGCTCTGCTGATGCAGGTTGTGCATGGTGTAACCAATTACATGCGCAAAAATAGGTGTTCCAAGAAGAATGAAATGGATGTAAGCGCACGTTCAACAACTTCCTTTAATTTTATGTTATGTATGGTGTAATAAAATTAGGAAATAGATTTACGCAAAATGGTTGTAATGAAAAATGCTTCGGTGTCAAAACTTAATTAGTTGACTTTGGTCAACTTGTTGATGAAAAAGTCAATAGTTGACCAAATGCCAACTTAGGTAAAAAAAAATGAAAATTTAATGTATAAGGCAATGCTTTAAACTAGAATGCAAAATATGAATGGATAATGAGCCCCACATTGACCAAACAACCATGATGAATCCAAAATCAAAGATGCAAGTTCCTATACCCATAATGCAAAAGGCACAGGGGATTAGGGTTATGTGCTTGGTTAAGCACACTTCAAATAATGTCAAGAAACTCTAGTTTTCCCCCAAGCACAATCATCATACCTTGAACTCATGAAGCCTACATTTTTGCTTTGAACCATACTAGTGCAAATGTAGATGATTAAGGATGAATGTATGCACATGAACTAGAGTCATGGACCATATGAAAGTTGTATGGAAGGTAAGGTAAATTTGGGGGTATGACACATAGCCCTCTAAGTTAATTGAGCATTAGATTAAGCTTTTCTAAAACATGCTTCAACCTAAGTTATACCATATAACTGGACCAAATAGGGATTTGAAGTAGATTAAGAAATATGAAAGTTCCACTATGTTATAGCTTTCTGCCCTAGCTTTCCGACGCTTCTAACTGCGTCTCAAACCGAGTTAGAGAACTCAAGTTATACCGATTTCAATTATGTATTTCATCATGCAAACAGTGGTAACCGGTTACGCTAAGTGCGTAACCGGTTAAAGGCACGAAAAATAGCCCAAAACTCATTTTTCTCACTGGTAACCAGTTACCAACTGCTAGTAACTGATTACCACTGAGTCCAAAGTTCAAAATTGACTTATTTATCACATTTTCCTCCATTCAAACACATTGCTAACATATAATAACATCATGCACGAATCAATAGCATAAACCATCAACTTAAACATGTTATAACAATCATCCTTATGCATTTTCACATGTTATCAATCATGTAAGCATTATGAACATAATAACATCAACAACAAGCATATCAAAGCAGATTTTCAGCATGCATAAAAAGGATACTCATGTAACACTTAAGATTAAACATGCAATTCAAATCATGTACTCACAATCAAGGAATTTATCACACAATTAACATGATTTTCAAGCATCAAACATAAAAACCTCCCTTGATCATGAAAACCTAGCTTCTAAATCCATCAACACCTAACTAAGGACTCACCTTAGAATCAAAATCTGAATTTGATCAAGATGATGGTGAAGAGATGAAGATGGATGACAACCAAGTTATGGTGTTGCTCTTACTTCAAGGGTTCACTCTTAATTTGCACATACAAGGCTTGTTGAATCTTGAACTCAAGAAAACTCTCCTCTCCTTCTCCCATTTCATGATTATTTTCTCTCTTCTTCCAAACCCCCTCAAAATTCTAAACTTAGGAAAGAGAAAGCCAAGTGAAAATGAGAGAAAATGGACTCCAAAGTACTTATACAATGATATTTCGAAAGTATGACTTTTCCCTTGTTTATTAATCCAAAATTCTAACCATACCATTCTTGATCAATTGATACGTTTGACATACTAATTCATCAACTAGTCTCACTAACACACCATTAGTATATTAACCATTTAGTATTAGGAACTAGGGTATTACTTTCACCACCCCTTAATTTGAAATTAGTCCTTAAATATTTCCTGAACAAAAGGGTAGTTACACTTCTCGCGTATCTGATTCTAGTTAACTTTCATCTTTTCTTGATTGTGATGCTTCCACCAAATCTTATAGTATCTCTCTCACTTACTCAAGCTGCTAGTTCCTCCTCAGTGGAGGTTCCCATTCCTTCAGGAGTTCTCGAATCCCCTTACACCGGACTTACTAAGATTTACAAAACTTTACATTAAGCGCTGGTTGATTATTCATTTCTTTCCATCCTTCACTTTTATCAAACTTTATATTTATTGTGCAACTCAGATTCCTAACTTTGATTCATCTTCAGATCTTGGTTGGAAAACACCTTTGAATGAATACCACACAACTATATAGTTGTTGCTACAAATAATTCCGCTAGGTTGACAACCTCAAATGTGGTCCTTGTCGAGTACGAAAGGGGATGATTCTGGTTAACTTATCCACAACCACCTCTTAGATAACTATCTCCCTGATCCTTTACAAAAATTTGGCCGAGGTCTTCTCTTTTCCTTCTAGATCCTTGGATTACCTCCAACTTCAAACAGGTCATTTTTGTTTAGATTTGAATTTGTCTTCATGGTACCACAAAACTTCCCATCTTCAATTCGTCTTCAGGTCTTGGATGGAACTAACTTTTGACTGAATGCCATGCAACTAAAAAATCCTTACTAAACATAATCCTATTAGATTAGTAACCTCACACGCGATTTGTTGGTTAAGGAATGGGATAGTTTAGTTAACCTGCTCATAATCATCCATATCAAAACATAATTGATGCATGTGCGAGGGAAAACACAATGGGAAGGTCATTGAGATCATCACCTCCCTTCCGTTCGGATGCCTTAATTGGTTATAACACATCACTATCTTCCGATGCCCAAAAGGCTTATGAGCTCACGCTCTAAATTCCATATTGCACACCTCACAAAATTCTCCCATTCTAGTTCACCAACAACTTTTCTCTAGATTTTGGTGGATCCTTGAGAAACTGGGATGAACTGAACATTGCTCTGATGAGTTTTTCTTCGGAAGGTACTTCTGCTCAGCATAATTCTTTCGAGTATTCCATTCATCCTAGGTGCTCCCGATATTTATCCTCTCCAGTCTCGAAAATCAAAGTCATGTGATTTAGGCCATCTTCCATCTACAAACTATTTGAAACATATTGAATCTTTTTTTCTTTTCTCATTCTCTAGAAGCAACCACCATTACTTTTGAGTCCATGCCAAGTATATTGAACCCATCAAAATTAAACGTTAAGAAACCTAGTGTGAGATATTTTTATTTAGCTTGGTTAAAAGTAATGTGATTTAAAACTTCCCTTAGAATTTCAATTTCAGTGTTGGATCTTTCAAATTGTGCCTTCCATACTCCTTATGACATGCTCACCATCACCTTATTCAACATAAATGCAATCTCTAGTTTAAAATTGGTTCCCTTTGGAAAATATAACTACATGATATTGGAGTGAAATAGGGTTTAGGTGGAGTGGAGAGTGTTTCAGTTGTGATTGAATAGAATAAACCTGCAAGGTTGGTACTCTAATGCCCAAATAGTAAATGAATGATAATTAGTTTGAGTGTGAGAGTGAATAGAATACCTTGAAGTAACGTGTGCAAAGATTTATATAGGCTAGACGGATAGAACAACTACCACTAAATGTTGCTCTTTGCACAGATCAACATATGCTTATATCCAACGGTGAGAAGTTAGTAGGAGCTTGGAATCCCATGTTTTGTTCTTGAACATGGTTGCACTTATTTCTCACGTCTTTCCTCATGGTGCTTGTAATTGAGCATTTATGTGTGGGCACTATGAGAGTCCCATAACACAAATCCACATGAATAATAATAACTCCAAATATGACCATTAATTCAACTCAGAACTTGATTTGGCTTCTTCAAATAGTATTGAGTACATCCACTTGTCTACAATCAAGACATTATCCTTACAAAAGAAGCGTTCTTTTTTTCTTTTTTTTTTTTCTTTCATTTTCAAGGTTTAATTTCTCGATCTTCTTGGCATTATTTGTCAATTGTGACATATTACTTAATTGTTTGATAATCATCTTTTTGGATATTGTATTTCAAACCTGTAATAGCCATTTGCGCTAATTCATATTCTTAAATCATACTTATGCACCTAACTTTCATTTGTCTAAGCCTATAGTTATACTCATTAATTGAATGATTACCTTTTCTTTGAATTTTATCTAAATCTATAACATTAATCTTGACCTCTCCTCATGTTAATGATAATGTATATACATAACATCAACGAAATACTTTGTTTGGCCAAGGGCGGAAATATAAAGGTAGAAAATTAGAACAAAATAAAAATAACTAAAAATGAGATAATTATTTTATGATGTTTGGAATGAGTTAAAATAAAAAAAGAGAAGAGAAAGAGGATAAAACATAAATATTTATAAAAAAAATGTTTGATCAAAACTAAAAATAACTTAAAAATATGAATACAACAAAAAATATTTTATATATAAATAAATATTTAAAAATAAACTATTTGTTGTCTTTATTATAAGTTAATAATTTGGTTGTGAAAATATTTTATGTAAAATTTGAAAATATTAAAAGAAAACATTTCAAAGTAAATCTTTAAATTATTTTTTAAAATATCATTATTTCTCTTATATATTCCCTAAACTATAAAATATACATAAGTAATCTTTAAAGTAATATAAATTCATCAAATTAGTCCATCATGAAGGTGAGAAAAATATAAGAAGGGGGAGAAGGTTGAACTGTGTTGGCTTTTTCTCCTTTTGAGCTTTTTCTTCTTTTGCTTCTGATTAATTTCAATCATATTCTGAACTCTTAATTCAGAGTTTGAATTAGAATCACTTCAAAACTTGAACACTTGAAAATCCTTATCAGATTCTGAACCAGAATCTAACTCAGAGATATACAAGTAATAGCAGCGAAATATAATAAAGAAGCAGGTAAAGTAAAGTAAAGACACAAACATGTATCTTGGTTCCTCTTACAACTTGAGAGTAGTCCATTTCCCTTGTACTTCCAAGGGATTTTCACTATAACCAAAATGATTACAAATGCTCAAGCACCAAGCAAGAGACTTCTAATGCCCAAACCCACAAGTAAGAGACTTTTATGCTGAAGTGCACAAGCAAGAGACATCCAATACTCAAACCTTCAAGTAAGAGACTTTTATGCTCAAATGCACAAGCAAGAGACTCCAAATGCTCAAGCACTAAAGCAAGAGCCTTTTGACTCTATAATAAACTATTAAGAGATTTGGGTAACAACTACACTTGATATACAATCAGATGTGTAGACATAATACAACTTATAAAGACTCTAAGACTTAAGAAATTCTAAAATATACAAAGTGATAAGAGGTTATAAGTCTAATAATTTTGACAGAGTGACTTCTTTTTAAATGTAAATGGTTCAGAATCTTATATTGTAGTGTATTGTTGTCTTCTTCTTCTTTAGGTCTTCTGCTCCTTATATAGAGAGGAAGAAAAGATACATTAAAGACTTTCACCAAAAGGTTGGATAACCTTTGTACTTGATTAGACACATCAAGATAATAAATTTATGTAAGAGGAATTATCTGTTGAAGATCAAAAACTAATGAATAGATTTTTCCTTAAGTCTTTACTTGATCAAAAGGTATTTGAGTCTGTAAGAGTTGTGTCGATTGAAGAGATACAACTTTCAGAGGTTGACTTTCTTCAGACTTGATTCTTCAAAGTCTGATAACTTTAGAGCATGCTTCTTGACTTTTGAAGCTTCAGACTCTGGATCACCAGAGGCTGACTTTCTTCAGAGTTGACATCTTTAGAGTCTGGATCTTCCATCAGACTCAGAATCTTCATAAGTGACCTTCACAATTATAGTCTAAACTTCAGATGCAGAACAATCATTCTTTTTTTCATCTTTTCTTGGATTTTAAATCCTGCATACTTATACAAATGTTAGAATATCCAATTGTTCTTTAAATACATTGTCATCATCAAACCCCTAAGTGATATGGTATCAACCAATTTTGTTCCAACAATCTCCCTTTTTTTTATGATGACAAACATAAGTATTTAAGAATAATGATTGTTAATTTAATTAATATGTTAACTTAAGGGTCTGAGGTTTGTAAGCTCCCCCTGAGTCTGATAGTCCATAGGGTGAGGTTTATAAGCTCCCCTTAAGTCTTATCCAGGTTAATTAAATTCCTTTTAAAAGCACAATATCATTAATCTTCATAAATTAAGCAGCAATAAGAATAACCATCCGATTTAGGTTCTTAAATACTCTTTATCTTTCCCCCTTTTATCATCAACAAAAAGTAACATCAGGAAAAGAAAATATTCCGAAGAAAAATGAATATATGGGAAATAATCATGTATGAGTAAAAATAGTGAAAAACCAGGACTTGTTCTCCCCTTGTGTCATCGATTTAAAACATGCAAGTAAGAAAATGTGATGTTTAATAAATGACTTGACTGGTTGGAAAAAGATTCTGCAAAACACGAGATATTCCAACCTGTTCTAAGCCTATAAGGCATAGCATTCAAAGCTTGGAAAGGGAGTCTGAAGACCAGGAATGCATCTCTCTCTTGATTTCATTGGTGCACATTAAACCAAACAAATTTCACTAGTTCCCATTTTCTCTTTAAAAGTCAGTTTAGAACAAACAGAAAATACATTCCTCCTTCTTTCATTAAACTTCTCCTTTGATCAGAATAAGAAAATAAGCTAAGAACAACAAGGGTGGTTCTTCGGAAGAATTTAAGAGAGCTTTAAAGGTCCATAAAGATGACATAATCAACTCTTCAAAAGGCTTTGGAACTTCTGCTGGAGCAACTAGAGTTGGAAGAACCTCAGAGACAAGGATGAAGAATTCCAAGAAGAATGAGTCATTTGATTATGAGTGGAATGAGGACTGGAAGAACATCCATATGTCAGGAAGGTGGACTGATGACCAAGTAGAGTAGCCTCTTCTGCTTGAGCAAGTTTCAGTTGTATCTCTCTTTTTAACTTCAAAGCCTTGTAGTCCTTTTCCATTGAATAAAAGCATATATTTTCCCATATCTTTATTTGAATCTCTATCCAACCAACAAATTCATGTGTGTGCAGTGATTTTTAAAAATAATTACACTAACTGATGTCCAGGGTGTTGTCAAATATGATTTTATTTTACCATAGACAATATCCCAACATTGATATAGCTCAGAGATAGAGCAAATAAGCACAAACTGAAAAACTTAACAGATATAAGACCAAGTCAAAAATATTTTTCAGATTTGTGACACATAAGTGGATAACATATAAGAGAAAGATAGTTTCAACATAAAAACCACTTATATGCCATCAGAAACATTTAATCAAGTTCTGAGCATCAGAGACTGGGATACTTTAGAAGCTACTACGCATCATAAGCTTTCAAAGCTTCTAATCATAGTGGCTCCTAATCATATCAGTCTCTGATCCTTAATTCAAAAGAAAACACAAACTTTCAATAAAATTCATGTTCATATTCTTTTTAATGAAATCAAATATTTCTATTGTAAGAGGATTGGTAAATATATTAGCACATTGATAATATGTATCAATGAACTGTATATCTATTACACCTTTCTGAACATAATATCTAATAAAATAATGTTTTATCTCTATGTGTTTGGTTCTAGAATGTTGAACTGGATTTTTTGTTAAACAGATGGCAGCAGTGTTATCATAGAAGATAGGAATATTGTTTCCACTAATCTGATAATCTTCTAACTGATATTTCATCCAAAGGAGGTCTGTGCAGTATTTAGCAGCTGAGATGTATTCTGCTTCTGCTATGGACAAGGCAATAATTAATTGTCTTTTACTAGCCCAGGATATTAGGTTTTCACCTATGAATTAACAGTTTTCATGAGGCCTTTCAATCCTATTCCTATCATAGTCAGCATCACAGAATCCAACTAGCTTGTAATCTAGAGATTTTTTTTTTATAAAGCAACCCTAGATTAGTTGTTCCCTCCAGATACCTAAAGGTTCTCTTAACATCAGTTAAGTGAGTCTCCCTAAGACCTGATTGGAATCTTACATACATACACACACTAAACAAAATATATGACCTAGAAATTGTTAAGTATAGTAAGGAACCAATCATACCTCTATACAACTTATGACATACTTTGGAGCTTTCTTCTTCTTTGTTCAGATTGCATGTTGGATGCATAGTAGGATTCATAACTTTGAAGTCTTCAAGCTTGAACTTCTTCAGAAGTTCTTTAGTATATTTTAATTGATGAACATACACTCCATATTTGCTTTGATTGATTTGAATTTCAAGGAAAAACATCAATTCACCCATCACGCTCATCTCAAATCCAGCCTGCATTGTCTTAGAAAACTCCTTGCAAAGGGTAGCATTAGTAGAACCAAAAATAATATCATTTACATATACCTGAACAATTAAGATATCATTTTTCAATGCTTTCTGAAGACTGTAGTATCAATTTGCCCTTTTTGGAAATCATTTTCTAAAGGAAGTTACTCAATCTCTCATACCAGGCTCTAGGAGCCTGTTTGAGTCCATAAAGTGACTTCTTAAGTTTGAAAACATGTTCTGGATGGATTGAATCCTCAAATTCATGTGATTGTTTTACATACACTTATTCAAAAATGACACCATTTAAAAATGCACTTTTATCATAAGAGAGAAGTAACTTGATTTCCTCTAACCTTGCAACAAGTGTAAAGGTTTCGTAGAAATCTATACTTTATTGTTGACTGTAGCCTTGAGCTACCAGTCTGGATTCATTTCTTACCACCTATCCTTGCTCATTAAGATTGTTTATGAACACCCATTTTATTCCAATGATGTTCTTCTGATGAGGTCTAGGTACCATATCCCACACATCATTTTTCTAAAATTGTTTCAGTTCTTCTTTCATGGCTACAATCCATCCACCATCAGATAAGGCATCATCAACAAAAGTTGGTTCTATCATGGAGATAAGTCCCATCATTGAATGCTTCTCTCTGAATGCAGATCTTGTTTTAAAAGGACTATCTTTATTTCCAATGATTGACTCTTCTGGATGATAAGACTTGTACTTGAATGGGTTTTTGGATTGTGCAACTTCTTAAGAGACATAAGGAACTTCTCTAGAAATTTCCTCCTCTGGATGTGTTTCAAAAGTTGGGTTTGGTTATGTACCACCAACTTCTGAACATCTAGCATCTGAACCTCTTGCTTCTGAGCATTCAGCTTCTGAAGGAGTTATAGCTTTTGATCCACCGACTTTTGGAGAGACTCATGATATTTGAAATTCTGGAAAAAAAATCAACTAGCTTTGGCATTTTACTGTCAAGCCCTTTGTCATCAAATTTTATATGTATAGATGATAACGAGAAATTGTATTGTGTTTTTAGGCTCATTTCACATGATATCCGTTTATGTTTTTATGCATTTTATCGTCTTTTACTTCCATTTTATTTGTTTTGCAGTTGTTATCCGATTTCATTGAAGTTTTGGAAGCCTCGCGAAAAAGGAACGGAATAGGAGCTAAAAAGGAGCGAAAGAGCCAATTTTATGCATTATATCCAGATGCCGTTCTCCATCTAGAAGATGGAGTTTGCCATTCACTTTATTTCCACATCATTTAAAACATGGAAGGAATGGCGTTCACCATTCCCCTAGTGGCGTTTGCCATTATCACGCAGTAACTGAATTGCGCTTGTGGGCACTTCTAGACTGTTTTTTATCCTCTATTTTCCCTCCAATCTCCATGCATGATCCAAGGGAGTTATCAGGTCTCAAAACCTCTATAAATAGGATTGTGGGGGGCTTTGGTAGGGATCTAAGTTATGCGGAAGCACTGCCGAAATTGCGATTTAGAATTAAGCATAAATTACCTGTAAAAGTGACAATAACTCACATCGAGAGATTGTCATACCTGTTCTATTTTTACTTTCTTTTCATCTTTATTGTACTCTTGGATCAGAGAATAAGCCTTTCGTTATTTTATTTTCAAGTTAATTCAAGTTCAAGTTCAAGTTAATTCCAGTTTTATTTTACGCAATTTCAGGTTCTTTTTACTGCATTTGATATTTGTATGTTTTACTGTATTGATTACTTGTATGCCATGTTGCTCTTAATTTAGAATGTCTTAATTATGTTGTTCCCAAATAATATCATGTCTTGCTAAATTACTTTAAGTCTAGCGTATGAGGATCGTCGTTACCGACGGGACTCAGTAGAAATAATAGGTGCGAATTTATGATTTAACTTTGTTATGACTTTAGTTTCCAATTGTATGTTTACTATTTTGGCACGAGAGTGTGAGACAAGTTAAGGTTCAATTCGATAGCGCGAATGTGTAAGGAAGGAACCAGATAGTGGAAACTAGGCATCGATCCAAAAAATAGCGAGAGAGCTTTAGGCATAGTTTAGGATCCCATTTACTTTCAAAATACGCCTTCTAATTAGAACGGGCGAGCGAGAGAAAAATATTGTGATTATGAGGTGTGATCTTTGTCAATAGCGTAGAGTGTGAGACGAAACCTTTAAGTAGATATTTTATACATAACACAATATAATCATATTTAGTGCCCATATCTACCTAATCCCTTAGGTATGCAGAATCCATATTCCGGACTCATTTGCTATCATAAATTTTAAAGTGTTAGAATTTAGTATCCTTATTTCCATTCCTACCCTTTGAAGCTAGCGAAAATATACCTGAACGTATCGCAAGCTTGAACATACAACAGAGTCGCCAACAAATTTTATTTATTCCCGAAAGAAAGGGAAAACATCGATAAAACCCGGGGGAAAGAGATATGCAGGGTAAGGAAGTCGGTTATGCAAGGGGAAGGTATTAGCACCCAAACATCCATGGTACTCCATGGGAAACATTTTGATTGTTCTATCTCGAATATGTGTTATATCTAAAGATTACTCTCAAAAGAATGAGGGAGAAACGGAAAAGAAATAGATAAAATGCTCGGTGAGGATTGGGGCCCTCATGCCTATGTATCCTCATAGTGCAATGAGGAATCAGAGCTCCATAGTTCATAGAACTAGTGACGGGAGATGAAAAGAAGTTGATAACAATATGGTTTGAACCAAAGGATAATGTTGTTTGAAATCCAACAAGGGGTGAAACATTAACCCAAGAGTAAACTGGTATGAACCAACAAGTGAGGGCCTACAACACTATATTGGAACAACCGAAAAAAGAATGGATTAAATGTTTGGTTTCATAGCACAAACAACTCTTGCTTCACAACGAGGTACAAGATGGAGCACAAAGAGATTATTGTATTTGGCTCAAATGATAGGTATATCATATGGCATGAATGGTGATAGAGTATGAGTGCATCATGGAGATGAAGGGAGTGAAGTAACCTAAGTTACATAAATGAAGTATTTGGTAACGAGTGACTGAAAAAGTATCCTTTGAAACCAAAGATAAAGGTATATTGGAATCCATATGAGAAATGGGATTCGTACCATATAGGGAAACAAGAATCTTGGCCAAAAAGAAGGAATTAAATGTTTGGGGACAATCCAAACAACTATTGGTACGAATGCGGACTTTTCATTAGGCGTCCTAAAAGGGTATATATGTGTATCTAAAGATGGTGTATCTGATTTCAAAGAAATATTATGTCACTGGAGTGAACGGTTTATGATCGAAGGTAGATACTGGATTATGAAAGATATGAGTGGGGGCCTAGGGCTGAAGAAGGAATAATTAGGAATATGCTCGCCAAGGATTCGCATCCTCGTGCCTACGTATTCTCACTCTGCAATGAGAAACTCAGAGCAATCGTAGTTCGGAGAACTACGAGAACAAAGAAAGAGATTGAGAGTGATGAGAATTATAACTCGTACCACCAGAATAGTAAAATGGGAACCCATAAGGTAAACTGACTTTGAACCCAAGAGTGAAAAGGTACAGACTAATACGTGGAGGAACAGAGGCATACCCATTGTATTATCTTACCAAATGGAATGAATTAGATGTCGGGTACAAGCCAAATGACTCTTGGTTCACAAGGCGAACTGTTCATTAGGCATCCTAAAAGGATGAGTATGAGACCCATACGAAAGTATTGTTAGGTGCGAGGAAGAATATATCACTTACTGGGGTACAAACAGTTCGAGATCAAAGAAGAATGGTATCTTGGATCCATGAAGAGATAGACTCTAAATCGAAGAGCAAATTGTCATCTTATCCAGAAGAGAATGAACTAAATGTTTGGGTACGAGCCAAACAACTCTCGCTTGATGAGGTGGAATGTCGCTAAATTGTCCTAAAAGGATAGACAAGGAGTCCAAGGAGAAGTATGGTTGATATCAAAAAGATGGTAATGATTGAATGGATGAAGAATGACTTCTATAAATAGGGTAGCTCGCGAAGAAACTGGATTCCCTTGCCTACGTATCCTCATAATGCAATAAGGAAATCAGAGCTATCGAAGTCCATCCCACTAAGGCTGAAGACAAGATGATTAATGAGGCAAAAGAATATGATAGATTGAAATGAAGGATGGTTATAAATAATGTAGCTCACGAAGAAACTGGGTTCTCCTGCCTACGTATCCTTATAGTGCAATAAGGAAATCAGAGCTTTCGTAGTTCAGCTCACTAGGGCTGAAAACAATGTGATTGAAGCAAGAGGGGTGATTGAATGATTAATTGAAATGATTATAATGGGGGATGAATTAATAAGAGACTTGACAGCCGATTGATAGGAATCACACTAAAATCTATGAATAAGGGTGAACACGTTGAATAGCTGGGGCCTATGCCCCGTATGTAAAGTCGCTCTAGACAAGGATAAGAGAAACTCCATCTCATCATTCCTTACTACTTAAGGCTCATGGCGTATGATACTTCTCTTAACTGGAAATTTGTTGAAGGAGGATCTTCATTGTTGCTCCTTGTGTTAGTGTTGTCTTGTGTGAAGAAGACTTGGTAGTTTAATCGATTCGTATTGTACTAAAGTCTATGAATAAGGGCGAAAGCTTTGAATAGTTGGGGCCTATGCCCTGTAAACAAAGTCACTCTAGACAAGGATAGGAGAAACTACATCTCATCATTCCTTATTACTTAAGGCTTGTATCATACAATTTGAATCGTATTTACCGCGTGTTAACCTTTGATTTGTCTTGTATATTCCGCTGATTGATGTGACTGAGGATGCCTTGATTGAAGATTCTGACTTGAGGCTCCGAGCTCCACAGATTAGAAGAAAAAGTCTTATTAAGTGACCAAGGGTCTTTTGGTCACTCAATTTAGACTCTGGGATTATACAAGTTCAAAGGATTTAATTGATCAAAATTGATTTTGATCAATTTGAGTGAGAGGGTTTAAAATAATTTGGAAACTAGGTTAGGACCTAATCTAAAGGTTAGAATTAAATTCAAAGGCTATTCCTAAGGGAGCATGCAATTATATGGTCAAACTGCCAAAATGGTCCCCTAAGGGTAAAAATGTCATTTCCCAAAAATACCCAATCATGAGTACAAATTTATTTCTAATTAGAACGTACAAATTGATTAAGTCCTAAAATCTATTTGAACCTAATGTTCAACAATTAACTAAATTCTACAATTAACTAAAATCTAATTATTTTTTAATTTCTAATCTACTTAAAACTATATCAAAACCAATTAGAAAATTATACAAAACTCCACTTAATTCCAAAATTCTAATTAAAATCTAAATCCTAATTAAACCTCATTAAAATGCTAACAAAATAGTTACCAAAAATATCAACACAAAATAAAATGGAATTAAAGATAATTAAAATGTTGGGCCAAGGGGGTGCAGGCCCTAAATAAAGTGTGCATAATTCATCAAAATGGGGTTTTAGGCCCAACAGAATAAGCCCAAATACAAGGAAGTGTAGTTGGGTTCAATAAGTATTAAGCAAAACAGGGGTGTGGAAAGCAAACTATTGGGCTTAATGGTTAAGTCCAACAAAATTTGCAAAGGGGAGTGCAAAAATTCAGCAAACTCACTTCATCATCTCTACACATCATCTTCCAATCCTCATATCAAAACAGAACCACCACCAGAGCTCCGACACCACCGCACCAATTTCTCACTCCTCTCAATCTCTTCTATCCTAATCGCTCATCCATTCTAACCACAAATTAATTAATTCTGGAAATTCAGCCATTAAACTCAAGAATCCTAAGAAAAAAATTTGAAATTAAATAGAGGTGGAGGAGAATCAAACCATCAAACCATGGGGTTTTGATTCTCCAATACATAATCTATAATGTGGTATCAAAAATTCAGCAAACAAGCAAAGATGAAGATTCACCGACCTACAAGACGGAGGATTGTCTTGGAACTTGTTGAAATTTGGAGGTGATGAAGATGAAGAAGAGAAAACCAGAGGTATGCTACTTTGAACCTTTAATCGTCTACTTCTACTATGAACTTCTCTCCTCTTCAAGAATCAACTCTGAAAAATTCTGAATTGAATTATTGTTGTTGATGTTGATTATATGAATGTAGGGATGATTGTTGAAGGCAAGAGGTTTAGCTCAATTGATAACAAACTTCAATGTGAAGCCTACTCTAATGTTGGTTTGAGCTTTGGTGTAGGGAGAGGAATTGGAGAAGATGAAGTGAGAGGAGAAAAGTTGAATTTCAATGAGTAATTTGAGAGAATTCTGATTTTGGTCATTGTCCTCGATTTGATGAGAGTGATGAGTTTATATAGATTATAGGTTTGGATCAAATGGAGGTTAGGAGTTAGTTTTGATGTGGCTTGGAATTAGTTAAATGAGGCTTGGAGTTAGTTAAAATGGTTCGGAACTAGTTTGAAGAGGTTTGGAGTTAGTTTGAACTGGTTTTGAGTTAGCTTGGGAAGTTTGGTGAATTAAAGTGTTAAGAGATTGGTTCAATGCATGGATGATATGGTTAGTTGCTACATAATTATGTAAAGATTTCAATGTGTATTGATGCAAGCATTGGGATTGGTTTGGAGTGCAAAGGATACTGCATTACAGCTGAAAAATGCAGTATTTTTGCTACTGCCAGCAGGTGTAATCGATTACCCTAGACATGGTAATTGATTACCATAAAAAATGGGTTTTTAGGCTACTGGAAACAGTGTAATCAATTACCCAAACATGGTAATCGATTACCATCATGAAAAAATGATTTTTTTTGCTACTGAGAGCAGGGTAATCGATTACCATCATGAAAAAAATGGTTTTTTGCTTGTTTTTTATGCATGGGATCATGTGTGAGGAATAATGGCTTGGCTTTATTTTAATGAATGAATGAAATTGAATTAATGGGTCATGGAATGACTTGATCAAATGGACAACGAACTTGTATCAATGGGACTATAAATGAAAGCATGAATGAATCTTGACATTTTAATAAAGCCCTGAAAGTAATGGACGAAGTGGGAATGAAATAAGACTCAGATCAAATGGATCATGAGACCATGAGGTCAATGAAACATGAATGCAAACATGCCTTGAATCAATCACATAACACCATGAATTAGGGTTTACTAGGTCAAAGTTCAAAGATGTGTATCAATCAAGAATCTCAAGCCATGTGAGAAGTCAACTCAAGTGGCGCATCAATGCCATGAACCACAACCATGGTTTCCACTACCTCAATGCAAACCATAAGGTTCACAAACCTTAGAGCCAAAGACTAGGGTTTTGATGAAACGTAGATCAGAAATCCAAACCAGCAAAGCACCTGGATACCAATTATCCCTGATTAGGGTTTCAAATAAAGCCCAAAGCTCCACAGGAAACACCTCAAACCATGGACCCACAATTAGGGTTCAGAAGTCAGTTTAATTATACAGAAGGTCAAACACAAGACCCCATAGGAGAAAAGACAAGAATTAGGGTTGGGATGTACAAATGAATGTCAAGATGTAGGCCACAAGAATCAAGGTCCCAAAGAATCCATAAATTAGATTTTCTCTACATATGATGAGCAATACCATAATCCTCAAGCCAAAACCCTGGTTTTCGTTAGCCACAAACCTTGAACTTATGATGCCTATTAGCAAGTGTTAATCATGAATGAATGATGCACCTGAATGAAACATGAATGAGTCTCAAGTCATGGGTCAGATGAATAAAAAAAGGGGAAGGCAAGTTTTGGGGTACAACACCCTTATAATCTTTAGCCTTAGCTTTGCACTGCAACAATAGATAACATTAGCTTGACTATTAGTCTCTGTGGGATCAATAATCTTTTAAAACTACACGATAGGTTGTGCGCTTGCAATCATAATCTGACAGACACACTCGTCGCTCATCAATAGACTCGTCAACCATTTTGGTTTCAGAGTTATATACCCTGTATGCCTTTGAGCATTCTGAGTATCCTAAAAAGATACTCTTTTGAGCTTTCACATCAAATTTCTTTAGATAAACTTTATTGTTTAAGATGTAACATGTACATCCAAACTGATGAAAATAAGAAAGGTTAGATTTTCTTCCTGTGAACAACTCATATGTAGTTTTGTTCATAATAGGTCAGATGTAGATCATGTTCTGAACATAACATATTGTGTTTATAGCTTATGCCCACAAGTACTTTGGTAAGTTACTTTCATGAATCATGGTTCTTGCCATTTCTTATAAGGATCTATTTTTCCTCTCTACAACTCCATTTTAATGTGGAGTTCTAGGAGAAGATAACTCATGGAGGATTTCATATTTTCCATAAACAATTTCAAAAGGTTCATTTTCAAATTCTCATCCATGATCACTCCTTACTTTTAATTCTTTTTTTACCTTTTTTCATGTTGTACTTGTATGCAGAAGACACTATACATATCATGTGGTTCATCGTTGGTTCTAAGGAATTTAACCCAAGTTCATCTACTAAAGTCATCAACTATGACAAGTCCAAATTTCTTCCCATTGATTGATGCAGTACTAATAGGACCAAACAAATCAATATGGTGTAGCTATGTTTGGATACGCTAAAACGAACGGAGCAGAATGGAGCGGAACAAAGTGAAATGGAGCGGAGTGGAGTGGAATGGAATGAATATGTCATTTCATTGCTTGTGTATTTCATTATGGAATAGAGCAATTTTTTCATTCCACCTAAATTGGAGGGTATAAAAAGTGATGGAATGGGATGGAATGCATTCCATCATGTTCCGCTTCATCCCATCCATTTTTAATTAAACCAAACAATGGAATATAAGTGTATACCATTCCATTTCGCTCCGCTATGTTCCATCAATCCAAACATAGGTGTAGAGACAAAGTTCTTTGTTTTAAAAGAGGTTTTGTTTGTTTTCCCAATTTGGCATGCTCCACAAAGAGCATATGAATGATAGTTAAGATATGGAAGCCCCTTAACAAGTTTTAACTTGCTAAGCTTGGAGATTAATCTATAGTTAGCATGACCTAACCTTTTATGCCAGACCTATTTTTCATCATTCACTGATAGAAGACAATGTACCTTCTGATTGGCCAATTAAGAAAAATGAATTTTATAAACATTGCCTTTCCTATTACCCTTGGACATTAGAGATTTATCATATTCATTCATGACTATAAATATGTTCTTATTAAACATTACTTCATAACCACAATCACAAAGTTGATTATGCTAAGTCGGTTATGTTTTAGTCCATCTACCAACAAGACATTATTAATAGAGATGGATGGGTTACCAATAGTACTTGTACCAATGATCTTCCCTTTTTGGTTTCCTCCAAACCCAACAGTTTCTTCCTCTTTCAGATTCAGGGTTTGTAACATATGTTTTTCTCCTATCATAAGTAGTGATCAGCCATTGTCTAGGTACCATGACTATTGCTTTACTTCTCCCTTGAAGCATATATGTAGCAAAAATGATTTCATATTTAGGTACCCATAGTCTTATGGGTCCTTTAGGATTAATTTTGACAGCTTTTCTCTTATTTTGTACCTCTGGTCTCTTATGAAAAGGCTTAGAATCATTCAAGACTTTTGATTTAGATGCTTATTGTCTTGAATGAGTCTTGTCCTTAGATTCTAAAACTTTCAGAACTTTATGACCTAATGCCTTAGGCTCTGGTTTCTTCATAACCTTTGACTTCAGAGTCTTAGGTTCTAGTGACTCCAGAACCTTTGACTTTAGAGTCCCAGGTTCTGGTTTCTTCAGAACCCTAGACTCAACAATTTTAGATTCTAATTGGTTCAGAACCTTTGCATTGTTAGAATCAGGTGCAAAATAAAAGTCTAACCCTTTTTTACTATATTTAGAAGAAGAAGGATTTTATAGTCTAATCAAGGTTTCAGTCCTTGGATTAAAAGGTTTTTTTATGGTAATCAAGACTTTCTCCTCGGTTTCTACTTACACCGTCGATAATGGATGCAAGTTTGGTTCTTTTAAGACCAATTAAGATAAATTCTTGCAGAGCCATTTCATGCTTATCAAGAGTTTTATTAGATACATATTTAACATGAGCAATACGATCTCTCTCAAGAGCTTCATTCTTGTTTTGAACAAATTTTAATTCCTCTTTCAAAAGATCATATTATTTTGTTAATATTTTCATGTGTCTGGCCTTTTCCTGTCATCTACTCATAAGATCTTGAATAAAAATAATCAAATTAGAACGATATAGTTTAGAAAATACCTCATCCTCTTCAGATTCTGAACCAGAATCTGAGTCATATTCTGCTTCAGAAGATGTAAGAGCCATCAAAGCTAGATTGACTTGTTCTTCATCTTTCTCATAATCTTCTTCATTGTTAAGTCTTTCCCACGTTGCCATGAGAATCTTCTTGAATTTATTTTTGAAGTTATCCTTCTAGAAGCTTCCCTTCTTTGACTTGTCCTTTTGCAATTCTGGACATTCAACAATGAAGTGGCCAGACTTCTTGTAGTTGAAGTAACCCTTCTGATCATCCTTCTTATCTCTTTAACTTGATCCTCTAAAGGCGTTGCTTCTACCATAGAATCTTTTGTTCTTCTTGGACAAGTATTGAAATCTTTTAACGATAAAGGTCATTTTCTCATCATCTAAGTATTCTTCAAAACTTTATGATTGAGAAACTTCTTAAGAGTTCCAGATTTTATGAGCCTTTATAGATTTTGCAGAAGATTTCAAAGTAAGGGACTTTGGCTTCTTGGCATACTCATCTCCATTGAGTTCCATCTCATGACTCTGGAGATTTTTTATAAGACTTTCAAAACTTACGACTTTAAGTTTTTAGCCTCCTGGATTGTTGTCACCTTGTGTCTGTATCTGACAGGAAGACTCATAAGAATATTTTTGATATGATCAAAGGTATTGTAGGTCTTGTTCAGAATCTGAAGTCCAGACACAAGAATTTGAACCTAGAAAATATGGTTTAAATATCTTCATCCTCCTTCATTTTGAACAACTCATATTGTTGAACCAGAAGGTTAGCCTTAGCTTCCTTAACTTGTTGATTTCCTACATAAGTAGAAAATAGGTATTTAAACATAATCTTAATAGTAGATTTATCAATGATTTTTATGTACTCTGAATGAGGTAGAGCATCAACCAAGATGCTTCTAACTCTATGATGTTTCTGGTAAATATTTTTCTGAGCAGGTGTAAGAGATTTTCTATCAGTCACCATTTCAACTCCATTGACTTGAATATCAATGCTATCTTCCAAAATTTCCCACAACTCGTCATCAAGACCTATGGTATGAGTATACATGATGCTCTTCGACCATTCAAAGTCAATAGAATCTCTACTAAAAGTAGGAGGTCTAGGTGTATAATTGTTTTTATTGGAGGTACTTAATCATAATTAACAGTACAAAAAGGATTAGGAGTACTCTCACCAGAGTTAGATACGCCAGAATCAACCATTATATAAAAAGTGTTTTTCTCTGGATCTTTTATGCACCATTGTTAAGTGTTTAGCACAGGCCTTATTCTGATGCCAACTGAAGATGGGAAAAACACAAGAAGAGGGTTGAATTGTGTTGGCTTTTTCTCCTTTTGAGCTTTTTCTTATTTTGTTTCTGATTGATTTCAATCAGATTCTAAACTCTTAGTTCAGAGTCTGAATCAAAATCATTTTAGAACTTGAACACTTGGAAATCCTTATCAGATTCTGAACCAGAATCTAACTCAGAGATATACAAGTAATAACAGCGGAATATAGTATAAAAGCAGGTAAAGTAAAGAAGAGACACAAGTAGTTATCCTGGTTTCTCTCACAACTTAAGAGTAGTCCAGTCCCCTTGTACTTCCAAGGAATTTTCACTATAACCAAACTAGTTACAAATGCTCAAGCACCAAGCAAGAGACTTCTAATGTTTAAATCCACAAGTAAGAGACTTTTATGCTCAAGCACACAAGTAAGAGACTTCCAATGCTCAAACCCTCAAGTAAGAGACTTATATGCTAAAGCACACAAGCAATAGACTTCAAATGTTTAAGCACTAAAGCAAAAAACGTCTGACTCTATAATAAATTGTTAAGAGATTTGGGTAACAAATATACTTGATATACAATCAGAAATGTAGACATAATACAACTTAGAAAGACTCTAAGACTTAAGAACTTCTAAAATATAGAGAGTGTTAAGAGGTTTTAAGTCTAACTATTTTGATAGAGTGGCTTCTCTTTGAATGCCAATGGTTCAGAGTCTTGTATTGTAATGTATTGTTGTGTTCTTCTTCTTCATGTCTTTTGCTCCTTATATAGAGAGAAAGAAAAGAGATGTTGAAGACTTTCACCAAAATATTAGATAACCTTTGTACTTGATTAGACACATCAAGAAAACAACTTTCTGCAAGAAGAATCATTTGTTGAAGCTCATACACCAATAAAAAGATTTTTCCTTAAGTCTTCACTTGATCAAAAGGTCTCCGAGTTTGTTAGAGTTTCCTAGATTGAAGAGATACAACCTTCATAGGTTGACTTTCTTCAAACTTGATTCTGAAGAGTCTGATATCTTCAGAGTGTGCTTCTTGGATTTTGAAGTTTCAGAGTCTGGATCACTATGAGCTGACTTTCTTCAGAGTTGTCTTCTTCAGAGTCTGGATCTTTCATCAAAACCAGAGTCTTTAGAAGTGATCTTCAGAACCAGAGTCTGAACTTCAGATGCTGAACAATCAATCTTCTCTTCACATATGTTAGAACACCTAATTATTCTTTGAATACTTTGTTATCATCAAAATCCAAGAGATATGGTATCAATCAATTTTGTTCCAACACGTCACTTATATATATATATATATATATATATATATATATATATATATATATATATATATATATATATTATATATATATTATATATATATATATTTAATTGGTTATAAATAATTTTAGATTATTTTGTATTCATATAGTCTAAGACCAAATTAGAGGAAGAGTGATAGTTTAGAGCCAAATAGTTTTTTAATAGTTTATTTATTTATATATTAAGCATAATAAAAAAAATGGTGATGCTAATTAGAAACATAATTAAGAATTAAAAAATCTGCATACCTTATACACCGATTGTCCTAAATTATGGTCATTCAATGATTCTATAGCAAAAAATAGTGATCACATTTATATGTGATTTTATTATACTAATGGAATATTTATAAAAATTTTAGGATTAAATATTTTTTTTATAAATAATTCAACATTCAATTTTAATTTTTATAATTTTTTTTTAAACAATGATTCTCCTAAAATATTTCGTCCTTAATATTGATCTTTGTCATATATATATATATATATATATATATATATATATATATATATATATATATATGTTTAATTGGTTATAAATAATTTTAGATTATTTTGTATTCATATAGTCTAAGACCAAATTAGAGGAAGAGTGATAGTTTAGAGCCAAATAGTTTTTTAATAGTTTATTTATTTATATGTTAAGCATAATAAAAAAAATGGTGATGCTAATTAGAAACATAATTAAGAATTAAAAAAATCTGCATACCTTATACACCGATTGTCCTAAATTATGGTCATTCAATGATTCTATAGCAAAAAATATTGATCACATTTATATGTGATTTTATTATACTAATGGAATATTTATAAAAAATTTAGGATTAAATATTTTTTTTATAAATAATCCAACATTCAATTTTAATTTTTATAATTTTTTTTAAACAATGATTCTCCTAAAAAATTTCGTCCTTAATATTGATCTTTGTCGTCTATTTTTTTTAGTGGACTTTGACGTGTCACACTACGTGTCACGCCACATCACTTAAAATTAACTTTAAAAACCTAGTTAGTTTTAGGGGTTACAAACCTCCATTAAATATTTAAATTTTCTCTGACATTTCACCAAACAATTTATGAGCAATTTTTCAAGAATTTTTCAATTGAATATTTTATCATTGTTGAGGATTTTCATCTAACATAATGTGAGGTCTCTATCACACGTGGACTTTTTTTCCTATAAATAACTCAACATTCAATTTTAATTTTTATAATTTTTTTTATTTTAAAAAATGATTCTCCTAAAGTTTTACTTTATCCAATATTAGTTTTTGCCGTCTATTTTATGTAATAAACTCTGATGAGTCACGCCACGTCACTTAAAATTAACTTTTAAAAACTTGTTAATTGTGGGGTTACAAACCTCTATTAAATACCTAAATTTTTTCGTACATTTTATCAAATAATTTTTTAACAATCTTTCAAGAATTTTTCAATTGAATATTTTGTTATTTTAAAGGATTTTCATGTAAAAGAACGTAAGATCTATATTATGTGTGCACTTTAGATTTTAGAGTAACTCAAACACACACCCATCACTGCAGTGTACGTTGAATAGTTGAAGTTGCTCTCTCAAAAAGTGTAGTTGCGCTCTTCGTCTCCGTCTCCGCCACCGCGTCTCCGTCTTCGTCTCCGTCACTACGTCCTTTCGTCTTCATCTTCTACGTGTCATCTTGTTTGTCTTCATCTTCTCCGTCTCAAGGTTAGATGGTTACACTTCCACCATATTAACAGGAACACTGGAAATTTAGAGTTAACGCCTTTTAGGATGCCGTTTACCGTGGAACCAGAAGCATGTACAAGATTCCTTTGAAATTTAGGGTTTAGGTTGAGTGATTTATGTGTTTCTTTGGTTTTTAATTCCATGGTTATAGTACTGATTATGTGTTTTTTTGGTTCTGTTTTGTTATTAGGTTGAGTGATTTATTGCCGAAACTATGACATCATCAAAAAATGGCGACGAAACTGAAGTAAGTAATAGGCATAGGTTTAAACTTTTATTTGTTTACATATTCTAGTTGGTTTACATCGTTAGTTAATCAAGTTTTTTCATGAATTTAAGGTGTGAATGAGGCATAGCTGTATCCCGGTGAATTTGAGCAGCATCAATGAAAAGTTAACAAAAACTCAACGTGCTCACATCGAATGCACCCCATTCAAATGGACGATGGATATTTCTAACAATTTCTCAATCTCAGGTGGTTTATTATGGGAGTTGGTAAGTAGATGGGACGTACGTAGTAGGGGATTTAGGGGTAGGGATAGAATAGTTCCCTTTACTCTAGTTGATGTTTCTTTTGCTCTTGGATTGTCTATTGTTGGTAAGTCTCTAGTAGTAGAAGAAGATCAACAATGTGAAACACTAGATCTATTTAAAGGGGCTGAGGTAACCATTAACAATATCCGCAAACAACTTCGTTTCCATAAGAAAAAATTAGTTAATTTTGTTAGACTTTACATATTACTTGCATTTGCGGAGTTTTACTTTCCCAAAACAGGGAATAAGGTATTTACGGGATTTGTTAAGCAATTGAATGATTTGGATTCCCTTGATGCCCATAGTTGGGGCATTGCTGTTTATAACTTTGTGGTTTCTAGTTTATGTGAGTCTTCAGTTGTGTTGAAGGAGGGGAAAAACAAGGCACAAAGACATTTAAACGGGTGTGCTGCCATATCGCAGGTAAATATATTATACTAATTTTTAGTTCCATCTTGTGTTTTGAAACTTTGAAACTTTGAAATTTTTAAATTTATAACTCCTAATATTTGTTACATATTTGGGCATTCAACCACTTATCTTTGGGGAAAGCACCAGTTGTTTTTAGGTTTAGTTTTCCACGTGTATTGAATTGGCCGGTTATAAGTATGCAGAAGAAAAATATTCAAAAAGCATTTGAAAAAAATATGGTAAGATTTTGTGTGTTTGAATTGAGAAAATTAGTTTTTCTATTGTTGTGTGTTGATTGACTTTTTTTTTGTTAGATAATTGATAGAGTGGTTGCAACAGAGGAAAAGCTCAAATATGACATAGTCAATGCTGCTCTATTTGAACAAGGACACCAGTTTGTGGATGTTATTGATTATCATAGATTGGTGGCTGAGAATAAAGATTTCAAAGAGAGGATAACAGTTCTTGAGTATGAAGTGAGGATGATGAAAGAGGCGAGAGTTAACACTCCGTTTGAGGAGGAGGTTGTTCAAGATGATCGACAACTTGTGAACTTTATCACTGAAGATGAAGTAGGAACTTTGTCTGGAGATGTTGGACATAACACTCCATTTAATGATGATGCCAATGTTGCGGAAAATCAATCAAAGTCTAAATCCAACATGGCTACAAGAATGAGGAAGAAACCAAGGAAGCATGGAAAAAGAACCAGATTGAATTTGTAAATCATTAGTGTTGTAGTGTAGAATTTTTGTAATATGTATTGCAAAACTTGTACCAATTATGATGTGTTGTAGTGCAATGTTGATAATTTGTGGTTGTGTTTTGTTTATGTGCACAATGTCCTGATTATGTTATCGTTCATTTTATGGTTAATGTGTTGAGTATGTTATAGTTCATTATGTTGTTAATGTGTTGAGAATGTGTTATAGTGAATATTGTTCCATCAATGTATTAACCAAGTCTGATTTAATAATTTCCCTTGTTTTGAAGTATGAAACTGCATTAACCAACTTCATGAAATGTATTAACCAGGTCTGGGACTGCAATTTCCCTTGTTTTAAAGTCTGAAACTCAAATTTCCCTTGTTTTATAGTCTGGAACTGCATCAAGCAAAGTTAAACTTTCGTTAACCAACTTCATGAAATGTATTAACCAAGTCTGAAACTGCAATTTCCATTGTTTTAAAGTTTGGAACTACATCAACCGAAGTTAAACTTCCATTAACCAACTTCGTAAAATGTATTAACTAAGTCTGGGACTGCAATTTCCATTGTTTTAAAGTCTGACACTGCATTAACTGAAGTTAAACTTCCATTAACCAACTTCGTGCAATGTATTAACCAAGTCTGGGACTGCAATTTCTCTTATTTTAAAGTCTGGCACTGCATTAACCGAAGTTAAACCTCCATTAACCAACTTCGTGCAATGTATTAACCAAGTCTGGGACTGCAATTTCTCTTATTTTAAAGTCTGGAACTGCATCAACCAAAGTTAAACTTCCATTAACCAACTTTTTGCAATGTATTAACCAAGTCTGGGACTGCAATTTCTCTTATTTCAAAGTTTGGCACTGCACTAACCGAAGTTAAACTTCCATTAATCAACTTCGTGCAATGTATTAACCAAGTCTAGGACTACAATTTCTCTTGTTTTAAAGTCTGGCACTGTATTAACCAACTTCATATTTTTTTTTATGTTTGGATACGAAGTAATTGCATTAACAAAATATTTTATATATTATATACACCAACAAAGTTTAGTACAATTTGGATTATGACAAAAGTCAATTTACAATACTGTACCATTTATAATTTGGATTAATACAAAATTCAGTTTACAATCTTGCAACATCTCACCCGAATATTCCACCTAAATAACCTGCACCACCAAATGTAACTATTGTTAGTGCATGTAATGTTTTGAACAAGATTAAAATAAATGTTTGAACATCATACCATTATGTCAAAAAATTTAAAATAGTATAGATATGTGACAGTCTCCCCAAAATACACATGTCACTAGTCAATAACCAAAAATTCCCAAAATCATCATAAATTTGTACAAATTTGAGATAAACCCGTCAAGGTTGTTTCACATGTTGTCAAAAGATCCATGAATGACATACAATTTCCAACATGTACAATAACATACAAAAATCTAAAATATGACGTACGTAAAATCAAATACATAATAAATTAGTAGTTTAATGAGTACACTTAATTTATCCTCAACATCTACATATGTTTTCGGCAACTCGTACATACGAATCTCTCAAATTTAAAACACAAAAAATTCTTCAAATGGTACATGTGAATTCAAACATTATTTAATACAATCTTATAATGTACACAACTCACAATACCCGAATCTAAGTAATGCTCTCCATTAACAACTTCAAGAGATGATTCTACACAAATATTACTTCCAAACTGATTTCCCACCATTCCAATATTGCACTCCTAAACATTTAAGAAACAAAATGTTAGATTCCATATATATATATATATATATATATATATATATATATATATATATATATATATATATATATATATATATATATATATATATATATATATATATATATATATATATATAAGTGTGATCACTTTCTTTTGTTCGTTTCCTTGACCTCTTGGCGATCGTTTCGGCGACATATGTTTTTCTTTTAGATGGAAGACGACCTTTGCGCTTGACATGTTTTGGACTGCGAATTCTATTACCATTGATTGGATTAAAATCATCATTGAGGTTTTCTTCAATAAGGGCACTATCCTTTGTGGACATATTAGAGCTAAACAAATGTAATGTTTCATGGAGGTCTTCGGTAGTCTCTTCTGACTCAACAGCTACTTCAGCAACCTCATAAAAATGCTTGCATAATTTGTCAAACCTGTCCATTTGTGGCTTCAACTCTATTACACCATAACTAGTCTTGATATATGAATTCTTCCTTTTAATGTTTTTCTTCCATCTCATTAAAACATACTTCTCTGGAAGACTTATAATCCTCTCTTGACTACACACGGATAACACATGCTGACATACAATACCTCTAAACTCAAATAATGAGCATTCACATTTGAATTCATGGTTTTCCTTATTAAGCACAACTTTTAAGACTCGCTCTTTGCGTATGTCTCCAACTAATATCTCCTCCAACATATGATACGTAGCAAAGCAACCTTCCATGCTATTTAATGAGGCAGAACAATTCATTTTAGATCTGAATTCCACTTGAATTTCGTTGAATTTGGCATTCATAAACTCACTTTGGAATTGCTTCTCAATAGACGAGTTTGACCCACATGGAATTGTTGTATCCATCGAATTAAAATCAACTTCAAATTCCTTTTCTACACAACTTCTAAGAGCATTATCATATTGTTTCGCGAACTGATTTAGACTTGTTGTAGGATTGATATATCCATCAAAGAAAGCATGTATGCTATCACTATGCTGCGTAGTTGACATACCAGCCCAAAAGTATTTCCTTAACAAAGTTGGTGCCCACTTATGACACTCAATATATAATCCACCCAACCAATCATTTTCTTGAGGATCAAACTTTTCTATGAACGAACACTAGTTTTGTTCAAAACTAGCTGTTGTAAATGTATCATACACTGTTTCTTTCATCGCATACTTGATCCTTTTGTATTCACCATATCCACTTAGCTTTTCTGGATTTTTTTCATTATATGCCATAAACACCACCTATGACGAGTTGTAGGGAAGACTAACTCAATAGCATTTTTCATAGCCATACATTGATCGGTCACAATACCCAAAGGTGCTTTTTCTAGCATACAGCGAAGCCATGACTTAAATAGCCACACAAAAGAATTTGTGTCTTCACCTGATAGTAATCCACAACCAAGTAATGTTGATTGACCATGGTGATTCACACCCACGAATGCAACAAAAGGCATGTCATACTTGTTAGTCAAGTATGTTGTGTCAAAAGTTACAACATCTCCAAAATATTCGTAAACGGCTCTACTTCTTGCATCATCTCAAAATACATTCCTCACATGAAAATCATCATCCAAATCTATGTCATAGAAGAAATTTGTATTTTGTTCCCTCATTTTACAAAAATAACTAATCAAAGCCTTACCATACCCTTCTTTTCCAATTGCACGACGCTCTTTATTAATATAATTCCTCACATCTTTTTCACAAAAGGGAACATTTTCATGTCCTCTTGCATCTTTAACAAGCGATTGAAAAGTCTTGTTGATCCTTACTCCCGCATCATCATTGATTTAGATTGTTCTCCTCACATGTAAGTTCATTTTCTTATTAGCCTTGAACAATCTTGCTTTTGTAGGGCTAGTCTCATGAGAATGGTTAGATTCAAATTGTGTAATGTACCACAAACCATCTTGTTTCAATTTAATACAAATCTTGGCAGGACAATTTTTTTCTCTAGATGGTAGTGTCTTTAACGTGCATGAAATTTTTGAAATGTTAGACCCCTCTCTTGAACATGAAAGTATTAGGTAGTTGACCTCCCTGTCATCTCTTTTTTTCGATGATCTAATCCTCCATCCAAACTCCTTTTTTAAAGCATACTCTTGATAATATGTTTTAACTTCTTCTAGAAAAGAAAAACACATCCCAATTGCAGGAACCCAAAATGTGTCTTCATCATCACCACCACAATCACCGTGATCAACTTCTACATCTTCCCCTTGACTACTACCACATTTTATAAAAATGCTTGAACTGTCCATTCTGACACAAACTGCACAAAAAATGTCAATGTTATGTATAATATAAATTTATAACAATGTTGGTTAATAACATTCACAAGTATGGTTAATGTTGTCTATAACTTGGTTAATAAACTCCTAGACATGTGGGCAGGTTTATAACATTGTTTATTACAAAGTTGTTTATTGGTGTGACATAACTTGGTTAATACAGTTCTCAAAGTGGTTAACGAACCAACATGAGTAAATATATGAAATCAAATCGTTTCATAGTAAATAAACATGGTTAACGGTGTGACCAAAGTAGATGAATATTGTTTAGAACATGGTTAATGAACAAACGTGAATAAAAATATGAAATCTATAACAGTAGACAAACTTGGTTAATACTGTGTTAAATCTAGAAACATATGAACAATTGTGAAGAAACATATGATCCAAAAGAAGAACATTGATATTATTGGATGAATCTACAAAAATGATATCTAGAAACTTATTGAGTTAAATCTTCATCTTCATCACATAATGATTTTAAATAACCTTCTATTTTTCTTCAAAAATCAAGTGATTGGATAAAGAAAAGAATAGTTGAAGAAGAGATGAGTAGATGGCACGGAAAGAGAAAGAAGAAGAAGAAATGGAAACAGTATAGCTGATGTATGTATGTGGTTGTGGTTAGGAGAGAGAATGTGATCATAGCCCACATATAATACCACACACCAAAACTGTAGGACATATGTTACGTTTTATTATTTATTATTTTAAGTAGTATTCTTACACTGTTCATACTATTCAGTGTATGAATCAAGTGTAAGAATAGCAAATATGTTAGGAAAATATTAAGAATTGTTATCAAGGTAAGGAAGAAATTTATATGGCCTTTGATTGATATGTTGCAATTTGATTTGACATGTATCATTTGCTTTTCTCGCTCACACCTTTCTTGTAATTTACAAGAATAACAAACAGGTTGTTGAGAACTCAGACAAATGAACAAATGGTTCACATTGATACATTTTCTACAATGAATGGAATATCTCGCTTTTGTGAAAGGGATTTCCCATAGAGGTATATTTTATTTCTTCCTTTTATATATCCTTATAACTTATGATGCAACTTAATTCTTCCAAGGATCCTGACAATGCTTGAATATAAGAAGCATTTTATGTAGACCAGTGAAGACATTCCTTTCTAGGCCTTTTGCTTTAGTAAATTACTGTCCCCACTATTTTCTGATCCTAACTAGTTACATTCCACTTTTCTTTAATGCAGATATTCTAAAGAAGAAGAAATTAGCTTGCTAGAAGAGTTACATTCCGCTTTTTTGAAGAGCATGATGAAATATGATTGATACTGATTTGATACTAACCTCATATTACTACCTAAATAATATAGAAAACAATCCTAAGATATTCGAAAGTTGCCACTTCAAAAAATGAATGCTTTGTTCCTTCCAAACTTGTTTATCCATGTTTTAACTCGTTGCAAGTTAAAAAAGAGTCCAAACTTTATGTCCATGGATATTTAGAAAATCAGGGTTTTCAACAAAGCTTGATATGTTCTTGCCATCAATGGCCAAATTCTTGTTATCACCGTTATACTCCAATCTATCTCATTAAAAATAAATTTCAAAAATAACAAATATCCAATTGAATTTTTTTTGAAAGATTGTTCAAAACTTGTTTGATGAAATGTCATTAAGAATTTAAGTATTTAGGGATGGTTTATAACTCCACAATTTAACTAATATAAAATAAAAATAATTTATTTAAGAACGAAAAAATTTACAAAAACAATTATTTGAAGAAATTTTTTAAAATGACTAAAATCAAAGGTTGACATATTTACGCGGATCTCTACCATATTTAATTTAAATTTTTATTATATATTTTGCTATTTATTACATATTTTTTCAAAGGTGTTATATATTTTTATATTATTAATAAAGTATAATTCTATCAAATAATAATAATTTCATTTTAAATAAAATTAACTATTTTTTTAATTAATGAATTTTTTTAAAGGAGTAATTAAAAATATTAGAGGCATTTTGATTGCTTTCCACTTATTACTATGGGATTCATACATTTTGTTCTTTCTTTCTTAGTTAACTAGAATCCAAAGGATAGAATAAATATAAAAAAATGTATATTTTCTTTTCAAATCTAATCTTATCAAAAACAAGTTAAAACTTCAACCCACTTTTTTTGTTTATCTAATCGATATCGAGTATTAGAATTGCAGTTTAAATTTAAATATCATCCATTTATTTTATTTTATATAAAGACTCTTTTATTCATTTAATCTCGTAAGCAAGTATCTATATCCTCTTGCATTTAAGTAACATAATATATCATGTTTTTCTTTTTAAAAGCGAACCAGTAACAAACTCGTGATATCGTATGATTTCCCTCTTGATTCATGTTACACTTAATCAATTTTATATTTATATTTTTGGATCGTTAATATTTAGAGAATTATAAATATAAGCTAATGTAATCCCTCAACTGTGATTCATTTATTAAAACAGTACATTCAAAAATAAAAGTAACATGAATAAAATATTTAATAGTATGTAGTTATTATAAATTTCAAAATGCAACATATTAACATCTCAAAAAATATCCCTCAATTAAATCATAAAATCTTGAACTTCATCATTGCATCAATACCAAAGCTCATAACTTATTTTTCCACTGTGCAATAGCATGAAGAAATATATGAAATTATATATTGCTTATTCTAATATACAAAATACACTATCAAAATTGTGTTTCAATGATTCATAAATTTATCAAGTTTCATAATCAAGCATAAATTAAAATTTGTTGTAAAATTAAACAATAGGTGCAACATACCAATCATCAAAGATCTCCATTTGAATCAATATAAATTATTAGTCTCCATGCACTTTTTAAACTGAATCACCATATCTGTTACAAATCAAGTATGCTAATATCAAACAGATGATCACCCATATAAATCAAACAATTATGAATTTTTTATTTGTTTTATTTAAAGTAAATAGCAGAAAAAGAATTATTTAAAAAGATGTAGATTTAAATTGTAACATAAAAGAAAAAGAAAAAGTCATTTACCAACTATTAAAGTGTTTAGAAAACCTCCTTATACACAACATTTATAGAAGTGGAACATGATGCATTCTCCTTGTCATGTATTAAGATTTTCAAACCACTTTTACTCTTAACTCTTAATATTGCAACATACAAGTGGTCATAACTAAAAACAAGTGTAGACAAATACAATTCCACACTATCAAGTGATTGACCTTGAGACTTATTCATTGTCAGAAGGTGACATAGACATTCAGGGAATGTAAATTATGTTACCAATGTTCTTTCTGGACATAATTTTTTCTCCAATGACATGATTTCCTAACCTTGTCACAATTAATCTTGTTTCATTGCACAACCCTTCAGTCTTATCCAAATTTCTCATTAGTATAATGAGGCTTCAACTTTCACTTTGACCCTATGATTTGGCTGACCTGATGTTCTCAGATAATTAAGAAATTCTGGATTTAGCATTTTATAAGCTTGATTATAACTGGCATCAATTCTATTAATTGAATCGAAACTCATATACTATTTCTCTTCTCTTAAAAAATTGTATAAAATCAAAACATTAAAAGATTAGTAACATAATTTGATATATAGGATTGTTATATGCATAAACTAATGTAAGTTAACGTTTTTTTTACCTGTAATCAAGTCTAATACATAATGATTGATCTTGTCTACTACTTCAATGATTCAAGCAAGAATAGCTATGCATTATAAGAATCCTTCTTTTTTGTAATTTTTCACCAGATATGGATATGTGATATCAATAATAGCCTTTATAGGATCCTCAAAACTTGATATTAATATCTCTTTCTATATTTACCAAACCATCATTTGGTTCACAAATCTTATTATCCCCTACATTTAAAATCCATTTTAAGAATTCAGCTAGCTCTATAGAACTTGTATTCTCTGATCCTTGTTGGAGTCTCATATTTTTTGTTAGAGTTAAAACCTGACAATAGTCTCATACATAAGATGAGCTAATTGAAGCATGGACAATATCATAACGACCTCCTCTCATAATAACAGGAAGAATCTGTTTAAAATCGCCTCCAAAAACAACTACTTTGCCACCAAATATTATATTCTCAAAACCCTGACATCTCATGACATCTTTAAGGGTTTTATCCAAAGCCTCCGAGCAGTTTTTATGACACATAGGTGCTTCATAAAAAAATTATCAAATCAATTGCTTTAAATAACTATGAATGTTCAATGTTTTTCTCAATGTTGCAAGTAGAATTGTCAAGTGTTGGCACAAGTATTTTGCACTTTGAATGTGATGTTCATCCACCTGACAATAATAACGAAGTTATCCCACTTGAAGCAACAGTAAGCTTTTTTTCTTCTGTGAATGCAATGCACTTGATAGAGTTCTCCACGAGAAATTCTATCAGTCTCTCCATAACCATGTAAAAAACACCCATCTTATTCGATTGTTGACAACTTTCATGACTTTCAAAACACTTCAAATTTACATATTTAAGTGTAACACTTCTATTACACTCACCACAACCATCACAATACCATCCAGATTATCGAGCTTCAAATTTTTCTAATATGGCAACAATGGCACATGTTGTCTCCTAGTATGACATAATAAAACATAGTGTGAAAAAACAAAACTAATGGATAATGTATCGATGGACAAACATACACTTACATTCTAAAGATTGGTGATTTCACCAAGACTTAGAATTTCAGCTTTCCACGCAAACTTATCAATGTCTAAATATTATGAGTTTTAAGTCATGTCAACTAGCAAGTTTGACGCAGATGATAAAGGAATTTCACCTTGAAGGCTGAGATTTATAAAGACAAACATTAAGGTCAGACATAAATCAATATCTAATATTAATATAAAATATAAGATGGTAAATATATGAAAAATGCAATCAAATTTCTTTTAACTTCTTAATCTCAACTATGTTAACATCATTGTTAACTTTATGTCATTCCATGTGTTGGTACATTCAAGGGAAAATCTCCTATATATGTGTACATTATAATATGGAAGTTAATATATATTTTTTTATGATTCTTTTTGTCGGTTTTAAAAAAATATAACATAACTCGATACAATCATACTCATTTATAATACTCAAATTCAATGAAACACATCATATAATATCTAATAAAATCCATCAATACGACATAACACTTTATAATAGTATAAAATTCAACAAGACACGTTATTTCCATAAAATACATAAGTTGGAAATGATACAAAAGAAAATAAGAAACAACATTTAATCTTAGAATTACGTAAGTTTATTGGTCTAATAGTATTATTGGTGGAAAATAATTTTTTTTGGAAAAATTATGGTTATTAGTGAGATTTTAATTTTATATTTTTATTTAAAATAATAAGAAATTACTAAAATCACATCAATGGGTTGAGTCAACGGGTTGCAAAACTCAAACCCGATACTCGAACCAAAACTATACGGGTTGTTATGGGTTGGGTTGGGTATACCCGTAAATGAATGGGTTCAGGTAATTTATGGGTTGAGTTGGATTAGATCAACGGGTTCGTGGGTCGACCCGTACCCATGAACACACCTAAATTTATACGATTAAATTACCAACTAAGAAATCAGGTTGAAAACTCCCCGCAATAATGGATGTTAAACTAATTAATTTCAAATGGTTTAGAGGAATGTCAGTTTTTTTTTTACTTTTGCAGAAGTTGCACCACAAAATATTAACTTGAAACTATTAATGGTTGCTTTGAAGGAGAAATCAATATTGGCAAGCTTGAAATTTTGTATGATGTAGGTATTTTTAACTATAAGTGTATACTTGTGCTTTGAAACCAAATATGATGGTATCATTACTTGGATCATGTTGCACTAAAAAATCAAATATAAATAACACCCATGAGGTACAAACACAATTTTCAGTTAATAATCAACTACATATATGTTGTTTGTAAAGTGAGATATCATTATACCATTGTATCAATTAAAACCATTTCTTTACGGTATTTTGTTAAAACAAGTGTTCTAGCAAGATATTGGACAAGATGTATTGACATGTCGGTATGACATCATAGCGTGACTTGTTTCACATTCTTGGAAGATTTGTTTAAAGCATGAGATCACTGAAGATTCGTTGAAGATATGATTCATGTTTACTATGGTCCAAGAAGCGTATGTTTCTAGAAGTAGCAAAGGTCGGTTCAAGCTTTGTCGTGTTTCTTAATAATGGATGTCAAAACATTTAAGAAAATTTTATATTCTCTTCCGAAATTTGTGTTGAAGATCGTTTTGGATCAACTATCTATTTAGCCTGAATTGTTCATCAAGTCATTGTTGTTGTCAGGCTATTTAAAGGAAGACTCTAAACCTTAAAAGGTTTGTCGCATGCGTGATAGTGTGAATTAGGTTTTAGTCTGTCCATTGTGGTTTATGGAAATAATGTATCTTGTGAAATTTTATACTTTTATCAAGTGTTATGTCGTGTTGATGAATTTTATTAGACATTATATGATGTATTTAATCCAACTTGAGTGTTTGAAATAAGTGTAATTATACTGAATTTTGTTACAAAGTTTTAAAACTGAAAAAAAAGTCTTTAAAAAAATATTTTTTATTTGAAACACAATCCGTGAACCCAATTCAATTCAATCCATAAATGAACAAGTTGGTTCAGTTTACTTTTGACCATTGTCGCGCCGTGAAAAATACAGAGTCGCCACCGAATTTTATTTATTCCAAAGAAAATAGAAAATAGTGATAAAACCCCAAACGAAAGAATGGTTTCAGAACCAAGAGCAGATTCGGAAGTCGGTTATACAAGGGGGAAGGTATTAGCACCCCTCACATCCATTGTACTCCATGGGAACCACTTGCTTGTATTAATGCGTATGTATGTTGTTTATCTGTATGTTGCTTGCTATCGGAAATAAGATGAAAGAATGCAATGGGGAGAGAAAATAAGTTTTAAGTTAGTGTGCTCGCCAAGGATTTGGGTCCTTGTGCCTACGTATCATCATACGTGCAATAAGAAAATCAGAGCTTCGTAGTTCGGCTTACAAATGAAACATTTGTTTGGTTGTTTTTACTTAACAATATTGATATTTGCATGCTATTATTCACTTACTTCTATACTCTATCATGGGAGCGGGAAGTATTTGCTTGTTTGCGGTAAATTGGATGCGCTTGGATCATACTCTAGCAATTAAACATTACTTGCTCACACATGGAGGCTTAGGCGTCGTTCACGGTAGAACGGAAGTAACATGTCCTTTTTGAAAGGGTTTTGAAGAGTGTGAACTAAGGCAAAAGATGATTTGATTTGTTGGGGTTGATTTTATGCACGGAGACAAGCATCATACCATTGGCTAGATACAGTCAACAGTCTAAGAACTCGGGAGTTAAGAGGATAATGTTATCCTAACCGCTTTTTTTCATCCAAAAAAGAGATTTTAATTGTGAAAAAAGTTTGGCAAGTCTAATCATTGGAACTTAGAGGGAGACAAATATCTGACCCTTGACTAAGTATGGCCAACAATAAGAGTACTTAGGAGTTGATAGGACAATAGAGTCCTAACTACCCTTTTTATCCCTCATAGAACCTAGATCTAACTTATTTGAATCATTAGATGTTTTAAGGGGAAAGTCAAGTGTCGTGTCCTCAAGCTAGGTACGGCCGACAACCCAAGTACTTGAATGTTATGTACAAGCACGTACACCCCGTTTTTGCATTCCAGTTTGTTGTGAAAATGGTTTTGAAAAGGAACTTGACGTTGGATCAAGTGTTTGAGTTTATTATGAAAAAGTGTATGAGGGATGGAGGTGAGAGATAGAATGAGATTGAGAAGAGAATGGAGAAGAGGTGAGAGAGTGGATCATAGAGTGGATAGGAAATACTTGATGTTGGATCAAGTATTCACGTTGCAATGGTGTGAGTTTTATTCGGGAAAAAATAACTTGATGTTGAATCAAGTACCTTTTGTTTCTTTTAAAATGCTTTATTTATCGTTTTATTTTTATCTTTTTAATTAGCATGCATGATGAATTAACTAAAAACAATAAACCTAAACTATTACATCTTCATGGGGTGGGGGGACATTTGACCCACAATTGGGAGATATAAGAAATACAACATAGATGGAAATGAAAAGGAATTATACAAGTTACAAACTATGTACCATGCCTAAACCATACAAGTGGCATGACACTTCAAACAATACAAGGCTATTGAAATGAAATAAATTGGTTAGAAGCAAGGCTAGCCAGAAGTATACTTGAATCTCAAAGTCACATGTGGAAACAAAACAACAAATGGGGTTAGTATGAGATCAAGTCAAGTGAGAATGATACAACAAGTGTAAGCATATTCAATGGTTTAAATCAATTCAAATGGTAATGGATTAATCGATGAAAAGTAATCAAAGATCTATCATGTGATCATGGCAAATGAAATTAAGCATACACAACATTCATTACCTAAATTGAAATGGGATTTTTAATTTATCAATATGATCACAAACCAAATGAATTAATTAAAAGTCAAATAAAAATGAATATTAATTCTAAAGATTTAAATCTTCCTGAGCATGAATTAGGATCACAATCAAAATGGGAAATTCATAATTCAAATTACAACTTGAATTCTAAACTACATGATCATACAAATCATCATACGAAAGACAAATTGAACGAAAATTTAATCTAAAATCTAATCATGATAAACCTACAATTAAGCATATTATTAAATCATGAATAAAATGAAAAAGAATTAACCGAAACCTAATGGCAAATTACATTAGTATGGCATGATTAAACTACTTATTGAATTAATTCTGGGGAAAAAACAAGATCAAATCAACATGATGATTAAACCTAAATCAAACTAAAGAATTTACATTAATTCCTAATTAACCCTAATCACCATAATATTTATAAAACTATGAATTAACATGATCAAAGTTTTGAAAATCTTAATTCTAACAATAACAAGAAAATCAGAATCATGTTAATCAACAGAAAATTAGCGAGATTAAAATAAGATTAAAATCCTTAAGAATGGATATTCAATTTTAGTTGGGATTTGAATGAATGTATGGAATTTGGGAATTGGGAATTGAGAATTGGTTGACTTTGGTCAAAGTTGACCAAAAAGTCAATACTTGGCCAAAGTTCAACTTTTTGTAATTTTCTCATGTAATGGACCTCTTTATGCTTTGTAACGGAATTTGATATTCTTGAATGAAAAAGATTGGTATGGAACTTATATGGACATGATTTGAATTAATTGATATTTGGAATGAATTTGAACATGGTCTGTAATGAATATGACTTGAATAATAATTGAATAACAAACTATGGTATGGAGAATGGAATGAATTAACCAAATCTAAACCTTTTGAAATCAACCCTTGAACGAATTATACATGAACCAAAGGCCATAACAACTGATGAAATGAAGAATGACCAAATGAAAATAGGCTAAGCAAAACAATGACTATGGCTAGGCATGAGGGTGACTAGGCGACATAGCAATAGGCACAAACCAAAGGACACAAACACATAATGCACATGTGGGATCAACACCAAAGAACCAACAAGAATAGCCATGATCACAAGGTTGTGGGATGACGATTGACCAAGCAAGAGGATCAAACATCAATGGGATGCATGTGGATCTGATCACTACGCCAAAAACTGGAATAGACAGCGCCCCTTAGAGGGCGCTTTATTACAAAAGCGCACTCTAAAGTAAAGAGAAAAAATAAGGAGCATACTATTGGAATAGACAGCGCACTTTAGAGGGCGCTTTTGTAACAAAACGCACTCTAAAGTGAAGCGAAAAAATAATGAGGAAATGGAGGGACACCAATAGAGGACGCTTTATTGAAAGCGCCCTCTAAGGGTAACCTTAGAGGGCGCTTCTAAAAAAGCGCTCTCTATGTCCATGTACATTTCCAGTTTATAAGGCGCTTTTGGAAAGCCTTAGAGAGCGCTTTTAGAAGCACCCTCTTAGGCCCCCTTTAGAGGGCGCTTTTGTAACAAAGCGCCCTCTAAAGTGAAGCCAAAAAAAAATGGAGGGACAACAATAGAGGGCGCTTTTGTGAAAGCGCCCTCTAAGGTTACCCTTAGAGGGCGCTTTTGAAAAAGCGCTCTCTAAGTCCATGTACATTTCCAGTTTAGAAGGCGCTTTTGGAAAGCCTTAGAGAGCGTTTTCAGAAGCGCCCTCTTAGGCCCCCTTTAGAGGGCGCTTTTTTTAAAAAAGCGTCCTCTAAGGTCCCCTTTAGTAAACATTAAAATTATAACATATACTGCATGTCTCTTTATTTTCCCTCTCTATAAGCTATTTCGTTTACGTAACTGGGTTTTCTCTCAACTGCGATTACTCTCTACTGCGATTACTCTCGTCCTCCGTTCGTTCTCCCTCCCTCACCGTCATCGTCGCCGTTCGTTCTCCCTCCCTCACCGTTCACGTTCACTGCGTTAACCTCTTCCACCGTCACTGTTCACTTTCTTCTCCATCGTTACCGTCACCTTTAAGGTATTTCTCTTCTCCATCGTTACCGTTCACTTTCTTCATGTGTTTGATTAGGGCATTTTCTAAACTTAGTTTTTCATTTTGTGCATTATGTTGATTAATGTTGTTTAGGGCAAACTGAGTTTTTTATTTCTGATTGAAAACTGATATATTTGAAGTGTGTTTGAGCTTGTGCTTGGAAGTTTGATGATTATGGATGCAAGTTTGTTCATGTTCCAAACACCATAAGTTTGCATTGGTCTTTTGCATGCAGTAGGTGTGTGTGAGTAAATGTGTATGCAGTAAGTTTGTGCATGCAGTAAATGTGTTCACGTATTGAATCATTGTCTTACTTGGGTCTTATTGAATCATTTCTATATTACAGATAAAATGGCTAACCAAGACGATACCCATGCCGCGAATGAATCACGTAATAATGTTGAAAAAGAAATCAAACGAGGATTGACTGTTATGAAGTCAATCATTCGTGCAAGAGACAAGGGTGTAAAATTTGAAGTACATTGGAGTGCTGAAGACCAACTAATTGAGCCTAACGGTTCAATGTTGGCAAGTTACATTGGTTTCCTTGTTCGCCAACATATTCCGATTACATGTGATAATTGGAGAAGTCCGGACTTGAAGGTTGGCAAGGAAAAAATATGGTCGGAGATACAGGTACTTACCATATATTGTTATATGTTTTTTTTGTTGACTATTTGTTAACCATATATTGTTATAATATTACTTTATAATAACACACTTCATTTGTATGTTTTTTAGAGATCCTTTCACATCGATGAAAGCCGGCAAAAATATTGTATTCAATTGGCCGGAAAAAGACTCCGAGGATTTCGATCCTTTTTGTGCAACAAATTTCTCAAGGATGAGGAAGGAAAATTTGTTGAAGGAGAACGGCCAATGAAGTATGCCGAGATTATTTCAGCCGATGAATGGGATAACTTTGTCGCCAAACGAAGAAACGAAAAATTCCATGTAATGTCTATTAATTATGGTATTATACAATTGTTAAGTTACTTGGTTCTAATATGCCTTAAACTTTTTTATCCAGGAAGTAAGCGACATAAATAGGAAAAGGGCATCAAAACCCGCGTATCCGTACAAAAAAGGGCGTACGGGTTATGCACGGTTACAACAAAGAATTGTGAGTATATTCAAATGCTATGAGCTTATACATTGTCACAATATGTTATAATTGATGATCTTATAATCTAATTCAATGTGTAGCTAGCCGAGGAGAAAAGTGACGCAACATCTCTTCCGGAGCACGTATTATGGAAGGCTGCTCGGGTTGGGAAGGATGGGGCTGTCGTTGAAGCGGTCCAAAATGTTTATGACGAATGTGTAAGTATATGTAACATTATTTCTTTAATTATATCGAAAATTTTGTTAGACATATAATTCATTTTTAATCTCCTCTAATAATATTTCAGGAGACTTTATCCCAAACCGTACCTTCAACCGAGGTCCAGGATTGCAGGAGCGTACTTAGTCGAGTACTAAATGTTCCTGAGTATTCCGGTCGTGTGAGGGGTAAGGGTTTTGGTGTGACTCCGTCGTCATTTTATAAAAAAACAAAAACAAAAAATCCTACCAACAAAGAGGTGATGGAGACCTTGGCGGAGTTAAGGGCACAAGTACTCCAACTGCAAAACGAGAATGCAAGGTATAGAGAGGAAATGTGCGCTTCCGAGGCAAAAGATACTAGTGACCGAGCTAGTATCAATCATCAACCGAAATTTCCCGAGGTAATTATATATGTTATTATGAAATTAAAATAGCACTTTTTTACTTGACACATATACAAGTTAACAATAACATTTATTATTGGTTTAGGGCATTTCACCTTGTCAGCTGTATCTATCGTCACCAACTTATCGCATGGTTGGCAAGGGAAAAGTGCACAATACTTCGGGTGAATTACTTCACCATAATCCCCTCCCGGTGGGATTTATGAAAGTTTCGGTTGACCTCGTATTAGATACGGACGCCCGTCTACCATTACCCGACGTTGTTTCAGAGACAACGTTGATGCGAGATGCAGTCGGATCCTTTGTTGGTTGGCCGTCAGATCTAATTTTCCCTGATGCCGAGGTATATATGTTCTAAATGATTATGAATATTTAGTATTCACATTTCAATTCAGCTACAATTATGATATTTAATCAATCCTTATTACATGGTAATGTTAGACTCCTACAAGACCCACCCCTAAAGCTGGTAAAGGGATTTCAAGACGCATCGAGTCGGTTGCATCTCAAAAAGAGGTACAAATATATATACCCATTGAATTATATACACAACGATTCTTTTGCATCACAAAAAGTAATGATTTATTTTATATGAATTTTTAGGTTCCCGGTCGAAAGTTGAAAAGCGATGGTAAGGATATTCCAACGAAGGATATTCCAACGAAGGATATTCCAACGACGGCCGGGACAAAATCTCAAATTATGATGCGTCTTGAGAAAATGGTGGAAGAGTCCGATATTATGGACGGGTCCATTCGTAGTATAGATTTTGATGAAGGTGTTTTCGGAAAAGCTCATTTCGAAATAATTGGAAAGGAGGACATGCAACAACTTTTTGAGCACGACGAATTGGGCATCGCTATCATTCATACATACATATGGTACTCCAATCAATCTATAATTTACTTAGTTGAACAATTTATTTACACATTTCAATGAGTAGTCTAATATTTATTATGTTTCTATTTAAGGTATATGTATGACAAATTGATGCGGGGAACTGAATTGTGTAACCGTTTCAATTTTATTGCTGCTTCCCGTGTCAACGCAACGTTAATATCGAAAAATCCAACATCCGTAAAGAATGATCTAGTCGATAGATTCATGGCGGCCAGCGATAATACTACACGCAGTTTGTATTTTTTACCATTTAATTCTGGCAACGGGTTAGATTTTCTTTCTAATAATTTCATTCTAATCTATGTATATCTTTTACGTAGAAAATTTTCATTCATCTAAATTTTTGTTTTATTTTACAGTGGTCACTGGGTGTTGGTTGCTATGGATCTTTCGAGACTAATAGTGTATTATCTCGATTCGTTATCGGGTGATTGGAGTAAATATCCGGGTTTGAAGAAGACGGTTGACACGTAAGTGAAATTCCCCTAAATATTCGTGTGTATTTCTATATTTAATTATGTCTATCAGATTGATCTCAATATACGTTTTTATTTTGTTAGGGCAATAATAAAATTTAGATCGAAAAAGAATTACCGCATTAGGAAGGACATTACCTGGGTCAGAGTTCAGGTATATATTAAGTATCTTATTTTTGCTTATAATAGTGTTTGTTTTTTTGCTTATAATAATGTTTGTAAGAAATTAACTATATATATATATATATTGTTTGTTTTTCTGTGTAGTGTCCTCAGCAAAATAATTCGGTCGATTGCGGATTTTTTGTATTGAGATTTATGAGAGATATCATTGCATTGAATCGTATAGACATCCCAAAAATGGTATGGAATAATAACTTAGGGTTTATTTTAATATTATCGGATAACTCATCTAATTTGTTACTAAATCATGAATATGTTTTATTCTCTTAATTGTAGTACTTTGAGGAATACAAATCTTACTCAAGAGCTCATTTGGATGAAATGAAGGATGAATTGTGTCAATTCATTGTTGATCAAAGAATCATATAGCTAGGTTGTATATTGTTGTACATATATGTATGGAATGTTGTTGTTGTATGCTGTTGTTGTATATATGTTGTATATTGTTGTTGTACTTTTACTAAATCATGAATATGTTGTTGTATATTGTTGATCAAAGAATCATATATTAATGTTGTATATATGGAGGATTAATGTTGTATATAAATGGATTCATGTTGTATATATCAATGGATTAATGGTGTATAACATTGGATTAAAGGATGAAATCAATATGAATTTTACACTTTTGCAGCATGCGAACAGGTTACCAATTAAATATCCACTGTTTTTCAAACAAATTTTTTTAAAATAACTAACACTTTAGAGGGCGCTTTCTGTAGGAAGCGCCCTCTAAACACTTTACATTGAGAACTTTAGAGGGCGCTTTGTCCAGAAAGCGCCCTCTAAACACTTTACATTGACAACTTTAGAGGGCGCTTTCTGCAGAAAGCGCCCTCTAAAGTGTTAGTTATTTTAAAAAAATAAGCGCCCTCTGAACACTTTACATTGACAACTTTAGAGGGCGCTTTTTCCAGAAAGCGCCCTCTAAACACTTTACATTGACAACTTTAGAGGGCGCTTTTTCCAGAAAGCGCCCTCTAAGGTGTCCCTTTATGGACCACTCCAGAGGGCGTTTTTTTCATAAAGCGCACTATAATGTGGCCCTTTAGACAGCGCTTTCTCCAGGAAAACAAAGCGATGTCTTTACCTATGCCAGCGCCACTTTAGAGGGCGCTTGAAAGCGCTGTTATAGGCCAAAATAAGCGCCCTCTTTTCCCTTATTTGGCGTAGTGGATGAAACTAGGGTTATGGACCCACACAAGGGATGTTGGACATAATTAGGTTTTATGGACACCGTGATTAAGTGGGGATCCCAAAATTGGGGTTTTGCTTCACCAAGAAGTTAAAGTTGAATCACCAATGATAAGAACATACACAAGTCTCAATAGCTACCTCTAATTAGGGTTTGATTAATGAGCCACCTCAAGTTGCAGAGAAACCCTAGTTTCCATTAGGTACAAACACAAAGCTTAGAATCCATGATATTTGTTCTCTTGTAGTAGACAATGCTATGCATATGAAATGAATGACCACAAGGATATGCACATGATTAGGGTTAGTGACCTAGATGAACTTTGTGAAAGGTATGGTGAATTTTGGGGTATGACAACCATGAAATTACGAGTTGGACGATGAACACAACCTATTGGAGTTTGAACGGGTTGGGTAACATATTAGGGCAAACACGATCCAACCTAACCCGTATACACCCTTATGTGTCAGGCACAAGTTAAGAACTCAGTGAAGATAGGCACAAGTTAAGAACAAAATGATTTTAATAAAAATATTAAATTATTTTTAAATTATTTTTTCCAATACAAATTTTTTATAAATGAATTTCTTAAGTTATATCTTAAAGACTATGCATGACAACTGGGCGGTGGCGGGAACAGATTTTTTCTTCCCTAAATCCAAACTCAAATCTTAATTAAATATTTGTTCCCCGCTCCAAACCCAAACAAGAATAAATAATTAAATTCAAAACTGACTTAAACAGATTCGAGTATCCCCGCCCTATTCCATACCGGGATTTTTTATTTAAATAACCGTTATTTAAAAAAAATCAAAGTAACTAATATTTCAATTTTTTCTCTCAAAATAACCACCTTTCAAAATAGATGCGTCAAATGAACTGGCGCATCCATTTTGAAACAAGAGGAGGCGCCAACACCACTAGCGCATGCTTTTGAAGCATTACATGGTGGCGCCCAGGGTGCTGGCACATGCATGTCCTTGCATGTGCTTGCGCCCCATGCTTCTAGCGCCTACATGTGTTAACATGTGTGGCACCTAGCCCTTTGGCGTATGCATTTTCATACTTTTCTATAAATACCTCGCCGTTCAACCATATTTTTCACACACCTTTTAACCTACAACCACATTTTCTTTCATTAAAATTCAATCTCCTTCAAGTTCTTGAGTTCTAACCATGTATTTTCACATTCACAAGAGAAATGTCGATATAATCTTTTTCGTCGTCACGTCTCCGATAAAGATTCGACTTTGGAATATAGATACGTTCGAAAGTCTTAATCGGACGTTGGACCGTTGGTTGGAAGGGGAAATTGTTGATGGTGAAAGGATTAGAAGGATTCAATGGCTCGAGTCCACCTTCAACCAAAATTGAGAAGTGCGTGTATGGATGGATATTAAGACTGACAAAGACGTTCGTAGGATGGTGCATAATATGCTCAAAATTATTTTGATGGTTGCACTCGCTTAGTTATATTAATGGTATTTTAGTAGTTGTAGTTCTTTGCGTTGTTGTTTATATAATGGTATTTTCTCACAAACTTATAATATGAAATAAATTTAGTTTTTCATATATTGCAACAGAGATACATGTGAATTTATCTTGTTGTGCTCGTTCCAACACTAGGACAGTTAGTACGATTGTGACCTAGTTGACGGCATGAACAACATAATCTAACCATTTTGCTCGTCGTATCCATTTTGGTTCGAATACGGGTGTTGTTTGGGCGATCATTTTTCTTCCTTCGCATAACTTCGTTGTGCCAGACGATGTCCCCTTGATATTCTGGCCAGTAATCTTCTTTTGCCACTACGGAAAAACTAATTTTGTAAATATTTGATAGGATGGTGACTTTGTAAACGTCAGATAATAAGTAGGATGAATCCCTTTGAACCTTTGAACATGCCGCAATGACATGGGAGCAAGGCGTACGAAAGGCTTGGAACTTTCCGCAGTCGCACCAACCTCTATCTAGTTCCACTCTGTACTGTCTCATCGGCATGCCCTCATTGAGATCCATGGACTCGACAACACTAGTCTTGGCACATGTGACCTTGCATGTGAATATTTCATGCATGTGCCTAAGGCTATGACGCCTCCTACAAGCATGCGCCTAAGGCTATGACGCCTCCTCTATTATGCTATGCATGCATCCAATCACATGATGCGTAGGTTGCAAACCTAGTAAAGACTTTCTCATCTATAAATAGGGTATCAATTCACAACATCTCATCATTTGCAACACTAAACATTATCTCTACAACACTTTATCTTTACCACACTCAACCTATGCAGTATTATGTCTCTGTTGACTATGGATGATGAACATAGAGGAATACTCGACAATATCTCAACATTTGTATGCTATTACTCTTTTGTTACTTATTTCATATTTATTTTGTATATCTTTCTTATCTATGTTTTTATTATATATTACTTCTTCTTATTTTATTTCTTTGTCATGTTTTATTAGAACCCAAAGCAATTTTGATGCCGTGTACATGAATATATACCCCACGATCCTTTTATAGAACCATATATTAGAGGATATGGTTTTGGAAATCTCCTTAACATAGTCTCGTAATCTGTGGACTACAAATTCTTACTTTGTTGGAGAGGTGGAGACCCGAGACCCACACATTTCATCTTCCTTTCTGTGAATGTACCGTCACACTCGAGGACGTCTATATGTTGTTCATTTTGCGTATAGATGGTAAGGTCGTGAATAGTAGAGTTAACCAGGACAACTCTATCTGCACTGAATTATTGGATGCCCCTTTGTGTCACGACCAAACTGAGGGAGAGTCATCCGATCAACCTAGGGGGCAAGGTATAAATTTAAAATATCTTAAACAATATTATACGAGTATAATATTGTCTGAAGAATCAACCGAGTACGAAAAAATAATTAAAGTTCGGTGTTATATTATGATTTTATTTGGTAATTTTTTATTTCCAGAAAGTACTGGTAATACGGTAAATATTATGTATTTACTGTTATTACACAATATTAATAAGGTAAGCACATATAGTTGGGGTTCAGCTGTATTGACCCATTTATATAGTACAATGTGTAAAAATGCCAAAAAAAAAATACTTGTACTTTTTATTCATGTGCGTATTTGCTACAAGCATGAGGTTGGTCAAGAATGCTGTCACTCGCCCCGGTAAACGAGAACCCATTCATGTTCCCGTTTGCAACAAAGTAAGTTTAACACTTTACCATTTAATTAATTATACTTTATATTATAATTAAATATAAATAATATTTTTCAATTGTTTATGATCTAGGTGGTCAGTTAGAGGGATGAACTACAATAGGTGTCTGAAACACGCTATAGTAGTTTATCGCAATCTATTGAACCACATTGCACCAGACGATGTAATACTCTTACACAACTCTATTTTAATTTAAAAATACTTATAAAATTATTTATCATCTAATCATGTCGTATTATTGTACAGTTTATCTGGAGGCCATATTTGGGTCTTGATCATCAGGTTAACCATGATGATGTTGCAGTTTGGACAACAAAGACATAAATCATCCGGTTCATTACTGTGGAGATACACCAGAATGACCGGTTAAAACTGCAGTTCGGCATGCAGCAACAAATTCCATAACCTCCGACGTGTTTGGGAGATTGGCATCAAAAAAGAGTTGATGCCCAATGAGATTATTCCGACAAGAGAGACTTCGCAAAAGAGATGTGTCATCATTGGAGGAATCGACGACAACACATCTTAAACGAACCAGTCATCTATGGTGCTAGACCAACTTAACAATATATGGTATGGTTTAGGTCGGTAACAACACAATAATTTGTGTCTGAGCCACGATATTTGACTGATCCACGCCAACTAGCTTCGTCATCATACACCCAACAACAAGTCCCCGTCCAACACCAATGTCAAACCATCTAAACCCAACAACCAACCTCACACCATCAACCTACCACATACACCCAACAACCAAACACTCAACTTCGCAACCCATTCATGCCACCCACCTAACAACCAAACACCCAACCTCGCAATCCGTTCATGCCACCCACCCCAACCACAAAATCAAGAATCAAACTCTATCCACCAACAACCATACGCATCAACCACAACCGTCTATGGCCCAAATGATTCATATGGGTCACTTCATCGTATCCCCTCCACCAATGACCATCCAAACATCCCATCACCAAAACACCCAACCATTGTTTAACTATAGTACACCCCAAGAATCATTGCTTTGTTTCCAAAACGATTCAATGTCCCAATTCGGGCAACTATACCGTCCACAATCCAACCAACCACATCGACCTAACTACGATAACATGGGCACCGAACTCCATTACGGAAGCGCTGTTGGCCAGAGCACCCCGCAAATATTGGGAACAAATGATGACACGTCTATCAAATGCCGCTGGAACTTCCGTCGGACCTTCACACCAACCATCATTGGATCAGGTCAGCACGCAAAGACCCCAAATACCTCAGGAAAATCGTGGAAGACCTCGAAGACAAACTAACACACCTGAATGTGGAACAAGAGAACGTTTCGATCGGGCCGGTCATTAAAATTTTGTTAATCCTATGTAATGATTATTGTATCATGAGTAAAATTTTCTTTTAATATTTTATTTCATTATTTATTAATTTTTTATAGAAAAAACATTAAAAATTAAAATTTACAAAAATACAAAGGTGTATGCGCCAGATGAATTGGCGCATACACCAAAGGCCAAGTGCACACGCCAGCACCCTGGACGCCACCATGTAATGCTTCAAAAGTATGCGTCAGTGGTGTTGACGCCTCCTCTTGCTTCAAAATGGATGCGTTAGTTCATCTGGCGTATCTGTTTTGAAAGGTGGTTATTTTTGAATTTTTTTTTAATATTGATTATTTTAGATTTTCTTTAAAATAGTGATTATTTAAAAAAAAATCCCATATTTACATGGAAATCAATTTTATGAATTTAAATAATTAATTTCCTCAAATCCATATTTTATCTCAAACTCTAAAAGACATTAAAAATAATAAATTAAAAAATCGTGAAAAATTTCTAACATATATTTTAAATACTTTTATAAACTAAAATATTAATATATTAATCAAATAATTAATATTATAAATGATCAAATTAAAATATTCAAAATTATCAACGGAGCAGGTTCGAAAACGGATTCAGATGGGTATTAATGTTCTCATTATCCACCCAATATCCATACTTTAAAATCGGAGAAAACACAAACACATACTCAAACCCAATCAAATTAAATTTTCTCTATTAAACTCAGTTATAAAAAATTAGTATAAAAAAACAATTAAAAAATTAATTATATATTTTATTAAAATAAATGCATAATATTTTTATTAACATTATAGAAAAACTAAATTTTACATCATTTATTAATAGTGTCATTCATTAATAATATCGAAAACATTACTTCCACAACGTTTTTTTTTGGCATAGTATTATTCGACAATGTCTTTTTAGTACTATTCTATCTTTAAAATCCAGATCTTTCTCTGTTTTGTTTCTTCAAATGAAACTTTTCAGTTGCTACTACTTCAACTTTGATTCTAGTACTTCTTTATCTTACTTCACAAAGAACCAATCTTTCCTTCTGCTAATCAATTTCTAGGAAATTTACAAATACCACGTTTTGATAAAAATGCACAACAACCACTGTTTTATGGAGTCAATTTCAAAACTCTTCATATTCCTCTTTTTCAAGGAAAACCTCCATTATAGAATTTGTCTCAGTTTCTAGATATCTTCAATTTTCACACTGTTTCTGCTTTTCTATATATATTCTTCTTAATCTTTGCTTTTCAAAACGCGTTTCTTAGCTTTTTTGTTTGCTGTGGACTTGAAAATTAAGTGCTTTTTAAATAAGTGGGTTAGCTTTTTGAGAATTTAAAAAATTTACCTATTTGTCTGCTAGTTTTAGGAGAGTTAGCATCTGAGTAGGTCTTTTTTGCCTAATTTTTGGATTAATTTACTTCAATTATTGGATAAAAGTAGATTTAAGGTTTGTATCATGAAGATGAAGAAGCTTAATTTCAGCAAGATATATTCATTTAGATGTGGTCAAAAACCAAACTTTAGGACAGAAAATCCACAGATTGGTAAACAAGGGTATTCTAGGGTTGTTTTATGCAATGAACAAGATAGTTTTGAATCAGATTTTAGGAATAGTTATGCTGATAATTCTGTTAGGTCAACAAAATATACAGTTGCTAATTTCTTGCCTAAGTCATTGTTTGAGCAGTTTAGGAGGGTAGCTAATTTCTATTTCCTTGTTACTGGTATCTTAGCTTTCACTAAACTTGCTCCGTATACGGCTGTTAGTGCTATTCTTCCGCTGTGTATCATCACCGGAGCAACTATGGTGAAAGAAGGTGTTGAAGATTGGCGTCGGAAAAAGCAGGTACTAGTGTGTTTTGATAACTATCACTTTATCATGTTGTAAGTTTTGTTCTTTTAATGTCAAATGTATGTAGATATGAATGTAGAAATGACACTTCAGATTCAAAGTACGTTTGGTGTCTGACACCGAGATGACATTGACACATGTGATTATATTCAACCACTTTCACTTTTTTTAATTATTATCCTTGTTGTCGTGTGCGGTGTCTGTTTTAGTGCTTCATAGATTTGAACGTAATTAGCTAACTGCATAGTTCTGTAGGATATTGAGGTGAACAATAGAAGAGTTATATTTCATAAAGGTGATGGAAGTTTCGAATATACGGAGTGGAAGAATCTCAAGGTGGGGAATATAGTGAAGGTAAAGAAGGATGAGTTCTTCCCTGCTGATCTCCTATTGCTTTCGTCGAGTTATGACGATGCGGTGTGCTATGTTGAGACTATGAACTTGGACGGGGAGACAAATTTGAAGCTAAAACAAGGATTGGAAGTAACTTCTTCCTTAAACGAGGACTTTAAATTCCGTGATTTCAAAGCTGCCGTCAAATGTGAAGATCCAAATGCAAATTTGTACTCATTTGTTGGGAGCATGGAGTTTGATGGACAAAAATTTCCCCTTTCTCCTCAACAACTTCTTCTACGAGACTCTAAACTTCGTAACACGGACTATGTATATGGAGCAGTCATCTTTACCGGTCATGACACGAAGGTTATTCAAAATGCCACTGATCCGCCTTCGAAAAGAAGCAAAATAGAGAAGAAGATGGATAAGATTATCTACTTCTTATTTTGTGTTTTATTTTTAATTGCTTTCGTTGGTTCTATTCTCTTTGGAATTGTAACTAAACGCGACTTACACAACGGAGTTATGAAAAGATGGTATCTAAGACCAGATGATTCCACCATTTTCTTTGATCCTGAAAGAGTTGCTGCAGCTTCTGCATTTCATTTTTTGACGGCCTTAATGTTATACAACTTCTTCATTCCAATCTCCTTGTATTTCTCAATAGAATTGGTCAAAGTCCTTCAATGCATCTTCATTAATCAAGATATCAATATGTACTATGAAGAACTGGACAAACCGGCTCTTGCCCGTACTTCAAACTTGAACGAAGAACTGGGCCAAATTGACACGATCCTTTCTGATAAAACTGGAACGTTGACTTGCAACTCGATGGAGTTCATCAAATGTTCGGTTGCTGGGGTAGCTTATGGTCGTGGTGTCACCGAGGTTGAGCAAGCCATTGGTAATATAAGTAATAATTCACCTATGATACATCAACAAGTTAATAGGTCGGAACCAGAATCAGACGATATCAGAGAAGCTCGTGATCGAAAAGAATCGGTTAAAGGTTTTAACTTTATGGATGAAAGGATAATGAACGGAAACTGGGTTAATGAGCCATGTGCGGATGTTATACAGAAGTTTTTCCGTTTATTGTCTGTTTGTCATACTGCCATACCTGAAGTAGATGAAGGTACCGGAAAAGTCTCATATGAAGCTGAATCTCCTGATGAAGCCGCATTTGTGATTGCTGCAAGAGAAGTTGGTTTTAAATTCTACAAAAGGACCCAAAATAGTTTATCGATGAAAGAGTTAGATCCAGTTTCTGGCGATGAAGTTAATAGGTTAGTTTTGTTTTCCAAATTCCTGTCTCTTTGTTACTTTGGGATTTTGACTCCTGCGTTCACATTTATTATTTTCATGTTAAGTGATGCCAAATAGATCATCTTCGACATAGTAACTGATTTCATTTTGCAGGACATTCAAGATTCTCAATGTCTTAGAATTCAATAGTTCAAGGAAGAGAATGTCGGTGATAGTGAAAGATGAAGAAGGGAGAATTTTGCTACTCTGTAAAGGTGCTGACAGGTTAGCGACTAAATAGCATGAAGCCTTCGGTATTTTTGAGTTTAACTTTCCATTTAACCTATTAACTTGCCTTGAGTCATAATCTTTCATGCAGTGTCATGTTTGAAAGGCTTGCCAAGGATGGGAGGGAGTTTGAAGCGAAAACTTTGGAGCATATGAATGAGTATGCTGATGCAGGTCTAAGAACGCTGATACTGGCCTATCGTGAACTCGATGAAGAAGAATATAATGAGTTTGACAATAAATTTTCCGAAGTGAAAAATTCAGTCACCATAGACCGTGAATCGTTGATTGAGGAAGTATCAGATAAGATTGAGAGGAATCTAATCCTTCTCGGGGCCACTGCTGTAGAGGACAAGCTTCAAAACGGGGTGACAAAAAATTTCTCGAAAGAAAATGTATCGGTTGGATCAAGACTTGAAATCTCGACTAACTATATTGTTTTGCTAGGTTCCTGAATGTATTGACAAGCTTGCACAGGCTGGAATTAAGATATGGGTTTTGACTGGGGACAAAATGGAGACTGCCATCAACATCGGGTATAATATTATACTTCAATCATGCATTTTCCTTTTACAATGGCATTTTCAAGATGTTTGACATGAATATACGAATGCAGTTTTTCTTGTCGCTTGCTTCGACAAGGAATGAAACAGATTATAATTCATTTGGAGATTCCAGATATTCAAGCATTGGAAACGGATGGAGACAAGAAGGCTATCATCAACGTAAAATAAAATATTTAGCCTTTAATCTTTGACAAGAAGTGCAGTGATAAAGTGACTTGGTTTTTTTGATAATGTGCTAATATTTTTTTGCGGATTCTTATTTTAGGCATCAAGGGAAAGCGTGTATCATCAGATATCGGAAGGTTCTAAACTGCTTTCTGCATCTAAAGGGCCCTCTCAGCAAACATTTGCTCTTATAATTGATGGAAAATCACTTGTTTATGCTCTAGAGGATAATACAAAGAACATGTTTTTAGACCTTGCAACTCGCTGTGCATCTGTTATCTGCTGTCGCTCTTCGCCAAAGCAGAAGGCACTGGTATGTTTAAGCCTTTTCGTTGTTTTTCCCCTCTACATATAAAGGGGATACTAACTTTTATTAGTACCTCTCATTAAAGGTTACTAGACTGGTCAAAGAAGGAACAGGTAAAACAACATTAGCTATTGGTGATGGAGCTAATGATGTAGGAATGCTTCAAGAAGCTGATGTAGGTGTTGGAATCAGTGGCGTTGAAGGAATGCAGGTACATAAAAAAAACTAACTAACTAGAGTATTCTTTGTTATTATTGATTTTCACTTCCATATCCTGTTTTGTTTATAACTTTTTAGTTTCTATCCTCTCTCCACCCTAGGCCGTCATGTCTAGTGATATTGCAATTGCGCAGTTCCGGTATTTAGAACGATTACTTCTTGTACACGGACATTGGTGTTACCGGAGGATGTCCACAATGGTAAGACTTTGAAACTTGATCTCAACATTCAATAGATTAAGGTTCTGAAAGATTATCTAATATATCTTGTTTATTCTTGCGGCAGATATGTTACTTTTTCTACAAGAATATTACATTTGGCTTCACTCTATTCTTATATGAGGTGTATGCATCATTCTCTGGACAGCCCGCATACAATGATTGGTTTTTATCTTTCTATAGTGTCTTGTTTTCTTCACTTCCTGCCATTGCCCTTGGGGTCTTTGACCAAGATGTATCGGCTAGGTACTGCCACAAGGTAAGCTTACTATTCACCATCTAACATGTTCTATGAAGCACACGTAGACATACACGGATACCAACACGACACTGATACGACCACTGGTAATAATTTGGGAAAGTGAAATCTGCATTTTCACTAAAATCATATTTGACAGACAAAACTAAAAGCCAGACAGACACAAACGAAGTAAAGAAAACTCATTTTATTTCTTCTTATGAATGATGAATGACAATCATCCCATCTTATTTCTGTTTAATGTTGCAGTTTCCCATCTTATACCAAGAAGGTGTGCAAAATGTCTTATTCAGCTGGCGACGGATTCTAAGCTGGATGCTCAACGGATTCATCAGCGCCATAATAATCTTCTTCTTCTGTACAAAAGCGATAGGCCTTCAAGCCTTCGACGAGAACGGACAAACCGCCGGAAAATCCATGCTAGGACAAACAATGTATACTTGTGTCGTTTGGGTTGTAAACCTACAGATGGCGCTATCTGTTCGATACTTCACCTTGGTACAACATGTTGCGATTTGGGGTTCTATTGCTCTTTGGTATTTCTTCATGTTTGCATATGGATCATTGCCTCCAAGCTTTTCCACAAATGCTTACAAAGTCTTTGTCGAGACTCTTGCTCCGACTCCTTCCTTTTGGATTGCCACGCTATTCGTGACAGTTTCTTCGCTTATACCGTACTTTTCGTGCTCGACGATTAAAATGTGGTTTTTTCCCATGCATCATGAAAGGGTACAATGGATGAGGTATGGGGACAAGAAGACTAATGATCCTGAATAGAAATATTTGCTGCCAACAAATAGTAACTTTTGTGAATATCTATAATTTTGACATGTTTAGAATGTAAAGGATGTATAGCAACCGTTTGTAGTTGAGAATGTGAGGTAGAGCTTACATGTGTATTTGTTTTAGTGAGTAAATTATTTAATTCTTTTTCAACTTACATAAACTACACATTTTATATACTAAATCTGTAGAGTTTAAAAGATTGAAGAGATTTTATGATACATTTTATTTTCAATTAAATTTAGAGAATTATCTCTCAAGTTATTTTATTTTTAATTTTCATGAGTAAATAAGAATGTATGTTTGACATCCTTTAGTTTTAAAAAAAATATCATTTTATTGTAATTTGCATTTCATTATATTGGATTTGTAAAACTAAAAGTCATTTTCTTGCTAGCAATAAAAATATCAATTTGAGTCGAGTCAGTTTTAAGAATTTTTTACAAAAATAACCCACTTTTTCAAGGAAATTTCCAAAATACCATTGGTTTTAAAAAAAATCCCAAACTACCCCGCTTTTAGGAGGAGACGCCAATTGAATTGGCGACTCCTCTTAAATACTTGAATGGAGGCGCCAATTGGATTGGCTAGGGCGGATGCCCTAGTCAATCCAATTGGCGCCCCTGTGTAGTACTTAAGAGGAGGCACCAATTCAATTGGCGCCTCAGTGTAAAATGATATTTTTGTGTTATAAATAGATGCGTTGTGTGAGTAATTGTTCCACATCTCAAATAATCATTTGGCAATCATGTTTGGTGTTCGTCGCCGATACGGAAAGGTGATTTATGCGAGAGACAAACCTCAGATGTTGATGTTGTTCTAGAAAACATCACTACGTTCGATCAACTGAAGAGGGAGCTGGTTCGTTGGTTAGATGGGAAAATACCAGAAGGAAAAAATTAGAAGTATTGAGAGACTTGACAGTATCTTTGATTGGGTGCGAATGAAGATTGATAAGGATGCTAGAGAAATGACGTTCGGTCGAGACGACATCAATTTGATTGTTGTAATCAGTTAGAATTATTTATGTTTTCAGATAGCTTATTTTCTACTGATGTTTGTTGCGAACCTCGTTGTAACAAAAACTTAATGATATATAATGATTGAAGGTTACAAAAATACAATGTTACAAAAAGCTTATGACCTAGATGATGTTCCTCGATTGAGACAATTGTTCTTGTTGTGTCCTAGTTGTCGACAGATACTACATAATCTTATCATTTTATCTGTCGAATCCATCTCTGTCCTGATACGTGTGCTGTTTGGCCTTCCTTTTTTCTTTCTACGCATCTCGTCATTGTGCCAAACAATATCACCTTCATATGGAGGCCAATATTCCTCCATTGGTAGTACCGAGAAGCTTTGATTATATACATTCATGACGGTGACGACCTTGTACACATCAGATAAATGGATGTAAGCATCTTTACGAGTATAAGCACATGCTCCAATGTCGTTGTTCAACATGTGATCAACCTGTATCTCGGTCTCCTCTTTTTCTTCATCAACGACGTCCACTTCTGCTTCTGCTTCTGGGTTGACGTCATCTGACCATTGTGGATCAAATTCACCAGATTCATCCTGACTGGTTATTTGAGACTGTTGAGATGATATACATAGTTGAAGAGTAGTGTACAACTCAATATAGTTGCAGCCTGAATGTTCATGACTAACAAACATGTATTCAACATCTTCATCGTCTCGTACCTTAAGGGGTAAAACTTGCATTGGCTATTCTAAAAAAATATTGGATTTTGATACGTGATCTTTGACACAATACTCGTTCCTATACATGATTGTATTCTTTTTTTCAAATGCAAGAAGGTTGCATTTCTCTTGATCGTGAGTCTAATGGTATTAGTGTTTCGAAAACAAAAATCATATAGCTCAGACTCATATGTCTCACCGTTGCAGTGAACGTTGACACTTATATAATGATGAAGATGACATTGTGCAGATGAAAACTATTTTCTTACTGCAGATGAATGTGAGTGAAGTGTCTTGGATGTTGACAGTAAGACACTTAAATAGAGAAGTGAAGTGTCTCACATGCTGGCTAGTTCGAAGTGACGTGTCGCACATGAAAGCTACTCCGAAGTGACGTGTCGCACATGCAAGCTACTCCGAAATGATGTGTCAACCATGCAAGCTACTAATAAGTGACATGTTCAGCATGCAAGAGAGAGGACAACCACGTGTCAGACATGCAGACACACACTCCAAATGAATTGGCGCTCCCACTCATTCCTTGCACATGGGCGCCAACTCAAGTGGAGACACATTGTCAAAGCATGCATGCAGACCTCGAAACCAAGCCATCAGACCTAGGTCTTGCATGTATGTCCCTATGGAGGTGCCAATTTGAATGGCGACCCCTCTTAAAGGTTGTACATGGTCGCCAATTCAAGTGGAAACACCATACAAGCACAACTTTTTATGCTCTCATCCATTTGCCTATAAATACATCCACTTCATCAACACTTCTTCCACACCATCACTCTCACTACTTCTTTTATAATACATCTTCTACACTTTCATCTGCAACAACTTCTTGTAGTTTCATCTACACCAACCTCTGACAAAATGTCTATCCTCACAATGGGCGAATCACATAGAGGAACGGTTGCAAACATCGCAACATATGTAAGTTTTTTCTTTTGTTAACTTTTTATCTTTCATCTTCACCAACCCCCTTTTATTTTAACATACCAACTTAGTCAAGTTTTTTGTTCTTTCTTTTATAGGATGTATCAAGGTTCCGGACTCGGGTCCACGAATATGTCCATATGGACCCGATGATTCAACCTTATGTTGAACTCGTCGGTTTTGGTCATATAAGCAAGATTTTGTCTTGGTCCGTAGATAACAAATCCATTCTAGCTTTATGCGAAAGATGGAGATCAAAGACACACTCATTTTAGTTTCCAACCGGTGAGTGTACCGTGACGTTAGAAGACGTCTACATGCTTTTGGGACTGCCCATTGAAGATAAGACTGTTAATAGTAAAACCAACTATGCAAATTCAATTTGCATGGATCTCTTGGAGACTGATTTGTTAGATGATAACGCAAGAGGTCAAGGTATACTATTTTCACGCCTTAAGTCGTACTATAATAGTTTATACTTAGAAGAGCATTCTACCGAAGATGCTCAAATAATAAAAACTAGGTGTTACATTATGCTGTTAATTGACTCGTTTTTATTTCCCGAAGATAGTGGTTCTAGCATGCATATTATGTATTTACCTTTACTTAGACATGTAGATAGAATAGGAAGTTACAGTTGGGGATCTACTTGTCTAGCCTATCTCTATAGCTCCTTGTGCAAAAACTCACACAAAGACACATATACATTTTCTGAATGTGCTGTTTTGCTACAAGCATGGGGTTGGTCAAGACTACCGCCCCTAGCACCCGTCAACAACAACTCTTTCACATTTCCGTATGCACGAAAGTAAGTTGTTTAAATTGCTATATCTTTACTTACTTCTTTAAAGATTATTATCTCTAACTAATATTTTTTTATTTTTCCGTATAGATGGTCTGGACGTGGTATGAGTTACAACAGATGTCCAAGACACTGTATTACTCAGTATCGCAACCTGTTGGATCACCTTCGACCGACAGACGTAAGGAAAATAACTTAATAATTTCGTTATATTTTGTTAACTTCTTCTACCTAGATTATAATCCTATCTTCTTTCACATTTCAGTTCATTTGACGTCCATACCTTAATTTGGATCATGACCATTAAATCAACGCTAAAGACGCGGCTGTATGGACTGTATGCACACCCATAATACGGTTCACGACTATGGAGATGCACAACAGTGATCGTGTGAAACTGCAGTTCGGTAGTCCCAAAACATCTCAGATCCCCCAGCTAGCCTAGAAGAATGGCATCTGCGCAAAGTTAACGACCAATGGAACTTCAATCCATGGCAAAGCTTCGCAAGACCGGAGTGTCGCAAATGGAAGCACTGTCATGACCATGTGTTAACTGACGCAGTCATGCCAACTGAAGAAAAATCAAGTCGTACTTATATGGCTTGGTACAGATCGGTTGGTTTCCAATTCATCGCCAATGATATGTACTTGTACGACCCACGCCAGATGACTTACACACCTGACACCTCAACATCAAACCCCTAACAACAGTGTCAGACTGGATACACACAACCCCCTGTCCGTCAAACGTTCCGTTCAACCAACACACAGACATACAACCAAAACATACCATACACTCAACCCCAATACCAAGAGCATACCCCATACCACCACTAACAAATTGACCATCAACCTGAGACTCAACATCGCTTTGCACCCACCCCATCACCCTACCAAAGTCGCCTAAGCTAGAACATCCAACGATCATTCAACACTAACCGCCCCTCCTCCTACCATAGCCAAGAAGCCCAAACCTCATAAAACCAAAACATCCAACAACCCTATCTGTACCAAACACCCCAACAACCTTTCCAACCATTCCTCGACGCGTCGTTCACACTCATGTCTCCTTTCAACCGTCCCGGTCGTCCATCAATGAGTCAACCACAACCCAACTTCTCTGGCATGGGTCACGAGCTCAACTACGGCGGTACACCATCGATGCATACTGAAGACTATGCCGACTTGTCTGACTACCTCAACAGGCCTTCTCCTATAGTTGGAAGTGACGCTCCTGGTCCCTCAGATGCTCAAACACTGGTACCGAATCATCAACGTGGGTTAGAGCCACGGGTTAGGGTAGCTAGAGGATGTGGGACCGGAGGTCGGTTAGGTAATCCCGGTCATCACCATTAGATTTCTTTGTGTAAACGGCAAATTTTATTAATATCAATTGGTTATATATCAAATTTATCTATCACGTATACCATTTACCAAAAAAATATCATTTTACACTGATGCTCCAATTGAATTGACGCCTCCTCTTAAGTACTACACACGGGCGCCAACCCAATTGGCTAGGGCACCTTCCCTAGCCAATCCAATTGGCGCCTCCATTCAAGTATTTAAGAGGAGTCGCCTTTGCGCCTCCTCCAAAAAGTGAGATAGTTTGGAATTTTTTTGAAACCAGGGGTATTTTGGGAATTTCCTTGAAAAAATGGATTATTTTTGTAAAAAAAATCAATTTTAATTTATTTTTTCATTTTTAAAACTTAGCCGTTTTTATTATCTATGATTATACAAAGTCCTAAACACCATAATCTTCAAAAATAAGTTAAAGGATAAAAATGTAATTTGAACTTGTTTCACAAAAATGTTATTTAAAAAAAGTATATATTTTTAAGATTAAATTAAATATGGAGAAAGAGTTCAAATTTACATTATATTCAGCTAGACTTTTGCATTTTTCTAATATTTGAGTCATGTTCTACTTAGAATATCTGTTAGAAGAATTAAAGCACATTATAAATATGAAAATGATTCTTCCAAATAGCTGAATAGAAACTACTTTACAATCATGTTGACAAAGTTGAAAAACATATTTGTTTCCTCACCCTCTATCATGAACATTAGCATTTCAAATGTGCTACCACTGGTATGAGCAGAAATAGAAACCAGTGGTCACTCATGTTATACAATAAACTACTGAATTTAACGGGAAGTGGAATAAATCCATGAATTTGCTGCGCCAGAGAAAGGAAAAAAACACACAAACATGCTCAGTATACAGCAGATCAGTAAAAAAGTACTGATTACTCAAACATGATTCCGAAAAATAACAACTTGTATGAAAGAATTTTATCCTATATGGTGTTCCTATTAACTTACCAAGACAATAAAACAAAAGAGAAAAAGCTACATGTTTCACCATCTTTGCATCGTATTCCACTTATAAATATAGCCTATGCATTACCACCCCAGACATGTTACTTTCCTCATGGTTTTAAATTACATTCTGGAACCTCTGCATCATGAATGTTTCAGGTGAAACCAAATATCAATGTTTCTCTAATGTTGTGCCAGCAATTGAGGTTGTATTGACTGCAATTATCAACCATAATACCAAAAACTGCAATTTGAAACCTTAATCTAATTTCTTGATTCCACCTTGTCTGTATGTTGCCTTCGTATATCGAACTGGTCTACAAACTCCAAAGGAGTAATCGTCTCATTCCTGATCCGCTTGATTTTAGGGCTTAACAATCCACGGTGCCTAAACCCGTAGAGCTTAAGCACTTGATTATCGGCAAAATTGTAAGCCCTCTCCATGCTACTAAGGCATCTCTCCACTGGATAATCTCCATAACTCCCACAAGGCTTACACCCCACAAAATGCGTTACAAAAGGCCACCTCTCATCCCCTAACCCTGGATGATACTTCTCCATCATCTCTTCATACCGATCGACCAATCCAGCCCAATAACCATGTAAATAAAAAGAATTCTCAAGAAATACCTTTTCCATCCATTTGTCCTTCTTTGACAATAATAAATATATCAACGCCGATTGATCGTCAGCCTCAAATGCAGGCCTTCCCTTGAGATTTGCTGTCAAAATCTTTCCAGCCTCCTCCCGAATTGGTCCTTTCGGGCCCATGGGGGCCCAAGCATCGAGCAAATCCAACGACCATTGGCAATTGCGAAATAAAAAGCTCCCCGTGTTCACTGCAATCCAAGAATTCTGCTCGAACAACAAATCAGGATACCCATGAAGAATCAGATTATAATCATTATATTTACTCATGGGAAGCTCAAACACCATGTCCGTAAAGAAAGCGTCGCTGTCCATCCACCAAATCCACTCCACCTCAGGGTGTGATAACATGAGCCTCCGAATCATGGGCAATTTGGCCCAGTAACCTGCAAGCTCCATATCCAAGTGAGCCATGTTGTACACAATTTCAATGCCATGCAATCTGCAGTAGCATATGACAGATCAGAATATAATACATAGGCTTTATTATATCTGTAGTTAATGCAGATATGTTCAGAATAAGTTCTAATCAACTTCAAGCATTTTAGAGCAAACAAGTTTCTTCACTTCAGGAAATTTTTCTGTAAACTAAGATCCGCTTATGGATAAATTAAATAAGTTTCTGAAAGCTAAATTCAACTTAAAAGAACAGCTCATAATTAAAAAATTAATAATTATTTCTAAATTTATTATTTCATTTTCCAAAAAACGGATACAAACTGCTAATCTTACATATTAAAATAGGCTAATTCTGCTGTGCATAACTGATATTTAGGTCTTGTATCATGCACAAGTTCTTTTCACCATTAGATCATTAAGTCATGCCATATGTAATGATGATATACATACCACACAAAGTCTACTCCATCTTCTCCCCCTCCCTGACTTCAACGGTTTTTTTGTCCCAAACCCACCTAACGAGAAACACATAAATTAATACCGTGGGAAGATCTATCATGGGCACACCACATTAGGACGAATGAAATTTCTTCTAGTTTATTCAATTGTTTTTTTTTGTTTTCTGCCGATCATGATACATGTCACACAAAAGCCTGACTTCTCTTTGACTCTTCACTTCCCAGAAGAATCCCACTAAAGCATTTTCAGTGTTATTAAATGGTGGTCATGTCACAACAAAGTTTTGGACAACTGCCATAGGAAATTTGTGAAGGAATTTCTGCCATGGCGTGTTTATATGACAGATTTTTGGCCTTCCACCGTCGACAACATTAAGCACTTTAATTAATATTTTATGAATTTGAAAAACATTAAAAGCCTAATGATATAGGGATTGGCAATAAGTTTCCTATGGAAGCAAATTATAGATATAGATGCATAACGGAACCATAGGACTATTGTGTACTATTGATACATTAGCACATGAAGTTATGAATCAATCATAACCAAGCTGGAAATTTCCATAAAAAATAAACCAATACAGCCATGCTAGAATAAGAGGGCAGAGAAGGGGAAGGAGAGTGAGTAGATATGATGTGATGGCTTGGTGTTTTTAACAGATGAAGCATAACATGAAAAAGTAATTAGGTTTACTTTGCACTAAATAACAAGTTAAATCAAATATAAAAGAATACAAAAGACAAAGTTGGATTTTGAATGAGCTTGATCTAAATTGATTCCGTCAAAGTCTAGTATCCAAATCAAGGAAACTAACATAAACATTAAGCACTAATCTACTAACATTTGCCTATAAAAATTAGATTTCAAAGAAAAATCAGTTTCAACTCCCAGCAATTTAAAAATTTATGTACTTTTAACTTATAATGTGCAAACAAACAAAATTGAACATTACAATACAAAAAATTGGAGGCAGAAACAACACTAACCTGCAATAATCGATCTTATTCTTAATAGATTTCAAAAGATAATGATCCCCAATAGGATTATCACAGGGTTTGGGCGGCGAACCCGTAAGAAGCAAGATCCTCGGTTTCCCTCTAACAAAATTAGGGTATTCCGGGTTCTTATCAAGCCAACTTCTCCTCTCCGTATCCCAATTCCGGATCTTAGGACCAAGCGCATACGTTTCATTGAGACTCAAAAAAGTCTCGGTCTGATTCCGATCGGCCGGATCGGAATCAGATCGGATCTCAGCGAGAATCCGGTTAGTTTCCTCGATAACATTCTGATTAACTGCGTCGTTTTGCGAAGTTCCGAGATTAACACCGATAGTGCCACGTAGGACGAGAATGGTAACGAACCCGCAGAGAATTGTGATCTTGATGTTGTTGAATGTTTTCTGGATCTGACGTCCACGTGGCAGTGAACGGTTTCGTGAGGTCGTTGGTGTGGTGGTTGGTAATACTCCTCCGACGCTGGTGGTTCTCTTTTGAGTTAAGTGGTTTTCTTGCCCCATAACGCTATGTTTATGTGAGGGTTGTTAGAGATTGGTGATGGTGTTCATGGTAATGGGGATTGATCGAGAGAAGTGAATGAAACAAACCCCAGAGAAGGGAGCGTGTGGGAGGTGGTGTATTAAACAGTGTGAGAGTGAAGGGCATTTACGGCACCGACTTTCTTGTTTTCACATTCTTTTTATCTTTGTGTGTGTTGTTTTCGTCTTATTTTGTGCAAGTAAACAGACAAACCGTTTTTTTTAACTAGATGAAAACAAATATCGGTATTGAACTAATAAGTGCTCGTGATTTGGGGGGTTTTACCAGGTAGGCAACAGTTATACCGATCATCTCCATATTTGGAATGAAATGATGTTATTACCATTTTAGTAAAATAGAGTAAAGGTTAAACTTAAACATAATTATTTTTTTTTGGATTTTTTATTTTAAATTGTAAAGTTTTGGACTACTCTATAATTGTAAAATAGAGTAAGTTTATTATTATTATTATTATTATTATTATTATTATTATTATTATTATTATTATTATTATTATTTTGAACTTCTATCAGATATGTTTTTTTCCTAAGTAAAGAATTGCATTAAAATCAAGCATTAGTATAAAAGGAGAAATTAATATTCAATGAAACAACCGGCCAAAGAAGGAACAAGTGACCCATCAAAGACAAATTATTGATCTCTAAAGTCAAGTTGAGCCAATTATAAATATTATCCAAAATCGAAACCACAATCGGCCAAAGAAGGAACATATGTTGATGCGATTCTTTCAGACCCAAGCAGAGCAGAAACACCAAATTATGCTGCCCAGACAAAACATTCCGCTTTGCTAACTCATCCTTAGTTTGAAGCCTATTTAAGATGAATCTCCATGCAAAAGTTTGGATATTTCTAGGAATGTTAGACAACCAAATCAACTTAAAAGTTCTTTCTTTGAAAGCGTTTAACGTGGACAAACCAACCCGGCCATTTAACAAAGTAACATAAGCTTATCTGACGGAAAATCCAAACGGATCCCTCCACCAAACGAACTTACCAGATATGGTTAATATTTGACATAAATTTGGTAAAAATGCAATAATTTTATCTATTTTATAGTAGCAATGAGTACAATATATATTACTTTCTTTATGTTGATGAGCATAAAAAGGAATTTAGATTTTGATAGGAAGAAAGTGAATGAATATACTCAACTATTTAGTTGAGTATTTATAGACGTGGTCATTTAATAGGGGAGACGGTGGAGAAACTGGTTCTAATGTCTACAAACTCGACTACACGTTTTTGGACTTTGACCCCAATGAAATGACCAGGGTGAGTCATCTAATGCTAGAGGTGGGGTCAATTTTTGGGATCAATTAACACTTCAGTTATTGACTGAGAAAGTCTCATTAGACTTTCTTATAACGTGGCTTGACACGTTCTTCTTTGAAATGCAACAGATAATGGGTGAGGCGAGGTTGATCACGTGTTTGCCATGCAATCTCACGCCTTATTATTCAAATATTCTTTATGTTATTCAAAAGTTAAAGAGTTGGTGGATCCAATATTTTTGTTGACCAAGTGACTCCAAACACGAGAGGGGTCAATTGTGATATTCTAATTTTAAAAATTAATTTATAAAAAAGAATTAAAACAATTTATGTTAGAATAGAGAAATAAACAGAGATAAAGCAGCAAAATAATAGAAATGAAAAGAGACAGAAAGATAGGCAGTGGAATAAAAATAAATAAAAGAGAAATGAAAAAAAAAGATCACATCAAAGATTATCATGGTCTGGTCTAAATCATGTGACATACTATAGTCCCCAAGAGTTTTCTCTTGAGATTTTTACTAAAATAAACTTGAGCTTTTAAATAGAATCAGCCCAAAAAACCAAAACAACTTGAGATTTTGCATAGAATCCGGCCAAAAAATCTTTCATGAATAACCTACAGTTTTTACATAGACTCAACTTAATAACCTTTCACAAATAACTAAAACTTTTACTGAGTCTCAACTCAATAACCTTATACCAAACTTTTTACAAGTTTAGCTTACAACCTTCAAGTCTATAACAAAAGATCACAAAGAACTACACTTTTGAATAAGCATTTACATTATAACACTGGTACAATACAACACATAGATGAAACTCTTCACTCTCTTGACACTAAGATAACTCCAACGAAAAATATTTTTTTATAAGAATGAGAGAAAGAAAGATATAAGAGAGTTTTTATTTAAAAAATTGGTGTATTTTTAAATAAGGAGAAGTCTTCTTTATATAGAAAAAAATTGTCTAAAAAAGAAAATAATATATGGGCTTTCTAAACTTTTAATCGATTAAAAACATGAGTTAGTCAATTAGCCTAAGCCAAAAAAAGAAAACTTTGAATTCTGATGCCACTTAATCAATTACAAGCTTTCCTAATCGATTAGGAGGCGTTACATTTTGTTTTAATCGATTAGAAAAAAGTTTTATTAGTCAGTATAATTTACCTTTCTAATTGATCACACAAGCTTCCTAATTATTTAAGCATTTCCAGGATTGGTTTTAAGAAATTTTATTTAAAATATAAGAAGTTTGAAATACTTTTTGTGTATGTGTGCATCATCTTAGTACCTCAAGACCTTTTACTCTTCAAGTTCACAACTTTAAAATCAAAACTTCATAACTTCAAGTTCTTTTGCTCGATTCAACATTGTATAACACTTTCAATTGGAACTTGAAATATTTGACTGATGAGAGTTGTGATTTATTCTTTCTTTTTCATACGTCATAATCAAGAACTATTAAAAGAATTGTCATCATAAAAACCATTTAACGACATTACCTGCACACCACATATAACCATATTATCCCCCTTTTTGGTGGTGACAATGCGTCTCTTAAGTAGATGATAAAACAAAAAGAGATAGATAAAACTAATGGAGTAGTTAACTCTCTCTCATAGATAATGGGAGTATACTTCTTTCCCTTTGTCATTATCAAAAAAATGATAAACCAAAAAACACATCATATAGAACACATCATATAGAACACATCATAAGAAGTTTAAGATGAAAAAACATCATTCATATATTTAGAAAATGAGATAGTTACATAAATGAATCAAAAGGAAAACACACAAACAACTAATGCAAACAACAAACAGTGGCAACTAAATGTATCCATCTTTATCATCACCAAAAACCTATGAGTAATAGGTACTCTCGAGTCAGTTAGGTTTGCATGCCATAATGCAACTTGGGAAACCATATGGTTCATAGTCTTGGCATGTGCTTCTTGGTTGGTTATGATGGTGTTTGTAAGAACAAAATTAGTTCTACAATATAATTCCAGGATTTTGATGATAACAAAGGATGAAACCAAAAATGGCACCCTAACGAAAATTCTTTAAGTGTGCAGGACTCTGAACAGCAACAAAGGAATCTGATCGTTTTATCAGATACAAACTCTTATCAGATACAAAGTACTAGAAAATCAGAAGCATCTGAAGAAGAAGTGCGCTCTAGAAGTTCTGATTCTGAGCAAAACAAGACAGTAGAAAGAACCAGAAGCTCTAAACATCCACTAGACTTAGTTCTGATGATCTAGAAGACCAGTACTCTTAGAAGCTCTGATGTAACCTCAACGCAATCTCCTTTTGACACAGAAACTCCGAGATAACAAAGACTCTGATGAAGATTCTCCAAATTCAGAAAGAGTAACGGAAAGAATTTCTTCAAATGGAAAGGAAGTATTTTTAGAAAGAAATTATTCAGGGAGACAAATTGGTTATGGCAAGAAACACAGAAGTAATGACATTGAATGCTCATCAAATGCCAATATTCTGTCATCACTCCAACGGTCCTTTCACCACTATATAAAGGACAACCTACCTCAGTGAGAGACACAACAACACACAGAAAACTCTTTACATTCTCTCTTAGTTTTTCACGAGATACTGCTCATACGTGAAAACACTTGCTTGATTATTCTGCTGTAATATTTGCTTACTCTTAGAAGCACTCTCCATTACAAATTTATTTTGCTGAATTGCTTTTGTTTCTCAAGTGACTCTGCGTAGTCTGTATACTTGGGAGGAATAAGAGATCACTCTCTTAGACGTTTGGTTGTATTAATCTTTCAAGATTAGTGAATTAAGTCCTTTTTGAAGGCGAAATCACCTTGGCAGGGTGGACTGGAGTAGCTTTATGTTATAAGCAAACCAGTATAAAATTTTGTGTGTTCTTACTTTTGAAAAAGCTTTTATTTTCTAAAACAATTCAAACCCCCCTTCCTTGTTTTTCTCACCTTCAGTTGGTATCAGAGCTTCGGCTCTGTTATTGATTTTCTAATCAAACACTTAATAGTGTAGAGAGATCCAGAACGAGAAAAACTATGGCCAACACCAATGAAAGAGACAGCTACAACGCTAAGCCTCCAGTCTTTGATGGAGAGAAATTCGATTACTAGAAAGATAGAATTGAAAGTTTGTTTTTGGGCTATGATGCTGATCTCTGGGACATTGTCACAGTTGGATACAAACCTCCTGTAACAGATGCTGGAGTTGCCGTTCCCAGAAGTAAAATGACAGATGATCAGAAGCGCGAATTCAAAAATCATCACAAAGCTAGAATGATACTTCTCAATGCCATATCCTACAATGAGTATGAAAAAATCACCAACAGGGAAACAGCTAAAGATATACTCGACTCCCTAAGGATGACTCATGAAGGAAACTCTCAGGTCAAAGAAACAAAGGCTCTGGCTCTAATCCAGAAATATGAAGTCTTCAAAATGGAGGATGATGAAGCTGTAGAGGTAATGTTTTCTAGATTCCAAACTCTTATTGCAGGTCTCAAAGTGCTAGACAAAGGATACACAACTGCAGACCATGTCGAAAAGATAGTCAGAAGCTTGCCAAAGAAGTGGAGACTCATGGTCACAGCCTTAAAGCTATCAAAGGATCTGAACAACATCAGCCTTGAAGAGCTTGTCAGTTCACTCAGAAGTCATGAGATAGAACTGGAGGAAGATGAGCCTCAGAAGAAGATCAAGTCTGTAGCATTAAAGTCCAGATCTGAAAGGCGTAAGTCGGACAGAAACAAAGCCTTCCAGGCCGAAACAGAAGACGCTGATGACTCTGAACAGGAAGATTCTGACGATGAGGAAGAATTATCCCTTTTGACCAGAAGAGTCAAACAACTCTGGAGAAAGAGGAATAATAACTTTAGGAGACCAAGACCCAGAGGGGACCGATCAGAATCAACCTCAAAAGGTAAATCTAACAAAGATGTTACGTGTTATGAATGTAAAGAAACAAATCACTACAGAAACGAATGTCCCAAGTTAAAGAAAGACAGTTCTAGAAAAGAGAACTTCAAGAAAAATTCCCTCAGAACCAAAAAGGGACTGATGGCTACCTGGGATGACAGCGAATCTGACTCATCAGAATTAGACTCTGATGAACAGGCTAATGTGGCACTCATGGCTACCACATCCAAGAACACTTCAGATGAAGAATCTGAATCAGAAGAGGTATTTTCTGAACTCTCTCGATCTGACCTAGAATCATGTCTGTCTGAAACTCTAAGCTCATATCAGAAACTCAAACAAAAATTTAAAGCTATAAAAGGCGTTCTTGAAGAAACATTATAAGAATGTGGCAAACTTGAGATAACAATTTTAGAACTAAAAGATGAAAACAGAACTTTGACATTAGAAAGAGATGCAACAAAGAAAAATTGCTCAAAACTTGAAGAAGCGTTATCTCAAGCTCCACAAACTTCAAACACAATAATTTATAAATATGAAAAATCTTTTCAAAAGTTTCTGAAAAATGGGATAGGGAGGAGCATAATGGCATCCATGATTTATGGAGTCAGTCAGAACAATAAAAGAGGAATTGGGTATGATCCTAGTGAAGATAAAACTTCTACTAATAACCAACCTAAATCTCCATTTTCATATCACTATACACATACACAAGCACAACAATTTAATAATGCTAGAAAACCCAAAGTGTTAAGAAACTCTGGGAAAACTAATCACAAAGGACCCAAAAGATTTTTGGTACCAAAGGATAAGATTGTTTATGTTGCAGATATCTTATGCAGCAGAGTTAAAACACCAGTCATGGTACCTGGACTCTGGATGCTCGCGACACATGACGGGAAGAAAGTCTATGTTCCAAAGCCTGGAACTTAAAGATGCTGGATTCGTAGGCTTCGGAGGAGATCAGAAAGGAAGGATCAGAGGCTCTAGAACTCTTGGTAATGGTACTCTTCCCTCTATATCTGATGTGTTATATGTAGAAGGAATGCATAATCTGTTATCAATAAGTCAATTAAGCGATAACGGATATGATGTAATCTTTAATCAAAAAACATGTAAAGCCATAAATTAAAACAATGGTTCTGTCCTATTCACTGGCAAGAGGAAAAACAATATTTATAAAATAAATCTTTCTGATTTAAAAGAACAAAATGTGAAATGTCTGATGTTTGTTCACGAAGAGCAATGGGTATGGCACAGACGCTTGGGCCACATTAGCATGAGAAAATTATCTCAGCTAAATAAACTCGAGTTAGTCAGAGGTCTACCTAAGCTGAAGTTTGCTTCAGATGCTATGTGTGAAGCATGTCAAAAAGGAAAATTTTCAAAATCATCTTTCAAAAAGAAAAATATTGTTTCTACCTCTAAGCCTCTGGAACTTCTTCACGTTGATTTATTTGGTCCTGTGAAAACAACATCGGTCAATGGAAAGAAGTATGGACTAGTCATTATTGATGATTTCAGTCGCTGGACATGGGTAAAATTCTTAAAGCACAAGAGTGAGTCTCACTCTGTATTCACTAGCTTCTGTTCCAAAGTGCAAAACGAATTTGACTCTAAAATCACCAGAGTCAGAAGTGATCATGGTGGGGAATTTGAAAATAAATTTTTTGAGGAATTATTTGACTCTAATGGAATATCCCATGATTTCTCCTGCCCTAGAACTCCACAACAAAATGGAGTTGTAGAGAGGAAAAATAGGACACTCCAAGAGATGGCCAGAACCATGATCAATGAAACAAATGTGGCTAAGCACTTTTGGGCCGAAGCTGTAAATACAACGTGTTACATTCAGAATAGAATCTCCATAAGACCTATTCTGGAGAAGACTCCCTATGAACTGTGTAAAGGAAGAAAACCAAACATTTCTTATTTTCATCCTTTTGGATGTTCCTGTTTTATTTTAAATACTAAAGAACATCTGAACAAGTTTGATTCCAAAGCACAAAAAGGCATTATGTTAGGATACTCAGAACGCTCAAAATTGTGGAAGAATCAATTCATGTTAGATTTAATGATAAGCTTGACCCTGAAAAGTCAAAGCTAGTTGAGAAACTTGCAGATCTGGAGATCACTCTTGCAGGTTCTGACGAGAAGATTAAAGCTTCAGAAGCAACTGCCATTCAAACTTCAGAAGGAACTAACTTCCCAGCAATCCCAAAGAAAGCTAAAAGTCGCCTCAACATATCTGAAGAGTTGATTCTGGGAAATAAGGACGAACCTATCCGAACTAGGTCTACCTTCAAGACCCCTGAAGAAACTCCTCTAGGACTAGTATCTCTGATCGAGCCTACTTCCTGTGATGAGGCACTTCAAGATAGCGATTGGGTTCTAGCCATGCAAGAAGAGCTAGATCAATTCACAAAGAACGACGTCTGGGATCTTGTTCCTAAGCCCAGAGGCACTCACATTATCGGAACCATATGGGTGTTCAGAAACAAGCTGAATGAGAAAAGAGAAGTTGTCAGAAACAAAGCTCGAGTGGTGGCTTAAGGTTACAGTCAACAAGAAGGCATTGACTACAATGTAACCTTTGCCCCAATCGCCAGGTTAGAATCTATTCGCTTACTTGTATCATTCGCTATAAATCATTCTATCAAATTGTATCAAATGGATGTCAAGAGCGCATTCCTTAATGGTTATATATCAGAAGAAGTGTATGTCAACCAACCTCCAGGTTTTGAAAACTCAAATTATCCAGAACATGTTTTTAAACTTAAGAAATCTTTATATGGACTTAAACAAGCTCCTAGAGCTTGGTATGAAAGATTAAGTAATTTTCTTCTGGAACATGATTTTATCAGAGGGAAAGTTGACTCCACACTCTTCTGTAAAAACATTAATAATGATCTCATGATATGCCAGATATACGTTGATGATATCATTTTTGGTTCAGCTAACGCCTCTGTATGTCAAGAATTTTCTGAGCTAATGCAGGCAGAATTTGAAATGAGCTTAATGCAAGAACTAAAGTTCTTTCTAGGAATTCAAATCAATCAAACTTCAGAAGTCACGTACGTTCATCAAAGTAAATACATAAAAGACATTCTGAAGAAATTTGAAATGGATGAATGCAAACCTGCAAAGACACCCATGCATCCAACCTACATTCTTGAAAAAGAAGAAGTCAGTCAAAAGGTTTGTCAGAAGCTCTATCGTGGTATGATAGGCTCCCTTCTCTATCTGACTGCTACTCGTCCTGATATTCTATTTAGTGTTTGTCTCTGTACCAGATTTCAATCAGACCCTAGAGAATCTCATTTAACAGCAGTTAAGAGAATTCTCAGATATCTGAAAGGAACTCCTAACCTGGGCCTGATGTATGAGAAAACATCAGAGTATAAACTATCTGGTTTTTGCGATGCATATTACGCAGGAGACAGAATGGAACTAAAAAGTACATCTGGAAATTGTCAGCTCTTGGGAAAGAATATGATATCCTGGGCCAGCAAAAGACAATCAACCATAGCCTTGTCTACTGCAGAAGCGGAATACATCTCAGCATCTCTGTGCACTACTCAGATGCTCTGGATGAAGAATCAATTAGAGGATCTGCAAATCTTTGAGAGTAACATCCCTATCTTCTGTGATAATACTGCTGCCATTTGTTTAAGCAAGAATCCTATTTTACACTCCAGAGCTAAGCACATAGAAATAAAACATCATTTTATCAGAGACTATGTTTAGAAAGGGGTAGTAACATTGAAATTCATTGATACAGATCATCAATGGGATGACATCCTTACTAAACCCTTAGCTGAAGATAGATTCCTCTTCATCTTAAAGAATCTGAACATTCAAAATTGCCTTGAATAAAATGTGCCTCTGAGTTTGTAAAATAAGATTCTGATGTAAACACAATGGATTCTGCCTCTGACTCTAATACTCCTACCAAGTTAGAAGTTAGCTGAGTTAGAAATCTCCAGGAACCAATCCCTTGGTATTCCTGAAGATCGGATAAAGCAAACACGTGGAGTACCTTGCGTCTGACCTTGGAACTTCTAGACAGCTGTCTAGCAGTAATCAAGGAACAGTCTCTTGATATCTCCTCGAGCAGTGTACTGACTGTTGGGATTAGACATCATTAATGATCTGTAATCATTTTGCCCTAAACGTGATGACTTAGTTTTTGTGCTAAACTCTAGTTTGTGTCTCGTTTTGCATGCGCCCTAATTTGGGTATTTAAACACCTCAATTCACACATTGCACACTTTTCACTCTCACGCACTCTAAACCTCTGCAAGCTCAGCTCTCTCAAGGCATTCCTGCAGCATTCTTCAATCTTCATCTCAGCTATCAACAACATTCATGGATGCTCAACAACAATCTATTTATAACTTCTCTTAACAAATGGATTCAAACGAACAAGCTCCAAGTTCAAGCAACCCAAACTCAACGGTTACCGGTGTAGTCACAACTCCCATATACAAAGAGCCTCACATTCTTGATCGTGAGCCTCACATCAATCTTGCAACGCCATTTGAGAAACTGGAAGTGTTATGTGAATCCTTGGTGGATTTTGACAACATGCAAAGAAATGGCATTGACCTCACTGAAGAACTCAGAAATCAAGGTTGGGGAAATTACTTCAAGCGTTTGTATGGTCCAGTCTGCACAAATTTAGTGAAGGAATTCTGGAGATTCGCCGATGCTGATGATCACTACATCGTTTCCTATGTTCTGGGAGTGAAAATGGTGATAACTGAAAAGTCCATTGCTGCTCTTTTGGGCATGGAGAAAGATGGAGGTAGAAGGATCTACAACATTAATCCTAGGGCAAAATACATGTCCCATGAGATTAACCCAACCATCTTCAAGCAGAACGTTGAAGGAAACCACTCCAAGAACAAAGAGCTACATTAGAATCTTCGAGTCTGGCTGAAGATTATCCTGGGCACCATCCATCATCGCCCAGCTTCAAATTCTTCAGATTACATCAACATAGACCAGAAGTGCATCTTGTACTACATCCAAAAGGGTCTGAAGCTCTGCCTCCCAGCACTTCTCTTCAAGTACCTCAGAGATTCTGTACGAGATACAAGAAACAACATGAAGCCCATAAACTACATTCCTCTGGGAAGGCTAATCTCTGAAGTTCTGATCAAAAGCCGTCTCGTGGACCATCTGATAACGTTCAGACTCATGGAAGACGTGATGATTGACACTGGAAGAGCTCTCAACGCCAAAAACCTGAAGAGCATGGGGATTCTGGATCAAGTCAAGTTCAAACCTACTATGGACACCTCTTGGGAAGCTCTCAAAGATCAGAGGAAGATCCCACATGGACTCTATCTGTTCTCAAAGATCGACTCTCCAGAGGTAATCCTTTATTACTTAGATGATCTGAGGAAACAAGGAGTGGATATCTCTGACTTTAACATTAGCCAGCTGAGCCTCCGAACTTCATGAAGCGTCCACGAGGACCATCTGAGAAGGCGAAGCAAGCTAAGAAGGTAAGACTAAGAGAATCCTCCGGATCAAGACCTCCAGCACCTCTGTCTGGACCTTCTGGTAAGTCCGTTTCACTCGCTCCCTCTATACAAACACATAATATTGCTTCTTCTTTCCCTCAACCCACTCCTATCTATACAAATTCAGAAACCCCTCCTTCAACCACCAGAACATCTCATCAACCATCCCAGAAATTTAACCTTGCCACCACCACCTTACCTCTTTCTGACGCAGAAATGCTGAATGAAACCACCTCACCATCTTCATCTTCTTCTCCAGAATCACCCCCTACTACAATATTTCATCAGACACAGAACACTCTGACCCCTCATCTCTCACTCTGGCCCAACTCCAAGCTCAAACTCTGGCCTCACAACAGCCAACACAACCCACACCTGAACCAAAAATTACCTCATCACCCACAGAACAACCAAACCCAACAACATCTGACCATCAACCTTCTGAAACAACTCCAGCTGAAACTCAACCAAACAACTCTGACACACACCCACCAAATACATCCGCTGAACCACAAACTCCCACTCTCAACCTAAGCCCTCTCACTTCTCCACCTCCACCCTCTGAACCAGAAAACACCCTGCCAACCCTAGAGGAAGCAATAGTGTTGTTTGCAGGAGCTTCAGTTGACAAGGTCAAGTCTCTAACCATCAACTCTGGCATCAGTGACGATCCTTCAGCTGTTAGGACACACTGGAACAAAGTTATTGGCTGGATGACTGTTGAAACCTTCAAACTGAAGAGGGCCTCTCTGAGCAAGTCTGAAATGACTTCATCAGAGACGCTGAGCTAAGACTCCACGAGCGTCTCTCCAGAGAAGCTGAAGAGAGAGCCTGCAAGGAAGCAGAAGAGAAAGCCAGACAAGAGGAAATGCAACGGATCAAGGAAGCTGAAGCCAAAGCTCTAGCTAAGGCTGCTGCTGCTGCTGAAGCTGAAGCAAAAGTTGCTGCTGAAGCTAAAGCTAAAGCCGCTGCTGAAGCTGAAGCTCGTCGTGCTGAAGAATCCGCCAACAGGGTAGAACCGGATGCTCTGACTCAAGGGGAGTCTTCCACCTTTGTCCCTCTGGTTCTCAAGACACTTGAAGATCTTCAGAAGGAGCAGAAAGAAGTCCGAGCCAGATTGGATCAACAGGATTCAGTCAACGTCAACATTCAGAATCTGCTGACCCAGCTGCTTCAGAGGATGCCTCCTCCTCCAAACCCTTAGGCACCTAGGATTCCTTTTGACTGTTGATTTGCTTGTTGCTTTCTGTTGCGTTTGTTCTCGCTTTCTGTTGTTTGTGTTTTCTATCTGAATATATATATATATATATATATATATATATATATATATATATATATATATATATAATATATATATATATATAATATATATATATATATATATATATATATATATATATATATATATATATATTTGTCTTTCCTTCATTTATCTAAGTCTTTTTTATTCTGAAAAAAAAGGGGAGAACTAAAAACAGCTCTGATGAAAACATATCTAAATCCTTTTAGTACTCTGCAAACATTGTTAAACTGGTTCTAATCCTTTTTGACTTAGAAATTTGCAGAAGAGTATCTAGAAACATCATATCATGGAAGCTCCGGTAAGAACTTCTGAACTCCCAGACTTATCTCACGGGGAGCTCACATCTATCTGATCTAAATATTCTTATCTCTAAATGTTTCATCTCTTAATTAAGATTGTTTTGTCATCATCAAAAAGGGGGAGATTGTAAGAACAAAATTAGTCCTACAATATAATTCCAGGATTTTGATGATAACAAAGGATGAAACCAAAAATGGCACCCTAACGAAAATTCTCTAAGTGTGCAGGACTCTGAACAGCAACAAAGGAATCTGATCATTTTATCAGATACAAACTCTTATCAGATACAAAGTACTAGAAGATCAGAAGCATCTAAAGAAGAAGTGCGCTATAGAAGTTCTGATTCTGAGCAAAACAAGATAGTAGAAAGAACCAGAAGCTCTAAACATCCACTGGACTTAGTTCTGATGATCTAGAAGACCAGTACTCTTAGAAGCTCTGATGTAACCTCAACGCAATCTCCTTCTGACACAGAAACTCCGAGATAACAAAGACTCTGATGAAGATTCTCCAAATTCAGAAAGAGTAACGGAAATAATTTCTTCAAATGGAAAGGAAGTATTTTTAGAAAGAAATTATTCAGGGAGACAAATTGGTTATGGCAAGAAACACAGAAGTAATGACATTGAATGCTCATCAAAGGCCAATATTCTGTCATCACTCCAACGGTCCTTTCACCACTATATAAAGGACAGCCTACCTCAGTGAGAGACACAACAACGCACAGAAAATTCTTTACATTCTCTCTTAGTTTTTCACGAGCTGCTGCTCATACGTGAAAACACTTGCTTGATTATTCTGCTGTAATATTTGCTTACTCTTAGAAGCACTCTCCATTACAAATTTATTTTACTGAATTGCTTTTGTTCCTCAAGTGACTCTGCGTAGTCTGTATACTTGGGAGGAATAAGAGATCACTCTCTTAGACGTTTGGTTGTATTAATCTTTCAAGATTAGTGAATTAAGTCCTTTTTGAAGGCGAAATCACCTTGGCAGGGTGGACTGGAGTAGCTTTGTGTTATAAGCGAACCAATATAAAATTCTGTGTGTTCTTACTTTTGAAAAAGCTTTTATTTTCTAAAACAATTCAAACCCCCATTTCTTGTTTTTCTCACCTTCAGTGTTAAGAAGAAATTCAGCATGAGTAGTTTGAGGAATCTCATAATCGAAGTCCTCAGATTTGAAGTTCCTGCTTGTTGAGATACTTGTTGTTAAAGTGTTGATTGTTGATGTTGGACAACTATTTTTGGAGCTTTATGGCCATTGTGTACCAATACTACATTTTAGTCTTTGATTTGCATATGGTTCAAAAATTGTTTTCCTATTTTAGTGTAACTCTTAATTGACTCTTCCATTTCTAAATAAAATCCAACATGTATCACAATTTTCATAATCAAATCATCATATGGTAACCATGTGCTTCCCTTTCTTAGGTTTTCCAACATATGTTGGATTACCCGCACTCGCACAATTTGTTTCGATGTTGTTGGTTATTAACCATATGATTACCGCATCATTTTTTGATATCTTACTGAGGTTAAACTTCCTAGGGATTATCAATAATGTAGCCACATAGTGAATGAGATGAATATTTGTAGTTACAAATCTCATAGTGAGAGGAAATATCACTACTACAAATAACCCATCTCACATCGGACGCGAAGTGGATACAACACCGGCTACACAAACGAGGTAACGAAGTGCGTCATGAAAACTTTCTATTATACCCTTCAGTTTCAGAATAACCTAGGGAATAGTGAAATGGTTATGGGTTCGATCCCCAACATCAACATATTTATATTTTCAAAACTACTGCTACATACCTCTCGATTTTTGTAAAAAATCAAGGGGAAAATATTCTTTTTAAATGTAAATTAAATTATTTATATTAAATATTAAATTATAGTGTTTATAATAAATATTAAATTATATTATTTACTCGTAATAATTAAATTACACAATATTAAATTCAAAGTTTCTAATGTTACATTGTTTTGCTTTCAATTTACAAGTATAAGTTTTTAACAAATTTGATGCATCATCATCACTTTGAATAAATCCAAATTTACCGAAGACTTTTGAAACTGAATGGTTTGAACGCTTCCAATTTCTGATATAACATAAAAAAAAGGTTAGATACATAACATAAAATTCAAGTAAAAAGATAAGATATTATTTAAGAACACCAATCTTGCAACAAAATTTTTTATGCACTTGCAATCTATCCCAAAGATTTGTTCCAAGCTTTCACTATTAACATTTTTATGGAAAACACTTTCATTATAAATGTTTGATTTTCACAAGATAGCGTCCAAAATATATAGTGGCGGTGTTTGCGTTCTTATTGGATATAAAGGATTTCTGATGGATTGATGTGTTGACAATATCTTGGATGTTGTTACCTTATGAACGTAAGATATAAATTCGTTGTTGGTTAACTGAGTAAATATACCCCCTCGGGTCTTTTTTAAAATCGATGAAAAATGATATTTCAATATTAATTATAAAATAAAATAAACTAGGGACTTTCTCCTCGATTTTATATTAAAGCTGAGTTAATATATTACTTGTATAAAAAAGTGGTGAATGGTGAAAAATTGAAAGTAACATGTAATGTTTATTTTTCATTTTTTTTTACCATTAACCACTTTTTTTGTGTGCAATATACAATATATTTATGAATAAATTTTGAAATTCTAGTTAACAGACTTTCGATGTCACACGGGATGTTATGACATCCAATTCTGCGCAGACAAGAATTATGCAGAACTTAAAAAGTAAGTGCAGTAAATAATCACAAGGAATTGTTTACCCAGTTCGGTCCAACATGACCTACGTCTGGGGGCTACCAAGCCAGGGAGGAAATCCACTATTAGTAGTATTAATTCAGACCTTAAACCAACTGTTTAACCTTATCACTTAATACCTACCCAATGCAATTTTAATCTTACACTAAGATCAGAGTTCCTACTCACTCCCCCTCAATCACCTCAGTGATTACAACCTTTAATTAAGATTAAAGATAATTATGAAGTCACACTTCAAACAACTCTTGATTGTGCTTAACAGCTTTAATCAAGATACACAGCACTCACGCTTAAAAGCTTAGAGTGACACAACACTTACAACTCAATGAACACCCCAGTCCAATGCAATCATCTAGGTGATAATTGCTTGGCTCACAAGATACACCTAATACAAGACACACACAAAAATACAGCAGTGAAGTATATGGAACAACAAAATCTTCACGCCTAAAATCCCCGAGTTCTGAATGAAGGATAGCCATCCTTTTATATTGCAGCACTTGGGCCTTGTACTTTTATTTCCTGAAATTAAGGTCAAGCAAGTTAACCTAATTTCCACATCTTAGGGTACTAACAAATAGGCTATTTGTTAGGTTCATTAATTGTAGCTTAGTTGTTAGTTTCCTAGATTTTAGCTCAGCTGTTGAATTCCTAAAGAATAACCTAAGAAAAATGCTGAAACAGAAAAACTAAACAACCTACAATTTAGCATATGCTGTCAGGAATGAATGACACAACATTCAGTTTGACGTCCACATCATAGACCATATGCTAAGTCTGTTTTTCCTGAAAACAGACTGTACAAATTTGTTGTATTGTATAAGACCAATCCGTCCATACTTCAGTATCAGTTTACATTAATAAATGTCACAATATCCAATTTGACATTTACACATAAGGTCTTATGCCATGGTCAGTTGTTCTCCTGAAGAACAGACTGAGATACATACTGAAGTGTAGCAGAAAACCAACCTGCCTATTATTCAGTATATGCTGTCAATGATGAATGTCATAACATCCAGTTTGACATTCAGACAGTAGGCCTTGTGCCAGGTCTGTTATTCCCTTGATAAACAGACTGAAAATAAATACTGAGTTATAGAAGAACACCAACTGTTCTATTCCTCAGTATCTGCTGACAGGGATGAATGTCATAACATCTAGTTTGACATTCAGTAAGTCCTGTATTAGCTAAACCTGCAACATACTACTCAAGTATGTCATGACATCAGTCAAAACATCAGAGTACAGTTAGATGATCTAACACATAATGCAGTCAAACAAACATCTCCACAGCATGTCATGACATCAGTCAAGACATTAGAATCCAGCTAGTGTTTTACCATAAAATGCATCCAATCAAACATCTACAAATTTCTCAATATTGTCAATCGAGGAAAGCAATAAATCATGAAGATGGATTGCAACAACTACAACAACAACGACAAGAAGATAAAAAATATCATTATGTGCAATGGATTACAAAAGCTGGAAAAAAATATTATATTAAAGGTTGGTGTTAGAAGAACAACATATAACACAAAACCTTGAAGATTTTTTCAGGTTTGCAATTAATCCCAAAGAATGATATATACGAGATTGGAGCAACTGAATTTAGGGTAAAACTTAATTAATGAGTGCTTTTATAGTAAAATATAACTCATCGGTTATTAAAGAAACCGAATGAAGAAACCAATTAATTAACAAATAAAAAATTAAATAATAAAAAATAACACTTAAATTGTTTACTTTGATTCGAAGCATGTCATGGATTACTTTTTCCCTCGGTTATATACAACATCTAAGAGAATAAATATTATTATTTTTTAAAATAAATAAATCATGGTGTGTCTCGGAATTATACCTCAATTTTCTGCTGGGTGAGGTAAAACCGTTGTCATGAAATGTATTATTTGTAGTGTTGTATGTGACTTGTTGATGGATCAATTACAAGTGATTAAGAATATAGAAAATTGAAATCATCCACAACACTAGGGGCCTCAGAAGTGTAGAGAAAATTAATATAGGGTAAATCATTAATAGCAATAAATTCCTCAGTAGAAAGAGAAATTTGATTCTTACATACCTCAGTTGTGATTACCCCTTTATTGTAGCTGAGATTTGTGTAAAACATTTTTATCAGCTTTGAAAATATTTCTTTTGACTTGTTGTAGACAAAACTCATTAGAATCTCTTGAATGAAGGAGTTGAATAATTCAAACTTCCCAAAGAAGCTCTCATTAATATAGTGAACTGAAATGAGTTGATGGTTGGAAAAATGCTTATTGAAGATGTTTTCTTGGTATTGAGATGTGCATTCTTCTGAAACATAAGCTTGAGCAAAAGAGCTAACGACAATACGAATTCTCTTAGGTGTCAATTTTTGTGATAATGATGATTATATAAACACACAAATAGCAACAAAAAAACACAAGAAAAAAATAAGATGAATATGAAAGAGATGAAGAAGAATGATAGAGATGGTACATTTTTTTTATAGAACCCGTTTTAATTGATTAAGAGCTATTTTAACCAATTAAGATTTTAATGTCAATCAATTTCTTATTAGGGACGGTTCCCACTTGTTTGGCTTTAATTGATTTAATTGATTAGATGACATGAAATTTGAATTTTAAACAACCTTAATCGATTAATCCTTAGGTCTAATTGATTAAGAGGAGAGAATTTTCAACTTCTTGGATCATTTTGGACTTGAAAAAGATTTTCGGTCCAGATTGCTTTTGAGACCTCCCCTTTTGAAATTTTGATCCCCTTTTGCTCAATATTTCATTTTTAACACACGATTAGCTAGATACTCGTGCGGCTGCACGAGTAAATTGATTTGATACGATATATAATATATTTAGATATGTATCTAAATTTGAAATTAGTTATTAATTTTAAAATGAACATTAATTATCTAAATTCAATTGTATTAAAATATAAAAAAAGGGACATGTGAGATGAAAGAAAACAGAATATTTAATATTCAAAAAAAAATTTATTTTTTAAATTAAGATGATTATTTATCAAAATAAAATATATATTGTACTGATAGTGACCCGTGAAATATAAAGTTTATTTGATACAATATAAAATCTATTTATTTACATATGTAAATTTGGAATGGATTACTTAATTGTAAAATAAAAAATAATTTTATAAACTCAATTCTATTAAATAATCATGCAAAAAGAAAAAGGAAATGACTCGTGAGAAGAAAAAAAAAAGAGAAGGAAATTTTGATATTTTGAAATAAGAATTTTGTCTTTCAAATTAAGAGAAATTGTAAATTAAAGTAAAATAGATATTGAGCTGATAATGACCCATGAGATAAAAAAATTATTTGATACGATATAAAATGTATTTAGATATACATACAAAACTTGAAATGATTTACTTATTTATAAAATAAACAATAATTATATTTGTAAAGAGAGAATAAAAAAAAATAGAAAGAGAGATATAAAGAGTAAGTAACGAAAGAGTTGCGAAAAATATATCTTAAATAGAAGTTTGAAATTTGAATTTGATTTTGAAATGAGTTTGATTTTGGTGGGAAGGGGGGAAACTTTTATTTGAGGTAGCCAATGATTGATTAATATTTGACATGCAAATAGAGGCTTGATTGAGATTTATTTGTGATATTTGTTAATTACCTATATGTCCAAATGTTAGTGTAAATTGAAAAAGTTGGAAGGACAAATTTAAAAAATCATGCAATAGTATTTTGAAGGGTTGGTAGTAGATTAGTAGAAAAATAAATATAATGAAGATATGATGATTTAACACTTGTTAGAAAAGTAATCAAAGTTTTTTGAGTTCATTATCTACCAAGTTACTTATCTCTTATCAAACAAAAAAATAAATTTTGGAGGACTTCTTCCCCTTTGTTCTATCTCATATAATTTTTTTTTTTAAATTATAGTTTTCTAAATCTTTTGATAAGAACAGAAATTCTAGAATCCATTTCTTTCTCCCTGAGTTTCATTTTAAGAAATTCTTTAAACATGAGATCATTTCTCCTTAAATTTTTTTTGGATATATGCTTTGAAAACATTTTTCTCATTTGAAAATTATGTTTGGTTTAATACCCTTTTTATCCCGTATGTTAACCTATAGGTTCATTTTTGTCTATTAACTTATAAAAAATTCATATTTGTCCATTAACTCTTTAAAACATATCATATTAGTCTTTTTTTGTCTAATTAGCGATCGATTTCTAAATTTTTCCATCGTTAATTATACAAAAAGAACTAACATAATACATTTTAAAGAGTTAAGAGAGAAATCTGAACTGTTTTTAAGTTAAGAGACCAAAATAAACCTTGAGATAAACATAGGGGACAAAAATATATATATATTAAGTCTTTGATATGTGTCATACGGTGAACTGACTTTGTGTGTTTTTGCTTTGGAAAGCAAATGTCGCGGTTAGCAAGAGTCGCCACCGACTTTTCTTTTATCCCATAAGGAAAGGTGGAAAAGAACAGGAAAGACCTTAATTAGATTTTGGGTTCGGGAGGTACATTATACAAAGGGAAGGTGTTAGCACCCTTTGTATCCATGGTTATCCATGGGCTCTTAATTGCTGGATCACTTATGTTTTTCTTGTCTGAAAAAGTGTGTGAGAGCTGTTTAGAAAATGTTTCGAAAAGAGAGCTTAACTTTGTAATGATTCTTGTACGAATGTATACAAAGTATTTATCTCGTTTAATTTTGAAAGTTGTTTAGAAAAATATAACTTGGTAATGATTCTAGTATGAATGTATACCAAGTGGTGATTTTCTAATAGATGTTTTGCAAGGTGTGAGGTATGAAAAATGTTTTAGATTGTGAGTCAGCAATCAAGAGTTATACCTACCCAAGGTCTTTATGGGTATTTCCTATCCTTAGGAGGGTAAAACTGTCCTTACTATTGGGAAGTAAGTAGTTCTATCCTTTGGATGTAAAAGGGTCATCGTAGGGTCATCGATTGGTCATTGAAGGCAACATTCGTAAGGATACCTTAGCATTCGGAGGGACGATCATCATTTAACCGTAGGCTACACTGAAGGGTCATCGAGGGACAAAATCATATGTTCGAAGGCAACATCCGAGGGACTATGATTTATCGGGACATGATGATTTATTCGAAGGGTCTTTGCTAAGTGTATCCCCACATTCGCGGGACATGACCGTAATACCGTAATACCATAGGGTAACGAAGAGAGGTCCAAGATCACATATTCAAAGGCCGTATTTTACAATCAATTAGGTAATTAGGATGAATCTCCACATTAAAATTAATACATTAAGATCAATTAAGCAATTTAGGGTGGATCTTTGCCATAAAATTAATACATTAAAATCAATTGAGTAATTTAGGGTGAATCTCCACAAGGGTATCCCACAAATAAAGTGGAATACCTAGTAGGCCGTTTCTTCGGGAGTATGGAAACCCTTACAAAATTCAGCAAACGGGTTAGAACATCGAGACAAAGTGCAATTGAGAATTGCACCACAACAGAAACACAACAGCAGTAATGTCTGGTAAAATAATGCATGATTATAATAAGTCAAATCAGGTAGGCACAAAACAGAACAGAAAAATTCAGCGACTGTCATGTTCGCTGCTGCCTCGCCTAGCGAAGGCTGAGCGAGTGCTCGCTACATGCTCGCTTAGCGATGTGCTAGCGAGCGGCTACGGGTTTGAGTATGACAGCAGTACAATTTCCGGAACCCCGAACCCTATGGCATTCAGTTACAGAAATAACATGGTCAAACATTCAGGGTATTCAGGCATACTTAAACTCACATGCAAAATCTAATTATGTATCCAAAAATTCAATCATGATGCATTATGTATTTAGAGATTACCGATTGGAAGCATAAAACAGTGGTGATGCGCGAACCTGTTTGCAATTGAATGGCCACCTTGAATTGGCGGATTACTTTTGGTATCGGATTGAGTTGGGCGGAGGTAACTTTTGTGCAGATGAGTTGCCTTCAGGGTTTCCTTTAGGGTTACTCTGAATTCTCTGGGTTAGCCTCCAGGGTTTGCTGTCTATGCCAGGGTTTCTGTCCGTTTTCGTCCGTGTCCTTTCTGACTGAAATGTTGGTATTTATAATGGTTTGTTGTGACCTAATGGGCTCAGAATGAAGCCCAGAATTTTCTGGTATTCGCAAGCTTCGCTAGGCGAGCGTTGTAGCGAAGGGTTCGCTAGGCGAAGGATTTGCTCGCCTAGCGAGCATGCCAGTTTGGGCCATTTTCTGGATTGGGCCACTTGTGAGCCGGGCTTTGCTCCTTTAAGGTCAATCCCTCGACCAATGAGTTGGAGTGCTTTGAAAAATGTTTTGCAAGATTCACGGGCAAATTTTGGGGTATGACAGCTGCCCCTGTTCAATATTCTTGAACCGAGATGTACGCCATTCGTGGTCTGGAGGTGAAAGATTATTGAACACTAGAATGCCCCAAAAATTTGCACTTGTCAATTAGTCTTGATGGAGATGGGCTTAAAGATGCCATCCAGGAAGTTGGATGATAAGAGCTTCAGAGTGCGCCGTACATTAGACGATTTGAAGACATGGGTGCCACACTGGGTCATACGCTAGACCGTATAGTGAGTCATCTCTTAGGCTGTCGACTTCGCTGTGGAGTCAGAGTGTCATACGCTGCTGGGGATAAAGGATCAGAATGGATCATACGCTAGACCGTATCTGAATAACAGAATGAGTTGTCCATTAGGCGGGTGACTTCACTGGGGATGAAAGATCAGAATGGATCGTATGCTAGATCGTATCTGAGTTGCAGAATGAGCCGTCCACTAGGCTGTATCTGGGGAATAAAGATCAGAATGGATCGTATGCTAGATCGTATCTGAGGGGATGAACATCCAAATGGGTCGTATGCTAGGCCGTATTGGAGTTGCAGAGGGAGCCGTTCATTAGGCTGTATCTGAAGAAAGTAGTCGTACGCTAGACTACGCCTCGGAATGTACCGTACGCTAGGTAGTAAATGAAGACCTAAATGGGTCGTACGTTAGGCCATATTGGAGTAGTTGAAGAAATCATATGTTGGGCTGAATCAGAATGGACCGTATGTTAGGTTGTATCTGATAATATTTGTATATGTCGTATAAATGTCTGAGATGTATCTGAATCTTGAATGTAATTGATAAGGATGCCTGTCTAGATGGCTTTTTATTTTGACTATATCAGGAGGATAATTAACCTGAAAAGGAAAGTTAGCTTCATGCCATGCCATGATGCATGAGATGTTTTATGCTTTTGACAATAAATGCGAACAATGTATGCATGCGTATGCTGTGAAATGATGTAATGAATGAATTATGCGTCTGAAACGTTCTTCCAGGGGACTCTACTGGGGAAATAAATCTCAGTCTTCTGGTCGAAGATATTTGTATTGATGACCCTTTCTTAGCCGGGGATACTTGATTCCCGTCTGACGGTGGAAACACTCAACAGAGCCTGGCTGGGGATGGAAGAGATGACCAGTCTGTCTGGCGATGCCGACCTCTTCTGGGAAATAGCTGGTTTTTGTTGGGGAAGGATTTGTAACCGGACTTGTTGGAAAGCAGGGTTAGACCTTCTCCTCGACCTTAAAGTCTTTTAGTAATTGCTATTGCTATTTCATGCATGTATTTTCGGTAAACATCAATCATATTCAACTGCATATATTAATTCAAATTAAATCAATGGACGTTTATGCAAACAAAACGGAGAAAGTAAAACAAAAGCCTCTTTTTGGAAATAAAATCGTATTGATTTTGAAAGAGGGCCTATAAACAGGCAATTTGTGTACAAGGAGACAGAAATCCTAGTAAGAGGAAATCGTCAAGAAAACAAAGAGAAAGCTATGCAGAAAAAGTCCTATTGATTTTAATTCCACTACTGTCATTATGTCTTCAAGCCTCTCATCTCCTGCTGTCGGATAAAAGTGATTGGCTTGTTCAGTCCTTTGAACTTGGATGAAGCTGACCGAGAACGGGACATACTCATACGCTTTAATCCCTAATTTTTGCCTGGACCGCCTTTTCAGGTTTTCAGCCCACCGGGATACCCTTTTTTGCCCAAGCCGCCTTTTCGGGTTTTCGACTTGCCGGGTGTATGTTTTTATATGTTTATCCCTAATTTTTGCCCGAACCCTTTTGGTTCGCCGGGATGCCCTTACTTTTGCCTAGATACGTCGACCTAGCGGGTCTCTTTTATGCGTAGTATTTTTTAACTATGTCCGCGTTCACAGGATGCGGGAAATCTTCGCCATCCATTGTAGCAAGCATCATGGCTCCACCAGAGAATACCTTCTTAACTACAAATGGCCCTTCGTATGTGGGAGTCCATTTGCCTCTGGGATCACCTTGTGGTAGAATGATACGCTTGATCACCAAGTCGCCAATTTGATACACCTGTCTCTTGACTCTTTTGTTAAATGCCTGGGTCATGCGCTTCTGATATATCTGCCCATGACAAACAGCCGCAAGTCTCTTCTCATCAATCAAATTTATCTGATCGAGTCGAGTCTGAATCCATTCGTCTTCATCTAAGTCCGCATCTTTCATGATTCTTAGAGAGGGAATCTGAACTTCTACTGGTAAGACGGCCTCCATTCCGTAGACTAAAGAGAAAGGTGTTGCCCCTGTCGAAGTGCGCACTGAAGTGCAATAACCATGGAGAGCAAAGGGTAACATCTCATGCCAGTCTTTGTACGTTACTGTCATCTTTTGTATAATCTTCTTCATATTCTTATTAGCAGCTTCTACGGCGCCATTCATCTTTGGCCGATACGGAGAAGAATTATGGTGTTTTATGTTGAACTGCGTGCAGAGTTCAGTAATCATCTTGTTGTTCAAATTAGTACCATTGTCAGTGATAATTCTTTCGGGGATGCCATACCGACAAATGAGACTATTCTTGATGAACCGTGCCACCACATTCTTGGTGACAGAAGCAAATGAGGCTGCCTCTACCCACTTTGTAAAGTAATCAATAGCAACAAGAATGAAACGATGTCCGTTAGAAGCAGTAGGTTTGATCTCCCCAATCATATCGATGCCCCACATTGCAAAGGGCCAAGGTGCTGTCAACACGTTTAATGGAGCAGGAGGCACATGTACTTTATCCGCATAGATCTGGCACTTGTGACATGTTCTGGAATGATGGTGGCAATCAGTTTCCATGGTAGACCAATAATATCCTGATCTCAGAATCTTCTTGGCCATCGTATGTCCACTAGAATGAGTCCCAAAAATACCGTCATGCATGTCTTCCATAATCTTTTCTGCTTCCTTTTTATCCACACAGCGAAGCAAAGTTGAATCATGATTACGTTTGTATAATACTCCATTACTCAAAAAGAATTTAGCGGAGAACTTCCTCAGGAATTTTCTGTCATTGACGGATGCCCCTTCAGGGTATTCCTGAGTTTCTAAATATCTTTTTACTTCGTGGAACCAAGGTTTCTCCTCTACTTCATCGGTGTTAAGTTCATAACAGTGTGCTGGTGCATCTAATCGTTCAATGGTGATCATGGGAGCTTCGTTGTCCCATCTGACTCTGAACATAGATGACATGGTAGCCAATGCGTCCGCCAACTGATTCTCTTCCCGTGGAATATGTTCGAATGTAATCTCTTCAAAGTATGGGATTAAGGTCAACACCCGCTCTCGATAAGGGATGAGATTCAGATGTTTAGTGTCCCATTCTCCTTTGATCTGACTGATGACTAATGCTGAGTCTCCGTACACTCTCAAAAACTTGATTCTTAGGTCTATAGCAGCTCTGAGTCCCAAAATACATGCTTCATACTCAGCCATATTATTGGTACAGTCGAAACATAGTCTAGCAGTGAAAGGCGTATGGCAAGGTGCTGTCAACACGTTTAATGGAGCAGGAGGCACATGTACTTTATCCGCATAGATCTGGCACTTGTGACATGTTCTGGAATGATGGTGGCAATCAGTTTCCATGGTAGACCAATAATATCCTGATCTCAGAATCTTCTTGGCCATCGTATGTCCACTAGAATGAGTCCCAAAAATACCGTCATGCATGTCTTCCATAATCTTTTCTGCTTCCTTTTTATCCACACAGCGAAGCAAAGTTGAATCATGATTACGTTTGTATAATACTCCATTACTCAAAAAGAATTTAGCGGAGAACTTCCTCAGGAATTTTCTGTCATTGACGGATGCCCCTTCAGGGTATTCCTGAGTTTCTAAATATCTTTTTACTTCGTGGAACCAAGGTTTCTCCTCTACTTCATCGGTGTTAAGTTCATAACAGTGTGCTGGTGCATCTAATCGTTCAATGGTGATCATGGGAGCTTCGTTGTCCCATCTGACTCTGAACATAGATGACATGGTAGCCAATGCGTCCGCCAACTGATTCTCTTCCCGTGGAATATGTTCGAATGTAATCTCTTCAAAGTATGGGATTAAGGTCAACACCCGCTCTCGATAAGGGATGAGATTCAGATGTTTAGTGTCCCATTCTCCTTTGATCTGACTGATGACTAATGCTGAGTCTCCGTACACTCTCAAAAACTTGATTCTTAGGTCTATAGCAGCTCTGAGTCCCAAAATACATGCTTCATACTCAGCCATATTATTGGTACAGTCGAAACATAGTCTAGCAGTGAAAGGCGTATGGCAACCCTTGGGGGAAATGATTACAACACCAACACCATTGCCCAATGCATTAGCATATCCATCAAAAACCATAGTCCATCGGGATCCCAGTTCGGGTCCTTCATCCGGTCCAGGTTTTTCATAATCAGTGACAAGCATGACATCCTCATCTGGGAACTCAAAATTCATAGATTGGTAGTCATCCACTGCTTGATGAGCCAAATGATCAGCTAGCACGCTTCCTTTGATTGTTTTCTGAGTAGTGTATTGGATATCATACTCTGTTAAAATCATCTGCCATCTTGCTATTCTTCCGGAGAGGGCAGGTTTCTCAAATATATATTTGATAGGATCCATCTTAGAAATCAATAAAGTGGTGTGATTCAACATATACTGTCTTAGTCGGCGAGCAGCCCAGGCCAAAGCACAGCAAGTTTTCTCAAGCAGTGAGTATCTTGTTTCACAGTCGGTAAACTTTTTGCTAAGGTAGTATATGGCATGCTCTTTTCGACCAGAGTTGTAACACCCCGATAAAATAAGATAATATTTAAATTGAGTTAATAATATATTTATTAATTTAATTAAATAATTGGAATTATTATTATTATTGGAATAATAATTTTTGGAATATTATTGGGATTATTATTATTGGATTATTTTTATTGTTATTATTGGAATAAAAGTAGAAATCAGTAAAAAGGTTCCATTTGGTAAAAAGGTTCATTTTCACGTGAAAAGGAAAAAGAGACAGAAAAGTGGAAAAGGGCAAAGAAAGCCAGAGAACAAGGGTCGAAGGAAGGAAAAGCTTGAAGCTTAAAGATTCGCCGGATTAACTCAGGTAAGGGGGGTTTATCATCGTTTAATGGGTATTATGGGATAATATGTACTGGGTAGTGATAAACCATTGATTTACTTCTGAATTGGATGATTATGATGAAATTGTGAACTCTTTGGATGAACGAAATTGGGTTACAATTGAGAGGAAATTCGTAGGAATTAGATGCAATAGTGTTAGGAGTTGTGAGATCGAATAGGTTATAATCCGTGTTAGATGATATGAACGATTATTGTGTAAAATTGGACTGTAGAAGGTTGAATTGGATAGATCTCGTAGCAGAGAAAGCCATAGCAGATCTGGAAATCTGGTTTCTGGTCATACGCGTATGGCACTAGGCAATACGCGTATGAGATGGTCTGGTACGCGTATGGCACTAGGCAATACGCGTATGGATGAGGAAGATGATGTTTTGAACGTAGATTGGTCTCTGTTGGTACGCGTATGGGGAAGTGGTATGCGTAGCATACGCGTATGAGATGGTGTTACGCGTATGGGATTTTGTCAGGAGATGGGCCATACGCGTATGGGGTTAGGCAATACGCGTATGGGCAGGATTGTGATTTTCCTGAGCTGTTGTTGTGCAGTTTTTAACTGTTCAGCTGAGTAACGTAATTCAGATGATGTATGATATATTAGGGATCATTTCCCGTTGTTTTGAGTAGTATAGGTATTAGTAGAGTGTGCTAATACTGTGGTTGTTATTTGGCATGATATGATATGCTTATGTGATAAAGTACTGCTGATGTGTGATAGTATGCATGATGCTGTGAATGTATCAGTTATGTGTGCATTGGTGAATAGACTGTTTTATGGCTTAGAGTGTGAGCATATATCTATTCTTGAATTGTTGTTGATGATGTAGCATTGCTAGGTGATTAGCATGCATGTTGTGGCCTTTATGGTGGTAGCTAATTCCCATGGTGAGGAATTAGTGATGAGTTATTGTGGATTATTGTTGATGTTTGCATGCTAGGTGATTTAGCGTGCATAGCATAGCCCTTGGGGTGGTAGCTAATTCCCATGGTGAGGAATTAGTGATGTGAGTCACTAGGTCTCAAATGAATGGGACTAGTGAGCTTGGTAGCCGTACCTGGATTTGGTCGGTGAGGTTGAACTATATGTTCACGAGTAGTCGGTACCGCATGCATGGAGTCTCATTGCATAATATATGTATGTATGGCGTATAATATGAATGGATGTATTCCAATATTATACGTGTGTTTTATGGTTGTGTTGAGTTTGAGTATGATGATGATGATGATTATGAGTTGATATTGCCGTTGCTGTATATGTGTAATCTGATTAGGGTGATGATATGTGTTAAATTACTTAGCATTACATGATGTTTTATAATGCTTATTATATCGATTGAAGGACTCACCCTTACAACTATGTTTTCAGGTAACGAGCAGTGATTGAATAGAAGCTAGTCCTGGGAGTCTAGTGTAGTCCTTAGTGGGTCATGCTCTGGTAGATGTAACATCGGGATGGGATGTTTTACTATGTTTTCTTTTGGTTGTTGAACAACTTTACATGTAATGTAGTACATGATTTGAATGTTGTTATTTCGTATCCGCTGTGAATTATGCAAAAAGTGTCTTATTTTAATTAAATAAATGAGCATGACAGGATATTTTGATGATTGGTGTGAAGTGATTGTGTGACACCCTTCAGGGCATAATTACTCTGATTGATATATTGCTATTTTAATTAAATAGTTGGGGTATTTTAGAAGGGTGTTACATTTAGTGGTATCAGAGCATAGTCGGTCGAGTCGAGTTGTAATTATTCTGTTTCCCCTGTACGGGATAGGTGTTGTGTAACCCTATCAGTACTTATTGTTTTAGCTTGTTGGGTTTTCAGAATAGAGATGGCTGGAAGAGGTAGAGATGATGCTGCAATTGCCGAGGCTCTGGGTATGCTAGCTGGAGTACTTGGAGGAAATCCGAATGTTGTGGGAATGGGAGCTGCTCGTCAACTGAGTGAGTTCCAGAAGAACAATCCTCCAATGTTTAAGGGAGCATACGATCCAGATGGTGCTCAGAAGTGGTTGAAGGAAATCGAGAGGATCTTCCGAGTGACTGAGTGTGCCGATAACCAGAAGGTCAGGTTCGGTACACATATGCTGTCAGAAGAAGCAGATGACTGGTGGGTTGCTACCCGCACTGAGTTGGAAGCTGCTGGGAATGCTGAGATCACTTGGGCGGTGTTCAGAGAGAGATTCCTGAGGAAGTACTTTCCAGAGGATGTCAGAGGAAAGAAAGAGATAGAATTCTTGGAATTGAAACAGGGTAACAGGTCTGTTACTGAGTATACTGCTAAGTTCACAGAGCTGTCAAAGTATTATACTCCCTATAACGAGGCTACTGGGGAATTTTCAAAATGTGTGAAGTTTGAGAACGGGTTGCGTCCCGAGATTAAGCAGGCTATTGGGTATCAGCGGATTAGAGTGTTTTCTGATTTGGTTGACTGTTGCAGGATTTTTGAACAGGATTCCAAGGCTAGAGTAGAGAGCTATCAGCAAAGGGTTGATAGGAAAGGCAAGAATCAGAATGATCGTGGGAAACCGTATGCAGCTGGCAAAGGTTTCCAGAGACAGAGTGGGATGAAGAGGCCTAGTGGGGGAGACTCCAGTGCCCCTGCTAAGTGTTACAGATGTGGTCAGGCTGGACATCGTTTCCATGAGTGTACCAGTGCTGAGAAGAAGTGTTTCAAGTGTGGCAAAGGTGGTCACTTGGCTGCAGAGTGCCGGTTGAAGACTATGACTTGTTTCAACTATGGAGAGGTGGGTCATATTAGCCCACAGTGTCCTAAGCCGAGGAAAGAGAACCAGTCGGGAGGCAAGGTCTTTGCTTTATCGGGTTCCGAGACTTTTGCAGACGATCGTTTGATCCGAGGTACGTGTTATATTAATGGCTTTCCTCTTGTAGCTATTATTGACACAGGTGCGACTCATTGCTTTATATCTTTGGATTGTGCTGTGAAACTTAAGTTAGAGATATCTGAGATGCATGGAAGTATGGTGATTGATACTCCTGCGAAGGGTTCAGTGACTACTACTTCAGTTTGTTTAAATTGTCCTTTGAGTATTTTGGTAGAGACTTTGGGATGGACCTAATGTGTCTTCCACTAGTGCAGATCGATGTTATCTTGGGTATGAACTGGTTGGTGTTTAACCGAGTTTCTATCAACTGTTTTGATAAGACTGTGATCTTTTCTGAGAGTGAGGAAGGAAAGAGTTTGTTTCTATCAGCGAGGCAGGTGAATGAGGCAGTAGCAGATGGGGCAGAGTTGTTTATGCTGTTAGCGACTTTGAAGGCTAAAGATAAACTGGTGATTTGTGATCTAGCCGTGGTGTGTGATTTTCCTGATGTGTTTCCTGAAGAAGTGAATGAATTACCACCAGAGCGTGAGGTTGAGTTCTCGATTGATTTGGTACCTGGTACTAGGCCGATATCGATGGCTCCGTACCGTATGTCTGCTGTTGAGTTAACTGAATTGAAGAGTCAGTTAGAAGATCTGTTGGATAAGAAATTTATTCGTCCGAGTGTGTCACCGTGGGGTGCACCAGTGTTATTGGTTAAGAAGAAAGAAGGTACTATGAGGTTGTGTGTGGACTACAGACAACTGAATAAAGTAACGATCAAGAATCGGTATCCTTTGCCGAGGATTGATGATTTGATGGATCAGTTGGTTGGTGCGAGTGTGTTCAGCAAAATGGATTTGAGATCGGGTTATCATCAGATACGTGTGAAAACTGAGGATATTCAGAAGACTGCTTTCAGAACAAGGTATGGACATTATGAGTATTCTGTAATGCCTTTTGGTGTGACTAATGCGCCTGGAGTATTTATGGAGTATATGAATAGGATTTTCCATCCGTACCTAGACAAGTTTGTTGTGGTGTTTATTGATGACATTTTGGTGTATTCGAAATCTGAAGAAGAGCATGCTGAGCATTTGAGAGTGGTGTTAGGAGTTCTACGAGAAAAGAAGTTATTTGCTAAACTATCCAAGTGTGAATTTTGGTTAGAAGAGGTTAGTTTTCTTGGACATGTGATTTCAAGAGGTGGTGTTGCTGTTGATCCTTCTAAGATAGAAGCGGTATCTAAGTGGGAAGCTCCGAAGTCGGTTTCTGAGATAAGAAGTTTTCTTGGACTTGCAGGTTATTATAGGAAGTTCATTGAAGGATTTTCTAAGTTGGCGTTACCGTTGACGATGTTGACTAGGAAGGGGCAAGCGTTTGTTTGGGACTCGAAATGTGAAGAAGGTTTCCAAGAGTTAAAGAGAAGGTTAACTACTGCTCCTATTTTGATATTACCAAGTCCGTCAGAACTATTTGAGGTTTTCTGTGATGCTTCATTGTTGGGTTTGGGTGGTGTGTTGATGCAGAATAAGCAGGTTATAGCTTATGCTTCGAGACAACTGAGGGTTCATGAGAGGAACTATCCGACGCACGATTTAGAGTTGGCAGCCGTGGTATTTGTTCTGAAGTTATGGAGACATTACTTGTACGGGTCAAGATTTGAGGTTTTCAGCGACCATAAGAGTTTAAAGTATTTGTTTGATCAGAAAGAGCTGAATATGAGACAGAGAAGATGGTTAGAGTTTCTGAAGGATTATGACTTTGGTTTGAATTACCATCCGGGTAAAGCAAACGTAGTGGCTGATGCATTGAGTCGGAAATCATTGCATATGTCTATGTTAATGGTTAAGGAATTGGATTTAATTAAGCAGTTTAGAGACTTGAGTTTGGTGTGTGAGAGTACTCACAATAGTGTTAAATTGGGAATGTTGAAGTTAACAAGTAGTATTCTGGATGAGATTAGAGAAGGTCAGAAATCCGATGTGTTTTTGGTTGATAAGTTGACTCTAGTGAATCAAGGTCAAGGTGGTGAATTCAGAGTGGATGAGAATGGTGTTTTGAAATTTGGTAATCGGGTGTGTATTCCGGATGTTACCGAACTTAAGAAGAGTATCCTGGAGGAAGGACATCGTAGTGGCTTAAGTATTCATCCTGGAGCTACGAAGATGTATCATGATTTGAAAAAGTTATTTTGGTGGCCGGGAATGAAAAGAGAAATTGCGAGTTTTGTTTATTCTTGTTTGACTTGTCAGAAGTCAAAGATTGAGCATCAGAAGCCGTCTGGGCTAATGCAACCGTTGGTTATTCCAGAGTGGAAGTGGGATAGTATCAGTATGGATTTTGTTTCTGGGTTACCGAGGACAAATAAGAATTTTGAAGCCATTTGGGTGATTGTTGATAGATTGACGAAATCGGCTCATTTCATTCCGATCAGAATGGATTATCCGTTAGAGAGATTAGCCGAGTTGTATATTGAGAAGATTGTAAGTTTGCATGGTATTCCGTCGAGTATTATTTCGGACAGAGATCCTAGATTTACATCGAAGTTCTGGGAAGGTTTGCAGAGGGCTTTGGGAACTAAGCTGAGATTGAGTTCTGCATATCATCCGCAGACTGATGGTCAGACTGAGAGGACGATTCAGTCACTAGAGGATCTTTTGAGAGCTTGTGTTTTGGAAAAAGGAGGTGCTTGGGATTGTTACTTACCTTTGATTGAGTTTACCTACAACAATAGTTTTCATTCGAGCATTGGTATGGCACCGTTTGAAGCTTTGTATGGTAGGAGATGTCGGACACCTTTATGTTGGTATGAATCCGGTGAGAGTGCTGTGGTTGGACCGGAGATTGTTCAACAAACTACGGAAAAGATTAAGATGATTCAGGAGAAGATGAGAATTGCTCAGAGTCGTCAGAAGAGTTATCACGACAAGAGGAGGAAGTCACTTGAGTTCCAAGAGGGAGATCATGTGTTTCTTCGTGTTACTCCGATAACTGGGGTTGGTCGAGCTTTGAAGTCGAGGAAGTTGACACCTCGATTTATTGGTCCTTATCAGTGTGAGCATATATCTATTCTTGAATTGTTGTTGATGATGTAGCATTGCTAGGTGATTAGCATGCATGTTGTGGCCTTTATGGTGGTAGCTAATTCCCATGGTGAGGAATTAGTGATGAGTTATTGTGGATTATTGTTGATGTTTGCATGCTAGGTATTTAGCGTGCATAGCATAGCCCTTGGGGTGGTAGCTAATTCCCATGGTGAGGAATTAGTGATGTGAGTCACTAGGTCTCAAATGAATGGGACTAGTGAGCTTGGTAGCCGTACCTGGATTTGGTCGGTGAGGTTGAACTATATGTTCACGAGTAGTCGGTACCGCATGCATGGAGTCTCATTGCATAATATATGTATGTATGGCGTATAATATGAATGGATGTATTCCAATATTATACGTGTGTTTTATGGTTGTGTTGAGTTTGAGTATGATGATGATGATGATTATGAGTTGATATTGCCGTTGCTGTATATGTGTAATCTGATTAGGGTGATGATATGTGTTAAATTACTTAGCATTACATGATGTTTTATAATGCTTATTATATCGATTGAAGGACTCACCCTTACAACTATGTTTTCAGGTAACGAGCAGTGATTGAATAGAAGCTAGTCCTGGGAGTCTAGTGTAGTCCTTAGTGGGTCATGCTCTGGTAGATGTAACATCGGGATGGGATGTTTTACTATGTTTTCTTTTGGTTGTTGAACAACTTTACATGTAATGTAGTACATGATTTGAATGTTGTTATTTCGTATCCGCTGTGAATTATGCAAAAAGTGTCTTATTTTAATTAAATAAATGAGCATGACAGGATATTTTGATGATTGGTGTGAAGTGATTGTGTGACACCCTTCAGGGCATAATTACTCTGATTGATATATTGCTATTTTAATTAAATAGTTGGGGTATTTTAGAAGGGTGTTACAAGACTCGTCATGTTGCCCCAACACGCACCCCATTGAATTTTCTAACACGGTCAAATACATGATTAGAGGTCTTCCTTCAACTGGTGGCACCAGAATGGAGGTTCCTGGAGATACTTCTTGATTTTATCAAAAGCTTCTTGACATTCGTCATTCCATATCATCTCTTGATTTTTCCTCAGTAGTTTGAAGATGGGTTTGCAGGTAGCAGTCAAATGGGAGATAAATCGGGCAATGTAATTCAAACGTCCCAAGAAACCTCTGACTTCTTTATCTGTACGAGGAACTGGCATTTCTTGAATAGCTCTCACCTTAGCCGGGTCAACCTCAATTCCTTTACCACTGACAATAAAGCCCAAGAGTTTCCCGGATCTTACTCCAAAGGTGCACTTGTTCGGGTTCAATCTCAGCTTGTACCTCTTCAACCTCTCAAACAGTTTATGTAAATGATTGAGATGTTCTTCTTCAGTATGAGATCTGGCTATCATGTCATCCACATATACCTCTATTTCGTGATGGATCATATCATGGAACAAAACCACCATAGCACGTTGGTAAGTTGCCCCGGCGTTCTTTAAACCGAATGGCATTACTTTATAACAGAAAGTGCCCCATTGCGTCACAAACGTAGTTTTCTCCATTTCTTCAGGTGCCATCTTAATCTGGTTATAACCCGAGAATCCATCCATGAAGGAGAATACTTTGTGTTAAGCGGTGTTGTCTACCAGAACATCAATGTGCGGGAGTGGAAAGTCGTCTTTGGGACTCGCTTTATTCAAATCTCTGTAATCTACACACATTCGCACCTTACCATCCTTCTTTGGCACTGGTACCACATTAGCAACCCATTGAGGATAAGAAGTAACAGCCAGAAAACCTGCATCAAATTGTTTCATAACCTCGGCTTTGATTTTCTCAGACATTTCAGGACGCATGCGACGAACCTTTTGCTTAACAGGACGACAATCTTCCTTCATTGGCAGACGATGCACTACTATATCAGTATCCAGTCCTGGCATGTCTTCATAAGACCAAGCGAAAATCTCTACATAGTCATGTAACATCTGAATCAATCTTCCTTTGACACTGTTTTCCAAGCCTGCTCCTATTTTGACTTCTTTCTTGTCCACTTCGGTACCCAGATTTACAGTTTCAATTGATTCCTCATGCGGCTGTATAGTCTTTTCTTCTTGCAGTAACAGTCTGGCAAGTTCTCCAGGTACTTCACAACCTTCCTCACTTCCATCCTCGGCTTGGTAGATCGGATTTTCAAAGTCATAATGAACAGTAGTAGAACTATTATCAACAGGATCCAGAGTGGGTATGGATCTGCAATTTGTTACGTGAGTGTGTGTAAGAAAACATAGCTTGTTTGGAATATGACAGGAAAGATAAAGAGCGCAATATTTGAATGCAAAAAGTCCATTGATTTATTGAATGTGAATATGCTTATGAAAATGACAAAACCCTTAACAAATTAGCTATTGTGCCCCGGGCATAGACACAATGCTTTAAGAAGTTCAATTGTAAAAATTAAAAATTGCAACACTAAAATAGACAATAACAATTACTCCTGACTAAAAGAAATCGGGATAGTGTCTTCAGCCTTCCAATTATTGAGTCCGTCACCAATTGTTGGGAAAATCCAGCTATCCAGGTCGCAATCGCTGTCAGCATCTTCTACAGCATTAATCGGATTCTTGACTGTCTTCTCAGAGTTAAATCCCAGGCCGAATCTATCAGACTTGTATGGTACATCGATCAGTTGACCCCAGCCAGTACGACCACCCTCTTCAACCACGGCTTGAGCATCCTTCAGAGAAATCATAGCAGGGGGAGCACGAATAACCTTGGGCACACAGGAAGTTGGCTTAAGGACAGGACTAGTCGGAGGAACTACTTCAAATGATTGAGAAGGAGTCTCAAAGAATTCACCATCCATCTCGACGTATCTGAAGGTATGCACACTACTGACAATATACTCTTCTTCCCCATACACAGTGATGATCTTACCTTCTATCGGATACCTCAGCTTTTGATGGAGAGACGAAGCTACAGCACTTGCCCCATGAATCCAAGGGCGTCCCAGCAGGCAGGAATAGGCAGGACGAATGTTCATTACGTGAAAGATAGTGTTGAAGACTTGAGGTCCTATCTTGATAGGGAGAACCACCTCGCCGTGGACAACGCTCTTCGCACCATCATAAGCACGCACCACAACGTCACTGGGTTTCAGTTTAATGCTCTTGCAGTCAAGCTTATCGAGCACAACTTTGGGTAGAACATTCAAAGAAGAGCCATTATCGATCAACACATGAGACAGAGTGATCCCCTTACACTCGATGGAGATATGCAGAGCTTTGTTATGATTCTTTCCTGCTGGTGTCAGGTCAGCATCGGAAAAGCCTAGGCCATTGTCAACAGTCAGGTTGGCAACATAGTTTTCAAACTGATCGACGGATGTCTCCTGAGGTACGTGAGCGGTCTTCAAGAATTTTATCAATGCATTGGCATGAGATTCAGAAGATAACAGCAAGGATAACATCGAGATCTTAGACGGGGTATGTCCCAACTGTTCTACCACATCAAAATCACTCTTGCGGATGATTTTCAGCACTTCTTCCATTTCCTGTTTGGCAACATCTTCGGTAGTAACTTCGACCGGTGTCTCTGACTGAGAAGGGTTGATTGGCTCCTTTCCTCGAGTTTCAAGGACGGGAGGTGAGATTTCTGGAGAGAAGATCCTTCCACTTCGAGTAATTTTACTAGTCCCAACAATGTCATTAGGGTTAGCAGAATTATCAACTTGCTTCACGCCATGGATGTAAACATCACCTCCATAATTCCACGGAATGGCTTTGCTTGAGGAATATGGTACCGGGCCAGGTGCAGTAATGATTAGGGGAGCTACCTTGGGCTCAACAGTAATCTTCACAGGCACCCTAGTAGCGGTAATCTTCACTGGAACTTTGGATCTGGCAATCACAAATATTTCTTCAATAGGGTTTTCCACCTTAGGAATCTCTTTAAAGAGAATTGTACGATCATCCATCAGTTGTTGAATACCACTCCTCAACTTTAAGCAATCATTGGGTCGGAGTATACAGAGATCGCAACTTTCAGCACAACCTGGAAATAAACCAGCTTGCAACAACTTCTGCTTGATGGTCAGGAGAGGGGATGCTAAGTCGGCTACATTAGAAATGTGAGAATTGTCATCCACAGCATTAACAGTTTTGTCATGGTTAGGCATAGGTGCAGTGATGACATTAGGAGTCTCTAGAGGCTCAAATTCAATTTCTCCAGCGTCGATCATATCCTGAATCTTATTCTTCAATGACCAACAATCGTTTGTATCATGCCCGGGGCTATCGGAGTGATATGCACACCTGGCATTGGGATTATAACGAGGAGAAGTAGTGTTGGGATTCGTAGGAGGATCTCTGAGGGTAATCAAATTTGTTTTTAGCATACCCTGCAGTGCCTGTGCTAAAGTCATATTGATCTTGGTAAACTGCCTTCTCGGCCTGTCTTGTCTGTGCTGGAAGTTTTGAGATGGCGGTGTTGCAATCGTAACTGCTCCAATGGTATGGTCACGATTTTTCTTATTACGACCTCTTTGACCGTACACAGCATTTGATTCATTCCTCCCCTGATGGGACCTTTTTGCGCTTGCAGAGGTAGTCGCCTGTATCTTTCCACTTCGAATGCCGCTTTCAACACGTTCACCTGTCAATATCAGATCAGTGAAACCCGATGAAGAACTTCCCAGTAGATGGCTGTAGAACGGACTAGTCAGTGTACTCATGAACATGTCCACTAATTCTCGGTCAGTCATAGGGGGTTGACTCTGCCAGCCAAATCTCTCCATTTCTGAGCATATTCTTTGAAGCTTTCTTTAGATCCCATAGTCATATTCTGCAACTGTAGCCGAGTAGGCGCTAGTTCAGAGTTATACTGGTACTGCTTATAGAAAGTTGTTGCTAAATCAGTCCAGGGGCGGATGTTAGAGCTCTCGAGTTGATAATACCATTCCAACTGTGTGCCAGACAGACTCTCTTGGAAGAAATGGATCCATAGCTTCCTATCAGTGGTATGCAGCTGAATCTTTCTCACATAAGCTCTCAGATGCATCTGAGGACAAGATGCCCCATCGTATTTAGTGGACGTGGGGATCTTGAATTTGCGAGGAATGACCACATCAGAGACTAGACCCAAGCTTTCGAAATCCAGATCGGGCGCCTTCTGACCCTCCATAGCTAGCATACGTTCTTCCAGCAACTTGTACTTGCCATCTCTTGGAGAGTACTGTTCATTCTCATAATCTTCATCGTCGTCCTCATGGTTAAAGAGATCAACGTTCTCCTCTTCTGAACCATTCTCTGTCTCCTCTTCTTGATCCTTCGGAATTCTAATCTTGGCTCCTGCGGCCTGTCCTTTAAGCCTTCTTCCCGGGTTGATGTAACTCACAGCTTTCTGGTCTTTCTTCTTCTCGAGCAAGAGAGCTTTCAGCTCCTCCTGTCCCTTGGATAAGCTCAGGATCATCTCCTGGAATTGAGCATTTTGAGTCTGGAGATCTTTGACAGTTTGTTCGAGGGCCATGTTTCTGTTCGCAAGGAAGACCGTAAGAATATTGATCTTTTAGAATACCTGTTATGCAATGCTATGTTATGCTATGCAATGTATGAAATGTTTTCAAGGACTTTTAGAATTTAACTTTGCGTAAACCACCAAAAAGAGAGAAACTTTTATTAATAATTTCTTTAATCAATGTTCATTACAAAAAGAATAATAAAAATACAATGAAAGCTCAAGTCTCCCAGGGGCGACTTCTTTTTGGGCGAAGATATGCATTGAGTCTTCGTTCCTCATTAAGCTGGCTGGTGAGTTCTAATACTTTCTTCCTTTCTGCAACGAACTGAGTCTCAAAAGTATCCCTTTCTTCTCTCAACTGGATCCAGGATCTCTTCAGGTCTTCAACATTGGTAGGCATATCTGGATAAGGAATGATCTGAGGAGTACCTCCTTCAACTTCTGGTTCGACAATCTGAGGTCCAATTGCAAGATATGGCATGACAAGTTCACGAGCTCTAACGCGTACCCATCTGAGATAAGGTTCCATAGGAATAGAGTTTTTCTGTCCTAAAGTACTTCTTTTCACCATGCCCCAAGCTCGTACAAACCTTTGGCGGAGACCTTGGGAATCGTTGTCATAGTCAAACACAGTGCCTTGGATAATTATCTCATGTGGACCATCTCTTCGAGCATAACCGAATTGACGCAGGGCTAAAGCTGGGTTATAAGTGATACCTCCTCTTATCCCCAGGAGTGGTATGTTAGAGAATTCTCCGCAACGGTCAATGATGATAACATTTCCTTCGAGATGCGGACACCAACGGATGTCTGAATGGGAGAGCGACATTATCCTTTGAGACCATTTCAGATTTTGCTCATTCTTCAAGACTGATTGAGGAAGGTGCGAAATAAACCACCTAGACAATAAAGGTACGCAGCACATGAGGGTCCCTTGCCTCTTCATAGTACGAGTGTGGAGGGAATGCAAAATGTCTCCAAGCAAGGTAGGCACAGGGTTATGAGTGAGAAATATCTTAATAGCATTCATGTCTATGAATTGGTCTGGATTAGGGAATAACACCAAACCATAGATTAGTAATGCTAGGACATCTTCGAGAGCATGGACATCCATAACTTTTAAGAATTCTCGGGCCTTATTTATCAGAAATTTGGCAAGTAAACCCTTAACTCCACTTCTTGTTACCCAATTGGTTTCAATATCGGACTTTGTCATGTGTAAAGCTGCGGCAACCTCTTCAGACTTCGGAATCTTTTCTAAACCACTGAAAGGTGTTTGATCAAGGATAGGTATCCCAAGCAGCCTGGAGAATTCTTCTAATGTGGGCACCAACTGATAATCTGGGAAAGTGAAGCAATGATGTTTAGGATCGAAGAACTGGAATAGAACTCTCATCATATCTTCTTTGAAACCAGTGGTAACCAAATTGAGGAGACAACCATGTTTCTTGATGAACTGAGCCTGATCAGGAAGTTCTGACACTAAATTATTTAGTTGAGGAGAGATCACTACGAAATTAATCCGGATAGTCTTCCTGGAAGCCATAGCCCTGTTACAGAGCAAAGTTAAATCCCTAAGTCCTTGAAATGTTTAGTACAATGCTATGATGTTATGATGTTATGATGTTATGTAAATAACAAGCACAAGCAAGTCACACAACAATCATTCTTAGGTTTTAAGGCTTGCATGAGTTCCATAGGTAAGTACCCTCCCCACTGAAGTTTGGTTGGTTCAACCTGTCCTAGAATAGTAACCGGGTTCTAGAAGGATCTCAAATCATTGACCTTCCTTTAAGTCCACTTCAGTGCAACACCAAGTGGTTGACCAAAGCTTCCCTAAAGTCCAATCTCAAAGAGTGTAGTATCGAGTCTCAACCAACCCCAGTCGGAACCGAAGTCAGTTATCTCACTACTTTCTAATGGCCAGGATGAGTCAATTAGGGTTCTAAAGGTCTGGTTAATGCTTTGATGACACCACGCGGAAGCCAAATTTTTCCTCAAGTAAACATGAGGAACATCAGGACATCCAAAGTGTCACATTAACCGTAGCCATCATTTTGACCATTCCAGTATACGCCGGATAGTCGCGATGATCTTTTACTACTTGCCTAAGGTACACTAGATCCGGGTATAGGATCTTTCACTCAAGCATAAAATACCCAAGCAATCCCTTAACAGTAAATCAGGCAATTTGAATAAGTGATCTTGTTTTTAAGGTAACCTCTCTTTTAAGGCTCCCCAGCAGAGCCGCCAGTTCTGTCATACGGTGAACTGACTTTGTGTGTTTTTGCTTTGGAAAGCAAATGTCGCGGTTAGCAAGAGTCGCCACCGACTTTTCTTTTATCCCATAAGGAAAGGTGGAAAAGAACAGGAAAGACCTTAATTAGATTTTGGGTTCGGGAGGTACATTATACAAAGGGAAGGTGTTAGCACCCTTTGTATCCATGGTTATCCATGGGCTCTTAATTGCTGGATCACTTATGTTTTTCTTGTCTGAAAAAGTGTGTGAGAGCTGTTTAGAAAATGTTTCGAAAAGAGAGCTTAACTTTGTAATGATTCTTGTACGAATGTATACAAAGTATTTATCTCGTTTAATTTTGAAAGTTGTTTAGAAAAATATAACTTGGTAATGATTCTAGTATGAATGTATACCAAGTGGTGATTTTCTAATAGATGTTTTGCAAGGTGTGAGGTATGAAAAATGTTTTAGATTGTGAGTCAGCAATCAAGAGTTATACCTACCCAAGGTCTTTATGGGTATTTCCTATCCTTAGGAGGGTAAAATTGTCCTTACTATTGGGAAGTAAGTAGTTCTATCCTTTGGATGTAAAAGGGTCATCGTAGGGTCATCGATTGGTCATTGAAGGCAACATTCGTAAGGATACCTTAGCATTCGGAGGGACGATCATCATTTAACCGTAGGCTACACTGAAGGGTCATCGAGGGACAAAATCATATGTTCGAAGGCAACATCCGAGGGACTATGATTTATCGGGACATGATGATTTATTCGAAGGGTCTTTGCTAAGTGTATCCCCACATTCGCGGGACATGACCGTAATACCGTAATACCATAGGGTAACGAAGAGAGGTCCAAGATCACATATTCAAAGGCCGTATTTTACAATCAATTAGGTAATTAGGATGAATCTCCACATTAAAATTAATACATTAAGATCAATTAAGCAATTTAGGGTGGATCTTTGCCATAAAATTAATACATTAAAATCAATTAAGTAATTTAGGGTGAATCTCCACAAGGGTATCCCACAAATAAAGTGGAATACCTAGCAGGCCGTTTCTTCGGGAGTATGGAAACCCTTACAAAATTCAGCAAACGGGTTAGAACATCGAGACAAAGTGCAATTGAGAATTGCACCACAACAGAAACACAACAGCAGTAATGTCTGGTAAAATAATGCATGATTATAATAAGTCAGATCAGGTAGGCACAAAACAGAACAGAAAAATTCAGCGACTGTCATGTTCGCTGCTGCCTCGCCTAGCGAAGGCTGAGCGAGTGCTCGCTACATGCTCGCTTAGCGATGTGCTAGCGAGCGGCTACGGGTTTGAGTATGACAGCAGTACAATTTCCGGAACCCCGAACCCTATGGCATTCAGTTACAGAAATAACATGGTCAAACATTCAGGGTATTCAGGCATACTTAAACTCACATGCAAAATCTAATTATGTATCCAAAAATTCAATCATGATGCATTATGTATTTAGAGATTACCGATTGGAAGCATAAAACAGTGGTGATGCGCGAACCTGTTTGCAATTGAATGGCCACCTTGAATTGGCGGATTACTTTTGGTATCGGATTGAGTTGGGCGGAGGTAACTTTTGTGCAGATGAGTTGCCTTCAGGGTTTCCTTTAGGGTTACTCTGAATTCTCTGGGTTTGCTGTCTATGCCAGGGTTTCTGTCCGTTTTCGTCCGTGTCCTTTCTGACTGAAATGTTGGTATTTATAATGGTTTGTTGTGACCTAATGGGCTCAGAATGAAGCCCAGAATTTTCTGGTATTCGCAAGCTTCGCTAGGCGAGCGTTGTAGCGAAGGGTTCGCTAGGCGAAGGATTTGCTCGCCTAGCGAGCATGCCAGTTTGGGCCATTTTCTGGATTGGGCCACTTGTGAGCCGGGCTTTGCTCCTTTAAGGTCAATCCCTCGACCAATGAGTTGGAGTGCTTTGAAAAATGTTTTGCAAGATTCACGGGCAAATTTTGGGGTATGACAGCTGCCCCTGTTCAATATTCTTGAACCGAGATGTACGCCATTCGTGGTCTGGAGGTGAAAGATTATTGAACACTAGAATGCCCCAAAAATTTGCACTTGTCAATTAGTCTTGATGGAGATGGGCTTAAAGATGCCATCCAGGAAGTTGGATGATAAGAGCTTCAGAGTGCGCCGTACATTAGACGATTTGAAGACATGGGTGCCACACTGGGTCATACGCTAGACCGTATAGTGAGTCATCTCTTAGGCTGTCGACTTCGCTGTGGAGTCAGAGTGTCATACGCTGCTGGGGATAAAGGATCAGAATGGATCATACGCTAGACCATATCTGAATAACAGAATGAGTTGTCCATTAGGCGGGTGACTTCACTGGGGATGAAAGATCAGAATGGATCGTATGCTAGATCGTATCTGAGTTGCAGAATGAGCCGTCCACTAGGCTGTATCTGGGGAATAAAGATCAGAATGGATCGTATGCTAGATCGTATCTGAGGGGATGAACATCCAAATGGGTCGTATGCTAGGCCGTATTGGAGTTGCAGAGGGAGCCGTTCATTAGGCTGTATCTGAAGAAAGTAGTCGTACGCTAGACTACGCCTCGGAATGTACCGTACGCTAGGTAGTAAATGAAGACCTAAATGGGTCGTACGTTAGGCCATATTGGAGTAGTTGAAGAAATCATATGTTGGGCTGAATCAGAATGGACCGTATGTTAGGTTGTATCTGATAATATTTGTATATGTCGTATAAATGTCTGAGATGTATCTGAATCTTGAATGTAATTGATAAGGATGCCTGTCTAGATGGCTTTTTATTTTGACTATATCAGGAGGATAATTAACCTGAAAAGGAAAGTTAGCTTCATGCCATGCCATGATGCATGAGATGTTTTATGCTTTTGACAGTAAATGCGAACAATGTATGCATGTGTATGCTGTGAAATGATGTAATGAATGAATTATGCGTCTGAAACGTTCTTCCAGGGGACTCTACTGGGGAAATAAATCTCAGTCTTCTGGTCGAAGATATTTGTATTGATGACCCTTTCTTAGCCGGGGATACTTGATTCCCGTCTGACGGTGGAAACACTCAACAGAGCCTGGCTGGGGATGGAAGAGATGACCAGTCTGTCTGGCGATGCCGACCTCTTCTGGGAAATAGCTGGTTTTTGTTGGGGAAGGATTTGTAACCGGACTTGTTGGAAAGCAGGGTTAGACCTTCTCCTCGACCTTAAAGTCTTTTAGTAATTGCTATTGCTATTTCATGCATGTATTTTCGGTAAACATCAATCATATTCAACTGCATATATTAATTCAAATTAAATCAATGGACGTTTATGCAAACAAAACGGAGAAAGTAAAACAAAAGCCTCTTTTTGGAAATAAAATCGTATTGATTTTGAAAGAGGGCCTATAAACAGGCAATTTGTGTACAAGGAGACAGAAATCCTAGTAAGAGGAAATCGTCAAGAAAACAAAGAGAAAGCTATGCAGAAAAAGTCCTATTGATTTTAATTCCACTACTGTCATTATGTCTTCAAGCCTCTCATCTCCTGCTGTCGGATAAAAGTGATTGGCTTGTTCAGTCCTTTGAACTTGGATGAAGCTGACCGAGAACGGGACATACTCATACGCTTTAATCCCTAATTTTTGCCTGGACCGCCTTTTCAGGTTTTCAGCCCACCGGGATACCCTTTTTTGCCCAAGCCGCCTTTTCGGGTTTTCGACTTGCCGGGTGTATGTTTTTATATGTTTATCCCTAATTTTTGCCCGAACCCTTTTGGTTCGCCGGGATGCCCTTACTTTTGCCTAGATACGTCGACCTAGCGGGTCTCTTTTATGCGTAGTATTTTTTAACTATGTCCGCGTTCACAGGATGCGGGAAATCTTCGCCATCCATTGTAGCAAGCATCATGGCTCCACCAGAGAATACCTTCTTAACTACAAATGGCCCTTCGTATGTGGGAGTCCATTTGCCTCTGGGATCACCTTGTGGTAGAATGATACGCTTGATCACCAAGTCGCCAATTTGATACACCTGTCTCTTGACTCTTTTGTTAAATGCCTGGGTCATGCGCTTCTGATATATCTGCCCATGACAAACAGCCGCAAGTCTCTTCTCATCAATCAAATTTATCTGATCGAGTCGAGTCTGAATCCATTCGTCTTCATCTAAGCCCGCATCTTTCATGATTCTTAGAGAGGGAATCTGAACTTCTACTGGTAAGACGGCCTCCATTCCGTAGACTAAAGAGAAAGGTGTTGCCCCTGTCGAAGTGCGCACTGAAGTGCAATAACCATGGAGAGCAAAGGGTAACATCTCATGCCAGTCTTTGTACGTTACTGTCATCTTTTGTATAATCTTCTTCATATTCTTATTAGCAGCTTCTACGGCGCCATTCATCTTTGGCCGATACGGAGAAGAATTATGGTGTTTTATGTTGAACTGCGTGCAGAGTTCAGTAATCATCTTGTTGTTCAAATTAGTACCATTGTCAGTGATAATTCTTTCGGGGATGCCATACCGACAAATGAGACTATTCTTGATGAACCGTGCCACCACATTCTTGGTGACAGAAGCAAATGAGGCTGCCTCTACCCACTTTGTAAAGTAATCAATAGCAACAAGAATGAAACGATGTCCGTTAGAAGCAGTAGGTTTGATCTCCCCAATCATATCGATGCCCCACATTGCAAAGGGCCAAGGTGCTGTCAACACGTTTAATGGAGCAGGAGGCACATGTACTTTATCCGCATAGATCTGGCACTTGTGACATGTTCTGGAATGATGGTGGCAATCAGTTTCCATGGTAGACCAATAATATCCTGATCTCAGAATCTTCTTGGCCATCGTATGTCCACTAGAATGAGTCCCAAAAATACCGTCATGCATGTCTTCCATAATCTTTTCTGCTTCCTTTTTATCCACACAGCGAAGCAAAGTTGAATCATGATTACGTTTGTATAATACTCCATTACTCAAAAAGAATTTAGCGGAGAACTTCCTCAGGAATTTTCTGTCATTGACGGATGCCCCTTCAGGGTATTCCTGAGTTTCTAAATATCTTTTTACTTCGTGGAACCAAGGTTTCTCCTCTACTTCATCGGTGTTAAGTTCATAACAGTGTGCTGGTGCATCTAATCGTTCAATGGTGATCATGGGAGCTTCGTTGTCCCATCTGACTCTGAACATAGATGACATGGTAGCCAATGCGTCCGCCAACTGATTCTCTTCCCGTGGAATATGTTCGAATGTAATCTCTTCAAAGTATGGGATTAAGGTCAACACCCGCTCTCGATAAGGGATGAGATTCAGATGTTTAGTGTCCCATTCTCCTTTGATCTGACTGATGACTAATGCTGAGTCTCCGTACACTCTCAAAAACTTGATTCTTAGGTCTATAGCAGCTCTGAGTCCCAAAATACATGCTTCATACTCAGCCATATTATTGGTACAGTCGAAACATAGTCTAGCAGTGAAAGGCGTATGGCAACCCTTGGGGGAAATGATTACAACACCAACACCATTGCCCAATGCATTAGCATATCCATCAAAAACCATAGTCCATCGGGATCCCAGTTCGGGTCCTTCATCCGGTCCAGGTTTTTCATAATCAGTGACAAGCATGACATCCTCATCTGGGAACTCAAAATTCATAGATTGGTAGTCATCCACTGCTTGATGAGCCAAATGATCAGCTAGCACGCTTCCTTTGATTGTTTTCTGAGTAGTGTATTGGATATCATACTCTGTTAAAATCATCTGCCATCTTGCTATTCTTCCGGAGAGGGCAGGTTTCTCAAATATATATTTGATAGGATCCATCTTAGAAATCAATAAAGTGGTGTGATTCAACATATACTGTCTTAGTCGGCGAGCAGCCCAGGCCAAAGCACAGCAAGTTTTCTCAAGCAGTGAGTATCTTGTTTCACAGTCGGTAAACTTTTTGCTAAGGTAGTATATGGCATGCTCTTTTCGACCAGAGTTGTAACACCCCGATAAAATAAGATAATTATTTAAATTGAGTTAATAATATATTTATTAATTTAATTAAATAATTGGAATTATTATTATTATTGGAATAATAATTTTTGGAATATTATTGGGATTATTATTATTGGATTATTTTTATTGTTATTATTGGAATAAAAGTAGAAATCAGTAAAAAGGTTCCATTTGGTAAAAAGGTTCATTTTCACGTGAAAAGGAAAAAGAGACAGAAAAGTGGAAAAGGGCAAAGAAAGCCAGAGAACAAGGGTCGAAGGAAGGAAAAGCTTGAAGCTTAAAGATTCGCCGGATTAACTCAGGTAAGGGGGGTTTATCATCGTTTAATGGGTATTATGGGATAATATGTACTGGGTAGTGATAAACCATTGATTTACTTCTGAATTGGATGATTATGATGAAATTGTGAACTCTTTGGATGAACGAAATTGGGTTACAATTGAGAGGAAATTCGTAGGAATTAGATGCAATAGTGTTAGGAGTTGTGAGATCGAATAGGTTATAATCCGTGTTAGATGATATGAACGATTATTGTGTAAAATTGGACTGTAGAAGGTTGAATTGGATAGATCTCGTAGCAGAGAAAGCCATAGCAGATCTGGAAATCTGGTTTCTGGTCATACGCGTATGGCACTAGGCAATACGCGTATGAGATGGTCTGGTACGCGTATGGCACTAGGCAATACGCGTATGGATGAGGAAGATGATGTTTTGAACGTAGATTGGTCTCTGTTGGTACGCGTATGGGGAAGTGGTACGCGTAGCATACGCATATGAGATGGTGTTACGCGTATGGGATTTTGTCAGGAGATGGGCCATACGCGTATGGGGTTAGGCAATACGCGTATGGGCAGAATTGTGATTTTCCTGAGTTGTTGTTGTGCAGTTTTTAACTGTTCAGCTGAGTAACGTAATTCAGATGATGTATGATATATTAGGGATCATTTCCCGTTGTTTTGAGTAGTATAGGTATTAGTAGAGTGTGCTAATACTGTGGTTGTTATTTGGCATGATATGATATGCTTATGTGATAAAGTACTGCTGATGTGTGATAGTATGCATGATGCTGTGAATGTATCAGTTATGTGTGCATTGGTGAATAGACTGTTTTATGGCTTAGAGTGTGAGCATATATCTATTCTTGAATTGTTGTTGATGATGTAGCATTGCTAGGTGATTAGCATGCATGTTGTGGCCTTTATGGTGGTAGCTAATTCCCATGGTGAGGAATTAGTGATGAGTTATTGTGGATTATTGTTGATGTTTGCATGCTAGGTGATTTAGCGTGCATAGCATAGCCCTTGGGGTGGTAGCTAATTCCCATGGTGAGGAATTAGTGATGTGAGTCACTAGGTCTCAAATGAATGGGACTAGTGAGCTTGGTAGCCGTACCTGGATTTGGTCGGTGAGGTTGAACTATATGTTCACGAGTAGTCGGTACCGCATGCATGGAGTCTCATTGCATAATATATGTATGTATGGCGTATAATATGAATGGATGTATTCCAATATTATACGTGTGTTTTATGGTTGTGTTGAGTTTGAGTATGATGATGATGATGATTATGAGTTGATATTGCCGTTGCTGTATATGTGTAATCTGATTAGGGTGATGATATGTGTTAAATTACTTAGCATTACATGATGTTTTATAATGCTTATTATATCGATTGAAGGACTCACCCTTACAACTATGTTTTCAGGTAACGAGCAGTGATTGAATAGAAGCTAGTCCTGGGAGTCTAGTGTAGTCCTTAGTGGGTCATGCTCTGGTAGATGTAACATCGGGATGGGATGTTTTACTATGTTTTCTTTTGGTTGTTGAACAACTTTACATGTAATGTAGTACATGATTTGAATGTTGTTATTTCGTATCCGCTGTGAATTATGCAAAAAGTGTCTTATTTTAATTAAATAAATGAGCATGACAGGATATTTTGATGATTGGTGTGAAGTGATTGTGTGACACCCTTCAGGGCATAATTACTCTGATTGATATATTGCTATTTTAATTAAATAGTTGGGGTATTTTAGAAGGGTGTTACATTTAGTGGTATCAGAGCATAGTCGGTCGAGTCGAGTTGTAATTATTCTGTTTCCCCTGTACGGGATAGGTGTTGTGTAACCCTATCAGTACTTATTGTTTTAGCTTGTTGGGTTTTCAGAATAGAGATGGCTGGAAGAGGTAGAGATGATGCTGCAATTGCCGAGGCTCTGGGTATGCTAGCTGGAGTACTTGGAGGAAATCCGAATGTTGTGGGAATGGGAGCTGCTCGTCAACTGAGTGAGTTCCAGAAGAACAATCCTCCAATGTTTAAGGGAGCATACGATCCAGATGGTGCTCAGAAGTGGTTGAAGGAAATCGAGAGGATCTTCCGAGTGACTGAGTGTGCCGATAACCAGAAGGTCAGGTTCGGTACACATATGCTGTCAGAAGAAGTAGATGACTGGTGGGTTGCTACCCGCACTGAGTTGGAAGCTGCTGGGAATGCTGAGATCACTTGGGCGGTGTTCAGAGAGAGATTCCTGAGGAAGTACTTTCCAGAGGATGTCAGAGGAAAGAAAGAGATAGAATTCTTGGAATTGAAACAGGGTAACAGGTCTGTTACTGAGTATACTGCTAAGTTCACAGAGCTGTCAAAGTATTATACTCCCTATAACGAGGCTACTGGGGAATTTTCAAAATGTGTGAAGTTTGAGAACGGGTTGCGTCCCGAGATTAAGCAGGCTATTGGGTATCAGCGGATTAGAGTGTTTTCTGATTTGGTTGACTGTTGCAGGATTTTTGAACAGGATTCCAAGGCTAGAGTAGAGAGCTATCAGCAAAGGGTTGATAGGAAAGGCAAGAATCAGAATGATCGTGGGAAACCGTATGCAGCTGGCAAAGGTTTCCAGAGACAGAGTGGGATGAAGAGGCCTAGTGGGGGAGACTCCAGTGCCCCTGCTAAGTGTTACAGATGTGGTCAGGCTGGACATCGTTTCCATGAGTGTACCAGTGCTGAGAAGAAGTGTTTCAAGTGTGGCAAAGGTGGTCACTTGGCTGCAGAGTGCCGGTTGAAGACTATGACTTGTTTCAACTATGGAGAGGTGGGTCATATTAGCCCACAGTGTCCTAAGCCGAGGAAAGAGAACCAGTCGGGAGGCAAGGTCTTTGCTTTATCGGGTTCCGAGACTTTTGCAGACGATCGTTTGATCCGAGGTACGTGTTATATTAATGGCTTTCCTCTTGTAGCTATTATTGACACAGGTGCGACTCATTGCTTTATATCTTTGGATTGTGCTGTGAAACTTAAGTTAGAGATATCTGAGATGCATGGAAGTATGGTGATTGATACTCCTGCGAAGGGTTCAGTGACTACTACTTCAGTTTGTTTAAATTGTCCTTTGAGTATTTTTGGTAGAGACTTTGGGATGGACCTAATGTGTCTTCCACTAGTGCAGATCGATGTTATCTTGGGTATGAACTGGTTGGTGTTTAACCGAGTTTCTATCAACTGTTTTGATAAGACTGTGATCTTTTCTGAGAGTGAGGAAGGAAAGAGTTTGTTTCTATCAGCGAGGCAGGTGAATGAGGCAGTAGCAGATGGGGCAGAGTTGTTTATGCTGTTAGCGACTTTGAAGGCTAAAGATAAACTGGTGATTTGTGATCTAGCCGTGGTGTGTGATTTTCCTGATGTGTTTCCTGAAGAAGTGAATGAATTACCACCAGAGCGTGAGGTTGAGTTCTCGATTGATTTGGTACCTGGTACTAGGCCGATATCGATGGCTCCGTACCGTATGTCTGCTGTTGAGTTAACTGAATTGAAGAGTCAGTTAGAAGATCTGTTGGATAAGAAATTTATTCGTCCGAGTGTGTCACCGTGGGGTGCACCAGTGTTATTGGTTAAGAAGAAAGAAGGTACTATGAGGTTGTGTGTGGACTACAGACAACTGAATAAAGTAACGATCAAGAATCGGTATCCTTTGCCGAGGATTGATGATTTGATGGATCAGTTGGTTGGTGCGAGTGTGTTCAGCAAAATGGATTTGAGATCGGGTTATCATCAGATACGTGTGAAAACTGAGGATATTCAGAAGACTGCTTTCAGAACAAGGTATGGACATTATGAGTATTCTGTAATGCCTTTTGGTGTGACTAATGCGCCTGGAGTATTTATGGAGTATATGAATAGGATTTTCCATCCGTACCTAGACAAGTTTGTTGTGGTGTTTATTGATGACATTTTGGTGTATTCGAAATCTGAAGAAGAGCATGCTGAGCATTTGAGAGTGGTGTTAGGAGTTCTACGAGAAAAGAAGTTATTTGCTAAACTATCCAAGTGTGAATTTTGGTTAGAAGAGGTTAGTTTTCTTGGACATGTGATTTCAAGAGGTGGTGTTGCTGTTGATCCTTCTAAGATAGAAGCGGTATCTAAGTGGGAAGCTCCGAAGTCGGTTTCTGAGATAAGAAGTTTTCTTGGACTTGCAGGTTATTATAGGAAGTTCATTGAAGGATTTTCTAAGTTGGCGTTACCGTTGACGATGTTGACTAGGAAGGGGCAAGCGTTTGTTTGGGACTCGAAATGTGAAGAAGGTTTCCAAGAGTTAAAGAGAAGGTTAACTACTGCTCCTATTTTGATATTACCAAGTCCGTCAGAACTATTTGAGGTTTTCTGTGATGCTTCATTGTTGGGTTTGGGTGGTGTGTTGATGCAGAATAAGCAGGTTATAGCTTATGCTTCGAGACAACTGAGGGTTCATGAGAGGAACTATTCGACGCACGATTTAGAGTTGGCAGCCGTGGTATTTGTTCTGAAGTTATGGAGACATTACTTGTACGGGTCAAGATTTGAGGTTTTCAGCGACCATAAGAGTTTAAAGTATTTGTTTGATCAGAAAGAGCTGAATATGAGACAGAGAAGATGGTTAGAGTTTCTGAAGGATTATGACTTTGGTTTGAATTACCATCCGGGTAAAGCAAACGTAGTGGCTGATGCATTGAGTCGGAAATCATTGCATATGTCTATGTTAATGGTTAAGGAATTGGATTTAATTAAGCAGTTTAGAGACTTGAGTTTGGTGTGTGAGAGTACTCACAATAGTGTTAAATTGGGAATGTTGAAGTTAACAAGTAGTATTCTGGATGAGATTAGAGAAGGTCAGAAATCCGATGTGTTTTTGGTTGATAAGTTGACTCTAGTGAATCAAGGTCAAGGTGGTGAATTCAGAGTGGATGAGAATGGTGTTTTGAAATTTGGTAATCGGGTGTGTATTCCGGATGTTACCGAACTTAAGAAGAGTATCCTGGAGGAAGGACATCGTAGTGGCTTAAGTATTCATCCTGGAGCTACGAAGATGTATCATGATTTGAAAAAGTTATTTTGGTGGCCGGGAATGAAAAGAGAAATTGCGAGTTTTGTTTATTCTTGTTTGACTTGTCAGAAGTCAAAGATTGAGCATCAGAAGCCGTCTGGGCTAATGCAACCGTTGGTTATTCCAGAGTGGAAGTGGGATAGTATCAGTATGGATTTTGTTTCTGGGTTACCGAGGACAAATAAGAATTTTGAAGCCATTTGGGTGATTGTTGATAGATTGACGAAATCGGCTCATTTCATTCCGATCAGAATGGATTATCCGTTAGAGAGATTAGCCGAGTTGTATATTGAGAAGATTGTAAGTTTGCATGGTATTCCGTCGAGTATTATTTCGGACAGAGATCCTAGATTTACATCGAAGTTCTGGGAAGGTTTGCAGAGGGCTTTGGGAACTAAGCTGAGATTGAGTTCTGCATATCATCCGCAGACTGATGGTCAGACTGAGAGGACGATTCAGTCACTAGAGGATCTTTTGAGAGCTTGTGTTTTGGAAAAAGGAGGTGCTTGGGATTGTTACTTACCTTTGATTGAGTTTACCTACAACAATAGTTTTCATTCGAGCATTGGTATGGCACCGTTTGAAGCTTTGTATGGTAGGAGATGTCGGACACCTTTATGTTGGTATGAATCCGGTGAGAGTGCTGTGGTTGGACCGGAGATTGTTCAACAAACTACGGAAAAGATTAAGATGATTCAGGAGAAGATGAGAATTGCTCAGAGTCGTCAGAAGAGTTATCACGACAAGAGGAGGAAGTCACTTGAGTTCCAAGAGGGAGATCATGTGTTTCTTCGTGTTACTCCGATAACTGGGGTTGGTCGAGCTTTGAAGTCGAGGAAGTTGACACCTCGATTTATTGGTCCTTATCAGATTTTGGAGAGGATAGGGGAGGTAGCCTATCGTATCGCTTTACCGCCGTCACTTGCGAATTTGCATGAGGTTTTTCATGTGTCTCAGTTGAGGAGGTACATTCCTGATCCGTCGCATGTGGTCCAAGTAGATGATGTACAGGTGAGAGATAACCTGACTGTTGAAACATCACCTATGAGGATCGAGGATCGAGAGTTGAAGCAGTTGCAGGGTAAAGAGATTGCTTTGGTAAAGGTAGCTTGGGGCGGACCAGCAGGTGGCAATGTGACTTGGGAACTTGAGAGTCAGATGAAGGAGTCTTATCCTGAGTTATTCACTTGAGGTATGTTTTCGAGGACGAAAACTCTTTTAGTGGGGGAGAGTTGTAACACCCCGATAAAATAAGATAATTATTTAAATTGAGTTAATAATATATTTATTAATTTAACTAAATAATTGGAATAATAATTTTTGGAATATTATTGGGATTATTATTATTGGATTATTTTTATTGTTATTATTGGAATAAAAGTAGAAATCAGTAAAAAGGTTCCATTTGGTAAAAAGGTTCATTTTCACGTGAAAAGGAAAAAGAGACAGAAAAGTGGAAAAGGGCAAAGAAAGCCAGAGAACAAGGGTCGAAGGAAGGAAAAGCTTGAAGCTTAAAGATTCGCCGGATTAACTCAGGTAAGGGGGTTTATCATCGTTTAATGGGTATTATGGGATAATATGTACTGGGTAGTGATAAACCATTGATTTACTTCTGAATTGGATGATTATGATGAAATTGTGAACTCTTTGGATGAACGAAATTGGGTTACAATTGAGAGGAAATTCGTAGGAATTAGATGCAATAGTGTTAGGAGTTGTGAGATCGAATAGGTTATAATCCGTGTTAGATGATATGAACGATTATTGTGTAAAATTGGACTGTAGAAGGTTGAATTGGATAGATCTCGTAGCAGAGAAAGCCATAGCAGATCTGGAAATCTGGTTTCTGGTCATACGCGTATGGCACTAGGCAATACGCGTATGAGATGGTCTGGTACGCGTATGGCACTAGGCAATACGCGTATGGATGAGGAAGATGATGTTTTGAACGTAGATTGGTCTCTGTTGGTACGCGTATGGGGAAGTGGTATGCGTAGCATACGCGTATGAGATGGTGTTACGCGTATGGGATTTTGTCAGGAGATGGGCCATACGCGTATGGGGTTAGGCAATACGCGTATGGGCAGGATTGTGATTTTCCTGAGCTGTTGTTGTGCAGTTTTTAACTGTTCAGCTGAGTAACGTAATTCAGATGATGTATGATATATTAGGGATCATTTCCCGTTGTTTTGAGTAGTATAGGTATTAGTAGAGTGTGCTAATACTGTGGTTGTTATTTGGCATGATATGATATGCTTATGTGATAAAGTACTGCTGATGTGTGATAGTATGCATGATGCTGTGAATGTATCAGTTATGTGTGCATTGGTGAATAGACTGTTTTATGGCTTAGAGTGTGAGCATATATCTATTCTTGAATTGTTGTTGATGATGTAGCATTGCTAGGTGATTAGCATGCATGTTGTGGCCTTTATGGTGGTAGCTAATTCCCATGGTGAGGAATTAGTGATGAGTTATTGTGGATTATTGTTGATGTTTGCATGCTAGGTGATTTAGCGTGCATAGCATAGCCCTTGGGGTGGTAGCTAATTCCCATGGTGAGGAATTAGTGATGTGAGTCACTAGGTCTCAAATGAATGGGACTAGTGAGCTTGGTAGCCGTACCTGGATTTGGTCGGTGAGGTTGAACTATATGTTCACGAGTAGTCGGTACCGCATGCATGGAGTCTCATTGCATAATATATGTATGTATGGCGTATAATATGAATGGATGTATTCCAATATTATACGTGTGTTTTATGGTTGTGTTGAGTTTGAGTATGATGATGATGATGATTATGAGTTGATATTGCCGTTGCTGTATATGTGTAATCTGATTAGGGTGATGATATGTGTTAAATTACTTAGTATTACATGATGTTTTATAATGCTTATTATATCGATTGAAGGACTCACCCTTACAACTATGTTTTCAGGTAACGAGCAGTGATTGAATAGAAGCTAGTCCTGGGAGTCTAGTGTAGTCCTTAGTGGGTCATGCTCTGGTAGATGTAACATCGGGATGGGATGTTTTACTATGTTTTCTTTTGGTTGTTGAACAACTTTACATGTAATGTAGTACATGATTTGAATGTTGTTATTTCGTATCCGCTGTGAATTATGCAAAAAGTGTCTTATTTTAATTAAATAAATGAGCATGACAGGATATTTTGATGATTGGTGTGAAGTGATTGTGTGACACCCTTCAGGGCATAATTACTCTGATTGATATATTGCTATTTTAATTAAATAGTTGGGGTATTTTAGAAGGGTGTTACAAGACTCGTCATGTTGCCCCAACACGCACCCCATTGAATTTTCTAACACGGTCAAATACATGATTAGAGGTCTTCCTTCAACTGGTGGCACCAGAATGGGAGGTTCCTGGAGATACTTCTTGATTTTATCAAAAGCTTCTTGACATTCGTCATTCCATATCATCTCTTGATTTTTCCTCAGTAGTTTGAAGATGGGTTTGCAGGTAGCAGTCAAATGGGAGATAAATCGGGCAATGTAATTCAAACGTCCCAAGAAACCTCTGACTTCTTTATCTGTACGAGGAACTGGCATTTCTTGAATAGCTCTCACCTTAGCCGGGTCAACCTCAATTCCTTTACCACTGACAATAAAGCCCAAGAGTTTCCCGGATCTTACTCCAAAGGTGCACTTGTTCGGGTTCAATCTCAGCTTGTACCTCTTCAACCTCTCAAACAGTTTATGTAAATGATTGAGATGTTCTTCTTCAGTATGAGATCTGGCTATCATGTCATCCACATATACCTCTATTTCGTGATGGATCATATCATGGAACAAAACCACCATAGCACGTTGGTAAGTTGCCCCGGCGTTCTTTAAACCGAATGGCATTACTTTATAACAGAAAGTGCCCCATTGCGTCACAAACGTAGTTTTCTCCATGTCTTCAGGTGCCATCTTAATCTGGTTATAACCCGAGAATCCATCCATGAAGGAGAATACTTTGTGTTGAGCGGTGTTGTCTACCAGAACATCAATGTGCGGGAGTGGAAAGTCGTCTTTGGGACTCGCTTTATTCAAATCTCTGTAATCTACACACATTCGCACCTTACCATCCTTCTTTGGCACTGGTACCACATTAGCAACCCATTGAGGATAAGAAGTAACAGCCAGAAAACCTGCATCAAATTGTTTCATAACCTCGGCTTTGATTTTCTCAGACATTTCAGGACGCATGCGACGAACCTTTTGCTTAACAGGACGACAATTTTCCTTCATTGGCAGACGATGCACTACTATATCAGTATCCAGTCCTGGCATGTCTTCATAAGACCAAGCGAAAATCTCTACATAGTCATGTAACATCTGAATCAATCTTCCTTTGACACTGTTTTCCAAGCCTGCTCCTATTTTGACTTCTTTCTTGTCCACTTCGGTACCCAGATTTACAGTTTCAATTGATTCCTCATGCGGCTGTATAGTCTTTTCTTCTTGCAGTAACAGTCTGGCAAGTTCTCCAGGTACTTCACAACCTTCCTCACTTCCATCCTCGGCTTGGTAGATCGGATTTTCAAAGTCATAATGAACAGTAGTAGAACTATTATCAACAGGATCCAGAGTGGGTATGGATCTGCAATTTGTTACGTGAGTGTGTGTAAGAAAACATAGCTTGTTTGGAATATGACAGGAAAGATAAAGAGCGCAATATTTGAATGCAAAAAGTCCATTGATTTATTGAATGTGAATATGCTTATGAAAATGACAAAACCCTTAACAAATTAGCTATTGTGCCCCGGGCATAGACACAATGCTTTAAGAAGTTCAATTGTAAAAATTAAAAATTGCAACACTAAAATAGACAATAACAATTACTCCTGACTAAAAGAAATCGGGATAGTGTCTTCAGCCTTCCAATTATTGAGTCCGTCACCAATTGTTGGGAAAATCCAGCTATCCAGGTCGCAATCGCTGTCAGCATCTTCTACAGCATTAATCGGATTCTTGACTGTCTTCTCAGAGTTAAATCCCAGGCCGAATCTATCAGACTTGTATGGTACATCGATCAGTTGACCCCAGCCAGTACGACCACCCTCTTCAACCACGGCTTGAGCATCCTTCAGAGAAATCATAGCAGGGGGAGCACGAATAACCTTGGGCACACAGGAAGTTGGCTTAAGGACAGGACTAGTCGGAGGAACTACTTCAAATGATTGAGAAGGAGTCTCAAAGAATTCACCATCCATCTCGACGTATCTGAAGGTATGCACACTACTGACAATATACTCTTCTTCCCCATACACAGTGATGATCTTACCTTCTATCGGATACCTCAGCTTTTGATGGAGAGACGAAGCTACAGCACTTGCCCCATGAATCCAAGGGCGTCCCAGCAGGCAGGAATAGGCAGGACGAATGTTCATTACGTGAAAGATAGTGTTGAAGACTTGAGGTCCTATCTTGATAGGGAGAACCACCTCGCCGTGGACAACGCTCTTCGCACCATCATAAGCACGCACCACAACGTCACTGGGTTTCAGTTTAATGCTCTTGCAGTCAAGCTTATCGAGCACAGCTTTGGGTAGCACATTCAAAGAAGAGCCATTATCGATCAACACATGAGACAGAGTGATCCCCTTACACTCGATGGAGATATGCAGAGCTTTGTTATGATTCTTTCCTGCTGGTGTCAGGTCAGCATCGGAAAAGCCTAGGCCATTGTCAACAGTCAGGTTGGCAACATAGTTTTCAAACTGATCGACGGATGTCTCCTGAGGTACGTGAGCGGTCTTCAAGAATTTTATCAATGCATTGGCATGAGATTCAGAAGATAACAGCAAGGATAACATCGAGATCTTAGACGGGGTATGTCCCAACTGTTCTACCACATCAAAATCACTCTTGCGGATGATTTTCAGCACTTCTTCCATTTCCTGTTTGGCAACATCTTCGGTAGTAACTTCGACCGGTGTCTCTGACTGAGAAGGGTTGATTGGCTCCTTTCCTCGAGTTTCAAGGACGGGAGGTGAGATTTCTGGAGAGAAGATCCTTCCACTTCGAGTAATTTTACTAGTCCCAACAATGTCATTAGGGTTAGCAGAATTATCAACTTGCTTCACGCCATGGATGTAAACATCACCTCCATAATTCCACGGAATGGCTTTGCTTGAGGAATATGGTACCGGGCCAGGTGCAGTAATGATTAGGGGAGCTACCTTGGGCTCAACAGTAATCTTCACAGGCACCCTAGTAGCGGTAATCTTCACTGGAACTTTGGATCTGGCAATCACAGATATTTCTTCAATAGGGTTTTCCACCTTAGGAATCTCTTTAAAGAGAATTGTACGATCATCCATCAGTTGTTGAATACCACTCCTCAACTTTAAGCAATCATTGGGTCGGAGTATACAGAGATCGCAACTTTCAGCACAACCTGGAAATAAACCAGCTTGCAACAACTTCTGCTTGATGGTCAGGAGAGGGGATGCTAAGTCGGCTACATTAGAAATGTGAGAATTGTCATCCACAGCATTAACAGTTTTGTCATGGTTAGGCATAGGTGCAGTGATGACATTAGGAGTCTCTAGAGGCTCAAATTCAATTTCTCCAGCGTCGATCATATCCTGAATCTTATTCTTCAATGACCAACAATCGTTTGTATCATGCCCGGGGCTATCGGAGTGATATGCACACCTGGCATTGGGATTATAACGAGGAGAAGTAGTGTTGGGATTCGTAGGAGGATCTCTGAGGGTAATCAAATTTGTTTTTAGCATACCCTGCAGTGCCTGTGCTAAAGTCATATTGATCTTGGTAAACTGCCTTCTCGGCCTGTCTTGTCTGTGCTGGAAGTTTTGAGATGGCGGTGTTGCAATCGTAACTGCTCCAATGGTATGGTCACGATTTTTCTTATTACGACCTCTTTGACCGTACACAGCATTTGATTCATTCCTCCCCTGATGGGACCTTTTTGCGCTTGCAGAGGTAGTCGCCTGTATCTTTCCACTTCGAATGCCGCTTTCAACACGTTCACCTGTCAATATCAGATCAGTGAAACCCGATGAAGAACTTCCCAGTAGATGGCTGTAGAACGGACTAGTCAGTGTACTCATGAACATGTCCACTAATTCTCGGTCAGTCATAGGGGGTTTGACTCTGCCAGCCAAATCTCTCCATTTCTGAGCATATTCTTTGAAGCTTTCTTTAGATCCCATAGTCATATTCTGCAACTGTAGCCGAGTAGGCGCTAGTTCAGAGTTATACTGGTACTGCTTATAGAAAGTTGTTGCTAAATCAGTCCAGGGGCGGATGTTAGAGCTCTCGAGTTGATAATACCATTCCAACTGTGTGCCAGACAGACTCTCTTGGAAGAAATGGATCCATAGCTTCCTATCAGTGGTATGCAGCTGAATCTTTCTCACATAAGCTCTCAGATGCATCTGAGGACAAGATGCCCCATCGTATTTAGTGGACGTGGGGATCTTGAATTTGCGAGGAATGACCACATCAGAGACTAGACCCAAGCTTTCGAAATCCAGATCGGGCGCCTTCTGACCCTCCATAGCTAGCATACGTTCTTCCAGCAACTTGTACTTGCCATCTCTTGGAGAGTACTGTTCATTCTCATAATCTTCATCGTCGTCCTCATGGTTAAAGAGATCAACGTTCTCCTCTTCTGAACCATTCTCTGTCTCCTCTTCTTGATCCTTCGGAATTCTAATCTTGGCTCCTGCGGCCTGTCCTTTAAGCCTTCTTCCCGGGTTGATGTAACTCACAGCTTTCTGGTCTTTCTTCTTCTCGAGCAAGAGAGCTTTCAGCTCCTCCTGTCCCTTGGATAAGCTCAGGATCATCTCCTGGAATTGAGCATTTTGAGTCTGGAGATCTTTGACAGTTTGTTCGAGGGCCATGTTTCTGTTCGCAAGGAAGACCGTAAGAATATTGATCTTTTAGAATACCTGTTATGCAATGCTATGTTATGCTATGCAATGTATGAAATGTTTTCAAGGACTTTTAGAATTTAACTTTGCGTAAACCACCAAAAAGAGAGAAACTTTTATTAATAATTTCTTTAATCAATGTTCATTACAAAAAGAATAATAAAAATACAATGAAAGCTCAAGTCTCCCAGGGGCGACTTCTTTTTGGGCGAAGATATGCATTGAGTCTTCGTTCCTCATTAAGCTGGCTGGTGAGTTCTAATACTTTCTTCCTTTCTGCAACGAACTGAGTCTCAAAAGTATCCCTTTCTTCTCTCAACTGGATCCAGGATCTCTTCAGGTCTTCAACATTGGTAGGCATATCTGGATAAGGAATGATCTGAGGAGTACCTCCTTCAACTTCTGGTTCGACAATCTGAGGTCCAATTGCAAGATATGGCATGACAAGTTCACGAGCTCTGACGCGTACCCATCTGAGATAAGGTTCCATAGGAATAGAGTTTTTCTGTCCTAAAGTACTTCTTTTCACCATGCCCCAAGCTCGTACAAACCTTTGGCGGAGACCTTGGGAATCGTTGTCATAGTCAAACACAGTGCCTTGGATAATTATCTCATGTGGACCATCTCTTCGAGCATAACCGAATTGACGCAGGGCTAAAGCTGGGTTATAAGTGATACCTCCTCTTATCCCCAGGAGTGGTATGTTAGAGAATTCTCCGCAACGGTCAATGATGATAACATTTCCTTCGAGATGCGGACACCAACGGATGTCTGAATGGGAGAGCGACATTATCCTTTGAGACCATTTCAGATTTTGCTCATTCTTCAAGACTGATTGAGGAAGGTGCGAAATAAACCACCTAGACAATAAAGGTACGCAGCACATGAGGGTCCCTTGCCTCTTCATAGTACGAGTGTGGAGGGAATGCAAAATGTCTCCAAGCAAGGTAGGCACAGGATTATGAGTGAGAAATATCTTAATAGCATTCATGTCTATGAATTGGTCTGGATTAGGGAATAACACCAAACCATAGATTAGTAATGCTAGGACATCTTCGAGAGCATGGACATCCATAACTTTTAAGAATTCTCGGGCCTTATTTATCAGAAATTTGGCAAGTAAACCCTTAACTCCACTTCTTGTTACCCAATTGGTTTCAATATCGGACTTTGTCATGTGTAAAGCTGCGGCAACCTCTTCAGACTTCGGAATCTTTTCTAAACCACTGAAAGGTGTTTGATCAAGGATAGGTATCCCAAGCAGCCTGGAGAATTCTTCTAATGTGGGCACCAACTGATAATCTGGGAAAGTGAAGCAATGATGTTTAGGATCGAAGAACTGGAATAGAACTCTCATCATATCTTCTTTGAAACCAGTGGTAACCAAATTGAGGAGACAACCATGTTTCTTGATGAACTGAGCCTGATCAGGAAGTTCTGACACTAAATTATTTAGTTGAGGAGAGATCACTACGAAATTAATCCGGATAGTCTTCCTGGAAGCCATAGCCCTGTTACAGAGCAAAGTTAAATCCCTAAGTCCTTGAAATGTTTAGTACAATGCTATGATGTTATGATGTTATGATGTTATGTAAATAACAAGCACAAGCAAGTCACACAACAATCATTCTTAGGTTTTAAGGCTTGCATGAGTTCCATAGGTAAGTACCCTCCCCACTGAAGTTTGGTTGGTTCAACCTGTCCTAGAATAGTAACCGGGTTCTAGAAGGATCTCAAATCATTGACCTTCCTTTAAGTCCACTTCAGTGCAACACCAAGTGGTTGACCAAAGCTTCCCTAAAGTCCAATCTCAAAGAGTGTAGTATCGAGTCTCAACCAACCCCAGTCGGAACCGAAGTCAGTTATCTCACTACTTTCTAATGGCCAGGATGAGTCAATTAGGGTTCTAAAGGTCTGGTTAATGCTTTGATGACACCACGCGGAAGCCAAATTTTTCCTCAAGTAAACATGAGGAACATCAGGACATCCAAAGTGTCACATTAACCGTAGCCATCATTTTGACCATTCCAGTATACGCCGGATAGTCGCGATGATCTTTTACTACTTGCCTAAGGTACACTAGATCCGGGTATAGGATCTTTCACTCAAGCATAAAATACCCAAGCAATCCCTTAACAGTAAATCAGGCAATTTGAATAAGTGATCTTGTTTTTAAGGTAACCTCTCTTTTTAAGGCTCCCCAGCAGAGCCGCCAGTTCTGTCATACGGTGAACTGACTTTGTGTGTTTTTGCTTTGGAAAGCAAATGTCGCGGTTAGCAAGAGTCGCCACCGACTTTTCTTTTATCCCATAAGGAAAGGTGGAAAAGAACAGGAAAGACCTTAATTAGATTTTGGGTTCGGGAGGTACATTATACAAAGGGAAGGTGTTAGCACCCTTTGTATCCATGGTTATCCATGGGCTCTTAATTGCTGGATCACTTATGTTTTTCTTGTCTGAAAAAGTGTGTGAGAGCTGTTTAGAAAATGTTTCGAAAAGAGAGCTTAACTTTGTAATGATTCTTGTACGAATGTATACAAAGTATTTATCTCGTTTAATTTTGAAAGTTGTTTAGAAAAATATAACTTGGTAATGATTCTAGTATGAATGTATACCAAGTGGTGATTTTCTAATAGATGTTTTGCAAGGTGTGAGGTATGAAAAATGTTTTAGATTGTGAGTCAGCAATCAAGAGTTATACCTACCCAAGGTCTTTATGGGTATTTCCTATCCTTAGGAGGGTAAAATTGTCCTTACTATTGGGAAGTAAGTAGTTCTATCCTTTGGATGTAAAAGGGTCATCGTAGGGTCATCGATTGGTCATTGAAGGCAACATTCGTAAGGATACCTTAGCATTCGGAGGGACGATCATCATTTAACCGTAGGCTACACTGAAGGGTCATCGAGGGACAAAATCATATGTTCGAAGGCAACATCCGAGGGACTATGATTTATCGGGACATGATGATTTATTCGAAGGGTCTTTGCTAAGTGTATCCCCACATTCGCGGGACATGACCGTAATACCGTAATACCATAGGGTAACGAAGAGAGGTCCAAGATCACATATTCAAAGGCCGTATTTTACAATCAATTAGGTAATTAGGATGAATCTCCACATTAAAATTAATACATTAAGATCAATTAAGCAATTTAGGGTGGATCTTTGCCATAAAATTAATACATTAAAATCAATTAAGTAATTTAGGGTGAATCTCCACAAGGGTATCCCACAAATAAAGTGGAATACCTAGCAGGCCGTTTCTTCGGGAGTATGGAAACCCTTACAAAATTCAGCAAACGGGTTAGAACATCGAGACAAAGTGCAATTGAGAATTGCACCACAACAGAAACACAACAGCAGTAATGTCTGGTAAAATAATGCATGATTATAATAAGTCAGATCAGGTAGGCACAAAACAGAACAGAAAAATTCAGCGACTGTCATGTTCGCTGCTGCCTCGCCTAGCGAAGGCTGAGCGAGTGCTCGCTACATGCTCGCTTAGCGATGTGCTAGCGAGCGGCTACGGGTTTGAGTATGACAGCAGTACAATTTCCGGAACCCCGAACCCTATGGCATTCAGTTACAGAAATAACATGGTCAAACATTCAGGGTATTCAGGCATACTTAAACTCACATGCAAAATCTAATTATGTATCCAAAAATTCAATCATGATGCATTATGTATTTAGAGATTACCGATTGGAAGCATAAAACAGTGGTGATGCGCGAACCTGTTTGCAATTGAATGGCCACCTTGAATTGGCGGATTACTTTTGGTATCGGATTGAGTTGGGCGGAGGTAACTTTTGTGCAGATGAGTTGCCTTCAGGGTTTCCTTTAGGGTTACTCTGAATTCTCTGGGTTTGCTGTCTATGCCAGGGTTTCTGTCCGTTTTCGTCCGTGTCCTTTCTGACTGAAATGTTGGTATTTATAATGGTTTGTTGTGACCTAATGGGCTCAGAATGAAGCCCAGAATTTTCTGGTATTCGCAAGCTTCGCTAGGCGAGCGTTGTAGCGAAGGGTTCGCTAGGCGAAGGATTTGCTCGCCTAGCGAGCATGCCAGTTTGGGCCATTTTCTGGATTGGGCCACTTGTGAGCCGGGCTTTGCTCCTTTAAGGTCAATCCCTCGACCAATGAGTTGGAGTGCTTTGAAAAATGTTTTGCAAGATTCACGGGCAAATTTTGGGGTATGACAGCTGCCCCTGTTCAATATTCTTGAACCGAGATGTACGCCATTCGTGGTCTGGAGGTGAAAGATTATTGAACACTAGAATGCCCCAAAAATTTGCACTTGTCAATTAGTCTTGATGGAGATGGGCTTAAAGATGCCATCCAGGAAGTTGGATGATAAGAGCTTCAGAGTGCGCCGTACATTAGACGATTTGAAGACATGGGTGCCACACTGGGTCATACGCTAGACCGTATAGTGAGTCATCTCTTAGGCTGTCGACTTCGCTGTGGAGTCAGAGTGTCATACGCTGCTGGGGATAAAGGATCAGAATGGATCATACGCTAGACCGTATCTGAATAACAGAATGAGTTGTCCATTAGGCGGGTGACTTCACTGGGGATGAAAGATCAGAATGGATCGTATGCTAGATCGTATCTGAGTTGCAGAATGAGCCGTCCACTAGGTTGTATCTGGGGAATAAAGATCAGAATGGATCGTATGCTAGATCGTATCTGAGGGGATGAACATCCAAATGGGTCGTATGCTAGGCCGTATTGGAGTTGCAGAGGGAGCCGTTCATTAGGCTGTATCTGAAGAAAGTAGTCGTACGCTAGACTACGCCTCGGAATGTACCGTACGCTAGGTAGTAAATGAAGACCTAAATGGGTCGTACGTTAGGCCATATTGGAGTAGTTGAAGAAATCATATGTTGGGCTGAATCAGAATGGACCGTATGTTAGGTTGTATCTGATAATATTTGTATATGTCGTATAAATGTCTGAGATGTATCTGAATCTTGAATGTAATTGATAAGGATGCCTGTCTAGATGGCTTTTTATTTTGACTATATCAGGAGGATAATTAACCTGAAAAGGAAAGTTAGCTTCATGCCATGCCATGATGCATGAGATGTTTTATGCTTTTGACAATAAATGCGAACAATGTATGCATGCGTATGCTGTGAAATGATGTAATGAATGAATTATGCGTCTGAAACGTTCTTCCAGGGGACTCTACTGGGGAAATAAATCTCAGTCTTCTGGTCGAAGATATTTGTATTGATGACCCTTTCTTAGCCGGGGATACTTGATTCCCGTCTGACGGTGGAAACACTCAACAGAGCCTGGCTGGGGATGGAAGAGATGACCAGTCTGTCTGGCGATGCCGACCTCTTCTGGGAAATAGCTGGTTTTTGTTGGGGAAGGATTTGTAACCGGACTTGTTGGAAAGCAGGGTTAGACCTTCTCCTCGACCTTAAAGTCTTTTAGTAATTGCTATTGCTATTTCATGCATGTATTTTCGGTAAACATCAATCATATTCAACTGCATATATTAATTCAAATTAAATCAATGGACGTTTATGCAAACAAAACGGAGAAAGTAAAACAAAAGCCTCTTTTTGGAAATAAAATCGTATTGATTTTGAAAGAGGGCCTATAAACAGGCAATTTGTGTACAAGGAGACAGAAATCCTAGTAAGAGGAAATCGTCAAGAAAACAAAGAGAAAGCTATGCAGAAAAAGTCCTATTGATTTTAATTCCACTACTGTCATTATGTCTTCAAGCCTCTCATCTCCTGCTGTCGGATAAAAGTGATTGGCTTGTTCAGTCCTTTGAACTTGGATGAAGCTGACCGAGAACGGGACATAGTCATACGCTTTAATCCCTAATTTTTGCCTGGACCGCCTTTTCAGGTTTTCAGCCCACCGGGATACCCTTTTTTGCCCAAGCCGCCTTTTCGGGTTTTCGACTTGCCGGGTGTATGTTTTTATATGTTTATCCCTAATTTTTGCCCGAACCCTTTTGGTTCGCCGGGATGCCCTTACTTTTGCCTAGATACGTCGACCTAGCGGGTCTCTTTTTGGTTCGCTGCTCATAGTATTTGAATATACTCACAATTCTTTGTTGTAACCGTGCATAACCCATACGCCCTTTTTTGTACGGATACGCGGGTTTTGATGCCCTTTTCCTATTTATGTCGCTTACTTCCTGGATAAAAAAGTTTAAAGCATATTAGAACTTAGTAACTTAACAATTGTATAATAGCATAATTAATAGACATTACATGGAATTTTTCGTTTCTTCGTTTGGCGACAAAGTTATTCCATTCATCGGCTGAAATAATCTCGGCATACTTCATTGGCCGTTCTCCTTCAACAAATTTTCCTTCCTCATCCTTGAGAAATTTGTTGCACAAAAAGGATCGAAATCCTCGGAGTCTTTTTCCGGCCAATTGAATACAATATTTTTGCCGGCTTTCATCGATGTGAAAGGATCTCTAAAAAACATACAAATGGAGTGTGTTATTATAAAGTAATATTATAACAATATATGGTTAACAAATAGTCAACAAAAAAACATATAACAATATATGGTAAGTACCTTTATCTCCGACCATATTTTTTCCTTGCCAACCTTCAAGTCCGGACTTCTCCAATTATCACATGTAATCGGAATATGTTGGCGAACAAGGAAACCAATGTAACTTGCCAACATTGAACCGTTAGGCTCAATTAGTTGGTCTTCAGCACTCCAATGTACTTCAAATTTTACACCCTTGTCTCTTGCACGAATGATTGACTTCATAACAGTTAATCCTCGTTTGATTTCTTTTTCAACATTATTACGTGATTCATTCGCGGCATTGGTATCGTCTTGGTTAGCCATTTTATCTGTAATATAGAAATGATTCAATAAGACCCAAGTAAGACAATGATTCAATACGTGAACACATTCATATACCTTCCATTTCTCTCATGTTACAACAATCTAAACTCTTTTTTTTTTATCATTATTGAATACAAACTCACACACACCTACTGCATGCAAAAGACCAATGCAAACTTATGGTGTTTGGAACATGAACAAACTTGTATCCATAATCATCAAACTTCCAAAAACAAGCTCAAACACACTTCAAATATATCAGTTTTCAATCAGAAATAAAAAACTCAGTTTGCCCTAAACAACATTAATCAACATAATGCACAAAATGAAAAACTAAGTTTAGAAAATGCCATAATCAAACACATGAAGAAAGTGAACGGTAACGATGGAGAAGAGAAATACCTTAAAGGTGACGGTAACGATGGAGAAGAAAGTGAACAGTGACGGTGGAAGAGGATAACGCAGTGAACGTGAACGGTGAGGGAGGGAGAACGAACGGCGACGATGACGGTGAGGGAGGGAGAACGAACGATGAACGGTGAGGGAGTAATCGCAGTAGAGAGTAATCGCAGTTGAGAGAAAACGAAATAGCTTATAGAGAGGGAAAATAAAGAGACATGCAGTATATGTTATATTTTTAATGTTTACTAAAGGGGACCTTAGAGGGCGCTTTTTTAAAAAAAGTGCCCTCTAAAGGGGGCCTAAGAGGGCGCTTCTGAAAGCGCTCTCTAAGGCTTTCCAAAAGCGCCTTCTAAACTGGAAATGTACATGGACTTAGAGAGCGCTTTTTCAAAAGCGCCCTCTAAGGGTAACCTTAGAGGGCGCTTTCACAAAAGCGCCCTCTATTGTTGTCCCTCCATTTTTTTTTTGGCTTCACTTTAGAGGGCGCTTTGTTACAAAAGCGCCCTCTAAAGGGGGTCTTAGAGAGCGCTTTAAGCGCTCTCTAAGGCTTTCCAAAAGCGCCTTATAAACTGGAAATGTACATGGACATAGAGAGCGCTTTTTTAGAAGCGCCCTCTAAGGTTACCCTTAGAGGGCGCTTTCAATAAAGCGTCCTCTATTGGTGTCCCTTCATTTCCTCATTATTTTTTCGCTTCACTTTAGAGGGCGCTTTGTTACAAAAGCACCCTCTAAAGTGCGCTGTCTATTCAAGTTGTTCGCTCCTTATTTTTTCTCTTCACTTTAGAGTGCGCTTTTGTAATAAAGCGCCCTTTATAAAGGGGACATTAGAGGGCGCTTGTGGAAAAAAAGCGCCCTCTAAAGGGGGCCTAAGAGGGCGCTTACGAAAGCGCTCTCTGAGGCTTTCCAGAAGCGCTTTATAAGCTGGAAATGCACGTGGACTTATAACAGCGCTTTATTAAAAGCGCCCTCTAAGGGTAACCTTAGAGGGCGCTTTCTAAAAAGCTCCATGTATTGTTGTCCCTCTATCTCCTCCTTATTTTTTCGTTTCACCTTAGAGGGCGCTTGTGGAAACAAAGCGCCCTCTAAAGGGGGCCTAAGAGGGCGCTTATGAAAGCGCTCTCTAAGGCTTTCCAGAAGCGCTTTATAAGCTGGAAATGCACATGGACTTATAACAGCGCTTTATTAAAAGCGCCCTCTAAGGGTAACCTTAGAGGGCGCTTTCTAAAAAGCGCCATGTATTGTTGTCCCTCTATCTCCTCCTTATTTTTTCGCTTCACCTTAGAGGGCGCTTTGTTACAAAAGCGCTCTCTAAAGTGCGTTGTCTATTGCTCCTTATTTTTCGCTTCACTTTAAAGAGCGCTTTTGTAGTAAAGCGCCCTCTAAGGTGCGCTGTCTATTCCAGTTTTTGGCGTAGTGGCTTTGAAAAATATTTTGCAAGATTCACGGGCAAATTTTGGGGTATGACAATATGCTATAAAGCATTCTTGTAAAAATAAACTAGTTAATATTTTGTACCCAAATAATTTTGGATTCTTTATTAGTAGTAAATTTAAGGTGTCTAGGATGATTAGATTTGAATCTATTTGACCATTTTAAATCATGCATTTTGCTGAAACGAGTAAGGCTCAAGGTGACTATTTCTACCATAATAATTGCATTTATGAACAATGTGATGGTTTTCTTTTTAGCAAGACATATATTCATAAAAGCCTTAGTGTTAATATTTGGTTGATAACCTAGACCTTATTTACTATATGAAAATGTTATTTCCTCCTTTAGTAAACTTACTTAATGTTTCATGCAAATCTTCAATTACAGTTCCTAAAGAAGCGTAGAGTTTTCAATTATTAATTTTTAAAACTTGTTTTCTAAGCAGTTAATTTCATCAACGATTCTTTCATTTTCATCTTCAAAGCATCTCACGTGATTTTTATACGATACAATAATTTTTTCTAACTCATCATTTTCTTTACTAATTTGTACAATAAAGTTATACATTTATGTATATGAAAGAGTGGTTATCTCATCATCTTCATAAGTAATTTTAAAACAAATGTTTATCTCTTCATTTTATTCTTCAGATGATGTTTTAAATAATTCTTCATATGCATATGAATTTTCTTGAGTGATCTATTTCTCATTTTGGAGTAATTTGTTGATCAAGTGACTCCAAACACAAGAGAGGACGGTGAATTGTGTTGGTTGAAAATAATGTTCGATTATAAAAATATTGATTTATAAAAATATTTAAGTTAATTTTATACAACTAACAAAAATAATAAACAAAATAGATGAAAGAATAATGAAAAGGAGATGAAGAGAAAGAAATACAACGTAAAGAAAATAAAGCGATGAAAAATAAAGGGTTAAGAAAAATAGAGAATGCACCATAGATTTATACATATTTGGCCTAATCATTTGGTTTTCTTTTTGTAATATCCCATGTTCCCTTACATGCTCAATTGATTGTCAATTGAGAGCAACTGAGTTCATATGTACTATATTTATTGTCGATTGAGACAGATTGAGTTTCTATATGCTCTAAATTTTGTCAATTAAGACCAATAGAGTAACCAGTGAACTCAAAAGAGATCAATCATTATTAAAAGAGACTGACATTTATTAATAAGTACAAGAATGAGCATTTTGTTAAGCTTAATAATTGGTCTAGTAGTAAGAAATATCATAAGATGATATTTTCTTTCTAATTTTCCTAACTACACATTATAATATAATATATATATATATATATATATATATATATATATATATATATATATATATATATATATATATATATATATATATACATGTGGTAGAAAGAAAAATAAGAAAAAAAGTGGATAAGAGGAAGAGAGAACCAGAAAAAGAAAAGAAGAGAAGAGAGAAAGGAAATAAAAAGAGGAAAAGAAGAAGAGTTTGGGGAGAAGAGGAAGAAAACAAGGAAATCATCATCATCGCCACCAAATCATCTCAATTTCTCCATCATCTTTATATTGCAAGGTGAGTTCTAAGATAGGATTTAACTTTGGGGGAGAAGAATCCATGTGTGGGAAACTAGGTTTTGTGTTGTTGTATTATCATGACATGATAAACATGTTATTGTTCTTTCTTCTATATATTATTGTTGTTTTTGCTTTTATGTTGGTGTTGTTGTCTTTGATTCTATGATTGCATATGTGTGTTGTTCTATGAAATTATGCCTCATAATTCCTTGATTGGTGTGAATTTATCATAGCTTATGTTTTAGAATGGTTTTGTGTGATTAAAATTGGAAAAAAAGGTGTTTAAAAGATGAATTTGTGAAGAAAAATGGTGGAATAATTGATTGGTCTTGAGTTTTACTGTCAAACAATTGATTGGTCTTCTTGCAAGAAGAAAAAAAAAACTGATTTTCCATTATGACAATCAATTGGTCCACCACCCCAATCGATTGGTCATGTCAAATTTTGTGAAGATACTTAACAGAACCTCCATGCAATTGATTGTCTAAAGAACCAATCAATTGGTTCTTCCTTGCTTTGCCTAAAACCACTTGTTTCATGTTTCTAAGCCACATTGGATGTACTATAAATTGTATCATGATGTGTATGCATTAGTTTAACATTAATTGGTAGATTCATATGAGTTTATGCATGTTTTAACCTAAGATCTCGCTTAGGTTAAATGATCGATTAATGAGTTTCGTAAGTCGGAATAAATGGATGTGTTAGGAAGCTAACATAGAAGTCTATGATATAGAGAGATGTCTCTATGACTTATTCCAATTAATCTTCCCCTTTAAGTATGGTGAACCCCCGTCATAGGATGATCGGATGAATGTTATGAGACTTGAAAGTGGAATAAGTTAGAATGAGGCGGGTGATATGATAACCTTGCTGATGGTTTTGTAATGTGTTGTCACCATGGATGCCTTATGTAGGTTATGAATTATATCAAAATGCATGCTTTATATTGTGAATTGTTGTTGTGTGGTTGTGTAATAACAAATTAAAAAACCTATGATGATAAGTGAGGAAACCTTAGGAAAGTAACTCGATTAATAACCTAGAAAGATAACTTAGGTTGTGAGATAACTTAAGTGGTGATGCTTGGACGCAAGGGTACCTCGGTGTGTATCGCAGACAAGTATTCACTTGATTAACAAATCAATATGCTTTGTATGTAACATGTGGAACAACATATGATGGATGGGATGATCACTCACTATATTTGATGGAAATATATGTGAGTTGGTGAATGTATCACCTAGTATTTGATGAATACCATGAAGAATGGGTTTTACATTTTGGTGAAGAGTTTTGCTTTGAAAGTCCTATTGTTGTTGAGAACTAATCACATATTCGGATGGTGCACATACCATTTCAGAGGCTTGTGTAAAGTAGTAAATGGGGGTGTGGCACTATTCGTGCCTCAATTGGGCCCGAGTCCCAACCATGACACACGTGGGGGGAAAGTGGACACCTAAATGGGTAAGATTCCCATACGTTGAAAGATACTCTAAATGGATTTGAGTCACATACGAGTGACGGTCTCTTAAATTGGGTTTGAGTCCCATATAGGGCCTGATATCCGTCATGAAAGTCAAATCATACGAGCATGCATGAACCGAGCCTGGCCTAGACGTAGGTCCGTTCGAGGATTAATGTTTCGTGGCTTTCAAATAGTGATTGACTGAGTTATGAGAACTCAGGTGGCATGTTTCCATACATTGCAGATATCCCTTAGACACTTAAGTCTTGGTTACGTGGTGTGAGTTATACACAAGTAACAAGATGAAGACTTGAGTTAGGATTTGATTAGAAACTTTGTAGAGCCGAGTGGACCCATAGGATATAAGAACTCATTGATATTATTATCTCGCCCAAATATCATTGTTGTTTTTCAGGTGTTATTTGTAGGTTATATGCAAGAGAAGTCGTCTGTTGATGTTTCAAAGCATCCTAGATTTTGTGATCTTCCGTTGTGGGTGGAGCGTAATGAAGATATTGCACTTAGTTCTTAGATTTTATTTTAGGAATTATTGCATAACATGTGCTATAGATGTAGATTTTATTTATGGACATGTATAAATAATATTGCCGTTAGGCACTTATGTTGTATTAGTACCAATTGATACTACATATAATATATTTTCTAGATGTATATTATACGGGGGTATTACAGTTGGTATCAGAGCAGGTTCGTTCTCGACCTAGCCTTGAAACATCATAACTAATTCTATTCCTGCCTCATATGTGTATTTTTTCAACATGATTCTTAATGTCACATTATGTAGTATTGAGCCCGATCAACCTAATTCTATGTGTGTGGTAGGTAGGATCATGGTTGACCGACCACGGGGATTCCAAAGGTTGTGTAGAGCTTGTGCTCCGAGGGTGGACTCAAGCCAAAAGTAGGAAGTAAGGGGAACCTGTAAGCTCAGTTGACGTCTCAGTAGGAGTTGTGATTCTGGTAACATGGAATTGTAGGGTGGTGTATGGTTCAAGCCATTATGTAGTGCTAATGGAGTTGGAAAGTTTAGAATTTCCATCAGATGTATTGTTGGAGTTTTGAAAAATACAGGAATCTGTTAGTGGAACAAGATTGACCCACTGGTATGGAATAAGTATTATAAGTGATCACATATAGTAAAGAAGAAAGGGCAGTTTTATTGCCCGTATGCTATAAGGTCTGGAAGTGAGGTAATGCATCGGTGTTTTAGCTTCTAAGGTCCCTAGAGCATCTTGGAAGAACAAAAGTGTATTCAGAATGGTACCTTCCAATTGGTTAAGGGATAGAAATATAGGGACGCTCAACATTCTGGTAAGGGTCTAAGATAATGGTGAAGTATCAGAAGAGGTTTGAGGATATGACTTCCTATTCTAGGTGGAACACGTATACACCGGGCGAAGGGTAGGAGATAAACCAAGTATACCGAGTCTTAGAAGGGAGATCAAGTTCAGGATGGTCCGCTTGGGATTCATTAAGAGATTATGATGGAAAGGCTGAGTTGCCCAATGATCTTTTGAAAGAGATTTATGTCAAAGAGAAAGCAAGCATTACATATAAAAGGAAGTTTTAGTAGGATTGGTTGAAGGAGGTTTGTGTTGAGATAAAGTGAAAGTAATTTGGACTCAAGAAAATTCTAGTCTAATGGTTCTATTATTTGAGTTAAGGGACTTACCTTAAAAGAGAAGCAAACATAAATTTTGGGAGCAGTGTAAACTTTGTAATATGACTATTATAACGAAATGCATTTCGGATAAAAGACATAATGGGATCATAAGGTTCTATTGAGTCTAAGATAGGAGCGTGCAGTTGATGTTCACATATGAAGTGGAATGGAGAAAGTTATACCTTGGTATTAAGAATTATGTGATAGTAGCATTATGGTCACAAGTGTGTGTAATTGATTACCTTGTTCTGAGATGGGTGTGGATTATCACACTCTTTACTTCGAGCAATGAATCTCGTGTTCTGAGAAGTTAAGTATGTGGTAAGCAACGATAGACAAACCAAGATTGAGTAGGAATAACTTGTTGAGAGTCAGGTTATTATTTATCTTACTAAGCAATGTTTGGATTGGTTGATCACAGAATATGATGTTCACACCTTGTTGGAACTAAGTGAATACAGACTTTCAGTTTTGTGTTTCATGGTAGATGTGCGAGTTAAGAAACGAGTTGCAAGTTATGGCAAGCCAAGTTGATAGTTTTGAAATTGGAAATTCTGAAGGTGTCTTGCATAGTTGACCATCGGTGGAGATGTCAAAGAAGTTAGACGTTCGGGGAACCAACCTAGAGAACCATATGATGTGAAGCTGGAAGAAACTTATTCAGTGGTGATCTTGAGGAGGACAGTTTAATATCTTGCATGTGTTTTAGTAAGGTGTAAAGCGGTTAGTCAGAACATGGCATTGGTTAATTCTCTCGGATTCATGGCACTGGATGTAGACCTCATGAGAGTGGTACCTGATGTGTATAGTGATGCTTTACCCTGTTGAAAGGATTTGAGAGTTATACTTCCAGGAAGGAGTGGGAATGAGATATTCCTGAAGCTAAGCACGTGACTCAGATTGTTTATGAGTAAGAATAAGCTAGAATTTTGGAAAATGAAGCAGGAGGTTAAGATGAATGATTTTGGATAGGAAGTGCAATGTTATCTCCAGATGTGTGAGTGAGTTGTGTGACTCTGTGAGTAGTATGAAAACTCACAATTGCGTCCTAGATTGGTTAAAGTTCTTTGGAAGCGTTGTCTCATCGATGAATTGAAATTATTTGTTGGTATTATTTTCCCACATGTGTGTCGGCAAGAGGGTTATTCTTCCTGGGAGTGATTGGTAAGGTTCTAGTACGGTTTTGGGAGAAGGTGCTCAGAGGGAAGTATGGATTTCCTATGAAGTTCTATAAGCCATTTAGTAGTACCTATGAATCCCATGTGTTCAATGGTGTTCAAATGGAAAGGGCACAATAAATAGTTTTGGATAAAAGAAAATTAGGAAGTTTCATGGAGGATCAAAGAGATAATTATTTGTAAGAATGAATGTAAGACAATCTCGTGCCAAGTTTGTTACCTTATTGGAACGGTACAAGAGAAGTGAAGCATCAGATGTAGACACTTGCAATATATAGTATCGAGTTAAGTGAAGTTGATGAGAATATCAATAGATGGATTATAAAGTTGTCACAATTGCTGAAGGATTTATAAGAGAAGAGTCACCAGTATTGTGTAGTCAAAGAATTAGTAAATGATCTCATGAAGTTCTAAGAGCATTGATTATCCAATCAAAATATGGAAGTCATGGGTTCCTGAAGGAGTTGTGACGAAGCAATTCAGAGCGGTATGTCAGGTGAACTAAGTAGGTAAAAGGTAGGAAGTTAATAGGAGATTGGAAATAAGGGTATGGTTAAGATCATGAAGTTTCAAGAGTTCATAAACAAGGAATTTTTCCAGTACATATAAGTTGAAAGATTTGAGTTTGTCAAAGGATTGAACTAAAGCAATGTTAAAAGTTGATCTAGGACGGTGATGCAAGAAGTGGTTCTTTCTGTGAGTGGAAGAAATCCAGGGGAGAATTTCAATTTAAGGGGGGTAGAGTGTAATATCCCATGTTCCCTTAAATCATCAATTGATTGTTAGCTGAGACCAATTGAGTTCTTATGTGCTCTATTTGTTATTAGTTGAAATAAATTGAGCTTCTATGTGCTCTAAATATTCTCAGTTGAGACAAATAGAGTAATCATTGGACTCAGAAGATACTAATCTTTATTAAAAGAGACTGACCTTTATTAATAAGTACACGAATGAGCATTTTGGTAACATTAATAATTGGTCTAGTAGTCAGAAATATTATAAGATGACATTTCCTTTCTAATTTTCCTAACCACATATTATAATATATTTTTATATATAAACATGGCGTGGAAAGAAAAAGAAGAAAAAGGTGGATAAGAGAAAGAGAAAACCAGAAAAAGAAAAGAAGAGAATAAAGAAAAGAAAAGAAGAGGGAAAGGAAATAAAAAGAGGAAAAGAAGAAGAGTTTGGGGAGAAGAACTGGTCGCTTGAACTGGGTTTGAGTCCCATGGAGGGCCTGATATCCACCGCGAAAGTCGAATCATACGACCAGCGTGAATCGAGTTTGGCCTAGACGTAGGTCCGTTCGGGGATTGATGTTTTATGGCATCCAAATAGCGATCGACTGAGTTATGAGAACTCAGGTAGCATATTTCCATACATTGCGGATGTCCCTTAGACACTTAAGTCTTGGTTACGTGGTGTGAGTGATACACAAGTAACAAGATGAATACTTGAGTTAGGATTTGATTAGAAACTTTGTAGACTCAAGTGAACCCATATGACATAGGAGAACTCACTGAGAGTATCATCTTCCCCAAATATCATTGTTGTTTTTCAGGTGTTATTTGCAGGTCATATGCAAGAAAAAAATGTTTGTTGGTGTTTCAAAGGATCTCCGCTTTTGTGATATTCCATTGTGGATGGAGTGCAATGAAGATATTGCATTTAGTTCTTAGATTTTCTTTTAGGTACTATTGTTTATCATGTGCTATAGATGTATATTTTATTTATGGACATGTATATATAAAGTTGTTCTTAGGCACTTGTGTTGTATCAATACCAATTAATACTATGTATAATATATTTTCTAGATGCATATTATACGAGGTGTTATATATTTCCTCTTAGAGTTTCACTAGAAATGTGAGCTTTTCATAAGTTAATGTACACCATGAACCTTCTTACAACTAAACAAAAATTTTAACGACCTAATCTCACAGCCAAACAAGAAATTTTAACAGATTAATCTCCAAACCAAACAAAAAAATTTAACAGATTAATCTCCAAACCAAACAAGAGATTTTAACAGACTAATCTCTAAACTAAATAGAGGTTTTAAGCAATTAAGCTTAATAACTAAACCCGGATTTTCAATTGTTACTTTTAAAAGTCAAATAACTTTTTTTAAAAGATATTATACAAGAGACAATACCTCTTAAACACAAGATAATCACGACACTGGTACAATAAAACTCTTACAAATATTTTTCACTCTTAAAACACTAAGACAACTTTGGCGAAGACTTGAAAATGTGTTCTTCTTAAGATCGCGGATTTAAATCTTGTTAGATACTAACAATCCATATTTTGAACTAGTTCATAGATTTTAAATGAAAATGAACCCACTAGTAGATGGTAGGATTGGTCAAATTTTAAAAAAAATGGTGTATACCAAAAAAATGTTTTCCTTAGGCTTTGTTTGAATTGATGAAATCGGATGGAGCGGAACATAATGTAGTGGAATGAAATGATATTCTATTGTTTGGTTCATTTAAAATCAGATGAAACGGAGCGGAATGAAGTGGTATGAATTTCATTTCATTCCATCACTTACCACTATTATCCTCTGATTTAGGCCGAATGAAAAACTTGACTTGTTCGATGTAAAATTTCCAAACAATGAAATGATTTCTTGGTTCGGCTATGCTCCATTCCACTTCATGATATTATGCATTTGATACTATTCCAACATAGCCGTAATCTAAATTTCAATGTGTACCAAATAAAGTTTTTTTTCCTTATGAAGGGTACCTCTGCAATTAACTTTTAATGTAAAGGTCAGAAATGTACACTCGGTAATTCCATGGCACATCCGTGATTAACTGCCAAAGTTTGTTGGATTCCAACCAAATGTCGTTCCTTTTCGATTCCTTGGAAAACATTTGGGCCAGCTCCGTTTGTGTTCACCACCACCTCTCCGCCGATCAATCTCCGGCGATCCCTCCGATCGATCTCCGGTATTATTTCCGTTAGTCCCTCTCAACATTACATCTATACGCATACACCTTCTGTTTCTGCATGCAATTATCACTTTAATAGTTATTTTCTGAGATTCAATTTCTGCAGTTATATACAACTGTTTTTTTTTGTGTGGATGAAATTGATTTGTACAGTAATTGAGATTGTTCGTTATTGTTTTGAATCTGATTTGTTGGATTTGGAATTGAAAAGGTGGGTGAAGAGAAATCTGGAACGATGAGCGAGGTATTTGATGGGTACGAGCGTCAGTATACTGAGTTATCCGCGAATCTTTCACGGCAGTGCACTGCAGCGTCTGGTCTTGATGGAGGTAATGGATTCTCTTTGTTTGATGTTAATGGTTTTGAGATTATGTTGATTGTGAAAAGAAAATGAGAAACTTGTTTTGCATTGTAAAACTAATGAACAGATATAAATTTAGGTGGAGCTTTTTTCACTATTGACTAGATATAAATTTAGGAGGAGCTTTTTTCATTGCAAAATCTCTTCGGATTTTTGGATGAGATTTGAAGAGTACATTCAGAACAAATTATGGAATCTAAACTTACTCTTCTAGAGCAATGTGTAGTTTTTTTTAGAAATGTGGGGTAGAGAAATTTGCTTAATATTTTTCTATATAATTTTTACAATAGAGATGAGTATGTTGCGTTGGATGTGTCGTAAGACTAAAACAAATAAAATTAGAAATGACAATATTAGTGAGAGTGTTAGGGCAACACGTATAGTAGCAAAGATGGTGAAAAATAGACTTGAGTGGTTTGGACATGTAGAGAGAAGACATGTACATTCTCTGGTAAGAATGGTAGATCAGATGGAGAGGAGTCAAACAACTAGAGGTAGAGAAAGACCTAAAAAAACTATAATAAAAGTTATTAAGAAAAATCTCGAATTAACGAATTGGATAAAAGCATGATTCTGGATAGAATATTAAAGTTGATCCATGTAGCCGATTCCATTTAATGGGATAAGTCTTAGTTGTTGTATAATTTTTGTGACATTTCATGCTTTCAAATATTGTATAAGAGCCAAAGTTAAAATAAGGTGACAATATTATAAATTGTAAGTAAAAGTGAAAACAAAGCGAGTTTTCTAATGACAGTTTGCTAGGTTGTGTAGAGTCAACTCTATTGGCAAATTGCAAAATTGGTTCATTTAATGTTTTTATAATAAGGGTGGTTGTAATTTTGATTTGTTAGTTCATAAAGATGTTGTGGAATTGAAGTTTAGCCTCAATTGTTCTTCATGGGTGTTTCTTTTTAAAGAGTGAAGTCTCATCTCCATTCCTTACAAGAAACTATAGAACCCGTTACTTAGAAAGAGAAAAGAAAATCAACATAGTTTCTCACAAAGATAAATCAGGCCACATAGTCCTTCGATCAACAGTGTTCTTCGCTAAAATCATGTGCGTGAACTTGCTTGATTGAGATCTCACGCCTTGGAATGCAGGGCAGTGTGAAACTTCTACCTTCTATGGCTACTAACTGCTCGTCCTCGAAAGCTAAATGCTTCATTTTTGAAGTTGTTGTCTGGCATATTGCAATTAGCGGATGTGATATTTATATGATCTTAAAATTTCTATTTAGCTAGTTTCTGCTTATGAAAATAAGAGTATGTTATGGGAAACATGAACACACATCTAAGGCTTGTTCAGTGTGAAATGCTAATTGAAGAGCATTTCCTTGTGATGATTTGTTTATATTGAATTGTTTTCATTGAAGAGGCTTAAGCTAAATTGTTAAGGTTGTTAGTTTTATTGTTCCACTTCTCCACACACGCAAAGAATTATATTTTTCCTCTTAATGACTTGCCAGTTACCATTTTGTGTTGTAGAACAGAAGAAGCAGAAACTTTCTGAAATAAAAGCGGGATTGGAGGATGCTGATTTGTTGGTATAATTGGACCTCTCTCCTTGTCCTCCTCCCTACCTGATATTTGACTCTAATAGTTCCCGTTTGAAAATTTTCAGATTCGGAAAATGGACCTTGAGGCTAGGAGTTTGCAGCCAAGTATGAAGGCCACCCTTCTTGCCAAATTAAGGGAATATAAAACTGATTTGAACAATTCGAAAAATGAAGTTAAAAGAATCACATCAGCTAATGTCAGTACGACTTCTCGAGATGCGTTGTTGGAGTTAGGAAGGGTTGATTCACTTGATGTACATCTCTTATCCATCCTTCCTCGGTTATTAATAGTTGTCAATCTTATTCTTTTTGAACTGTTAGTTTAGATTATTACTACGCATGTAAGAAGATGAAGATGCCAGTGGGAGCTCTGAGATCAGAATAGTGGTAAATTATATAGTGCTAAAGGCTTTTTTCTTGGTGGGGTTGGATAGCTCAATTAAAAGAGTCGTAAGAGTTAAAGGACCAAGGTTCAAGCCTTGGTAAAGGAGAAAATATTAACATAACAACTAGTATACTATCATTTAACCTAATAAAAGAGAGCCTTTTTCTTAGTTGAAGTCATGTGCTGTCTTCAAACAATGAGGAGTGGGAGGCATTGCCTGGTGCAGATGTGTTTAACTGAACATTGAATTCCTTTGACATTTGAATCCCACCTGTGTATCTATTCTCAATACTATTATGCTTCTTATTTACAGCCATATTTTAACCTCTCTTCACTTATTACATATTCTCATTGCTACTTATGGATGCTAGAACAGGTATCAAATGATCAAAAAGGAAGACTTTTAATGACTACTGAGAGATTAAATCAATCAACTGATAGAATAACAAACAGCAGAAAAACATTGCTGGAGACAGAGGAGCTCGGCGTCTCTATCCTCCAAGATTTGCATCAACAACGTCAATCTCTACTCCATGCCCATTCATCAGTAAGTTCCAGTGTTCTACCACTAGATTTACGTTTCGTAACATATTGGTCCCTTTCTGCCCAAATGATTTAGCTTTTGATATTCAAGGTCAACTAGTAAATACACCTATATAAGGCACTTCACTAATTAGAACTGTTTTCCCTGCGCGATTCTAATTTTCCATATGAGCTGATTTTTTTCCTCATCCAGCTCCATGGAGTGGATGATAACATTAGCAAAAGCAAGAAGATTTTGGCAGTCATGTCAAAAAGGATGAGCAGGAACAAATGGATTGTTGGCTCCTTGATGGCAGCTCTCGTCCTTGCAATCATATTAATTATATATTTTAAGTCTACACATTAGCCTACTAATTTTGATTGCTATATAGGTGTATCTCAGATTTTAAGTTTTTGCTGCTCATCAACGTGACAGTGTTTCAAAGAAAGTTATGGTATTTTATGCTTTCATTGTTCAATTACTTTTATGATACTTTAAACTAGCAATTGGTACTATGAAAAAAAAATATAAGTTGGCAAATTAAACAGGGGAATAGCAATAATTTGACGTCAATAAATTTTTTTGATTTCACTTTTCCAAAGTGATTTTTCAATTTATAGGATAGAATAATTGAAGCATTAATGAAAAAGAAACATGGGATATTTTAAAGTGCTATGCACTAATTTGTTGTGCTTGAACCACTGAATCCAGCAACTCAATCTTTATTTAAATATTGTAGTTTAAAGTTTAGACAACAATTTTTAGCATATTAATAATTGTAACAAAATAATAAAACCAATCGAAGTTTTAATTTTCTATAAACCCCATAATTAAACCATCAATTCCAGCTATTTAAACAAGTACAAGAAAAACCTTGGCAATTTCTCTGAACATTCCATATTATCCCTTTCAAGTGTTCAAAACAGTGGCCAGTCAACATTAGATTCTACTTGGGTGTTCAAAACAGTGTCCTGTTTTTCCTTTCTGCTTCACCTGTACTAGAACCCACATGTGAAAAGAACACCAGGTCCCATCAAAAAATGATTTTAGAATTGACCTACTTAATTCTAAGGATGATTGAGATTTTTGTACTCCCTAGAGAGGTATAGATGGTGAAAAGGCTTTTAGATTTGTCATAAAGTTTTGACTTAAAGTAGAATATTGGATAAAAACTCATTCATCAGGAAAATTTTAATGTGTCTTGACAATAAAATATGAAAGCACGGGCAGCTTTTATCAGTTCAAAAAAACATAAGCATGTTATGATGCTTTCAACTGCATTGGAAATGCCAATTGGAGGTACGGATCATTTGAAGAAGCAATTATACATTGGATCTGCAATTCCCCCATATGAAAGTAAGTGATGACCAATTAATGCCGATGTATAAAATTTCCATATAGGCAGATCCTTGACAGGATAATACAGGAATTGATTGGTCCTTCATCATTTGGATGACATAGATATCGATGTATTCAAGCATCCCTGGGAGACGAGTCTTCATCTTCTTGATCATCTTCATCAAATTCAACGGAAGGAGGCTGTCCATTAAGATCCACATTAGGACCATTCATCTTTCTGACAAACTGCCCCCTCACACGAGGCCGTCTTTCAGCAAGTTGTTTTCGATTGATATACCTAATTTTCTTATCAAAGCAGCGCTCTTTCTTTTTCTGTCTGAATTTGATCAATGCTGCTTCTCTCCTATCAACTTTACTTAAATTTGCTTCGGAAGGATTTGACCCTCCAAAGGTTGGCCACGAATTAGGTGTAGGAATCTGACCAGGTTGTAAGCACATAGTCATCGGGTAATACAGGTAAGACATCATGTCAATGGCATGAGCACCACCTTGTGGAACATGATTGTACTGGGCAATAATAGATGTAGCAGCATGATTCTGCAGGTCATTGTTTTGATGTATTTGTGCCGCTGAAGGCATCATAACATGATTAACAACTCCTGGCATATAATATGGATAAGCATGTTGTGCAACCATGTTTGACATTTCAAGCTCGGAACAAGATGTTCCATTTCTTGGATGCCTCAGACTGTTGTGATTCAAATTTTCTTCTCTGTAACAGTTTTCTTGTGAAGCTTCCATAGATGAAGGTGTAGTACAAGATCTCTCAATAGATAAAGAATCAGGTATACTATTGCTGCTAGGGAAGTCATCTTGCCATTGACTTTCACATGTTTCTCCATTTTCGCATATTTCAAGGTCATTAACCCCTTGTTGAGCAGATGCTTGATGCATAACTTCCATCCGCACATGTGCAGCGGGATTGTTGTCAACATGAATGATCCCTTCAATGTTTCTCTTTAGCAACGATGCTTTAACATATGTGAAGAAGGCTGATGACTCCCCAACCCCGATCCTTAGTTCACTCTTCTTTGGACCAGATGAAAAATGTTCTACAAAATTACCAATATCATCAAAGAGAAAACAATATATGGATACGACATATCATGCAAGTAAAATAATATTTTGCTCAGTATTAGGAACTCAAAAATCCCGTTTAGATTAAAGTCATTTCAAATTAGAAACTATGGAGCTACTCCCCCGCTCCCCGTCCTCACACTACCATCGGAGAGACTTCCTCCCCCAGTCTCGTCCTAGGTGGGAAAAATTCCCTGCTCACATGTCCCTGAATAAGGCAGGCCCCGAGGGGATCTGTTAGGTTTTGACAGAAAAGGATAAAATTAAGATAAAGAATAGAGACCGATGAAAAATAATGATTGTTTATTATATGATTGTAAGAGAATTTACAGAAAATTCAACGATCTAACTGCCACAGAGCTATGCTCTTATGGAGTGCTTAACAGCCCTCCATCCAATGATTACTCTATGATTCTTTAAGATAAGATTCCAATTCCCTTCCCACATTATTTATGCTACAGTCTAACAGTATTGGCTAGGACCATTACTCTCTCTCTCTCTTCCACCTCATAGCTATCACATGGTGTGAGATCCTCTTTTCCTTCTAGAATAAACCTGTCAGGTCTTAGCACTCTTAGGCCCAATATGATTGGTCACTTTCATATCTGGCCCATCTTCATTCACTTGGTCCCTAACAATACCTCCTTCTAGAAAAGCTACCTTGTCCTCAAGGTTAAATTCAGGAAATTGATTTGTTATGGTCTCCATGTCTTCCCAAGTAGCCTCATCCACAACCCTGTTAGTCCACTGAATTAAAACTTGTTTAACTCTCTGTTCTCCTAGTCCATTGAAACGTGTGACTAAAACTCTTTCAGGCACAAACTGCTCCACACAACTCCCTTCAACTTCTTGGGGCAATTCACTATCCACTGCATATCTCCAATTGCCCTTTTTAACAGAGAAACATGAAAAACTGGATGTACCCTTGATCCCTCGGGTAATCTAAGCTTATATGCAACAGCTCCAATCCTTTCCACAATCTGAAACGGACCATAACATCTAGCTTCCAATTTAGCATTAATCCTAGATCCTACTGATTGTTGTCTGCGTGGACGTAGCTTCAAGAACACCCATTCTCCAAAACTAAAACTGGATTCTATCCGCTTCTCATATGCAAAATACTTCATACGGTCTTGAGCTCTAAGATGCTTGAGTGCCTCATCTCATTCTTCCAACTCTTTTTGAACTGCAGCCACCCTTGTTTCACCTTGCAAGAGTCTTGCAATAACTGGAGGTTTCCTTCCATAGACTAACTCAAAAGGTGGGCTCCATGTGGACACATGAAATATTGTATTAAACCAAAACTCTGCCCAGGGAACTCAAGACAGCCAGGATTTTGGTTGGTCCGCAATGAAGCATCTCAAATAAGTCTCCAAACATCGATTGGCGACTTCCGTTTGGCCACCCGTTTCGGGTGATAAGCTGAGCTCATCTTCAAAGATGTACTTGCAACCTGAAAAGTTCGGTCCAAAAATTACTGATGAACAGGGGATCACGGTCACTAACAACTATTGTAGGTAAACCATGAAGTCATATAACTTCTCTGGCAAAGACTTCAGCTACTGTTCTTGCAGTATAAGGTCTTTTGAGAGGGATGAAATGACAGTATTTTGACAGCCTATCTACTACCACAAACACAACTTCAAACACACGGGATTTTGGCAAACCTATGATAAAGTCCATTGAGACATTTTCCCATACTGTTGAGGGAACGGGCAAAGGTTGTAATAAACCCCCAGATGCGATAGCTAAGTACTTTTGTCGCTGACAAACATCACAAGCCTTCACATAAGCCTGCACCCTTGCTTTCATCCCTATCCAATATACATTAGCAGCTAAACGTCTGTAGGTGCAATAAAAACCGGAATGCCCACCTTCCAGAGTAATATGAAATTCAACCAACATTTTGGGAATCATTAAAGATTGTGCAAACAACACTAAACGGTCCTCTGTAATACCCTAATCTTCACCCCTAAGATCCCTTATCATTTGCATAACATCAAGGTCATCAAATACTTTTATGTATATCCTTATGCTTGGCTAACCCCACAAAAATACAAAAGAATATATGTCTTGCTTTGCTTTGTTTGCAAGTTAGGGTTTTGGCATCAAGAAGTTCAAGGGATGGGTCAATCAAGGCTTACTGTGATCATAAATATCTCAAGATGATCAAAAGTCTCCCTCCATCAACAATCAAAGTTTGTACTCACCTGAATTCAAGTTCATCAAGCCACAATTCATCTGGCACTCCAATTTAGGGTTTTTGATCAAAATCAGCTTAATGTTGACTCTTTGACCAAAGCATGATCCTAAGATCCCTTATCATTTGCATAACATCAAGGTCATCAAATACTTTTATGTATATCCTTATGCTTGGCTAACCCCACAAAAATACAAAAGAATAATGTCTTGCTTTGCTTTGTTTGCAAGTTAAGGTTTTGGCATCAAGAAGTTCAAGGGATGGGTCAATCAAGGCTTACTGTGATCATAAATATCTCAAGATGATCAAAAGTCTCCCTCCATCAACAATCAAAGTTTGTACTCACCTCAATTCAAGTTCATCAAGCCACAATTCATCTGACACTCCAAATTAGGGTTTTTGATCAAAATCAGCTTAATGTTGACTCTTTGACCAAAGCATAATCCTATGGCTTGAGGCATGATCCAAGGTCCTCAAATGTGTCCTCATAACCCACTCACATGATTAACATGGCTCAAGAAGTTAGGTTCAGAGCAAATGAAAGTTTTGAACACAACTGGTGAAAAGTCAACAGATGCCTAAAGTCAAAGTTTGACTTTTAAGATTTTTGGTCAACCATGGACTTTTCAAGTCAAGGATCATGAAAATATGATCAATGAAGTCATTTGATCAAGTTTAATCAAGAAAATCAAGGTTACTTGCAAAAGGGGCAAAGATGGAGAATTTGGATTTTTTACTAAGTCCCTAAAAATCATATCCAAGTACCCAACTTTTCAAGGTCATAACTTGTGATCCAAACCATCATTTTCTTTGCTCCAATGATCAAATTAAAGATCTTGCTTCGTACTTCAACTTTGTCCTAGGTGATGAAACCCCAAAAATGCATGGATGAGGAGACATGAGGCCACGAAGTGGAGGATTTATTTGCTCTTCAAGTGATAAAACACTTAGTCAAATTTTCAGGATGACCTAATCAAGTGACCAACTTTATGCCAAATTTTCACCAAGATCCCAATTGATTCAAGCAAAGTGCTCAACATGAAAGTTGTAGATCATGATTCCATCTTTCCAAAATGTCCAAGAGCAAGAATTTTCCATGCTTGAGCTAAGAGAATCGAATTTGGGAAGATAGCATCATGAAGTAATTCACAAGTCAAGTTACAAGCCAAGTTGCATTGCAAATCCAAGCAAATCTGCAAGATCTCCAAGTACAGGTCTTTCTTGCTTCCAAATCTCACTCTAATCAGAAGATTTCACACACTTTTGAACCATTATCCAAACAACTAAGCCATTACATAATGAATCATTCCATTTTTGGCATAAAGGTCACATTTCCACTTGTGTAAAGTGACTTTAATCCAACAATTAGTACCATTGAGCTCCCAAATGGCTTTGGTTCTGATACACACCAACTCTAAACCTCAAGTCAACTCCTATGCTTCAGAAAAAGCAATGCCAAACACTCCATGCACTTCATGCTTTTGCCATGCTTCCCACTTGGTGTTTTGTGCAAAAATCAACCAAGCAAGCAAACCAGTACAAAACACAATTATTTTATGATATCTGAGGCTTCTAAAACCCTCAAGGATCACTATAAATAGAGGGCAAGGCCTCAGCTATCACACACCAAGCTTTTCAAGAGAAACTCAATTCTTGAGAGCTTTTCAACCTTAACCTCCATTCTCTCATTTTGCTCGTGCATTCTACAAACTAAGGGTTCCAATCATCTTCTGGGAACTCATAAGCATTATGAGGGGCATCAAAAAGAAGCTGGAAGTAGTATTGAAGAGGCATTGGACCTTGCTCCAATGGGTATATTCTTGATTTCGAAACTCACTATACATGCATCATTTCCATTTGATTTCTGAAGCAGACATGTAACATTTGTTGTGTTAAGATTGATCATTAGCTTATATGTCATTTATCTTGTTCCAAATCTGTAATCTTCGCCTCCATGTTTGCTATTGTTTTCTTCTTTGGCGGCATCAACAGACATTTCCTTCACTGGCTCCCTCTACAGATTTGACAGGTCGGACCCATGTTAGGTTCTGACAGAAAAGGGTAAAATTAAGATAAAGAATAGAGACTGGTGAAAAATAATGATTGTTTATTGTATGATTGTAAGAGAATTTATAGAAGATTAAATGATCTAACTGTCACAGAGCTATGCTCCTATGGAGTGCTTAAAAGCCCTTCATCCAATGATTACTCTATGATTCTTCTAAGATAAGATTCCAATTCCCTTCCCACATCATTTATGCTAAAGTCTATCAGTATTGGCTAGGGCCAATACTCTCTCTCTCTCTGCCACCTCATAGTTATCACATGGTGTGAGATCCTCTTTTCTTTTTAGAATAAACCTGCCCGACTTAACACTCTTAGGCCCAATATGATTGGTCACTTCCATATCTGGCTCATCTTCATTCACTTGGTCCCTAAAAGGATCCCCCATCTACGTATACGTATTTTGACATTTGTAAAGTATAGAAGGCGGGCGCAAAGTACCACATGTAACTGTGCGAACTACCATAAGTAATGATTCAATTACATGAACAAATATACACTTACAAACAAAATTGCCTAAAAGGTGGGGGAAATATGAGAAAACCAAATTAAATAATTATTTAATTCGTTTTATGGAATTCAATAGCCACAATGGGTTGTTCTAACTTCTAACAATATTTTTGAAGTAGTTGGCCATTACACTACAACCTCAATGCTAATCCAAAAATAACAATTACATGAAAGACGAATAAAGAAGAGAAGCACACCTGTCCTCTGAACATTTATTCCAATGGCATCAGGCTGGCATTCAGAAGCATGGTCATCTGGAGGTTCCTCAACAGCAGCGGCATTTGCAATAGTAGACTGATAAGGTAATTTATATACATTGAAATAGCTACATATGAAAGCATCTCTGATATGAAGTAATAAGCAGCTATATTACAGTATCTACTCCCATTAAGCAGTAGCTGGGTGAATAAAAAGATATTTAATTAATTCTAAATCATCGAAACCCATTTTTTTATACACAATACTAACATCTGTTTCTAGTTTTTACACAATTGGATTACCTATGATTCTGTGCATGGACACTGTTAGAGTTTCAGAATTCTATGAACTTCATAATTGGTTTTCGTGTGGATTTTTGAAATGTTAGAGAAAATAAATAGAGACAGATGGGGATAAACATATACGGCATCGCATGTACGCATACAGTGTCTGTATTTGTCTGATGTTTCAAATAAGACAACTGTTTTTAAATACTACTTTTTAACGCTCACCTCGTGCTCTTGTTGGGATGATGTTCCTGTCTCTGGAATGGTGCTTCTTTTGGACCTATCATCGGTGTCATCAGAGAACAAAGTGGTACTATTTGTATTGGCATCACTAGGCTCTGATGCTACCAGATCAAAGTCATAATTTAACATGTTCTTCTCTGCAAGTCCAAGCTGCCAGCATAAATACAAAAACTATTTCAATTTGAAATGGGAAAGGTCTATGCATGAATGGAGAATCCAGAGAAAAGTGTTGTAGGTAGACATGCAAAGAGCAAAATCAATGGTTGACAACCTAAGGGATGAATGAACCATAAAAAATATGAAGATCAATAGATATGAAGTTGAACAATACAAACCATGCGCCTCCTTCTCCACATGTGCGTCCACAAATTTAATAGCTCATTTGTGCGTAAAGGCTTTACTAGATAATCTGCTGCTCCAAGTTTCAAGCATTTGACAACAACGGATACCTCATCTTGTGCAGACATCACTTATAAAAACAAGATATTCAAAACATGATGAGAAGAAGAACATGTAATTTGGTTAAATTCAAGAGTTATACTGGTTTGTCAGAACAAAGTAAATAACCAAATCTTACTTATAACAGGAATTCTGCGCAATTCTTTGTCTCGGGCAATGTATTTCAACATCTTCACACCCTTCTTCTTCGGAAGGCGAACTTCAGCTAATATGAGATCTATATGTTCACTCTCTGCATTCAGTGCATCAATTACCTGTCTTGCTGACTTCACTGATATAACTGTCAAGCATGAGGAACAAAGCAACAACAAAAACCATAGATTATCAACAAAATAGAGCAAGAGAAAAAAATGATTAAATAAATAAAAAACAGATTTCAGAGTGGATTCATACATACATACATACCCTGATAACAACATCTCAACAAAAGTGTAACAACCTCTTGAGAGCTATTAGAATCGTTATCACAAAGCAAAATCTTTACTTTACTTCTATCAACAAAACCATCACCCATCTTACACTTATTCACACCACTTGTTTCTCTATTCAGATCAAGCCCCTTTCTCTCCATACTAAAAAAAGAACTACTCAAAACAAAAACCCTTCACCTTCCCAAAACCTCACTGAGCAAAACCATTGATTTAAGCCATAAAACTAAGAACTCGTGATTCTCCAAGTTGACCAACTCTCTGAATCCGACAAAACCAGAACGACGTTTCGATGGCGCATCTTAGCGGAGCTTCGTAACATTATTACATTTTATAAAAATTGAAATTCGATGATTTCGAAAAGATGAAGCATTGTTGCAACTTGGGGTTTGATTTTAGCGTAAGAAATGGTGGTGACTAACATACGCGGGAGGGGTGCGCTGTGCGCACATGGAGCAGGGTAGGAGAAAGGAGGGACGTGGAAAAGAGAGAGAAAAAGTGCAATAAAAAAATAGGGAAGGGGAATGGGTGTTAGGATAGTTGGGTAGCGATAGAGGAGAAGACACGTCATTCGTAGATCTTTCTTTACTCAATTCAAGACTCAAGTGGGGTACACGTCCAAAATATTCCTCACTAGTCACTAGTATGAAATCTTGTTGAATAAATTACATTGCATCTATCAACGTGTTTGCGAGTCGGTTTGTTTCGGTTTTGAGAAAATAAGATGTTTAGATCAATCAAAATTATATAGATTGTTTTTATTAAATTTTCATATCTTTTTTATAAAGTTCAAACCAAATCAAATCGAAAAATAATAGGTTGATTTGTGTTGGAATGATTGAATACATTAAAAATAAGGTAAAAATATTTTTAAAAAATATCAAATTTATATCGATTAATTTTCGTTTTTCGTTTTTTTATATAAGTTTTGAATGTCACAAATAACATTTTATTTTTTTCTTCTTGAAGTTTAATATTTTACATTAATTTCTATGATAATGATGTTATAAATTATATGAATTAATATGATTGGTTTGGATAGACGGACTCGCGAGGAGAATTTTGAAAATCAATTGTCCGAAACAATTAACATCAAATTTCATTAGTTTGATTTGATTTTTGACGGCAACAATTCATAGACATTAAAAATCAAATTTTACAATTTTAAATTTAAAAGATGTAGTGTTGGTTTGTCACCTCTACCCCTTGTATATCCTCTCTTTAGGCTTGATAAGATGTTTATCCTCCTCGTCTCCAACAATAATGAATAATTAAATTCAAAGTTTGCTTCAAGAGGATTAGCATCCAACCCCACGTCAAAATCATTTTTTAAAAATTGGATTAATCTAATTCTCCAATCATATAAAGCCAGAATTGAGAAAGGAGAGAATATCATGAGTAGAAGTGATATAAGACATGAAGTCAATTTTAAAAATAAGGTGGTTCAAAGGGACACAAAAATTAATTTTTTCTCTAACTTCAATAGACCACCCGATTCTATAATAAGTAAAATATCCAAAACTATAGTGAATAAAAGTAGTAGTGATGTGGATTGTAGCATGGAGACTGAGGAATATGTGGATGCTTCATAGCAAGGCGATAACATTATTTATGACAAGGATATGGAAGAGGTCCTTAAGGCACCTGTGGGGACTCAACATATAGTATAACTTGGGTGACCTATTTTCTACATAAAGATTTTTAATAATGAATAGAAAAATACTAATATTCTAGTGTGGAATTGTATATGTGCTTCAAGTAAAGCTTTTTTCAAATATTGCAAACAATATGTTGATATGCATAAGCCAACCATGATGGTAGTAGTAGAAACCATGTGTGACTTGACAAAAGTCAATAAAGCTTTGAAATTGTTGTGTTTCGATGATTTCATTGCTATGGAGAATCAAATATTTTCTGAAGGAATAGTTGCATCCTAGAATAAGGATCACATGGAAGTAAAGTTGTGTGTTTTGAACCAGTTCGATTCGTGAAATACTTACACATTTAAGTATGAAATATCTTCAGGGAAAAGAGATACACTTAAGTGAGATTTTAGATTAGACAGTATGATATTTATACACTTAAGTGTGAAATATCTTCAGGGCAAAAAGTGGTTGCTTAAAGCAATCTATGTCAGTTTAAATGAAAAAAGTAGAAGAATTCTTTGGGAAGATTTGGAAGACATTGCGAAGAATAACAAAATCCTGTGGATGTTAGTTGTGTTGGACATATGGCTCCACACATAATAGAGGAGGTGAATTGTAGGTTTCAGAAAAACTGTAGTTTGAAAATTATTTAGGGTCATTTTCAGAATTTAAATTCATTTTAAAAGAATTTTAGAAATTAGTTGCGGAAATAAAATGCAAAAAGTAAAGACTTAAAGGATAGAGAGATAACACCAGGAAATATAAAAGTTCGATAAAAAAGAAAATATTTAATCCTCTCTCAGTTATTTGTTCTTGAGAGTATCCAGTAAATCTTAAGAGCTTTTAGTAGGTTGAATTCTCGAAGCCCCTTATATAAGGAAAATAAAGTTTTTGGATAACTTTCTTCTAAACAACGGATTGAAGCGGTTAGTATTCTTTCCAAACTTAAAGAGGTTACTCTCCAAGTTAAACCGAGATTTTACACGGGTTGATCTCAAACTTGGGTGACCTTTTTGAAGGAGAACGGCGATCCAAAACGCAGTGGAAATTAAAATTTTCTCCTTTAGTGATCCTTACGAATGGGCATGATCAATGATAGAAAGGTTACCTCTTATGACGATTGAAACCTTTGATGCAAATCTCTTGTGACGATTGAAACCTTTGATGCAGATCTACGGAGCGATCACGAACGTTGAACGATGACAACGTCTCTACTCAGTCCACACGAACGAATTCCTTCAATCTTAGTGCTAGCTGCTACTAATGAAGGCTTTGAGTGAGAGAGAGAGAGAGAAAGGGAGAGAAAACGAAAATGCAAACGCAATGAATGCTTCTGCACAAGGGTTCTATTTATAGAACCACTTGTGTGGGCTTCAAGCTAAAAACCCCACTTAAGTGTATGTGGCCCATATCTTATAATATGCCCAAAATCACTTAAGCCCATGGTACCTTACCATATTTCATATTCTACTTAAGTACACTGTACCTTACGATGTTCTACAATTCACTTAAGGGCACCGTACCTTACGGTGTTCCTCAGTTACTCTATCTCTCATCAATTCGTCCTTTGTGTGTGACCCTGTAGGTTTTCGCGGCATTGACAATTATATTAAATCACGTATTTAACATAATAAACAGTGAGCGGTATCTAGCAACACATCACTGTTACCCAAGACACGAAAATGTCATGTGATCTGACAAATCCTTTTGTGATAATACTTATGTGTAGAATTACCCTTTTTCCCTTATGTCTATATTGAACACAAGACATAGACTGTGTCATCCTTGTCCAGTTCAATATTGGGTCCATAGACATTTATCTTGTTACGCGTGATGGGAAAATTCCATCTAGGTCACTCATGTTCCTCAATATGCTTCGTGGAGTACCCATCAACTGTCTTTATGGTTATTCAGTTACGGACAACGTTTGATCAGCAATAAAGCACTCGACTCTACATCTAGGGTCCATAGTGGTTTCAGGTCGAAGAGTGGTATACACCATTATCACCATGAGAATAACTTATGACACTTTGCATAACATTCTATATAGTATTCTCATAGCGGGTCAATCCAGTATAAATATTACTCTTAATATTCATACCTATGTTTAAGACTTGATAACTCCTTATCCATGATCCATGAGATGTGATCATCAGTCTATATACATAATAGTCTTAATGCTTTAATGTTATCCCACTTCACAATAAAGCTCGACTACGGATACTTTAAGAATAGTGTCCTTATGTTTAATGTGATCTCATGATCAAGTCACACTTGATCCATTAAACAAACTAGTTATTCTAGGGACTTTATTAAACAAACGTAATAAAGAAAAAGCATTTTATTATTAATAAATAATTCGATACAAGTACCAAAAGTATTGGCCTCTAGGGCTTACACCAACACTTTTAATATAGGATAAACTCATGAACCGAACCAAGGTTTTGACGGGATGAACACGAATCAATGAGATTTTATATCGGGCTTATCTCTAACCTTAGAAATCTTTTAACCGAGTTGAGATTACGAACCAAATCGGGCTTTTACCAGGATAACCACAAACCAAAGTGAGATTTTGTATCAGGCTGATCTCGAACTGGTGAAAGCTTTTGAATGGAATGAGCTTTTTGAGCTTTTGAGAGAAAGTGATTTTTTTAGAGAAAGAATGAGGAGTGAGATATGAGAGCTCTCAATTATGGATGTAAAAATATGAAGGAATTATGCTTTATTTATAGGCTAGAGTGTGACACGAAAAAGGAAAAAAATTTGAGCCATCATTAATGCGTGAATCGATTGACATCTTGCTCCAATTGATTGGAAGATCTCAAATTAATCATTTAGGTTGTTTAAACAGGAAGGAAAATATATATAACTATTGTCATTTATTAAGACATTGTCCTAAATGATTAAGGACAATTTTTACATTGACCCAATCAATTAGGTATAGGTGTCAATCAATTAGACAATACATATTTTATCCAAAATCATTCAGAAAATTCCTGATTCAACTAGCACGCTTCAAAACATTTTTAGGAATAATTCTTTAAGAAAAATAGGTTTTAAAACATGTTTTTAGTGTGTGTGATTTAGCCGTATAACTTTACAAAAATGTCATTTGCTTTTACAACATATTGTTCACTTAGACGCAACATAACGAGCTTTCATACTTTGAAGATTCAAAACTTGTAAGGTACTTTAATCTTATAGACATTTTCTTGAATTTTATTTAAAGATGAGGCTTGAGTTATATTATATTTAGGTGCCATCATCAGAGGATGTTTGTAGTGATCATAAAATTCATCAAACTCTACTTAGTTTGTTTGCATCTTTAACAACTTGTAATGCTTGCCTTTAGTTGTCATAATCAAAAGCATATACATCATTAAAGTTTTCTTAACAGGCAAAACATGGTTCAACATTCTCCCCATTTTTTATGATGACAACACATATCTCGTGGAGGTGGTAAAAAAAATAAACAAATATATTTTGAGTGTTTAAACGTCCCCTAAATTAAGTACAGAGTATACTCTATTTGCTCTGAGAGTATACTTCTCCCCCTTTGTCAAAATAAAAAATGTGGGTAAAGGATGAATGGATAAAATTTGAAGTATGCAAACAAAAGCACATAAACACTTAACAAAGGAAAATACATCACACTTTTCTTAATTCAAATTTATAAAATTCAAAGTACAAGAATTGGGAAACTTGTGGAATTTAAAATAACAGAAAGAAACACACTGAATGAAAAACAAAGCACATAAGTGAGACTATTCTATGTCAGAATCATCATTCAAGAATAGGTCTTGAGGTAGTTGTGTCGGGTTGGCAATAAAGTGACGGGTTATAAAGTAGATTTTGTCATTAATAACATTAATATTTCAAATCATGGCTTTGAGTAGGTCTTTAGTTGAGGACATTGTGGAAGGTGTAGTCAAAACATTCTAACTCTATAGGTGCTTCTTGATTTTTTTTTCTTTCTTTCTCTTTTTCTCATTTAAGGGATTTTTAATTAATTTTCCATTGATGACCTCATATTTCATTGTCGCTAAGATTGATTTTCCAATCTTTGTTGCATCTTTTATGTAATCTTCTTCTCTAAAATTGAATTCGGCGTGTTCCAAGATCCTTGTTATCAAATTACCATATGATAGACATACTTATTATTTCTTAATTCCCATCACGTATTTAATTAATTTCTTTGCCTAGTTTACCTTGGTTTTGTTCTCTATCACCCATACAGCTTCAACATCAAATTGAGTTATGAGGCCAAAGTTACTCTTTATTGGAAATAGTATGTAATTGGTCATATAATGGATCATAAGACTATCATGGATGATGTATCCAACAATGAATGGTTTTGTATAAAGGGTGATGAATTCTTCATTAGAGAATATGCAATAATATTGTGGTTGAATTTGTATCATTTTTCTCCAAGGTTCAGGATTGTATCTTCATGGGGGAGATTTAGAATGTTTGTAAGTTCTTCTAGTGACAGAGATATTCTATGCCTCTTTACTTTAGATTGGATTATTCCATCAACGAAGTGGATATTTGAGAAGAAAACTGTAACTAATGATGTGTATACCTTTCTTGAGGGGCTGTAGAGGAAGGTGGACAAGTTTAGTTCTTTAAAAGTGTTAACGAATTCACATTCTTTAAAATCTTGTAAATCCAAAATGTGAATTCTTAGGAGGGTTCCGTTGGCAAACTATTGGGTGAATCTCACTTCTTGTTGTTAAGTGGTGAAGGAATTAGATATGGGGCTGGAAGAAATATTATACTTCAAGGAGCCATGTTGATTTTGAGAAAATAATCTCACACTCACATAATTTGAGAGAAAAATATGCAATGCAAAAGAATGAAAGATGAATACATATTTATAGTGTGCTTTCTGACAGTTTGAGCGTGTAATTGTTGCAAGTCTTTAATGATGATTGTGCATATTGAAAATTAGATCAAAATCATTCGAAAAGTGGTGTGCAAATGGATTGGATTGGGGCTTCAATCGATTGGATGATCAGATATTTCAAGATATTGAGCGTTTATCATAAATGTTGGGATTTGATTGCCTTAGATCACACGTTTAGCTTGGATATGAAATGAAAACATGAGTTACAAGCTTCTCCAATCGATTGCCTCAATTTTCCAACCGATTGGGCTTGCGTTAGTCAACCTTCTTGGTGCTTTTATGGGCTCCGTGATGGATTTTCTTTTGACTATTACTTTTATGCACCACTACTTATCTTTATTTGCACCTCCTTTCTATAAAATACTTGAAAACTCGTCTATTGGTTAGCAAAATAATTTTATTTGATGAACATAATTAAATCCACTATTTTAAAGATTTAATCATATTTTTCTGATTATTCTAAAAATAGTGTACTACCTTAAATATTAAGAGGTATTGATAAACTTTCCCTTAAAAGGTATCACTAACACATCATGACGCGTCCTTCTTTATGAATCATTGGGATATGATATTTGGTTTAAACAACGAGTTGGATATGTCGATCATAAATGTATCCACTCAACCTACTATGAGGTTAATTGGTCATTTGGGATTATAAATGTTAAAATATCCTCAACGTAAAACTTATTTTGATCACTATCGTTGATATCCACATCATCGATTATTCTTGGACCAGAGACTTAAAATACCGTAAACTTTAAAGTATACTCTTTGCACAACTTAATTTAATATCTATTAAAGCTTCGAAATGTAAAACATACTTGGGTTTCACCTATGGTACCCAATTTTTTTTGGGTCCAGGTGCGTTAGTTTTTCCAGAAGGTTTAATGTTATTACCCTTAGACCTTTTTAATTTATCAAAATAGAAAGGCTCTAAGTGATCCAATTCTTATAATAAGAGAATTTATAAACTGGACAATTCTTTTTATTATTAAAACCTTTACTAGGTGTTATGTCTAGTTTGAATCCTATTCCATTTTTATTTAAGGAAGACCTTTGACCTGATAACATCAAGTTATAGTTCTCTTTCCCCTTAGTAAATTTACTTAGGGTTCCATACAAATATGTCATTTTCTTTTTCAATGAGACATAAATATCACAAACTTTTATTGAGTTTCTAATATTGGTCATTTCTAATTTAAGCGATTTATTTATTTCTTAAATAAATTCTACATATTCCTTAAGGTGTAAATTTTTTAATCCTATTGTTTTATTTAACCAACTTAACACTAATTTTAGATAATTTTATGTAAGACGATTTAGTTACCTCATAATCATCTTCCTCGTATGATGCCTTTAAGCAAACTTCCTCATCTTCATTCGAGGAGGATTCTTCTATGGTTCTCCCCGAGGTTGATGCATCATCTTCTTTTCTTCTTTCAAAGATTTCGGTGGATGATACTTCTTTTTTGCAGTCTCTTACAACTGAGGTTCCTTTATTTGATGTTGAATATTCAAAAGATTGTTTAACTACTGAGTATGTTCTTTCGAAGGAATCCATGAGAGTTGTTTGATAGGAGATTGATAAAGTTAGTGATTCTTTATTCTTTGAGTATATACCTTCATCTTTAAGTAATTGAACTATTTCATTCAATTTCTTAATAATTTCCTCTTTCTTTTCCTGAGATATACAAACATTCCCATCTCTTGATTTAAAGATTGGGTTATGTTTCTACTTATTAATACTTAGATATTGATTAGTGACAAATGTTACAATATAGTTTCTAGCAACTCTAAACATTGAAAAACATTGACGAATAATATCTTCATCTTCTTCGCCTCGTATATTCATCTCCCATTGTTCGATACTTGGAGAAACTTCATATATCATTTCAAGAGTATCACATATTTCCTTGACGATTTTATTATTATTATAGATATAAAGAAGCCTACTATCATCTAAAGTTATTACTAAAAAGATTTGGGTTTAAAATCTATTTCAAATTTTTTATTTTCTTATACGGTCCTAAGAGAATCGGATTTATCTACTACTTCTTCATCAATATGGTGAGTAGGGATAAACAGACTGTTGATTATTATTTCCCACAATTCAAAACAAATACTTCAAAGAAAGATTATAAATCTAGATTTCCATAATTCAAACCTAGCACCATTAAATGATGGAGGTGTATTTAGGAAAGATCTATTGTTTAAAAATGTGTTGGAAGTCATCTTCCTTCTAAGACTATTAGTCCTTAAACATGAGTTAGTCTTTGATGTCACTTGTTGGACATATGACTCCACACGCAAGAGGGGGGTGAATTGTGGGTCTTAGAAAAACTGTAGTTTGAAAAAAAATTAGGATCATTTTCAGAGTTTAAATTCATTTTAAAAGAATTTTAGAAATTAATAGCGAGAATAAAATGCAAAAAGCAAAGAGTTAATGAATAGAGATATATCCAAGACTTATAAAGGTTCAGTAAAAAATAAAAGACCTAATCCTCTCCCCGAGATTTATTCTTGAAAGTATCTTGTAAATCTTAAGAGTCTTTAGTATGTTGAACTCTCGAACCCCCTTATACAAGGAAAATGAAGTTTCTAACTAACTTCAAACCAATCTGCGAACAAGGAGAGAAGCGGTGAGTCGTCCTTTCAAAAATTTAATTGAAGCAATTAGTCTTATTTCCAAACTTGAAGCAGTTAGTCCCCAATTTAAACCGAGATTTTACACGAGCTAATCTCAAACCTGAGTGAGCTTTTAATTTGGGCTAAACTTATGAACCGAACCGAGGTTTTGACGGACTGACCACGAACCTATGAGATTTTATATTAGGCTTATCTCCAACCTTAACAAGATTTTAATTATACTGAGCTTACGAACCAAATTAGGGTTTTACTAGAATAACCACGATCCAAAGTGAGATTTTATACCGAGTTGATCTCGAACCGTTGAAAACTTTTGAATAGGTTGAGCTTTCGAACCGAAGATGCGACTTAGAAACTAAATCGTCAAACCAAAGATTTCAAAGGGTTTAGATTTGAACACAAACAAACAATACCTAATTGGATAAATTATTCAACCAAGGTAAAAATATTCCTTGGTGAATTTACAATACTACCCTTCTAGAATTACAAAGATGCCTCACTTGCAAAAGATATTTCTCGAAAGCATTACGACTAAATTTCTAAGTGATTGAAAGTGTTAAAATGATTTTAGAGAGAGGCAGAGAGTGAGGAGTGAGATATGAGAGTTCACGATTCTGGATGTAAAAATATGAAGGAATGGTCCTTTATATATATGCTAGAGGGTGGCCAAAAAAATGAAAATTTCTTGGATCATAATTAATGTGACAATCGATTGGAAGGCCTCAAATTAATCATTTAGGCTGTTTAAAGAGGAATAAAAATATATATAACATTTGTCGTTCATTAAGACATTGTCCTAAATGATTAAGGATCATTTTTGCACTGACCTAATCGATTCGGCATAGGTGTCAATCGATTGGACAATACAAATTTTGTCCAAAATCTTTCAGACAATTTTTTATTCAAGTGGCAAGACTTCAAAACATTTTTTACGAATAATTATTTAAGAAAATAGTTTTGAAAACATGTTTTTAACATGTTGTATGTGTGTGTGCGCATGTGTATGTGTGTGTGCGCGCATGCGTATGTGCGTGTGTGTCTGCATGTATGTGTGTGTGTGCGCGCGTGCGCGTGCATGCGTGTGTGTGTGATTCATATGTATAACTATATGAAAACGTCATTTGCTTTTATAAAATACTATTCACTCAGACGCAACAAGACAAACTTTCATACTTTAAAGCTTCAAAAATTGTCAGGTACTTCAATCTTATAGACACTTGCTTGAATTTTATTGGAAGATGAGGCTTGAGTTATATTCCATTTAGGTGCCATCATCAGAGCATGTTTGAAATGGTCATTAAACTTGCATCTTTAACCACTTTTAATGATTGCCTTTAGTTGTCATCATCAAATACATATTCATCATTAAAGATTCCTTAACCTTCAAAACATGGTTCCACAAGCGGGAGATTTTAATGATATAGCTAGCGTCGTGAAAAAGAAAGGTGGGGCACTAGTTTCTTTTTGAAAATGTGCATCTTTCATAGATAGAATTAATTCTTGTAAGTTGTTAGATATTGGGACAAAAGGACCAAAGTTAACGTGTAAAGGACCTATTTTCAGTAACTAGACGGAGCTTTCAGCAACGAAGCATGGAGGATGAAATTTCCAAAAGCTTATGTTAAATTTTTAATAAGGGTTGGATTTTTTGATCACCATCCCATATTGACCGCACCAATTGCTCTTACACATAATATGTCTACAAGAAAGTTCAAATTTGAAAGTGTTTGGATGATTGATGACTCGTATCAAAATTTGATTAAAAAGGCGCAGATATAAGAGGTTAGCTTGGAAATGAATCTTAAGCTGCTAGAGGATGATATCAAAGGCAAAGCGTAATGATCAAGTCATTGTGAAGAATAAAGATATTACAGCCAGATTAAATGGTATTGAGATTTGCCTTCAAAGAAATTATATTTATGCAGGGTTAAAAAAGTTTGAGCAAAATCTGCAAGTTGAATTGAGCATTATCCATAAAAAGGAATACCTAATATGGTTTCATAGATATCGTGCGCAATGGATAGATATCATACACAATGGTTAAGTGACGATGATCAAAATAAGATATTTTGGCCTATATCTCTGTCTAACATAGAGCAATCCAAACGATAGTTCAATTTTGGCCTATATCTCTGTCCAACACTATATATAAAGTGGTGATAAATGTTATGATGGATAGATTAAAGAACAACATTCCTAAGCTGGTGTCACCCTATCAAACTGGGACAAGTTGGTGTCACCCTATCAAATTGGGACAAGTTGGTGTCACCCTATCAAACTAATTTTGTCCCGGGAAGAAATATACATGAAAATATCATCATTGCCAAAGAGGTATTGCATAATATGCACAAGATGAAAGGCAAGAAAGGATACTTCATAATCAAGGTAGATTTGTCCAAAGCATATGATAAGCTGAGTTGGAATGAAGCAAGAAGCGAATTTTTTTCGACCTCAGCATGGGATTAGACAATGAGATCCAATATCTCCTTATCTTTTTGCTTTGTGAACGGATAAGCTTTGCCATTTAATTGAATAGACTATGAATGAGAAAAAAAATGGAAAAAAACTTTTCATGGGAAAGCATGGACCAATCATATCACATATGATGTTTGCAGACGATCTCTTACTTTTTGTTGAAGCAACGGAAAATCAATTGAAGTGTGTTATGGATACTCTTCAAACTTTTTGTAATGCGTTTGGATAAGAAGTGAGCAATTATAAAACCAGTGTGTTGATCTCTAATAATGTTGCTAGGAATGTCAATAGGAGGTTAACTCAGATATAGGGCAAACGACCATTTTGGAAAGCATCTTAGTGTGCAGCTTAGTGGCAAATCTCTCAAACGGGATGACTTCTAGTATGTTGTTGATCAGCAAGTTTCATCGAAGCTTGCAAATTGGAAAACTTATCAGCTCTCTTTTACAGAACATGTTACTTTGGCGAAAAGCATTATGGAAGCAATTCCAATCTTTCCAATGATGACAAATACGCTACTTAAAGCTTGACAGAAGAAACAACTGATTTATAAACTTCTGTATTTCATTTGAGTACAATTTTGGTCTTTATACATACTCAGAAACCTTAGCCGTGGCAACGGCATTTGATTCATCATGTTTGCCATTAGCTCTGATGCCAATTTGTGATAAGAGAAGACAAATCAATTGCAACGTCTGTATTTTTATTGAGTACAATTTTGGTCTTTATACATACTCAGAAACCTTAGCTATTCTAGGAATTATGGTAATTAGTAAATACTATTAATTTGCCCACTGTCTATTGACCTTCCAAATCTCTCCATTAACTTATTAATAAAACCCATTAACTCTAACATTAAAGTTTATTCAACAAAACTCCTCTGTAAACTTAAATGTTTCTTCTATTCATCATGCCTATCAATTTCTTGCCTCTGTCGAAGATTTCTTTTGATAGTGGTTTTGTGAAAATGTTTGCTGCTTGGTCCTTACTTGCTACATGCTTCAATTCGACATTTCCTTCCTTCACGTGTTCTCGAATGAAGTGGAAGCGAACGTCAATGTGTTTGCTCCTCTCATGGTTTACTGGATTCTTTGCTAACTCAATTGCTGACCTGTTGTCAACTTGTATTATTGTAGCATCTTTCTGTTCTAGCTCCATTTTACTCATCAATCTTCTGAGCCATATTGCATGACAAACGCACCAGGATGCTGCTACATATTCTGCTTCACATGTCGAAAGTGTTACTATTGGTTGCTTTTTAGAAAGCCAAGTAAATGCAGTATTTCCCATGAAAAACACATATCCAGAAGTGCTTTTTCGATCATCTATGTCTCCGCACCAATCACTGTCAGAGTAACCAACCAACTTGTATTTCTCTGAATTCGAGTAAAACATCCCAAGTGACACTGTTCCTTGGATGTACCTCAGAATTCGCTTCAATGCCTTCCAATGTGTGTAAATTGGCTCCTCCATGAATCGACTTACAATGCCTACACTTAATGAGATATCTGGTCTTGTACATGTGAGATAGCAAAGACTTCCTACCAAACTTCGATATTTGCCTGCTTTGACACGTTCTCCTCCATCAAATTTCGACAATTTTGTTCCTGGTTCCATTGGCGTCGAAGCCGGATTACAGCTTTCCATCTTATATTTTTTCAAGATTTCTTTTGCATATTTTTCTTGTGAGATGAAGATTCATGTTTCTTCTTGTCGAACTTCCAGACTAAGAAAGAATCTCATCAGGCCTAAATCTGTCATCTCGAATTCACGTGTCATTGTGCTTTTGAATTCTTCTATCATCTGATCATTACTGTAACACCCTTCTAAAATACCCCAATAATTAATTAATTCAACAAAATATAAATCAGAGTAGATATGCAATTTAAGGGTGTCACACTTGACACTTCACACCAATCACCAAATAACTTGTCATGCTCATTTATTAATCAAAATAAAACATTGCACAATTCGTAGCGGATAGAAATCTAACAACATTCGAACCATGTAACACCTTACATGTAAAATTGTTCAACAACCAACAATGAAAACAAAGTAAAACATCCCGTCCCGATGTTACATATACCAGAGCATGACCCACTAAGGAACTACACTAGACTCCAAGCACTAGCTTCTACTCAATCACTGCTTGTTACCTGAAACATAGTTGTAAGGGTGAGTTCCTCAATCGATATAATAAGCATTATAAAATATCATGTAATGCTAAGTAAATTAACACATTCATCACCCTAATCAGATCACACATTCAGCAACGGCAACATCAACTCAAATCATACTCAACACAAACACAAAACACACGTATAATATTGGAATACATCCATTCATATTATACGCCATACATACATTATGCAATGAGACTCCATGCATGCGGTACCGACTATTCGTGAACACATAGTTCAACCTCACCGATCAAACCCAGATACGGCTACCAAGCTCACTAGTCCCACTCATTTGAGACCTAGTGACTCACTCACTAATTCCTCACCATGGGAATTAGCTACCACCATAAAGGCCATGCTATGCACGCTAAATCACCTAGCATGCAAACATCAACAACAATCCACAATGGACATATGCTCACACTCTAAGCCATAAACAACTCACTAATTCCTCACCATGGGAATTAGCTACCACCATAAAGGCCATGTTATACACGCTAAATCACCTAGCATGCACACATCAACAACAATTCACAATGGACATACATAATAGATATATTCACAGCATTATGCATACCATCATACATCATCAGCATATTTATCACAGAATCATATCATGTCATGCCAAATAATAAATCACAGTATTAGCACACTCTACTAATACTTATACTGCTCAAAACCACGGGAAATGATCCCTACTATATCATACATCAGCTAAATTACATCACTCAGCTGAAACGACCACAACTGCACACAACATCTCAGAAAAATCAAACTTCTGCCCATACAATATGGACACAATATTTAAATATCAATTTTTCACTTTTCGAACAGCGTTAACCCGTTAACGCATTTGGTTAACCTGTTAACGCAAGACAGAATACAATTTTTCAGTTTTTCAACAGTGTTAACCGGTTAACGCCCTGGGTTAACCTATTAACGCAAGACAGAATACAAATTTAACAGTTTTTCAACAGTGTTAACCGGTTAACGCCCTGGGTTAACCTGTTAACGCAAGACAGAATGCAATTCTAACAGTATTTCAACAGCGTTAACCTGTTAACGCCCTGGGTTAACCCGTTAACGCAAGACAGAATACGCTTTTGGCAAATTATAACAGTGTTAACCCGTTAACGCCCTGGGTTAACCCGTTAACGCAAAACAGAAATTAATTATTAATTATCATAACAGTGTTAACCGGTTAACACCCTGGGTTAACCGGTTAACGCAAGACAGAAAGCTGTTCCTGCGCTAACACGAACAGAATGCAGAATTACCCGCATTTTTCGCCGTTGGAGGACTTCCGGACCTCCGATTTCGATTCCGTAAAAAGCTACACGTCCAGGAAATTACGACTCATCCAAATATAGATTCATTCACAGTTTTAACGTAATTTATTTATCACAATTCAGGATATTTATCAAAACCTAATTAGAGTCGATTCAATGGCTTATTACTACCCATTACATGTTAACCCATAATACCCATTAAACGACGATAAACCCCCCTTACCTGAGTTAATCCGGCAACTGATTCTTCGACCTTCAACAATCGTGAATTCTCCTCTTGAGCCCTAGCCTCTTCTTCTCCCTTTCTCAGTTTCTTCTTTGTTTTCCCCTTTTTCCACTTTTCAGTCGCTTCTCTGTTTCCACGTGAAAAACCCTTTTTCTAAATGGGACTCTTTACTGATTCCAAAAATCGTTCTAATTCCAACTTTATAATTCCAATAATAATAATCCAATAATATTCCAATTATTTAATTAAATTAATAAATATAATAATAATAATATATATGAATGGTTTATATAAATAATACCCTCTCATTCATATTATCATCATAATATACTATTAAACTTAAATTAAATAATTATCATATTTTATCGGGGTGTTACAACTCTCCCCCACTAAAAGAGTTTTCGTCCTCGAAAACATACCTCAAGCGAATAACTCTGGATAAGACTCCTTCATCTGACTCTCAAGTTCCCAAGTCACATTGCCACCTGCTGGTCCTCCCCAAGCTACCTTTACCAAGGCAATCTCTTTACCCCGCAACTGCTTCAACTCTCGATCCTCGATCCTCATAGGTGATGTTTAAACAGTCAGGTTATCTCCCACCTGTACATCATCTACTTGGACCACATGCGACGGATCAGGAATGTACCTCCTCAACTGAGACACATGAAAAACCTCATGCAAATTCGCAAGTGACGGCGGTAAAGCGATACGATAGGCTACCTCCCCTATCCTCTCCAAAATCTGATAAGGACCAATAAATCGAGGTGTCAACTTCTTCGACTTCAAAGCTCGACCAACCCCAATTATCGGAGTAACACGAAGAAACACATGATCTCCCTCTTGAAACTCAAGTGACTTCCTCCTCTTGTCGTGATAACTCTTCTGACGACTCTGAGCAATCCTCATCTTCTCCTGAATCATCTTAATCTTTTCCGTAGTTTGTTGAACAATCTCCGGTCCAACCACAGCACTCTCACCGAACTCATACCAACATAAAGGTGTCCGACATCTCCTACCATACAAAGCTTCAAACGGTGCCATACCAATGCTCGAATGAAAACTATTGTTGTAGGTAAACTCAATCAAAGGTAAATAACAATCCCAAGCACCTCCCTTTTCCAAAACACAAGCCCTCAAAAGATCCTCCAGTGACTGAATCGTCCTCTCAGTCTGACCATCAGTCTGCGGATGATATGCAGAACTCAATCTCAGCTTAGTTCCCAAAGCCCTCTGCAAACCTTCCCAGAACTTCGATGTAAATCTAGGATCTCTGTCCGAAACAATACTCGACGGAATACCATGCAAACTTACAATTTTCTCAATATACAACTCAGCTAATCTCTCTAACGGATAATCCATTCTGATCGGAATGAAATGAGCCGATTTTGTCAATCTGTCAACAATCACCCAAATAGCTTCAAAATTCTTAATTGTCCTCGGTAAACCAGAAATAAAATCCATACTGATACTATCCCACTTCCACTCTGGAATAGCCAACGGTTGCATTAGCCCAGACGGCTTCTGATGCTCAATCTTTGACTTCTGACAAGTCAAACAAGAATAAACAAAACTCGCAATTTCTCTTTTCATTCCCGGCCACCAAAATAACTTTTTCAAATCATGATACATCTTCGTAGCCCCAGGATGAATACTCAGGCCACTACGATGTCCTTCCTCAAGAATACTCTTCTTAAGTTCGGTAACATCCGGAATACACACCCGATTACCAAATTTCAAAACACCATTCTCATCAACTCTGAATTCACCACCTTGACCTTGATTCACTAGAGTCAACTTATCAACCAAAAGCACATCGGATTTCTGACCCTCTCTAATCTCATCCAGAATACCACTCGTTAACTTCAACATTCCCAATTTAACACTATTGTGAGTACTCTCACACACCAAACTCAATTCTCTAAACTGCTCAATTAAATCCAATTCCTTAACCATTAACATAGACATATGCAATGATTTCCGACTCAATGCATCAGCCACTACGTTTGCTTTACCCGGATGGTAATTCAAACCAAAGTCATAATCCTTCAGAAACTCTAACCATCTCCTCTGTCTCATATTCAGCTCTTTCTGATCAAACAAATACTTTAAACTTTTATGGTCACTGAAAACCTCAAATCTTGACCCGTACAAGTAATGCCTTCATAACTTCAGAACAAATACCACAGCTGCTAACTCTAAATCGTGTGTCGGATAGTTCCTCTCATGAACCTTCAGTTGTCTCGAAGCATAAGCTACAACCTGCTTATTCTGCATCAAAACACCACCCAAACCCAACAATGAAGCATCACAGTAAACCTCAAATGGTTCTGACGGACTCGGTAATATCAGAATAGGAGCAGTAGTTAACCTTCTCTTTAACTCTTGGAAACCTTCTTCACATTTTGAGTCCCAAACAAACGCTTGCCCCTTTCTAGTCAACATCGTCAACGGTAACGCCAACTTAGAAAATCCCTCAATGAATTTCCTATAATAACCTGCAAGTCCAAGAAAACTCCTTATCTCAGAAACTGACTTCGGAGCTTCCCACTTAGATACCGCTTCTATCTTAGAAGGATCAACAACAACACCACCTCTTGAAACCACATGACCCAGAAAACTAACCTCTTCTAACCAAAATTCACACTTGGACAGTTTAGCAAATAACTTCTTTTCTCATAGAACTCCTAAAACCACTCTCAAATGTTCAGCATGCTCTTCTTCAGATTTCGAATACACCAAAATATCGTCAATAAACACCACAACAAACTTGTCTAGGTACGGATGGAAAATCCTATTCATATACTCCATAAATACCCCAGGCGCATTAGTCACACCAAAAGGCATTACAGAATACTCAAAATGTCCATACCTTGTTCTGAAAGCAGTCTTCTGAATATCCTCAGTTTTCACACGTATCTGATGATACCCCGATCTCAAATCTATTTTGCTGAACACACTCGCACCAACCAACTGATCCATCAAATCATCAATCCTCGGCAAAGGATACCGATTCTTGATCGTCACTTTATTCAGTTGCTTGTAGTCCACACACAACCTCATAGTACCTTCTTTCTTCTTAACCAATAACACTGGTGCGCCCCACAGTGACACACTCGGACGAATAAATTTCTTATCCAACAGATCTTCCAGCTGACTCTTCAATTCAGTTAACTCAACAGCAGACATACGGTACGGAGCCATCGATATCGGCCTAGTACCAGGTACCAAATCAATCGAGAACTCAACTTCACGCTCTGGCGGTAATTCATTCACTTCTTCAGGAAACACATCAGGAAAATCACACACCACGGCTAGATCGCAAATCACCAGTTTATCTTTAGCCTCCAAAGTCGCTAACAGCATAAACAACTCTGCCCCATCTGCTACTGCCTCATCATAGGGAGTGTAATACTTCGACAGCTCTGTGAACTTAGCAGCATACTCAGTAACAGACCGGTTGCCCTGCTTCAATTCTAAGAACTCTATCTCTTTCTTTCCTCTGACATCCTCTGGAAAGTACTTCCTCAGGAATCTCTCTCTGAACACCGCCCAAGTGATCTCAGCACTCCCAGCAGCTTCCAACTCAGTGCGAGCAGCAACCCACCAATCATCTGCTTCCTCTGACAGCATATGCGTACCGAACCTGACCTTCTGGTTATCGGCACACTCAGTAACTCGGAAGATCCTCTCGATCTCCTTCAACCACTTCTGAGCACCATCTGGATCGTATGCTCCCTTGAACATTGGAGGATTGTTCTTCTGGAACTCACTCAGTTGACGAGCAGCTCCCAATCCCACAACATTCAGATTCCCTCCAAGTACTCCAGCTACCATACCCAGAGCCTCAGCAATCGCAGCATCGTCTCTACCTCTTCCAGCCATCTCTATTCTGAGAACCCAACAAGCTAAAACAATAAGTACTGATAGGGTTACACAACACCTATCACATACAGGGAAACAGAATAATTACGACTCGACTCGACCGACTATGCTCTGATACCACTAATGTAACACCCTTCTAAAATACCCCAATAATCAATTAATTCAACAAAATATAAATCAGAGTAGACATGCAATTTAAGGGTGTCACACTTGACACTTCACACCAATCACCAAATAACTTGTCATGCTCATTTATTAATCAAAATAAAACATTGCACAATTCGCAGCGGATAGAAATCTAACAACATTCGAACCATGTAACACCTTACATGTAAAATTGTTCAACAACCAACAATGAAAACAAAGTAAAACATCCCGTCCCGATGTTACATATACCAGACCATGACCCACTAAGGAACTACACTAGACTCCAAGCACTAGCTTCTACTCAATCACTGCTCGTTACCTGAAACATAGTTGTAAGGGTGAGTTCCTCAATCGATATAATAAGCATTATAAAATATCATGTAATGCTAAGTAAATTAACACATTCATCACCCTAATCAGATCACACATTCAGCAACAGCAACATCAACTCAAATCATACTCAACACAAACACAAAACACACGTATAATATTGGAATACATCCATTCATATTATACGCCATACATACATTATGCAATGAGACTCCATGCATGCGGTACCGACTATTCGTGAACACATAGTTCAACCTCACCGATCAAACCCAGATACGGCTACCAAGCTCACTAGTCCCACTCATTTGAGACCTAGTGACTCACTCACTAATTCCTCACCATGGGAATTAGCTACCACCATAAAGGCCATGCTATGCACGCTAAATCACCTAGCATGCAAACATCAACAACAATCCACAATGGACATATGCTCACACTCTAAGCCATAAACAACTCACTAATTCCTCACCATGGGAATTAGCTACCACCATAAAGGCCATGTTATACACGCTAAATCACCTAGCATGCACACATCAACAACAATTCACAATGGACATACATAATAGATATATTCACAGCATTATGCATACCATCATACATCATCAGCATATTTATCACAGAATCATATCATGTCATGCCAAATAATAAATCACAGTATTAGCACACTCTACTAATACTTATACTGCTCAAAACCACGGGAAATGATCCCTACTATATCATACATCAGCTAAATTACATCACTCAGCTGAAACGACCACAACTGCACACAACATCTCAGAAAAATCAAACTTCTGCCCATACAATATGGACACAATATTTAAATATCAATTTTTCACTTTTCGAACAGCGTTAACCCGTTAACGCATTTGGTTAACCTGTTAACGCAAGACAGAATACAATTTTTCAGTTTTTCAACAGTGTTAACCGGTTAACGCCCTGGGTTAACCTGTTAACGCAAGACAGAATACAAATTTAACAGTTTTTCAACAGTGTTAATCGGTTAACGCCCTGGGTTAACCTGTTAACGCAAGACAGAATGCAATTCTAACAGTATTTCAACAGCGTTAACCTGTTAACGCCCTGGGTTAACCCATTAACGCAAGACAGAATATGCTTTTTGGCAAATTATAACAGTGTTAACCCGTTAACGCCCTGGGTTAACCCGTTAACGCAAAACAGAAATTAATTATTAATTATCATAACAGTGTTAACCGGTTAACACCCTGGGTTAACCGGTTAACGCAAGACAGAAAGCTGTTCCTGCGCTAACACGAACAGAATGCAGAATTACCCGCATTTTTCGCCGTTGAAGGACTTCCGGACCTCCGATTTCGATTCCGTAAAAAGCTACACGTCCAGGAAATTACGACTCATCCAAATATAGATTCATTCACAGTTTTAACGTAATTTATTCATCACAATTCAGGGTATTTATCAAAACCTAATTAGAGTCGATTCAATGGCTTATTACTACCCATTACATGTTAACCCATAATACCCATTAAACGACGATAAACCCCCCTTACCTGAGTTAATCCGGCAACTGATTCTTTGACCTTCAACAATCGTGAATTCTCCTCTTGAGCCCTAGCCTCTTCTTCTCCCTTTCTCAGTTTCTTCTCTGTTTTCCCCTTTTTCCACTTTTTAGTCGCTTCTCTGTTTCCACGTGAAAAACCCTTTTTCTAAATGGGACTCTTTACTGATTCCAAAAATCGTTCTAATTCCAACTTTATAATTCCAATAATAATAATCCAATAATATTCCAATTATTTAATTAAATTAATAAATATAATAATAATAATATATATGAATGGTTTATCTAAATAATACTCTCTCATTCATATTATCATCATAATATACTATTAAACTTAAATTAAATAATTATCATATTTTATCGGGGTGTTACAATTACTGCACAGAAAAATAAGATCATCAACATAGAGAGCAACAAGTAATACATTCCTTCCATTTTTCTTCACATAGAGGGCATGTTCGTACGGGCATTGCTCGAAGCCGTTCTCCTTGAAATATGTGTCGATACGTGTGTTCCATGCCCGCGGTGCTTGCTTCAGCCCATATAGCGCTTTCTTCAATTTCAGTACCTTCTTCTCTTCTCCAGCTTTCATGTACCCGAGTGGTTGTTCGACATAGACTTCTTCTTCTAGTACACCATTCAGAAAAGCTGTTTTGACATCCATTTGAAATATTGGCCATTTGAATTGAGCAGCTTGAGATATGAGTAATCGAATTGTCTCCATTCTTGCAACAGGTGCAAATACTTCGTCATAATCAACTCCTGCTTTCTGTCTGTATCCCTTCGCAACAAGTCTCGCTTTGTATCGTTCTATTTCTCCTTGAGCGTTCATCTTTTTCTTGAATACCCACTTTACACCAATGGGTTGACTACCTTTTGGCAATTCAACTAGCTCCCAAGTGTTGTTGTGGATAATCGCCCTCATCTCTTCGTCCATGGCACTTTTCCACTTCTTGTCTCGTACTGGTTCTTCAAAACTGATGTTTTCAGCATCTGCCAAAAGACATACAAGGTGCACTTCACTTGTCGAATCATACAGATCTTGCAAACTTCGCATTCTGGGTTGTGTAGGTTCATCTTCACTATCAGAATCTCCAAGTTTTGTCGAAATGTTTGGTGGTACAGCGACATATGATTCTTCAACTTCGACAACAGCTTCTGTCGAACTGTTCCAGTCCCACTTACTTGCTTCGTTTATTCGAACGTCTCTACTCACTATCACTTTCTTTCTTATGGGATCAAATAGCTTGTACCCTTTTGTTTTCTCATCATACCCAATGAGTATGTATTTCTGACTTTTGTCTTTAAGTTTCGTTCTTCGTTGATCTGGTACGTGTGCATAAGCAACACTTCCAAATACTTTGAGATGAGAGACTGTTGGCTTCTGTTCGCTCCACGCTTCTTGTGGTGTTTGATCTTCTAACTTCGAATGTGGACATCGATTTTGAACATAAATGGCATATTGTACAGCTTCTGCCCAAAATTCCTTTGGCATGTTCTTGCTTTTAAGCATTGAACGAACCATGTCAAGGACTGTTCGATTCTTCCTTTCAGCCACCCCATTTTGTTGAGGTGAGTATGCTGCAGTTAGAAATCTCCTTATACCCTGCTCTTCACAATACTTCATAAAAGTTGTCGAAGTATACTCACCACCTCTATCTGATCGAACTGCTTTAATGTGTCTGTCGGTTTCCTTCTCCACCATTACTTTGAACCTTTTGAACACCTCGAATGCTTCAGACTTTTCTTTCAAGAAATAAACCCATGTCTTCCGTGAGTAATCGTCGATAAAGGAAATAAAGTACCTTTTGCTACTGAAAGATTCTGGCGTGATTGGCCCACATATGTCGGTGTGAATCAAATCAAGGATATGCTCAGCTTGATATTCTGCCTTCTTTTGGAATGAAGTTCTTGTTTGTTTGCTAAGCACACATTCTTCACAGAACTTTCCTTCATAATTCATATCTGGTAGTCCATGCACCATGTTCTTTTTCGCCAACCTTTTTAAACCAGCATGATGTAGATGACCAAAGCGTAGATGCCATAGTGACGCTTTGTCTTCGACACTTACTTGTAAACATTTTTCTCGAACGTTTATCAGATTCAGTTTGTACATTCGATTTCTCTCCATTTCGACACGAGCAATCAGATGTCCCAGCTTGTCCTTCAAATGCAATATCCGTTCTTTCATAAGTATCGAATAACCTTTTTCTGTAAGTTGTCCCAAACTCAAGATGTTGGTTTTAAGATTTGGTACATAATAAACATCTTGAATTGATCCAATCAACCCATCCTTCTGCAAGTAGCGGATCGTTCCCTTGCCTTCGACCTTCACTTTCGATGCATCTCCGAAAGACACATTGCCATCTTCAATCTTTCTCATTTCTTTAAACAGGTGTTTGTGACCACACATATGGTTACTTGCTCCTGAGTCAAGATACCAAACGTTGTCATTTGTGTTGATCTCATTTTGAGCCATCAAGAGAAAACCTTCATTTGCTTCAGCTTCCAAAGTTAGATTGGTTGTTTCTTCTACCTTCTTTTCGATTCAACAATCTTTTGCAAGATGTCCCACTTTATCACAATTATAGCATTTGAATGAGTTGCAATCCTTCGCATAATGACCATACTTGCCACACTTGTAGCATTCAAAGTTGGAATGGTTCGACCTACCACCTCTTTGACCACGTCCTCTGCCACGCCAATTTTGCTGACTCGACTGTCCTCTCTCGAAGTTGCTGCCTCTACCACTTCGACCACTGTCACGTCCTCCACGACCACGTCCTCTTCCTCGAAAGTTTTGAGAAAAAAGTACCTTTTCGTCTTTGATTTGCTCCTTGGTTTGATTTGCATCCTCTACTCCTTCTTCCTTCTTTTTCATCTTACGTTGTTCGTGTGCTTCGAGGGAACCAGCGAGCTCTTCGACTGCGAGCGTCGAAAGGTCCTTCGACTCTTCTATTGCACACACAATATTCTCAAACTTATCTGTTAAAGATATCAAAATCTTTTCGACAACTCGTGCATCAGTTACTGTTTCGCCATTTCTGGTGAGTTGGTTCACCACCTTTTGTACACGCGTGATGTAGTCAGATACATTTTCTGACTCCTTCATTTGCATCCTCTCCAATTCACCACGAAGTGTTTGGAGTCGAACTTGCTTTACTCGATCTGCTCCTTTGAACACTTTCTCTAGCGTGTCCCACGCCTCTTTCGACGTAGTCGAACCGACAATCTTTTCGAAGCCTGATTCATCAACAACCCTAAACAGCATGTATAGTGCCGTTTTATCCTTCGATCGCGTCTCTTTCAACGCCTTGTTTTGAGCTGCCGTATATCCCTCAACATCTGTTGGTTCTTCAAACCCATCTTTGGTTACCTCCCACGCGTCTAGAGATCCGAGAAGAGCTTTCATTTGGATACTCCAGTTTTCATAATTTAACTTCGTTAGCCGTGGCAACGGCATTTGATTCATCATGTTTGCCATTAGCTCTGATGCCAATTTGTGATAAGAGAAGACAAATCAATTGCAACGTCTGTATTTTTATTGAGTACAATTTTGGTCTTTATACATACTCAGAAACCTTAGCTATTCTAGGAATTATGGTAATTAGTAAATACTATTAATTTGCCCACTGTCTATTGACCTTCCAAATCTCTCCATTAACTTATTAATAAAACCCATTAACTCTAACATTAAAGTTTATTCAACAAAGCTTGCATCGAGGAAATTCAGGGTACTCATAGGAACATTATTTGGGGAGATACATCGGATAAAAATAAAGTTCATTAAATTAATTGAGAAATAGAAACCAAACTGAAAGTGTTAGAAGTGCTTAGCTTAAGGAGGCTCGATGTTATGAATAAAGTGTGTGTAATGAAGCTTGGTTGGAAACTTCTTATTAGGTCAAAAGAGATGCGGTGTAAGGTTTTAAGCAATAAATATAAATGCACTAATAATTTCCTTGAAGTATAGCAGTATAGAGGCACTGGTTCGAGCTTATGGAAAGATATTGTTAAGATACTGCCTCAGTTACTCAATACTGGATGTTGGAGTATAAGAGATGGCAAAGATATTGATGCTTAGAATGATATATGGATGGACAACGGGAGATGCATTAGTCAGTGTAACTTGAAAATTCTTGAAGATTTAGATGAAGCTAAACTGAGGGATCTGGTTAATGATAATGGGGTCTGGAACTAGTAGAAGCTTAAGAGCTGGATGGTCCGTGAATTAACGCAAAAGGTTAACATGTGTCTTCCTCCAAATGAAGATTATGGAAAATATGAGTATACAATGTTTGGAACTTGCGATGGTGTATTTTCGATTCGTGACATGTACATGGCTCTACCTAAGTTTGATGAGCAGAACATGGATGGTGTATGGGATGTTATTTGGAAACTCAATGTCAATGAGAGAATCAATTGCTTTTTATGGATATTAGAACAAGATAGATTGCTTACCAACTTCAGCAAGAGTAAGAAAGGATTGGGTTATGCTATGTGTAGTATGTGTGATCATGCATGTGAAACCACCATGCATGTTGTGAGAGAGTTCCCTAGAGCCATGCAAGTTGGAAAATTTTGGTGCCTTCAAGTATATTGCATGCCTTTTTCCATGTTGGTCTATTGGAGTTAATGGATATACCTAAACCTCAACTTTCAAAGTAGTGTGTCAAAACAAAGAAGAACATGATGATACTTACCAAATACCATACAACCTGGCCAACTATGTTGTTAATTTGGTTAAATAGTATGATACAACTAGTCAACTATGGCTAAAGTTAGTACAGTTATGTAAAAGTCTAGAGCATTTTTCATCAGGCCCGGTCTAAGGGGCATGCAAACTAGGCATTTGTCTAGGGCCTCATAATTTAATTTATTATTCCCTATTATACTTGATTGCATCCTGCTAAAAAAAATTAATAACATTCAATTTTAATAATATCATTACTAATTTGTTCATTTTCAATAAAGTGAGAATAATTACACTTTCTTATTAGCATACAGGGTCCCACTGATATGTTAAAATGATTAAAATAACTCTGATCACATTTTTCTAACTAGTATTATTATATTGTTGATTGATTAACATAAACTCTCACCTTCAACTCTTCATATAAATGTGCTCCCACTTTTCTTTTGGATAGTTGTATCCACTTTTCAAAAGAGAGTTGTGTCCATTTTTCCTCTGGTAAAATCATTTTCCAATAAAAAGTTGTTTAGTCAATCATATCAAGCTCTTGGAGCTTACTTTAGACCATAAATAGACTTTTTCAATTTAAAAACAAGATCAGGATTTTGAGAACTTTTAAAACTAGGAGGTTGATGCACATAAACTTCTTCAGAAATATAACCATTCAAGAATGCACTCTTAACATCCATCTGATAAAGTATGATGTTATGATTTACTGCAAAAGAAATTAAAAGACGAATAGACTCTAACCTGACAACTAGAGAAAAGGTTTCTGTATAGTTTATACATTCTTGCTGACTATAACCTTGTGTTACAAGTCGATCTTTGTTTCTAACGACTTCGCCTTTCTCATTCAACTTGTTCTGAAAACCCATCTAGTTCCAATGACATGAAAGCCTTTTGGTTTCTGAACAAGATCCCAAACATCATTTCTGGTGAATTGATTCAGTTCATCTTGCATGGCCAGAATCCATTCATTATCCATAAGAGTCTCTTCAGAGGGTATGAATGAAGATCTAGTTCTGACTAGAGCATTCTTGTCTCCCAGAATCAGTTCTTTGAAAGGAGAAGTTCTTGATCTACTCTTCTTCCGATGAGTTGGATCAACGATTGCTTCTGATTTAGCCATTTCTTTATATTCTTTGGCTTTGCCTTCTGAGTCTTTTTCTCCAGAGACAATATCTTTGGATTTTGAAGGGTTGATCTTCAGATCTGCAAGTTTCTCAACTAACTTTGACATTTCAGGGTCAAGATTATCATTGAATCTAACATTAATTGATTCCTCAATAATTCATGTTTTTATATTAAAGATTATGTAGCCTTTAGAGCGTTCAGAATATCCTAACAATAAACACTTATGTGCCTTAGAGTCAAACTTGCCAAGATTCTCTTTAGTGTTTAACATAAAGCATTCATGTTGCACCTTTAAAAAATAATAACACGACTTAGCAAAGCGGAATCCCACACTCGTACGATGGACTGAACAGAGTTGCCATCGATAAAACCCAAGAAAGAACGACAATGATTATGGTCGTCGCAACCAAATCAGGGTTCGGGAGTCGATTATGCAAGGGGAAGATATTAGCACCCCTCACGTCCGTTGTACTCAACGGGAACCGTTAGGTTAGTTTTGCGCGTTAGTGTTAGCTTAGAAATGTTAGGCGTCTCGAATTTGTTAAGAGGGAAAGAAGAATATGATCAAAAGAAAGGAGGATATGTTTTTTTTGGATTTTTTGCAACGAAGGAGACTAAACCTAAGTTTTTTTATTAATGAGCCTAACAAGATTTCGCAATCCTGCTCCTACGTATCTCTATAGAGAACTCAAGACACACGTAGTTATGGGTAGAAAATATTTGTTTGTTGGTTGATTTTAGGGAAAGTTGTCTTGTATTAATCGACAAGAAACATTGTTTTACCCAAAATAGATGAGGAGCGGACGTATACATCACATCAAATGGATTTACAAGACAACATTCGAAAAAAACGTCCCTTATCTCAATTCAACAATTATGGATGAAGCATTATTTTGCATCATCTTAAGACAAGATGTCTTTCATTTATGAAAAGGTTTTTCTGATCAATCTCACGGCGGCAAAAAAAGAGTTTGATTTGTTGAATGTATTTTTGGGCTTGAAGGATGGGTATTTATGACTTGCAAGCTCTTACAACTTGGGTCTAATACTCAGGACTACGTCTGAACCTTTCACCCAGGTAATCTTTTTCTTTCAATTTTATTTAGAAAAGAAGTTTGAATATTTACAAATGTTTTAGAGGGAAGACGAACACTTATGGTTTGCAAGATCTTACAACTTGGGCATAATATTCGAGATTACAACTGGACCTTTCACCCAGATAATCTTTTTCTTCCAATTTTAATTAAGAAAATGTATTGAAATTAAATTAAAAAGATCAATGTACGGAAGTTTGAAATTATTGAAAATTAAATGGATATTGCTTAAAAGCTCAATGTAAGAATGCCCCAAAAGTAAGCCGAGTGAAATAAAGAAAGAAATAATATAAAAAAACAAGTTATTTACAACAACTTAATAATTAAATTGAAAAGAGTAAAATCAACAAGTATTAAAAAAATAGGACTAGATAAAAAGGTACAAAATGGTAAAATAAGTCGTGAGAAGTTATAAAAAACATTTCAATAAAGTAGCAAGTATAAAAATAAAAATAAATTAAATTAACAAATGTTGTCACCAGAGATTAAACCCATGGCCTAATGGGAAGCAACAAATGCCTTAACAACCCGACCATGGGTGACTAGTTGGAAGGTAAACGCATTCATTAATACAAGTACAAAAACCATTCAAAAAAATTTAAAATAAAAAACAGTTGGGCCCAAATGGGCGGACGATTGGGCTTGGAGAGGGTCGGATCCTTCCCAATCTGACTCGACTTTAAATCAAAAGCCAAAGAAACCTAAACTCGCGGTCGTTTCCCTCTTCTTCTTGCAGAAATGCGGCCGCCCCCTCTTTCTCACACTTCCTCTCTGAAACTCGCTCTTCTTCTTCCAAATCCAGTTACGATAAAAGAAAATAGATAGCAAGCATGGCATTGGCTATTTAAAATCCACCCTCAGTCAAACATCAACACACATTATGATGAAACCTTCACAAACCAATTCTTCGGGCAAGATAAACATGTTATCGACAATAATGATCAAGTAATGAATATTGAATGGAAACGATACATGTTTAAACATTAATCAAGAACAATATACTTATTTGATGGAACAGGAAGAAGAAAAGAAAATGAATGTGAGGAAAGATGAAGCGTAACGGAATGAAGTGAAATAGAGTATGAAAAAACCTCTGAAGTTAAGATTCTCGATCCACTCTTTTACGCGTATCTTTGGCCCTCCTTATCTTCTAACTTTTATGTTGTTTGGATATGGCAGTATGATTGTGAAAAAACTCTCTGTGTGCTTTTGATTCAAATATATGCTCTCAATCTTCTGGTGCTACTAGTTTTGTGCTATGGTGCGATTTAGGTTCCTTAGTTGTTAAAACCTTCTGATATGTGCTTCTTATAATCCGAATATGGTGGCTGTTGTTTTTTCGAAAACATCCCCCTCTCCTCATTCTTCTGCTTGCTGCCTTTTATACTGAGTGCACTAGGTTTTTTTATGGTGAGACCAAACCATAAATGTCTTAAATTTGATTCCCCTTTTTGAATTTTCAGACTTGTTGACATTTTAGTGAAAAGCATAAAATTGTCTTGCTAAACTATTATGCCCTGTTCTGCTGTTTTTTTTTACCTTTGCCTTATTTGTCTTTTGAATATATCAGTAAAACTTGTTGCCATAAAGCTTATGTAATAGCAACATCTTATTTTTTTCTCCCTTTTTTTAAAAAATTTGAAAGCTTAGCAATTCGTCTTGGTTCAATAGGCCTATCTTGCAAAATTTGCATTGAGAACGCATGCCAAAATGGTGAATCAATATGCTTGATAACGAAGGAGTCAAAAGGAAAATTTAGAGGATCTTAAAAAATGAAGAAATTTAAAGATGATTTGGACTTATGAAGCAAAAATCATGGAAGATATAGGACATGAGTTTTTTTAGGGGTGTCTTAGCATTGAAAGAACTTGTATCAAAATGTGACCCAATGAACCTTGAAGACCAATTTGAAGTTTGGTAACACTAGATCTTAGTTGGGAACAAAATTGGTCATGAAGTTGTAAATGTGTAATGACATGGACTTTGTACATTGTGATCCCTTATTATTATTCCAATTGTAATACTAAACTTGAATTGATAAATCTCTTTGTACCATAATGATATATTGTGAAGCTTTTCAAATATTTTGAAAACAATTGAATGCATATTTGTTACTTTGAGTTCAAATAGGTCCTTGGGTTGTGATATTGTAAAAAAAATGTGTGCCATTTGAAAACAATTTGATCCGTGAATTTAAACATTAAGAGTGCGAGATCAAATGAAAATCAAAGCCAAAAAATGATTTGTGCCATTGAAATCAACTTAAATCATCTGAGTGAGATGGTAATACAAAGAAAAATTAAAATGAAAGTAAAATGTCAATTTGCAAAGTTTTTCTGATTTTGTTTTTTAAAAAAAGACAACAATATGATTTAAAACCAAGAAAAATAATACACTCATTATTTAAATCTATATTCCAAACCAAAGTCAAACATTATTCAAAAAATAAGACTTATTTGTTAAACTGGAATTGTGATGACAATGATCATAGATGGTAGATTCAAACGGTATGAGATTCAAAATTATCCTAAATTTAATGAAAGGGTGTATATATATATATATATATATATATATATATATATATATATATATATATATATATATATATATATATATATATATATATATATATATATATATATATATATATATATATATATTGATCTTAATAAAGTAGCACAAGCAAAGTTAATTAATCCTCGATTAATGAATTCTGACTGATGCATGGAAATGGGATCTTAATTTGATGAAATGATCATGAGACACAGTGCAGATGAAACACCTAATGAAATATAAATTTAGGAAAATGAATGGATGCAAACTAATGAATACAGATGACTGGAATACATATGAATGACTTTAGGCAGGGCAAAATTTAGGATATGACAATTCACATCCAAAAGGATGAAAGTAAGAAATGTTGGGCTTTCTGTTCTTCCACAATTCATAAGGAGTCTTACCCAGAATAGGTCGGATAGAAATCCTATTCTGAATATAACATGATATGTTGACTGCTTCTTCCCAGAAATGCTTAGCCATATTAGTTTCTTGGATCATGGTGCGGCCCATTTTTTGCAACGCCTTATTCTTCCTTTCTAAAACTCCATTTTGCTGTGAAGTTCTAGGATATGAGAAATCATGGGAAATACCATTTGAATAAAAAATATTTTCAAAATTTTTATTTTTAAATTTACCACATGATCACTTTTGACTTTGACTATTTTGCAATTCATTTTTTGTTTGCACTAGTGAGTAGAAGGTAAAAAACACAGAGTGTGACTCATCCTTGTGTTTCAAGAACTTTACCCATGTCCAACGACTATAGTCATCAACAATGACTAATCGATACTTCTTTCCATTGATAGAAGCAGTTTTCACTGGTCCAAACAAATCAATGTGCAGAAGTTCTAACGGTCTAGAGGTAGAAACAACAGTTTTAGCTTTGAAAGATGTTTTAGAAAACTTGCCTTTCTGACATGCTTCACAAAGAGCATCTGAAGCGAACTTCAGTTTGGGTAGACCTATGATTAATTCAAGATTATTTAGCTGAGAAATCCTTCTCATGCTAACATGAACCAAACGTGTATGTCAGACCCATTGCTCTTCATTAACAGACATTAGACATTTTACATTTTGATCTTCAAGATCACAAAGTCTAATTTTATAAATGTTATTTTTCCTCTTTTCGTTAAATAGGATTATGCCATCTTTCTGACTAACAGCCTTACAAGACTTTTGATTAAAGATGATATCATAACCATTTTCACTAAGTTGTCTAATGGACAATAGATTATGCATTAGACCATCAACTAAAATAACATTAGTAATAGAAGGAAGTTTATCGTTACCAATGGTTCCAGAGCCAATGATTTTCCCCTTATGGTTTCCTCTGAAACCAACGAAGCCTCCAGGATTTAGTTCCAAATCTTGGAACATATACCTTCTTCCCATCATATGCCGCGAGCATCCACTGTCCAGGTACCATGACTGGTGTCTCAGCCGAGCTATTAAGGATGTCTGCAACATAAATTATTTTATCCTTATGTACCCACTTTTTGGATCCTCTTTTGTTAGTTTTCCCAGATTTTCTCATAACTTTGGGTTTTTTGGCAGAAGGATAATCTTGAGGGATTTGTGCATGATACTTACGTTTCAGAATGGAGTTCATATCCTTAGTATGCTTCTGTGTCTGTGTAGAAATATCATATTCAGTATCAGTAGGCACGAAATGCCCATATAGAGGTTTTGGTTTAACCTTCTGACTTTCATCAGGTTTTGTAATTTCTGTACAACCCAAACCTTTCTTTCCATTTCTGCTAACTCCATAGATTAAGAAAGCCATTTTTGCTTATATTTATGCTTTTAGCCAGAAAGTACTGAAATGCTCTGTCATATCTGATGACGCAATCAGTACCATAAGCTTCTGAAGTTATTTCCTCCTCTAGTTTTGAAATTTTGCTTTTCAAAGCAAAGTTATTACTTTCTAAAGAAAATACTTTTTCGTTTAGAGAGGAAATATCATTCTCAAGCTCTTTCCTAGTTTCAGAAGAAATTACTTGGACTTGTTTAAGGTCCTTGTATTTGCTTTGAAGACTTTGGTACTTTTCCAGCATTTCAGAAAGACAAATTTCAATATCATAACGAGATAGATTAGAGAATACCTCTTAAGAATCAGAGTCAAATATTAATTATGATAAAACCTTGTCTTCTGGTTCCTCAAAGCTTGTGGGATCCTCAATAGTTACCATCAGTGCAACATTAGCTTTTCCTTCATCTGAATATTCTTCTTTAGATTCTAAGTCATCCCAGGTACCCATTATCCCCTTCTTGACTTTAAAGAAGTTCTTCTCGGGCCTTCTGTTGTTCTTCAGCTTGGGACAATCATTCTTGTAGTGGCTTGACTCCTTTCACTCGAAATAGATAACTTATTTTCCAGAAGTTTGCTTCTTTTGACCAGATGAGGATTCAAAGAGACCATCAGTCCTTCTGACTCCTTTGAATTTCTCTTGACCACTCTGCCTGTGTTTCCAGAGTTTGTTGACGCTTTTTGGGATTTGAGATAGCTAATCATCATCTTCTGAATCTTCATCAGATCCTTCTGATTCTTCCTCAGCTTGATATGCTCTAGTCTTCTCAGGCTTGGATTTTAGAGCTACAGATTTACCACTCTTGTGAGGTTCATCTTCTTCTAGCTCAATCTCATGACTTCTTAAAGAACTAATAAGTTCTTCAAGACTGATGTTGTTAAGATCATTAGCCATCTTTAATGCATTTACCATAGGTCTCCATTTTTTGGGGAGACTTTTGATGATTTTCTTGACATGATCAGTTGTAGAATACCCTTTGTCCAGGACCTTAAGTCCTACAACAAGCATCTGAAACCTTGAGAACACGATTTCGACATTTTCATCATCTTCCATTTTGAAAGTCTAATATTTATGGATTAAGGCCAAGGCCTTTGTCTCCTTTACTTGAGTGTTTCCCTCATGAGTCATTCTCAGAGAGTCAAAAATGGAGTTGGTAGAATCTTTGTTGTTATCTTCCATTACTCCGTATAAGAGATAACATTGAGCAATATGGTTATGGCCTTATGAAGATTTTTGAAGTCTTTCTTTTGTTGATCAGACATAGCACTTCTTGCTAAAATATTTCCATCAACATTTACTGGGTGAACATAATCATCAACTACGAGATCCCAGAGATCAACATCGTAACCAAGAAAGAAACTTTCTATTATATCTTTCCAGTAGTCAAATTTTTCACCATAAAAAATTGGTGGTTTAGCACTATAATGATCTCTATCATTATTATTAACAACGTTAGCACCAACCATTATTTCTCACACAACTGGATCGGTCCTGAATACTATGAGGTGTTGATAAAAACTTTTTATCATAATTAGAATCAGATCTCTGATACCAATTGAAGGTATGAAAAACACAAGAGGGGGGGGGGTGGGGAGTGAATTGGGTTTTACAAGCAAAAGCTTTTTCCAAAATAAAAACACCACTAACAAGTTTAATAATGAAGAGATAAAAACACAATAATTTTTATTCTGGTTCGCTTGAAACTCAAAGCTAATCCAGTCCACCCGCCAAAGTGATTTGCCTTATACACAAGGACTTAATCCACTATAATCAATAGATTACAATAAACATAAAGAATACCCTTCTTTGTCTTCTCAAGGATCCAACTAAACCTTAGTCTCCTCAAGGACTCACAAAGAATAAATTTATTTGTCTTCTCAAGGATAACCTCCTTAAGGAATCAAACAAATAATTCGAATAATAGTTTGTGTGTTACAAGGTGCTTCTACAAAAGCAGATTTACACAAAAGAGTAATAAATACTTAAAGAACATTATATACAAAAAATGATATCTTTTCACAAAGAAAAATAGCTTGTCAAAATACTTGTGCAAATCAACATTTTCTTTAAGTCTCCAATGCATGCTTATATAGTGTAAGCATGTGAGCGTAGGAGGGGAAAATGGGGGAAGCTCCTTGAGCGGCTGTCCACTGTTGGATGGGAAAGGAATGATACCACGTATTGTCCTTTCGCTACATATTCAGTGACAAGTGTGATGAATAGTATAGTCCTTGCCCACGAAATTAAGTAGTGGAAAGATTGTTTGATTTGTACTATGTACTATTTTATCATGTTCTCTTTTGATCTTATCTTCAGATTCATTGGCTTCTGATAAAAGGTGATTGAAACATGAAGTGAAGAAGTAGAGAGCTGGATTCATAAACTTTAGAATCTTGGGTCAGAACCTTGACAGCGTCAATAGTCTGACTTGAGTTCTTCAGTGTCTTCAGAATCCTTAGTCAGAACCTTGATAACTTCAATCGTCTGTCTTGAGATCTTCAGAATCTTCAACTACATAACACAACTTTAGAAGCTTTCCATTCTTCAGAAGTTTGTTGATCAGAGTCATGTCCAGAAGCAAAAACTAAGAGAACATTGCCACAATAATATAGAGTTTCCTCAGAAGCTTCTGATGGGTGAAATAACACAGAAGCAGAAAGAACATTGCAGCAACAATATTGACGTCTTTCAGAACTTCTAATTGCAGCACATAAGAGGTTTTGGAATGCAAAGTTCAGAAACTGATGATGTTACACGTCATATGATCAGAATTAGAACTAGTTGTTAAAGCTACACAATAACAAACCATTAAGGTACCAAAATTATTCTCACACAAATACAACATTGTTATCATAAAAACTCAAGGTATAGATGCAGAACTGAATTTGTTCTAACAATTTTGATCCATCTGAGTGTTCTAACCAGGCGCTTTCCATTTCAAAATTTGATAAAAACTTGTATGTTTCGCACTGATCATTAGGGTGCAGTTACTTTAATTTTCCGGACACTTTCGCGCCCGATTTTTATTTTATTTTTTATCATTTTATTTGTATTTTTTTAGTCAAAATGATTGATTTAATTAATTAGACTTTTTTTGATTATTTAGTTTGAGTTTTGATTAAGAGTTTTTGTTTTTACTTTATTTACTAAAAAAATTATTTAATAAAAAATAATAATAATCTCCAAATAAGGAAGTTGATATTATTTGAACTAACTTTGGATCCCCTTTTACCAACAATTGTCCAATGACAGCCAGCATTGGCCAAAACGAATCTCTTCTCCACTAAATATATCACACACGCCCTCCACTTACAATATTCCTTCTATTGGTGACACTCCACTCACATGGCCAGTTGTAGGAGGGTGTTTTGTTTCAAAATTAGAGGCACGTGTCTTCTCTTTTTGGAAGAAGAAGAAAAATGTTATTTTGATCCTCCCCTTTACACAATGACAGTTGGTCGGTCCCATGCAAGAAATAATTGTTTTCCAATTTTCATGACACTATCTTAATATGTTGAGGGAATTAACTGAAAAAAAGAGCTCCCCACTCAAGTAGGGACGCACGTCCTAATGAAAGAGAAAAAGGCGACAATAAACGTAGGATGTTACTCTCCGTCACGTTCATTGCCAGTGGATGGGGGGACTCTCAAAAAGAAAAGGAAAAAACCATTCACTAAAATTTCTTTTTTTCTTGGTTCATCTGTCATACTGTTCATCACCTTCACGTCCCCTCAGTTATGGTATTTCCGACAACTTTACCCTCCTCCTTATTCTAACACAACAACCATAACTTCACCATTTTATCCGCCTACAACAAAACAACACCAGGCTGAAACCTCCATCCACTCACAACCTTCAATATCATATGGAGTTTCGTAGTGAATCCTTTTAATTTCCACCGGACCAACCGTGTTTTTTTCTTCGTTGGCGTAAATAATTCTGTGAGCAAATTCTTTACTTTGAATAAGTTTTGAATGATAGCAAATTGTGTGATCATTGTCTAATTGTTGGTTGTGCATTATTTTACATGTTTCATTTGTGCTTTTAGCCTATACTATTGTTTCGTGTCTATACATAAAGATCCACATTGATACAATTCTTAAAAGAACTCATAAAAACTGTTTTGTGTCAGTATGTATCGATACATGTTCATCTGCATCGATACATAAATTTGTTTTAAATCACAAAACGTTTTTGCTTCAGTATGTATCGATACATACGAGCTTTGTATCGATACATGCTTGTATTAATTCTCTAAAATTAATCAAAGCTATAGTATGTATCGATGCATAATCTTTTGTATAAATACATAATTATGTTTTGTCTACTAACAACTTCTGTCTTTCACATATAAGAAGTATTTTGACAGCTCAGTTGGAGTGACGAATTCAGAAGTGAAAAACAGTTGAACACAAATCAAAGGAGTGTGTAGCAGCAATTGTTTTTTTGAGCAGTTAGAAACTTGAAAGAGACTTCATCTTCTTCATCTTCTCAATCTCTTTTCTTCAAGAACATCAACATATAATCATTCTTGTTCTTTGGATTAAAGGATCAACGAGATAACATTCAGTGGAACGATCAAGGATCTAGCTGAGGTGTTCAGTGGAACGATCGAGGATCTAGCTGAGTTGAAGGTTGAAGGGGGTTTCTAGGAAAAAACCAAATGGTTTGTCCTTCAAGAACTGGAGTGTTCTTGCGGGTTTGTTAGTCACGTTTGCAGAACAGATTCAGCCGTAGCGTAGGGTTTGGAAATTGGGTAATTTCGCAAACAGGTCATGGAACCGGTGAATTATTTGCAATTTCTTGCAGGAAATTCTTGATCGAGCTCAGATCAAGTGGAGGTTTTATACAAGAAGAAGATCTTGGGATTTAGATTTCTGTCTTTGTATTGTAACCTTGCATCAACGAATTCGGCATTATTGATAATAACAGTTCTCAATTTCATTTGAATTTGAGAGGGAGACGTACCCACACGCGAGGACGACAGTGGGGAACTTCCTTACCAAATCTCTGCGTATCTTATTCCTTCCTTATCTCTCTTTACGTTTTCAACAGTTTTGTGATTTCAGTTGGTGGATTATGACTGTACATTTCGTGATACAATAGTGGAAAGAAAACGTCTTTATATAAACTCCACCATTGTTCATCATTGATCACATACACACCAAATGTTTGACAAAACTGTCAGCTGAGTTTTATTCATTGGAATCAGAATTTAGTGATAAGTGCATTTGATTTGATAATATTCTGGTGTTAATAATCTCTATCGTTCCTATTCAAATCCAGCAATAAATTCGCTTGTCCGGTTTTCTAGTAGCGGTTCAGATTAGACGAAAGTCGATTCGGGACTGTAATTTTCCGCTAAGTTTCAATAACTCTGATAAGATTTTTTAAATCCGTTTATTAAAAAGAGGTGATCTATTCACCCCCTCTGGATCACTAGCCATACCGTCTAACAAGTGATATCAGAGCGCCGGTTCGCTGGTGTTATGTCGCTTCCTGTAACGATATGGATTCTGAACCAAAGGGGGCGTATAATAGAGCGCCGATTTTCAACGGTGAAAATTACGGCTACTGGAAAGACTGCATGCGAGTTCATATAAATTCTGTTGATAGGCTAGTATGGGCTGCCATTGAAAATGGTCCTTTTCAAATTACTATGACAAATGCGGCTGGCGCCATAGTTCCTAAACCAGAAGCTGATTGGAATGAGAAAGATGAGAAAAAGTGGTCGAGTGATTGGAGAGCTCGAAATATGCTAATTTCAGCACTTGGTGTTGATGAGTATTATCGGGTATCCCATTGCACGACAGCTAAAGAAATGTGGGATGCTTTAGAAGTTGCTCATGAGGGTACTACTGAAGTAAAACAGTCCCGCATTAACACACTCAATCAAGAGTTTGAGCTCTTTCGCATGAAACAAGGAGAATATATCTCCGACATGCAAAAGAGATTCACTCATCTCACTAATCGGTTGAATGCACTTGGAAAACCTGTTTCCAATGAAATAGCTACTAATAAAATTCTGAGATGTCTTAGCAGGGAATGGCAACCTAAAGTAACAGCTATTAAGGAAGCCAACGATCTAACGACACTTACGATTACAACTCTGTTTGGAAAGCTGGAAGAACATCAGCAAGCATTAGAAAGTCTTGAAAAGTTTGAGAACAAAAGTAAGAAGGAAAAGGAGAAGAAGAGAGACAAAGAGGGAGAGAAGAAGCCAATAGCTCTTGTGGCCTGCAGCTCTAAGTCCTCACGAAAAGAGCAAAGTGACAATGATTCTAGTAGTGACAAAGATTCGGATGATGAGGAAATGGGACTTTTTGTAAGGAGATATAATAGATTCATTCGAAAGAATGGAGTCAAGCATTCCGACAAAAACCTCATGAAGTTTCGAAGACAATCTACAGATTCAAAACAGGAAGAGAATAAGAAGAGTAGAGGAAAAGGATCTTGTTTTAATTGTGGTAAATCTGGACATTATAAAACAGATTGTCCTATGAAGTATAAGGATCAAGGAAAAGCTCCATCAAAAGGGTACAACAAACAAACAAGAGCTTACATTGCATGGGAAAGTGATAGTGATTCATCAAGCACACAAAGCTCAAGTGATAGTGATGAAACCGCAAATCTGTGCCTTATGGCTCACACCAAAAATCTGTCCTACCACAAGAAGAAAATCAATGATAAAAAGGTAAAACAAGCCTACTATAATAATTTCTCTTCTATGTCTTTTTCTGAACTGAAAATAGCTTTTGAAAAACCGCATAACGAAGCTGTAGATGCTTTTAAAAGATTATCTTCCGATAATTTTTTTTTTCATTTCTGGAAGGTAAAGTATACAAAGCTGAAAAAGATTTAGAATGGTTAAAAGCTAGTATTGCAGAAAATTCAAAAAATATTGACATTGATGGATGTAGTAAAGTTGGGTATTGTGAAGCTTGTCATATTTGGCAACAAGAGGTAAACATTCTCAAGGTCAAATTGGAAAAAGCTTTACAACCTAAGGTTACTTATGCCGTTGACTCTAGGTTGTTTAAGAAGTCATTAAATCCACCATATGCAAAATACTCTTTTATTCCAAAGGATTTAATGAACAAGAATAAACAAACACATCATCATGGTTTATGTCATTATTGTTGTCGTGCTGACCATACCATTGAGAAATGCAAGTTTAGGAGATTTCTTGTTCCTAAAGGTATTTATCAATGGAAGCCAAAAGGCAACCATGTTAGCACTTACCCACTTGGACCCAATGAAAATTGGGTACCAACTTCTCTCTTTTGATATTGTAGGATGAGTGCCTTGCTTCCGTAGATAGGAGATGGTTTCTTGACAGCGGTTGCTCAAGGCACATGACCGGTGACATATCGCTTTTTATAGACTTCAAAGCAAAGAAGAAGGGATATGTTACTTATGGAGACAATAACAAAGGAGCTATACTTGGCAAAGGTAGTGTAGGTAATCCCTCTACCACTACTATTTCTGATGTCCATTTAGTAGAGGGGCTTAAACACAATTTGTTAAGCATAAGTCAATTGTGTGACAAGGGTTATAAAGTTTCGTTCACAAAAACTTGCTGCATAATTGAACATGCTGAACAGAACGTTGTGTTTAAGGGTGTAAGAGTAAACAATATCTATATGCTTGACCTTTTTGATGTATCTTTAACAAGTACTAAATGTCTAGTTACCTTGAATGATGATTCTTGGCTTTGGCATAGACGTTTAGCGCATGTTAATTTCGATTTGCTTAATAAGGTTGTTGAAGGTGAGAAAAACAAGAAAGGGGGGTTTGAATTGTTTTGGAAAATAAGCGCTTTTGGAAGATAAAATCACACAGGATTTTATACTGGTTCGCTTATAACACAAGGCTACTCCAGTCCACCCAGCCAAGGTGATTTCGCCTTCAACAAGGACTTAATCCACTAATCTTGAAAGATTATTACAACCAACGTCTAAGAGAAAGATCTCTTAGTCCTCTCAAGTATACAGACTGCGCAGAGTCACTTGAGGAATATAAAAACAACTTAGATAAAAACAGAGTTTGTAATCTAGAGTGCTTCTAGGATAAAGTAAGTATTACAGCAGTAAGAGCAAATAAAATATTTCACGTTCTGAGCAAAAGCTCGTGAAACTTTGAGAGAGAGAGAGAGAGAATATTTCAATGTGTTCAGGTGTGTCTCTCAATGATGTTTGCTGTCCTTTATATAGAGGTGAAAGGACCGTTGAAATTGATGGCAGATGATTTTGCTTTGATTAGGAATCAATGCCATAACTTCTGTTGTTTCTTGCCAAAACAGCTTTGTCTCCCTGAATAACTTCTTTCCAATAATAGTTCCTTTCCATTTAATTCAAAGTTGACGTTATTCTTTCTGAATTAGGAAATCCATTATCAGAGTCTACGTAACTCTGTAAATCTGAGATCTTGCTATGTGGCTTCAGAGCTTCTGATGTTTTGATCTCTTAGGGTTCTGATGATGTCTTCAGATGACGCTGAGAGCTTCTGGAATTTGGATATGCCTTTGTTCAGAGTCAGAACTTCTAGAGCGTACTCCTTGTTCAGATGCCTCTGATGTTTTGCTGTTGTGCTCAGAGTTAGAACACCTTGAGCGCGTTACTTCTTCAGATGCTTCTGATAATTTGTATCTGATATGATTCTGTATCTGATGACGCAATCAAATTCCTTTCTTTTTGTTTAGATTCCTGCACATATAGAAACTTTTTGTTAGAGTGCCATTTTTGGTTTCGTCCTTTGTTATCATCAAAATCTTGGTATCTGTTGTAGAACAATTTTTGTTCTTACAATCTCCCCCTTTTTGATGATGACAAAACAAACTCAATTAGCAGATGAAACAAAAAAATCAGATCAGATAGAAGTGAGCTCCCCCTGAGATAGGCTAGGGAGTTCAGAAGTTCTTACCAGAGCTTCCAAGCAATGAAGTTTCTTGATACCTTCTGCAATTCTTAAGTCCAGTGTTAGATGAATTTAATTTTAGAGAATAGTATGTTTGCAGAGTGCTTAAGGTATTAGGCAATTTTTCATCAGAGCTATTTGATTTCTCCCCCTTTTTGTCAGAATCAAAAAGACTTAAACAAAATAATCAACAAAACATTGTATATATTCAGATAACAGACATCAGAGATAAGGGCAAGAAAAACAAACATCATAAACAAAGATAAGCAAGGCAACAGGCAAAAGATCCTAAGTGCCTAAGGGTTGGGAGGAGGAGGCATTCTCTGAAGCAGTTGAGTCAGCAGGTTCTGGATATTGTCGTTGACGGTGTCCTATTTGTCCATTCTGGCTTTGAGTTCCTTCTGGTCTTTCTGAAGTTCTTCAAGCGTCTTGAGAACCATAAGAACGACAGTAGAGGACTCCCCCTGAGTCAGAGCACTCTGTTCTTCAGCAGTTCTGGCTTCAGCTTCTGCAGCTGCCTTTGCTTCAGCTTCAGCAACAGCGTCAGCTAGAGCTTTGGCCTCAGCTTCCTTGGCCCTTTGGATTTCTACTTGTCTGGCTTTTTCTTCTTCTTGCCTTCTGGCTTCTTCTTCAGCTTCTCTGGCTAGACGCTCCTGTAGTCTTGCCTCAGCATCTCTGATGAAGTCGTTTCTGACTTGCTCAGAGATGTGCTTCAGCTTGAAGGCCTCAGAAGTCATCCAGCCAATGACTCTGTTCCAGTGTGTCCTTACAGAGTCAGGATCATCACTGATGCCAGAGTTTATGGTCAGAGACTTGACCTTTTATACTGAAGCCCCTGCGAACAACATAATGGCTTCCTCTAGGGTAGGCAAGGAATGTTCAGGTTCAGATGTTTGAGGTGGAGAGGTTGGAGGGCTTAGGTTTAGTGTTTGAGGTTCAGGTTCAGGTTCAGCGGAAGGGTTTGGAGGGATAGTGTCAGAGGTATGAAGGTCAGAGGGTTGAACTTCAGAAGGAGTGATGGTTGGTTGTTCTGTGGGTGGTGAAGTTACTTCAGGTGGAGGTTGTGTTGGTTGTTGAGAGGCAAAGTTTTGAGCCTGAAGTTGGGCTAGGGTTGGAGAAGTTGGGTCAGAGTATTCTGTATCTGAGGAAATGATAAAATAGGGAGGTGATTCTGGGGCTGAAGATGAGGAAGTGGTTTGATTTAATTGTTCAGCTTCGGATAGGGGTAGGGAGGTATTGTCAAGGTTGAATTTGGGTAAGGGTTGAGAAGTTCTGATGGTGGAGGGAGGAGTTTCAGAGGTGGTGTAGATGGGTGTAGGTAGAGGAGTAGAAGAAGCCAATGGCTGTACAGAGGGAATAGCAGAGGCAGACTTACCAGAAGATTCTTGCAGAGGCGCTGGAGGTCTTGATTCAGAAGTTTCTCCTAGCCTTGCTTTCTTCGCTCTTGAAGATTTCTCAGATGGACCTCTTTTGAACTTTACGAAGTCTGGTTCTGAATCTAGCAGATCGTCTAGTCTGAAGTCTGAGATGTCCACTCCTTCATCCTTCAGACGTTGGAGATAGTGGAGGATTGCCTCTCTGGGTTCATTCTTGTAGAACCTTGCGAGACCATTTGGCATATTCCTCTGATCTTTTAAAGCGTCCCAAGAGGTGTCCAGCGTAGGTTTGACTTGAATCTTCTTCAGAATTCCCATGCTCTTCAGATTTCTGGAGTTCAGAGGCCTTCCAGTATCTATTGCCAAATCTTCCATGAGTTTGTTTTTCTCCAGATGATCTACGAGCCCATTTTCTATCAGAACATCAGAGAGAAGTCTTCCCAGAGGGATGTAGGTTCTGGGTTTCATGTTGTTCCTGGTCTCCCGTACGGAGTCTCTGAGATATTTGAAGAGGAGGGCTGGGAGGCAAAGCTTCAGACCCTTATGAATACAGTACAGAATACACTTCTGATTTGTATTGATGTAATCTGATGAGTTGGATGCTGGGCGATGATGAATAGTTCCCAGAATGATCTTGAGCCACACTCGGAGATTCTGATGTAGTTCTTTGTTCTTTGAGGGATTGCCTTCTGTGTTGAGTTTGAAGATGGTGGGGTTGATTTCCCGAGCAATGTACCTTGCCCTAGGATTGATGTTGTAAATCCTTCTTCCTCCAGCTTTTTCCATGTTCAGCAAAGAGGCAATTGATTTTTTAGTAATCACAATTTTTACTCCCAAAACGTAGGAGACGATGAAATGGTCGTCAGCGTCAGCAAACCTCCAGAATTCCTTGATGAGGTTTGGGTAAACAGGGCCATAGAGCCGTTGAAAGTAGTTTTCCCAACCTTGTTGACGGAGTTCTTCAGTTAGGTCTACACCATTCCTCTTCATGTTGTTGAAATCCACAAGAGATTCACACAAAACTTCCAGTTTTTCAAAAGGAGTTGCAAGAGTGATGTGAGCCTCACGGTCAAGAATATGAGGTTCCTTGTAAACTGGTGTTATGGTTACGCCTGTAATTGTTGGAGTAGGAGTGCTTGTGCTTTGAGCTGCGTTGCTGGAGTCCATTTGTTGAGAGTAGTTGAATACTAATTGTTGTTGAGAATCCATTGATGATGAAGAACAAGATGAAGATGAACTGCTTGCAGAAATGCCTGAGAGAGCTGATTTGAGAAAGTGAGTGAGAGTGAAGTGTGTGCACAATGTGAGAGAGGTGTTTATATACTAAAACGAACTGCATGCAAAACGACACAACAATCAGAGTTTAGCACAAAAACCAAGTTAGCACGCTTAGAGGGAGAAATGATTATGGCTCATTAATGAATGTCTAATCCCAACAGTATGCACACTGCTCGAGGAGATCTCAAACGTCTGTCCTTTGAATTTTTTCTGGACAACTGTCTAGAAGTTCCAAGGTTAGACGCAATTCACTCCACGTGTTGATGTATCTGATCTTCAGGAATACCAAAGGATAAGTTCCTGGAGATTTCTAACTCAGATATCTTCTTAACTTGGTAGAAGTATCAGAGTCAGAGGCATAAACTCATTTGTTTATGTCAGAGTCTCATTTTACATCTTCAGAGGCACAATTTATTCAGGGCAATTTTGAATGTTCAGATTCTCTAAGATAAAAAGGAATCTATCTTCAGCTAGAGGTTTAGTAAATATATCTTCCCATTGATGATCTGTATCAATGAACTTCAATGTTAATATCCCTTTCTGAACATAGTCTCTGATAAAATGATGTTTTATTTCAATGTGCTTAGCTCTGGAGTGTAAGATGGGATTCTTACTTAAACAAATGGCAGCAGTATTATCACAGAAGATAGGAATGTTACTTTCGAAGATTTGCAGATCTTCTAACTGATTTTTCATCCAGAGCATCTGAGTTGTGCACAGTGATGCTGAGATGTATTCAGCTTCTGCAGTTGATAGAGCGATAGTTGACTGTCTTTTGCTGGCCCAGGATATAAGATTGTTTCCTAGGAGCTGACAATTTCCAGATGTGCTTTTTCGTTCCAATCTATCTCCTGCGTAATCTGCATCACAGTAACCCGAAAGTCTATACTCTGATGTTTTCTCATACATCAGGCCCATGTTAGGAGTTCCTTTCAGATATTTGAAAATTCTCTTAACTGCTTTTAAGTGAGTTTCTCTAGGATCTGATTGGAATCTGGCACAGAGACAGACACTAAAGAGAATATCAGGTCGAGTAGCAGTCATATAGAGAAGGGAGCCTATCATACCACGATAGAGCTTTTGACAAACCTTTTTACTGACTTCTTCCTTTTCAAGAATGCATGTTGGATGCATGGGAGTCTTTGCAGGGTTGCATTCAGCCATGTCAAATTTCTTCAGAACATCTTTTATGTGTTTGCTTTGATGAACGTACGTGACTTCTGAAGTTTGGTTAATTTGAATTCCTAGAAAGAACTTTAGTTCTTGCATTAAGCTCATTTCAAATTCTGCCTGCATTAACTCAGAGAATTCTTGACAAACAAAGGCGTTAGCAGAACCAAAAATAATATCATCAACATATATCTGACATATCATGAGGTCATTGTTAAGGTTCTTACAAAAGAGTGTGGAGTCAACTTTCCCTCTGATAAAATTGTGTTTCAGAAGAAAATTACTTAAACGTTCATACCAAGCTCTGGGAGCTTGTTTAAGTCCATATAAAGATTTTTTAAGTTTAAAGACATGTTCTGGAAAATTTGGATTTTCAAAACCTGGAGGTTGGTTGACATACACTTCTTCTGATATATAACCGTTAAGGAATGCGCTCTTGACATCCATTTGATATAATTTAATAGAATGGTTAATAGAAAAAGATACAAGAAGCCGAATAGATTCTAACCTTGCGACTGGAGCAAAGGTTTCATTGTAGTCAATACCTTCTTGTTGACTGTAACCTTGAGCTACCGGTCGAGCTTTGTTTCTGACGACTTCTCCTTTCTCATTCAGTTTGTTTCTAAATACCCATCTGGTTCCAATAACGTGAGTGCTTCTGGGCTTGGGAACAAGATCCCAGACATCATTCTTTGTGAATTGATCTAACTCTTCTTGCTTAGCTGAAACCCAATCGTTATCTTGAAGTGCTTCATCACAGGACGTAGGCTCGATCAGAGACACTAGTCCCAGAGGCGTCTCTTCAGAAGTCCTGAAGGTAGATCTGGTTCTGACAGGTTCGTCTTTGTTGCCCAGAATCAAATCTTCAGATACATTGATGCGACTTTTAGCTTTCTTTGGGATTACTGGGGAATTAATTTCCTCAGAGTTCTGAGTGGTAGTTGCCTCTGGAGCTTTATCAGATCCTGCAAGAGTGATTTCTAAATCTGCAAAATTTTCAACTAGCTTTGACTTTTCAGGGTCAAGCTTATCGTCAAATCTGACATGAATTGATTCTTCCACAATTTTGGTTTCTGTATTGTATACTCTGTAGCCTTTAGAGCGTTCTGAGTATCCTAACATAATACCTTTCTGTGCTTTGGAATCAAACTTGTTCAGATGTTCTTTAGTGTTTAAAATAAAGCAAGAACATCCAAATGGATGGAAATATGAAATGTTTGGTTTTCTTCCTTTACACAGTTCATAGGGAGTCTTTTCCAGAATAGGTCTTATGGAGATTCTATTCTGAATATAACACGCTGTATTTACAGCTTCGGCCCAAAAGTGCTTAGCCACATTCGTTTCATTGATCATGGTTCTGGCCATCTCTTGGAGTGTCCTATTCTTCCTCTCTACAACTCCATTTTGTTGTGGAGTTCTAGGGCAGGAGAAATCATGGGATATTCCATTAGAGTCAAATAATTCCTCAAAATTTTTATTCTCAAATTCCCCACCATGATCACTTCTGACTCTAATAATTTTAGAGTCAAATTCTTTTTGCACTTTGGAGCAGAAACTAGTGAATACAGAGTGTGACTCACTCTTGTGTTTTAGGAATTTCACCCATGTCCAGCGACTGAAATCATCAACAATGACTAGTCCATACTTCTTTCCATTGACTGATGTTGTTTTCACAGGACCAAATAAATCAATGTAAAGAAGTTCCAGAGGCTTAGAGGTAGTAACAATAGTTTTCTTTTTGAAAGATGTTTTTGAAAATTTTCCTTTCTGACATGCTTCACATAGAGCATCAGAAGAAAACTTCAGTTTAGGTAGGCCTCTGACTAACTCGAGTTTATTTAGCTGAGATAGTTTTCTCATGCTAATGTGGCCCAAGCGTCTATGCCATACCCATTGCTCTTCGTGAACCGACATCAGACATTTCACATTTTGTTCTTTTAAATCAGAAAGATTAATTTTATAAATATTGTTTTTCCTCTTGCCTGTGAATAGGACAGAACCATTGTTTTGATTTATGGCTTTACATGTTTTTTGATTAAAGATCACGTCATAGCCGTTATCACTTAATTGACTTATGGATAACAAATTATGCATTAATCCTTCTACGTAAAGGACATCAGATATAGAGGGAAGAGTACCATTACCAATAGTTCTGGAGCCTCTGATCCTTCCTTTCTGATCTCCTCCGAAACCTACGAATCCAGCGTCTTTAAGTTCCAGGCTTTGGAACATAGACTTTCTTCCCGTCATGTGTCGCGAGCATCCAGAGTCCAGGTACCATGACTGGTGTTTGAACTTTGCTGCATAAGATATCTGCAACATAAACAATCTTATCTTTTGGTACCCAGAGTCTCTTGGGTCCTTTTTGATTAGTTTTCCCAGAGTTTCTTATAACTTTGGGTTTTCTAGCATTTTCAATTTTTGTTCTTGAGTGTGTGTATAGTGATATGAAAATGGAGATTTAAGTTGATCACTAGTAGAGGTTTTATCTTTCTTAGGATCATACCCAATTCCTTTTCTATTGTTCTGACTGACTCCATAAATCATGGATGCCATTACACTCCTTCCTATCCCATTTTTCAGAAACTTTTGAAAGGCTTTTTCGTATTTATAAATTATTGTATTTGAAGTTTGTGGAGCTTGAGATAACGCTTCTTCCAGTTTTAAACAATTTTTCTTTGCAGCATCTCTTTGTAATGTTAAAGATCTGTTTTCATCTTTTAATTCTAGAATTGTCATCTCAAGTTTGCCACATTCTTCAAATTTTTCTTCAAGACAGCCTTTTATTGCTTTAAACTTTTGTTTTAGTTTCTGATATGAGCTAAGAGTTTCAGACAAACATGATTCTAGATCAGATCGAGAGAGTTCAGAAAATACCTCTTTAGATTCTTCATCTGAACTGTCATTGGATGTGGTAGCCATGAATGCTACATTGGCCTGTTCATCAGAGTCAGGTTTTGATGAGTCAGACTCGCTATCATCCCAGGTAGCCATTAACCCCTTTTTGGTTCTGAGGGAATTTTTCTTGAAGCTCTCTTTTCTGGAACTGTCTTTCTTTAACTTTGGGCATTCGTTCCTGTAGTGACCTATTTCTTTACATTCATAACAAGTAACATCTTTGTTAGTTTTACCTTTAGACGTTGATTCTGATCGATCCCCTCTGGGTCTTGGTCTTATGAAGTTGTTGTTCCTCTTTTTCCAGAGTTGTTTAACTCTCCTGGTCAGGAGGGACAATTCTTCTTCCTCATCAGAATCTTCTTGTTCAGAGTCATCTACATCTTCTGTCTCGGCCTGGAATGCTTTGGTTCAATCAGATTTGCGTCTTTCAGATCTGGACTTTAATGCTACAGACTTGTTCTTCTTCTGAGGCTCATCTTCCTCTAGTTCTATCTCATGGCTTCTGAGGGAACTGACAAGTTCTTCAAGACTGATATTGTTCAGATCCTTAGACAGCTTCAGAGCAGTGACCATGGGTCTCCACTTCTTTGGCAAGCTTCTGACTATCTTTTTGACGTGGTCTGCAGTTGTGTACCCTTTGTCTAGAACTTTGAGACCTGCAATAAGAGTTTGGAATCTGGAGAACATTACCTCTATGGCTTCGTCATCCTCCATTTTGAAGGCTTCATATTTCTGGATAAACGCTAGAGCCTTTGTCTCTTTGACCTGAGAGTTTCCTTCATGAGTCATCCTCAGAGAGTCAAGTATGTCTTTGGCTGTTTCTCTGTTGGTGATCTTTTCATACTCGTTGTAAGATATAGCATTGAGAAGTATGGTTCTGTCCTTGTGATGGTTTTTGAAAACTCGCTTCTGATCATCTGACATCTTACTTCTGGGAACTTCAACTCCATCCTCTGTGACAAGAGGTTTGTATCCATCTGTGACAATGTCCCAGAGATCAGCATCATAGCCTAGAAAGAAGCTCTCAATCCTATCTTTCCAGTAGTCGAATTTTTCTCCATCAAAGACAGGAGGCTTAGCATTGTAACTGTCTCTTTCATTTGTGTGGGCCATGGTTTTTCTCGTTCTGGATCTCTCTACACTGTTAAGTGTTTGATTAGAAAATCAATAACAGAGCCGAAGCTCTGATACCAATTGAAGGTGAGAAAAACAAGAAAGGGGGGTTTGAATTGTTTTGGAAAATAAGCGCTTTTGGAAGATAAAATCACACAGGATTTTATACTGGTTCACTTATAACACAAGGCTACTCCAGTCCACCCGGCCAAGGTGATTTCGCCTTCAACAAGGACTTAATCCACTAATCTTGAAAGATTATTACAACCAACGTCTAAGAGAAAGATCTCTTAGTCCTCTCAAGTATACAGACTGCGCAGAGTCACTTGAGGAATATAAAAACAACTTAGATAAAAATAGAGTTTGTAATCTAGAGTGCTTCTAGGATAAAGCAAGTATTACATCAGTAAGAGCAAATAGAATATTTCACGTTCTGAGCAAAAGCTCGTGAAACTTTGAGAGAGAGAGAGAGAGAGAGAGAATATTTCAATGTGTTCAGGTGTGTCTCTCAATGCTGTTTGCCGTCCTTTATATAGAGGTGAAAGGACCGTTGAAATTGATGGCAGATGATTTTGCTTTGATTAGGAATCAATGCCATAACTTCTGTTGTTTCTTGCCAAAACAACTTTGTCTCCCTGAATAACTTCTTTCCAATAATAGTTCCTTTCCATTTAATTCAAAGTTGACGTTATTCTTTCTGAATTAGGAAATCCATTATCAGAGTCTACGTAACTCTGTAAATCTGAGATCTTGCTATGTGGCTTCAGAGCTTCTGATGTTTTGATCTCTTAGGGTTCTGATGATGTCTTTAGATGACGCTGAGAGCTTTTGGAATTTGGATATGCCTTTGTTCAGAGTCAGAACTTCTAGAGCGTACTCCTTGTTCAGATGCCTCTGATGTTTTGCTGTTGTGCTCAGAGTTAGAACACCTTGAGCGCGTTACTTCTTCAGATGCTTCTGATAATTTGTATCTGATATGATTCTGTATCTGATGACGCAATCAGATTCCTTTCTTTTTGTTTAGATTCCTGCACACTTAGAAACTTTTTGTTAGAGTGCCATTTTTGGTTTCGTCCTTTGTTATCATCAAAATCTTGGTATATGTTGTAGAACAATTTTTGTTCTTACAGTTGTATCTAAGGATCTAGTAGTCGGTGTTCCAAAAATAAAATTTTCAAAAGACCACCTATGTGACGCGTGCCAAATGGGAAAACAAACGAGGGTCTCTTTTAAATCTAAAAATGTAATTTCAACTTCACGACCCCTTGAGCTTCTCCATATGGATCTCTTTGGACCTTCTAGGACAAAGAGCTTCGGTGGAAATTATTATGGTTTTGTAATCGTTGATGACTATTCTAGATTTACTTGGACTATATTCCTTCATAGAAAAGATGAAACTTTTTCTGCTTTTAAGAATTTTGCAAATCTGTCCCAAAACAAAATGAATTCCAAAATAGTTACAATTCGTAGCGATCATGGTGGTGAATTTGAAAACTATCACTTTGATAAGTACTGTGACAAGTATGGTATTGAGCATAACTTTTCAGCTCCTCGAACTCCACAACAAAATGGCGTTGTGGAGCGTAAAAATTGTGTTTTAGAGGAGTTGGCAAGAACAATGCAAAATGAGGGTGGATTACCAAAATATTTTTGGGCTGATGCAGTTAGCACAACTTGTTATGTTTTAAACAGGATCTTAATTCGTCCTATTTTAAATAAAACTCCTTATGAGCTTTTAAAAGGAAGAAAGCCAAACTTGTCACATCTTCACGTATTCGGTTGTAAGTGTTTTGTTTTGAATAATGGTAAGGAAAATATTGGGAAGCTTGATGCAAAAGCGGATGAAGGTGTCTTTCTTGGATACTCACAATCAAGTAAAGCATATAGAGTATATAATAAGCGTTTACTTACTGTTGAAGAATCTGTCCATGTTTCTTTTGATGAGTCTTATCCGAAAAGTGTCGGAAAAGGTATTTCTTTTGATGACGCAGGTGTATCTACAGAAGACATACTCAAGGAAGCTGTTACGGAAACTGATCAGTCCAGAACAGTTGCCCATGAGAAGGAGGAAGATACTAGTCATGAAGAAGATGAGGAAGAAAGGACAGCTGAAGTGAATGACCTCCCACCAGCTTGGAAATATTCAAAAGACCATCCTATTGACAACATCTTGGGAGATATTTCAAAGGGAGTAATGACTCGTTCTAAGATAAGTAATTTTTGTTCTCACTTAGCTTTTGTTTCACAAGTAGAACCTAAAAATGCCAAAGAGGCCTTGATTGATGAATGTTGGCTAATGGCCATGCAAGAAGAGCTTAATCAATTTAAAAGAAATTACGTTTGGGAACTTGTCCCTCGTCCGCGAGATCATCATATCATAGGTACTAAATGGGTTTTTAGAAATAAGCTTGATGAAAACGGAGTGATAACTAGGAACAAGGCACGTTTAGTAGCACAAGGGTATAACCAAGAGGAGGGCATAGACTATGAGGAAACTTATGCTCCAGTTGCTCGCCTTGAAGCTATACGTCTCTTGCTTGCCTATGCTTGTTCTAATAATTTTAAGCTTTACCAAATGGACGTAAAGAGTGCGTTTCTAAATGGTGTCATAAATGAAGAGGTATATGTCTCACAACCTCCTGGTTTTGAGAATGCTGAAAATCCAGATTATGTTTACAAATTAAAACGAGCTTTGTATGGTCTTAAACAAGCCCCTCGGGTTTGGTATGAAAGGCTTAGCAAATTTCTAATTGATCATGGATATTCAAGAGGTAAAGTGGATAATACTCTCTTTATTAAACACAAGGGAAAGCACATTCTTTTAGTTCAAGTTTATGTAGACGATATAGTTTTTGGTTCAACTAACACACACTTGGTCGAAGAATTTTCTAAGGTTATGCAGGGTGAATTTGAGATGAGTCTTATGGGGGAGCTAAATTACTTCCTAGGTCTTCAGATAAAGCAACTTGATGAGGGTATAACAGTATGTCAAACAAAGTAATGCAGAGAACTACTCAAGCGCTTTGGAATGAACGACTCAAAATCATTTGACACCCCTATGTCTACCAACGGAAATCTAGATAAAGATGAGCATGGTAAGAGTGTAGATGTCAAAAAGTTTAGAGGGATCTTAGATCTCTCTCCATTGTTGTCTTAAGCATGTTAGTTCTTATTTATATTATGCCTCACCTTGGTTGATGAGATTTGTTTTAGATTTCATTTATACCTCACAAGGTTACATCAACAGAGGTAATATCACTCCTTTCTATATCTCTTTTAGAACTATGTGATTGTGTATGTTAGACAAAATTCCTTATTTTCGTTTATGTGAATTTCTTTGCATATATTGTTTGAACATTAATATCTGATTTGTGAATTATACTTGGGCATCATTATCATGACATACTTCATAATGCATAACCATACTGCATAAAAATTAATTAAAATTTGGTTTGGCATCAGTATGTATCGATTCAAAGATGTATGTATCGATTCATGTCTTTTTCATTTCACATCTGTCAAAATTGGTTCAGTATGTATCGATTCATTCGTCGTTTGTATCGATACATAGACCCTTTAAAAACAAAAATGCGTGACATGGATCGATCCATTCCCATATGTATCGACACATACTGATTGTTTTTGGATTAAATGCATTTTATTTCACTCATGGATCGACACATCAGCAACTCTTATCACATCTTTTCACAAACTTGGTATCAGCAGTTCCCCTACCTATCAAAACCTGCGGCTAACCCTAATCTCCTTCATCATCATTCTTTCCAAAACCCTAAATTCATCTCACTTTTCTTCAATTTTTCATCACCATGCCTCCAAGAATCATTCCGGCTAGAGCAAGGGGAAAAGGAAAAGGAAAGGAACCGGTTGGCACCTCTCAGCAGTTACCAAAAATTCCTCCTAATGCCTTAGATTTGCTTCATCCTGCAATTGCTACTGAGTTTGAGGATTCTTTCAAGACAAGACTAGTTATGAAACCCCATGTCTTCGATAAACATGATGCTATTCATCTGCATCTCAAGGATGCGGTTGAACTCCTTAATGCACAAAAACTTGGTTCATTTTTGACTACAAAGGATGATTACCATGAGGATTTTATCCGTGCATTTTATGCTGGCTTACAATCTGGTAAAGGATATATGTTTAAGTGTTCTATTAGTGTCAGAACCTATACTTTTGAGGCTGGTGATTGGGAAACAGTGTTTCAAATTCCGCTTTCGTCGCATAATTTCAAGACTTGGCATGACTTGAAGTTTGATACTGACTTTAACCTGAAGGAGTTTACTCTATCTATCTTGAAATTGGACAGACCGCTGGGTGAGGATGAACAGGTTACGTCTGGTATGATTAAGAAAATTCCTCGTATACTTCATTGGATTATCTCGCACATTCTGCGTCCAGCAAACAGTGGACATTCTAGGTTAGACAGGGCAAGCATTCATCTCTTGTATATTCTTCAAAATAAGGTTCCCTTGAATTGGGCAAATTACTTTTTGAAGCGTCTCTTTTTCGTGCGTAATAGTGCCAAGAATGTTGCTCTTGGTTATGCGTCTCAAATCATGAAAATTCTTACGTTCTAGAATGTTGCAATCCCTTTAGTTCCTCTCATATCACCATCTGCTGCTGTCATACGGTGAACTGACTTTGGTGTATTTTTGCTTTGGAAAGCAAATGTCGCGGATAGCAAGAGTCGCCACCGACTTTTCTTTTATCCAATAAGGAAAGGTGGAAAAGAACAGGAAAGACCTTGATTAGATTTTGGGTTCGGGAGGTACATTATACAAAGGGAAGGTGTTAGCACCCTTTGTATCCATGGTTATCCATGGGCTCTTAATTGCTGGATCACTTATATTTTTCTTGTCTGAAAAAGTGTTTGTGAGCTGCTTAGAAAATGTTTTGAAAAGAGAGTTTAGCTTTGTAATGATTCTTGTCCGAATGTATACAAAGTATTTATCTCATTTAATTTTGAAAGTTGTTTAGAAAAATATAACTGGGCAATGATTCTAGTATGAATGTATACCAAGTGGTGATTTTCTAGTAGATGTTTTGCAAAGTGTGATGTATGAAAAATGTTTTAGGTTGGGAGACAGCAATTAAGAGTTATACCTACCCAAGGTCTTTATGGGTATTTCCTATCCTTATGAGGGTAAAACTGTCCTTACTATTGAGAAGTAAGTAGTTTTATCCTTTGGATGTAAAAGGGTCATCGATTGGTCATGGAAGGCAACATTTGTAAGGATACCTTAGCATTCGAAGGGACGATCATCATTAACCGTAGGCTACAACGACGGGTCATCGAGGGACAAAATCATATATTCGCAAGCAACATCCGAGGGACAATGATTTATTTTATAGGGACATGATGATTTAATCGAAGGGTCTTTGCTAAGTGTATACCCACATTCGCGGGACATGACCATAATACCGTAATACCGTAAGGCAACAAAGAGAGGTCCAAGATCACATATTCCAAGGCAATATTTTACAATCAATTAGGTAGTTGTAATCAATTAGGTAATTAGGGTGAATCTCCACAAGGGTATCCCACAAATAAAGTGGAATACCTAGCAAGCTACCTTCTCCGGGAGTATGTGAACCCTTACAAAATTCAGCAAACAGGTCAGAATACCAAATCAGGGTGCAATCGAGAATTACACCACAAAAGAAACACAGCGGTAGGAATGTCAGGCAAAATAACGCATGGTTAGAATAAAACAGATCAGATAAGCATAGAACAGAACAGAAAAATCAGCGACTGCCACGTTCGCCCCTGTCTCGCCTAGCGAAGGCTTAGCGAATACTCGCTACATGCTCGCTTAGCGATGTGCTAGCGAGCGGCTGCGGGTTTTGGTTTTGGTAACAGTACAATTCCAGAAAGTTTCACACCCTATGGCATCCATTACAGAAATTACATGGTTAAACGTTCAAGATATTCATACATACTTAAATTCACATGCAAAAACTTAAGATATTTTTATAGATTCAATCATAATGCCACATGCAAGTTAAGAACATAAAGCGGTAATAGTAATGCAAACCTGTTTGCAACTGAATTGCAACCTTGAATTGGCAAGTCGCTCTTAGGGTTGGCGCCGGATTGAGTTGGGCGGAGGTAACCTTAGTGCAGATGAGTTTCCTTCAGGGTTTCCTTGCTAGGGTTTCTGTCTGTCTGCCTCTGTCCCCTTTTTCTGAATGAAGCTCTGCTATTTATAATAATTTTTGTGACCTGATGGGTGTCCTACACTCCAATTGTCTCCATTTTCTATAACTGGTGTATCAAGCTTTCGTCCTTTGTCGCGGATGATCTCGCCAAGTTGAGACTTATCTAGTGCCTCCCAAATGTCTTTATCGGAGTGCTCCTCAAGAGGATCAAGATTGCCTCGAATGGTCCCTTCAAACAAGGTCGGATCCTGTGGTATGATACTGAGATGACTTCGGAGGTCATGAAGACCGATGTGTAAAATATTGATGTTGTCTATGTGGATACTTCCTTCTGCAGGTTCAATCAGTCGAAACAATGCTTGAATCAATGTAGATTTGCCACTGCCGGTGCGTCCAACTATTCTTATATTCTTCCCACCAGGAAATATGCATGATACTCCATGAAGCACCAAAGGAGGATTTTCTTTGTAACGGACCTTCAAATCAACTATTTCAATTGTCCCGTTTTCAGGCCATAAGGATGAAGGACGGGAATCTTCAATAACTGTCGGTGCTTCACTCTGAATTTGGCTGTACTGATAAATTCTTTCAATTATTTTGTTTTCAAATTTGCAAAAAGCTAAGTACCCAACGGGATAACCGCACATTTAAATTCAGACCATATGTCACAGCAAGTCCAACCATGCTAGGGTCAATACTTCCATGGGGAAAGCTAACAAGCAATAGCATGCAGAAAGAAAATACACAGGTGGACAGGAGCTCCATACGAAGGCAGAGCCACTCAATAGCAGCAAGAATGTAGAAGAAAGGTCGTGCAAAATAATCAAGAAGATAGAGGTTCCGCTTCATGAACCTTTTCTTGTCCGAAACCCCTGATTGTGGATGTTATTGGTTTAGACATGATACTACTGTTATGGAATTCTTATGGGATTGGAATTGGGACTTGTTTTTTTTTGTTGGGTAATTGTTTTAGATTAATGAACTTTGGGTTAATTGGTTAATTGTTATGATTGAATGGATTTTGGATATGGATTGGTTTAAATTGGTTCCGAATGGATAATGAAAATGGATATGGATTTTGGATATGGATTTAAAAATAGAGTTGGGTTGTTGGATTGGAAAAAATGGATTTAATTGTGGGTTCAAGGAATTTGGATATTTGATTATAAAAATGGATATGGATTTTTTTAGGAATAATCCAAGACTAATCTAAATATCAATTTAAATAATAATAACAAATCAGCATAAACCAAATTAAAATCAAATTAATCTATAATTCGTTAAAACTACTTTGATATCAACTCTAACATTCATTTGGAAATTAAAATCAATTAGAGTTTGAATCATTAGTAAAATAAACAATTAAGATTAAATTGAAATTTGGAATTAAACTTAATTCGAAATTAAAATTTAATTGAAAATTAAAAAAAGTCAAATAATTAAAATCCATTTTATAATAAAAAACATCATGATCAAGAAGCTAGATAATGACCAATGTCTATCAATAAAAAAATGGATTTGGGAATGAATGTATGCAAATGAATTTTAGGTCAAGTGCCAAATAAAAATGAAAAAATGGAAAGAAAATCAGGACCAAAATCGGGGTATGACAGTTGCCCCTATTTAAGTATCTTCTACTAGAGAATATGAAGCAGGACACTCTTCATATGATCATAGTGGGAGATGGTTAAATACTAAGTTGACCTGGATACCAAAATAAATGGTAACACAGGAATACCCATGGCCTGAACGCCGCACATTAGTCTGAACACTAAGCATCAGAATATGAGAGTATCAATGTTGGTCTGATCACCGGAAATCTGGTCTGAACACCACTTCGATCTGGAAATCGGAAAACTGGCCTGAATGCCACAAGTACTTCGACTTGATCGTCGGAAACTTCTTCGATCTGAAAATCGGAAAAACTGGCCTGAATGCCATAAGTACTTCGACCTGATTGTCGGAAACTTCTTCGATCTGAACATCGGAAACTGGCCTGAATGCCACTTCGGTCTGGATACCGGGAACTGGCCTGAATGCCACAAGTTGCATCGACCTGAATGTCGGAAACTTCTTCGATCTGAAAATCGGAAAAAACTGGCCTGAATGCCACTTCGGTCTGAATACCGGAAACTGGCCTGAATGCCACAAGTACTTCGACCTGATTGTCGGAAACTTCTTCGATCTGAATATCGGAAACTGGCCTGAATGCCACAAGTACTTCGACCTGATTGTCGGAAACTTCTTCGATCTGAATATCGGAAAAACTGGCCTGAATGCCACTTCAGTCTGGATACCGGAAACTGGCCTGAATGCCACAAGTACTTCGACCTGAATGTCGGAAAATTCTTCGATCTGAAAATCGGAAAAACTGGCCTGAATGCCACTTCGGTCTGGATACCGGAAACTGGCCTGAATGCCACAAGTACTTCGACCTGATTGTCGGAAACTTCTTCGATCTGAACATCGGAAACTGGCCTGAATGCCACTTCGGTCTGGATACCGGGAACTTCATGCCTATCAGCCTCGGCAGAAATAGGGAAAATGATAATTGAGGCGGCACGTGGGCCAACGACCCATGCTGGGGATAATAAGTCATGAACAAACTTCAGTCTGAGCACTGGAAACAAACTTCTGGCTTATCACTTGGGATACCGAGAATGTTTTATGCTTACATGCGTATGTTTGAATTTTGCGATGGCGTAATGCTCCATGAAAATGGAAATGCTACGCGATTTGGGAGGATGCAATGCAATATGATTCTACATGCAGGGATGCGAAATGCTGGGGAAAATGCCAAGCTGAAGCAAGGAATCCTGTAGGGGAAATGATCACAATCTTCCGGACCCTGGCACTACTGTTGGAGATGCACAACATAATGAACTATGTGGGGAAATGACCGGCCACGCGGTATTCTGGCAATGACGAGATACCGAGACTCTGACTGGGGAGAGAACGGCGCTGCAAAACTGTTGTTGGGGGAAGCGATAGTGGTTTTGGCAACCATAATCTACGAGAGATGACTCAGCAGGGGGGAGCAAACACCGATACGGTACCGAGGTTATGCTTCCAGGAAAGAGATCATCGATCTGGGATTGAAATCCTCGATCTGGCATCGAACTCTGAGGAGCAGCTGCTTCTGCTGGGAAGATACAGTCTGGTACTGTCAACTCCGCTGGGGAGTGTATAGTCTGACACACATGCTTAGGAAATGCCCCGAGGGTATCTGTTCTGAATAGATGATCCAAAGCACTTAAAATTCACAGCAACTTTAAATGTTTATTAAGCATATACCTGTAAAGCCCTTATGTGTCATGATGCAATGTTTATCAAAAATTCGGACGTCATTTTTGCAAACAAAACAGTAAAATGAAAATGAAAACAGAGATATACTGAGTAACATGATTTTATTGATTGAATGGCCTCTGAATAGGCATTTACATCAGGAAGCAATCCCTAGGAAGAGGTAATCGCAAAACAGAAATTAATCTAGTGGCAATGTGAAATGGATTTCTACTGGGTTCCAATTCTGCTATGACTTGCCCGTCTTCAAGATCCTCCAGATGATCAGCCTTCTGAAAAAGTGACTGGACTGTTTCCTACCCTTTTGAAAGTTTCCAGTCACCGACATGAGATGAGATTCAGAACTAACTCAGAACGCAGTCATTCACTAAATCCCTAACTTTTGCCTGGATTTCCCTTTTCGGGTTTTCAATCCACCGGGATACCCATTTTTGCCTAAGTTGCCTTTTCAGGTTTTCAACTTACCAGGTGTACGATCTTTTCATTTTTAAATCCCTAATTTTTGCCCGAACCTTTTCATTTTCTTGGTTCGTCGGGATGCCCATTTTTGCCTGGACTGTTCTTTTTACCGTCCAGCGGGTCTATTTTATGCGAAGTATTTTTTAACTGCGTCTGAGTTTACCGGGGAAGTGAAGTCTTCACCATCCATCGTTGCAAGCATTAAGGCCCCACCATCGAAAACCTTGGTGACGATATACGGTCCCTCATAGTTAGGAGTCCACTTGCCCCTGTGATCCGTCTGAGGAGGAAGGATCCTTTTCAACACCAAATCTCCGACTTGGAAACATCGAGGGCGCACTTTCTGGTCAAAGGCTCTCTTCATCCGACTCTGATACAACTGCCCATGACAAATGGCTGCCATTCGCTTCTCTTCGATAAGACTCAACTCATTGAACCTTGTCCGAATCCATTCAGCTTCATCTAGCTTAACATCCAACAGGACTCTTAGAGAAGGAATCTCCACTTCAACAGGTAGGACTGCTTCCATACCATACACCAGGGAGTAAGGGGTCGCCCCGGTCGACGTACGTACTGAAGTGCGGTACCCATGCAAGGCGAAGGGTAGCATCTCGTGCCAATCTCTGTACGTAACGACCATCTTCTGCACAATCTTCTTTATGTTCTTATTTGCTGCCTCAACAACACCGTTCATTTTAGGACGATAGGGGGAAGAATTGTGATGCTGAATGTTGAAGTTCTGACACAACTCCCTCATCATTTTGTTATTGAGATTGGAACCATTATCAGTAATGATTCTTTCGGGAATCCCATAGCGACAAATGATTTCTTTCTTGATGAAACGGGCAACCACATGTCTGGTGACATTCGCGAATGACGCTGCTTCGACCCACTTGGTGAAATAGTCGATGGCAACAAGGATGAAGCGATGCCCATTGGAAGCAGTCGGCTCAATCTTTCCAATCATGTCAATGCCCCACATTGCAAATGGCCACGGCGAAGACATCACATTCAGAGGATTCGGCGGTACATGCACCTTATCAGCATAAATCTGACATTTATGACACTTCCGAGCATACTTGAAACAATCTGATTCCATGGTCATCCAGTAATAACCCGCCCTTAACAATTTCTTAGCCATTGCATGTCCGCCGGCATGAGTACCGAAGGAACCTTCATGAACTTCCTGCATTAACATGTCCGCCTCGTGTTTGTCCATGCATCTGAGCAAAACCACGTCGAAGTTCCTCTTATACAGCACATCGTCTTTGTTCAAGAAGAAACTGCCTGCCAATCTTCTCAAAGTTTTTCTGTCATTGTTGGATGCCCCTGCAGGGTACTCTTGATTCTTCAGAAAGCACTTGATATCGTGATACCAGGGCTTGTCATCAACCATTAGTTCAGCGGCAAACACATACGCGGCCCTATCAAGGCGCATAACATCGATCCTAGGAGCATGGTTCCACCGAACCACCTTGATCATGGAGGATAGAGTAGCAAGAGCATCTGCCATCTGGTTCTCATCACGAGGTATATGATACAGCTTTACTGTTGTGAAGAAAGTCAACAGTCTTCTCGTGTAATCTCTGTAGGGGACCAGAGTGGGCTGGAGAGTATTCCAATCACCATTCACTTGATTGATCACTAGAGCTGAATCTCCGAAGATGTCCAGAGTCTTGATTCTCAAATCAATGGCTTGCTCAATACCCAAGATACAAGCCTCGTACTCAGCTTCATTATTGGTGCACTCGAAGGTCAGACGAGCGGTGAAAGGCATGTGGGCACCTTTCGGAGTGGTAATGACAGCACCAATTCCACTTCCTCTGGCATTGACGGCCCCATCAAACAACAAAGTCCACTTTTCATCTGGATAAGGTCCCTCCCCAACAACTGGCTCTTCACAGTCTTTCATCTTGAGGAACATGATGTCTTCATCTGGAAAATCAAACTTCATCGGCTCATAGTCTTCAATCGGTTGTTGAGCAAGATAGTCTGATAAGAATACTCCCCTTGATGGATTTCTGGGATGTATACTGGATATCATACTCTGTCAGTACCATTTGCCAACGAGCAACTCTTCCGGTGAAAGCTGGCTTCTCGAATATATACTTGACTGGATCCATCTTGGAGATCAGTAAAGTTGTGTGAGTCAGCATATATTGTCTCAATCGCTTAGCAGCCCATGCAAGTGCACAACATGTCTTCTCAAGCATTGAGTATCTCGACTCACAATCTGTGAATTTCTTACTCAAGTAGTAGATGGCATGCTCTTTCTTACCTGTCTCGTCGTGTTGACCGAGAACACAACCCATGGAATTGTCTAGTACTGTCAAGTACATAATCAGTGGTTTCTCTGGGACTGGAGGCATGAGGATAAGGGGATTCTGCAAATACTCTTTTATCTTTTCAAAAGCCCTTTGACAATCGTCGTTCCACCTGATAACCTGATCTTTCCTCAACAATTTGAAAATTGGCTCACACGTGGCTGTTAGGTGAGAGATGAACCTTGCAATGTAGTTCAACCTTCCTAAGAAACCACGGACTTGCTTCTCTGTTCTTGGCTCAGGCATTTCCTGTATTGCTTTCACTTTGTCAGGATCCACCTCAATCCCTTTTCCACTAACAATAAAACCCAACAATTTTCCAGATCTCACCCCGAAAGTGCACTTGTTCGGATTAAGCCTCAGCTTGAATTTCCTTAAACGCTCAAACAGTTTCTGCAGATTCACCAGATGTTCTTCTTCTGTCTGAGATTTGGCAATCATATCGTCCACATAAACCTCGATTTCATGATGAATCATGTCATGGAACAGAGTCACCATAGCTCGTTGATATGTTGCCCCAGCGCTTTTCAGACCAAACGACATCACCTTGTAGCAGAAGGTCCCCCATGGGGTTATGAAAGTTGTCTTCTCCATGTCTTCTGGTGCCATCTTGATTTGGTTATAGCCAGAAAAACCATCCATGAAGGAGAATACCGAGAACTGAGCTGTGTTATCCACCAAAACGTCGATGTGAGGTAATGGGAAATCATCTTTAGGACTGGCTCTGTTCAGATCCTGGTAGTCGACACACATCCGTACCTTTCCATCCTTCTTAGGTACTGGGACGATATTTGCGACCCATGGCGGATAATTGGTAACCGCTAGAAACCCTGCATCCAACTGTTTTTGCACTTCTTCTTTTATCTCGACAACCATCTCTGGTCTTGTTCTTCTGAGCTTCTACTTGACCGGAGGACAACCCTCTTTGAGAGGTAAACGGTGTACCACAATGTCTGTGTCAAGCCCTGGCATATCCTGATAAGACCAAGCGAAGACGTCAACATACTCTTGCAACAATTCAATCAACCCCTTCTTTACATCGTCTTCCAAAGCAGCCCCTATCTTGATTTCTCTCTTGGCGTCCTCGGTGCCGAGATTAATCACTTCAGTAGCCTCTTGATGTGGTTGAATGACCCTTTCCTCTTGCTTTAACAGCCTGGCAAGTTCTTCAGGGAGTTCACAGTCTTCATCACCCTCTTCTTCAGCTTGGAAGATTGGGTTTTCGAAGTCGAAGCGAGCCATAGCAGAATCGTTATCAATAAGATCCGGTGATGTGCATCTGCATGAGTGATGGTATGTGCTTATGAGTGTGAACAGTGAGTGAAAACTAAACAAAACATTGCCAAATATTTTTATTCTTTTGAAATTTTGAAAACTGTAAAAATAGAAAAACAGTGAACAAGATTTTGAATGCAAAAGACGTCCTTCATTTATGATAAACAATGCAGGTATTCACATAGATGAGCCCTACAATGAGTCATTACGCCCTGGGCGGAACGTAAGACTTGGACATGCATGAATAAAACAAATAAAAATTACTCCTCTAGAAGAGTGACTTGGACAATTTCCTCGGAAGACCAATTGTTGATGACTTCACCAGGGATCCTCGGACGCACCCAGTTGTCGATGTCGCAATCACTATCTCCATTTTCATCGTTGATCGCAGAGATCTGGCCATATTGGATGACGCCAGCACTGGAGAAAGTAATCGGCCCCTGACGAGTCTGAAGTGCTGAAGTTGTAGAAGTCAGCGCTGGTTGATACCCAATCCCGAACTTGTCGTCCTTCATTGGTAACTCCAACAGACGTCCCCAACCGAGAGCAATACCTGAATCCACCAAGGCTTGCGCCTGCTTGAAAGATGAGATAGGAGCTCCTGCTTTAACCCCTTCCACCGGACCTGCATCCTTGATCTGAACTGACTCAAAGGCCTGACAGAGAGTCTCATGAATTTCACCTTCTACCTCTACGTACTTGAAGGTAGACAGGTTACTTACCAGTATGTCCTCCTCACCACAGACGGTGACAATTCTGCCATTGACTGGGAACTTGATCTTCTGATGCAGTGTTGAGGAGACTGCCCCAGCATTGTGGATCCAAGGACGACCCAGAAGGAAACTGTACGAGGGACTGATATCCATCACATAGAATACGGTGTTGAAGGTTTGTGATCCAATCAGGATTGGCAATTCCACCTCTCCAAACACCGACCTCTTAGAACCATCGAAGGCTTTCACCACGAGATTAGAAGGCTTCAAGACCAAACCTTCTACTTCTAACCTTGACAGGGCTCTCTTGGGTAGCACATTGAGAGAGGAGCCTGTATCCACCAGAACATGTGATAACATAGTGTCTCTGCATTCCATCGAGATGTGCAAAGCCTTGTTATGATTGCGTCCGGCTGAGATCAGTAAAACCCAACCCGTTGCTTGCATGAACGTTTGCAATGATCCCTTCTAGTTGGTTTACTGAGATCTCCTGAGGCACATATGCAGCATTAAGGACCTTCAGAAGTGCCTCCCTGTGTGCCTCGGAACACAACAGGAGTGAGAGAATGGATATCTTAGACGGCGTCTGAACCAACTGATCAACTACTTTGTAGTCGCTTTTCTTTATGATTCTTAAGAGCTCGTCCACATCATTCGAGAAAGTAGGCTCTGAGCCAGCCTGGGGTGCAGAGGTACCCTCATTCCCAACTTGTTTGCCTTTGGCCTTAGCCGCGGCATCGACACTATTATTTTGGGTAACGGGTGGCGAGAATAGCCTGCCACTCCTGGTGAATCGCCCGATTCCACCAACATTGTCCACTGCGGAACCTTCAACTTCGAGTTCAGACTTCTGACCCTCTTCTACCTTCAATGGTTGTTCCACCCCATGATCGTGCGTGTATACACTCCCCCCACAATGCCAAGGAATGGCCCTATCGCTTGTGAAAGGTAAAGGACCAGGGGTTGTGATTGTCATAGAGGACGGTCGCACTGGTGGCACTGGTTGTGCTTCTGGCACATTGATCTGATTAGTCGGGTAGAAAATGGTGATAGTAGCGACATCATAGTCATACTCAGGAATCTCATTCATTGAAACAAAAACATTCGGAACATCGGAATCAAGTTCAGTTACATCAAAATCAGACACATTGTTTGGTATATCAGCAACAACATTTGAAAAATTAAATACATCAATGGGAACTACACAGTCAGCAGGAACAACATCTGTGAATTCTTCAACAGCATCTTCAAACACCTCTTCAACTACCCCTTCAGCAAACTCTTTGACAGGCAAGTCTTCAACTTGGAGGGTATCAGTGTCAAGCAAGACCTGGATACCCTGCTGCAGCTTCAAGCAATCCTTACCCTGTGTAGCGCAATCCAAACAACCTTTCCCACAACCGGGGAAAACGTCGGCCTTCAGCAAGCATTCCTTAATTTCCAACAACGGAGTCTTCAACTTCAACACATCCTTAACGGACTTGGCTTCTTCTTCCAGCATATTCACGTTTGCACCACCATGCTGTGGCATGGGATTGTTGACGACATTAGGAGCCGGTGCAAGGTTGATAGCCTTTGAATCTATGAGGTCCTGAACTACGTGCTTAAAAGCTTTGCAGTTCTCAATATTGTGGCCAGGTGCCCCAGAGTGGAAACTACACCTAGCATTGGCATCGTAACCCACCGGAAGTCTACCAACCGGAGGAGCCAGAGTGCGTAGCTGCACAAGTTGTAGTTGTTGAAGACTTGTAAGCAGCTGAGCGTACGACATTGGAAGAGTGTCGAAACGCAGGTCCATCATCCTCTGCCTCTGTTGATAGGCGGGTCTGTTACCTGGCTGTTGTTGTTGTTGATACTGAGTTTGCTGACGTTGTGGTTGTTGTTGTTGTAGTGGTGCTGCAGCCGGAATAGTCACAGCTGCAACATACGGTCGCTGATGATAGTTTTGAAAATTATTCCTCCTATTTTGATATGAAGACACAGAATTCACACCCCCTTCCCTCTGCTTCTGTCCTCCCATAAATGGCTTCTTTACTCCTGATGAAGATCCACCTCCATTGTGGCTCTTGTAGGTCTTCAGGTAATTCTCTACCCTCTCTCCGGTAGAGACCACATCAGCAAAGTTGGAGGCATTGCACCCCACCAGACGCTCCAGGTAAGGTCCAGGCAACGTATTCATGAACATGTTGGCCATTTCCTTTTCCAACATGGGAGGTTGAACACGGGAAGCTGTCTCCCTCCAGCGTTGAGCGTATTCCCTGAAGCACTCACTGCTTTTAAGAGACAGGTTCTGGAGTTGAGTTCTGTCCGGGGCCATGTCTGCATTATACTGGTATTGCTTCACAAAAGCTTCCGCCAAATCCCTTCAGCAACGGATGTGGGCTCTATCCAACCTCATGTACCATTCCAGGGATGCCCCAGCTAGGCTGTCCTGGAAGAAGTACATGAGTAGCTTCTCGTCATCAGAGTATGCAACCATCTTTCGGAAGTAGGCTTGCACGTGGGTCTTCGGGCAAGAGCTACCATTGTACTTGTCAAAGATTGGGACTTTGAACTTCGGTGGGACCCTCACGCCTGGGACCAATCCCAAGTCAGAAACATCTACCCCCAGAGGGTTTTGTCCTTCCACCGCCTTCAGCCTCTCCTCTAATCTCCTGAACATGGGATCCATGCCATGGCCCAAACCAAAGTCTCCTGGCAGCAAGAACTGCTCCTCACTTCAGCCAGCAATGCTATCGTGTCAGGATGATCTGAGAATTCCATCAAACGCCGGATAAGCAGATTCCTTTGGTGAATAACTCCACCCAACTCGTTGATGTGCTCTCTGTAGTAATTCCCATCATCTTCTCCGAATACCTCTTCAAGTCTGGATTTCTTCAAACCTGCCAACACCTTAAGTTCTTCAATCTGTCCTCGAGCCTCATTGAGTTGATCGGTGATGTAACCACTGGTAGAACGGGCGCACAGAAGCTCATTGTTCTTCTCCTTCAGCAAAGTCTTCAATTTCTCCATCTGACCAGTCAGTTCGGTCACCATCTCCTCCTCCTTTTCCTTCCGAGAAGTTGAAAATGCATCCCATCGCTCTTGCCACCCTGCCAATTTACCATGAGCATCCATTAATTGTTGCTTGACTCGCTTCAACTCAGAACTGGATGATCCCAAGGCCTTGTCTGTCTTCCTGAAGAAGTCCACCTCCACAGCTAATTTCCTTTCTGCTTCCCCTTGCAATCTGACGGCTTCCCCCTTCTGATATTCTGCCTCATGGAATTGATGCATATAGTCTTGCAACTTCACACTTAACTCCGAGTTATCAATTTGAAGCTCCTCCATGGCTTTCTTCAATTTGTCATACTCCTCTCGGCTCACCATTGTTGACTGCGCAGGAGTTGGTGGATACAAAGGTTCTTCTATAGGAAACGGCAGACCCAACTCTTCGACTCTTCCTTGAAGCCACTCTCCATACTGAGGGTAAGTTCTACAATCTCCTTTTCCAAGCACAGTTCTTCCTCTCTTGATCACCTTGAGCCATGCCTCAGCTGCCTTACGGGATACAGTCAAATCAGGCGAAGAATGGAAAAACAGAGATTCTTCCACATCCTTTTCCAAAGGCGGAGTTCTTAAAGCATATCCAAACTGTCTGACTGCTAGAGAAGGATTATAGTTGATTCCTCTTCTTCTTCCTACCAACGGTACATTTGGGAAGTTCCCACAACTGTGAATAATATCCGCCCGAAGCAAGCTCCGGTCAGACCACCAAGAAATATCTTCAGCTCTCAACCCCATCAATCTCTTCGACCAACTCAACGAGTCCTCGACATCAACGAACGCTCCTGATTTGGGTAGGTGAGAACTGAACCACTTATAAAACAAAGACGCACAACAATTCAACAATCCTCCTTTTCTATTCTCATTCCTGTGGTGCACCGAATGAAAGAAATCTCCCAACAAGGTCGGCACTAGATTACCCAACACAAAAAGGCGTATTGCGTCTACGTCCACAAATTTTGCAACATTAGGGAACAGGACAACCCCATACACACAAAGAGCCAACACAACATTGAAACCCCTCTGGTCACCATCTTCAAGCTTCTTCTTTGCTTCTCCCAGTAAGAAACTTAAATGAAAACCACTGACTCCTCCCTTCTGACACATATTAGCCTTCAAGACTGATTTCCCCAAATATGTGGCCGAAGCAACCATGCTGAGATCGGGAAGAAACTCAGAACTGTAGAATAACAACTGTGACTTGATAGGAACTCTGAGAAAACTGGAAATCTCCTCCAAAGTAGGGACCAAAATATAATCCGGGAATGTGAAACACCTCAATGGAGGGTCATAGAACTGCAACAGTGTGAAGAGAGCATCATGTTGATCCTTGGAAAGAACCGTGACGAAACTTAGAATCAAACCGTACTCCTTCCGGAATCCTTCTAGAGAATCGTGATTCATTAACTTCGTCATTTGTTGAATAGGCTCCAAACAAACCACAGGAAACTTGTAGGCGACATGTCTCTTTCTGCCAATGTCCATCGTAGAAAAACCAAAGAACCGCGACCGGAATCAAGAAGAAGATGTAAACCCCTGGGAATAGATAAACATGTATTAAGTGATATGAATGCAAAATGATGTGATGCAATGCAGTGACATGGAAATCAGGACTGTTGTATCTGCTTGAACATCTGTCGGGTTGCACTGTCTGAAGAGAAAACCCACTGAAGAATATAATATAAGATCAAAACTCTGCTCCAGAAAACCGGGTTGGTTGGAGGTTAAGGTTTCCTGAATTTAGCCCGCCCCTCACTGTAGGTTCTAAGAACAGAAGTTTGTCAGCTTTAGCCCTTCAGTCGAGAATAATACGTTTACCACTGAAGGTTTGGCATTATTACAGGATAAAAGACCTCCGCTGACTCCCCTCAACAGGATATCCTAAAGCAAGTTCCCAGTCTCGGGGTCCTCGGATTGAGCAGCGAGAATGCGCCCACCAGAGCTAACATAATCACGTCTCGGAGGAGAGGCCTCGACTGAGTTCTCGGGAAATGGTCACCAGAGTCGACGATTTCTAAAGGAATATCTGTCGTTATGGAACACCCATAGGACAAAATATATCCAACAGAAACCTCGTCTTGCATGTGGGTCTCATGAACGAGTTAACGTAGCAACATACCACGCAAGCCTCATGACTATCCACTCTAACACCTATGCGTACACTCAAGCCTGGGTAGTGGGCTTATCTCTCATAGAACAGTCCCAACCCAACAAACAAACAACCCACAGAACCCACAGATACAGCAAACATATGTACATGAATGCAATAAGGTAAAGCGGGTAAATGCTGAAAATAAACAACTGTACAAAAGAATAAACACCCAACAAACAAGAAACCTACAAAAGCTAGGAGGGACTCGCTTAGGGGACCTGGTTTCCCCAGCAGAGTCGCCAGCTGTCCTACACTCCCATTGTCTCCATTTTCTATAACTGGTGTATCAAGCTTTCGTCCTTTGTCGCAGATGATCTCGCCAAGTTAAGACTTATCTAGTGCCTCCCAAATGTCTTTATCGGAGTGCTCCTCAAGAGGATCAAGATTGCCTCGAATGGTCCCTTCAAACAAGGTCGGATCCTGTGGTATGATACTGAGATGACTTCGGAGGTCATGAAGACCGATGTGTAAAATATTGATGTTGTCTATGTGGATACTTCCTTCTGCAGGTTCAATCAGTCGAAACAATGCTTGAATCAATGTAGATTTGCCACTGCCGGTGCGTCCAACTATTCCTATATTCTTCCCACCAGGAAATATGCATGATACTCCATGAAGCACCAAAGGAGGATTTTCTTTGTAACGGACCTTCAAATCAACTATTTCAATTGTCCCGTTTTCAGGCCATAAGGATGAAGGGCGGGAATCTTCAATAACTGCCGGTGCTTCACTAGGAATTTGGCTGTACTGATAAATTCTTTCAATTATTTTGTTTTCAAATTTGCAAAAGCTAAGTACCCAACGGGATAACCGCGCATTTAAATTCAGACCATATGTCACAGCAAGTCCAGCCATGCTAGGGTCAATACTTCCATGGGGAAAGCTAACAAGCAATAGCATGCAGAAAGAAAATGCACAGGTGGACAGGAGCTCCATACGAAGGCAGAGCCACTCAATAGCAGCAAGACTGTAGAAGAAAGGTCGTGCAAAACAATCAAGAAGATAGAGGTTCCGCTTCATGAACCTTTTCTTGTCCGAAACCCCTGATTGTGGATGCTATTGGTTTAGACATGATGCTGCTGTTATGGAATTCTTATGGGATTGGAATTGGGACTTGTTTTTTTTTGTTGGGTAATTGTTTTAGATTAATGAACTTTGGGTTAATTGGTTAATTGTTATGGATTTTGGATATGGATTGGTTTAAATTGGTTCCGAATGGATAATGAAAATGGATATGGATTTTGGATATGGATTTAAAAATAGAGTTGGGTTGTTGGATTGGAAAAAATGGATTTAATTGTGGGTTCAAGGAATTTGGATATTTGATTATAAAAATGGATATGGATTTTTTTAGGAATAATCCAAGACTAATCTAAATATCAATTTAAATAATAATAACAAATCAGCATAAACCAAATTAAAATCAAATTAATCTATAATTCGTTAAAACTACTTTGATATCAACTCTAACATTCATTTGGAAATTAAAATCAATTAGAGTTTGAATCATTAGTAAAATAAACAATTAAGATTAAATTGAAATTTGGAATTAAACTTAATTCGAAATTAAAATTTAATTGAAAATTAAAAAAAGTCAAATAATTAAAATCCATTTTATAATCAAAAAACACCATGATCAAGAAGCTAGATAATGACCAATGTCTATCAATAAAAAAATGGATTTGGGAATGAATGTATGCAAATGAATTTTAGGTCAAGTGCCAAATAAAAATGAAAAAATGGAAAGAAAATCAGGACCAAAATCGGGGTATGACAATGGGCTCAGAATGAAGCCCAAAATTTTCTGGTATTCGCAAGCTTCGCTAGGCGAGTGGCGTAGCGAAGGGTTCGCTAGGCGAAGGAGTTGCTCGCCTAGCGAGCATGCCAGTTTGGGCCATTTTCTGGATTTGGCCACTTGTGTGCTGGGTCTTTGTTCTTTTAAGATCAATGCCTTGAACAATGAGTTGGAGTGCCTTGAAGAATGTCTTGAAAGATTAACGGGTAAATTTTGGGGTATGACAGCTGCCCCTGTTCAATATTCTTGAACCGAGAGAGTTAGAATGGTATGTATGTCATTCGTGGTCTGGAGGTGGAAGATTATTGAACACTAGAATGCCCCAAAATTTTGCACTTGTTAATCAAAGGCTAGTCTTGATGGAGATGGGCTTAGAGATGCCATCCAGGAAGTTTGATGATGAAAGATCAGAATGGGTCATACACTACTAGGGATAAAGGATCAGAATGGATCATACACTAGATCGTATCTGAATCGCAGAATGAGTTATTCATTAGGCGGGTGACTTCGCTGGGGAGGAAAGATCAGAATGGATCGTACGCTAGATCGTATCTGAGTTGCAGAATGAGCCGTACGTTAGGCTGTATCTAAAAAAGGGGTCAGAATGGATCGTACGTTAGATCGCATCTGAGTTGAAGATCCAAATGGGTCGTACGTTAGACCGTATTGGAGTTGCAGAATTAGTCGTACGTTAGGCTGTATCTGAAAAAGAAAGTAGTCGTACGCTAGACTACACCCCGGAATGTACCGTACGCTAGGCAGTGTCTGAGGATTTGAAGGTCAGAATGGATCGTAAGTTAGATCGTATCTGAGTTGCAGAATGAGCCGTACGTTAGGCTATATCTGAAGAAGAAAGTAGTCGTACGCTAGACTACACCCCGGAATGTACCGTACGCTAGGCAGTATCTGAGGATTTGAAGGTCCAAATAGGTCGTACGCTAGACCGTATTGGAGTTGCAGAATGAGCCGTACGTTAGGCTGTATCTGAAGAAGAAAGTAGTCGTACGCTAGACTACACCCCGGAATGTACCGTACGCTAGGCAGTATCTGAGGATTTGAGGATCAGAATGGATCGTACGTTAGATCGCATCTGAGTTGAAGGAGTCATATGTTGAGCTGAATCAGAATGAGCCGTATGTTAGGCTGTATCTGATAATATTTGTTGTATTTGCAGTAAATGTCTGGGATGGGCTTAAAGATGCCACCATTAGGAGGATATCAGAATGCTTGTCAGAATGAATGTTCATATAGACTATATCTGAGGGATGTATTTGAATCTTGAACGTAATCGATAAAGATATCTGTCTGAATGGACCTTTGTTTTGACTGTATCAGGAGGATAATTAACCTGAAAAATAAAGTTAGCTTCATGCTATGTCATGATGCATGAGATGTTTTATGCTTTCGGAAATAAATGCGAATGTTGTAGGCATGCGTATGCTGTGAAATGATGTAATGAATGAACTATGCATGAGGAAGGTTCTTCCAGGGGAAAATAAATCCCAATATTCTGGTTGGGAACATTTGTATCGATGACCCTCTCTTAGCTGGGGATACTTGATTTCTGTCTGATGGTAGAGATATTCAACGGAGCCTGGCTGGGGGATGGAGGAGATGATCTGTTTGTCTAGCGATGCCAATTCCTTCTAGGGAGTAACTGGTTTATGCTGGGGAATAGAACTAGCAACCGGATTCGTTGGAAAGCATGGTTAAACCTTCTCCTCGATCCTGAAGTCTTTTAGTAATTGCTATTTCCGTTTTATGCATGTATTTTGATAAACATCGATCATATTCAAATGCATATATCAAATTCAGATTAAATCAATGGACGTTTATGCAAGCAAAACAGAGAAAGTAAAACAAAGCATCTTTTTGGAAATGAAATTGTATTGATTTTGAAAGAGGGCCTATAAACAGGCAATTTGAGCACAAGGAGACAGAAATCCTAGTAAGAGGAAATCGTCGAGACAACAAAGAAAAGCTACGAAGAAAAGCCCTATTGATTTTAATTCTGCCACTGTCATTATGTCTTCAAGTATCTCATCTCCTACTGTCGGATAGAAGTGATTGGCTTGTTCAGTCCCTTGAACTTGGATGAAGCTGTCTGAAAACGGGACATAGTCATGCGCTTTTAATCCCTAATTTTTGCCTGGACCGCCTTTTCAGGTTTTCAGTCCACCAGGATACCCTTTTTTTTCCCAAGCCGCCTTTTCAGGTTTTCGACTTGCCGAGTGTACATTTTTATATGTTTATCCCTAATTTTTGCCCGAACCCTTTTGGTTCGCCGGGATGCCCTTACTTTTGCCTAGGTACGTCGACCTAGCGGGTCTCTTTTATGCGTAGTATTTTTTGACTATGTCTACGTTCACGGGATGTGGGAAGTCTTCGCCATCCATTGTAGCAAGTATCATGGCTCCACCAGAGAATACCTTCTTAACTACAAATGGCCCTTCGTATGTGGGAGTCCATTTGCCCCTGGGATCACTTTGTGGTAGAATGATACGCTTGATAACCAAGTCGACGATTTGATACACCCGTCTCTTGACCCTTTTGTTAAATGCCTGGGTCATGCGCTTTTGATATATCTGCCCATGACAAACAGCCGCAAGTCTCTTTTCATCAATCAAATTTATCTGATCGAGTCGAGTCTGAATCCATTCATCCTCGTCTAAACCTGCCTCTTTCATGATTCTTAGAGAAGGAATCTGAACTTCCACTGGTAAGACGACTTCCATGCCGTAGACTAAAGAGAAAGGAGTGGCCCCTGTCGAAGTTCGTACTGAAGTGCGATAACCATGAAGAGCAAATGGTAACATCTCATGCCAGTCTTTGTATGTTACTGTCATCTTTTGTATAATCTTCTTAATACTCTTATTAGCAGCCTCCACGGCGCCGTTCATCTTTGGCCGGTACGGAGAAGAGTTATGGTGTTTTATTTTGAACTGCGTGCAGAGTTCAGTAATCAGCTTGTTGTTCAAATTGGTACCATTATCAGTGATAACTCTTTCAGGGATGCCATATCGACAAATAAGACTATTCTTGATGAACCGCGCCACCACATTCTTGGTGACAGAAGCAAATGAGGCTGCCTCTACCCACTTTGTAAAGTAATCAATAGCAACAAGGATGAAACGATGTCCATTAGAAGCAGTAGGTTTAATCTCTCCGATCATATCAACGCCCCACATTGCAAAGGGCCAGGGGGCTGTCAACACGTTCAATGGAGCAGGAGGCACATGTACTTTATCCGCATAGATCTGGCACTTGTGACAAGTTCTGGAGTGATGGTGGCAATCAGCTTCCATGGTAGACCAATAGTACCCTGATCTCAGAATCTTCTTGGCCATCGTATGTCCACTAGAGTGAGTCCCAAAGATACCGTCGTGCATGCCTTCCATGATCTTTTCTGCTTCCTTTTTATCCACACAACGAAGCAAAGTCGAATCATGATTACGTTTGTATAATATTCCATTACTCAAAAAGAATTTAGCGGAGAACTTCCTCAGAAATTTTCTATCATTGATGGATGCCCCTTCAGGGTATTCCTGAGCTTCTAAATATCTTTTTACTTCGTGGAACCAAGGTTTCTCTTCTACTTCATTAGTGTTAAGTTCATAACAATATGCTGGTTCATCTAGTCGCTCAATGGTGATCATGGGAGCTTCATTGTCCCATCTGACTCTGAACATAGATGACATGGTGGTCAAGGCATCTGCCAACTGATTCTCCTCTCGTGGAATATGTTCGAATGTAATCTCTTCAAAATAGGGGACTAATGTCAACACCCGTTCTCGATAAGGGATGAGATTCGGATGTTTAGTGTCCCATGCTCCTTTGATCTGACTGATTACCAAAGCTGAGTCTCCATACATACTCAAAAACTTGATTCTCAGGTCTATAGCAGCTCTGAGTCCCAAAATACAGGCTTCATACTCGGCCATATTGTTGGTACAATCAAAACATAGTCTAGCAGTGAAGGGCGTATGGCAACCCTTGGGGGAAATAATTACAACACCGACACCATTGCCCAACGCATTAGAAGATCCATCGAAAACCATAGTCCATCGGGATCCCAGTTCGGGTCCTTCATCTGGTCCAGGTTCTTCATAATCAGTAACAAGCATGACATCCTCATCTGGGAACTCAAAATTCATAGATTGGTAATCATCCACTGCTTGATGAGCCAGATGATCAGCTAGCACGCTCCCTTTGATTGCTTTCTGAGTAGTGTACTGGATATCATACTCTGTTAAAATCATTTGCCATCTTGCTATTCTCCCGGAGAGGGCAGGTTTCTCAAATATGTATTTGATAGGATCCATATTAGAAATCAACAAAGTGGTATGATTCAACATATACTGTCTTAGTCGGCGAGCAGCCCAGGCCAAAGCACAGCAAGTTCTCTCGAGCAGTGAGTATCTTGTTTCACAATCGGTAAACTTTTTGCTAAGGTAGTATATGGCATGCTCTTTTCGACCAGACTCGTCATGTTGCCCCAACACACACCCCATTGAATTTTCTAATACGGTCAAATACATGATTAGAGGTCTTCCTTCAACTGGTGGCATCAGAATTGGAGGTTCTTGGAGGTACTTATTGATTTTGTCAAAAGCTTCTTGACATTCATCATTCCATATCATCTCTTGATTTTTCCTCAGTAACTTGAAGATGGGTTTGCAGGTAGCGGTCAAATGAGAGATAAACCGGGCAATGTAATTCAAACGTCCCAAGAAACCTCTGACTTCTTTATTTGTACGGGGAACTGGCATTTCTTGAATAGCTCTCACCTTAGCCGGGTCAACCTCAATTCCTCTGCCACTGACAATAAAGCCCAAGAGTTTACCGGATCTTACTCCAAAGGTGCATTTGTTCGGGTTCAATCTCAACTTGTACCTCTTCAACCTCTCAAACAGTTTGTATAAATGATCGAGATGTTCTTCTTCAGTGTAAGATCTGGCTATCATGTCATCCACATATACCTCTATTTCATGATGGATCATATCATGGAATAAAACCACCATAGCACGCTGGTATGTTGCCCCTGCATTCTTTAAACCGAATGGCATTACTTTGTAACAGAAAGTGCCCCATTGCGTCACAAACGTAGTTTTCTCCATGTCTTCAGGCGCCATCTTGATCTGGTTATAACCCGAGAATCCATCCATGAAGGAGAGTACCTTATGTTGAGCGGTGTTATCTACCAGAACATCAATGTGCGGAAGTGGAAAGTCGTCTTTGGGACTCGCTTTATTCAGATCTCCGTAATCTACACACATTCGCACCTTACCATCCTTCTTCGGCACTGGTACCACATTAGCAACCCATTGAGGATAAGAAGTAACAGCTAGGAAACCGGCATTAAACTGTTTCATAACTTCGGCTTTGATTTTCTCGGACATTTCAGGACGCATGCGACGAACTTTTTGCTTAACAGGGTGACAATCTTCCTTCATCGGCAAACGATGTACTACTATATCAGTATCCAGTCCTGGCATGTCTTCATAAGACCAAGCAAAAATCTCAATATAGTCATGTAACATCTGAATCAATCTTTCCTTGACACTGCTTCCCAAGCCTGCTCCTATTTTGACTTCTTTCTTGTCCACTTCAGTACCCAGATTTACAATTTCGATTGACTCTTCATGCGGCTGTATAGTCTTTTCTTCTTGCAGTACCAGTCTGGCAAGCTCTTCAGGTACTTCACAATCTTCCTCACTTCCATCCTCGGTTTGGTAGATCGGATTTTCGAAGTCATAATTAACAGTAGCAGAACTATTATCAACAGGATCCAGAGTGGGTGTGGATCTGCAATTCGTTACGTGAGTGTGTGTAAGAAAACATAGCTTGTTCGAAAGATGACAGGAAAGATAAAGAGCGCAATATTTGAATGCAAAAGGGTCCATTGATTTATTGAATATGAATATGCATATGAAGATGACAAAACCCTTAACAAATTAGCTATTGTGCCCCGGGCACAGACACAATGCTTTCAAGAAGTTCAATTGTAAAAATTAAAAATGTACAAAAATAGGAAATAACAATTACTCTTGACTAAAGGAAATCGGGATAGTGTCTTCAGCCTTCCAATTATTGAGTCCGTCACCAATTGTTGTGAAAATCCAGCTATCCAAGTCATAATCGCTATCAGCATCTTCTACAACATTAATTTGATCTTTGACCATCTTTTCAGAGTTAAACCCCAGACCAGACTTGTCAGACTTGTACGGTACGTTGATCAGTTGACCCCAACCAGTACGACTACCATTTTCGACCATGGCTTGAGCATCTTTCAGAGAAATCATAGCAGGAGGAGCACGAATAACCTTGGGCACAAGGGGAGTTGGCTTAAGGACAGGACTGGTCGGAGGAACTACTTCAAATGACTGAGAAGGAGTCTCGAAGAATTCGCCATCCACCTCGACGTATCTGAAGGCCTGCACACTACTGACAATATACTCCTCTTCTCCACACACAGTGACAATCTTACCCTTTATTGGATACTTCAGCTTTTGATGGAGAGACGAAGCTACAGCACTTGCCCCATGAATCCAAGGGCGTCCCAGCAAGCAGGAATAGGCAGGACGAATGTTCATTACGTGAAAGATAGTGTTGAAAACCTGAGGTCCTATCTTGATAGGGAGAACCACTTCACCATGGACAACACTTTTCGCACCGTCGTACGCACGCACCACGGTATCACTAGGTTTCAATTTGATGCTCTTACAATCAAGTTTATCGAGCACAACTGTCGGCAGCACATTCAAAGAAGAGCCATTGTCGATCAATACGTGAGATAAGGTGATCCCTTCACACTCGATGGAGATATGCAGAGCTCTATTGTGATTCTTTCCTGCTGGTGTCAGGTCGGCATCAGAAAAGCCTAGGCCATTGTCAACAGTCAGATTGGCCACATAGTTTTCGAACTGATCGACGGATGTCTCCTGAGGTACATGAGCAGTCTTCAAGAATTTTATCAATGCCTTGGCATGAGATTCAGAAGATAATAACAAGGATAACATCGAAATCTTAGACGGAGTATGCCCCAGCTGCTCTACCACATCAAAATCACTCTTACGGATGATTTTCAGCATTTCCTCCACTTCCTGCTTGGCAACATCTTCAGTAGTAACTTCGACCGATGTCTTTGACTGAGAAGGGTTGATCACTGGTTCCTTTCCTCGAGTTTCAGGGGCGGGAGGTGAGATTTCTGGAGAGAATATCCTTCCACTTCGAGTAACTTTACTAGTCCCAACAATGTCATTAGGATTAGCAGAATTACCAACTTGCTTTACGCCATGGATGTAAACATCACCTCCATAATTCCAAGGAATGGCTTTGCTTGAGGAATGCGGTACTGGGCCAGGTGCAGTAATAATTAGGGGAGCTGCCTTGGGCTCAACAGTAATCTTCACAGGTACTCTAGTAGCGGTAATCTTCACTGGACCTTTGGACCTGGCAATCACAGATATTTCTTCCACAGGGTTTTCCACCTTAGGAATCCTTTCAAAGAGAATTGTACGATCGTCCATCAGCCGTTGAATACCATTCCTCAATTTCAGGCAATCATTGGGTCGGAGTATACATAGATCGCAATTTTCAGCACAACCTGGAAATAAACCAGCTTGCAATAAATTCTTCTTGATGATCAGGAGAGGAGATGTTAAGTCCGCTACAGTAGTAATGTGAGAATTGTCATCCATAACATTAACAGTCTTATCATGATTAGGCATAGGTGTAGTGATGACATTGGGAGTCTCCGGAGGATCAAATTCGATTTCTCCCGCGTCGATCATATCCTGAATCTTATTCTTCAACAACCAGCAATCGTTTGTATCATGCCCGGGGCTATCGGAGTGATACGCACACCTGGCGTTAGGATTATAACGAGGAGAAGCAGTGTTGAGATTTGCAGGAGGGCCTCTGAGAGTAATTAAATTTGCCTTTAGCATACCTTGCAGTGTTTGTGCTAAAGTCATATTGATCTTGGTAAACTGCCTTCTTGGCCTGTCTTGTCTGTGCTGGAAGTTTTGAGCTGGCGGTGCTGCAATTGTAACTGCTCCAATGGTATGGTCACGATTTTTCTTGTTGTGACCCCTTTGACCGTACACAGCATTTGATTCGCTCTTCCCCTGATAGGACTTTTTGGAGCTTGCAGAGGTAGCCACCTGTATCTTTCCACTTCGAATGCCGCTTTCAACACGTTCACCTGTCAATATCAGGTCAGTGAAACCCGATGAAGAACTTCCCAGTGGATGGTTGTAGAATGGACCAGTCAGTGTACCCATGAACATGTCCACTAATTCTCGATCAGTCATAGGGGGTTTGACTCTGCCAGCCAAATCTCTCCATTTTTGAGCATATTCTTTGAAGCTTTCTTTAGAGCCCATAGTCATATTCTGCAACTGTAGCCGAGTAGGCGCTAATTCAGAATTATACTGGTAATGCTTGTAGAAAGCTGTCGCTAAATCAGTCCAGGTGTGGATGTTAGAGCTCTCGAGCTGATAATACCACTCCAACTGTGTGCCAGACAGACTCTCTTGGAAGAAATGGATCCATAGCTTCCTATCAGTGGTATACGGCTGAATCTTTCTCACGTAAGCTCTCAGATGCATCTGAGGACAAGATGCCCCATCGTATTTAGTGAACGTGGGGATCTTGAATTTGAGAGGAATGACCACATCAGAGACTAGACCCAAGCTTTCCAAATCCAGACCGGGCGCCTTCTGACCCTCCATAGCTAGCATACGTTCTTCCAGCAATTTGTACTTATCATCTTTTGGAGAGTACTGTTCATTCTCATAATCTTCATCTTCGTCCTCCTGGCTGAAAGGATCAGCATTCTCATCTTCTGAATTTATCCCCTCTTCTTGATCCTTCGGAAGTCTAATCTTGACTCCTGCAGTCTGTCCTTTACGTCTTCTTCCCGGGTTAATGTAACTCACAGGTTTCTGGTCTTTCTTCTTCTCGAGCAAGAGAGCCTTCAGTTCTTCCTGCCCCTTGGATAAGTTCAGGATCAACTCCTGGAATTGAGCATTTTGAGCCTGAAGATCTTTGACAGTTTGTTCGAGAGCCATTTTTCTGTTTGCAATAGGAAGACCGTGAGAACATGGATCCTTTAGAATACCTGTTATGCAATGTTATGTCATGCTATGCAATGTATGAAATGTTTTCAAGGACTTTTGGAATTTAACTTTGCGTAAACCACCAAGAAAGGAACTTTTATTAATAATTTTGTAATCAATATTTATTACAACAAAATAATAAAATACAATGACAGCTCAAGTCTCCCAGGGACGGCTTCTTTTTGGGCGAAGATATGTATTGAGTCTTCGTTCCTCATTAAGCTGGCTGGTGAGTTCTAACACTTTCTTCCTTTCAGCACAGAACTGGGCTTCAAAAGTATCCCTTTCCTCTCTCAACTGGATCCAGGATCTCTTCAATTCTTCAACATTGGTAGGCATATCTGGATAAGGAATGATCTGAGAAATACCTCCTTCAACTTCTGGCTCAACAATCAGCGGTCCGACTGCAAGATATGGCATGCCAAGTTCACGAGCTCTTGCGTGTACCCATCTGAGATAAGGTTCCATAGGAATAGAGTTTTTCTGTCCTAAAACGCTTCTTTTCACCATGCCCCAAGCTCGTACAAATCTTTGACGGAGACCTTGGGAATCGTTGTCATAGTCAAACACAGTGCCTTGGATAATTATTTCATGTGGACCATCTCTTCGAGCACAACCAAACTGACGTAGGGCTAAAGCAGGATTATAAGTAATACCTCCCCTCATCCCCAGGAGTGGTACGTTAAAGAATTCTCCACAACGGTCAATGAGGATAACATTTTCTTCGAGATGAGGACACCAACGGATGTCTGAATGGGAGAGTGACATTATCCTTTGAGACCATTTCAAATTCTGCTCATTCTTCAAGACTGATTGAGGAAGGTGCGAAATAAACCACCTAGATAATAAAGGTATGCAGCACATGAGAGTCCCTTGCCTTTTCATAGTACGGGTGTGAAGGGAATGCAAAATGTCCCCAAGCAAGGTAGGCACAGGGTTATGAGTGAGAAATATCTTAATAGCATTCATGTCTATGAATTGATCCGGGTTAGGAAATAGCACCAAACCATAGATTAGTAATGTCAGGACATCTTCGAAAGCATGGACATTCATATCTTTTAAGAATTCTCGGGCCTTATTTATCAGAAATTTGGCAAGTAAACCCTTAATTCCACTTCTTGTTACCCAATTGGTTTCAATGTCTGACTTTGTCATGTGTAAAGCTGCGACAACTTCTTCAGACTTCAGAATCTTTTCTAAACCACTGAAAGGTGTTTGATCAAGAATAGGTATCCCAAGCAGCCTGGCAAATTCTTCTAATGTGGGTACCAACTGATAATCTGGGAATGTGAAGCAATGATGTTTAGGATCGAAGAACTGGAATAGGACTCTCATCATATCTTCTTTGAAACCAGTGGTAACCAAATTGAGGAGAGAACCATGTTTCTTGATGAACTGAGCCTGACCAGGAAGTTCTGACACTAAATCCTTTAGTTGAGGAGAGATTGCTACAAAATTGATCCGGATGGTCTTCCTGGAAGCCATAGCCTTACGAAACAGAGCAAAGTTAAATCCATAAGTCCTTGAAATGATTAGTGCAATGTCATGACGTTATGATGTTATGATGTTATGATGTTATGATGTTATGATGTTAAGTAAACAGCAAACACAAACAAGTCACACAACAATCATTCCTAGGTTTTAAGGCTTGCATGAGTTCCATAGGTAAGTACCCTCCCCACTGAAGTTTGGTTGGTTCAACCTGTCCTAGAATAGTAACCGGGTTCTAGAAGGATCTCAAATCATTGACCTTCCTTTAAGTCCACTTCAGTGCAACACCAAGTGGTTGACCGAAGCTTCCCTAAAGTCCAATCTCAAAGAGTGTAGTATCGAGTCTCAACCAACCCCAGTCGGAACCGAAGTCAGTTATCTCATTACTTTCTAATGGCTAGGATGAGTCAATTAGGGTTCTAAAGGTCTGGTTAATGCTTTGATGACACCACGCGGAAGCCAAATTTTTCCTCAAGTAAACATGAGGAACATCAGGACATTCAAAGTGTCACATTAACCGTAGCCATCATTTTGACCATTCCAGTATACGCCGGATAGTCGCTATGATCTTTTGCTACTTACGTAAGGTACACTAGATCCGGGTGTAGGATCTTTCACTCAAGCATAAAATACCCAAGCAATCCCTTAAAAGTAAATCAGACAATTCGAATACATAAGTGATCTTGTTTTTTAAGGTAACCTCTCTTTTTAATGTCCCTAGCAGAGTCGCCATTTCTGTCATACGGTGAACTGACTTTGGTGTGTTTTTTCTTTGGAAAGCAATGTCGCGGATAGCAATAGTCGCCACCGACTTTTCTTTTATCCAATAAGGAAAGGTGGAAAAGAACAGGAAAGACCTTGATTAGATTTTGGGTTCAGGAGGTACAATATACAAAGGGAAGGTGTTAGCACCCTTTGTATCCATGGTTATCCATGGGCTCTTAATTGCTGGATCACTTATGTTTTTCTTGTCTGAAAAAGTGTTTGTGAGCTGCTTAGAAAATGTTTTGAAAAAAGAGTTTAGCTTTGTAATGATTCTTGTCCGAATGTATACAAAGTATTTATCTCATTTAATTTTGAAAGTTGTTTAGAAAAATATAACTGGGCAATGATTCTAGTATGAATGTATACCAAGTGGTGATTTTCTAGTAGATGTTTTGCAAAGTGTGATGTATGAAAAATGTTTTAGGTTGGGAGTCAGCAATTAAGAGTTATACCTACCCAAGGTCTTTATGGGTATTTCCTATCCTTATGAGGGTAAAACTGTCCTTACTATTGAGAAGTAAGTAGTTTTATCCTTTGGATGTAAAAGGGTCATCGTAGGGTCATCGATTGGTCATGGAAGGCAACATTTGTAAGGATACCTTAGCATTCGAAGGGACGATCATCATTAACCGTAGGCTACAACGACGGGTCATCGAGGGACAAAATCATATATTCGCAAGCAACATCCGAGGGACAATGATTTATTTTATAGGGACATGATGATTTAATCGAAGGGTCTTTGCTAAGTGTATCCCCACATTCGCGGGATGTCATACTGTGAACTGACTTTGATGTGTTTTGCTTTGGAAAGCAAATGTCGCGGTTAGCAAGAGTCGCACCGACTTTTCTTTTATCCAATAAGGAAAGGAGGAAAAGAACAGGAAAGACCTTGATTAGATTTTGGGTTCGGGAGGTACATTATACAAAGGGAAGGTGTTAGCACCCTTTGTACCCATGGTTATCCATGGGCTCTTAATTGCTCAATCACTTATGTTTGTCTGAAAAAGGTGTTTGTGAATTGCTTAAAAATGTTTTGAAAAGAGAGTTTAACTTTGTAATGATTCTTGTACGAATGTATACAAAGTGGTTATCTCGTTTAGTTTTGAAAGTTGTTTAGAAAAATATAACTCGGTAAGGATTCTAGTACGAATGTATACCAAGTGGTTACTTTCTAAAAGATGTTTTGAAAAGGTGTGAGGTGTGAAAAGTATTTCGATTTGTGAGTAAGCAATTAAGGAGTTATACCTACCCAAGGTCTTTATGGGCATTTCCTATCCTTATGAGGGTAAAACTGTCCTTACTATTGAGAAGTAAGTAGTTTTATCCTTTGGATGTAAAAGGGTCATCGCAGGGTCATCGATTGGTCATTGAAGGCAACATTTGTAAGGATACCTTAGCATTCGAAGGGACGATCATCATTTAACCGTAGGCTACAACGAAGGGTCATCGAGGGACAAAAATCATATATTCGAAGGCAACATCCGAGGGACTATGACTTATTTTATAGGGACATGATGATTTAATCGAAGGGTCTTTGCTAAGTGTATCCCCACATTTGCGGGACATGACCGTAGTACCGTAATACCGTAAGGCAACAAAGAGAGGTCCAAGATCACATATTCAAAGGCAATATTTTATAATCAATTAGGTAATTGTAATCAATTAGGTAATTAGGATGAATATCCACATTAAAATCAATTAAATAATTAGGATGAATATCCACATTAAAATCAATTAAATAATTAGGATGAATCTCCACAAGGGTATCCCACAAATAAAGTGGAATACCTAGCAAGCTACCTTTTCGGGAGTACGTGAGCCCTTACAAAATTCAGCAAACGAGTCAGAATACCAAATCAGGGTGCAATCGAGAATTGCACCACAAAAGAAACACAGCAGTAGGAATGTTAGGCAAAATAACACATGGTTAGAATAAAACGGATCAGATAAGCATAGAACAGAACAGAAAAATCAGAGACTGTCACGTTCGCTCCTGCTTCGCCTAGCGAAGGCTTAGTGAATACTCGCTACATGCTCGCTTAGCGATGTGCTAGCGAGCGGCTGCGGGTTCTGGTTTTAATAACAGTACAATTTCAGCAAGCTTCACCCCCTATGGCATCCATTACAGAGATTACATGGTTAAACACTCAAGATATTCATACATACTTAAATTCACATGCAAAACTTAAGATATTTTTATAAATTCAATCATAATGCCATATGCAAATTAAGAACATAAAGCGGTAATAGTAATGCAAACCTGTTTGCAATTGAATTGCAACCTTGAATTGGCCAGTCAGATTGAGTTGGGCGGAGGTAACCTTGGTGCAGATGAGTTTCCTTCAGGGTTTCCTTTAGGGTTGCTCTGAATTCTCTGGGTTAGCCTCCAGGATTTGCTGTGCCTTCTTTCTATCTCCTCTTTTCGTTCCGTCTTCGTTCTCCTTGTTATGACTGAAGTTGTGGTATTTATAATGCTCTTTTTGTGACCTAATGGGCTCAGAATGAAGCCCAGAATTTTCTGGTATTCGCAAGCTTCGCTAGGCGAGTGGCGTAGCGAAGGGTTCGCTAGGCGAAGGAATTGCTCGCCTAGCGAGCAAGCCAGTTTGGGCCATTTTCTGGATTTGGCCACCTGTATGCTGGGTATTGGTTCCCTTAAGATCAATGCCTTGAAAAATAAGTTGGGGTGCCTTAAAAATGCCTCGTAATATTAACGGGCAAATTTTGGGGTATGACAGCTGCCCCTGTTTAATATTCTTGAACCGAGAGAGTTAGAATGGTATGTACGCCATTCGTGGTCTGGAGGTGGAAGAATATTAAACACTAGGATGCCCCAAAAATTTGCACTTGTTAATCAGAAGTTATTCCTGATGGAGATGGGCTTAAAGATGCCATCCAGGAAGTTTGATGATGAGAGCTTCAGATTGCGTCGTACGTCAGACCAATTTGAAGACATGGGTGCCACACCGGGTCGTACGCTAGACCTGATGAGATAAGGATCCGAATGAGTCATACACCGCTGGGGATAAGGGATCAGAATGGATCATGCGCTAGATCGCATCTGAATAGCAGAATGAGTTGTCCATTAGGCGGGCGATTTCGCTGGGGAGGAAAGATCATAATGGATCGTACGTTAGATCGTATCTGAGTTGCAAGATGAGCCGTCCATTAGGCTGTATCTGAGGATGAAAGGGGAGTCGTACGCTAGACCATGCTTCAGAATGTACCGTACGCTAGGCAGCATATGAGGGGATGAATGTCCAAATGGGTCGTACGCTAGACCGTCTCTGAGCAGCAGAACGAGCCGTCCGTTAGGCTGTTTCTGATGATGAAGGGGGGTAGTCATACGCCAGACTACACTTCAGAATGTACCGTATGCTAGGTAGCATATGAGGGGATGAACATCCAAATGAGTCGTATGCTAGACCGTCTCTGAACAGCAGAACGAGCCGTCCGTTAGGCTGTTTCTGATGATGAAGGGGGTAGTCATACGCCAGACTACACTTCAGAATGTACCGTACGCTAGGTAACATCTGAGGGGATGAACATCCAAATGGTTCGTACGCTAGACCGTCTCTGAGCAGCAGAACGAGCCGTCCGTTAGGTTGTTTCTGATGATGAAGGGGGTAGTCATACGCCAGACTACACTTCAGAATGTACCGTACGCTAGGTAGCATCTGAGGGGATGAACATCCAAATGGGTCGTACGCTAGACCGTCTCTGAGCAGCAGAACGAGCCGTCCGTTAGGCTGTTTCTGATGATGAAGGGGGTAGTCATACGCCAGACTACACTTCAGAATGTACCGTATGCTAGGTAGCATCTAAGGGGATGAACATCCAAATGGGTCGTACGCTAGACCGTCTCTGAGCAGCAGAACGAGCCGTCCGTTAGGCTGTTTCTGATGATGAAGGGGGTAGTCATACGCCAGACTACACTTCAGAATGTACCGTATGCTAGGTAGCATCTGAGGGGATGAACATCCAAATGGGTCGTACGCTAGACCGTCTCTGAGCAGCAGAACGAGCCGTCCGTTAGGCTATTTCTGATGATGAAGGGGGTAGTCATACGCCAGACTACACTTCAGAATGTACCGTATGCTAGGTAGCATCTGAGGGGATGAACATCCAAATGGGTCGTACGCTAGACCGTCTCTGAGCAGCAGAACGAGCCGTCCGTTAGGCTGTTTCTGAATAGTTGAAGAAACCATACGTTAGGCTGAATCAGAATGAGCCGTCCGTTAGGCTATATCCGAGGATATTTGTATATGTTGTATTTGCAATAAATGTCTGGGATGGGCTTATAGATGCCATCGTTAGGAGGATGTCAGAATGAATGTTGACATGGAGTATATCTGAAAGATGTAGTTGAATCTCGAATGTAACCGATAAGGGTGTCCGTCTGAGTGAACCTTTGTTTTGACTGTATCAGGAGGATAATTGACCTGAAAAATAAAGTTAGCTTCATGCCATGTCATGATGCATGAGATGTTTTATGCTTCTGAAAATAAATGCGAACAATGTATGCATGTATATGATGTGAAATGATGTAATGAATGAATTATGCGTCTGAAAATTTTGCCAGGGGAAAATAAATCCCAATATTCTGGTTGGAGATATTTGTATTGATGACCCTTTCTTAGCTGGGGATACTTGATTTCTGTCTGATGGTGGAAACACTCAACATAGCCTGGCTGGGGATAGAAGAGATGACTAGTCTGTCTGGTGATGTCGACCTCTTCTGGGAAATGGCTGGTTTTTGTTGGGGAAAGGATTTGTAACCGGATTCATCGGAAAGCATGGTTCGACCTTATCCACGATCCTAAAGTCTTTTAGTAACTGTGGTTGCTATTTTATGCCTGTATTTTCGGTAAACATCAATCATGTTCAAATGCATATATTAATTCAAACTAAATCGATGGACATTTACGCAAACAAAACTGAGGAAGTAAAACAAAAGCATTTCTTTGGAAGTAAAATTGTATCGATTTTGAAAGAGGGCCTATAAACAGGCAATTCGTGTACAAGGAGACAGAAATCCTAGTAAGAGGAAATTGTCAAGGAAACAAAGAGAAAGCTATGCAGAAAAAGTTCCATCGATTTTAATTCCACTACTGTCATTATGTCTTCAAGCCTCTCATCTCCTGCTGTTGGATAGAAGTGATTGGCTTGTTCAGTCCCTTGAACTTGGGTGAAGCTGACCGAGAACGGGACATGGTCATACGCTTTAATCCCTAATTTTTTCCTGGACCGCCTTTTCAGGTTTTCAGTCCACCAGGATACCCTTTTTTGCCCAAGCCGCCTTTTCAGGTTTTCGACTTGCCGGGTGTACATGCGTAGTATTTTTTAACTATGTCCGTGTTCACGGGATGCGGGGACTCTTCGTCATCCACTGTAGCAAGCATCATGGCTCCACCAGAGAATACCTTCTTAACTACAAATGGCCCTTCGTATGTGGGAGTCCATTTGCCTCTAGAATCACCTTGTGGTAGAATGATACGCTTTATTACCAAGTCGCCACTTCGGAATTATGGTGTTTTATTTTGAACTGCGTGCAGAGTTGAGTAATCATCTTGTTGTTCAAATTAGCACCATTATCAGTGATAGCTCTTTCAGGAGACAGCAGGTTTCTCAAATGTGTATTTGATAAGATCCATCTTAGAAATCAATAAAGCGGTATGATTCAACATATACTGTCTTAGTCGGCGAGCAGCCCAAGCCAAAGCACAGCAAGCTTTCTCGAGCTGTGAGTATCTTGTTTCACAGTCGGTACCTTTTGCTAAGGTAGTATATTGCATGCTCTTTTCGACCAGACTCTTCATGTTGCCCCAACACACACCCCATTGAATTTTCTAACACGGTCAAGTACATGATTAGAGGTCCTCCTTCAACTGGTGGCATCAGAATTAAAGGTTCTTGGAGATACTTCTTGATTTTGTCTCAGTAATTTGGAGACGGGTTTGCAAGTAACGGTCAAATGGGAGCTAAATCGGGCGACGCGGTCCAGATTTATGATTTCGATCGATGCCCCATGCGGCTGAATAGTCTTTTCTTCTTGCAGTAGTCTGGTAAGCTCTCTAGGTACTTCACAATCTTCCTCACTTCCATCCTCGGCTTGGTAGATCGGATTTTCAAAGTCATAATGAACAGTAGTAGAATTATTATCAACAGGATCCAGAGTGGATATGGGTCTGCGAATTGTTACGTGAGTGTGTGCAAGAAAGCATAGCTTGTTTGAAAAATGACAAGAAAGATAAGGAGCGCAATATTTGAATGCAAAAAGGTCCATTGATTTATTGAATACGAATATGCTTATGAAAATGACAAAACCCTTGAAAAATTAGCTATTCTGCCCCGGGCATAAACACAATGCTTTGAAATACTAAAATAGCAATAACAATTACTCCTGACTAAAGGAAATCAGGATAGTGTCTTCAGCCTTCCAATTATTGAGTCCGTCACCAATTGTTGGAAAAATCCAGCTATCCATGTTGCAATCGCTATCAGCATCTTCTACATCATTGACAGTCTCGTCATGATTAGGCAGAGGAGCAGTGATGACATTAGGAGTCTCCGGATGATCAAATTCAAATTCTCCAGCGTCGATCATATCCTGAATCTTATTTTTCAACAACCAACAATCGTTTGTATCATGCCCGGGGATATCGGAGTGATATGCACACCTGGCGTTGGGATTATAACTAGGAGAGGTAGTGTTGGGTTTTGCAGGAGGAACTCTGAGGGTAATCAAATTTGCCTTTAGCATACCCTACAGTGCTTGTGCTAAAGTCATATTGATCTTCGTAAACTGCCTTCTTCCCGGGTTAATGTGACTCACAGATTTCTTGTCTTTCTTTTCGAGCAAGAGAGCCTTCAGTTCCTCCTGCCCCTTGGATAAGTTCAAGACCATCTCTTGGAGTTGAGTATTCTGAGCCTGGAGATCCTTGACAATTTGTTCGAGGGCCATTTTCCTGTTTGGAGGAAAACCGTGAGAACACTGATCCCTTAGAATACCTGTTATGCAATGTTATGCTATGCAATGTATGAAATGTTTTCAATGTTTAAAGTCCTTGAAATGGTTAGTACAATGCCACGATGTCATGATGTTATGATGTTATGATGTCATGATGTTATGATGTTAAGTAAATAACAAGCACAAGCAAGTCACACAACCATCATTCATAAGTTTAAAGGCTTGCATGAGTTCCATAGGTAAGTACCCTCCCCACTGAAGTTTGGTTGGTTCAACCTGTCCTAGAATAGTAACCGGGTTCTAGAAGGATCTCAAATCATTGACCTTCCTTTAAGTCCACTTCAGTGCAACACCAAGTGGTTGACCGAAGCTTCCCTAAAGTCCAATCTCAAAGAGTGTAGTATCGAGTCTCAACCAACCTCAGTCGGAACCGAAGTCAGTTATCTCACTACTTTCTAATGGCTAGGATGAGTCAATTAGGATTCTAAAGGTCTGGTTAATGCTTTGATGACACCACGCGGGAGCCAAATTTTTCCTCAAGTAAACATGAGGAACATCAGGACATCCAAAGTGTCACATTAACCGTAGCCATCATTTTGACCATTCCAGTATACGCCGGATAGTCGCGATGATCTCTTGCTACTTACCTAAGGTACACTAGATCCGGGTGTAGGATCTTTCACTCAAGCATAAAATACCCAAGCAATCCCTTAAAAGTAAATCAGACAATTTGAATAAGTGATCTTGTTTTTTTAAGGTAACCTCTCTTTTTAAGGGTCCCCAGCAGAGTCGCCAGTTCTGTCATACGGTGAACTGACTTTGATGTGTTTTGCTTTGGAAAGCAAATGTCGCGGTTAGCAAGAGTCGCCACCGACTTTTCTTTTATCCAATAAGGAAAGGCGGAAAAGAACAGGAAAGACCCTGATTAGATTTTGGGTTCGGGAGGTACATTATACAAAGGGAAGGTGTTAGCACCCTTTGTACCCATGGTTATCCATGGGCTCTTAATTGCTCAATCACTTATGTTTGTCTGAAAAAGGTGTTTGTGAATTGCTTAAAAATGTTTTGAAAAGAGAGTTTAACTTTGTAATGATTCTTGTACGAATGTATACAAAGTGGTTATCTCGTTTAGTTTTGAAAGTTGTTTAGAAAAATATAACTCGGTAAGGATTCTAGTACGAATGTATACCAAGTGGTTACTTTCTAAAAGATGTTTTGAAAAGGTGTGAGGTGTGAAAAGTATTTCGATTTGTGAGTAAGCAATTAAGGAGTTATACCTACCCAAGGTCTTTATGGGCATTTCCTATCCTTATGAGGGTAAAACTGTCCTTACTATTGAGAAGTAAGTAGTTTTATCCTTTGGATGTAAAAGGGTCATCGCAGGGTCATCGATTGGTCATTGAAGGCAACATTTGTAAGGATACCTTAGCATTCGAAGGGACGATCATCATTTAACCGTAGGCTACAACGAAGGGTCATCGAGGGACAAAAATCATATATTCGAAGGCAACATCCGAGGGACTATGACTTATTTTATAGGGACATGATGATTTAATCGAAGGGTCTTTGCTAAGTGTATCCCCACATTTGCGGGACATGACCGTAGTACCGTAATACCGTAAGGCAACAAAGAGAGGTCCAAGATCACATATTCAAAGGCAATATTTTATAATCAATTAGGTAATTGTAATCAATTAGGTAATTAGGATGAATATCCACATTAAAATCAATTAAATAATTAGGATGAATATCCACATTAAAATCAATTAAATAATTAGGATGAATCTCCACAAGGGTATCCCACAAATAAAGTGGAATACCTAGCAAGCTACCTTTTCGGGAGTACGTGAGCCCTTACAAAATTCAGTAAACGAGTCAGAATACCAAATCAGGGTGCAATCGAGAATTGCACCACAAAAGAAACACAGCAGTAGGAATGTTAGGCAAAATAACACATGGTTAGAATAAAACGGATCAGATAAGCATAGAACAGAACAGAAAAATCAGAGACTGTCACGTTCGCTCCTGCTTCGCCTAGCGAAGGCTTAGCGAATACTCGCTACATGCTCGCTTAGCGATATGCTAGCGAGCGGCTGCGGGTTCTGGTTTTAATAACAGTACAATTTCAGCAAGCTTCACCCCCTATGGCATCCATTACAGAGATTACATGGTTAAACACTCAAGATATTCATACATACTTAAATTCACATGCAAAACTTAAGATATTTTTATAAATTCAATCATAATGCCATATGCAAATTAAGAACATAAAGCGGTAATAGTAATGCAAACCTGTTTGCAATTGAATTGCAACCTTGAATTGGCCAGTCGGATTGAGTTGGGCGGAGGTAACCTTGGTGCAGATGAGTTTCCTTCAGGGTTTCCTTTAGGGTTGCTCTGAATTCTCTGGGTTAGCCTCCAGGATTTGCTGTGCCTTCTTTCTATCTCCTCTTTTCGTTCCGTCTTCGTTCTCCTTGTTCTGACTGAAGTTGTGGTATTTATAATGCTCTTTTTGTGACCTAATGGGCTCAGAATGAAGCCCAGAATTTTTTGGTATTCGCAAGCTTCGCTAGGCGAGTGGCATAGCGAAGGGTTTGCTAGACGAAGGAATTGCTCGCCTAGCGAGCAAGCCAGTTTGGGCCATTTTCTGGATTTGGCCACCTGTATGCTGGGTATTGGTTCCCTTAAGATCAATGCCTTGAAAAATAAGTTGGGGTGCCTTAAAAATGCCTCGTAATATTAACGGGCAAATTTTGGGGTATGACACGGGACATGACCATAATACCGTAATACCGTAAGGCAACAAAGAGAGGTCCAAGATCACATATTCCAAGGCAATATTTTACAATCAATTAGGTAGTTGTAATCAATTAGGTAATTAGGGTGAATCTCCACAAGGGTATCCCACAAATAAAGTGGAATACCTAGCAAGCTACCTTCTCCGGGAGTATGTGAACCCTTACAAAATTCAGCAAACAGGTCAGAATACCAAATCAGGGTGCAATCGAGAATTACACCACAAAAGAAACACAGCGGTAGGAATGTCAGGCAAAATAACGCATGGTTAGAATAAAACAGATCAGATAAGCATAGAACAGAACAGAAAAATCAGCGACTGCCACGTTCGCCCCTGCCTCGCCTAGCGAAGGCTTAGCGAATACTCGCTACATGCTCGCTTAGCGATGTGCTAGCGAGCGGTTGCGGGTTCTGGTTTTGGTAACAGTACAATTCCAGAAAGTTTCACACCCTATGGCATCCATTACAGAAATTACATGGTTAAACGTTCAAGATATTCATACATACTTAAATTCACATGCAAATAATTAAGATATTTTTATAGATTCAATCATAATGCCACATGCAAGTTAAGAACATAAAGCGGTAATAGTAATGCAAACCTGTTTGCAACTGAATTGCAACCTTGAATTGGCAAGTCGCTCTTAGGGTTGGCGCCGAATTGAGTTGGGCGGAGGTAACCTTAGTGCAGATGAGTTTCCTTCAGGGTTTCCTTGCTAGGGTTTCTGTCCGTCTGCCTCTGTCCCCTTTTTCTGAATGAAGATCTGCTATTTATAATAATTTTTATGACTTGATGGGCTCAGAATGAAGCCCAGAATTTTCTGGTATTCGCAAGCTTCGCTAGGCGAGTGGAGTAGCGAAGGGTTCGCTAGGCGAAGGAGTTGCTCGCCTAGCGAGCATGCCAGTTTGGGCCATTTTCTGGATTTGGCCACCTGTGTACTGGGTCTTTGTTCTTTTAAGATCAATGCCTTGAACAATGAGTTGGAGTGCCTTGAAGAATGTCTTGAAAGATTAACGGGCAAATTTTGGGGTATGACAGCTGCTCAAGAGTTTGACTCTTCCACTTTATCTCATATGGGATATCGGTGGGACAAGGAACGTCAATGTTTCTATTTCTTTGAAAGGAAATCCAAAACAAGGATCTATAATTTTGATGTGCCTTCTGAACGAATTCATGTAGTTGAAGACCAACCTGATGAAGAAATGCATGATATGAACGAAGCAGATGTGCCTACAGCTGATGACAATGCTGGTTGGGGTGATTGGGTGCCACAAAGGTGGTCTCCAACCAACTATGTACCTGAACCAACGGTTCCTCCGTTCTCCGGCGGTGCTTCATCTTCAACACCTACTGCGCATCTAACTCAAATGCTTTAACAAATGGAGCTTGCCAACCAAGAACGTCATGAAGAGGCACGGTCTTGGCATGTACAACAACGTGAGTGGCATAAGAAGCATTGTGAGTGGCATGACGATCATACACGGATGTACCATAACCAACACTCTTGGCACACGAACTTGGTTAAGTGGCACCAAGTCTTCTACAATGAAATGTCTGGTTTTATGGACGACTGCCGTGCCAATCATGGTATTATGGACAGATTCAGAAGTGTTGAAGTTCAGGACCGGTTCAGGCACTACACCTTCATGGGCCACAATCCAGATGCAATGCCTCCTCCTCCTCCTCCGCCAAGCTTCAGAGATCCTGATAGAGATGACGGGGAGTCCTGTGGTGGCTATAATCCACATTAAACCATCATCATTTCATTTCACTGCATTTCATTGCATGTTGCTTGAGTTTTTTTTTCTTTTCAGATTAGTTGCACCTTACATGTCTTGGCTTATGTAATTTTTAAATACTTTCTACTAGTTAAATGCTTATTTCCTTCTGCTTACTTCTGGTGTTATTGCCCTTATTTGTCATTCTTTGTGAGTGATTCTTCACTTTTTAAGCTTCCTTCTTTGTGATTGTTAGCTTCTTTATCATTTTTGTTGTGTCCTGCTACAACATGTTGCCTTGATAAAACTGTTTTTTTTCTTCTTTTTGATGTTGACAAAGGGGGAGAAATGCAGATGTTGACAAATATGCACACACTCAGGGGGAGTATCACACATCTTGCTAAAAAATTTCCATCATAAAAAAGGGGGAGTTTGTGAGCAAATTCTTTACTTTGAATAAGTTTTGAATGATAGCAAATTGTGTGATCATTGTCTAATTGTTGGTTGTGAATTATTTTACATGTTTCATTTGTGTTTTTAGTCTATACTATTGTTTAGTGTCTATACATAAAGATCCACATTGATACAATTCTTAAAAGAACTCATAAAAACTGTTTTGTGTCAGTATGTATCGATACATGTTCATCTGCATCGATACATAAATTTGTTTTAAATCACAAAATGTTTTTACTTCAGTATGTATCGATACATACGAGCTTTGTATCGATACATGCTTAGTTAAAATGTTCTATGTATCGATACATACGAGCTTTGAATCGATACATGCTTAGTTAAAATGCTCTATGTATCGATACATACGAGCTTTGTATCGATACATGCTTGTATTAATTCTCTAAAATTAATCAAAGCTACAGTATGTATCGATGCATAATCTTTTGTATCAATACATAATTCTGTTTTGTCTACTAACAACTTCTGTCTTTCACATATAAGAAGTATTTTGACAGCTCAGTTGGAGTGACGAATTCAGAAGTGAAAAACAGTTGAACACAAATCAAAGGAGTGTGTAGCAGCAATTGTTTTTTTGAGCAGTTAGAAACCTGAAAGAGACTTCATCTTCTTCATCTTCTCAATCTCTTTTCTTCAAGAACATCAACACATAATCATTCTTGTTCTTTGGATTAAAGGATCAACGAGATAACATTCAGTGGAACGATCAAGGATCTAGCTGAGGTGTTCAGTGGAACGATCGAGGATCTAGCTGAGTTGAAGGGGGTTTCGAGGAAAAACCAAATGGTTTGTCCTTCAAGAACTGGAGTGTTCTTGCGGGTTTGTTAGTCACGTTTGCAGAACAGATTCAGCTGTAGCGTAGGGTTTGGAAATTGGGTAATTTCGCAAACAGGTCGTGGAACCGGTGAATTGTTTGCAATTTCTTGCAGGAAATTCTTGATCGAGCTCAGATCAAGTGGAGGTTTTATACAAGAAGAAGATCTTGGGATTTAGATTTCTGTCTTTGTATTGTAACCTTGCATCAACGAATTCGGCATTATTGATAATAACAGTTCTCAATTTCATTTGAAATTGAGAGGGAGACGTACCCACACGCGAGGACGATAGTGGGGAACTTGCTTACCAAATCTCTGCGTATCGTATTCCTTCCTTATCTCTCTTTACGTTTTCAACAGTTTTGTGATTTCAGTTGGTGGATTGTGACTGTACATTTCGTGATACAATAGTGGAAAGAAAACGTCTTTATATAAACTCCACCATTGTTCATCATTGATCACATACACACCAAATGTTTGACAAAACTGTCAGCTGAGTTTTATTCATTGGAATCAGAATTTAGTGATAAGTGCATTTGATTTGATAATATTCTGGTGTTAATAATCTCTATCGTTCCTATTCAAATCCAGCAATAAATTCGCTTGTCTGGTTTTCTAGTAGCGGTTCAGATTAGACGAAAGTCGATTCAGAACTGTAATTTTCCGCTAAGTTTCAATAACTCTGATAAGATTTTTAAATCCGTTTATTAAAAAGAGGTGATCTATTCACCCCCCCTCTCGATCACTAGCCACACCGTCTAACAAATTCCACAAAGACTTCAACAACAGCAGCAGTCTTGCATTTGGTAATGTTTTGAATCAATTTTTTTAAATTATAGATCTGAACTTGTCGTTTGTTTTGTTTCCGTTTTGCTATAATATCGTGCTCTGATTTGATCCTCATTTCGGTTTTTTTATTTGCACTTGTTTAACATTCAAGGTTTGGGTAGAATAAAATTTGTTCGACATCGACAAGCATGTATGTCGTTTATGAGTATGAGCATGCTAAAACCGATTCGAAATTGTTTGCATTTGCTTTTTTTATGTCATTTCTCTTTGCTGAATGTTCCAGTAGCTTTATTTAGCGTATGTTTTATGTAGAACTTTGTATAACAATTGATTCCATCTTGCGATACGATTGCCTTATTACATTGGATTTTTTGTCAAGAAAAGTGGCTACTGCTTGTGTGTTCCTAACCATATTTGGTGGTGTGTTTATCTTAAAATCAAGAGTCATTTTTTTTACTGATAGTGATAGATGGTATTTATTTTTATTCTTTGATATTGATTAGTGTTAATCATAATAGTGTAATTACATTTGTTAATTAAGTGAAAATTTTAACTATATAGATAACTTGTTAAATTCTGTTTTTGTCTTGTTAGTTACTAGATGAAGAGTGTGGTATTGAAAAGTTGCAACTGAGTTGTATTTTTATTCTTTGCTTTCAATTAAGCGTCTTTTTAATATATATATATATATATATATATATATATATATATATATATATATATATATATATATATTATTCGCTGTGTTATTAGTTAGATGACTAACCACCCATGGCTGAGTGGTAGAGGCATTTGGTGCTTCCCACAAGGCCATGGGTTTGATCCTTGGCACCAGTATTTTCTAGTTCTTATTTGTTTTTTTTACACTTTCCATTTTCTTGTGAATTTATATTATATATCCATGGGTTCATTAAGTTTATTAATAACCACCCATGGTTAAGTGGTAGAGGAATTTGGTGCTTCCCACAAGGCCATGGGTTTGACCCCTAAACACCCCAGTTTTTTCCTGTTTTTATTATTATTACTACCATATTTTACTATTTTTATCCTTTTTATGTTTTTCCCTATATTTTTTTAATACTTGATTAAAATTTAATTGTTTCTATGATCTCTTTTCATAATTAAGCATCAGGCTTTGATCTATGGGTACAACACTCCCCATGTTGTTATTCCATGATTATTTTGTCGATATATTGATAGTATTTCACTGCATTTTCATTCATCGCATACGATATTTCGATTATTGTCAATATGCGCAAACTGACTTTTGAGCATATTACCCAGGGTTTTTGTTTGCTTCTCAATTTCCATTTGCCTTGCACATTCTTGCGTTATGTGACTTTGATTCGCATTCTCGCATCATGATTTTGATCCTTGCACGTCTCGATTTTATTTCTTTTGATTTAATTTTTGAAGTGTGTTGTAAATATAACTTGTTGTGTTTGTTATTTTCTTCACATGGCTTACTCTTGGGCCTTCATACAATGAGACCATCCTCTTGCACCTACACTCATGCATTGCTTGTTCATTGATTGGGCCCGATTTAATTGTTTCATTATCTTGAATCGCCATTCGACAAAATGTTCCCCCATTCCCATGATGTGTAATAATTTCATCGTTTTTATTTCTTTATTTGCTTGATTGTTTAGTTAGTACTAACACAAGAATATAATCAACTTCTTTTTCAATAAAGATAAAAAAAGGCTCGATCCAACATCGAGTATTTTCTCAATAACCAAATCAATTCATTTATTTCTATCTATTTCATTTCTTTCAAACCATTTCATTCAAATCTTTCGCGATCGCTCATCAAATGTTTGATCAAACGTCAGACCATTTTCATAATAAAACTAAAAAATACTTAATGCTTATTCAACACTTTTCAATAAATATGGAAACGACACGAGGTGGATACCACGAGCTTCTGAGACTAAGATTCAAGATGAATATCTCGCTCATCTTAGATCTCGCCATCTTTTAAAACTGTCAATCTGGTTTCTTCAAAACCTTTCTTAATTAAATCTCAAATACACTTAAAAATATCAAACCCTTTTGGCAAATAAGATGGAAATGGAACATGGTGAATACCACGCAATCCTGAGACTAGGATTCGAGATGGATATCTCGACCATCCAAGCTCTCGCCATTACTCAAAAACATTCAAACCAATCAAACTCTTTTCTCGCCTCCGTGCGATTGATCCTTAAACCCTTTTCTTAAATGAAAGTTATTTTGTTTCAAGACGATGCAAAGCAATGTTTCATCCACTTGAACGTGTGAGTAAGTTTGTTTTGGGTAGTCCAACAATGTTTTCGTCGATTGACGCAAAGTAGCTTTCTCTAAAATCAACCAACAAACAAACATTTTCTATCCAGAAATACGTAATCCTTGAGTTCTCTATTGCACCAGGAGATACATAGGAGCATGATTTGTAAATCTTGTCAGACCCATTAATAAAACACTTAAGTTTAGTCTCCTTCGTTGTAAAAATTCAAAAAACATTCTTCCCTTTTCGTTTCCTCTTTCCCACCTAATAACTCGAGAAGCATAACATTTCTAAGCTAACACTAAAGCGCGCAACTAACCTAATGTTTCCCGTTTAGTACAATGGACATGAGGGGTGCTAATACCTCCCCCCTGCATAATCGACTCCTGAAACCTGATTTGGTTGTGACAACCAATATCATTGTCGTTCTTTCACGGGTTTTATCGATATTTCCCCTTTCCATTTTAGGAATAAATAAAGTTCGATGGCGACTCTGTTCAGTCCATCATTGAAAGCGTGCGATTACGCTTTGCTAGGTCGTGTTCTCATTTTTTCGAGGTGCAACAGATGACGACTCTGTTGAGTACCCAGTTTCCCTTAGTGAGTCAAGCCTAGTTAGGTCATTTGTGTGCCTTTGTATGTTTACTTATGTGGTTTTTCTTTATTTCTTTTGTTATCTTTATTGATATATTTGTTGTATTGGTTCCATTATGTTGTTGGTACTTGGATACTCTGATTGCAAACCTTATGGGAAAGACTCTCTACTTGAGTCTATGGTGAAAAACATAAGATATGATGATGGTTGAGTAGTATGGACTCCCGAGGTGAATACCTCGTAAGGGTCGGTATGAGAAGCTCACTTAGAGTAGATCCTTTGGCAAATATTGTCGTCCGAGGTGAATACCTCGTAAGCTTCAATGTTTCAAAGGGATCCATGACTCTAAGGACCTTTTGGAACATTGAACCTTTGGACAACTAGGATGATAGTTGCATAGTATGGATTTCCGAGGTGAATACTTCGTAAGAATCGATACAAAAACCTCGCTCAGAATAGATTCTCTAGATGGAGTTGACTCCCGACTGCCGTACCCTAAAATTTGCCCTCCCCTTTTCACTTTTCATCTGACCTAAGACTTGAGATTCATCTGCATTCATTCATGTGCGTCATGCATTCATATCAACACCTTCTCATAACCATCACAAATTCCAAGCCTGTGAATAACATAATATGGTCTTGATTGACCTTGGAGGATTGGATCTTAAACTCTCATGCCTAAACCTTAATGTGTTTGGCTCTTGTCCTAAATGAACATTTTGATCTAGGAAACCCTAATTATGGGTGCTTATCGTAGGTGATTCATTTGTGGAGTTTGTTTTTGGCTCAAAGCCCTAATCCATGGGGAGAAGGCCTTGACCCTTTGTTGCTTTACCAATTACATGTGACTTGATACTTGATCCTCAAATCCTAATTCAAGAGGTATACCATGCTCTAGCATCTTATGGATCTCATCCAATCATCCAATCACCTATGGGTTGGCCTCATGCCCTAATTCGTGCTTCGAGACTTTGTTTTATTCATTACATTGGTTGTGTTTGATTAAGTCTTGAATATTTGTTGCTTGTGCTAGACTAAGCCATGGCTACACTTTTGTTTTGCTTGCTTACTTGTTCACACATTCATGGACACATCATCATGTTGCCTCACGTGAAAGTTTCATGTGGATTCTATCTACATTTATGGCATAGTCAATAATACGAGTTTCATTCAAGTTATATTGTTGTTTGGTTCACAAGCTTTGGTACATTGTTTGGAATTCTATTTCATCCTTATGGAAACCCTATTTCCTCGTCCATTAGCATACCGTTGATGGTTAATATTGTGTGGAATTCTTAACTCCTATTGATTTCCACACACATTCATGACCGCTTGATACTTTAAAATGCATTCATTCAAACCCATAGTTCGTATTTCATTCAAACATGATTTTATGAAGCAAACTTTGTTTCATTACATTCAAAGGCATATTATAATAAATCCATGCATATAAATGTCCATTCCATCATTGTACAAAAGAAGTTAGAAAAAATACAACTTTGATCAAACGTACAAGTAATCCATCCATCCCATGTGGCAAATTCAAGGGTATAATGAATCCCTGACACATATATTAAATACAATATTGAAACAAATACGGTTAATATTTTAAGAGAATCGAAATGATTATATGTAATCACATGTATAAGTACCATGTCTATGCGAACACTTATTATGTCTTTAATCTGAAATGTCAGAATACATATCGTAAGTGTTAGTCCCCTTATTTTGGGTTTGATATGCCATCCTGAACCAACTAGCATTGATTGGTCTTGTGGGGTATTAACATTCTTAACCAAAAAAATAGTAACATTAGAAATACTTAATATTCAATGTACCATTTCACCAATTTTAAAAATGATGGTCTTTTGATGTAACCTTGAACAGTTTTCCTCATTGCTATACAAGTTCATGTCTTGGTTCCTACATTGAACAAATCCTCTTCAATCTCTTTGGCACGGTTAAAACAACCATATTCTCTGAAAATGGCTTCATTTGGTAGCTTTAGTGCTAATATTTTGATGGCAGTAATGATCGTTGACATGTTTTGTGTGACATACTTGTATGTGGCACAAGATTCAGAGATTGCACCAACAGGTCAATTGGAGGCTGGAGATGGGTTTGCTTTACCTGTTTCTAAGATGGTCTTATGTTCTTCTGTTTTGGTTTCTCTTGTGGCATTCATGTTCAAGTAAAAAATGTTTATGTTTGTTTGTTGAAAATGGTATTGTATTGAAAACTAGATTTATTATGAGCAGTACTGTAATTGGCATGTAACTTGTACTCTCCTATTGGTGTGATCTGATATAAGTTATGTATTTGTTGAATTCCTTAATAATTGATTACTTTTGTTGTTTCCTATAATTGAATTCTTCATAACTTATCTGTTTCTCAATCTTGTAATAGAAAAAGTAAATTTTCTATTATTCTATTGAATGATATATACACAATTGGTTTCTCTATTTTATATACTGATGCATAACTAGTAATTACAACACTGCGTTGTAAAAATTAGCCGCACTTATATAACTTTCCTTTCAACTTGGAACATTAAAATGGAAGAAAAAGACAGCACTGATATAACTTTCCTTTCAACTTGGAACATTAAAATGGAAGAAAAAGACAGTTGAATGTTCAAGAAACAGTTCCCTTTGACTCCATATCCAACTCATATTACAGCAACGACGCATAATGACATTGTAATTCCATCCTGAGCAGCACAACATCAATAACAGGGCTGCACTAGCAAATTCTAGCTTTCCTATATATGAAAACAAAAAAATCTCTAACACCATTATTTCACAAACTCACAATTCCTAACAAATTAACTAATTGGAATCTAACAACCTGAAAAGGAACTAACTCCATAAACAACTGGCATAGCAGAAGTAACCACATCTCAGTTTTTATGATCACATAAGGCAAACAGGCCATACATCAACAGCAGCAACCAGTTTACAAACGTCACTAGCCGGCATAAATTCAAAGTTTCACGAACTAACTTAATGACTAGATTAACAAACTCAAGCATGCCCTGCAGAACCAATATTTATAAGGTTACAAAGATATGGCTTAAACTAACAAGACATTCGACGGATCGGAGAATAACCCAGTTTTTGCCTTGCACCAAGTAAAATCTCCTTGAAAAGATGCTACTGCCTATATCCTGCCATACAGTCAAGTATTCTATTATCAAGGAAATGTTAGTCAAAGAAAAATGGGAATGAAGATTCTACCCGATGGGAATCACGAAAATCATGGTTCAGTGAAGGTCCCTTAGTGCACCGGAGGGTGCACGATAATTTTCCAAATCAGTCCAATACGTAGCTTCGGAAGCATGGCAGTCCGACCACGACCATTTGAACCATCAGCATCATTCTTCTAATTCAAAGGTACCACCTGATGACAGGAAGAAAATACATCAGCAAGTCATAACTGCAACCTAGCATCAAGTCCATTTAACCGAAAGTTCTGACTACTGACATAAGCAAATGACATAACAGAAAGTTCAAGCCCATAACTCTGCTAACAGAAACAAGTAAATGAATCTATGTTAACCATTTTAAGCATAAGTAACTTAAATAATCCCTAACTGACTTTCTAACTGAAATACACATTACTAACTAACTCAATTCATTTCATCATAACAGATTTTGCAAAACTATTAATTTGGATTTAACATTTCTAACTAACTTTGAATTTAAGTTGCATTTGGATGTGAATTTGCGGATGCTTAACAAAACGGTTAGGAGACAATGATGACTCAGACGCCGCGATTGCCGTCGTGGCTTTTCTTCATGAAGGCGGCGTCGCATTTGGATTGGAGGCGGCGGCGTCGCATTTGGATTGGAGGCGGCGGTGAAGACGCAATTTTGTTGGGCTCTAAAGCTCCAAGATGATGCGGAAGCGAAAGAGAAACCACATTATGGATGAGCTTTTCAGATAAGCGCTTTTAGTGAGGGAACAATCATTCGCGTTTGGATTTCACATGAGTCTTCATGGCCGTTTCAGCTTACAAGATGTACATCAAGAGGACGTGTTTGTATGCATTTTAGGTTTGAATCTGGTTTGGGCCTAAGGCCCAAATGAATCCTCTCCCTATTCGCACCCCTCCAAGCGCTACTCACACTTGTCCATAGCCTACACCCTCATTTGTGGACTGAGCGTGGGGTTGAGGCCGGGCCTCGGGCCCAAACGTTTGTATTTCTATAACACCCCCTTCCTCTTTTTTTTGTCCGAATGAATGATACAATTGGGCCTAACTTTCCAGGCTCAAGCCAGATTGCTGTTTACCACCAGTTCCAGATTTTTGCACCCTATATTTATATAATTCATGTTAATCATTTAATTAGGTTTTAGAATTCATTAGTTCATGTTAATTAGGGTAATTAGGTTTAGGAATTAATTAGGATATTGGAATTCTTATAAAGTTTTAGCATTAATTAGGGGGAATTAAAGTTAATTAGGTTTAATTAGCTATTAGATTAGAACTAAATTTAGTTTTAATTAGAAATATTATAATAATTAGGTTGATTAGGAAATTTTGAATTAGATTTTAATTCATGATAATCTTGATTAAATTCTTAGGAATAATATATTTTAGAGTAATTATGTTAAATAACGTTTTTAGATTAAAATACTAATTAATTAGAGTTTTAGAACATTTTAGTATTTTAATTAGTTTTTTAGAAAATAAAATTGTTAGAATAAAAGTTTAATTAGAAATTGACATAATTAGGTAATTAGAATTAGTCCCTTATTAAGTGTTGATTATTAGATCCTATTTTTCTTAATTAATATTTTTTTAGCATAATGACCATTTTGTCCTTAGGGCTTAAAATTTTAATTTTTGTTATACATGCTCCTATAGTTTAGGATCTTGATTAGGATTGTCTGATTTTATTAGTTTTTTAATTGAATAGGATATTATACATAGTTTAAACTATTATTTATATCCCACTGATTCGTGTTGACCAAAGGTCGCTTTGGTCAACCAAATCCTTTGTAATCGTGCTGTAAGCCCCAAGTCTATTTCGAGTGATAAAAAAACCCTTGATCACTTGAGATGGCGAGTTCGTTGCGCTCAAGCTATTATAGATATGTTGAATCTCAGGAGCTCAAGACCTCAAGGTTCAAATACAAGATCAAGACTTCAAGTCAACATCAGTCAATCGTAGCTAGCAAATTGGACTTTATTCTCCAGCACAACAAAGGTGTCAACACTGACAAGTGCGATTCAAATTGTAAGCTATAAGCCTTAAACAATGAGGAATGATGAGATGGAGTTTCTCATATCCTTGTCTAGAATAACTTTGCGTACAGGGCGTAGGCCCTAGCTATGCAAAGCACTCGCCCTCATTCATAGGTTTTAGCACAATTAGTATCAAACAACTGTCAAGCCTTCAATACAAAAAACAACATGGCATCACCAAGATCAATAATCAACACTCGTCAATCATAATTCAAAGTGTGTGGCACGAGCCTTAAGCAATAGAGAAGGAATGAGACTGGAGCTTTCTTACACTCATTCTGGATATCCTTGGGTGTAGGATGTTTGGTCTGTGGCTCATCGTATTCACCTTTATTCATAGACTTTGGCAAAATTTAAATTATATGATTGTCGATTCTCCATCTACAACAAATGGAACTACATCAATAGGATCAACGCAGGATCTCCTGTCAGCAACTTGTTAACTTTGTTTCAAGTTACAAGCTATGAGCCTTAAGTAATAAGGAATGATAAGACGGAGTTTCTCTTATCCTTGTCTAGAGTGACTTTGTGTACGGGGCGTAGGCCCTAGCTATTCAAAGCACCCGTCATTGTTCCTAAACTCTAGTGCAATTTGAATCATGCAATTGACAAGTCTTCTTCAAGCAAATCTCAATCTTTCAACACCCCAATAATGGAGCATCTTTTGCTATTGGTAACTCATGGTTGTACACCCTCTTCTAATCCGACTCTTTGCCTTGTAAGGTGTTAAACCTTGGCTATTTGATTTTGATCTTTGCCTTGAGAGTCATAGACTCTGGCATCCAACCTTTCTTTGCCCTGTGAGGTGTTAAACCTTGGCTATTCGATTTAGATCTTCGCCTTGAGAGTCATAGACTCTGGCATCTGACGTTCTGTGCCCTGTAAGGTGTTAAACCTTGGCTCTTCGATTTTGATCTTTGCCTTGAGAGTCATGGACTCTGGCATAAATCTCTCTTTGCCTTGTGATGTGTTAAACTTTGGCTATTTGATCTGGTATTTGCCTTGAGAGTCGTGGACTCTGGCATATCTGTCTCTTTTACCTTATGAGGTGTTAAACCTTGGTTTTTCAATTCAATTCTTCGCCCTGAGAGTCTTGGACTCTGGCACTTGATTCTATTCGCCCTGTAGGTGTTAAACCTTGGCAACTCAATTCCTTGACATCATCAGTTATAAACTCTGGTAGTGATACCCTACCTTGAAAGTCATGAACCTTGGTACTCCTTTGTTGGTGTAAGCCCTAGAGGCCAATACTTTTGGTACTTGTATCAAATTATTTATTAATAATAAAAGGCTTTTTCTTTATTATGTTTGTTTAATAAAGTCCCTAGAATAGCTAGTCCGTTTAATGTATCAAGTGTGACTTAATCATGAGATCACATTAAACATAAGGACACTATTCTTAAAGTATTTGTAGTCGAGCTTTATTGTGAAGTGGGATAACATTAAAACATTAAGACCTTTATGTATATAGACTGATGATCACATCTCATTAATTATGGAAAATGAGTTATCAAGTCTTAAACATAGGTATGAATGTTAAGAGTAATATTTATACTGGATTTTGACCCGCTATGAGAATACTATATAGAAAGTTTTGCAAAGTGTCATAAGTTATTCTCATGGTGATAATGGAGTATACCACCCTACGACCTGAAACCACTATGGACCCTAGATGTAGAGTCGAGTGCTTTATTGCTAATCAAACGTTGTCCGTAACTGGATCCCATAAAGACAGTTGATGGGTACTTCACGAAGCATGCTGAGGGACATGAGTGACCTAGATGGAATTTGCCCATCCTGCGTAACAGGATAAATGTCTATGGGCCCAATATTGAAATGGACAAGGATGACACGGTCTATGCCTTGTGTTCAATATAGACATAAGGGCAAAAGGGTAATTATACACATAAATATTATCACAGAAGGATTTGTCAGATCACATGACATTTTTGTGTCTTGGGTAGCAGTGATGTGTTGCTAGATACCGCTCACTGCTTATTATGTTAAATACACTATTTAATATAATTGCCAATGTCGCGAAAACCTATAGGGTCACATACAAAGGACGGATTGATGAGAGATAGAGTAACTAAGGAACACCGTAAGGTACGGCGCACTTAAGTGAATTGTAGAACATCGTAAGGTACGATGTACTTAAGTAGAATACGAAATATGGTAAGGTACCATGCGCTTAAGTGATTTTGGACATATTATAAGATATGGGCCACATACACTTAAGTGGACTTTTTAGCTTGAAGCCCACACAAGTGGTTCTGTAAATAGAACCCTTGTGCAGAAGCATTAATGGCGATTGCATTTTCGTTTTCTCTCTCTCTCTCTCTCTCTCACACACACACACACAGACACACACACACACACACACACACACACACACACACACATACACACACACAAAGACTTCATTCGTAGCAGCTAGCACTGAGATTGAAGGAATCCGTTCATGTGGACTGAGTAGAGGTGTTGTCATCGTTCAACGTTCGTGATCGCTCCGTAGATCTGCATCACATGTTTCAATCGTCACAAGAGGTAACTATTCTATCACTGATCATGCCCATTCGTAAGGATCACTAAAGGAGAAAATTTTAATTTTCGTTGCGTTTTAGATCGCCAATCTCCTTCAGTGGTATCAGAGCCACTTACGAAACCATGCATCGGATAGCTGTTTATTTTATGTATTAATATGATTAAAAGACAGAATGAATCAAAGAATAAACGAATAATTAAATTTGGCATCATGTGTGTACGATTTGGATGATTGATGTTGACTATGCTTTGGAACCGACATTAGTATGGTGAAGCAGCGATACATCGATCGTCCATAGGTTACGCAATTGAGACCGATCAAGTTATATATGATATAAGTAATCCTAATGCAAAATACGGTATATATGATATATTGTTTCTGTTTCGTCCATTCAAACACTTAATGGTTGTTTTCCTTTGAGTGATCAATGGTCATTTGCTTCGGAATTCGACATTAGTATGGTGAAGCAATGACATGTTGATCAATAATACTTAATCAACAATCGAGGTGTGTTTGACGGTCTGAAATTGGCGCATTAGGGTTAGTCACGGCACAAGGGTTGTGCCGTCAAAGAGTTGTGAATTGAGGGCTTGTTGGATCACGTATGTTGACTTTTTTAAAAGCGCTGATTTTGGCCGCATGACGTTCGTCATGGGCCTGTGACGATGGTAACAAGCTGGATGTGACGGTCGTAACATGCTTTGTGACAGTCGTCACATTCACAGATCCAGAATTCTAGGCATTTCTGTTATTTTGGCCGTGTGACGTTCGTCATGGGTCTGTGACGGTCGTAACAAGCTGGACGTGACAGTCGTAACATGCTTGTGACTGTCGTCACATTCACGGAGTCAGAACTCTCGGGGTTTCTGTTTTGTGACTGTGCAAGAGTTGTGTTGATGCAAAACGACATCGATTTCAAATGAATTGTTCATTAAAATTTCGGACAGGGGTGCTGCCCCTACAACCCCACAAGGGGCGCTGCCCCCTTGAACCACCGTCCGCTGACCGGGCAGCGGACCCCCGGCTAACTCTGCGTAGTGTGATCGGTCACCAAAATTTAATTTGGTTTTAATTAATTAAAATAATTAAAATTAATAATAATAATGTGTTTATTATTATTGTCTTGTGGTGATCGGTTATGACCTTAGTTTTCCTTTATTTTGTTTTGGGTTTTCAAAATACGACCTGCGTGTCGTGCCTCTACTTTTAATCTCTTAATGTAACTTCTTTTCTCATCTCAATCCCTCGTATGTAAAACGAGTTTCTTCTGTAATGTAATGTTATGAAGAAAGAGAAGAATTCAATATCAAAGGAGGACAATGTTATGAAGAAAGAGAAGAATTCAATATCAAAGGAGGACAACCTTGAAGATCTTGCTTGGAGAAGCTTAGATCGTTATTATGTTAGCTTAGGTTCTCTCCTTGGCTTGGGAGAACAATTGCGCTAGGGGCCATAACTGTTTCATTATGTATGTTAATGCATGTGAATGTATGTTGATGCATGTGAATGTATATTGATGCATGTGAGAGACGATTTATATGATAAATAAGCCGGTGAGATCAGAACAATTGCAATTCCCTCAAATTAAATATTAAGTTTATGCTTTCCAAGTTTTAGCACTCATCAAGACTAGTATCGGATAATGTAGGTTTCGCCTACGCGAGGTGCATGTTCTATATTAGTAAGGTGCGATGGGATAATTGTAATATCCAATTGCTAAAACAATGGGTCAAACTTAACTAAACAAATTATAATAAGATTATATATGTTTAGAAGCAAGAGTTGGAAATGATCCATATGATGGATTTGAATAAGGAGTTATTCACCCAACTGAAATTTTCGAGAGTTGTATTAGATACAATTGGAAGGAGTTCCTACCTAAATAACCTAGTTTTGTGTAATTTGCCTACGCAGACTTAGAACAAAGTGAAATGTGGATCTCGACCCACTAGAAAATCTTCCAACGGGATTTTCCGAATCAAATGATGAGGGTCATTTGTTTTGAGTAAAATATTGGGAGCATATTTTATTAAAGGCCTAATTAAATATGTTATTGATACTTATATTTTCATTAATTTCATGTAGATTACCATGACAACAAACACCTCTAACAACATTTTGCGATTAATCCTTGACAAGGAAAAATTGTCTGGGACAAATTTTCTGGATTGACACCGAAATCTGAGGATTGTCCTCAAACATGATAGAAAGCTGTATGTCTTGGAGAAACCTGTTCCTGAAGAGGAACCTCCTAGTTCTGCACCTAAGGCAGAAAGAGATGCTTATAAGAAGCATGTCGATGATGCCAATGAAACTGCTTGTCTCATGCTAGCTACCATGAACTCAGAATTACAAAAGCAACATAAGAACATGGCAGCGTTCGATATGATCGAACACCTGAAGATGCTCTATCAAGAGCAAGAAAGGCATGAAAGGTTTGAAGTTTCAAAAGCCCCTTTTCAAGGCAAGTTAGCTGAGGGAGCCCCTGTAGGTCCCCATGTGCTCAAGATGATTGGGTATGTGGAAAACCTTGAAAGGTTGGGTTTTCCCCTCGGAGAGGAACTTGCGACTGATTTGATCTTGCAATCGTTGCCAGATAGATTCAGTCAATTTGTCCTAAATTTCAATATGAATGATATGGACAAATCCCTTCCTGAACTGCTAGCCATGTTAAGAACTGCTGAGCAGAATCTGAAGTTAAAAGGGAAGTCCATTCTGATGATCGGAAATGGAAAGAGACAGAACAAAAGACCCACCAAGCAGGATGATAAAGGGAAAGGCAAGAAAGTTGCCAAATCCAGACCCACTATTGCTTCTTTGAAGCCTAGTGGAGGCATAGTAAAGGTAGGCACATGCTTCCATTGCGGTAAGACCGGACACTGGAAGAGAAACTGCCCAAAGTACCTGGAAGATACGAAGAATGGAGTAGAGACTTCAACTTTAGGTATTTTTGTTATTGAAATAAATTTATCTACTTCTGTATCATGGGTATTAGATACTGGATGCGGCTCTCACATTGTACAAATGTGCAGGGGCTAAAGAGAAGTAGAGATTTGGCAAAAGGTGAAGTTGACCTACGAGTTGGCAATGGAGCAAAGGTTGTTGCTTTAGCCGTAGGAACTTATGTATTGACTTTACCTAGTGGTTTAATAATTCAGTTAGAGAACTGTTATTATGTACCTACAATTAGCAGGAATATTATTTCCATTTCTTGTTTGGACAAGTTTGATTTTTCATTTATAATAAAGAACAATTGTTGCTCAATTTATTTGAATGATATATTCTATGCTACTGCACGATTGAGCAATAGACTATATGTCCTTGATCTCGAAATGCCTATCTATAACATTAATACTAAAAGGATAAAACCTAATGAGTTAAATCCAACTTACCTTTGGCATTGTCGATTAGGCCACATAAATGAGAAACGCATTTCCAAACTCCATAAAGATGGAATCTTGGACTCTTTTGATTATGAATCATATGAGACATGCATATCTTGTTTAATTGGAAAGATGACAAAGTCTCCATTCACAGGAAAAGGTGAAAGAGCGAATGATCTCTTGGGCCTCATACATACTGATGTATGTGGACCACTGAACATACCAGCCAGAGGAGGTTTTCAGTACTTCATCACATTTACTGATGATTTTAGTAGATATTGTTATGTGTATTTAATGGAACACAAATCGGAGTCCTTTGAAAAGTTAAAGGAATTCAAGAATGAAGTACAAAACCAACTAGGTAAGAATATTAAAACTCTTCAATCAGATCGAGATGGTGAGTATTTAAGCCTAGAGTTTAATGACCATCTGAAAGAGTGTGGGATCCTATCCCAACTTACTCCTCCTGGAACACCCCAATGGAATGGTGTATCTGAGAGAAGAAATCGAACCCTGTTAGACATGGTCCGATCCATGATGAGTCACGCCGATCTTCCAAATTCCTTTTGGGGACATGCATTATTGACAGCAGCTTACACACTTAACTGTGTTCCATCCAAAAAGGTTGAGAAGACACCATATGAGATATGGAGTGGTAAGAAACCACATATGTCTTACATGAAGATTTGGGGTTGCGAAGTTTATGTGAAACGACAAATTTCAACTAAGCTTGAGGCCAAATCTGAAAAATGCTTATCTGTGGGGTATCCTAAAGAAACAAGAGGGTATTACTTCTACAATCCTTCTGAGGGCAAAGTGTTTGTCGCTCGAACTGAAGTTTTCCTAGAAAAGGATTTTATTTCCAAAGGAACAAGTGGGAGGAAAGTAGAGCTTGAAGAAATTCAAGAATCACAAAGCATTGATACACCTATGGAGGAATTAGAGCAGGAAACACAAGTAGTTGTGGAAGAGCAACCTGCTCAAGTAGAACAAGACCAGCGTAGGTCAAGCAGGATACGTCAACTACCTGAGAGATATAGATATCTCATAACTGATCAAGGTGATGTATTACTCATGGATCAAGATGAGCTCGTGACCTACCAAGAAGCCATAATTGGTCCCAAGTCTGAGAAGTGGCTAGAAGCCATGAAATTTGAAATGGATTCCATGTACACAAACCAGGTTTGGACCTTGGTAGAGCCTCCTGTAGGAGTTAACCCTATAGGATGCAAGTGGGTCTTCAAGAAGAAGACTGACATGGATGGTAAGGTACATACCTATAAGGCAAGATTGGTTACAAAAGGATATAAACAAATTCATGGGGTTGTCTATGATGAAACCTTTTCACCAGTTGCAATGCTTAAATCTGTTCGGATTTTACTTGCTATCGCTGCATATCATGATTATGAAATATGGCAGATGGATGTCAAAACTGCTTTCCTTAATGGTAATCTTCTTGAGGATGTGTACATGACACAACCTGAAGGATTTGACATACCAGAAGAAGCCCAAAAGATATGTAAGTAACAAAGATTAATCTATGGATTAAAGCAAGCTTCCAGAAGCAAGCTTCCAGAAGCTGGAATCTTTGTTTTGATGAAACAGTAAAACAATATGGATTCATCAAGAACGAAGATGAGCCTTGTGTCTATAAGAAGGTTAGTGGGAGCATGATCGTTTTTCTAGTATTATATGTAGATGACATATTACTCATTGGAAACGATGTCCTACCCTACAACAAGTAAAGTCTTGGTTGGGGAAATGCTTTTTTATGAAGGACCTAGGTGAAGCAACCTATATATTAGGAATCGGAATCTATAGAGATAGATCACAAAAACTGCTTTGCCTAAGTCAGAGTACATACATAGACAAAGTGCTGAGACGCTTTAATATGCATGATTCCAAGAAAGGATTCATACCTATGCAACATGGCCCGTGTCTATCAAAAACATAATCCCCTTCAACTAAGGAAGAAAGGGATCCCATGAATAAGATTCCATATGCATCTGCAATAGGATCTATCATGTATGCCATGTTATGTACTCGACCAGATATCTCGTATGCTTTAAGTGCAACAAGTAGGTACCAATCTGACCCTGGTGATGCTCATTGGGTAACTGTCAAGAATATCCTTAAGTAATTGAGAAGGACTAAGGACTCATTCTTGATATATGGAGGTCAGGAAGAGCTGGCTGTAATTGGATACACCGATGCTAGCTTCCAGACAGATAAGGATGACTTTAGATCGCAATCTGGTTATGTGTTTTGCTTAAACGGTGGCACTGTGAGCTGGAAAAGTTCAAAGCAAGATACAGTTGCTGATTCTACAATCGAGGCTGAGTATATTGCTGCCTCAAGTGCAGCAAAGGAAGCTGTTTGGATGAAAATGTTCATTAGTGAACTTGACATGGTTCCTAGCATTATGGATCCCATTGGTCTCTATTGTGATAACAATGGTGCTATCGCACAAGCTAAGGAACTTAGATCTCACCAACGATCCAAACACGTACTTAGGCGATATCACCTCATTCGAGAGATAATAGATAAAGGAGATGTGAAAATATGTAGAGTACCTACACTTGACAATATTGCTGACCCACTAACAAAGCCTCTTGCGCAGCAGAAGCATGATGGCCATACTAGATCTATGGGCATTAGGGGTATGTCTGATTGGCTCTAGTGCTAGTGGGAGAATGTTGGTGTAAGCCCTAAAGGCCAATACTTTTGGTACTTGTATTGAATTATTTATTAATAATAAAAGGCTTTTTCTTTATTATGTTTGTTTAATAAAGTCCCTAGAATAGCTAGTCAGTTTAATGTATCAAGTATGACTTAATCATGAGATCACATTAAACATAAGGACAATATTCTTAAAGTATCCATAGTCGAGCTTTATTGGGAAGTGGGATAACATTAAAGCATTAAGACTATTATGTATATAGACTGATGATCACATCTCATGGATCATGGATAAGGAGTTATCAAGTCTTAAACATAGGTATGAATGTTAAGAGTAATATTTATACTGGATTGACCCGCAATGAGAATAGTATATAGAAAGTTATGCAAAGTGTCATAAGTTATTCTCATGGTGATAATGGTGTATATCACCCTTCGAACTGAAACCACTATGGATCCTAGATGTAGAGTCGAGTGCTTTATTGCTGATCAAACATTGTCCGTAACTGGATAACCATAAAGACAGTTGATGGGTACTCCGCGAAGCATGCTGAGGGACATGAGTGACCTAGATGGAATTTGCCCATCCTGCGTAACAGGATAAATGTCTATGGGCAAAATATTGAACTGGACAAGGATGACACGGTCTATGCCTTATGTTCAATATAGACATAAGGGCAAAATGGTAATTATACACATAAATATTATCACAGAAGGATTTACAGATCACATGATATTTTCGTGTCTTGGGTAGCATTGATGTGTTACTAGATACCGCTCATTATTTATCATGTTAAATACGTGATTTAATATAATTGCCAATGCCGCGAAAACCTACAGGGTCATACACAAAGGACGGATTGATGAGAGATAGAGTAACTAAGGAACACCGTAAGGTACAATGCACTTAAGTGAATTGTAGAACATCGTAAGGTACGATGTACTTAAGTAGAATACGAAATATGGTAAGGTACCATGCGCTTAAGTGATTTTGGGCATATTATAAGATATGGGCCACATACACTTAAGTGGGCTTTTTAACTTGAAGCCCACACAAGTGGTTCTATAAATAGAACCCTTGTGCGGAAGCATTAATGGCGGTTGCATCTTTCGTTTTCTCTCTCTCTCTCTCTCTCTCTCTCTCTCTCTCTCTCTCTCTCTCTCTCTCTCTCTCTCTCTCTCTCTCGAAGACTTCATTCGTAACAGCTAGCATTGAGATTGAAGGAATCCGTTCGTGTAGACTGAGTAGAGGTGTTGTCATCGTTTAATGTTCGTGATCGCTCCGTAGATCTGCATCAAAGGTTTCAATCATCACAAGAGGTATCTATTCTATCACTGATCATGCCCATTCGTAAGGATCACTGAAGGAGAAAATTTTAATTTCCGCTGCGTTTTGGATCGCCAATCTCCTTCATCCTTTTCAGCCTTTAAGGGTATTGAACCCTGGAAAATCAATCTTGTTCCCCTTTGTTTCAACCGTAGTAGGCTGAACTACGATTGCTCGAATTTTCTCATTACACGATGGGAATACGTAGGCACGAGGGTTCGAATCCTCTGCGAGCATACTTAATTATTATTCATGCCTTAGGACATTCTTACATTCATCTCCATGATGCATTCATATTCTACCCCCATTCACTTCACGTGATATACCTATTCTTTGAGCCAAATACGTTGTCCTTCGTGCTCCATCTTGTACCCCTTTGTGAATCAAGATATGTTTGTGTTGTGAAACCAAACACTTAATTCCTTTCCTTTTCAGTTATTTCAATACAGTGATCCCATGTCTTAGACCCCTAACTTGTTGGTTCATACCTGTTTACTCTCGGGTTCATACTTTCACCCCTTTTTGGAGTTCAAATCATATTATCCTTTTGTTTAAACCATACCTTTATCACAATTCTTTTCACCTCCTACCACTGGTTCTTTGAACTACGAAGCTCTGAATTCCTCATTGCACTATGAGGACACATAGGCACGAGAGCCCCAATCCTCACCGAGCACTTTATCTATTTCTTTCCCTTTTCCCTTATTCTTTGCGAGTAATCTTTAGGGATAACACCTATTCGTGCGAGAACAGTCAAAACGGTTCCCATGGAGTACCATGGATGTTAGGGTTGCTAATAATTTCCCCTTGTATAATCGACTTCCTTACCCAACATATCTCTTTCCCTTGAGTTTTATCGATGTTTTCCCTTTCCTTCGGGAATAAATAAAGTCTGATGGCGACTCTGTTGTATGTTCGAGCGTGCGATACTGTCGCACCTCGAAAAATACGATCCCTCTCGATGGTCCCAGAAAAAATAGTTCGAACAGAGTCGCTACCACATTTTATTTATCCCAATGAAGGAATATGAAAATATCGATAAAACCTTTGAAAAGTTAGAATAATGGTCATCGCAATCATATTTGGGTTCGGGAGTCGATTACACAAGGGGAAGATATTAGCACCCCTCACGTCCGTTGTACTCAACGGGAACCTTTTAGTGTAATTTGCGATTTGAATGTTAGCTTATGTTGTTTGTTTTCTTCGAGTGATAAAAAATATTGAAAAGAGATGGATGGAAACCTCAAAAGGGGGGAAAATGGAGGTTTTTTATTAGTGCGCTCGCCAAGATCTCGCAATCTCGTGCCTACGTATCCTTATGATGCAATAAGGAAAATAAAGCATTCGTAGTTCGGGGAACTACGGTTGGTTGGTGTCTTTTAATGAACGACCATTTAGATTGCACTCCAAATGCTAAACACTGATTTGTCTACTCTCGACGGAGGCTTAAGCACTAGTTTGTTATGTGCGTTAGAAGGGATTAAACAGTGTTCTTTCTGAAAAGGTTTTCGATCGCACGGGGGCGAGAAAAAGGGGTTTGATAGGTTGAATATGTTTTAATGAACAAGTGCTTAGATCGCATCCTAGCGGTTAAACATTGGCTTGCATGCTCGCGGTGGAGGCTTAGGCGCTAGTTTGTGTACGCATCAGAAAGGATTACGCAATGTTCTTTCTAAAAAGATCTAAGTTGTTGGTCGCACGGGGGCGAGAAATTAGGTTTAATGTATTTGGTATTTTGAAGAAGAACGACAAAAGATTGAGCAATATGGTGCACACAAATCATTCAATCTTCTGAGGAATAATAAGGCGACCGCCTCTTATTCCCTTTTCGTCAAATTATTATTGAAAGCTGTTTGCAGAAATCGAATATGCATGGTAGTGAGACGAGCGCCTCCCACTTGCTTATTCAAGGAATAGTGAGGGAGCGCCACCCATTCCTTTATCCAAGTTTATTTAGCGTGTTTTAATTGAAAGACGAAAATTTGAGCAATGTGGCGAGCGCCAATCATTCAAATATTTGAGAGATAGTGAAGCGAACGCCTCCCACTTGCTTATTCAAGGAATAGTGAGGCGAGCGCCACCCATTCCTTTATCGAAGTTTATTTAGCGTGTTTTAATCGAAAGACGAAAATTTGAGAGATAGTGAAGCGAACGCCTCCCATTCTCTTTTTCATCTGAAGTTTAAGTTATAAAAAAGGTTCTTAGAAGTTATATTAATTCGGAAAAAAATATTTGAATTCGAATTCATAAAATTGATCGGGTTTGGACAGAAATACTTGGTGTATCAATCATCTAACCAATTTAATTGTAATCGAGTAGGTCTCATTGTAAGAAAGTCCAAGAGTAAGCTATGTGAGGTTGATGGCGATGCTAAAAAGCAATTGACTTACAAAGGTATGAGATTAGGCTTGATATTGAATTGAGAATTGTGTGATTATGATGGTTTATCATAGTTTTGGATCGACGATGAAATTAAGTGGGATCGAATTTGTATTATGAAATGATATTGGAAGAAATAGATCAACTTTTAATCCTCAAAATTAATTTATTAAAGTTCGATTAAATCGATTAAATAAATAAATTAAGATTAATTATCAAAATTATTTAATTAAATCAAATAATCAAGTTAATTAAAATTAATTAATAGTAATTAACTAATTGGTCAAAATTTAATTAATTAATTTATTATGATTAAAAGAGAAAGAATTAAGTGACGATATCGATTTATTTAATTGAATCGGTGTGCTCAAACCGGTTTGTGCGAAATGACAACATGATTAATGTCATACGCAAGATCATAACGCCACGAAAATATTCTATTGATATATTTGAAATTTGGGCGGCATAACGGCATAAAATTGCCGAATCTACGAATTTAATCTGATTTAACACGATAGAATCAAATGGCAACAATAGTAACATATCCATAATTTATTCACAATGGTTACAAATTATTAAAAGTGTGTAAGACGTGCAATGGATAATGGGCCTAAGATTCACTACAAAAACTACCACTTAAATATAGTTTAATATTATAATAACATACAATAATACCATCATGTCATTCTCTTCCCGTAAAAACGCGAGAGATCAAAAGGAAACTTTTTCTTTAGAAAATTCCAAACAACAACGTAGTATTATATTTACAAAACCCTTTGCAATGTTTGTATACATAATCCAAAATTCAGCACAAACACAATCATAGCCCAATCACAAATCATGCACTAGAATTGAAACAACTAACAACATAAAATATATCTTATTTCCAAAATCTAGCTGAATCAATCACCATATTCACACATGATTAAAGCAGAATGCTGCCAAAATAATATACCAGTCCAAATATGCAAACTGTACACAAACATTTTGAACATGAAATTTTTCTAACAAACCATATGTATAACAAAAACAGAATACTACAAAATAATACACCAGTCTAATAATCATTGAATGCTGAATTTCAATATGATATTCTAGGAATTGAACGCCAAAGACAAAAAATTGAATTTGATATCCTCCATCAAAAATAAAAATATTTAAATCAGAATGCAAATAGAAAATTACAGAGAGTTTTTAACGTGAGTGATGACGGTGTTGATGTGAGAAAATTTCCAAAATAATAATTAATTGTATGAATATATTATTTGAATTAATAATATAATTATAAATATTGTATTCAAAGTTTTCATATTTCAATTGCATGGTCTATAGTAATTATTATTGGTCTAAAGTGCCATTTAATTGGTTTCCTTTCTTTTAGGAGTAGTTGCAACGTATAAACAAATATTTGCTATTCTTATGTGAAACGTTGTTACTAAGTTGCAATTGAAATAATGTCGTGCCTTTTCTAAGAGTTGCTACTGTTTCATAACAGACGTGATTTTCAATATAAATTACAGGTTATGGTCACGGTTGGGAAAAAAAAACCAATCTCAATTAATTTCTCATTCTAAATCATCTTTCTCTTCTCTAATGCATGAGAGCAATTGAAAGAAACATTCTTCTGTAAAATATTATCAACAGATACGCTTAGAAAGATTGTGCAATTCTCTTTAAGGATTCCAAAGTATCCTGCAGGAAATTCGCCGGTAACTCTTTTTGCATCCAACATAGAAAGATTGGTGGGAGTGAATTGTTCCTTAAGCTTAGTGTAAGACTACACGCTTTGGAAGTTTATCGTGCAAATTAATTTCTCTGTTTCAACTCCATTTGTTCTTAGTTTTGCAGCAACACCAAATATTCAAAGGCGATAACAATCTTAAGGAACAATTTTTTTTCATATTCAATGGCTGCTTCACTAAAAGAGATGACTTCTGACTTTGTGAAATTAGAGATATTCGATGGAGGAAATTTTATTCGTTGGCAGAAAAAAATTAAATTTCTTCTCACAACACTGAAGGTGGTGTATGTCCTTAACATTCCAAAACCGGAAGAAAAAGAAGATGAAACAATTGCTGAAACTAGAGAGAGACAAAAGTGGGACAATGATGATTATATATACATGGGACACATCCTCAACGGTATGTGCGATTCGTTGTTCGACATTTATCAGAGCAGTAACTCTGCAAAAGAGTTATGAGAGAAATTGGAATCAAGATACATGCAAGAGGACGCTACAAGTAAGAAGTTTCTTGTTTCTCAATTTAATAATTATAAAATGATAGATGGTAGGTTTGTTATGGAACAAATGCATGAAATTGAACGTATCCTCAATAATTACAAACAACATAATATGCACATGGATGAAACTATAATTGTATCCTCCATAATAGATAAACTTCCTCCTTCTTGGAAAGATTTTAAAAGAACCATGAAGCATAAGAAGGAGGATATTTCTCTTGAACAATTGGGTAATCACCTTCGTTTAGAAGAAGAGTATCGAAAACAAGATGATACTAAAAGCCAATGTACTCAAGAGAAGGTCCATGTGATGGAGGAAGGAAATTCAAGCAAACATTCCAATAAAAGAAAACGAGATTTCAAAAATTCTCATGAAAACCACAAAGGTTATAATAACCTAAAGAAAAAGAAAGGAAATTGTTATCATTGTGGAAATCCAGGACACTTTAAACATGAGTGCAGGTTCTTAAAGAAAAAGAACAAAGATAAAAATTCAAGTGCAATAAAAGAAAATCCTGTTGCTGTTATTTCTGAAATCAACATGATAAAAGATGTTAATTCTTGGTGGATAGACTCTGGTGCTACCCGTCATGTGTGCAAAAATAAAGAACTATTCAAGACCATTAATGAAGAAGATGGTAGTGTTTTGTACATGGGAAATGCTTCTACTGTCCAAGTCAAAGGAAAAGGATCGGTAGAGATTGAATTCACATCTGGAAAAATACTCACTCTTAAAGATGTATTATATGTTCCTGAAGTTAGGAAAAACTTGATTTCTGTACCTTTACTTAATAAGTATGGTTTCAAATCTGTATTTGAGGGAGATAAATTTATTCTCTCCGAAGGGGGAATGTTTGTGGGGAAAGGTTATCTTTGTGAGAATATGTTCATGTGTAATATTTTTAATAATAATAATAATAATGTAATTTTTGCTTATACTATTGAGTCTTGTGATTTATGGCATATGCGACTAGGACATGTTAATTTTAGTACATTAAAAGACATGATGAAATCAAGTTTAATTCCTAATTTTGATATAAACTTAAATTCTTGTACCACATGCATGTTAACTAAAATTACAAGACAACCTTTTAAGAGAGTTGAAAGAAATTCTAAAGTATTAGATTTAATTCATTCTGATGTATGTGATTTACATGGTTGGCGTACTATTGGTGGTAAAAAATATTTTGTCACTTTCATTGATGATTGCACTAGATTTTATTATGTTTATTTAATGCACTCTAAAGATGAAGTTTTAGAAAAATTCAATATTTTTAAAGCTCAAGTAGAACTCCAACATGAAACTTTTATTAAATGTTTTAGGAGTGATAGAGGGGGAGAATTCTATCATCCTAATTATTTTGAGTCCACTGGTATTATACATCAAATAACTGCACCCTATTCCCCACAACAAAATGGGATAGCAGAAAGGAAAAATAGGGTGTTGGAAGAAATGGTGAATGCCATGCTATCATATTCTGGTTTATCCAAAGGATATTGGGGTGAAGCCATGCTAACTGCATGTTATATACTGAATAAAGTTCCTAATAAAAGGAACAAGATAACCCCATATGAACTCTGGAAGAAAAGAAAACCAAATCTTAAATATTTAAAAGTTTGGGGTTGTAGAGCAAATGTTAAGGTGCCTGAACCAAAAAGAAAGAAATTGGGAGAAAGAGGAATTGAATGTGTATTTCTGGGCTATGCTGAAAACAACAAAGCATATAGATTCATGGTTATTGAATCCAATGACTCATATCCTATTAATACCGTGATTGAGTCACGAGATGCAATTTTTCAAGAAAGTAGATTTACCTCAATTCAAAATTGCAAAGACAATGTTCATTATGATGTTCAAAGTCTAGAAAATAATGTATCAAATAATGATATGTCGGGATGTTCAGAACCTAGAAAAAGTAAAAGAATCCGAAAAGTAAAAAATTATGGATCAGACTTCTTCATGTTCCTTGTAGAAGGAAATAATGATTCTATAAATCGTTATGGACCAATTTGCTATAACCTAGAATGATCCAGAAACATTTGAAGAGGCAATAAAATCTCAAGATTCAGCCTTTTGGAAAGAAGCCATCCAAGAGGAAATAGACTCGATTATGGGTAATAAAACCTGGAAATTAGTAGATCTCCCACCAGGGTCAAAACCCATAGGTTGTAAATGGATCTTTGAAAGGAAAATGAAAGTTGATGGTACCATTGAAAAATTCAACTTTTAGATTTAATTCATTTTGATGTATGTGATTTACATGGTTGGCCTACTATTGGTGGTAAAAAATATTTTGTCACTTTCATTGATGATTGCACTAGATTTTATTATGTTTATTTAATGCACTCTAAAGATGAAGTTTTAGAATAATTCAAAAATTTTAAAGCTCAAGTAGAACTCCAACATGAAACTTTTATTAAATGTTTTAGGAGTGATAGAGGGGGAGAATTCTATCATCCTAATTATTTTGAGTCCACTGGTATTATACATCAAATAACTGCACCCTATTCCCCACAACAAAATGGGATAGCAGAAAGGAAAAATAGGGTGTTGGAAGAAATGGTGAATGCCATGCTATCATATTCTGGTTTATCCAAAGGATATTGGGGTGAAGCCATGCTAACTGCATGTTATATACTGAATAAAGTTCCTAATAAAAGGAACAAGATAACCCCATATGAACTCTGGAAGAAAAGAAAACCAAATCTTAAATATTTGAAAGTTTGGGGTTGTAGAGCAAATGTTAAGGTGCCTGAACCAAAAAGAAAGATATTGGGAGAAAGAGGAATTGAATGTGTATTTCTGGGCTATGCTGAAAACAACAAAGCATATAGATTCATGGTTATTGAATCCAATGACTCATATCCTATTAATACCGTGATTGAGTCACGAGATGCAATTTTTCAAGAAAGTAGATTTACCTCAATTCAAAATTGCAAAGACAATGTTCATTATGATGTTCAAAGTCTAGAAAATAATGTATCAAATAATGATATGTCGGGATGTTCAGAACCTAGAAAAAGTAAAAGAATCCGAAAAGTAAAAAATTATGGATCAAACTTCTTCATGTTCCTTGTAGAAGGAAATAATGATTCTATAAATCGTTATGGACCAATTTGCTATAACCTAGAATGATCCAGAAACATTTGAAGAGGCAATAAAATCTCAAGATTCAGCCTTTTGGAAAGAAGCCATCCAAGAGGAAATAGACTCGATTATGGGTAATAAAACCTGGAAATTAGTAGATCTCCCACCAGGGTCAAAACCCATAGGTTGTAAATGGATCTTTGAAAGGAAAATGAAAGTTGATGGTACCATTGAAAAATTCAACTTTTAGATTTAATTCATTTTGATGTATGTGATTTACATGGTTGGCCTACTATTGGTGGTAAAAAATATTTTGTCACTTTCATTGATGATTGCACTAGATTTTATTATGTTTATTTAATGCACTCTAAAGATGAAGTTTTAGAATAATTCAAAATTTTTAAAGCTCAAGTAGAACTCCAACATGAAACTTTTATTAAATGTTTTAGGAGTGATAGAGGGGGAGAATTTTATCATCCTAATTATTTTGAGTCCACTGGTATTATACATCAAATAACTGCACCCTATTCCCCACAACAAAATGGGATAGCAGAAAGGAAAAATAGGGTGTTGGAAGAAATGGTGAATGCCATGCTATCATATTCTGGTTTATCCAAAGGATATTGGGGTGAAGCCATGCTAACTGCATGTTATATACTGAATAAAGTTCCTAATAAAAGGAACAAGATAACCCCATATGAACTCTGGAAGAAAAGAAAACCAAATCTTAAATATTTAAAAGTTTGGGGTTGTAGAGCAAATGTTAAGGTGCCTGAACCAAAAAGAAAGAAATTGGGAGAAAGAGGAATTGAATGTGTATTTCTGGGCTATGCTGAAAACAACAAAGCATATAGATTCATGGTTATTGAATCCAATGACTCATATCCTATTAATACCGTGATTGAGTCACGAGATGCAATTTTTCAAGAAAGTAGATTTACCTCAATTCAAAATTGCAAAGACAATGTTCATTATGATGTTCAAAGTCTAGAAAATAATGTATCAAATAATGATATGTTGGGATGTTCAGAACCTAGAAAAAGTAAAAGAATCCGAAAAGTAAAAAATTATGGATCAGACTTCTTCATGTTCCTTGTAGAAGGAAATAATGATTCTATAAATCGTTATGGACCAATTTGCTATAACCTAGAGAATGATCCAGAAACATTTGAAGAGGCAATAAAATCTCAAGATTCAGCCTTTTGGAAAGAAGCCATCCAAGAGGAAATAGACTCGATTATGGGTAATAAAACCTGGAAATTAGTAGATCTCCCACCAGGGTCAAAACCCATAGGTTGTAAATGGATCTTTAAAAGGAAAATGAAAGTTGATGGTACCATTGAAAAATTCAAAGCTAGATTTGTCGCTAAAGGATTTACACAAAAAGAAGGAATTGATTATTTTGATACTTATGCACCTGTTGCAAGAATTGCATCATATAGAGTGCTTATGGCACTCGCTTCCATCTATAAACTTGTCATTCATCAAATGGATGTTAAAACTGCTTTCCTAAATGGAGAATTGGATGAAGAGGTGTATATGAAACAACCTGAAGGGTTTGTTATCAAAGGCCAAGAACATAAAGTGTGTAAATTAACTAAGTCTTTATATGGGTTAAAAAAAGCGCCCAAACAATGGCATCAAAAATTTGACCAAGTTATGTTGGCCAATGGATACAAAATAAATGAATCTGACAAATGTATTTATAGTAAATTCAACAATGAAAAAGGAGTTATGATTTGTTTATATGTGGATGATATGTTAATCTTTGGTACTGAATTACAAGAGGTAGAAAAGACTAAAGTTTTCTTATCCAAAAATTTTGATATGAAAGACTTAGGTGAAACAGATGTGATTTTAGGGATTAAAATCATAAGAGATGGTGAACATATTGGCTTATCCCAATCTCACTATATTGAAAAGGTGCTTAAGAAATTTGATCATTTGGATTGCAAATCCGTTTCTACCTCATTTGATCAAAATGTTAATTTGCAACCACATAAAGGGTGTCCAGTGGCACAACTTGAATATTCAAAGGTAATTGGATGCTTGATGTATGCTATGACATGTACTAGACCTGATATAGCATATGTTGTTGGTAGGTTAAGTCGGTATACAAGTAATCCAAGTAAAGATCATTGGCATGCTATTAATAGAGTACTAAAATACTTGAAAGGGACGATTAACTACACTTTAACATATAGTGGATATCCTTCGGTTTTAGAAGGGTATACAGATGTCAGTTGGGTAACATATATAGAAGATCATGCATCCACTAGTGGATGGATCTTCAATCTTGGTGGAGGTGCAGTTTCTTGGGGTTCAAAGAAACAGACTTGCATTGTCGACTCCACCATGGCTGCAGAATTTATTGCTCTGGCTGCAGGTAGTAAAGAGGCTAAATGGCTAAGAAACTTGTTGTATGAGATACCTATTTGGCCAAAGCCAATAGCACCTGTATCCATACATTGTGATAGTCAATACACACTATCTAAAGCATATAGCCAAGTATATAATGGAAAATCTCAACATATTGGTATAAGACATAGCTATGTGAAAGATTTAATTTAAAATGGAGTAATCTCCATAATATACGTAAGAACTAATAATAATCTTGCAGATCCTTTGACGAAAGGTCTGACAAAAGACATGATGTTGAAGACATCATTGGGGATGGGTCTCAAGCCCATATCTTATTGATCACCAATAGTGGAAACTCAACTCACACTTGATTAAAATCAAGTCTTGAGTTCAATGATGAAAGTATATTATTAGAGTGATTGAAGTACTTAACAATAGAAACATCCCAATGGGCAAAAAGTACTCAGACCATAAAAGTAAAAGTGATAGGATGAGATTATTCTCTTAATAGATATATAACATATGTTTGCTGGAATGCTTATTATGGGAGCTTTTCTGATATAGTCTACCTATATGAGAATGAAGTAGGCTGCTTCATAGAGTTCAAGGGCTTGACTCTTAAATTCTCATGAAAAGGATCAATGACATAGGGCCTTATTAAATGTGTCATATTTACAATTCTTTTGATAGTATCGAGATTTCATGTGTAAGTTTTGCACACTTGTTCTAATGAGTAGTTGGTTCAAAGCTTGTCTACCAATGTCTATTCGGGATGAGTGAAACCCATATCTTACTAAGTATTGGTTCAAATCGTGAGATATCAATATCTGAAACCATGATTTTTCCAGAATTATGAGATTTAGTTATTTTGAAAATGGTGGGGGATTGTGAGAAAAATTCCAAAATAATAATTAATTATATGATTATATTATTTGAATTAATAATATAATTATAAATATTATATTCAAAGTTTTCATATTTCAATTGCATGGTCTATAGTAATTATTATTGGTCTAAAGTGCCATTTAATTGGTTTCCTTTCTTTTAGGAGTAGTTGCAACGTATAAACAAATATTTGCTATTCTTATGTGAAACGTTGTTACTAAGTTGCAATTGGGATAGTGCCATGCCTTTTCTAAGAGTTGCTACTGTTTCATAACAGACGTGATTTTCAATATAAATTACAGGTTATGGTCACGGTGGGAAAACAAAAAAAAACCAATCTCAATTAATTTCTCATTCTAAATCATCTTTCTCTTCTCTAATGCATGAGAGCAATTGAAAGAAACATTCTTCTGTAAAATATTATCAACAGATACGCTTAGAGAGATTGTGCAATTCTCTTTAAGGATTCCAAAGTATCCTGCAGGGAATTCGCCGGTAACTCCTTTTGCATCCAACATAGAAAGATTGGTGGGGGTGAATTGTTCCTTAAGCTTAGTGTAAAACTACACGCTTTGGAAGTTTATCATGCAAATTAATTTCTCTGTTTCAACTCCATTTGTTCTTAGTTTTGCAGCAACACCAAATATTCAAAGGTGATAACAGTTGCTTTTTGGATTCTCCTACTACTCTCATTTTGTTCTTGAAATCGCTATGGCTCCAAAGTTCGCAATGATAGACTCAAAACCTTTCCTTTAAACTTCAAATATTAAGAATTCTAAAAGCAACAAATCTTCAACAAACAAAATTAAAGTTTTTAAAGGAGTGGATAAGAACAAAGTCGTAGTGAAAAGGTTCGTCGGGACACCGATGGAGGAGGTTAGAGGGAGAACTTGTTTGTGACGGTCGTTTCAATGATGGAGTTTTGTTGGTGGTGGTAGCCGGTGAACGTGAGTGTTGAAGGATGGTGCGGTTTTCCGGTGACAGGTTTCCGACGACGGATTTTAAAGGTGATGAAGAAAATCCTGTCAAAACACGCAGAGAGGGAGTAGGTTGGTGAAATGACTGTCGATTGAGAAAAGGAAGAGGTGAGTGTGGTTGTAGTTGGGGGGAGGAATGACGGTTGAGGAAGAAGACGTTTTGTATGATTCACAGTTAGGTTTGTTTAAGGATGATTCGGTGGTGGGTTGTGGTCTTTTGCCTGTTAAGAAGACATCGGGTTAGTGGAAGAGAGAGAAATGGATTCATAAGGGATTTTGAATCTCTTTTTTTTTTTCTTTTTTTTTAACGTTACCAACTGTCCCCCCTTCAATCAGCATGTAAGGCCCTTTTCTAAGGCCTTGTTTGGATGACCACCAGTTCCCAAAACCGTTTCTTTTTTTCTTCCAATAATGTCACACCACGTGGCTCTTGAAGAGATGGGAGCCAAATTCTTCTCTTTCAACCATCCCCTTAAATTCGCTGTCTGCCATCAACAAATGGGAGATTTTTTTTTTTGTTTTTCATTATTAATATTATTCAATTAATTTCTAAATTTTAATCGGGCAATGAAATTCATATGTATTGCAAACTTAGACCTTTGATTAATTTGAATCAATGGTAAAGATTTAATCAAAGAAACACAAATAATTCAAAATGCCTACAATGTCCATTCTAGATAGTTTAATTGATTTAAAACAATTTAAATCAACCAAATCAAATAAAATTCACATCTTTCTAAATACACATGATAAAAATAAAATGAGAACATGGAAAATTCTATTTAATACTTCGGGTTAATTTGACAAAAGAACAAAATTAAAATGACTAAAAATGCATAAAAGTCGGGCGAAAATTTGCTCAAAAAATTAAACTGAATACATTAAAATGATTAGTGCTAAATAAACTTATTGGAAAAATACAACATTTCTTTTAATTCTAAAATAATTTTTGACCGGTAAAAAGGCTCAGACAGATCAAAATGCAACCGAAAAAGTCATCAAAAAAATATAACGAGCACACCAGATTAAACTATGCAAACCATAGATTAATAATACTGATGTCTGCAAGCTTCATTTTGAAACTTTTTTACTCGCTGATTTTGCACGTACTTGAGGAATGATTTAACCAATTTGTCTGTATATTCGAGAATTTATTCCGACTGATATTTTAAGTATTATTCATGATGAAATGCATGTCATGCTATACATATGATGGAAACTGAAATTAAAATCGAATGTATGAAGATTATGCCCGAACAAAATTGGGGTATGACAGATACGTTCGAGTATATTTCCGTTAGCTTCACCGACAAACATTTGCTGTAAACGACAAACAATCTTTTGAATCCATGACTCTGAGTACCCTATCTAGAACCGAAGTCGATGGTTGCATAATGCAGACTTCCGAGGTGGATACCTCGTAAGAGTCAGTACGAGAACCTCCCCCAGAATAGATTCCCTTGATGAAGTTGATGACCGTAAATCATTTTCCGTAAGCGTCAAACATTCTTATGAATCCGTGACTCTGGGGTACTTTACAAAGACCCTAGATCATACCCGGTGAGAACCCCGTTTTGGAAAGCAATAAGATTCATCAATACCTCGGACCTTTGAACCTATACCAAAAAATATTACATTCATCCATTCATTGCATACACATAAAAAGAAAAACTCTTAGTTTGTTTCAAATTGTTTCAAGAATTCAATACTTATTAGAAAAATGAATCCTGAGATAAAAAACACCTTTCAGTTCAAATACAAGAAAGTGGACCTTATTAGTCTGCAGAAGTTGAGTTCCAAAGTGACGCTGTCGGTCAAACTCACCGACTTCGTGAAAAACTATGGAAGAATTTTGAGCATCTTGAATAAGAAGATGGACATGATAACAACTGTGAATATTTCTCACTTCTATGATCCACCTATACGTTGCTTCACCTTTTCTGATTTTTAGTTGACTCCTACCTTGGAGGAATTCGAGAGGATTATAGACTGGAATTTGAGGGGTCATAATCCATTTCCTAGGTTTAACGAAGGTATTCCTCCCAAGAGGATAACTTAGGCTTTAGGTTTGGAGGTTTTTGAAGTCGTAGAAAATTGGGATGTGAAAGAAATCTTCAGTGGTTTTTCTAGAAAGTTCTTGGAAGATCAAGTTGTGAAGATGGAGAAAGCTGGGAATTGTAAAGCTTTCTATGTTGTGTTAGCTATGTTGGTATATGGGATAGTTCTCTTTCCAAATATTGACCATTTTGTGGACCATCTAGCTGTGAGGATCTTGTTCTTTAGTAATCCTGTACCGTTTCTCTTAGTTGACCTTCATTATGCTCTCTATGAGTGAAGGGAGGAACTATCTTGTGTTGTGTGCAATTGTTGAATGCTAGGTTCAAATCTCACATGCCCGAAGAAGGCCCTTTTGTCTCTAAGGATCTCAAGCCATCTCAGAAGTTAGCATGCCTCACCTCTGGTCATGTTAAGTGGTACATTTGAGAGTAGGAAACCAAGGATATTATTGTCAGCATTAGGGACTTCCCTAATGTACTTTTGATAGGAATCAAGGGCTACATCCACTACAACCATGTGTTATCCTTGAGACATCATGGTTACCCCAGAATGGTCCTCCAAGAGCTTGTGCCCCAGAGCCCTTTATCTTACACAGTAGTGAAGCAGATCATCCAATGGTAAAAAAGATCAAGAGATCCTGGAAAGCAGTTATCAAAAAAGGTAAAAAGTTGGGTAAAAGAAACGTCATTACTTGTAAGCCTTACATCTGTTCGGTGAAAAAGAGAGTTCAAATGGTTAAGCTCCCTTTTCCATTTGATCCTTCCATCTATCCTTTGGTTCTTGAGCCAGAACCCATATTACCTGAAGATGTGGAGAAACTTAATGCCCAGATTAAGGAGCTGGAAATGGAGAATACTGAATTGAAGATTAAGCTCGGCCGAGTCTTCGTGGAGAATGAAAATCTGAAGGATAGTCAACAAAAGAAAGACAAAGAGCTTGAAGCCTCCAACAAAAGGGCTAGAGACTCTGATGAAAAGAGAGAAAAGTTTGGACAAGTACTCCAAGGTACCAAATCTGTATTCAAGACTAAGAGCAAAGAGTTGGATCGAGTTGTACTTAAGATTCAAAAGCTCAACAAAACTTTGGAATTGACCCTCGAGATAAAGAGGGAAGCCCGTTTAATTTTCGAGCTTCGCACTCATGAGCTTGAGAACACCGGTTAGAGGTACAAGGATGCTTCAGATTATGAGAAGTTGACAACCGAAGAGTTTGGAAGAGCTTGTACCTGTTTGAACGATCAGTTGGAGAAAGTCGATATCAGGATCCAAACACTTGAGAGTATCAATGAGGATGCTGCTTATATACTATTGACAAATGAGTGTAGATACTGGAGAAACCTCTATAGAGACATAGAGGTGACCAAGGTTGAACACCTGCACATCATTTAAGATCTCTAAGGACTTTATGTTGAGTGGAAGGGCAAATTTCTGAGACTGTCCAGATTTGAAAATTCTATCATGCAAGAGTTACCCGGGAAATTGAAAGAAGTTGATTGGGGCATGTGTCTAGAGAACACTATGCATCAAGTTTTTAATTTCATTAAGTTTTGTAAAATGATGTTGGAAGGGTTAACCACCGACCTTGCTACTGTTCAGAGGGCCCACATGCCATAGGCTTTTGTTTGTATTTGAACCTTGTTCTGAATTAATGAAAAAGTTGCTTTTGGGATTCATTTTATTGTGTTTTATTGCTTTGAATACTTGCGAAAAATTGTTTTGCGACATTCCGAAATGAATATTTGAAACTAACCAAGAGTTTTGCAAACAAAAATTCATTCATACATTTTCAAAATAAAATCTCACCCCGTCCTTTCTTCTTCCTGTTCCACATTGAATCTTCAACAATCATACCACACTCGCACCCGAGCTCGACAAAGGATGGCTGAACAAGAACAAGAAAGCACCCAAGTTAGAGAAGAACTAGACGATATCAAGGGAGGCATGTCCTAGATGCGAGAAATGCTTCAAACCCCGACTGTTAGATTTGAAGCTCCCCAAACGACTGTGATTTTAGAGATCACGGGTCCAGTAGTTGAAGTCCAACTTCATAGGTCTTTACCTTCAACCTTACCTCCATATGGGTTGCCCTATGACTTTATCCCTCGAGCAGAGGTAGTGCCTAATTTGGGGCAATCTGTCCGACAAGCTATGTCGTTGCCAGTCTATATTGATGCACGTCCTATCATCCATATTGTTGCTCCACCAGCTGCCTATGTTAGGCTTGTTCCAACTTTGATGATCAACATCATCTGTATCAGACTGTTGAATCAACTGTTATTGGTGATGAAGTGAGATTTGAAGACTTCAAAGAAGTGAAGGAAAACATGCAACTCCTTGAGAAGAAATTCCGAATAATTGAAGGAGATCACGTCTTTGGCTCTGTTGCCAAAGAGATGTGCCTTGTATATGGATTGGTGATTTTGGCCAAGTTTAAAACTCCGTATTTTGACAAGTACAATGGGCATACTTGCCCAAAGATCCATATCATTATGTATTACAGTAAAATGGTTGCTCACGTGGAGGATGACAAGATGATGATCCACTGTTTTCAAGATCGCTTGAGTGGGGCTCCCTCCAAATGGTATTTGAGTCTGGATCAAAGTAGGATCAAATCTTTCCAAGACCTATAAGACGCGTTCGTTAAACACTACAGGTATAACATGGACATGGCGCATGGTAGAAGACAACTGCAAAACACGTTCCAAAGAGATAAAGAATCCTTCAAAGAATACGCTCAGAGGTGGAGGGAATTGGCTTCTCAAGTGCAACTTCCTCTTGCTAAAAAGGAACTCGTTGAATTGTTTATTGATACTGTCCAACCCCAATTCTATGAGAAGATGGTTGAAAGTGCTTCCTTGAGTTTCTCCGAGCTTGTTGCCATAGGAGCCCGTGTTGAATATGGTTTGGGGAATGGTAAACTTGTAGTTGTTGCTAGAACTTCAAATGCTAATCCGAAGAAGTTTTCTGAAGGGTTTCCCTAAAGAAGGAAGGTGAAACCAACGCAGTGTCTAGTGGCCAAGGGATAGGTCATTCAAGAAGAAGACAACAACCACAATATTCACAACAATAATATGTTCAACAACCTATTCCTTATCAGTAACCCGTGTATCCTGCTCAGTACGTCCAACAACCATACATAGCCGTTGTGACTCCCGCTTTTAACCAACAACCTGCCCGAGCTTATCAACCTAGTCCAGCTTAGCAATGTGCTCCCGCTTATCTAGTTTATTAGTAAGTACCGGCAGTTCCTGCCTATCAATAGCCGAGAGCTCAAGCTCCACGACAAAATACTCAAAATCAGAACAAGAGACAGAGGGATATAGCAACCTTCAATCCAATCCCAACGTCATATATTGAGATTCATCCCTCTTTTTTGCAAAAAGTATTGGTGGTTCCTAGACCTATGGGAGCCCCACCTGATCGTTTGCCTATATGGTACAACCCTAATGCACATTGTCCTTTCCATGAAGGTGCCCTCATGCATGATCTATAAGGTTGCTACGCTTTGAAGCATATGGTTCATGAGTTGATTGATAGAAAGATTCGGTATTTTAGAGATATGGGACCAAACGTGAAGAATAATCCTCTTCCCGTCCATGGAAACCCTGCAGTGAACACAATTGAAGATGCCTTTGATGCCTTTGTGGTTGAGAAGGTTGGTGATGTTAAAACTCCTTTGGCAGCATTCCACGCTCGATTGGTGGAAACTGGCTTGATTAATATTCGTCATGATAATTGTGAAGAGTGTGCCATACATCCAAGTGGATGTCAGATGGTGTCATACCCCGATTTTGGCCCTGAAAAAAAACTTTTCCCAATCACTCACTCACTCTTCAAATCCTTCCATGCGGCTGAATCGCCATCGCCACAACAATTAGGGTTCTCTCACCTTCAGGGATCAAAGGAATCAAAGTCAATATTAAACATTCCAAAAATTTTGAAAGCTGACAAAGATGATTTGATTTTTGTTTATGGTAAAGGGCATCTCCATGCTATTTCTAGCATAGGCGGTGAAATTCTCTGGAGGAAAGATCTTGCCAGTGACAACATTGAATTTAACCATATTGTTCAGTCTCTTGAAGTGATTTTTGCAGCTGCCTTTGTTGGCTCTTCAATGTTTTACGTGTATGAACTGAATACTAAGAATGAAGAGTTGTTAATCGCATAACACTTCCCTTTGGAACTTTTGGGGAATCATTATCGGTCTCAGGTGATAGGTTTGTGGTATAAACAAATTCCGGACCTCCATAAAGATTGGTCTGGAAAGGCAGTAATACTACCATCAAGACTTCCAGAACTATTCACATTAAAAATCAATTCCAATGTTCTTTTAATTAAAAATCAATTTCATTGCTCTTTTAATTAAAAATCAACTCCACTGTTCACATTAAAATCAATTCCAATGTTTCTTTTCACTAAAATTACAAATGAAGGTGTAGTTGCTGTTGCTGGTGAGGCATTGAGAATTTTTACCATTGAAAGATTAGGAGAAACCTTTAATGAGACAGTTATCCCACTTCGATACACACCTAGAAAATTTGTGCTGCAGTTTACGCCCAAAAGGAGTTTAGCTGCTGGATTTATTCACATATATAGGTTTCTAGAGGATGGAAGGTCTCTTGAACTACTTCACAAAACTCAAGTTGAAGGCGTTCCTCTTGCTCTAAGTCAGTTTCAGGGAAGATTACTTGCAGGAATGGGACCTGTTCTCAGGTTGTATGATTTGGGAAAAAGAAGATTATTAAGAAAGTGTGAGAATAAACTATTCCCCAACACAATTGTCTCTATTCAAATCTACCGTGATCGAATTTATGTTGGTGACATCCAAGAGTCTTTTCATTACTGCAAGTATAGACGGGATGAAAACCAACTTTACATATTCGCTGATGATTGTGTTCCGAGATGGCTTACGGCATCATACCACATAGATTTTGACACCATGGCTGGTGCGGACAAGTTTGGAAATATCTATTTCGTGCGGTTGCCGCAAGACGTATCTGATGAGATAGAAGAAGATCCTACTGGCGGGAGGATCAAGTGGGAGCAGGGTAAGTTGAATGGAGCTCCCAATAAGGTGGAAGAAATTGTACAATTTCATGTTGGCGATGTGATCTCATGCCTGCAAAAGGCCTCTCTTATACCAGGTGGCGGAGAGTGTATTTTATATGGAACTGTTATGGGAAGTATTGGGGCATTACATGCTTTTACTTCACGAGATGATGTTGATTTCTTTTCTCATTTGGAGATGCATATGAGGCAAGATAATCCACCTTTGTGCGGAAGAGACCACGTGGCATATAGATCTGCCTATTTTCATGTTAAGGATGTTATTGATGGGGACCTATGTGAGCAATACCCAACATTGCCAATGGATTTGCAGCGAAAAATTGCGGATGAATTGGACAGGACCCCTGGAGAAATTCTGAAGAAACCTGTGAAAGTACAAAAATGTGATCTTTAGTGAAAACAGAACCATTTTTTTCCAAACTCTGAAAATTCAAAATCAAATCAAATTCATCTCAAACAAAAACATAGTGTGTGTTTGTGTCTTCATCACCGTCACAATCCCATGTTATGTTCTTTTTCTGTTGAGTAGTCACAAACAACACCAATTCCACAAGCTGCATTCCAAGACCTGCATCATTTCCAAACATACAAAAAAGAATAACAGCAGTGGTTCTCAGGCACAGCCAAACCAGTCCCAGTTGTCACACCTGCTATACCGTCGATTTCGCGACAATAGATGATGAAGCGTTGACGTTGAAGCTGAAGATTGATTCTGCGTGCAGCAAAATGAAGAACCTCACTTCCCAAACCGAAGCGTGAAGAAAGGTTATTGAAGGGCAGTTTGAAGATTGGAGAATTCTGTTCGGTTTCGGTTCGTGAGTGTTGAAGATTGTGGATGAAGGTTCAGTTGGATGTCATGGTCGGTTATGAGTCGTTGGCCATTTTCGAAATTCTGGTGGATCATTGGTTTGATACCGTCGTAAGAGCCTGAGCATCAATGATTTGGATCTCCTAGCTTCTACTGAATTTCGCACACCTTGGATTACGAGAACTGGTGCTGGCAATGCTAACAGTACACCAAAGCGACGCTATGGAACTGGGGGTTCTCCCTACATAATTTTTGACCAAGATCGTTGCCGCCGTGAGATTGCTAGGATGATCATTATGCATGATTACCCCCTCCACATGGTTGAACATCCAGGATTTGTTGCGTTTGTCCAAAATCTGCTATCCCCGTGAATTTCTTTCCACATGACTCCATTAACTCCTCTAATCAATACAGGTGCTTAGTAGAGATGCACACCACAAAGAAGAGGCAAGCTTATCATACTATATATCCTACCCCAAATCTGCTAATGGGGGCCCCTAAATGGTAAAGTACACTTTGGCGAAAGCATGCATGAATTGAACTTGATCTGGATATAAATGGCCATTCAAACTGTGGCGCACTTGTGTTGTTCTACCAGGCTCAACTGTCATGATGTTTGGGGGGTGTGGTTGAAAGGTTCAAACAATGTTGCAGGCTGCTTTGAAGTACTTTATTACTTTCATGAGTTGGTGGTGTGATGCAGTTTTGGTTCTATTGTGGAAGGTTTGGACAGTTAGAGTTACAATGTATTATTTTGCTCGGTTTTTTTGGATGCCTTGCCTTTACGGTTCAGCTGATGTTGGAGGATTGACGACATGTATGGTTTGCATAAGGTTGGTGGCCTTAACAGAATCAGCAAGGTTCCAGCTGAGGGACATAATAATTCTTTTGCTTATGTGATGTCAGAATGGGCTAAGCAACAAGGTGAGAAACAGGGATGCCGAGTTTCAATTCCGACGATGCATGAAGGGAACACAGTTGACGGTTTTCATGTTTCTGACTTCGGAGCATTTGGTCAGCCGTATCGCCTAGAGGATGTCGTTGCTCTCAGTGGAAATTCAAACTCGATTTTTAACTCTCTAAAAGTAAGTGGCCAAACAATTTCTCCTGACCCTGTTCACTTCAATACGGTTGGAAAAGTTTCCGGGTTCAATTTTGATAAAAGCTGGCCTGAAAATAATGTTCCAGCAGTGCCCAAGTTTAGTAATTCTCGTGATTCTCTGTCTTCTCCTGCTATTAAAACACCATCGGTTTCTTCAGCATCATTATCTGTCTCGTCCTTAGCTTTGCCTACAGCAGCATGTATCCAAGCAACAATATGTTCAGCCAATATGGAAACACACTTAGAGCTAACTCTCACTTTGGCTCTTCTGCATATGGATCTAGAATAGGCTCTTACGATTACAAGTTTAGAGCCGCAGGTAATGGCTATGTTGCTAATGACTCCAGAAGAAATGTGGATGGTTTCAGTGAGCTAAATAAGGGACCAAGAGCTGCCAAGATTTATGATAATAAAGGCGCGAAAAGTCTTGGATCTGTCACATTATTACTCAAAGGACAGAACCTTCCAGTGAAGAGTGATAACAAAGAAGTTTTCTCTGGCTCAACTTGTAAACAAGGTGAAATTGAAGCTGTTGTCATTGCAACTAGTGTCCACACATTTTTCGATAAAGCAGCTCACCTTATGGACAATACAAGCCAAGTTGGACATTTCCAGAAGGTGCTTACCGCAATTGGAAACTTCTGTATCTGTTCCATTGCAGTTGGTATGTTGGCTGAGATCATAGTCATGTACCCAATTCAGCACCGCAAGTACAGAGACGGAATTGACAACCTTTTGGTCCTTTTGATCGGAGGAATTCCTATTGCTACGCCCGCTGTGTTGTCTGTAACTATGGCCATTGGTTCACACAGGCTCTCTCAGCAAGGATCTATTACCAAGCGAATGACTGTGTAACACCTCAAAATTTGCCCTCCTCTCTTGGGGCTAGCTTAACATATTGCATTTCATTTTGTAGGACATTAGGCATTACATCTTTGCATATCATGTGGAAACATTGAGCAAGTCCTCCTCCTAAGTCTTGTTCAGAAGATAAAGAGGTTAAAAGATTCAAGCCTAAGGGTTTCATGAATTGATCACTAGCCATCTGAGGGTTTGTGCTTCAATTAGGGTTTCTTGGTTCCTCAAGGAGATTGGGTATTATTTTGATTGAAATGGTACATCACCGTCATCATGGTCTTATCATCATCACCAAGAGGTTCATTGTGCCTGATCATTTTCCTTGGGATTAGGGTTTTGACCTCTGGTCAACCCTAATCAGTTGTATTATGCCAATCAGGGTTTGCAAGGAGATGAGGTCTTCATTGAGATGGGGATCATCACATGGTTTTATTGAGCTTGTAGAAGCTAGGGTTTCACTTTGGAGCCATTTCATCAGGAGATTGAGGCTCAAATTCATCTGTGCATGACCAAGTCATCTATCAACTGAAAAAAGTCAGCCAAAAGTCAACTGTTGGATTTGGAGGTGGGAAGTGATTAGAAATACCTCATTCATGTCCATACAAGTCTCATTTGACATTTCAAACATCAACATTGAAGAATTTGAGGTCAGATGAAAAGTTTCCAAAAATAGTAAGTGACCTGTAATTTGAAATTGCCAAAAATGGAAAGGTTTTCTCCTCAAGATTACATCATCAAGAAAGCTTCAAATGAAATTTTGTTGAACATGAAAGTTGTAGATCTTGTTCTCCCATTTCCAAAAAGTCCAAGAACATGAAATTCTCATGTATGGTTGAAAAGATATGGATCAATCATTGCCAAGCTAATTTGAACTTCAAACATGCATAACTTTCAAACCATAAGGCCAAATGGAGTGGTTCTTTTTGCAACATTTCTCTCTTGACATGAACTATCCAAAACATGCATCACATATCATGCATTTCCATCACAAAAATTTTGGACTTTTCATTTGAATTTTGGAGGGAAATTCCAAATTTGAAAATTAAGCATTGTTTTCATATTCTAGCATTGCATTTGATTGCCAAACAACATTTCAAGTGGATTGAACTCAAAATTCGTGCACTGTTCCATTGGTCATTACATGCATAAGGTGCATTTGCAAATTTGCATCAACACTTGGTTTTCACTAATTACACTTGCATTGCTTAATTGTGATTAACAAACATGATTAGTACATCATATATAAGTGAAATCATAACAGAAAATTGGATTAACACATCATAATTCTCAGATCTAGATCCATTTCATAATTTTCTTCACATTGTGCTCTCAAACTTTTCTTCATTTTTCTTCAAGTACATTGCCTGGTTCTTGATTGATTCATCATCCACAAGCATTGGAGAGGTAGATTGAAGCAAGATCCATCAAGTTTCGTGCATATTTGAGGCTGTTGAAGTTCACACTCATCCATGGCAGTTGGAGTTTCTGGCCAAATCGTGCAAGGTTAAGCATCGAGCATTCATCCATTCAATCATACAAGAGTGTTGGAGCATCTGTTTGTGCTTAGCAAGGCTTGAATCAACCAAATCCACTTCTGCATCTTCTTGAAGGTCAGAATTCGACTCTCATAATTCATGAAATAGTTATGTGCATATTGTAGATCTTTCATTGGTGGTTATGCTGAGCTTTAGATCCATGAAATCCATGCAGAAATGAGTGAGATATGCTAGATCTAAGTTTGACATGTGAAACTTCTTTTGCTCGAATCGTTTGATATATGTGGATTTAGAACAAATTAAGCATGGCATGTTAATGTACGTGGAAAGATGAACATAATGATGTGTTGGTTTTTGATTTCTGGACACTTTTGTTCTTGAGCCTCAAGAACACGATGAATGTGTATGAATGTGTTAAGTTTTCATGTCCAGATTGCTATTTGATCCGTTCCAGCGCTTGATGCATGTGTTTTTGTGTTAATGAACATGTACTGGACCACGTGTCTCCTGCATGGCAGATTGATTGGCCAGGAACGCTTTGCATTGCCACATAGACTTAAATGAAACGGTGCGTTTCATTAGGAAACGCGCCTCATTTCAAATGTCTCTTCTGTTCGAATCCGGGCGAAGGCTTTTTCAAATTGGCATTTTGCATTTTATCCATTTATTCCATATGCCATTCATGCTATGTGCTTCATGTTTTTTTATTTTTTTCTTCACTTCCAAAAATCATAACTCAATCAATGATGATCCAAATGATGTGTGGTTTTTTGCATCTTGTTCCTCATCATGTCTAGTATTTTTTGACTATTTTTCCAGAAATTGTGCACGGTTGAAAAATGTTTTGGCCTAGGGTTTGTGTATGCATGTGCTTTTTGAACCTTGCTTGCCATATGCTTTGTGAAATGATGAGTTTTCATCCAATGCTGTTGAAATTTGGTATGCTTAAACTAGACATCTTGATGGACATTTTGGTGTTGAGTTTGCATTTTTCTGATTTGTGGTTGCTGAGTTATGATCCTTTGGATGTAGGTGTGACAATGTAATGTGTGTCACACCTTTGCTTGCTCAACTTGATGAATTTCTTTGCCATGCCAAATAAATGCCAAATGATATGATTTTTTGCATGATGCTTCTTCTGGATGTTATGATTGATCATGATTTTTTGTGGATTTTTTGGATGCATTTCTGATTTGTTTGAGATTTTGCTTTCTGGATTGCCATTTGTGCACTTTTGAATAGTCTTGAACTTCAATGATTTGTGAAATACTGGTTGTTTATCCTATGGATTTGAAATTTTGCACATTGTTTCTAGATACATTGAAGTTTGTTTTGGTTTTGATTGGAGGTTTTTATCATTTGTCAATTTTGTTTTAGGCTTGTGCTAAGTTGATGTACCAAATTGTGTCTCATTTGAGCTTGTTTGTGCCTACCTTGCCTTATGGAATTTGATTACCATGCTTAAACTTGTCCAAATGCCTTGATTTTTGGTGTGTTGATCATGTGATGTGTTCTGTTCAGCCATGATTTTTCTTGAGATTTATTGAATCATTTTGGAATTAATATGGATTTGTTCATTCTGTTGCATCAATGAGCTTTCAACTTACATGCATTTCCTTATTTGATTTGTGAAATGAATTTGGTTGATGCTATTGACATGAGACCTTTTGGATTATCTTCTTATTGGATTAAAGTTGATTCATGTCAATTTTCATGTTCTGTTTTGAATTATTTCTCCCTCTTTGACCCTAGGCCTTGTCCTAGTGGTTTGTGCTTATGTTTGAGCTTTGTTTTCAGGATAAGAAGCATATGGCCATGAGGAGATTGATTCACATTGCTTGAGTTGGATTATTTGGTTGTTGTTGACTAACCTTGACTTGTTTTGTAGGTTGTTTTTAGCTCATTTGAGTTGAGCTTGTACCTTGCACATTGTAGCATTGCTTGTTTGACTGTCTGTTAACTGTTGACCATTAACTGTCTGTTTGACTTTGTGAGTTGTATACTGATTGAGTTGGATTGTTTTCAGGTACTTTAGTTGCTTGAGTTTATTGTGAACTTGCTTTTGCTTTGCTTGGTTGCTTAAGCATTGAGGTATAATGTCTCTGACTTCATGTAGTCTGGAAGACCTGTCCTGTTACTTGGGCAGACACCTGTCTGAAGTCCTCCTTAAGAGGCAATGCTTGTGTTTGTTTATTTTTGTGCCAAGCAGGAAAAGTCCTTTGATAAGGCAATTGGCAGATAAAAGAGATGTGTAGTCCATCTCCTGCTACTCAGTGTGTCATCCACTTTGCTCACACACCTTGTGTTGATGCATTGTGGATATTAACCAAAGATCTTTGTTGAGTCAGTCATATGTGGATAGAAGAGTTCCTGCTTTCTGAACTCCCACACTTTCATCTGTCTGAAGCTCTCCCAGGCCAGGGATAAGAGCTGTGAGGTCTTACCCTCACTTCCCATTTCATCTGCTTCACCCTAACTCTCAATGTTAGGGTTAAGAGCTAACTACACCCGATTCCAGTTGGCTTGTGTTTCACAGCCTAACCTTGTGTGAGCCCACTCTGTTTGTGTATAGTGTGTGCTAATTGTGTGTATGTTTGCTTTGCTTTGCCTGTTTAGGATAGCTTGCTGCCTGTGCAAGTTAGATAGAAACCTCAACCTAGGACCATGGTGGATTACATGATAACTATTAGGCTCGAGTCAGTCTCCCTTCTAGTTTGTCATTTCCCAGTCTCTGGTTAGGAGAAATTTTCTCCCCTGTTAAGGGGAACTACGTTGCCCTGATCCTCATACCAGATGAGGTACGTAGGCAGGAGATCGTACGAGATCTCTCCAGGCACCCTTTTTCTTTTTGTGTGTGTTTGCTTGACAGTTAGCAGGCTCGAGTACCAGACTCCCTGTTAGCTTGTTTGTTCAACTTTTTGTTGCTTTTGACGACTCAGCGTCCGGTTAAACCCTTTGTGTGTGTAGGAGTCTGACGTAAGTTCAGCGATTGGCAGTTGGTTTCCTGTGTGTGTTTGTTGGTTCAGAGTCTGATGTAAGTCCAGCGATTGGCATTCGGTTTCCATGTTTTCCGTTGTGTGTGGAGTCTGACATAAGTCCAGCGATTGGCAGTCGGTTTCCTGCGTGTGTTTTGTTTGGTGTGCGTGAGCCGAACTACGGTAGCTCTGATTCTCATTTCAGATGAGATACGTAGGCATAGGATGCGATATCCTAGCGAGCCCTTTCCCCTCTTCTCCCACCTGTGTTTGTTTCAGTGTGTGTGTGATGTTTGTGAGCAATTTCTTTAGCAACCTTTCTTCTATCTTTTTGAGCGTGGATCCCGTCGAGTACGACGGATGCGTAGGGGTGCTAATACCTTCCCTTCGCATAACCGACTCCCGATCCCATCTCTCTTTGGTCGCGAGACCATGTCTTTTCCAGGTTTACTTCGAGCGTTTTCTTTCCCTCTTTGGGATAAATAACGCACGGTGGCGGCTCTGTTTGTTTTGTTTTAGCCCGCCGGTTGTTTTTCGCGGATGCACTAGACTGCTATTGAAGAAATGGCTGGTATGGATGTACTTTGCAGTGACAATACTGGTACACTTACACTTAACAAGCTGAGTGTTGACAAGAACTTGATTGAGGTCTCTGAAAAGGGTGTGGACAAGGAACATGTTATGCTTCTTGCTGCAAGGGCTTCCAGGATTGAAAACCAGGATACCATAGATGCCGCCATTGTTGGAACTCTAGCTGATCCAAAAGAGGCAAGGGCTGGAGTAAGAGAGATTCATTTCTTACCATTCAATCCCGTGGATAAGAGAACAACCTTGACTTACATTGATAGCAATGGAAATTGGCACCGTGCAAGCAAAGGTGCTCCAGAGCAGATCATGAACCTGTGTAACCTTAGGGAAGATGCAAAGCGGAACATCCATGCTATTATTGACAAGTTTGCAGAGAGAGGTCTTCGTTCTCTTGCTGTTTCTAGACAGGAGGTTCCTGAGAAAACTAAAGAAAGCGCTGGTGGTCCTTGGCAGTTTGTTAGTTTGTTGTCACTGTTTGACCCACCTAGGCATGACAGTGCTGAAACTATTCGGAGAGCTCTTCATCTTGGTGTCAATGTTAAGATGATTACTGGTGATCAACTTGCCATAACAAAGGAAACTGGGAAAAGCACAAGCATTTCATTGCTACATAATCACTTGGAAGTTTTTGTGTTAACAACCATTCTCGAGTTGACTGGAGAGATGCAAAGTGATCTTATTCAATCACAATCCATTACTTTCCTTGAGATATTATTCAGATCTGCTCTTCTCTATAGGTTCAGTGATCCTATGACAATGAAAACCCTCCAGGTTATAGTAACTCGTCTCAACAAGGGGAGGTTATCGTATGATTTATATCTTCAGTTATTACTTGCTCACTCTCCGTTTGCTCCCATTCTCCATTCAGCTCGCAAACCAGCTGGTTCATTTTTGAAGCCTATATCCAGCATTTTGAAATGTATTGCCATTCCTTTTCTTGACCATTCAGAAAATAATGAGAAGCACAAGGTGCTAACAACCAAGCTCTCTAAAGGACCATTGGAAATTGTTAAATTGCTGTGGATACTGATGATGAAAACTGTTATAGTGAATCAAGAACTTCCTCTACTATTTTCCCCGATCAAAGCAAGGTTGTAGCAACGGATAAATCACTTATGCAGTTTTGTTTCGAATACTTGAAGATATTGCGCTTGTAGACCTCGTTAAAAACTCAACACGGCAAGATATCCTTCTGCAATAACAATGCAACAACACCACATAAAATCAGTCCAATTCCAAAAAAAAAAGAGAAAACATATATTCAAGTGAGTTACTGTGGTGATTTGTTTCTTACCAACAGTGAAGTTTTGGAAATGAAAGAGAACTGAGAAGGGGACTACAAATTGAATATGGACAAAATTCAAAACCTCTCCCAGTACAGACATTTCCCACTACTCTGAGGAAACACAACAACACAGCAGAGAGGAGATGAGTCATATATAAGAGAGGCCACTGTTCATAAAGAGGAAGAGCCGGAAAAACCCTAATTCCTTAGAGGAGCCGCCACTGTTCACCCACAAGGAAGGGAGAATTCTGAAAAAACCAAGCGCCGCTACTGTTCACTAAGAAGGAAGGAAGGTTTTCTGCAAAAAAAACAAAGGGTAGGACGAACGGGAGCTCAGAAGAGACGAATAGGAAGAAAGGAAACGTCCGGGGAAAACGTTCAGGCGAAACGCTTACCTACATTCGTCGGTCGAGCTCGCCGTAACCAGTTAGCTTCCTTTCCGAGCTTTATTTCTATGTTTCGATTCTGCTTTGCATCCTTCTGAGGAAACCATGGTTGTTGTTCCGATTTGATTTCATTTAGCAATACCGCCGCCTGTTTGTTTGTGATAATATCTTGCTGTTAAATCTTTGATGTTCAAAATGGAAAGAAACAGCATTTATGTGCGTTATGATGAATTTGTTTGAGTTCTGCTACTATTTTAAACTTTGTGTTTTATTTAAAAGGCTTGGTCCGTTTTTTTATGTTATTTATTAGCGCTTGAGATCATAAAACAAGGATGCCTGTCCGACGGAGTTGGTAAAAGGGATGCTTTGACAAGCTCCTAGTCTTGGGTTCAATTCCCATGTGTGCCATATTTGATTTTTGCAAAACTTTAATTTCTATTTCACATTTTTGTTTTAATCCCCTCATAATGTTTACCCTTTTATTTTATTTTAATTGTTAAACATCGATTTTAATTTATGGATTCAACAATTTTCATGTTGTTTATCTATGATTATTTTTGTCGATACATTGATAGTATTTCGCCGCGTTTTGATTAATCGCATATGACATTTCAGTTATTGTCAATATGCGCAAACCGACTTTGAGCACATTATTTAGGTTTTGTGTGTCCCTCAATTTTTATTCGTGCGCGTCCCGATGTTGTTTCTTTCAATTTAATTTTTAAGTGTCTTGTAAATATAATTTTGTATTTGTTGTTTTGTTCACATGGCTTACTCTTGGGCCTTCTTACAATGAGCTAGTTCTCTTGCACTTACACTCATACATTGCATTATTTGTTGTTTGGGCCCGATTTAATTATTCCAGTACTTTGAATCCCCATTCGACAAAATGTATCCCCACTCCCCTGGCATGTAATAACTTTATTGTTCTATTTCTTTATTGCTCGACTGTTTAGTTAGCTACTAACACAAGAATAAAATCAACAATTTCCAAAAGATCAAAAAACAAGACTCGATCCAACGTCGAGTATTTTATCAATAAACAAATCAATCCATTTCTCCCTCCTATTCTATTCCATTTCTTTCAAACTTTCATCAAACGCTTGATCCAACGTCAAGCCATTTTTCATAATCAAAAACTCAAAAATATTAATTCATATACTGCCTTTTCAATAAAGATGGAAATGGAACGTGGTGTATACCGCGCACTCCTGAGACTAGGATTCGAGATGGATGTCTCGCCTGTCCTAGCTCTCGCCATCATCCAAATTTATCTATTCTATTTCTCTCAAACACTCATTCAAATTTCTCAATCGCTCATCAAATGCTTGATCCAGTGTCAAGTCATTTTCACAACAAAACTCAAAATACTTAATTCCTATCTAAACACTTTTCAATAAAGATGGAAATGGAACATGGTGGATACCATGCACTCCTGAGATTAAGATTCGAGGTGGATGTCTCGCCTATCTTAGCTCTCGCCATCATTCAAATTGCCAATGCGGTTCTTCAAACCCTTTCTCAATCAAACCTCAAAAATACTTAATTCTTATTAAACATTTTTGCAAATAAGATGGAAATGGTACGTGGTGGATACCTTGCACTCCAGAGACTAGGATTCGAGATGGATATCTCGCTCATCCAAGTTCTCGCCATTACTCAAAACACATTAAACCAATCAATTTCTTTTTTTCTCGCCGCCGTGCGATTAACCCTTCAAACCCTTTCTCAAACGAAAGGTACTTTATTTCAAAACAATGCAAGGCAATGTTTCTCCACATGTTTTGGGTAGTCCAACAATGTTTTCTTCGATTTGACACAAAGTAGCTTTCGCTAAAATCGACCAACAGACAAACATTTTTCTACCCAGAACTACGTAAGCCTTGATTTCTCTGTTGAGATACATAGGAGCAGGATTTGTAAATCTTGTCAGGCCCACTAATAAAAAACTTAGGTTTGGTCCTTCGTTGAAAATCCAAAAACATTCTCCTCTCTTCTATTCTTTCTTTCCCACTTAATAACTTGAAAAGCCTAACATTTCAAACTAACACTAACGCACACAATTGACCTAATGGTTCCCGTTGAGTACAACAGACGTGAGGGGTGCTAATACCTTCCCCTTGTGTAATCGACTCCCGAATCCTGATTTGGTTGCGACGACCAATAATCATTGTCGTTTTGTCTTGGGTTTTATCGATATTTCCCCTTCCCTTTTTAGGAATAAATAAAGTTCGGTGGCGACTCTGTTCAGTCCATCATTGCGAGCGTGCGATTGCGCTTCGCATATGCCGTGTCCCCATTTTTCCATGAGGTACGACAGATGGTATGTGATAATATCCAAGGCTTGATGAACCAAGGAATGCTGCAAATCTCCAGTGTTGTAAGAAATGAAGATGTGTCAGTAATTGAACCTCGTTTCAATTTACCTGAACTAGTTGAAATCTCTTACTATAGTAGGAGAGTTATCCCTCCAGATAGTCATCTGTCACCCATTTTGATTTGTATGCATGCACCATTTCCATATGAGAACACCAAGGATGTGCCTTGGAAATATGAGATTACTGCTATGGATAAGATCTTGGAAGGAGGTGAATATGGTAAAGGTTTATAAGCTGTGAATGAAGATGTCACCAATATTGCAGGAATGAGCAGAATGACCCGTAGTGGTCGAATTTATACGCCTGAATTCAATGTGACTTCTCAAGTACCATCCAAGGAAGCTACATTTATAGCTCCTGCTAAAGAACCTAAGGTTGTCCAATCTAAATACGCAGTTGAATTCTTGAAGTTAATCAAGAGAAGTGATTACAAGGTTGTGGATCAACTGTATCAAACACCATCTAAAATCTCTATTTTGTCTATGCTATTGAATTCCCAATCTCATAGGGAGGCTTTATTGAAGGTGCTTGCCCAAGCCCATGTAACACAAAGCATAACAGAAGACCAGTTTGATGGAGTAGTTATAAACATCACCGCTTGCAATACTTTAAGCTTCAGTGGAGAGGAACTATCTGAAGAAGGGTAGAGTCATAATCGTGCTCTTCACATATCAGTAAAGTGTAAAGATGATGCCTTGGCAAGAGTTTTGGTTGATATTGGATCTTCTTTGAATGCGATACCAAAGAGAACGCTTGCTAAGTTGTCCTATTAAGGACCATCCATGAAGCCGAATGCCTTGATAGTGAAAGCTTTTGATGGTTCTCATAGAACCATGATTAGAGAGGTAGAACTTCCCATATTGATTGGCCCTCATATATTCCCGATTACTTTCCAAGTCATGTATATTAATTCGGCGTATAAATGCATGTTAGGGCGTCTCTGGATCCATGTTGCGGGGCAGTTACCTCCATTTTACATCAAAAATTGAAGTTTGTAGTGGATAATCAATTGATCATCATTTCTGGAGTGAAGGACTTTGTGGTTAGTCACCTTCCGCCCTTCATAAATATCGAGGCTGATGAGGACGCTTTGGAAACTTCTTTCCAAGCTCTTGAAATAGCCAACACCATATTTATGGAGATGAAGGACCCAATTGGGAAAGCTTATTCATCTTTTTCTTCTCTGAAAAGTAAAAAGTATAGCATTGAAGGAGGAAACCCTAAAGGTTGGGGTCGACTTATTGATGTCCATGAGAAGTATGATCACTTTGGCTTGGGATATGTGCCTTTCGCTGCAAAAGGAGCCCTGGTCTCTGCAAAGGACAACAACCGAAGCATCCATGAAGTTTTCCTCAGTACAAGATTCATCCATGGAGCTCAGGTCAATGCAATGGAAGACAACACCGAAGACGAAGATATGTCATGTTTGGTTTATCGGTGTGAGACATCTTTGAACGATTGGAAGGCGGTGGAGATCCCTAAGATTTTTCCTTTGTCAAAGTAATAATTGTCATTTTTCCTTTCAAAATCCTTAGCTCTGCCCAAGGCTAATGATCATGTTGTATGGCCCATTTTCATTTTAAAATAATTATTATCAGTGAATAAGAGATATTTTGTTAAATTCTTATTATTCATTTGCTTTCTTTCTTTTCAGAAAATGGCAGTCTTTTCAAAACAAAAACTTTTTCCATTTATGCATATTTTATTTTTAATTTTCTAAAAAAATTAACCATTCAAACATGCATAATAAATGATAGCCTCGTTGAATCCAATGACTCTACTCTCTCTCATAACTTTGAATCCTCAATTTACCAAGCGGAAGAAGAAGGTGAGGAAGATTGTAACATCCCCAATGAATTGGCAAGACTGCTCGAGCACGAGTCTAAATCCCTTCAGCCACATCAAGAACCGACGGAGACAATCAACCTTGGCACAAAGGAAGAGAAGAAAGAAGTCAAGGTCAGGACCACACTTGAAGCAAGCATCAAAGAGAGACTGGTCAAGCTGCTATAAGAATATGTGAATGTATCTGTATGGTCATACCAGGATATGCCAAGCTTGGACACCGACATTGTTGTACACAAGTTGCCGCTTCATCGAGACTGCCCACTAGTAAAACAGAAACTCTAAAGAACAAGATAAGATATGGCTCTAAAGATTCGTGAAGAAGTCAAACGATAATTTGATGTTGGTTTCCTCGCAGTGGTGGAGTACCCATAATGGGTAGCTAATATTGTACATGTGCCTAAGAAAGATGGTAAGGTGAGGATGTATGTTGAATATATGGACCTAAACAAAGCTAGTCCGAAGGACGATTTCCCTCTACCACACATTGATACTCTGGTGGACAACACTGCAAGTTTTACTATGTTCTCCTTTATGGATGGATTTTCTGGATACAATCAAATCAAGATGACTCTAGATGATATGGATAAGACCATATTTATCACCCCTTGGGGAACATTGTGCTATAAGGTGATGCCTTTCGGTCTCAAAGATGCAGGGGAAACTTACTAAAGAGCTATAGTCACTCTTTTCCATGATATGATGCACAAGGAGATAGAGGTCTATGTTGATGACATGATTGCTTAATCTCATAATGAAGAAGATCATACATACCAATTGGAGAAGTTGTTTGAACACCTCAGAAAGTTTAGACTACGATTAAACCCTGCAAAATGCACATTTGGTGTCCGCTCAAGGAAGTTGCTTAGTTTTATCATTAGTCAATGAGGAATTGAGGTGGATCCTGATAAGGTAAGAGCTATACAAGAAATGCCTGCTCCACACACCGAGCAAGAAGTTAGAGGTTTCCTTGGACGTTTGAATTACATCTTAAGGTTTATCTCACATATGACAACAACATGTGAGCCTATCTTCAAATTTCTTTGAAAGTATCAAGCTATTAAATGGAACTCTGATTGTCAAAGAGATTTTGAGAAAATCAGACAATACTTGCAAGAGCCTCCTATTCTGATTCTACATGTCCCAGGAAAGCCATTAATCATGTATCTGACTGTGCTTGAAGAGTCAATCGAATGCGTGTTGGGGCAACATGACAAAATTAACCAGAAATAACATACTATTTACTATATGAGTAAAAGGTTTATTGATTATGAAAGTCGATATTCACTTTTGGAGAAAACTTGTTGCGCGCTAGCATGGGCTGCTTGTCGTTTGAGGCAGTATATGATTTTCCATACTACTTTGTTGATCTCAAAAATGGATCCAATAAAGTACATCTTTGAGAAACCTGCCTTGATTGGAAGAATTTCCAGTTGGCAGATGCTCTTGTCTGAGTACGATATCCAATACGTAACCCAGAAGGCAATCAAGGGAAGTGTGTTAACAGAGTACCTCACTCACTAACCAGTTGAAGACTATCAACCGTTGAAGTTTGATTTACCCGATGAGGATATAATGGTGATAAAGGATTATAAGATCCAAGACCCAGATGAAGGACCATAACCAGGATCTCGATGGAAGATCGCGTTCGATGGTTCCTCCAATTACACTGGTCATGGTGTGGGAGCTGTTTTGATGAATCCAAAAGGTGGTTATACCCCTTTCACATCAAGGTTGTTCTTCAATTGTACAAACAATGTCGCAGAGTATAAACCTTGTATCCTTGGTATTGGAGCTGCAATTAATCTCTGAGTCAAGATCCTTAAGATGTATGGAGACTCGGCCTTGGTGATCTATCAAGTCAAAGGTGAATAGGAGACCCGTGATGCGAAGCTGATCCCGTATTGTGCTTATGTTGTAAAACTGATAGAATACTTTAATGATATCACTTTCCATCACATCCCAAGAGCAGAAAATCAAGTGGTTGATGCTCTAGAAACATTATCATCAATGTACCAAGTCAGATTCCGCAATGAAGCTCCAATTATCCAAATAGAGCAAAGAGATGAGCATGACTACTAATAACTAATTGAAGAAAAAATTAATGGTAAACCATGGTTTCATGATATCAAGAGATATCTACTAAGTCAAGAGTATCTAGAAGATGCTACATTGTTGGATAAGAAAACTCTGAGGAGGTTATCATTCAAATTATTTTTGAGTAATGATGTGTTTTACAAAAGAAACCATGACATGGTTCTTCTCAAATGTGTGGATAAGCAAGAAGCATACCTGTTGATCAAGGAGATTCATGAAGGATCTTTTGGAACCCATGCCAATGGGCATTCCATGGCCAAGAAGATTTTGAGAGCGAGTTATTACTGGTTGACCATGGAGTTTGATTGTTTCAGATATGCTAGAAAATGCCATAAATGTCAAATTTATGCTGACAAAATGCATGTACCACCAACACTGTTGAATGTTTTGACACCGCCTTGGACATTCTCAATGTGGGGCATCAAGATGATTGGTGCTATAAAGCCTAAAGGTTCCAGTGGACATCGCTTCATCCTGGTTGCCATCGATTACTTTACTAAATGGGTAGAGACTGCTTCCTACACCAATGTGACGAGACAAGTGGTCGCTCGCTTCATCAAGAAAGATATTATCTTCAGCTTTGGAGTCCTAAGCAAGATCATCACCGATAATGGTTCAAACTTGAACATTAAGACCATGACAGAATTATGTGAGAGTTTCAAGATTGACCACCATAATCTTCTCCATATCGTCCCAAGATAAACGATGTTGTTGAAGAAACCAACAAAAGCATTAAGAAGATCCTGCAAAAGATGGTGAAAACCTACAAGGATTGGCATGAGATGCTACCCTTTGCATTGCATGGATACCGAACCTCAGTCTGCACTTCAACAGGGGCAACCCCATTCTCCTTGGTTTATGGGATGGAAGTAGTTCTCTCAGTCGAAGTAGATATACCTTCAATGAGAATATTTATAGAGACCAAGCTAGACGAAGCAAAGTGGATCCAAAACAATTATGATTAACTTAACCTCATTGACGAGAAGCGTATAGCTGCTCTGTGCCATGGAAAATTGTACCAACAACGAATCAAGAAAGTGTTTGATAAGAAGGTCCGTCCTCGAGAACCCAAGGAAAGGGATCTTATGCTCAAGAAGATCTTGCGAGTACACAAATATTCATGTGGGAAATAGACTCCCAATTATGAAGATCCATTTGTTGTAAAGAGAGTATACTCCGGAGGTGCTATGTTTCTCACAACTATGGATTGCGAAGATATCACTCACCCCGTGAACTCTGATGTAGTCAAAAGACATTATGCCTGACAAAAATACGCTAAGTCAAAAACCTGAAAGGAAACTTAGGAAAAAAGGGGTATCCCGGTGGACTCAACCCGAAAGGGTTGTCCAGGAAAAAGTTAGGGATAATAAAAAATGGTAGCTCGCTAAGTTGAAAACCTGAAAGGGCAACTTGGGCAAAAAAGAGCGTCCTGGTGGATTGAAAACCTGAGAGGAAAATCCAGGCAAAAATTAGGGACAAAAGGTATAAGTTGCATAAGTTGTCACTAATCAACACAAAAGATCCAAAGGTGGAAGATCAACCCAGTTGCTCCCTTCAGAAGCAAGGGTTTGTGGAGTCATTGTTATTAGGGATAATAATAGTCATTGTGATTCACTGTAAACCTTTTCCCTGTTGCCATTTTCAAATTTGTAACATTCCACGGAGTTACACCATTTGTGTGCTACCATTCTTAAATAAATACAAGTTTGCCTATCATTTTCTATCAGTTGCTATTTTTCTTTGATTTTTCTTTGTTATGCAAAATGTCATTTATTTGTTGATAATGGATTTTTGAACTTAAAAAGAATTTTCAACATACTAAGAAACATAATTTTTGCTCTGACATATGGAAATATTGAAAGGAAATCTTTCGGTTTCCCCCTCAAGTTCAAGTTGCAAGGCTCCTCATGGATAATCAACATATGTATCCATGGAGCATAATTTATCAGTCCCCTAAAAGGATTATTATGATAGTTGTAACTGTTCAACTTGATATATCCTCCTTTGATGCATCTATCATCACTCTTTGGTTGAGTTGTTGGCATTGAGGATTCAGTACCTCCATAAAGCCTCTTCAAACTCCCAGTCTGCATAGTGTCAGCATTGACATATCATGATAATTCATACATCACGCATAAAAGCAAAATAAAATCATGCATAAACCAAAGTGTACTTCGTGCTCATTTGCATGATCTCAGGTCTCGTTGTTGATTTTTATCCCTTGACCATTAAGTCTAGTTGTCACCGACATCATTTGTTAAGTCTGATTGTTATCAGCATATGTCTTTCAAATCCAGCTGTAACTGGTATCTCTTTAAAGTCTGGTTGTCACCAACATCTTTTGTTAAAACTAGTTATAACTGGCACCCTGTTTTCAAATCCAATTGTAACAGGTATCTTTTTAAAGTCTGGTTGTCACCAGCATCTTTTCTCAAGTCCAGTTTTAACTGGCACCCTATTTTCAAAATCCAATTGTAATTGATACCTTTAAGTCTGGTTGTAACCAACATTGTTTGCAAGTCCAATTGTTATTGGGACTACCTTCCAAGTCCAGTTGTAACTGGCATTTAACTGTTAAAATCCATTTGTAAATGGTACCTTAAGTCTGGTTGTCACCAACATGGCTTGCAAGTCCAATGTTTATTGGCACTTTTGAAGTCCAGTTATAACTGACACCAATCTGTTTGAAGCTGGTTGTAACCCATGTTTATGGTCTAAGTCCAACTGTTGTTGGCACCTGTAGAGAGTTTTATACCCTGTTAGCCCTGGTGTTTCCTAGAAAGTTGCCGTTTTGACTCTTTTGTTGTCAGGAATTTCAAAAGAAAATTATCAGATGATTTTCTTATGAGAGATCTCTATATTTGTCAAGAATATTCAAGTTGTCATCAGATCATGTCTGAACCTGTTGATATACTCTTTTTGAATTTTCTAATGTTGTTTGGTCATGTTTGAACCTGCTGTTAGAACTTTTTTGATATCCCCCAACATTGTCAGGTCATGTATGAACTTGTTGTTGAAACTTTCTTTATTTGTTTTCTAGTTTTGACAAGTCATGTTTGAACTTGTTGACGAAACCTTTTCTTCCAACGTCGTCAGGTCATGTATAAATTTGTTAACTAATTTTCTTTGATTGTTCAGACGTTGTTAGGTCATGTATGAAGCTGTTGGATCAAACTATATATTTTACAATATTAACAAGTCATGTTTAAACAAGTTGATGGAATTCTTGGAATATTCCTTGAAGTTGTCAGGTCATGTATGAACCTATTTATAAACTTCTTTGAACTTCTCAAGTGTTACCAGGCCATGTCTGAACCTGTGGTTGGAGATTTTCTTTGAATGTTCCATTGTTAAGATCATGTATGAACCTATTGTTGAACATGTCCCTTTACGTTTCCCAAAATTTCCAGGTCATGTATGAATTTGTTGATGGATTTCTTTGGATTTTCTGGTTGTCGTCAGGTCATGTTTGAACTTGATTTTGAACTTCCTGTTGCGTACTGGCATTGTTAGGTCATGTATGAACCTTTTGGTTAAGCTGTTAAGTCCAATTATAAGGTGTAGTCAGGTCATGTATGAACCTGTTTATTGAACCTTTTCTTTGAATATTTCACTGTAGTCAGGTTATGGATGAACCCGTTGCTGGAATTGTTTTAAAAATCTCTAGAGGATCATGTGTGAACCTACTGGGTAACTTTCCTTGATATTCCATTTGTCAGGTCATGTATGAACCTGTTATTGGAACTTTCTTCAAATATTCAAGTTGTCATTAGGTCACGTGTGAACTTGTTGACGAAATCTCTTTGTATATACCCCAGTGTGTGTTTGATTCTCCAGCAAGATTATCATCCCCAACGAGTTTCTACCCTTATTGTTTGTTTCCTGTGGGCCACTGTAGCGGTGTATTCGTCACTTTATGATTTATTGATTAAATCAAAAGCAAAGTATACAAAGAATCGAGTCGCCACCGCATTTTTATTTATCCAAAGGAATGGCTAAAAAGCGAATAAAAGCCTAAGAAGTTTTACACATAGAAAACTAATGAAAAGGTCAGAGATCTGGGTAAGGGGTTAATTACGCAATGGGAAGGTGTTAGGCACCCAAAACGTCCTAGGTACTCCTAGGGAGCCCTTTTCACACTTGTTGTATGAAATGTTATTTGTTTATGAAATATTATTGTGCAAACATGATTGAAGGGATGAGAAAAGAATATACAAGTTATTATTTTTGTGTTTGGATCGATAACCATTGCCTACATACCTTTACAGGATCAAAACCTCGTAGTTCGGCTAAAAGATTTCCAAAATATGAGTGGGTTCATTTTAAACAAAAGCCCTAAGGTCTTTCGTTATCCACGGGAGAAAACTCAACCTCATACAACCACAAGTCCACCATGTGAGAAAAGCTTCAACTTGCTAGTGAGGGGTTAACCCTATAATAAGCAAGGAAGTCTTACAATTCAATCACTAAGGACAAAAGGTGAGATTAACATCAACCACAAAGATAATTGAGATCTATGGCTAATGCATGAAAACTTATCAAGAATGGACAAAGCCACAAAACATTTGAATGAGTGAAATTAACCAATTTAGGATTATTCACAAAAGTGGTCAAAGTATGATTAGAATTCAATTCACAAGAAGTATTATGAAAATGAAGTTTGGAAAATCAAAGGCTTAAGGCCTAGGTTTCTAATTTGAAAAGAAGTGAAATGTTTGCACAATAGTTTTCAAGTTTGGGTTAACATGCAAATGGAGGTTTAAAGATCAAAAGGATGGATGGGTGAGGAAGGTAAAACTTCTTTGATGTTCACCTCTTGAGATCATATGTAGATGATCCAAGTGATTCCTTTGGAATAGGCAATGAACAAGTAACAAATAAACAAAGCAAATGGATACCGGATGCCAATCAATGGACTTACACCAATCTCACAAAACATGGATACCGGATACCAATCAATGGATTTACACCAATCTCCTAAAACAAACATGGATATCAGATGCCAATCAATGGACTTATACCAATCTCCTAAAACAAACATGGATATCAGATGCCAATCTATGGACTTATACCAATCTCCTAAAACAAAACAAAACAAGGATACCAAATGCCAATCTATGGACTTATACCATTCTCCTAAAATAAACATGGATATCAGATGCCAATCTATGGACTTATACCAATCTCCAAGAAATGATCATAGGAAACAACTGCCAATAAATGGGCTTACAATTGACTCCTCACATACAACAAGTAAAACAAATGCAATAAGCAAAAGGAAACAAGTTGCCAATAAATGGTCTTACACTTGACTCCAAGGAAATAGGATGCCAATAAATGGTCTTAGTCCCAACTCCTTCCAGATCATAGGAAACAACTGCCAATAAATGGACTTACAATTGACTCCTCAATGGACAAACAAAAGTGTCACAAAGATATGAACAATGATCATGAAATTATGTACAATTAATGATGATAAATGCACAAAGGCACACTCAAACAAATATGCACAAATGAATCAAGTAATCAGACAAACAAGTCAATTAGCACACACTATACAAAAGCAATTAGGCTCAAACAAGGTTAGGCTTTACAGCCAACTGGAATGGGGTATGTTGTGCTCTTAACCCTAACATTGAGAGTTAGGGTGAAGCAGATGAAATGGAGATGAGGGGTGTGTCTCATAGCTCTTATCCCTGGCCTGGGAGAGCTTTAAACAATAGAAGGTGTGGGAGTTCAGAAAGTAGGAACTCTTCTCCACAAGTGATTGACTCTATAAGATCTTGGGTTAATATCCACAATGCATCAACATATTGTGTGAGCAAAGTGAATGACACACTGAATAGCAAGAGATGGACTACACATCTCTTTTATCTGCCAATTGCCTCATAAGAGGACTTTTCCTGCTTGGCACAAAAAGTAAACAATCACAAACATTGCCTCTTAAGGAGGACTTCAGACAGGTGCCTACCAATAACAGTAGGTCTTCCAGACTACATGAAGATTAGAAGTTATACCTAAGTGGTTAAGCAACCAAGCAAAGCAAAGTTCAAATGAACTTAAAGCAACTAATGTACCTGTGGAAACATCAAACAAATCAGTACAAAGTTCAGACAATCGAACAACAGTCAATAAGCAACAAACAATCCCAATGTACAAAATGTGTAAGCCAAAAGTCAAACTCAAATGAGTCAACATCAACCTACAAAACACACAAAGATTAGTAATTAAAGGCAAACATCAATGCTCGAGTGATGAAGCATCATTAACTATGGAACTTGGATGTTCAACCTGAAATCAAAGCTCAAATATGAGAGGCAAACCACTAGGTCAAAGCCTAGGGTCAAAGATGGAGAAAACATTTAAAACAGAACTTGAAATTTAACATGAATCAACTTCAAACACATCTTGAAACATTCCAAAAGGTCTCACATCAATATCATTAACCAAAAGCATTTCATGATCAATTGAAGTTCAAAGCAATTTTAAAGCTCAAATATGATCAACCAGAATGAAAAATCTCAATTAAATCAGAAATGATTCAAATAAATCCAACAAACATCATGAGTAATCACAACATTCATAACATACATCACACAAAAAATCAGGACAATTGGAGATCATTTGGCATGGCAAACACATCATTCAAGTTGAACATCAAAAGGTGTGACACAAATTGTCACACCAACTTAACATGATCATAAAACAGAAATGATAAAGGGTAAAAATACCAAATCAACACTAAAATGTCAAGCAAGGTGTCTAGTTTTATCATGCAAATTTTCAGAATCATTGGATTAAAGACCAGGATTTCACAAATGTATAAGCAAGGCAAGGTATCAATAGGACACATGATCAAATACCCTAGCACAAAACAAAATCCAGCCAAGCACAATTTTGGAAAAAATGATCAAAAAATAATAGACAGAATAAGGATCATAATACAAAAAATTGGGATGAATTTGGATGAGTTTTCAATTTGATATGAATTTTTGAAGTTGAGAAAGAAAATAAAAATCATGTGAAGCAAGTATAGAACAATGTGGAGGGAAATGAGAAAATCATGAAAGCATTTGAAATATTTGCATTGCTGGGAATCGAAGTAGGTACGGATTTAAATATTTGGCGCGCCAGGGATTGAAACGCTGCGTTTCATTAATCCCAGTGGCAGTCAAAGCTGACGCGTTCTTGGTCAAACGCATCTGAGCCAAACATTTTGCCAAACAAGCGAGGACGTGGACCAATCATACGCTAACCCTAGACTAACACATGCAGAACCAGAAAACTGTTTCCAAATGGATTAAAATCGTTGCCAAAAGCGAGCATCATCTTCTTCATCGTGCCATTCATGAACAGTGATATGCAGCAAGAACAAAATTCCCAGAAATCACAATTGAACACATCATTGTGTAGATCCTTCATCCTAGGTTACAAATCCATGCATGGCTAAGTCTAATTCAACATACACAAGGAGAATCGAGCACATGAACATTCATACATGGAACTTTAAATCAACATTACTCAGCCAATAGTGCATGGAATTTCATGATTCAAAGCTCAGAGTGATCAGCAAACCTAGATCTACAACAATATCACAAGAATTTTAAGAATTAGAGAGATCGATTGGTAACCTCTTGAAGAGAAGATCTGGAATTGGATGGATTTAAGGCTTGTGATAGCTTCAATGTTCCTCTAGAATGCTTGCATAAGTGATTGGAAGAGAAAATGGAGCTTGATTGTGCACGAATCCACCAAAACTTTGAATCACCATTGTTGCTTCAAGCTTCAAGAATGCTTCAATATGGCTCTGTTTCCTTTGATTTCACGTGCAAACTTGTTCAACAGAAGTTCAGGATCATGAATCAAGCATTTGCCATGGCTTTGTTTGAAGAAATTGGAAGAAATTTTTGAGAGAAAATTTTGAGAGTTTTGATCTAGATCTGAAAAATGAGTTGTTCCTGAAAAACAGTTAGGGTTTTGGTTTATATATGTCATGCTAATCACTCCTTAATCATGCTTAAGCCAATGCAAATGGAATAACCAAAAATGAGGTGTAAGTGCAAATTAGCTTTTCACCCTTATGCATGGGATGCATGCATGAATAGTGCACGAATTTCCTTCCAATTTCACTTAAAAGTCTGTTTTGGAGCCAATGGAAATGGTAAAAAGATCAAGCCATGCACCAATTTTAAATTTCATGTTTTCCCTCCAAAAATCCAATGAATTATCCAATGCTCATATGAATGTAATTTGTGAAATGAAATGCATGGTTTGGAAACTAGAGGTCAAAAGAAGAAGAATGCAAAAAGAGCCATCCATTTTGGAGCTTTGGTTGAGAAGTTATGTCCATTTGAAGTTCCATGCATAGTTTGCCATATTTTGATCATATCTCCTTAACCACACATGAGAAATTGATGATCTTGGACTTTTTGGAAATGGGAGAGAAAGATCTACAACTTTCATGTTTAACAAAATTTCATTTGAATCTTTCTTGATGATGTAATTTGAAGTTGAAGTTAGGTTAAAACCTTTCCATTTTTGGCAAGTTTGAATTATAGGTCACTTTCTATTTTTGGAAAGTTTTGACCTGACTTTAAATTCTTCAATGTTGATGTTTGAAATGCCAAATGAGACTTGTTTGAACATGAATGAAGTATTTCTAATCACTTCCCACCTCCAAATCCACAGTTGACTTGGCAGTTGACTTTCTAGGTCTTCAGTTGACTGGGAAATGTTCTGATGAAAATCAAGCCTCTACCACTTGGGATTTTGCTTCAAAATAATATCATAGCTCATATGAACTCTTGATAATGATTATGGGGTCCAAATTCTCAAGAATGGCCACCATCTATTGCTCAATGACTGCCTTTGACTGTCTTGACTGTTGATTGCTTCATCTGCAAGATAAAGGTTAGATGACATATTTTTGTACATTTGGTTAGTAGTAAAGAGAAGCAAATGATATACAAATGCAACACATGCTTGGTGATCAAGAAATCACTCTAAAAAAGATAACCCACCCACAGGGAAGGAAGCAAGGTGCACAATGATCCTTGAGGCAATGAAATGATATGATATGATGCCATGAGGGATCTTAGGGACAAAATTGGGGTCTTACAGATGCCCCTATTTAAGGTCATTCTAGCCGGAGAAGTGAAGTTTAGAAATCTTCATCTCGACGCGGTAGAATGGGCTTAAATAACAGTAATGAGACGAATTTTGGTCCCTAAGAGACCTCATGATGCAGATGGATGCATGCAAAAGAAAAACAAACTCTGTGGGGATATGAGTCCACAAAGAAGGAAAGACGATCCATCGGAGTAATACACTCACCAGGAACAGAGACTCTAACAAGACTCTCATGGGGATAAGAAAAAGAAAAAGAACGCGCGTGAGCAGGACACGACTCTGGATTAGGGGAAACAAGAACTAGACACAGCGTGAACAGGACACGACTGGACTGGAGACATCACTGGGGAGTGAAGGACTCAAACTGGGGAAAAAGAAGAAATTCCAAAGGAAGGCACATCCATTGGAAGGACACAAGCTGACTCAAACTATCCACAAAGGATACTTCGGATAAAAATCCGGACTCGGAGTGGGGAAAAGATTCACAAAGAACCTCCCTGCCGGGAAAAATTGCATATATTGGGGAAAACGCCAATATAGCTAAAAGGGTAAAATCACAACAAGAAATTCCACTGGAGAAGGTCTAACAAAGAGACTCTCCTGGGGAAGCAACAAAGAATGAGGTGTTACTGGTATAAGGGTAACAAACTCAGGAGGAATGAATATCTAAGACCGGTATAAGGGTGAGAGATATCAATCAACCAAACATCTGAGAAAAACCTGAAAAAGGTACATCAACTCAGGAAAAATCTGACTCCATAGGGGACCAAGGTCATAATAGGGAGTAGAAAGGAAGGAACACCAGGGATACCGGTTACTGGGTATATAATAGGTGACCGACCAAGCGTGGATTGGTATATATGCCAAAACACTCATCATCCGAAAGGAGGGATTGAAAAAGCAAATCGACTTACAGGATGGACATTCGAATCCACAACGGGAAAACGAATCTTATTCAGTTGGGGAAACAAACCCAAAGAGCGCATGAGATATAATATCCATTACCGTCAGAATGTGGATAGTATACTTGCATGAGATATATTATCTATTACCGTCAGAATGTAGATAATACACTCGCATGGAAGGAAACACCAGGGATACCGGTTACTGGGTATATAATAGGTGACCAACCGAACACGTGAATTGGTATATATGCCAAAACACTCATCATCCTGAAAAGAGCAAAACGCAAACTTATCAAAGGATGGATATTCGATTCTACAAAGAATATGAATCTTACTCCGTTGGGGAAAATCAACAAAGGATTCCAACCAAAGAGTGAAAGAGATATATTATTCATTACCGTCAGAACGTGAATAATATACTCGAAAAGGAAGAGACACCAGAGATACCGGTTACTGGGTATATAATAGGTGACCTACCGAAAAGGGAGACAATCGTTACCAACAAACAGGGTATACGAAAGATAACTCACAGGGGATAAATTGCAAGCATCAGGCAATTATCCGAGAGACAAAGAATATTCGATTCCGCAAAATGGAACACGAATCTTACTCGATTGGGGAAACACAACAGGCTTCGACTGAAGAGTGCATGAGATATATTATCCATTACCGTTAGAACGTGGATAACATACTCGCATGGAAGATTATCCACAACCGGTTACTGGGTTAATAAAGGATAAATCCACCGAAAAGAAAGGCATCGGGATACCAAAACTAGGTATATAAAGATGACCGATCAAAGGGAGCAACAATCATTACCAAGAAAAAGGGTAAATGAAAGAAGACTCACAAGGGATGCATTGATAAACAAATCAACGACCCAGGGGACAAATCACTGGCAAACGGTGAAAGGATCCACTGAGGATAAAATTGCTAGCAACCGGCAATTATCCACAAGACTTGCTGGGAATACAATTGCTAGCAAACGGCAATTATCCAGAAGCAAGGAGGGAATATCAACATCGAATATTGAATGAAGAAAACCACAAAGAGTAACCATCATCGGTTAGGATGAACAACAAGGTTAACTCCGCAAAGGGGAGAAATTAGGGTTTACAACTACCGAATACGGGGTAGAAGACCACCAAATCTGGCTGAGGATAAAATTGCTAGCATCCGACAATTATCCACAAGAAAGCACAGACTCCGTTGGGGATGAAAACCACAACAATATAGGATTTACGACTACCGAATACGGGGTAGAAGACCACAAAACCACCATCAACCAGAATGAACCACAAAGGTTACCTCTGCTAGGGGAAAAGAGATAGGACTTACAACTACCAAATACGGGGTAGTAGCCAACAACTCTGATGAGGATAGAAAGATAGGGTTTACATCTACCGAATACGGGGTAGAAAACCAACGACGTCCGCGTGGGGATGAAAAGAATCACAATTCCGCACGGGAAACAAAATAGGGTTTATAACAACACCAACTGCTGAGGAGCAGAAAAACTAGGATTTACGACTACCGACTACTGGGTAGAAAACCAACGACTCTTGCCGAGGAATAAAAGGTATATAACCACGAATTCCGCCAAGAGGCAAGGGGAACATAGGACTTATAACTACCGGTATAAGGGTAGAGGCCCAAAAGATTCCGCTGGGGATAAAAAGAATTATTGCCGGTTACTGGGCAATTATTCATTTATTCCACAGGGAAACACAAGAAACGGTTGACAAATGCCTATTCAGGATCAAACCGAAAAGGCAAACTGAGTCAAAACTCGTCCTAAAGAGGATATAACTCAATAGGAAAATCCATCCCAATATACGTGTTGGGAGGAAATGGAAGAAACCGTCATCCACGAGGATATATCTCAGTGGGGAACTGCAGAAGGAAAGACAGACACTTTCTGCTTATGGGGCTGACTCTATATGGAGAGATTAGACACCCGACATCTGCTTGGAAAGATCTAGTGGAGAGATCTATATAACCATTAGCAGGAGACAACAAACAAAAGATATATGGCAAAAAATGCAACATGAATATCTGAATGTTTTATGAGTATGCATGAATATGCGTAATTTATGTTTGATGAATGCTGACAAAACTGACATATCTAACACAAACAGGCTCAGGAAACGAACGCCCGGTACTACACTTCTAGGGGAAAAATCCAAGAAATCCAACTAGAAAGCCAATCTGTTGAAGATCTTCAAGCTAAAAAGCAAAGATCTGCGGGGAGGCAAAAGAGGTTAGAGATATCAAAGAAATCACAAAATCTCTGAGTGATGGATCAACAATCAACCCAACTAGGGAACAGAAGTTCATAACAGGCATAAACAGCCATAAAGACAAATCTGTTGGGGAAGAGGAGAAATCCCGAGGTTTCTGCAGGGGATCCTCAGTATCAACTGGGAAACAAGAGTTCACTGCACACGCAAGAACTGCCGAAGAGAACAGAACACATAAGTAGAATCTAGCCGCACAAGCAACTCTACTGGGGATACTGTTTCGTTACTCCGAACGGGGATAAACCCACTGGGGAAAAGATAGATCGCCAAAGTAGATTCTGCCACAAGCCACTCTACTGAGGATCAAAAGCAACAGGAAATCAACCAAATCTCTGGATAATAGATCACCAACCAACCCAACTGGGGTAACAGAGATTTTCAACAGGCAAAAACTGCCACAAAAGCAACTCTGTTGAGGATACCAACTCTGTTGGGGATTCCGCAAGGAAACATCACAGATATAATCCATCATACCACAAATCTACCGGTGGCTCCACTGAGGATGAGGAGGAGAGCTAGGGATCAACCACCAAATACTGAACCTTCCAAGAAGAACCCACAACTGCTGAGGAGGAACATAATCACTGCTCTGCTGAAGGGATAATAGGTGAAAACCTCAACAAGCACTCTGATGGGGAGATATAGCATAAATGCAGTATATCATACCAACAACTCTGCCAGCGACTGTGCTGAGGAAAGAAATATATTGGAGAGGACTGTGAAGTCCTAACAAACACTCTGCTTGGGGAACAACCCCAACAAAAGCTCTGCTTGGGGAACAATCCCAACAACAAAACTGGAGAAAGAGGATACAACCATGCCAGGAATATGAACAAATGTCTTACCTGTTAGAAATCATGTCACCCTCGGGAGAGCACTGAGAAATTCTTAAGTATCCTTTCGTCGTTGTGAAAGTTCACTTTGTTTGAAACAACAATTTGAAAAATTTATTTGTTTAAAACAATGATATTTTATCAATTAAAACATGCAAAACATTTGTTGAATTGAAACAAATAAGAGTGCAAATAATTGGATAAAAGCTCAAATTTATTTGATGGAATGGTAGCCTGCAAATGGCAAGACTCCATAGATCTGTACAAATTTGAAATCAGTGATATATATTGGAAGAGGGCTACATTGAACATAATGATCCTTTCTCTACCAATTTGAATCTCGATGTATTCGAAACTTCAGTCGACGACGAATTGAGAATCTCTGACGAACAGACAGTTGCGGAACAGAAAGTCTTGTCAGGATGCAGTTACTTGCCAAATCCCTAATTTTTGCCTAGATTGCCCCAGGGTGAGGTACTCAATCTAGTGGGATGCAAATTCATTTTTTCATGTCTCTAATTTTTGCCTGGATCGCCCTTTCGGGTTTTCCACCGAGACGCTCATTTTTGCCTAAGCCGCCCTTTCGGGTTTTCAACTTAGCGAGCTATTCTGTTTTTCTTTTATATACTTTTATTTTTATTTTTTAGGCAAAGTATTTCTTGACTGCATCTGAATTCACAGGACGAGTGAAATCCTCCCCATCCATTGTTGTAAGCATCAAAGCTCCGCCTGAAAAGGCTCTCTTAACAACATATGGACCTTCATAGTTTGGAGTCCACTTGCCCCTGGAATCGGGCGCGAAAGACAAGACTTTCTTGAGCACGAGGTCACCTTCTCAGAACACACGAGGCTTGACCTTCTTATCGAATGCTTTCTTCATTCTCTGCTGATATAACTGACCATGGCACATGGCAGTCAATCGCTTCTCTTCAATTAAATTCAGCTGGTCATAACGACTCTGAATCCATTCAGCATCAGTCAACTTGGCTTCCATCAAGACTCTCATTGATGGGATCTCCACCTCTACTGGGAGAACAGCCTCCATGCCGTAAACAAGAGAGAAAGGGGTTGCCCCTGTTGAAGTGCGGACAGATGTACGATAACCATGCAAAGCAAATGGCAGCATCTCATGCCAATCTTTGTACGTAACTGTCATCTTCTGGATAATCTTCTTGATATTCTTATTAGCAGCTTCAACAGCCCCATTCATCTTGGGTCTGTAAGGAGAGGAATTATGGTGTGCAATCTTGAACTCAGCGCACAACTCTTCCATCATCTTATTATTCAGATTAGATCCATTATCAGTAATGATCTTATCTGGCACACCATAACGGCAAATCAACTGATTCTTGATAAACTTCACGACCACCTGCCTGGTCACATTCGCATACGAAGTGGCTTCAACCCATTTGGTGAAGTAATCAATTGCTACGAGAATAAACCTGTGTCCATTGGACGCTTTCGGTTCAATCATGCCGATCATGTCGATTCCCCACATAGAGAAAGGCCATGGTGATGAAATCACATTCAGAAGTGTCGGAGGAATATGAATCTTATCCGCATAAATCTGACACTTGTGGTATCTCTTCACATATTTGCAGCAGTCAGACTCCATTGTCAGCCAATAGTAGCCTGCTCTCAACATCTTTCTAGCCATGGCATGTCCATTGGAATGAGTACCAAATGAACCCTCATGGACCTCAGTCATCAACAGATTTGCTTCGTGTCTATCCACGCATCTGAGCAAAACCATGTCAAAATTTCTTTTGTAAAGCACTTCACCGCTGAGGTAGAAACTGCCTGACAACCTTCTCAAAGTTTTCCTATCTTTCACAGATGCCCCAGGCGGGTAGATCTGGTTTTGGAGGAAATTCTTGATATCAAAATACCAAGGCTTATTGTCTTTGACTTCTTCAACTGCAAACACGTGAGCTGGTCTATCCAAGCGCATCACGGTAATGTTGGGAACTTCATTCCAATACTTCACCATAATCATGGAGGCAAGCGTAGCAAGATCATCTGCCATCCAATTATCTTCTCGAGGAATATGATGAAAGTCAACTTCAGTAAAGAACGTTGAAATCCTTCTTGCATAATCTTTGTACGGAATGAGACCTGGCTGATTCGTCTCCCATTCACCCTTGATCTGATTGACAACCAGGGCCGAATCACCATACACATCAAGATGCTTGATCCTCAAATCAATACATTCTTCCAGTCCCATAATGCAGGCCTCATACTCAGCCATATTATTCGTGCATTTGAAAGTTAGTCTTGCTGTAAAAGGAATATGCGTGCCATGAGGGGTAATGATTACTGCCCCAATTCCATTTTCGTATTGATTCACAGCGCCATCAAACACCATCGTCCATCTGGAACCAGGTTCTGGACCTTCATCAAGTGTAGGCTCATCACAATCTTTCATTTTCAAATACAGAATCTCCTCATCTGGGAAGTCGTACTGAACAGACTGATGATCTTCAATCGGCTGGTGCGCTAAATGGTCAGCCAAGATACTACCTTTGATAGCTTTCTGAGCTCGATACTCAATATCATACTCAGACAATAACATCTGCCAACGGGCAATCCTCCTAGTTAAAGCAGGCTTCTCAAAGATATACTTGATTGGATCCATTCTGGATATCAACCAAGTTGTATGATTCATCATGTACTGGCGCAAACGCTTAGCAGCCCAAGCCAAAGCACAACACGTCTTCTCAAGCACAGAGTATCGAGACTCACAATCAGTAAACTTCTTACTGAGGTAGTAGATAGCAGATTCTTTCTTCCCTGATTCATCTTGCTGACCGAGTGCACAACCCATCGAGTCTTCAAGAACAGTCAAATACATGATCAGAGGTCTTCCTTCTACAGGCGGAGACAAGATTGGAGGTTCAGACAGATATTCTTTGATACTGTCGAAAGCTTTCTGGCAATCCTCGGTCCAATCATGAGATTGATCTTTCCGGAGGAGCTTGAATATCGGCGCACATGTGGCAGTCATGTGGGATATAAATCTGGAAATATAGTTCAAGCGACCAAGAAAACCTCGGACTTGCTTCTCAGTTTTGGGTGTAGGCATCTCTTGTATTGCTTTGACCTTGGCAGGATCAACTTCAATACCTCTCTCGCTGACAACAAAACCCAACAACTTGCCAGAACGGACTCCAAATGTACATTTGTTCGGATTCAGGCGAAGTCTGAACTTCCTCAGACGCTGAAAAAGCTTCAACAGATGCTCAACATGTTCAACTTCCGTTCGGGACTTAGCAATCATATCATCAACATAGACCTCTATCTCCTTGTGCATCATATCATGAAACAAGGTAGTCATAGCACGTTGATACGTGGCTCCGGCGTTCTTCAAACCAAAGGGCATCACTCGATAACAGAATGTTCCCCAAGGTGTGATGAATGTTGTCTTCTCCATATCTTCGGGTGCCATCTTGATTTGATTATAACCGGAAAATCCGTCCATAAAGGAAAAGACTTTGAATTATAGCTGTATTGTCTCCCAACATATCAATGTGTGGTAGAGGAAAATCATCTTTAGGACTAGCCTTATTCAAATCTCTGTAATCAACACACATACGGACTTTTCCGTCCTTCTTAGGCACAGGCACAATATTGGCCACCCATTGAGGATATGTAGAAGTCACTAGAAACCCCGCATCAATTTGCTTATGAACTTCCTCTTTGATCTTCACTGCCATATCTGGATGAGTTCTTCTGAGCTTCTGCTTCACGGGCACGCACTCAGGCTTCAAAGGCAGGAAATGTTGCACAATATCTGTATCTAAACCCGACATGTCTTCATACGACCAAGCAAAGATATCTGAATATTCTCTTAGCAAACTGATCAACCCCTTCTTGACAGACTCTTCAAGAAGTGCCCCAATCTTCACCATACGAACACAATCTTCAGACCCCAAGTTGACTGTTTCCAGATCTTCAAGGTGTGGCTGAATGATCTTCTTCTCGTGCTCAAGGAGACGGGTAATCTCATCAGGAATCCCTTCAACATCATCTTCCTCTGCCTCGAATACAGGGAATTCAAAATTGGGAGATGGCGTTGGATCATTATGTTCAATGGGTTTTAGAATCAACCTGCATAATGATTTTGGTTAATAAAAACTTTAGAATTTAAACAAGCAAATCATTATGCAGATGAAAAGGTTGCTTTTATTCTTGTTTTTATGGTTTTTTGTGATCACTGATTTCATGCAAAAGCAAAAAGTGAAAACAAATGGAAAAACAAATGTTTAACAATGCATTGATTGAATGAGAATATCATTGTATAAATGCTGCCAACAATGTCATCACTTCTCCTTTTGACATGGGAGAAGGGTTTTTTGAACAAAGTGAACAAATTACGCTGACTTATGAATGACCGTAGGAACATCCACAGCGACCCAATTGTGGCAGATCCCGCCAGGGATGACAAAGTTGCACAAGTCCTCTGCATCCTCTTCCAGAATAGCAGCGACTTCTTCAGCTTGATCAACATGGATGAAACCTCCACTCTTGAATAGCCCTTGCTCGTTGAATGCCCCAGAAGAATAGCCAATGCCAGCCCGAGATTTGTTGTCTTCAAGCTCAATCATCTTCCTTAAACCAGCAACTGCACCACATTCAATGGCCAGTTTCGCGTCACGATAGGAAGCAAATGAAGGTGACTTCTTCTCAATCGGCTCAGCAATAGATAAAGCTTGGAAAGGCGTTCCAACTTTATCCTCAGCATCAATATACGAGAAAGAAGACAGATGGCTAACCAGGAGAGCCTTTTCTCCCCCTACCACAACCAATTTCTTATTCTTGACGAATTTCAGCTTCTGGTGTAGGGTGGATGTCACGGCGCCAGCCTCGTGAATCCATGGTCTACCAAGGAGACAACTATAAGATGGGTGGATATCCATAACCTGAAAGGTAACTTGGAAATCACTTGGTCCAATCTTGATTGGGAGATCAACTTCCCCAATCACAGTCTTACGCGACCCATCAAAAGCTTTCACAACAACACCACTCTTCCTCATGGGAGGGCCCTGATATGACAATCTCGAAAGAGTGGTCTTTGGCAATACATTCAAAGATGACCCAGTGTCCACCATCACGTTGGACATGGCGTCAGTCTTGCAATTCATGGATATATGTAAAGCCATGTTGTGGTCTCTTCCCTCCTCAGGGAGATCAGCGTCACAAAAACTCAAAGTGTTGCAAGCAGTGATGTTCGCAACTATACTATCAAACTGTTCATTAGTGACGTCATGATCAACATACGCCAGGTCCAATACTTTCTACAGAGCCTCCATATGGGGTTCTGAATTCAGAAGCAAAGATAGCACGAATATCTTGGATGGTGTTTGTAGAAGCTGGTCTACAACATTGTACTCACTCTTCTCGATGAGCTTCAGCATCTCATCACATTCTTCATTCACAGTGCCACTCGGGCCAACAGAAGAAGTAGGAGTCTTTTGTACAGAGGAGGGTTTGGAAACAGCAAGTGTCGGATTCGGAACACTCACCGCAGTCCCAACCGGACGCTCAGCAGAATCAGAAGCAATAGCTCTAGCCTGAGGCTTAGGTGCTGAAAACACGCGACCACTACGGGTCAATCCGCTCACATCAGCAATATTAACCACAGAAGTCGAAGGCAACGACACTTCATTCCCATCTTCCACAGCAACGGGATTATATCGGAAAGGAATAGCTCTATCCGAAGAATAAGGCACAGGGCCTGCAGGCTTGATCACCAGGGAAGGAGAGACCTTCGGCTTGCTACCATCATAACGGATGACAACAGGCTCATGTAGTTTGAACACAGGAGAAATCACATTCACCTCTGGTTCGTCTTCATCAACATTTCGATTCTGCAGAATCTCTATGGTACCCTCATCCAACAGCTCTTGAAGCTCTCTTCGCACTTGGCGGCAACCCAATCTATTAACAGAACAGATACGACATCTGTCATGGTCGTGCTCCATATGACTGTACTGGCACAGCAGACGATGCAACTCGACCAATGACTGTCGAATATGGCTCACATATTTGACTTTATACTTGCCAGGGCAACCCTGGACCATGTTAACCGACTTCCCATGCTCGGGCAATGGGTTCTTCGTAACATTCGGGCCTGAGTCCTCAAAGCTCAGGATGCCGCATCGCATAAGGTCTTGAACCTTAGTCTTCAACGGATAACAGTTTTCAATATTGTGACCCGGAGCACCGGAATGATAAACACAATGTTGATCTGGTTTGTACCACCACTGCGGGTTAGCAGATACAGCCGGAGGCTCTCTGGGAGTAACCAGTTTCCCTCTATCAAAGAGGGATATAGCTCAGCGTATGACATAGGAATTGGATCGAAACTGATCTTCTTCCTATCATAATTCAAATTGGCCTGATTATTGGTGCTGCCACGAGGCTGGTAAGCCTGTTGCTGTGGACGATGTTGCTGTTGATACTGAGGTTGTTGCTGATGCTGGTTGTTGTCTCTGAAGACAGGTGCTATATGAGCCACCTGATGCTGATGACGCACTGGCTTCCTCTTAGCAGAGGGTCTTCTAGGTTTAGCATGAGATTGCACAACATGTGCCTCCCCATCTTTCTTCTTAAACGCCCCATATCGTTTAGAAGAGCTTTCATCCTTGGATAACCGTCCTTCCCGGACACCTTCCTCCAAACGCATTCCCATATTCACCATCTCGGTGAAATCAGAGGGAGCACTCGCGACCATCCGCTCATAATAAAATGAACTAAGAGTCTTCAAAAAGATCTTAGTCATCTCCTTCTCTTCCAGCGGAGGAGTAATCTGAGCTGCTAACTCTTGCCACCTCTGGGCGTACTCCTTGAATGTCTCTTTATCCTTCTGAGACATGGCCCTGAGTTGATCACGGTCAGGAGTCATATTAACATTGTACTTGTACTGCTTGACGAAGGCTTCGCCAAGATCGTTGAAGGATCGGATGTTTGCACTATCAAGGCTCATATACCAACGAAGAGCTGCACCAGACAAACTATCCTGAAAGTAATGAATCAGAAGATGATCATTATCAGTCTGAGTCGACATTTTCCTGGCGTACATGACCAGGTGGCTGAGAGGGCATGTGTTCCCCTTATACTTCTCAAAGTCAGGGACTTTGAACTTGACCGGAATCTTCACACCGGGAACCAGGCAGAGTTCAACAGCAGACTTGCCGAACAGATCTTTCCCTCGGAGGGTCTTCAATTCCTTTTGGAGCTCGAGGAATTGGTCATTCATAGCTTCCATCTTCTCATTAACATCTGGGCCCTCAGACGGCTCAGAATGATAGATGGTGTCGTCTACCCTGGGAGTGGTATGCACGACAGGAGGAGGCATCGCAAGGACCGGGCTAGATACCGGCATGGAAGCAAAAGTAGGGGCTGGAATATCTGGCATGAAACCTGGAGGCATACCCCACGGAAACCCGGCTGGCATGGCATTTGGCATGAAGTGGGCACTGGCAGCTGGCACAGTCGAAGACACCACTTCTGATATAACAGTCCTCTAGGGAGGAGTTGCAGGAGGTGGAGAAGGTTGATTCTGAGCAGCCAAGAATTGCTCCATCAGAGCGCTCAATCTGACAACCTCTTCCTTCAGCTCTCTGTTCTCTTATTCTAACTGATCCATCACTCTTGCAGAATTGGCTCTGGTGTAGTACCGGTGAGTCAGCTTGTCTTCAAAATAAATGAAGAGCACAGAGTTAGGCCACAGACAAGAAGACCAGAACAACCTGCTTATGCAAAATGATGCATGCAATGTTCGTGCATATGCTTTGTTTTTATTTCAAGGAACTTTTAGGGTTCTATTTGCAATTTTTGAATATTTAATCATTTAATAGCATATGGAAAATATCTCATAAAATATATATGAAACAAAGAAGTACAACATTTTTGATTATTACAAGGGATAAGGAAAATAAACATCCTATGGATCCCTAGAAGCTCGAGATGCTGGAAGACGAGAAACACAAAGCTTCTTGATCTCTCTCTCATATGCTGCTTCCATATCCGCTTTCTCTTTAGCAAGTCGATCATACTTCCTCTTCCAGAATTTAGAAGACTGAGGAAGCAGAGAAGTCCAAGTATCGTTCGGATCATCTATCACCTGATGCTCGAGGAATTCGATCAGAGCGTCCTTCTCCTTGATTTGCTGAAGCAACTCTTCTCTTTCACGGATCCAGGCACGTGAAAGGTCTTCGTCTCTCAACTCCTCTACGCCTTGGTTAGGGAGGGTTGAAGGCCCAGCCACAACCAACGGTGTAGGTCTCGGATAATCATATGGCATAAGATACTCAGAAGCTCTCCATCTGACCCAAGAAGTATACGGCTCCAAAGCAATGCAGTTCTTTGGACCCAACTCATTTCTACCCTTCTTGTGAACCTTGCGCCAAGCGCGGACCATCCTGGCTTTCAGGCCTTGGGGATCTTTACCCTCCTGAAAGAATACACCTTCTAACAGAATGTTATGAGGTTTATCTTTTAGGGGGAACCCAAGCTGACGACATGCTAAGATAGGATTGTAGCTGATCCCACCACATGTACCAAGAAGAGGCACATTGGGGAATTCACCATAATAATCAATAATCTGAACAGTGTCATACACGCGATCATACCAAGAGATATCATCATTAGTGAGAGACATAAGTCTCGTAGACCACCGTAGACATCCATTGTTCTCCTTGAAAGCAACCGTCTGCGGTAAGTGAGAAATAAACCACTTATACAACAGAGGCAAACAACACACAATAACTCCTCCACCCTTTGCATTCCTCAGATGCAAAGAGAAATAGGCATCACCCAACAGAGTCGGAACGGGATTAAGAACTGAGAAGATCCTAATGGCGTTCATATCCACAAATTTGTCGATGTTGGGGAACAATACCAAACCATAGATGAGCAGCACAAATAAAGCCTCAAAGGCATCCTCACTCATGGCCTTCCCATAAACGGTAGCTTGAGCGATGAGGAAATCAGAAGGAAGACCCTGAATTCCACCTTTGGTAGTCATATGCGCCTCAATCAGGGATTCATCTATGTGCAACAAGTCTGCGATCTCTCGAGAAGTCGGAATACTCTCCAAGCCACTGAACGGCACCTGATCCAGGATAGGAATACCCACAAGATGAGCATACTCTTCGAGCGTAGGCAACAACTGAAAGTCCGGAAAAGAGAAGCAGTGATACAGAGGATCATAGAACTGAGCCAAAGTACTCATCAACCCTTCGTCAACCTGAGTAGTCAACAGAGGCAGAAGCTTCCCATAACGAGCTTTGAAACCCAAGGGATCTAATACATAGGATGTCAGATTCCTTAACTCTTTCAGATCGGGCTGTCGAAAGCTGTACTTCTTTGTATGCCTTTTTGGTCTTTCCATGTCTGAAAATTTTGCAAATAAACCCTTTTAAGTTCCTTGAAAATTTTCTGATTTTTCTGATGACATGAATGCAGATGAATGCATGAATGTATGAATGCAGCAATCACACTCAAGGATCAAGCAAAGCACACCAGACAAAGGTCATGGGAAAGCTCATAGTATCCTTAATATCAATCATCCATTTTGGTGGATTATGGTTTTCACCTTATCGACACCCAAGTTCCATTGATATTAACAATACATGAACCGGCTCAATCATCCTTAATATCAATCATCCATTTTGGTGGATTACAGTTTTCACCTTATCAACACCCAGGTTCCATTGATATTAAGGATGTCTGAACGACTCAACCATGAATCACGGGTTTGTTGAGAGTCACGAGCATGAAGTCTCGATTAAGAACCACCCAAAGGGAGTGTACTAGGGTTTAAACCTGCCGAACATGTTCTACCAGAGGTTCCCATAGTCATCATCCCATCTTTCGAATATTATCGGAGGAACGAATACTCGTATTCCAAAAATATTCTCAAGAGAGACTCTTATGAGTGTAGTATCGCGTAACAATCGCATCAGATCTTACATCTGAACGACCTCCGCACTACGTCCTAAAAATAGGCCAAGATGGGCTTGGTAAACTAAGGTCCTTGGCTTCTAAGGCACATGATTGAAAGAATAATGCCTAACCACAAATAACTTGTGTGACATTATTAATCCAACATGACCTCCACCAAGTGAATGGACTCGCAAGTCAACTTGTTAAGGAATACTCCACACAAGTCGACAAGACTATGCCATTCTCCTATCCTAAGGTGCACTCGAGTTCGAGTATAGAACTCATCTCACAGAGATCACCAAGCAAACAGCAATTGTATATCAAGTAATTCAATCATTACAATCAATACAGTAATCCCAAATTGTACAAAAATATGTCATATAACAAATAACAATATCACACAACAAGGGTGAAAAGTAGGCAAAACCACCAAGGATATCTCTCCCCAGCAGAGTCGCCATTTTTCTGTAGCGGTGTATTCGTCACTTTATGATTTATTGACTAAATCAAAAGCAAAGTATACAAAGAATCGAGTCGCCACCGCACTTTTAATTATCCAAAGGAATGGCTAAAAAGCGAACAAAATCCTAAGAAGTTTTACACATAGAAAACTAATGAAAAGGTCAGAGATCTGGGTAAGGCGTTAATTACGCAATGGGAAGGTGTTAGGCACCCAAAACGTCCTAGGTACTCCTAGGGAGCCCTTTTCACACTTGTTGTACGAAATGTTATTTGTTTATGAAATATTATTGTGCAAACATGATTGAAGGGATGAGAAAAGAATATACAAGTTATTATTTTTGTGTTTGGATGGATAACCATTGCCTATGTACCTTTACAGGATCAAAACCTCGTAGTTCGGCTAAAAGATTTCCGAAATATGAGTGGGTTCATTTTAAACAAAAGCCCTAAGGTCTTTCGTTATCCACGGGAGAAAACTCAACCTTATACAACCACAAGTCCACCATGTGAGAAAAGCTTCAACTTGCTAGTGAGGGGTTAACCCTATAATAAGCAAGGAAGTCTTACAATTCAATCACTAAGGACAAAAGGTGAGATTAACATCAACCACAAAGATAATTGAGATCTATGGCTAATGCATGAAAACTTATCAAGAATGGACAAAGCCACAAAACATTTGAATGAGTGAAATTAACCAATTTAAGATTATTCACAAAAGTGGTCAAAGTATGATTAGAATTCAATTCACAAGAAGTATTATGAAAATGAAGTTTGAAAAATCAAAGGCTTAAGGCCTAGGTTTCTAATTTGAAAAGAAGTGAAATGTTTGCACAATAGTTTTCAAGTTTGGGTTAACATGCAAATGGAGGTTTAAAGAACAAAAGGATGGATGGGTGAGGAAGGTAAAACTTCTTTGATGTTCACCTCTTGAGATCATATGTAGATGATCCAAGTGATTCCTTTGGAATAGGCAATGAACAAGTAATAAATAAACAAAGCAAATGGATACCGGATGCCAATCAATGGACTTACACCAATCTCACAAAACATGGATACCGGATACCAATCAATGGATTTACACCAATCTCCTAAAACAAACATGGATATCAGATGCCAATCAATGGACTTATACCAATCTCCTAAAACAAACATGGATATCAGATTCCAATCTATGGACTTATACCAATCTCCTAAAACAAAACAAAACAAGGATACCAGATGCCAATCTATGAACTTATACCAATCTCCTAAAACAAACATGGATATCAGATGCCAATCTATGGACTTATACCAATCTCCAAGAAATGATCATAGGAAACAACTGCCAATAAATGGGCTTACAATTGACTCCTCACATACAACAAGTAAAACAAATGCAATAAGCAAAAGGAAACAAGTTGCCAATAAATGGTCTTACACTTGACTCCAAGGAAATAGGATGCCAATAAACGGTCTTAGTCCAACTCCTTCTAGATCATAGGAAACAACTGCCAATAAATGGACTTACAATTGACTCCTCAATGGACAAACAAAAGTGTCCCAAAGATATGAACAATGATCATGAAATTATGTACAATTAATGATGATAAATGCACAAAGGCACACTCAAACAAATATGCACAGATGAATCAAGTAATCAGACAAACAAGTCAATTAGCACACACTATACAAAAGCAATTAGGCTCAAACAAGGTTAGGCTTTACAGCCAACTGGAATGGGGTATGTTGTGCTCTTAACCCTAACATTGAGAGTTAGGGTGAAGCAGATGAAATGGAGATGATGGGTGTGTCTCATAGCTCTTATCCCTGGCCTGGGAGAGCTTTAAACAATAGAAGGTGTGGGAGTTCAGAAAGTAGGAACTCTTCTCCACAAGTGATTGACTCTATAAGATCTCGGGTTAATATCCACAATGCATCAACACATTGTGTGAGCAAAGTGAATGACACACTGAATAGCAGGAGATGGACTACACATCTCTTTTATCTGCCAATTGCCTCATAAGAGGACTTTTCCTGCTTGGCACAAAAAGTAAACAATCACAAACATTGCCTCTTAAGGAGGACTTCAGACAGGTGCCTACCAATAACAGTAGGTCTTCCAGACTACATGAAGATTAGAAGTTATACCTAAGTGGTTAAGCAACCAAGCAAAGCAAAGTTCAAATGAACTTAAAGCAACTAATGTACCTGTGGAAACATCAAACAAATCAGTACAAAGTTCAGACAATCAAACAACAGTCAATAAGCAACAAACAATCCCAATGTACAAAATGTGTAAGCCAAAAGTCAAACTCAAATGAGTCAACATCAACCTACAAAACACACAAAGATTAGTAATTAAAGGCAAACATCAATGCTCGAGTGATGAAGCATCATTAACTATGGAACTTGGATGTTCAACCTGAAATCAAAGCTCAAATATGAGAGGCAAACCACTAGGTCAAAGCCTAGGGTCAAAGATGGAGAAAACATTTAAAACAGAACTTGAAAATTAACATGAATCAACTCTAAACACATCTTGAAACATTCCAAAAGGTCTCACATCAATATCATTAACCAAAAGCATTTCATGATCAATTGAAGTTCAAAGCAATTTTAAAGCTCAAATATGATCAACCAGAATGAAAAATCTCAATTAAATCAGAAATGATTCAAATAAATCCAACAAAAATCATGAGTAATCACAACATTCATAACATACATCACACAAAAAATCAGGACAATTGGAGATCATTTGGCATGGCAAACACATCATTCAAGTTGAACATCAAAAGGTGTGACACAAATTGTCACACCAACTTAACATGATCATAAAACAGAAATGATAAAGGGTAAAAATACCAAATCAACACCAAAATGTCAAGCAAGGTGTCTAGTTTCATCATGCAAATTTTCAGAATCATTGGATTAAAGACCAGGATTTCACAAATGTATAAGCAAGGCAAGGTATCAATAGGACACATGATCAAATACCCTAGCACAAAACAAAATCCAGCCAAGCACAATTTTGGAAAAAATGATCAAAAAATAATAGACAGAATAAGGATCATAATGCAAAAAATTGGGACGAATTTGGATGAGTTTTCAATTTAATATGAATTTTTGAAGTTGAGAAAGAAAATAAAAATCATGTGAAGCAAGTATAGAACAATGTGGAGGGAAATGAGAAAATCATGAAAGCATTTGAAATATTTGCATTGCTGGGAATCGAAGTAGGGACGGATTTAAATATTTGGCGCGCCAGGGATTGAAACGCTGCGATTCATTAATCCCAGTGGCAGTCAAAGCTGACGCGTTCTTGGTCAAACGCATCTGAGCCAAACATTTTGCCAAACAAGCGAGGACGTGGACCAATCGTACGCTAACCCTAGACTAACACATGCAGAACCAGAAAACTGTTTCCAAATGGATTAAAACCGTTGCCAAAAGCGAGCATCATCTTCTTCATCGTGCCATTCATGAACAGTGATATGCAGCAAGAACAAAATTCCCAAAAATCACAATTGAACACATCATTGTGTAGATCCTTCATCCTAGGTTACAAATCCATGCATGGCTAAGTCTAATTCAACATACACAAGGAGAATCGAGCACATGAACATTCATACATGGAACTTTAAATCAACATTACTCAGCCAATAGTGCATGGAATTTCATGATTCAAAGCTCAGAGTGATCAGCAAACCTAGATCTACAACAATATCACAAGAATTTTAAGAATTAGAGAGATCGATTGGTAACCTCTTGAAGAGTGATATGGAATTGGATGGATTCAAGGCTTGTGATAACTTCAATGTTCCTCTAGGATGCTTGCATAAGTGATTGGAAGAGAAAATGGAGCTTGATTGTGCACAAATCCACAAAAACTTTGAATCACCATTGTTGCTTCAAGCTTCAAGAATGCTTCAATGTGGCTCTGTTTCCTTTGATTTCACGTGCAAACTTGTTCAACAGAAGTTCAGGATCATGAATCAAGCATTTGCCATGGCTTTGTTTGAAGAAATTGGAAGAAATTTTTGAGAGAAAATTTTGAGAGTTTTGATCTAGATCTAAAAAATGAGTTGTTCCTGAAAAACAGTTAGGGTTTTGGTTTATATATGTCATGCTAATCACTCCTTAATCATGCTTAAGCCAATGCAAATGGAATTAACCAAAAATTAGGTGTAAGTGCAAATTAGCTTTTCACCCTTATGCATGGGATGCATGCATGAATAGTGCACGAATTTCCTTCCAATTTCACTTAAAATTCTGTTTTGGAGCCAATGGAAATGGTAAAAAGATCAAGCCATGCACCAATTTTAAATTTCATGTTTTCCCTCCAAAAATCCAATGAATTATCCAATGCTCATATGAATGTAATTTGTGAAATGCAATGCATGGTTTGGAAACTAGAGGTCAAAAGAAGAAGAATGCAAAAAGAGCCACCCATTTTGGAGCTTTGGTTGAGAAGTTATGTCCATTTGAAGTTCCATGCATAGTTTGCCATATTTTGATCATATCTCCTTAACCACACATGAGAAATTGATGATCTTGGACTTTTTGGAAATGGAAGAGAAAGATATACAGCTTTCATGTTCAACAAAATTTCATTTGAAGCTTTCTTGATGATGTAATTTGAAGTTGAAGTTAGGTTAAAACCTTTCCATTTTTGGCAAGTTTGAATTATAGGTCACTTTCTATTTTTGGAAAGTTTTGACCTGACTTTAAATTCTTCAATGTTGATGTTTGAAATGCCAAATGAGACTTGTTTGAACATGAATGAAGTATTTTTAATCACTTCCCACCTCCAAATCCACAGTTGACTTGGCAGTTGACTTTCTAGGCCTTCAGTTGACTGGGAAATGTTTTGATGAAAATCAAGCCTCTACCACTTGGGATTTTGCTTCAAAATGATATCATAGCTCATATGAACTCTTGATAATGATTATGGGGTTCAAATTCTCAAGAATGGCCACCATCTATTGTTCAATGACTGCCTTTGACTGTCTTGACTGTTGATTGCTTCATCTGCAAGACAAAGGTTAGATGACATATTTTTGTACATTTGGTTAGTAGTAAAGAGAAGCAAATGATATACAAATGCAACACATGCTTGGTGATCAAGAAATCACTCTCAAAAAGATAACCCACCCACAGGGAAGGAAGCAAGGTGCACAATGATCCTTGAGGCAATGAAATGATATGATATGATGCCATGAAGGATCTTAGGGACAAAATTGGGGTCTTACAGCCACTAGTACCTTGGTGTCCCTCATTACCCACATATTTGTCTGTCTTGCATAACATCTCATGTTAGGTTTCATCCCTAGCATATAAAATCACAAAAAGAGAGTCCCACATCCATGTATATCATATCATATCATATCATTTGCATTTAAAGATCAAAATCCGTGTCTTCTTAGTATTTAATTATATCCCATTATGATCATATGGAGAGTGTCATGCTTCATATTCTCTGGTTGAAGATACTTAAATAAGGGCAACTGTCACACCCCAATTTTGATCCTCACTCACCGATCAACACATCCATCATAGCTATTGTATCTCTACATAGCATAACATGCATTCCATACTGCATAATGCCTAGAACATTAGTCGAAATAAATTTTTGGATCTACAGGCAGACTAGTTGAATTAATTTCAAACGTGCATCAAATCAGCTGACGGAAAATTTCCAAATCAAGCTTGCCAACATCAATTTTATTAATCTATGTTTCACGTATTTAACCTGGTGTGCTCGATTTATTTTTCGGCTAATTTTTCAGGCACATTTTGATCCGTCTGAGTGTTATAACCGAGCATTTTCCATTTCAAAATTTGACAAAACCTGTATGTCCTCGAGTCATTTATTTGGCACAGATCATTGTGGTGCAATTACTTTAACTTTTCGCGCCTGATTTTCATTTCATTTTTCATCAATTTATTTTTATTTTTTAGTCAAAATGATCGATTTAATTAATTAGAATTTTTTGATTATTTAGTTTGAGTTTTGATTAGGATTTTTTGTTTTTACTCTATTTAGTAAATATTTTCTTTAATAATAAATAGTAAAAATAATCTCCAAATAAGGAAGTTGATATTATTTGAACTAGCTTTGGATTCCCTTTTACCAACAATTGTCCAATGATAGCTAGCATTGGCAAAAAACGAATATCTTCTCCACTAAATGTACCAAACGCGCCTTCCACTTACAATATTCCTTCTACCGGTGACTAGGGGTGTTCGCGGTGCGGTTTGGGCGGTTTTGACGATAAAAATCATCCGAACCGCAAGAGAAAAAAACATGCGGTTCGGTTTGATTCGGTTGGCTTTTAGAAATAAAACCAAACCAAACCAAACCAAATCAATACGGTTTGGATTGGTTCGGTTGGTTCGGTTTTTTACAATATTTTTATTTAGCCATACATACACCTATAGAGAATAATATAACTTTGTGTTTAGTCATTCATACATTAGTAAATAACATCAAAACTCATCATATTTAGAGAAAAACTTCTCATTCAATATACAAAAAATTAGATTAGAAAAAAATGGAATAAAAAATATATATAAAATAGTAGCATAAAATAATATCAAAAACATTATAATAAAACATAAAAAACATATGAGAAGAAAGATTAGAGAAGATGAAAAAAAAACATAAGAGATGCGAGATTGAGAAGAAATGTGCGATAAAAATGTAATTAGAAGATAAAACAATAATATAAAATATGAAAAAGAAAGAACATAAGAGAGGACATATTCAAGTAGAAAATGTGAAATGTACATGGCAAAGAAGACGAAAAGAATGTGCGGTACTACTAGGAGAGATTTAAGAAGGTTGAAATTGAAATCCTAAGTATGAGAAAGAGAAAATCGTTTGTAATTGTAAGGTTAAGACATACTAGGTTTGAGTTTTGGATTGGATGTGGGATAAGTGAAGTTTAGATGGTAACATAATGCGGTTTGGTTTGGTTTAGTTCGGTTTGCAAAATACAAACCACAAACCAAACCAAACCGTGCGGTTTTGTTAAAAAATGACCCAAACGCATCCGAACCAAATGCGTTTTTTTGCGGTTTCGGGTTGGTTTGGTTTGGTTTGCGGTTTTCTATTGGGTTGGTTTGGTTTTGAACACCCCTACCGGTGACACTCCACTCACATGGCCAGGTGACACTCCACTCACATGGCCATATGTAGGAGGATTTTTTGTTTTCAAAATTAAAGGCACGTGTCTTCTCTCTTTGGAAGAAGAAGAAAAATGTTATTTTGATCCTCCCTTTTACACAATGACAGTTGGTCGACCCCATGCAAGAAACAATTTTTTTTCTCCAATTTTCATGACACTATCTGAACTTGCTAATGGAAATGACGGAAAAAGGAGATCCCCACTCAAGTTGGGACACACGTCCGAGTGAGAGAGAAAAAGGTGACAATAAACGTAGGATTTTACTCTCTCTCACGTTTACTAGCAATGGAAGGGGGGCTCTCAAAAAGAAAAGGAAAAAATCATTCACTAAAATTTCTTTTTTTCTTGGTTCATCCTTCGTACTGTTCATCACCTTCACATCCCCTTTGTCGTGGTATTTCCAACAACCTTACCCTCCTCCTTATTCTAACACAACAACCATAACTTCGCCGCTTTATTCGCCTACAACAAAACAACACCAGACCGAAACCTTCATTCCCTCACAACCTACAATTTCATATGGACTTTTGCAATGAATCCTTTTGATTTCCACCGGACCAATCACGCTTTTTTCTTCGTCGGCTTAAACTATTCCACAAAGACTCCAACAACAACATCAATCCCGTATTTGGTAATGTCTCGAATCGATTTTTTTTTCGTTATAGATCTGAACTTCTCATTTGTTTTTTTCCCATTTTGCTATAATATCATGCTCTACTTTGGTCTTCATTTCGGTTTTTTTATTTGCACCTGTTTAACGTTCAAGGTTTGGGTCAAACAAAATTTGTTCGACATCGACGAACATGTATGTCGTTTATGAGTATGAGCATGCTAAGACCGTTTCGAAACTATTTGCATTTGTTTTTTTACGTCGTTTCTCTTTGCTGAATGTTTTAGTATATTTATTTAGCGTTTGTTTTGTGTAGAACTTTGTATAACAATTGATTCCATCTTGCGATACGATTACCTTATTGCATTGTCTTTTTTGTCAAAGAAAAGTTGATATTGCTTGTGTGTTCCTAACCATGTTTGGTGGTGTGTTTATCTTAAAATCAAGAGTTATTTTTTTTATTGATAGTGATAAATGGTATTTGTTTTTATTCTTTGATATTTATTAGTTTTAATCATAATAGTAACTTGTTGTGGAAATTTTCTCAAAATGTTCAAGTTTGTCATCAGGTCATGTATGAACCTGTTGATATACTCTTTTTGAATTTTTCTGAGTTTGTTAGGTCATGTATGAACCTGCTGTCAGAACTTCTTGATATTCCCCAGCATTGTCAGGTCATGTATGAGCCTGCTGTTGAGCTTTCATTCCAGTATTACCAGGTCATGTATGAACCTATTTTGAAGAATCTTTCTCTATGTTTGTTTCAGTGTTATCAGGTCATGTATGAACCTGTTGTAGAAATTTTTCGTATTCAGGTTTAGTAAGTCATGTGTGAACTTACTGCCGAAATCTCTTGTATTCTAAGTGTCGTTCATCGAATTTCACTTTGAGTACTCTTTAGTGTGTGTCTGATTCTCCAGCAGGATTGTTTTCCCCAGTGAGTTGGTTTTTACCATTTGTCTGTCTCCCTGTGGACCATCAGCATTCCCCACAAATTGGTCTGTCTGGTAACACCTCCTGTTAAGGGTTTACCATGTCCCTAACAAGATAAATTCAGAAATAAAGAATCCTGCATCCATGCATATCATATCATAGCATTTTCATTTTTCAGGTTCAAAATCTGGGTCTCCATGGTATTTAACCATCCCCCACTGCGATCCGATGAAAAGTGTTGTTTCATTTTCCTCTGGTGGAGGATGTTTAAATAGGGGCAACTGTCATACCCTGATTATGGCCCTGAAATTTTTTACCATCACTCATTCATTTTCTTTTCTCCTCATGACCATTTCATCTGGTCATGAATCTATCCACCGACTTGTTTTGTTTAGACTTGTCATCATCTGCTATTCGATAAATCTTTGGGCCTTGCCATTTGTTTTGGGTGTAAGGTAATTAGCTCCTCTAGTCAAGCAGGACTTGGAGCACATTATCATTCGATAAGAATCAGGTGGAATCTCATGACTTTTATTCTCATGCCTACATTTCAATCCATGTTTTGTCTCCCTCATAAGACATCATTCACCCATTGTTCAGGTTTGTCAATTATATGGTCATTCACATTCCTTTGTCCTGTTCCTGCTCATGGCTCACTTCTAATGAATTCCTATGCCAAATACAAACATTACATTCATTTAATCATTCATATTCCAATCATTCATTCATGACCGATGACCTTCTCACATTCATTCAATCATAGTCATTCATTCGCACAGTATATGATTAGTTCATAATTTTAAAAGTATCTCACATGAATACTTGGAAGTTCTAAGCAAAGAACAACTATGTTTTGCTACAAGGACACCAATTTTCATTCACATCCAGTGTTATATTCATTACAAATCATGAGATTTTGCTAAGCTTACAAATTTACAGAATGGACATTGGGACCAAATCGAACTCACTCCAAAACTACCAAAAACTAATTCCAATTAATATGCCAAATCATCCTCCAGCTTCTGCCAATGGAAATATGCTGCTAACAAAATAAATGGTCATGGAGGGAAAACTTCAATTGATGTTACTGCTGAACACGTCCGTACATCAGCCACTTCCACAATTCACAAACGTGTATGCTTCCATGCATTCACTTGGACTGGGTCTGTCTTCTGGATATGCTAATGGGATGTACCCAAACAACACGAGAACACCAAGTTAGACGAAACCTCTGTGATGGATGAATTCACTTCTGTTTTGCGGCACAGTGATGAGCCAAATTTTAGAGTGACACCTTTTCTTTTTATGCCGGAGGGCAATCTAGCATCAGTCGTGAGCTATTCTAGTCTATGGCCAACACAGAATGTTTGGAAAGGTGATGAATGCACTCGTGACGTTCTTCTTGGTATTGGTGAAGATAAACAACTCTGCAACAATTTGACCACAGTATAACAACACGGTCGGCCTTGGTCTTGGCACCAACATGTCTATAACTTCTTCTAGCCTCCGCAACCCAAAATTCAGGTTGGAATGTTTCTACTACAACACCACCTGAAATCGGTAAAGAGGCTCTTACGTCACCTTCAAGCTAGTGGGCTGATGTCGACTTCTTTGTGGATGATGGATCTCTAAATTGGAAAGGTTCAAGCAAATTGCCGTTGCCATTTCTCATCAGATGGAAAGTTACCTGCAAGCAGTGGACATGACAAATAGGCTGTTACATGGTACATTGATTCTTTAAAACGAAAAGTAATGATGTAGGAAACAATGCGTTTGATGGGAAACTATTGACAGAGAAGTTGCGTAAACTCAACAATTCGCAACAAAGAATTGAATCGGTATCATTTGTGTATTTAACACCGGCGTTAGTCATTATAAATGCTCAAGAATATCAGAATCTTACCGAACATAAATTTAGGCACATAATGAGAGAACTTCAAGGTGCTATAATTGTTGGTTTAATATTCCAATGTATCTTGGGGTTCAGTGGCTTGATGTCTATCCTACTCAGGTTAATCAACCCAGTTGTGGTTGCACCAACTGTTGCTGCTGTAGGTTTAGTGTTCTTCAGTTACGGTTTTCAACAAGTTGGAATTTGCATGAAAATTTCTGTTCCACAAATAGCACTGGTTCTATTTTTCACTCTGTATCTGCGAGGAATATCTACCTTTGGACGCCATTTATTTTGAGTTTATGCTATTTGTAACACCTCAAAATTTGCCCTCCTCTTTTGGGACTAGCATTAACATTGTACATATCATTTTTAGGTCATTAGGCATTGCATATTGCATATCATGTGGTTACATTGTGCAAGTCTTCCTCCCAAGTATTGATCAGAAGATGGAGAAGTCTAAGTGCAAGCCTAGGGTTTATTGACTGATCATGGGCCATCTGAGGATGGGGCTGTGAATTAGGGTTTTATGATTCTCAATGGACATTGATCTTCATCTTGATTGCAATGATACATCATCATCATCATGGTTGGATGTCATCAGAAGATTGAAGAAGAGTTCTTGAGATTAGGGTTTTGACCACTGGTCAACCCTAATCAGTTGCATTGGGCCAATCAGGGCTTAATCAGGAGATGGGGTTTATGATGGTTATGGGGTTCATTCTTTGGTTATTTTGAGCTTATTGAGGCTAGGGTTTCACCCTTTAGCCATTTCAGTTGGAGATTGGGGCTCAGATTGATCTATGCATTGCCTGATTCATCTATCAGTTGAAAAGTCAACTATGGTCAACTGTACATGATCTGATGGATTTAGAGGTGGAAATGAGTTAGATACACTTCATTCATGTTGGAACAAGTGTTATATGACATCTCAAAGCTTAAGAATGAAGAAAATCAAGTCAGAACAAAAACTGCCAAAAATAGAAAGTGACTTGTAATTGAAGTTTCCAAAAATGGAAAGTTTTTGACCTCAAAGCCACGTGTCCAAGGAAGCTTCAAATGAAAATTTGTTCAACATGAAAGTTGTAGATCTTGTTCTCACCTTTCCAAAAAGTCCAAGAACTTGAAATTCCCATGTATGGTTGGAAAGTTAGGGCTCAGTGAAATTCAGAAATGACCCATAATCAGGAGGCCATAACTTCCACATGTTTTGTCCAAATTGCAAGTTCTTTATATGCACAAACTCCATTTGACATGTACTTTCATGGTGCATAATTGGATTTTCCCAAAAGTGGTCAATGCAAAAAGTCAATTTTCAACTGGACAGTTAAATGGACCAAGGGCAAAATTGTCCAACTTTCAAAATAATTGGAATTTTTGAGTGGGGATTTTTGCTACACCTCATGAATGGCATTTAAAATTTGTTGGAATCATCATTTCATGCCTAAGGCTTGTAATTTGAGATTTGGCTTGAAAAATGAAAGTGTAAAATTGGACAAAATGCAAATACATAGTGAAATTGAGAATTACACAACCAATGAGAGTGAGACAAGTTTCAACAGCTCACACATGGCATTTGGAAGTTGTGTGAGCTGTCAAACAGGTGGCATTGAGCTGTCCTATGAAATTCCACTTTTGCCCTCACTTTGAAAGTTAACCATTTCACTTAACAATTCCAATTAGCTAATGATGATGATTAAGCTTGGTTTAAACACACATATATATTCTTAATCACTCCCTAAACATAACAGAAAATCACTTTTACCAAGATTGGATCTCAAACTTTCCAAATTCTCAAGTTTTCTCTCAAGAACATTGAACTTCAAATCCACAATTCTTCATCAAATCTCAACCAATTTTCGAGATCCTTTTTGCATTCATCTCCTCTCATCATCATCTCCAGCTGTTTGTGAAGATTGGACTGCAAGGAGTGTGGATTCTCGACTGTTCCAAGAAGCATCATCCATGGTGAATCGGAGCTTTGAGCATTAGGAGCAACATTGACCGGATCCAAGCATTCTACTCACCTTCCACAAGCCTCTAGTGCAACTGTTCGAGATCAAAGCACGCGAATATCATCCATAACAGTTCTGCATATCAGGTACACCAAAAATTCGACCATCACGACTTGATTTATTGTTATGTGCGTTTGGTAGTTCATGTCACGTAGAGTATGGTGATGGCTTTGGATTTGCAAATGGTAGACCGTAGGCTGCGCAATCTGGATTCGAATTTTTGTGACAAAACCCTAACCTCTTCGATTCGCATGATATAGGAATTGTTAGGTTACAATAGGTTGATATTCGTATTCCACGTGTTAGGACGGTTCTAACGGTTATCTATTCGCTCGTTTTGGTGATGATTTGAGAAATCCGTGTTCTTGCGTGTTCATGAGTTTGCTGGGTTGAAGATGATGAAGAACGATGTTTGATCTGAATTTCGTTTTGAATTTTTAAAAATAGTGTTTACCGCCCGCGCCATCTGTAATTACAAGAATGCCACTGAATATTCTATTTAATTTAAATAATTCATAAAAATTCATTAACACCTTAAAAAATTCACCAAAAATTGTAGAAAATTCAGAAAAATATGGAAATTGTTGTGTTGACTTTGTTGTTGAGTGTAGAATTTGTTTGACCTATTGGTCAAAATTGTGCATGGCAAAAATATTGTTTGACCTAGGCTTATTTCACATGTGTTCATTTTTGATACATTTTACCAAATCCAATGTGAAATGCTCATAATGTAAAATAAATTCTTGAGATTTTTTGTGATGATTCTTGACTGGATGATGTTTATTTCCATGTAAATTTCATGAGTTTTTGATGCCTGATCATTGAGTTATGAATTTTTAAACTTAGGTGTGACAATTTGTGTCACACCTCTTGATGTCAACTTGCTGGATTTAATTGAGTGGTCTATACTTGTTAGAATGAAATGAAATTTTGCATGGTGAATCATTAACATGTTGAGATGTTGTATGAAATTTTGTGGAATTTTACAATGCATTTTCAAATTGATTGTGATTTTTCATTTCTGTTAGCCAAATATGCAAGTCCATGTGGTACATGTTTGTAATTTTGATGTGAAATGCTCATATGGTATTGGATAATCATGAAATTTGGCATGCTTGTAATAGACATATAATGTGACATCCCTGTTTTGGTCTCATCCATTTCTTTATTGTTTTCATTGAGTTATGAATTTTTTGAAGTGGAAGCATGTATTGATGTTGTGATTTGGAGCATGTAATTGTGTCTGTTTTTGTTGATTTTCATTGACATGGTTCCATTTGCCCGATTGAGCTCAAATTTGACATGGTAGACCTTACATATCCCCTGTTTAGGTGTAATTTATTTGAGATTTTTTGGATTTGTTTTGATGTGGATTTGAATGCAATAGTTCTGTTTGCATGTTTGGTGCTCCATTTGGCATAAGTTGGATTGTTTTGTGCATGGAATGAATATAATGAATGATATGGACATGGGACTAATTGTGTTGGTTTTCTGTTTGACATTAATTTGACTTTGGTTGGTGAATACCTTGCTGTTTAGGAATTTTTCTTGCCTTTGGACCCTAGGCTTAGCCTAGTGGTCTTGTTGCTAATATTTGCTTGATTTTTCAGGATCAAAAGCATAATGCACAAGGAGAATGAATCAAGTTAAATGCAATTGATGTTGTTTGATGTTTGTACACTAACATAACATTGTTTTGTAGGTGGTGAAGCTTGGGCTTAAGCTTTGAGCTTGCCTTGTTGTGCATTGATCTGTATAGATTAACTGATTAAACTTTTGCTGTTTGGTTTTGTCTGTCTGAGTACTAACTGTGTTTGACTGTTTCCAGGTACTTTTAGTTGCTCAGTTCCTTGTGAACTTTTGCTTTGCTTTGCTTAAGCAACTTGCATTGAGGTAGGTCCTTTTGACTTCATGTAGTCTGGAGACCCGGCTGTTACCGGGCCGGGCAAATAAATGTCTGAAGTCCTCCTTAAGAGGCAATGATTGTGGTTGTTTATTTTTCGTGCCAAGCAGGTGAAAGTCCTTTAAATAAGGCAATTGGTGGAAGGTAGGGGTATGCAGTCTACCCCCCACTATTCAGTTGAGTCTTCTCCTTGCTCCCATTACATGGTTGTAGCATTGAGATCATAAGCCCAAGATCCGTGCAGTGCACATTGTGTCAGAGTCATCGAGTATAGAAGGGTTCCCCCATTCTGGACCCATGCTCATTTGTCAGAAGCTCTCCCTGGTTAGGGATAAGAGCTGTGAGGTCTGATCCTCACTTCATCCTTTCATCTGCTTCACCTTAGCCTCGTAATGGCAAGGTTAAGAGCAAACCCAGCCCGTACAGACGACTAGCTTCGGCAGTCAAACCTATTGTGTGAGCCACTTGTTTGGTTATAGTGCGTGCTGTGTGGATATCTGTTTGAGATGCTTGTTCTCATTTGATGTATGCTTATATTCTGTATGCTTGTGTGCTTGCTTCTTTCCTGGATAGGAGTAGTTTGCTTATGCAAGTAGGATAGAAAACCTGAACTTAGGGTGACTTTGCATGACAACGTCTAGGCTCGAGTCGTAGTCTCCCTAGTGTCGTGTCTTCCCCTGGTTTCTGGTTAGCAATTCAGTCCCTTTCAGGGGAACTACATCGCCCTGATCCTCGTTCCAGACGAGGTATGTAGGCAGGTGGTCGTGCGAGACCACTCCGGGCAACCTTTTTCTTTTTTGCGTGTGTTTGCTTGTTATCTGATTGTGTTTTGGTTCGGATGCCGACGTAAGTCCAATAATTGGCTGTCGGGCTCCACGTTTGCCCTTTTGAGTGTGTTTTGGTTCGGATGCCGACGTAATTCCATCCGGTGGTTGTCGGGCTCCATGTTTGCCACCCTTGTTTGTTTGTGTTATTTTGTGTTGTTTGGCGTGCGTAAGCCGAACTACAGGGGCTCTGATTCTTGTTCCAGACAAGATATGTAGGCATAGGGTGCGATACCCTATCGAGCTCGTTCCTCTTAACCCCACCTGCGTTCCCTGTGTGTGTGTGTGATGTTTAGCAACCTATTCTTTATTCTAGGACGTGGATCCCGTCGAGTACGACGGACGTGAGGGGTGCTAATACCTTCCCCTCGCGTAACCGACTCCCTTACCCTTTCTCTTTGGTCGCAAGACCATTTCCTTTCCAGGTTTCTCTGAGCGTTTCCTTTCCCTATCTTGGGATAAATAACGCGCAGTGGCGGCTCTGTGTTGTGTTTTTATTTGAGCTTCGCCGGTTGTTTTTTCGCGGATGCGACACTATTCCATTGAGTGTAGCAATAGTTTGGATATACGCATCCTTTTTAACAGTCGGAGGTGTATATAATTACAAAGAATCCTAATCCCTACTTCACTCTGAGTCGTTGGTCGATCCCATGCGCAAGAAGCCATACAATGTCGTTCTACTTGGTCCACCCTTAGTGTTCTTTTCAAGCTTTTGAAGCAAACCAGAGGTGCTTTGGTCTCCATGCTGCATAACATTAACTGCAAGACTTAAACATACTTCACCAAGTTCAGTAGTACGCATGAGAGATGAGTAAGTACCAATAATTTTACCATTGTTCTATGCCTTGGATGTCCCTAGACCAATTTGCCGTCGAGCCGTATACTAGACCTCAAACCTGCAGGTTTTGTCTCCAAACAAGCAAAATAAAGTGTACATCAGTTCAATAATAATATTAAACCAGATCATGTAACAATGGTAGCAGTTTTAATAGCTTGTATTCATTCTGGTCTTGTAGCACAAGGACAATTGCCATCCAGAAAAATGATAGAAGTCTATGAAAATAATCAATTGTGAAGCATACATCATAATCCAACTGTGACTATTTTTCACCAACAAATAGACACCTCCATAGTTGGGACGTTGGATGATCCAAATGAGGCATGCGCTGGTGCACAAGAAGTGCATTTTCTTCCATTCAATCCTACCAATTCACAATGCAACACTGTCGGTCCCTTAAACGCCACTGCAACCCTGCAATAACAGCCCAGTTCAAACCACCAAACACATTAAATCTTCCAATGTCAAACAATTTAGAAAGGAGGACCTTACCAGTGTTCATCCCAAACCGCTTGTTTTTGTTTCTACTCAACCGGAACTGTCCAAACAATACAAGTAGCTATCATAGTTCAAAGAGGAATCAAGGTGATAAATCAAGGATGAGCAAAGGTTTTAACCATGTTTGCTTCTCCAATAACCGACAAGTCAGAAGTAGCTCCCAATGTTCCTTTCAACAATCATGACAGCAGACCATACACCACAGCATCAACACAAAAATCAAAGCCAAGCTCAACCAAAGACTTGCATTTATCATAAGCAAAACCGAACTTCAATGCAAACAAGTTCAATGCATTACGAAGACACACTTTCCATTCATTTGCTCGCATTTCACTGCAGTAAAAAATACATTAACTTAGCAAGGCGGTAAAAGTCCAACAAGCGACCCAAAAAAGGAATCAAGACAAATTCAAGAAAAGAAAGTACAGGATTCGCGTTACCTTTTCCAAATCAAACACCAAAATAAGGTAGACAAACTGGATCACCTCAAAGCACTTCCAAGGGGGATACCCCTTTAGATCTCAGTAGCCAGCTCAAAACCCTAGCAGGGTGAGTATAAAAGGAGGAATACTTTCTTCATAGAGGGGGCAACCACTGTTCATAAAGAGAGCGGAAAAACCCTAATAATTTTTCAACGACGGAAGCAGCAAATCAACAAAGAGAAAAGGAGAAAAGTTTAGAGAACGGGAGAGAAAGCATTTGAAGAAGACGATCCAATATCGCTGTTTCAATCGCCGGTGACCTCTTTGTGAATAGGTTTGCCTTCATTCTCTCCATGACCGTCCGTTTTCTTACTTGAGGAAAGAATGAGCTTTTTGTGGTTATTTGTCTGTTTCTCTTTTAAATAATAATATGTCCCTTTTAATTGGTGTTTAAAACGATTAAAGTCTGTTTGTTGGAAGGTGAATGTTGTGCCATTAAAGCCGTTATGGCTTTTCGTTTATGCGGCCTTTTCATAAGTGTTGTCAATTAATGCTGGCAATAGCATTCCTCTGTTATCCGCGCCCAACAGCTAGGCGGTTAGGGCTGGCGGTTCGAATTCCTTCACCATTTCCTCGTTTGGACCAGACATTTGATTTGGACCTCCACTGGCCCGAGTCTGGGATTTGAATTCGTGGGCTTTAGTTGCCCATTAGCTCAAACAACCCATTTCATTTTAGTTAGTTTTTTATTTTAATTTATTTTTATCTGTTCTTGTTTATATATTTGAGTTGCTGTTAAGGTAATAAATGACCATAAGTGGCCAGTGGAGAGAAAGCAATTTCATCTTCTTTAGTGGGATGGGTTCAATACTTGGGAATATCATATCTTAATTTATTTTTATTTTTATGCTTGCTATTTTATTTAAATTTTTTATAACTTCTTACTATTTATTTTACCATTTTGTACCTTTTATCTAGTCCTATTTTTTTTAATACTTGTTGATTTTATTCTTTCCGGTTTAATTTTTTTAATGTGTTGTAAATAACTTATTTATTTATTTATTTCGTTCGGCTTACTCTTGGGCATATTCTCCACGAACTCATACGCAATACCAACTTAATTGACCAACACCTCAAACCTTCACATTTATCCTTCTATTCAAACATATCTTTTTATTGAAATATGAAGAAAAAGATTATCCTGGATGGAATATCCAGTTATAATCCCGATAGGCTCAAGCTGTAAGAGCTTGCAAGCCACAAATATTCGTCTTCTCTTCCCCACACTCCATTATTCAAATCATTTTCTTAATAAAGTTGGAAGAAAAAGATTACCTGGATGGAATATCTAGTCGTAATCCCGAATATTAGGCTCAAGTTGTAAGAGCTTGTAAGCCCTATGTATTCGTTTTCTCTTCAAAATACTTGTAAATATTGAAACTTCTTTTCTCAATAAATTGGAAGAAACAGACTACCTGGGTGGAATATCCAGACGTAGTCCCGAGTATTAGACCCAAGCTGTAAGAGCTTGCAAGTCACAAGTATTCGTCTTTCAAACTCCAAAATACTTAATTCCTATCTTAACCTCTTTCAATAAAGATGGAAATGGAACATGGTGTATACCGTGCACTCCTGAGATTAAGATTTGAGGTGGATGCCTCGCCTGTCTTGACTCTCGCCGTCATTGTCAATACAGTTTCTTCAAACCCCTTTCTCAATCAAATTCAAAACACTTAATCTTTATTACATACTTTTGCCAGTAAGATGGAAATGGAACGTGGTGGATACCACGCACTCCTGAGACTAGGATTCGAGATGGATATCTCGCTCATCCAAGTTCTCGCCATTACTCAAAAATACATCCAACCAATCAAACTCTTTTTCGCCGCCGTGCGATTGATCAGAAAAACCTTTTCATAAACGAAAGACATATTGTCTTAAGACGATATAAAGCAATGCTTCGGCCACATCTGTTGAGTTGAGATAAGTGACGTTTTTCCGAATGTTGATTTGTAAATCCATTCGATGTGTGGTATACGTCCACTCCTCATCTGTTTTGGGTAAAACAATGTTTTCGTCGATTAATACAATATAGCTTTCGCTAAAATCGACCAACAAACAAATATTTTCTACCCAGAACTACGTAAGCCTTGACTTCTCTATTGAGATACGTAGGAGCAGGATTTGTAAATCTTGTCAGGCCCACTAATAAAAAACTTAGGTTTAGTCCTTCGTTGAAAATCCAAAAACATTTCTTCTCTCTTCTATTATTTCTTTCCCACCTAATAACTAAAAGCCTAACATTTCAAACTAACACTGACGCACACAACGAACCTAATGGTTCCCGTTGAGTACAACGGACGTGAGGGGTGCTAATACCTTCCCCTTGTATAATCGACTCCCGAACCCTGATATTGGTTGCGATGACCATATCTTATCCTTTCTTTTAGAGGTTTTACCGATATTTCCCCTTTCCCTATTTGGGAATAAAAAATGTTCGGTGGAGACTCTGTTCAGTCCATCATGAGAGTGTGCGATTGCGCTTCGCTTAAGTCGTGTTCTCATTTTTTGAGGTGCGACACTTCGGAAGGCTTCTGATGATTTTCTTTACATGATCTAGAGTACTATAGCCTTTATCCAAGACTTTAAAACCAACAACAAGAGTTTGAAACCTTGAGAACATACTCTCAACAATGTCATCTTTTTCCATTTTGAAAGCCTCGTATTTTTGAATCAAGGTCAGGGCCTTGGTTTCTTTCACCTGTTCATTTCCTTCATGAGCCACTCTTAAAGAATCAAATATAGACTTAACAGGGTCTCTATTTGCAATCTTTTCATACTCAGTGTAGGAAATAGAAATTAGAAAAATTGTTCTTGATCTATGGTGATTTTTTTATCTCTCTTTTAATGTTCATTCATTTTTCTTATGTCAAGCTTAACACCATTTGAGTTTATAGGATGTGTGTAGCCATCTACTAGCATATCCCATAAATCTGTATCCTGCCAAAGGAAGAAACTTTCAATTTTATCCTTCCAGTAATCAAACTTTTCTCCATCAAATTGGAGGTTTAACATAGTAGTGCTCATTTTTTTTGTATATGACTTCTCACCACTAGTAGATGTTATTGTGTGTTTCATTATAAAATATGGATCTTTATCTGATATGGTTAAGTGTTTTGACACAAAGTTTCCAATACCAGAACTGAAGCTCTGATTCCAATTGAAGGTTCAAGAAACACAAGAAATTGTGTGTGTGTGTGTGTGTGGGGGGGGGGGGGGGGTTGTTGAATTGGTTTCAAGAATGATAGTTTTTTGCAACCCAAAACAAAAGCTTAAAGCAATGGGTGGTTTTTCTTAGACAAGGACTTAATCAAATAATCAAACATAATTACAAATGAAATCATAACATGTCACTAACTTCTTAAGGATTCTAACCCAACTGGTCTCCTATGAAATTTGACGATCACCGACTCCTTAAGATCCTGACCTACCCGGTCACTTAAGAAGATTTTACCCCCAATAACTACCTGTTATTGACTTCTCAAGAGCCTGACCTAACCAGGTCACTTGAGGATTACAATCAGAGTTGTAATAACAAGTTTTGTGTTTACAAGATGCTTTAGATAAGCAAATACGCAAGTTTAAATCAAGTATTACACTTAATAAGAATATTCAATGAATTTTTATTCTAAGTGTATAAGTGTAAGAAACACTTCTTATTTTTGTATATGTTTCCTGAGTGAGCGTTGATGAATGTTCGGTGCGCATATCAAACCCTTTTTTTTAATCTTTAAATAGATGCAAAATAGATATGTTGGAGAGGAAGATGAAATATCCTCTATCCGTTACAAAAAGATCATTTCATGTGCAACACTAGAGTGGTGATGTAGCCTGTAGTTGGTGAAGATGATGGGACACAAAATACTTAGTTGACATATAATACACTACTTTATAAAAATAGTACATTTGTTTTTTTACTTTGTCACATCAAATATTTGTTGACTTTTGGCTTAACTTACATTCAGAGGCTTCTAATATTTATGGATGAAGCTTGAGTAGTATTTCCAAAGTCTGTCATTAGAGCTTGGTGAAACAAATAACTTCTTTGAATAACTGGGTTTTGAGACTTTCACAAGCAAATATTTATAGCTTTTTATCATACTCTATCTGGATGGTTTCTTTTCAGAAACTTTGATTTGATAGATCAGAGTTAACTTGTTTGCATGCACTTATATTTTTTGATTCATAGTCTAGACATCTTCAGAGTCGGAATCTGTTTCCAATTTTCTACACACTCATCAAACTGGTTAGAGTATAAAATTGTTCTCTACATTTTATTATTATTAAAACTTAAGGATAGTTATAGAACAAAACTTGTTCCAACAGAGGGTACGCCAAAACTATTAGGCGACATGATAAGAGTTTTAGAATAAGACTCGCTGATGGAGAAGGATACTCATGTTCACCTATATTAACCACTGCACTGCTAGAAACTGTGAGAAACTTAGCATATACCGAGGAAACACGTGGAATAAGAACAATAAATATAAAAATGGAAGAAATGAGGAGAAAACAAACAAAGATGGAGGAAGAATTGACGATAAAAATAATGGAGTATGAGGAAGCAATGTGAGTTACAAATGAGCATGCATAGAGATTTAAACAATTTATGGCCTCACAGATGAACCAAGATTCTGGTGGTGGATATGGAGGAGTCAGTCGATATGAAGGAGTTGATGATGATGATGATGAAGAGGAAGAAGAAGATAATTAAAATGTTTGAATATGAAACTTTTAATATGGATTTTTAAATTTAACTTTGGTGGATATGGAGAATATTTACTTTTATTTCACCTTTATTCATGAATTATTTAATTTTATAATTTTATTTAAAATTTATTTTACAAAATTTAAAAATATATATTTATTTATTATATTGATGGTATTTTATCATAGTTATATTATTATATTTATAATAATATAATCATAATATTTCGTTTTTAGAATATTGTAAACATTAGCTAGGGCGATTAAACCTCTCACAAATACCAAAAAGTATTTTATTAAAAAAATAATCAATCAATTTGCGAGGGGTTAATCCCCTCATAAATATCAAAATGTAGATGGATTTGCTAGAGGCTTACACCCTAGCAAAATACTGACACATTGCGTCACCTATCCTACACATACGCCTGCGTGTCAACAAGAGAAAATTTAGGGACCAAACTTTGCGAGGGACTTAGCCCCAAGCAAAATAGCGACATGACAGACCCCTAGATAATAACTTGTGAAGACCTGTTTAACTAATGGACTTGTCCCCTCATAAATTTTTGTTTTGTGAAGAAATTTTTGCACTAGTGAGGAGTTTAACCCCTAGATAAAAACATTTTTTTTGTAGTGATGCTAGTTGAGTATAATTGAAATATATATTTCTATTTTTTTTAAAGTACAAATTGAATTTATATTATTAAATTAAAAAAAATAGATAGTTGAGATTAATAAAATTTTGAGCTAAAAATAGTTTAATAAATTTTAAAAATGTAATTGATAAATTCTAATAAAATCTTGTATTAATAATCTAATAGATTGTAGCAAAAGGAAAAATAATAATTTAATAGATTGTTATATGTGTTTTTCTATCAAATATAAATTTGAAAATGTTTTAATAAATACATAATAAACTATGAACTGAATTTTTAATTAAAATAATAATAAAAAATTAACATAACAATATTAATTATAAAAAATATATAACTCATCAATTTATTATTGAGTAAAATTGAAATAAATATTTTTATTTTTTTAAGTATAATTGAAATTTATATTTGTTATTTTTTTTAAAAATCAAATAGATAATTGAGATCAACGAAATTTTGAGCTAATAGTTTAATATAAATTAGAAAAATATAACCGATAAATTTTCATACAATTTATACTAATAATCAAATAGATTGTAGCCAAAACAAAAATAATTTAATAGTTTTGCATATGTGTTTATAAATATATATTTGAAAATATTTTAATCAATATAGGATTATTTCATTGAACCTAGAAAGGAAGGATCCTTATAAAGTAGTCCGAACTAAGTATTGTCGGAATAGCGACCGAAGTATGGTTAGTCGCTCAGAACATCCAAAATAGAGTAGTCGTCTGAAGTGCATTGTAGGTTGCCCAATAGTAGGGGTGGCAAACGGGCATGCCCGCCCCGCAAAAGCCTGCAAAAAAAATGGGGCGGGACGGTCATAGTTGAGGATGTGGGCCTAAAACTTAGACCCGCCCCGCAAAAAAGTGAGGGCGGGGCGGGGAAAGCCTGCAGGCACTGCACTATTTAAGCCTAAAAATGCAAAAATTTATGTAAATACGCGTGCCCGCAAAAGCCCGCAAAAAAAATGGGGCTGGGCGGGACGGACACATTTGAGGGTGAAGGCCTAAATCCTTGTCCCGCCCCGCACAAAAGTGCGGGCAAAATGGGCATGCCCAGCGGGCCGAGCCCGTTTTGCCACCCCTACCCAATAGGGTTGGATCCAAATGATATGTCTTATCTAACATTCATGACATATGAGGTGTCAAAGGAATTAACAGTATAAAAATATCGGTCAAAGGGAAAATCCATCTCCTCCATGTTTGGAGAGAGAATCAATCTTCCTCTACTCTCACATTATTAGTCAAGAAGGAGGAAACCATTTTCTCATGGGATCCGATTCAAGGATCCACTATAAGTATTTCAATCTCAAAATTTGGGAGAGAAGATTTCACTAATTCCACGAAACCCTAACATACACATGCATGATCTTTCCTCATCCAAGCGAGAGTTGACTCTCTTCACCTTCATTATGTTTTGCAAGTACAAATACATCTGTCCCATAATAAACTATGAATTGAATTTTTAATAATAATAATAATGAATTAACATGACAACGTTAATCAATAAAAATATAACTAATTAACTTATTATTTTAGTATAATTGAAATTTTTTATTTTATTTTTATTTTTTCAAGTACAAACGAAATTTATATTTATTAAATTTTAAAATGATTCAAATAGATAATACAAATAGTTTGATAAATTCAAAAATATAATAAATTTTAATAAATTCAAAAATATAATAAATTTTAATAAAATCTTGTACTAATAATTTAATAGATTATGTCAAAAAATAATAATTTAAGAGATTGACATAGTGTTTTTCCTTTATAAAATATAAAATATAAAATATTTTATTAAATATATGTACGCTATTATAAACTATGAATTGGATTTTCAATAGAAATTAAAAAAATTAACCAATCAATATTAATAAAATAGACTCATAACTCACTAATTATATAATGTTCATAACTCACTAATTATACAATTATATAATGTACATGAAGTTAATGGTCTTGTAATGCTTTTATTATGCAATTTGCATGAAGTAAAAGTGAGAGTTTTTGAAACCGACAAAGAATAGAAAATATTCAGTATTAATAAAGAATGAGTAATCAATAATAAAAAAACATAGTTAATTAAGAAACTCGGTTCCAACCGACTACTTTGTTCTCTGAAACTTCTCTAGGGACTGAAGTTGTTACTATCTTTTAGGTACATTAAATCATTTATTAAAAGGATATCATGTGGTAGAGATGGTATACGAGCATAACATATATTAGACGCATTGTGTCGAGAATGTTCTGTTGTGAAAATAAATCTTTTATGTGCAATCAGTCTAGTTGTTAACTTATGGTTAAAAGGAAGATGTCTGACGAGTTTGGTAGAGTTTGTTGCCTCTGCATAATTGGCACCGTTATTAAAGCCCGATGATGGGATACGACCAATTGATGTGGGTTCTATTTGGAGGCGGTTGGTATTCAAGGTTGTTATGAAAGGGGCCAGTAAATATGTGGTATGACATCTCAATGACTTTTAGTTTAGGGTCTGAGTATTAGGTGATGTTGAGACCATTTTGTATAGGGCCAACAAGATGTTAAGCAAGCTAGAGGGAGATGGTTCTTTGGATATGCTCACAATTGATTCCTCGAAAGCTTTCAACTTGGTGGATCGACCATCCCTTATGCGCGAGTGAGAGTGAGATGCTCATTTCTTTCTTTCTGAGTTGAGTTTCTTTATGATCAGGCAATGAGGTTGTACCTTGGGGTGGACATATTATGTCACCCTATGAAGTGCAATAAGGTGACCCAATAGGGCCACTCATTTTTATTTTTTGTTACACACATTCATTCATCATATTAGAGACAATTATAATGTTGACATTATTCGAGAGAAATGTCCAAAATAAAGTTTCGAATTGATATTCGTAAGACAAATATTTTGGCCTTCGTGTGATGGTAGTAAATTTTGTGGGGTTTGTTCCCATCGAACATTGAAAGACATATTTTGGGGATGAAGTTGTTTGGAGGGATTGTTAGTCGAGATGAAGACTTTATTGAAGGGTTATCTATGAAGAGAGCTGCTAGGGTTGTTGAGCTAATACATCTTCTACCATAACTATGAGATCCTTATAGTGAGGTTCTTTTACTTTGATACTGCATAGGTATCGTGAAACTATTTTTCTTCTTCTTTTGCTTAAGAACGTGTCAACCTAATCATATTGAGCAAGATGTTGTTTGGTTTGGTAAAGAGTTGTGAATGACGGTTTAAAACCTCATGGTTGGTGGAGGTTCTTTCTTCGAGGATTTTCAATGGAGAGTGGGTTCTATATCATTAGAGTTGGGGGATTGAGCTTGTACTCAGAATTAGAGGTTGTCGCATACGCTTTTGTGGCTTATAGGGCCCGATCTTGTGTGTTACAAGATTATATATTGAGATACAGTGGAATATATGGTATGGACTCTAATTTCGACAAAGCTTTGGAAGGACTTTGAGTTGTGATTCCATATTTTGACTTTAGCAGTTTTACTAGTAAGGACAATGTCCCTCATAAAGCACAACATATTTTGGCGAATGTCCATTTTAGTAAAAATATTTAGGACATTGGCGTAAAGTTTGAAAGCAATTTTTGGTTGTTTGTAAGTAACACATGCTCAAGATTTTTCCTTGCTATTCCTATTGATGGGGTTGACCAATACATGTCAAGAATAGAGTATCATAATATCTTTAGATATCACCTTATGATTCCCTTATTTTCTATTGATGAGGTTTTCCAGGTTTGTTAGAAGACATGCTTGAATACATTTGAGGAATACGTGATTAATTGTAAGGAGCTTCCAAGTTTCAAACTAACATGATTTTTTTTAGGGATACTATTTAATATATTTCGACGGGGCAGAGTATTTGAGAAGAAAGAGACGTCTGTGAATTTCTAGACTGACTCACAGGAGAAGTGATCGACACTTAGACTAACTAATGTTCTTGTGTACAATTGGGTAGGAGGGAAACATGTCTGTGTGAACTTGACTGAGATTTCTACACGTGGGACTAAGGACTAAGGTTTTCCTCTGGGACATGCAACCTCGAAGTTGCTTCAAGTAAAATGGTCAAACATGAGAATGTGTGTTCCGACAATCAACATACGTTCATTCCATTTGCTTTTGACACTTTTTGTTTCCTAGAACTAGAGACAATAAATCTTTTACAGATGGTCTAAAAGACTCATGCATAACAATGTTGTGTCTCCTTAGTCAATGAATTAAATTTAAAAAAAATGATTTTTCCATCTAAAAGGGATAGCAGCACAATGAATTTGTCTTCTATTTAAATATAATCTTTATTAATTAAAATTATTAAGAAAATAAAATATATTTTAATAGTGTTGCTTGTTAGTCTCTTAGAAACCGCCACATTAGCCTAGATTAGTTTCTTTTACATGTATATATAGATATATAAATATAGATATATGCATTAAAGAATTTATATAATTGATTTTAGGTAATTGATATTACTATATAATACATTAATTAGGATTATTATAATCCATAAAATTCAATATTACTATATAATACATTAATTAGGATTATTATAATGCTGTTAATAATATATAGAGATGACAGTTTCATACCATATAGAAAAAGAGATGAAAAACAGAAAAAGTGAATTATTGAAAACGGAGAAACAAGATTCATTGCCATAAAACCAAAACCTAGTATCTAAATTTGAAAATGGAGAAACAAGATTGCTATGGTTCCCTTTGCAATAATGTTTGTTGCCTTTTTCTCATTTAAGAATGTGTATAACAGCATTTGCCACAGGGAAAAGAACCAGTTATTGGGTTATTATACATGCAAACATTTTGAGATAGCAAAGCAAAGAAAATGGAAACATATCAATTTGATGCAATCATAAAATCTAAATACTGTCGTCATTGTAATTAATAACATCAAAACAAAAATCCTCCGGTTTACAAATAATCAAATTCTCTCTAAAACTTAAAATAGTAATTATCATCTAAGATCGATGAAGAACAGAAAAATCAAATATTTTCTTCTCTTCATTCCATTTGAGTCCAATTTCATCTCCTTTCTTTAAGCTTCTCCTGTCTACAAAACCAGTGATCCATGTTTTGTTGAAGACATGGCTATCGTTGGAAGGTCGTATCTTGAAAGTAAGAGAAAGAGGAAACCTAGTGTCAACATCAAACACTTCAACTTCAACTCCTTCTTTCTCAGCTTTAGCTTTATCCACCACAGGAACCACCCACTTCTTAGCCATATCTTTGTTTAACAGAAGTCTACAATTGTCATCAAGATCACTATTTGTCAGCACCTTCTTGATCATCCATGGATCACCAACATTGGTTGAACAATCACAACATGGCCCAACAGTACTGCATGTGTTGTTCGTTGCTGAATTGTTGGTTTCTTGTTGGACAGGTTTTTGTTTCTTGACAATTTGTGTCTCATGGAGACAACTACAAACACTAAGAGATAGATGGAGACAGACATTAGGATATGAAGACATATCCAACAGAGATGAAGAAACCTTGTTGATCTTGTTCTTGTTGGTTTCTTGGTGTCCACGTTTCCGCTTATTGGTGACTTGTGTGGTACACGAACAAGAACCAAAGGCAAGTGAAAGATGGGGACAAATATTGATAACAGAAGAAGAAACACACGATGATGATGATGAAGATGAAGATGAAGATAAAGATGAATGAGATGAAGTAGCCATGGATGAAAATCAAAGGAAACCTCGTGCGGCAACAAGAAAGTTTCGCTCTGATAATGATTAATGAAAGAAAGTGTTAAAGTGGAAGTGTTAAACAAACTACTTATTTTATAGCTAATTAAGGTTAACGGCTAGTTAATCTTCTCTCATATGTCGGTTATTTTTTCCTTTTTTATTTCTACTATAAGATTAGATTTTATTTTTTATTTTTTCAATTTTATTAAATCTTAATGAATCTTATTGCATATTAATAGCTAAAGATTTTTTGTTAGTTTTATTTTTTTATTTACACCGACTTGCTTCCAAAATCAGGCTTTCTTAATTTTATTTAATAAATTAATTTTTTTTATCATAGTTGGCAAAAATAATTAAACAAGAGATGAACCCTTCCTTTTATTGAATCTTGGATTTACATCTTAATGATTACATGTTCTTTTGTTAGTTTTAATTATTTATTGACACGGATTGACTTTTTTTTCTTTCAAGATTAGAATTTTTAATTTCATCAACTTTATATCACAAATTTTCAAAAATTAAAATTTTACACCAACTCAGAATCATTAAATTATCTTTTTATTCAAATCATATTGACTAAAACATTAATTATCAAATACACTTTTTAATTTATCCCAATTTTTAAAAACATAATTCAAATTATTATTTATCTTTAATATTTCCTTTTTAATTATAGAATATCTTAATTCCTCTTTAATCATTTTATGAGGTAGGCCTATCGAATTCAAATTCCAATTAATTATATTAAAATAAATTTATAATTTTTTTCACATTTATATCAAAAGTTGATAAATAAATATTTCAAATTTAAATAGATTTTTAGGGTAGATTTGTAAACAATCACTAAGAATGACATCTTACATTATGTTTAGGACTTTTGGGAATGAAATTGAAATTCAATTTAGTAAGAAGATTAACATACTTTGAAGAGATAGGGGTATCAAATATGATTCAGTTTATTTAATGAATAATACTAAATTGTACATGAAGCAAATGCACCATATTCTCTTGAAATGAATGGTAAAGCAAATAGAAAGAATAAAACTCTTATTGAACTTGTTGCTGTAATTATGTTGAATATTGGTGATGCTTCTCACTAGTGTAGGGAATTTAATTGACGATTTGCTATGTCTTGAATAGAATTCCCAAGTCTAAAAATAAGATCACTCCTTATGAGATATTGAAGAAAAGACAACCAAACTTCTTTTACTTTATAACTTGGGGATGTCTGACTTATGTCAGAATACCAGATCCGAAGTGAGTTAAAGTCGTTAGTAGAGCTTGTGAATGTGTATTCATTGGGTATGCAGCAAACAGTAAGACATATATGTTTTATGATCTAAATTCTAAAATGATCATAAAATCAAATGATGTTGAATTCTATGAAGACGAATTTCTTTTCAAACCAAAAATAGTAGGGACACTTAATCAAATCACAATCATGTGATAAGAAACACCGAAAACAACGACGAAAATAAAACTTCGATGAAGTAAACGAGTAAGAGTTGCTAAAGACTATGTGCTCGATTATGCGGCCTATACAATAGAAGAAGATCTAACAAATCTTCAAGAAACCTTCTCATCTCTGGATGCATATTTGTGGCAAGAATATATTAATGATGAGATAGATTCTCTAGAATCTAACAGGACCTATCACTTAGTAGAGTTGTCTCCTAGTTGCAAACCAGTAGATTGTAAATGAGTTTTGAAAAGGAAACTAAAACCTGATGGAACAATTGATAAATACAATGCACATCTTGTAGCCAAAGATTTTAGGTAAAGATAAAATATAGATTTCTTCGATATCTTTTCTCCAATCACTAGAATTACATCCATTAGGGTACTGATTTCAATTACTGCTATTTAAAACTTAGTAAGAAACCAAATGTCTATTAAAACAATTTTTTTAAACGATGACTTAGAAGAAGAAACCTATATGAATCAAACAGAAGAGTTTGTAATTCATGGGCAAGAAAACAATGTCTGTAAGTTAGATAAGACTCAGTTTGGTCTGAAGCAAACTCCAAAGCAATGACATGTGAAGTTTGATAACTTAATATATCAAATGGGTACAAAGTGAATAGAAGTAACAAATGCCTTTATTATAAATCTGGGAATAACATTTACGCTATCGCATGTCTCTATGTAGACGAGATACTCATGTTTGGATCAAACATTCAAGTAATTAATGATGTGAAATAATTTTTGAGCTACAACTTTGATATGAAAGACCTCATAGAAGCGAGTGTGATTCTTGGAATCAAGAACAATAAAGTCGTCTTTATGGAATTTCGATGCAGAATTTCTAGAGCCTTCACTAAATCGGGATACACGTGTAAGGCTATTAAAGCACAAGATATTAGAATACACCTTAAGAAAAGGTTGTGCGTGGGTTTAATGTTTGAGATAGAGTTTAAGACAATTATGTCACTCTTTTGAATTAGAATCTTACTTGCTACGGAAAGATTCAAGTCGTAGACGCCCCTGTTTATGCACAATCTTATAAACGTTTGACGTTACTTCTGAAATATTTTTTGAAGTTCAAGTGGGGGATTGTTGGAATATGTAAATATTCCAATATGATGAATTTGAAAAAATTGTTTAATTTCCACATTGTTAGAAAATTGTGTATTAAGTGAGAAAATTCCTTAAGTTCCACATCTTTAGTTTTCATTCCTTGGTTAACTTACTTCGTTATATAATAAATTCACATGTTTCATTCCAAAACACACCAAACACTTATTTTTAGTTTTTCCTTCACCACTCTTATAATTTTGCGTCTTTCGAATTGTCGAAACACAAACTTTTTCTCATTTCTTTTTACTCGTTAAATTTTTCGAGTTCTTTCTTAAATTCTCTTTAGAGAATTATTTTATTTTCTTCTCATTTGAGTTGAGAAATTATAAAATATTATTTTTAGATTTTCTTTGGAGAATTAATTCATTGTCTCTTTAACTGAGATATTATTTTAGGTGGTCAAATGATCATTATTGAATTCTCTTTGAGAGTTAATTGAATTTCTCATCGTTCGAGAAATTATTATGATTGATCTATATACCAGATATTACGAGTGATATTTATACCATATTTAATTGGTTTTTGAACCATCAAAGGGCGTATTTCTAGATCAATTATTTACCGTGCAAATAATAATTGTACAATGTAGAACTAGAGCATTTTATCCTGGAGGCGTCGTGGTTGAGTGACTGTTTTGTACAATTTTGAAGAGTGTTGCGAAACGTCTTAAAGAAAGCGTTCACAACTCGACCCAATAATTTTTTCGATGATATTTTTCAAATCATAAAATAACAAGACCCTAAAAAATAATCTCACCCATTATTAGAAAAAGTGGGGGATTGTTGGAAATTATGAACAATAATTGTCATGGGTATAATGCTGCGAATTGATTTTAATTATTGCTCTAGGATTTTGGTCGTTGCTTACGGTTTGAATTTCGAATTCAAAATATGCAACACTTCATGAAGTTGTGCATTGTATTATTATAGGTGAACAATTGCAAACATATGCTGAAAAAGTGTCGTTTCCTCAAAAGTTGCAAACTTATGAAACAACACATGCTAATAGATAGCTATAACTAATACTGTATTTATTTGTATTATTGCTTAATAGTAGTAGTTAGCTACCTATCTAATAGGAACTGACTGTGGACTATCCATCCCTAGTCTCAAGTGTAAGGGAAAACTGTCATACAACATACGATCATAGGTTTCGATGATGACAAATGACCACCATGGATGAATCAGCATTGTTGATTCCACCTCTACAAAACAAATGCAACATATCACCTATCATATCCTTTTCTATGCTCATCTAAACTGTTATATTTCATACAACATATGTGGATAAAATATGGTCATGACAAAATGCATGAAAACCACAAAAATTTGAATATTTGCAGATTTGCAGGGTTTGAGTCGACCGCAGGGTCGGCGCATAACATAGTGCATTTCCTCACGGGTCAGCGCACGAAGGCTTGAGTCGATCGCAGGGGTCAGCGCATGAACCACGGGTCAGCGCACGCCGACCTATGGTCGACGCATACTGATGTGTTTTTCAGACTGTCCAAAACTGCAGGCTATGCGTCGACGCATAGACCTGCTATGGTCGACCGTTCGTGCGCAAATACAGTTTTTAAGCAATTCCCACTTTGTTTGAAAAGCTGTTAAGTGGATTGGTTGGTTTGTTACTATAAATAGAAGTTTAGTTACTTGTATCAACCAACATTTTGATAAAATTGATTCAAGTGTTCAAAGAACAAGAAAAAGTGAAATAGGTGTCCAAGATTCTTCATCTTCATCTTCAACATCTCACAACACATCAATTACACACAACCATTTTTGAAGTGCTTTGTGATTGGTTAAAGGTGATAACGTTCGAAGCCGAGATTGGGGAATCCGGTTCGGGTTGAAGCTTGCGACAGGTTTTTTCTTGAATAAAACCGTTAGGGTTTTGTCCTCCAAGACTGGTTTGATTTTGGGGGGTTTTTGGACGAATTCTTCATCAATTTTCAGCTGAGCGAAGGTGATTGAGAAGAGGAAGTCTTCATCAATCTAGTAGCGGATTCAGTGATATTGAAGGGAAGATTTCAGGTTCGATTTGTTGTAGTTGAGATCAGCCGGGCCGAGGGTTTGAAGAACTGAGAGTTATTCAACAAAGGGGCTGGAATCGGAGGTCTATCAACAACAATCGAAGGACTTGATTCACCCTGAATCAAGGAACAAGGAGTGGAAGCAACATTCAACCACTTGAGAATTCTGTTGTATATTTGCTTGTCAATCCTTGTATAAACTGTTATACTCAACAAGTGATATCTATTAAAGCAATCTCAATTCTAGTTTTAGAATTGAGGGCAAACGTACCCCGAAGCAAGGACGACGGGGGAACTGCCTCATCAAATCTTTGTCTTCTCCATTTTTTAGCATATTTGTTTTTAGCTTAAAATAAGTGATTTTTGTATAAGCATTTTTATCAAACTTTGATATTAATTGAGTAAGAAGTTAAAACTCTGTTTTTGAATCCAAAGTACAATAAGATATTGTACTAGACTAATTGGAATCACTTACTCAACATAAATATCACTTGGAGTGTTTTTGCACACCAAGTGTTTGATAATTTGCCTAAACCAAAATTATCTTAGTTGTGTATCTAGTTTGGTTTTCTCTTTGAATCATTGGAACTAGGAATCCTAGCAAGTGAAATAAATCATTGATAGTGTGACTAGTGTAGTGATTCTTATTCTACATTATCACTAATCCATAGGCTATACGCATATCCGGTTTTCCAATAACCGTTCGTTTTAGACTATATTTTCCTCGGCCGCTTCCGCACTTAAAACAAATTTTCAAAACCAATTTTTAATTGGTAGCGCCGACTCAAATTTTAATTGGGATCTATTCAACCCCCCTTCCCCCCCCCCCCCCCCCCTTCTAGATCCGTGCCATAGTCTAACATCAAGGAAGAACTCCCTTAATATTTGGAGTTTCAATTTCACCCCTGTATTATAAATAGCCATCACTATGGCAATTACAATAGATAAAACAATCATCCCTTTTATGGTATCAGAGAAAATTAACTTAAAAGTTTTTTTTTCTCGATCCTTCATTCATGGCATCACCAGATTCTGATGTTGAAACTCCCCAAGGGACACCCACTATGTCATCACCGGTTGACAAGTTAATTATTTTGAATGCCGGATCTCAACTCTGCATCAAGCTTGATGGAGACAATTATCCCGCTTGGAGAATTCAGTTCATGGCTCTCTTAACAGGCTATGATCTCATGGGCTATGTTGATGGAAGTAAACCATGTCCATCAAAAGTGTTGGAGAACAATACTACGACTGTTAATCCAATCTTTACATATTGGGTTCGACAAGATCAACTCATTCTACATAACATCATTTCCTCTGTGGCTGCAACTGTAACACCCAGAATATTGTTAGATTAATTTAAATATTATTTTAATATGATTATTTGAAGGTAAAATGAATTATTAAATAATATTGGGAATTATTATTATTATTATTATTATTATAGATGTTATTTATTTTAATAATAATTAAATAAATAAAATAAATGGAATATGAAGAGTGGAAGGGTAAAAGTGGAAGTGGATAAAAGAGGCCAAGGTGAGAACTCAGAGTGTTTTCACGTATTTTTGCCTCAGAGTCAGAGAAAGGGAGAAACGCTGAAGAGAAAGAGAAGGAAGAGGAAAAGGCCAAAGATTGCTCAGAACTTCCTTCAATCCAAAGAGGTAAGGGGTCTGAATCTTATTAAACGATAATATGCGAGCAAATTCATGATATATGTTGGATTGTTGATGGATTTTGGGGATTTTAGGGAGATTGGGAAAGTTTGGGGTTTTGATGGAAATTCTCCGATCTGTGAGTTTTGTTGAGTTATATGCTTAGAAGCCCGCGCGTCCACTGTTTCCGCACTTAAAATCTTATTTATGCACATAACAGCCAAATGACGTTCGCCATTATGCCTTTGGCGTTCGCCATTTGGGCTTTTTCCAGAATAAGAGCGTTTAACGCTAATGGCGTTCGCCATTAGCCTAATGGCGTTCGCCATATCAGTTTGACGGACAGTTTTTCCAGAATAAGAGCGTTTAACGCTAATGGCGTTCGCCATTAGCCTAATGGCGTTCGCCATATCAGTTTGACGGACAGCTTTCGCGTTTTAAACTCCCAAATGTGATATCGTTGTAATGTTGTTGTTGTTTTGTTGAGTTGTATGTCATGCTATTAATGATGATGATAACATGACTATATGATGCTGTTGTTGCTATGTTGATTATGATGCATGTTTGGTGTGCATGCATTCATGAAAGGCCGATGCCTAGTGATGAACGGACTGAGTTCCAATGATGTTGTTGACTCCGGGCTTGTGGAGAGGCTTGGTTCCTTGCGGGGAACTCGGATTCTATGGTGATGAATCTGGGAGTGGTGATCCTGTAGTTGGTCACAAAATGGGTATACCGAGTCGTGTTGAGTCATGCATGGGTGTGTGCATTGCATTTGATATGTTGTTTTGTTGATGTTCATGAGTATGTTGATTATGATGATTATGATGAGCTGTGTTGGCATATGTGAAATATATTTATGTTTATATTTCTGTCGTTATATTATTATTTAATAATGTAATTCTCACCCCTTCTGCATGTGTTTATGTTCATCTATGATGAGCAATGTGCAGATAAAGAGGAGTAGCTATTGTTGAGGTTTGAAGAATAAGTGTAGAGTTATTCTACGGAGTCGAGTCAAATGCTCTGGTCATGTGACACCGGGGTTATGGGATTCGATAGATAATTGGTTATTATTTACGTTGTTTATGATGACTAATATGTTGAGATGCTTTGTTGAGATAATGTTGAAACATTATTATGAATTGTTATATGATGAATGATAATATTTGTGTTGTTGTCTGCTGCGAAGTTTTAATAAAATAAATAATATGTTATATGTTGTGATGCGATAAGTGTTATGTTGTAAGAAATGTAAACTCTTCTACATGTTGTACTCTGATAATTTATTTAAATATGTCGTTTGGGTAGAAGGGTGTTACAGCAACAGTGGTCACACACTTAGGCACTGTCAAAACCTCCAATCAAGCATGGGAGATTCTGAAAACCATGTATGTTGGCCACTCTCGTGTGCGTGTAATGACACTCAAACAAAAAATTTCCAATTTTAAAAAAGGAAATCAATCCATGGCTAAATACCTTCAAGAAATTAAAGCCATCTCAGATGAATTATGAATCATAGATCACCCCCTTGATGAAACTGATCTTGTGATTCACACGCTCAATGGCTTGACCGATGAGTATCGTGAAATTTCTACTGCACTTAGAAGTAGAGAGTCTCCAATTGTCTTTGCTGAATTACATGAAAAGCTTATGGACTTTGAAACCATCCATCATCGTGCAGCGCAAGAGGAAGCTGATATTGTTTCCACTGCTAATGTTGTCATAAGAAATAAAGCGGATCAATACAATAACAACAACAACCGCGGCTCCTCCCCTACTCAACGAACTGGTGAAAGCAAAATTATATGTCAGTTTTGTGACAAGCCAGACCATGTTGCGAAGAACTGCTACTGAATTAAGAGCTTTCCGAAAAGGCGTGGCATTAAATTGACTGCAAACCTGGCTCAGAATCAGACTGCCACCCAGAGTCCCAGCTGGATAATGGATACAGGAGCATCTCATCATATTTCACAAGATCTGCAACAACTTACGTTAGCAAATTCATATCCTGGAGCAGATCAGGTCGTTGTCGGCGATGGAACGGGTTTGAAAATTACTCATACTGGTAACTCTATCATTCACACCCCTGTTAAACCGCTTTATCTCAAACAAGTCTTGTGTGTTCCTAAAATCCAGTCTAATTTATTATCTGTTTCAAAACTATGTCAATCTAATACTTGTTCTGTTGAATTTTTTCCAAACCACTTTGTTGTCAAGGACTTGAATTCGGGTCAGGCTCTACTCCAAGGTCCTCTTAAACAAAATCTATATCATTTACCCGCGGCTATCATTCCTTCACGTACACCTCATGCATTACATACAAGCATCCATTCTGCATCTACATGGCATCATAAGTTAGGTCATCCTTCTTTCAAAATAATAAAGCATCTGATTGACGGTCATCATCTACCAATAAAGCTTCCAACATCTCATGAGTGTAGTTCATGTCATTGTGCCAAAAGTCACAAACTGCCTTTCTCAAATCATCATGTCACAAGTAGCAAACCATTGGAACTTTTGTACTCTGATGTTTGGGGACCGGCTCCTGTTAGATCGTTAGATGGTTATTTGTACTATTTAATCATTGTAGATCATTTTTCCAAATATGTTTGGTTGTATCCAATGAAACATAAATCAGATGTATTTACCATTTTTGTTCAATTTAAGTCCATTGTTGAAAAAAAGTTTAACTTGCCTATTGTCTCTCTTTTCTCTGATAATGGTGGAGAATTTATAAAATTGAAATCTTTTCTGGCTAACAAAGGTATTTCTCACTTAACCACACCACCACACACACCCGAGGTAAATGGTACAGCTGAAAGGAGACACCGACATGTTGTTGAAATAGGCCGTGCTCTCTTGCATCATGCTAACCTACCACCTCAATTCTGGTCATTTGCATTCACTACTGCAGTTTACCTCATCAACAGAATGCCAAAACCAATCATTGAGATGAACTCTCCCTTTGAACTCTTGTTTCATCTAAAACCGGACTATAGCAAACTTCACTCATTTGGATGCTTGTGCTATCCATGGTTAAAACCATACATGCAAAATAAACTCCAACCTAGGTCAAAAGGATACTCTATGTCTCAACATGCCTACATCTGCCTAGAACCATTGTCAAATAGGGTTTATGTCTCTAGGCATGTTAAGTTTGTGGAAAATTCATTTCCTTATCAATCAATAGTAACACCATCACCTGTCCAAAAACTTCCAACATTTGATTCTCCCATTCACAGTATTATAAATGTTCCACGTGAACCCACAAATACTGCTCCAGTAACATCTCTACAAGATCAAGTTGGTTCAAGTCGCTCTGCTGTACCTGTTCCAACTCAAACTCCCATATGCTGTCAGCTCCCTGAGTCACCTATATTGTCGTTGGAAAATGCTCTGAGTCCATTCCCCACACCTGCACCATCTATGCTCGAGTCACAATCACCAATTCAGTCATCTGTTCCTGAGTCAACTTCAGCGTCTGTACCGGTCAGTGAGCTTCCACTATTAGAGTCTAATTTACAAACATGTTCTATCACCAACAACAACTATGATGCTCCTAATACGGAATGCATTAAACCTGCAGTTCGTGATCCTATTGTTACAAGGTCTCACCATAATATCTTCAAACCAAAGAAAACATTTATTGCCACCAAACATGATTTACAAGAAAATCTTGAACCGTCCACCATCACTCAAGCTCTTAAAATATCACACTAGAGAGATGCATGCTCAGCAGAATTTAATGCACTAATGAATAATGGCACTTGGACCTTAGTTCCACGAGACACACATACCAATTTGGTCGGCTGCAAGTGGTTGTTCAGAATTAAAAGAAATCCGGATGGAAGTGTGGCACGATATAAGGCCAGGTTAGTAGCAAACGGATTCACTCAAACACCGGGTCTTGATTTCAAAGAAACCTTTGCTCCCGTTGTAAAACCTCAAACAATTAAAGTAGTCCTCACGATCACACTCGGACAAGGGTGGAGTTTACATCAAATGGATGTTAACAATGCGTTTCTGCAAGGCAAATTATCTGAAAATGTATACATGCAACAACCTCCTGGTTTCATCCATTCAGAATTTCCAAATCATGTTTGCAAACTTCAAAAAGCCATTTATGGATTGAGACAAGCTCCTCGAGCGTGGCATGAATCGCTTAAAAACTTTGTGATTTCAGTTGGTTTCTCCACAAGCTTAAGTGATCCCTCATTGTTCATCTACAATAAAGACGGTGTCCGTGCTTTCTTACTCGTCTATGTTGATGATCTACTGCTGACAAGTAACAACACTTCATTCTTAAATCAGTTCATGACAGAGCTTTCGATTTTTTTTTCTCTCAAACAACTTGGGTTTCCATATTATTTTCTTGGCATAGAACTTATTCCAATCAAAACTGGCTTGTTTCTGTCACAACATGGTTACATCAGAGACCTATTGCATAAGTTCAATATGGCAGGAGCTAAAACTACAACAACTCCATTGTGTATGACTACACCCCTCAAGTTAGAGGATAGATCAACTATTGCTGACTCAAAAATGTTTCGTAGCATCATTGGAGCTCTTCAATACATCACATTAACCAGGCCAGATCTATCGTTTGCCGTAAATAAACTGTCACAATTCATGCATCAACCAACTGAATTGCATGTTCAGCAACTTAAAAGAGTATTACGGTATCTCAAGTTCACTATCAACCATGGCTTGAAACTTACGAAGCCAATTCATCTGAAATTACAAGCATATACCGATGCAGATTGGGGTGGTAATCATGATGACAAAACATCAACTTCAGCCTACATAATTTATCTCGGTGGTAATCCTGTTTCTTGGTTATCAAAACGACAACGAACAGTCGCGAGATCCTCAACAGAAGCAAAATACAGGTCTGCTGCCAATTCTACAGCAGAAATTATGTGGCTCTCAAATCTTTTTGGTGAACTTGGCATACAATCTCAAATACCTACCATTTTCTGTGATAATATTGGTACAACTTACCTATGTTCTAATCCAAGTTTTCATTCAAGAATGAAGCACATCGCACTTGACTATCATTTTGTGCGGCAACAAGTTCAAAATGGAAAACTTACAGTCTCTCACATCTCTACAAAGGACCAACTTGCAGATATTCTCACAAAACCGTTACATCGTAGTCAGTTCACACATCTTAGAGACAAAATTGGCGTTGTTGACTGTGACCCAATTTTGCGGGGGCATAATAGATAGCTATAACTAATACTGTATTTATTTGTATTATAGCTTAATAGTAGTAGTTAGCTACCTATCTAATAGGAACTGACTGTGGACTATCCATCCCTAGTCTCAAGGAAGAACTCCCTTAATATTTGGAGTTTCAGTTTCACCCCTGTATTATAAATAGCCATCACTATGACAATTACAATAGATAAAACAACCATCCCTTTTACATGCATGACCTATAAATACATGATTCTGAAATCGAAAATTACTCACTCAAAATTGTACATCTTCTTCAATATTCCAGACATACTTCCTTGCATTCGAGTTCTTCATCAGTCTTGTGCAGACTCGATTAAGAGACTAAATTATCCTGTATATTCTTACTTTCCAACTCTGAGACAATAAAGATAATGTTTGAAATACTTTTAAGGAAGTGACTTTATTCAGACCTAAGTCCATTCAATCTTACCGAAATATCTAACATAAATAACTATCCAGAATTCCAAGATGAAAAGTGAGAAGTAATTCAAAGGAATCTTAACTTCTTTTTATTATCCTTTGTTCCCGAAACACTACATGCTACACTCGGTCAATATAGCAGTAGGTGCATGGATTACAAAGTATCTCATGAATTTGATGGACTATAAATTGATTAATTGAAAGTGGAATTGTCCATATCTAGGGAAATAAGGAAAATAGCATGATGGCACAAAATCACAAATACCTAATCATTCTCTCAACAACTTTCAACCAATCAATTTGTATACATCAAATATAAATTCAACTTGCAAATTCAAAGTATAACAGTCATTACTCTATGCTTAAACACTTTAATCTTTACATTTACAAGATATTTATATTTAGATTTAACAAGTCCTTGATTTATTCACACAAGTAAGTAACTCCATATATCAGCTTCAAGCTAACATGCACTTCAATACCACCTGGTCCACCTCCGATTTCTATAAAGCTTAAAGCAGATGAAACCTACAAGAATTTTAGAATTTTAGATCTCCCATAGTTGGCTTTAGAGTTCTAAAATTTCTTTCAAAGTTAACAAAAATGAACAGTACTAATGGGATGACAAAGGTTTAGCTGTGGAAATAGCTCAGAATGTTGATATAGGGACCATAGTAATGCAAGGCTTTGTAAATAGAGAAGTTGTGGCTACACAGGGCAGAAACAATCTTTGACTTGTTGAAAGAGGAAGATGATAGCTTCATCCAATTAAAACTAGCATGTCATTGACTCTTGTGTTGCTGTAGAGAATGGTCAGCAACATTTAAATTGGTTTGGTTATCTGTTACATGCTGAAAAAGAAGAAACCATGGAATCCATGCTTGAGTAACCATAGAAGTTCCATATTGTTTAGTTTAGAAACAACTTGAGTCTTTATATATCTAACATGAGAACATACCTCTGAATTGAAAAGATGATGTATGAATATGGGACAAAAAAGTAAATTAATTCATTTAAATATTTTAATTAATTAATTTTAGAAAAAACTAAGTTAAAAATTATTTATTATTAATAACTTTATTTTGTAAAAAAAATTGATTAATTAATTTTGTATAAAATTAAAATTCAATTTTGATTTTTAGTTTGATTAATTATTTTTCCTCTATATAATTCCATTTTGCAGAGGAGTTATAGGAGAAGAGAAATCACTTGAAATGCCATGTTCATAAAATCTAAACACTGTCATTGTAATTAATAACATCAAAAGACAAATCCTCCAGTTTACAAATAATCAAATTTTCTCTAAAACTTAAAATAGTAATTATCATCAAAGATCGATGAAGAACAGAAAAATCAAATCTTTTCTTCTCTTCATTCCATTTGAGTCCAATTTCATCTCCTTTCTTTAAGCTTCTCCTGTCTACAAAATCTGTGATCCATGTATGGTTGAAGACATGACTATCGTTGGAAGGTCGTATCTTGAAAGTAAGAGAAAGAGGAAATCCAATGTCAACATCAAACACTTCAACTTCAACTCCTTCTTTCTCAGCTCTAACTTTATCCACCACAGGAACTATCCACTTCTTAGCCAAATCTTTATTTAACAAAAGTCTACAATTATCATCAAGATCACTATTTGTCAGCACCTTCTTGATCATCCATGGATCACCAACATTGGTTGAACAATCACAACTTGTCCCAACAGTACTGCATGTGTTGTTCGTTGCTGAATTGTTGGTTTCTTGTTGGACAGGTTTTTGTTTCTTGGCTGAATTGTTGGTTTCTTGTTGGACAGGTTTTTGTTTCTTGACAAATTGTGTGTCATGGAGACAACTACAAACAGTAAGAGATAGATGGAGACAACTACAAACAGTAAGAGATAGATGGAGACAAACATTAGGATATGGAGAAATATCCAACAGAGATGAAGAAACATTATTGATCTTGTTCTTGCTGGTTTCTTGGTGTCCACGTTTCCGCTTATTGGTGACTTGTGTGGTACACGAACAAGAACCAAAGGCAAGTGAAAGATGGGGACAAACATTGATAGCAGAAGAAGAAACACACGATGATGATATGAAGATGAAGATGAAGATGAATGAGATGAAGTAGCCATGGATGAAAATCAGAGGAAACCTCGCACAGCAACAAGAAAGTTTTGCTCTGATAATGATTAATGAAAGAAAGTGTTAAACAAACTACTTATTATATAGCTAATTAAGGTTAATGGCTAGTTAATCTCCTCTCATATGTGGGTTAATTTTTCCTTTTTTATTTCTACTATAAGATTAGATTTTATTTTTTATTTTTTCAATTTTATTAAATCTTAATCAATCTTATTGCATATTAATAGCTAAAGATTTTTTTATTTACACCGACTTGCTTCCAAAATCAGGCTTTCTTAATTTTGTTTAATAAAAGATTTTTTTATCATAGTTGGCAAAAAAAATAATTAATCAAGAGAAGAACCCTTCCTTTTATTGAATCTTAGATTTACATCTTAATGATTACAACTTTGCTGCTTCAACCTATATAAACCATCAATTCCACAAAGGACTTAAAAAGACAACTGTTCTAACAAAAAAATAAGACAGAAATTGCAAATATTTTGAGATAGCAAAGGAAAGAAAAGGCAAACATACTAATTTGATGCAATCATTAAATGTAAACATTGTCATTGTAATTAATAAGATCAAAACACAAATCTTCATCTTTACAAATAATCAAAAGTCTCTAAAACTTAAAGAATTATAAACTAGTAAAGAACTATTAATTTTCTATTTAATAAATAAATCTTTTTAGCTAAATAAAAGATGAACCCTTCTTATTTAACTAATCATATATTTTTATTACATTTTAATGATAATAGATTTTTTTTGTTAATTTTATATTTACATGGATTGGATATTTTAATATTTGATTTCTTTTTCATTTTATCAAACTTTTATCATATATTTCCAAAAATTAATTTTGCACTTACCTGGATCCAGTAATTTTTGTAATTATACAGATCATATTGACTACAACGTTAATCCTTAATAAGAAAATATTTTTAAATTTTTTTCTCAATTTTTTTAAGTATAATTTAAATAATTATTTATCTTAATATGTCCTTTTTTGATGATAGTTATCTCAATTTTTCTTTAATTATCTTGTGATGAAAGATTACTTAATTCAAATTTAAATTAATTTGATGATCTTAAAATATTTAATCTCTACACATTTATTGTATAAAATTAACAAATTAATATTTTAAATTTGAATAAACTTTTACTTTCTAATTTTAAAAAGAATTTTAAAAATTAATTTTCACTTTTATCTCTATCGAAACTAACTCTTAGGAAATTGAAATAAAAACATTTACACAAATTCACAACATTCAACCAATATAACATAGCATGTAGAGTTCTCAAAACAAACTACATGCTTTATAGAGTTGCGATAGAAATCCTAAATATGGGTTAAGACTATGTTACTTGGATTGAAAAATAGTACACACCAACACTAACTAAGAAGCATGAACCTAGTATATTCATATACAAACTACATGCTACACAACTTTAAACAGGTCATACTCATATCCCCAACCAATGAGACACACATCATTCTTTTTTGTAATGAAACATATTTAAAGGGTTAAGGACATACATTTTTAATTATTCAAAAAACTAGTTTGTTATTTAAAAAATTAAGAGTGAACCCCTATTTTACTCTCTCACAAAAAACGAACTGTCTGATTAATCTATTAAAAAAAACAGTTCTATTTAATCCCTTACAAACTTAAACCATATCATATTAATCTCTGAATCATTGAAAAGTTTCTAAATTTATAATGTGTATCATGCCACCTCTACAAAGGGAAGAGATGTTGAGAGGCCTTAGTAGGTATATTATGCTGTAAGATGGTTAGGGTTTGACCGCAACGGCGAGAAGTCCTGTACAATGGTGTTTTGTGGTGGTTTAGAGGACCTGCTCACATGAGAGTGTTTTTCCTGGAATAACCGCAATCACGTATTCAAAGCTTTAATGCCTTAACCTTCAACCTTCTCATCCACTTCATTGGTAACAGTCGAGACAAGTAATTCCATCAAATACTATTGGGTTGCCATTGAAGTGTTAGGGATTCCTTCCACTTTCAAAGTTGTTGGGGATATAGTCGATGTTGCTATTATGGTTAGTTACCCATTGAATTGTTTGGTTCTTCCAGTAGATCTGAATGAGTGGATATACATCTTTTTTGAGGGCTGCTCAGTTCCTCTTTATGAATGCCTCTTTACCAGGTTGTGGGTGCATTTTCCTTTTCTGATTTTGAGGTGGTTGTGATGAATCGTTTAGGAGTTTCCCCTTCACAAATTCATCATGGATTTTGAGCTTATATGAAGGTGTTCCAACTATGTGCCGAGCATAAATCTTGTAAACCTTCTCCTGGGCTCTTTTTTAATCTCTTTTACACGGCTAAGACTTCTTGAGATGACGCACGAGATTAGGGATTGATCTCCCTTCGTCCTAATGTCCCTTGGTTTAACCTTTTTTCCAATGAATGGGTTAATTTCCTTGGACGTTTCATGTTGGTGAAACCTATTACTCATGAGGCTCACTTTTCATTATGTTCGTCCTCGACTCCATTTGGATTCACTCGTTCTTGCAATAGTGGTTTTTGGAAATACTGGTCTCGGGTTCACTTATGTCGCCCCATTTTTCTTACCATATCGGGCTAAGTCCTCTATCCTTTGAGGAGGTACAAATGAAGGAGGATATGCATGATTGGTATCAAAGGCTCTGTTATGAGGAAGGACTTACTCTCTTATCAGTGCCCCCGACCATGCAGATAACATGGGTTAGTTGAATAAGCTTCTTGTGTTTTCCAAGGACCAAGGTCTCCTGACTGACATGAGTCAGTTGCAAACGTCTCCCACAACACCCTGGGGGAATTTGTTGTTGTAGTGGGATGTACAAAGTGTCACCGACAACTCCCATATAATATTTGAGCGTGTTGCGGGGTATTGATTTTTGTAGTTGGACGTGCAAAACATCTCCAATAACACCCTTGGGGAAATTGGTTAATGTAGTCGGACGTACAAAGCATCTCTGACAGCTCCATTGATATCTTAAGGCGTTCTTAGCACTGTGGGGTATTTATTGTTGTAGTCGGACATACAAAGCGTATCTATCAACACCCCTAAAATATTTAGGTGTGCTAGGCGATATGGGGTATCGATTGTTGTAGTCAGACATACAAAATGTCTTTGACAACACTCCTGAAATCTTTAGGATGCTCGATATTGTGGGGTATTAATTGTCGTAGTAGGACATGCAAAGCTACTCCAATAACATCCCTGATATCTTTGGCTCGGACGTCAACTCCCTTGGTTGGACCTCAGTTGGCTATTACATGTGTTCGCACTTAGGTTCCCTAAAGAGTGAACAAGATATAAAGCAACAAGAGTTTCAAACATACACACACACATACACACACACGCACACGCACACACGCGTACACACACACATACACATACATACACACACACACATACACACACTGTAGCACCTCAAATTTGCACCCTACCATTTTGCACATACATTGCATACTAGGTCATAGCATTAACAATGTCCACTGCATAACATTGCATTGTCCATATGCCCAAGTGCAAGCTCAGTTGATGAATCAGGACAAACTGATCAGGAGAATCAGTCAATCAAGCAAGCAAGTGCCATTTTCATTGGGACAAGGCCCTAGGGTTGATTTTTCAAGCTCATATGGTCCAAGGATCATTTTGAAGTGGGTTGGCCAAAGATTGGATGCTCAGAAGTCACCATTCATTGTTCAGTCAACCAGAAACCCTAGAAAGTCAACTGTGGTCAACTGTGGTCAACTATGCCCGATTCTATGGATTGGAAGGTGGGAAATGGTTTGAAAGGCCTCATTCATGTCCATATAAGTCTCATTTGACATGCCAAAGACCAAGGTTGAAGGAATTGAGCTCAGGCAGACAGTTTCCCAAAATGGCAAGTGGACCTGTAATCTCAGCTGCCCAAAATGGAAAGTTTTTCCCCTCAAGATAAAGTCATGATACAAGCTTCAAATCAAAATTTGTCCAACATGAAAGTTGAAGATCTTGATCTCACCTTTCCAAGAAGTCCAAGAACTCAAAAATCCCATGTGTGGTTTGCAAGATATGGTCAGATGAATTTCAGAAAAGACCCGTAATCAGGAGGCCATAACTACCACATGCTTGGTCCAAATTGCAAGTTCTTTATATGCACAAACTCCATTTGACATGTACTTCAAGGGTGCATCATTGGATTTTTCCAAAAATGGTCAAGGCAAAAAGTCACTTTTCAACTGGACTGTTAAATTGGATCAGGGGCAAAATCGTCCAAATGTCAAAATATTTGGAATTTTGGGATGAGACCTTTTGTAACACCTCAGGAATGGCATTTGGAGTGTGTTTGAATCCTCATTTCATGGCTAGGCCTCATAATTTGAGTTTTGGCTTGAAGAATGAAAGTGCATAAATTGGACATTTTCCATCACATGGTGAAATTCAAGAATACTTATCCAATTGAAATGATTTTTGTTTCTACACATTGCATATGGTATTTCGGACATGTTGGAACCAAAATTGAGCTTCTATTTGGACTGATTTGAAGGAAGGGCATTTTTGGCCATTTTGAAGAAAAATGCATTTTGCTTACAATGCCAATTTGGATTAAGGGCTTGATTAATCATGATTAGAGCTACCATATATAAGCTTAATTACTGCATAAACGTAACAGAATTCTCATTCACCAAATTTTCAGATCAAAAATCATCAAAAAACTCCAAGAATCTTCAAGAACTCACAAGAGCCAAAATCCAAAAATCTCCACAAAACCTTGATCAATTTGGATTCTTCTTTTTGCATTGATTTCCTATTGTCCATTACTCCATCTGTTTGTGCAAGGAAGCTACCATAGCCGCGCCATACACCACTGTACAAAGAAGGTCCTCACATGGTGATTTCGAATTGCAAGAACTAGGAGCACAATTGAGCAAAACGGAGCTTCACATCACTATTCCTATAGCCAATACTGTTGCTGTTTTGCCAAAACGTGCACCGATTCATCCCGAGCCACAACCGCCATTGCAGGTTGGTTCAGATTTCGATCTTAAGCTTTCGATAAATTAAGGTGTGCGTGTTGTAGTGCATAGTATGTAGGTTATCGTGCTGCTTTTGGAATTGAAAATGATTGATCGTAGGCGTAGAAATCGTGACTCGAAGTTTAGATCTAGAACCTTAGATCGATCGATCCGCTCGATTTAGGAGTTGTTAGGATGATTGGAGTGGAGATTCATGATCTATGTGTTGTAACGGTTCCAATGACTATAAGATTGCTAGGTTTGGTGACGATTTGTTCATGACGTGTTCTTGGAGTGTTTGTGAAATTCTGGGATTTTCGTGTTGAGAAGATGATGAATTCATGCGTTTGATCCTGAATCCAATTTGAAAAATTCAAAAATGGCGTTTACCGCCCCCGCCACTAATTACGTTATTGCCATCACTGTTAATTATTTAATTAATTTCAATAATTCTAAAAAATCATAAAAAATACATAGCATGTTTAAAAAATCATATAAAATCATAGAAAAATCACGAAAATTGCAAAAATAATTTTGTTGACTTTGTGGTTGACTGTAGATGATTTTTGACCTATTGGTCAAAGTTGTGCTTGGAATATTTTTCATTTGACCTAGGGTTTCTTCCGCATGTGCATAATTTGATACCTTTGAATGATTTGATCATGAAATCCTCATATTGTATGATAAATGGCTGAAAATTTTTGTGTTGATTGTTGACTGGCTGAGGTTTTTTTCCATATAAATTTCTTGAGTTTTTGATACCTGGCCATGGAGTTATGAATTTTTGAACTTAGGTGTGACAATTGGTGTCACACCTCTTGATGCCAATTTGTTGGATTTTTAGCATGACCTATCCTTGTTAGAATTGATTGAAATTTGGTATGGATGTTCATTAACATGTTAGGTTCCTTTGTGAATTTTTGTGGAATTGTTCATTGTGTTTTCTAATTGATCATGATTTTTCATTTCTGATGATTGAATTTGCAAGCTTGTGTGACATAGGTTGGTAGATTCATTGTGAAATGCTCATATGGTACTGTATGATCATGAAATTTGATATGCTTGTAGAAGACACATGTTAGGACCTCCCTGTTTTGGTCTCATCCATTTCTTTTTTGTTTTCATTGAATTATGAATTTTTGAAGTGGAAGCATGTGTTGATGTTGTGATTTGGAGCCTATAATTGTGTCTGTTTTTGTTAATTTTCATTGACATGGTTCCATTTGCCCAATTAAGCTGAAATTTGGTGTGCCATACCTGGATTAGGTCCTGTTTAGGTGTAAATTGTTTGAGAATTTTTGGGATTGTGTTGATGTGAATTTGAATGCAATAATTCTGTTTGTAGGCTTAGGGCTTCCTTTGAACTAGTTTGCCTTATTTTGTGCATAGAATGAGCATGATGAATGATATGACCATGAAATTTGGTAGAATAGTTCTTGACATGTGTAGCTTTCATTTGGATTTGGTCCTACTAATTTCCCATGTAATGTCACTGTTTACCATTGAATTGAAGTTAATGTACATTTTGTAGCTTCATTTGATTGTGTTTTTGCATGCTTTGTCATGTTGAATTAATTCCCCTAGTTCCACTAGTCCAAATGGCTTAAAAATTGACATGTAGCTTGTTGAATGTCCTCTGGTTAGGATATAATTTTTGTGGAATTTTCTATGCTGTTTTGATATTTTTTGTGATGTGATCTTGCTGGTTGCTCATATGTGGTTTACCATTGCTCACTTTGCCTTACATGTTGTATAAATTGAAATAGGTGTATAGTTTGGATATGGGACCAATTGGGATCCCTTTGTTATTGAAATAACTTGACTTTGATCATGAATTGGTTGCTGTTTTAACATTTTTTCCTCTTTGGACCCTAGGCTAGTCCTAGTGGTCTTGTCACTTACATTTGAACTTGTTTTTGGCTTTTCAGGTTAAGAAGTTAAGGCTTAAGGATATTGTTCCACATTTGGGATGTTTTGCTTGATACTTGTAAACTAATGTGGCTGTTTTGTAGGATGTTGGTCCACATGGACTTGTGCTATGCACATCATTGGGATTGTTAATTGGTCATTATATTGTTGTCTGATTATGAATGGGATGCTGATTCTGTTTGACTTTTGTACAGGTACACTTAGTTGCTCAGTTCTCTTAAGAACTTGCATTGCTTTGCTTATAAGCAATTGGCATTGAGGTATAGAACTTTCTTCTTCATGTAGTCTGGAGACCCGGCTGTTACCGGGCCGGGCACACTGTCTGAAGTCCTCCTTAAGAGGCAATGCTTGTGTATGTTTATATTTGTCCCAAGCAGGAAAAGTCCTCATTTGAGGCAATTGGTGGAAGGTAGGGATAAGCAATCTATCCCCCACTATTCTGTGAGTCTTCTCCTTGCTCCCATTACATGGTTGTAGCATTGAGATCCAAGCCCAAGATCTTGTACATCGTACAGTCGAGTCTATGTCCTGAGCGTAGAAGGGTCCCCCCACTCTGGACCCACGCTCCCTTGTCTGATGCTCTCTCTGACTTGAGATAGAAGCAATGAGGCACACCCCTCATCACCTTTCATCTAGCTTCACCTTAGCCCCTCAATGGCAAGGTTAAGAGCTAACTTGACCCCGATACAGAGGCTTGTTTGTTGAGGTTGATATGACCCCTCGACTAAAGCCTAACCCCGATGTTTGAGCCCCCTTGTTGGTGTGTTTATTTCATGCTGTATATGTTTGTGTGGCGTGATTGTATCCCCTAGGTTTGCTAGACTCCGCGTAGTCTCGTTTGCATGTCAATTAAGGTAGCACGGTTCCTTCGTATAGGACTTCCTTTCTTGCTTGAGCTTTCCTAAAACACAAACAAACATTATCCCCTCTTAAGGGTACGTCCACTCCTTCTACTACAGGTGAGTAAGTCTCCAAAGGTCGAGCATCAGGTAGATTGTGTAGTGACGTTGTCCATTTAAAAAACACAAACCAACAGGAATAGTTTAGCCGAACTACGGCAACTCTGATTCTCATGTTCAGATGAGATACGTAGGCACGAGATGCGATGTCTTGTCGAGTTTGACTAACCACTAACACTAATGCTTTTCTCTCGCCCTCGTTGCGATTGAGACCTCCCCTTTCTCTTGCCCCAGTTGCAATCGAGACCTTTCTTCTGTCTGTGTCTTCGTTCTGTGTTGTTGTGTGCTTGGAAGCTGATGTAAGTCCATCGAGTGGCATTCGGGTTCCAGTGTGCGTGTGTTGGGTTCGGATGCTGATGTAAGCCCAGTGATTGGCATTCAGGCTCCACGTTTGCCTCCTTGTGTGTGTTTTGGTTCGGATGCTGATGTAAGTCCAGCAATTGGCATTCAGGCTCCACGTTTGCCTTTGCCTGTGTTTGCTTGTGTGCGTGTTAGCCGAGCTACGAATGCTCTGATTCTCCTTTGTCCAAAGGAGATACGTATGCATAGGATGCGACATCCTAGCGAGCATGTGTTGTTTCCCCTGTCTGAACTACTTTGACTCTGATGTCTATGCTTGATAGACTAAGTAGGCCCAGGATGCGACATCCTGCCGAGTCAGTTTCAGTCTGTTTTCTTGTGTCTCTTTCAGCCAGTGTGAGTGTGTGTGAGCAGTATTTTCAGCAACCATTTTCCTTCCTATTGTGCGTGGATCCCGTCGAGTACGACGGATGCGTAGGGGTGCTAATACCTTCCCTTCGCATAACCGACTCCCGATCCCATTCTCTTTGGTCGCGAGACCACGTCTTTTCCAGGTTTACTCTGAGCGTTTCCTTTCCCTCTTTTGGGATAAATAACGCACGGTGGCGGCTCTGTTGTTCTTGTTTTCCCGCCGGTTTTTCGCGTAATGCGACAGCTGGCGACTCTGCTGGGGACAATACGAAGTTGACCTGTGCTGGTCCTTCTTCCCAAGCGAGTCTCTCCTAGCGCTCTCTAGGTTAGGGCTTTGGTTGCTATTTGCTGTTATTTATTGCATTCATTTCATTTATTGTTTGCATTTATTGTTTGCATTTATGTTTGCATGCATCATACTGGCATTGAACTGTCTCCTGTGCAGGTGGTTCTTCTGTCTGGGGTGGGTGTTCTGAGTGGGGCTAAAACCCAGGCCCGAGTATACACCTAGGATTAGTGTGGTCTCATGTTGCCTCCTTCATGTTAGGTCAACATGTGTCTGGCAACATGATTTACCACAAGCCGGACGAGGTTCATTTGATAGTGCTTGCCTCTGTGGGTATTCCACTTTGGTTGAGTTACTTCATCTGAACTGTTGACTCTGGTGACCGTTCTTTCCCGGATCTTTGGTTTAGACGATCTCAGGAGAGCTACAATGGCACACCCGAAAGGGCAAACCCATTGAGTATCTCTGCCCGATTGTCGAGACTATTATCCGCCTTAGGATGACCTTGTTAGAATTCACCTGTGAGGGGAGGGTTTGATCTCTACAAATACGGTTTCTGTCAGCGGTGCTGTGATGGTGACTTTGGTTCAGCCGAATTTATGGACATTTATTTCTGGGACGCCAGAGTTCTGTCCGTGGTTTATCAGCGGGTTCCGTTTATTTCAGATCCCCGGGTTGAAGTTGAGAGTACTTGTTCAGAGGATCTGATTGTCATCCGATCAGCGGATGTTCCTGTGATGATAGTAATGATGTAATCTCCGGTTCCGTTTATTTCGGAACTCCCCAAGTCGGATTTATGGTGACTTAGTCCCGATGACTGTGACTGGTCCAGAGATTTGATGGGTCCTCAGATGACTTGGTGGCACAGTGACCTGCATTCATGCATTTGCATCGGTCTCATTTCGCATCCATCTGCATTCAACCCATGTCTATCCGTACTCAGGATCCATTTTTGATTAAGATTCTGGTTGAGAGATATCCAGATGTCAGAATGTTGTTGATGAAAAATTATTTGTCTCAGTGATGCTGGAATCAAAGGACAGAATATTCCTAGTACGGACAGACATTGCATGTGTGAGTCATACTAACCCATTTGTTGTTTTGTAGGTGTCAACCGGTGCGCATAGCTCGTTTGCTCAGATATCCTGCTAGGGGCCACAAATCCAAACTGATGGATCCACTCAACACCGGTAAAGGCAGACATGTTCGGGATTGGTTATCCGGATCAAGAGTCGTCTAGACCAAACAGAGGACGTCGTCCACCGTACATCTTTGTCAGTGCGGGAATGCTGAATTCTGATCATGCTTGTTTAGTGAGTGAAGAGATCGACCGCGACCGTGAGCTAGAGCTGTGGATAAAGTCGTGCGTACCAGGCGATTGGAAGGCCTCCAAAAGCATCCCTGTCACTCATCCGGAAGTGTAGTATTTCTGTGTTTTAATATTGTTTGCATGAAAGCCATACGTTTTGCCCGAAACGTACTGGTCCATTGTAAGGGCCATCTCATGTGTCTCATTTTGCAACATTTTGCATCAGTAATAAATTGATGTTTTTGTGATCAAAGGCGGTGTTCCCTGTTTTTCACTTTTTGCAGTTTAAAAAAATAAAATAAAAATGGCAATGTTTTTATTTCCTTTCCTTTTGATTCATTTGGTTCCGACCACAAAAGTGATTACCCTCCTGATCTCATCGATAACAATTTGGTTACACCTCTATATGACTTCGACAATCCAAGCTATCATGCCGAAGAAAAGGCGAAGAAGATTGTGATCTGCTGGGATTAGCCTGGTTGTTGAAATAAGAGGAGAAGGTGATTCAACCACACGAGGAGCTAGTCAAGACGGTAATCCCAAGTACCGCCGAGGTCAGAAGGGAAATGAAAGTTGAGGCCGCTACAGAGGCAAGTCAAGAACAGAATGGTAGCCCTATTGAAAGAACAGGTTGATATCTTCACCTGGTGGCATCAAGGTACACCAGGGTGGAATCCCCATGTTGTGGGGCACGAGCTACCATCGAGAGAAGACTATCCTCTAGTGAAGAAGAAGGCCGGTGCCACGGATCAAAGGGCTACGGTGACTTTGTTTCATGATATGACTCATCGTGAAAGCGAATGCCATGTTGATGACATGATGACAAAGTCCCAAGTAGAAGAGGGGCATCCGGTGGACTTGATCCAGTGGTTTGACAGGTAGAGACAACTCATACTGTTGAGTTCGAATCAGTGCACTTATGGAGTGCTGTCCGGTAAGCTGCCGAGGCTTATTATGAGCGGATAAGAGGAATCGAGGTTTTTCCTGCAAAAAAAAAAAAAAAAAAAAAAAAAAAGAAAAACAATACTAGAAACGCCTGAACCGAAAAAAAAAGAGAAGAAAGAAATCAAATGGTCAGGTGGAATGATGACTGCCAAAGGGCATGGAAAAATGGAAAGAAAAAATGAGTAGCAGGAACCTCTGATTCTGATGCCTTCCTTGGAAGAAACAACTGTTAATCAGGTACTTGACAGCCCTCAAGGGGTCTATGAGGTGCGTACTGTGTCAGCATGACTAGTCTTATCGAAAAGAGCATGCAATTTACCTAAGCAAAGAGTTTATCAACTGTGAAACAATACACTCACTGTTCGAAAAAACTTGATGTACTTTGGCATAGGCTGCTCGCCGATTGAGACAGTGTATGCTGGTTCATACCACTTTGTGGATGTCCAAAATGGATCTAATCAAGTACGTGCTTGATAAGTCAGCATGGACCGGACGGGTTGCGAGAGGGCAAATGGTGTCGACTGAATACGATATTCGGTATACCTCCCAGAAAGCAATCAAGAAGAGGGTATTGTATGGTTATCTCGCCCAACAACCCATCGATGATTCTCAACCAAGGAAGTTTGAAGTCCCTGATGAGGATATCTCGAGGTACTCAAATCGAAAGATTGAGAGTGACCGATCCCGGAGGAGGGGCTTGACCCTGAATCCGAACGGGTTCTGATGTCTGATGGGGAGAGTTTAAAGTGAATGAGCTAGTGCTTCCCCGATAACATTTGAATGCACCAACGATGGTGGCTGAATACGAAGTTGGTATCCTGAGTGTCGTACTTCGGTACGTGCATCTACTGGGGCAACGCCTTTCTCACTCCGGTAGGAGATGAAGGTTGTACTACCATTTGAGACTCAGGTTTCGTCATGGGGTCCCGATGGACGTAAACTAGAAAAGGGCGAGTGGATGAGGACTCAGTATGACACGTTGAGCCTGACCGATGAGAAAAGGGCTGACGGTTACTTGTCATGGGGAAGTTGTACCCAGTAAATGAAGCGTGTTGTTAACTAAGAAGTGCGACCTCGTGGGTAGTATGGAAGAGATGTGGTGTTGAAAAGGATCCTTCCTCCTCAAGACGATCGTGGGGCAAGTGGATAAACAGTTATGAATGTCCATTCGTGGTCGAAAAGGTCTCCTCTGACAGAGCCTTGTGATTGATGACCGCGAATGATGAAGATTTTCCATTCCCTGTGAATGCGGACGCAGTTAGAAAATACTTCGTGAAAGAGACCCGCTGGACAAAAAGAATAAAAGAGTCCAGGCAAAAATGGGCATCCCGGCGAACCAAGAAAAAGGAGAAAAGGTTCGGGCAAAAGTTAGGGATAATGAAAAAACTGTACACCCGGCAAGTCGAAAACCCCACAAGGGCGACTTGGGCAAAAAAGGGTATCCCGGTGGACCGAAACCCGAAAGGGCGGTCCAGCCAAAAGAGGGATTGGAACGAACAACTGCGTCCAGCATGATCGTTCGTGCTTTGGTTAAGACATCACAGCTAGTCTCCGACAGAGATCAATCGGAAGCGTCTGGTTCAGAAGGCCGAGAGTGCGGAAAGTCTTGAGGACATATGGGGTGTAACCGAGTTGGAACCCGATGAGATCACGGTTTCACATTGCCATTAGGATAGATTTTTCCTTTTGTGCGCAATCACCTCTTTCCAGGGTTTGCTTCCTGTGGGTTGCTCAGTTCTGAGCCATTCTTTTTGCGTCAGTCAATAAATGCGTGTTCAGTCAAATAGTTTTGTTTTTGTTTTCATTACCGCTTTGATTACGAAAACATCCGTTCGTTTTGATAAGAATATTTGCATTTTGAAACATAGAGGTCCCTTCCGATGCATGCTTATAAGATTGAAATCTGGAAATCTTATTCGGAAGTTTGAGTGACCAAGATGTTGAAGTGTTGGCACACCTGGGGCACGATTTTATCTAACAATCTCTTGTGCAGGTGCTGTTAGATATCTTCATTCGCTGACAGGTAGTGATATGAAGCCTTTTGAAAAAAGAGATCCCCACAGAGTCCAACCAGGGGCAAGGGATAGACGAACAATGAAAGGACGACGAAAGAAGGACGACGATCCTGGAAGGTTTAATCAAGAAGACTCTTCAAAGTCTAAGGACTGGAAAGTTTGTATGAATCCCAGGAATTCGATCTTCGTGGGATGAATCAGAAAAGTCCAGATGAGTCTGGGAGTTCTCTAAAGTGGAAAGTCAACACTGTGGTAGGATGGTGAACACCAGTGGTCGACGAATCGGAGGGCGGCCCTTGTCCGATAGGCTGTATTTCCCCAATGGGTTTGAGAGTGTCATCTCCCTAGCGGGTTCGAGATCAGTGCCTCCTCAGCAAGCCTGGAGGTTATCGTATCCCCAGCGGAGTTGTGATTCTGAAGCTGTCTTCCCAGCAGAGTTTGTGTTGATGGTTCTCCCCCAGCAAGGTCCCCAAGCGGATCGAGTCCGGTGAAATCACCCCCAGTAGAGACAAGCATGGGTTGCCTCCCCTAGCAGGGTAATCGCCAAGCAGTTCGGGTTCGATGGAGTTCATCCCCAGCGAGGATTGTCTTCCCCCAGCAGGGTGGAAATTGACGTGATAACGAGATCTTCAGCGCAGTTATGGGAGCTCCCCGGTGTTGTCTCTGGAGGAGACGTGTGTTTATGCATCCATCATTTAGATAAGCCTAGCATATTGCATCATTAGTGCATAGCATTTCCATAATCATGGGACATTGTGTAAAACAAAACAAAAAACTCATGCATCAACATTGCAAACATGTCCATTAGCCCTAGGTAGTGGTGAATTGACCAAGAATGGGTCGTTGGAAAGAGTTTGGCATCGCTTGGATCGACTTCAGGATTGGGTTCCCCAGCAGGGTTGAGAAAGGTGTTTCCCCAACAAGCGACTCTTTAGTCGAGTGGGTATCCCCAGCATTGTTACTCCCCAATTGGTAGCATCTTGCCAGCTTGGATCTTTTTTCCTAGCAGATGTGGGTGTGTCTGATCTCTCCATGTAGAGTCTCCCCCTTAAGCAGAAAAGTGTCTGTCATTTCTTTCTGCGCTCCCCATCGAGTTAGATCCTCGTGGATGACGGTTGTTTCCGTTCCCTCCCTCACGGGACGGGTTTCCCTATTGAGTTCTTTCCTCATTGGGATGAGTCTTGTTTCAGTCTGCCTTTTGGGATTGATCCTGAATTGGCTCCATGTCGGCTGTCTCCTGTTTTTCCCTGGGGGCATAAATGGATAGTTGCTCACTAACCGACACTCATTCATCTTATCCTCAGCGGAATTTGTGGCCTCTACCTACGAACCGGTAGTTGTAAGTCCTATCTTTGTGGTTTTCTACCCACTAGTCGGTAGTTGTAAAATCCCACTTTCATCCCCTAGCAGAGGTGGCTTCTACCTACAACCCGGTAGTTGTAAGTCCTATCTTTGTGGTTTTCTACCTACAAATCGGTAGTTGTAAAATCCCACTTTCATCCCCTTGGTGGAGTTAACTCTGTGTGCTCATCTTATCGATGACTGGTTACTTTCCCGTGGTTTTCTGCCTACTAACCGGTAGATGTAATCCCCTCTTTGCAGTTATCAGTACCCAGTTTGCGGTATTGATATTCTTTTCCCCTCTGGATACTTGCCTTGATCAAGCAGTATTGTCCCCAGTGGGTCTTCCCCTTCCTTTTGGATGTTTGCTCCGAGTCAGCAACTTTATCCTCTTCCGATTGGTCATCTTTTGCATACCTAGTCTGGTACCCCGATGCCTTTCTTGTCGGATTGATTTATCCATTTAACGACCTGCAACCCGGTTATGGATAATCTTCCATGCGGGTATGTTATCTACGTTCCGACGGCTATAGATAATATATCTCATGCACTCTCTGGTCAGTCTTTTGATTGCTTTCTCCAGCAGAGTAAGATTCGTATTCCCTGTGGAATCGAATGTCCATCCTTTAACAAGATCGCTTTTCTAGCCCTCTTCAGGATGTTGAGTGTTTTGGAATACCAACCAATTCACGTTTGGTCGGTCACCCGTCTCATACCTACAACCCGGTATCCTTGGTGTTCCTTCCTGTTTGCTCGCTGTCGTGACCTTGTTCCCCAGTGAGATCCCCTGCAAGTGTGTAGCCTTGCCCAGACATGTAGATGTCAGTATCCTGTCAGCACCCGCGTGTGTTGTTTCTTTGGTGTCGGTAAACACCATCTTTCGGTGCTTTCCCAGTCATGCGTAGTGTCTGGTATTCTTTGGTGTCTGTAAACATCATCTTTCGATGTTCGTAACGTCGTCCCTTCCCTAGTGAAGTTTCCTCCTCTCCGTTGGTGTCGATAAACGTCGAGTTTTTCCCAATTATCCGTTGATGATTTGGTTGTGTTCACCCTTCCCTAGTGAAGTTCCTCCTCTCCGTTGGTGTCGATAAACGTCGAGTTTCTCCCAATTATCCGTTGATGATTTGGTTGTGTTCACCCTTCCCTAGTGAAGTTCCTCCTCTCCGTTGGTGTCGATAAACGTCGAGTTTTTCCCAATTATCCGTTGATGATTTGGTTGTGTTCACTCTTCCCTAGTGAAGTTCCTCCTCTCCGTTGGTGTCGATAAACGTCGAGTTTTTCCCGATCATCCGTTGATGATTTGGTTGTGTTCACTCTTCCCTAGTGGAGTTTCCTCCTCTCCGTTGGTGTCGATAAACGTCGAGTTTTTCCTATGCGTCCGATGGCGTGTAGTTGATATCTTTCCCCGCAGGGTCGTCCCCAGAAGTTTTCTCCTCTCCGTTGGTGTCGATAAACGTCGAGTTTTTCCTGTGCGTCCTATGACGTATGGTTGCTTATTCCCCGCAGGTCATTTGGTAATGCCAGATGATTCCCCTCAGAGTTTCCTCCTCTCCGTTGGTGTCGATAAACGTCGAGTTTTTCCTATTCGTCCTATGGCGTATAGTTGTACCCTTCCCCAAGTGGATCTACCTCCCCGTTGGTTTCGATAAACGTTGTGTTTTTCTCATTCGTCCACGAACGTCTGATTGTGTACCCCATTCCCAGTCATTCATTAATGTCTGGTTGATTTCCCAGCCAGAATCCCCAGTAGACGTCCTATTCGGTTTCCGGTTGTGGTGCCTTTCCCTTGTGAAGTGGCTTTCTCCTTCTCCCTTTCGTCCTATGACGTCTGGCTGAGTTTTCTCCTTCTCCCTTTCGTCCGATGACGTCTGGTTGAGTCTCCCTTTCGTCCTATGACGTCTGGCTGAGTTTTCTCCTTCTCCCTTTCGTCCTATGACGTCTGGCTGAGTTTTCTCCTTCTCCCTTTCGTCCTATGACGTCTGGCTGAGTTTTCTCCTTCTCCCTTTCGTCCGATGACGTCTGGTTGAGTCTCCCTTTCGTCCTATGACGTCTGGCTGAGTTTTCTCCTTCTCCCTTTCGTCCTATGACGTCTGGCTGAGTTTTCTCCTTCTCCCTTTCGTCCGATGACGTCTGGTTGAGTCTCCCTTTCGTCCTATGACGTCTGGCTGAGTTTTCTCCTTCTCCGTTGGTGTCGATAAACGTTGAGTCTCCCTTTCGTCCTATGACGTCTGGTCGAGTTCTCCCTTTCGTCCTATGACGTCTGGTCGAGTCTTCCCATTCATTCATTAATGTTTGGTTACCTCTCCGTTGGTCTTGGTAAACGTTGAGTTTTTCCCATTTCGTCCGCTGACGTATGGTGGTATATCCCTTTCCATTCATTCATTAATGTTTGGTTACCTCTCCGTTGGTTTTGGTAAACGCTGAGTTTTTCCCCATTACGTCCGCTGACGTATGGTTGTATCTCTCTTTCCATTCATTCATTAATGTTTGGTTACCTCTCCGTTGGTCTTGGTAAACGTTGAGTTTTTCCCATTCCGTCCGCTGACGTATGGTGGTATATCCCTTTCCATTCATCCGATGATGATTGGTTACCTCTCCGTTGGTTTTGGTAAACGTTGAGTTTTTCCCATTGCGTCCGCTGACGTATGGTTGTATCCTTTCCTGGTTATCCCCAGTAGAGTTGATTTACCTCTCCGTTGGTTTTGGTAAACGTTGAGTTTTTCCCATTGCGTCCGCTGACGTATGGTTGTATCCTTTCCTGGTTATCCCCAGTAGAGTTGATTTACCTCTCCGTTGGTCTTGGTAAACGTTGAGTGTTTCCTAGTTGTCCGTTGGCATCTAGTTGAGATGATTTCTGTTCCCATTCATCGTGTGTCGATGTCTGGATGTGCTTTACCCTGAAAAGAAAGAAAAAAAAACAACAAAAACAAGAAAGACATTTCCCAGCAGTGTGCAAATTTCTACGGTTCTTGGTATTCAATCCCTGTTTACCCTGAAAGTCTGACAGCCGTTGCTCTCATCCATTCGGGTTCCCAGTTGATTGAATAGGGGCAGCTGTAGCACCTCAAATTTGCACCCTACCATTTTGCACATACATTGCATACTAGGTCATAGCATTAACAATGTCCACTGCATAACATTGCATTGTCCATATGCCCAAGTGCAAGCTCAGTTGATGAATCAGGACAAACTGATCAGGAGAATCAGTCAATCAAGCAAGCAAGTGCCATTTTCATTGGGACAAGGCCCTAGGGTTGATTTTTCAAGCTCATATGGTCCAAGGATCATTTTGAAGTGGGTTGGCCAAAGATTGGATGCTCAGAAGTCACCATTCATTGTTCAGTCAACCAGAAACCCTAGAAAGTCAACTGTGGTCAACTGTGGTCAACTGTGCCCGATTCTATGGATTGGAAGGTGGGAAATGGTTTGAAAGGCCTCATTCATGTCCATATAAGTCTCATTTGACATGCCAAAGACCAAGGTTGAAGGAATTGAGCTCAGGCAGACAGTTTCCCAAAATGGCAAGTGGACCTGTAATCTCAGCTGCCCAAAATGGAAAGTTTTTCCCCTCAAGATAAAGTCATGATACAAGCTTCAAATCAAAATTTGTCCAACATGAAAGTTGAAGATCTTGATCTCACCTTTCCAAGAAGTCCAAGAACTCAAAAATCCCATGTGTGGTTTGCAAGATATGGTCAGATGAATTTCAGAAAAGACCCGTAATCAGGAGGCCATAACTACCACATGCTTGGTCCAAATTGCAAGTTCTTTATATGCACAAACTCCATTTGACATGTACTTCAAGGGTGCATCATTGGATTTTTCCAAAAATGGTCAAGGCAAAAAGTCACTTTTCAACTGGACTGTTAAATTGGATCAGGGGCAAAATCGTCCAAATGTCAAAATATTTGGAATTTTGGGATGAGACCTTTTGTAACACCTCAGGAATGGCATTTGGAGTGTGTTTGAATCCTCATTTCATGGCTAGGCCTCATAATTTGAGTTTTGGCTTGAAGAATGAAAGTGCATAAATTGGACATTTTCCATCACATGGTGAAATTCAAGAATACTTATCCAATTGAAATGATTTTTGTTTCTACACATTGCATATGGTATTTCGGACATGTTGGAACCAAAATTGAGCTTCTATTTGGACTGATTTGAAGGAAGGGCATTTTTGGCCATTTTGAAGAAAAATGCATTTTGCTTACAATGCCAATTTGGATTAAGGGCTTGATTAATCATGATTAGAGCTACCATATATAAGCTTAATTACTGCATAAACGTAACAGAATTCTCATTCACCAAATTTTCAGATCAAAAATCATCAAAAAACTCCAAGAATCTTCAAGAACTCACAAGAGCCAAAATCCAAAAATCTCCACAAAACCTTGATCAATTTGGATTCTTCTTTTTGCATTGATTTCCTATTGTCCATTACTCCATCTGTTTGTGCAAGGAAGCTACCATAGCCGCGCCATACACCACTGTACAAAGAAGGTCCTCACATGGTGATTTCGAATTGCAAGAACTAGGAGCACAATTGAGCAAAACGGAGCTTCACATCACTATTCCTATAGCCAATACTGTTGCTGTTTTGCCAAAACGTGCACCGATTCGTCCCGAGCCACAACCGCCATTGCAGGTTGGTTCAGATTTCGATCTTAAGCTTTCGATAAATTAAGGTGTGCGTGTTGTAGTGCATAGTATGTAGGTTATCGTGCTGCTTTTGGAATTGAAAATGATTGATCGTAGGCGTAGAAATCGTGACTCGAAGTTTAGATCTAGAACCTTAGATCGATCGATCCGCTCGATTTAGGAGTTGTTAGGATGATTGGAGTGGAGATTCATGATCTATGTGTTGTAACGGTTCCAATGACTATAAGATTGCTAGGTTTGGTGACGATTTGTTCATGACGTGTTCTTGGAGTGTTTGTGAAATTCTGGGATTTTCGTGTTGAGAAGATGATGAATTCATGCGTTTGATCCTGAATCCAATTTGAAAAATTCAAAAATGGCGTTTACCGCCCCCGCCACTAATTACGTTATTGCCATCACTGTTAATTATTTAATTAATTTCAATAATTCTAAAAAATCATAAAAAATACATAGCATGTTTAAAAAATCATATAAAATCATAGAAAAATCACGAAAATTGCAAAAATAATTTTGTTGACTTTGTGGTTGACTGTAGATGATTTTTGACCTATTGGTCAAAGTTGTGCTTGGAATATTTTTCATTTGACCTAGGGTTTCTTCCGCATGTGCATAATTTGATACCTTTGAATGATTTGATCATGAAATCCTCATATTGTATGATAAATGGCTGAAAATTTTTGTGTTGATTGTTGACTGGCTGAGGTTTTTTTCCATATAAATTTCTTGAGTTTTTGATACCTGGCCATGGAGTTATGAATTTTTGAACTTAGGTGTGACAATTGGTGTCACACCTCTTGATGCCAATTTGTTGGATTTTTAGCATGACCTATCCTTGTTAGAATTGATTGAAATTTGGTATGGATGTTCATTAACATGTTAGGTTCCTTTGTGAATTTTTGTGGAATTGTTCATTGTGTTTTCTAATTGATCATGATTTTTCATTTCTGATGATTGAATTTGCAAGCTTGTGTGACATAGGTTGGTAGATTCATTGTGAAATGCTCATATGGTACTGTATGATCATGAAATTTGATATGCTTGTAGAAGACACATGTTAGGACCTCCCTGTTTTGGTCTCATCCATTTCTTTTTTGTTTTCATTGAATTATGAATTTTTGAAGTGGAAGCATGTGTTGATGTTGTGATTTGGAGCCTATAATTGTGTCTGTTTTTGTTAATTTTCATTGACATGGTTCCATTTGCCCAATTAAGCTGAAATTTGGTGTGCCATACCTGGATTAGGTCCTGTTTAGGTGTAAATTGTTTGAGAATTTTTGGGATTGTGTTGATGTGAATTTGAATGCAATAATTCTGTTTGTAGGCTTAGGGCTTCCTTTGAACTAGTTTGCCTTATTTTGTGCATAGAATGAGCATGATGAATGATATGACCATGAAATTTGGTAGAATAGTTCTTGACATGTGTAGCTTTCATTTGGCTTTGGTCCTACTAATTTCCCATGTAATGTCACTGTTTACCATTGAATTGAAGTTAATGTACATTTTGTAGCTTCATTTGATTGTGTTTTTGCATGCTTTGTCATGTTGAATTAATTCCCCTAGTTCCACTAGTCCAAATGGCTTAAAAATTGACATGTAGCTTGTTGAATGTCCTCTGGTTAGGATATAATTTTTGTGGAATTTTCTATGCTGTTTTGATATTTTTTGTGATGTGATCTTGCTGGTTGCTCATATGTGGTTTACCATTGCTCACTTTGCCTTACATGTTGTATAAATTGAAATAGGTGTATAGTTTGGATATGGGACCAATTGGGATCCCTTTGTTATTGAAATAACTTGACTTTGATCATGAATTGGTTGCTGTTTTAACATTTTTTCCTCTTTTGGACCCTAGGCTAGTCCTAGTGGTCTTGTCACTTACATTTGAACTTGTTTTTGGCTTTTCAGGTTAAGAAGTTAAGGCTTAAGGATATTGTTCCACATTTGGGATGTTTTGCTTGATACTTGTAAACTAATGTGGCTGTTTTGTAGGATGTTGGTCCACATGGACTTGTGCTATGCACATCATTGGGATTGTTAATTGGTCATTATATTGTTGTCTGATTATGAATGGGATGCTGATTCTGTTTGACTTTTGTACAGGTACACTTAGTTGCTCAGTTCTCTTAAGAACTTGCATTGCTTTGCTTATAAGCAATTGGCATTGAGGTATAGAACTTTCTTCTTCATGTAGTCTGGAGACCCGGCTGTTACCGGGCCGGGCACACTGTCTGAAGTCCTCCTTAAGAGGCAATGCTTGTGTATGTTTATATTTGTCCCAAGCAGGAAAAGTCCTCATTTGAGGCAATTGGTGGAAGGTAGGGATAAGCAATCTATCCCCCACTATTCTGTGAGTCTTCTCCTTGCTCCCATTACATGGTTGTAGCATTGAGATCCAAGCCCAAGATCTTGTACATCGTACAGTCGAGTCTATGTCCTGAGCGTAGAAGGGTCCCCCCATTCTGGACCCACGCTCCCTTGTCTGATGCTCTCTCTGACTTGAGATAGAAGCAATGAGGCACACCCCTCATCACCTTTCATCTAGCTTCACCTTAGCCCCTCAATGGCAAGGTTAAGAGCTAACTTGACCCCGATACAGAGGCTTGTTTGTTGAGGTTGATATGACCCCTCGACTAAAGCCTAACCCCGATGTTTGAGCCCCCTTGTTGGTGTGTTTATTTCATGCTGTATATGTTTGTGTGGCGTGATTGTATCCCCTAGGTTTGCTAGACTCCGCGTAGTCTCGTTTGCATGTCAATTAAGGTAGCACGGTTCCTTCGTATAGGACTTCCTTTCTTGCTTGAGCTTTCCTAAAACACAAACAAACATTATCCCCTCTTAAGGGTACGTCCACTCCTTCTACTACAGGTGAGTAAGTCTCCAAAGGTCGAGCATCAGGTAGATTGTGTAGTGACGTTGTCCATTTAAAAAACACAAACCAACAGGAATAGTTTAGCCGAACTACGGCAACTCTGATTCTCATGTTCAGATGAGATACGTAGGCACGAGATGCGATGTCTTGTCGAGTTTGACTAACCACTAACACTAATGCTTTTCTCTCGCCCTCGTTGCGATTGAGACCTCCCCTTTCTCTTGCCCCAGTTGCAATCGAGACCTTTCTTCTGTCTGTGTCTTCGTTCTGTGTTGTTGTGTGCTTGGAAGCTGATGTAAGTCCATCGAGTGGCATTCGGGTTCCAGTGTGCGTGTGTTGGGTTCGGATGCTGATGTAAGCCCAGTGATTGGCATTCAGGCTCCACGTTTGCCTCCTTGTGTGTGTTTTGGTTCGGATGCTGATGTAAGTCCAGCAATTGGCATTCAGGCTCCACGTTTGCCTTTGCCTGTGTTTGCTTGTGTGCGTGTTAGCCGAGCTACGAATGCTCTGATTCTCCTTTGTCCAAAGGAGATACGTATGCATAGGATGCGACATCCTAGCGAGCATGTGTTGTTTCCCCTGTCTGAACTACTTTGACTCTGATGTCTATGCTTGATAGACTAAGTAGGCCCAGGATGCGACATCCTGCCGAGTCAGTTTCAGTCTGTTTTCTTGTGTCTCTTTCAGCCAGTGTGAGTGTGTGTGAGCAGTATTTTCAGCAACCATTTTCCTTCCTATTGTGCGTTGATCCCGTCGAGTACGACGGATGCGTAGGGGTGCTAATACCTTCCCTTCGCATAACCGACTCCCGATCCCATTCTCTTTGGTCGCGAGACCACGTCTTTTCCAGGTTTACTCTGAGCGTTTCCTTTCCCTCTTTTGGGATAAATAACGCACGGTGGCGGCTCTGTTGTTCTTGTTTTCCCGCCGGTTTTTCGCGTAATGCGACACACACATACACACACACACATACACACACATAAACGTGCACCCAAACGCACACACGCGCATACACACACATACATACACACTGTGAGGGCAAAGATTCTTAGTCCTTGTTTTAATGATGTCAAACCTTTTTAGTTGCTCATAATGTGTACTTTGGACGGTGTCATAATATCATAGAATGCATTTATCCTCTAACATGCTCAAAGTATAAGTTCAATGTGTCCATGCATATAAGAGCATATCATAGATGTGAACAATGCACTTGATCTTCGTTAGTACCTTAGGTTCATAAGAGGATGGTTTGAATTGACCAAAATACATCTCAAAAACTCATTTTTGGCAGTTTCAGAACTTTGAGTTGACTCATGACTTGGAGCGGTAGAACTGTGAGTCGACTCATGACTTTGAGCGTAACCCTCGGGTCTGAACAAGTCTAGTCATATATCGACTCAACTCTGGAAAAACCTGTTTGAGTCGACTCATCCCCTATTTCAGTCGACTCGTTGCCTATTTCATTTGAACCATGTTGCCATGGGTCTGAACAGGTCGAGTCATAGGTCAACTCATGCTTTAGAGCGTAACTCTAGGGTCTGAACAGGTCGAGTCAACTCTGGAAAAACCCTGTTTGATTCAACTCATCCCCTATTTGAGTCGACTCATCACCTGCTTCACTTGAATAGTTTTGCCCCGGGTCTGAACATGTCAAGTGACTTGTGTGAACAGGTCGAGTGGTCGTTGTTGGTACTCAATTTTCTGCTGTGTATTTTTGTAAAATTATTCTGTTATGTCTGTTACTTGGTCCATGCATCATATATATATATATATATATATATATATATATATATATATATATATATATATCTATATATATATATATATATATACACACATATATGCACTAATATTTGCTTCATAGATTCAACCGAGTGAAAGCTTTGAAGAACGGTGGGTTTGTTCAAACAAGTAACGGTAACCGGAGGTTTGTGAAGAAAGGTTAGGGTTCAAGCATCGTGCGATTGAAGTCAGTCGAGCTAGAATTTTGGAGAACGTGGAGTTCTTGCAATAAGGTAGCTACAACCGGAGGTTTCACGCAAATTCGATCGAAATCATCCGAGCTAGAGTTTTGGAGAACGTGGAGTTCTTGCAATAAGGTAGCTACAACCGAAGGTTTGTTTGGAACACTTAAAGGACTTGGTTCAACTAGAATCAAGGGGAGGGAAGTGAATAGGATCTGCAACAACACTTGGGGTTGGTTGGTGGTGATAATTTCTTCTCTTGTATTAACTTTGCAACTTGTTAATAAATACCTCAATTCTAGATTTAGAATTGGGGGCAGGCGTACCCTAAGCGAGGACGAAAGGGGAACTGCCTAAACAAATCTGGTGTTGTTCTCTCTTTCTCTTAACTCTTTAAATTCTGCAGAAATTGAGTCTTGTGTGAAATTAATAGTAAAATTAATCTCTCTTAATTTTTGTGCATAAGATAGTGGGTGATTATCTCTATCTTAGTTATTCCATTTGATTTCACGCATATCCGATCTTTCCATTAACGAATCGTTTAGACGATTGTGGTCTAGGGAGCTTTCGCAACCTTTTAAAAACAATTTTAAAAAGTGCTAAATTTTAAATACTGATTTATTCAACCCCCTTCTAGATCGGTACTATCGTCTAACAAGTGGTATCAGAGCCTGGTTCTTCTAGTGCTTCGCATATAACTTTTTAGAAAATGAGTAACAATCCTAAAGGGGCGTACAATAGAGCGCCTATTTTTACTGGTGAAAACTACAGTTATTGGAAAGATTGTATGTGTATCCATATCAACTCTATTGATAGGAAGGTATGGAAAGTCATCCAAGATGGTCCTATGGAAATAACCATGACCAATGCGGATGGTGTTGTTATACCTAAACCGGAAGCATAATGGAATGAAGAAGATGAGAAAAAGTATAGATATGATTGGAAAGCCAAAAATATGATCATCGCCGCCTTAGGTGTTGATGAGTATTATAGGGTTTCCCATTGTACTAGTGCTAAACCTATGTGGGACACATTGCAAATTACCCATGAGGAAACCAATGATGTCAAACTAGCTAGAATCAACACTTTAACTTAAGAATTTGACCTTTTTCATATGAAGGATGGTGAAACCATTGCTGATATGCAAAAATGATTTTTCTCATCTAATCAATTGGTTAAATGCTCTTGATAGAACTACCCCTAATGATGTCGCTACTAACAAAATCTTAAGATGTCTTAACAGAGATTGGCAACCAAAGGTCACCGCGATTAAGGAAGCCAATGATCTAAGAACATTGGACATGAAAACATTGTTTGGTAAGCTTCAAGAGCATGAGCAAGAGCTCATGAACCTTGAGAAACATGAGAATAGTCAAAAGAAGGAAAAGAAGGAGAAAGCTAAGGACACTTAAAGGAAGTCTATCGCTTTAAAGGCTTAAAGTTCTAAGTCATCCACCAATGATACATGTGAGAGTGAATCAAGTGACGATGATAAAGATTCGAATGAAGACATGAGGTTGTTTGTAAGGAGGTATAACCGATACCTTAGAAAGAATGAAGTTCAACATTCGGATAAAAATCTTGTCAATTATAGAAGACAATCAAAATTCCCAAATCGAGAGAAAGGTAAGACAACTAAGTCAAAAGGATCACACTCTAATTACGGAAAAGCCGGTCACTATAAGTCGCACTATCCCTTGTTGAAGAAAGACAAAGGAAGAGACAAACGTCTCAAGAAATATAGTAAAGCTAGAAGAGCATACATTGCATGGGAGAGCGATAGTGAGTCCTCAAGTGATGATAACTCAAGTGATGAAGAAGAAAATTTCAATCTTTGTCTTACGGCTCATCCAAAGAAGAAAAAGAATGTAAGTCATTCTAAATATGACCATGTTGATAAAATGTCTTATTTTAATTTGCAAAATGCCTTTAGTACTCTACACAATGAGGAAAAGGAAGCTTTTAAACGCTTAGCCTCAAATAGTAAAATTTTCTGCTATTTAGAAAAGAAGGTTTCTGATTCCGAAAAGGAATTAGAAACTCTTAAGAAAACTATGATAGAGGCTACTAAAGGCAAAACCGAAAATGATAAGGGATTTTGGTTTATATGGTCTGGATGTGAAACTTGTCACATTTGGCAAAGAGAGGTTAGAACTCTTCAAGCTAAGTTAGAGAAAACTTTACAACCTAAAGTTACATTTGCTATTGATCAATCACATTTTAGAAGTAACATGAATAATCCTTATAAAAAGTACACTTATGTGGTAAAGGATCAAGTTAGCAAAAGAAACTCTCATCCGAACTTAAATTGTCTATATTGTTGCAAGAGGGGACATACTATTGCTAAATGCCGATTTAGAATATTTTTTGGCTCCTAAAGGCATTTTTCAATGGTTTCCGAAATGAAACCAAAGTTTCACTCACACACTAGGACCCAATGAAAATTGGGTACCTCCTTCCCTTGTTTAATTTGTAGGTGAAATGTCTTGAGGATACAGAGAGAACATGGTTTCTCGATAGTGGATGCTCAAGACACATGACGGGTGACATTTCCTTATTCTTTGACTTTGTGGCTAAGAAGAAAGGGGTTGTAACCTACAGCGATAATAAGAAGGGAGATATACTCTAAAAAGGTAGTGTAGGTAATCCCTCCTCTATTACTATATCAGACGTCCTTTTAGTTGAAGGCCTTAAGCACAATCTCATTAGTTTTAGCCAGTTATGTGACAAATGATATAAAGTATCATTTTCAAAAGATTGTTGCATGATTGAACATAATGATACAAAGAATGATGTGCTTAAGAGCTGAAGGATAAATAATGTACACATGCTTGACTTGAATGAAGTATCTTTGACTAGCGCTAAATGTCTCGTCTCCATGAGTGAAGACTCTTGGCTTTGGCATAGGCGGTTAGCGCATGTCAACTTTGACTTTCTAAATAAAGTTATTGCAAAAGATCTAGTAGTTGGTCTTCCCAAAATCAAAATTTCAAAAGATCACTTATGTGATGCGTGCCAAATGGGAAAGCAAACAAGAATCTCTTTTAAATCTAAAAATATTGTTTCCACAACGAGACCCCTTGAACTTCTTCATATGGACCTTTTTGGGCCATCTAGAATTAAAAGTCTAGGTGGAAACTACTATGGTTTTGTTATAGTAGATGACTACTCTAGTTTTTTTGTTGGACCATCTTCTTAGCAAGTAAAAGTGACACTTTTTCAGCTTTTGAAAAGTTTGCCAAGATTTCTCAAAACAAATTGAACACCAACATAGTTACTATCCGAAGTAATCACGGAGGTGAATTTAAAAACCACCTCTTTGAGGAATTTTGTGAAACAAACGACATTGATCATAATTTTTCTGCTTCAAAAACTCTACAACAAAATGGAGTAGTAGAACGTAAAAACCGAGTTTTAGAAGAGCTTGGAAGGATTGTGATCAATGAAAATGGCCTTCCTAAATATTTTTGGGACGATGTCATATATACGGCTTGTTATGTATTGAATAAGATACCCATTCATCCTATTCTAAACAAAACTCCTTATGAATTGCTAAAGGGAAGGAAGCCTAATGTTTCACATCTTCATGTCTCCGGATGTAAATGCTTTATATTAAATAATGGTAAAGAAAACCTTGATAAATTTGACTCAAAGGCCGATGAAGGTATCTTCCTCGGATACTCTCAATCTAGTAAAGCATATAGAGTATACAACAAAAGGTTACTTATCGTTGAAGAATCCGTGCATGTTTCCTTTGAAGAATCTTATCCGAAAATTGTCGGAGAAGGTATTATTGTTGATGGTGTAGGTGTTCCTTCAGAAGACATGATAAAAGATCAAGAAGAAAAGAGTGTTGAACCCTATCCGGAAAAAGATGAGGAGGAGCCGGATCATATATCTGAAAAGAAATAGGAGGATCATTCGATTAATAACAATGATCTTCCTTTGGAATGGAAATCTTCTAAGGATCATCCCATCGATAATATTCTAGGAGATATCTCAAAGGGAGTTGCCACACGGTCAAAGATAAGTAACTTTTGTTATCATTTTGCTTTCGTCTCTCAAATTGAGCCTAAAAACTCCAAAGACGCATTGCTCGATGAACATTAGTTTTTAGCAATGCAAGAGGAACTTAAATAGTACAAAAGAAATGAGGTGTGGGGTTTTGTTCCCCCTCCGCGAGACCATCGAATAATCGGTACTAAATGGGTGTTTAGGAACAAGTTAGACGAAAACAGAGTTATAACTCGTAACAAGGTTCGCCTTGTTGCTCAAGGGTATAACCAAGAGGAAGGCATCGACTATGAGGAAACTTATGCTCCGGTCGCCTGACTCGAGGCTATACACCTTTTGCTTACCTATGCTTGTTCTCAAAATTTCAAATTATTTCAAATAAGAGCGTTTTCCTAAACGGTTACATTAATAAAGAGGTCTATGTATCTCAACCTCCCGATCTTGAAAACTATTAGCATCCTAACTATGTTTATAAGCTTAAGCGTGCTCTGTACGGTCTCAAACAAGCCCCTAGGGCATGGTATGAGCGTCTTAGCAAATTTCTACTAGAACAAGGATTCTCAAGAGGGAAGGTTGATACAACCCTTTTTATTAAACGTCAAGGAAAATACTCTATTTTAGTTCAAGTCTATGTAGATGACATTATTTTTGGATCTACTAACATAAATTTGGTCAAGGAATTCTCTAAGTTGATACAGGGAGAATTTGAAATGAGCATGATAGGGGAGCTAAATTACTTCCTCGTACTTCAAATCAAACAACTTGAAGAAGGAACTTTTGTGAGCCAAGCGAAGTATTGCAATGAGTTACTCAAGCGCTTCGATATGGCAAACTCCAAAGTAATCGACACTCCAATGCCTACTGCGGTTAATATGGATCGAGATGAAAATGGTAAGGTCGTAGATATAAAAAGGTATATAGGTATGATCGGTTCCCTCCTCTATCTTACCGCATCTCGACCATATATTATGTTTAATGTATGTATGTGTGCTAGGTATCAATCATGTTCCAAAGAGTCACATTTAAAGGTCGTCAAGTGCATACTTAGATACCTTTGTGGTACTTCAAAGTATAGGCTTTGGTTTTCTAAGGGAAGTAATTGCTCTTTGGTTGGCTACTCTGATTCTGACTTTGCCGGTTGCAAATCGGATAGGAAAAGCACTAGTGACACTTTTCATTTTTATTCAAATTCCTTGGTGAGTTGGCACAGCAAAAAGCAAGTTTCAGTTGCTTTGTCAACAACCGAGGCGGAATACGTTACAGCCGGTAATTGTTGTGCTCAAATTTTGTGGCTCAAACAACAATTACTTGACTTAAATGTTCAACTTGAACATATTCCCATTTTTTTGTGACAACACAAGCGCTATCAATTTAACCAAAAATCCTATACTACATTCACGCACTAAACATATTGAAATTCGGTATCACTTCCTTAGGGATCATGTTGAGAAAGGTGATGTTGTCTTTGAGCACGTTGATAGCAAAAATTAACTTGCCGACATTTTCACAAAACCACTTGCGACGGAGCCTTTCTTCCACATTCGTAGGGAACTTGGTGTTCTCGATATCTCGGATCGCTTTTAAATTTATATATGATGCTTGCTCTATATCTATGCTTGTCTATTCTTTGATTTACAAGTGTGGGCTATGTGAGGACACTCATCGTCTATCATCATTGGAGGTAATATCGTTCTTATCTATTTGAACTATTCTGATCAAGTATGTATGTATATACGTGTTCTATGTAATGCAATTCTTGATGTTCATTTTATGGTTTGATCTAAGTTTGATCCATTTTTATGTTTGAATTATGCTTGAACTTGCTTAGGTATCATATTTAACATGCATGTTACTGTATTTAGTTATTTGTCTTAAAGTTTATGCTAAACAAATGTGGCAATGTTATTTACTTATTTTCTTTTTCTCCGTGCCTTATTTATGACTATAATTCTTACATTGACTTCATTTTATATGAATGGTTGTTAATGTTAATCTGTTGCAAAGTAGTTGACTACGTGCTTATGAATATATTTGTTTCATGTTGATCTTGTCCTTGTCTCTTTTTGATGTTGTCAAAGGGGGAGAAGCAATGGAAACACACACAACTTGATTATGATAGCAGATTTTTAAAGGAATGCATAAAATCAGGAGGAGAATGGCTATCAAAGTACGCGATTGTGCCACGGTTTGCCATCATCAAAAAGGGGGAGTATGTGAAGGAAAAGGTTCTTAGTCCTTATTTTAATGATGTCAAACCTTTTTAGTTGCTCATAATGTGTACTTTGGACGATGTCATCATATCATAGAATGCATTCATCCTCTAATATGCTCAAAGTATAAGTTCAATGTGTCCATGCATATAGGAGCATATCATAGATGTCAATAATGCACTTGATCATCGTTGATACCTTAGGTTCATAAGAGGATGATTTGAATTGACGAAAATACATCTCAAAAACTCATTTTTGACAGTTTCAGAACTTTGAGTTGACTTATGACTTGGAGCGGTAGAACTGTGAGTCGACTCATGACTTGGAGCGTAACTCTCGGGTCTGAACAGGTCGAGTCATAGATCGACTAAACTCTGGAAAAACTTGTTTGAGTCGACTCATCCCCTGTTTGAGTTGACTCATTGCCTGTTTCATTTGAACCATGTTGCCACGGGTCTGAACAGGTCGAGTCATAGGTCGACTCATGACTTGGAGCGTAACTCTCGGGTCTGAACAGGTCGAGTCATAGGCCGACTCAACTCTAGAAAAACCTTGTTTGAGTCAACTCATCCCCTATTTGATTCGACTCATCGTCTGCTTCACTTAAGTAGTTTCACCTCGGGTCTGAACAGGTCGAGTGACCTGTGTGAACAGGTCGAGTGGTCGTTGTTGGTACTCAATTTTGTGTTGTGTATTTTTGCAAAATTATTCTGTTATTTTTGTTACTTGGTCCTTGCATCATATATATATATATATATATATATATATATATATATATATATATATATATATATATATTCCAGAGTCTCTTCTTCAACAAACAACAAGAAAAGTGAAAGATACACACTAAAGTTCCTCTTCATCTTCATTCTTCATTGCATTTTTCAACAACCACACATAACAAATTTTGTTGATCATTGTGCATTGCTGTGGTGATAACGTCCAAATAGGATTGTGTAATCTTAGTTTGGGTAGAGGCTTTGAATGAGTTTTTCTTGAATAAAATCATTGGGGTTTTGTCCTCCAATAATTAGGGGCTTTTGCACTATTCTTTGCTTCATAGATTCAGCCGAGTGAAAGGTTTGAAGAACAGTGAGTTCGTTCAAACAAGTAACGGTAACCGGAGGATTGTGAAGAAATGTTAGGGTTCAAACGTCTTGCGATTGAAGTCATCTGAGATAGAATTTTTGAGAACGTGGAGTTCTTGCAATAAGGTAGATACAACCGGAGGTTTCACACAGATCCGATCGAAATCAGTGGAGTTAGAGTTTTGGAGAACGTGGAGTTCTTGCAATAAGGTAGCTACAACCGGAGGTTTGTTCGCAACGCTTGAAGGACTTGGTTCAACTATAATCAAGGGGAGAGAAGTGAATAGGATTTGCAACAACACTTGGGGTTGGTTGTGGTGATCATTTCTTCCCTTGTATTAACTTTGCAAGTTGTTAAGAAATATCTCAATTCTAGATTTAGAATTGGGGGCAGACGTACCCTAAGCGAGGACGAAAAGGAAAATGCCTAAACAAATCTGGTGTTGTTCTCTCTTTCTCTTAACTCTTTAAATTCTGCAGAAATTGAGTCTTGTGTGAAATTAATAGTAAAATTAATCTCGCTTAATTATTGTGCATAAAAACTGTTCGATAAATTGGTGCAATCACTTTGATTGCAACTAAGTAAAATTCTGCTCATTCAATTTGAGTGAAATTGAGACTTGATGTGGAGTGCACACCAAGTGTTTGATAAAATTAACCTCACACAAGTCTATCAATATTTTATTTGTTCTCTTATTGTGTTAACTCATCATTAGTGGTAACTATATCAAGGATTAGGGTAATTAATCGATTGATTAAGATAGTGGTTGATTATCTCTATTTCCATTTGGTATCACGCATACCCGATCTTTCCATTAACGGATCGTTTAGACGATTGTGGTCTAGGGAGGTTTCCCAACCTTTTAAAAACAATTTTAAAAAGCGCTAAATTTTAAATACTGATCTATTCAACCCCCTTCTAGATCGGTACTATTGTCTAACACACACAACATTTAATAAATATATCGGTAGTTGTAACTAGGCAATAAATTTACAAATACATAAATTAAAATGGCGGTCGGCCACATATTTATACCGATCTCTTGCTCTTGGATGTGTTGTCCGAGTGGGTTGACCTCTGACTAATATGGAGGACGAGGTCTTCAGCTTCAGATATGGTCAACCTTTGATGGATGTGTGCGAGATGCTTTTCCTTGTTGATCGACTTCCATCGGGTTCAAAATCATGGTTAGACATAAATAGTGTTCCTCGACCGGTCCATTAAATCTTTCCTTAGGAACATAGATGCAGGATGGCACTTGGAAGTTGTTATCCGCCACCAGGGTGCTTCTTCAGTCAATCTATCTAGCTGGAGTCCAGATAGGCTTGTATGGTTTTTCATTTGGAACACGAGTGTTGGACGGTGGTCGAATGTGGATATCGGCAGGTCTTATGTCAGCCAGGATCTGGGATATGCTTCACCGAGCATCTCTAATGGCCTATGTTTCTCTATCCGGTCGGTGGAAGCCCTAGTGCATCTCGCATAAATCCTACGACATCTGTAGGGTGCACTCCAGTATTTGATCGGCACCCGAAGTTAACTATGAACTTGCGATACTCGGGCGCCATTAACTACGAACTTACAATATTTGTCATTGGCCTCCCCTTGAGCCCATAGAACGGGTGAGATGAGTAGGCCTCATCATGATAAGCCTTTAGCCGGCCCAGAAGATATAGTAACATGATTTGAAAGATGCATACAAATATGAAACTAGTATGTTTTAAATGAACTATTGGGATGCAATATAACTTAAATTTGAAATATGTTTTAGTGAAATGACAACTTAACTTTGAAACACACAAATCTGACACCAACAATACAAACATGTTAATATTCCAAAGGTGTCAAAATAAGAGGAAACTAGCAGTTGAAGTAGTTATCTTCCGTTAATAGCTTGCACATTCTATTCTTGATGATGTCCGGTTTACGTATATTAACTTGTAACTCAATGTATGTAAAGGAAGAGTAAATAACTACCAAGATGATAAGTGAGTAGTAACTCAAAGAACTCTTAACTTTTTTATTATCCTTTGTTCCTCAAAGCATGCTACACTCAGTCAATAGCAGTAGGTGCATGAATTACAAAGTATCTCTCAACAATTTTCACAAAGGACTTGAAAAGACCAACTGTTCTAACAAAAGATAAGACAGAAATTGCAAAGATTTTGAGATAGCAAAGCAAAGAAAAGGGATCCATATCAATTTGATGCAATCATAAAATCTAAACACTGTCATTAATAACGCGCATCATTTATCATAGTATTCATGTTTGAACACTGGTAGATTTGCAGAGAGTTGATTAGAGATTGCGCTTCCAGTTTTAATTGATGGAAGCTTGAATCAAACCGATGCTTTTGATACTAATTTGTTGGGATAACTTGTCACACAAGGTAATTGGCATAAAGAAAGATAGATGAAATTAGAGAGAAATTAGAATGAAATTAAAGTGAAGAGAGAGTTTATTCAGATGATTTAACACTGTTACAAAGATTAGAGAGAGTATATATATAAATCAGAAAGCCAACTAATTAACTAACTTTTAAAACTATCAAGTTGTGACAGTTTGCTTGTGTTGCATCAAACTGCTACTTAAAACTGAATTGAAACACAATATAATATTCTTTGGTTCAATTTATTTTTCAAGAAAGAGAAGACATATGAATGAAATAGAAAGAAAGTATTTTGCCATCCATGGTAGCGAGACATTGGTGAGGATCAGTGTTCATTTACTTACTAGTACTGTGCTGTAGAAATTGAAAAGGCATCAGCTGCTTTTTACTTTTTAACTACAAATCACAATTAGTTTGATTGCAATATTGTATTTGTATGCGAAAGAGGCTATCATAAATGGTAAAACACATTATAAGAGGCTATCATAAATGACAAATAAGAGGCTATTAGTGTTATGTTTGTATACAAATATGTTAATATTTCAAAGTAATCGAAATAAGAGGAAGTTAGCAGTTGAAGTAATTATCTTCTGTTATTACCAATTATATTCTTGATTCTGATTATGCATACTAACTTGTTACTCAATGTACAGCCAAAACCATTCCATTCCATTCACTAGAACACTTTTCTTTTTCCTCTCTCAACTTTAAGATATTATGTCAAAGTAAGACAGAAATTAGCAAAGCACAATTTACCATAAAATAAAATGTAAACATTGTCATTGTAAATAATAACATCAAAACACAAATCCTGCATCTTTACAAATAATCAAAAGACTCTAAAACTTAAAGAGCTATAAACTAGTACTAATTATCATCAAGACCTATGAAGAACAGAAAAATCAAATCTTTTCTTCTCTTCATTCCATTTGAGTCCAATTTCATCTCCTTTCTTTAAGCTTCTCCTGTCTACAAAATCTGTGATCCATGTATTGTTGAAGACATGACTATCGTTGGAAGGTCGTATCTTGAATGTAAGAGAAAGAGGAAATCCAATGTCAACATCAAATACTTCAACTTCAACTCCTTCTTTCTCAGCTCTAACTTTATCCACCACTGGAACCACCCACTTCTTAGCCATATCTTTGTTTAACAGAAGTCTACAGTTATCATCAAGATCACTATTTGTCAGCACCTTCTTGATCATCCATGGATCACCAACATTGGTTGAATAATCAGAACTGCATGTGCTGTTTGTTGTTGAAACATAGGTTTCTTGTTGGACAGGTTTTTGTTTCTTGACAAATTGTGTCTCATGGAGACAACTACAAACATTAAGAGATAGATGGAGACAGACATTAGGATATGAAGACATATCCAACAGAGATGAAGAAACATTGTTCATCTTGTTCTTTTTGGTTTCTTGGTGTCCACGTTTCCGCTTACGGGTGACTTGTGTGGAACATGAACAAGAACCAAAAGCAAGTACAAGATGGGGACAAACATAGGTAACAGAAGAAGAAACAGACGATGATGATGATGATGAAGAATATGAAGATGAATGGGATGAGGCAGGCATGAATGAATGATATGAGGTAGCCATGGATCAAAATCAGAGAAAACCGCACGCAGAACAAGATGAGAAAGTTTCACTCTGAAATTGAAAGAAAGTGTTATGCAGAAAGTGATAAACAACTAATTATATTTATAGCTAATTGAGCTTAACGGCTACTTAATCTTTTTCATGTCGGTTCATTTTTCCTTATTTTTTTCTACTTCAAGATTACATTTTATTTTTATTTTCTCAATTTTATTAAATCTTAATGAATCTTTCATTTTTATTACATGTCAATGGCTAAAGATTTTTTTTGTTAGTTTTAAATTTTTTATTTACACCGATAGGCTTTTTCATGATTAGGGTTTCTTAATTTTATTAATTTTCTATTTAATAAATAAATCTTTTTGTTATAAACCTCCAATAGTTAGTTAAATAAAATAGGAATCTTTTTATTAAATCTTAATGAATCTTTCATTTTTATTACATCTTAATGACTAAAGATTTTTTTTTGTTAGTTTTAAATTTTTTATTTACACCGATGGGCTTTTCTTGATTAGAGTTTCTTAATTTTAGTAATTTTCTATTTAATAAATGAATCTTATTATTATAAACCTCCAATAGTTAGTTAAATAAAACAGGAACCCTTCTTGAATAAAAAAAATAAGATGATCCCTTCTTAATTAATGAATCTTAGATTTTTATTGGGTCTTAATGATCACAGATTTTGTTTCTGTTAGTCTTTATTTGTTTTATTAATTGGATTGACTTTTTAAAAATAGATTTTTTTTTTTTAACTTTTAGTTTATCAATTTTATTAAATCTTATATTTTTATTACATTTTAATGATTTTTTTTTGTCACGTTTTACTTTTATTTACACAGATCGGCTTTTTTCAGTTGTAGATTTATTTACTTTTATCAATTCTTAATCACAAATTTCAAAATTTTAATCTTACACTTACACGATTCATTAATTTGTTTTTTGTTCATATATATTACATTGATTACGACATTAATTCTCAATAAGATGATAATTATTTATCTCAACATTTCTTTTTTAATAATAAAATATTTTAATTTCTTTTCAAATATCTTGTGATAATTGAATTCAAATTCAAATTAATATAATTGAAATCGTATTTATATTTTATGATTTCTTGCACATTTATCTTCACAAACTGATAAATTAATTTTAAATTTGGATAATTGTTTTTATTTTATATTTTATAAGGAATCTTTAAAAGAGAATTCAAACATACCCAAAATTATTCAGATTTTTCTTTTGCGGTTTTTGTTTTTGGATCGATTTTTTTCATTTGAATCGGTTGAATTTGAACGCTCATACTCCTTATGAACAACTAAAGTTAGGTCACTTTTTAACCTAAATCCTAAAAACAACAAACCTTGAAGCATGAATCACCACCGATTGAGGTCTTTTGAGTTTTAATAAGAACATTTAGCGCCCACTAAAGGACCTAAATCTTGACATAATGTTAGAAAAACACTCACGACCATCTCGATAAACAATAGATAAACATGCAACCTTCACGTTCAACAAGATTTTATATGAAAAAACTTCTGAGCTTTTTCCTTCTCACCATCCATCTTTAACTTCGTAACGTAAAGGAAACTTTTGGGGAGTTGAGAGATAGAATAGTAAAAAATTCTTTCAAGATCGTTTTCAAAAGTGAAAAGTCTCTTTACCTAGATCTCTTAGAACAACTAGAATCACTATGAATTTATATGTTTACCTCCTTGAAGTGTCGAGGAGAATACAAACCACCAACATCATAACTTCAATGTCTCTATCCAGTCCACACGATAATTTGTCTCAAAATGCATTGAGCTACCTGGCGACTACAATAATGCTAAATTGTAATTCCTTATTGTAGTTGGTGTAGTGATGTTGAGATCGAAAATTCACAGTTGGCTATATGTTTATGCTAAGTGGTGCACCAGTTGCTTGGAGTTCGAGAAAGAAGCCAGTAGTGGCATTATCGTCATGCGAAGCAGAATACACAACTGCTTCCCTTTGTGCATGTCAAGCAACATGGATGGTGAATTTTGAAATTCTAGTTATCAGACTTTGGATGTCACACTGGTTGTTATGACATCCAATTCTGCACAGACAGGGATTATGCAGAACTTAACAGTAAGTGCAATAAATAACACAAGTAATTGTTCACCCAGTTCAGTCCAACATGACCTACATCTGGGGGCTACCAAGCCAGGGAGGAAATCCACTATTAGTAGTATCAATTCAAAGCTAAACTCACCCGTTTACAACTTATCACTTAATCCCTACCCAATGCAATTTCAATCTTAACCTAAGATCAGAGTTCCTACTCACTCCCCCTCAATCACCTCAGTGATATTAAAAACACTTTGAAGTCACACTTCAAAAACAATTCTTGGTTATGCTTCACAGCTTAAACCAAGATACACAGCACTCACGCTTAAAAGCTTTGAGTGACACAACACTTACAACTCAATGAACACCCTATGCCAAAGTAATCATCTATTTGATAATGACTTGGCTTACAAGATACGTCTAATTCTAGACTCACAAAAATACAGCAGTGAAGTAAGATGGACACACTAAATCTTCACGCCTCAAAATCCCTGAAACTGAATGGAGGAATGCCTTCCTTTTTATATTGCAGCACCTGGGCTTTTGCACCTGTATTTTCCTGAATTTTAGGTCACATAAGTTCCCACAAATTCAATATTTAGGTTGCTAACAAATAGGCTATTTGTTAGGTTCATTGAATGTAGCTTGGTTGTTGATTTCCTGGATTTTCTCTAAGCTGTTGACTTCCTAAAGAATAGCCTGAGAAAGTTGTAACAGAAAACTGAACAACCTACAATTTAGCATATGCTGTCAGGAATGAATGTCACGACATTCAGCTTGACATCAAGGTCCATATGCTGAGTCTGTTTTCCCAGAAAACAGACTGTACAAATCTGCTGACCTGTACATGATCAATATGACCATACTACAGTACCAGCTTACATTAGTAAATGTCAAAGTGTCCAACTTAACATTTACACAATTGGCCTTAAGTTAGTTCTGTAATTCTCTTGAAGAACAAACTAACTAAAATGCTGAAGTATAGCAGAACACCACTCTGTCTAATCTTCACCAGCTGCTGTTAATGATGAATGTCACAACATCCAGTTTGACATTCAGTCAGTAGGCCTTATGCCAGGTCTGGTTCTTCCTTGATAACCAGACTGCAAATGAATACTAAGTTCTAACAGAGCTTCTGTTCCTTAGTATCTGTTGACAGGTATGAATGTCACAGCATTCAATAATCCTGTGTTAGCTAGTCCTGCAGTAACTACAATGTAGTTACATATACATGTCATGACATCAGTCAAGACATTAGTGTTTTACCATACAATGCAGCCAATTAAACACCTACAAACTCCCCCTTTGGCAAATTTTTGGCTAAAACACTTTGATCCCCATAACAGAGTTCATGGCAGCGGAATAAAACTAGCTAATACACTCAGAGTGGCAGCACACTCACACACATGGAAGTTAAGAAAAAACTTCACATAGCAGCACACACATATGAGAAGTTGCACCTAAACTTCAACATCAGCTGCGGGGGAGAAATCTTCAGATCTGTCATGAGAGTCTGTTGTAGAGACCCACTCTGTTTGTCAGGGGTATTGGTGGTTATTACTCCCCCTTTTTGTCACAAATGTTGCCAAAGCCAACAACATAGCCAGAGCACAATGACAGAGTTCCAGACTTGGTTTTACTTCACAGTTTCAACCAAGTTCACATTCACTTGATCTTGCTTCACAGCTTCGATCAAGTGATCACCCACTTTTGCTTTACAGTAGGTACCACCATATCAGATGCCATGATGTTGTTTCTGACATCCAGAACCACTCCTGCATGAACAGCATCCTTGAACTCCTGCAGGTACAGTGGCCTTCTCTCTGTAGGGTGCCTCCTTACCCTCTTGTATCCACCCTTGTTGCAAGCAGCATAGCTATGATCTGTTGACCAATCATAGCCTAGTACAAATTGTTTAATAGGCAGAGATATTAAACAGTTTATCCCAAACATCAGTGATTGCTATAATGTCTCAGAGAGACATATTCCCAGTTTGCTCCTTAAGTTTTCAAACTGAGTAGCATCCAGAGCCTTTGTAAATATGTCAGCCAGTTGAAGATCCGTGGCTACATGTTCCAAAGTGATCACCTTGTCTTCCACCAGATCTCTGATGAAGTGGTGCCTAATGTCAATATGTTTGGTCCTGCTGTGTTGGATGGGATTCTTGGAGATGTTGATGGCACTGAGATTATCACAGAACAATGTCATGACATTTTGAGTGACATTGTACTCAGTGAGCATTTGTTTCATCCAAACCAGTTGGGAGCAACTGCTTCCAGCCGCTATGTATTCAGCCTCTGCAGTGGACAGAGAGACACAGTTCTGCTTCTTGCTGAACCACGATATGAGGTTTTCTCCTAAGAAGAAGCATCCACCTGATGTGCTTTTTCTGTCATCAGCACTTCCAGCCCAATCAGCATCACAGTACCCAGATAGGACAGGCTCAGACCCATGTGAGTACAACATCCCATATTCACATGTCCCATTGATGTACTTGAGGATCCTTTTGACTTGATTCAAGTGACTCACCTTGGGCTCTGCTTGATATCTGGCACAAACTCCAACTGCATAGGAAATGTCAGGTCTACTTGCAGTTAGATACAGCAGACTACCTATCATGCTTCTGTACAGGCATTGATCAACACTAGGTCCTCCATCATCTTTGGTTAACTTCAGATGAGTAGGAGCTGGAGTCCTCTTGTGCCTGGCATGATCCATACCAAACTTCTTAACTATGTTCTTGGCATACTTGCTTTGGGAGAGAAACATAGAGTCCTCCATTTGGTTTACTTGCATTCCAAGGAAATAGGTCAGTTCTCCCACTAGACTCATTTCAAACTCAGATTGCATCTGGTGAACAAATTTTTTAACCATTTGTTCTGACATTCCACCAAAGACTATATCATCCACATAGATTTGAGTTATCATGATTTTGCCTTCTTCATCCTTCACAAACAAGGTTTTATCTATGCCACCCTTTCTGTACCCATTTGTGGTCAGAAATTCGGTTAACCTTTCATACCAAGCTCTGGGTGCTTGCTTCAACCCATACAAGGCTTTCTTCAGCTTGTATACATGCTCAGGTTGGTTAGGATCACAGAACCCTTTGGGTTGTTCCACATAGACTTCTTCATTCAGGTAGCCATTCAAGAATGCACTCTTCACATCCATTTGAAATAGCTTAAACTTCAGGATGCATGCTACCCCCAACAGCAATCTGATGGACTCAAGTCTAGCCACAGGAGCAAATGTCTCATCAAAGTCTACTCCTTCAACTTGAGTGTATCCTTGAGCTACTAGTCTTGCTTTATTTCTAGTAATTACTCCTTTCTCATCAGATTTGTTTTTGTAGATCCACTTGGTACCAATGATGTTGGACCCTTCAGGTCTTGGAACCAGCTCCCATACTTCATGCCTTGTGAACTGCTCGAGTTCCTCTTGCATGGCAATGATCCAGTATTCATCAGTCAGGGCTTCTTTCACATTCTTTGGTTCGACCTTGGAAACAAAGCAGGAATTTGAGTTTATTCCTCTTGACCTGGTAGTTACACCACTGGTGGGATCCCCTATGATAAGATCCTTAGGGTGGTCTTTCTGAATTCTGATAGATGGCACTTTGGTGGGTGCTTCTACTTCACATTCAGGTGGAGGTTCCTGTACTTCTTCAGGCTTGACTGGACTGTCAGTTGGACTATCAAGGAATGTTTCAACATCCTCCATGACATTGGTTCCTTCCTCTTTATCATCCACAATGACATTTATGGATTCCATCAGGACATTGGTCCTGTAGTTGAACACTCTATAGGCTCTGCTGTTAGTGGAGTATCCCAGAAATACGCCTTCATCACTTTTGGGATCTAGCTTCCTTCTCTGTTCACGATCTGTGAGAATGTAGCATTTACTTCCAAAAATATGAAAGTACTTCACAGTGGGTTTTCTACCCTTCCATATTTCATACAGAGTGGAGGAGGTTCCTTTTCTCAAGGTGACTCTGTTGTGAACATAGCACGCTGTATTCATTGCTTCAGCCCAAAAGTGCATAGGGAGCTTCTTTGCATGAATCATTGCTCTGGCAGATTCTTGAATAGTTCTATTTTTTCTTTCAACTATTCCATTCTGCTGAGGAGTTATAGGGGAGGAGAACTCATGGCTTATTCCTTCAGATGAGCAGAACTCATCAAACTTGGAATTCTTGAATTCAGTGCCATGATCACTTCTAATCCGAACCACACAACTGTCCTTTTCCCTTTGAAGTCTTATGCACAGATCCTTGAAGACATCAAATGTATCTGACTTCTCTCTGATGAAGTTTATCCACGTGTATCTGGAATGGTCATCAACCACCACGTAGGCATACTTCTTCCCACCAAGACTTTCAACCTGCATAGGTCCCATTAGGTCCATGTGCAGCAGTTCCAGAACTCTGGAGGTTGTGGAATGTCCCAGCTTTGGGTGTGACATCTTGGTTTGCTTGCCCACTTGGCATTCTCCACAGACTCTTCCTTCATCAATCAGAAGCTTTGGCATTCCTCTGACTGCTTCCTTGGATATGATCTTCTTCATTCCCCGTAAGTGGAGATGGCCAAGTCTTCTATGCCACAGCTTCACCTCCTGTTCTTCCTTGGCTGAGGAGCATGTTGTTGAAAAGTTAGAGAGATCAGGTTCCCACAGATAGCAGTTGTCTTTGGACCTGGTTCCTCTCATAACTTCCTGATTGTCACCATTTGTCACAATGCACTGCTCCTTAGTAAACTGAACATGAAAACCTTGATCACACAGCTGACTTATGCTGATGAGGTTTGCAGTTAGTCCTCTTACTAACAGCACATTGTTCAGTTTTGGCACTCCAGAACAGTCCAGTTTGCCCACACCTCTGATTTTTCCTTTGGCACCATCACCAAAAGTCACATAGCTGGTGGTGTGAGGTTGAATGTCTACCAGTAGATTTTCCAAACCAGTCATATGTCTTGAGCATCCACTGTCAAAGTACCAGTCTTCTCTTGAAGAAGCCCTTAGGGCAGTGTGTGCTATCCTAGCATACCATTGTTGCTTCTTAATGGGAACACATCGCTTGCGTGTGTTATGCTTAGGTCTGACAGGTGAGGCTCTGTTAGGGAAGCCATGAATCCAGTAGCAGAAGGCTTTTATATGTCCAAGCCTGCCACAGTGGTGACACCTCCAATTCTGGAATATTCTCTTCTGATGATCATTCATCCTAGCTCCTCGATGTTGAGACATCGGCTTTGACATCTGCTTGAACTTCTGAACTTTAGCCTTTGGGCGTTTGTGTTCAGCTCTTTTTCCAAATCCTAGCCCAGATTTGGTTCCAGACTGCTGTCCCACCTTTAGAATTTCTTCCAAGGTGTCAGTTCCTTTATTCATCATTCTGATGGATTTGGTCATCTGGTTCAGCTTGGAGGTCAGCAGGGCTATCTCATCATTTAGCCCTTCTATGGCAGACAGTTGTTTCTGTCTCTCATCTTCCAGTTCCTTGATGAGTTTCTTCTGCTTTTCACCTTGTGCACGCACTTCTGCACTGGTGGTACACAGCTTCTTATATGCTGCAGCAAGTTCATCAAAGGTCAGCTCATCTGCACTTGTGTCATCTTCAGAGACACACACACTAGTTAATGCAGTGACATGTTTGGCAGATTCTCCTTCAGATTCACTTTCAGAATCTCCTTCAGACCATGTGATAGCTATCCCCTTATTTTGCAATTTGAGGTAAGTAGGACATTCAGCTCTGACGTGTCCATACCCTTCACAACCATGACACTGGATTCCCTTCCCATGGTTGAACTTTTCTTCAGAAGTTGATCTTTTCTTAATGTCAGACGGGATGTTCTTGACATTGGGTCTACCTCTTTGATCAATCTTCTTCATGAACTTGTTGAATTGCCTTCCAAGCATGGCTAAGGCTTCTGATATACTTTCATCACCTCCAGTATATCCTTCTTCTGCCTCCTCTTCAGCATTAGATACAAAGGCTATGCTTTTCTTCTTCTCAGCATACTCACCTAAGCCCATTTCAAAGGTTTGGAGAGAACCAATGAGCTCATCTACCTTCATATTGCTGATGTCCTGAGCCTCCTCTATGGCAGTGACCTTCATAGCAAACCTCTTAGGCAAGGACCTGAGAATCTTTCTTATAAGTTTCTCTTCAGTCATTTTCTCACCTAGTCCACCAGAGGTGTTTGCAATTTCAAGAATATTCATGTGGAAGTCATGAATAGTCTCATCCTCTTTCATCTTCAGATTTTCAAACTTGGTTGTCAGCATCTGAAGTTTGGACATCTTCACCTTGGAAGTGCCTTCATGAGTTACCTTGAGGGTATCCCAAACTTCCTTAGCTAGCTCACAGTGGTGAACTAGTCTGAAGATGTTCTTGCTGATTCCATTGAACAAAGCATTCAAGGCCTTGGAATTTCCAAGAGCTAGTGCCTCTTGCTCCTTGTCCCACTCTTCTTCAGGAATCTGCACACTGCCTCCATCTTCACTTGTCCTCATTGGATGTTCCCATCCTTTGTTGACAGCTCTCCAGACTTTGCTGTCTAGAGACCTTAAGAAGGCTATCATACGGGGCTTCCAGTCATCATAATTAGATCCATCCAACATGGGTGGTCTGTTTGAGTGTCCTAAATCCTTGTCCATGGTACTAGAAAGTAACTTCCCTAGATCTCACCCAGAACTTCACAGGCAGGGTGCCTGCTCTGATGCCAATTGAAATTCTAGTTATCAGACTTTGGATGTCACACTGGTTGTTATGACATCCAATTCTGCACAGACAGGGATTATGCAGAACTTAACAGTAAGTGCAATAAATAACACAAGTAATTGTTCACCCAGTTCAGTCCAACATGACCTACATCTGGGGGCTACCAAGCCAGGGAGGAAATCCACTATTAGTAGTATCAATTCAAAGCTAAACTCACCCGTTTACAACTTATCACTTAATCCCTACCCAATGCAATTTCAATCTTAACCTAAGATCAGAGTTCCTACTCACTCCCCCTCAATCACCTCAGTGATATTAAAAACACTTTGAAGTCACACTTCAAAAACAATTCTTGGTTATGCTTCACAGCTTAAACCAAGATACACAGCACTCACGCTTAAAAGCTTTGAGTGACACAACACTTACAACTCAATGAAAACCCTATGCCAAAGTAATCATCTATTTGATAATGACTTGGCTTACAAGATACGTCTAATTCTAGACTCACAAAAATACAGCAGTGAAGTAAGATGGACACACTAAATCTTCACGCCTCAAAATCCCTGAAACTGAATGGAGGAATGCCTTCCTTTTTATATTGCAGCACCTGGGCTTTTGCACCTGTATTTTCCTGAATTTTAGGTCACATAAGTTCCCACAAATTCAATATTTAGGTTGCTAACAAATAGGCTATTTGTTAGGTTCATTGAATGTAGCTTGGTTGTTGATTTCCTGGATTTTCTCTAAGCTGTTGACTTCCTAAAGAATAGCCTGAGAAAGCTGTAACAGAAAACTGAACAACCTACAATTTAGCATATGCTGTCAGGAATGAATGTCACGACATTCAGCTTGACATCAAGGTCCATATGCTGAGTCTGTTTTCCCAGAAAACAGACTGTACAAATCTGCTGACCTGTACATGATCAATATGACCATACTACAGTACGAGCTTACATTAGTAAATGTCAAAGTGTCCAACTTAACATTTACACAATTGGCCTTAAGTTAGTTCTGTAATTCTCTTGAAGAACAAACTAACTAAAATGCTGAAGTATAGCAGAACACCACTCTGCCTAATCTTCACCAGCTGCTGTTAATGATGAATGTCACAACATCCAGTTTGACATTCAGTCAGTAGGCCTTATGCCAGGTCTGGTTCTTCCTTGATAACCAGACTGCAAATGAATACTAAGTTCTAACAGAGCTTCTGTTCCTTAGTATCTGTTGACAGGTATGAATGTCACAGCATTCAATAATCCTGTGTTAGCTAGTCCTGCAGTAACTACAATGTAGTTACATATACATGTCATGACATCAGTCAAGACATTAGTGTTTTACCATACAATGCAGCCAATTAAACACCTACAAATTTGGTCGAAGAGATGATAGCGAAGAGTCATTGAGCGATTACCTTGAAGATCGACAGCATGTCAGCGATCAATCTGGCAAAGAATCTGATAGCGTGTGGTCAAAGCAAGCACGTCGAGATAAGGTTCCATTATCTTCGAGAACAGGTAGCAGATGGGAAGATGAATGTGGAACACTGCAGAACTGAGAATCAAATTGCAGATATCATGACGAAAGGAGTGGAGGTCAGTATGTTCAGAAGACTAAGAGCTTAGACACAATGAATTAGATGGTGTGTTGAATTGTAATTCCTTGTGGCAAAGCAGGTTACTCCATAGAAGCAATAAGTGTAGAATCACCTAGTGTGTTGAGTTGTATTAGTATGTCGAAGTGTCGAAGCATGTTGCTTCACGCAGGATTTTGACTTAGGCCTATTTTTAATAGTGTTAACTATTTTAGGAGTTTATAGTTTTGGGCTTTGGCTTAGTGAGCAAGCTAATCTAAATTTATAAATAGAGGGAGTAACCCTTATTCTTGTAATGTTGTATTCATAACATTGTATTCATAAAATTTTGTAGTTGCAAAGTGAATAAATAAGGTTTCCACAGGTTGCGGGCAGAGAGAAACTCTGCAGAAAATATTCTTCTTCTCCATCGTTCTTTCTTTTCTTTCTCAATTGTTCTTCTCTTTTTCATTGTTATTGTGTGGGTGATAACAATTTTGTTCATCAAGATTGATAGAAATTCTCCATAGATTGTGGTGGATTTCCAACAAATAAATATTTGTATATATAAGACTAATCTCTACCTTTCAAGATTAATTTTTTTTCTTTATTTTATTAATTTTTGTTTGATAATAAATATTTTATCATAAATCACCAAAAATAAATTTATTTATTTATACGAATCTCCTAATTTGTTTTTTTATACGAATCACATAACCCTAAAGCTTTGCAATTCTAGGTCGAGTACCCTATGATCCAGCATGATATCCACATTGCACATAGGGATCATATCCATGCAAGAATGGTTGTGACACAAGATTTAGAGGTTTGGGATCCACCAACGAGCTTTGAATCAGTGGTTGCATAAGTTAGTTGTACGTCATTCCTTGAATCAGTGGCTGCATAGGTTAGGGATCATTCCTTGTTTCTAGATTGTTGTGAGGCCTATGTTGGTTCTGATGTTAATTCTAATATCCTCGGCCCTAGGTTCATTGATTTGAATGATGAGTAATCCATGTTTGTTGGTATGGGGCTCTAGGAATTACTGGTTGCCCATACAGATAGGATGGTGCTAAAAATTGTGACTGCTGAAAAGATGGATGTCCATAAGGTCTTGCTAGTGCACCATGAGAATACTTAACATCTTCCATGTCTGCATTAGTTTCATCCTCTTCTTCCTCTTAGGAACTACTAAGGGATTCATTCTCGCTAGCCTATCTGCTCAAGGCATCTTAGATTTTTCTGGTCTTAAGATCGTTCTCGATGCGTTCTTCATCTTCTACCAGGTCAGAGAAGCCTGATGACGCACTGCTTACCATTCTTTCGAAGTACGAGAACTACAGGGTATCCTTGAGCATGTCAACCAATTCCCTATCTAAGAGTGGTGATTACACTTGGGCTGTCAATTCTCTCCACCGCTGCGTATATACTTTGAAGGATTCGTTGTTCTTTTGAGATAAGCTTTGCAACTTCCTTCATCCAAATTTTACTTGTATTGCTTTAAAAAGGCATTAGCCAAGTCCATCCATTATTGAATATGGCTTTTTTCTAACTTCATGTACCAACTCAATAATGCCTCACTCAACTATCTTGAAAATAGTAAATCAACACCTTATCATCGTGAGTATAAGAGATCATTCTCGACAGAACATCACCAAATGGTGTCTTCGAGAGTTATCCTCTTTGTACTTCTCAAAGTTGGGTACTTTACACTTCGGCGGTATGACCAAATTTGGCACTAAACACATGTCATGAAGTATCAATATGCTAAAGCCTTCCACAACCCTCAATCGTTTATCAAGATCACAACCTATTTCTGTGACTTCATCCACTTGAGAACATCCCATTTTTGTCACCGGGAACTCTGAGAATTTGACATGTTCCTTGTGATCGAACCAACTACATGCCCAAACTTTGCAAGCATAAATTGGGCAACTTACCACTTCAATGAATGTCATGCAGCAAGCTCAAGGATCGAATCAACAACCTTCCCAAACAATAGTGAATCCACAAGGCCTTAATGTGAGTACAATTTCCTTGAGATCTGGAAAAGTTGCAAAACCAACCCCAGAAAAAAAATAAAAAAAAATGTTACTCCTACACCCGAACCTTCTATTTTTGTTGAGGCTGAAAAAGAGTATGTACCACCAATCCCTTTCCGACAAAGAGTACTGAAAAATAAGAAGATCGATGAGGAATACAAAGAGAAAGATATTTTGGTTGTGTTCAAAAAAGTGGCGGTAAATGTAACACCCCGATGAAATTAAGATAATTGTTTAAATTAAGTTAATATTTTATTTATTAATTTAATTAAATAATTAGAAAATTATTGGATTATTAATATTATTATTGGGATAATATTATTGGGTTTTATTATTTGAGTATATAAGTTGGAATAATAAAAAGTCCTAATTTTTGGAAAAGGGTTTTCACGTGAAAAAGAAAAAAAGAGAAGCGGCTGAAAGGGAAAGGGCAAAGAGGCAGAGAGGCAGAGCAAGAGAAGAGGAAAAGCTTGAAGCTAACGGAATTGCCGGATTAACTCAGGTAAGGGGGGTTTATCATCGTTTGATGGGTCTTATGGGATAGCATGTAATGGGTAGTGATGAACCTCTGAATTTGACTCTGATTGAAATGATATGTGATGAATTTGTGAAATATTGATGAACGAAATTGGATGATAATTGATGAAATTGTAGGAATTAGATGTAGTAAGGTTAGCGATTTGAGAAGTTGAATGTATCTGAGTTGTAATTGATAAAACGAACGAACGTGTATGAAAAACTGGACTGTGAGAGGTTGGATCTGAAGGATCTCGTAGCAGAGAAAACCCATAGCAGATCTGGAAAACTGGATTCTGGTCATACGCGTATGGCACTAGGCAATACGCGTATGGGATGGCTTGAAAATGGGGGTTTTGGCGCTGGTACGCGCCATACGCGTGTGATACGCGTATCCCTGGAGTGGTACGCGTATGGTGTATGCTATACGCGTATGAGTGAAAGAGATGATGTTTTAAACGTGAAAGCGTCTCTGTTGGTATGCGTATGAGGATGTGGTACGCGTAGCATACGCGTATGGGCGTGGGCGATACGCGTATGGGATGGGCGAGGAAATGCGCCATACGCGTATGGGCATAGGCGATACGCGTATGGGCAGACTTGTGGTTTTTCTGAACAGTTGTGGTGCAGTTTTTAGTTGTTTAGGCTGAGTGCTGTAACTTAGCTGATGTATGACGTAGTGGGGATTATTTCCCGTTGTTTTGAGTAGTATAGGTATTAGTAGAGTGTGCTAATACTGTGTTTGATGATGAGGTAGGATATGATATGCCTTGTGATAAAATGTGTTGATGATGCTGTGAATGTATTAGTTATGTATGCATTTGTGAATAGACTGCTTTATGGCTTAGAGTGTGAGCATATGTCTATTCTTGAGTTGTTGTTGTTGTTGCATTGCTAGGTGATTAGCATGCATATTGTGGCCCAATTGGGGTGGTAGCTAATTCCCATGGTGAGGGATTAGTGAGTAAATCATTTTGATTGTTGTTGATGTTTGCATGCTAGGTGATTAGCGTGCATAGCATGGCCCATTTGGGGTGGTAGCTAATTCCCATGGTGAGGAATTAGTGAGTGAGTCACTATGTCTCAAATGAGTGGGACTAGTGAGCTTGGTAGCCGTGCCTGGATTTGGACGGTGAGGTTGAACTATATGTTCACAAATAGTCGGTACCGCATGCATGGAGTCTCATTGCATAATATATGTATGGCGTGTAATATGAATGGATGTATTCCAATATTACACGTGTATTTGTGTTGGTATTGTTGTGTGGTTATTGAGTATGATGTTGAATTAATATGTTGTTCCTGGATGTGTGTTTTGATTAGGGTGATGAAGTGTGTTGAATCACTTAACATAACATGATATTTTATAATACTCATTATATTGATTGAGGAACTCACCCTTACAACTATTTTTCAGGTAACGAGAAATGAGTTGAGTAGAAGCTAATTATTGGAGTCTAGTGTAGTCTCCGTAGTGGGTCGTGCTCTGATAGATGTAACATCGGGATGGGTTGTCTTAACTTGTTTCGAATGTTTTATTGTTGGTTGAGAACCATTGTCCATGTAATGTTTTACATGATTGATGAAATTATATCCGCTGTGTTTTATGCAATTGTTTAAGTTTGAAATTAATAAAAGAGCATGACCGTTACATTGTTGAAAAATGTGGAAGATTGTGTGACACCCTTAATGGGCATAATTACTCTGATGTTATATTTTGATATTTAATTAAATTATTGGAGTATTTTAGAAGGGTGTTACATTAGTGGTATCAGAGCATAGTCGGTCGAGTCGAGTCGTAATTATTCTGTTTCCCCTGTACGAGATAGGTGTTGTGTAACCCTATCAGTACTTATTGTTTTAGTTTGTTGGGTTTTCAGAATAGAGATGGCTGGGAGAGGTAGAGATGATGCTGCGATTGCTGAGGCTCTGGGTATGCTAGCTGGAGTACTTGGAGGAAATCCGAATGTTGTGGGAATGGGAGCTGCTCGTCAACTAGGTGAGTTCCAGAAGAACAATCCTCCAATGTTCAAGGGAGCATACGATCCAGATGATGCTCAGAAGTGGTTGAAGGAGATTGAGAGGATCTTCCGAGTGACTGAGTGTGCCGATAACCAGAAGGTCAGGTTCGGTACGCATATGCTGTCAGAAGAAGCTGATGATTGGTGGGTTGCTACCCGCACTGAGTTGGAAACTGCTGGGAATGCTGAAATCACTTGGGCTGTGTTCAGAGAGAGATTCCTGAGGAAGTATTTTCCAGAGGATGTTAGAGGGAAGAAAGAGATAGAGTTCTTGGAATTGAAGCAGGGTAACAAGTCTGTTACGGAGTATGCTGCTAAGTTCACAGAGCTGTCAAAGTATTATACTCCCTATAATGAGGCTGCTGGAGAATTTTCGAAATGTGTGAAGTTTGAGAACGGGTTACGTCCCGAGATCAAGCAGGCTATTGGATACCAAAGGATCAGAGTGTTTTCTGACTTGGTTGACTGTTGCAGGATTTTCGAACAGGATTCCAAAGCCAGAGCAGAGAGCTATCAGCAAAGGGTTGATAGGAAAGGCAAGAATCAGAATGATCGTGGAAAACCGTATGCAGTTGGCAAAGGTTTTCAGAAGCAGAGTGGGATGAAGAGGCCTAGTGGGGGAGACTCTAGTGCTCCTGTTAAGTGTTATAGATGTGGTCGGGCTGGACATCGTGTCCATGAGTGTACCAGTGCTGAGATGAAATGTTTCAAGTGTGGAAAAGGTGGTCACTTGGCTGCAGACTGCCGGTTGAAGACTGTGACTTGTTTCAACTGTGGAGAGTTGGGTCATATCAGTCCACAGTGTCCTAAGCCGAAGAAAGAGAATCAGTCAGGAGGCAAGGTCTTTGCTTTATCAGGTTCTGAGACTTCTGCAGATGATCGTTTGATCCGAGGTACGTGTTATATTAATGGCTTTCCCCTTGTAGCTATTATTGACACAGGTGCTACTCATTCCTTTATATCTTTGGATTGTGCTGTGAAACTTAAGTTAGAGATATCTGAGATGCGTGGAAGTATGGTGATTGATACTCCTGCAAAGGGTTCAGTGACTACTACTTCAGTTTGTTTGAATTGTCCTTTGAGTATTTTTGGTAGAGACTTTGGGATGGACCTTGTGTGTCTTCCACTAGTACAGGTTGATGTTATCCTGGGTATGAACTGGTTGGTGTTTAACCGAGTCTATATCAACTGTTTTGATAAGACTGTGATTTTTCCTGAGATTGAGGAAGGAAAGAATTTATTTCTATCTGCAAGGCAGGTGAATGAGGCAGTAGCAAATGGGGCAGAGTTGTTTATGCTGTTAGCGACTTTGGAGGCTAAAGATAAACTGGTGATTTGTGATCTAGCCGTGGTGTGTGATTTCCTTGATGTGTTTCCTGAAGAAGTGAATGAATTGCCACCAGAGCGTGAAGTTGAGTTCTCGATTGATTTGGTACCTGGTACTAGACCGATATCGATGGCTCCGTACCGTATGTCTGCTGTTGAGTTAACTGAATTGAAGAGTCAGTTGGAAGATCTGTTGGATAAGAAATTTATTCGTCCGAGTGTGTCACCGTGGGGTGCACCAGTGTTATTGGTTAAGAAGAAAGAAGGTACTATGAGGTTGTGTGTGGACTACAGGCAACTGAATAAAGTGACGATCAAGAATCGGTATCCTTTGCCGAGGATTGATGATTTGATGGATCAGTTGGTTGGTGCGAGTGTGTTCAGCAAGATAGATTTGAGATCTGGGTATCATCAGATACGTGTGAAAACTGAGGATATTCAGAAGACTGCTTTCAGAACAAGGTATGGACATTATGAGTATTCTGTGATGCCTTTTGGTGTGACTAATGCGCCTGGTGTATTTATGGAGTATATGAATAGGATTTTCCATCCGTATCTAGATCAGTTTGTTGTGGTGTTTATTGATGACATTTTGGTGTATTCGAAATCTGAAGAAGAACATGCGGAGCATTTGAGAGTGGTTTTAGAAGTTCTCCGAGAAAAGAAGTTATTTGCTAAACTGTCTAAGTGTGAATTTTGGTTAGAAGAGGTTAGTTTTCTTGGTCATGTGATTTCAAGAGGTGGTGTTGCTGTTGATCCTTCTAAGATAGAAGCGGTATCTCAGTGGGAAGCTCCGAAGTCTGTTGCGGAGATTCGAAGTTTTCTTGGTTTGGCTGGTTATTATAGGAAGTTCATTGAGGGATTTTCTAAGTTGGCGTTACCGTTGACGATGTTGACTAGAAAGGGGCAAGCGTTTGTTTGGGATTCGAAATGTGAAGAAGGTTTCCAAGAGTTAAAGAGAAGGTTGACTACTGCTCCTATTTTGATATTACCGAGTCCGTCAGAACTATTTGAGGTTTTCTGTGATGCTTCATTGTTGGGCTTGGGTGGTGTGTTGATGCAGAATAAGCAGGTTATAGCTTATGCTTCGAGACAACTGAAAGTTCATGAGAGGAACTATCCGACACATGATTTAGAGTTGGCAGCTGTGGTATTTGTTCTGAAACTATGGAGGCATTATTTGTACGGGTCGAGATTTGAGGTTTTCAGTGACCATAAAAGTTTAAAGTATTTGTTTGATCAGAAAGAGCTGAATATGAGACAGAGGAGATGGTTAGAATTTCTGAAGGATTATGACTTTGGTTTGAATTACCATCCGGGTAAAGCAAATGTAGTGGCTGATGCGTTGAGTCGGAAATCATTGCATATGTCTATGTTAATGGTTAAAGAATTGGATTTAATTGAGCAGTTTAGAGATTTGAGTTTGGTGTGTGAGAGTACTCACAATAGTGTTAAATTGGGAATATTGAAGTTAACGAGTGGTATTTTGGATGAGATTCGAGAGGGTCAGAAATCCGATGTGCTTTTGGTTGATAAGTTGACTTTAGTAAATCAAGGCCAAGGTGGTGAATTCAGAATTGATGAGAATGGTGTTTTGAAATTTGGTAATCGGGTGTGTATTCCGGATGTTACCGAACTTAAGAAGAGTATTCTTGAAGAAGGACATCGTAGTGGCTTGAGTATTCATCCTGGAGCTACGAAGATGTATCATGATTTGAAAAAGTTATTTTGGTGGCCGGGAATGAAGAAAGAAATTGCAAGTTTTGTTTATTCCTGTTTGACTTGTCAGAAGTCAAAGATTGAGCATCAGAAGCCGTCTGGGCTAATGCAACCGTTGGCTATTCCAGAGTGGAAGTGGGATAGTATCAGTATGGATTTTGTTTCTGGTTTGCCGAGGACAAGTAAGAATTTTGAAGCCATTTGGGTGATTGTGGATAGATTGACGAAGTCGGCTCATTTCATTCCGATCAGAATGGATTATCCGTTAGAGAGATTAGCTGAGTTGTATATTGAGAAGATTGTAAGTTTGCATGGTATTCCGTCGAGTATCGTTTCGGACAGAGATCCTAGATTTACATCAAAGTTTTGGGAAGGTTTGCAGAAGGCTTTGGGAACTAAGCTGAGATTGAGTTCTGCATATCATCCGCAGACTGATGGTCAGACTGAGAGGACCATTCAGTCATTAGAGGATCTTTTGAGAGCTTGTGTTTTGGAAAAGGGAGGCGCTTGGGATTGTTATTTGCCTTTGATTGAGTTTACCTACAACAATAGTTTTCATTCGAGCATTGGTATGGCACCGTTTGAAGCTTTGTATGGTAGGAGATGTCGGACGCCTTTATGTTGGTATGAGTCCGGTGAGAGTGTTGTGGTTGGACCGGAGATTGTTCAACAGACTACAGAAAAGATTAAGATGATTCAGGAGAAGATGAGAATTGCTCAGAGTCGTCAGAAGAGTTATCATGATAAGAGGAGGAAGTCACTTGAGTTCCAAGAGGGAGATCATGTGTTTCTTCGCGTTACTCCGATAACTGGTGTTGGTCGAGCTTTGAAGTCGAAAAAGTTGACACCTCGTTTTATTGGTCCTTATCAGATTTTGGAGAGGATAGGGGAGGTAGCCTATCGTATCGCTTTACCGCCGTCGCTTGCGAATTTGCATGAGGTTTTTCATGTGTCTCAGTTGAGGAGGTACATTCATGATCCGTCGCATGTAGTCCAAGTAGATGATGTACAGGTGAGAGATAACCTGACTGTTGAAACATCACCTATGAGGATCGAGGATCGAGAGTTGAAGCGGTTGCGGGGTAAAGAGATTGCCTTGGTGAAGGTAGCTTGGGGAGGACCAGCAGGTGGCAATGTGACTTGGGAACTTGAGAGTCAGATGAAGGAGTCTTATCCTGAGTTGTTCGCTTGAGGTATGTTTTCGAGGACGAAAACTCTTTTAGTGGGGGAGAGTTGTAACACCCCGATGAAATTAAGATAATTGTTTAAATTAAGTTAATATTTTATTTATTAATTTAATTAAATAATTAGAAAATTATTGGATTATTAATATTATTATTGGGATAATATTATTGGGTTTTATTATTTGAGTATATAAGTTGGAATAATAAAAAGTCCTAATTTTTGGAAAAGGGTTTTCACGTGAAAAAGAAAAAAAGAGAAGCGGCTGAAAGGGAAAGGGCAAAGAGGCAGAGCAAGAGAAGAGGAAAAGCTTGAAGCTAACGGAATTGCCGGATTAACTCAGGTAAGGGGGGTTTATCATCGTTTGATGGGTCTTATGGGATAGCATGTAATGGGTAGTGATGAACCTCTGAATTTGACTCTGATTGAAATGATATGTGATGAATTTGTGAAATATTGATGAACGAAATTGGATGATAATTGATGAAATTGTAGGAATTAGATGTAGTAAGGTTAGCGATTTGAGAAGTTGAATGTATCTGAGTTGTAATTGATAAAACGAACGAACGTGTATGAAAAACTGGACTGTGAGAGGTTGGATCTGAAGGATCTCGTAGCAGAGAAAACCCATAGCAGATCTGGAAAACTGGATTCTGGTCATACGCGTATGGCACTAGGCAATACGCGTATGGGATGGCTTGAAAATGGGGGTTTTGGCGCTGGTACGCGCCATACGCGTGTGATACGCGTATCCCTGGAGTGGTACGCGTATGGTGTATGCTATACGCGTATGAGTGAAAGAGATGATGTTTTGAACGTGAAAGCGTCTCTGTTGGTATGCGTATGAGGATGTGGTACGCGTAGCATACGCGTATGGGCGTGGGCGATACGCGTATGGGATGGGCGAGGAAATGCGCCATACGCGTATGGGCATAGGCGATACGCGTATGGGCAGACTTGTGGTTTTTCTGAACAGTTGTGGTGCAGTTTTTAGTTGTTTAGGCTGAGTGCTGTAACTTAGCTGATGTATGACGTAGTGGGGATTATTTCCCGTTGTTTTGAGTAGTATAGGTATTAGTAGAGTGTGCTAATACTGTGTTTGATGATGAGGTAGGATATGATATGCCTTGTGATAAAATGTGTTGATGATGCTGTGAATGTATTAGTTATGTATGCATTTGTGAATAGACTGCTTTATGGCTTAGAGTGTGAGCATATGTCTATTCTTGAGTTGTTGTTGTTGTTGCATTGCTAGGTGATTAGCATGCATATTGTGGCCCAATTGGGGTGGTAGCTAATTCCCATGGTGAGGGATTAGTGAGTAAATCATTTTGATTGTTGTTGATGTTTGCATGCTAGGTGATTAGCGTGCATAGCATGGCCCATTTGGGGTGGTAGCTAATTCCCATGGTGAGGAATTAGTGAGTGAGTCACTATGTCTCAAATGAGTGGGACTAGTGAGCTTGGTAGCCGTGCCTGGATTTGGACGGTGAGGTTGAACTATATGTTCACAAATAGTCGGTACCGCATGCATGGAGTCTCATTGCATAATATATGTATGGCGTGTAATATGAATGGATGTATTCCAATATTACACGTGTATTTGTGTTGGTATTGTTGTGTGGTTATTGAGTATGATGTTGAATTAATATGTTGTTCCTGGATGTGTGTTTTGATTAGGGTGATGAAGTGTGTTGAATCACTTAACATAACATGATATTTTATAATACTCATTATATTGATTGAGGAACTCACCCTTACAACTATTTTTCAGGTAACGAGAAATGAGTTGAGTAGAAGCTAATTATTGGAGTCTAGTGTAGTCTCCGTAGTGGGTCGTGCTCTGATAGATGTAACATCGGGATGGGTTGTCTTAACTTGTTTCGAATGTTTTATTGTTGGTTGAGAACCATTGTCCATGTAATGTTTTACATGATTGATGAAATTATATCCGCTGTGTTTTATGCAATTGTTTAAGTTTGAAATTAATAAAAGAGCATGACCGTTACATTGTTGAAAAATGTGGAAGATTGTGTGACACCCTTAATGGGCATAATTACTCTGATGTTATATTTTGATATTTAATTAAATTATTGGAGTATTTTAGAAGGGTGTTACATTAGTGGTATCAGAGCATAGTCGGTCGAGTCGAGTCGTAATTATTCTGTTTCCCCTGTACGAGATAGGTGTTGTGTAACCCTATCAGTACTTATTGTTTTAGTTTGTTGGGTTTTCAGAATAGAGATGGCTGGGAGAGGTAGAGATGATGCTGCGATTGCTGAGGCTCTGGGTATGCTAGCTGGAGTACTTGGAGGAAATCCGAATGTTGTGGGAATGGGAGCTGCTCGTCAACTAGGTGAGTTCCAGAAGAACAATCCTCCAATGTTCAAGGGAGCATACGATCCAGATGATGCTCAGAAGTGGTTGAAGGAGATTGAGAGGATCTTCCGAGTGACTGAGTGTGCCGATAACCAGAAGGTCAGGTTCGGTACGCATATGCTGTCAGAAGAAGCTGATGATTGGTGGGTTGCTACCCGCACTGAGTTGGAAACTGCTGGGAATGCTGAAATCACTTGGGCTGTGTTCAGAGAGAGATTCCTGAGGAAGTATTTTCCAGAGGATGTTAGAGGGAAGAAAGAGATAGAGTTCTTGGAATTGAAGCAGGGTAACAAGTCTGTTACGGAGTATGCTGCTAAGTTCACAGAGCTGTCAAAGTATTATACTCCCTATAATGAGGCTGCTGGAGAATTTTCGAAATGTGTGAAGTTTGAGAACGGGTTACGTCCCGAGATCAAGCAGGCTATTGGATACCAAAGGATCAGAGTGTTTTCTGACTTGGTTGACTGTTGCAGGATTTTCGAACAGGATTCCAAAGCCAGAGCAGAGAGCTATCAGCAAAGGGTTGATAGGAAAGGCAAGAATCAGAATGATCGTGGAAAACCGTATGCAGTTGGCAAAGGTTTTCAGAAGCAGAGTGGGATGAAGAGGCCTAGTGGGGGAGACTCTAGTGCTCCTGTTAAGTGTTATAGATGTGGTCGGGCTGGACATCGTGTCCATGAGTGTACCAGTGCTGAGATGAAATGTTTCAAGTGTGGAAAAGGTGGTCACTTGGCTGCAGACTGCCGGTTGAAGACTGTGACTTGTTTCAACTGTGGAGAGTTGGGTCATATCAGTCCACAGTGTCCTAAGCCGAAGAAAGAGAATCAGTCAGGAGGCAAGGTCTTTGCTTTATCAGGTTCTGAGACTTCTGCAGATGATCGTTTGATCCGAGGTACGTGTTATATTAATGGCTTTCCCTTGTAGCTATTATTGACACAGGTGCTACTCATTCCTTTATATCTTTGGATTGTGCTGTGAAACTTAAGTTAGAGATATCTGAGATGCGTGGAAGTATGGTGATTGATACTCCTGCAAAGGGTTCAGTGACTACTACTTCAGTTTGTTTGAATTGTCCTTTGAGTATTTTTGGTAGAGACTTTGGGATGGACCTTGTGTGTCTTCCACTAGTACAGGTTGATGTTATCCTGGGTATGAACTGGTTGGTGTTTAACCGAGTCTATATCAACTGTTTTGATAAGACTGTGATTTTTCCTGAGATTGAGGAAGGAAAGAATTTATTTCTATCTGCAAGGCAGGTGAATGAGGCAGTAGCAAATGGGGCAGAGTTGTTTATGCTGTTAGCGACTTTGGAGGCTAAAGATAAACTGGTGATTTGTGATCTAGCCGTGGTGTGTGATTTCCTTGATGTGTTTCCTGAAGAAGTGAATGAATTGCCACCAGAGCGTGAAGTTGAGTTCTCGATTGATTTGGTACCTGGTACTAGACCGATATCGATGGCTCCGTACCGTATGTCTGCTGTTGAGTTAACTGAATTGAAGAGTCAGTTGGAAGATCTGTTGGATAAGAAATTTATTCGTCCGAGTGTGTCACCGTGGGGTGCACCAGTGTTATTGGTTAAGAAGAAAGAAGGTACTATGAGGTTGTGTGTGGACTACAGGCAACTGAATAAAGTGACGATCAAGAATCGGTATCCTTTGCCGAGGATTGATGATTTGATGGATCAGTTGGTTGGTGCGAGTGTGTTCAGCAAGATAGATTTGAGATCTGGGTATCATCAGATACGTGTGAAAACTGAGGATATTCAGAAGACTGCTTTCAGAACAAGGTATGGACATTATGAGTATTCTGTGATGCCTTTTGGTGTGACTAATGCGCCTGGTGTATTTATGGAGTATATGAATAGGATTTTCCATCCGTATCTAGATCAGTTTGTTGTGGTGTTTATTGATGACATTTTGGTGTATTCGAAATCTGAAGAAGAACATGCGGAGCATTTGAGAGTGGTTTTAGAAGTTCTCCGAGAAAAGAAGTTATTTGCTAAACTGTCTAAGTGTGAATTTTGGTTAGAAGAGGTTAGTTTTCTTGGTCATGTGATTTCAAGAGGTGGTGTTGCTGTTGATCCTTCTAAGATAGAAGCGGTATCTCAGTGGGAAGCTCCGAAGTCTGTTGCGGAGATTCGAAGTTTTCTTGGTTTGGCTGGTTATTATAGGAAGTTCATTGAGGGATTTTCTAAGTTGGCGTTACCGTTGACGATGTTGACTAGAAAGGGGCAAGCGTTTGTTTGGGATTCGAAATGTGAAGAAGGTTTCCAAGAGTTAAAGAGAAGGTTGACTACTGCTCCTATTTTGATATTACCGAGTCCGTCAGAACTATTTGAGGTTTTCTGTGATGCTTCATTGTTGGGCTTGGGTGGTGTGTTGATGCAGAATAAGCAGGTTATAGCTTATGCTTCGAGACAACTGAAAGTTCATGAGAGGAACTATCCGACACATGATTTAGAGTTGGCAGCTGTGGTATTTGTTCTGAAACTATGGAGGCATTATTTGTACGGGTCGAGATTTGAGGTTTTCAGTGACCATAAAAGTTTAAAGTATTTGTTTGATCAGAAAGAGCTGAATATGAGACAGAGGAGATGGTTAGAATTTCTGAAGGATTATGACTTTGGTTTGAATTACCATCCGGGTAAAGCAAATGTAGTGGCTGATGCGTTGAGTCGGAAATCATTGCATATGTCTATGTTAATGGTTAAAGAATTGGATTTAATTGAGCAGTTTAGAGATTTGAGTTTGGTGTGTGAGAGTACTCACAATAGTGTTAAATTGGGAATATTGAAGTTAACGAGTGGTATTTTGGATGAGATTCGAGAGGGTCAGAAATCCGATGTGCTTTTGGTTGATAAGTTGACTTTAGTAAATCAAGGCCAAGGTGGTGAATTCAGAATTGATGAGAATGGTGTTTTGAAATTTGGTAATCGGGTGTGTATTCCGGATGTTACCGAACTTAAGAAGAGTATTCTTGAAGAAGGACATCGTAGTGGCTTGAGTATTCATCCTGGAGCTACGAAGATGTATCATGATTTGAAAAAGTTATTTTGGTGGCCGGGAATGAAGAAAGAAATTGCAAGTTTTGTTTATTCCTGTTTGACTTGTCAGAAGTCAAAGATTGAGCATCAGAAGCCGTCTGGGCTAATGCAACCGTTGGCTATTCCAGAGTGGAAGTGGGATAGTATCAGTATGGATTTTGTTTCTGGTTTGCCGAGGACAAGTAAGAATTTTGAAGCCATTTGGGTGATTGTGGATAGATTGACGAAGTCGGCTCATTTCATTCCGATCAGAATGGATTATCCGTTAGAGAGATTAGCTGAGTTGTATATTGAGAAGATTGTAAGTTTGCATGGTATTCCGTCGAGTATCGTTTCGGACAGAGATCCTAGATTTACATCAAAGTTTTGGGAAGGTTTGCAGAAGGCTTTGGGAACTAAGCTGAGATTGAGTTCTGCATATCATCCGCAGACTGATGGTCAGACTGAGAGGACCATTCAGTCATTAGAGGATCTTTTGAGAGCTTGTGTTTTGGAAAAGGGAGGCGCTTGGGATTGTTATTTGCCTTTGATTGAGTTTACCTACAACAATAGTTTTCATTCGAGCATTGGTATGGCACCGTTTGAAGCTTTGTATGGTAGGAGATGTCGGACGCCTTTATGTTGGTATGAGTCCGGTGAGAGTGTTGTGGTTGGACCGGAGATTGTTCAACAGACTACAGAAAAGATTAAGATGATTCAGGAGAAGATGAGAATTGCTCAGAGTCGTCAGAAGAGTTATCATGATAAGAGGAGGAAGTCACTTGAGTTCCAAGAGGGAGATCATGTGTTTCTTCGCGTTACTCCGATAACTGGTGTTGGTCGAGCTTTGAAGTCGAAAAAGTTGACACCTCGTTTTATTGGTCCTTATCAGATTTTGGAGAGGATAGGGGAGGTAGCCTATCGTATCGCTTTACCGCCGTCGCTTGCGAATTTGCATGAGGTTTTTCATGTGTCTCAGTTGAGGAGGTACATTCATGATCCGTCGCATGTAGTCCAAGTAGATGATGTACAGGTGAGAGATAACCTGACTGTTGAAACATCACCTATGAGGATCGAGGATCGAGAGTTGAAGCGGTTGCGGGGTAAAGAGATTGCCTTGGTGAAGGTAGCTTGGGGAGGACCAGCAGGTGGCAATGTGACTTGGGAACTTGAGAGTCAGATGAAGGAGTCTTATCCTGAGTTGTTCGCTTGAGGTATGTTTTCGAGGACGAAAACTCTTTTAGTGGGGGAGAGTTGTAACACCCCGATGAAATTAAGATAATTGTTTAAATTAAGACTTGTGGTTTTTCTGAACAGTTGTGGTGCAGTTTTTAGTTGTTTAGGCTGAGTGCTGTAACTTAGCTGATGTATGACGTAGTGGGGATTATTTCCCGTTGTTTTGAGTAGTATAGGTATTAGTAGAGTGTGCTAATACTGTGTTTGATGATGAGGTAGGATATGATATGCCTTGTGATAAAATGTGTTGATGATGCTGTGAATGTATTAGTTATGTATGCATTTGTGAATAGACTGCTTTATGGCTTAGAGTGTGAGCATATGTCTATTCTTGAGTTGTTGTTGTTGTTGCATTGCTAGGTGATTAGCATGCATATTATGGCCCAATTGGGGTGGTAGCTAATTCCCATGGTGAGGGATTAGTGAGTAAATCATTTTGATTGTTGTTGATGTTTGCATGCTAGGTGATTAGCGTGCATAGCATGGCCCATTTGGGGTGGTAGCTAATTCCCATGGTGAGGAATTAGTGAGTGAGTCACTATGTCTCAAATGAGTGGGACTAGTGAGCTTGGTAGCCGTGCCTGGATTTGGACGGTGAGGTTGAACTATATGTTCACAAATAGTCGGTACCGCATGCATGGAGTCTCATTGCATAATATATGTATGGCGTGTAATATGAATGGATGTATTCCAATATTACACGTGTATTTGTGTTGGTATTGTTGTGTGGTTATTGAGTATGATGTTGAATTAATATGCTGTTCCTGGATGTGTGTTTTGATTAGGGTGATGAAGTGTGTTGAATCACTTAACATAACATGATATTTTATAATACTCATTATATTGATTGAGGAACTCACCCTTACAACTATTTTTCAGGTAACGAGAAATGAGTTGAGTAGAAGCTAATTATTGGAGTCTAGTGTAGTCTCCGTAGTGGGTCGTGCTCTGATAGATGTAACATCGGGATGGGTTGTCTTAACTTGTTTCGAATGTTTTATTGTTGGTTGAGAACCATTGTCCATGTAATGTTTTACATGATTGATGAAATTATATCCGCTGTGTTTTATGCAATTGTTTAAGTTTGAAATTAATAAAAGAGCATGACCGTTACATTGTTGAAAAATGTGGAAGATTGTGTGACACCCTTAATGGGCATAATTACTCTGATGTTATATTTTGATATTTAATTAAATTATTGGAGTATTTTAGAAGGGTGTTACAGTAAACATTCCGCTTCTTGATGTGATTAAGTAGGTTTTGAAATACACAAGATTTTTGAAAGATTTGTGCATACAAAAGAGGAGGTTGAAGGGAAACGAGAGAGTTAATTTGGGACAAAAATTTTCAGCCCTTATTCAGCCTAAACTTGTACCTGAAAAGGTTACCGTTTCTGCCTTCAATCAGGCCATGCCACAGAAATGCAAGGACCCGGAAACTTCTGTTATTCCATGAACCATGGAAATAGTAAATTCGAAAATTACATGTTAGATTTAGGAGCTTCTATTAATATTATGCCTACTTCTATTTTTAACAATCTTGATCTTGGTCCTTTGCAACATACAAACTTTACTATTCAGTTGTTAAATAGGAGCAATGCTCGCCCTATTGGAGTAACGGAAAATGTGCTTGTTCAAGTTAATAACTTGATTTTTCCTGTAGATTTTTACATTCTAGACATGGCAGGATAAACAAATTCTAGCATATCACCAATCATTTTGGGCCGACCGTTCATGAGAACAACGAAAACAAAAATTGATGTTGACGATGGAACCATATCCATGGAATTTTGTGACATTGTCGCGAAATTCAACATTTTTGATGCTATGAAACATCCCTTGGAAAGCATTCTATTTTTCAAATATAGTTGTTTTCTGAAATTGTTGATGAAGCTTATTCTGATTTGATTGTACTCACATAACCTTTGTGATATTTGTGATGAGATTGATGATTCCTTGTAGGGTGATAGTGTAAATGAAGTTGTTTATGCAACTGCAACTTTTGACAGCTCGGTTGCCCCAAACATACCGTCCATTGAACAACCATCTTCCTTAGAGATGAAACCACTTCCTGAAAATCTGAAATATTCTTATTTAGAAAGGAATGAAAAACTTCATATTATAGTTTCATCTAAATTTGATTTTGATCAAGAAAATAAGCTTTTACAAGTTTTGAAGAAGCATAAGAAGGCGATTGGGTGGACCTTGGCCGACATACCAAGTATTAGCCCCTTCATGTGTATATGTAGGGTTTTGCTTGAAGAGGGAGCTAAGGTAGTGAGGCAGGTGTCATATATCCTATCTCTGATAGTAATTGGGTAACTCCAGTGCAGGGTGTACCTAAGAAATCTGGACTCACAGTGATACAAAATGAAAAAAATGAACTTGTTCTCACTAGAGTTCAGAACACTTTGAGAGTTATTATTGATTACAGGAGATTGAATTAGACAACTAAAAATGATCACTTTCCTGTACCGTTCATTGGTCAGATGCTTGAACGGTTGACTGGTAAATCGCATTATAGTTTTCTTGATGGTTTTTTTAGTATATTTTCAAATCCATATTGCACCAGAGGATCAATAAAAGACAACTTTCACATGCTCATTCAGTACATTTGCTTACAAGAGGATGCCATTTGGTCTGTACAATGCTCCTGACACGTTTCAGTGATGCATGATTAGTATTTTTTTTCTGAATTTATTGAAAACTGCATGGAAGTGTTTATGAATGATTTCACTGTTTATGGTTCTTCATTTGATGCATGTTTGAATAGTTTAAATATGGTTTTAGAGAGATGCATAGAAACTTACCTTGTTTTGAATTATGAAAAATGTCATTTTATGGTTGAAAAGGGAATTATTTTGGGTCACATAATTTCTGAAAAAGGAATTATAGTAGATCCTACTAAGATTGTTGTGATTTCTACACTGCCTTACCCATCTTGCATTCGCGAGATTCATTCTTTTCTTGGTCATGTAGTTTTTTACAAGCACTTCATAAAGGATTTCGGCAAGATAGCTCTTCCTCTATCATATTTGTTGAAAGATGATGTCACTTTCAACTTTGATGACAAATGCAGAACAACGTTTGATTTCTTGAAGAAAGCACTGACATTTACTCCCATCATTCATCCTCCTGAGTGGACCCTTCCTTTTGAAATAATGTGTGATGCATCCAAATATGCATTGCGGGCAGTCCTTGCACAAAGGGTGGACAAGGTTGCCCATGTTATTTATTATGCTTTTAGGAATTTAGATTCGGCACAATCTAATTACACCACTACTAAAAAAAGGAACGATTAGCTATTGTTTTTGCTCTTGATAAATTTAGATTATTTTTGCTAGGTTCCAAGGTTGTTGTTTTTACTGACCATGCATCTTTGAAGTATCCTTTAAAGAAACCAGAAGCAAATATGATATTAATTCGATGGATGTTATTGCTCTAAGAGTTCAATATGGAGATTAAGGACAAAAGTGGAGCTGAGAATCTAGTAGTTGATCACTTGAGCAGAATAAAACAGGATGAAGATCCTTCTCCCATTCGGGATGATTTTCCAGATGAATAACTTTTACAGTTGCATGGGGTAACTTCTTGGTTTGCTGATATTGTTAATTATCTTGTTACTGGTGTTTTTCCTACAGGTGCATCTAGGATACAAATTCATAAACTCAAAAGTGATTCCAAATATTATGTGCGGGGTGATCCATATCTATTGAAATTTGGTTGTGATCAGGTCATTAGGAGGTGTGTCCCCGACTATGAGATTGAATGTATTTTGCATCTTTCTCATGCTTCTCAAGTAAGGGGAACTTTGGTCCTGAAAGGATTGCAAGAAAATCCATAGACTCGGGTTTCTACTGGCCTACTATTTTAAAAAATGCTTATGAGACTTTCCGCACTTGTAAAGAGTGTCAGATAGCAGGTACAACCATCACTCGTAAGAGTGAAATGCCTCAACAACATATGCTTTTCCATGAGGTGTTTGATGTATGGGGAATTGACTTTATGGGTCCTTTTCCTATATATTTTGGTTTTATCTATATTTTACTTGTTGTTGATTATGATTCAAAGTGGGTGGGAGGTATCCCCACTAGGACTAATGATTCTAGAGTTGCTGCAGATTTTGCCAGGTCCAATATTTTTTGCAAGTTTGGAATACCCCGAGCATTTATAAGTGACCAAGGTACTCATCTATGTAACCACACTATGGAAACTTTGCTCCGAAAGTATGGAGTTGTGCACATGGTCTCTAATGCATATCACCCACAACCTAATGAGCAAGCTGAGATCTCAAATAGAAAAGACTTGATTCGTTGTCTAGAAGACGCACTTTGGGCTCAAAGAACAGCTTTCAAAACACCAATGGAGATGTCTCCCTATATACTTGTATTTGATAAGGCATGTCACCTACCAATAAAGATAGAGCACCGTGCTTATTGGGCAGTAAAAAGTTGTAATTTGGAGATGTACAAGCAGGTATGGAAAGAAAACTCCAATTACAACAACTTGAAGAGTTTAGACTAAAAGCTTATGAAAGCTCTAGTATTTATAAGGAGAAAACTAAGCACTTCCATGATAAGATGATTTCTAGGAAGGAATTATCCATAGGTCAAAAAGTTTTATTGTTTAACTCCTTCCTTAAAATTATGGCTGGGAAACTTCGGTTGAAGTCGATTGCCCATTTTGTTGTTACTAATGTTTTCCTTCATGGTGCAGTAGAAATTAAAAGTGCAGGTACTGACAAAGCCTTTAAGGTCAATGGGCAGCGTCTGAAGCTATTCCATGAAATTTCGGTGTCTGAAGATGCAACCATAGAAGAGCTTTCTTTGGAAAATTTCACCTACACTGCAACTTGATCAGGGAGCACTTCTTCCTTTCTCTCACTTTTATTTTATATTTATGTTCTTTCATTTAGGACAATGTGTGTCTTAGTGTGGGGGAGGCAACATTTTTTACTTTGTTTTCTTTCATTTGGTTTTCATTATTTTTGTTTGTTTTCTTAAATAAAATTTTAAAAAATGCATGCATTTTCTTTGGTTTTTGAGTTGCAATTGTGAGTATTTTCTCTGTTCTATTTATTAAAGAATTATGGTGTGATGTGATTGATTTTGTGGACGTTCTTAGTATGATAAGTAGGACTAAATGCTTAATTGTTCATCGTTTGTTGTAGATCAATGACCTTGTGAGATTTTGAGCTTTTTAATAGATAACATTCAAAAATTCATTTCTTTCTTGTGTGATTTCACTCATGTCTGTTAGTCTCTAGAACTTGAATTGTCTCTTTTTGAAACTATTGATTACTTATGCACACTGATATGATAAAGATAACTTGTTTTTGTTTACTTTTACCCACTTAGCCAAAAATGAATCCCTAAATAATATCATCCCTTGTTTGAAAATATCTTGAGTTTATTTATCTCATTCTTTGTTTAAACTCATCACAAATCATAAAGTAAAAAACAATTTTTATCACCTTATTTAAAGGGTTGAAAGAGCTTGTTGGAGTTGTGTGAGGTTGAATTAGCATTGATATAGCTGTGATGTTTCATGGTTTGACAGAAAAGAAAAAGAAAATAGAAAGAAAGAAAAGAAAAAAAAGAAAAGAAAGAAGAAAGAAAACCCTTGTCCTTAGTGCATTCCTTCTATAAAAAAGTAAATAAAAAGAAAAAGAGAAAAAAGAAAAGAAAATGCAAAAGTGTTGTTTGAAAGTGAATGAAATATTTTTAGTTCAACTACCACAGTTGTTTTCAATTTTCTTTTGACCCTTTGAATTTTAGCTTAATACCCCCTTAGAATTTATCTCACCAGTATCTCGGCCAAGTTACAACCGAATAAAAGTCCTTTTAATTTTTGTGTGCATGTAATTCAATTGTGGATGTTAGAGTCTTTTCAAACTTATGGTAGTGCTAATTTTTATATTGTGCTTTGAGTGTAAACAATCAACCTAAATACTTGAGAGTTGAGTGAATTTTATCTTGTGAAGATTTTGATGCTTATGATGTACTCTTTGGTAAATTGTCATCTTATCTACTTTGAATGTCATTATTAGTTGCTCACTAATGTCATATTCTAGAAGTTTAGAATTAGAATTTTGCTTTCACTTGCTATCCCGAGAACCTTTGGAATTGCATGTTTTGTTTGTTCTTGTTTTTCTGTTTTAAATTTATAATTTTGCTCGGAATGCAAAAGTTCAAGTGTGGGGGAATTTGATCAGTGCATTTTTATGCACACTTTTCTACTATTGTACTTAGGCAATTCTATAGTTTATTTTATTGTTTTTACTATTTTAGTGTGTTTTTATATTTAAGTTTTTTTGCCTTTATCTTATTTTTGTATTTTATTTTCAACTTAAACAATTATCTGATGCCTTCTCACTATGCAACCTATATCTTGAGCTACGAGAATCGGATTGGCGTCTTCTAATACATATTGAAAAACAAAGAGGACAAGCTAAAAGTTTAATATTGAAGTTAGAAGCAGATTCAGAGTGAAAAAGACTCGAATAATTCGTTGAAGTTCCAGACTTAATTAAAATAGTTAGTTTGGACCGATTTTTGTAATTTTCGAGTCGGTTTCCATAAGGGTCCGAATTTCCCTTTTGCTATAAGAGAAAATTGCTGCTACATTAGAGGTATTCTCAGTGGCGGAACTGAGGGGGGACGTGGGAAGACCACAGCCACCCCTCAACTTTTTATTTTATTTTAATTCATATATATTAAATTACTAAAACATCCTTATTTTAAATTAAAATTAATTTTTATTTTTTCTTTTTCATTCAAAGTTAGGTTAAAATACAGATAAGGTAAAAAGCTCATACCTTTCATTTCTTTCTCATATGGGTTTGCTACCGGCACCAGAATCGGAACAGATTAAAGTGGTTTAATACAAGAGAGATTTTTTGATGTGGCACATGTTAAAGACACCACATCTTTAACTCTTAAGGAAGCAATATGTGATATACTTTCTCGACATAACCTTGATGTTTCTAACATTCGTGGCGAAGGGTATGATGGTGCTAGCAATATGAGAGGAGAATGGAATGGTTTACAAGCCCTCTTTATGAAGGATTGTCCTTATCATACTATGTTCATTGTTTTGCTCATCGATTGCAACTTGCATTGGTTACATCATCAAGAGAAGTCAAACCTGTTCATAAATTTTTTGAGAAGCTGATCTTTATTGTGAATGTTGTTTGTTCTTCTACAAAGCGTCATGATGAGTTACAAGCTGCCCAATTAGAAGAAATTGCTTATTTGTTAGAGATCGATGAGATTGTAACTGGTAAAGGTGCAAATCAAGTTGGTACATTGAAACGAGCTGGAGATACTCGTTGGGGATCACATTACGATTCAATTTCTAGCTTGATAAACATGTATGAAGCAACTTGTTTAGTTTTTAAAAAAATTGCAAAAGATAGAGGGAGTTATGCTACACGTGGGGATGCAGATAGTTGTTACAATTACTTGAAGGCATTTGATTTTATATTTATTTTTCACTTGATGAAAGAAATCATGGGAATAATAGATATGCTTTGTCAAGCCTTACCAAAAAAAATCAAGATGTAGTTAATGCTATGAACTTGGTTCGTTCAACAAAACATCTTATTCAAGGTTTGAGAGAAAATGGTTGGGATATATTATTTACTAAAGTGGTATCTTTTTGTGAAAAGCATGGTATTGAGATTTCTGATCTTAATGATGTTCATTCAACAACAAGATTTGGACGCTCCCGTCTTGAAGAGAATCAAGTCACAATTCAACATTACTTTAAAGTTGAAATCTTTTTCACTACCATTGACAAATAGTTACAAGAGTTGAATAGCAGATTCAGTGTGCAGGCAATGGATTTGTTAACTCTTTCTTGTTCTTTGTCTCCTAAGGATGGATATAAAGCTTTTAGCATTGATACTATTTGTTCTTTAGTTGAAAAATATTATCCTATGGATTTTAGTGATCAAGAGAAGAATAATTTGAAATTTCAACTCCAACATTTTCTATTTGTTGCTCGTCAAGCATCAAACTTGAATAATTTATCAACTATTCAAGAACTATGTTCATGTTTGGTTGCATCTGGATAGGCTGAAACTTACTTCTTGATTGATAGACTACTTCGTCTTATCATGACTCTTCCCGTTTCTACGACCACAACTGAGAGGTCTTTTTCAGCAATGAAAATTATTAAGACTAAGTTGAGAAACAAGATGGATGATGGGTTTCTTGGAGATAGCATGACAATATATATTGAAAGGGAGATTAGTGCAAGCATTAGTTCGGAGTCAATTATTGACGATTTCAAGTCACTCAGAACGCGTAAAGCATTACTTTAAGGTAGTTTTAAGTCATGTAATTTAAATTTCTAGTAATTAACTTTGTATTTATTTTAACTTTAATGCTTTATTTAAAATACTATTTACATTTTATTTATAATCTTTATTTTACGTTAGCGGTCATCCCAATTTTTTTTATCTGGTTCCGCCACTGGGTATTCTGCATTCATGAAAATTAGAGACTACTATACGAATTTCATGAAGAACTAAATTTCACACGGTTGATCTGTTGTATTCGGTTTTCGCCGATACTTTGAGGTTCTATATTTTCAATCAAATTTCTTTTTCCTTTCAATATTCTGCTCTATGTCTTGTATGCTTTATTCAAGTTCTATAGAATATGTATTGATTAATTTTGATTGATTTACATTCACTAATTTTCATCGCTTGTTAGCATAGCTTTTATGTTAGTTCGTGCAAATCTTTATTATGTTTGCTTAACTCGGAAAATAGGAGTGTAAATCGCATAATGTCAATTACGTTTGTTGATTGATGTTATATTCGAAAAGGGATTATAATCTCCTTAGGGCATGAAAATTATATTAACAAATGATAAATTAGGAGATCGAAACAGTAGATCAATTTGTTTATCATATTTGTAATCAGTTTCTATTAATCAGTAGCATAATCAAAAATAAATAAAAAAACCCATTTGTTTCGATCGGTTGGTTAAGTTGATCAAGAGTCTTTGCGATATGACTCGAGTGTCGTTGCCCTAATTACAATTTTTAATTACTCATTTTTGACTCGCGTACGCCAGCAGATCATTGCACATGTATCCTCTCCTGTCTTTTATGTTCCGCCTCCATGTTGCCTCTTATCCAACAGCTAAAAAAAAATTCAAGATAGAAAATAAAAATAAGAAAACAGTATTGAAGAAGTATCAATGGTGGATATTGGAGCAGAATTGAGGGCAGTAGAGAAACAAAAGGAGAGGATCCATATCCTTATTTATAAGGTCCGATATTACAATTGGGATGGTTGGATCGGCAAGAATCAAATAGACACCCGACAGTTCAAAATTCTTGACATGGTTTATGACGATTAGTTTTACCTTTTATGTAGTAGTGATGACAGAGTTCACTTATAACATATATGTGTTATGTCTCACGTCTCAAGGCTAATCAACAACACAACACATTAAGCATTTGTTTATCTCTAATCAGTCAAAATTACACACATACGATTTTGTGGATATTTAATGGTCTCCCATCCGAGGAAAAGTCGAGTAGGCATAAATACAACCGAACATGAGTCAACCTAATATTTCTAAAGTCTATTGAGGTTTAGCATGGTTGCAAGACTGCGAACTTAGTAAATAAACACAATAGATATGAATAATTGGAAGCAATCACATATTTCAAAGCGTGGATATTGTCAAGTTTGAATGCAAGATTATTTTGAAATCTAATTTGTAATCACAAATGTTTTTACAATAGTTTGAATGCAATCACAAATGATCACAACTAAATGAGTCACCATTGGATGAGGAAGTAAATTATGTTACACTACCTGCAGGATTACTAAAACCTCTTTCAATCCCCAACCAAGTTTGAGAAGACATTGCTATGAACTTCATAAGTGGTTTACATAGCTATAATTTTTTCACCATCAACATCATGGTTGGCGTGGTCCGACTTATAAAATATGTCAATTTTTGTCACTAAATTCAAACTATTAGCTTGAATTAGATGTTGAACCAGATTTCCCCCCCTGTTATTAGCTTGTAGATTCTATGAAGTAAGAGGATATCATGTGAAAAATCTGTTGTCATGTTTGGATTATGTATGTTAACTTACAGACTCATTCCATTCACTAGACACTTTTCTTTTTACTCTCTCAAATTTATGACAGAAATTGCAAACATTTAGATATACCAAAGTAAAGAAAAGGGAAACATACCAATTTATCATTAAATGAAATGTAAACATTCTCATTGCAATTAGTAACACCAAAACACTAATTCTCCATGTTTACAAATAATCAAATTCTCTAAAACTTAAACAATTATAAACTATTATCAAGACCGATGAAGAACTGAAAAATCAAATCTTTTCTTCTCTTCATTCCATTTCAGAGCAATTTCATCTCCTTTCTTCAAGCTTCTTCTCTGTGCAAAATCTGTGATCCATGTATTGTTGAAGACATGGCTATCGTTGGAAGGTCGTATCTTGAATGTAAGAGAAAGAGGAAATCCAATGTCAACATCAAATACTTCAACTTCAACTCCTTCTTTCTCAGCTCTAACTTTATCCACCACAGGAACCACCCACTTCTTAGCCATATCTTTGTTTAACAGAAGTCTACAGTTATCATCAAGATCACTATTTGTCAGCACCTTCTTGATCATCCATGGATCACCAACATTGGTTGAACAATCACAACTTGTCCCAACAGAACTGCATGTGCTGTTTGTTGTTGAAACATAGGTTTCTTGTTGGACAGGTTTTTGTTTCTTGACAAATTGTGTCTCATGAAGACAACTACAAACATTAAGAGATAGATGGAGACAAACATTAGGATATGAAGACATATCCAACAGAGATGAAGAAACATTGTTCATCTTGTTATTTTTGGTTTCTTGGTGTCCACGTTTCCGCTTACGGGTGACTTGTGTGGAACATGAACAAGAACCAAAAGCAAGTACAAGATGGGGACAAACATAGGTAACAGAAGAAGAAACAGACGATGATGATGATGATGATGATGATGAAGAATATGAAGATGAATGGGATGAGGCAGGCATGAATGAATGATATGAGGTAGCCATGGATCAAAATCAGAGAAAACTTGCGCAAGAAGAAAGTGTCGCTCTGAAATTGAAAGAAAGTGTTATGCTGAAAGTGTTAAAGAACTAGTTGTTTTTATAGCTAATTAAGTTTAACGGCTAGTTAATCTTTTCTCATTAGATTTTTTTTTTCTTTCTCAATTTTATTAAATCTTAATGAATCTTTCCTTTATTACATATTAATGACTAAAGATTTTTTTTGTTAGTTTTTTTTTTAATTATTATTTACAGCGAATGGTAACATTAGATTTTATTTTTATTTCGGTTCATTTTTCCTTTTTTATTTCTACTGCAATATTAGATTTTATTTTTATTTTCCCAATTTTATTAAATCTTAATGAATCTTTCCTTTATTACATATTAATGACTAAAGATTTTTTTTTGTTAGTTTTTATTTATTTTTATTTACAGCGATTGGCAACATTAGATTTTATTTTTATTTCGCTTCATTTTTCCTTTTTTATTTCTACTGCAATATTAGATTTTATTTTTATTTTCTCAATTTTATTAAATCTTAATGAATCTTACATTTTTACTACGTATTAATGGGTCAAGATTTTTTTTGTATAGGTTCAAAATTATGAATAATGAAGACTTTAAATGCCACCCAATAAGGTATAGTTTATCATGAATGTGAAATTACAGTTTTAGATTTTCTAAGACATTTCAAATCTTACTAACATTGGTAATGTTTTAGGCCATTTACACACCCCTTATCCAAGGTTGATGATTACATCATGCAGAAAATTACCAGCAAGAGAACTAGAATGTTTTGAAAAACTTTTAATTTTTAGTTCTTAAAATCTGTTTTGTATATCTATTTTAAAAAATTGTTTTAAAAATGAGAATGAGAAAAAAGTTGTTTGATAATCAATTTCTTGAAATCTGTTTTTAAGAGTGAGAAAATATATTTTATTATTTAATTTTTCTAAACTGTTTTAAAAATGTAAAGATGATAAAATTCTTTGATAATTTAATTTTTAAGTTTGACTATATTAAATAACAAAAAATCAGAAATAATTTTATGACCATTTAGTTCTTAATGAATAATTTTTTATTTATAGAGTATAGAGTTAAAGAAAAATTTATATCTAATCAAAAATGTTTATTATATAATTAAATATTTTTAATAATATAGATTGATTGATAATATAAAAAATATTTACATTAAAGTTATTTATAAATTTAATCAATTATAAAATAGTTAACATAATGAGTTAATTTGTAATATATTATTCAACAAAAAGAAGTTAACAAAAGTTATAATATATCATATATTTTATTATATATGTATATAAAGTATAAACCGGTGGTTGGAAGTAAAAGAAAAAGTACAATAGAATTTATCAATCTAATTGTACAAAAGTTTTATATAATTATATTTGTGCCATTAGTAAAAAGTGGCATATTTTTTATGTTTTTGTATTCATTCTTGAAAACAAAAATGGAAAATGAAAACAAAAAATATTTATATTGTTTTGGTTTTGTAGTTTTGAAAACTTAAAAATTAAAAATAATTTTGCAAAAGTGTATTTTAAAACAAGTCATTCAAACAGATTTTTATTTTTAAATTTTTAAAAATTAAAAAACAGTTTTTAAAAACTAATACAAACAAGCCCTTAGTATTCTAAAAGCTAAATTATCAAAGCGATTCGAAATCTCTATAGATCACCCTCTTATTCACGGTCCTAATCACTACTACAAACCCGCTGAAACAAGCGCTACCACTCTCAATACTAGAGTACCACTATATAATGTAACTCCAACCGCTTCCAACAATCTACTGTTGAATTGTAATTTCTTGTGTCGAAGCAGGTTGTTCGACAGAGTAAGGAAGTGTTCAACCACCTAATGTGTTAAATAGTGTTAGCTATTTTGGGCTTTTATAATTTTGGGCTTTTGTAGTTTTGGGTTTTGTCTTGATGTCCAAGTTAACCTAAATCTATAAATAGAGGGAGTAGCCGTTATTTTCATAGAGAGTTGAATATAGTATTCACAAGATATTGTATTCACAGTATTTTGCAGTGGCAAAGTGAATAAGAAGTTTTCCACAGTCTGTGGACAGAGAGAAACTATACAGAATTATATTACTCTTTTCCTTCATCATTCTATACACTCTCTCTTTCTCCATTGTTCTTCTCTTTTCATTGCCACTGTGTGGGTAGTTACAATCTTGTTCATCAAGATTGATTGAAATTCTCCATAGATTTTGGGGGGTTTCCAACATCTGGTATCAAGAGCTCCGGTTTAACCGATTCGTGGGAAGAAAATCACCATGACAACAAATCATCCAAACGGGCATTTTCCAGCAAATCTTCCGATTCTCAAGAACAACAATTGTGAGAATTGGTGCAAGCAGATGAAGGTTGTGTTCTGTTATCAAGATCTTTGGGATCTTGTGAAGGAAGGAGTAGCAACACTTGCAGAAGCCGCGACGGATCAAGAAAAGACTGCACATAAAGAATTGAAGAAGAAAGATTATAAAGCTCTCTTTATAATCCATCAATGTGTTGATGCAGATAACTTTGAAAAGGTTAGTGATGCAGAGTCAGTGAAAGAAGCATGGGAAATTTTGGAGAAATCGTTTAGAGGCGCAGAGAAGGTGAAAGAGGTGAGGTTACAAACTCACAAAAGAACGTATGAATTGCTTCAGATGGAAGACAATGAAAGCATAACTTATTTCTTCACCAAGGTTACGAAACTGGTGAATCAAATCAAAGCATATGAAGAAGTGTTGACATCAAGATCTGTTGTTGGAAAGATCTTGAGGTCGTTGACTCCAAAGTTCGACCACGTGGTAGTAGCCATAGAAGAGTCGAAAGATTGATCAAAATTGACAAAGGAAGAGCTTCAAGGGACGCTTGAATCTCATGAACAAAGAATGGCTGAAAGAGCGGCAGGAAAGTCAAAGAGTGATATGGCTTTGCAGGCTCAATCAACAAAAGAAAGAAAAGGCAAAGGTAGTTGGAATGGAAACAAAGGCAGAGGAGGCCACAACAACTCGACTGGTCGAAATCAACAAGAAGGAAACTGGTCGAATCAGAGAAAATCCTGGAACCAAGGCAACCAAAGAGGTGGTGTTGCAGGTAGAGGAAGAAGTGGTGGTCAAAAGCCAGACAAGAGTCACATTCAGTGTTACAATTGTCAGAATTATGGTCACTATGTCCAGAAAAGCATAAGAATCAAGAAACTTATGCAAAGCTGGCGAAACATGAAGAAGAAGAGACGTTGCTGATGGTCACAACAAGAGAAGAGGAGAGATTCAAGGATCACTGGTACTTGGACTCAAGATGCTCATCACACATGTCTGAAAGAAAAGATTGGTTTGTCAACATAAAGCCCTCAATGAAGAACATGGTGAAATTTGCAAATGACAACACTCTAGCAGCTGAAGGTGTTGGTGATGTTATGATTATGAGGAAAGATGGTAAGAGGTCACTAATTTCAAATGTGTTATACATACCAGGCATGAAGAGTAATTTGCTCAGCATAAGGCAGTTAGTCGAAAAGAACTACAAGGTGTCGATTGAAGACAAGATGATGAGAGTTCTCGACTCAAATGGAAAGTTGATCTTGAAGGCTCCAATGTCTCAGAATAAAACCTTTAAGATTGAACTAAATGTGATGGAGCATAAGTGTCTTGCAACAGCAGCCAGCAGAGATAAACGTATATGGAATTACAGACTTGGCCATCTCAATTTCAAAGACATCAGAGATTTGAAGAGAAGAAATACGGTTTCAGGATTACTAGAAATCAACATTCCAAATGAAGTGTGTGAAGAATGTGTGCAGGCAAAGCAGCATAAGAACAACTTCAGTAAGGATGCAGGAAGCAGATCAAAGGCAATTCTTGAAGTCATATACTCTGATGTATGTGGTCCTCTCCAGGTGGATTCTATTGGAGGTAACAAATACTTTGTTACATTCATAGATGATTTTAGTCGAAAACTATGGTCTTACCTGATCCAGAAGAAAAGTGAAGTGATCGAGGTATTTTCCAAGTTTAAATCTATGGTCGAAAGGTAAAGAGGTTGAAAGATCAAGATTTTGAGAACTGATGGTGGAGGAGAATATGTGTCAAAAGATTTCGATGCATTATGTGTGAAAGAAGGGATTGTGCATGAGGTGGTGCCACCCTACACTCCACAGCAGAATGGAGTCGCAGAAAGGAAGAATAGAACCATTATGAATATGGTTAGAAGTATGTTGAAAGGCAAGCATCTACGCAAAGAATTATGGGGAGAAGTTGTGTCGACTGCGACATATATCCTGAACAGATGTCCGACGAAGAAGCTAGAAGGAATCATGCCAGAAGAATGTTGGTCTGGTGTCAAGCCTAGCTTGAGTCATCTGAGGGTGTTTGGATCTATAGCACATAGACATGTGCCAGATCAGTTGAAAAGAAAACTTGATGACAAGTCCAGTCAGATGATCCTGATAGGATATCCTTCGACTGGAGGATACAAGTTGTTCGACCCAGTGAATAAGCAAGTAGTGATCAGCAGGGACGTGATCATATATGAGCTTAAGGAGTGGGATTGGACTGAGAATGTCAAGAAAGATTCAGTGAGAATATTTTACGATGAACCAGCTAGTGAAGTCGAAAGAGAAGTTCGACGAGAAGAAGTCAAAGGTGAAGTAAGTACAAGCAGACCTCAAAGAACAAGACACATGTCTGCAAGGTTGCAAGAATGTCTGATTACATCAGATGATGTGGTCGATGAAGAAGGTGAGCTGGTACATTATGCTTTCTACGCAGATGTCGAACATGTCAATGCAGATGAGGCATTGAAAGATTCGAAGTGGATGAAAGCAATGGACGAAGAGCTGAAGTCAATCGAAGTCAACAACACTTGGTCACTTGTCGAATTGCCCCAAAATAAGAAGGCAATCGATGTGAAGTGGGTATACAAGGTGAAGTTGGATCCCAAAGGAGAAGTGACTCGACACAAGGCGAGACTTGTGGCGAAAGGATTTCTTCAGAAAGAAGGAATCAACTTCGATGAAGTTTTTGCCCCTATTGCTGGAATCGAAACAATCAGGTTGGTTGTTGGTCTAGCAAAAATGAACAACTGGCAGATGTTCCAGATGGACGTGAAATGTGCATTCCTTAATGACCCCTTAGAAGAAGAAGTTTATGTTGCACAACCAACTGAGTTTGTGAAACATGGCGAAGAAAGAAAAGTGTACAGGCTGCATAAAGCCCTGTACGGACTTAAACAAGCTCCAAGAGCATGGAACAAGAAGATAGATGGATTTCTAAGGGAGAAAGAGTTTGTGAAGTGAAAATCTGAACATGGAGTATATGTAAGAAGAAGCAAGAGTGAATTGCTTATACTATGCCTCTATGTTGATGACATGTTGATAATAAGTAGTTGCAAGAAGGAGATCGAAGACTTCAAAGGTGATCTTAACAAGGAATTCGAAATATCAGATCTGGGTGACATTTCATATTTCCTTGGCATCGAATTCTACAATAGTGGTAGAGGTTTAATGATGCACCAAAGAAGGTATGCGGGCGAAATTCTCAAGAGATTTGAGATGTAAGATTGCAACCCAACTTCGACTCCATCTAAGCCCAGATTACAACTGTCGAAGGATTCAGATGAAGATGATGTCGACCCAACCCAATATAGAAGACTTATTGGGTCACTTCGATACCTTTGTCACACAAGGCCTGACATAGCATATAGTGTAGGTATGGTGAGTAGGTTCATGCAGAAGCCAAAGGTATCACATCTAGCAGCGACGAAGAGGATACTAAGGTATCTAAAAGGTACTCTCGACTATGGTATTTTGTTTCCTGTAGTTGATGAAGGAAAAGAATGCAAATTAGTGGGATACACCGACTCAAGTTGGTGTAGTGATGCTGAGGATCGAAAATTCACAGTTGGCTATGTGTTTATGCTAGGTGGTGCACCAATTGCTTGGAGTTAGAGAAAAGAGCCAGTAGTGACATTATCATCGTGCGAAGCAAAATACATAGTTGTTTCTCTTTGTGCATGTCAAGCAACATGGATGGTGAATTTGGTCGAAGAGATAACATCGAAGAGTCATGGAGCAATTACCATGAAGATTGACAGCATGTCAACTATCAATCTGGCAAAGAATCCGATAGCACATGGTCGAAGCAAACACATCGAAATGAGATTCCATTATCTTCGAGGGCAGGTAGCAGATGGGAAGATGAATGTGGAACACTGCAAAACTGAGAATCAGATTGCAGACATCATGACAAAGGGAGTGCAGGTCGAAGTGTTCAGAAGGCTAAGAGCTATAATGAATGTAGATAGCTTAGACACAATGAATTAGGCGGTGTATTGAATTGTAATTCCTTGTGTCGAAACAGGTTGTTCGATAGAGTAAGGAAGTGTCTAACCACCTAGTGTGTTAAGTAGTGTTAACTATTTTGGACTTTTATAATTTTGGATTTTTATAGTTTTGGGATTTGTCTTGAGGTCCAAGTTAACCTAAATCTATAAATAGAGGGAGTAGCCCTTATTTTCATATAGAGTTGAATAGAGTATTCACAACACATTGTATTCACAATATTTTGCAGTGGCAAAGTGAATAAGAAGTTTTCCACAGTTTGTGGACAGAGAGAAACTCTGCAGAATTATATTACTCTTTTCCTTCGTCGTTCTATACACTCTCTCTTTCTCCATTGTTCTTCTCTTTTCATTGTCATTGTGTGGGTAGTTATAATCTTGTTCATCAAGATTGATTGAAATTCTCCATAGATTTTGGGGAGTTTCCAACATCTACCAATCAAAAAAAATTATTAGTGATGGTAACTTGGTAAGAGAATTGATTCTATATTACAAGGGACTATGTCATCACCATCAACACATACATGCCGTAGACCGTACAAATTCTTTAATCTTGAAACTTGGGGACAAATCTTATGTCAAGGTTCTCTAATCTTGGAACCATGACGCAAAAGGAGAATATCATTGCTGAAACTAATAACCTACATCAAAACACTTCAAACAATTTGTTGCAAGTGTTATTCAGTATTTATGCAACCCCACTACTATGTTTTTTCTAATGAACTTCACTTTACAAGAATGATATACAATGCACACCTTAACCTGTCAAACATGGTTGAGGTCGTCCAAAAAAAACGCTTAGGGTCCTAGCTTTGGCGTGCAATCTTATACGCAATGAACAACAAAAAAAACCCTCACACCACACCATCATATTATAAGAAGCCATCATTTACTCCTATGTAAGTTTTTGAATGATTACTATTTCTCCTTTGTCCATGTTCTGTTTCTATCCAACTCATGTGAGTTATTTCAATTTCATAGTCTTAAAACAAAAAAACAAAGTAATGCATCACCATCTGATCAAGTCAATGACTTATGCAAATGCCTACTAACACTCGCAACATGTTCACAAACATGTTGTTCTATCTTTACACCGCACCGTAATATGATAACCAATCCGTCATTTACACATACGCCAGTGTTTTCATAATGGTTTTATGTTTTCAAAGTCAATGTCGTGCTTTTTAAGAATGCATCTTTCTTATTTAAATTTAATACTCTTACAACAACACCCAAAGTAATGCAACAATATCCATACCAGTTCATGCATTGAGTCGAGACCCGAAAATAGTTGCAGCAAGTACACAAACAACTTCTACTTTATTTACACCTACAACTAATTTCGATTTTGATAGTGATGATAACGAGGATGATTCCGACTATGATCCATTCACAACTATATCCCAATACTTTTAATATATATATATATATATATATATATATATATATATATATATATATATATATATATATATATATATATATATATATATATATATATATATATATATATATATATATATATATATATATATATATATATATATATATATATATATATATATATATATATATATATAGATTCAAATCCATTCTTAGGTTTCTATTGTAACGTGTTTGTATCTTGAAATTGTTGAAATCCATTCATAGGTTTCTATTTCATACATCATTAAAAACTACTTTTTCACATAGATTTAATGATGACTCAACCTTTGATGATGAACATAGTCACCCACCTTTTTCAACTGCTAACCAACCAAACCTAAACAATGAAGTTAACCAACAAAAATGTATACTACTTTGAACTTGTGAAAATACTACTATTATTTTATTTTAAGACTTTTTTATAAAAAATTTGTCTTTTGTACAACATACTTCGATTTGGGAGACCCTTTAATTTAGTTTAGGTATTGTAAGTTCATGATGTGGTATCAAGAAAGGATTCACAAACCTAAATATTAGGCAAATCCCAAACTCTTTTCTTATTATGGAAATGGTAAAGTTGAACTATCATTCTTAAAGCATCCACCACAATCTTTATCACATCTCCTATTTGATCGTAATACCGTGGAAAGTAAGAATTTCCAATCATAAATAAGGGCATAAAACTTGATGTTTCCTTTCACTTCACCGAGAGCTAAGTTGGACAACAAATTTAATAATGATCGTGGTCCACCTATTATAAGAATCCAAGGACAAACTTGTCACTGCATTGGAAGTTTATTGACACCTGAAGGCCAACAATACAAATTTGCCCAACTTTACAATATGACACGGAAAATAAATTTACAAATAGAATGGATAGTCTCATGTAATAAAACATTGATTTTCTTTACCTGTATCTTTTTTTCCTTCATAATACATACTAATTTATACTTTTTGTTATTGTAGAAACAAAAACAACATTCTTCTCGATAACATCCAAAATTTATCAGATATGTTGTACATACATAACACACATGCCAAAAATTTCTTAATGGCTAGACGGTGGCTCAATCAAACCAATGTTCACAATTTGAAACTGAAACTAATTTCAACTAGATCTACTGATGAAAGACTGTACAATCAGCCAATTGTTTCTGAAGTGGCAACTTTAATTATCGGTGACGTTGACACTGCAATGTATTGATGAGTTTCATCCAAGATATTTTGCATATTAATATCCACTAATTTTTCCTTATGGAGAGGAAGGCTATATAGGCAACATTGCCCATAGAGATCTTGACATTTTCAATGACACTTAAAGAACCGACTTACTATTTGAGAATGGCTAGCATTTAGAATTCAAAACAGGTGTGATGAGGCCAAAACTTTGTTATCGTCCAGGAGATTGTTCCAACAATTATTGGTGGATGGTTACACAATGCTTGAAGGAGAGATATTGAATTGGATAAAAAAATCAATTCAAACTAAGAGTGTCAAAGTATACAAGTCTAAATGCAGAGCAATATCAAAATCAGAGATCAAGCATAGGAAAAATAGTCATATTACCATCATCTTATGTGGGAAGTCGGATATTTATGGATCAATATTGTACTATGATGGCATGGCAATTTGTAGTAAGGTGGGATTTTCGGATCTTTTCATAACATTCACATGCAATCCAAATTGTCCAAAAATTCAAAGATTGTTTGGTCCTCTAAATTTGAAGACACAAGATAGATCTGATATCCTTGCTAGAACTTTTAAAATGAAGTTTGATAACCTTCTAGAAGATTTGACCAAAATAGATGTTTTAGGCAAAGTTCTCGCATGTAAGCTTTCCATTTCTTCTTTACTATCCATTAATTCCCCTATCACTACTTTTAAAATGACTATTATTTATCGTGTTATTAGAATAGGTAGGTTATGAAAAAATAATTTTGAAATATGGCGACAGAGTGGTTTCATGGAAGGACCAATGAAATTGACATTTAATAAATTGGAATACAAAAATGGGCATCTCATGCTTTCTAATTCTACAAAATTTTCTTTCCATTATTATTGTTGTCTTATTTTGTACGTGTTCATATTTTAATTTTTCAAAGGCATATAGTTATTTAACAAATCCAATTTTCATGTTTATATATTTTTTTAACAATTGTTCTTATTTCCACGTATGTATACAGTCGAATTCCAAAAGAGATGTCTTTCACATGCACACATTTTTATTTTTTTCATCCATCAAATAAATATTTCGCTCCTGAAAACATAGACAAAATTATATCTACTGAAGTTCCTAATTCTTTGAAACAGACAAAACTGTATAATCGGGTGAAAAACCACATGGTCCATGGACCTTATGGGTTAGAAAATCCTAAATGCCACCCCTGGCATTAAAGATGGTAAGTGTTCCAAATACTATCCTAAGAAGTTTCAAGATGTCACATTTGTTGATCAAGATGGATATCCAGTTTACAGAATGAGAGATTAAGGTGATACAATTGAGAAAAACGGGGTCACGGTACATAGAGGTCATATTGTACCCCTCAACCCAAATTTGCTGATGAAATATGAGACACACATTAATATGGAGTGGTGCAGTCAAAGTAATTCAATTAAATATCTATTCAAGTACATCAACAAGTGTTTTGATAGGACACTACAACGTTTTTGACTTTAAGCAACGGAACAATAGACAACAGCTAAAAAACGGTTGCCTAAAGTGGGTACTAATTGCGTTTTAGCTGTGTTGCCGAATTTCTAGTAATATGTTGGAAACCGTCCTTTTAAAATTTTTTGCTACGCTGTTAGAAGTGTGGACATAAATTAACCATTGCTTATTTGTTTTCTGCCATGATTTCAAAGTGTTGCCAATTTCATTTAAAAGGCATTGGCCTATTGTTAAAGATTACGGTTTTTGATTTTTTAAATAAAAATTTGAATTATTCGGTATAAAACCAAATGTACAACATTGGGAATTAAACCCTTGTCTTGAAGATTAAAACACTGCATTTTATAAGATTTAATAATTTATTAGGCTTTAATAAAAATGAAAAAGGAAATTCAATGGGCTTTGTGTCACAGCTCAAATTCAAATTCAATTTTCTTCCCCGATCACACCAACTTCGCTACCATTAAATCAATTATGATATCTTATAATATTTATCCTTAAACATATTTATAAATATAAGTGTAATATATTTTTTGATTATAAAACTATTGTAAAAGCTACCAATAAATTTGCTCAACTAATCTATATTATTTTCCCACTTTTTCTTAATCAATTAATTAATATATATTTTCTATCTATCAAAAACTGTTATTCATTTTCTATGCTGAATTGTGTCGATTTAAAATGGATGATTTTTTAATTATTAAAAAAGGAATAAAATTATACACCTGATTTCACTATTTTAAAAAAATAATTTTATTTTCTAAGGAGAAGAATACTAATACTAATCATAAATAAGCAAGGGACTTAGTTTGATTCGTATAAAAACTTTTTATTTAGAATATCAAATAAAATTTTAAAAATTAATATTTATAGATTTATGTGTAAAGTTATTTTATTAAAAACTAAAAAAAGTTATTAAAAAAATTATTTTTCATAGTTATAATATATTTTTTATTCTTCTCTTTAGTACTATTTTCTATTCCCCAGTATAATTTACAAGTATAATTATGTGCCATAAGCAAGTATAATTTTTTAATTATGAATAAAGTTTAATAAATATAAATATAAATATAAAGATATAATAATAAAGGGGTGCCTTATACTAAAACGTCTGTATTGTTTCTTTAGTTTTTACTTTGGTAAACAAGTAAGGTTCAATGTTGAAAAAGAAAAATACAACTTTACCAAATTAATCGACTTTTCACGTTTCATCAAAATTAGTCTACCTTTTAGACTTTACAACTTGCCATAGTTGTTCGGTCCCGTATCGATTTCATTCTTTGTTTGCATCCAGTTTGATTTCGTTCGCCGTTTTTCATCCGCATCTGTTTTGATTCTGTTCGACTCTGTTCTCTACCTTTCGCCACCGTTTTGATTAGTTTCTCTGCCATTTTGATTATTTATAGTGTTCTCTTGTATAGATTTGTTTATCTAATCTCAAGGGTGAGTTATTGCTTGGTTTATCTAATCTCATTAGTGGAACTGATGAGATTGATGGATGAGGCTTTCTCGGCTATTGAGGGACCCGTTTCAGAAGAAGCTCTTGAAAACGTCTGAGCTGCTTTAGGTAAATCTGATATTTGTTTTTTTATTTATTTATGAATTTGTACAATTTTATGATGATTTGATAATGTTTCAGTGCATTATTTGAAATTAACCTTTTTGTAAACTGCTCAGGAACGGATGAATCTCCCCAGGAACACATGAGGCGCAACTGGTCTATTTGAATAAGGTCTTTTGGGAAATTAGACCAGTTGATAATGTTTCAGTGGATTGTTTGAAATTAGACTTTTGGGAAAAATGGGAGAGATGAATCTCCTTAGGAACACAAACCACCTATTAAGTACATTCGCCTTCATGAGTGTGACAAATTTTCTGTAAGGATTTAGATTTTTTTTTCTGTATTTTGCAGCTTGTCCCTGTTTACTCTTTGTTACTCTATTTGAATATATTTTTAGCTTGAATTGGACCATGAATTTTAGATTCTCAAGGGATGAGGTTTAAATTTGCTTCAGTGTGATGATTATAAGTTTTCAGCTTTTGAATGTGTGAAAGAGTGTCTTTTTTCTTCTTAATTTTTGAGTTACTTTTACCTATTCTTTTTAGTTGTGTAATTTAATTGAATGAATGTAGAGTGCATTTTTTATCTTATAATAACTAGTTTTGTTTGGAGCTTTCAGTGATAGAATTTATTATATATGCTCTTGTTAGTTTTGTTGTCAATTCAATTTCAAACTTTGTGAATTGTTTAAGAGATTGTTGTTTGATTATTCAAAGAGATTTAATGAGTGGTTGGTAAGTGGTAAGTTGATTATTCAAAGAGATAGTGATGGAACCCCCTGATATGATTTTGCAAACTAATTTTTTGAACATAAACATGATCAATCATATATGAATGATGGAGTTTGCCTTCAATGTTTAGATATGTGAATAGGGTTGAAAATATATTTTTGAATTATGAAGAAAGTTATTAGTATTTTATGATATATCAATAACACAGGTTATGTTTTAATGGTTTTACTAACCATGTGACATGTGATTCAAATTATTTTGATTTTTTCTCTAAATTACCCCTTCATATGCTGAAATAGATCAATAAAGAGGATAATAAAAAAATAAAAATATGGCTCAAATTTTTTTAAAATATGTTCTCTGGCTACGGTTTCTCAATTGTTGCTCAAAATAAACCGTAGTTTAAGCCTAAACCTTAAAAGCATAGGTAAGTCATAGGCAGCGGTTATGGACCTGTAGCTTAAATTAAACCGTAGTCTAAAGTTACAAGGTAAACCGTGGTCTGTTCACGGATTTTAGGCGACTGTTGGTATTCGTGTGGGTTAAAGTGCAAAAATCGTGCCTTATTAGAATAGGCAACGGCCGTATATTCCACGTCTGAAAAACCATCCTTGTAAATGTTAGGCAACGATTTTTTAAGTTTAGGCTGTGAATTTCTGTTGTTGCCTAAACTCATTTTTGTTGTAGTGGGATCTCAGCTGTTATTGTTCCAAATAACATTGGAACCGATGGAGATATTGATGAAATCAAACAGTACCTTGATTATCGATATGTATCACCAAACAAAGCTTGTTGGAGAATCTTCTCTTATTCAATTCATGACAGAAAATCAGTTGTTGAAAGATTGTTTTTTCATATTGAATGAGAGAATTATGTATACTACAAAGATTTTGAACAAATTGGAACTCTCCTTCTTAAACAAAGTGTCACAGAGTCAATGTTTATTTCTTGGTTTCTGACAAATAATCAGTATGAAGAAGCAAAGTTATTAACATATGGATAATTTGTGTCAAAATTTGTTTATGACAAGAGGAAAAGGTGTTTGAAACCATGCAAAAGAGGTTACACAATTGGCCGACTCATTTGTGTCCCGCTAACAACCGGAGAATTGTATTATATGAGGATATTGTTGATTGTGAAGAAAGAGACAACATGTTATGATGCTTTAAAGACAATTGAGGGGTTCAAACCCAAAAGTTTTGGAGAAGCATTTTTTGCAATGGACTTCCTACAAGATAATAAAGAGTTCATTGAGACAATAAAAAAGGCTTATAAATGGGATTTTGAGTATTTTTGCACAAACTTTTTGTTATGATGTTATTTTCAGCTTCAATGAATCGATCAAAACATATTTGACGTAACACTTGAATATACTTATCAGATGAAATTTATATGAACAAAAAAGATTATCACAAAATTCAAGTTATATTAATACATATTGTTTATATCTTTGTGACAACAATTTATCTTTCATCTCCTCCATATTATTGTTTACAATAGTTTTATTGACAACACTTTTATTCACTTTTCAGTATTTGTTTCATAAAATTCAACCAACTTTATTCGTGCTATCTTTTTTTCTAACTATTTAAATCAACACATTTCTATCTTAGCAATACCAATCACTTTTTGTGACCATATATACTTATATCAAACAACACTACTACCAAAAAAAACAAATAGAAATAATTATATCTATTTTTCCTTTAATTTCATCACAACTCTATTTATTATTTTTACTATTACAAAATTGTCAATATTATTTTAATTTTATTTATAGAATTAAGTTTGTCAGATGAAGATATACAGCAACTCATTTTGATGAAAATTAAAAAATAATTAAAATATTTAAAAAAAACTAAAAGAATTTAAGTCAATGTCATATCTAAAAATAGATTGATATATGATGAATGAAAATATAATCTCTCGTTTCAAAAAGAAATTTATCAAAGTCTATTTCAATATTAACCGGTATTGATTTTACAATTGGTCAATATCATTACTTTGTGCACTTCTAAACCTGTATAGTAATTAATCATCTTAGTTCTCAACAACTTAAATGTATACACCAACAACATTTCTTGGTGGTTCCTGTCTCCTTAAAAGTTGTTGACTTTAATAGCTGTCTAACTTTATATGCATATATGGACTAATTTTGTAGCTAACGTACACACTCTTTTAATACTACTAATTTAAAATACTTGGCATAACAAAAGAGAGTCTTAGTGCTTCGTAATCGACCAAATATTTTCTAGTGTAGCTGGTGTTTTTATTTACTCCTTCTATCTCGTAACAAGTATTTTATTTGAATTTTTATGCGATTGTTAAGAAAATAATTAAAAATATTAATTTTAATGATAAAATTTATATTATTTATTATAATTAGTGAAATTATTGAAAAGAGTAAAAATTAATAAATAAAACTATAATACTAAAAAAATAATAAATATTGGTATTTTAAAAAGTATTTTATTATAAAAAGGTAATATTTTTTTGTGTCCTATGAACATAAATTAAGAACTAAATAAAGAAGTATGATATTGAAAATTGTGTATTGATTATATTAAAGATATAAAATTTAATTTTTTAATTATTATTTTCAATATAAATTTTTTATAAATGATTTTCAAAACTTATCTCTATAGGATATAAATTAGCATTAGACATAAAAAATAGATATTTTTTTATGTGAGAGATAGTGTATCTTTAAAGGTAATGCTAACTAATGTCCTAAGAGCATAAGTTAAAAGATAAATAAAGTAAAAGAATCTTGGAAATTGTGCGCATTGTTCACGCACATTGTTCATATGCACTGTTCACGTGTACGGTTCACGTATCTTTAAGGGTAATGCTAACTAATATCCTAAGAGCATAAGTTGAGAGATAGTGTATCTTTAAGGGTAATGCTAACTTATTTTCCTATTTTAAGTAACTGTTCACGCGCATTGTTCATATGCATTGTTCATATGCACTGTTCACGTGTACGGTTCACGTATTGTTCATAAATATATTATTTTTTATTTTAAAAATACTGTTCTGGACTGGGCCATGACACTAGGCACGGCACGGCCCAATGCTCGCCAAGCCCACGTCCAAACGACCGTGTCCAAACGACCACGAGGACACGTCAGGTGAACGACCGTCCGCCCGAAGAACGTCTCCCCGGCCCCTTAAATACGTGTCGGACAACGAGCGGGTCCTCCTCATATGATCTCCATCCACTCATCGTCAACCCACGTCGCGGACACCTAAGTTGTGTCGGGCAGAGCCATAACGGCATCTCACTCACCACGTCACCCAACTCCCCTATATTGTCTCCTTAGGGATAGGGGCAGTTGGACCAGGGGGCAGACCTTGGTCTAGGTCTTAACGCTTCTTACGCGTCCCCTGGCAGCTCCTCCTTGGGCCTAGCTAATCCAGCCCATTAGGAGCCTTGGCCCAGCGCTGGGGGCTCAATATAAATACCCCTTTCATGGCAAAGGGGCAGGTATTCTAACTCACACTCTGATAACCTCATTCTATACCTTTTCTGACTTAAGCATTGGAGCACCTTGCAGGTACACCCCCCTCTCATTTCATTCTCCGGCCCATTCACCAAGACCTTGGAAGGCCCTCCTGATCAGGCAGATCAGTGGCGCCGTCTGTGGGAAGTAGCTATCCCCATCTTCATCAAACGAGGATCAAAAGCTCATTTATTTCTGTCCTTCCAACATGGCCGGAGAACAACATAGCGATCACAGCCGTCCCCTCGTCAACTACAATATGGACGACGGCCCGCCATCCCATGAAACGGACGCTCGGGACGGTCATCCATCCACCCCGTCTCCAGAGCCCCAAAACAACGGGGATGCCTCTCACGCCCACAATTTAGGGGCAGAGACATTTCATCCCATTCCCGTTCCCGTTGAAGGAGACGCCGTAATGATTGCCATGGTGAATGCCCTCAATCAGGCCGGTTCTATGCTCCACCAGCAGCACGAACGAATCATGGCCCTCGAAGCCGAACGACAAGAGGCCCGGCCCCAGCCGGTGAGTAGGATACAACAACGTTCGGAGCCAACGAAGAAGCGAGGACGTCGCTCTCCAGAACCCCACGTCAGCAGGGCACGCGCCCGTCGTGACGGTGGTCGAGCGGGAACATCACCAAGGCGCGGACACAGCCCCGACAACAACGAACTGTCTCCCTTAAGGAGCGACGAGGAAGATTTGCATTGCCCCCTATCTCGGGCAATAATGGAAGCCCCGCTCCCCAAAGGCATGGAAAAACCACCAAATCTAGCTGTGTACGACGGGACTACAGATCCCGACGATCACGTCGACAACGTCAACGCGATGCTCGACTACCGCAATGATATAACCGGGCACCTCAAATGCCGACTGTTCTCAACGACCCTCAGGAAAGGGGCCATGGCTTGGTACAAAAGCTTGGCCCCTGAGTCCATTACGTCATGGAGAGTCATGAGGTCCATGTTCACCAGGCACTTTACAGCTTCCCGTCGTCACCCCAAGACTGAGGCGACCCTTGAAGCCATAGTGCAGAAGAAGAATGAAACACTGCGCTCATACATCGAGCGATTCAACCAGGAAGCTGTCGAGGTAGATACCACCGAGCACATGAAGAAGTATCTCCTCGAGAGAGGTCTCTTGCCCGGCAGTGAACTTAGCAGAGCCGTAGGGATCGAGCCTCCCCGCACCTTAAACGAGCTCCTGCATAAAGCCCAGGCCTACATCAGATACGAGGAAAAGCAGGTGGCACACAATGCCCGCAGCGGACGTAACGCTGGGGAGACCGAGCACTCAAAACGCGAGGACACGAGCATTTCCCGTCGCAACGGAGACAAACGAAGAGAAGAAAGACCTCGCGAGCTCCGGGAAGGAAGAGGCCCCGCGGGCAGATATAGCGAGTACACCTTACTGACAGCTCCTCGAGAGCGCATCCTCGCAGAATGTATCAACTCTGAATTTAAGCAGGGCAGGGTCAGGTTCCCAAAACCGTCTGCACCAAAGCCCCACACCGACAAATCAAAGTACTGCCGGTTCCACAGAAGTCACGGGCACGTGACCGAAGACTGCGTCCACCTGAAGGATGCGATAGAAATTTTAATCCAAGAGGGGCACCTGAAGCAGTATACGAGGAAGAACGAAGCTCCCAGACACGACGAGCCAGAGAAGAAGAGACCCCGGGAAGACACACCCCCTGACAACTCTCCCTATCAAGTGGCCCTCTGCGTGTCACGACCGGAAGATTTCTTCCTCCCCGAACCATTGCCCGAGGGCAAGATCACTGCACTCAGCCCCTGGGAAAACTTCCCTACCACACTGGTGATATCAGGAGGAGGAACTAACGGGGAATCCGCGGCCCTCTCCGTCAAACGTAAGTTCGACGAACTCCTACTGACTGCCCCCGAGCAGAAAGCGACATTGACAAAATACCGGGGAAAATCCAACCCAATATCCTTCTTCCTGGAGGAACTCCCGGGCGGATCCCCGAACTCGGGCATCCCACTATTGATAAGGGCAAAGATGGCCCAATTCGACGTACGACGCATCCTGGTCGACCAAGGCAGCTCAGTGGATATCATGTACGTCCACCTCTTCAAGACTCTGAAGCTAGACAAGACCAACTTAGCCCCCTACGTCGGATCAGATCTCCAAGGATTCAACGGAGCAACAACCAGACCGTGGGGATATGTTGAGCTCCTCGTCACCTTCGGCGAACAAGAAACGGCCAGGGAAGTCAAAATCCAATTCCTGGTCGTAGACTGTCCGTCTCTCTACAATTGCATCTTTGGACGCCCGACACTGGCCGAACTCACCGCGGTCCCATCCACCGTCCACCTGAAGATGAAATACTACACCAAATTGGGACGTGTGGTCACCATCCATGGCGACATCGAAGCAGCCCGGCGATGCTACGACGCCGCAGTAAAAGGACAGGCCGTAGTCAGCACGAAGAGCAACTGCAACAACAAAAAACTCAAGACCGAGGATCCTGCCCGAGGAGTCAACGCCATCGACCTCGACTGTCGCATCGGGCTGGACGAGACCGAAGAGGGGAGGTTCCCCAAGGAACGCTCTCTCGAACACCCGGTCCGACCAATCCCCGACGGGGAGTTCGAACTCATTCCTCTTGGGGACGATCCGGAAAGGACGGTGAAGATAGGTAAGGGACTACCCGAGGAAACAAGAGAAGAGCTAGTAGCATGCCTCAAAGAGAACTCCGACCTCTTCGCGTGGAATGCCGCAGAAATGCTCGGGCTGGACCCCGAGATCGCGTGTCATAAGCTAGCTTTAGACCGGGCAGCCAAGCCCATAGCACAGCGTAGACGCAAGCAATCGCCCGAAAAGGCAGAGGCTGCCGAGCGAGCTGTAAAAGACCTCTTAGAGGCAAATTTTATTTCTGAAGCCCAGTACACAACCTGGCTCTCTAATGTAGTCCTCGTTAAGAAAAATAATGGAAAATGGCGTATGTGTGTTGATTATACTGATCTTAATAGGGCTTGCCCGAAAGATGCTTTCCCCCTCCCTAATATAGACTTGCTCGTTGACAACTCTGCAGGTTTTAAACTCTTGTCCTTCATGGACGCATATAGTGGATACAACCAGATCCCTATGTCGCCCGCAGACAAGAAACACACAGCGTTCATGACCCCAACGGGCAATTACTATTACAACGTGATGCCGTTCGGGCTCAAGAACGCTGGCGCTACATACCAACGCATGATGAACAAAGTCTTCAAGGACGAAATAGGGGACATGCTCGAAGTGTACATGGACGACATGATCGTCAAATCACACGAGGAGATAACCCATGCTCGACACCTTGCGAAGGTATTCGAGCAGGCGAGACAGTGTAAAATGAGGTTCAACCCCGAAAAATGCACGTTCGGAGTCCGGGCAGGCAAGTTCCTCGGTTTCTATCTCACCGAAAGAGGGATCGAGGCCAACCCCGACAAATGCCGGGCATTCTCGGAGTTTCCGACCCCGAAAACCAAAAAATCGATCCAGTCACTCAATGGAGTGCTCGCCTCACTCTCCCGTTTCATCGCCAAGTCCGCCCAGCACGCATTGCCATTCTTCCGACTCCTTCGCAAAGAGGCTACCTTCGACTGGACCGATGAATGCGAGCAAGCGCTACTCCATCTAAAGAAGGTTCTGTCCCAACCCCCGGTCTTATCACGGCCATCAGAAAAGGAAACCCTATACTTATACCTATCCGTGGCAACCGAGGCCGTCAGCGCCGTTCTAATAAGAGAAACCGACGAAGGACAAAAGCCCATCTATTTTACGAGTAAAGCACTCCAAGGTCCCGAGCTCCGATATCAGCAAATCGAAAAGGTCGCCCTGGCCCTCATCAACACAGCGAGGAGACTACGATATTACTTCCTCGCACACACGATAAAGGTGAGGACCGACCAGCCAATCAAACAGCTGCTCGGGCGCCCGGATATGGCCGGGAGGATGCTCAAGTGGTCACTAGAACTCTCCGAATTCGACATACAATACGAAAGTAGGAAAGCCTTGAAAGCTCAGGCACTGGCCGACTTCGTCGCGGAGATGACCCACTGCCCGACTCCAGCAGAAAGCGCCCACAAATGGACGATCTTCGTCGATGGCGCCTCTAGCACATCAGGCAGCGGGGCCGGGATCATCCTCGAAAATGAAGAAGGGATCCTGATAGAGGTATCATTAGCGCTAGCGTTCCCAACATCAAACAACCAAGCCGAATACGAAGCCTTCCTCGCAGGCCTGAGGTTAGCCGAGGACCTGGGAGCAAAAGAGGTAAAAATATCCACCGACTCCCAGCTCGTGGCCTCACAAGTGCGAGGAGAATACCAAACCAAGAACGACAACCTCCTCGAGTACTTGTCCCTCGTCAAAGAAAAACTTGATAGATTTGAAAAATGGGAAGTTCAACACATACCCCGCGAGCACAACACACGGGCAGACGTTCTCTCGAAACTAGCCAGCACGAGGAAAAAGGGTGGGAATACATCAGTAATCCAAGAAATTCTCCCTCGGCCCAGCATCGACAAACTACCGCCTCCACTCGAGGTCAACGCTATTGGAGATGCCCACTGTTGGATGACACCCATCTACAATTACCTCACACGAGACGAACTCCCGGCTGACCCGAAAGAGGCGACCACTGTCAAACGACGCGCATGCTCGTACGTACTCCTCGAAGGCAAACTCTACCGGAGAGGATTCTCCATCCCACTACTCAAATGCGTCGAGGAAGAGAAAGTCCCCGACATACTTGGAGAGATACACCGGGGAATTAACGCTCAACACCTCGGCGGACGATCGCTCGCACGAAAAGCCCTTCGAGCAGGCTACTACTGGCCGACCATGCAAAACGACTCGAAAGAGCACGTCAAAAGATGTGACAAATGCCAACGATATGCCGACATGCACCTCGCACCCCCGAACGACCTCAAATCACTGTCTTCCCCATGGCCCTTCGCGTGGTGGGGCATGGACATCCTCGGACCCTTCGTCACCGGATCATATCAGAATAAATACCTCATCGTCGGGGTGGATTACTTCACCAAATGGATCGAGGCGGAGGCACTGGCTAAAATAACCGCGCAGAACATTCTCCGGTTCTTCAAACGCAATATCCTCGCTCGGTTCGGCATACCCCAGGCACTTGTCACAGACAACGGGACACAATTCACGGACGGAGGATTCCAGGACTTCGTCGCCAGCCTGGGCACCACACAGCATTTCACGTCTGTCGAGCATCCGCAGACGAACGGGCAAGCAGAGGCGGCCAACAGGGTAATCTTACGTGGCCTCAAACGCAGACTCGGTGAGGCAAAGAGGGCATGGGTCGAGGAGCTACATAGCGTCCTATGGGCCTACCGCACGACACCACATTCTACCACCGGGGAAACCCCGTTCCGACTAACTTACGGCACCGAGGCAGTCATCCCGGTGGAGATACGGACGCCAACGAGGAGGACAGAGGAGCCCCTAGACGAGGAAATGAACGATGAAACCCTTAGAGCCGAGCTCGACCTAGTCGAGGAGATACGTTCCGAAGCAGCTCTCAGGGAAACAACCCTCAAACAAAAAATAGCACTACGCCATGACGCGAAAGTCATAAAAAGAGAGTTCCAGGTCGGCACCCTGGTCCTCAGAAGAAACCAGAAAAACCCGAGAGAGGGCAAACTGGCGGCCAACTGGGAAGGCCCTTACCGCGTCCGCGACAAAACGAGCAACGGGGCCTATTACCTAGAAAACCTACAAGGAGAACAACTCGCTCGACCATGGAACGCAGAAAAACTTAGACAATATTACAGCTAAATACACCACGGGGAGACGTGGCAGGTACGACCACGCTCTTCGTCCCCAAAACCCCAGGGAGGAACCACGAGACCCGGGAACGATCCGGGGTCACATAACAAACACAACCCTCCCCGACGGTTGGGATCTTGACCAAGACTCAACGTCGAAGTACCAGGACTGGCAGGGCACCCAGCTCGCGATGGGAGGGCCCAAGCCTCGGGACCAGGGTTCGAACAACGGACCCGGGCTTCGATACCCACGGGCACAAAGCCCGACACTTCGTCGGTTCCCTAAACCGAGGAGATTAACAAAGTCGAGCAGAGTACGAATTCATACAAACAAGTATCAAACACAAACGAGCACAATGAATGATAAACGAAAATATTCATACATTAGAAACGATAAGAGCGGCCGAAGCCAAGTACGCCCGAAGGCCATATTACAACGCCCGAAGGCCAAAATACATAAGGCACGCAGGCCATGATAACTAAAATCAAAGAAAAACAAATAAACTAAGACTCCGCTCGGAGCACCTCTTCATCCTCTTCTTCTTCTTCTCCCCCCAGCTCCTCCTCCGCTTCAAACGGGCAGATAATCTCACCATCCCGGACGCAGCAGTTATAGGCCGACCCTGCTGTCACCAACTCAGGGTTCAGAAGCCCGAGCTGCTCGACAGCATTGTCGAAACCCTCTTTGAAGCAGGCCACGAGATCTTGGTTGAGAGTCCGAATATGCCCTAGCAGCTCACCGCGCGAACCAAGGGCGCGTTCCTCCTCGGTCTCATCTGCCAGAGGACGGACCTTTCCCTCGAGAGACTCAACCTGAGCCCGTAGGCCAGCGTTGTCCTCGGTCAGCTTCTGATGGTCGACCACCTGCTCTTCCAAGCTCGCCTTAGCAGCCTTCAACTGGTCCCTCTCCTTTTCCACCTCCTCCAGCTTCTGGCTCAGCCCTTCCTGCAGCTGATGCTCTTCTTTGTAGTCCGACAGATCTTTAGATAGTCTTTCCTTCTCCGTCCGAACCTGCAAAAGGGCATCCTCCAGCGAGGCGGTGGAGACCGAAGTGTCGGTCATAACCATGGCCGTCTCCATCACCCGGATGACAGCAGCAATATCCCTGGCCAGATCTTTTCTCCGGGCAGCAGCGTCCTGGTCCAGAATAGCCTTGGCCTCAGGCGCAGGCACAACAATCGACTCCTCGGCCTTGAAGAACGACCGTTCCACATAGCAGGGAGGTAGAAGATAGCTGCCCGGTCCATTCGGACTTCCTGGAGACGACCTGGTGAGAGGCCCAGCCGGACGCTTCCGTTTATGGAGGGGAGAAGCCGCTGGCGACGGACTGCTATCAGGAATGTTGATCGGGTTAGATCGAGGAGGAGAGGAAGGAAACACGCTCGCCGCCTGCGAGGGACCGGCCCCGGCATCGCCAGCAGTCTCCGAGACACGGGCCACAGTTTTCTTCTTCTTCTTGGGCACCCGGTCAGGAGCGCCGACCTGATTCGCTAGCTTCAGCACCCGATCACGAGCATTGGGCATGGCACCTGCAAATAAATTACACACAAACATTAGCGACCGAAGTCATAAACAGAAATAAAAAGCTAAACAAAGTCTGCCTACTCAATAACGCCAGAGCTTCCTCCTCGGTATCACACTCGAGCAGAGCCTTCGTATTGATATAACGCGTCTCGGTGATTAACTCCCCGGCCTCATCCAGGTAGGGCACGCCCTGTCGATTCGCCCAGAACCCCAAGCTGAAGCTCTGCACGTAATCGACCAGCTTCTTGTACGCGAGCCTATCCTCCTCGCCGAGCATCGCATACTTGACCCGGTAATGCGCCGTGGAGAGATCGAAATGATCACGCTGCCACCTCAGCGGTATCTTCGACATCAGCGTCTCCTCCCCGTTGGGTTTCCGTTGATAGTAGTATAGAGAGTGAAGGGCAGCCCGGGTAATCGGCATCACCACGTACCACCGGTTTTTGAAATGGCGAACAGAATCCTCGTACGTCTTGAACAGACGCACGGGCTGCTTGAAAGAAACCCAACTGTGGCGACCACGGGAACCGGACCTCTGGAGATGGAAAACGTGGAAGAAGAGAGCCCGGGTGCAACCAATGCCGAGGAACTGGCAAACTAACTCGAATGCCCGCATAAATGCGAGAGCATTAGGATGTAGTTGGGACGGCGCCAGCCGGAGCCACTTGAAGACCGACATCTGGAAGGAGTTGAAGGGCAGTCTAATCCCCGCCTCACGGAAAGCAAATTCATACATGGTGAACTGCTTCCCCGGGAAATGATGACAAATGCGGTCTTCTTCCTTGGGGGCGCAGCAATACCAGTTTGGTGGATCCTCCCGGCTTATGGTCTCGACCATAGCGTAAGCAATGATGGCCTCGTCACAGAAGTATGATTCCTCCTCCAAGGGCTCGTCCGCAACCCATGAGAAGTCGACCTGCCCGGAAGAGGAGGCGTGTTCGGTACCATCTCGGACACTCCCATCCCCGACAGGGAGACGAGCGATTGTCGCGTCTTCGGTGGAGGACCCAGAATCTTCCTTCCTCGGTCGTAAGCGCCCGGTAGCACCTGAAACGCAGACAGAAAGAGTGAATTCGACGTCATATCAAATCCACCCTTCCACCGCAGGTCAAGTGAAAGGGCGTAGCGGCGACGGACACTAACCGTGCTCAACTCGGTGGCGCGCGCATTCTATGGAGACCGGGCATAAACTTCATACAGCCTATGCAAGTATTGCCCGGCATATGAAGTTTATGCCCGGTACAGTATGATCCCAACCCTATTTTCTACCATCTAATATACACCTACAGTCCACTACACTGTTCCTAAGTTAAACCTAACCACATTTCTACAAAAATAGCATGCGTTTGACAGAAAACAACAAGGAAAAACAGTGGGTCACAGTGGAAAATCATACCTGACATAGTTAAGTTGAAAGGGGTACGGTGGTGCCCGAGCAGAAGACGGTGGTTCAGATAGGAGGACGGGCGGAGACGGCGGTCCAGACGGTTGAGCGAGCAAACGAGAGAGAATGTGGAGAACTCCGGTGAACGTGTGAGCAAAAAAAAAGTGGAAATGAAGTTACTCAACCCCTTTTTATAGGGCTTGGCACGTAGACCAACGCGCTAGGTCATCATTGCCTAGCCTGCCTACGCCGTCTTTGCGCACGAAACGAAGCGACGCCACTAATTCTGAGACACGTCTATCAAAGATAAGAAACTGAAACGACCCGAGCACCTATCCGTCTCCTCGACTCACCGAGACGCCACCTCCCCGCGTCATACCCACGTTTACTACAAGGAAGGTGCAGACCAACCGATCACCTCCATCCCCGACATTCCCGGAGAAAATGTCAGTCGTGAATAGGTCTGTTACAACCTCACCTGTCTAACGATCAAGCTTCCCCATCGTCTCGGGGAACCCTTAGTTGAAACATAAGTCATCTCTCTGGCTCAGAGACTCGACTTGGGGGGCTCCTGTTCTGGACTGGGCCATGACACTAGGCACGGCACGGCCCAATGCTCGCCAAGCCCACGTCCAAACGACCGTGTCCAAACGACCACGAGGACACGTCAGGTGAACGACCGTCCGCCCGAAGAACGTCTCCCCGGCCCCTTAAATACGTGTCGGACAACGAGCGGGTCCTCCTCATATGATCTCCATCCACTCATCGTCAACCCACGTCGCGGACACCTAAGTTGTGTCGGGCAGAGCCATAACGGCATCTCACTCACCACGTCACCCAACTCCCCTATATTGTCTCCTTAGGGATAGGGGCAGTTGGACCAGGGGGCAGACCTTGGTCTAGGTCTTAACGCTTCTTACGCGTCCCCTGGCAGCTCCTCCTTGGGCCTAGCTAATCCAGCCCATTAGGAGCCTTGGCCCAGCGCTGGGGGCTCAATATAAATACCCCTTTCATGGCAAAGGGGCAGGTATTCTAACTCACACTCTGATAACCTCATTCTGTACCTTTTCTGACTTAAGCATTGGAGCACCTTGCAGGTACACCCCCCTCTCATTTCATTCTCCGGCCCATTCACCAAGACCTTGGAAGGCCCTCCTGATCAGGCAGATCAAATACATTATTCACCGTATAAATATGATAAATAGTATATAAGGTGTAAGTATTGAATGTAAAAAATGGTGTAGGAATAACAATGTTGTTTTAGAAGATGTACTACTCAGGCTGAATCATCTAGCATTAAAAGTTAGATAATTACATAATGTTGACGAATAATTTAATATTTTTAGAGAAGTTATTATAGATTATAATGATGGAGTATTTTTTTTATATGGTTATTGGTGACATTGGAAAAACTTTCATGTGAAACATATTTTTTGTTTTTCTGCATTGTAAATGAGATATTATGTTGAATGTATCATCTAGCGGAATAACATGTTTATTGTTATTAGAAAGAAGCAGAGAAAAAAATAGATCTTGCTAATCTCTTGAAGGTAATAAAACTCATTATATGAGATGAAACATCTATGGCAAATAAATTTTGTTTTGAAGATCTTGACAAGTCATTGAATGATATAATGAGTGATGACAATGTTGAATGTCAATAAATTTTTGGAGGAAAAGTTGTCATTTTTGGTGGAGATTTCAGACAAACTCTACCAAATGTATCAAGAGATACTAGATTTGATGTTGTGCATGCAACAATAAATGCCTCTTATACTTGGAATCATTACAAAGTTTTTAATCTAACAAAAAAAACATGATTGTAAAATGGCTCTAATTTAGACAATTCAGAAGAAATTAGGTTATTCTCATGATGGATTTACAAGTCGGCGATGGAAAAGTCTCAGAATTCAATTATGGATATGTTGAAATTGATATTCCTGAAGAATTATTAATTAGAGAGTTTGTGGACCAAATTAAAGCAATTGTTATATGTACCTATCCAAATCAGCTTCAAAATTACACAAATCTAAATTTTCTTAAGTGTAGAGCTATTCTAGTATCAATTATTGAAATATTTGATGACATTAATGACTACATAACTAATATTCTTCTAGATATATTTTAATTTCTGCTACTACTTTTTTTTCATGTATATAAACATTTTTTCATACAAAGTCTCCTTGGATATATATATATATATATATATATATATATATATATATATATATATATATATATATATATATATATATATATATATATATATATATATATATATATATATATATAATATTCATTTTTTCATGAGGGTGAGTCTAAAGAATATTTGAGTTGTGATTATATTGATAGATCATAAGTTAATGACAATTATGCTTTCGAGCATTTGACACCAGGATTCTTGAGTTGTCTGAAAATTTCTGGTTTGCTTAACCACTCAATGAAATTGAAAATTAGCACAACCACCATGTTGATAAGGAATTTGAATCAATCATAAGGGCTTTGCAATTGTACAAGGTTGACAATTACTAAGTTAGCCAACCATGTAATCGAAACAAAGATGATTTCAGGTACAAATATTGGAAATACTATTTACATCCCGAGAATGTCTTTGTCTTCTTCTAAATCTACATGGTCATTTTAACTTATCAGAAGACAATTCTCAATTATAATGTCATTTGCTATGACAATCAACAAATCTCAAGATTAATCATTGGACTATGTTGGTTTATATTTGTCCAAGAATGTTTTTAGTCACAGATAACTTTATATGGTTATTTCAAGAGTTAAGAGCAAAGTTGGATTGAAAATCGGAATACACGACAAAGACAACAACTCCTTACCTCAAACAACAAATGTCATCTTCAAAGAAGTTTTCCACAACGTCATCTAGGTAAAACTTTACTTTTTTTTCTTTTAACTACTTAGTTTTTTAAAAACATTCTATTGTTTTACTATGAATACTAACATCTCCATTTCTCTATCCATTTTTCACCCACTACCATTTTTTACTCAACTATATATATTTGGCCATGCAAACGTAATCCATTCTTTCAATGTCCCAATAATTTTTTTTCATCTCTAACTCTAATATATCTTTAATTATCCATTCATTTATCATGATTGTAGGTTATATCATCTCTACAATTGCTTCAAACAAGTCTTACACTACCATTTGATTCTACAAAGTTATTAGAATTTCATTTTTTATTATCCTTTATTGGACATATTATAATGATGTTATTCATAATCATTGAACTATTATCAAATTGAATATGTCCACTCTTAAGGTGTGAGATTGTGCTTATTTTGGTTATGACATTTCTATTCAATGAAGGATCCTTTGGTAAAGGTACAGACTAAATATGTTTTTTTGGTTATGCATCTCAGGACTTTAATTGTATGTTATTTTACTAACATTTTTACATCGAATGTCCAGGTTCTTCTTTTATTTAAGAATGAACTTTTTCGTGTGGATACATGGATCTTCTACTAATTTTTTGTTTATAATAGTAATCGGAGGGAGTGTATTTTAATATAAATTAGTTGCAATCTTAAAAGACTATCAATCATGTGTTTACTTTGGATTTTGGTAAACAAGTGCTAGTCTTCCAAAATTGATGCTTTGGTTACTTACAGGATCGACTAGATTGATCCTAGAACATGTTGTATAGTTCTTGTTTAAATTTTTTTTTACTAGTAAGTTCTTCGACGATAACGTGGAATTTAGAAGTAGTGCAAAGAAGATTTATAAAAAGTATAAAGAAGGAAAATAATTTCGACATGAATGTAAATTGAATGAAAATGACTTTAATGTAAATAGATTGACATTGAATGAAAATATGGTATTTCATACGTACATATTCTCAAAAACCCTTTTCTCAATAACACCATATACTTTGAGTGATTTTGAGTTTGGTACAATATTGAATACACCGAACCCTAATGCTAAGACTCTTATTTATACTACTTCGGCAGTAATCGTAACAAACGGTCTTTTCTCCAGAAAATGACATGTTCTCGCTTGCATGTGTTTCGCCTTTCATAGGCCTCCACGCGTCCTTTGAAGGAACGAATAAGACCAAAATATGGTTATTAACCTCGTTTTAAATTATCTTCGTCGAACTTATCTTCGAATCGTTTCAGAAACTTCTAAGTCCTATTATAATGCTATTTCGACAGTATGTCAACTTCTTTGTCAAGTTCCAGTCGAAAGGCTTTGCCTAACTTTCCGTCGAAGTCAGCTTAGATTTTCCAAATATTTCCTTAAGTTTTATATTTGAGTTCTTATATCTTTTTTAGCGTCGAAATTACAACTAATAAATTGCCCCCAAAAAATGTTTTTTCGAACAAATGGAGAAAGGGACTTTTTTGAAAGCTTTGACGCGACAATACTTAATGTTTTGACGTCATGGTCATCATGACCACTTTTCCAAAACGTCTCATCGGAGACGTGCGAACTGCAAATACCATCATCATCCCTATATTGTGAGAGTAGTGTAACAACTAAAAGGGAAATCACCTGCTCAACCAATGAAAAACATACACGCATCCCACTACTCGTTCCACTTGTCACTACAAAGGAAATGTGAACAGATTTTTCTCCCTCTATAAATATTCTTCATCTTCCTCATTTGAAAACTTTTCCATTCTTGAGCTCATAACATCTGATTCTCTTGCGATTCTTTCTCAAAAACAACTCACACAAGCTTTTCCTCTTCCAAAGTTCAAATATTTAACAATGGTGTCTTCAAAAACCAAGAACAACAAAGTTGGCAAGCAACATAAGGATTTATTATCACCTATAACCCAAATTACAAAACCATCACTAGTAGGAAATCAAGAATGTGTTCTTGAACCTCCTCTCCTTGAAGAAAAGCGAAAAATCTATCAATCTTAGGTATTGATTCCTCTCACTATTGTTGGTAAAACTCACGCGTATATGGGTCCTTTTCCTGACCCTAATGCTGATGATGAAAAACTCAAAAAGTTTTTCCCTACTTATCTTTGTACAAAACCCTTAGCTAGTAAGCCAGAAATTGATGATGAAGATAGAGGTAAACTTGATTCCCAAGTGAAAACTGTAAATGATAATCAGGAAAAGTTTTCGACTGAAGCCTTAAAAACAAAAAATCCTATTAATCTAAACGATATGAGTGGCACTCTTAGAGCGTTTCGCTCTCGCCCCTTGTTAGAAAACCCTGGACCCTATCTCGCTTGGCTTACCAAGATTGAGAAGGAGAAAGCCCAATTTTGGAAAGAAATAGGTAATCATGACATGATTCAGTCGTCCAAAGTAGGGCCAGGATATAGTCAAAACATGTTAATAGCCTCTTTATATTTTTAGGATAGTACTCACAATACTTTCAATTTCCCCTACAGAATGTTGACTCCTACCCTTTTCGACATTGCTGCTATCGTGGGTTTTTGACCAACTGGAAAAGTCTTTGACCCAAACGAAATGAAATAAAACACCATCATCTTTGATATCAATAGGGCCACATTTACTCACTATATATCCGACCATCACAACACTAAAAATGATGAAGTTTCTGACGAAGAGCATATTGCCTTCTTGGAAATTTGGTTGTCACGCTGTATTTCTTGCTCAAAGTCTCTTCAAGTGGCGAAGATATTTTTAATCATGGCGAACCAACTGCATGTTAGACACAACATCTACCTAAGTCAACTGATTCTGGGTTCGCTTTATGAGTCTTTGGGAGAAGCTGACGAAATTCTGAAAACTTATCAACCAGGGACAAACCTACTACTGGCTAGTCCATACTAGTTACTCCAATTCTAGTTAAATACCACTTTTGATCCTTCACTCCCAACCCACAACACCATTAATGAAGAAAACAAAGAGATTAAGAATAGGAAATCTGAAGGGACACGCTTGGTTCATATGACCCCAAATGACGAAGGACCAAGCTTACAAGCTTCTTTTTCTGGATATATAGTGATGTTCGTAAAATGCTACAACTTCACTCCATCTATGGATCCCTTCACTGACAGAACCCATGGCCCTGAGTGGTTCACCAGAGAATTCAATGCCCATTCAACCAATCAGGAAGCATAATTTGTGGCCATATGGGAGGTGTTTCTCAAACCTAGGTTGATTGCCTCCGGACTCAGACTGTCAAAGAACCAGATAACATTGGTTATCTATCAACCCAATCTTGTCTCTCTATAATTTGGCCTCGTCCAATTAATATCCAAATCCCTCTATGACAGAAAAATATCTCTCTGTCTTTACAGCATGTGGTTCACTAAGGATGAATGTGACAAAAATCTATCTCTGTATGCCGAAGTTGCTAAACTCACTCCCATCTCTTTTTGAACATCACTTTACTGTACACAAGAATTTGAAATTTGGTGGAAAACTACTACACCAACGAAATCTTCGAAGTCCCTGCCCTTACTCAACATCTAACTGATGTTTTTGCTTCTATACAGAACATGCGCAAGAAAGGTATAATAACTCATATCAAGGTGATTCGAGTATTCCATAAATACTTTGAAACTGTCTACAGGCCTGATGACCTTAGTCGAACCATCCATTAGGCAACATTTATTTCAAAATAAAAGTTTATAAAGAAACTTCCTTACTTAAAAATCCCTTTGTGCGTCAAGCACGAAAACATGTATGAGTTATCTTTTAGACTCCAACCACCAAAATTCCCACGATTGCCAAGCGTCGATCTTGGCTTGGCATTTGGACCTCCATTCCCAGAATGGTTCGTCTGTGGGGATCCAATAAAATTCCTTCGACAAGATTCCCAAAAACTTTCCAAATGGGTGGTTCCCACGAAGCTCATTATGGACAGTTTCAAAGGTTTCCTTCATGTTGATATAAAACGTGTTCGCATCCTTACTCCAATACTTGAAGGTGTGGAATGAGAGAATCCTTCGACTTGTTCATTTTAAATTTTTCTCTTATATGTTCCCTTGACTTCGATCTTTTTAGTTCACCTATTTCTCTTCTTAGCTATTAAAATTGAAACCAACACTGCAAAGGAAACTACTGCAGCGAAGAAAGTTGATGCTTCAGCCAAAAGTGGTGACGATAATGAAGAGACCAATCTCACGAAGACCACAACAAAGGTATTATTCACATTTTTAATGCTTTATCATTTACACATTTAATTTATATTATGCTAATACCTTTGTCATTTTTAGATTGTTCGAAAACCTCCTCCAACTCCCAAGAAACAAAAAACTCATACTGGTCAAATCAAACCCTGAAGATCTATCGTTAGATACTTCTAATTCTAGCAATAAGAATAAGAAGTCAAAAGCATATGACTCATCTCCCCCACAGAAATCCAACGCGACACCCAAGCCAACAAAATCAACTGCTCAAAAAGTCATTGATGTTGGTCCTAAGCCAACCAATGATGCGCTTGAGCATGCTGAAAGTGACGATTCTAGTCCTGGTGCAGAGGGACTCAAGGTATTTCAACTTTGCTTTACTTTTTTTCCGTCACACTTTTATGTTCAACTGATATTAATGATTTGGTTTCTTTCTCTCTTTGCAGGATGATCAACTTGGTACTGAAACTTCCAGCGTCAAGTATGAAGTTCTTAAAAGTACCAGTATTCCTTATGTTCATCCTATATCTAATAAATGGTCAAAAAAAGGATCAACTAGCGAAGTTAACCACCTTGTTGAAGTTCAACAAGACAAACTTCCAAACCATGTCTCCCCTCAACAATCTCACTCAATTGCTTCAAAAAGTGACAATGAAGCTACATAACATAATGACATGGAAATCCTAGACACAAAAGAGCATGAGCAAGCAAAACCAGATGACTCTTCTCCAAAAATTCCCAATCATGACGAAGATGGGCAAAATGACGAAGATGAAACCATGCACAACATTGATGAAGAGGTTCAGGCCAAAGAAGGTCCTCACAAAGATAAAGTTGTTGGTGTAAGCCCTAGAGGTCAATACTTTTGGTACTTATATCAAATTATTTATTAATAATAAAAGGCTTTTTCTTTATTATGTTTGTCTAATAAAGTCCCTAGAATAGATAGTCCGTTTAATGTATCAAGTGTGACTTAATCATGAGATCACATTAAACATAAGGACAATATTCTTAAAGTATCCATAGTCGAGCTTTATTGTGAAGTGGGATAACATTAAAGCATTAAGACTATTATGTATATAGACTGATGATCACATCTCATGGATCATGGATAAGGAGTTATCAAGTCTTAAACATAGCTATGAATATTAAGAGTAATATTTATACTGGATTGACCCGCTATGAGAATACTATATAGAATGTTATGCAAAGTGTCATAAGTTATTCGCATGGTGATAATGGTGTATACCACCCTTCGACCTGAAACCACTATGGACCCTAGATGTAGAGTCGAGTGTCTTATTGCTGATCAAACATTGTCCGTAACTGGATGACCATAAAGACAGTTGATGGGTACTCCACGAAGCATGCTAAGGGACATGAGTGACCTAGATGGAATTTGCCCATCCTGCGTAACAGAATAAATGTCTATGGGCCCAATATTGAACTGGACAAGGATGACACGGTCTATGCCTTGTGTTCAATATAGACATAAGGGCAAAAGGGTAATTGTACACATAAGTATTATCAAAGAAGGATTTGTCAGATCACATGACATTTTCGTGTCTTGGGTAGCAGTGATGTGTTGCTAGATACCGCTCACTGTTTATTATGTTAAATACGTGATTTAATATAATTGCCAATGTCGCGAAAACCTACAGGGTCACACACAAAAGGACGGATTGATGAGAGATAGAGTAACTAAGGAATACCGTAATGTACGGTGCACTTAAGTGAATTGTAGAACATCGTAAGGTACAACGTACTTAAGTAGAATATGAAATATGGTAAGGTACCACACGTTTAAGTGATTTTGGCATATTATAAGATATGGCCCAGATACACTTGAGTGGGCTTTTTAGCTTGCAGCCGACACAAGTGGTTCTATAAATAGAACCCTTGTGTAGAAGCATTTGTGCAGTTGCAATTCCGTTTCTCTCTCTCTCTTTCTCTCACTCAAAGCCTTCATTCGTAGCAGCTAACACTAAGATTGAAGGAATCCATTCGTGTGGACTGAGTAGAGGCGTTGTCATCGTTCAACGTTCATGATCGCTCCGTAGATCTGCATCAAAGGTTACAATCGCCACAAGAGGTAACGATTCTATCACTGATCATGCCCATTCGTAAGGATCGCTAAAGGAGAAATTTTAAATTCCGATGCGTTTTGGATCGCTCTTCTCCTTCAAAATCCCCAATGGATAATGTAGTTTCTACTAAACCACCTCCTAGGATTATTAAGGATCTCATAACCTCTTCGAGTATGCCTAACACTTCTCTTACTCAAGAAGAACTAGATAATCTGAAGAAGACCAAGCCAACTGAATATTCGAAGGTTATGATAAGTGCATGAGAAAGCTCTACTAAGAAAGGTTCTAGTTCTTCAACTACTTTTGGTAGTCTCTCTACTGTTGAACCTGCTGACCAACTCCTCCAACAAATCAGAGAGCAAGCTTTTGATGTCAACTTGATCCAAGTGCTGAAAAGCGGCCTAAATTCCAGTTACGGAATCAAGGATATGCTAAAAAAGGTTGACATTTTAAGAATTTTTCCAGAAGCTATAAATTTTATAGTCAAACTTGGGTTTCTCATTGATTAAGTCTCTGCGAATCTCTTCCGCAAGCAAGATGCTTCGACCAAAATTGAGAATAAAATGGAAACTCAAACAGCAAAATGGGATGCAGCTACTGAATCCACTACTAAGGTTGAAACGTTAGAGAAATCCTTCTCTCAAAATCAAGAAGAGTTTGACACTTGTGATGCTAACATTTCTGCTTGGGAGGAACAAATTAAGGAATTGTAGGCTAACATTCGAAAGGCCAAGGATCGTTCGGATGATATCCAAAAGCTTGATCACCAATAGCTTGACGAAGAGATTAAAGTGGGCGTCCAACATGTCGAACGGGCCCAACAATTAAGAACCGAAATTGATACCCTTACTCTTGGCAAGTCTGTCATCGAACGCCGCCTGCTAGTGTCCATTGCAAAATACAATCGAATGAAGACTTCTCTCCCGCCTGTTTTCTTTCGATACCATTTTTATCCTCTTGAGCAACTATGCTCTATATAGTTACATCAGATGCAAAAATATATAACCTCATACTTTTACTTCTACAAGGAGGTGATAGAATTAGAGGACGAACAATATAATCTTTGATTTTGTCGAATGCTTCCTGTTGTGCTTATCCCCATTCGAAACCTTCCTTTGTCATACGAAGAAGAGGCGAAAATGATTGATTTTTGCCACTTAGGTTCAAGATGGACCTCCTTATGAAGTTAACATTTCCCAGCAAAGACTGTAGTTCCTTCTTCATTGATGGCACTTTCGCTTCCAATATGACCTTGGTCTTATTTTGGTTGATTTCAAACCCCTTTTTATGGACCACAAAGCCTAAAAAATCCCATACCTGCACATAAAATGCACACTTGAGAGGATTCATCTTCAGACCATGTTTCCTCATTCTCTTGAATGACTGTTGGAGATGAACTATGACTTTTTCCTGATACAGACTTAACAATAATATCGTAAATGTAAATCTGCATAAAAGTCTCAATGAAATCATGAAAAATAGAATTCATTTCTCTTTGATAAGTTGCCCCATCATTTTTCAAACCAAAGGGCATGACCACTCATTCATAGGTGCCCAAGGCTTCTGGGCAACAAAATATTGTTTTAGGGACATCTTCCTTAGCAATGAAAATATGATTATATCCAGAATACCCATCAAGCATACTAAGATACTCAAAACATGTGAATGAAATCGACAAGCATTTCTTCCACTAGCATTGGGTATTTATCCTTTGGGGTTTTTGCATTCAAATATCTAAAGTCAATGCAAACCCTTAAAGTTCCGTTCTTTTTAATAACAGGAATAATATGTGCAATCCATTCGATGTACCTTATTGTGCGGATGTGTAACACCCTTCTAAAATACCCCAAATATTTAATTAAAGTAACAACATATAAATCAGAGTAATCATGCAATTAAGGGTGTCACACATTCATTTCGCACCATTCGTCATACTATTTAGTCATGCTCATTATTTAACTCAAAACATAAAGTATTGCACAATACGCAGCGGATAGAGATCAAATCGATCATTCAAAACATGTAACATACTACATGTAAACTGGCTCAACAAACATCAACAACACAATTAAAATGTTCCCTCCCGATGTTACATCTATCAGAGCATGACCCACTAAGGAGACTACACTAGACTCCAAGCATTAGCTTCTACTCAATCACTGCTCGTTACCTGAAAAATAGTTGTAAGGGTGAGTTCCTCAATCGATATAATAAGCATTATAGAATATAATGTCATGTTAAGTAATTTAACACATTAATCACCCTAATCGTATCACACATTCAGTAACGGCACATCAACTCAAATATCATACTCAATATCAACACAAATCATACTCATGCTCAATGCCAACGCAACACATGTATAACATTGGAATACATCCATTCATATCATACACTACACATATATTATGCAATGAGACTCCATGCATGCGGTACCGACTATTCGTGAACATATAGTTCAACTTCACCGACCAAATCCAGGTACGGCTACCAAGCTCACCAGTCCCACTCATTTGAGACCTAGTGACTCACATCACTAATTCCTCACCATGGGAATTAGCTACCACCCCAAGGGCCATGCTATGCACGCTAATTCACCTAGCATGTAAACATCAAAACAGTCCAAATGACTAACATCACTAATTCCTCACCATGGGAATTAGCTACCACCATAAAGGCCACATTATGCACGCTAATCACTTAGCAATGCAACATCATAACAATAATCCACAATGGACCGATGCTCACTCTCTAAGCCATAAAACAGTCCATTCGCAACATATGCATAACATACACATTCACAACATTATGCATGCCATCATACATTATCAACACATGTATCAACACATCATATCATGTCAAATAATTAAACACAGTATTAGCACACTCTACTAATACCTATACTGCTCGAAACAGCGGGAAATAATCCCTACTATATCACACACCGATATAGGCAACCATCAATTAGGCACACAACATTTTAATTAACAATTTTTCCACTCTGTAACAGTGTTAACCGGTTAACGCCCTGGGTTAACCGGTTAACGCAGCACAAACACACTTTCTGGCAAAACGCAACAGTGTTAACCGGTTAACGCCCTGGGTTAACCGGTTAACGCAGACAAAACAGCAGTTTTTCACAATTTATAACAGTGTTAACCGGTTAACGCCCTGGGTTAACCGGTTAACGCAAGACAGAAAGCTGTTCCTGCGCTAACACAAAGCAGAATGCAGAATTCTCCGCATTTTCCGCCGTTGGAGGACTTCCGGACCTCCGATTCTAATTCTGTAAAAAGCTACACGTCCAGAAATTTACGACACACACCATTATCGATTCAATTACAGTTTTCACACAACTTATTCATCACAATTTCTCAGCATTCCAAATCCCAATTAGGGTCAATTCAACGGTTTATCACTACCCATTACATGCTAACCCATAATACCCATTAAACGACGATAAACCCCCCTTACCTGATTAATCCGGCAAATCTTTGAGCTTCAAGCTTTCTCTTCTCCAACCTTTGCCCTTGCTCTTCCTCTTTGCCCTTTCTCCACTTTCCACTTTTCAGCCGCTTCTCTGTTTCACGTAAAAACTCTTTTTACCAAATGGGATTCTTTTTCCTTATTTCCAACTTATATATATTTTCCAATAATTATTATTCCAATAATAATAATAATAATCCAATAATTCCAATTATTTAATTAAATTAATAAATATAATATTAATTTAAATCAAATAATTATCTTATTTTTATTGGGGTGTTACAACTCTCCCCCACTAAAAGAGTTTTCGTCCTCGAAAACATACCTCAAGCGAATAACTTCGGATAAGATTCCTTCATCTGACTCTCAAGTTCCCAAGTCACATTGCCACCTGCTGGTCCTCCCCAGGCTACCTTCACCAAGGCAATCTCTTTACCCCGCAACTGCTTCAACTCTCGATCCTCGATCCTCATAGGTGATGTTTCCACAGTCAGGTTATCTCTCACCTGTACATCATCTATTTGGACTACATGCGACGGATCATGAATGTACCTCCTCAACTGAGACACATGAAAAACCTCATGCAAATTCGCAAGCGACGACGGTAAAGCGATACGATAGGCTACCTCCCCTATCCTCTCCAAAATCTGATAAGGACCAATAAATTGAGGTGTCAACTTCTTCGACTTCAAAGCTCGACCAACCCCAGTTATCGGAGTAACACGAAGAAACACATGATCTCCCTCTTGGAACTCAAGTGCCTTCCTCCTCTTGTCGTGATAACTCTTCTGACGACTCTGAGCAATTCTCATCTTCTCCTGAATCATCTTAATCTTTTCCGTAGTCTGTTGAACAATCTCCGGTCCAACCACAGCACTCTCACCGGACTCGTACCAACATAAAGGCGTCCGACATCTCCTACCATACAAAGCTTCAAACGGTGCCATACCAATGCTCGAATGAAAACTATTGTTGTAGGTAAACTCAATCAAAGGCAAATAACAATCCCAAGCACCTCCCTTTTCCAAAACACAAGCCCTCAAAAGATCCTCTAATGACTGAATCGTCCTCTCAGTCTGACCATCAGTCTGCGGATGATATGCAGAACTCAATCTCAGCTTAGTTCCCAAAGCCTTCTGCAAACCTTCCCAGAACTTCGATGTAAATCTCGGGTCTCTGTCCGAAACAATACTCGACGGAATACCATGCAAACTTACAATCTTCTCAATATACAACTCGGCTAATCTCTCTAACGGATAATCCATTCTGATCGGAATGAAATGAGCCGATTTCGTCAATCTGTCAACAATCACCCAAATGGCTTCAAAATTCTTAATTGTCCTCGGCAAACCAGACACAAAATCCATACTGATACTGTCCCACTTCCACTCTGGAATAGTCAACGGTTGCATTAGCCCAGACGGCTTCTGATGCTCAATCTTTGACTTCTGACAAGTCAAACAGGAATAAACAAAACTCGCAATTTCTCTTTTCATTCCCGGCCACCAAAATAACTTTTTCAGATCATGATACATCTTCGTAGCTCCAGAATGAATACTCAGGCCACTACGATGTCCTTCCTCAAGAATACTCTTCTTAAGTTCGGTAACATCCGGAATACACACCCGATTCCCAAATTTCAAAATACCATTCTCATCAACCCTGAATTCACCACCTTGACCTTGATTCACTAAAGTCAACTTATCAACCAAAAGCACATCGGATTTCTGACCCTCTCTAATCTCATCCAGAATACTACTCGTTAGCTTCAACATTCCCAATTTAACACTATTGTGAGTACTCTCACACACCAAACTCAAGTCTCTAAACTGCTCAATTAAATCCAATTCCTTAACCATTAACATAGACATATGCAATGATTTCCGACTCAATGCATCAGCCACCACGTTTGCTTTACCCGGATGGTAATTCAAACCAAAGTCATAATCCTTCAGAAACTCTAACCATCTCCTCTGTCTCATATTCAGCTCTTTCTGATCAAACAAATACTTTAAACTCTTATGGTCACTGAAAACCTCAAATCTTGACCCATACAAGTAATGCCTCCATAACTTCAGAACAAATACCACAGCTGCCAACTCTAAATCGTGTGTCGGGTAGTTCCTTTCATGAATCCTCAGTTGTCTCGAAGCATAAGCTATAACCCGCTTATTCTGCATCAACACACCACCCAAACCCAACAATGAAGCATCACAGTAAACCTCAAATGATTCCGACGGGCTCGGTAATATCAGAATAGGAGCAGTAGTTAACCTTCTCTTTAACTCTTGGAAACCTTCTTCACATTTTGAGTCCCAAACAAACGCTTGCCCCTTTCTAGTCAACATCGTCAACGGTAACGCCAACTTAGAAAATCCCTCAATAAACTTCCTATAATAACCAGCCAAACCAAGGAAACTTCGAATCTCAGCAACAGACTTCGGAGCTTCCCACTTAGATACCGCTTCTATCTTAGAAGGATCAACAGCAACACCACCTCTTGAAATCACATGACCAAGAAAACTAACCTCCTCTAACCAAAATTCACACTTGGATAGTTTAGCAAATAACTTCTTTTCTCGGAGAACTTCTAAAACCACTCTCAAATGCTCAGCATGCTCTTCTTCAGATTTCGAATACACCAAAATGTCATCAATAAACACCACGACAAACTTGTCTAGGTATGGATGGAAAATCCTATTCATATACTCCATGAATACTCCAGGCGCATTAGTCACACCAAAAGGCATTACAGAATACTCATAATGTCCATACCTTGTTCTGAAAGCAGTCTTCTGAATATCCTCAGTTTTCACACGTATCTGATGATATCCCGATCTCAAATCTATCTTGCTGAACACACTCGCACCAACCAACTGATCCATCAAATCATCAATCCTCGGCAAAGGATACCGATTCTTGATCGTCACTTTATTCAGTTGCCTGTAGTCCACACACAACCTCATAGTACCTTCTTTCTTCTTAACCAATAACACTGGTGCACCCCACGGTGACACACTCGGACGAATAAATTTCTTATCCAACAGATCTTCCAGCTGATTCTTCAATTCAGCTAACTCAACAGCAGACATACGGTACGGAGCCATCGATATCGGTCTAGTACCAGGTACCAAATCAATCGAGAATTCAACTTCACGCTCTGGCGGCAATTCATTCACTTCTTCAGGAAACACATCAGGAAAATCACACACCACGGTTAGATCGCCAATCACCAGTTTATCTTTAGCCTCCAAAGTCGCTAACAGCATAAACAACTCTGCCCCACCTGCTACTTCCTCATTCACCTGCCTTGCTGATAGAAACAAATCCTTACCTTCCTCAATCTCAGGAATTATCACAGTCTTATGAAAACAGTTGATAGAAACTCGGTTAAACACCAACCAGTTCATACCCAAGATAACATCAATCTGTACAAGTGGAAGACACACTAGGTCCATCCCAAAGTCTCTACCAAAAATACTCAAAGGACAATTTAAACAAACTGAAGTAGTAGTCACTGAACCCTTCGCAGGAGTATCAATCACCATACTTCCATGCATCTCGGATATCTCTAACTTAAGTTTCACAGCACAATCCAAAGATATAAAGGAATGAGTAGCACCTATGTCAATAATAGCTACAAGAGGAAAGCCATTAATATAACACGTACCTCGGATCAAACGATCGTCTGCAAAAGTCTCAGAACCCGATAAAGCAAACACCTTGCCTCCCGACTGGTTCTCCTTCTTTGGCTTAGGACACTGTGGACTGATATGACCCACCTCTCCACAGTTGAAACAAGTTACAGTCTTCAACCGGCACTCTGCAGCCAAATGACCACCTTTGCCACACTTGAAACACTTCATCTCAGCACTGGTACACTCATGGACACGATGTCCAGCCCGACCACATCTATACCACTTAGCAGGGGCGCTAGAGTCTCCCCCACTAGGCCTCTTCATCCCACTCTGCTTCTGAAAACCTTTGCCAGCTGCATACGGTTTTCCACGATCATTCTGATTCTTGCCTTTCCTATCAACCCTTTGCTGGTAGCTCTCTGCTCTGGCTTTGGAATCCTGTTCAAAAATCCTGCAACAGTCAACCAAGTCAGAAAACACTCTGATCCGTTGGTATCCAATAGCCTGCTTGATCTCGGGACGTAACCCGTTCTCAAACTTCACACATTTCGAAAATTCTCCAGCAGCCTCATTATAGGGAGTATAATACTTTGACAGCTCTGTGAACTTAGCAGCATACTCAGTAACAGACCTGTTACCCTGTTTCAATTCTAAGAACTCTATCTCTTTCTTTCCTCTGACATCCTCTGGAAAGTACTTCCTCAGAAATCTCTCTCTGAATACAGCCCAAGTGATCTCAGCATTCCCAGCAGTTTCCAACTCAGTGCGGGTAGCAACCCACCAATCATCTGCCTCTTCTGACAGCATATGCGTACCGAACCTGACCTTCTGGTTATCGGCACACTCAGTCACTCGGAAGATTCTCTCCATCTCCTTCAACCACTTCTGAGCGCCATCTGGATCGTATGCTCCCTTGAACATTTGAGGATTGTTCTTCTGGAACTCACTCAATTGACGAGCAGCTCCCATTCCCACAACATTCGGATTTCCCCCAAGTACTCCAGCCAGCATACCCAGAGCCTCAGCAATCGCAGCATCATCTCTACCTCTTCCAGCCATCTCTATTCTGAAAACCCAACAAGCTAAAACAATAAGTACTGATAGGGTTACACAACACCTATCCCATACAGGGAAAACAGAATAATTACGACTCGACTCGACCGACCAGGCTCTGATACCACTAATGTAACACCCTTCTAAAATACCCCAAATATTTAATTAAAGTAACAACATATAAATCAGAGTAATCATGCAATTAAGGGTGTCACACATTCATTTCGCATCATTCGTCATACTATTTAGTCATGCTCATTATTTAACTCAAAACATAAAGTATTGCACAATACGCAGCGGATAGAGATCAAATCGATCATTCAAAACATGTAACATACTACATGTAAACTGGCTCAACAAACATCAACAACACAATTAAAATGTTCCCTCCCGATGTTACATCTATCAGAGCATGACCCACTAAGGAGACTACACTAGACTCCAAGCATTAGCTTCTACTCAATCACTGCTCGTTACCTGAAAAATAGTTGTAAGGGTGAGTTCCTCAATCGATATAATAAGCATTATAGAATATAATGTCATGTTAAGTAATTTAACACATTAATCACCCTAATCGTATCACACATTCAGTAACGGCACATCAACTCAAATATCATACTCAATATCAACACAAATTATACTCATGCTCAATGCCAACGCAACACATGTATAACATTGGAATACATCCATTCATATCATACACTACACATATATTATGCAATGAGACTCCATGCATGCGGTACCGACTATTCGTGAACATATAGTTCAACTTCACCGACCAAATCCAGGTACGGCTACCAAGCTCACCAGTCCCACTCATTTGAGACCTAGTGACTCACATCACTAATTCCTCACCATGGGAATTAGCTACCACCCCAAAGGCCATGCTATGCACGCTAATTCACCTAGCATGCAAACATCAAAACAATCCAAATGACTAACATCACTAATTCCTCACCATGGGAATTAGCTACCACCATAAAGGCCACATTATGCACGCTAATCACTTAGCAATGCAACATCATAACAATAATCCACAATGGACCGATGCTCACTCTCTAAGCCATAAAACAGTCCATTCGCAACATATGCATAACATACACATTCACAACATTATGCATACCATCATACATTATCAACACATGTATCAACACATCATATCATGTCAAATAATTAAACACAGTATTAGCACACTCTACTAATACCTATACTGCTCGAAACAGTGGGAAATAATCCCTACTATATCACACACCGATATAGGCAACCATCAATTAGGCACACAACATTTTAATTAACAATTTTTCCACTCTGTAACAGTGTTAACCGGTTAACGCCCTGGGTTAACCGGTTAACGCAGCACAAACACACTTTCTGGCAAAACGCAACAGTGTTAACCGGTTAACGCCCTGGGTTAACCGGTTAACGCAGACAAAACAGCAGTTTTTCACAATTTATAACAGTGTTAACCGGTTAACGCCCTGGGTTAACCGGTTAACGCAAGACAGAAAGCTGTTCCTGCGCTAACACAAAGCAGAATGCAGAATTCTCCGCATTTTCCGTCGTTGGAGGACTTCCGGACCTCCGATTCTAATTCCGTAAAAAGCTACACGTCCAGAAATTTACGACACACACCATTATCGATTCAATTACAGTTTTCACACAACTTATTCATCATAATTTCTCAGCATTCCAAATCCCAATTAGGGTCAATTCAACGGTTTATCACTACCCATTACATGCTAACCCATAATACCCATTAAACGACGATAAACCCCCCTTACCTGATTAATCCGGCAAATCTTTGAGCTTCAAGCTTTCTCTTCTCCAACCTTTGCCCTTGCTCTTCCTCTTTGCCCTTTCTCCACTTTCCACTTTTCAGCCGCTTCTCTGTTTCACGTAAAAACTCTTTTTACCAAATGGGATTCTTTTTCCTTATTTCCAACTTATATATATTTTCCAATAATTATTATTCCAATAATAATAATAATAATCCAATAATTCCAATTATTTAATTAAATTAATAAATATAATATTAATTTAAATCAAATAATTATCTTATTTTTATTGGGGTGTTACAGGATGAGCTTACACTTAATAAGCCTTTAGATTTCTTATTTGGTTTTCAACAATATTTCTGGTGCGAAACACCTTGGAGTTTGCTTGACTGACTTTCTCCCAGGCTTTATAGGCAGTTTTAACTCCACCAAATCCCTACTCAATCCAGGCATCTCACTGTAATCCCAAGCAAAACAGTCTTTATACTCTTTCAAGAGTTTGATCACTTTGACCTTGAGTTCTGGACTAAGGTTGGTGTTGATATACATTGGCCTTTTGCTTACTCCATCTCCCAAGTCAATTTCTTCTAGGGGATCCAGCGCCAACATTTTGATGTTAGGTTCTACGGGATCTTTCTCAAAACCCAAAGGCTCGTCATCATAGATGGCGTCGAGCCTCTAGCTAGTCACTTCGACGTGTATTTTATCAGGGGGCTCTAGTTAAAAATCCACTACAAGCCCTTCAAGGTGTACTTAAGTCTTTTTGGCTTCGGCAACCATGTCCCTTACTTCGGCCTCTAAGGTTGCTTTTAACTTGTTTTCGGCTATGTAAGCTGAAATCTTTTCCAGTGTGTTGGATTCAGACATAATCAATGTCTTTGTCTCCCTACCTAGTAGGTCGGAGTCCTATCACCCCTTCAACTTCGTCTACTTCCCCCATGATCTCTCTATCCTAGTTGAAAACCATGGGTTGTATGCAGATTTAGAGAGTAAAATCCCTTATCATAAGGCATGTATGGGAAACCGGTAGAGCTACAAGGTGCAATGTTTTCCAAAATCCTGTTAAAATGGCGTTTATCCACATGGTTAACCTCGGCCACAAAATAGCTTTGGTCGGCCTCAACATTTTCCACTATGCCTTCATCTCTCCAGATCGAAATCCTTTGATGAAGCAAAAATGGTATCGCTCCAATCCCATGAATCCACTCACGACCCAAGACTAGATTTTAATTGGCTCTTGATGTTATGACCATGAACATAGTTGGCCTTGTAATAGACCAAATTGTTAGGTCAACCTGAATTACTCCCAAAGTATGGCCAATTTCCTTCATAATTTGATAAAACCATATTATATGGTTTCAGATCAGTGTCGAATTTACCAATCCGTTTTAACATGAACCGCGGCATTAAGTTAACGGTCGCCCCACCATCTACTAGAATCTTGTTGACTCCATCATCTTCCACCTTTCCTCTAATAAAAAAAGGCTTTAGATTTTTTTCATTCCTTCGTCCGACCTTTCAAAGAATGCATTTTTCTCCTCAACGCAATCGTTATTCATCACATAATAGCACACTGGCCCGTGTTTGTCCATTTCTGCTTCGTCTATCTCTTCAGTCTCTTCGACCTCTATTACCTGATCATATTTTATAGGTAACATAGAGACCATGTTGTAATTTATGTTCAGAGATGATTATGATCTTGATTCGAAGTCATCAATTAACATATCATCATATTCCAGGGGTTGCTCTAATGTCTTCTCTTTGGGCTTCTCCACTCTAAGGGAGAAAAACCTTCTTCCTACTGGCTTTTTGATTTTGAACTAATTGTTAAATTAAGGTTGGTTAGTGCTAGACTCCACAATGTCTTTCTCAGCCGCCTTTTTTTCAACTTTCTTTCTCCTCTGCCGTCTTCTCCATTGGGATCTTGACATGGGATTTTTTCCTTTGTAATTCCCATACCCATAAACCTGTTGTTTTGTCACCTGAAACTCTTTTCGATAAGCAATGGAAAATCCTCGACCAAACTCGGAGCTTCTCCACTTCTCCTGACCTTGGCCCTGTGTTTTATTGGGCCTCGCCCATTTGTCCTTAGGGGCATCAGCAGTGGCTTGAATGAGGCTTGCTTGTTCATATGGAGATCTGGGCCTCCTTGTTATTATCTTCGAGGGATTCCTTGTTTGTCGAAGACATACTGGTTCCGAGCATCCTTCAAGTTGCCCCAGTGACAGGCAATTCAAACTCTCTCTATATTCTCAATAGCCTTTTTATCGAAGATGGAACTGCATATTGAGCACAACATCACGTCAGGCTTCTTCCTCTGGCAGCGATGGAGAAAATCACCTAAGCTTTCATCCTTATTAGGATAAGCAACCTTCACTGGATCTTCACTTCGCCAGGTGCTTTCCTCATTTGTCCTCATGTTAGCATCTTCACCTAGTTCGACCATGTTGACTTGCATGTTGGGACCATAAGCAATCCTAATCTTATGCAATTGACTATGAGGCCTTCAGTAGCCTCATTCATTTCAACACCTTGTTTGAAACCCTCAACAATTCCAACCATATGACCCTTGTTATTAAGGCCTTTAGTAGCCTCGATCATATTGACATCGATAGGTTCAGCATAATGGGCATATACCACTTGCAAAGGATCTGAGTCAATCTTCATTTGGGAGTTTCCCTTGTCACCAAACTTCAACCTTCCTTCCTTAATAGCATTCTGCACAAGATCCCTGAAAAGAAAACATTGTGAGGTTGTGTGGCCTAAAAAATTGTGATATTTGCAAAACCTTTATTTTTTATGTTGTTCTAACGGTGGTGTTTTAGCACCGGTGGCACTATCATTTGGTCATATTTGACTAGAAAATCAAAGATGTCATCACACTTCTCATGTTGAAGGTGTATGTTCTCTTAGGGAACTTATCATTCTTTTCTGTTTCGACAAGGTTTTTCTCGTTCGAAGATACAAGAACCTTGCAAGAGTAAGATGACCCTTGCTTCAACTCAGCCAAATCGATTTCGTTTTCGTCAAAACCTATAAGATCACTATATATCTCCTATCTATCCTCATCCATTTCGACGTACGCTATCCTTTCCCTTATGTTGTTTTTACTCGCCCTAGCCTTTTCAGCTTTTAAACATTCTACCTATCGAACTCGGTCTACTAATCGGGCCATATCTCTTAAATATTGGGTGTCTAGCTTCTTCCTAATGGAATCATCTAAACCACCCGCAGCCATTTCGACTAGTTCATATTCGGGCACTTGTGTGAAACACCTTGCCTGGAACAAACGGAACCTATTTAGATAATCATCTATTTGCTCATTAAACTCACTCTTAATACTATCCAATTCCTTCAAACTGATCTTAGACTGTCCCATATAAAACTGTTCATGGAATAATCTTTCTAAACGAGTTCAATCATGGATGTAGTTCGTTGGGAGTATGGTGAACCAAGTGAAATCATTTTTCATGAGGGAACTTGGGAAATATGTTATCCTCAAGTTCTCGTTGTTAGCAATGTCCTCAGCCTCAGTCAAATACCTGACTATATGTTCGACATTGGATTTGCTGGAATCACCAGAGAATTTTATGAATTTGGGGACTTTCCATCCTCTAGGAAGTTCAGTTTACAACACATATCCAAACAAAGAAGATGTATAGTTTGGCCTGCACATGCCTATGTTTACCCTATTTCGCGCCATAATCCTTTCGACCATGGCTGCCAAATTGTTATCCTCTGCAACTTTGTCCTATCGAACCCGATGAATGATTTCGTCAGCGTTTTTGTTTCGATTGACCATCACTACTCTTGGGGCTTCTCTCTCCCTATGTATTTGTTGTTCGACCCTACGGGGTTCTCCCTATTGGCCCTGGTCGACTTCGACACCATTGGGTATAAGTTGTTGGGTCTGATTTATTGTTGGATCTTCTTTTAAGATCAACCCCTGGTTCTCTACCATCCATTCTCGATGAGGTTATCGAACTAGCGCCTGAGGGGCGCCAAAGAAATCTATAATTTGTGTCATCTGCGCTGCCAATTGCTGATTAGTTTGGGTAGTATTTTAGATTAGAGGATTGAATATCGTCCCCACATGTTGGGAAAGCATATGAACCATATCACGGTTGCTTTCATCCATTTTTTGCCTTAATACTGTCACATAATTGGTTATGAAAGTGGGTAATTGGGCAGAAAATCACACCCCTTGGGGTTAGGTGCTTCGACCAAAATTGTTAACGATGGATCCCGACCCTTGTAATGGAGAAATTATGGTCGCCTTTGGATCAGTAAATGTTGACGTACTATTATGCAAATTTGCCATCATAGAAGTTGGCATGCCATATGGCTTAAAACTACTGGTCCCCTGCTGGTCTTGGGGTTACTGGTTGCCCCAGCGTTCGCACGAGGGATGATTTTACTGGTCCATTTTGAGCGTTCGACGATATTGTCGTTGTGCTCGTTGTAGAAGGCATTGCTTCGGTCACATTCACTACGGCCGTATTGTCTCTTGTCGAATAAGGAGGTTGTCATCGTGCTCGTTGTAGAAGGCATTGCTTCGGTCACATTCACGGTGACCGTATTGTCTCCTATCGAATGAGGAGGTTGTTCTCTAATGTTGTTTGGTGGATTAACCATCTTTCTAACGTATTTCCTTTTTGGCCTTGATTCGTTATTTCTAGCTATCGTACCATTTCTCAATCTCATGCAACAAAGTTTGAGAAAATTTTGTATGAAGAACTAATGCAAAATTTGTTTCAAATACAAGAAAAAACTAGACACAAGGGTCCCACTAGGCGTGCCAATTTGTTTACCTTGGATTTTAGTAAATAAGCGCTAGTCTTCCAAAATTGATACTTTGGTTACTCACAGAATCGACTAGATTGATCTTATGACATGTGTGTATATTTCTTGTTTAAAGTTTTTTTTACTAGTAAGTTCTTCGACGATAATGTTGAATTTAGAAGTAATGCAAAAAAGATTTATGAAAAGTATAAAGTAGGAAAATAATTTCGACATGAATGTAAATGGAATAAAAATGACTTTAACGTAAATAGATTGACATTGAATGAAAATATGGTATTTCAATGTACATATTCTCATAAACTCTTTTCTCAATAACACTAGATACTTTGAGTGATTTTGAGTTTGGTACAATATTGAACACATTCAATCCTAATGACAAGACTCCTATTTATACTACTTCGACAATAACCGTAACAAACGGTCTTTTCTCCAAAAAATGATATGTTCTTGCTTGCATGTGTTTCGCCTTTCATAGGCCTCCACACGTCATTTGAAGGAACGAATAAGGCCAAAATATGGTTATTAGCCTAGTTTTAAATTATCTTCGTCAAACTTATCTTTGAATCGTTTCAGAAACTTCTAAGTCCTATTATAATGCTATTTCGACAGGATATCAACTTCTTTGTTAAGTTCCAGTCGAAAGGCTTTGCCTAACTTTCCGTCGAAGTCAGCTTGGATTTTCCAAATATTTCCTTAAATTTTATATTTGACTTCTTATATCTTTTTTAGCGTCAAAATTACAACTAACACCATAATACAATTTTTTTCCGATGTACTACTGAAGATCTAAAACTCTACTGTGAATAAATAATAAACTTTTTTTCTGGTGAAATCTTCAAAGAATTATTCTAAGACTGCAAATCTACGTCGAAAATGGTATAAGAAAGATAATTCAAAAAGGATTTTTCTAAAACACATTACCAAATCAATAGAAACATTCTCATAGGATTGAATACAATAAAGAACGAGGGATTCATTACTATACCTTTAGGAACTTGAGCTTAATGGATCCATAAACAATGTTTTGAGGTTAATCACATTAATTCCATCTCTTGTCTTTTTAATGTCATTGTTGTTCTGAAATTACATTAGTTCCATCAATACAAAGTCCCTTGGAATTCGTTTCCACCACAATACATGAAGCCGCTGGGCTGTTTATTTCTATTTGGAATCCTACCAAATAAAATGAAATCTTTTGGCAAAAAAAAGTGTGGTGAGTTAGGAATTTACACTATAGATTTAGGAGTTGTATATATACGATGATACACATTATGACAAACTAAACTGTAAAAATGACTCAAATATATCCAAATAAAATACAATTTTTTTACTGTTTTCAAGTTGATTCATTTTTTATTGCGACAACAATGAAAGTTTAGCTTCCGCCAGCAATGGGCGTCTCTATTGAACAAGGCCACCGCTACCCCATGAGACGACATCGTTTAGTACCCGACCATTTCGTAACATTCGAATGTTCCACGTAAAGTTATTAATGAAGAAAACAACACATCACAATCAAAAGCCACTGTCTCCATAAAACAGAAGAAGATTTTTCCAGTGACATTTTTCTCCAGTTAAATCGTCGATAATGTTAAACCTCATCCGTCGCAAAAACATTCCCATCACTTCCACTTTCTCTCCACTCTATTTCTCTTCAAACTCCATCAAAAACACTAACACAAACAACATCCTCCAAATCCTAACAAACCCCAAAAACAACACCAACATCACAAAAGCCACGTCACTCACCAAACAACACCTTCAAAACTCAAACAAACCCACAAACACATGTTTCTCTCTTTTCCACGCGCTCAATTCCAACCACACCACCACGCCCCGCTCATTCGAAATTCTCATACTCGCACTCTGTCAACTATCTCTCATCCAAGAAGCCCATTGGGTTTTCAACAACCTTAACCCTAATCTACCTCCCTTACGCGCCTGCAACGCGCTTCTTCATTCGTTAGTCAAGACGGGGAAGTATGATTCCGTGTGGCAGGTCTATAACAACATGATCTCGCACGGGCTTTCACCTACTGTCATCACGTATGGGGTTCTATTGAATTGTTGCTGCAACCAGGGTGATTTGAGCAATGCCCGTAACGTGTTTGATGAAATGCTTCAAAGAAGAATTGAACCCAATGTGGTGGTTTACACTATTCTCATTCGTGTTTTTTGTAATGAGGGTGAAATGGAAGAAGCGGAGAGGGTTTTTAAGTTGATGAGAGAAACTGGTGTGGATCCTAATTTGTATACTTATGTTACTCTCATTGATGGGTATTGCAAAATGGGTAATGTTAAACGTGTTTTTGAATTGTATAGTGATATGCTATGGAATGGTTTGCATCCTGATGTTGTGACTTTTGCTAATTTAGTGGATGTTTTGTGCAAGGCGGGTGATTTGAAGACTGCACGAAACTGCTTTGTTTATATGGATAAGTTTGGTGTTTTTCCTAATTCGCGTGTTTATAATGGTTTGATTGATGGATACTGTAAGGCAGGGGATTTGGTTGAAGCTAGGCGATTGCGAGATGAAATGAAACGGAATGGGATTTTCTGGGATGTTTTTACGTGCAGTATACTTGTTAAGGGTTTGTGTGACTTGGGTAAGTTTGAAGAATCTAAGGATTTGATGGAGGAGATGGGAAAAGCAGGGGTTTTTGCTAATGCTGTGACTTACAACGTGTTGATTGATGGATACTGCAAAATGGGGGATATGGAGAAGGCTATTGAGGTTTGTTCACAAATGACTGAGAGGAAGGTAGATCCCAATGAGATCACATTTTCTACATTGATTGATGGGTTTTGCAAGATTGGTAACATAAAAGCTGCTATGGGGTTATATACAGAAATGGTTATCAAAGGTCTTGTGCCTGATGTGGTGACTTACACGACTTTGATTGATGGACATTGCAAGGATGGGAACAGCAAAGTAGCTTTCGAACTGCATAAGGAGATGCTGAACGCAGGACTAACGCCAAATGTGGTCACAATTACTTCTTTGATTGACGGCCTTTTGAAAGATGGAAGGACTTACGCCGCAATCAGATTTTTCTTGGAGAAAACTGGAGTTGGTTTTGCTGGATATAAAATGGATCATAGTGAGTCGTGTTCTCCGAATGATGTTATGTATGCTGTTTTAATTCAAGGTTTATGTAAAGATGGACATGTTTTCAAGGCCACCAAGTTTTTCAAAGAAATGAGATGCAGTGGTTTCAAACCAGACATGGTTCTTTATGTAATCATGTTGGAGGCACATTTTCGATTCAAGCACATGGTTGATGTAACGATGTTGCATGCAGACATGCTGAAGATGGGTGTTCTGAGAAATACTTCCATATGCCGTGCATTGTCTACGGGCTATAGAGAATTGAGATTTGAAGCCAGCTCGAATGTGTTCTGAGCAATTAGTGGAATAAGGCTTTCAGTGTATATTTTGATTCCTTGCAGTTGATGCAAATTGGACCCCTTTGACAGCAAGGTAACTAAGAAAGCTGCTTGAGTTAGAATACAATGACAAACGAATTTGATCAAGTTGGTAAAATCACAAATGCTGCTGGTGCTTGATATATCACAATGAATTTCTTAACATACCATTGAGTTTTCACTCCAGTTATTCCTTTGCTTGTGTCTTGCATATTTGGCAATCAAGCATTTAGTAGCACATAAAAAAAAATCTGTTTCGATCATACCCAAGATTTTGGATATATTGAGAAACTTGCAGTCCAACATGACTGATATGGCCACAGTTGCAATTGCAGTCATGGACAGTTTGTTTTATGCATCCATGGTCATGCACATAGCATCACTACAAAACAATCATACATAGACATATCAATGATTGGAGGGGGTTTGGATTCCCACTTTTTAAGCTTTGAGACGGAGAACTGATATATTCAGACAAGAGTAAATCTATGGAGCACCATTTCAGTCTTCTAAGAACTAAACACATACTTGAGTAAAACTAGAAGTGATCTCGTATGCGTCCTTTACTATTGATTTGTATAAACAACCAGCTTATTTGCTTTGTTTTGCTATAAAAACTTATAAATAAGTATTGACTTCCAATATATGTAGTTTTAAGACTTACTTTACTTTTAAGTTTCTAAGTAAAAAAATAATAATAATAACATGAACTTTTGAAGCTCCAATATACAAAGCCTTTATGCAATGAATACCCAAACGTGACTCTACATGTTTAGAAGTTACACGCATATGATTAATTATACTTCAATTTGTTGATTTAATCTTAGAAGGAAAAAAGATTGAACTTTTTCCATTTATAAAATTCAATTTGGCTCGATTGCAGTGGATTCCGATTCCACTTTACTAAGTCAATGTCGATGTGTTGAGGTGTTAATTAACCAATAACCACATAGTAAATTTTTGAACTTGAATTTGTGACATTCATGACACACTTGAAACGTTTCAACTCTCTGCTTCAAAGGAGTGAGAGAAAGTTGGTTTATGTTCCCATATCCATGTGTCATATCAAAGCCCAGTTTCACAATAATAACCTTAAACAACCAAATCCTAACCAAACCCTTAAGAAATTCCTTGAATGCAACAACCATACTAAGGTGCTTCTACTCTTCAGAACCTTCTTAAGAAAAAAATCATCCACTTTCAACTCCATTGATAGTTTTTCTTGCCTGTTTGCCCTTAAAGCATGTATCAACAAAAAACATTCCTCTATCCAAGGAAAACAATTGCATGCCCTCATCATGAAATTTGGATATGAATCCATAATTCAACTCCAAACATCCCTTTTAAAGGTGTATGCTGAAGGGGGAAACTTATTTGATGCACACCATGTGTTCGAGGAAATACCCGCAAAGAATATTATTTGTTGGACATCATTGATTTCTGCTTATGTTGGAAATCAAAAACCCAACAAAGGTTTGGAACTGTTTAGACTGATGCTGACGAACAACGTGGAACCGGATCAAGTCGTTGTGACGGTTGCTCTCTCGGCTTGTGCTGATACCGGGGGACTTGAAATGGGTGAATGGATTCATGATTTTGTTCGACGTAAACAAGGGATGAAGACAGATTTGTGTTTGAGTAATGCGCTTATAAATATGTATGCTAAATGTGGTGATATTGTAAATGCAAGGAAGTTGTTTGATAGCACAAGAAACAAAGATGTCACAACTTGGACTTCTATGATTGTAGGGCATGCACTACATGGCCAAGCACATGAAGCTCTTCAGCTTTTCTTCCAAATGAACACAAAGGGGGATATGACAAAATCGAGTTCATCTAATTTTATTGTATCTCCGAACGATGTAACGTTCATTGGAGTTTTAATGGCTTGCAGCCATGCAGGATTGGTTGAGGAAGGAAAACGCCATTTCAGAAGTATGACAGAAGAGTATGGTATACAACCAAGAGAGCCTCACTTTGGCTGCATGGTGGATCTCTTATGCCGTGGCGGGCACCTGAGAGATGCTTACGACTTCATTAATGAGATGCCAGCAGATCCGAATGCGGTAATCTGGCGAACCTTGCTTGGGGCATGTAGCCTCCATGGTGATTTAGAGCTAGCTACAGAAGTTCGGCATAAGCTACTTAACTTGGATCCTGGCTATGTTGGTGATAGTGTTGCTATGTCAAATATTTATGCGGATAGAGATATGTGGAATAAAAAGATTATTGTTAGGAATCAGATTAAACAGTCAAGAACTCCTGGCTACAGCTCAATCGAGACGGGAAGAGTTGCTGATCAATTTATAACTTCAAATGATAATGTTCCTGATATATCATGTTCTTGAGCATTTGATCAATTTGTTACTTTTGATGATTACCATATGAATTCATTATTTCCTTTTTGTTCTCGAAACTGCGTCACTCTCTTTTTGATGCCGGGTTATGGTAATACTGTTTTAGCTGTTGATTGATTATTATAGACGCATTCCTCCAAAGTCTTTCCCTTCAAAATTCTTCAAAAACCAACTCGCAAACAAGTCTTTAATTTTGGATTGCAACTTGAAAAAGCCACTTCAGCTGTTAAAAACCAGTTCTAATGAAGTTTTGAAAAATTATGCAGAAAAGTTTATTTATTTGCATTATACTTACCTTAGTCACTCCATTGAATTTTCATGTAAAATAGACCCAAACATTCCTTAAATCATAAACTACTATTTGTATTGAAACAGGAACAACATTTCCAGCTAGACCACACTTCTAGGATAGCCAAAATAACTGATAAATTTTGATAAATATTTGTTCACTTCCTTGATCCTCCAACAAAGATAAATAATTAAAGTTATGCCCTCTTTCAAACTGATTCGAGTATCTCTGAATCAAAATCATTTTAAAAATTGAATAACAGCCCTTATAAATAATAAATAATAAAGTAAAACAATTATGGTAATGCTAACTTGTGTTATAAGGGCACTAAGTCATTGATATCTTGTGCCCTTATAACACAAGTTAGCATTACCATAATTGTTTTACTTTATTATTTATTATTTATAAGGGCTGTTATTCAATTTTTAAAATGATTTTGATTTAGAGATACTCGAATCAGTTTGAAAGAGGGCATAACTTTAATTATTTATCTTTGTTGGAGGATCAAGGAAGTGAACAAATATTTATCAAAATTTGGGTTTGAAAATGGGAAAGATAAACATTGTATTGCCCCACCCTAACATTGTCCATCATAGTTATTCATATTAAATTTTAATGAGACATAATTATCAAAGACACAAGTCAAACAATTCAAGGACTAGGTCTAAAGCAGTCAAAATGAGTTAGTTCATATGGGCCAGTCCATCCGGTCCAAAATATCCTAGGATTTGAATTTTAAAATTAGAGTTCATATTTTCAGGATTTCCTTAGCCCAACATTAAAAAGTCCGTTACGCATTAGGCTAGCCCATATGGACCGTAGGTAGTCCATTAAATCCGGATTACTATAAATTTTAAATATATATATATATATATATATATATATATATATATATATATATATATATATATATATATATATATATATATATATATATATATATATATATATATATATATATATATATATATATATATTATTTTATTCTAAAATAACATATTGATTTTTCTCACCTCACTAAATTTATCTCTATTCTATTCAATCTTTCTCTTTTAAATCTTATACATTAATATAATCAACATTCTTTCCTCGTATTTTATTAGTTACTTTTATGTTAAATATTTGAGTATTATTTTATACAATTTAGACATGTGTTGTATTTAAAAACATTAAAGTATTTCTAAAAGATAATATAATACTTGTATTATGTTTAAAAGAATATATATTTTTTTTAATTTTATTTATAATAAATATTATGGAATTTTTATTTATATTTTTTATTAAAAAAAACTGTTTAGGGTTGGGTAGCCTGAAGCCCATCTAGGATCGGGCTCGAATATTAATTTTTGAACTCATATTACAACAGGGCTTTTTTGGCACAGTCCTAAAAAGTCCGAGGCCCACTAGGACCGACCCATTTAGGGTCGGGTAGCCTATTTTAACAACTCTAACTAGGAAGACCAATGATTATGGCACGTGCCAAGAAAGCTAAGGAGACGCTAAATCAAATGGTAACAACCATGATGAAAACAAGACCTGAATTAGAAGACTCTAGCTCAAAATAATCAATTGCGTAGGTCTCCAAGAGGAGAAAGGGTGCATGCTATGTTTCCCTTTTATATAATTTTATTTATTTTTTGGGTTGTAATAATGTGTTTGGGTCAGACTTGGTTTGATTTAGACTCAACATTTATATTTAAGTGATATTTTAAATTTTAAGTGTGTTGATAAGTTTTAGTTAATTACAAGCTCTCAAGGCTATGACTTGCCTTATGACTTTGTCAAAAGGTTTATTTATCCTTCAAATAAAGTCTGAAACATGAAAAGTGCAAAAAAAAATCAAAGGGAATTTTATGGAGAGAGAAAAAGGCGAAAATCATCATCAAAAGGAGAGAGAAGATGTTGTCAAATAAGAAAATGCAAGATTTACCATCATTCTGAATATTCACTGATTAAATCAAACGAAAATTGCAATTTCCTATCAAATTTGGCATTTCCTCCTCTACTTATTACCTTGTTTTTGTAAATTCTAATGTAGTAAATCAGTCATCCACAATAATTTTTAATTGTGATAGAATAATTTCTTATTTTATTTATTTATGCATTTAATTTGTATAATCAAAATCCTATATCCATTACCTTATAAAAAAAGAGCACAAGTAAAGAGAAAGAGAAAATATTTTGAGTTAAAAATAACTTGTCTGTGAGCTTTGCTCACTTGGTTTTGGATTTAACAAAGTTTAAATCTTATCAATACTTTTTTTTTATGGTGATCATCATTTTAAAGACTTGTCACTTATTGAATTAGAAGTGTGGCATCCCTCTCTTCCATACTTTCACTTATTTTTACTTGTGGTGTTTTCCTATTTCTTTTTTATTTGTGTAATTTTCATACCCAAAGTGTCAAAAAAATTACAAATTCTAATTTATATATGAAAAATTGAACACTTTCACAAATTAGTGTTCGTCAAAATCGCAAACTTTGGTTTTTTTTTCTTGTACTATTTATCATTGTATTCTAATTAAAAAAGATGAGGTATGACGAGCCACTAATTGAGACTTGGGGGAAATGAAAAGAATCACGAGGAGGATATTTGTGACATCCAATTACCACAGGGATTTGCATAACAAATTGCAAAGACTCATTCATGGTTCTAAGAGTGTTGAAGATTACTTTAAGAAGATGAATGTTGAAAAAATTAGAGATAATATGGAGAAAGATCAAGAAGAAACCGTGACTAGGTTCATCCATGGACTAAACCATGACATAGTGAAACTTCATCACTATGTTTTCATGGAGGCTTAGTTCATCAAGCCATCAAAATAGAATAACAAATCAAACGAAAAGAACAAGTTAGGAGGAGTTCAATTTTTTTCTTTTAATTCACAAAATTGGAAGGAAAAAAAGAAGAAGGAGTGAACCTCTTTATCATCAAAAGTGGTTGTGGGTGACACTAAATGTAAAAGTACAAAATCATCCCAAAATGTTTCTACTAACAAAGTTGTTAAGTGTTTCAAGTGAAAAAGTCAAGGATACATAACTTCTCAATGTCCAAAAAAGAGAACTATGTTAATTAAAGAAAATGAGGACCTTGAGAATGAGAAGTATGATGGGTATGTTGAAGAAGGATATCAATAGGAGGATGAAGAAATTCCAAGTGGTGAACTTTGTATGATTAGGAGGTTATTGGAAAACCAAGTCAAGAAGGATGAATCAAATAAAAGGGAAAATATTTTCCACACAAGATGCCTAGTGAAAGAAAATGTATGCTCTTTAATAATTGATGGTGGTAGTTGTACTAATGTTACTAGTACACCATTGGTTTCAAAGTTAGAGTCAGAAATAGTAAAAATGTATGCTCTTCAATGACTTAGTAAAAATGTTGAAATGCTTGTTGACAAACAAGTAGAGATGTTTTTAAAAATTGGTAAATATGAATATTATATTTTATGTGATGTGTTACCGATGGAAGCTTGTCAGTTTTTGCTAGGTAGGTCGTGACAATTTGAGATAAAAGTTACGCATGATGGTCGTACCAACAAGTACTCTTTTATGAGTTATAGTCAAAAGATTATTCTTGCACCATTGAACCCCAGTGAGGTGAGAGAGGATAAAAAATTGAGAGAAGAATATGAGAAAGAAAAAAGAGAAAAGGAAAAAGAAAACAATAAGTTTGACAAAAAATTGAGTGTTAAAAAAAGAGAGTTTAGTTTCCAAAAAAAGAGAGATTAAAGAGGCAAATGTGAAAAAACAACCCATATATTTGTTGATTTACAAAGAGATGACTTTGTTAACTAACATTTCTAACACTTAAAATTTGCCAAGTTATGTTAAGGACTTATTTCCTAAGGAGATATCAAATGGGTTTCCACACATAAGAAGAACTGAGCATCATATTGATCTCATTCCAAGAGAACTTTTGCCAAATATGCCAACTTACCGAAGCAATCCATAACAAACTCAAGAGATTCAAAAGCAGGTTGTTGAATTGGTAAGTAAAGGATGACTAAGAGAAAGTCTAAGTCCTTATGTTGTTCTTGTTATTTTAGTTTTAAAAAAATGGTAGTTGGAGAATATGCACTGATTGTAAGCCATTAACAATATTACCATAAAATATAGACATCCAATTCCTAGGTTAGATGACTTGCTTGATAAATTGTTTGGTGCATGCCTATTTTCTAAAGTTCATATGAAAAATGGGTATCACCAAATAAGAACTAGGGAATGGGATGAAAGGAAAACAAATTTTTAAAATAAAATATGGTTTATATGAGTGGATGGTTATGCCTTTTGGTTTAACTAATGCATCTAGTACTTTCACGAGACTAATGAATCATATTTTGAGGGAATTAATTTTTAAGAAAATTTGTTGTTATGTATTTGATGATATATATATATATATATATATATATATATATATATATATATATATATATATATATATATATATATATATATATATATATATATATATATATATATATATATATATATATAGATAGAGAGAGAGAGAGAGAGAGAGAGAGAGAGAGAGAGAGAGAGAGAGAGAGAGAGAGAGAGAGAGAGAGAGAGAGAGAGAGAGAGAGAGAGAGAGAGAGAGAGAGAGAGAGAGAGAGAGAGAGAGAGAGAGAGAGAGAGAGAGAGAGAGAGAGAGAGAGAGAATTTAATATACCATTGTGAACATTTATTGGTTGTTTTGGAAATGCTAAGACAAGAACATTTATTTCCAAAATTTGAAAAATGTGTCTTTTGCACGGATCATATAATTTTCCTAGGTTTTGTTTATTAGATGATAGACTTAGATCTAGAGGAGGTGGATGGATCCCAAGTTAAAAACTTTGACAAAAAATAGTTTTGAAAAATTTATGACGCGGAAGCAAGTGAAAGTATCCTGAATCAAAATCCTCTAACCAAACCCGCTATCAAAAAGCTCAGATATGCATAATAGTAACAACAGGATGATAATAAGTAGCAAATAGATTGAACACAATTAAACACAGTCAGTTGAATGCAAAACAACAAAGATAGTCTACTTCCAATGATAATTCACAAAAAAAATCAATTGAGACAATTTGTCGAACACCTAGTGTGCAGTCGATATTGTTCAGAATTTTATGTGGCATTGTTGATCTTAAAACCCAATCACAATCTAAGGAATTGTGATCAACTCAACAACACCAATTTCAAATTGTGTTCAAAATTATTATCCAAAACAATTTGATGGCACGATCGATGAAATCGACAATTTGTAAACCGAAAATAAAAGAGAGATAGAGAGAGAAAGTACACAAGGATTTGTTTAGGCAATTCCCCAATCGACCTTACTATGGGTACGCCTTCCCTCAATTCAAACTAGAAATGAAATAGTGTAATTAACCATACTTCGCAAAAAGCGTGTACAAGATAAATATAGCAATCTAATCACACAAACCTTAAGCTTGATGCTGATTCTAACACTTTCTCTTCCCTTGATCAAACTTGATCAAGTAACCCAACATACCGATTTGATTCACCGTCTCATGCTAATTCTTTGTAAGAAACCCATTATTTTTCAAAGCTTTCACTCGATCGAATCCAAAATGCACAGTTTTTGTAACCTAAGATTTACCAATGTGATCCACCGTCCCACCTTACTCCTTTGCCAGAACCTCTCGTTCTTCAAAGACTTCACTCGATTGGATCCGAATTGTGTAATCTTGTCAAAAACCTTCAAACCCTAAACGATCTTGAAGGAAAACCTCATCTCGGTTTTCTGATTTGAAATCCTCGAAGTTCTCCACCCACTTTACAATACAAACAACCTAAATTGGATGTTATCAACCCTAATCTAGATGACGCCAATCAAAAAATGATTATGTGTAGTTTGATTGTTTGTATGAATAGAAAATGATGCATGTATGAATTATTTTTATGCATGCATGTTTCGAGGTAAAAGGAATGCAAAAGATTTGAAAAAATTGTGAATTTTTGGAAAATTTCGTGGCATAGGCCGACCTGTGAAAGCCATGAGTCGACCTGTTCGACGCATGTGTCGACCTGTATAGGTCATGCGTCGACCTATAAAGGTTATGTGCTGATATGTGGAGGCGGCACATCTAATAGAGCCTACAAGTCTTAATAATGCAGCACATGATCCGAACTATAAAACAGATTTGTCGACACATAGAAAAAAATTTCTTCTATGTGTCGACCTGAAATATGTATGTGTTAACCTGTAGGTTCATTTTTCACAAAATTGTTTTTGATGCATGAAACCTTTTTCAACTTGTTTCCAAATGCTTGCATGCTTCTTAATACTAAGATTCACATTACTAATCAGAGGATGTCGTCCAATATATATTAACGCTAAAGTATCCTACTTTTGATATAATGCAAAATACATAGAAAGTTGCACTCACATACTCTCCATTTTTATGATGGAAAAACTTAAGAGAGTATGTTTCATGTTTTCATGAAGGCTCCTCCTGAATGGATGCATCCCAACTTCATCTTGATTCTCCCCCTTTAACAACATCAAAAAGAAACAAAGCAATCCATGGGAGTTATCTTAAATCACGCATAAACTAATATAACACACAAAGGCAGTTTATAAAGATAAGAACATCAATACGATAACACTCACATAGAATGAAATACATATTAAAAAATTCCTAAGCATAAATAAAAGAATATAAAGCAACAACATAACATGGTTTCCACAACTTATACTAAATAATATAACACAAACATGAAAGATGAAGGATACAATGTAATTAAGAACTCTTGAGTTGCTACAAAAGCGACACAATTATGTGACATATGCCTCTGGTGCTCCCGAAATGCTACACATGCATGTGCTCTAGCAAGCCGATATATAGATTTACCACCATACAAACCAAAATGAGAGATGTTATCATAACAATGACACACAACAAGAATTTTGCTAACATTATAACGTGTTCAAACATATTTCATGTCGGAAGAGATAACAAGTATGTGCACTAAGAACATATTTCAAGTATTAATAAATAATAGCATAAAGTCACTATAAGCATATAAATTGACATACATCAATAGAAATTTTTGGAAGTGAGCATTCATGTATTGTTTCATACATCAAGAATATCAAATCATTTGGAACATAAACAACATGCAAAAGTAAAAGCTTACTTTCAAATAGGGAAAATGGAACAATATTACCTAGCTTATGACTTGATGAAGGATGCACTCATACATGATTGAAATTCCAAGGAAAGTTAGAGAAAAAGTATATAGAGTGGATGCAATAAATCATATTTAGGTAAGATTTGAGATATCAAGAATCCCCAATTTCCTTCAAATGTTGAAAAATGGTTCGCTCGCAAGAGGTTTTATAAAGATATCCACAAGTTGATTTTTACTATCAACATGCTCAAATACGACGTCTCCTTTCTCAACATGGTCATGTAGGAAGTGGTGACGGATCTCAATATGCTTAGTGCGAGAGTGTAGCAACGGATTTTTGATTGGATTAATAGAACTAGTGTTGTCGTATATAATAGGAATATGTTGTGTTTAACATCAAAATCAAGTAGTTGTTGTCACACATAAGAGGAAAAGGTTGAAAGCCCAACTGCAATGGACAATCTTCATATGGCTTGGAAAGCCTCCAATGATCATGCCACAAAATTTGAGCACAACAAAAACTGGTTGCTACGTATTCCACCTCAGCAGTTGAAAAAGCAACAAAAACTTGTTTCTTACTATGCCAACTTACTAAGAAATTTGAAAACATGTGGCAAGTTCCACTAGTACTCTTTCTATCCGATTTACAATCGGAAAAATCGGAATCGCTATAACCAACCAAATTACAATCGCTTCCCTTAGAAAACCAAAGCTCATACTTAGAAGTACCATGAAGATATCTAAGAATGCATTTTACAACTTTTAAATGAGATTCCTTAGGAGCCGATTGGTAATGAGCGCACATACACACTCTAAACATAATATATGGCCTATAAAAACTAAGATATAGAAGCGAACCAATCATACCTCTATACTTCTTGACATTAACATCCTTACTATTTTCATTCCTTTCCATGTTTCCATTTATGTGCATTAGAGTGTCAATAGATCTTGCATCTTCCATACCAAATTTCTTTAGTAAGTCGTTGCAATATTTGGTTTGACACATAAATCTCCCTTCGTTGAGTTGCTTTATTTGAAGACCAAGGAATTCAACTCCCTAATTAGACTCATCTCAAACACACCCTACATTAACTTAGAAAACTCCTTGACTAATTGCATGTTAGTGGAACCAAAAATGATATTGTCGACATAAGATTGAACTCTTTGAAGGAAGCATAAGATATTTATGGTATAACATGTTGGTATAAGCCCTAGAGGCCAATACTTTTGGTACTTGTATCGAATTATTTATTAATAATAAAAGGCTTTTTATTTATTATGTTTGTTTAATAAAGTCCCTAGAATAGCTAGTTCGTTTAATGTAGCAAGTGTGACTTAATCATGAGATCCCATTAAACATAAGGACATTATTCTTAAAGTATTCGTAGTCGAGCTTTGTTATGAAGTGGGATAACATTAAAGCATTAAGATTATTATGTATATAGACTGATGATCACATCTCATGGATCATGGATAGTGAGTTATCAAGTCTTAAACATAAGTATGAATATTGAGAGTAATATTTATACTGGATTGACCCGCTATGAGAATACTATATAGAGTGTTATGCTAAGTGTCATAAGTTATTCTCATGGTGATAATGATGTATACCACCCTTTGACCTGAAACCACTATGTACCCTAGATGTAGAGTTGAGTGCCTTATTGCTGATCAAACATTGTCCGTAACTGGATGACCATAAAGATAGTTGATGGATACTCCACGAAGCATGCTGAGGGACATGAGTAACCTAGATGGAATTTATCCATCCTGCGTAACAAGATAAATGTCTACGGGCCCAATATTGAACTGGACAAGGATGACACGGTCTATGCCTTGTGTTCAATATAGACATAAGGGTAAAAAGGTAATTATACACATAAGTATTATCACAAAAGGATTTGTCAAATCACATGACATTTTCGTATCTTGGGTAGCAGTGATGTGTTGCTAGATACCGCTCACTGTTTATTATGTTAAATACGTTATTTAATATAATTGCTAATGTCGCGAAAACCTACAGGGTCACACACAAAAGGACGGATTGATGAGAGATAAAGTAACTAAGGAACATCGTAAGGTGCGATGCACTTAAGTGAATTGTAGAACATCGTAAGGTACGGTGTACTTAAGTAGAATACGAAATATGGTAAGGTACCACACGCTTAAGTGATTTTGGCATATCATAAGATATGGGCCACATACACTTAAGTGGGCTTTTTAGCTTGCAGCCCACACAAGTGGTTCTATAAATAGAAACCTTATGCAGAAACATTAAAAAAGTTGCAATTTTGTTTCTCTCTCTCTCTCTCTCTCTCTCTCTCTCTCACACACACACACACACACACACACACACACACACACACACACACACTCAAAGCCTTCATTTGTAGCAGCTAGCACTGAGATTGAAGGAATCCGTTCGTGTGGATTGAGTAGAGGCGTTGTCACCATTCAACGTTCGTGATCGCTCCGTAGATCTACATCAAAGGTTTCAATCGCCACAAGAGGTAACGATTCTATCACTGATCATGCCCATTCGTAAGGATCACTAAAGGAGAATTTTTTTTAAATTCCCCTGTGTTTTGGGTCGCTCTTCTCCTTCATAACATACATGTGAAGATATTTAGATAAGGTCACTACAATCATTTTAAATGAAACACACAATGGTTATCAATTGAAATTTTCAAAAATGAGCACTCATAACATATATCATACACTAGTAAATCATATACCTTTAAAAAATAAATAGGTAAAAGAAAGAACTTTCTTATAAAGCGAAAGTTGAAAAGATATTACCTCATCGTACGAATGACACGGGATGCACGTGCATTCCACAAGAAACTCTTAAACTAAATACAAAATGTGTCATACAACCTTTAGACAACAACGATCTTACCATTTTTCTCTTTGACAAAGCACTTGAAATTGCAATTAATAATATATCCAAGAAGGTTATTAACTTGACGAACATACTTCATGATTGGACTTTCAATCTTGATCAATCATGATAGATATCTCGCTCCTCCTCAAGTTTCATCGTCTTAGGTTGATCAATCCCTAATTTGATGCACTTGAGTATGTCTTGTTGAAGATAAACCTACATCATGAAACACAATACCTTTTCCGACACTTCTCGGATAGAAAGCATTAATAATAATCAACACACTTTTACCAATTAAAAGAACACTAGATGTTGACCTCCTTGGTAACAAAATCCTTCTTCCTTTCCATAAAGTTAATGAAATAAGGATATTTCACCCTTATCATGTATTGAGCATCATAAACCAGACCTCATACTCTATTCATAGAGCCAAGACATTTATTCTACAAAATCAACAAAAAGTGCTAGGTACCCAATCTTCATTGGGTCCTTGAGGGTGAGTGAGAACAAGGTTGCATTTGGGCATCTATTGAAAATCATCTTTAGGAACAAAGAGTCTCCTAAAATTTCATTTTTCAATAGTGTTAACTTTCTTGCAACAATAATTATAAGATACATTATACCCCATATCCTCATCATCAGATTTCTTGTCATCACTCGTTTCACAATCACTTTGCTCATTGTTTAAGGATTTTGAGCTTGAAGTCTTTAGAGAAATATAATTTCTCTCTTCATCCTTGTCTTTACCTACTTCTCATGCTATTTTTCATGTTTTTCCAAGCAAGTGAGCTCTTGCTCATGCTCTTCCAATTTTCCAAACAAAGTAGTGAGATCAAGTGTTTTAAGATTATTCGGCTATTTGATTATGGTGACCTTGGTTTGCCATTCCCTATTAAGACACCTCAAAAACTTTATTAGTAGCAATATCGTTGGAAATAGGCTTACCTATAGAATTCTGCCAGTTTATAAGATGTGTGAACCTCTTTTGCATTTTGGCAATGGTTTCACCATGCTTCATACGAAAGATTTAAAACTCTTGATTTAATGTATTGATCCTAGATTGTTTGACCTCATTAGTTCCCTCATGGAAAACTTCTAATGCGTCCCACATAGCTTTTCCGGTTTCACAATGGGAAACACAATAAAATTCATGAAGACCGAGTGCGGATATGAGAATGTTTTTTTCTTTCCAATCATAAGACCATAATTTCTTATCATTATCATTCCATTGATTTTCTGGTTTTGGTACGACGACGCCTTCACCATTAGTCATTGTAGTTTCATCAGGACCATTGATGATGATGTCCTATACACCCTTATCAACCAAGTTGATATGGATACGCATACAAGCTTTCTAATAGCCATAATTTTCGCCGGTGAAAATTGATGATATATTGTACACCCCTTTAGGTTCAGTAGCCATTATCTAATAAGAAAATATAAGCACAAAATTAACCAGAGCTCGTGATATCACTTGTTAGATGATAGGCTTAGATATAGAGGGAGGTGAATAGATCCCAATTTAAGAACTTTGAGAAAAAATAGTTTTGAAAATTTTATGGTGGGGAGGCAAGTGAAAGTATCCGGATCAAAATCGTCTAACCGAACCCACTATCAAAAAGCTCAGATATGCGTAATAGTAATAACGGTATAATAATGAATAGCAAATAGATCGAACACAATTAAACACAACTAGTTGAATGCAAAGCAATAAGGATAGTTTTCTTCCAATGATAATTCACAAAAAAAAAATCAATTGATATAATTTTTCGAACACCTAGTGTGTAATCGATATTGTTAGGAATTTTATGTGGCATTGTTGATCTTAAAACCCAATCATAACCTAAGGAATTGTGATCAACTCAATGATGACTTCTCAGCAAGTGTACCGATAATGTCCCCGTAATAAAAAGATAGAATCTATTGGGACGATGATCAATCACCATTTGTGTTAGCTTTGATGTCATTTGAATGCCAAAAGCAAGTGAATTGCTGTGAGTTTGGGCAGTAGTTTGAGCTTATTTTGGTAGATTTTTGTAGAAACTTGATCTCCTAAAATTTTAGTAATTTTGTGCTATTTTACGTGCTTGAGGTAGTGTTTCATGTGTTTACAGGGCTTACGAGTAAAGAGGAGTTGGATCAAAGAAGAAATTAGACGACAATGCATGAGTAGGAAAGAAAGAGAGAAAAATACAAATTTCCTGCCCATACGCGTGTGAGGCCTCTTATACGCGTATGACCACTCAACATCACCTCCCACCATACACGTAACAACATGAGGGAGGTGAAAATCAAGTCTCTACTCATACGTGTATGGGAAGGCCCATACACGTATGAGGCCAACCAGCCAACCAGGCCCCCATTATGCAGTCAAAAGCATTATGTGTATGGCTCCACCTGGGCCATATGCCCTACCCTGGGCCATATGCGTATGACTTAGTATAAAAATTGGTCTTACACGTATAGGTGGAGCCCATACGCGTATGGCACGACCTAGATCTAAAAAAGCCCAGAATTTGCCTATTTAGCCGAAAAACGCAAATTTCCAAGGGTTTGACGATATTTGAGTACAGAGAACACGTTTTGAAGGCTGGAACACTGAAGAATTTATGGTGGATCAATATTTTCATGAACTTTGGTGATTGAAGGCCTTTTTTCTTCGATTAATTTGTAATGTCTACACTTTCTATCATGTAACGGATCAGATGAACCAAATGAAACCTCAATTTTGAATATATACCCCACTAATGATGATGTCATAGCCAGAAACTAGGTTTTCCACCCCCTCAACGTCAATCACACGATTCAGGACCCTCAAAGATCGATGCTAAGATTTTGATGAATCCCAAATCCAAAAGTCAACCAAGCCAATCATTTGAACAACAACCTTCCCTGATTAGGGTTTTAAACCAAACATAAAGCTCCAAAAATAACTCCTCTGACCCTAGGTCTCAATTAGGGTTTAGAATCCCAATTCGTGCACAAAAGCTAAGCAACAAGATCCCTCAAGATCCAGAATTAAGGTTGCAACCCACGTGATGAACAATACCAAAGTCTTCAGTCCAAAACTGCTTTGTTAACCAAAAACCTTGAATCTATGTTGTTTGTTGGTTGATGTTAACCACGAATGAATGAAGAATATGCATGAGTGCATATGGGTCTCGAATCACGAGTTAGGTAAAAAAGCAAAAATGGAGGGCAAATTTGGGTGTATGACGGCTGCCCCTATTTAATATTCTCATACCTGAAGGTATGAATAACAACGTATTTCAAACCTACATGGTAAAAGAGGATTAAATACTAGAATAAACAAGAAATTTGACCGCAGGGAACGGATGAAATGAGTGAGATGTAAGGTAAGGGTATTTATGGAAAGTTGTCCAATGGATGGTGCACGACTATGTATATGGTTATTCGTTAGGGATCAACTGACATGTCTGTGAGGAAAATGAGTCAGATGTACAAAGGAATGTTTGTAAGGATATGCGTGGAGTATGCAATATGCTATGCATGTGGTATATGATCGATCACTTTTTTCGTCTTTCTCTATGTTTTCTCATGCTTTTATTTTCTCATTCTTTTTCCTTTTTCATTCTTTTTTTTCATTCTTACCTCCGCTAACAAGTTTTTGGCGTATAACCAAAGATTGAAATATCCACGCAGGTAAAAGAATTAGGTGTTTGCAAATGCAAGTACCTGAACAAAAAGAATAGGAACAAGATCTTTTATCATAGGTAGAGCTGAGAAACGACCTCCTCGTGCGACAGGGAGCAACGACTCCTTAGCAAGAGGGATGGAAATTTCTAAACACAGTTAAGGAAAAAAATGAACAAACTACTCAACTTAGAAACGATCTCCTTGTGCAACAGGTAACAATGACTCCTTAGCGAGAGAGAGAGAGAGAGAGAGAGAGAGAGAGGGAGAAATTTCCAAACACAGTGAAGGAAAAAGGCGGACGAACTTCTCAATGGAGAAACGACCTCCTTGTGCAACAGATAGCAACGACTCCATAGCAAGAGGAAATGAAATTTCTAAAGAATTCTCAACGGAGCAACGACCTCTAGGTAGCAACAGCTCCTAATCACGAGGGATATAAGTTTCCAAAGACTTCTCAACAGAGAAACAACCTTTTCGTGCAACAGGTAGGAATGGCTCCTTAGCAATAGGTACAAAAATTTCAAAAGACTTCTCAACAGAGAAACGACATCTAGGTAGCAACGACTCCTAATCAAGAGGGATATAAATTTACAAACACTTCTCAAAGGAGAGCTCTTAGAAACATGGTCTACTGGGGATTCTCACACAAAAGGTAGTGAGAACTTCTCAACGAAAGGTTAAGAAGAAATAGGGGATTTCTCATACGAAAGGTAGTGAGAAACTTCTCAATGAAAGGTTAAGAAGAACGGGATTCCTTATGCGAAAGGCAGTGAGAAACTCTTCAACGAAAGGTTAAGAATAAATGGATGGTTGGTTATCTCATACCAAAGGTAGCAACGACTCCTTGTCAAGAGAAAATTTTCAGTGCAAAAGGAAAAGGACACTTACGAAAGGCAAGCGAGAAGGGGATCGTCTCCTATGCGAAAGGCATGAGAGTACTTACAAAAGGTAAGTAACCGTTAAAAGGGTCACGGACGTCTGCACAAGGCAAAACAATCAAACAAGACCTGCTAGGTACAAACCTAGACTCAGGGGATTTGCCAGACGAATCTGGGCTTTAGCACACTCTGGTAGGTGGGGAACTTCGCAAATAGGTATGAGAACCTCATATCGTCCCTCAGGCACAACGGTGGGGATGACGTTTTCAAACAATGGCTACCCGACCCCGGGACTCACCAAACCTATATCAGGCGTTTAAACAAACGGGAAGCAAAGATCTGACAAAGGTACCCTACTCGTGCAAAATGCAACGAGGGGGAGATGTGATTTCGAGCACAAAGCAACGAAATAAACCTACAAAAAGTAAGTTATCTCAATTATCTTCTCAAAGCGAAAGGAAAGGAGGACTGGCACGAGGCCAAAAGGACTTACAAAAGGTAAGTGATTGACGGAAGACTCACAAGGGTATTTGCAAAAGGAAATACAAAGGAGAGTATTTCGGGAAAACTTGCGGGGAATACTGCTCAACAGTTTCATGATAAGGTTCTCACTAGGGAGGAAGAATGTCTCAACGGAGGATTTTTCTTTTATGCTTCGAGAAAGACTTTCAGGCAGTTATGCACATGTTTATTTTGCAAGGCGTAATGCTCCATTTCGATGGAATATGCTACGCACTTCACGATGCAATGTCATGTAATGCAAGACTATGCGAGATGCTGATGCATGGTCAGGCTTTTGGTTAGACGGTATGGTAGGATGTATCTGAGGGGTGCCAACTGGGGTTGGGCTTAGTATTTTGGTGAGGAATGTTTTGACTTCACAACATCACGATCGTCTTGGAACTATTGGGAGGATGGTGAGGCTAACCCGGAATTTCTGATGCCCCACCTTGGTCCTTTATGATATTATGTACCGACCCTCAGAGAGGATGGTAGCTTCTCGAACTCTTTCTTCCATAATCACTTATGTGACTTTAGGCGAGCCGTGAACAGTAATAGGAACTAATGGCGATCCCTTAATTCATTTCAGAATTAAAGTAAATTCACGTTTTTCCTTTCAAAAGTTTTTTATTGTTATCCCCAAAATTTTCAATGCATCGTTTATAAAAAATAAGGTCACATTTCACAAACAACAGTGGAGATAAAAAAACAAAAATGGAGAACACTTTTTGTTGATGGAGATTTTCCCGTGATGGGGTAATTACACTTGGAAGCAATTCCTAAAATAGATAATTGCAAAAAGAAGAAAAGTATATAATGGCAATGGAAAAACATGGAGTCCCATTGAGTTTCGGTTCTGCTATAACCCTTATATCCTTGATCCTCCTTGTACTCTGCCTTAGAAGATGGTGACTGGATCGATCCTTCCCTTCTGAGATTTCCACAAGTGTAATGGTATTCACAGATCTTCGACAGATCACAGCCTTTGCCTTTTAAATCCCTAACTTTTGCCTAGGCCCCCCTTTCGGGCTTTCAACCTACCGGGATACCCTTTTTTGCCTAAGCCGCCCTTTTGGGTTTTTGACTTAGAGGGTTACATTCTTTTGATTTTATCCCTAATTTTTGCTTGAGCTCTTCTTTTTGTTGCTCACCGGGACTGCCCATTTTTTCCTAAGCCGCCCTTTCGGGTTTTCGACTTAGCGGGTCTATTTTAGGCAAAGTATTTTTTGACTGCGTCTGAGTCCATAGGTGATGCCAAGTCTTCACTGTCCATAGTTGAGAGAATCAAGGCCCCTCTGGAGAAAACTTTTCTCACAATGTATGGTCCTTCGTAGTTAGGGGTCCATTTGCCCATGGGATCTGTGTGAATCGGCAAGATCTTCTTTAGTACCAGGTCTTCTGCTTGAAGACTACGAGGACGCACTTTCTTGTCAAATGCCCTTTTCAACCTCCTTTGACACAGCTGGCCGTGACACAGAGTGGTCATACGCTTTTCTTCTATAAGGTTGAGTCGATCTAGTCTAGTTTGAACCCATTCAGCCTCGTCGAGCTCGACATCTTTCAAGACTCTTAGAGATGGAATCTCCACCTCAATAGGAAGTATTGCCTCCATGCCATACACCAAGGAAAACGGAGTTGCCCCAGTCGAAGTTCGCACAGTGGTACGGTAACCATGCAAAGCAAAGGGTAGCATTTCATTCCAGTCTTTTTAGGTCTTCACCATCTTTTGAACGATCTTCTTTATATTCTTGTCTGCAGCCTCAACAACGTCATTCATCTTCGGACGATACGGTGAGGAATTATGATGTTCTATTTTGAAATCTTTACACAGCTCTTTCATCATATTATTCTTGAGATTCGAACCATTATCAGTAATGATTTTGTTGGGGATCCCATAACGGCAAATGATGTCTCTCTTCAAAAAGTGGGCAACCACCTGTTTCGTTACATTAGCATACGACGCTGCCTCTACCCACTTGGTGAAGTAATCTATGGCGACCAAAATAAACCGATGTCCATTTGAAGCAGTGGGGTCAATACGTACGATCACATCAATGCCTCACATTGCAAAAGGCCATGGATATGAGATGACGTTCAGTGGTACCAGAGGCACATGTATTTTGTCAGCCTAGATCTGGCACTTGTGACAAGTCTGCACATGACGAAAATAGTCTGCTTCTATGGTCAACCAATAGTATCCTGCTTTGAGAATATTTTTAGACATCGAATGTCCTCCCGCATGTGTTCCAAAGAAACCTTCATGTACGTCTGCTATAATCCGCTCTGCTTCGTGTCTATCCACGCATCTGAGCAAGACCAAATCATAACTCCGCTTATACAACACTCCCCCGCTTACAAAGAAGCGAGAGGCTAGCTTCCTCAAGGCTTTCTTATCTGTAATAGATGGATTCTCAGGGTATACCTGCTTCTCAACATACCTCTTGATGTCATAGAACCAGGGCTTCCCATCTGATTCCTCCTCAGCTTCCAGATAATAGGCGGGTTTATCTAGGAGCTCAACATTGATAGACGGGGCTTGATTCCTCCATTGTATTTTGGACATGGATGACAAAGTAGCAAGGGCATCGACCAACTGATTCTCATCCCTCAAAATATGATGAAAAGTGATTTCATCAAAGTAGGGGATGAGATTCATGACACGCTCTCTATAAGGAATTAGCTTGTGGTCGCGGGTTCCCTAGTCTCCTCGTACCTGGATGATAACAAGAGCCAATTCTCCATAAACCTTAAGTATTTTGATCCCTAAGTCGATTGCTGCTTCGATATCGAAGATACACACCTCATATTCTGTCACATTGTTAGTGTAGTCAAAGCATAATCTCGCGGTAAATGGAAGATGAAATCCTGTTGGAGAAGTGATCACTGCACCTACCCCATGGCCATGAGCATTGGAAGCACCATCGAACACGAGCGTCCATTGTGATCCTGGTTCGGGGCCTTCCTCAGGGCCTAGAATATTGCATTCTCTGATGAACAAGATATCTTCGTCGGGGAAGTCGAATTTCATGGGTTGATAGCCCTCCACAGGTTGATGTGCCAAATAGTCAGAGAGTACACTACCGTTGATAGCTTTCTGCGCGACATACTGGATATCATATTCTGTTAAGACCATCTGCCAACGGGCGACCCTCCCCGTGAGAGTAGGCTTTTGAAATATGTACTTGATGGGATCCATCTTAGAGATCAATAATGTCGTATGCATCAACATGTATTGTCTTAAGCGTTTGGCGGCCCAAGCAAGCGCACACCACGTTTTCTCCAATAGCGTATACCTCTTCTCGCAATATGTGAACTTCTTACTTAAGTAATAAATGGCGTGTTCTTTTCTACTAGTTTCGTCATGTTGCCCAAGAACACAATCCATGGATTCATCAAGAACGGTCATGTACATAATAAGAGGTATGTCCGACACTGGAGGTATTAAGATCAGAGGTTCTTGCAAATATTCTTTTATTCTTTCAAACGCATTCTGGCAATTGTCATTCCATTCCACGGTTTGATCTTTGCGGAGTAATTTGAAGATGGGCTCACATGTAGCTGTGAGGTGCAAGATGAATCTAGCTATATAGTTCAACCTCCCAAAAAACCCACGAACCTCTTTCTCTGTCTTTGGAGCTGGCATATTCTGTATTGCTTTGACTTTATCAGGATCGACTTCAATCCCATGTTGGCTCACGATAAAACTTAGAAGTTTGCCAGATCTTACCCCGAAAGTGCATTTGTTAGGATTTAATCTCAGTTTGAATTTCCTCAACCGTTCGAACAACTTCAATAGATGAACAAAATGTTCCTCCTCTGTTTGAGACTTGGAAATCATATCGTCTACATACACCTCAATCTCTTTATGAATCATATCATGAAAGAGAGTCACCATAGCCCTTTGATATGTTGCACCAACATTCTTTAGTCCGAAAGGCATGACCTTGTAACAGAACATTCCCCAAGGGGTAACAAAGGTAGTTTTTTCCATGTCTTCCGGAGCCATCTTTATCTAATTATAGTCAGAGAAACCATCCATGAACGATAACATTGAGGCCTGAACGACATTATCCACTAACACATCAATATGCAGGAGCGGAAAATCATCTTTTGGGCTTGCTCTATTCAAGTCTCTATAATCAACACACATTCGTACCTTACCGTCTTTCTTAGGCACCGACACAATGTTTGCAACCCACTAATGATAGTTAGATACTGCTAAGAAACCGACATCAAACTGTTTCTGAACCACTTCCTTTATCTTGATAGCCATATCAGGTCGAGTTCTTCTTAGCTTCCACTTCACAGGAGGACATTCATCTTTGAGCGGCAAGCGGTGCACTACAATATCTGTATCTAGCCCAGGCATATCTTGGTACGACCAAGCGAACACATCGACATATTTGTGCAACAATTCAATCAACCTCTTCTTGGCACCCTCATCTAAGGCAGCGCCTATCTTCACCTCTTTCTTATAATCCTCAGATTCGAGATTGATCACTTCCAGCAGGTCCTGGTACGATTGAATGAACTTTGACTCTTGCTCCAATAGTTTGGCCAACTCTTCGGGGAGATCACAATCTTCCTCGCTAGCTTCATCGGCGTGGTAAATTGGATTTTCAAAGTCATAATGAGTCATAACAGTATCGTTATCAAGAGATTCCGATTAGGATCTGCACGAATGGTGATTCATGCTCTTTTTAGAATGATAGAAAATGAAAGGATAAAACATTGCCGTATTTTTAAAATAGAAAAATGAAAGACAGGGAACATATTTGAATGTGAAATGCTTATTTATTTATTATAAACATAGTTTAGAAAAAATGGGGGCCCTACAATTTCCCCTACGCTTTGGGCAAAGCTTAGGGTTTTTGAAAGAAAAAACAAGAAAATTACTTTTTCATCATCGTAACTTGATGAACATCCACAGAAGTCCAATTACTAAGCTCTTGGCCTGGAAGCCTTTTTGCACACAAAGAAATCTACATCAGTTGTACCGGCTTCATCATCAACAAGAGATATTTGTCCTTCGAACAGGTGTCCAGCACTGACGAACGTCTCTGGAATCGGGGGGATTTTCCCCTTGGCAGTCTTCTGATTTGTCCCTTGCGTTATCTGTCGTGGTTGATACCCCAACCCAGATTTATCTCTGTTTATGGGCATCTTGAGTACTCTTCCTCAACCTTCGGGGTGTCCATCTTCTATCACAGTCTTGACGTCTTTTAAGGAGGACATGGATAGTTCGGACTTCTTGGACCCTTTGTCATGGAGCGGGGCCATCAACACATTAGCGATCTCGAAAGCCTGAAATGGGGTTTCATGAATTTCCTCACCTACTTCTATATATCTGAATGATGACAACTGACTGACCAACACATCTTCTTCTCCATCTATCGTAATCATTTTGCCATTGATGATGCACTTCAATTTCTAATGGAGGGTAGAGGTAACTGCCCCAGCCGAATGTATCCACGGACGACCCATCAGGTAGCCGTAAGCGGGAAATATATCCATCACAAAGAAAGTAGTGAAGAAAGTGTAAGGCCCCACCTTGATGGGTAAGTCCACTTCTCCCACCATTGTACTTTGTGAACCATCAAAAGCTCTGACCACCAACATACTCGGCTTCATCAACAAGCCCCATATAGTCAACTTGGTCAAAGAATTCTTAGTTAGCACATTCAGAGAAGACCATGTGTCCACCAACACTCTAGACATAATTGTGTCAGCACACTCGATGGAGATATGAAGAGCTTTGTTATGAGATTTCCCTTCTGGAGGCAGATCATTGTCACAGAACCCGAGATGGCTACTGGCGGTGATATTGGCTACTACCCCCTCGAACTGATTCACAGTAATCTCCTGAGGTACGTGAGCTCATTGAGGAATTTTATCAGAGCATCTCTATGCGCTTCAGAACACAACAATAGAGATAGAATGTAAATTTTGGAGGGCGTCTGATTAAGCTGGTCCACCACCTTATAATCGCTTTTCTTTATATTAGTAGAAACTCTTCAATGTCTTCTGACACAGATTTATTTTGAGGAGGAATCTGCCCCGGACTAACAACCTGTTTTCCTTTACTTTTTGCAACTGCCTCAGCATCATCTTTCTCTGGAGAAGGTGCGGAAGAAAAGATACGACCACTCCGAGTCATACCTCCGGTGCCTGCAATATTGACTGCTAATTCATTGGGTACATTGGGCTCTTCTTTCTTCTGCCCATGAATGTACACCGCTGAGTTATAATTCCAGGGAACCGCCTTGGTACTTTCAAAATGGAACGGAGAAGGCACAGTGATTACCAAGGGCGCGGTTGGATAGGGGATCACCATAGGAACTCTTGGGTTTGGTGGTACCGGGATTTGCAGAAGCGTATAAGGGATCTCGAGAGTAGCCACATGTTCATCATTAGAAACTTGTTCTACCATAAAATTACCTTCATTCATCAATTTCTGGACATCCATTTTCAGACGTTCACAACCCCGAGGATCCAAAAAACATTGTTCACAATCGGCTAAGCCTCCTGGGAACACATCATTCGACAAAAAAAATTCTTTGACCATTGCCAGAGAAGTCTTCACTTTACCAACATCCATCTTTGTACTGTATTCACGAGACTCTTCCACCATACTCACAGAAGGACCGACATGGGGAGGCATGGGATTGTTATTAACATTGGAACCATTTGGTGCAAACGAAATGGCCTTAAAGTCAATTAAATCCTGTACCTTATGCTTCAGTGCATTGCAATTTTCAACATTATGTCCCAGAGCACCAGAATGGAATTCACATTTTGCATTGGCGTCGTAACCTAGAGGAAGGGGATTAGGAGGAGGTCCTAATTCCCTCAACTGAATTAAAGACCCACGAAGTAGATGAGCAAGCAATTGGCTGTAAGGCATAGGAACCACATCGAACTTTCTCTCAGGCTTCCTCTGTCTCTACTGACCAGGCTGATAATAGTTCTGACGCTGCGGAACATACGGTTATTGATAATGCATCGGCGGCGGATACGATACGGGTTGTCGACCAACTGGGATTGCAAAGGCTTGTTGTTGATAACCATTTGGAGTCACTTCGGCAACCTGATAGTAGGGCGTCCTATAAGCCCCACCTTTCCCTCTGGAAGTAGAAGCAACATTTGTCTCTCCTTCTCTTTTCTTAGGGAAACCGGCGTATGGCTTTTTTCCTCCACTCGTCGTAGTAGCAACGATGCCTTGAATCTTACCACTCTTCAAACAGTTCTCAATTCTTTCACCAGTGACCACCAAATCGGCAAACCCTGACGATGCACTCACTACAACTCGATCCAAGTAAGGACCCTGAAGTGTACTCATAAACATATCCACCAGTTCCTTTTCCAAAAGAGAGGGTTGGACCCTGGCGGCCATATCCCTCCACCTCTGGGCATATTCTTTAAAAGACTCTTCTGTCTTCTGAGTAAGATTTTGAAGTTGGGTTCGGTTAGGCGTCATGTCTGTGCTGTATTGGTAATGCTTCAAGAATGTTTTAGCAATCTCTCTCCAGGTTCGAACATGAGTGCGCTCAAGATGCATGTACCATTACAGAGATGCCCCACTAAGGCTATCTTGGAAGAAATGCATCGATAACTTTTCGTCATCGGAATATGCTGCCATCTTCCTGCAATAAGATCTAACATGAGTCAACGGACAGCTATCCCCTTTGTATTTCTCGAAAACCGGGACTTTGAACTTAGCTGGAATTTTCACCCCAGGCACTAAGTACATGTCAGCAGCTTCCAAACCGAAAGTACCAAACCCTTCCATAACTTTCATTCTCTCCTCCACAACACGAAACTTCTTTTCCACCTCAGCTGGTGAAGGTCCATAGGCGTCATAGAAAGATTCAGGGTGCTCGTCCATTTCAATATGAGGGTCTCCTTGAACAGGAATATGGAATGTCTGAGTGGTATTCTGATGAGCGGGACCACCTTCAATCGGACCAGTTCCTCCCATTGGACCCGTTGGCACAATCAGAATTGGGTTGGTGGCAGCAATAACTCTCTGATTCGCTTGGCACATTTCCTCCTGTCCTCTAGTCAGATTCTGTAACACATTCCTAAGCTGGCCCATTTGAGCCTTCATGTGGGCCACGTCTTCTCTCAATGCGGCCTGGTTCTATTCCAATTATTCCATGATTAGCCTCTGGTGAGTACGGGTATTGTAGTGATGTTGAGAAGTCAGTTTGGCAATGATGATTATTCTGTGAAGGTTCAAGTAACAATGATGAGTTTATTGGTCTTAGATTTATGAACTGCAACATGATGTATGAATGATGCACATATGCAAAAATTGTTTTTATTATCATTTTATTTTATTTTATTATTTCCAGGGAATCTTTGAGATTCGTCTATTGTTTTTACGAGCAATCATAGAGTATAAGAGTAGAGATAGAAGATAATGCCCAAATAAAGGGAAACAACACGTTTTTATTCAATAAGGGAGAAATAACAGGTACATAATATGGATCAACAATATGCTCAATAAGCTATAACAAGGTCAGCCTGAAACCTCTTAAACACAACTCTACAAATAGAGACAAAGTGAAATACAACCCAAGGAGTGTCATGCGGAAATATAACATCATAAGCATCTTCCAACAACTTGGGCAAATCTTCCAACGCATGAACAATGAACTGAGCTAAACGAGCATGCCTATCATTCCAGTACTGCGCATCCTTGACGAGGTTACGCAACAATGTATGATTAGGTCCATTCAGAAGATCCTACAAGTAATCTTCCTTCTGGTCTAGAAGGACCTGAAGATGACGACTCTTCCTCTCCCACTGAGTGACCTCTTGATCGAGCAACTTGGTACTTTCGAAGTTCTTGTGGGCTTGCCTCTTCAGCTCCCGAATCTCTTCGAATCTCTTGTCCAAGTCAAATTGATGTTGAGACAAAGAAACTTCTAGCTTCTTATCCCGGTCTTTCTCCTCTTTCAGCTCCTTCTGGCAAGTCTCTAGCTGGCTTTGTAACCTCTTGAGTTGATCCTAGCAGTTGATCTCGGTCTTGCATACTTTGTACTGTGCTGCGGCAAGTTGTTTCTTCTTCACATAAATGCTTTCGATAAAACCCTTCAAAGCATCACCTATTTTCCTTCTTTTGTGTTGTTCTTCTTGGATCTCTTTGGCGGTCTTGGCCGCTCGGTTCCTTTTCTGGTTGAGCTTAAACTTCGGGTTCTCTTTCTCCAAGGTGAGCTTACCTAGGTTAGATCGGAGATTAGCATTCTCCTTCTCTAACGCTTCGATAATCCCCTTGAGTTTATCAACCTCTGAGTTAGGAGCAACAACAGGCTCAACCGACTTGATGATCATGGAAGTTTCAGATGGAAATGGCAATAAAAACTCTTTGACTCTCTCCTTAACCCACTGAGTGTAGGCTTCCTTTACAATACAGTTCTTTTTTCCCAATTCGGCCCTTCCATGACGATGGATATCTCCCCAGGCTCGGACAATCCTCTTCTGGAACTCTGAGTTGTCAACCCCTTCGTACAGAACAAACTCCTCTAGAAGCTCAAAATATGGCTTGTCTACCATCGGGTAGCCCAACTGGCGCAATGCTATCCTCAGGTTATAGTTAATTCCACCCTTTTTACCTAGAAGGGGTACATTAGGGAAATTACCACAATCCGTGATGATCTTAATACCGTCATACACTCTACAATACCAAGAGATGTCTTCAGCTGTGAGGGACATGATCCTTTAAGACCATTTCAAATTTCCCTCGTTATCAATAAAAGGACTCTTGATGGGTAGATGCGAAATAAACCATTTATACAGCAGTGGGGTACAACATACGATAGTCCCCTTTTTCTTCTCATTCCTCACGTGGATGGAATAATATGTGTCAGGAAGGAGAGTAGGAACAAGATTCTTGGCCATGAAGAGGTAGATAGAAGCCAAGTAAATAAAGTCTTCCATATTCGGAAACAACACAATCCCATATATGATCATAGAAAAGATATTGTTGAAGGCATCCCCGCTCTCATCTTCAGCCAACGCAATAACCTTGTCAACCTGAAACTTCAAGGCAAACCCATGGGTCCCACCCTTAGGTTTAAGATTGAGCTCCACCTCCTTATTCCCTATGTGAAGGATTTCAGTTAGATGTTGAGGCTTAGGAAGTTCCTTTGTAGGGAAAAGGGGAGCTTGCTCCTTAATCTCAATTCCCAGAATGTGTGAGTATTCCTCCAAAGTAGGAGCCAATTGGTAGTCCTGGAATGTGAAACATCTCAGAGGAGGGTCGTAGAACTGCACTAGAGTGTGAAGAGTTGTAATGTTGACCTCAGTGTTAACCATGCCTAGGAGATTCCCATAGGCATCTTTGAACTTGTCTTTATTGTTGAGAACCAGGCGAGTTCCCAATCCTCTCAATGTCTTCAAAGAAGGTTCCACAAACCTGTAGCTATAAACACCTCTTATAGTAGGATCCATTCTCTAATGATCACTCAAACAAAGACTCGTCTCTTGAATTCCCTAGAAATGTACATGCAAAAATTAATTTCAAAATGATGTAATAATATGCAAGCATCATAGATTCAATAGTTCAGCATAATATGGATATTCTGGATAATCTGGCCATATCATACAATATAAGATCAAAGGTCCGGCATGACCTACACAGTCTGGATAACTCAGCATAAGATCAATAATCTGATATGATGTGAGAAATCTGAATAATAATTTATGCATGAAACTTAATATAGGATCAAATGTCCGACGTGATCTGTGAAATCTGGATAATAACCAATCCATATAACTCGATATAGGATCAAAGGTACGACATATATAAGAGATCAATGGTATGAAAGGTCTTGGTTTCCTGCAGAAAAAACCCAATAGCCCTCTCACAGGTGTGTACTAGTCCTCAAAGGTGGTCCCTAAAAGGTCTCCCAAAGTCATCGAGTCAAATGAAAATACCATGCCGTAGTGAATTCTCATAGGAAAAAAGTACTTTCAAGTGAATCTAGTCTGGGTGTGGCTCTCGTGACAACCCAACGCGCAAAACACAGGCCGACACGACTATCCACAAATCTATCATGTGTGTATACTCAAGCTCGAGTGTAGAGCTTCTCTCACATAGTATCATCCCATCCCAACAGGTGATATGATAGATAATATCCATAATATAACAACATATGAATATTTAAAGTAATAAAGTAATGTGATAAATAACATAAATAAAACGAGTAAAGCAACAAAGGTAACCACCTACTCTCATAAGGAGAACAAACAAAACTAGGCTCGACTTGCTTAGGAAAAAATCCCCAGCAGATTCGCCAGCTGAAGCTAAGCGAATTATACCAGAGCGCATCGCACGCTCAAAGATACAACAGAGTCGCCATCGAACTTTATTTATCCCCTAAGGGAAGGGAAAACATCTATAAAACCCAGGGGGAAGAGAAATGGGTAAGGAAGTCGCTTATGCAAGGGGAAGGTATTAGCAATCGTTTGCTCTAGAAGAGGTTCCAATGCTAGGGTACTGTCATACCCTGATTTTGGCCCTGAAAAATTTACCCTTCATTTTTTCCTAGAATCATGGGATTATGTTTTACACTTCATTGGCATCATACTAGGTCATACTCATTGCATACTGCATTAGTGACTTGGAAATCAGGTTTGGATTGATCACTCCTTAACAGAAGGGGCCCACACAAAACAAGATTGAGAATTGGACTTCATTCTCTAAGTATACAAGTCTCAAGGGTCTCAGGGGGTTCCAGGTATCCTATTATGGTCCTCAGTCCATCAGTGAAGGATTCAGAGCTATCAGAGTGTTCATCTGGATTTAATCAGGAAACTAGGGTTTTCATGGCTACCTGCAACATGCAATGTTTGGTTGGAAGTAGAGGAGCTCATCCATGTCATGATTGGAGAGGCATCTTGGCCTAGGAAGCCTCACAATTATCTCAGAAAGATCCATTGGCAAGCAGTGCAATCAGCTCCCGATCAATTTTGCCCTGAAATTAGGGTTTGGTTTAAAATCAGTTTATTTCTGATTCTTTGGGTGAAACTCTTTTCCATGGCCCTCCATATGTCCACAAGGGTCTACATACAAAAAATCATCTTTTTATTTGAGCCAGAAGTGCTTCAATTGATCATTGGAATCAGGGATCAGATAGTTTGGGAAAAGTCAATTGTGGGGCCAGAAAAGTCAATTCCTGACCTTTTGAGAGTGGAATCTCAAAATTCATGCCTAGGGAAGCTTACATGTGAAATTTGATCGAGGTTGGATCTTGGATTCATCATTTAATTAGGAATTGGAAAAGTTACTTAATTTGGAAATGGTTGACTTTCCATTTAGGGCAAGTTTTCATGATTGTTGCACCCACTTTAAGCCCATTTTCCATCAAGATAAAAGCTCCATTTGAAAATTTCTCCAACATAAAAGTTGTTCCTCTTGTTCCAAGATTTCTAGAAATATAAAGTTTGCTCCATTTGGATCAAAATTGAGAAAGTTATGCTTAGTCAAAGTGAGACATATTTTTAGGACACTTAGAAAAATTTTGAAGTCTCAAAATCTTCAAAGTTTGTCAAGACTTCTTGGCCAGTTTTCTTGCACTTCAAGGCACCAATTGCAAATAGTTTCTTCACAAAAATTATACCTTGCCATGTCCTATTTCACCTCATTTTGGAATCATCTCATTTGGATCCATGGTTTGAGAGATACATTCACCTAAAGTGGGCACCATGACTTAATTTTCTAGGCAGATTTTAGGCCAAGCTGGCCCAACCATTTTGCAATTGGTGTGACATGATTTTGAGGCCATTTTTCACCTTCTTCCACTCATCATTTCCACTCATGCTCAATGTGAAACATGCTATGCTCCATGAGGTCTTGCTACTGTTTGCATTATTTCATCATTTGGTGACTTGATCATCAAGTTACATGGCCTCAAAGTCACCCCTTTGGATTGTTTTCTTGCCAAACCAAACCAACCAAACTATGCTGCATAAATCCAGCCCATGTTTGTTTCCTTATTTGGCCATGCACCTTTATTTCATTCACTTAATTTTTGCCTAAAATAACAACATTTCACATGCCCTCTTTCTACACCTCACTTTGCTTCATTTTTGCTCATGGCCAAATCACATTATTCTGAGCCCATTAAGATTATTTGACCCACATATTTAAGAGACATAAACCCTAAATCTGAAGGCAGGCTATGGATTTTCGAGAAAAGCAAGCAAAGAGTTCATTAGAGTCAGATTTCATTCCTCTTCCATTTCTCAAGTTGAAGCTTTGAAGCACCAAGAAGAAAGCAGCATTCTTCTTCCATTTTCTCCACAATCAAGAGGCAGTGGACCAAGCTTCCACTAGGTAATCATCTTACTCCATGGCTATTTGTTTTGCTCATCCTTATGCTTGCTTACTATGCTCATCATCATGCTGTTTACGATGCTCATCATCATGTTGTTTGCCATGCTAATCATATGCTCATGTTTGTTTCATGCTTGTTTACAATGCCAATCATAAGCTTGTGTTCTTGATGTTGGTTTATGCTGTTGCTTGTTGCTCATATCCGTGTCCATGTGGACATCTTATTGACAATATTTCTCCATGATTAAGCCATCATTTTACTCAAACAAGGATACCATGTTAAACCTTGCATTTCATACTTGAAACCTGGGCTTTATTTCATGTCATTTGATGCCCTAGGGTGGTTGTGTTCTTTAGTGGAAGTTGAGCAAAACTCACTGCATTTTCTGCGTATTTGCATTGCATGGCATTAGGGTTTGGTTTGTGGAAGAAGATGACCGCGTGTCATCTTGAGGACCATTAGATCCAAGGCGCACGTTTTAATCTGGGTCGTCGTTGTGTTTTTGTCCTGTAGCGACTTAAGTTGCCTTGACCAATTGATATTTTGTCACATGATTTATTTCATTTAAAATGTTATTTCATTTTTGTCACGCCTGGCTTAAGCGCGTTTTGGACCATGGGCCTTTCCATTGCTTGCTTTTCACACCCCCACGTTTCAGGGCCCATTAGCGCTTAATTTATTTTTCAGTTCAGTCCAAAACGCTGATGCGCCCCCTCTTTGCATATTCATTTTTTTATTCCCATTTTATTTTCTGTTTTGATTTTAATTATTTAAAATGTTTTCTTGGTTCATAAAAATACCCAAAAATATTTTCCACATTTCTTGATGCATTATTTGATTTTATTTAATTTTTATTTTCGTATTTATTTAATGTTAATATTTTATTTTAATTATTCTTTCCAAGTGGTTCATTTTAACACACATTTAACTCTTGATTTTATTTTCATGACTTAGAATTATTTTTAGCTTCTGATTTTTGGGATTAAGGTTGACCACTGCCCCATGGTCAACCTGACTTTTTCTTGGATTTTTATTTCACATTTTCCATTTATTCTTGATTTATTTTTAACCTAGTCTTGTTGATTGACTTTTGGTTTGACTTCTATTTTGTTTCAATTAATTCATGTACCAATTTTCATTATTTTTAAAATATTTTGGGGGGATGATGATGTCCTGACCCCACCTTACTTAGTTTAATTTTTCATAATTTTCTTGATTAATTTGCTATTTATTTGATATTTATTAAGTTGGCTCGATTTTTCAGTTGACTTCTTTATGATCGATGTTTGACTTAGGGATTGCTTATGGAAATTGAAGAGATCTTTTGATCCTCCCTTGTTCATCTCATAGGACATGTATTAGAGGCCTTTTATCTTGATTTTATTTGATCCTTACCTCATTTCTTGATTTAATCATTTCAGTGGATCCTTTTTGTGCATCTTTTCATCTGTCTAGTTCATCTGTTATCTGTTATACTTGTTTCTTTCATCCATGCTTACTATTGCTTGATTGTTTAACATGTTCATACTTCACATGCCTTGTTTATTGCTCCATTATTTCATTCTTTGATTCTTTGATTTGATTATGTACTTGTTTACTTATCTGATTTGATTGATAACTGTTGCCTACTTGTATGATGATTGAGGCATATATTCTTATTGTTTGATTGCCATGAACCATCCCCATTCATAAAAAATGTACCCCCATCCCATAAAGTGTATAATATTTATTCTTTCATTCTTTATTCATCTGTTAATACAAGAATTAAAACAAACATCCGATAATCATTTCAAACCTTCATCAAATACTTGATCCAACGTCAAGCCATTTTTCATAATAAAAACTCAAAAAAAATATTAATTCATATTTAAGACCTTTTCAATAAAGATGGAAGTGGAACATGGTGAATACCGTGCACTCCTGAGATTAAGATTCGAGGTGGATGCCTCGCCTATCTTAGCTCTCGCCATCATCCAAATTTATCTATTCTATTTTCTCTCAAACAGTCATTCAAAAATTTCTCTTAAACGTCCATCAATGCTTGATCTAATGTCAAGTCATTTTCACAACAAAACTCAAAATACTTAATTCCTATTTAAACACTTTTCAATAAAGATGGAAATGGAACGTGGTGGATACCACACACTCCTGGGATTAAGGTTCGAGGTGGATGCCTCGCCTATCTTAGCTCTCGCCATCGTCCAAAATTGGCAATGCGGTTTCTTCAAACCCTTTCTCAATCAAATTCAAAACATTTAATTCTTATTAAACATTTTTGCAAATAAGATGGAAATGGAACGTGGTGGATACCACGCACTCCTGAGACTAGGATTCGAGATGGATATCTCGCTCATCCAAGTTCTCGCCATTATTCAAAACACATCAAACCAATCAATTCCTTTTCTCGCCGCCGTGCGATTGACTCCTAAACCTTTTCACAAACGAAAGGTACTTTGTTTCAAAATAATGCAAGATAATGTTTTTCCACCTCTTTTGGGTAGTCCAACAATGTTTTCGTCGATTTGACACAAAGTAGCTTTCGCTAAAATCGACCAACAAACAAACATTTTTCTACCCAGAACTACGTAAGCCTTGATTTCTCTGTTGAGATACGTAGGAGCAGGATTTGTAAATCTTGTCAGGCCCACTAATAAAAAACTTAGGTTTAGTCCTTCGTCAAAAATCCAAAAACATTCTCCTCTCTTCTATTCTTTCTTTCCCACCTAATAACTTGAAAAGCCTAACATTTCAAACTAACACTAATGCGCACAACTAACCTAATGGTTCCCGTTGAGTACAACGGGCGTGTGGGGTGCTAATACCTTCCCCTCGCGTAATCGACTCCCGAACCCTGATTTGGTTGCGATGACCAATAATCATTGTCGTTTTGTCTTGGGTTTTATCGATATTTCCCCTTTCCTTTTTAGGAATAAATAAAGTTCGGTGGCGACTCTGTTCAGTCCATCATTGAGAGCGTGCGATTGCGTCTCACTAGGCCGTATCCCCATTTTTCCGAGGTACGACAGATGGCGACTCTGCTGGGGACATGATAATCTCCCTAAATGAGTCAAGCCTAGTTAGGTCGTTTGTGTGCCTTTTTTTGGGTATTAGTGTGGCTTTTCTTTATTGCTTTTGCTATCTTTATTGTAATATTTATATAATCTGTTGTATTGGTTCCATTATGCTTTGGTACTTGGATACTCTGATTGCAAACCTTGTGGGAAAGACTTTTTACCCGAGTCTCGAGTAAAAACATAAGATAGGACGAGGTTGAGTAGTGCGGGTCCGCGAGATGAATTTCTCATTGGGTCAGTGCGAGAACCTTACTTAGAGTAGATCCTTGGGAGGATGTTGTTGCCCGACAAGTAAGTTGACGTATGCTTAGACATTTTCTTTAGGATCCATGACTCTGAGGACCATTTGTAGAACCTTAATCCTTTGGCCAACTAGGAAAGATGGCTGCGTAGTGTGGGTCTGCGAGATGAATTTCTCGTTGGATCGATGCGAGAACCTCACTTAGAGTAGATTCTTTGGATGAAGTTGATGTCCGACAAGTAAGTTTCTATAGGCAGCAAACAGTCTAATGGATCCATGACTCTAGGAACTCTTTTGAAACCCTAGATCATACCCGACGAGAACCTATTCTTGGAAAGCAATCAGATTCATCAGTACCTCAGACTTTTGAACCCATGTATTAAGCAAAAAACAAATATGCATGGCTTGCATTACATTCATTCACATTCCATTGCATCTGCATCTCATCAGAATGCATGTCATTTTCCAAACAAAATACAAAAAAAAATTATCCATCCTTTGTCCATGATCAGTAAAGTGATTCCCGACACACGTTTAGAACAAAGAACCATGTCTCAGGAGATGATGGACGAGCTAAGGAAAAGTCAAGAAGCATTGAAGGAGGAACTCAATCTTTTGAAGAGCCAAATGAGATGGGTCATGGAAACCTTGCAAGCCTTATTGAGAAAAGAAGGCCATCCCATAGCTATTGTTGCAACAGAGGGAGCTACTGCTCCACATCCATCCGATATTACTCCAAGTCAAGGGAAATTCTATATGGAAACTCCTCATCTACCGGTATATGGACCTCCCTCGAGACGTCATCATCAAGATCCTCTGGATATTCCTCTTCAAAATCACCGAAGTCAGGTTCGAAACAAAAATCAGAATCAGAACAAGGGGAACAAAAATCACAATGACCTGATTCCGGTGCCATATAGCAAGCTTTACCCACAGCTGATCCAGAATGCTTTGGTGACCCCTCGAGCTCTCACACCTACGTCACCATATCTGCCATGGTACAATCCAAATGCAACATGTGAATTCCATAAAGGGGAAGTGGGACATGACCTAGATTCTTGCTTAGCGTTGAAAGCCTTGGTACGAGAACTATTTAACAAAAAGAGCTTAGTCTTTGAAGAAGATCACCCGAAGGTCAAGTGCGGATACCATACTGGAACAATGTGGCACTCCATCGAGGAATGCAAGAGTTTTAAGCTCAAGCTGCAAAGATTGATTGACATAAGGTCACCAACACTCAAGGAGGAAGGCTCAGGTACATATATCTTGATTTCTGGGCCAGGTAATGAGAAAGGGAAAGGACCCCTGAAACCCGACAAGGTTTTGTACCACAAGGAAGAGGTCAAGGATGTGGCTAATGAGATATCATCATTTCCTGGTAAGAGCATTGAGATATCGCCTTGGATTTCCAATGTCACCCGACCCATACCAACGCAAGAAAAAGAGAAGTGAGTATGGATCCAAGAGGGTTGCGTTCAACGATGAGATTGAAGGAAAAGAATTTGAAGATCATCGTGCCAATGTCAAAAAGCTTGTTGATCCCAACCTTCAAGTGACTGAAAATGAGCAGTTAGCAATGCTCAAAATGCCATACCAGCAAACACTACCTTTTGGTCTTCATTACAAACAATCCTGGTTTGCTCCTCATCCAAATCAACAAGCCCAAGGCCCGAGATACCGAAATCAACATTAAAATCAGCTTAGGCCCCAAACTAACTTGGAAAGAAGAAATGCTCCTCGTCGTCCAACCGTCATAACATATAGCCAACTTCTGCAGCCTCTGATTCAAAACTCATTGGTGGTTCCCAAGTCTCTTAAGCCGGTTCCACAATCTTACCCACCCGGATATGACCCAAATGTGCAATGTGGATATCATGCCGGATCAGAAGGGCATTCAACCGAAGACTGCAACTCTTTCAAAGCCAAAGTACAACAGTTGATTGACAACGGGTACATAGCCTTTCAAGAAGGAAGCTTGGTGGTAAACGTTAACCCATCGACCGGGTAAGTGTGAAGATCGCAAGGGGTGTCCCCACAAGTTAATGGATCAAGTTTGAAGAAGTCATTCCGTAAAGTTGGCAATCATTTGGTCGTTTCAACACTTCTTTTGTAGTTTCCTTGCATGTTGATCGTTAATTGCTTTTAAGCATTGTTGTTTTCTTTGAATTGGTAAGATTAATGAAATGTTTATGCATCTTTTGAATTAATCCATTCGTATTCACTCGTTTTTCATTTATGTTAAAAACAAAAATACTCCTCTCATTCACTTTTGTTTATCAAACCGTTGTGTTAACAAAGATTGGAAGGAGGATGATGAAAATGAAACACCTGAAATTGTTGTGGTATGCTTTTGAGTAAAACCTTGTCGATGATGTAAGGCATTGTTTCAAATCCCCAAACACTGAAGAGATAAGGAGTTAATCCCTAGTCAACCACTTTGAGCCTAGAAGATGGTGTTTATTTCGGATCTAAAACCCTTAATCTTAACCTGGGGCAGGGTAGTTGTGTTCAGATAGTTTGACCGTGCATTCGATCTTTCAAAAACAAATCGTCCATATGTACGCCCTCCAATTAGGTTCAACCACATGTTATCCTTCGCGCACATGTTGAAGTGTCGAAGAAGTTGAGAAAAGCTAAATTAGTGTTGGTTGACCCTCATCCACCAATAATATGGCAGTCAACACGTTTAAAAAACAGAAAAAAAGCCCACTAAGTCAAATACCACAAAATGACTTAGGCAAAAATCAGGGCATCCTGATGGACCGAAAGCTTCAAAGAAGCGGTCTAGGCAAAATTAGGGATAAAGAAAATCAATCAAAAGAGGTCATTAAATCCTCAACAAAAACAAAATAAGGTGACTTCCATTTCAAGAAAATCTCACCTTGAACCCTCATTTTCACTTTCGCACCTTCGAAGTCGAATGCGTGTATTGAATTAAATGAACATGGGAACTGGAGATCATCAAGAAGAAGGGGTGGGTAAAAATAAATTTTGAGCCTTATATCCTTTTGTTTCAAAAAACCATGAACCAGACCACGTTACAATCCTTAAAAGACCTAATTGAGGCAGAGTTTATTCTGAAAGCATACTACAACAAGATTGTGTTAACCTGACTCCAAATGATTTTTTGTTAACCATTTGATGGCACAGACTTGCATGTTGTGAATGACTTGATCATCATTGTGTTCTTATCAATAACTCGTTCACTGTATTTCACCCGTTCATATCAATAAACTCTGATCTCAAATTTTTGCATAAGCACTGCATTAAAATTACCATTTTTAAATGAACAATCTTATTTACAAGTCAGTGTTTAGCATCAAAGAAATTCCAACAATATATAGTTGAAGAACTTGATAAAGTGACAGAAGTCCAGTCGGGGGAAATCACTTTGAGTATCAGTCAATCCGAGCCAATCACCCCAAGGTTCAGTTAGCCAAGAGTAATTTGCTTCAAGACTCGGACAGGGGCAAGCCACCTCAGAAGCTCATTGAGTCCAACAAGCCAAGGACAGTTAATCAAAAGTCTATCGTTCCAAGATTTGGTTAATCAGGGGTAGACCACTGCAAGTCTCGAACACTTGGGGCAAGCCATCTTGAGATCGTCTCATGTCAAGCTGTTTCAAACCCACTTTCAAGGTGAACATTTTCAAAGACCCAACGGACTGGGGAAAGATGAGCCACAGAGGGGCAAACCCCCTTCATGCTTTCAACTACTCAAACAAATTCTGCCATACGTCAATAACTATTGATTTTGAGCCGAGTGCCCGAAAGTTATGCTAGCACGATTCATTAATCCTCCAAAAGAATCCCATTGGCTAAGTTGTGGCTATCAAACTTGATAGAATTCTCCTTTGACAACATCTATCATAAAATATTTGGTTGAGTTCTCGGTGTTAAGGAATCATGATATCCATAAAAAGCCTCTACAACTCCCAGTCCACTCAAGTGTCAGCATTCTCATAATCATGATCATTCATATATCATGCATAAAAGAATTCAAATCATGCATAGCCGAAATGTACTTCGTGTTCATTTTGCATTGACCCAGGTCTTGTTGTTGATCCTATATCCTTTGACCTTTAATTCCAGTTTGTCTTTGGTGCCCTTAAACCATCATCTGGTTTCCGTAGTCATTTTCAAATCCAACTCAGTTGGCACCTATCAAAAAATTTTGTCCATGAGGTTCAATTCCTTTTTGGATTATTCGATGAATTTCTGGATTACTCCTTGGTTTATTGATGTATTTCCATAACTTGTCTGATGTGTTTCCAGATGTTTCCAGAACCTATCTGATGTATTCTCGAATATGTATGTCTGGTATTCTGATGTATTTCTAGAATTTTCTTGATGTATTACCAGATGTGTATGTATTCTGCTGTATTTCTGGAATATCACTTGTAATTCTGATGCATTTCCAGAATTCGTTTCTTTTACTCTCTGATGAATTCTCTGACATTTCCTTTTTGCTCTGATGCACTTCCAGAACCCCTATGCCACTCCCTGGAATTATTTCAAGACTCATTGGTGTCTCCTAAAATTCAGTTGTTACTAGGCATCATTCCAAGCTCAGTGGTCACTAGAACTCATTTTAAACCCAATTTTCGTTGGCATCACTGTCACTCCATTTTTAAATACAATCGTGATTGGTATCTAGAGTTTGGTCGTTACCAACATCTTTTAAAGTCCAGTTGTTGTTGGCAAACTCCGTTGTAGCTAGTAATCATTTACTATTACTTACGGTCAAAGTCCAATTATTGTTGGAAAAATCCGTTAAAAGCTGGTTGTAATCCATTGCTTACGGTCAAAGTCCAATTGTTGTTGGCAAAATCCGTTAAAGGCTGGTTGTAATCCATTGCTTACGGTCAAAGTCCAATTGTTGTTGGCAAAATCCGTTAAAAGTTGGTTGTAAACCATTGCTTACGGTCAAAGTCCAATTGTTGTTGGCACGTACAGAGAGTCTGATTACCCTGTATTTCCTAATGGTTCCGTGAAAGTCATGTATGACTCATCATCTTGAGGAATTCCCAGAAGCTTGGAGATTTTTCGTGTTAGAAAACTCCAATGATGTTGGTTTTGTTTGATTTCTTTGTAAAGAATCATCACAGTCTTTTGCACGGATGATCTACTTATAAGATGACTCCTGCTTATCTTTGTTTTGCATAAATTCCCTATTAGGAATCTCAAAAATCTTTGATTGGATGAATTTCTTGTGAGAAATCTCCAGAATTGTCAGATGAATTCTAAAGTGTCAGGTCATGTATGAACCTGTTGATAAAACTTTGTTTGTATATTTCCCAAGGTGTCAGGTCATGTATGAACATATGGATGTATTTTCTTTGAATTTTCCAGTGTCGTTGGGCCATGTATGAACGTGTTGATATAACTCCCTTTGTTTTTTCCTAAGTGTCGTCAGGTCATGTCTGAATCTGTGAGTGAAACTTTCTTTGAATATCCAAATGTTGAGGTCACATATGAACCTATTGATTAAAGATTCTTTGGTTTTCTATTGTCGAAACGCTTTGAATTTTCCAATGCTGTTAGGTCATGTATGAGCCTGTTGATGGAAATTTTCTTTGTACGTTTTCCAGTATTGTCAGGTCATGTCTGAACCTGTTTATGGAACCTTTTTATATCCCCTAACATTTTCAGATCATGTTTGAACTAGTTGATGAAAATTCTTTGAATATTCAAGTGTTGTTAGATCACGTTTGAACTTGTTGTTGAAAATTCTTTGAATTTTCCGGTGTTGTCAGGTCATGTATGAACCTGTGGATATACTCTTTTTGAATTTTTCTGAGTTTGTTAGGTCATGTCTGAACCTACTGTCAGAACTTCTTGATATTCCCCAACATTGTCAGGTCATGTTATGAACCTGTTGTTGAGCTTTCATTCCAGTATTACCAGGTCATGTATGAACCTGCTTTGAAGAATCTTTCTCTATGATTGTTTCGGTGTTATCAGGTAATGTATGAACCTGTTGTAGAAATTTTTCTTATTCGGGTTTAGTAAGTCATGCGTGAACTTACTGCCGAAATCTCTTGTATTCTAAGTGTCGTTCATCGAATTTCACTTTGAGTACTCTCTAGTGTGTGTCTGATCCTCCAGCAAGATTGTTTTCCCCAGCGAGTTGGTTTTTACCATTTGTCTGTTTCCCTGTGGACCATTAGTATCCCCTACAGATTGGTTTGTCTAGTAGCATCTCCTGTTAAGGATTCACTGTGTCTCTAACAGATAAATTCAAAAATAAAGAATCTTTCACCCATGCATATCATATCATAGCATTTTCATTTTTCAGGATCAAAATCTGAGTCTCCATGGTATTTAACCATCCCCCACTACGATCCGATGAAAAAGTGTTGTTTCATTTTTCTCTGGTGGAGGATGTTTAAATAGGGGCAACTGTCATACCCTGATTTTGGCTTTGAAAAATTTACCCTTCATTTTTTCCTAGAAGCATAGGATTATGTTTTACACTTCATTGGCATCATACTAGGTCATACTCATTGCATACTGCATTAGTGACTTGGAAATCAGGTTTGGATTGATCACTCCTTAACAGAAGGGGCCCACACAAAACAAGATTGAGAATTGGACTTCATTCTCTAAGTATACAAGTCTCAAGGGTCTCAGGGGGTTCCAGGTATCCTATTATGGTCCTCAGTCCATCAGTGAAGGATTCAAAGCTATCAGAGTGTTCATCTGGATTTAATCAAGAAACTAGGGTTTTCATGGCTACCTGCAACATGCAATGTTTGGTTGGAAGTAGAGGAGCTCATCCATGTCATGATTGGAGAGGCATCTTGGCTTAGGAAGACTCACAATTATCTAAGAAAGATCCATTGGCAAGCAGTGCAATCAGCTCCCGATCAATTTTGCCCTGAAATTAGGGTTTGGTTTAAAATCAGTTTATTTCTGATTCTTTGGGTGAAACTCTTTTCCATGGCCCTCCATATGTCCACAAGGGTCTACATACAAAAAATCATCTTTTTATTTGAGCCAGAAGTGCTTCAATTGATCACTGGAATCGGGGATCAGACAGTTTGGGAAAAGTCAACTGTGGGGCCACAAAAGTCAATTCCTGACCTTTTGAGAGTGGAATCTAAAAATTCATGCCTAGGGAAGCTTACATGTGAAATTTGATCAAGGTTGGATCTTGGATTCATCATTTAATCAGGAATTGGAAAAGTTACTTAATTTGGAAATGGTTGACTTTCCATTTAGGGCAAGTTTTCATGATTGTTGCACCCACTTTAAGCCCATTTTCCATCAAGATAAAAGCTCCATTTGAAAATTTCTCCAACATAAAAGATGTTACTCTTGTTCCAAGCTTTCTAGAAATATAAAGTTTGATCCATTTGGATCAAAATTGAGAAAGTTAGGCTTAGTCAAAGTGAGACATATTTTTAGGACACTTAGAAAAATTTCTAAGTCTCAAAATCTTCAAAGTTTGTCAAGACTTCTTGGCCAGTTTTCTTGCACTTCAAGGCATCAATTGCAAATAGTTTCTTCACAACAATTATACCTTGCCATGTCCTCTTTCACCTCCTTTTGGAATCATCTCATTTGGATCCATGGTTTGAGAGATACATTCACCTAAAGTGGGCACCATGACTTAATTTTCTAGGCAGATTTTAGGCCAAGCTGGCCCAACCATTTTGCAATTGGTGTGACATGATTTTGAGGCCATTTTTCACCTTCTTCCACTCATCATTTCCACTCATGGTCAACATGAAACATGCTATGCTCCATGAGGTCTTGCTACTGTTTGCATTATTTCATCATTTGGTGACTTGATCATCAAGTTACATGGCCTCAAAGTCAACCCTTTGGACTGTTTTCTTGCCAAACCATACCAACCAAACTATGCTGCATAAATCCAGCCCATGTTTGTTTCCTCATTTGGCCATGCACCTTTATTTCATTCACTTAAGTTTTGCCTAAAATAACAACATTTCACATGCCCTCTTTCTACACCTCACTTTGCTTCATTTTTACTCATGGCCAAATCACATTATTCTGAGCCCATTAAGATTATTTGACCCACATATTTAAGAGACATAAACCCTAAATCTGAAGGCAGGCTGTGGATTTTCGAGCAAAGCAAGCAAAGAGTTCATTAGAGTCATATTTCATTCCTCTTCCATTTCTCAAGTTGAAGCTTTGAAGCACCGAGAAGGAAGCACCATTCTTCTTCCATTTTCTCCACAATCAAGAGGCAGTGGACCAAGCTTCCACTAGGTAATCATCTTACTCCATGGCTATTTGTTTTGCTCATCCTTATGCTTGCTTACTATGCTCATCATCATGCTGTTTACGATGCTCATCATCATGTTGTTTGCCATGCTAATCATATGCTCATGTTTGTTTCATGCTTGTTTACAATGCCAATCATAAGCTTGTGTTCTTGATGTTGGTTTATGTTGTTGCTTGTTGCTCATATCCGTGTCCATGTGGACATCTTATTGACAATATTTCTCCATGATTAAGCCATCATTTTACTCAAACAAGGATACCATGTTAAACCTTGCATTTCATACTTGAAACCTGGGCTTTATTTCATGTCATTTGATGCCCTAGGGTGGTTGTGTTCTTTAGTGGAAGTTGAGCAAAACTCACTGCATTTTCTGCGTATTTGCATTGCATGGCATTAGGGTTTGGTTTGTGGAAGAAGATGACCGCGTGTCATCTTGAGGACCATTAGATCCAAGGCGCACGTTTTAATCTGGGTCGTCGTTGTGTTTTTGTCCTGTAGCGACTTAAGTTGCCTTGACCAATTGATATTTTGTCACATGATTTATTTCATTTAAAATGTTATTTCATTTTTGTCACGCCTGGCTTAAGCGCGTTTTGGACCATGGGCCTTTCCATTGCTTGCTTTTCACACCCCCACGTTTCAGGGCCCATTAGCGCTTAATTTATTTTTCAGTTCAGTCCAAAACGCTGATGCGCCCCCTCTTTGCATATTCATTTTTTTATTCCCATTTTATTTTCTGTTTTGATTTTAATTATTTAAAATGTTTTCTTGGTTCATAAAAATACCCAAAAATATTTTCCACATTTCTTGATGCATTATTTGATTTTATTTAATTTTTATTTTCGTATTTATTTAATGTTAATATTTTATTTTAATTATTCTTTCCAAGTGGTTCATTTTAACACACATTTAACTCTTGATTTTATTTTCATGACTTAGAATTATTTTTAGCTTCTGATTTTTGGGATTAAGGTTGACCACTGCCCCATGGCCAACCTGACTTTTTCTTGGATTTTTATTTCACATTTTCCATTTATTCTTGATTTATTTTTAACCTAGTCTTGTTGATTGACTTTTGGTTTGACTTCTATTTTGTTTCAATTAATTCATGTACCAATTTTCATTATTTTTAAAATATTTTGGGGGGATGATGATGTCCTGACCCCACCTTACTTAGTTTAATTTTTCATAATTTTCTTGATTAATTTGCTATTTATTTGATATTTATTAAGTTGGCTCGATTTTTCAGTTGACTTCTTTATGATCGATGTTTGACTTAGGGATTGCTTATGGAAATTGAAGAGATCTTTTGATCCTCCCTTGTTCATCTCATAGGACATGTATTAGAGGCCTTTTATCTTGATTTTATTTGATCCTTACCTCATTTCTTGATTTAATCATTTCAGTGGATCCTTTTTGTGCATCTTTTCATCTGTCTAGTTCATCTGTTATCTGTTATACTTGTTTCTTTCATCCATGCTTACTATTGCTTGATTGTTTAACATGTTCATACTTCACATGCCTTGTTTATTGCTCCATTATTTCATTCTTTGATTCTTTGATTTGATTATGTACTTGTTTACTTATCTGATTTGATTGATAACTGTTGCCTACTTGTATGATGATTGAGGCATATATTCTTATTGTTTGATTGCCATGAACCATCCCCATTCATAAAAAATGTACCCCCATCCCATAAAGTGTATAATATTTACTCTTTCATTCTTTATTCATCTGTTAATACAAGAATTAAAACAAACATCCGATAATCATTTCAAACCTTCATCAAATACTTGATCCAACGTCAAGCCATTTTTCATAATAAAAACTCAAAAAAAATATTAATTCATATTTAAGACCTTTTCAATAAAGATGGAAGTGGAACATGGTGAATACCGTGCACTCCTGAGATTAAGATTCGAGGTGGATGCCTCGCCTATCTTAGCTCTCGCCATCATCCAAATTTATCTATTCTATTTTCTCTCAAACAGTCATTCAAAAATTTCTCTTAAACGTCCATCAATGCTTGATCTAATGTCAAGTCATTTTCACAACAAAACTCAAAATACTTAATTCCTATTTAAACATTTTTCAATAAAGATGGAAATGGAACGTGGTGGATACCATGCACTCCTGGGATTAAGGTTCAAGGTGGATGCCTCGCCTATCTTAGCTCTCGCCATCGTCCAAAATTAGCAATGCGGTTTCTTCAAACCCTTTCTCAATCAAATTCAAAACATTTAATTCTTATTAAACATTTTTGCAAATAAGATGGAAATGGAACGTGGTGGATACCACGCACTCCTGAGACTAGGATTCGAGATGGATATCTCGCTCATCCAAGTTCTCGCCATTATTCAAAACACATCAAACCAATCAATTCCTTTTCTCGCCGCCGTGCGATTGAGTCTTAAACCTTTTCACAAACGAAAGGTACTTTGTTTCAAAACAATGCAAGGCAATGTTTTTCCACCTCTTTTGGGTAGTCCAACAATGTTTTCGTCGATGTGACACAAAGTAGCTTTCGCTAAAATCGACCAACAAACAAACATTTTTCTACCCAGAACTACGTAAGCCTTGATTTCTCTGTTGAGATACGTAGGAGCAGGATTTGTAAATCTTGTCAGGCCCACTAATAAAAAACTTAGGTTTAGTCCTTCGTCAAAAATCCAAAAACATTCTCCTCTCTTCTATTCTTTCTTTCCCACCTGATAACTTGAAAAGCCTAACATTTCAAACTAACACTAATGCGCACAACTAACATAATGGTTCCCGTTGAGTACAACGGATGTGAGGGGTGCTAATACCTTCCCCTCGCGTAATCGACTCCCGAACCCTGATTTGGTTGCGACGACCAATAATCATTGTCGTTTTGTATTGGGTTTTATCGATATTTCCCCTTTCCTTTTTAGGAATAAATAAAGTTCGGTGGCAACTCTGTTCAGTCCATCATTGCGAGCGTGCGATTGCGCCTCGCTAGGCCGTATCCCCATTTTTCCAAGGTACAACAGGTACCATCCATGATCACATCTCGCCCCTTATTTAAAGTTGTCACTAGCAGAGATGATGCAACATTAGTGGAAGACTGGTGCACCAGTTCAGCACGTTGAAGCATTTCATCATGGTGACCCTTAGAGTTAAGAGCTCTATATATCACATCACTCTCCTTAAAAGAATCTGCTTCAACGACCATGACATTTGAAGAAGCTTCTGACCAAAATGATTTTCCAAGGATGTCTTTAAGAACAATGCTTTTTCTAGATCCCATGCCTCCACCCATAAGAAGCAACATTGGATTCCTCTCACTATGGACAATGGAGACCTTGGCATCACAACTTTGAGAGTCACCCTTTATTGCTTTAATCTCTTTAACCAATGTAGAGAATGCTCTTACCACCTTTAGTTTCCTTGTTACTCTCTCAAGCCTATAATCCCTTGTGGCTTCCAAAAACATATTTTTGAGATTTATTTTTGGTTGGGACTGAGTACTTAATACCTGACTAATGAAGCCTGATTTCAATGAAAAGCAAAATAACCTAGGATGCATCTTTCAAACTCATCAATCAATTCTGCATATAGTATGTTAGGGTCCTCTCCATTAGCTAAATATTGATATATATACATTCTTTACACCCTTCTGAGTTTCTCAAGTAGTCCTGTGCCAATCTGCACAGCTCTGGAACTTCACTGGCATCTACAAATCCCATTTGCCTAGAAACATAGTGAGAGAAAATCTCAAGCTTGGCAACACGACCTGACTCTGTTTAATGTAAGTAAGGAATGATTTTTTGCTGGTCTACCATCACTGAATTCTCGCCGATCAATCCAACAATGGAGGCTTCCATAACCTGTGCAAGTTTATTCATCACATTACCAAAACTACTAGCATTACCATATTGCATGTTGTGCTAATCTTCGAAGTAATGGAACCCTTCCGAAATGGAAATGCAGGTCCATAGCAGAATATATTGTACTCGGAATTCCAAAATGGTCCCATGTTAATGCAAAACCCCACTTTAGAAGCCAACTTAAAAGTATATACCTTTGAATGAGATCTTAACATAGACAAGCTTAATACATTCATGTAGCGTGGTTTATCAATGTTGTGCTTCCCTTGCAATATTGGCATTAAAGGCTTCCTTACATCACATAGAACTAAAAGACTGTTGGAAGCCACAGTGAAGTAAAAGTCATCAGGACCAGCTCTTGACAAGGCAATAAACCGCTCATTTACATCAGGAGCATACATCCTCAATGTCTAAATATTCGTCAGGTAAGTCACATTGCATTTAAATCTCAAATCAGCTAAAAAGACAGCATCATAACATGTAACTATCAAAATCTTCGGATGCCCACTAAATTCACAGCTCAGCCAAGTCTTGTTTTCAGAACTGGTCCAATCACTTCATGGGGAGAATCAAAGAGAGGGGCAATATTGGAAGCAATGGAAGGGAGAATGGAAGGTACGGGAATAATGGAAGAAGGAAGAGAAGAAGTTGAAGGGTTGTAAGGTTGGATTGGAAACTTACAATGGATGTATGTACTTATTAGCAATGAAGAAAAATAGCATTACGGTGACATGGTTATTAATGGAAGAACATGTGGATTGTATTGGCTTAAATATTGTAATGCATAAACTTGTTTGAAATGGTAAGTTGGATATTAATGGTTAATGAGATTGAATGTTATTAATTTGATTGAATATAAATGTTGGTTTGAATGTTGTAATTTGTGAATGGAAATGTGAAATTGAATGAAAGAAGGTTTATGTACTTGGTTTGTGAAATTGTTTTAAACGGTATTAGGTTTGTGTATTAAAATGAATCAAGGTTTATGAATGAGCATGTGATTATGGTTCTAAAAAAAATTGGTTAGATGGTTGACCAAAAAGTCAACGGTCGACCAAAAGTCGACTTAGGTAAAGATGTGTACTTTCTTATGGATAGTTGAATATGTACCACAAGGCTTCTGAATACTCCATGCTAAGGATCAAAACATATTCATACCAACCAAGCAACATATCATGATCATGCAAGGCTTTAAATGAATCTCCATCGATGAATCAGGCCCACGAATCTTCTAAGCCCAAGAACCATCCGTAACGGATCAGATGAACCAGATGAAACCTAAATTTTGAATGTATACCCCACTGATGATGACGTTATAGCCAGAAACTAGGGTTTCCACCCCCTCAACCTCAATCACACGATTGATGAATCCCAAATCCAAAAGTCAACCAAGCCAATCATTTGAACAATAACCTTCCCTAATTAGGGTTTTAAACCAAACACAAAGCTCCAAAAATAAATCCTCTGACCCTAGGTCTCAATTAGGGTTTAGAATCCTAGTTCGTGCACAGAAGCTAAGCAACAAGATCCCTCAAGATCCAGCATTAGGGTTGCAACCCACACGATGAACAATACCAAAGTCTTCAGTCCAAACCTGCTTTGTTAACCAAAAACCTTGAATCTATGATGTTTGTTACTTGATGTTAACCATGAACGAATGACGAATATGCATGAGTGCATATGGGTCTCGAATCATGGGTTAGGTAAAAAAGAAAAAATGGAGGGCAAATTTGGGGGTATGACAGCAGTTACCGGCATATTTGAGCGAGGTTGTGCAGTACCAGTACGAGAAGAGGGTCCCCTTTCGGTTCTTCTTTCAGAAGTTCCTGATGAAGCCATTTGAGTTTTGTTTTGAAGAGATTTGAGGTAATGGGTTTTTAGGGTTAGTGTGAGGAAGTAGAGAGAGAGAAGAGAAGAACTAGGAGATTAATTATGCGAATGGAGAGAAATGAATTTGAAATAAGATAACCTAGACAAAAAGTAATTGAGTGGAACAACTCCCAAGGCAAAAATTCTGGAATTTGCAACAAAGAGTCAACTCAAACAGGTAATGCATCGATACATATTTGTTTAAAACGCAGATGATTAAACCTTGAGTAGTGAAGAGTCGACTCATGGGTCGACCTGTTGGGACCCGAAGTTAATGATTCGCACATATGAACTGCAACAATGGTCCTAATGATGAATGCATGTTAAATATGATTCCTAAGCAAGTTTACACATATTTCAAACATAGAAATGGATTAAGCTTAGACCAAACCATAAAACAAACATCAAGAAAGTGAATTATATAGAACAAGTACATACATATATAAATGATCAAGATAGTTCAAATAGATAGGAACAATATTACCTCCAATGACGATAAACGATGAACGCCCTCTCATAGCTCGCACTTATCAATGTGATTACTCAAAGAATAAACAAGCATAAATATAGAGCAAGCATCATATATAAATTTAAAAGCGATCTGAGATATCGAGAACACTAAGTTCCCTACGGATGTGGAAGAAAGGTTCTGTCGCAAGTGGTTTTGTGAAAATATGGACAAGTTGATTTTTGCTATCAACGTGCTCGAAAACGACATTACCTTTCTCAACATGATCCCTAAGAAAGTGATGCCGAATTTCAATATGTTTAGTGCGTGAATGTAGTATAGGATTTTTGATTAGATTAATGGCACTTATATAGTCACACAAAATGGGAATACGTTCAATTTGAACATTAAAGTCGAGTAATTATTGTTTGAGCCATAAGATTTGGGCACAACAACTACCGGCTGCAACGTATTCCGCCTCGGCTGTTGACAAAGCAACGAAAACTTGCTTTTTGTTGTGCCAACTCACTAAGGAATTTTGAATAAAAATGACAAGTACCACTAGTGCTTTTCCTATCCAATTGCAACCAACAAAGTCGGAATCAGAGTAGCCAACCAAAGAATAATCACTTCCCTTAGAAACCAAAGCCCATACTTTGAAGTACCACAGAGGTATCTAAGTATGCGCTTGAAGGCCTTTAAGTGTGACTCTTTGGGACATGATTGATACCTAGCACACATACATCCACTAAATATAGTATCTGGACGAGAAGTGGTAAGATAGAGGAGGGAACCGATCATACCTATATACCTTTTTATATCTACGGCCTTACCATTTTCATCCCGGTCCATACTTACCATAATAGGAATTGGAGTGTCGATTACTTTGGAGTTTGCCATATCGAAGCGCTTGAGTAACTCATTGCAGTACTTCATTTGGCTCACAAAAGTTCCTTCTTCAAGTTGCTTGATTTGAAGTCCAAGGAAGTAATTTACTTCTCCCATCATGCTCATTTCAAATTCTCCATTCATCAACTTAGAGAATTCCTTGACCAAATTTATGTTAGTAGATCCAAAAATAATGTCATCTACATAAACTTGAACTAAAATAGAGTGTTTTCCTTGACGCTTAATAAAAAGGGTTGTATCAACCTTCCCTCTTGAGAATACTTGTTCTAGTAGAAACTTGCGAAAACGCTCATACCAAGCCCTAGAGGCTTGTTTGAGACCGTACAAAGCACGCTTAAGATTATAAACATAGTTAGGATGCTCATAGTTTTCAAAACCGGGAGGTTGAGATACATAGACCTCTTCATTAATGTATCCATTTAGAAAAAAACTCTTAACATCCATTTGAAATAATTTGAAGTTTTGAGAACAAGCATAGGAAAGCAAAAGGCGTATAGCCTCGAGTCGGACGATCAAAGCATAAGTCTCCTCATAGTCGATGCCTTCCTCTTGGTTATACCCTTGAGCAACAAGGTGAGCCTTGTTGTGAGTTATAACTCCGTTTTCGTCTAACTTGTTCCTAAACACCCATTTAGTACCAAGTACTCGATGGCTTCACGGTGGGGGGACAAGATCCCACACCTCATTTCTCTTGAACTGATGAAGTTCTTCTTGCATTGCTAAAAACCAATGCTCACCGAGTAATGCGTCTTTGGAGTTTTTAGGCTCAATTTGAGATACGAAAGCGAAATGATAACAAAAGTTACTTATCTTTGACCGTGTGGTGATTCCCTTTGAGATATCTCCTAGAATATTATCGATGGGATGATCCTTAGAAGATTTCCATTCCAAAGGAAGATCATTGTTATTAATTGGATGATCCTCCTCTTTCTTTTTAGATACATGACCCGACTCCTCCTCAACTTTTTCCGGATTGGGTTCAACATTCTTTTCTTCTTGATCTTTTATTATGTTTTCCGAAGGAACACCTGCACCATCAACAAAAATACCTTCTCCGACAATTTTCGGATAAGATTCATCAAAGGAAACATACACAGATTCTTCAACGATACGTAACCTTTTGTTGTATACCATATATGCTTTACTAGATTGAGAGTATTCGAGAAAGATACCTTCATCGGCTTTTGAGTCAAATTTACCAAGGTTTTCTTTACCATTATTTAACACAAATCATTTACATCCAAAGACATGAATATGTGAAACATTAGGTTTCCTTCCCTTTAACAATTCATAAGGAGTTTTGTTGAGAATAAGATGAATGAGTATCCTATTCAATACATAACAATCTGTATTTATGGCATCGGTCCAAAAATATTTAGGAAGGCTATTTTCATTTATCATAGTCCTTCCAAGCTCTTCTAAAGCTCAGTTTTTACGTTCCACTACTCCATTTTGTTGTGGAGTTCTTGGAGCGGAAAAATTATGATCAATGCCATTTGTTTCACAAAATTCCTCAAAGAGGTGGTTTTCAAGTTCACCTCCATGATCACTTCGGATAGTAACTATGCTAGTGTTCAACTTGTTTTGAGAAATCTTGGCAAACTTTTCAAAAGCGGAAAAAGTGTCACTTTTACTTGCTAATAAAATGGTCCAACAAAATCTAGAGTAGTCATCTACGATAACAAAACCATAGTAGTTTCCACCTATACTTTTAATTCTAGATGGCCCAAAAAGATTCATATGGAGAAGTTCAAATGGTCTCGTTGTAGAAACAATGTTTTTTTGATTTAAAAGAGATCCTTGTTTGCTTTCCCATTTGGCACACATCACATGTGATCTTTTGAAAATTTGACTTTGGGTAGACCAACTACTAAATCTTTTGCAACTACTTTATTTAGCAAGTCAAAGTTGACATGCGCTAATCGCCTATGCCAAAGCCAAGAGTCATCACTTATGGAGACAAGACATTTAGCACTAGTCAAAGATACTTCATTCAAGTCAAGCATGTATACGTTATTTACCCTTAAGCCCTTAAACACATCATTCTTTTTATCATTATGTTCAATCATGCAATAATCTTTTGAAAAGTATACTTTATATCCTTTGTCGCATAGTTGGCTAATGCTAATAAGATTGTGCCTAAGGCCTTTAACGAAAAGGACGTATGAGATAGTAGTGGAAGAGGGATTACCTACACTATCTTTTTCGAGTATATCTTCCTTGTTATTATCACCGTAGGTTACAAATCCTTTCTACTTAGCCACAAAGTCAGAGAATAAGGAAATGTCACCCATCATATGTCTTGAGCATCCACTATCGAGAAACCATCTTCTCTCTGTAGCCTCAAGATATTCCACCTAAAAATTAAACAAGGGAAGGAGGTACCCAATTTTCATTGGGTCCTTATGTGTGAGTGAAACTTTGGTTGCATTTGGGAAACCATTGGAAAATGCCTTTAGGAACCAAAATCTCCTAAATCGGCATTTAGCAATAGTGTGTCCCCTCTTGCAACAATATAGACAATTTTAGTTTGGATGAGAGTTGCTTTTGCTAACTTGATTTTTTACCATATAAGTGTATTTTTGATAAGGATTATTCATGTTACTTCTAAAATGTGATTGATCAATAGCAAAGGTAACTTTAGGTTGTAAAGTGTTGTCTAATTTAGCTTGAAGAGTTCTAACCTCTCTTTTCCAAATGTGACAAGTTTCACATCCAGACCATCTAAACCAAAATCCCATATCATCTCCAGTTCTGCCTTTAGTAGCCTCTATCATAGATTTCTTAAGAGTTTCTAATTCCTTTTCGGAATCAGAAACCTTCTTTTCTAAATACCAAAAAATCTTCTTATTTGAGGCTAAGTGTTTAAAATCTTCCATGGCCTCATTGTGTATAGTATTAAAGGCTTCTTGCAAATTAAAATAAGACATTTTATCAACATAATCATATTTAGAATGACTTACATTCTTTTTCTTCTTTTGATGAGTCATAAGACAAAGATTGACATTCTCTTCTTCATCACTTGAGTTACCATTGCTTGAGGGCTCACTATCGCTCTCCTATGCAATGTATTCTCTTCTAGATTTGCTAGATTTCTTGTGACGTTTATCTTTTCCTTTGTCTTTCTTCAACAATGGACAATTCGCCTGATAGTTACCGAACTTTCTGCAATTGTAACATGAGCCTATTGACTTAGTTGTTTTACTTACTTCTTGATTTGAGGATTTTGATTGTCTTCTATAGTTGACTAGATATTTATCCGAATGTTGAACTTCATTCTTTCTAAGGTATCAGTTATACCTCCTTACAAACAACCCCATGTTTTCATTCAAATATTTATCATCATCACTTGAATCACTCTCACACGTATCATTGGTGGATGACTTAGAACTTGAAGCCTTTAAAGCGATAGACTTCTTTTAGGTGTCCTTTGCTTTCTCCTTCTTTTCCTTATTTTGACTCTTTTCATGTTTTTCAAGGTTCATGAGCTCTTGCTCATGCTCTTGAAGCTTACCAAACAATTTTTTCATGTCCAATGTTCTTAGATCATTTGCTTCCTTAATCGCGACGACCTTTGGTTGTCATTCCCTGTTAAGACATCTTAAGATTTTGTTAGTAGCAACATCATTAAGGGTAGTTTTATTAAGAGCATTTAACCAATTGATTAGATGAGAAAGTCACGTTTGCATATCAGCAATGGTTTCACCATCCTTCATATGAAAAAGGTCAAATTCTTGAGTCAAAGTGTTGATTCTAGCTAGTTTGACATCATTGGTTCCCTCATGGGCAATTTGCAATGAGTCCCACATAGCTTTAGCACTAGTACAATGGGAAACCCTATAATACTCATCAACACCTAAGGCGGCGATGATCGTATTCATGGTTTCCAATCATAGTTGTACTTTTTTTCATCCTCTTCATTCCCCTATGCTTCAGGTTTAGGTATAACAACACCATCCACATTGGTCACAGTTATTTCCATAGGACCATCTTGGATGACTTTCCATACCTTCCTATCAACATAGTTGATATGAATACGCATACAATTTTCCAATAATTGTATTTTTCACCAGTGAAAATAGGCACTCTATTGTACGCCCCTTTAGGATCGTTATCCATATTCTAAAAATTTATATACGAACCACTAGATGAACCGGTGCTCGTGATACCACTTGTTAGACGATAGTACCAATCTAGAAGGGGGTTGAATAGATTAATATTTAAAATTTTGGCTTTTTAAAACTGTTTTTAAAGGTTGCGAAAGCTACCTAGATCACGATCGTCTAAACGGTCTGTTACTGGAAAGATCGGATATGTGTGACACCTAATGAAATGACTAAGATAAAGCTAATCAATGACAATCTTAATCAATCGATCAAATACACAAATCCTTGATATAGATACCACCAATGATGAATTAAAAAAATGAGAAAACAAGCAAAATATTGATAAACTTGTGTGAAGTTAATTTTAGCAAACACTTGGTGTGCACACTACACCAAGTCTTAATTTCAATAGAATTGATTGTGCATAATTTTCCTTAGTTACAACCAAAGGGATTGCAACAATTTATCAAACAACTTTAATGCACAACAATTAAGCGAGATGAATAGTTTCACACAAGATTCAATTTATGTAGAAATTAAAGAGTTAAAGAAAGAGAGAACAACACCAAATTTGTTTAAGTAGTTCCCCTTTCGTCCTCGCTTCGGGTACGTCTGTCCCCAATTCTAAAAATAGAATTGAGATATTTATTATCAATTGCAAAGTTTATACAAGAGAAGAGATAATCACCACCAAGAAAACCTAAATGTTGCTGTATATCTTATTCAGTTTTCTCCCCTTGGTTCGAGTTGAACCAAATGCTTCAAACGTTTCGAACAAATCTCTGATTGTAGCTACCTTATTGCAAGAACTCCAGGTTCTTCAAAACTCTAGCTCGGCTGATTTCGATTGCGACACACTTGAACCCAAACCTTTCTTCATAATCCTCCGATTACCGTTACTCGTTCGAATGAACCCACCGTTCTTCAAACCTTTCACTCGGCTGAATCTATGAAGCAAAGATTTGTGCAAAAAAACCCAAATCTTGGAGGAAAACCCCTATGATTTTATTCAAGAAAAACCCACTAAAAACCTCTACCCAAACCAAGATACGCAATCCTATTTGGATGTTATCACCACAACAATGCACTATGATCAACAAAAATTATTATGTGTAGTTGTTGAAACTTGCAATTAAGAATGAAGATGAAGAGGAAATTTAATGTATATCTTTCACTTTTCTTGTTATTCATGAAAATGAGACTAAAGAATATATATATGATGTATGGATGATCAGTCACCATTTGCATTGAGTTTTCGTTACTGATCCGACACGAAACAGAGGCTTTTGACACACTGTGCAAGCATTTATGATACGTTTCGAGATAGTTTTACTTCCATCATTTTATTTAAGCATTTTTATCATTGTTATGTTTTACTTATATTTTAGTGATTTTATGCGTGGGATAGTTGTGTTTTTGTCCAACAGGTCCAAGTAGAAGAACCAGGGATCTCAGAACGAGACAATGCGAGATTCCGGAAGCAGAGAAGCAAAAAACCCCGGTACAGGAGGCCTGACACGGCCACCCGTATCAGGAAAGGAAGGATGTGTGAAGAAAAACAGTAGCCTGACACGGGCCGTGTCAGGCGCCTCCTCCATCCGTGTCACCCCATGCCAGGGGCGTGTCAGCCAGGATAGTAGGCTGACACGGCCACCCGTGTCAGTTGACACGGACCGTGTCAGCCCAAGCCCAAAATTTTAGTTTTTCTCGGGCTTTTGTTCGTTGGGCTTTTTCAGAGATATTTTTGGACATGTCCAACTGCTGCTTGGAATTTTAACTATAAAAGAAGGTCTTCTGCCAAAGGAAAAATCATCTTGGAATACGGCAAAAGACAGTATTATGAAGCAATCAGGTATTACAGAGATCAAGGCATTCGGAGAGCTGAAGGTTTTCATGAGCGGGAGCGATTGAAGATCAAAGTCATCCAATTACTTGTAATGTGTAATTTTTATCTTGAATTTGTTTTAAACAATATGAGTAGCTAAACCCTCCAATGCTAGGGGGTCCCAGATTTAGAATTGTAACGAATTTAAGTTTACATTTGCATTTATAATATTGTTTTTACAGTAACCTTTTGATGTGTTTATTGCTTTCTCTTTCGAACCAATCGAGATTGATTTGTGGTTATCAATTAGGCTGGACTGCCATTGATAAGGTTTTCATAAGGTTACTCTACAGTAGATATCACCTAGGACTAGGGATACCCTGTATGAACCAGAGTATTCTTGATATTATACAACTTAACTTCACCCTAATTGGCTATGGACATGGAAATTAGGGTAGATTGATTAAAGATTTTCTCACCAAGGACTTGGGAGAAAATACCCTTAAGAACTGGTAGTAATTGATATTTGTTGATGCAATAATGACTCAGAGTTGTTATAGGGATAAATCATACACCTTCCCTTACATTGTTCCTTTTTCTCTATAAACCCTTATTTTCATCCTTCTTTACCTTTACTTTTATTATTAGTGTAAGACCCTAATTTTGACCCTAAGATCCCTCATGGCATCATATCATTGCTCATTTGCATATGCCTCAAGGATCATAGCATCTTGGCTCCTTAACCCTAGGGTGGGACTTGTGAGTTGGTTTTAGACCACCAAGAATGTTTGAATTGTATATTATTTCTTTTCCTATTTTGTTTACTAACCAAAAGAATAAAAATATGTCACTAACTTTGTTTGTTTTGAAGCTTGAGCAATCATGTGGTCCAAGGCTCCTAGGAGGCCCCTATACTCAAAGAATGGTCAGATGAAAGTGAAAGCAAGCATGACAATGGTTCACAAAGCTCTCAATCATCACATATGCCTCCCAAGTACCTCAATTTTCCAATTTTATCAAGATAAACCAAAGGGCTTGAGGATTGTTTCCCAAGGAAACCCTAATTCAACTGTGCATTGACTGTGCCTTACTCATGAAGCAACCTCAACCTATGATCAAATACAATCAAGGGAAGTTATTTCATTCATAATTTTATGCATATTTGTGCCTATGTGAGTGTACTCAATCATTCATTCATCAAGATTTGAAGTTTGGACTTGAGAAGTTGATCAGTCAATTCATCTGACTATTTTGAAATCCACTGAGACCTAACTTTTGATGTGTTTGTCAAATGAAGATGACCCCAAGAGAAAAAATGTTCTTAAGAACCATATGAACAACTTTCATGTTCATAAAAAATCCATTTCAAACTTGGAAGGTCATCACTCATTTCAAAACGTTATAGGTCATTTTGACTGAAACCCTAATTTTGGGTTAACTTCCCAAGGACCTAACTCCTTCATTTTTCATGATTTTGATGTGGGATCAAATTAATTGGAAATTTTAAGATGTCTACTTCAATTGTTATGTTGGACAAAATTTCATAATCCTAAAATAAATACATGTGATAATACAAAACATTATAGGTCACTTTGGACCAAAGTCATTGAAATGTGAAAAAGTCCAACTTCAAGTGCCCATAACTTTCTCATAAAAAATCCAAATGATGCAAAATTGAAGTCCAAATTGATTGTATTGAAAATATATACAACGTTTATGTTAGAGGTTTTGTCATTTGAGGCTTGCATCAATGAAACAGAAGGGCTTGAAGTTGGTCCATTTTGGCAAAATTTCCATAAACATGTTTTGTACCTTGAACTTCATGGTCTGTTTTCAATATTTTCCCAACTCCAAATGGATTTTTGTTCAACATAACATTTGTTCCTCATGTCAAGACCTTTCCAACCATTACCCACATGACTATGTTTCAATTTGGCAAAGGACATTTTCGAAGAAGTGAATATTTGTGATCTATTATGGAAACCATGTTGAATCTTTGTGCACAAGCCAATGCAATGAAATTTGCACATCTAAAACACATCACTTGCATCTCAGGTTGCATTTGCAATTGCATTTGGGCCTCCCATGCGCCTGTACAGGCCCATGCATGGAGGACCCAACTTCACATGCACATGAGTATTTCATTGCTTGCATCATGCTTGGATATAAATAGAAGGCTCCATTATCTTCAAAATCCAACCTCAAGGCGCCTGAACTGCTGCAAAAGTGAAATCCCAACCTCCATTAAAAGGAATTCTGAGTTTTTTTTTTCAATTTTCAAGTTCAATTTTCAACTTCATTGGTTGATCATTGAACTTTAATTCCTAAACCTTGCTTCCTTGCTATCTCAAGAACACACTGCATCAAAGAATTGGAGTAGATCAAGTCTTATAAAGTTGCACTTCAAAGGTTGTTGTTCAAACTATTTTCATTCGAAACTACTTGGATATTGATCATTTCTTGCATTGCTTAGTACCTCTGAAGTCCTCGTGTGAGAGGCAATTGATTTGAGCTTTTAATTTCATGAATTGAATAAGTTCAGTTTGAACACCACAAATTTCCATCTCCAATTTCTCTCTATATAGAGATCTTGAGTGGAAACCAATGGTACAGGGGTGATGTACATCACCCCAGCTTTCCTATGATGTATGGGTCGTGCATTTTAATGAAGGTTTGAAAACCTGCAAATTTTGGCCGGAACGGTGAGTCTCGCTGGAGAAGACGGTGGTTTCCACCATCGTCCCCACGTGGACGAGTTCATGACCATTGGATGTGTTGCTTCTGATCTAATCTGGACCCTTGAGTGTTATGACTTTTTTAAATGAAGCGTGTTTCTCTTTTGACCAAGGCCTACCATGAGCGCGCGCTTATCAGCCATTTGATGCGCCACATCAATTAATGAAATAAGATCAGACGCTCCCTGATTTTTTGCAATTTCTGAATTTCATTTTATTTTCTTTTATTTCATTTTATTTCAAAAATTCATAACTTCTTAATTTTTAATCATAAAAATATGGGACCAATTGCAAAATTTTCCTTTTAAATTCTAGTTTCTAAAATGATTTTTAATATTTTTTATGAGTCCATTTAATATTTTTTGTGAATTTTCTCTTTTCTGGTTATTTTTAATTCATTTAAAATAGTTTCCAATATTCAAAAATGTCAAAAATATTTTCTTAACATCTTTGAATGATGATGAATCTATGAAAAATATTCTCATCAATTTATTAATTGATTTGAGATTTATTTGAGATTTTAGTTCAATTATGTTATTTTTCTTCATTTTTAATTGTTTAAAATTAGTTTCTGTTTTCAAAAAATGATGAAATTTTTTGTCAAACCTTGTTTGATCATGTTGAACTTATGATGATCCAATTGGACTTTTCCAAATTGATTTGAATGGGATTTGAAGTTTGACCTTTATTTGTTTATTTTAATTCAAGTATTATTTTAATTTCAAACAATACCAAAAATATTTTTATTGTTTCTTGACTTCTAATCTTCATCTCACTTCTGTTCACCATTGATTGATGTTGATTTTATTCATGTTTGATCAATGTGTTTTACTTATGTCATTTGAATTTCAATTATGTACATTCCATTTCTTCTTTTTCTTCTTCTTTTTTTTTTCTTTTTGATCAATGAGTTAATGATTGGTGGTTAGCCTTGACATATGAGGGGCTTAACCTTCTTTGATTCAAATCAAATTCATCTTGATCAAAGATCAAGTGAATTGCTTTGCATTAGAGATAGGTTGCTTCTTGGTCAAGCAAAAGACCTAAATCCATACAAGATCATTCTTCTTTTCTTTTGGCATGGCAAGTTGTAGGAGCTTGGCTTACTAGTCATGGTCTCTAACTTATGTTTGTTGCCTATAATTTTATTGACCGGCCTCAGATAGGTGTGACTACTATATTAGTCCACTTACGATTGCTTAACATAGCGCTAAATTGCCTTATGGCACACTAACACTAACTACTAATGATTAACTTTTAATTCAAGCATTTAATTCTTGAAATTTACTTTAATGTAATTTAATTTCTTGCTCATTAATTCATTTGGCTTTGCCCTTTGCTCACTTGAGCTCATGTTTATGTTAATGCAATTTTGCCTTTTGCTCACTTGAGCACATTATTGTGTATATACTATTGTCTTGTGCTTGTTTTGTTTTGTTTGTGTGAACCCAATACAAATGGAGAAAGGACTTAGATTTAGGACCTTACCTATGCTAATGGAGTTTGAAGAGCAACTAGGCCTCATGCCTTTAGAATGCTAAAATTGTCAAGGAGTAACTAGGCCTCATGCCTTTAGAATGCTTAATCTTGAAGAAGACATTGAAAGGACCCCTAATTATAAACTCACTCTTGTCCATCCTTTTATTTGTATTGTGGAACTTTTTGATTTGTGTGTTCTTGTGTGCTAGGGATCCTAAACTTGAGCCAATTAGAAGAACCATTGTCATGGACATCCAAGACAAGAGATACAAAAGCCAATTGGAAGATTCCTAGGAGCTTGATTGAACATTTGCTTGATTGCTTGAGTTATTTGCTTATTGCTTGCTAATTCCAAAGGAAAGGAGCAACTTGGATCATCTTTATAATCTCAAGAAGAGAACTCCAAGTGGTTTTATTTCTCTTCCCTCATATTTGCATGTTTAGGATCTAGCCTTTCTCTTCTTCTCTCCACTCTAACCCAAGCCAAACTTTTGTGCAAACATTAACATTGTTTTCAAAATTAGAAACCTAGGCACTATGCCTTTGATTTTTTCAAACTCTTTTCATAACACTTATTTTGAATTGAATCTTAAGTCAACTTTGACTTTATTTTGTGAATACTTTTCATTTGTAAATACAACTCACTCAATTGTTTTGTGGTTTCAATGACCACTTTTGCCAAAGCTTTTTATAAACATTAGCTATTAGGTTTGAGTTATCCTAGAGGTTGATATAATACTCACCTGTATCCTTAGTGATGGACTATAAGTCTTACATGCTTATTATAGGGTTAACCCCTCACTAGCATGTTGAAGCTCTTCTCACATGGTGGATTTGTGATTTTAGGTTGAGTTTTCTCCCTTTGATAACAAAATACCTTAAGGCTTTTGACCAATCAATTCACCAACTTTTTTTTGAGATTTTTATCTTGAACTTTGAGGTTTTGATCCTACTACTTTTTAAGATGGTACCTAGGCAATGGATTTATCCATTTAAACACAAAATTGTAAATAACTTGTACATTCTTTTCTCATCTCCCCAATCATGTTTGCACAAATATTTTCACAAATACCAACCTACCTTACAACATTTGTAAAAAGGGCTCCCTTAGAGTACTAAGGATGTTTTGGGTGCTTAAAACCTTCCCATTGCATAACCAACCCCCTTACCCAGATCTCTGACATTTTTATTAGTTTTTGATTTGATAAAACTTCTCGATTTTTGTTCGCTTTCTAACATTTCCTTTGGATAAATAGAAGTTCGGTGGCGACTCGAATTATATGATTTACTTTTGATTTAGTCAATAAATCTAAAGGTAACGAATACCCTGCTACAGAAAAGTGGCGACTCTGCTGGAGAGTTATATTTGCCTAGTGGGTTTAGCCTACTTTTTGCTTTGTTGTATTGTATGTTTATATTATTTGTGACATATTTTTGTGCAAATTTGGGATGACTGTATTGATTGTAATGTATGAATTGCTTGATATATCAATTGCTTGTGTGCTTGGTGGTCTCTTGTAAGATGAGTTCTATACCCGAACTCGAGCGCACTTATAATAGGAGAATGGCATAGTCTTGTTGACTTGTGTGGAGTTATTCCTTAGCAAGTTGACTTGCAAGCCCATTCACTTGGTGGAGGTTATGTTGGGATCAATAATGTCACACGAGTAGTCGTGATTAAGCATTACTCTTTCCAATATATGCCTTAGAAGCCAAGGACCTTAGATTACCTAGCCCATCTTGGCCTATTTTTAGGATGTAGTGCGAAGGTCGTTCAAGTGTAAGATTTGATACGATTTTTACGCGATACTACACCCATAAGAGTTTCTCTTGAGAATATTTTTGGAATACGAGTAGTCGTTTATCCGATAATATCCGAAAGATGGGATAATGACTATGGGAACCTCTTGTAGAACATGATTGTCAGGTTTAACCATAGTACACTCCATTTGGGTGGTTCTTAATCGAGACTCCATGCTCGTGACTTGCAACAAACCCTTGATTTGCGGTTGATCCGTTCTAGTATATCCTTAATATAAATAGAACTTGGGTGTAGATAAGGTGTAAACCATAATCCACCAAAATGGATGATTGATATTAAGGATGACTTGATCCATCCCGTGACCTTTGTGTGGTGTGATTTGCTTGATCCTTGAGTGTGATTGTTGCATCCATGCATTCATGCATTCATACACATCCATATCATCAACAATGAGAAAATTTTCAAGGAACTTAAGAGGTCTATTTGCAAATTTTCAGACATGGATAAGCAAAGAAGGAATACGAAGAAGTACAGTTTCAGACAACCTGACTTGAAAGAGTTAAGGAGTTTGACATCCTATGTATTAGATCCCTTGGAGTTCAAGGCTCGTCATAGGAAGCTTCTGTCTATTCTTGCTACTCAAGTGGATGAAGGTATGATGAGTGTGTTGGTGCAGTTTTATGATCCTCTATACAGTTGCTTCACTTTTCTGGATTTCCAGCTTTTGCCTACGCTTGAGGAGTATGCCTATCTTGTGGGTATACCTATCCTAGATCAGTTGTCGTTCAGTGGCTTGAAGAGAGTTCCTTCTTCCCAAGAGATTGCTGATCTGTTGCACATAGATGAATCTGTTATTGGTGCTCATATGAGTACCAAAGGTGGAATTCAAGGTCTCCCATCTGATTTCCTCATTGCTCAAGTTACTATGTTTGGGAAGGCCATGAGTGAGGACGCCTTTGAGGCCATATTTGTACTTCTCATCTATGGGCTAGTGTTATTCCCCAACATCAATAATTTTGTGGATGTGAACGCTATTAGGATTTTCTCTACTCTTAATCCCGTTCCTACTCTGTTGGGTGACACTTATTTCTCTCTGCATATGAGGAATGCAAAGGGTGGTGGTACCATTGTGTGCTGTTTGCCTCTGTTGTACAAGTGGTTTATTTCGCACTTGCCATAGACGCTCGCCTTCAAGGAGAACAAAGGATGTATACGGTGGTCCACGAGACTCATGTCTTTCACTAATGATGATATCTTTTGGTATAACCGTGTATACGATGGTGTGCAGATTATTGACTCTTGTGGTGAATTCTCCAATGTGCCTCTTCTTGGTACATGTGGTGGGATTAACTACAACCCTATCTTGGCACGTCATCAGCTTGGGTTCCCCTTAAAGGATAAACCTAATAACATTATGTTAGAAGGTGTGTTCTTTCAAGAGGGTAAAGATCCCCAAAACTTGAAGGGCATGATGGTCCGCGCTTGGCGCAAAGTTCATAGGAAGGGAAGGAAGGAGCTTGGCCCGAAGAACTGTATTGCTTTATAACCCTATACCTCGTGGGTTAGGAGGAGAGCTTCTGAATACCGCATGCCCTATGACTACCCGAGACCTACCCCTATGGTTATGGTTAGGCCTTCAACCCTCCCTAACCAAGGAGTAGAGGAGTTGAGAGATGAAGACCGTTCGCGTGCTTGGGTCCGTGAGCGAGAGGAGCTACTTCAACAGCTTAGAGATAAGGATGCGTTGATAGAGTTTCTAGAGCATCAAGTTATCGATGAGCCTAATGATATGGTGACTTCTCTTCTTCCTCGGTCTTTCAGGTTTTGGAAGAGGAAGTATGATCGACTCGCCAAGGAGAAGGCAGATATGGAGGCAGCCTATGAGAGAGAGGTGAAGAGGCTTCGTGCAGCTTATCTTCCGGTCTCGAGAGCTTTGGACGATTGTTTCTAGGGTTCCATAGGATGTTCATTTTCCTTCTCTCTTGTATTGTATTTGGTTACCAAGACTGTACTTCTTTGGTGTAAAATTTTTTCCAGATATTATTGATATGATTATTCCATATATGTCTAAATGATTAATATTTTCCAAATATTTGCAAATAGAGCTCTAAAAGTTCCTCTGATTAAAAATAAATCATATGCATAAACATTGCATACATCATGTGCATAAGCAGGTTTTGTTCCAGGGCTTCTTGTTCAGTGGTCTAACTCTGTGTTCTTCATTTATTTTGAAGACAAGCTGACGCATCGGTACGACACCAGAGCCAATTCATCAAAGCTAATGGATCACCTTGAGCAAGAGAACAAAGAACTCAAGGAGGAAGTGGCAAGATTGACTGCCCTAATGGAGTCATTCTTGGCCGCCCAAAGCCAGTCTTCTCCAACGCCTTCAACTCCTCCCTAGAGGACGGTCATCTCAGAGGTTGTTTCCTCTACCGTGCCTGCTGCCAGTGCCCACTTTGCACTGTCTGCTATGCCAGCCGGGTTTCCCTGGGGAATGCCGGCGAATTTTGTTCCAGAGGGTCCCGCCCCAACATTTACTTCTCTAACGGTATCTAGCCCCGTCCTTGCTGTGCCACCTTCAGTCGTGCATACTTTTCCGAGAGTTGATGACACCATTTATCACTCTGAGCCATTTGAGGGCCCAGATGTCTACGAGAAAATGGAAGCTATGAATGATCAATTCCTTGAGTTGCGCAAGGAACTTAAAACTCTCAGAGGGAAGGACCTCTTCGGAAAATCTGCTGCTGAGCTATGCCTAGTACCAAATGTCAAGATTCCCGTCAAGTTCAAAGTGCCTGACTTTGAAAAATACAAAGGAAACACTTTCCCGCTCATCCATCTTGTGATGTACGCATGCAAGATGTCAACTCAGACCGACAATGATCAACTCCTAATCCACTATTTCCAGGACAGCCTGTCCGCTGCCGCTTTGAGATGGTACATGGGCCTGGATAGTGCGAACATCCGCTCCTTCAACGACCTTGGCGAAGCCTTCGTCAAGCAGTATAAGTACAACATTGATATGGCTCCCGATAGGGACCAACTGAGGGTTATGTCCCAGAAGGAAAAGGAAACATTTAAGGAGTACGCCCAGAGGTGGCGTGAATTGGCTGCACAGATTGTGCCCCCACTCGAAGAGAAAGAAATGACGAAGATCTTTCTCAAGACTTTAAGCTCTTTCTACTACGAGCGGGTGATTGCTAGCACTCCTTCTGATTTCACCGAGATGGTGAACATGGGGATGCGTTTAGAAGAAGGAGACAGGGAAGGGAGCCTGACCAGAGAAGAAGGCTCTTCTGCCAAACGTTATGGGGCGTTTGCTAAGAAGAAAGATGGAAAGGCACATGTTGTGACCTCCCATGTTAAACCAAGAAGACCCTATGTGAAGAGGAAGACTGTGCGTAACCAGCACCAGGTGGCTCATATAGAACCTTCTTTCAGAGAGAACCAACATTATCAGCACCAGAACCACCAAATACAAAATCAACAGTATCAACAACAACAACATCGTCCTCAACAGCAGGCCTACCAGCCTCGAAACAATAATCAAACCAACACTAGCTATGATAAGAAAAGGGTAAGTTTTGATCCTACTCCAATGACCTATGCAGAATTATATCCTTCAATGATTGAAAGGAAGCTGATTACTCCACGTGATCCACCTGCTATACCGACCAACCCTCAGTGGTGGTATAAGCCCGAGCTTCACTATGTTTATCATTCTGGTGCTCCCGGACATGATGTGGAGAACTGTTACCCTCTCAAGACCAAGGTTCAAGACCTTGTTAGAAGTGGTATTCTGTTTTTTGAGGACGTAGGTCCTAATGGGAAGAAGAACCCATTGCCCGAGTATGGGAAATCTGTTGTTAATATGGTTCAGGGTTGCCTTGGAAAGTACAAGGTCAGATATGTCAGCCATATCAGACAATCATTGGTCGAGATGCATAGACTGTTATGTGGATACAATCATTATGAGCATGACCATGACAGTTGTCGTGTTTGCACTGTCAATGAGAGAGGATGTCGTCAAGTCAGAAAAGACATCCAAGAAATGCTGGATCAGGGTGTGATCGAGATACTTCAGAATCATGATGAGGATGAAGTTAATGTTATATCCCCTATATTTAGAATACCTGAGCCTATTGTTGTCAGATACAATGGCAGCAAGCAGAAGGCTTCTCCCTCTCTTATCATTAAGCCAACTGGCCCTGTTCCGTACTCTTCCGACAAGGCTGTTCCCTATCGATATAATGCGGTTGCATTAGAAGATGGGAAGGAGGTGCCCCTACCCTCCACTTCTGTTGTGAATATTGCTGATGTCAGTGGTTTGACCCGCAGTGGTCGTATTTTCTCGGTGCCGCCGAAACCCCAGGCTGACACCAAAAGAGCTTATACTGCTGATAGTGTCATCCATCCTGTGGGGAATTCTTCTACTTGTCCGAATCCGGCACTTGCTGTTGATAGACCTATCGTGACTACTAGAGCTCCTGTCCCTGCTGGCCAGAATGGCACATTGAGAGAGGATTGTGATGAGATGCTAAGGCTCATCAAGAGGAGTGAGTATAATATTGTAGATCAGCTGCTACAAACTCCATCAAAGATATTTGTATTGTCTTTGTTGATGAACTTTGAGCCACACCGTGAAGCTTTGCATAAGGTGTTGGACGTGGCGTATGTAGATCACGACGTCACCATAGAACAGTTTGATAGCATTGTTGCAAACATTACTGCTTGTAACAATCTGAGCTTTTGCGATGCTGATCTTCCCGAGGAGGGAAAAGACCACAATTTGGCACTTCACATCTCAATGAACTGCAAGGATGATGCCTTGTCTAATGTGCTGGTAGACACAGGATCATCGCTGAATGTGTTGCCAAAGTCCACTCTGGCGAAACTTTTATACCAGGGGCCTCCCATGAGGCAGAGTGGAGTGGTAGTCAAAGCTTTTGATGGATCGCGTAAGACTGTGATTGGCGAGGTTGAGCTCCCAATCAAGATAGGACCTAGTGATTTCCAAATCACTTTCCAGGTCATGGATATCCACCCATCATATAGCTGTTTGTTAGGCAGACCATGGATTCACGAGGCAGGCGCCGTGACATCCATCCTACACCAAAAGTTAAAGTTCGTGAAGAACAAGAAGTTGGTGGTGGTAGGGGGAGAGAAGCCTCTCTTGGTTAGCCATCTGTTTTCCTTTTCTTATATCGATGCTGAGGATGAGGTTGGGACGCCGTTCCAAGCCTTGTCTATTGTTGAGCCTTCTAAGAAAGGAACTTCTTCATTTGCGTCCTACAGTGATACGAAGTTGGCCATTGAGCATGGCGCAACTACTGGTTTAGGACAAATGATTAAGCTGGAAGACAATAAATCCCGGGCTGACATAGGGTATTCTTCAGGCACTTTCAACAGGCACAATTTGTTTCAGAGTGGTGGTTTCATCCACACGGTCGAAGACCAAGAAGCTGCTGCTATAGTGGAAGAAGATGTAGAGGAAGATTCTGGCAACTTTGTCATCCCTGGAGGAGTCTGCAATAATTGGGTCGCTGTTGATGTTCCAACAATTGTCCATAAGTCCACGTAATGTTCATTTTTGTTTAAAAACCTTTCTCCCATGCCAAAAGGAGAAGTGATGACATTATTGGCACATATATTCAATGATATTCATTCAATAAATACATGTTAAATGTTTGTTTTTCCAAATTATTTTCATTTTTTGCTTTTTGCATGAAATTGGTGATCACATAAAACCCTAAAAAGAGATTAAAATCAGTCTTTTCATCTGCATAATAATTTGCCTTGTTTGAATTCTAAAATCTCTTTTATATCCAAAATCATTATGCAGGTTGATCAAACCCATTGAACATAATGATCCAACACCATCTCCCAACTTTGAGTTCCCTGTATTTGAGGCCGAAGAAGATGATGTTGAAGAGATTCCTGATGAGATTACCCGTTTGCTTGAGCACGAAGAGAAGATCATTCAGCCGCATCTTGAGAATCTAGAAACGGTCAACTTGGGGTCTGAAGATTGTGTTCGTGAGGTGAAGATTGGGGCACTCCTTGAAGAGTTTGTAAAGAAGGGGTTGATTGAGTGGCTACGAGAATATGTCGACGTCTTTGCCTGGTCATATGAAGACATGCCTGGTCTGGATACTGATATCGTGCAACATTTCCTACCTTTGAAGCCTGAGTGTGTGCCTGTGAAGCAGAAGCTCAGAAGAACTCATCCTGACATGGCAGTGAAGATTAAAGAAGAAGTTTAGAAGCAAATTGATGCAGGGTTTCTGGTGACTTCTACATATCCTCAATGGATGGCCAATATTGTGCCTGTGCCTAAGAAAGATGGAAAAGTCTGAATGTGTGTAGACTATAGAGACTTGAACAAAGCTAGTCCAAAAGATGATTTTCCTCTACCACACATTGATATGTTGGTAGATAATACAGCTAAATTCAATGTCTTCTCATTTATGGACGGATTTTCTGGATATAATCGGATCAAAATGGCACCCGAGGATATGGAGAAGACAACATTCATCACACCTTGGGGAACATTCTGTTATCGAGTGATGCCCTTCGGTTTGAAGAACGCCGGATCCACGTATCAACGAGCTATGACTACCTTGTTTCATGATATGATGCACAAGGAGATTGAGGTATATGTTGATGATATGATTGCAAATTCGAGAACGGAAGTTGAACATGTAGAGCACTTGTTGAAGCTTTTTCAGCGTTTGAGGAAGTACAAACTCCGCCTGAGTCCGAACAAGTGTACATTTGGGGTCCGTTCCGGCAAGTTATTGGGCTTTATTGTCATCGAAAGAGGTATTAAGGTTGATCCTGACAAGGTCAAAGCAATACAAGAGATGCCTACGCCCAAAACTGAGAAGCAAGTCCGAGGTTTTCTTGGCCGCTTGAATTATATTTCCAGATTTATATCTCACATGACTCCCACATGTGCGCCAATATTCAAGCTCCTCCAGAAAGATCAGCGTCATGATTGGACCGAGGATTGCCAGAAGGCCTTTGACAGTATCAAAGAGTATATGTATGAGCCTCCGATTCTGTCTCTGCTTGTGGAAGGGAGACCATTGATTATGTATCTGACGGTTCTTGAAGACTCTATGGGTTGTGTCCCTGGTCAGCAAGATGAATCCGGGAAGAAAGAGAATGCCATCTACTATCTGAGTAAGAAGTTCACTGATTGTGAGTCTCGATACTCGATGCTTGAGAAAACATGTTGTGCTTTGGCTTGGGCCGCTAAGCATTTACGCCAGTATATGTTGAATCATACGACTTGGTTGATATCCAAAATGGATCCAATCAAGTATATCTTTGAAAAGCCTACTTTAATTGGGAGGATTTCCCGTTGGCAGATGTTGTTGTCTGAGTATGACATTGAGTACCGAGCACAGAAAGTTATTAAAGGTAGTATCTTGGTGATCAGTCACCAATTATAGTAAGTTTTCATTACTAATCTGACGCAAAACAGAGACATTTGATACACTATGCAAGCATTTAAGGTACAATTCGAGTAGTTTTACTTCCGTTATTTTATTTACGCAATTATAATCTTTGTTAGGTTTTACTTTGTTTATCTTGATTTTATGCGTGGGATAGTTGTGTTTTTGTCCGACAGATCCAGGTAGAAGAACCGGAGAACTCAGAACACGACAGTGCAAGAGTCTGGCACCCAAAAGAGCAGAAAACCCCGGTACAGGAGGCCTGACACGGCCACCCGTGTCACTTGACATGGTCCGTGTCAGGGAAATGGAAGCAAAGGAAGGAAAACAGTAGCCTGACACGGCCACCCGTGTCAGCTGACACGGGCCGTGTCAAAAGCACTGAAGGAAAATTGGTTTGGGGTTTGGTAAAACAATGGCCTGACACGGCCCGTGTCAGGATCACTGTAAAACATTTTGTGGAAAGAGGTAAAACAGTAGCCTGACACGGCCGTGTCAGGCATGCAGATTTTTTGAATTTTTTTTGAAATTTTGGATTTCTCGTGGGGCCCACCCAATTAATCCCCTCTTAACCACACTTTTTCCCTATCACTCATCATTATCAGATTTTTACCACACTTATCATCAATCTCTCTCATCATTTTTTCATCTTCTTCTCTCACTCTCTTACAAACTCCATTAAAACTCACTCACCTCACCACACAAAACCCTCTGTGCACCTAAGTTCCACTCACCTTCAGCTCAAACACACTTCACAAATATTTCTCACCTTGTCGTCTCGGTCGTAACCACATTTTCAGATTTTTCTAACTTAAAAGTTCGGAATATTGCTATTTTTTGCAGGTCCAAAATGCCCCCGAGAAGAATCCTTACCGGAAAGCAACAACTTGCAGAGATGGCGAAGTCCCAGAAACGCCCGAGCCGGAATCCTAATCCCCACAATATTGTGTTTGACAGTCCGGAGCAAGAGCGATGTTACCAAATTCACCGGAAGCGCAAGCTCACGCCGACCAGGTATATGTGTGAGCATACTCTGAACGCTCTTGGGCTGAAAATTGAGGTTGACCGCATGTTCCATGTTTTGGGCATGCTCGAGTTTATGAGTTTGGAGGCGCCGACCTACGAGCGCATTACTCTCGAGTTCCTCAGCACCTTGGAGTTCCAGTTGGAAAATCGGTGGATTAACACAACCAGGTATTATATAGGCACCTTACGTTTCCGGCTGTTTAACAATTATCATGAATTGTCTGTTGAGAAGTTAGCTGCCATACTCCGACTCTCTCTGAACGGACCCGGAGCGGTCCCAGACGGGTTCTCTCCGAAGGATTTCTGGATCGCCATAACTGGGAGGACGGATTATTCCTCCAAAGGTGCGAAAGCCTCGGGCATCCAGAATCCCTGTTTCAGGTACGCTCAAAAAGGTTTAGCCTATACCCTGTTCGATAGAGGCGACAGCATTGGAGTAGCTACTCAGAAAGAGCTATTTTTCATATACTCGATGGCTCAAACCAAGACCATCAATGTAGCTGCCTTTGCAGCAGACTACCTGGGGAGAGTCGGCCGAGCGAACTCCGGAGGCATATCCGTGGGAGGTATGATCACCCAAATTGCATTGGATTTCGGGTATCAGGCTATTTTACTCGAGGACACGCCAATTTCAGGTAATACAAAAATTGACATAGCTGCTCTGATTTCCCAAGGTATGATTGCGGTTGCCCTAACTTATTATTCCGTACTCATTCATAAAAGGTTTATCATCGCTCTGTCGGATCCGGACAGAGTTGCTATTACTGACTGCGCTAATTGGTTATATGTAAGCGCCGATCCTGATGCGGATGAAGGCCATGAAACTGACCATTTTAATGCAGGTGAGCACTTTGTAGATGACTAGGAAGCAGAAACGGAAAGAGAAGAAGAATATCCTTAAGCCCCTCCTGAGCAGTTTGTTCCACAGCCTCAGGAACCCACCCAACAGGCGGTGGGTTCATCATCTTGGTCAACTGACCAATGGAGCTGGGTACAAACCGAGATAGGTGACTTGAGGACTGAACAACAAAGGCAGGGCATCGAGCAAGCCCGTCAGGGAGCTATGTTGGATGAGATGAGCAGCATGATGCGACAGTTGATGTTGCATTTCCCGCACCCACCTCCTCAGTAGGACCCTATAAGTTCCCTCCTCCGTGCTTGTTCACTAACATTGTGGACAATGTTGAGTTCAAGTGTGGGGGAGATTTTATGTCTTTATTATGTGTTTTGTGTTATTTTTACTTTTTAATTTTGTATTCTAGATTGAATTTGTCTGTTGAATGTATATTATGCTGCAAATGTGTGTGTCAAGCCTGTGTTGACAGGTTGGAAAAGTAATGATCACAATTGAGAGTGGATGAAAGATCACACCACTCACCATGGCTTGTTGTGAAGGATCTCTCCAGAAAGTGACACTGCTGAAAGTGAAGATCAGACGCAACGTATACAACTTAACCGACACGAGTATCCTGTACATTCCGAAGTAAGAAAGCAATTGCACCAAATTTAGGAGCACTGTGGATCCTGTCCAAGCTGAGCCAAACCAAGTGAGTCATAAAAAGCCAAACATATTAATCATCATGAGCGTCATTCAGGTTTGTCTTTATCACTCTAAATTTGCGTAGACTCTTTGGGACTGACACTACATGATACACACACTGAGGCACGTTGTTTGTAATTAACCCCGAGCCTTTCTAGCCATCCCGAATTATTATATCCCTCGTTAACCCCCTTTGAGCCTATATCCATTTTTTGTTTAAAACACCATGAATGTAACCCTTGGCCAAAACACTTCCCCTCCCTGTTCAGAGTTATGAGAATATATTCCAACTATGTTGAAAAACTAAGTTTGAGGTAAAAACCCCAAAAGCTCTCAAAGCCCTAGAAAGTGCAAAAACAAAAGAAAAAGAAAAATTGATGAATCGAGAAAAAGAAAGAAAAATAAAAATCAAATACTCGATGATTCAAAAGAAAGAAGCACGGAAAAGGGCAGTCGGTAAGAAAATAAAGAAGTAAGAAAAGAAAACCGAGGAAATAAAAGAAACCAACACGGGATGTAACATCGACTCTGAACCAAAAGCCCCTTGTTTTCCTTTTTTTTGAATCTGTACCCTAACCCAAGCCAAGCTACAACCCGAAAGACCTCAAAAGTGTGTGTGTTATGTGTAAGTGATGAGAAAAGAGATACTATTCAAACTTGTGAGTGATATTGCATACTTTGAATTATAAGTGTAAACAGCTTACCCCGAGAGAATTGGTGAGAATGTGAACTAAGCTAACAGGTGAAACGGTGCTTTGAAGTGGAAGTGTGAATGATGATGACTTACGAGGATGGGCAGGACTTGTGGAAGGAAAAGGGAAGACGTTCGCGAATGATCTCAGCAGTGGTGGCAAGATAAAGAATTCTGGGGAGTGATAATGAAACATTACTTGGGACAAGCAATGAGCTAAGTTTGGGGTTGTGATCACTCACCATTTATAGTAAATTTCCATTACTAATCCGACGCAAAATAGAGACATTTGATACACTGTGCAAGCATTTAAGGTACAATTTGAGTAATTTTACTTCCGTTATTTTATTTACGAAATCTTAATCTTTGTTAGGTTTTAATTTGTTTATCTTGATTTTATGCGTGGGATAGCTGTGTTTTTGTCTTGGAAATAATGAATCAGAAGTTGATCATTATCAGTCTGGGTAGACATCTTCCTGGCGTACATGACCAGGTGGGCGAGTGGACAAGTGTTCCCTTTATACTTTTCAAAGTCAGGTACTTTGAATTTAATCGGTATCTTCACACCGGGAACAAGGCACAACTCGGCAGCAGACTTGCCGAACAAATCTTTACCTCGAAGAGTCTTCAATTCCTTTCTCAGCTCGAGGAATTGGTCGTTCATGGCGTCCATCTTTTCATAAACGTCCGGGCCCTCAGACGGCTCGGAGTGATAGATGGTGTCGTCTACCCTTGGCATGGTATGCACGACAGGAGGAGCGGCAACAGGGACCGGGCTAGATGCCGGCATGTGAGCAAAAGTTGGAGCAGGCCGATCAGGCATAAAACCTGGAGGCATTCCCCAAGGGAACCCGGCTGGCATAGCATTGGGCACCTGATGAGCAATGACTGGCACAGTCGAAGCGACGACCTCTGAGATGACCGTCCTCTGGGCAGGAGTTGTAGGCGGTTGAGCAGGTTGATTTTGAGCAGCGAGGAGTTGCTCCATCAAAGCGCCAAGTCTGGCGACCTCTTCTTTCAGTTCTTTGTTCTCTTGTTCTAGCTGCTCCATAACTCTTGCAGAATTGACTCGAGTATAATACCGGTGAGTCAGCTTGTCTTCAAAATAAATGAAGAACACAGAGTTAGGACAAGAAGACCAGAAACAAAGGGTACCTGCTTATGCAAAAATGATGCATGAAATGCTTGTGCAGATGCTTTGTTTACTTTCAAGGAACCCTTAGGGTATTATTTGCAATATTTTGAATAGTTAAAGCATTTTAATTTCTCACGGAAAATATTTCATTCAATACATCGAGACAAAGAAGTACAGCATTTTTGATCATTACAAAGAGAAAAGGGAAATAAACATCCTATGGATCCCTAGAAGCTCGGGATGCTGGAAGACGAGAAGTACACAGCTTCTTGATCTCTCTCTCATAGGCCGCTTCCATGTCTGCTTTCTCCTTTGCAAGTCGATCATACCTCCTCTTCCAGAATTTGGAAGACTGAGGAAGCAGAGAGGTCCAAGTGTCGTTCGGATCGTCGATCACTCGATGCTCGAGGAACTCAATCATAGCGTCCTTCTCCTTAAGCTGCTGAAGCAATTCTTCTCTTTCACGGATCCAAGCACGTGAAAGGTCTTCTTCTCTCAACTCCTCTACACGTTGGGTAGGGAGGGTTGAAGGCCCAGCCACATCCAACGGTGTAGGTCTCGGATGATCATATGGCATCAAGTACACGGCAGCTCTCTGTCTGACCCAAGAGGTGTATGGCTCCAAAGCAATGCAGTTCTTTGGACCCAACTCGTTCTTACTCTTCTTGTGAATACTGCGCCAAGCACGGACAAATCTGGCTTTCAGGCCTTGGGGATCTTTACCCTCCTGAAAGAATACGCCTTCTAACAGAATGTTATAAGGTTTATCCTTTAGGGGGAACCCAAGCTGACGTCGTGCGAGAATGGGATTGTAGCTGATCCCACCACATGTGCCAAGAAGAGGCACATTAGGGAATTCACCACAATAGTCAATGATCTGGACGGTATCATACATGCGATCATACCAAGAGATATCATCATTAGTGAGAGACATGAGTCTCTGAGACCACCGTAGACATCCCTTGTTCTCCTTGAAAGCAACTGTCTGCGGCAAGTGCGAAATAAACCACTTGTACAGCAGAGGTAGATGTCGCATCCGCGAAAAACAACCGGCGGACTGAAACAAAAAACACAACACAGAGCCGCCACCGTGCGTTATTTATCCCAAAAGAGGGAAAGGAAACGCTCAGAGTAAACCTGGAAAAAGCATGGTCTCGCGACCAAAGAGAAAGGGTAAGGGAGTCGGTTACGCAAGGGGAAGGTATTAGCACCCCTCACGTCCGTCGTACTCGACGGGATCCACGCTCTAAGAAAAGAAAAGGTTGCTAAAACATCACACACACACACCGAAGACAACACAGGTGGGGTTAAGAGGAAGAGAGCTCGATAGGACATCGCATCCTATGCCTACGTATCTCGTCTGGAACGAGAATCAGAGCTGCCGTAGTTCGGCTCACGCACGCCAAACAAGACACACACACCCACAGGCAAACCTAGAACCCGACAACCACTCGATGGAATTACGTCAGCTTCCGAACCAAACAAACACAATCAGGATACGTACAGCCAATCGCTGGGCTTACGTCCATATCCTGACACACAAGCAGATAACAAGTAAACACACACAAAAAGAAAAAAAGTGCCCGGAGAGACCTCGCACGGTCTCCTGCCTACATACCTCGTCTAGAACGAGGATCAGGGCGATGTAGTTCCCCTCAACAGGGGAAAGGAAGAACATGCAAACTAGTAGGGAGTCGGGAACTCGAGCCTACAAGTCATCAAGCAAGCCAGAAGAGACGCTGAGACGTCAGAAGAAACGGCGCACACAGACTAACAGGGAGTCGGGAACTCGAGCCTGATAGCTGCCAAACAAAACACACGCAAAAAAGAAAAGGGTGCCCGGAGAGACCTCGCGCGGTCTCCTGCCTACATACCTCGTCTGGAACGAGGATCAGGGCGATGTAGTTCCCCTGAAAGGGAAAGAAAATCTAGCCAAAAACCAAGGGAAGACACACTACCAGGGAGCTGGACTCGAGCCTAGTGTTATCATGCATCATTGCCCTATGTTACGGTTTCTACCTACTTGCACAACTGCAAGCTAATCCTATCCAGGAAGAAAGCAAGCATAAAAGCATACAAGCAAACAGAGCAAACAAATATTCACAAAGCACACACTATAACCAGTCAAGTGAGGCTCAAACAATGGGTTTGACTGCCGAAGCAAGTCATCTGTACATGGGTAGTATTCGCTCTTAACCTTACCATTGAGGGGCTAAGGTGAAGCAGATGAAAGGTGAGTGAAGATTAGACTTCACAGCTCTTATCCCTGATCAGGGAGAGCTTCAGACAAAGGAGCGTGGGTCCAGAATGGAGGGACCCTTCTACGCTCAAAGACTCTGACTCGATTGTGCAACAGCACAAGATCTTGGGTTTGTGTCCCAATGCGTCAACACAACCGTGTGAGCAGAGGGACGACTCAACAGAATAGTGGGGGATAGATTGCATATCCCTTTGATCCACCAATTGCCTCATAGAGGTCTTTACCTGCTTGGGCACAAATGTAAACAACCACAAACATCGCCTCTTAAGGAGGACTTCAGACAGTTGCCTGGCCAAGTAACAGGCCAGGTCTTCCAGACTACATGAAGAATAGAAGTCCTACCTCAATTGGTCTAAAAACCAAGCAGCAGCAAGCAAGTTCTTAAAGAACTGTAAGCGACTAAATGTACCTGAAATCAATCAAGTATCATCAGTACTCAGACAAACCAACAATAAACAGCAAAAGTCAATCTATACAGACAACACAAGTTAATGCACATAAGTGCAAGCTATAATCCCAAGCTCAAGCTTTAATCCCTACAACACAAATTCAAGTTAGTTCATAAACATCAACCAAACTCAATTCAAATTGCCTTGAAGCAATCTCCTTAAGCATTGTGCCTTTCATCCTGAAAATCCAAACCAAATGTGAGAAACAAGACCACTAGGCCAAGCCTAGGGTCCAAAAGGGATAAAAAGTTCTAAACAGCAAGTGCAAACCAACCAAAATCAAATTAAAACAAATAGAAAGCAAATGCAATTGGTCCCATGCTCATATCAATCACCATTATCATTTCATGCACAATTTAACATCAATCATGCAATTTGCAACTTCAATTGACCAAACAGAACTATCTCACTCAAAAGCATACCAAAACAATTCAATTAATTTCACAAAAATTCACACCTAAACAGGACACATTCAATGTATAGCATGTCAATTTTCAGCTCAATTGGATAAAAGAAAGTAGGTCAATGAAAATCAAGAAGTCCAGACACAATTATACAAACCAATTCAAGGCATCCACATAAGCATCATCTTCCATAAATCATAAAACAGTGACAACAACTAAGAAATGAATGGGATCAAAACCATGATGTCCTATAATGTGTCTAGAATGCTCACACCAAATTCCATCTTCATCCAATACCATATGAGAATTTCACAAACAAAATGCCAACATGTGTCACACAATGTCACAAAATGAACCAACAGAGAAGAAAATTATCAATCAATTAGAAAATGACATCAAAAATTCCAGCAAAAATTACATGTTATCTTGACATATCAGTGATCATCCACACAAAATTTCAGCTCAAATCAACATCACTAAGAATTTTAAATAAAATCATGAAGTTGACCTAGCTTGGTGTGACACAAATTGTCACACCCTAATTCAAAAATTCATATCTAATCAACCAAGTATCCAAAAATCAAAAACTCTACATGAAAATCACCATAAACATGTCCAAAATAAGCACAAAAATTTTCATCCATTTATTTAAAGGTATGAGCATTTCATGAAGGTTTTGGCAAAGCATACAAAAATGTGACACATTCTACAAACCCTAAGCCAAGTATTTTTCTACACATGCAAAAAATTCACAAAAATCACCATAAAATTCTACACATTCTCATGAGCATGGCACAAAAAATTTCACAAAAATTGGATGAATTTTGAGTGAATTATCAATTTTCTAAGTTCACCTAACAAAATGAAATAAGAAAAGAAAATGAAAATGAAATAAATATTTATTAAATACTGCAATGGCATTCTCGTAAATTTTAATGCACAAGCCAAAACGACGGCGTAGCCATTAATGCGGTGGCATCGTCTCATTCGCTCATCTTGGCGCCAAACAAAATTTGAAAATGGCTAGGCACTGCAGCGGATCAAACGCAACAATTTTCCAGATTTTCCTTCATTCTTGCCCGTGTTCATACGCTCATCACTCCGAAATCAGTTTCACTCAAATCTCAACCAAAATGCATAAACGGCATATGAATGGAAAGGTCTAAGCACGTGGAACACGAATATACAAACGAAAATGTCCAGAAGTTCGTGTGCAAGGCGAATCGATCGATTGAAGTTTTGACATCAAAGTTTCAAATCCGGATTTCTCTCACCTCACTCAATCATTTTGCAAACCACACGCATCACATTCATCTACATTGAAGGCACTACGCTACGCATATCACAATTCAAGAAACCATGAGATTCGAAAACTAACCTTAAGGTGATGGCAGCCATGGATCTTGAAGCTTCTGGATGTATTTTGCCAAAACAGATGAACATCAAGGATGAGGAAGATGATTGGAGAAGTTAGATTAGCTCAAGGTCGCTCCAATTGCAAGATTTCTCAAATCACCATTGTTGAGCACACTTTGAACAGTTGTGATTTTGAAGCTTTTGGCAATGGATCTACCAAAACAGTCGGAGAACAATGTCCAAGGAACACGAAGCAACAAGAATTTTGCACTTTGGTGAAGAATTGATGAAGTTTGGATCAAAAATGTGGAATGAAGATTCTTGAGACTTTGGAAAATTGGAGGGAAAGTTTGTTAGATTTCTTGAGAATTGTGATTGTGTTTTGCAATTCAGTTATGATTAGCATCTTTATACTCCAGCTTAATCACTTCCTTAATCACCAATTAGCAAAAATGAAATGGATTAGCATAATGTGAAATTTAAGTGAAAGCTCCAAAATGCCCTTGCCAAATATTGAACCATGACAGCTCATGACAGCTCAAACAACTTCTATTTGGCATTTGTGATGTGTTGCAAAAACTCCCATTCCAAAATTCCAATTATTTCTCAACTTGGACCATTTTGCCCTTGGATTTTAATTGTCCACTTGAAAATTGACCTTTTGCATTGACCATTTTTGATGAATTTTGATTATGCACCATGAAAGTACATGTGAAATGGAGTTTGCTCATAAAAGGATCATCCATTTTGGACATTCCATGTAGGAGTTATGCCATTTTGATTATAGGTCTTTTTTGAAATTGAATGGACCATAACTTGTCAACCATACATGGAAATTTCAAGTTCTTGGACTTTTTGGAAAGGTGAGACCAAGATCTACAACTTTCATGTTGAACAAATTTTCATTTGAAGCTTCCTTGGACACGTAATTTTGTGGTCAAAAACTTTCCAATTTTGGAAACTTCCATTACAAGTCACTTTCTATTTTTGGCAATTTTTATCCTGACTTTATTTTCTTCATTCTTGAGCTTTGACATGTCAAATAACACTTGTTCCAACATGAATGAAGTGTATCCAACTCTCTCCTACCTCCAAATCCATAAAATCAAGCACAGTTGACCACAGTTGACTTTTTCAACTGATAGATGAATTTGGCAATGCACTGATCAAGTTGAGCCCCAATCTTCTGATGAAATGGCTCAATGATGAAACCCTAGCCTCCATAAGCTCAATACAACCATGAAATGATCCCCATATCCATCATAGACCCCATCTCCTTGCTATGCCCTGATTGGCCCAATGCAACTGATTAGGGTTGACCAGTGGTCAAAACCCTAATCTCAAGGACTATGCTCCAACACTTGATGATGACAAACCATGATGATGATGATGAATCATTTCAAACAAGATAAGGACCAATCTCCTTGAGAATCACAAAACCCTAATTTGGACCTCCACATCCTCAGATGATTAATGACCAGTCCAATGAAACCCCAGCATGCACATGACCTCTTCATCTCCTGATCAAGACTTGTGAGGATGACTTGCACAATGTAACCACATGATATGCAATATGCAATGCCTAATGACCTAAAAATGATATGTAATATGTTAAGCTAGTCCCAAGAGAAGAGGGCAAATTTTGAGGGGTTACAGCTGCCCCTATTCAATCCACTGTGAACCTGTCGATATGAATAGCCTCGGCTTTCAGATGATCAGGATGAAGAGTGATTGAATACCAAGAACAGACGAACAATTTGCACTCTGATCGGAAAATAATTAACAACGCCTGTCAGCATCGGCGAAGAAACAATCTTGAAAAAGAAATCCCGTCTGGTACGGAGAAAGTCGGCCTGATCACCGAAAAATGTCGACCTGGATACCAAAATAAATGGTAACGCAGGGATAACCACGGCCTGAACACCACATATCCGCTGGGGATTATATTTCTTTTTGATTTATGCTTTTCTTGAACCCCGAAATTTCTGATAATCTCTCTTTTTCTTATTTTCTTGAACCCCAAAATTTTCTCTTGCGCAAATGATCCCCGATCACTGCATTTGAACCCCGTTCTCCTGTTTGCCACAATAATGAACCCCATTCTCCAGTTTGAACCCCAGTCGCCTGACGATAACTCACGATCGCCAATGTGAACCCCATCTCCAGAAAACACCTCGTGTCTCCTTTTCTCCATTTGAACCCCGCTCTCCAGAAAATGCCTCAACACTTCCCTTTCTTCGTTTGAACCCCGATCTCCAATTCTTTGTGATAATTCCGCTGGCAACGTCGGAAATAACACCAAACCACTCTGAGGGCGACATATCAGAGGGTACACCTTCACAAAGGAAGGTAACATGTGCATCTCTTCATCCGAAGACACCCATAACGACTTCCATTGGCATCCGCCAAAGTCTAAGGTGACACATGAACAGAAGATAATCCTGAGGACCTCATCCTTGACATAATCTTCAACTCCAATCTCCATTTGAACCCCGCTCTCCAGAAAATGTCTCCACATTTCCTTTTCTCCATTTGAACCCCGATCTCCAGAAAATGTCTCCACATTTCCTTTTCTCCATTTGAACCCCGTCTCCAGAAAATGTCTCCACATTTCCTTCTCTCCATTTGAACCCCGATCTCCAGAAAATGTCTCCACATTTCCTCTTCTCCATTTGAACCCCGAAATCGCGCTGGTCGCGTAACGTCCTCTGATTTTATTTCCATCTCTGTTCGACGGAAAAATTTCCTCCAATATCGCACTACTGGGGATCATTGCTGATCCGATGTCGTAATGCTAAACTCCACAGAGCAACATCTTCACCAACCAGTGAACCCAAATCCCAAGCGGTAACCACGGCTCGAGTAACTGATACTTGCAATGCTGATGAGTTTCCAACTAGTGAAATCACTCCTCAAACGGTAACCATGGCTCGAGTAGCATCTTCACCTCCGGCAAAACCACCTCTCAAACAGTAACCACAGCTTGAGACTAGCCTATGCTTGTAATGATGCATGATTGATTTTTCTGCGTAATGCTCCATAATTATGGAAATGCTACGCGATTTATTATTTTTTCTATGCAATATGCTATGCTTATTTACATGATGAATGCATAAAAAGTATCCCTCTCAGGGACTCTTCTGAAGAGCTCGAGACACTCTGCTGAGGAACTCGACATTGCTCCAAATCCACCCTGCTGGGGAATAGCACTGCTGTTGGGAAAAGGCCACCCTTGCTGGGGAAAACCTCCTTTGCACCCAATCTACCCGGGGAATGCTGGGGATAGGAACCACCAACACTCTGTGGGGATACCACAATCTTTGACTTGCTGGGGATATACATCCCACCTCTGCTTGGAGAACCCCTCACAGATACCTGACGACTTCACTGGGGAAATGCTCACAGATACTCTGCTGGGAAACAGCAACCTCCAGGCCTGGCAACTGGGGAAGCATCGATCTGACACCTGCTGGGGATAACCATACTGACCCTGCTAGGGAAGCGAATGCCACTCCGCTGGGGACAACCCATGCAATCCATAGATAGAATCAACCCAGCTGGGGATGCAGATATCAGTCTGCTACGGAAACTCATCCAATCCACTGGTAGGATGAACACTGCTGGAGATATATTTCATTGAAACCCGCTCCACTCGGGGAATAGCAACCTTCAGGCCTGGATGCTGAGGAAGCACTGTTTTAAACCCGCCGGGGATAACCATCCCGACTCAGCTAGGGGATCCACAGACCTTGGATCTGCTGGGGAGTTAGTCCTCTAATTCTGCTTGGGGATATAGCTGGGGAAATGAGAAAAGCTGGTATAGAACACCAGTCGACTCGTCGAACCACGGTATCCGCCTCCCAATCTCGTATCAGCTTTCCACTTTTGAGAACTCCCAGACTCGTCTGGACCTTTTCTGCTCCATCATCTTGTATTCCCAATCGCTCCGCGCTCGACGGAGAGCGAACTCCTGGGATTATACAGACTTTTCAATTTTCCGACTTTGAAGAGTCTTCTTGATTAATTTCCAAGGATCGTCGTACGCCTCGACGCCTTCTCATCGTTCTCTTCATTCGTTCGTCCCTGATTGGACTCCCACGGGGATTTGTTTTTCAACAGCTTCCACATCACAACCTGCAAGCGAGTGAAAATACCTAACAGCACCTGCAAAACAGATCGTTAGATAAAACCGTGCCCCAGGCGTGTCAAGATTTCAACACTTGGGTCACCCAACCTTCCAAATAAGATTTCAAGCTTTCAATCTTATAAACATGCATCGGAAGAGACCTGTATGTCTTAAAATGCAAGATTCTTTATCAAAAATATCTGGATGTTTTTGCAATCAAAGCGGTAATGAAAACAAAAACAAAATCATTTGACTGAATATGCATTTTATTGATTGAAAAAGTGTGGCTCAAATGAGCAATACAAAGGAAGCAATTCCTGAAAAGAGGTAATTGCGCACAAAAGGAAAAATCTATCCTAATGGCAATGTGAAACCCGTGATCTCATCGAGTTCCAACTCGGTTACACCCCATATGTCCTCAGACTCTCCATGCTTTCTGCCTTCTGAACAAGACGCTTCTGATCGATCCCTACCGGGTATTATCCATGATGCTTTAACCAAAGCGCAAACGATCATGCTAGACGCAGTTGTTCGTTTCAATCCCTCTTTTGCCTGGACCGCCCTTTCGGGTTTTCAGTCCACCGGGATACCCCTTTTTGCCCAAGTCGCCTTTTCAGGTTTTCGACTTGCCGGGTGTACATTTTTCTCTTTATCCCTAATTTTTGCCCGAACCTTTCTTTCTGTTTTTGGTTCGCCGGGATGCCCATTTTTGCCTGGACTATTTTGTTCTTTTCGTCCAGCGGGTCTCTTTATACGAAGTATTTTTTAACTGCGTCCGCATTCACAGGGGATGGAAAATCCTCGCCATCCATGGTCGTTAACAACAAGGCTCCACCAGAGAAAACCTTCTTGACCACGAATGGACCTTCATAATTTGGCGTCCATTTGGCCCTTCGATCGTTTTGAGGAGGAAGGATCCTTTTCAGCACCATATCACCCACGTGATATACCCGAGGTCGTACCTTTCTGTCAAAAGCACGCTTCATCCGTTGCTGGTATAACTGCCCATGACAGATGGCTGCCAGCCTCTCTTCTTCAATCAGGCTCAACTCTTCATACCGGGTCCCTTACCCATTCAGCCTCTTGCAATTTTACGTCTATCAGGACTCTCAAAGAGGGAATCTGAACTTCGACCGGTAGCACGGCTTCCATATACCAACGAGAAAGGAGTTGCCCCAGTAGATGTACGCACCGACGTTCAATATCCAGGAGACAGACTTCGTACACAGCCACCATTGTTGGTGTATTCAAACGTTATCCGGGCAACAAAAGCTTATTCACCCTAACCTCCCCGTCAGACATCAGAATCCGTTCGGATTCAGGGTCAGGCCCCTCCTCCGGGATCGGTTCCTCACAATCTTTCGATTTGAGCACCTCGAGATGTCGTCATCAGGGAACTCAAACTTCATCGGTTGATAATTCTCCATGGGTTGCGGGCGATGTAATCAGACAATACACCCCTTGATTGCTTTCTGAGAGCATCACAAATCAGTCAACATTCTTTTGCACTCTTGCAACCCGTCCGGTCACTGCTGGATCCTCAAACCCATACTTGATCGGATCCTTTTTGGAAATCCACAAAGTGGCATGAATCAGCATACACTGTCTCGGTCGGCGAGCAGCCTATGCCAAAGTACATCAAGTTTTTCCGAACAGTGAATGTATTATTTCACAGTCGGTAAACTTTTTGCTAAGGTAAATTGCATGCTCTTTTCGACAAGACTCGTCATGCCGACCCACTTCACCTCGTAGACCCCTCGAAGGCCGTCAAATACAGATTAACAATTTCTCCCTCCACAGGAAGTATCAGAATCAGAGGCTCTTGCAACTTATTCTTTTATTTTTTTAATGCCCCTTGGCAATCAATATTTCACCCGACCGTTTGATTTTTTCCATCATTGAATGGGTTCCCACGTGGCTGTTAGAAGAGATGTGAACCATGACATGTAGTTCAATCTACCTAATAGACCACGAACCTCTTTTCTTTGTTCTCGGTTCAGGCATTTTTTTTTTTAGCAGGATCAACCTCGATTCCTCTCTTATTTACAATAAACCCCCAACATCTTACCGGATCGCACTCTGATAGCGCACTTACTTGAATTCAACCTCAGTCTGAATTATCTCCACCAGATGCCCCACTCCTGTTTGGGACTTTGCTATCATGTCATCAACATAGCATTCGATTTCATGATGAATCATATCATGAAACAAAGTCACCATGGCTCTCTGATAAAGGCACTGGCATTCTGCTTCTCTAGAGGACAGTCTCCTTTCCACGGTAGCTTGTGCGCAATGACACCGGTATCCGACCCTGGCATATCCTGACATGACCAGGTGAAGGCATCCACATGCTCTTTCAACAAGGCTACCATTCTGCTCTCGATTCGCCTCTGAAGCGGCCCCAATTTTCACTTCCGTTCTGACCTCGGCAGTATACAGGTTAACAATCTCAACTCGCTCTTCCTGCGGCTGAATCACCTTCTCCTCTTGTTTTAACAACCTGGTTAATTCCAGCAGATCACAATCTTCTTCGCCTTCTTCTTCAGCCTAATTGCTCGGATTGTCGAAGTCATATGAGGGGTAACCAAATTGTTATCAATGAGATCCGGAGAATTATTTTTGAATTCGGAACAAGACAAATCAAAAAGAGAAAAATGAAAATAAACATTGCCATTTTTATTTGTTTTTAAACTGCAAAAATAAATGAAAAACAAGGAACACCGCTTTTTGACTGAAAAACATCCATTTATTAATGATGCCGAATGTTGCAAAATGAAACATGAGGTGGCCCTTACAATGAACCATTACGTGTCGGGCAACACGTATGGCTTTCATGCAGATAAAACTGAAGACAAGAAATTATTACTCTTCAGGATGAGTGACAGTGCTGATCTTTTTAAGCCTTCCAGTACCCTGGTACGCACGCTTTTATCCACGACTCCAGTTTACCGTCATTGTCAGTCTCTTCCCCCACCACACAGACGTGATCTGAATTTCCAGCAATTACACCCCACATCACCTGACCCTGTACTGGCATGGGATCGGCATTCACGTTGGGAGATGGAGCAAAGTTGATTGCTTTAGAATCCACCAGGTCTTGGACTACGTGCTTAAAAGCTTTGCAATCCTCAACATGATGTCCGGGTGCCCCAGCATGGAACTCACACCTGACATTCTCATCATAATTGGCAACCCTCTGATCAGGTTTCAACGGAGTCAACATCCTTGGCCGCACCAATCCAAGATCCATCAACTTTTTAAACAGAGAGGCGTAAGTTACGGGCGGCTTATCGAACTGACGATCAATCCCTTTTCCTCTCACCTGATATCCGGCTCTCTGTTGAGGTGGCTGACGTTGCTGTCGTACTGACTGATTACCAGCAGGTGTGGTTACCGCAGCAGTGTGCTGGTAGTAACGATCCCTACCGTGTCCTCTCTGGGCATACACAGCACTTGATTCAACCTCATTCTTCCTTTGGCCATTTCCGAAGGGCTTCTTCGCTACAGAGCCAGAGGCATTTGTTACTTAGGATGACGGAGCCTTTCCCCGAACTTTCTCCTTGATCATCCAACCCTCAATCCTTTCCAATCTCTCGGCCATGGCTTTCTGCCCCAAGGCAAGCCCTTGCACAACACTGAACAAATCCCTCACCATCTCTTTCAGTTTGAGGATGTCGGCGTTGGGAGAATCCATCAGTTTGGATTTGTTGCCCCTAGCAGGATATCTGAGCAAACAAGCTATGTGCACCGGTTGACACCTACAAAACAGCAAATGGGTTAATATGCATGAATGCAACATCTATCCATATAAGGAAGATTCCGTCCTTTGATTCTGGTTTCATCGAGACGGATAATATTTCACCAATAACATTCTGACATCCGGATGTCTCTCAACCAGATTCTCAATCCATAATACTCCCCATATGGCTAGATGTAGGTTTGATGCAGATGAATGCAAAATGAGAATGATGCAGATGTATGAATTGCAATGCATTGTGCCATCCTCCAAGTCCTCTGATCATTTGTTGCACTGAAGCCTCGATCTCTGAATCGATCACAACCATCTGAAGGCTGATTAACCATAGATCCGACTCAAGGGTTCCGAAATAAACGGAAGACAGATACATCATCATCATCATCATCAAATAAACTCTGAGCAGATACCCAATAATCTTTGAATCGGCCCGGGGAATCCTGAAATAAACGGATCCCCACTGATAAATACCACAGACAGCATTTCGGCGTCTCGGCAATAAATGACCATAAATCCGACTTATAAATATGACTCTGATCCACGGAACAAAAAGTCACCATCAAGGTCACCATCTGATCATGCATCTGAAAGAAACACCCTCCCCTCACAGGTAAATTCTAATCAGGTCATCCTAAGGCGGATAATAGTCTCGACAATCGGGCAAAGATACTCAATGGGTTTGCCCTTTCGGGTGTGCCATTGTAGCTCTCCTGAGATCGTCTAAACCAAAGATCCGGGAAATGATCGGTCACCAGAGTCAACAGTTCAGATGAAGTAACTCAACCAAAGTGGAATACCCACAGAGGCAAGCACTATCAAATGAACCTCGTCCGGCTTGTGGTACATCATGCTGCCAGGCACATATTGACTTAACATGAAAGAGGCAACATGAGACCACACTAATCCTAGGTGTATACTCGGGCCTGGGTTTTAGCCCCACTCAGAACACCCACCCCAAAACAGAGGAACCACCTGCACAGAGGACGGCAACATGATAGTATGATGCATGCAAATATTTATGCAAATATATACACAGTCAGAATAATAAATGCAATAAATAAAGCAAACAAACAACCTAAACTAATCCTAGAACTCTAGGAGAGACTCGCTTAGGGAAGATGGACCAGCACAGGTCAACAACTTTTTTCATTCCCCAGCAGAGTCGCCAGCTGTCGCATCCGCGAAAAACAACCGGCGGGCTGAAACAAAAAACACAACACAGAGCCACCACCGTGCGTTATTTATCCCAAAAGAGGGAAAGGAAACGCTCAGAGTAAACCTGGAAAAAGCATGGTCTCGCGACCAAAGAGAAAGGGTAAGGGAGTCGGTTACGCAAGGGGAAGGTATTAGCACCCCTCACGTCCGTCGTACTCGACGGGATCCACGCTCTAAGAAAAGAAAAGGTTGCTAAAACATCACACACACACACCGAAGACAACACAGGTGGGGTTAAGAGGAAGAGAGCTCGATAGGACATCGCATCATATGCCTACGTATCTCGTCTGGAACGAGAATCAGAGCTGTCGTAGTTCGGCTCACGCACGCCAAACAAGACACACACACCCACAGGCAAACCTGGAACCCGACAACCACTCGATGGAATTACGTCAGCTTCCGAACCAAACAAACACAATCAGGATACGTACAGCCAATCGCTGGGCTTACGTCCATATCCTGACACACAAGCAGATAACAAGTAAACCCACACAAAAAGAAAAAAAGTGCCCGGAGAGACCTCGCACGGTCTCCTGCCTACATACCTCGTCTGGAACGAGGATCAGGGCGATGTAGTTCCCCTCAACAGGGGAAAGGAAGAACATGCAAACTAGTAGGGAGTCGGGAACTCGAGCCTACAAGTCATCAAGCAAGCCAGAAGAGACGCTGAGACGTCAGAAGAAACGGCGCACACAGACTAACAGGGAGTCGAGAACTCGAGCCTGATAGCTGCCAAACAAAACACACGCAAAAAAGAAAAGGGTGCCCGGAGAGACCTCGCGCGGTCTCCTGCCTACATACCTCGTCTGGAACGAGGATCAGGGCGATGTAGTTCCCCTGAAAGGGAAAGAAAATCTAGCAAAAAACCAAGGGAAGACACACTACCAGGGAGCTGGACTCGAGCCTAGTGTTATCATGCATCATTGCCCTATGTTACGGTTTCTACCTACTTGCACAACTGCAAGCTAATCCTATCCAGGAAGAAAGCAAGCATAAAAGCATACAAGCAAACAGAGCAAACAAATATTCACAAAGCACACACTATAACCAGTCAAGTGAGGCTCAAACAATGGGTTTGACTGCCGAAGCAAGTCATCTGTACATGGGTAGTATTCGCTCTTAACCTTACCATTGAGGGGCTAAGGTGAAGCAGATGAAAGGTGAGTGAAGATTAGACTTCACAGCTCTTATCCCTGATCAGGGAGAGCTTCAGACAAAGGAGCGTGGGTCCAGAATGGAGGGACCCTTCTACGCTCAAAGACTCTGACTCGATTGTGCAACAGCACAAGATCTTGGGTTTGTGTCCCAATGCGTCAACACAACCGTGTGAGCAGAGGGACGACTCAACAGAATAGTGGGGGATAGATTGCATATCCCTTTGATCCACCAATTGCCTCATAGAGGTCTTTACCTGCTTGGGCACAAATGTAAACAACCACAAACATCGCCTCTTAAGGAGGACTTCAGACAGTTGTCTGGCCAAGTAACAGGCCAGGTCTTCCAGACTACATGAAGAATAGAAGTCCTACCTCAATTGGTCTAAAAACCAAGCAGCAGCAAGCAAGTTCTTAAAGAACTGTAAGCGACTAAATGTACCTGAAATCAATCAAGTATCATCAGTACTCAGACAAACCAACAATAAACAGCAAAAGTCAATCTATACAGACAACACAAGTTAATGCACATAAGTGCAAGCTATAATCCCAAGCTCAAGCTTTAATCCCTACAACACAAATTCAAGTTAGTTCATAAACATCAACCAAACTCAATTCAAATTGCCTTGAAGCAATCTCCTTAAGCATTGTGCCTTTCATCCTGAAAATCCAAACCAAATGTGAGAAACAAGACCACTAGGCCAAGCCTAGGGTCCAAAAGGGATAAAAAGTTCTAAACAGCAAGTGCAAACCAACCAAAATCAAATTAAAACAAATAGAAAGCAAATGCATACTTCAATTGACCAAACAGAACTATCTCACTCAAAAGCATACCAAAACAATTCAATTAATTTCACAAAAATTCACACCTAAACAGGACACATTCAATGTATAGCATGTCAATTTTCAGCTCAATTGGATAAAAGAAAGTAGGTCAATGAAAATCAAGAAGTCCAGACACAATTATACAAACCAATTCAAGGCATCCACATAAGCATCATCTTCCATAAATCATAAAACAGTGACAACAACTAAGAAATGAATGGGATCAAAACCATGATGTCCTATAATGTGTCTAGAATGCTCACACCAAATTCCATCTTCATCCAATACCATATGAGAATTTCACAAACAAAATGCCAACATGTGTCACACAATGTCACAAAATGAACCAACAGAGAAGAAAATTATCAATCAATTAGAAAATGACATCAAAAATTCCAGCAAAAATTACATGTTATCTTGACATATCAATGATCATCCACACAAAATTTCAGCTCAAATCAACATCACTAAGAATTTTAAATAAAATCATGAAGTTGACCTAGCTTGGTGTGACACAAATTGTCACACCCTAATTCAAAAATTCATATCTAATCAACCAAGTATCCAAAAATCAAAAACTCTACATGAAAATCACCATCAACATGTCCAAAATAAGCACAAAAATTTTCATCCATTTATTTAAAGGTATGAGCATTTCATGAAGGTTTTGGCAAAGCATACAAAAATGTGACACATTCTACAAACCCTAAGCCAAGTATTTTTCTACACATGCAAAAAATTCACAAAAATCACCATAAAATTCTACACATTCTCATGAGCATGGCACAAAAAATTTCACAAAAATTGGATGAATTTTGAGTGAATTATCAATTTTCTAAGTTCACCTAACAAAATGAAATAAGAAAAGAAAATGAAAATGAAATAAATATTTATTAAATACTGCAATGGCATTCTCGTAAATTTTAATGCACAAGCCAAAACGACGGCGTAGCCATTAATGCGGTGGCATCGTCTCATTCGCTCATCTTGGCGCCAAACAAAATTTGAAAATGGCTAGGCACTGCAGCGGATCAAACGCAACAATTTTCCAGATTTTCCTTCATTCTTGCCCGTGTTCATACGCTCATCACTCCGAAATCAGTTTCACTCAAATCTCAACCAAAATGCATAAACGGCATATGAATGGAAAGGTCTAAGCACGTGGAACACGAATATACAAACGAAAATGTCCAGAAGTTCGTGTGCAAGGCGAATCGATCGATTGAAGTTTTGACATCAAAGTTTCAAATCCGGATTTCTCTCACCTCACTCAATCATTTTGCAAACCACACGCATCACATTCATCTACATTGAAGGCACTACGCTACGCACATCACAATTCAAGAAACCATGAGATTCGAAAACTAACCTTAAGGTGATGGCAGCCATGGATCTTGAAGCTTCTGGATGTATTTTGCCAAAACAGATGAACATCAAGGATGAGGAAGATGATTGGAGAAGTTAGATTAGCTCAAGGTCGCTCCAATTGCAAGATTTCTCAAATCACCATTGTTGAGCACACTTTGAACAGTTGTGATTTTGAAGCTTTTGGCAATGGATCTACCAAAACAGTCGGAGAACAATGTCCAAGGAACACGAAGCAACAAGAATTTTGCACTTTGGTGAAGAATTGATGAAGTTTGGATCAAAAATGTGGAATGAAGATTCTTGAGACTTTGGAAAATTGGAGGGAAAGTTTGTTAGATTTCTTGAGAATTGTGATTGTGTTTTGCAATTCAGTTATGATTAGCATCTTTATACTCCAGCTTAATCACTTCCTTAATCACCAATTAGCAAAAATGAAATGGATTAGCATAATGTGAAATTTAAGTGAAAGCTCCAAAATGCCCTTGCCAAATATTGAACCATGACAGCTCATGACAGCTCAAACAACTTCTATTTGGCATTTGTGATGTGTTGCAAAAACTCCCATTCCAAAATTCCAATTATTTCTCAACTTGGACCATTTTGCCCTTGGATTTTAATTGTCCACTTGAAAATTGACCTTTTGCATTGACCATTTTTGATGAATTTTGATTATGCACCATGAAAGTACATGTGAAATGGAGTTTGCTCATAAAAGGATCATCCATTTTGGACATTCCATGTAGGAGTTATGCCATTTTGATTATAGGTCTTTTTTGAAATTGAATGGACCATAACTTGTCAACCATACATGGAAATTTCAAGTTCTTGGACTTTTTGGAAAGGTGAGACCAAGATCTACAACTTTCATGTTGAACAAATTTTCATTTGAAGCTTCCTTGGACACGTAATTTTGTGGTCAAAAACTTTCCATTTTTGGAAACTTCCATTACAAGTCACTTTCTATTTTTGGCAATTTTTATCCTGACTTTATTTTCTTCATTCTTGAGCTTTGACATGTCAAATAACACTTGTTACAACATGAATGAAGTGTATCCAACTCTCTCCTACCTCCAAATCCATAAAATCAAGCACAGTTGACCACAGTTGACTTTTTCAACTGATAGATGAATTTGGCAATGCACTGATCAAGTTGAGCCCCAATCTTCTGATGAAATGGCTCAATGATGAAACCCTAGCCTCCATAAGCTCAATACAACCATGAAATGATCCCCATATCCATCATAGACCCCATCTCCTTGCTATGCCCTGATTGGCCCAATGCAACTGATTAGGGTTGACCAGTGGTCAAAACCCTAATCTCAAGGACTATGCTCCAACACTTGATGATGACAAACCATGATGATGATGATGAATCATTTCAAACAAGATAAGGACCAATCTCCTTGAGAATCACAAAACCCTAATTTGGACCTCCACATCCTCAGATGATTAATGACCAGTCCAATGAAACCCCAGCATGCACATGACCTCTTCATCTCCTGATCAAGACTTGTGAGGATGACTTGCACAATGTAACCACATGATATGCAATATGCAATGCCTAATGACCTAAAAATGATATGTAATATGTTAAGCTAGTCCCAAGAGAAGAGGGCAAATTTTGAGGTGTTACAGTAGACAGCAGACAATAACTCCTCCACCCTTTGCGTTCCTCAAATGCAAAGAGACATAGGCATCGCCCAACAAAGTCGGAACGGGATTAAGAACTGAGAAGATCCTAATGGCGTTCATGTACACGAACTTGTCGAAGTTGGGAAACAACACCAATCCATAGATGAGCAGCACAAACAAAGCCTCAAAGGCATCCTCACTCATGGCCTTCCCATAAAAGGTAGCTTGGGCAATGAGGAACTCGGAAGGAAGACCCTGAATTCCGCCTTTGGTAGTCAGATTAGCCCTAATCAGATCTTCATCTATGTGCAACAAGCTGGCAATCTCTCGAGCAGTCGGAATACTCTCTAGGCCACTGAACGGCACTTGATCCAGAATCGGAATCCCAATGAGATGAGAATACTCCTCCAAAGTTGGCAACAGCTGGAAGTCCGGAAATGAGAAGCAATGATACAGAGGATCATAAAACTGGGCTAGAGTACTCATCAGCCCTTCGTCAACCTGAGTAGTGAGCAGAGGCAGAAGCTTCCCATAGCGAGCTTTGAAACCCAAGGGATCTAATACATAAGATGTCAGATTCCTTAACTCTTTTACGTCGGGCTGTCTAAAGCTGTACTTCTTTGTATGCCTTTTAGGTCTTTCCATGTCTGAAAATTTTGCAAATAAACCCTTTTAAGTTCCTTGAAATTTTTTTTTTTTTTTTGGATGACGTGAAGTGCAGATGAATGCATGAATGCAACAATCACACTCAAGGATCAAACAAATCACACCAAACAAAGGTCATGGGAAAGCTCATTGTATCCCTAATATCAATCATCCATTTTGGTGGATTTAGGTTTTCACCTTATCGACACCCAAGTTCCATTGATATTAACGGTACATGAACCGGCTCGAACATCCTTAATATCAACCATCCGTTTTGGGGGATTTAGGTTTTATACCTGATCAACGCCCAGGTTCCATTGATATTAAGGTTGTCTGAACGACTCAACCACGAATCACGGGTTTGCTGAGAGTCACGAGCATGGAGTCTCGGTTAAGACCCACCCAAAGGGAGTGTATTAGGGTTTAAACCTGCCAGACATGTTCTACCAGAGGTTCCCATAATCATCGTTCCATCTTTCGAATATTATCGGAGGAACGAATACTCGTATTCCAAAAATATTCTCAGGAGAAACTCTTATGAGTGTAGTATCACGTAACAATCGCATCAGAACTTACATCTGAACGACCTCCGCACTACGTCCTAAAAAATAGGCCAAGATGGGTTTGGTAAACTACGGTCCTTGGCTTCTGCGGCACATGATTTAAAGAATAATGCCTAACCACAAATAACTTGTGTGACATTATTAATCCAACATGACCTCCACCAAGTGAATGGACTCGCAAGTCAACTAGCTAAGGAATACTCCACACCAAATTACACGGACTTACAATTGCATCCTCACATACAACAAACAAATGCATCAAGCAAAGAGATGATGAGTGGCCGATGGGAGGGACTTATGCTCACTTCCATATCATAGGAACAATGGCCAATGAATGGTCTTACAATTGTCCTCAATGGGCAAACAACAAAGATATGTCACAAAGACAAATGAAATGATTATGCACTAATGAGCAATTAATGGTGATAAATGCACAAAGTATGCAAGCAGACATGTACAAATGAATTAAGTAATCAATCAACCAAAGTCATTCAGCACACTCTATAACCAAACAATGAGGCTCATACAAAGGGTAGGCACTGAAGCCAACTGGAATAGGGTTAATGGTGCTCTTAACCTTGACATTGAGAGCCAAGGTGAAGCAGATGAAAGGATATGAGGGGTGTGCCTCATGCTCTTATCCCTGGTCAGGGAGAGCTATTGAATATCAGAAAGTGTGGGAGTCCAGAAAGATGGGACTCTCTCCACAAGTTATTGACTCGATTGATCTTGGGTTTTTACTCACTATGCATCAACACATGTGGTGTGAGCAAGGTGAGTGACACACAGAATAGTAGGAGATAGGTTACATATCTCTTGGATTCTACCAATTGCCTTATTTAAAGGACTTTTCCTGCTTGGGACAAAAGTAAACAAGCACAAACATCGCCTCTTAAGGAGGACTTCAGACAGTTGCCTGGCCAAGTAACAGGCCAGGTCTTCCAGACTACATGAAGAAAAAGGATTCTACCTCAATGCTAATGCTATCAAGCAAAGCAATGCAAGTTCTCAAAGAACTATTAGCAACTAATGGTACCTGAAATCAATCAAGTAAAATCAGTATACAACTCAAATTCAAAACCAATATAAGATAAGGATTGACAGTCAACACAATCAGTCAAATGTGCAATGCACAAAGCTCAAAGCATATGAGCTAAGCATCCTAAAAAACAAACAAGTTAGTTCATGATAATCAATCAAACTCAATCAACTTGCATTGATCTCCTTAAAGCATTTGGTTCTTAACCTGAAAAACCAAACTCAAACATGAGCAACAAGACCACTAGGACAAACCTAGGGTCAAAAGGAGATAAAAAATCCAAAACAGCAAGTGAAAGCTATCTAAAATCAAGTTCAAACAATTAAGAAACAAACCCAAGTGATTTCACATTCATATCATTCATCATTATCATTTCACAAACAAATTAGGTCAAAGCATGTCATATAGAACCTCAAAGAAGTCAACAGAAAGACTTCACTCAAATCCAATCACAAACATTTCAATAAATCCTCAAATAATTCATGATCAAACATCATCCATAACATGATAAGCATACCAAATTTCAGCTCATTTGGATCAACGGAAGTAGGTCAATGAAAATCAGAAAGTCAAAGCAAGTTCAAGCAAACTCATACAAAGCATCAAACCATGCACCAACTTCAATTAATCATAAAACAGAAACAACATATGATAAATGAATGGGACTAAAACCATGACAAACTTTAAGATGTCTATAATTCACATGTCAAATTTCAAGTCCATCCAATTAATAACCAGAATTTCACAAACCAAATACAAACATGTATCACAAAAAGTCAACAAATGACCAAACAGGGGAGAAAATTCCAATCAAATAGGAAATGCTATCAATAATTCCAGAAATATTCACATGTATTCTCAACATCCATAAGTATCTTCATGCAAAAATCCAGACCAATTTGAGTTCAATAACCATGGTAACAAAAATCAAGAAGTTGGACATGAATGGTGTGACACAAATTGTCACACCTCTATTCAAAAAATCATATCTCATCAACCAGCAATGATAAATTCACAAAATCTATACCAAAATCACCATGAACATGTCTAGTTTAAGCACAAAAAATTTGAGAGGCATTGGATTAAGTATCATCATTTCACAAGCAAAATGGCATGGCATATACAAAATGGACACACATGAACAAACCCTAGCACATTTAAAAATCCACACGTGCATAAAATCTGGAAAAATCACCATAATAAACTAGAGATCAAGAGGAGCATTTCACAAAAAATCCCATCAAATTTGGACAAGAATTGGCAGAGTTATGAATTTTTGAAGATTGGCATACAAAATGAAATAAAAATTGAAATAAGAAAAAGATTTAAATCAAATTAAACACGGCAGTGGCAATTTTGTAAATAGTTGGTCCCTTAAGTGAAACGCTGCGTTTCACTTAAGGATGTGTCGCGTGCTGATTCGTGCATGGCAATGAAACAGTGAATCTCATGCAAAACAAAATTCCAGCAGATCAAAACACGACCTGGGTTTTCAAAAATTAGGGTTTATGTGTTCTTCCAACTGTTCATCATCGTGATGAAATTTTTGCTCCAGATTTGGAAAAAGAAAACATCATTCGAATCATCTCGCAGAGTACATCAATAATCCAACACTCAACAACCCTAATTCAAACTATCATGGAAGCATCGAGCAAAATAAAGTTTAACAACCAAACTTTGAATCCATATTTCTCTCTCAATACTTAACCATAATCAAAACTACAACATTCAGTGAACTCAGCATGGCAAGATCTTTCTAAAGCACAACATGATTTCAAGAATAGAGAGAATCGAAAGTTCACCTGAGTTGAAGAGCAGTGGTGAAATCTTGGTTTTCTGGCCGTGTTGAGCTGAAACAGATGCACAATGATGCTCCAGGAGGTGAATGGAAGAAGGGTTCTAGCTCACTCTTACTCAATCGTGCTCCAAAGTCCAACTGCCATGGAAGAGCTTCAATGGAACAGTGTTGGAAATGGCTCTACAGTTGGGAGATGATGCTTGCAAAGACCTCAACAATGATAGTAGATGGTGAATCAATGGACCAAGGCACGAGTTCTTTGAAGATTTTTTCAGAAAAATCCAAGTAAGGAAATGAGAGTTTTTGAGAGGAAATGAATTTCATATCTGATTTGTGAATAGTGGCTAGGGTTTTTCCAGTCTGAAATGAGTCATATATACTCTGATTAATGAAGCTTAAGTTTGGTTAATGAAGTGGTAATTGAATTTAGCTTAATGGAGTGTTTTTGGTTAATTGGTGAAATCCACTCAAATGCATGTGCATGGCATGCTACAGTGCGAAAATGGGCCTAAACACATCCCAAATTTGGTTTTCAGTCATTTGCAATTGGTAGAACATGTGGACAATGATTAATTTGAAAGTTCATTTTTCACCCCTCTCTTTTTTAATTCAATGCACTTGAAAAAGGCCATTTTGATTGGAAGATTTTTGGTGAAATGTGATGAAGGATTTGGATAGAGCATGTCAAATGTGACTTGTAGCAAAAAACCTCACTCAATTTGGCCAAATGGTTTGAAAGTTATCTCACTTTGAAGTTCAAAAATTTTTGAGAAAGATTTGATCATAACTTGCCAACCACACATGAGAAATGAGTGTTCTTGGACTTTTTGGAAATGGGAGAACAAGATCTTCAACTTTCATGTTGGACAAAAATTCATTTGAATCTTGTATGATGAAGTAATTTTGAGGAGAAGAACTTTCCATTTTTGGCAAATTCCAATTACAGGTCAACTTACTATTTTTGGAAATTTTTTTGCCTGACCTCAAATTCTTCACTGTGGATGTTTGACATGTTATATGAGGCTTATATGGACATGAATGAGACCTCTCAAACCAATTCCCACCATCAAATCACTGATTAAATGCACAGTTGACCACAGTTGACTTTGCTAGGGTTTTGGTTGACTGAACCATGTTCTGATGAATTCCAAACCCCTACCACCTGATATCTTGATTCAAAATGATGTCACAACTCATATGAACTCTTGATGAATGATCATGGTGCCCAAATTCTTCAAGAATGGCCACCATCTATTGCTCAATGACTGTTTTGACTGATTTGACCTAGCTGGCTTCATCTGCAAGTAACATGGTTAGATGACAATATTTTTGTACTTTTGGTTAGTAAACAAATGAAAAGCAATGATATACAAATGCAATACATGCTTGGTGATCAAGAACCACACTCACAAGATAACCCACCCACTAGGAGGGAAGCAAAGGTGCACAAAGATCCTTGAGGCAATGATATGGTATGATATGATGCCATGAGGGATCTTAGGGACAAAATTGGGGTCTTACATCAGGCATGCAGATTTTTTGATTTTTTTTTGAAATTTTGGATTTCTCGTGAGGCCCACCCAATTAATCCCCTCTTAACCATACTTTTTCCCCTGTCACTCATCATTATCAGATTTTTACCACACTTATCATCACTCTCTCTCATCATTTTTCATCTTATTCTCTCACTCTCTTACAAACTCCATTAAAACTCACTCACCTCACCACACAAAACCCTCCATGCACCTAAATTCCACTTACCTATAGCTCAAACACCCTTCACAAATATTTCTCACATCGCTGTCCCGGTCGTAACCACGGTTTCAAATTTTTTTAACTCAAAAGTTCGGAATATTGCTATTTTTGCAGGTCCAAAATGCCCCCGAGAAGAATCCTTACCGGAAAGCAACAACTTGCAGAGATGGAGAAGTCCCGGAAACGCCTGAGCTGAAATCCTAATCCCCACAATATTGTGTTTGACAGTCCAGAGCAAGAGCGACGTTACCAAATTCACCGGAAGCGCAAGCTCACGCCGACCAGGTATATGTGTGAGCATACTCTGAACGCTCTTGGGTTAAAAATTGAGGTTGACCGCATGTTCCATGTTTTGGGCATGCTCGAGTTTATGAGTTTGGAGGCGCCGACCTACAAGCGCATTACTCTCGAGTTCCTCAGCACCTTGGAGTTCCAGCTGGAAAATCGGTGGATTAACACAACCAGGTATTATATTGGCACCTTACGTTTCCGGTTGTTTAACAATTATCATGAATTGTTTGTTGAGGAGTTAGCTGCCATACTTCGACTCCCTCTGAACGGATCCGGATCGGTCCCAGACGGGTTCTCTCCGAAGGATTTCTGGATCGCCATAACTGGGAGGAAGGATTACACCTCCAAAGGTGCGAAAGCCTCGGGTATCCAGAATCCCTGTTTCAGGTACGCCCAAAAAGGTTTAGCCTATACCCTGTTCGGTAGAGGCTACAACACTGGAGTAGCTACTCAGAGAGAGCTATTTTTCATGTACTCGATGGCTCAAACCAAGACCATCAATGTAGTTGCCTTTGAAGCAGACTACCTGGGGAGAGTCGGTCGAGCGAACTCCGGAGGCATATCCGTGGGAGGTATGATTACCCAAATTGCATTGCATTTCGGGTATCAGGCTGTTTTACTCAAGGACACGCCAATTTCAAGTAATACAAAAATTGACATGGCTGCTCTGATTTCCCAAGGTATGATTACGGTTGCCCCGATTATTATTTCGTACTCATTCATAAAAGGTTTATCATCGCTCTGCCGGATCCGGACAGAGTTGCTATTACTGGTTGCGCTAATTGGTTATATGTAAGCGCCGATCCCGATGCGGATGAAGGCCATGAAACTGACCATTTTAATGCAGGTGAGCACTTTGTAGATGACCAGGAAGCAGAAATGGAAAGAGAAGAAGAATATCCTCAAGCCCCTCCTGAGCAGTCTGTTCCACAGCCTCAGGAACCCATCCAACAGGCGGCGGGTTCATCATCTTGGTCAAGTGACCAATGGAGCTGGGTACAGACCGAGATAGGTGCAAGAGTCCGGCACACAAAAGAGCAAAAAACCCCGGTATAGGAGGCCTGGCACGACCACCTGTGTCACCTGACACGGGCCGTGTCAGGGCAATGGAAGCAAAGGAAGGAAAATAGTAGCCTGACACGGCCACCCGTGTCAACTGACATGGGTCGTGTCAGGCAGAAGCCCCCACCGTGTTAGCCTTGCCATGGGCGTTTCAAGAGAAACAGTAGGCTGACACGGCCACCCATGTCAGCTGACACGGGCCGTGTCAGGCCAAGCCCAATATTTCCAATTTTCTCGGGCTTTTCATTCTTCGGGCTTTCTGGAGACATCTTTGGACCTGTCCAACTGCTGCTGGGAACTTTCACTATAAAAAGAGGTCTTCTGCCAAAGGAAAAATCATCTTGGAATATAGCAAACCACAGTATTGTGAAGCAATCAAGTATTACAGAGATCAAGGCATTTGGAGAGCTGAAGAGATTCATGAGCGGGAGTGATTGAAGATCAAAGTCATCCAATTACTTGTAATGTGTAATTTTTATCTTGAATTTGTTTTAAACAATATGAGTAGCTAAACCCCCCAATGCTAGGGGGGTGTCCCTGATTTAGAATTGTAATGAATTTGAGTTTACAATTGCATTTATAATATTTTGTTTACGGTAACCTTTTGATGTGTTTATTGCTTTCTCTTTCTGACCAATTGAGATTGATTTGTGGTTATCAGTTAAGCTGGACCGCCATTGATAAGGTTTTCATAAGGTTACTCTGCAGTAGATATCACCTAGGACTAGGGATACCCTGTATGAACCAGAGCATTCTTGATATTATACAGCTTAACTTCACCCTAATTGGCTATGGACATAGGAACTAGGGTAGATTGATTAAAGGTTTTCTCACCAAGGACTTGGGAGAAAATACCCTTGAGAACTGGTAGTAATTGATATTTGTTGATGCAATAGTAACTCAGAGTTGTTACAGGGATAAATCATACACCTTCCCTGGCATTGTTCCTTTTTCTCTATAAACCCTTATTTTCATATTTCTTTAACTTTATATTTTTACACTCAAAAACCAAATTAATACTTTTTGTTTAATTGAATGATGATTTAAACTCAATATTAACGTGCAGTCCTTGAGATCGACATTTGGGGAATTTCCCCATTATTACTATAAAAGGCAAAATAGTACACTTGCTATTTTCCCGATCACTTGGCTGACCACTTGGCACATCAACCAATTGAAGATTATCAGTCTGTTCAATACAACTTCCCAGATGAGGAGATTCTGTATTTGAAGATGAAAGATTGCGATGAGCCTACGCTCGATGAAGGGCCAGAGCCTGGTTCCCGTTGGAGCATGGTGTTTGATGGTGATGTAAATCAATATGGAAATGGTATTGGGGCAGTGATTATTACTCCTCAGGGCACACATTTTCCTTTTACAGCGAGGCTAACTTTCAAATGCACGAATAATATGGCAGAGTATGAGGCCTGTATTATGGGTTTAGAAGAATGTATTGATCTTAGGATCAAACATCTTGATGTTTATGGTGATTCGGCCCTTGTTGTTAATCAGATTAAGGGTGAATGGGAGACGAATCAGCTTGGCCTCATCCCATACAGAGATTATGCGAGAAGGATTTCAACGTTCTTTACTGAGGTTGACTTCCATCATATTCCTCGAGATGAGAATCGAATGGCAAATGCTCTTGCTACACTTGCTTCGATGATTGTGGTGAAATTCTGGAATGAAGTCCCCAATATCACTGTGATGCGCTTGGATAGACCAGCTCATGTATTTGCAGTTGAAGAAGTGAAAGATGATAAGCCATGGTATTATGATATCAAATGTTTTCTTCGGGCTCAGATTTACCCACCTGGGGTATCTGTGAAAGATAAGAAGAGTTTGAGGAGATTATCTGGCAGTTTCTACCTCAATGGCGATGTGCTTTATAAGAGGAATTTTGACATGGTTCTGTTGAGATCCGTGGATAGACACGAAGCAGACCTGTTGATGACTGAAGTCCATGAGGGTTCATTTGGTACTCATTCTAATGGACATGCCATGGCAAAGAAGATGTTGAGAGCAGGCTACTATTGGCTGACAATAGAGTTTGACTGCTGCAAATATGTGAAGAAATGCCATAAGTGTCAGATTTATGCGGATAAGATTCATATTCCCCCGACACTTCTGAATGTTATTTCCTCCCCATGGCCTTTCTCTATGTGGGGAATCGATATGATTGGCATGATATAGCCAAAGGCGTCCAACGGCCACAGGTTTATTCTCGTAGCAATTGATTACTTCACTAAGTGGGTCGAAGCGGCATCATATGCAAACGTGACCAGGCAGGTGGTTGTGAAGTTTATCAAGAATCAACTCATATGCCGTTATGATGTGCCAGATAAGATCATTACTGATAATGGGTCTAACTTGAACAACAAGATGATGAAAGAGTTGTGTAGCGAGTTCAAGATTGCACATCATAATTCTTCTCCTTATAGACCCAAGATGAATGGGGCTGTTGAAGCTGCTAATAAGAACATCAAGAAGATTATCCAGAAGATGGTTGTTACGTACAAGGATTTGCATGAAATGCTGCCATTTGCTTTGCATGGCTATCGTACATCTGTCTGCACTTCAACAGGGGCAACCCCTTTCTCCCTTGTATATGGCATGGAGGTCGTGCTCCCATGTAGAGGTTGAGATCCCATCAATGAGAGTCTTGATGGAAGCCAAGTTGACTGAGGCTGAATGGGTTCAGAGTCGTTATGACCAACTGAATTTGATTGAAGAGAAGAGATTAACTGCCATGTGCCATGGTCAGTTGTATCAGCAAAGGATGAAGAAAGCCTTTGATAAGAAGGTCAAGCCTCGTGTGTTCCGAGAAGGTGACCTTGTGCTCAAGAAAGTTTTGTCTTTCACGCCCGATTCCAGGGGCAAGTGGACTCCAAACTATGAAGGTCCATATGTTGTTAAGAGAGCCTTTTCAGGCGGTGCTTTGATACTTACAACTATGGATGGGGAGGATTTCACTCGTCCTGTGAATTCAGATGCAGTCAAGAAATACTTCGCCTAAAATAAAAACAGAATAGCTCGCTAAGTTGAAAACCCGAAAGGGCGGCTTAGGCAAAAATGAGCGTCTCGGTGGATTGAAACCCGAAAGGGCGATCCAGGCAAAAGTTAGAGACATGAAAAAAAAATGAATATATATATCCTGCTAGATTGAGTACCTCACCCTGGGACAATCTAGGCAAAAATTAGGGATTTGGCAAGTAACTGCATCCTGACAAGACTTTGATTTTCAACCGTCTTCTGTCAAAGAATCTCGCTCAGTCATCGTCAACTGAAGCTTCAAATACATCGAATTTAGAGTTGGTGGAGAAATGGTCATTATGTTCAATGTAGCCCTTTTCCAATATATATCACCAATTTCAAATTTGTAAAGATCCATGGAGTCTTGCCATTTGCAGACTACCATTCCATCAAATATATTTGAGCCTTTATCCAATTCTTTGCACTCTTATTTGTTTCTATTTAACAAATGTTTGCATGTTTTAATTGATAAATATCATTGTTTTAAACAAATAAAGTTTTTATAAACTGTTTTTAAACAAGGTGAACATTCACAAAGACTGAAAAGGATAATTAGGACATCTTCAGTGCTCTCCCAAGGATAGTATGATTTCCAAAAGGGTAAGGCATTTGTTCATATTCCTAGCATATTTTGTATCCTCTTCATCGTCTTTCAAGATTGTCTCCTCCGTGAGCGCAGGAAGGTAATATGCCACCAAAGCCCCTGAGAGTCTGAAGTTTGGTCTCAGCCTTCTAGCTCCTCAGTGAGTCTGGATCTAGCATCTGTGTTATCAATTATATGGTTGTCATCCCTTGTGTGGATTGACCTAAAATCCCTTATAGATTGATAAATTGACATGCTATCTTTTTCGAGGAAGTTGCTCTTCCCTCATTCAAATTGGAAATCTCCCGCAGAGTGAGCAGGAAATCCCAGCATGAGTGGAATTTTCAACAAGTTGGCTTGTAGCTTATCCCCAGGAGATTCGCCTACATTGATCTCCAGCAAGTTTGCCTCCGGTTCATCCTCAGCAGGGTTGTTCACATTAGACTTCCCCAACTTGGTCACCAGTAGGTCATCTCCAGCTGATTGCCTACAGGTTATCCCCGGTTCAGTCATCAGCGTTATTTCCCAGTGGAGTTGCCTAATTGGAGTCTGATTGATTGTTACTTCCTCCTTCTCGGATAGTTTTCCCTCCTAGCGGAGTGGGTGGTGAAAATGTTTATTTTTTCTATCCCCAGTGGAGCGTTGTTTCTCCTTTCCTCAGCAGAGATTGTTTATCCAACAGTATGAGGAAATGTGATGTTTTTTTGGAACCTTTGATCGGTGGTTGTTCCCCACAGAGTTTTCATATCTTTCCTTGGTCTTCCCCGGTAGAGTTGCTTCTACAATGGAATCTTATTTGTGTAGTTCCCCCCCAGCTAAGGCTCTGTCTGATCCTAATTTGACGTTGGAACTTCTGAGGAAGGTGTTTTCTCTTCTTCCCTAGTGGAGTGACTGGTTCTCCTTCTCCTCAATAGAGATGTTTCCTTCCGTGTTTAGAGGTGAATGTTGCTCGATGTGCTTCTGTTTGGTGGTTGTTCCCCATAAAATTCCACATCACCCCCTGATAAGACCCCTAGTAGATTTCTTCCCTTGATAATCTTATCCTTGTCTTTGCGTACTGTTGGAAGATCCCCAGCTTTGGTATTGGTGATCCTTTGCTTATTCCCCAACAACAGTCTCTGATCCTCAGTGATCCTGCTTGTTCCTTTAGCAGTGGTCTTTGTCCTGGTAGCGACTTCGCTCGATCCTCAGCATTGATCTTCCTCCTCTGCAGAGATTGGTCCCCTGGTATTTGTTGCCCCCCACCATATTGGATTTTCCCTTGTGGGCCTGGCTTTCTATTTTGAGATGTAGTACCGGATGTTTGCCCATTTGATTCTTGGACCTGTTTGTGTTAGATTTGTCTGTTTGTCAGCATTAATCATACATAAACCACGCATATACATGCATAATTTTAACATTCAGATATCCATGCTACATTCTTTGCCATATATCTTTGTTTGCTGTCTCCTGCTATTTGGCGATACATATTTCCCCAAGCAGATGATTGTGTCTGATCTCTCCATATAGAGTCAGCCTCATAGGTAGAAAGTGTCTATCCTTTCTCCCATATTCCCCACTGAGTTATATCCTCGTGGATGATTATTATTTCAGTTTCCTCCCAAAACATGTATTGGGATGGAATTACTCCCCTGAGTTATATCCTCATTGGGCTGAGTCTTGTTTCATTGCGTCTCTCTAGTTTGCTCCTAGACTGACCCCTCTCTTGTTTTCTTCCCCTGCACTTGCCTGTGGTTCAAGTGATCGATTACTCAGTAAATAGTGATTGTTCATTCTCTCCCCAACGGATGTTGTGGCCTTCTACCCAGTAACCGGTAGTTGTAAGTCCTATTTCTGTGGTTTTCTACCCAGTAACCGGTAGTTGTAAACCCCATTTTGTCCCCTTGCAGAGTTAACCCTTGATTTTTGTTCATCCTAACCGATGACGGTTACTCTCTTCTGTGGTTTTCTACCCAGTATCCGGTAGATGTAATCCCCTTTTTGTCGGTTATCTTTATCCAATATTCGGTATTGATATTCCTTCACCTTTTGAGTGTACCACCCCGTAACCGGTGATATATCTCTCAGATAATTGCTTTTGTCAGGCAATTTATCCCCCGCGAGTCATCTTTCATTTATCCGTGTTGGGTAATGATTGTTTCTCCTTTTGATTGGTCATCATTATATACCCAGTATCCGGTATCCCGATGTCCTTTCTTTTCGGTCGATTTATCCTTTGTTAACCTAGTAACCGGTTGTGGATAATCTTCCATGCGAGTATGTTATCTATGTTCTGACGGTAATAGATAATATATCTCATGCACTCTTCAGTTGAAGTCTTTTTCTCCCCCAGTTGAGTAAGATTCGTATTTCCTTATGGAATCGAATGCCCATCCTGCAATCGAGTTTGCTTTTTCAGCCCTCCTTTCGGATGATGAGTGTCTTGGAAATATTCCCCAATTCACGCCTGGTTGGCCACCTATTATATACCCAGTAACCGGTATCCCTGGTGTTCCTTCTTTCTGCTCCCTATTATGACTTTTGTCCCCGGTAGAGTCAGATTTTCCTGAGTTGAAATATACCCTTTTAGGTTTTCCTCAGATGTGTTGGATGATTGATATCTCTCACCCTTATACCGGTCTTAGATATTCATTCTCCCCGAGCGTGTTATTCTCTCACCCTTATACCGGTGATTTGATCACATGTCTCTTTGAGCTTATTACCCAGTAACCGGTAATACCTCATTTGTCTCTTCCTCAGCTGAATCCTTTGTGGATGTTCCAGCCTGAGTCCCTTAGTGGATTTTCCCCATCCAAGTCCGGATTTTTATCCGAAGTATCCTTTGCGGATAGTTTTGCTGTATTGGCATATTCCCCAATACATGCATCTTTGCGTCAGCTCGAGTCTTTCCATTGATTTATTTTCATGGAATCCCTTCGTGTCTTTCAGCAAATTATAAGTTGTGACCTGCTCACGCATTTTTATCTCCTTTATTTCCCGGTAAAGTCCCCCGGAGTCTCTGTCCCATTTATGAGTGTATTACTCACATGGATTCTCAGTTTCTCCTGATTTCTTTTCTTTATGGACATATATCCCCACAGAGTATTAATTTTTGCATACATACATTTGCATCATGAGGTCTCTTAGGGACCAAAATTCGTCTCTTTGTTATTATTTAAGCCCATTCTACCTCGTCGAGACGAAGATTTTAACCTTCATATCTCCGGCTAGAATGACCTTAAATAGGGGCATCTGTAAGACCCTAATTTTGACCCTAAGATCCCTCATGGCATCATATCATTGCTCATTTGCATATGCCTCAAGGATCATAGCATCTTGGCTCATTAACCCTAGGGTGGGACTTGTGAGTTGGTTTGAGACCACCAAGCATGTTTGAATTGTATATTATTGCTTTTCCTATTTTGTTTACTAACCAAAAGCACAAAAATATGTCACTAACTTCGTTTGTTTTGAAGCTTGAGCAATCATGTGGTCCAAGGCTCATAGCAGGCCTCTATGCTCAAAGAATGGCCAGATGAAAGTGAAAGCAAGCATGACAATGGTTCATAAATCTCTCAATCATCATATATGCCTCCCAAGTACCTCGATTTTCCAATTTGATCAAGATAAACCAAAGGGCTTGAGGATTGTTTCCCAAGGAAACCCTAATTCAAATGTGCATTGACTGTGCGTTACTCATGAAGCAACCTCAACCTATGATCAAATACAATCAAGGGAAGTTATTTAATTTATCATTTCATGCATATTTTTCCTATGTGAGTGTCCTCAATCATTCATTCATCAAGATTTGAAGTTTGGACTTGAGAAGTTGATCAGTCAATTCATCTCACTATTTTGAAATCCACTGAGACCTAACTTTTGATGTGTTTGTCAAATGAAGATGACCCCAAGAGAAACAATGTTATTAAGAAACATATGAACAACTTTCATGTTCATCAAAAGTCCATTTGAAACTTTTAAGGTCATCACTCATTTCAAAACATTATAGGTCATTTTGACTGAAACCCTAATTTTAGGTCAACTTCCCAATGACCTAACTCCTTCATTTTTCATGATTTTGAGGTGGGATCAAATTCATTGGAAATTTTAAGATGTCTACTTAAATTTTTATGTTGGACAAAATTTCATAATCCTAAAATAAGTACATGTGATAATACAAAACATTATAGGTCACTTTGGACCAAAGTCATTGAAATGTGAAAAAGTCCAACTTCAAGTGCCCATAACTTTCTCATCAAAAGTCCAAATGATGCAAAATATAAGTCCAAATTGATTTTCTTGAAACTATCTACAACTTTGATGTTCGAGGTTTTGTCATTTGAGGCTTGCATCATTGAAACATAAGGGCTTGAAGTTGGTCCATTTTGGCAAAATTTCCATATACATGTTTTGTACCTTGAACTTCATGGTCTGTTTTCAATATTTTCCCAACTCCAAATGGATTTTTGTTCAACATGACATTTTCTCCTCATGTCAAGACCTTTCCAACCATTACCCACATGGCTATGTTTCAATTTGGAAAAGGGCATTTTCGAAGAAGTGAAGATTTGTGATCATTTATGGAAACCATGTTGAATCTTTATGCACAAGCCAATGCAATGAAATCTGCACGCCCAAAACACCTCACTTGCATCTCAGCTTGCATTTGCAATTGCATTTGGGCCTCCCATGCGCCTGTACAGGCCCATGCATGGAGGACCCAACTTCACACGCACATGAGTATTTCATTGCTTGCATCATGCTTGGCTACAAATAGAAGGCTCCATTCTCTTCAAAATACAACCTCAAGGCGCCTGAACTGCTGCAGAAGTGAAATCCCAACCTCCATTAAAAGGAATTCTGAGTTTTCTTTTTGAATTTTCAAGTTCAATTTTCAACTTCATTGGTTGATCATTGAACTTCAATTCCTAAACCTTGCTTCCTTGCTATCTGAAGAACACGCTGCATCAAAGAATTGGAGTAGGTCAAGTCTTGTAAAGCTGCACTTCAAAGGTTGTTGTTCAAACTGTTTTCATTCGAAACTACTTGGATGTTGATCATTTCTTGCATTGCTTGGTACCTCTGAAGTCCTCATGTGAGAGGCAATTGATTTGAGCTTTTAATTTCATGAATTGAATAAGGTCAGTTTGAACACCACAAATTTCCATCTCAAATTTCTCACTCTATAGAGATCTTGAGTGTAAACCAATGGTACAGGGGTGATGTACATCACCTCAGCTTTCCAATGATGTATGGATCGTGCATTTTAATGAAGGTTTGAAAACCTGCAAATTTTGGCTGGAACGGTGAGTCTCGCCGGAGAAGACGGTGGTTTCCACCACCGTCCCCATGTGGACGAGTTCATGGCCATTGGATGTGTTGCTTCTGATCTAATCTGGACCCTTGAGTGTTATGACTTTTTTAAATGAAGCGTGTTTCTCTTTTGACCAAGGCCTACCATGAGCGCGCGCTTATCAGCCATTTGATGTGCCACGTCAATTAATGAAACAAGATCAGACGCTCCGTGATTTTTTGCAATTTCTGAATTTCATTTTATTTTCTTTTATTTCATTTTATTTCAAATATTCATAACTTCTTCATTTTTAATCATAAAAATATGGGACCAATTGCAAAATTTTCCTTTTAAATTCTAGTTTCTAAAAATGATTTTTAATATTTTTTATGAGTGCATTTAATATTTTTTGTGAATTTTATATTTTTTGGTTATTTTTAATTCATTTAAAATAGTTTCCAATATTCAAAAATGCCAAAAATATTTTCTTAACATCTTTGAATGATGATGAATCTATGAAAAATATTCTCATCAATTTCTTAATTGATTTGAGATTTATTTGAGATTTTAGTTCAATTATGTTATTTTTCTTCATTTTTAATTGTTTAAAATTAGTTTCTGTTTTCAAAAAATGATGAAATTTTTTGTCAAACCTTGTTTGACCATGTTGAACTTATGATGATCCAATTGGACTTTTCCAAATTGATTTGAATGGGATTTGAAGTTTGACCTTTATTTGTTTATTTTAATTCAAGTATTATTTTAATTTCAAAAAATACCAAAAATATTTTTATTGTTTCTTGACTTCTAATCTTCATCTCACTTCTGTTCACCATTGATTGATGTTGATTCCATTCATGTTTGATCAATGTGTTTTACTTATGTCATTTGAATTTCAATTTTGTACATTCCATTTCTTCTTCTTCTTCTTCTTTTTTTCTTTTTGATCAATGAGTTAATGATTGGTGGTTAGCCTTGACATATGAGGGGCTTAACCTTCTTTGATTCAAATCAAATTCATCTTGATCAAAGATCAAGTGAATTGCATTGCATTAGAGATAGGTTGCTTCTTGGTCAAGCAAAAGACCTAAATCCATACAAGAGCATTCTTCTTTTCTTTTGGCATGGCAAGTTGTAGGAGCTTGGCTTACTAGTCATGGTCTCTAACTTGTGTTTGTTGCCTATAGTTTTATTGACCGGCCTCAGATAGGTGTGACTACTATATTAGTCCACTTACAATTGTTTAACATAACGCTAAATTGCCTTATGGCACACTAACACTAACTACTAATGACTAACTTTTAATTCAAGCATTTAATTCTTGCAATTTACTTTAATGCAATTTAATTTCTTGCTCATTAATTCATTTGTCTTTGCCCTTTGCTCACTTGAGCTCATGTTTATGTTAATGCAATTTTGCCTTTTGCTCACTTGAGCACATTATTGTGTATATACTATTGTCTTGTGCTTGTTTTGTTTTGTTTGTGTGAACCCAATGCAAATGGAGAAAGGACTTAGATTTAGGACCTTACCTATGCTAATGGAGTTTGAAGAGCAACTAGGCCTCATGCCTTTAGAATGCTAAAATTGTCAAAGAGCAACTAGGCCTCATGCCTTTAGAATGCTTAATCTTGAAGATGACATTGAAAGTACCCCTAATTCTAAACTCACTCTTGTCCATCCTTTTATTTGTATTGTGGAACTTTTTTATTTGTGTGTTCTTGTGTGCTAGGGATCCTAAACTTGAGCCAATTAGAAGAACCATTGTCATGGACATCCAAGACAGGAGATACAAAAGCCAATTGGAAAATTCCTAGGAGCTTGATTGAATATTTGCTTGATTGCTTGAGTTATTTGCTTATTGCTTGCTAATTCCAAAGGAAAGGAGCAACTTGGATCATCTTTATGATCTCAAGAAGAGAACTCCAAGTAGTTTTATTTCTCTTCCCTCATCTTTGCATGTTTAGGATCTAGCCTTTCTCTTCTTCTCTCCACTCTAACCCAAGCCAAACTTTTGTGCAAACATTAACATTGTTTTCAAAATTAGAAACCTAGGCACTATGCCTTTGATTTTTTCAAACTCTTTTATAACACTTATTTTTAATTGAATCTTAAGTTAACTTTGACTTTATTTTGTGAATACTTTTCATTTGTAAATACAACTCACTCAATTTTTTTGTGGTTTCAATGACCACTTTTGCCAAAGCTTTTCATAAACATTAGCTATTAGGTTTGAGTTATCCTAGAGGTTGATATAATACTCATATGTATCCTTAGTGATGGACTATAAGTCTTCCATGCTTATTATATGGTTAACCCCTCACTAGCATGTTGAAGCTCTCCTCACATGGTGGATTTGTGGTTTTAGGTTGATTTTTCTCCCTTTGATAACAAAAAACCTTAAGGCTTTTGACCAATCAATTCACCAACTTTTTTTGTTGAGATTTTTACCCCGAACTACGAGGTTTTGATCCTACTCTTTTTTAAGATGGTACGTAGGCAATGGATTTATCCATTCAAACACAAAATTGTAAATAACTTGTACATTCTTTTCTCATCTCCCCAATCATGTTTGCATAAATATTTTCACAAATACCAACCTACCTTATAACATTTGTAAAAAGAGCTCCCTTAGAGTACTAAGGATGTTTTGAGTGGTTAAAACCTTCCCATTGCATAACCAACCCCCTTACCCAGATCTCTGACATTTTTATTAGTTTTTGATTTGATAAAACTTCTCGATTTTTGTTCGCTTTTTAACCTTTCCTTTGGATAAATAGAAGTGCGGTGGCGACTCGAATTGTATGATTTACTTTTGATTTAGTCAATAAATCTAAAGGTAACGAATACCCCACTACAATTATATTTTTACACCTAAAAACCAAATTAATACTTTTTGTTTAATTGAATGATAATTTAAACTCAATATTAACTTGCAGTCCTTGAGATCGGCATTCGGTGAATTTCCTCATTATTACTATAAAAGGCAAAATAGTACACTTGCTATTTTCCCGACCAAATTAGTACTTTTTGTTTAATTGAATGATAATTTAAACTCAATATTAACTTGCAGTCCTTGAGATCGACATTCGGGGAATTTCCCCATTATTAGCATAAAAGGAAAAATAGTACACTTGCTATTTTCCCGATCAAGTTTTTGGCGCCGTTGTCGGGGACTGCCAAAATATAGAGTTTAATTTTAATTTTAATTAAAATTTTATTGCTCTGCAATAAAATTATTTTTTTGTCATTTATAATTTACTAATTTGTGTATACAAGGAGAACCCTCAGCTGAATTTCTTTTTGACGCAGAGATCGAGAGAACCCTTCACCGAAGACGCAGAGAACAAAGAGTGGATTCTACAGAAGAAAGTACCTCTGATCACTCAGAAGTCAAGAAACCAATGGCTGAAGTTCCTCTAATTCCACCTCCTCCACCTCCGGAAAGACTCCTGGGTGACTATGGAGGTGCAAATGCACCGGGTGATGGACTGACCATTGTCAACCAACCGGTGAATGTGACAAATTTTCAACTACATCCTAGCACGATCAATCAATTGGAAAGAAAACCTTTCACCAGAAAGGTTAATGAAGATGCCAACAAACACCTGCAAAGATTTCTAACCATGAGCACCACCCTGAAAATTGATGATGAATACTGATAAAGCAAAAAAATTAAGAATGTTCCCGTTCACTTTAGTTGAAGACGCGGAAGAATGGTTCTATTCTCTTCCTGCCGGCAGTATCACATCCTGGGAGGAGATGGAAACTGCATTCTTAAATGAGTAATTTCCAGCATCAGTATTCTTGAGAAAAAGGTATGAAATTCTTAACTTCAAACAGAAGGGTGGTGAATCATTGGGAGATACTTACAAAAGATTCAAAAGGATCTTAGTAGCGTGTCCAACTCATAATATTGATCAGACCGAACAAATGCAAATGTTCATTAATGGGATGAAAATAAAAACAAAATAGTTGATTGATACAGCAGCCGGTGGCTCAACAAATTTCTCAATAGCCATTAGTATCAAGAGGATTATTGAAGCAATAGTTGCCAATGAGCATCTAGAGCTATACGACAGGTGTACTAGTCAGTCAGAGGGGGTGATTGATCTAAAATTAGAGACAAATAAAATCCGTATGGAAGACACAATTGCTGCCGAAGTAGACAAAAAGCTGAAAGCTATGAATATAGGTACTCAACAGATAGCGCAGGTTCAACCAGCTCAGGCTAGCACTTGTGAAATTTGTAATGGACCTCATCACACGGTCTATTGATTTTCTACTCCCCAACAAATTGAAAAGATCAAATTCTTGAAGCAGAATAATCCATATTCTAACACTTACAACCCAGGTTGGAAGAATCACTCAAACTTCTCCTGGAAAGATCAGAGAGGGAATGCTCTGCAACAAGGTACAGGGCAATATCAGACTCAGTATCAACAACAGCAGCAACACCAGGCACCTAAAAAGGCTGAATGGGAAATTGCCATTGAAAAGTTAGCAGCCCACATCATACAGTTTCAAGAAGAAACAAGGACTAATCAGAAAAACACCACGACTTCCATTAAAAATCTTGAAGTCCAAACGGGACAGATAGCACAACAGTTAGCTTCAAACTCTCAAGCCCCGGGTACCCTACCTAGTGGTACGGTGACAAATCCGCGGGAACATAACACTGTTAATGCTGTCACAACCCGAAGTGGAAAGTCAACAGAGGAAAATGATATAGAAAAAGATGGATTGATAGAGGTGGATTTAGAAATCAAGGAAACAAAAAACCAAGATGAAGAAGTAATACCACCTCCTGTCAAGGAGAAAGAGAAGGTTCCTAAACCAGTAATCAAACTCCCTTACCCTCCAAGACAGAAAAAGAAAGATCAACATGAAAAGAATTTTGAGAAATTCCTGGAAATGTTCAAAAAACTCGAAATCAACATCCCTTTTTCTGAAGCATTGGAAAAAGTGCCAATATATGTCAAGTTCATGAAAGACATCATTTCCAAGAAGCGTTCCACTGATACGGAACCGATCATCCTAACTGAAACATGCAGTGCCATTCTCCAAGGCATGAAAATCCCAGTGAAAAAGAAAGACAGGGGATCGGTTACTATTCCATGCACTATTGGTGATAGAAAATTCAAGAAGGCTCTGATTGACTTAGGAGCGAGTGTAAGCTTGATACCACTGTCCATCTATAAAAAATTAGGCATCGACTCTGTTCAAGATACTCGAATGACACTTCAGTTTGTGGATCGCTCTATGAGGCAACCCTATGGTATTGTGGAAGATGTTCTTGTAAAAATTGACAAGTTTGTCTTCCCAATTGACTTCGTCATTCTGGAAATGCCAGAAGATGAGGAGATTCCTCTCATATTGGGCAGACCTTTCTTAGAAACAGGACGGTGTATGATAGACATTAAGGAAGGAACTATGACCCTCAAGGTCTATGATGAAGAGTTAAAAATAGATGTGAGGAACACAATGCAATACAAAGATGATATCGGCACAAGCAACACTATTGAGATAATAGACCAAGTAATTGCTCAAGAAAATGAAAGGCATAAACCCTAGTCACCACTAAAACGGGTATTAAGCTTATCCATTTTTGAAAGTGATGAAGATGAAGGAGAGTCTGAGATGCTCGCTATGATGGAAAAACAACTTGAATGAATTAGATCTAGACCACACCGGTGGGAAGATCTAAGACCACCAACATCAGATGTCACTGAAGAACCAAAAACAGGGGTGAACCTGAAGCAGTTACCAACAAATTTGAAGTATGTATTTCTAGACACTGAAAAAAATGCCCAGCTATTATCAATGCTAGTCTACAGAGTGTACAAGAAGCAGAACTCATTCAAGTGCTAAAAAAATACAAGGGTGCAATCAGATGGGCAATTGAGGACTTGAAAGGTATAAGCCCGACCGTTTGCATGCATAAGATCTTAATGGAAGATGATCACAAACCGGTGGTACAACCACAATGAAGACTTAACCCATCCATGAAAGAAGTGGTACGTAAAGAAGTTGTAAAACTCTTGGATGCGGGCCTAATCTACCCTATTTCCGATAGCTCTTGGGTAAGTCCAGTCCATGTGGTACCAAAAAAAGGGGGCACGATGGTGATAAAAAATGAAGAGAATGAGTTGATTCCAACCCGAACTGTTACAGGTTGGAAAGTGTACATCGATTACAGAAGACTAAACGTGGCAACACGGAAGGATCACTTCCCGTTACCATTCATTGATCAAATGCTGGAAAGGTTAGCCAGACACGATTATTATTGTTTCCTAGATGGTTACTCGGGGTACAACCAGATTGTTGTTGCCCTTGAAGACCAAGAGAAGACTGCATTCACATACCCCTATGGTATTTTTGCTTATAGAAGAATGTCATTTGGATTGTGCAACGCACCGACCACCTTTCAAAGGTGTATGACTTCAATCTTTGTTGACGTGCTCGAAAAGCATATGGAAGTGTTTATGGATGACTTTTTAGTATTCGATTCTTCATTTGATAATTGTTTGACTAACTTGTCACTTGTGTTAGAAAGATGCCAGCAAACAAATTTGATCCTGAATTGGGAAAAATGTCACTTCATGGTACGGGAAGGAATAGTCTTGGGACACAAGATCTCCAACAAAGGTATCGAAGTGGACATAGCAAAAGTGGAGGTAATAGCAAATTTACCACCACCGGTAAATGAAAAAGGAATCTGAAGGTTCTTAGGACATGCGGGGTTTTACCGCAGGTTCATAAAAGATTTCTCCAAGATTTCCAAACCATTGACTAGTCTGCTGGTAAAAGATACACCATTCTTATTTGACAAGGAGTGTAGGCAAGCCTTCGAGGCCTTGAAGAAGAAGCTGGTGTCAGCCCCCATAGTTATTGCCCCCGATTGGTCTCTTCCTTTTGAGATAATGTGTGATGCGAGTGATAACGCAGTAGGGGCAGTACTAGGGCAACGCAAGGAGAAGCGCTTGCATGTGATCTATTATGCAAGCCACATACTGAACCCTGATCAAATGAACTATGCAACCACAGAAAAAGAACTCCTGGCGGTGGTATACGCATTTGACAAGTTCAAATCCTATCTGCTGGGATCAAAGGTAATTGTGTATACTTACCATGTTGCTTTAAAATATCTTTTTGCCAAACAGGAATCAAAGCCAAGGCTGTTGCGATGGATCCTACTACTACAAAAAGGGTAGTGAAAATATTGTTGCTGATCACTTGTCTCGGATGACCCCGATTCAAGAAATAGAAGAAGTGCACCCCATCAGAGACGAGTTCACAGACGAACGTATCCTAGCCGTTACACATATCCCATGGTTCGCTGATTACGCGAACTTTGTGGTAGGTGGACTAATACCTGATGAATTTGACTCTAACAGAAGAAAAAAGTTTTTGCATGATTGCAGGTTATATGTGTGGGACGATCCATCCCTTTACAAAAAGGGATTAGATGGCCTAGTCAGGAGATGTGTTGCAGAGGAAGAGCAAAGGGACATCCTAAAAGCCTGTCATAACTCAGAATATGGAGGACATTTTAACGGAGACAGAACTGCAGCAAAAGTCCTCCAGTCGGGATTGTACTGGCCTACACTGTTCAAAAGAACAGGAAACATATCCAAAAGAAATCAGATGCCTCAGAATGCCATGTTAGAGGTCGAACTGTTCGATGTGTGGGGGATAGATTTTATGGGACCCTTCCCACCGTCCTTTGGAAAGCAATACATTCTGGTCGCGATTGACAATGTGTCGAAATGGGTGGAAGCAGTTGCACTGCCCACGAATGATGCGAAAATGGTAGTCAATTTCCTCAAGAATTGTATCTTTGCACGGTTTGGGGTACCAAGAGAACTGATTAGTAACGAAGGTACCCACTTCCTCAATAAGCTGATGGAGAACCTACTACGGAAATACAATGTCACACATAGAATCGCCATACCAAACCTCCCCCAGACTAGTGGACAGGTTGAGGTATCAAATCGGCAGATCAAGCAAATCCTAGAAAAGACCGTCAGTGCCACACGAAAAGATTGGTCAATCAAGCTCGATGATGCACTCTGAGCATACCGAACAACGTTCAAAACACCAATAGGTATGTCCCCGTATCAACTGATCTATGGCAAAGCTTGTCATCGACCACTCGAACTTGAGCATAGGGCATTTTGGGCTACCAAATTCCTCAACTACGATCTTTCCAAAGCGGGTAAATCTCGGATCCTCCAATTACAAGAGCTGGAAGAATTCAGAAATCGGGCATATGAGAATGCCAAGATATACAAAGAGCAAACTAAAACATGGCATGACAGGCGCATTCAGAAGAAAGAACTTCAGGAAGGACAACTGGTTTTATTATTTAACTCAAGGTTGAAGTTATTCACAGGGAAACTAAGGTCACGATGGTCGGGACCTTTTGTGATACAAAAAGTATTTACGCATGGAGCCGTTGAACTAAGAAATCCCGCAAACAGAGACACGTTCAAGGTAAATGGGCAGAGAGTTAAACCGTACATACAAGACCATGAGGGTGGTCCAATCGATAAAATATGTCTCACCTAAGCAGACGAAGGACCGTTGAGCCATGTGACGTTAAACGAAGCGCTTCCTGGGAGGTAACCCACGCTATTTATATCTAATCAGTTATGTATGTTTGTAGGTTTACGCAGAAGCTCTACAAGGAGGAAACATCACGTCAACAAAAGTCTAAGTCATGCAAAAGAGTGATCAAGATGGCTAGCGATACCAGCAGTTAAACCGAAGAGAAAGCCAAAAACGGCAAAAAGGGGCAGCCTGACACGGCCACCCGTGTCAGCTCACACGGGCCGTGTCAGTAACGCGCAAAAAGCAGACAAAATAGTGGAAAAACAGTGGCCTGACACGGCCACCCGTGTCAGCTGACACAGGCCGTGTCAGGAGCACTGAAGGTGACAAGAAATTCCTGATCAACAGTGGCCTAACACGGGCGACCGTGTCAGGAGCACTGAAGGTCATCCCCATCCATGTTTAAAAATAGTAGCCTGACACGGCCACCCGTGTCAACTGACACGGTCGTGTCAGGCAGGCAAGAATTTTGATTTTTTTTTTAAAATTTGAAGTTTTTGTGGGACCCACCCACTTAATCCACCATTAACCACAACTTTTTCCCTTTAACCTTATCATTATCAGATTTTCTCTTACCATCTCATCATTCTCTCTCATCATTCTTACTCTTTCTCTCAAAACCTTTCCACCTTCATTAAACTCACAAACCTCACTACCTAAAACCTTCCATAACCCATACTTCCATTCACCTATAGCAAAAACCCCCTTCACTAATATTACTCCACTCGTCGCCCCCGTCCTAACCACGGTTTCGGAATTTCCTAACTCAAAAGTTCAAATAGTTTCTATTTTTTGTAGGTCCAAAATGCCCCCGCGGAGAATTCTCACCGGAAAGCACCAGCTCGCGGAAATGGCGAAGTCACAGAAGCGCCTGAATCGGAATCCAAATCCACACAACATCGTGTTTGACAATCCGGAACAAGAAAGATACCAAATTCACCAGAAGCGCAAACTCACGCCGACGAGGTACATGTGTGAGCAGACTCTGAACGCTCTAGGGCTCAAAATAGAGGTATTTCAGATGTTCCATGTTTTAGAGATTCTAGAGTTCATGAGTTTGGAAGCGCCAACATACGAGCGCATTACTCTCGAATTCCTCAGCATGTTGGAATTCCAGCTTGAAAAGCGGTGGATAGACACGACCAGGTATTATTTCGACACTTTGCGTTTCCGGTTATTTAATAATTATCATGAGTTGTCTGTTGAGGAGTTAACAGCAATACTCCGACTCCCTCTGTACGGACCAGGAGCGGTCCCAGACGGGTTCTCACCTAAGGATTTCTAGATTTCCATCACCGGGAGGACGGATTACACCTCCAAAGGTGCTAAGGCCTCGGGCATCCAGAATCCATGTTTCAGGTACGCTCAGAAAGGTTTAGCCTACACCCTGTTTGGAAGAGGCGATAACACAGGGGTAGCTACTTAGAGAGAGCTATTCTTTATGTACTTAATGGCTCAAAACAAAGCCATCAATGTAGTTGCCTTTGCAGCAGACTATCTGGGTAGAGTCGGCCGAGCCGACTCCGGAGGCATATCCGTAGGGGGAATGATCACCCAAATCGCTGAGCATTTCGGGTATCAAGTTGTTTTACTCGAAGACACGCGAATTGTAGGTAAGACCAAAATTGACATGTCTGCTCTAATTTCACAAGGTATGATTATTGTTGCCCCTACTTACTATTCCGTACTTATCCATAAGAGGTTTATTATCGCTCTGTCGAATCCGGACAGAGTTGCTATTACTGACTGTGCTAATTGGTTGTATGTGAGCGTTGACCCCGACGCGGATGAAGGCCACGAAACTGACAATTTTACTGCAGGTGAGCAATTTATGGATGACCAGGTGGAAGGAACGGAAGCAGAAGAAGAAGAAGAAGAAGATCCCCTAGCACCTCTTGAGCAGTTTGTACCACCACATCAGGAACCCGCCCAACATGAGGCTGGTTCATCATCCTAGTCCACTGACCAATGGAGCTGGGTACAAACCGAAATAGGTGACTTGATGACGGAAAAACAACGGTAAGGCATCGAGCAAGCCCGTCAGGGGCCGATGTTAGATGAGATAAGCTGCATGATGCGACAGTTGATGCTTCATTTCCCGCAACCACCTCCTCAGTAGGGTACTGTGAGTGCCCTCCTTCGCTCTTGTTTGCAAACATTGTGGACAATGTTGAGTTCAAGTGTGAGGGAGATTTTATGTCTGTTATTGGTATTTTAGTATTTTATTCTCAGTATTTTGTTATTTTGTTATTTTACTTTTGTGCATTCTAGATTTGATTTTTTTGTTTAAAGGTACATTATGCTGCGAACGTGTCAAGTCTGTGTTGATAGGTTGGAAATAGTAATGATCACGATTGAGAGTGGATGAAAGGATCACGCCATTCACCATTGCTTGTTGTGAAAGATCTCCCTAGGAAGTTGACACTGCTGAAAGTAAGACCGGACGCAACGTATACAACTTAACCGACATGAGTATCTTGTACATTCCGAAGTAAGGAAGAAATCGCACCAAAATAAAGAGTATTGTGGATCCTGTTAAAGCAAAACCAAACAGAGTGAGTCATAAAAAGCCAAACACATTAATCATCATGAGCGACATTCAGGTTTGTCTTTATCACTCTAAATTTGCGTAGACTCTCTGGGACTGTCACTGTATGATACACACACTGAGGCACATTGTTTGAAATTAACCCCGAGCCTTTCTACCTATCCTGAATAATTATATCCCTCGTTAGCCCCATTTGAGCCTGTATCCATTTGTTTGTTTAAACCCCATAAATGTATCCTTTGGCCAAAACACTTCCTTACCCTGTTCAGAGTCATGTTAATGCATTCAAACTGTGTTGAAAAGCTAAGTTTGGGGTAAGAACCCCAAAAGCTACCAAAAGCCCAAGAAAGTGCGAGAACAAAAAAAAGAGAAAATTGATGAATCGAGAGAAAGAAAGAAGAAAAAAAAGAGAAGAGAAAAATTTATAACTCGAAGATTCAAAAAGAAGCACGAAAAAGGGCATTCGGTGAAGAAAAGAAAATAAGAAAAGAAAACCGAGCAAATAAGAGAAACAAGCACAGTATGTAACATCGACTCTGAACCAAAAACCCACTTGTTTTCCGTTTTTGTTTGAATAATCCATACCCTAACCCAAGCCAAGTTACAACCCGAAAGACCTAAAAAGTGTGTGTGTTATGTGTAGGTGATAGGAAAAGAGAGACTATTCAAACTTGTGAGTGATATTGCATACTCTGAATTATGAGTGAAAACAGTTGACCCCGAGAGAATTGGTGAGAATGTGATATAAGCTGACAGGTGAAACTGTGCTTTGAAGTGAAAGTGCGAAGGAAGACTTACACAGAAAAGCATGACTTGTGGAAGGAAAAGGGAAGACGTTGGTGAATGATCTCAGCAGTGGTGGGAAACATAAAGAATTCTAGGGAGTGACAATGTTGTCTGAAATATTACTTTGGACAAGCAATGAGCTAAGTTTGGGGATGTGATCAGTCACCATTTGCATTGAGTTTTCGTTACTGATCTAACACGAAATAGAGGCTTTTGACACGTTGTGCAAGCATTTATGATACGTTTCGAGTTAGTTTTACTTCTGTCATTTTATTTAAGCATTTTTATCATTGTTATGTTTTACTTATATTTTAGTGATTTTATGCGTGGGATAACTGTGTTTTTGTCCGACAGGTCCAAGTAGAAGAACCAGGGAACTCAGAACGAGACAATGTGAGATTCCGGCAAGTAAAGAAGCAGAAAACCCCGGTACAGGAGGCCTGACACGGCCACCCGTGTCAGCTGACACGGGCCGTGTCCGGCAAGGAAGGACGTGTGAAGAAAAATAGTAGCCTGACACGGCCACCCGTGTCAGCTGACACGGGTCGTGTCATGCGCCTCCTCTAGCCATGTCACCCCATGCCAGGGGCGTGTCAACCATGACAGTAGGCTGACACGGGCCGTGTCATCCCAAGCCCAAAAATTCAGTTTTTCTCGGGCTTTTGTTCGTCGGGCTTTTTCAGAGATATTTTTGGACATGTCCAACTGCTGCTTGGAATTTTCACTATAAAAGAGGGTCTTCTGCCAAAGAAAAAATCATATTGGAATACGGAAAAATACAATATTGTGAAGCAATCAAGTATTACAGAGATCAAGGCATTCAGAGAGCTGAAGGTTTTCATGAGCGGGAGCGATTGAAGATCAAAGTCATCCAAATACTTGTAATGTGTAATTTTTATCTAGAATTTGTTTTAAACAATATGAGTAGCTAAACCCCCCAATGCTAGGGGGGTGTCCTGATTTAGAGTTGTAACGAATTTGAGTTTACATTTTCATTTAATATTGTTTTCACGGTAACCTTTTGATGTGTTTATTGCTTTCTCTTTCGGACCAATCGAGATTGATTTATGGTTATCAATTAGGCTGGACCTCCATTGATAAGGTTTTCATAAGGTTACTCTATAGTAGATATCACCTAGGACTAGGGATACCCTGTATGAATCAGAGTATTCTTGATATTATACAACTTAACTTCACCCTAATTGGCTATGGACATGGAAATTAGGGTAGATTGATTAAAGATTTTCTCACTAAGGACTTGAGAGAAAATACCCTTAAGAACTGGTAGTAATTGATATTTGTTGATGCAATAGTGACTCAGAGTTGTTACAGGGATAAATCATACACCTTCCCTGGCATTGTTCTTTTTTCTCTATAAACCCTTATTTTCATCCTTCTTTACCTTTACTTTTATTATTATATTTTTACACCTAAAAACCAAATTAATACTTTTTGTTTAATTGAATGATAATTTAATTTCAATATTAACTTGCAGTCCTTGAGATCGATATTCGGGGAATTTCCCCATTATTACTATAAAAGGCAAAATAGTACACTTGTTATTTTCCCGATCAATGGACCAAGTGAAAAACACAGCAGAACATTTAGCAAAGATACATAGCAGAACAATGAGTGAAATCAGCTACCACTCGACCTGTTCACACTGGGGACTCGACCTGTTCAGACCCGCAACAACACACTTCAAATTAAATAGGTTAGGAGTCGACCTCATCAGGGAGATGAGTCAACTCATTCAGACCCGCAGCGACACAATTCAAATAAAATAGGTTATGAGTCAACCTCAACAGGGAGATGAGTTGACTCATCTTATTTTTTTAGAAATGAGTCGACCTATGACTCGACCTGATCATACCCGTGAGTTACAAAGAAAAGGACACGCATGAATGAGTCGACCACTCCAAAGCATGAGTTGACTTAAAGATTTTAATTGGTCAAAAATTAGTTTTTGAGATGTATTTTGGTCAATCCAAACCATTCTCTTACGGACCTAAGGTACCAACAATGGTCAGGTGCAATATTGGCATATATGAGATGTTCCTATATGCATAGACACATTGAATTGATACTTTGAGCATGTTAAAGAATGAATGTACTCTATGATATGATGACACCGTCCAAAGTACACATTATGAGCTACTAAAATATTTGACATCATTAAAACAAGGACTAAGAACCTTTTCCCTCACATGATCTAATCACTATAACCCCACGAAGAATTAACAAAACCGTTATAGGTGATGCCTCACGATATAACTCACTAACCACTACTCGGAGCTTTCTATCCCTAGTCTGCCAGCATAAGTAGAGCTAGGCGATGTATAGAACGTTAATTATCTATGGCACTACTCGGGGTCTCCTATCCATATTTAACCAGTGTAAGTACAGCAATCCCCCTAGGTCCAACACATAAACTAATGGTTAGTATTCCCTATGTGCCCAAAATCAGATTAAAATAGTATCTCACATAAAAAACATTATGAAGAAGAAGCAATTGAATAAGATTATAGATCAATATGTTCATACAATGACCAAATTAACATAGAATCCAACAATATAGAAATAGGTCCATCATAACACAACCTAACATAGATGAGTTTAACTACTCATAGTGCAATTAACAATACCATAATAGATAGATAATAATAACATCAGAAGTACCTTGAAGTGATGGCCTCCAATGGCCTCACATTCTCTAAAAATCTCCATTTGTGCCCTTAAAATCGTGCTTCAATCTCCAAATTTTGTAACCCTTGTGAAAGTGCAGAAAACCCTCTTTTAAAGACGTCAGAATAGAGTAGAGCGCGTCAGAAAAAGCCCAGAAAAGTGACTATCAAGCACGTTATATCCCGCATAGAGCGCGCGATGCTGCTTTAAATGCCCATCGTATGCGTGATGGGGCGCATGATTATTCTAGTGGTTGCACGCTTTTGCTCCTTTTTCACTCCAATTTTCAGTAAGTCTATAGTTTTCACACTTAGCTATTTTTTCCTCATTCTTTGGTCATTCTTCTTCATTTTAGCTCAACTTTCACTTGTTTTTCTCTGATTCTTCAACTACTTATATGCAATGACGGGCTGTCATCACTCAACAACACCAATTTTAAAATATGTTCAAAATTATTATCCAAACAAATTCTTGTGTAACTAATCTTAATTCACAACAAGCGTATACAAGAGAAATGTAGCAATCCAATCACACAAACCTTGTGCTTGATGTTGATTCTAACACTTTCTCATCCCCTGATCAAATTTGATCAAATAACCCAACAATGCCGATTTGATTCACTATCTCACGCTACTTCTTTGTAAGAAATCCCTTGTTCTTCAAAGCTTTCACTCGATCGAATCTAAAACGCACAATTACTATAACCCAAGATTTACCAATGTGATCCACCCTCCCACGCTACTCCTTTGCAAGAACCTCCCGTTCTTCAAAGACTTCACTCGATCGGATCCACATTGCGTAATCTTATCCAAAACCTTCAAACCCTAAACGATCTTGAAGGAAACCTCAACTCGATTTTCTTATTTGAAAACCTCAAAGTTCTCAACCCAATTTAAAGTACAATCAATCTAAATTGGACGTTATCAACCCTAACCTATATGACACCCAATCAAAAAATGATAATGTATAGTTTGATTGTGTGTGTGCATAAAATAAGGTTGAAGATGATGGGAATGCTTTGAAATCCTGGTTTTGTATAGGTTCTACTCTCTAAAAACCTTACTAGAAAATGATGCATGTATGAAGTATTTTTATGCATGCATGTTGGAGGCAAAAGGAATGCAAAAGATTTGAAAAAATTGTGAATTTTTGGAAAAATTTGTTGCATAGGCCAACCTGTGAAAGCCATGAGCCGACATGTTCGATGCATATGCCGTCTTGTATAGGTCATGCATCGACCTGTAAAGGTCATGTGCCGACCTATAGAGGCGAAACATCTAATAGAGCCTACAAGCTTTAATAATGCAACACATGAGTCGACCTATAAAACAGATGTGTCAACACAGAGAAAAAAAAAGTTTTCTTGTGTCGACCTGTAGGTTCATTTTTCACAAAAATTGTTTTGATGCATGAAACCTTTTCCAACTTGTTTCCAAATGCGTTTATGCTTCTAAATACTAAGATGCACATCAAGAATTAGATGATACCGTCCAATATACATTAACGCTAATGTATCTTAGTTTTGACATCATGCAAAATACATCTAAAGAAAGTTACACTCATGTTCTCGTGAGCTTCAAAGGAATCCACGTGGATGAAGAAAATGTGAGAGCAATCAATGATTGGATGCCACTTAAAATTGTAAGTGAGGTAAGAAGTTTTTATGGTTTATCAAGTTTCTATAGGAGGCTTGTGAAAGATTTAGCACCATTACTTCACCTCTTAATGAAACAATTAAAAAGAATCTTATTTTTAAATAGGGTGAGAAACAAGAGCAAGCAAGCATTTGTTGCACATAAAGAAAAACTCATCAATGCACCAATTTTAGCATTACCAAAATTTTCCAAATCTTTTGAAATTGAGTGTGATGCTTCTAATGTTATAATTGGGGTTGTTTTGGTGCAAGAAGGACATCCAATTGCTTATTTTAGTGAGAAATTAAAAGGATTTATCCTTAATTACTCTACTTATGATTAGGAATTATGAGCATTGTTTAGATCATTACATACTTAGCAACATTATCTTTTTCTCAAAGAATTTATCATTCATAGTGACTATGAATCTTTGAAACATTTAAAAGGACGATGTAAGTTGAATAAGAGGCATGCGAAATGGGTAGAATTTCTTGAACAATTCTCATATGTGATCAAGCATAAAAGAGAAAAAGGAAATATAGTGGCATATGTGTTATCTAGAAGATATTATTTGCTTTCTACTCTTGAAATAAAAGTTTTTGGTCTGAACACGTTCATAAATTGTATGAGAATGATCTTGAATTTTCTTCCAAATTTTTAGCTTGTGAACATGCTGCCATTAATGGATATTTTAGGCACAATAGTTATTTGTTTAAAGAAAAAAGATTATGTATGCCCAAATGTTCCATTAGAGATTTACTTTTAAGAGAGGCACATGAAGGAGATTTAATGAGTCATTTTGAGGTTGTAAAAACCTTAGAGTTGTTGCAAGAACATTTTTATTGGCCCCGCATGAAAAGTGATGTTCAAAAGTTTTGCGAAAGGTGCATTGTGTGTAAAAATGTTAAATCAAAGGTTTTGCCTTATGGTCTTTATACACCTTTGTCTATCACTGATTTTCCTTGGATTGACATTTCCATGAACTTTGTTTTAGGTTTACCTAGAACAAAAAATAAAAAAGATTTTATTTTTGTTGTTGCGGACAAATTCTCAAAGATGGCTCATTTCATACTATGCAAAAGGTGGATGATGCAGGTTATGTTGTTGATTTATTCTTTAAAGAAGATGTGCCTCTTCATGGTCTACCAAACAACATCGTTTCAGATCGTGACACTAAATTTCTAAGTCATTTTTAAAGAACTTTACGAAGTAAGGTGGGCTCCACTACTTGTCATCTTAAAACGAATAGATAAAATAGGGTACTAAACAAAACTCTTTCTACTCTTCCTAAAAATGTCCGTACAAAGAATTTGAAGATTTGAGAAGAATGTTTACCACGTGTGGAGTTTTCTTACGATAGAGTTATGCATAGTACTACAAAATATTAATCTTTTGAGATTGTTTATGCCTTCGATTTGTTAACTCCTCTTGATTTATCGATGGCTTCAATCCTTATCGATAACATTTATTATCTTTATATATTAATATAAATAAATTGTTTATAAAACAACAACTTTTATAAATAAAAATATTGTTTTTTATTTTGTTAGAAAAAATTTGTTTTGATTTATTTGTAATTTTTTATGTTCATTGCAATATTTATTATAACTTTATCTATAATACTTTTTAATATTTATTATAGAGAAATAAATATAATGTGATAATAAATGAATATGAGTATTATAAAGATAAGAAAAATAATAATATCAAAAGTAATAAAATTTATTAATTGTTTTTGAAGTGTAAAAAGTCAAAAAAATAATATATAAAATATAATTAATATTATATAAGAAACTAAAAAAAACAATTTTTAAACAATATTTTTATAAATTTATCACTAATTTTGAGACATTTATTATTTTTTCAAAATTATTCCTTATTATTTATTGTATATATGAGAGAAAAAATTAAAGTGAATGTACAAATATTCAAGGCTATCATAAATAAAAGACAACTAATTTTATTGAAAAGTAAAAATTAATTAAACATTCCTAAAATGCCCTAATTAAAAGAAATGCATGATTAATTAGACCTTATATCTTACTCAAACACTTTGGCGAAATCTTAAAATTTAAAATTTAAAATTTTGACGCACCAAATACATAACATGCATAAAATTAAAACTATGTAATTCAGATAAAATTGATATGTCCATAGGATCTTCAATATATATTTATTCTATGATTTTTAAAATAAATAATGATTATTTTGATTATTCTCATTTTTATTAAATAAAAAATTAATTTAATTAACTGATTAGATATATTTACAATATTTTAATTATTAACAAATAAAAAATTATTTAATAAAAAATATTAAAATGAAAAGAAAAAAACATACATAACAATAAATTATACCTGTGTTATAGTCATTTTGATGATATTTTGTATTTTTTAATTATAAATAAATAAAAGTTAAAGAAAATTAAAATGTATATAATTCTCTCTCATCTTTAAATAATAATTTTTTTTTTATTGTTTTTTAACTATTAAATTAATCTAATAATATATAATTGCATATGAGAGAGTATAAGAAAAATATTTGGAGACTATCCAATTCTCATTTTTCAAATAAAGAAAAAAGACTACGCAGTATTACCTTTAATCTCTTTAAAATAATATTATAATTTGATAATATAAAATATTTTGATTATCTAAATATAATACTTTTATGGATTTGTTTATGATTGTCAAAGAACATTAAGTACTAGTTACTATTCTCTAAAATTTTCCTACATATTATTTTACAAGCCGTTAAATGCGTTTTCCCCATCAATCCACGGATCTAAATTCAAGGAATCCATCACCCTATCAGATGCAGTGATGGTGCTGCTGCAGTAAGACCGTGTTTGGTTCAATTCAATCGTCAAATGCAAGAATCAATTCATCCACCAACCAACATGAAGAGAATCCATAGTAGGAATCACCACGACCAAGAACTTCTACCGGATTCGCACTCTCGTTCTCCTTCAATTTCCAACCGAAAATGTTCCCTTGCCACTTCCATTCCCTTATTCGCCTCTCTCTTTCTCATTACTCTCTCCCTCTTCTCTCTCTCCTTCATTCTTCCGTTTTCTCCATCAACAACAACATCTACTGCTATCACCAGTACTACTCAACATCAAGGTTCTTATTTTCTTTTCTTGTGATTTACTCTTACTTCACTTAATGTACCTTTCTATTAGATCTTATTTTGTGATTTTATTTAATTAATTAAGATGTTGATTTTCGGTTACTGTTGGTTTAGGTGCTCTGATTGCTGTTCATTCTATTCTGTTTCATTTTTGGGGGGTTGGATTGACATTAGTTGTTAGTTGTTAGGTTAGTATTTTTGATTTGTGATTCTGTTTAAATTTATGTAAAGCTGCTTTCAATTTGGTTCGCACTTTTAACCTTGATAGATTGTAAGTTTTTTTTGTTGTTGTTGTATTGAAGACTCTTGATCCTCCCTCTGGTCATAGTAATCTCAAGTTAGAGATGAGTAAGGGGATGCATTTTTTCCACCCAAAACCAGTGTTGTATATGTCAGAGGAGAGTGAGGATGCAAAGCTTGATGCGATGCAGTGGAGTGAAAAGTGATGTTTGAATGAGAAGGGATTTGAATACCTATGAAATGACGCTCTTCCTTCTTTAAATAGGAGAAGCAGTTCACAACTGAACGCGTGAGGTTAGGCGTGGATTGCGGTCAGCCTTCCGATTGATCTGGACGATGATTAGCAGAGTACTTGCGCAAGGGATTGCTTGTTCAGTGGAGAAAGAGAGTCCACTTGTTCTGGTTTAATGTTTCGCTGCTTTCATTACCGGGCCTTCGCTTTTTGGGCCTTGTAAATGGCCTAGAACACTGCCATTCCGGCTGTTCTACGACACTGTCATAGTGGATTATGGCAGAAAAAACTGCAATATTGGCTGATATTTACAATTGCAGCGAGTCCAAAAACCGCCACTGATATCCGTCATGGCCGATATTTGATAACACTAGAAAAAAAAAACACCAGTTTTGTGCATTCTGGAAGTGCACAAATTATGCTACCCGGAAATATACTTTCGGATCCATGTGCAGTTTTTAAGAAATGTGGAGTGGAAAAAGTTGATTCTGTAAGTAATAGTCTAGTCAAAGATAGTTCCAATCACAAATCGAACTCAGATTTTTCTGGTCCATCTGATCTTAACTGAACCCGTTAACAGTTTAGTCCAACTAGGTTTTTTACACTGACCTAGGTAATAAATCAATTTAGTTACTTTTTTATGACAATTGAAATTCTTAGTCATCTTTTATTAATTTATACCCTTTATATTTAATTTTTCTTTTGCAACAAATTTTCAGTGTTATGAATAATAGTTAAATATGTAATTGAAAAAATAGATAATAGAACCTTGAATTTTGAAATAACAATTTTTTTCTTAGAAAATAGACAAAAGAGATGGAGTACATATATGTCTGTGTAGAATGGCTTTTTGGATACCTGAATTGTTGAGTACTAAATTAGGTTGTTAGTTTTTGGTTACTAGTTCACATGTTCTTATTGCTTCCCTTTCTATTTTATGCATTTTTTGGTTTTCTCTTAGTTTTCTTCACATAATATATTTGCATTGCATAAACTAACGGACATTACAGACAAGACTGGACATTAGGTATTCTATTGATTATAACAACAAGATATAAAAGCGAAAACTTAGAGAACAAATGGCTAGCTTAGGTTTTCCATGAAGTTTTCAATTTTGGCATTTGGTTCTCATCCTTGCTTGCATTTTTGGTACGTTTGGGTAAATAGTTAGTGCTCTGTTATATAATAGCTTGTATATAAGCTATTTTATAGTCAAAGTAGGAATGTGATTTAACAATTTTCATATAAGTTGTAAGTTGTTTTCATAAGATATCCTAAAAAAAACTTGTTGAAATAAGCTGAAAAAGTAGCTTGATCTGTAATAAGCTTTTCTTTAAAGCTCCTCCAAACTCTTACTCAAGTGTTTTTCATAGAAAGTCCAAATAAACATTAGTAAGCTCTTTACATTTTGCTTTTTATTTTTACTTTCTGTTTATGAATGAACTGATTTTCTTAATTTTGTATATTTTTTGGTCTAATAATGAACGAATTTCACATTCTTTGGTTCTTAGGTTTGAACAGTGATCCCTCTGATTCTGTTAAGTTTATAAAAGATAAACTACTAGGTGGACTTCTAGCAGCTGGCTTTGACGATGGGTCATGTCTCAGCAGGTATCATTCAGTTAAAGGACTATCAGGAAATCCCTCCTCTTACCTCATCTCCAGATTAAGAAAATATGAAGCTCTCCACAAAAAATGCGGACCTTATACTGAATCCTACAATAAAACGGTGAAAGATCTCAGTTCAGGTCAGTTAAGCGAGTCCTCGGATTGTAAATACGTGGTTTGGATTTCATTTAGTGGTTTAGGGAACCGGATATTGACCTTGGCTTCTGCATTTCTTTATGCTCTCCTCACAAACCGTGTTCTTTTGGTTGATCATGGAGTTGATATGGCTGATCTCTTCTGCGAACCAATTCCAGATGTTTCATGGTTTCTCCCTCCCGATTTCCCTCTCAACAGTCAGTTTCACGGTTTCAATCAGAAGTCTGATCAATGTCATGGAAAAATGCTGAAAAATAAATCAGTCACAAATTCGAAAGTGCCTTCTTCTGTCTACCTTCATTTGGTACATGATTACGATGATGAGGATAAGCTATTCTTCTGCGATGAAGAACAAAATTTTCTGCAGAAAGTACCTTGGTTATTGATGAAAACGGATACTTACTTTATTCCATCGCTATTCTTGATGTCGTCTTTCGATCAGGAGCTCAGTAATCTCTTTCCAAACAAGGAGAAAGTCTTCCATTTCTTAGGCAGGTATTTGTTCCACCCTACAAACAAAGTTTGGGGTTTTGTTACTAGATACTATGAAGCTTATTTAGCTAATGTTGATGAAAGAGTCGGCATCCAGATTAGGGTGTTCGACACTAGACCCGGTCCATTTCAATATGTATTGGATCAAATCCTTGCTTGTACTTTGAAGGAAAATCTCTTGCCTGATGTTGACAAGAAGCATGGTATTACTGGTTCATTCGGAAGATCAAAGTCGAAAGCAGTACTAATGACATCCTTAAGCTCCGGCTATTTCGAAAAAATAAGAGACATGTATTGGGAATATCCAACTCTGACAGGAGAAGTTATCGGTGTATACCAACCAAGCCATGAGGGATATCAGCAAACCGAGAAGCAAATACACAACCAAAAAGCTTGGGCGGAAATGTATTTATTGAGTTTAACCGATGTGTTGGTGACTAGCTCCTGGTCTACTTTCGGCTACGTGGCACAGGGGCTTGGAGGTTTGAAACCTTGGATACTATACAAACCTGAGAATGAAACAGCTCATGATCCCCCTTGTCGACGTGCAATGTCGATGGAGCCGTGTTTTCATGCTCCTCCTTTATATGATTGCAAGGCTAAGAGAGGAGCTGATACAGGTGCAGTTGTTCCACATGTAAGACATTGTGAGGATATGAATTGGGGTCTTAAAATTGTAGACAATCATGGTTAGCTAGTTATTGAATTCATGTATTAAACACCCCTAGTTAATTGTATGATAAGTTTTGGTAGTTGATTTCAAAAAATTTATAGTTCTCTATAGAAACCATAGACATAATTGCCATCACAAATTTTCGGTTATTGAGTGTAATGGTATATACAGTTAGCTTTCTTTCATTTTGATATTGCTGTTGGTGGTTTCAGTTACATTTGGTATACAGAGTTAGCTTTCTTTCATTTTGATAGTTGCAGTTACATTCTGTTGAAATAACTCTTAAGTTTTGTCTCATTTTAAATGAGCCAAATTCAGAGTTGAGGTGGAAGCCTTTATTTATTTTGACAAGATTTTCTTTTTAAATGAGCCAAATTCTGAGTTGAGCTGGAGGGTTGACAACATTATGATCAAAGATTTCTTATTAAAATCTGATTTCAATTATCATTAAGAGATCACTCCAATTCTAGACCATCACAATAATGAATTTTATTGGATTTTAACAACAAATTGGATTCCAATGGAGTAGCAATGATATACTTTTACTAATACAATATCATTTTCTGCAAAGTAAGTATATTATGATTTAATTCAGTAAATATTTTCTGCAAAGTAAATTCGGTTTTTACAACCTTTAATGTAACAATAAAATTATCATTTTATAAGATAAAATTAAGTATTAAATACCCTTATAAGTTGGTCCCAAACTCAAAGTAAGGGAGGCCTAATGTTTTGTATTACATATTATCACAATTTGAAAAAAAACAAGTATGATTCTCATCCCGTATATTTCCACATAATACTATTAAAGTCAATTTGGAGAAAAGAATCTCATTTTTTATTGGAATAGTGAGAACCAATTCATAACACCACATACTCTTGCAAGCCTATGAAATCTTAACCAAATCTTAAAAAAAACGTTAAATTTAAAACGAATCTCCTTAATAAATCCCAACCTTCAAAGAAAATATTTGAATCTATCCAATAATGGAAAAATAATGAGATAGAAGATGAAAGAAATAGTTTGCAAGTATTCAAGATTTAAAACTCTTTTGAAAATGAAAGAACAAGTGGTTTGTGAGTCTTTAAATCATCAATGGAAGTGTACGTTTTCAAACATTCTGAATGATTTTGAGAGAGAAAAATGATTTATAGATGTTGGAGATGAAGCATAAAAATTAGTGAAAAATCATGTTTGATTCGAGTCATGAACACTTGGGTGATTTGAGTCAAGAGGCAAGTAATGTGGAACAAGATCGACACTAAATGAGAAACTCATTTTGTTGTGATTCGAGTCAAGAGTAACCTGTGATTCAAATCAAGCAAATTTTAAATCATGAAGAAGCCATGATTCGACTAAAACAAAACACTAGCTGACATGAACTCTATGATTCAACTCAGGTAGAAGTTATGATTCAAGTCACAGAAATTCATGATTCGAATCATGTGTAAGTTGTGATTTTACTCACATACTTACAAAAACTCTTATTTTTCCCTATGTTTTTATTTGATTTGACTCATAGGATGTGTGATTCGAATCACACACCTAAAATCAAGTTCTTAAAGGTATTTTGAGTTTTTACTTGTGACATGACTTGAACCATCATCATATATGGTTCTTGTTCCAAAAACTCGACTAATTTACTTAAAACATAATGTTCATATTCAAACAAAAATTGTTTTGAATTATGCATTCTAAACGTATATAGATTTTAAACTTAATCCATGAATATGTGCAATTAAAGATGAGACTCAAAGATATGCGACTAAAACCATAATAAAGCTTAAGACACAAGAAACAAAACCACACATAGTTTCCCCCCTTAATATATCAGAGACATGAAACTTCACAATTGCTTACAAATTTCATAGTAGAGATCATCTCTAGGCTCCACCAAAGCCGACATATGTTTGTGTAGTATTCACATATGGGTCATCTAACAACTGAGGAAGTAGAGTTGGGCTCATCCTAGAGAGAGAAGTTGAACTAACCGTTGAGGTATCTCAATGTTTTAAATTTCCTACTACTAATAGTCAAGCCGAGTATGAATGAGTTATCACCAGGCTTAGTATATCCGCCAAGATGGGGGTAGAAAGCATCAAGCTAATGACAAACTTTCAGCTCATAATGTTGTAGACTAAAGCAGAATGCCAGACTAAAGAACCAATGTTGCAAAGATATGTTTTCCTAGCAAGAGAGAAACTGGAGAAATTTAAAACATTAGAGATAGGACACGCCTCAAGAGAGAATAACACCAGAGAAAACATCATGTCTAAGTTGGTCAGCACCAGATCGTTCAGAGTAAATCATCCATTCATTCAAGAAAATCTAAGAAGTATCATCATAGAGAGTCTAAGAGTTACGACAGTGGGAATAAACGATGAGGCATGGTTGTCTTGGATAACACCCATCACGATGTACATAAAATAGGGAACACTCCATGCTAACTCAGTCGATGTCACCCTCGTGAATAGAAAGACCAATTTTTACTCCTTGGTTTAAGTGAAAAATATACATGTGGGTGCTTTATTAGGATAACATATGGGTTACCTTGTGCGTGTGAACTTGCAGATCTTCAAATACAAGGTTGTCCTGTTTCATTGAAATACATTCATGTATTTTAGAGGAAATTACACATTGAAGAATATGAAGTCGTTAAAGAGTATGAAGTCGTTGAAGAAGAGAATGATACACAATTGGACTTAGATGAAGAATGTGAAGAGTTGAAGAGGTATTTCAACACCTTGGATATTGTTGGCCAGAGGATGATGAATAAAAAGGTGCATGAACTTGAATATACATGCACAACTTATATGTGTCATCCACCAATAACGTACAAGTCATAAAAGGGAGTTAAGAAGAGTAGAAGGGGGCAAGAGAATGATGTGCATCGTGATCTCTTACATTGGGAGTATGTTGATGCCTTGCAGGGAAGTCAAACGTCAAAGATATCATCTAGTAAAACTTCATCAAGTAAACCATCTAACAAGTCTCAAAGACATCTTTACTTATCTCGGTTTCCTATTTTCTTGCATGACTATATTGAAGATATTATAGATGTAGAGGCTGATGGAAATTATGATTTCCATGCTATTGAATATTTACTTTGATAGAGTGAAGATTCATGGTCATTGGTTCAGACATAGCTAGATGGTGAAGTTTATCAAAATAGTCATTTGAATTCTAAGGTATTCTATAACACAGACTCCATAAGGTAGGAGTTCACTGTGAATCTTTAGTTTGAGTGCTCAAGATTGTGAGAAATGGATGGTGATTTCTGACATGGGTTACCCTTTGCTTCTAGATACAATGGGATATTGGTCTAATTGTCCAATAACTTTAACTTTACTTTCTTTCCACTCGTGGTATCTCTGTCTATGTCTGCAAGTAAACATAAAATTATTGCAGTTGGCTTTATTAACAACAATTATTGGGTTCATGTGAAGTTGAAACTCGATTTTTCATTGCCTCTTGTCACTAAATGCAAGAGAGAGAACTATAGTGATGATGCAAAAGCATGAGAAACAACATATGTGGGGCGTATAAGGCGTTGGGAAGAAGAAGTCAATAAATCAACATAATTTGTATTGTATTGATATTGTTGTATAGTTAAGATTGTATTGATATTGTTGTAAGTTATGTTCATGTTATGGTAATGTGATGCTAATTTTCATATAATGCAATGTTAAGTTAAGTTAAATTTTCATCAGTTCAACATAAAATAGTCGAAACAACCTAAAATAATGATTTAAGATCATCAATAATGGATCCAACGAAACTCTCTGTAACATGTCTCTCACTCAATCTAGTTATGATTTTTCCATATTTTCCTCGTCTCTTCACTAAACAAGAAAAAACCTATAATAATTTTAAAAACTCTATTCTCCTACCGAATTTTTAAAAAATCCGGCCACACCCCTACGCATACCTAACTTTTTAATATATTCAGTAACCAAAAAGTATAACCTTATCGACAATTTTAAAATGTCTAGTATGCAATATGCTTTTTAAATTATAACCCCTATTTTTATCAAAAATATGTATGGATTCAAATCACGGGATAAATCTAACGCATTGCTTGAGTATGTGTCGGTGTTTCATTATAATATGGTGAATCCATATTTCAAAATCCGGAAAAATTCCTGGACAATTTTTTACTTTTACTCGGGTGTTTATTTCATAACAATGAGGTGAATTCGGATGTTAAAATTTGGACAAACCCATTGACAATAACTTAGAAGAAATTTTTCATTATTAATAAACCATCATTTATAAATCATTTCCATAACAAACCATACACATTAGTCATTCACTAATAAGAACAAACTTTAAAATTAATAAGATCAAATTTTTAAACAAAGTGTTGGTAAACCACACATTAGTGTTCATAAAATACAACGATCCATGCAAATTTTCAAAATGTTAATCTCAAAATACAACTACAAAGTATATTTTACGTACATGTTCTTTCTCTACCTTATATACTATAACACATGTCGTGCCTCAGCTAGAATTTCTTATAGAGTGACCATCTATGGAATGCCTTCCCGAAACTCCCCTCTAGTTATGCTCTCTCTCCTAATAGTCACAATATAGTGACATATAGACAATACATCCACAATATGGTCCATCTTTGTTTGTTCCTCTTCTAATATCTTCCGATGAGCTGATCTGAGAGGATCTCCTTCTGCATCTAGTGTCATATAAGGATGTAACACTTTATAAAATCATTGAATGTAATTATATACGTAGCTCATGGACGAAGAACCGACACACTACTTACATCCTCTAGCACCAAATGCTCATCGTACTCCACTAATATCCCATGAAAATCTTCATAGAGGATATTGGCAGGAGCAACAAGTGTGGGATCTCTAAGTAACCCTTCTGATACCCGAACTGCTATAGTACTCATTTTATAAGATTCGAATTTTAAAATCTGAATTCCAAAATCCTGATATTTTTTAATCTTTAATTTAACTTGTTTCAGAAAGATTGTTATATTTGGTATGTTAAAAATTCGAATTTTAAAAATATTTTTGAAATTTTGTCAAATATATAAGAAAGAAAGTGTAATGAATAATGTTGTTAACTTTTTAGTTGAATCTACGATTTCAAGAGCTCTAGTATGTTCGCAACTTCAATCCTCCTTGTACCACGTTTCATTAACTTCCGAGAGTTCAAAATACTCTCACAAATCATCCTCACACTTACATTTAGATACAAGTCCAATATAAGTCCTATTTTTCTCAAATTTCCCACCATGATGGAATTCATGTTACCTGTAATAATAAAATTCATTAAGGGTGTGTTTGGTTGCCAGTAGAGAATGAAAAGAGATAAATAAGTGAGAAAGATTATGAAAAGAGATAAATAGATGAGAAATAGAGATGATTTGATGTGTTGATTGTTATAAAAGAAATAGAGAAGAAAGAAGTATTTATTTTTTTATAAAAATACCAAAATGCCCCTAATTAAAAAATTCACTCAAAAATTATTTTATTCAATAACTTAATTTAACTTTTTAGTAATTTAATAAAAAAAATAATTTTAGATCAATGAAGATTATTATTATAACTAAGTAAATTAATTTTATTTTTGACTTTAATAAAAAATAAAATAAACCTTATAAAAAATAAAAGGAAAAAAAATGAAAGAATAAATATTAAAAAATCTTCAATTTATATTATTCACTTATTTGTTTCATAATTTATTTTAAAAGAAAACTTTTGATATGTGCATTAGAAAGGCTTAGAGGTCATTTTAATTTGCAATTTATTTCTTAAGCATAATTAGCACACATAAAGTAAGAAATAAGCAAAATTACATCATAGATCCTTTAAATTATTTATTTGTAGGAAGTTGGTTATTTAGGTTGTTTTTAACGACTTGATCCTTTAGGGCTATTTCTACTTCTATTTTCTCACATTTTGTCTAAAAAATATTACATTTGAAAAAAGGGTAAAACTGGAATAATAAAAGCTAAAAGTCATTCTCTTTTTTTTTTCTTCTCTGTCATGCAGAAGATAAAAAGCGGTGGGTCCCACCATTTTAAAATCTCACTTCTCTATTTCATTTCGAGCAAGAAAAAGTGATCACCTCTCCTATCTTTTGTTAGTGCATAAGCACTTTGGAAAGAAAAGGAATGAGAGAGAGATTGAGAGAGAATGAAAAGTGATTGTATTGATCGAATGTTAAAATTGAATTACACTAATGTGTTTATGTACAAGTTAGTTACTGACATTTCAAGTAACTTACATGCTAAGTAACTAACTAACTAGCTAATAACTTCGGTTCTATATCACAATATATCTCGTTATAATCCAAGTTACCAAACATAAGTTAATCATAATCGATCTGCATTATTCTTAATTTCTTTCTCAAAGTCAAGAATTTGTCGATCTTCAATCATTTGGTAAAAATATCATCTAACTGTACTTCACTCGAGCAATGTCTCACTTCAAGTTCACCTTGATTTACCTTCTCCCTTAGGAAGTGAAATCTAGCCTTAATGTGCTTACTTCTTTCATGCAAAACTGGATTCTTTGCAAGATTAATGGTTGACTTGTTGTCAATCTGTAGCATCATAGGTTTCTTTACTTCGACCTCCACCTCATCCAACACAGATTTGATTCAGATTGCTTGATAAACAACATAAGATCCTGCTATATATTCATCCTCACATGATGATAATGTCACCATAAGTTTCTTTCTTGAGCACCATGAGATTGGGGCACAGAGTACTTGAAAGAAATAGTCATTTGTGTTTCTTTAATCTTCCTTATCTCCACACCAATCAGCATCTGAATAACAATTAATCACAACTTTTTTTCTTTCAAAATCCCGTGGAAACAAAACTCCACAATTTATTGATCCTTTTAGGTATCTCAGGATTCTTCTTGCATCCTTCCTATGTGACACCTTTAGTTCATCCATGTATCTTCTTATCAATCTGACTGCGAAATCTATATCAGGTCTGTTATTCCCCACATACCTCAGAGATCCTGCAATTCGTTTGAACAAAGTGACCTCGACCTTGTCATTTGTTCCATGCTTCTCTAGTTTCATATTAGGTTCGATAAGTGAGGATACCGAATTTGAATCTTTCATTCTGAATCTCTTTAGTATTTATTTGATATACTTTATTTGATGCAACATCATGCCTTGCTTGTTAATTTGAAATTCCATGCCTAAGTAATACAACAAGTTTCCCAGATCTGACATTTCAAATTCCGTAATCATTGACTCTTGGAACTTCTCTAGTTCTCCAAGTTATTTTTAGTTGCTATCAAGTCATCGACATATATGAAATTCTGGTATTAGATATGAGATGTCGAAGGTAATGTCACGACACTAATATCTGAACAACAAGTGAAATATAAACAGGATAAAAACAGAGAAACAATTGAAACAGCGACACAAGCAATTGTTAACCCAGTTCGGTGCAAACACACCTACGTTTGGGGGCTATCAAGCCAGGAAGGAAATCCACTAAATAGAATTAGTTCAAAGACTCTCAGTAAACAACTTCAAGTTACAGTCTTTTCACCTTACCTGTAACACCCTTCTACCCGAACGACATATTTAATTATATTATCAGAGTACAACATGTAGAAGAGTTTACATTCCTTATAACATAACACTTATTCCATTTCAACATAACATATATTATTTAATATTTAAAACTTCGCAGCGGACAACAACACAAATATTATAATTCATCATATAACAATTCATAATAATGTTTCAACATTATCTAAACAAAACATTTCAACATTAGTTATCATAAACAACGTAAATAATAATATATTATCTATCGAATCCCATAATCCCGGTGTCACATGACCAGAGCATTTGACTCGACTCTGTAGAATAACTCTACACTTATTCCTCGAACCTCAACAATATCTACTCCGCTTTATCTGCACATTGCAGAAGGGGTGAGAATTACATTATTAAATAATAGTATAGCGACAGAAATATAAACATAAATATATTTCACATATGCCAACACAGCTCATCATAATCATCATAATCAACATACTCATGAACATCAACAAAACAACATATCAAATGCAATGCACACACCCATGCATGACTCAACACGACTCGGTATACCCATTTTGTGACCAACTACAGGATCACCACTCCCAGATTCATCACCATAGAATCCGAGTTCCCCGTAAGGAACCAAGCCTCTCAACAAGCCCGGAGTTAACAACATCATTGGAACTCAGTCCGTTCATCACTAGGCATCGGCCTTTCATGAATGCATGCACACCAAGCATGCATCATAATCAACATAGCAACAACAGCATCATATAGTCATGTTATCATCATCATTAACACATTCTATCATAAAAGCATATCACATCATGCCACATAATCAAACACAGTATTATCACACTCTACTAATATCTATACCACTCAAAGCAACGGGAAATGATCCCTCGTATCCTATGCATCAGCTAAGTTACCTCGCTCAGCCTAAACAACCGAAACTGCACAACAACAGCCCAGGAAAGACCACAAGTCTGCCCATACGCGTATTGCCTATGTTCATACGCGTATTGCCCACGCCTGACCAAATCCATACGCGTATTGGCCATTCCCATACGCGTATGCTACGCGTATCACTTCCCCATACGCGTACCACCAGAGACCATTTCACGTTCAAAATTCCATCTTCCTCATCCATACGCGTATTGCCTAGTGCCATACGCGTACCAGGCCATCTCATACGCGTATTGCCTAGTGCCATACGCGTATGACCAGAAACCAGATTTCCAGATCTGCAATGGCTCCCTCTGCTACGAGATCTATCCAAATTCATCCCTCCACAGTCCAAATTTCACACAAAATCACTCATATCATCTAATACAATAGTCCCCTATTCAATTTCACAAGTCCTAACATCATTGCATATAATTCCTACGAATTCCTTCGATTAAAATCCTAATTTCGTTCATCCAATATTTCACCATTTTCAGCATATTATTGTTTAATAAGGTTCAGACCCCTTACCTCTTTGGATTGAAGGAAGCTCTGAGCAATCTTTGACCTTTTCCTCTTCCTTCTCTTTCTCTTCAGCGTTTCTTCCCCCTTTCTCTGACTCTGAGGCAAAACACGTGAAACAACCTGAATCCTCACTTTGGCCTCTTTTATCCAATTTCCACTTTTACCCTTCCACTCTTCATATTCCATTTATTTTATTTATTTAATTATTATTAAATAAATAACATCTATAATAATAATAAAAATAATCCAATAATTCAACTTTATTTAATTAAATTAATAAAATAATATTAACTCAATTAAATAATTCTCTTATTTTAATCGGGGTGTTACAACTCTCCCCCACTAAAAGAGTTTTCGTCCTCGAAAACATACCTCAAGTAAATAGAGCCGGATACGACTCCTTCATCTGATCTTCACGCTCCCAAGTCAAGCTCTCACCAGCTGGACCTCCCCAAACAACTTTCACTAGAGCAATCTTCTTACCTCTCAGGGTCTTCTCTTCTCGGTCATCTATCCGAATTGGCAACACCTCAACAGTCAAATTATCCCTCACCTGGATATCATCCAACTGAACAACATGCGAAGGATCCGCAATATATTTTCTCAACTGAGATACATGGAACACATCATGCAGATTAGAAAGCGACGGCGGTAAAGCTATCCGATACGCCACTTCCCCAACCCTCTTCAAAATCTGATACGGACCCACAAACCTCGGAGTAAGCTTTTTAGACTTTAAAGCTCTACCCACACCCGTCGTCGGAGTAACTCTCAAGAACACATGATCTCCCTCTTGGAACTCAAGTGCCTTTCTCCTGTTATCATGATAACTCTTCTGACGACTCTGAGAAATCTTCATTTTCTCCTGAATCATCTTAACCCTTTCAGTCGTCTGCTGCACAATCTCAGGTCCGAGTACAACACTCTCACCTGATTCATACCAACACAATGGAGTTCTACACCTCCTACCATACAATGCTTCATATGGAGCCATACCGATACTAGCATGAAAACTATTATTATAAGTAAACTCCACCAACGGCAAATAACTATCCCAAGAACCACTCTGCTCCAACACACAAGCTCTCAACAAATCCTCCAAGGACTGGATAGTTCTTTCGGTCTGACCATCAGTCTGAGGATGATAAGCTGAACTCAACCTCAACTTAGTCCCCAACGCTTTCTGCAAACTTTCCCAAAATCTAGAAGTAAATCTGGGATCTCTATCAGACACAATACTGGATGGAATACCATGCAGCCTCACTATCTCCTCAATATACAACTCTGCCAACTTCTCTAAAGAGTGATTAATCTTCATCGGCAAGAAATGCGCCGACTTAGTCAATCGATCCACAATCACCCAAATAGAATCATTACCTTTCGTCGTCCTCGGCAATCCCGTCACAAAATCCATGGAAATGCTATCCCACTTCCATTCAGGAATCTTCAAAGGTTGCATCATACCTGCCGGTTTCTGATGTTCAATCTTTGACTTCTGACAAGTCAAACAGGCATACACAAACTTAGCAACATCTCTTTTCATACCAGTCCACCAAAACAACTTCTTCAAATCTTGATACATTTTAGTTGCACCTGGATGGATGCTCAATCCACTCCTATGGCCCTCTTCAAGAATACTCTTTTTCAATTCAGACACCTCAGGAACACAAACTCTACCTTTAAATCGCAGGATGCCATTCTCATCAATCTCAAAATTACCACCATTACCCTGGTTAACCATAGTAATATGATCAACTAGAGCGACGTCAACTTGCTGACCATTCCGAATATCTTCCAGAATTCCACTAGTCAACTTCAGCATACCCAACTTTACACTATCAGCGGAAACTTCACAACCCAAACTCATATCACGGAACTGTTCAATTAACTCAAGCTCCCGAACCATCATCATAGACATATGTAGAGACTTTCTACTCAGCGCATCTGCAACTACATTAGCCTTACCGGGGTGATAACTCAATTCAAAGTCAAAATCCTTCAGTAATTCTAACCACCTTCTCTGCCTCATATTTAACTCTTTCTGATCAAACAGATACTTCAGACTCTTGTGATCACTGAACACTTCGAATCTGGAACCATACAGATAATGCCTCCACATTTTCAACACAAATACAACAGCTGCAAGTTCTAGATCATGCGTAGGATAATTCCTCTCATGAACTTTCAACTGTCTAGAAGCATAAGCTACAACTTTACCGTTCTGCATCAAAACACCACCAAGACCCATCAAAGAAGCATCACAATAAACAACGAAGGACTCACCAGGATTAGGCAAGATCAACACTGGAGCACTGGTCAACCGCCTCTTCAACTCAACAAAACTCGCTTCACAAGCTGTATCCCACACATACACTTGACCCTTCTTAGTCAACTGCGTCAACGACAATGCCAACTTAGAGAAGCCCTCAATAAATCTGCGATAATAACCAGCTAACCCCAGAAAACTGCGTATCTCAGTAGCAGACTTCGGAGTCTCCCACTGTAATACAGCAACAACTTTGGCAGGATCAACAGAAATCCCACCACTCGAAATCACATGGCCAAGGAAACTCACTTCTTTCAACCAGAACTCACATTTAGATAACTTTGCATATAATTTCTTTCCTCTTAACACCTGCAAAACAATTCTCAGATGTCCTGCATGCTCTTCTTCCGTCTTAGAATATATCAATATATCATCTATGAACACCACAACAAAATTATCAAGGTACGGATGAAATATACGATTCATATATTCCATAAACACACCTGGAGCATTAGACACACCGAACGGCATCACAGTGTATTCATAATGACCATACCTCGTACGGAAAGCAGTCTTCGCAATATCATCTGACTTCACTCGGATCTGATGATAACCCGACCGCAAATCAATCTTACTGAAAACATGCGCTCCAACCAACTGGTCCATCAAATCATCAATCCTCGGCAATGGATACCGATTCTTGATAGTCACCTTATTCAACTGCCGATAATCGACACACAACCTCATCGTACCTTCTTTCTTCTTCACTAACAATACTGGTGCACCCCAAGGAGAAACACTTGGACGCACAAACTTCTTCTCAAGCAATTCTTCAAGTTGCTTCTTCAATTCAACTAATTCAGTTGCCGACATTCTATAAGGAGACATCGACACCGGACTCGTACCTGGTACTAAGTCAATGGCAAATTCGACTTCACGTTCTGGAGGTAATTCACTTACATCCTCCGGAAACACATCCTGAAATTCACAGACAACAGGCAAATCTACACTCACCACTTTCTTATCTGTTTGCAGAGACGCAAATAAAGCGAATATCTGAGCTTCATCTTTCACAAATTCCCCCACCTGCCTAGCAGATAGAAATCTTGCCTCATCATTCTCACCAACTTCAGAAAACCGCACCATCTTCCTATAGCAGTTGATAAACACGCCATAGAATTCTAGCCAATTCATTCCCAGAATAATATCAATTTGGTGCAAGGGCAAGCACACCAAATCAACCACGAACTCTCTCTCAAAGATCGTCAAATGACAACCTCGACAGACAACAGAAGTTTTCACAGAACCATTAGCAGGAGTATCTATCACCATACTTCCGCCTAGGGACGACATAATCACACCAATCCTGGTCGCACACTCATACGAAATAAACGAATGAGTAGCACCAGTGTCAACAATGGCAAGCAATTCAACATTATTAATCAAGCAAGTACCTTTAATCAGATTATCTTCTTTAGGAGTTTCAGTCCCACTCAGAGCAAACACCCTACCAGTAGTATGAGCTGCAGTAGCCGCCTTCTTCGGTTTCGAGCACTGCGAACTGATATGGCCTTTCTCGCCACAATTAAAACATGTCGGACCAGCATCCTTACATTCCGTAACTCTATGACCAGCCTGACCGCATCGGAAACATCTCAGTACTTTCTTGGTACAGCTATCAGCACGGTGGCCTGGCTCGCCACACTTGAAACATTTACCAGCTATGGGAGATCCTCCCCCACTTGGCTTCTTCTCATCTGCCACTTTCTGCTTACCTTTACTATTTGGAGATGCATAAGGACTACCACGATCCTTATTCTTCTTCTCACTAAGACTCTTGTAATGAGCAGTCCTAGCCTTGCTATCTTCATCAAATATCCTGCACTTATTAACCAGTGTAGGAAACCTACGAATCTCCTGGTAACCAATGCCTTGTTTGATTTCGGGGCGCAACCCGTTCTCAAACTTGACACACTTGGATTCCTCAGCATCAGCATTATTATAATGAGGACAATACTGCACCAGCTCCTCAAACTTCGAAGCGTAATCAGCAACAGACATGTTACCCTGCTTCAGTTCTAGAAATTCCATCTCCTTCTTACATCGCACATCAGCAGGAAAATATTTCTCCAGAAAGGCCGTCTTGAACCTTTCCCAAGTCATCTCAGCACCTGGTACTGCAATTCTCTGGCGAGTGTTATCCCACCAGTTTTCAGCCTCTTCAGATAACATATGCGTACCAAACTGCACCTTCTGTGCTTCAGTACACGTCATCACCCGGAAAATCTTCTCAATTTCCTTCAGCCAAATCTGAGCACCATCTGGATCATAGCGCCCTTTGAATGTAGGAGGGTTATTCTTCAGAAACCTTCCCAAATTCCTAAACTCGTCGACCGGCGGATTCTGCTGCGCCTGCATAGCCTGCGCCATAGTAGCCAAAGCCTCAGCAATCGCACGGTCATTTTCTCCAGCCATACTCTGCACAACACAACCACAACCGTTAAATATCGACAGTGTCATTTACACTAATCGACCAACAGGGAAAACCTCACATTATGACTCGACTGGACTGACAATGCTCTGATACCACTAATGTAACACCCTTCTACCCGAACGACATATTTAATTATATTATCAGAGTACAACATGTAGAAGAGTTTACATTCCTTATAACATAACACTTATTCCATTTCAACATAACATATATTATTTAATATTTAAAACTTCGCAGCGGACAACAACACAAATATTATAATTCATCATATAACAATTCATAATAATGTTTCAACATTATCTAAACAAAACATTTCAACATTAGTTATCATAAACAACGTAAATAATAATATATTATCTATCGAATCCCATAATCCCGGTGTCACATGACCAGAGCATTTGACTCGACTCTGTAGAATAACTCTACACTTATTCCTCGAACCTCAACAATATCTACTCCGCTTTATCTGCACATTGCAGAAGGGGTGAGAATTACATTATTAAATAATAGTATAGCGACAGAAATATAAACATAAATATATTTCACATATGCCAACACAGCTCATCATAATCATCATAATCAACATACTCATGAACATCAACAAAACAACATATCAAATGCAATGCACACACCCATGCATGACTCAACACGACTCGGTATACCCATTTTGTGACCAACTACAGGATCACCACTCCCAGATTCATCACCATAGAATCCGAGTTCCCCGTAAGGAACCAAGCCTCTCAACAAGCCCGGAGTCAACAACATCATTGGAACTCAGTCCGTTCATCACTAGGCATCGGCCTTTCATGAATGCATGCACACCAAGCATGCATCATAATCAACATAGCAACAACAGCATCATATAGTCATGTTATCATCATCATTAACACATTCTATCATAAAAGCATATCACATCATGCCACATAATCAAACACAGTATTATCACACTCTACTAATATCTATACCACTCAAAGCAACGGGAAATGATCCCTCGTATCCTATGCATCAGCTAAGTTACCTCGCTCAGCCTAAACAACCGAAACTGCACAACAACAGCCCAGGAAAGACCACAAGTCTGCCCATACGCGTATTGCCTATGTTCATACGCGTATTGCCCACGCCTGACCAAATCCATACGCGTATTGGCCATTCCCATACGCGTATGCTACGCGTATCACTTCCCCATACGCGTACCACCAGAGACCATTTCACGTTCAAAATTCCATCTTCCTCATCCATACGCGTATTGCCTAGTGCCATACGCGTACCAGGCCATCTCATACGCGTATTGCCTAGTGCCATACGCGTATGACCAGAAACCAGATTTCCAGATCTGCAATGGCTCCCTCTGCTACGAGATCTATCCAAATTCATCCCTCCACAGTCCAAATTTCACACAAAATCACTCATATCATCTAATACAATAGTCCCCTATTCAATTTCACAAGTCCTAACATCATTGCATATAATTCCTACGAATTCCTTCGATTAAAATCCTAATTTCGTTCATCCAATATTTCACCATTTTCAGCATATTATTGTTTAATAAGGTTCAGACCCCTTACCTCTTTGGATTGAAGGAAGCTCTGAGCAATCTTTGGCCTTTTCCTCTTCCTTCTCTTTCTCTTCAGCGTTTCTTCCCCCTTTCTCTGACTCTGAGGCAAAACACGTGAAACAACCTGAATCCTCACTTTGGCCTCTTTTATCCAATTTCCACTTTTACCCTTCCACTCTTCATATTCCATTTATTTTATTTATTTAATTATTATTAAATAAATAACATCTATAATAATAATAAAAATAATCCAATAATTCAACTTTATTTAATTAAATTAATAAAATAATATTAACTCAATTAAATAATTCTCTTATTTTAATCGGGGTGTTACATTACCCGTGTGATTTCTATCTAAGAGCTCTTAGATATGTGACCCTACTCACTTCCCCTCAATCACATCAGTGATATTAAAACAAATACTACAAAGAAAGAAGACACACTTCAAGGACACATACTTGATCTTGCTTAAAAGCTTCAATCAAGTAAACAAATACACTCGTACTTCAAAGCTTAGAGTGGACAAATCACAACTCAAAACTCAGTCCAATTCATACATCAACCAGATGAATGAATGGATCACAATGCACGAACACACAATAGGCTAACAACCCTAATACTCACTGACTTCAACGTTTGTACCTTCTCTGTATAATCACACAGGGTTTACATGGTCCTTAAATAGAAGCTTTCTGAATGGGTCTGGGCAGCATGTAACCCTAATCATATCTAACGCGTATTCCCTAGGAATTAGTAACAAATCATTCCTATTTGGGACGCGTAATATTTTGGCTTTAATTACTCCTTTAATAACGCATGCAATCTCCACATAAGCACACAAAGACTTGCATGAAAAGCACAATAACAAAAACACATAACAAACAGACTGAATATTCTGTATGCACATGTCTTAACATCGGGTCTGACATCTTGAATACATCCTGCACAACCATATTAAACATCCTGCAGGAAGCTGACACATGTCAAGACAACACGCGTGACATCCTGTGATAACCCTAAGTTTTACCAAAATTGATGCCAACACATAGAACCAACAAACTCCCCCTTTGGCAAATTTTGGCTAAAACATACATCAGATCGCACGTTCATAAGTAATCAATCAAAGTATCAGTTCAGCAGCAAAAGTAAACATACACGCATTACTAGCAACAACTAGTAAACACACATGCGATTGTACTTAGAACACACCAACTCCCCCTTCAGCTAGACCATCACAAGCAACAACTAGCTTCACACATACATAACACAGACAAAGAATCCTCCCCCTGTGTATCAGACAAACATCATATAGTTATAGCTACTTCTCCCCCTTTTTAGCCAAAAGAGACCAAAGAGACAAAATAAATGTCTATTTAGTCATTAACCGAAATATCAAAAGTTAAAGGGTTACAAAACCAAGTACATAACCAACTGTAAACTAGCTGAGAAACAGATCAACAAAACCAAAAACAAGGAAATCCATCATAGCAAAAAAACCATCACATCAATAGGGACCAAAGTCAATGAGCTACTCAGTAGAGCTTGAGCTTGCAGCTTCATCAGCACCAAAATCAGAATTTCCACTTGTATCATCATGGTTAGCAGGCCTCTCACTAGAGGTGTAGGCTTCAGCTTCTTCTTCATGGCTGACATTAGCATTTTCAATATTTTCACTTTCAGCCTGCTCCAAGCTTGCAATCAAGGCTTCCAACGATTGTTTTCTAGCGGTTGCTACCCTTATCCCTTCACCCAACTCTTTGCAAGTCTCCTTAAGCTCAGCAATTGTTCCACTTTTTGAGGCTGACTTTTTCATGGTAGATGTCATGACAATATCCTCAACATGACTGCCTTCAAACAGTTTATAATGCACAGACAGAGCAGGTTTTCTTCTACTAGGTAAGTCATTAGACCACAGAATACCAGGGTGTTGATTCAAGATAATTCCACAGATCATAGAGGGAAAGGCAATAGGCATCTTAACTACATTAGTAGATGCATGCTTGATGATTTGTTCAAACATAAATCTACCATAGTCAAAATTCACGTTGGTTCCAACAGCAAAAATAAACCTTCCAAGGGTATTAGCAATGGTGGAAATATGGTTGGTAGGGACCCAATTTGAAGCTCCTATTTTATGCAAGATAGCATACTTGACAGTCAACTTCCCAACAGGAAGATGCTTTTTAATAGGCCAACCTTTCACCTGCCTAGCTGTAATTTCTCTACAGACCTCATTGTCTGTAACTTCCAATTCACCTGCACCCTCAATTTTTCTTCCTAGAAAATTATTAGTAACAGTGGGAGAGAATTTTATACACTTACCCCTTACAAATACCTTGCAGAACTCCTTGCTGTTCTTATCAGCAATATCCTCATGAATGTTGACAATGAATTCCTTAACTAAACCCTCATAGCATTGAGAGAACCCAGACACAGTCTTCAACAACCCAACAGCCTTTATCAGGTCCATGACCTCCTTGACATTAGCAGCATCTTTTCCCAACTCCCTTTCCACAGCCACCCTTCTTTGAATCACAAATTTCCACTCTGCAGCTCCATCCTCAAGATGGAAAGAGATGTTATCCAAATGAACAACAGGAACTTTAACAGGAGACTTCCTAGCAGTGGTTTTCTTCATAGGCGAGATGTCAGGGACATCCTCCTCAACATCCTCTTCAGACTCAGAATCATCTTTGACCTTCCTCTTCTTGACTTCAACCTTGCTCCAAGATTTGGAGGGACCAATATCAGCAGTCTTCTTAGCTTTTCTAGCTGACACAAGTTCAGCCACAGATCTTCCTTTTCGAGTCTTCATGCGTTTAGAAACACTTAGCTTTAGGTGATGAAGTAAGCTTTCCTCTTGATCATCATAGCTACCATCCTCTAGATCAATCACCACATTTGCATCATCATGCTTCTCAGAGTGGGAAGCATTGACAGTTTTAGGTGCCACAGATTTTCCTTTATCAGACACAGTTTGCCCTAGAGAGCACAACCCTTCAGCAGCCATGTCCTTTTTCAGAACTGGAGGAATCTTCATCCTTCTCACTATGTTGTTCAACCTCAGGGGAGGGGTACATTTTAGACAGGGGAGTAGAAAGTCCCTTCACAAAATATCCTTCATTAAGGATTCTAGTTACAAGGTTTCTTATAACACGATCAGTGTGTTGTATATCTTCCTTAGAATTAGTGGCAGGAGTTGAGCCAAAAGGGATACTAGAGATGTTACCTTGATTGGGGCATGCAGAAGCTGAGGCATCAATGGGTTGGTTCAAATCAATGGCCTCGTAGGGAATAACAGAGAGAGGAATAACATCCAGAATCTCATCATCGGGAATGTCCATGGGAGGAGCGCTAACCTTTTGAGTAGACTTAGTATTCTTTGAAGCAGATGTATCTTGATGTTGTGACATTTTGGAGTTTTTCTGGTAAAAGTGCAGTTGCCCTAGCAGAGGTTTGTGAAGAAGGGGCAGGAAGATGGAAGAGTTGGAGTAGGTAGTGAGGTTATGGGGGTAGCGTGTGAAGACGTAATAAACGGTATTTCCAAAACAAGGTGATGATTTACCATAATGGGGGCGCTTTATTTTAGCCACATAGACACTAATTTGATTACTTTTTCCACTCCATATTAATTGCTACAAGTCTTCATAAATACAAATCCCTAATTTTCCTCTCAGGACTTCAAACTGATTTGCATCCAAGGCCTTTGTAAAAATATCAGCTAACTGCATCTCAGTAGCAACATGCTCTAAGGCTACAATCTTATCCTCCACGAGTTTTCTAATGATATGGTGACGGATATCAATATGTTTGTCCTGCTGTGCTGAATAGGATTCTTTGAGATGTTTATGGCACTCAGATTATCATAGTACAATGTTATGTCATCTTGTGAGACATTGTATTCAGTCAACATTTATTTCATCCACACCAGTTGAGAACAACTACTTCCAGTTGCTATGTATTCAGCTTCAGCAGTAGACAGAGAAACACAATTTTGCTTCTTACTAAACCATGATATTAAATTGTTCCCCAAGAAGAAGCATCCTCCTGATGTGTTTTTCCTGTCATCAGCACTTCCAGCCCAATCAGCATCACAATATCCAGACATCACAGATTCAGATCCATGAGTGTATAGCATCCCATAGTCACAAGTACCATTGACATATTTCAGGATCCTTTTCACTTGGTTTATATGGCGCACCTTTGGTTCAGCTTGATATCTAGCACATTCACTTACAACAAAAGCAATGTCAGGTCTGCTTGTTGTAAGATATAGCAGACTCCTTATCATGCTTCTGTAGAGACTTATATTCACACTAACACCATTTTCATCTTTAGACACTTTCAGATGAGTAGGAGCAGGTGTCCTCTTTTGGCTTGCATTCTCCATGCCAAACTTCTTAACAATATTCTTGGCATATTTACTTTGGGATAGAAAGATAGAATCTTCCATCTGCTTGACTTGCAGGCCAAGAAAATAGGTTAGTTCTCCAACAAGGCTCATTTCAAATTCAGACTGCATTTGCTCAACAAAATGTTGAACCATTTTACTTGACATCCCACCAAACATAATATCATCCACATAGATCTAAGCAACCATGAGCTTTCCTCCTTCATCTTTGACGAATAAAGTCTTATCAATGCCTCCCTTTCTGTATCCATTGTCAATGAGAAACACTATGAGTCTCTCATACCAAGCTCTAGGTGCTTGTTTCAACCCATAAAGAGTTTTCCTCAACTTATACACATGCTTTGGAAGATTTGGGTATGTGAATCCCTTTGGTTGTTCAACATATACTTCCTCATTCAAGTAGCCATTTAAGAAGGCACTTTTCACATCCATTTGGAACAGTTTAAACTTCCGAATACATGCCACTCCTAGCAATAATCTAATGGACTCCAGGCGAGCTACAAGAGCAAATATTTCATCAAAGTCAACTCCTTCAACTTGAGTGTATCCGTGTGCTACCAATCTTGCTTTATTTCTAGTAACCACACCTTTTTCATCAGATTTATTCTTGTAAACCCACTTTGTTCCAATAGCATTTATTCCTTCAGGTCTTGGAACCAATTCCCATACTTCATTTCTCTTGAATTGGTCTAACTCTTCCTACATGGCATTGATCCAGAATTCATCAGTTAAGGCTTCTTTAACATTCTTAGGCTCAATCTTGGACACAAAACAGGCGTGTGAGATCACTTCCCTTGATCTAGTGGTGACCCCTTTATTTGGGTCTCCTATAATGAGATCTTTAGGATGATCCTTCTGAATTCTGATAGAGGGTCCCTTATTAACTTTATCAGCTTCAGGTTCAACTTGAGTGGACTCACTCTCACTACTTTTGTCCAGGAGATCAGCTGGGGCATCATTCAGAAATGTTTGAACATCGTCTGTGACATCAGTCTCTTGATCATCAACAATAAAATTGATAGATTCCATCATAACTTTTGTTCTGGAATTAAAAACTCTAAAGGCTCTGTTGTTTGTTGAGTAGCCCAGAAATATTCCTTCATCACTCTTGGGGTCCATTTTCCTTCTTTGTTCACGATCAGCCAGGATATAGCATTTACTACCAAACACATGGAAGTACTTGACAGTAGGTTTTCTTCCCTTCCAGACTTCATATAAAGTGGTTGAGGTCCCTCTTCTCAAGGTTACTCTGTTGTGAACATAACAGGCCATGTTCATAGCTTCGGCCCAGAAGTGGTAAGGCAACTTCTTAGCATGAATCATATCTCTAGCAGATTCTTAGAGAGTTCTATTTTTCCTTTCCACCACACCATTTTGCTGAGGGGTAATGGGAGAAGAGAACTCATGACCAATCCCTTTAGATGAACAGAATTAAGCAAATTTACTGTTCTCAAATTCTTTCCCATGATCACTTTTGATTCTGATAACATGACTCTCTCTTTCTCTTTGAAGTCTTTGGCAAAGGTCTTTGAACACATCACACACATCAGATTTTTCCCTTATAAAATTCACCCAGGTATATCTAGAGAAGTCGTCCACCACAACATAAGCATACCTTTTCCCCCCAAGACTTTCCACCTGCATAGGTCCCATCAAGTCCATGTGGAGAAGTTTCAGCACTTTAGATGTGGTGTCATGTTTGATCTTCTGATGTGACATCTTTGTCTGCTTTCCAATCTGACATTCACCACATACTCTTCCTTCTTCAATCTTTAATTTTGGGATTCCTCTGACAACTTCAACAGATATGATCCTCTTCATTCCTTTAAGATGCAGATGACCCAGTTTTTGATGCCATAGTTTCACTTCTTCTTCTTTAGCTAGAGCACATATTAATGAATAACTAGTTTCTTGAGGAATCCACATATAGCAGTTGTCCTTAGATCTGACTTCTCTCATGATCACCTCATTTTTTGGATTAGTAATCAAGCATTCAGTTTTTGTGAAGTTCACATTTAGACCTTGATCACATAGTTGACTGATGATGATCAGGTTTGCAGTCAATCCTTTAACAAGCAACACATTATCAAGGTTAGGAACTCCAGGGCAGTTCAACTTTCCAATCCCCTTGATTTCACCCTTTGCTCCATCACCAAAATTTACATAGCTGGTGACATGGGCTTGAAGGTCAACCAACAGGTTTTTGCTTCCAATCATGTGTCTGGAGCATCCACTGTCAAAGTACCAATCTTCTTTGGATGAGACTCTGAAGGAAGTGTGAGCTATCAAATTAGTAGCACTAGCCCTAGGAACCCATTATTTTCTGTTAGCAGGGATGTGTTGTTTGGGTCTAGGTTGATGAGTAGGAGTAGGATAACCATACAGCCTAAAACAGAATGGTTTTATGTGACCAAATTTCCCACAGTAATGACATCTCCATCTTTGGTGTTTTCCTTTATATTGTCTTTCCTTGTGATGTTGAGACACCTGATGTGACATATTTGGTTTGCTACCAGTGGGACTACAGTCAGGAGAGGATTCATTGAACCCAAGGCCAGTCATGTCTCCTGCCATCTTTCCATCCTGGAGGATTTTGTCTAAGGTGTCAGATCCACTGTTTAGCATTCTGACATACTTTGTCATCTCATCCAATTTGGAATTCAGGAACACAACTTCAATCTTCAACTTAGAAATGGTTTCTAAGTGTTTTGTCCTCTCATCCTCCAGCTGGGTATCAGTTTCTTCTGATTCTCCACTTGTTGACACACTTCTTCACTTCTGAAACACAACTTCCTGTAAGAAGTAGCTAATTCATCAAAGGTTAATTCATTATCACTGGAGTCTTCATCAGGATCCCATCTCCCAGTTAATGCAATCACAAGATTGGCAGATTCTCCTTCTGTTTCACTTTCAGAATGATCATCAGACCAAGTAGCAGCAAGACTCTTCTTCTGTTTCTTGAGATAGGTCCCACATTCAGCTCTAATGTGACCATATCCTTCACATTCATGGCATTGAATTCCTTTGCCCTATTTGGATTTTTCTTCAGATTTTGTTCTTCTTCCAACATCATTGGACCTACTGATGTCAAATGAGTTGTTCTTGACATTAGACTTTGACCTCACATCCATCCTCTTCGGGATTTTGTTGAATTGTCTTCCAAGTAACGCTAAATCATTTGCCATATCTCCATCAGTATCCTGACTACTTTCTTCCTTTTTATCTTCAGTGTTTGACACAAAGTCTATGCTTTTTACTGTCTTTTCAGATCCATCACTCATTCCCAACTCGAATGTTTGGAGGGATCCAATTAGCTCATCCACTCTCATCTTGCAGATATCTTGAGATTCTTCTATGGTTGTCACTTTCATGGAAAATCTCTTGGGAAGTGATCTGAGAATTTTCCTCACAAGCTTTTCATCTGACATCTTCTTACCCAGGGCTCCTGAGGCATTAGCAATTTCAAGGATATTCATATGGAAGTCATGAATACTTTCATCTTCTTTCATCCTCAAATTCTCAAACTTAGTAGTAAGCAGCTGCAATCTAGACATCTTCACTCTAGAGGTACCTTCATGAGTGGTTTTGAGAATATTCCAAGCATCTTTAGCCACCTCACAATTGTTCACCAGTCTGAAGATGTTCTTATCAACCCCATTGAATATAGCATTCAATGCTTTAGAGTTTCCAAGAGCTAGTTCATCCTCCTCCTTGGTCCATTCTTCCTCAGGCTTCTTATCAGTTGTAACTTCTCCATCCTTCATAGTGAAGGGATGTTCTCATCCTGTTAGAACAGCCTTCCAAGCCTTATTATCCAATGATTTCATGAAGGCTACCATCTGAGGTTTTCAGTAGTCATAGTTAGATCCATCCAGAATTGGTGGTCTGTGCCCAGATCCTCCGTCTCTATCCATAGTACCAGAAAGTAACGTCCCAAGATCTCACCCAGAACCAGAGCAGGATGCCTGTTCTGATACCAATTGAAATTCTGGTATCAGATATGAGATGTCGAAGGTAATGTCACAACACTAATATCTGAACAACAAGTGAAATATAAACAGGATAAAAACAGAGAAACAATTGAAATAGCGACACAAGCAATTGTTAACCCAGTTCGGTGCAAACACACCTACGTCTGGGGGCTACCAAGCCAGGAAAGGAAATCCACTAAATAGAATTAGTTCAAAGAATCTCAGTAAACAACTTCAAGTTACAGTCTTTTCACCTAATCTCTACCCGTGTGATTTCTATCTAAGAACTCTTAGATATGAGACCCTACTCACTCCCCCTCAATCACAGCAGTGATATTAGAACAAATACTACAAAGAAAGAAGACACACTCAAGGACACATACTTGATCTTACTTAAAAGCTTCAATCAAGTAAACAAATACACTCGTACTTCAAAGCTTAGAGTGGACAAATTACAACTCAAAACTCAGTCCAATTCACACATCAACCAGATGAATGAATGGATCACAATGCACAAACACACAATAGGCTAACAACCCTAATACTCACTGACTTCAACATTCGTATCTTCTCTGTACAATCACACAGGGTTTACATGGTCCTTAAATAGAAGCTTTCTGAATGGGCATGGGCAGCATGTAACCCTAATCATATCTAACGCGTATTCCCTAGGAATTAGTAACAAATCATTCCTCTTTGGGACGCATAATATTTTGGCTTTAATTACTCCTTTAATAACGCATGCAATCTCCACATAAGCACACAAAGACTTGCACGAAAAGCGCAATAACAAAAACACATAACAAACAGACTGAATATTCTGTATGCACATGTCTTAACATCGGGTCTGACATCTTGAATACATCCTGCACAACCATATTAAACATCTTGCAGGAAGTTGACACATGTCAAGACAACACGCGTGACATCCTGTGATAACCCTAAGTTTTACCAAAATTGATGCCAACACATAGAACCAACAATATAAGTAGATAATGGTTATATCTTGTCTCGTGACCTGTACATAGACACCATACTCATACCTACATTTGATGAATCCCAATTCAACTAAGTATGAGTTGATCTTCTTGTTCCATGCCCTAGGTGCCCATTTGAGACCTTAAAGGGCTTCGTGAAACTTATACACTTTCCTTTCTTCCTCATGTATCACAAACCCAAGAGGTTGTGTGACATACATGACTTCACATAGGGGACCATTCAAAAATATTGATTTCACATCTAAGTGAAATATCGACCACCCTTGATTGCATGCCAAGGCAACCACCAATATGACAGTCTTCAACCTTGCTACTTGAAATTCTGGTATCAGATATGAGATGTCGAAGGTAATGTCACGACACTAGTATCTGAGTAATGCAAACATGATAAAGATAGAGAATAGTAATGCAAGAGACACAAGCAATTGTTAACCCAGTTCGGTCCAACTCACCTACATCTGGGGGCTACCAAGCCAGGAAGGAAATTCACTAAAATAGAATCAGTTCAAAGACTCTCCGTACACTTCAACAAGTTACAGTCTTTCTCACCTAATCTCTACCCGTGCAATTTCTACCTAAGCACTATTAGATATGAGAACCCACTCACTTCCCTACAATCACACTTGTGATTTTAAACAACAATCCCTTTAGAAAAGAAAACACTTTTCAATAACACACACTTGATTTTAGGATCAAGAAAGCGAACTAGAAGCTCTATATATCAATTTATTAGTGCAAAAGCACTTTGGGTGAAGAAGGAATGAGAGAGAGATTGAGAGAGAATGAAAAGTAATTATATTGATTGAATGTTAAAACTGAATTACACTAATGTGTTTATATAAAAGTATGTTACTTGCACTTCAAGTAACTTACATATTAACTAACTAACTATCTAGCTAATAACTTGGGTTATATACCACAACATCTTTCTCTTCTCTCTTTCTCTCTTTCCCACTTCTCTTCAAACAAACATAAGGTAAGACAAACACAACAAACTCTAAAAAGTGGATCATACAAATTAATATTCCACGGAAAGCATGTAATTGCAGAAAAAATAAAACATATTTTATTCCATGAAAGTAATGGTGGACATCATACATTTATTATTAAAAACAAACAAGAACTCAAAATATTTGAAAATCCAGCAATTTGCTTAAAAAAACATTCAACTAGACCAAAGAAAGATGTAAAATTTAATCTTAGATTGAGTACAACAATGCATCTTGGCCCTACGCCAAAGGGTATATCAGATGGTTCTTCAGGATGTCACATAAGTATATGGTGCATGTTGTTCTAGGAGGCTCATCTAGGCCAGCTCATCAGGAGATACTAGAGGAGGGACATGCATAATTAGATCATGTTGAAGATGTCTTGCCTACATGATATCACATTATGGAGATTGCACAGACAGACATTGACAGAGATATCCTCCCTGATGTGTATGATGTCAGTTAGGTCCTAGATGCTATCATGACGGAGGCACAAGGGGCATTGTTGTATCAGAGGAAACGCCGAAGGACAGGGGAAATGGATGACCGAGGAGGCAGAGGAGGCAAAGGCGATGTAGTCAGACATACATAGTAGTGCATTAATATATAGTATTAGTAGTAGTATTATGTGTTGTATTTTATTTTGACATCATGCTACTTTATCGTTATTCTCAACTTTTTTGACATTTATTGATCTTTTATTTATGTATGACATTTTTGGACCATTTGGACTTATGTACGTCATTTTTTGCACATTGCTTATTAGGTTTTAATCTTCATCTGAGCAAACATAAACAAAACATAGGATGAACAATTATGTTCTAATAAGTTAAAAAGATGCATCTCCGTAAAATACATGGAGTTGCATCTCCGAAATATTTTAAATTATAAAATGACTTATGAGTGTGATTCATGGTATACGTTTTAAATTGTTACGAAGATGCATCTCTGAAATATTTAACATTTAATCAGAGTTTGGTGCGTCCGAAGATACATCTTTCAAAACTATAGACATTTTAGATTTTCTACATAATGGCTAAGAAACATATAAGGTGCGTTAAGAGACCCCTGTTTTTTATTTTGAGACCAAACACTAAGAGTTTTTTAGATCAAATGAAAAGTTTGATTTGTAGTTCATTTCTCTGTTAATATATATATATATATATATATATATATATATATATATATATATATATATATATATATATATATATATATATATATATATATTAAAGAGAAATGAACTACAAATCAAACTTTTCATTTGATCTAAAAAACTCTTATCGTTTGGTCTCAAAATAAAAAACAGGGGTCTCTTAACGCACCCTATATGTTTCTTAGCCACTACAAAAAAATTATAAAATGCCTCTAGTTTTCGAAGATGTATCTTCGGACGCACCAAATTTTTATTAAATGTTAAAGTATTCAAGAGATGCATCTCCGTAACAATTTAAAGCGTATACCATGGATCACACTCATAAGTCATTTTATAATTTAAAATTATTTCGGAGATGGAACTCCGTGTATTTTACGGAGATGCATCTCCGTAACTTATCAGAACATAATTGTTCATCCTATGTTTTGTTTATGTTTGCTCAGATGAAGATTAAAATCATACAAGCAATATGCAAAAAATGACGTACATAAGTCCAGATGGTCCAAAAATTTCATACATAAATAAAAGATCAATAAATATCAAAAAAATCGAGAGCAACGATAAAGTAGCATGATGTCAAAATAAAATACAATCCATAGTACTACTACTACTACTACTACTATATACTAATGCACTACTGTGTATGTCTGACTATATCGTTTTTGCCTCCTCTGCCAGCTCTGCCTCCTCGGTCATCAATTTCCCCTGTCCTCCGGCATTGTCTCTGATACATCAATGTCCCTTGTGCCTCCGTCATGATGGAATCTAGGACCTGCCTCACATCATACCCATCAGGGAAGATACCTATGCCAATGTTTGTATGTGTAATCTCCATAATGCGACATCATCTAGGCAAGACATCCTCAACATGATCTAACTGTGCATGCTCCTCCTCTAGTATCTCATGATGAGCTGACCTAAATGAGTCTCCTAGAGAAGCATGCACCATGTACTTATATGACATCCCGAAGAACCATCTGATATACCATTCGACATAGCTCTAATCGTTCACGACTATGATACTATTTGCCTCCTCTGATACCAGATGACTCTCATAATAATAAAATATGTCATTTATTTTGTCTACGTGTCAAAGTAGGAGGAGAAGAGACAACAGGGTGTCTGGGAATGGTCTGAGTGTAGCCAAACTACCGCATGACGCGCTCGGGAGGATGAGGAGGAGTGAAACGCGACCTGCAGGCCAACCATCTAGAGTATAGCACTATCTTGTCAAATGGTCGCGTCTGATGGTGATCGACATGGTTGTTGAGGTGCATGTCATCGGCAACCAAACGGTCAAGATACACTCTGAAAGGCTCAGTCTCCTGATTCCCTCTGAGCGGGAAAAAAGAAGTAGCATGCGGCATATCCTTAGTGTAAGTGTCAACACTCGTTCAACCGGAAATGCGCGGGAAGTGTTGGAGGATCCAAGCCTGAAATGAAAAGTTTGGAACACACGAATTATCAGTAGTGACACTCCTATCCACAAAAACCATAGTGCCAACCAAATATAGCAGGTATGCTCTTATAGCATGCGCTCTATGGAGCCCCACCTGCTCTTCATCACTTGTGGCCTAATGTGTTATTTGTAGCTCATATGTATATACCTTTTAAAGTATTCAAAACTAGCATGAGCCCCATAGTTATATCCAACTCTTTTTTCTTCTCCCATAGGCCATCCCTCAGATAGTCTACCATCACCTCGAGTGCCTCGTCTTTGATAATCCTTTCATGGCCTAGGAGTCCCCTCTAATCGGAAGATGTAGCAAACACGAGATATCGTCGAGTGTGATAGACATCTCACCAAACGGGAGATGAAATGACGAGGTCTTCGAGTGCCATCTCTCTACGGATGCAGTCAGCATCATGTGGTTGACCGTAGCATTAAGCACAAGCCCTTCGGGCCAGATAAAGATAAAAAAAACCTGAAACCAATGCTCACTCGGTTGAGGCAAGTCAGTAATCTTCTGCATGTGATTAATAAACTTCTACAGATCACGCTCCTGAAAAAAATAAAAATCAATGTCAGACATTTGTCAATTAAAGTAAATAAAAAAGAATGAATTCAACTAATGCTACCTCTCAGTCCCAGATATGTCTGCTGTAACACCCTTCTACCCAAACGACATATTTAAATAGATTATCAGAGTACAACATGTAGAAGAGTTTACATTTCTTACAACATAACACTTATCGCATCACAACATAAAACATATTATTTATTTTATTAAAACTTCGCAGCGGACAACAACACAAATATTATCATTCATCATATAACAATTCATAATAATGTTTCAACATTATCTCAACAAAGCATCTCAACATATTAGTCATCATAAACAACGTAAATAATAACCAATTATCTATCGAATCCCATAACCCCGGTGTCACATGACCAGAGCATTTGACTCGACTCTGTAGAATAACTCTACACTTATTCTTCAAACCTCAACAATAGCTACTCCTCTTTATCTGCACATTGCTCATCATAGATGAACATAAACACATGCAGAAGGGGTGAGAATTACATTATTAAATAATAATATAACGACAGAAATATAAACATAAATATATTTCACATATGCCAACACAGCTCATCATAATCATCATAATCAACATACTCATGAACATCAACAAAACAACATATCAAATGCAATGCACACACCCATGCATGACTCAACACGACTCGGTATACCCATTTTGTGACCAACTACAGGATCACCACTCCCAGATTCATCACCATAGAATCCGAGTTCCCCGCAAGGAACCAAGCCTCTCAACAAGCCCGGAGTCAACAACATCATTGGAACTCAGTCCATTCATCACTAGGCATCGGCCTTTCATGAATGCATGCACACCAAACATGCATCATAATCAACATAGCAACAACAGCATCATATAGTCATGTTATCATCATCATTAATAGCATGACATCCAACTCAACAAAACAACAACAACATTACAACGATATCACATCGTTACATAACACATTTATAACTAAACACGTAAATTCAACATCTCATCATCATAAACACCTCATACACAATCATATAATCACTGTTAATTGTTTATAATACAATTACAGCGACTTACTGTTGAGACAGTTTTTAAGTGTCGGGTTTTGTTATCGTATCCACAGAGATTGTAAGATATCACTGCCGTTCAATGGTTGAATTAATCTTAACTTAATGTAACACTAGGGTTTTGGTTTTAATCAAGTTATCTTGCATACAAAGTAATTAATTGCGGTAAAAGTTATGTTTTGATTAATATGAGAAATATTGTCAAAGTTAGGTTTCAATGATTACATTTGCTTTGCATGTATTTGCTCGGTCAACAATCTTATAAACTCCTTTAGATGATAAATAATTTCACAAAGTCCTCTCAATGCGTTTCTCTCGAACACCCATTGTGAGTTTTGTCATTTTGATCCATTGTTTCTCTCGAACACAATCTATCAAAAAGACAACGTTTTGGTTCAACCTTATGGTGAACAAAATCATTCGTTACTATCTCTAGCTAACAAACAAGTTTGGATGAAAACCTAGGTCAAGAATCGGTAAACATCTCTCGATCAAATACCAACACAAAGAGTTTTAAATAGAAACAAAGTTTTCATCATATATTTACCGTTAAAGAGTTTACAAATGAGGATCCTTACATTTACACACAAAGCTTGGAAATCACCTACATCTAACCTTGACAAATGGAGACTTAGCTACTCATTTTCATGGTAGCTTGGTCGGCAAGTAAGAAAAGAGGGTTGATCAACATCCAAGTCGAATGATCGAAGTTGGATGGGAATCCACCTTCTTTTTGTGGAAGATGGTTGCTAGATGAAGAGAAATGAAATTAGGGCATAAAATCTCCCACAAAGCAATGCTGTAAAATATCTAAGAGAAAGTACAAAAAAATGGAAAAGTTGGTAAAAAGTGGTCTGGGCTCAAAAAGTGGCACCTGCTACTTATAGACAAGTGCAGAACTGTCACGTTCGCTAGGCGAGCAGAATGGCTCGCCTAGCGAAGGCCAAAAATGGGCACAAAATGCCCCTGTGCCCAGAGAAAACTGGGCCTGTGGAACTGTCATGTTCGCCTAGCGAACAGACCTTCGCCTAGCGAAGAACTCGCTTCAACCTTCGCCCCAGCGAGGTTGAGAGGTTTTGCTACTGGAATGCTCGCTGGGGACTCGCTAGAGCCTCGCCTAGCGAGCTAGTGCTGGCTGCTCTTTTCACCAAAACAGACTGAATTCGCTGCCACTTCGCCTTCAGTTCGCCTAGCGAATTAATTAACCAATTTACTGGAGCCTTTCGCCAGGAGCTCGCCTAGCGAAGGTTTTGCTTCGCCACATCCTCGCCTAGCGAGCTGGCAGATGAAATGCTCCTTTGCTTTGGTTCCTTTGCCAATTCTCTTGTGTCTTTATTATCAATTAATTCATGCCTTTCCTGCACAATAACAAACACATCAAAGGCACCAAGCTTGTTTATCAATGTACGCATTCCATGTAAAATAAATGTGATTTTGACAATTTTAGCAAGGCAAAAGAGTGAAAGATGCCCACATATGATAGCTCAAATAAGCACTTTTGGGCATCTAACAACTCTCCCCAACTAGATTCTTGCTTGTCCTCAAGCAAAGTATGCCTCTTTGAAGAACAAGAGGATTTGCTTTTAAGAAAACGGTTTCTCCGAAGTTGGATAAACGGCTCAAACACAAGCGAAATCCGCAAATACACGTTTCCAACGGTTTTGAATAAAATAATACATAAGAACTAAAACTTAAATAGCAATGCAAAATATTTATCTATCTACAACAATGCTATTCTGAATGAATCATCCTATCTCTCCTCTTCGAATAAGGAATGAAGATTTTGCGCGTTTGCAACCGCGGGACTAATCTCACTCTCTAACAAATAATGAAGAAATCAAACAGATTCATACAATGTCTAATCAATCATAAATGGTACTGTGGAAGCATAAAGATCACTAAGGGCTTTTCGGTTGAAACTTGGTCGGGTTAACAAACAAGGGACATTTCTAAGGCCATTGAAACGAAAGTGCCGATGCAAAAGAGACATTCACAGTATTATTCACACTACTCGACTTTGTTTCCTTTGTTTCTTATTTGTAACCTTCACAACACATTTTCCACAACTCCACTTTTATTTTTCACTATTTTTCTTCCAAGCAAGCATTCATTTTCTATTTTTGTTCTTTTCTTTCACATCAAATATACAAAACAGATGTTTATTTTCTACATTTTCTATACATATATTTTTCTATGCTTGCTCGGTTTTTCTTTTCTTTTTCAAGAGTTGTGGAATTTACCGATTCTTTTTCGTTCTCCCCAACTTATTTCTTCCACAACCTAAGTGAATGCTCTTAACTTCTTACGGCAAAAGAACAATAGACACGATTTTCCGGGTTGTAAAAAAAAGATTTTTGAGATCCCGCTTTTTTTCAAGCCGAGATTCAACTGTTCAGGCTCAAAGGGGTTAACAAATACTCTCTCTGCTCACAGGTAAGTTGTTTTTGGATGTAGTTGTGCTCGAAAGAAAACAAGTGCCTTGATCATTTCTAATTGCTTCCACAATCTCACAATAATAACAGACAAATAATGAATCAAATGAATCAACAAAACTTATTAGACTCCAGCATTTAAGTGTACAATGGAGGTTTCCTCACAATATATGGTTCTAAGTTCTAGATGAAACATTCATTCAATTATGTTGCAAAAAGACAATATTCTATTTACCAAAAAGAGTAAAGTTCCTAATGCATTCTAAAATTCTAACCGACGGTAACCATGTACCTTAGCTTCATTCACTTGTTATTCTTATCATTGCCATCCAAGCTCGGATGCACCTTCATTGGGTACTTCTTGAGGAGCAACCAATCTAGAAGGGTTTGCCACTTATTCAACCAAAAATTTATTAAACACACAAAATTAACAACAAACATAAATAACATTTAACTGAAAAATAAAATTTTGTTCGTGGGGGACAAAACACCCCAATAGTACAACCCATGGTCAAAATACAAAATTAAAAGTACAAATAAAAATGCCATAATAAAAAACTGAAATACAAAAACAAAAACTTAACCCACAAAAGGCTCAAGACTCCTCCTCACTACCGGCCTCAGAACCGGTCGCCTCATCATCATCATCAGCTCCCACCCCCTCAGAATAGACTGGCACGTCCACGGGCCAATTTGCATTAGTCAGAAACTGCTCCCGTGTCATCAAAGCATGTGCACCACTACCCTGCAGCTGCAAACGCTGCATCGAGTCGTGCATGTCAATCATAGCCCTCTGCGATGCTGCCATCCACTCGAAATTGAATTCACACGCAGCCCGCAGGTATGGATCGACCCTGGGAGTAGAAGCACTAGGACCATCAGAAACCCTAGTGCTACCTGAGGCTGCACTGCTGCCGGTGGCCTTAGCTCTGCAGTATTTTGCCACATACCGGTCATCAATAGGAGCCGGGATCCTAACCTGACCCCGAGACGGAAGTCGCACTCGTGCCTTAATGCACAGACTCATAATCAAACAAGGGAATGCAAGGGGGCAATTCACCCGAGCCCCCGACTTCAGTCCGCTCTCTATTACCGTCTTCAGCTCATTGGCAATGATCCTCGCCACATCAATCTCGACATTGGCGAGGATGGAATGTACTAAATGAGCCACTGGGATCGGCACAGTAGAGGTGTGGGATTTGGGTTGTATGTTGGTCAAAACCAGAAGTAGAATCAGCTGAGCCATGGGAGTCATGTCCTCCCGATGATATCTCATAGGAACCCCAGATGGGTTCGGCTCAACTGATTTCCCTGGTAAAAGCAGGGCGGCCGTAATTGCTGGGACATCCTTGTGCAGCCGGAGGTCAATATGGTACTGGTCTCTTTGGTCAGCACCCAGCTGAAGCGGCTCCCCGAGGATTTGGTTGATCGTATCCCTGTCAAAAGGAACTGGCCGACCGGCCACTCTAGAGACCCAAGTGAAGGGCTCATCATCATCTGGCAATGCGTTAGCGTAGAACTCCCGCACTGTAGCGATGTCATAGTGTTCCAAGGGATTTATCAACCTATCCCATTTCTTTGTATCGATCAACCCGGCAAAACTCCTATACGTGCCCTGTGGGTTGATCAGAAAACGCTTCTCAGGCAAAATTTTTCGCTTCTCCAAAGCGATGTACCGTGCCGCTTGCTTTGCACCGACAAACTTGTCGGTATCGAATTGGATCGGCACGGTTCGTGAAGTAGTTGCCGCACCCTTTCTTTTCTTGCCAGCACTAGATCTTGACTCCATTCTGCAAAACAAGAGATAAAGCAACAAACACGAAACAAACAGATTAGAACCAAAACAGTTTTTATAAGGGACTGGTTTGCTCGCTGCTGCTTCGCCTAGCGAAGTGGCAGCGAATGCTCGCCCCAGGTTCGCCTAGCGAGTGCTAGCGAACCTTACGGGTTTTGGGGTTTTCTGCATTTTCAAAATTGTTTCCCCCAAAACCCGTACATACAAGGTTTCCACAGCAAACCCAATGATTTCTCATTACTATGAATTGTTCTATGCTATTGGGGATACCTAATTTCATGGAAAACCTAAGTAAGAGTAAATCCCCAATTTAAAAACCTAAATGCACAACATTGCAAACTCCCAAAATTGCATGCAACCTCAAGGTTCCTATCACACCTATCCTATTTACCATTCAAATTTGGAAATAAATAATGCAACAAAAGAAACATGCAATAGGGCAAACCTTGAGGTAAACGGATTTGGAAAGGAGAAGTGGGAAGTGTTTGCAATTGACCGACACACAAATGTTGTTGATATGGATGCACAGTAGAGAATTTGAGAAGGCAAATCGCACTCTTCAGCAGAGCAGTTTAGAAGAATTTTTAGGGTAAGGGCAAAACTGCCCTGCTGAACTGTTTAAATAGAACAGTACTGGTGCGCTCGCTACTGCCTCGCCTAGCGAGCATCCAGCGAGCGCGCTCGCTGCAGCCTCGCCTAGCGAGCTGCAAGCGAGCATGACAGCAAGTGCTTTTGCAAATGCAGCACTTGCATGTCATCCAGCCTGAAAAAGCACACAATACTCATACAACATCAAACATAAAACAGGAAATACTTACAATGTTGGGGTGCCTCCCAACTAGCGCTTGTTTAACGTCGGCTAAGCTCGACGGTGCGATGCTCACAGAGGAGCATCGAGCGGCTGAGCACAACTCTCGCGATCCACATGACCGCCGAGATACACTTTCAATCGTTGGCCGTTCACGGTCCAACTGTCTTTCTCGTCCATGTCTTCAATGATAATGGCCCCGTATTCTTTTACTTCTTTCACCCGAAATGGCCCGGACCATTTTGATTTCAACTTCCCGGGAAACAACTTCAACCGGGAGTTGAACAATAAGACCAATTGTCCGGGCACGAATTCTTTGGTTCGGATCTTCTTGTCATGATATTTCTTTGCTTTTTCCTTGTACAACCAACTTGAGTGGTATGCGGCATTGCGCATCTCCTCCAACTCAAGTAGTTGTACTTTCCTTTTGTTACCGGCCAACTCATGTTCAAAATTTAGAAATTTTAGGGCCCACAAGGCCTTGTGCTCCAATTCAACCGGCAAATGGCAAGTTTTACCAAATACCAATTGAAACGGAGTTAGGCCAATTGGAGCTTTAAAGGCCGTACGGTAGGCCCATAATGCTTCGCCCAATTTTTGGGACCACTCTTTTTTAGAATTAGACACGGTTTTTCTAGGATTCTCTTAATCTCTCGATTAGAGACCTCCGCTTGCCCGTTAGCCTGAGGGTGGTACGGAGTTGTCACCCTATGCGACACACCATAATGTTTTAGAATTGTTTCCAAAGGTGCATTGCAAAAGTGTGACCCTCCGTCACTTATCAACACTCGGGGTGTTCCAAAACGGGAAAAGATGTTTTTCTTTAAAAATTTTATCACCGTTTTGGCATCCGCCCGAGGTGAGGCAATCGCCTCAACCCACTTAGAGACATAATCAACAGCTACAAGCATGTACTCATTCCCGTAAGAGGGTGGGAAAGGTCCAACAAAATCTATGCCCCAACAATCGAACACTTCCACTTCTTGGATATTTTGGAGAGGCATCTCATCTCTCTTACCTATCCCACCACTTCTTTGGCAACTGTCACAACTTTGCGCATGGGTATGTGCGTCTTTAAAATAGTTGGCCAATAAAATCCCGATTGAAGAATTTTAGTGGCCGTTCTAACCCCATTATAATGACCTCCATAAGGCGAGTTGTGACAATGCCAAAGGATGCTCTGGGCTTCATCACCAGTTACGCATCTCCTTAACAGGTTATCGCTACCCAACTTAAACAAGTATGGGTCATCCCAAACATAATACTTCGCATCCGAAAGGAACTTCCTCTTTTGGTTCGAAGTTAGGTCGGCCGGCACACAACCACTAGCCTTGTGGTTTGCAAAGTCTGCAAACCACGGCCTAACTTGAACCTTAAACAATTTTTCATCAGGAAATTCTTCCCGGATTTCCTTTTCAGATGCGGTAACCTCGACATTCACCAAGCGGGATAAATGATCCGCTACCAAGTTTTCCGACCCCTTCTTGTCTTTAATTTCGACATCGAATTCTTGTAACAAGAGGATCCAACGGATGAGCCTTTGCTTCGAATCCGGCTTGGTCAGCAGATATTTAATCGCCGCGTGGTCGGTGTACACCACGACTTTAGACCCTATAAGATAGGACCTAAACTTTTCTAGAGCATACACTATTGCGAGTAGTTCTTTTTCCGTTGTGGCATAATTTATTTGAGCCTCGTTAAGAACCTTGCTCGCATAATGTATAGCATGAAAAGTTTTGTCCTTTCTTTGGCCAAGTACCGCTCCAACGGCATAGTCACTCGCGTCACACATTAGTTCAAAATTTTCATTCCAATCGGGAGCGACTATTATTGGAGCGGTTACCAATTTTTCTTTTAAAACCTCGAAAGCTTGCAAACAATCGTCGGTGAAGAGAAATACCTGATCTTTGGCGAGTAAATTGCTCAAAGGTTTAGCCACCTTTGAGAAGTCCTTGATGAAGCGGCGGTAGAACCCCGCGTGCCCCAAAAAACTACGGATGCCCTTCACATTGACCGGAGGGGGTAATTTTTCAATTACATCAACCTTAGCTCTATCCACTTCAAGCCCCCTTTTAGAGACTTTGTGGCCTAGCACAATCCCCTCGGTCACCATAAAGTGACACTTTTCCCAATTTAGCACCAAATTAGTCTTCACACACCTTTCCAACACCGTCTTCAAATTTGCCAAGCATAGACTAAACGTCCCACCAAACACCGAGAAGTCATCCATGAAGACTTCCATTGTTTTCTCTATTAGATCGGCAAAAATAGCTTGGACACATCGTTGGAATGTCGCCGGCGCATTGCAAAGCCCAAAAGGCATTTTTCTGTATGCGAACACTCCAAACGGACACGTGAAAGCCGTCTTCTCATGATCAACCGGGTCAACCGCAATTTGGTTGTACCCGGAGTAGCCGTCTAAAAAACAGTAGTATTGTTGGCCCGATAGTCTTTCAAGCATTTGATCCATAAATGGGAGTGGAAAATGGTCCTTACGAGTCGCGGTATTCAACCGTCTATAATCTATACACATTCTCCATCCCGTGGCAACTTTAGTCGGGATCAATTCGTCTTTGTCATTACGGATTACGGTCATTCCACCCTTCTTCGGAACCACGTGCACGGGACTAACCCACGGACTATCCGAGATCGGGTAAATCATTCCCGCATCCAAAAGCTTCACCACCTCCTTTCTTACAACCTCTTTCATTGTAGGATTTAAGCGGCGTTGTGGTTGAGCCACCGGCTTGAAATCCTCCTCCATCAAAATCTTGTGCATACAATAGGATGGACTAATTCCTTTAAGATCGGAAAGAGTCCAACCCATAGCTTCTTGATTGGTCTTTAGCACAAATATAAGACGGGCTTCTTCTTCAATTGTCAAAAGGTTGCTTATGATAACCGGCTTGTCCTCGGTATCATCAAGGAATACATATTTCAAAGTCGAAGGTAACTCTTTTAATTCAATTGACGCTTTCTCGTCAATTACCTCCTTCTTCAAATTTTCTTCCTCTACTTCCCACGGTTGTAGGTCTTCCAAGCTATCAAGTTCCTTCAAGCATTCCTCAAGAGCTAGCTCCTCTTCAACAGTGAAAACCTCCAATGAGTCGTCGAGAGCTAACTCCATAGGAGATATCTCGTGAATATGCTTTGAAACTTCCATAATAGCGTCTTCGATCACATCGATTCGAAAGCTATCATGTCTATCTTTGGAATGCTTCATCGCCTCGAATAGATCAAAGGTGACCTCCTCATTTTGAACACACACCTTCATTAAACCGTCATCAACATCAATCATCATTCTTGCGGTCTTCATGAATGGTCGGCCCAATATGAGCGGAGCATCATCATCTTCCTCCATATCAATTACAATAAAATCCACCGGGAAAAGAATTTGTCGACCTTCACCAACACATCTTGGGCTACGCCATGAGGATGGGTCGTCGACTTATCCGCCAATTGTAATGTCATTCGGATGGACTTAATCTCGATGTTGCCAAGCCTCTTGATAATTGACAAAGGTATAAGATTTATGCTCGACCCCAAGTCAATAAGTCCCTTTCCGACATACACATCACCAATTTAACCGGCAATGTAACTCTTCCCGGATCAACCTCTTTCTTAGGAAGCGTCCTTTGAATGATGGCACTACAGCTCGCATCAAGGACGATGGTCTCCGGTTCCGTATACCTCCGCTTTTTGGTTAGTATGTCCTTCATGAACTTGGCATACTTTGGCATTTGTTCCAAAGCTTCAGCAAACGGAATGTTTATTTGTAATTGCTTAAAAATATCCATGAACCGGGCGTAATGCCGTTCATTTTCCCTTTTGGAAGGGGCATGAGGGTAAGGAAGGTTTTGGACAGGAGTAGCGCTCACTACCTCCTTCCCTTTCGCTACTCTAGCGCTTTTCCATCTCGGCTTCTTCACTACCTCCCTTATTACCTCATCATTTTTATTCTCCTCAATCTCCACATTTTTTTCATTTTCAACTTCACCATTATTTTTATTCTTTTCAACTACTTCCTCATCACTCCACACTCCTACTTCACCATCAACATTTTCTTCCACTATCTCCTCCTCAATCTCCTTCTCTTTCTCTCTTTTTTCACTCTCCACTTTTTTTCGTTTTCACTACCCAACTCCCTTCCACTTCTCGTCACAATCGCCTTACAATGCTCCTTAGGATTTGTTTGCGTATTGGCCGAGAAAGAAGGACCGGTTTGTTGTTCAGCTAGTTGCTTGGCAAGTTGCCCAACTTGAGTTTCAAGATTTTTTATGGCCGCGTCATTACTCTTTTGATTGGCCATTGACATTTGCATGAATTGCGTCAATGTCTCTTCCAATTTAGAATTGACTACCGGCGGTTGTTGAGATTGATACGGATTTTGGGGAGGATTTTGACGGCTAGAAGAACCACCTCCATAACCTTGGTTATGATAATAGTTGCTTCTAGGTTGGAACCCTTGGTTCCCTTGGAATTGTTGTTGTTGTTGTTGAGGGTGCGGTTGATAAGGTTGTTGTTGTCTTGGTTGATAGTCCCGTTGATTGGCCATGTAATTTACTTCGTCAAAACCGGGAGGTGGACAAAATCCGGTGTCATGTTCACCTTTACAAAGTTCACAACAAGCTATTTGTTTAGCTTTTGACGGTTCTCTTAACTCTTTGATTTGTTGCGTTAAAAGTTCCACTTGTTGTGAGATGAGCTTGTTTTGGGCAAGTATGGCATCATTCGTCCCTAACTCAAGCACTCCCGCCTTCTTCAAAGAATTTCCACGACTTTGACTTTGAAGATCATTCAAAGCCATACGGTTGATAATGTTGGTGGCTTCTTCGGCACTCTTTGACATCAACGAGCCACCCGAGGTGGCATCCAACAACGTCTTACAGTTTGGTTGAAGTCCATTTCTGAAGATATGGATTTGAGTTAATTCATCAAATCCATGCCCTTTACATTTTCTTAGCATGGACTTGAATCTCTCCCACGCTTCATTCAACGATTCACTGGTTCCTTGAGCAAACACCGAGATGGCCGTCTTTGATTCCATGAATCGGTTATGAGAGAAAAATCTTTCAATGAATTTCTCCTCTAACACATTCCAATCTGTCATTACGACAGGTGTTTGATCGAGGTACCAGTCCTTTGCTTTACCGAGCAAAGCGTGAGGAAATAAACGTCTGAACAACGGAAGCTCCTGAGCCTGATCCACTCCGGCAGCCAATGCTATCTCATAGAATTTTGTGAGAAAAGCAAATGGGTCTTCATGGTCCATTCCGGTGAATGGACTCCCATACAATAAATTCAGAGTTCCCGTCTTCATCTCAGCTTGCCTTCCAGTTTGGTTGGCAAACTGAGCGGTGTTCCTTGGACTGTTGATACATGGAGTAGAAATCGGTGGTGGTGGTTGTGGCTCCATGTTTGGTACGAATGGGTGTGGATTTGTGGTTGAAGAACTTTCTCCTTGCTCTTGGCGTTGCCTAGCCTGTTGCCTCCTACGTCTTGTTTTGCTATTGAGCCTCCTTGCGGTTCTCTCGATCTCCGGATCAAAAAGAAGTTCGTCCACAGGGATTTTCCCTCGCATAAAACGTAAGCTGCACACTAAACCAAACGAATTACAAGCACAAGTCAAAAATTCACAAGCTAAAACTTAAACAACCAATGCGATGCTCGCAATATCAATTTACAATCCCCGGCAACGGCGCCATTTTGTTGAGACAGTTTTTAAGTGTCGGGTTTTGTTATCGTATCCACAGAGATTGTAAGATATCACTGCCGTTCAATGGTTGAATTAATCTTAACTTAATGTAACACTAGGGTTTTGGTTTTAATCAAGTTATCTTGCATACAAAGTAATTAATTGCGGTAAAAGTTATGTTTTGATTAATATGAGAAATATTGTCAAAGTTAGGTTTCAATGATTACATTTGCTTTGCATGTATTTGCTCGGTCAACAATCTTATAAACTCCTTTAGATGATAAATAATTTCACAAAGTCCTCTCAATGCGTTTCTCTCGAACACCCATTGTGAGTTTTGTCATTTTGATCCATTGTTTCTCTCGAACACAATCTATCAAAAAGACAACGTTTTGGTTCAACCTTATGGTGAACAAAATCATTCGTTACTATCTCTAGCTAACAAACAAGTTTGGATGAAAACCTAGGTCAAGAATCGGTAAACATCTCTCGATCAAATACCAACACAAAGAGTTTTAAATAGAAACAAAGTTTTCATCATATATTTACCGTTAAAGAGTTTACAAATGAGGATCCTTACATTTACACACAAAGCTTGGAAATCACCTACATCTAACCTTGACAAATGGAGACTTAGCTACTCATTTTCATGGTAGCTTGGTCGGCAAGTAAGAAAAGAGGGTTGATCAACATCCAAGTCGAATGATCGAAGTTGGATGGGAATCCACCTTCTTTTTGTGGAAGATGGTTGCTAGATGAAGAGAAATGAAATTAGGGCATAAAATCTCCCACAAAGCAATGCTGTAAAATATCTAAGAGAAAGTACAAAAAAATGGAAAAGTTGGTAAAAAGTGGTCTGGGCTCAAAAAGTGGCACCTGCTACTTATAGACAAGTGCAGAACTGTCACGTTCGCTAGGTGAGCAGAATGGCTCGCCTAGCGAAGGCCAAAAATGGGCACAAAATGCCCCTGTGCCCAGAGAAAACTGGGCCTGTGGAACTGTCATGTTCGCCTAGCGAACAGACCTTCGCCTAGCGAAGAACTCGCTTCAACCTTCGCCCCAACGAGGTTGAGAGGTTTTGCTACTGGAATGCTCGTTGGGGACTCGCTAGAGCCTCGCCTAGCGAGCTAGTGCTGGCTGCTCTTTTCACCAAAACAGACTGAATTCGCTGCCACTTCGCCTTCAGTTCGCCTAGCGAATTAATTAACCAATTTACTGGAGCCTTTCGCCAGGAGCTCGCCTAGCGAAGGTTTTGCTTCGCCACATCCTCGCCTAGCGAGCTGGCAGATGAAATGCTCCTTTGCTTTGGTTCCTTTGCCAATTCTCTTGTGTCTTTATTATCAATTAATTCATGCCTTTCCTGCACAATAACAAACACATCAAAGGCACCAAGCTTGTTTATCAATGTACGCATTCCATGTAAAATAAATGTGATTTTGACAATTTTAGCAAGGCAAAAGAGTGAAAGATGCCCACATATGATAGCTCAAATAAGCACTTTTGGGCATCTAACACTTACTAAGAGTCTCGCAACTCAACGTACTCAAAAACTCACCAACATTAGCTTCACAGCACAGTTCGCGCCGCGCAGCAGGGTTCGCGCCGCGAACGATGCATTACAAAACTCCTCTGAATCCTGCCCAGTTCGCGCCGCGAACTGGGCTTCGCGCCGCGAATCGCGCGCGAACAGAAGCCATCTGCTACGGAAACCAGCGCAGCTTTGCTTCTCTACTCGCCATAACTCATACCCCACAGCTAACAATCCAATATCAACATTTAACAGTCATATATACACAACATACTTCGATTATAATGCATATAACTCAACAAAACTCACAGATCGGAGAATTTCCATCAAAACCCCAACTTTCCCAATCTCCCTAAAATCCCCAAAATCCATCAACAATCCAACATATATCATGAATTTGCTCGCATATTATCGTTTAATAAGGTTCAGACCCCTTACCTCTTTGGATTGAAGGAAGTTCTGAGCAATCTTTGGCCTTTTCCTCTTCCTTCTCTTTCTCTTCAGCGTTTCTCCCTTTCTCTGACTCTGAGGCAAAAACACGTGAAAACACTCTGAGTTCTCACTTTGGCCTCTTTTATCAAATTCCACTTTTACCCTTCCACTCTTCATGCTCCATTTATTTTATTTATTTAATTATTATTAAAATAAATAACATCTATAATAATAATAATAATTCCCATATTTTTAATAATTCATTTTACCTTCAAATAATCATATTAAAATAATATTTAAATTAATCTAACAATATTCGGGGTGTTACAACTCTCCCCCACTTTAGAAGTTTTCGTCCTCGAAAACATACCTCAAGCAAATAGAGCCGGATACGACTCCTTCATCTGATCTTCACGCTCCCAAGTCAAGCTCTCACCAGCTGGACCTCCCCAAACAACTTTCACTAGAGCAATCTTCTTACCTCTCAGGGTCTTCTCTTCTCGGTCATCTATCCGAATTGGCAACACCTCAACGGTCAAATTATCCCTCACCTGGATATCATCCAACTGAACAACATGCGAAGGATCCGCAATATATTTTCTCAACTGAGATACATGAAACACATCATGCAGATTAGAAAGCGACGGCGGTAAAGCTATCCGATACGCCACTTCCCCAACCCTCTTCAAAATCTGATACGGACCCACAAACCTCGGAGTAAGCTTTTTAGACTTTAAAGCTCTACCCACACCTGTCGTCGGAGTAACTCTCAAGAACACATGATCTCCCTCTTGGAACTCAAGTGCCTTTCTCCTCTTGTCATGATAACTCTTCTGACGACTCTGAGAAATCTTCATTTTCTCCTGAATCATCTTAACCCTTTCAGTCGTCTGCTGCACAATCTCAGGTCCGAGTACAACACTCTCACCTGATTCATACCAACACAATGGAGTTCTACACCTCCTACCATACAATGCTTCATATGGAGCCATACCGATACTAGCATGAAAACTATTATTATAAGTAAACTCCACCAACGGCAAATAACTATCCCAAGAACCACTCTGCTCCAACACACAAGCTCTCAACAAATCCTCCAAGGATTGGATAGTTCTTTCAGTCTGACCATCAGTCTGAGGATGATAAGCTGAACTCAACCTCAACTTAGTCCCCAACGCTTTCTGCAAACTTTCCCAAAATCTAGAAGTAAATCTGGGATCTCTATCAGACACAATACTGGATGGAATACCATGCAGCCTCACTATCTCCTCAATATACAACTCTGCCAACTTCTCTAAAGAGTGATTAATCTTCATCGGCAAGAAATGCGCCGACTTAGTCAATCGATCCACAATCACCCAAATAGAATCATTACCTTTCACCGTCCTCGGCAATCCCGTCACAAAATCCATGGAAATGCTATCCCACTTCCATTCAGGAATCTTCAAAGGTTGCATCATACCAGCCCACCAAAACAACTTCTTCAAATCTTGATACATTTTAGTTGCACCTGGATGGATACTCAATCCACTCCTATGGCCCTCTTCAAGAATACTCTTTTTCAATTCAGACACCTCAGGAACACAAACTCTACCTTTAAATCGCAGGATGTCATTCTCATCAATCTCAAAATTACCACCATTACCCTGGTTAACCATAGTAATATGATCAACTAGAGCGACATCAACTTGCTGACCATTCTGAATATCTTCCAGAATTCCACTAGTCAACTTCAGCATACCCAACTTTACACTATCAGCGGAAACTTCACAACCCAAACTCATATCACGGAACTGTTCAATTAACTCAAGCTCCCGAACCATCATCATAGACATATGTAGAGACTTTCTACTCAGCGCATCTGCAACTACATTAGCCTTACCGGGATGATAACTCAATTCAAAGTCAAAATCCTTCAGTAATTCTAACCACCTTCTCTGCCTCATATTTAACTCTTTCTGATCAAACAGATACTTCAGACTCTTGTGATCACTGAACACTTCGAATCTGGAACCATACAGATAATGTCTCCACATTTTCAACACAAATACAACAGCTGCAAGTTCTAGATCATGCGTAGGATAATTCCTCTCATGAACTTTCAACTGTCTAGAAGCATAAGCTACAACTTTACCATTCTGCATCAAAACACCACCAAGACCCATCAAAGAAGCATCACAATAAACAACGAAGGACTCACCAGGATTAGGCAAGATCAACACTGGAGCACTGGTCAGCCGCCTCTTCAACTCAACAAAACTCGCTTCACAAGCTGCATCCCACACATACACTTGACCCTTCTTAGTCAACTGCGTCAACGACAATGCCAACTTAGAGAAGCCCTCAATAAATCTGCGATAATAACCAGCTAACCCCAGAAAACTGCGTATCTCAGTAGCAGACTTCGGAGTCTCCCACTGTAATACAGCATCAACTTTAGCAGGATCAACAGAAATCCCACCACTCGAAATCACATGGCCAAGGAAACTCACTTCCTTCAACCAGAACTCACATTTAGATAACTTTGCATATAATTTCTTTTCTCTTAACACCTGCAAAACAATTCTCAGATGTCCTGCATGCTCTTCTTCCGTCTTAGAATATATCAATATATCATCTATGAACACCACAACAAAATTATCAAGGTACGGATGAAATATACGATTCATATATTCCATAAACACACCTGGAGCATTAGACACACCGAACGGCATCACAGTGTATTCATAATGACCATACCTCGTACGGAAAGCAGTCTTCGCAATATCATCTGACTTCACTCGGATCTGATGATAACCCGACCGCAAATCAATCTTACTGAAAACATGAGCTCCAATCAACTGGTCCATCAAATCATCAATCCTCGGCAATGGATACCGATTCTTGATAGTCACCTTATTCAACTGCCGATAATCGACACACAACCTCATCGTACCTTCTTTCTTCTTCACTAACAATACTGGTGCACCCCAAGGAGAAACACTTGGACGCACAAACTTCTTCTCAAGCAATTCTTCAAGTTGCTTCTTCAATTCAACTAATTCAGTTGCCGACATTCTATAAGGAGACATCGACACTGGACTCGTACCTGGTACTAAGTCAATGGCAAATTCGACTTCACGTTCTGGAGGTAACTCACTTACATCCTCCGGAAACACATCCTGAAATTCACAGACAACAGGCAAATCTACACTCACCACTTTCTTATCCGCTTGCAGAGACGCAAATAAAGCGAATATCTGAGCTTCATCTTTCACAAAATCCCCCACCTGCCTAGCAGATAGAAATCTTGCCTCATCATTCTCACCAACTTCAGAAAACCGCACCGTCTTCCTATAGCAGTTGATAAACACGCCATAGAATTCTAGCCAATTCATTCCCAGAATAATATCAATTTGGTGCAAGGGTAAGCACACCAAATCAACCACGAACTCTCTCTCAAAGATCGTCAAATGACAACCTCGACAGACAACAGAAGTCTTCACAGAACCATTAGCAGGAGTATCTATCACCATACTTCCGCCTAGGGACGACATAATCACACCAATCCTGGTCGCACACTCATACGAAATAAACGAATGAGTAGCACCAGTGTCAACAATAGCAAGCAATTCAACATTATTAATCAAGCAAGTACCTTTAATCAGATTATCTTCTTTAGGAGCTTCAGCCCCACTCAGAGCAAACACCCTACCAGTAGTATGAGCTGCAGTAGCCGCCTTCTTCGGTTTCGAGCACTGCGAACTGATATGGCCTTTCTCGCCACAATTAAAACATGTCGGACCAGCATCCTTACATTCAGTAACTCTATGACCAGCCTGACCGCATCGGAAACATCTCAGCACTTTCTTGGTACAGCTATCAGCACGGTGGCCTGGCTCGCCACACTTGAAACATTTACCAGCTATGGGAGATCCTCCCCCACTTGGCTTCTTCTCATCTACCACTTTCTGCTTACCTTTACCATTCGGAGATGCATAAGGACTACCACGATCCTTATTCTTCTTCTCACTAAGACTCTTGTAATGAGCAGTCCTAGCCTTGCTATCTTCATCAAATATCCTGCACTTATTAACCAGTGTAGGAAACCTACGAATCTCCTGGTAACCAATGCCTTGTTTGATCTCGGGACGCAACCCGTTCTCAAACTTGACACACTTGGATTCCTCAGCATCAGCATCATTATAATGAGGACAATACTGCACCAGCTCCTCAAACTTCGAAGCGTAATCAGCAACAGACATGTTACCCTGCTTCAGTTCTAGAAATTCCATCTCCTTCTTACATCGCACATCAGCAGGAAAATATTTCTCCAGAAAGACCGTCTTGAACCTTTCCCAAGTCATCTCAGCACCTGGTACTTCAATTCTCTGGCGAGTGTTATCCCACCAGTTTTCAGCCTCTTCAGATAACATATGCGTACCAAACTGCACCTTCTGTGCTTCAGTACACGTCATCACCCGGAAAATCTTCTCAATTTCCCTCAGCCAAATCTGAGCACCATCTGGATCATAGCGCCCTTTGAATGTAGGAGGGTTATTCTTCAGAAACCTTCCCAAATTCTTAAACTCGTCGACCGGCGGATTCTGCTGCGCCTGCATAGCCTGCGCCATAGCAGCCAAAGCCTCAGCAATCGCACGGTCATTTTCTCCAGCCATACTCTGCACAACACAACCACAACCGTTAAATATCGACAGTGTCATTTACACTAATCGACCAACAGGGAAAACATCACATTATGACTCGACTGGACTGACAATGCTCTGATACCACTAATGTAACACCCTTCTACCCAAACGACATATTTAAATAGATTATCAGAGTACAACATGTAGAAGAGTTTACATTTCTTACAACATAACACTTATCGCATCACAACATAAAACATATTATTTATTTTATTAAAACTTCGCAGCGGACAACAACACAAATATTATCATTCATCATATAACAATTCATAATAATGTTTCAACATTATCTCAACAAAGCATCTCAACATATTAGTCATCATAAACAACGTAAATAATAACCAATTATCTATCGAATCCCATAACCCCGGTGTCACATGACCAGAGCATTTGACTCGACTCTGTAGAATAACTCTACACTTATTCTTCAAACCTCAACAATAGCTACTCCTCTTTATCTGCACATTGCTCATCATAGATGAACATAAACACATGCAGAAGGGGTGAGAATTACATTATTAAATAATAATATAACGACAGAAATATAAACATAAATATATTTCACATATGCCAACACAGCTCATCATAATCATCATAATCAACATACTCATGAACATCAACAAAACAACATATCAAATGCAATGCACACACCCATGCATGACTCAACACGACTCGGTATACCCATTTTGTGACCAACTACAGGATCACCACTCCCAGATTCATCACCATAGAATCCGAGTTCCCCGCAAGGAACCAAGCCTCTCAACAAGCCCGGAGTCAACAACATCATTGGAACTCAGTCCATTCATCACTAGGCATCGGCCTTTCATGAATGCATGCACACCAAACATGCATCATAATCAACATAGCAACAACAGCATCATATAGTCATGTTATCATCATCATTAATAGCATGACATCCAACTCAACAAAACAACAACAACATTACAACGATATCACATCGTTACATAACACATTTATAACTAAACACGTAAATTCAACATCTCATCATCATAAACACCTCATACACAATCATATAATCACTGTTAATTGTTTATAATACAATTACAGCGACTTACTAAGAGTCTCGCAACTCAACGTACTCAAAAACTCACCAACATTAGCTTCACAGCACAGTTCGCGCCGCGCAGCAGGGTTCGCGCCGCGAACGATGCGTTACAAAACTCCTCTGAATCCTGCCCAGTTCGCGCCGCGAACTGGGCTTCGCGCCGCGAATCGCGCGCGAACAGAAGCCATCTGCTACGGAAACCAGCGCAGCTTTGCTTCTCTACTCGCCATAACTCATACCCCACAGCTAACAACCCAATATCAACATTTAACAGTCATATATACACAACATACTTCGATTATAATGCATATAACTCAACAAAACTCACAGATCGGAGAATTTCCATCAAAACCCCAACTTTCCCAATCTCCCTAAAATCCCCAAAATCCATCAACAATCCAACATATATCATGAATTTGCTCGCATATTATCGTTTAATAAGGTTCAGACCCCTTACCTCTTTGGATTGAAGGAAGTTCTGAGCAATCTTTGGCCTTTTCCTCTTCCTTCTCTTTCTCTTCAGCGTTTCTCCCTTTCTCTGACTCTGAGGCAAAAACACGTGAAAACACTCTGAGTTCTCACTTTGGCCTCTTTTATCAAATTCCACTTTTACCCTTCCACTCTTCATGCTCCATTTATTTTATTTATTTAATTATTATTAAAATAAATAACATCTATAATAATAATAATAATAATTCCCAATATTTTTTAATAATTCATTTTACCTTCAAATAATCATATTAAAATAATATTTAAATTAATCTAACAATATTCGGGGTGTTACATCTGCTAGTATGGTCTGGATACAGAGGCAGTAATGACAAATCTACAAGGTCTCTTCCAAATGCCTCTGCCTCAATATCCGCAACAACATCACCCTTTGGAGGTGACACTGGATTAACAACATCAGCAGTAGAAGGTGACACAAACTCAAAAGTATCTACAGTAGGAGGTGACACTGGTGAATCAGGTATTTCAGATGCCTGAATAGGGGGAACTTGGCTCCTGCAAGAGGATGGAGGAAGTGATGCGTCGGTAGGTGAATTTCGTCTCCTATGGGAAGAAGAAGATGGAGTAGCATGAGGAGAAGCATGATCTTCAGAAGTAGACGACTCTGCATAACTAGAGGGACCGGGAGCCTCCGAAACCTGCTGACTCTTCTCCCGCTGCACTGATGCGTGTTGTGCAACCCTCCTGTGCCTCAGTCTATCATGTTTATCAACCATTATAAATGTATGTTAAAGTAAAATAGACAATTAGTCCTGGAAAAAATACCATAAGCAAGAAAATCAAAACAAACAAATACTGAGAAAGTTCCGGAGATGCATCTCTGAAATTTTCTGCAAGTCAGCATTGGGTCAATGACGCCAATGTACCCATGCAATCCAAAAAAATATTTTGATCATCCATTTCAGCCAATAAACGTATAATACACAATGTCTAAGTTATCATACATGCAATTTCTACTCATTTCTAACCTTAATCATCAATTTCTACTAATTAACACAAAAATTCAAAAAAATTACAAATTTCAACTTTCCTTCAGGGTTTGATGATGTTTCTGATGTTGATTGAAGTTTCCTTTGAACTTCGTTGATTGATTTTTGAGTTGATGATGAGAAAAAAGTTGAGAGTGTTTGAAGTTGGTTTTGAGCAAAATGAGAAATGAGGAAGGAGAAAGGTGTGACGCGATTTAACCTCCAAAATAATTCAGAGATGTATCTCCTGAATATTTTAACGTTAATTGAGCATTTAGTGCGTCCGAAGTTGTATCTCTAAAAATTGGAAATAATTATATATTTTTGCGTGATAGTTAAAAAAAATATAGAATATATTAAGAAATCTTCTTAAAAAAAACAATCTTCTGCTTTTGTTTTTACAATTAAAAATGGTTGGGTTTATGCCTTTTGTAAAAAAGTTTTTGTTTTCATCCCTCTAAATATTAGTCTCTTATTCATAACACATTGTAATTTAGCTTAATAGAATTCATATTAGGTCTCAAAATGACACACCACATATACTTTGCATGCCATTTGAAATGATTGTGTTCTTCTATAAGATCAAGATTTCAAATTTTAAAAATGGATGGATTGAATCGTTAATTGATGGATCAGAATAATTCATTAATCCATTAAGAATCCACTAAAACTTTCTTTAAAATATTCAATCCAATCCATCCATTAAGAATAAAATTCATACAATCCATCTATTATCATATTTTTAGTGGATGAATATCCATTCATCCATTTTTTTTTTGAAAAAATCATTTTTTTTAATATTGATTTTTTTTTGAAAAAATCAATTTTTTACTTTTGGAAAAAATCACTTATTTTTTTGAAAAAATCATTTTTTTTTCAGATTTTTTTTTTTTAGTTTAATGAAAAAAATTCAGTTTTTTTTAGAAATTGAGTTCTTTTATCGAGAAAAAAACATATTTTTGTATTTTCGGAATAAAATAAAATAAAAATTAATTTTTTTTCCAATTTTTTTTTCATATTCGGAAAAAAATAACTTTCTCAAAAATAAAATCAAATTTTTGTATTTTCCAAAAAAATGATTTTTAAAGTTTTAGGAAAAATCGGTTTTTTGTATTTTTTAAAAATTTTGATATTTTATTTTGAAAAAAAAATAATTTTGTATTTTTCAAAAAAATAATTTTTTAATATTTGGAAAAATCCATTTTTTAAAAATTAGTTTAAAAAAATTCATTGGATCATTAAAATGTGTTGGATGGTTTGGATCAATCCATATTTATAAATGGATGGATTTAATTCAATCCATTAACTTAATTTTTATATATTGGATGGATTAGATGTATTTATTAGTGGATGAATTTTATTTTAATGAATCCTATTGTCACACCTAGTTAAAATTCAAACAAATTTTCTTTACCTAAATGAAATATTGAACAGAACTACAGCAGCAACAGATGCAATTAAGGGAACGTTTGTTTTTCCTTTTTTTATAAAAATTTTAACATAATTTTATATAAAACAAATTTACAAAGAAAATTTTGATAAAGACTTCAAATGAAAATTCAATTTGAATAGTTATTTTTAAAATATTATTTTAAATATTTCATCATTTTATTAAAAAAAATTATATATCAAAATTTTAAAAATCACTTAATTTTAAAACTATTTCAGATAATTTTTTATAAAAACCATTTTTGAGATACAACTTTTTAAAAAAATTACAATTTCAACTTATATTTTGATCTTCAATTCAACAGTGTATGATTATGTTATAAAATATTAAAATGAATCTTTCAATTTAGAAAAAACAAATATAAAAAAATTATAATATTTTAAAAAATTCATTTTTAAAAATAGAAAGAAAAAACCCATTTTATAAAGCTAAAACAAACATGTCATAAACCATCCACATTCACATAAATTATGCTCCCAATTATCTGATCATTAGAAAGCAATATCAGCATACATATGGTAAAGTGTTGGTTTACATTATTGGTTTTACATTATCAACCACAATCATAGAAAGAAAGCAAGCAACATCCAATCATTTAAACCCAATAACACATAAGTGCTCCAATGCCATTGAAACTCAGCTTCATTCTTAGTCGGTAATCAGTTCTTTCTTCCTTCAGATAAGATAATATGGTAGCCATGCCTGCATTATCATCCAACCAAATGTCAAATTATTTTTAAAATCATAAGTTATTTCTGTAAGTTCTCCTTAACAGTTTTGTAAGTGCTTATGTTTGTAGGTAAACTCAAATAAATCAATTGAAAGAGCCAAGCTACGGAGAGAAGAGAAAGAGAAAGGACACAAGTAGTAATATAAGATCGAGAGTGCATATATATAGCAATTTAATGGGTGCAAAAGATCGAGAGTGCATATATATAGCAATTTAATGGGTGCAAAAGATCGAGAGTGCATATATATAGCAATTTAATGGGTGCAAAAGATCGAGAGTGCATATATATAGCAATTTAATGGGTGCAATACGTTGATTTGAAAGGAGCACTAGTAGCTCCAACAGGTGTGTTGAAGGCAACTTCCTGAAATGGGCCAGCCATCTTTCCTCGTGGAAACCATCCAAGGTCTCCACCCTTCTTTCCTGATGGACATTCAGAATATTCTTGGGCTACCTGTGAGGTCGACAAATTATTATCAGTCATAAACAATTCAATAGACAAAATATTTCTATCTCAAGATTAAATTTGATTCTTATTTATCATTCCATCCAACAAACCGCCATACATTTTTTCTCTCCAGAAAAAGACCATGATTTCGTACTATAAGGGTTGTGTATATGTATACCTTTGCAAACTCTGCCGGAGGAACCTTATCTCCATTGCTAAGCCAACCATCCTGAAGTTTCTTGTAGGCTTCGTTAATCTTACCTTGTTTCTCGCATAAGACATGTCTTGCTGTTAAGGAAAAATCCAGATAAAAATATCATTTCAAGACATGTAGAATGATAGAAACTGATCATATATATGGTCACAATGGTGCTTGAGAAAAGGGACAATTTTCTACCTTTGACATAGGTGCAAGTACCAAGCCCATCTGCAGCTTTCCCACCTTTTCCTTTACCCTTGGAGGCATTCTCATCACTTCCACTTGCAGCCTGCTTTCCCTTACCCTTCCCTCCCGCCTTTGCGTCTTTTCCCATCGTTCCAACAACTCTTCATCATTTCAACCAAAAAAGTCAACAACTATTATTGAATTACAAAGATCACAGTGTAGAAGTCATAGAAATAAAACTAAGAAATTCCGACAGAATTGCAAACTACAATTTCATCATCTTTTGTACCAACTCAAACTACTTCTTTTAAATGGAAAAATAATATATTAATATAGATGAGAACCACCACGGTGCAAAAACAAGGTATCACTTAGCAAAAGAAGTGCTGAAAGGACTACCAAGAAAGAAAAAAGTACAAAAAATAACCTAAACAAACAAAAAACAATAAAAGCATCGAATCAGGTCATAGAGACCCCACGGATAACAACCAAAGAAGCTAAAAACCCAACCGCATAGAATTCAGGCTAGAGCTCAGACCACCAGAACCAGCATCAATATATCAGAAACCACCAAGAGAGCAACAAAACCATAAACCAACACCAACCTCAGAACCAAGGCAAACTACTTACTATTTTGTGTTTCCATCCCAAGTTGGTTATGATGGTGTCTATTACACATCAGGTTACAAGGGAGATTGCTAGAGGATCAATTTCTGTTAGACTCAATTGGTTAGTTTAATCGAGCATAAAACATCCTTAGTGTTAAACAAGTTCTTTAGTTTTTGCTCTCATCCATGTTCCATTATGACACCTATCAAAAGACATTGACATCGACCTTCTGATATCCATAGAGATAATAACTCAACAAAACGAGTTCATAGACTCATTAACAGAAACTGATTCATGAGCTACAGACAAATCCATGGCTTCAAACTTCTTAATTGAAATGACTAGCAATTTCTATCAAGCTTTCATACACATACTCAATTACACACTAAGGTTACACATGGAGAATGCGAAATCAGTAACCTGTCTAAGTTTCACAACTCTGATTCAGTCAAGGTGTTTAACCATGTGTGGCATATAGTGCCTTGGGGCTGCTAGGCTATGCTAAATTGCTATAGTGATCACTTTTGACAACTACATCAAAGCAAAATTATTGTTAATGAATGTCGTTGGGCCTAACTCAACCATACAAACCCGGTTTGACCATAAGGTGAGGATTGTCACACTTATAAACACATGTTCAAACCATATATTGCCCGATGTAGGACTCACACCCCCTCACGCTTGGAACTGGACATCTAGAGCGTGGAAATAAATTGTGGGTGACCCGATAGCAAAAACCTGATAGAGATGGTCTAACTAATCTTAAACCAGACTCTGATACTATCTTAATGAATGTGGTTGAGCCTAACTCAACCATTAAAAGCGATGCGTAGGATGAAGATTGCCGCCACTTATAAGCATTTACACACCAAAACAAACAGATTACACATCAAAACATTATCATAATGAATAACCATCTAAGATAAAGAAATTACCATCTAAGAAAAAACTATTAACATTCTTCAAAATAAAGAAAAAGAAAATGAAATCCCAACCCATAAGTATAAGCCAAATAATCAATCAAATAAAAGGAAATAATATGAGCCTAGAGATTGAAATTCAAGTTAGGTTTCAGATACTAGTAAAATTCTACATTAGAGTATAGCTGAAAAACCCCAAGAAAAATTGAAATCGCAGTTCTATTACACAGAAGCAATTAAAAAGCACACATAAAGGAAAAATGGGGAATTTTAACAAATAAATTAATAAAAAAACAAGCCTTTTCACCTTTCAGAAGAAATCAATAGAAAAGTTGGAGACTTTGGAAATCCAGGAAGCACAATCAACGATGAAGACTCACGCAACTCACTCACACCAGTGGAGACTCAGAATCACATTCGATTTCGTGTTTGCGCTTTTGTCTGTTACAAATAGATCTATTGGGCTCAATTAATAAAATTAAGGCCCAATAGAAAATATGACATTTTCTTGGGTTGCTACTATTCCAAACCCAACTTATATTATTATTATTATTATTATTATTATTATTTTATTATTACAAAAGAAAAAATATATCCACTAAGAGTTTAAAATAATTTTACATTATCAACTAATCATTATCATGTATTATGCCAAATCACCTTAATAATTTTAAATTAAATGTGTGACCCGGTTGAATGATGAATCTCTATTGAATGACCGTGTAAAACTATTTTATAAAATTGTGTCAGTGCAACACCATTAATCTCAATGTTGTAAAAACTGAACCGCATGACGAATTCGTAAGACTTCCGACTCAAAGTTTATTTTGTTTAATCGGTTAAATATATGATCGAATTGTTTATTAAATAAATTAATAATATAAAGCTAAATTTTTTAAATAAGTCACGTAATCATATGTTTATAAATTAATAAAATAAATATTTTAAAAATTCATTAGTTAGTGTATATCAATTAAATTATTACAAATATGAGATCAATAGTATACATAATTACACAATATAATGGCACGCTTAAAGAAACGGAATTATAAGACAATAATATAACTTAAAAATTTGTGTTACTCTTTTGTGTTAAAGAAGAATTTCTTCTTGTGAAGGGAAAATATTTTAAGTATTATTGCTAACCTATTAATGATTTTTAAATTCTTAATAAAAAAATATTAAAATTGACCAATTACAAGCATTTCTTTGAACCAGGAGACGATTTTACAAAACCGACTTCTATTCTTAGTTCAAATGATTTTGAGCAGTTCAATTCGGTTTTTCCGCTTTCACTCCGATTTTTAATTCACCTACGGTTTTACAAGGTTGATCGGGCCAGAGTCACCTTCGATTCGCGGTTGAACCAGACGGTTCGGTCCGGTTTTTGAAACAGTGATTAATCTCTTATTATTATTATTACTATTATTAGTATTATTATTATTTATTATTATTATTATTTTTTATTATTATTATTATTATTATCATTTATTATTATAATTATTATTATTATTACCCTCACGCTTTGACCTGACACTCCCACATACTTTTATAACGACAAAATTACCCTTTGCATTATTTACCTTTCAAAAAATTATATTAAGTCAAAAAAATTTACTCTAGAAAACTGGTGAAAAAACAAAAACTCTGATAATTATTTATAAAGTTTCAGAAAAAGGAAAAATGTATCCAATTTTATCGGAATTTTAAAATTTAGATATGAATTTTTACCAATTTTTGTGAGAAATCCGATATTCTATTGCAATTGTATCATTTAAAAAAAAATCAGGCATTTTGTTGCGGTTTTACCGGATTTTTAAGAAAAAACTAGAATTTTCAGGGAGTTAGTTTTGTATTGACTGGATATTTAAAAAATTCGGTATATTTATATAGGATACTTTGAAATACCCGGGAAGCATTGAGAAGTTCCGGATTTTTGGAAAAATCCGGTGTATCGATATTTCGCAAAAGGAGTAAAAATTTTGGTAGTTCAAAATGTTTCATTTGTGTGATCCATATCCTGATGGTTCCTCTGCATATTTTACACAGTTTTTCACCACTGACACTGTATATTTTACTTACATGTTTAATTTTTAACTTGTTCAAAAATAATAGGATTACGATATCTCTAACATTGATAAATTAATTTGTATAAGTTATAAATGTCAGATATTTGCCTCCCAAGCTGACATGTTAGCATGGACACAATTTGTTGGTAAACAACATGGTATTATTCATGTTATTATTCATTCAGATGCAAATGGGAATAGAGGAGGGAGAAATAAATTGATTATGGATTGTGAGAAATGAGGAAACTAAAAAAAATCTTCTAAGAATTCTTATAATTGTAGTTATAGTATAAAAGTCAAATGTCAATTTATGTTGAGATCTGTGTCAAGTGGTAGCAGTTGGAAGGTTACGGTTATGTGTAAGTTTCAAAATCATATACTAGCTAAGGACTTAGATGACCATGAAAAATTGGATCGTTTAAAAGATAATGAAAGAAAGTTTGTGAATGACATTATCAAATACAATATGACTCTCAGATACCTAATTGCTGATTTGAAAGATAGAGATCCAAAAAACCTGACTAACGTTACTCAGGTGTATAAGGCAAGATATACATACAAGTGTTGGTGTAAGCCCTAGAGACCAATACTTTTGGTACTTGTATCGAATTATTTATTAATAATAAAAGATTTTTTCTTTATTACGTTTGTTTAATAAAGTCCCTAGGATAGCTAGTCCGTTTAATGTATCAAGTGTGACTTGATCATGAGATCACATTAAACATAAGGACACTATTCTTAAAGTATCCGTAGTCGAGCTTTATTGTGAAGTGGGATAACATTAAAGCATTAAGACTATTATGTATATAGATTGATGATCACATCTCATGGATCATGGATAAGGAGTTATCAAGTCTTAAACATATGTATGAATATTAAGAGTAATATTTATACCGGATTAGCCCGCTATGAGAATACTATATAGAAAATTATGCAAAGTGTCATAAGTTATTCTCATGGTGATAATGGTGTATACCACTCTTCGACTTGAAACCACTATGGACCCTAGATGTAGAGTCGAGTGCTTTATTGCTGATCCAACGTTGTCCGTAACTGGATAACCATAAAGATAGTTGATGGGTACTCCACGAAGCATGCTGAGGGACATGAGTGACCTAGATGGAATTTACCCATCCTGCGTAACAGGATAAATGTCTATGGGCCCAATATTGAACTGGACAAGGATGACACGGTCTATGCCTTGTGTTCAATATAGACATAAGGGCAAAAGGGTAATTATACGTATAAGTATTATCACAGAAGGTTTTGTCATATCACATGACATTTTCGTGTCTTGGGTAGCAGTGATGTGTTGCTAGATACCGTTCACTGTTTATTATGTTAAATACGTGATTTAATATAATTGTCAACGCCGCGAAAACCTACAAGATCACACACAAAGGACGGATTGATAAGAGATGGAGTAACTAAGGAATACCGTAAGGTACGGTGCACTTAAGTGAATTATAGAACATCGTAAGGTACGGTGTACTTAAGTAGAATACGAAATATGGTAAGGTACCACACACTTAAGTTATTTTTGGCATATTATAAGATATGGGTCAAAATACACTTAAATGGGCTTTTAGCTTGAAGCCCACACAAGTGGTTCTACAAATAGAACCCTTGTGCAGAAGCATTCACAGCGGTTGCATTATTTTCGTTCTCTCTCTCTCTCTCTCTCTCTCTCTCTCTCTCTCTCTCTCTCTCTAAGCCTTCATTCGTACCAGCTAGCACTGAGATTGAAGGAATCCGTTCGTGTGGACTGAGTAAAGACGTTGTCATCGTTCAACTTTCGTGATCGCTCTGTGGATCTGCATCAAAGGTTTCAATCGTCACAAGAGGTAAATATTCTATCACTGATCATGACCATATTCATAAAGATCTCTAAAGGAGAAAATTTTAATTTCCACTGCGTTTTGGACCGCAATTCTCCTTCAACAAGACGAGTAAGAAAGGTCCATTGACTGAAACGCAACATCTTCCGAGTCTTATTCAAGAAGAGAAATACATGTACTGGACCAGAAACAATGATGATTCAAATGTTCTTAATAATATCTTTTAGACGCCTCTTGCTTTAGTGAAGTTGTAGAACATGTTTTATTTTGTGTTGATTTTTTATTTTGCATACAAAACAGAGAAGTATTGAATGTTTCAATTGCTTCTATTTACATTTATTTGATTATGGGTTAGATGTTGTTGATTATTGATTGTACATACAGAACAAACAGGTATCGGCTACCACTACTTGAGATTATTGGTGTTACATCCACGAAGTTGACGTTTTCGACTGAAGTTGCCTATATGAAACATGAAAGGGAGGAAAACTTCACATGGGCAATAGAGAAGCTGAAAGAGTTATTTGCTTTAGAGAAGTTACTACAGAAGGTTTTGGTGATAGGCGTGAATTGGCGTTGATGAATGTTGTGGAAGTTGTGTTTCCAAACTCAACTCATCTGTTGTGTTTGTTCCATATTTTAAAAAAAAATTAGTGCGAAATGTAAGGAGTGTGAGTTTTTGGTACATGTTAAGAATTTTGAGGTTGTATGTGCTGATATTCCTTTATTTGTTTAGTATGTGCATAAAACTTGGTTAGCGCCCTATAAAGAAAGGTTTGTTGTTGCTTGAACTAACATAGTCACTCATTTAGGGGACACGACAACGAACATGTACATCAATGTGACTTTGAATATGAGTACATTACTAATTATCAAATAATGACATCCTTTTTCTACTTGTGTGTTTAGGGCTAAGTTTGCTCACTCGGGACTAACAAACATGTTGACAACTAGAAGGGGAGATTTTAGTAGAAGTTGGGATGATGTGAACACCATGTTGAAGTTGAAATTAGGTTCAATCAAAATATCATTTCAAAAAAGTATTTCTAACATTGAGCATCGGTATAACACTCAATTTTACTTCAGATTTCACGGCTTCGTTTTAAGATAGTGTACACAACACGTTAGGAAGGAGCTAAAAAGTGTAAAATTCGTTGGTTGTGACAAAGATGCATGTAGTTGCTTCGTTAGAATAACACATGGGTTACCTTGTGTTTGTGAACTTGCAGGTCTTCAAATACAAGGTGAGCATATTTTATTAGAATTGATTCATGTGTTTTGGAAGAAATAATACATTGAAGGTCATGAGGTCACTCAAAAAGATAATGGGATACAATTGGATTTAGAAGAAGAGTGTGAAGAGTTGAAGAGGTATTTCAGTACACTGGATATTGTAGGACAAAGGGCGATGAAGAAAAAAGTTTGGGAAATAACACATCCATCCACAACTTCCATGTGTCCACCACCAGTGAAGTACAAGCTAAAGAAGGGAAATAAGAAAAGTAAAAAGGGCCATGAGAGGGATGTGCATTATGATCCCTCACATTGGGAGTATGCTAAGGGCTCGCAAGGAAGTTAGAGTATGAAGAGATCATGTACAAAACCTACTAAAAGTGAACTGCGTAGGCAGTCTTCAAAACATCTTTACTTGTCTCAGTTTCCCGATTCCTTACATCGGTACATTAATGACATCGTTGATATGGGTAAAGATGGAAATTATGGCTTTCGTGTTATTGTAGCTTTACTTGGATGGGGCGAAGAGTCTCGACCTTTGGTTAAAATATAGTTAGATATTAAATTTTATCAACACCGTCAAGTTTATTCTAATGTGTTATATGACACGTTACTGTAAGTTAGAATGTGTTATGGGTTGCTAGCTTGGGTGTGCATGGTCGTGAGAAGTGGATGATGATTCCTGATATGGGTTAACCTATTGCTCATAGATATAATGGTATATTTGTCTCATTGTCCATGAACCTTAACGTCAAATTCTTCCCATTAGTGATAACTTCATCCATAGCTTCAAGTAGACACAAAATTATTACAGTTGGTTTTATTGACAAAAGTCATTGGGTTCAAGTGAAGTTGGAAACCAATTGTTCGTCGCCTCCCGTCACAGGTCGATGGAGACAGAACTGTAGTGAAGGTGCAAGAGCATGGGAAATAGCATATGCGGAGCGTATTAGGGATTTGGAAGAAGAAATTAGGAAGTCAACGTAATTTGTTTTGCATTGATATTGTAGCATTTTTTGCATTATATTTATATATTTTATCGGGTATAATTTGTTTAAAATGGCAAAACGTTATGGTTTTTTCTAAAACTCGCCGCTGTCTACCGGATTTTTCAAAATTTCTGGAAAATTTGACAAGTACCTGAATTTTCAAAATATCTGGTATGTATCATATGTTACCGAAGTTTTCTAAAAACTGGTATATTTACGCCGAATTTTTCAAAAAATGATATATATGGCACTAGATTTTTCAAAAAACGGGTATTTTCTCCATAATTTTACAGATTCTCATAAATTTTTATCGGGAATTTTGTAAATGTTCGATATTTCATAAATTTTTTGTAAAATATCTGGTTTTTTTTTAAAATATGGTATTTCTTCATATAAATCAAAAATTTCACAAAAAATCTGGTATTATAATGAAAAATCTGGTAACAACATGTACTTTAAAAAATCTAGAAATTTTTAGTAAGGGCATAATTGTAAAAGCAACCCTGATATTTGGGTACCAAGTCTAAGTGTGGGGTTGACAAGACAAAATCTCTTCCAAATTAATATAGTAAGGCCCAACAGGAAATATGACATTTTCTTGGAGTTACTATTATTCGTAACCCAACTTATGCTAATACACCTAATTATTATTATTATTATTATTATTATTATTATTATTATTATTATTATTATTATTATTATTATTATTATTAGGGGTGAGAATATATCAGACTGACCGACAATTGTTAAATCTACGGCAAGTCCAAATCATATGTCTGATTTTGTTTAAAATAAAAAATACTTAGTTTTTAGAAAGAACACTACAACAACAACAACAATAACAACCAAACATTATCTCACTAAGTGGGATCGTTACATAGATTAACTTCCGCCATAATGTTATATTCATAACTATGCTTATATCCAAATCGTTAATCTCAATATCTTTCTTAATGACTTCTCTTATAGTCTTTCTAAGTCTCTCTCTTCCTCTAGTTATTTGACTTCTCTCCATATGATAGACTCTCCTTTCCCTATAATCTACAGGTCTTCTCTCAACATATCCAAACCGTATTTCTACCATCTTCTCTACTATAGGTGTTACCCATACATTCTCTCTAATATATTCATTAATACTATTATCCTTTCTAGTCTTTATCACACAACTAACACAACATCCTCATTCCCGATGCACTTACTTTATTTTTGCGTTGATTCTTAAGCGCCTAATATTCTATCTAGTACAACACCACAAGTCTTACTGCAATTCGATAAACTTTACCCTTCAGCTTGAGCAATACTTTTGCATCACATAAAATCCCTGAAGCTCGACTCCCTTTTAGCCACCTAGCTTGAATTTGATGGTTTACATTTCCTTCTATTTCTCCATCATTTTTTATTACATACCCAAGATATTTAAACTGTGTGACTTGAAGGATGACATGGTCTCCAACTTTCCCCTCTAAATTAGAAACGCTTCTTTTTTTGTTAAACTTGCATTCCATATATTATGTCTTACTTCTGCTTAGGCGAAAAACATGTGTTTCTAAAGCTCATCTCTAAGTTTCCAACCTCTCATTTAAATCCTCCTTCTCTAAGTAAGACTATATCATCTGCAAAAAGCATACATCTCAGTGCTAGCTCTGGGATGTGTTCTATGAGTACATCCAAAATTAAGGGTAAAAAGGTAGGGGCTTAAATTTGAACCTTGATGCAAACCTATTGTAATGTGTAAATCATTTGCTCTCCAACTTATGCTTGTACACTAGTCGATACCTATCATACATATCTTGGATAACTCATATATATGCAATCCTAGCCCCTTTCTTCTCTACGGATTTCCACAAAACTCTCTCTAGACACTATATTATAGGCCTTCTCCAAGTCAATAAAAATTAAGTGCAAGTCTTGTTGGTCCATCTGATATTGCTTCATCACTCGTCACAGTAGATACATTGCTTTAATAGTTGACTTTCCCAACATAAAACCAAATTGTTTCTCAATGCCTTGAGTCTCTTTCCTTCATCTCCATTCAATCACTTTTTGCCATAACTTCATGGTATGACTCATAAGTTTAATTCATCTATAATTTGAACAATTTTGTATATCCCCCTTTGTTCTTATAGATTGGAACTAAAGTGCTTCTGCTCCATTCATCTGACATTTTCTTCGACCTCATAGTTTCATTAACAATTTTTCTAAGCCACTCAATACCTCTCTCTCCTAGAATTTTCCATACTTCAATATGTATATTGTCTGACCCAGCCGTCTTAATGTTACTCATCTTTTCCAATGCTTTTTTTACCTCTTATTTTTTAATATGCTGGTAGTAATTATAGTTTTAGCTCTCTTCTCTAATGTCGAACCTGCTAGAGTTTGGTGAGATATCATATACTTCATTAAATAAATAGTAGAAATACGTCTTCCACGCATCCTTTATATCTTTTTCCTAAACCAAAACTTTTTCTTTTTCATCTTTAACACATTTCACTTGATCCAAGTATCTTGTTTTTCTTTCTCTTCCCTTAGCAAGCCTATATATAGATTTTTATACCTCCTTGGTTCCTAAAGATTGCTATAATCCTTCAAAAGCTTAGGTTCATGTTTCACTCATCACCTTCTTGGTCTCATTCTTAGTTTTCTTATACTTTTTCCAAGTTTTTGATTTTTTACATCTAGACCATTCTTTAAAACAATCCTACTTTACTCTGAACACTTTCATTCCACCACCACAATTCTTTACCCCAAGATCCAAAACCTTTTGATTCTCTCAATGCCTTTTTAGCCACTTTTCTAATCTCTTGATCCATATTATTACACATATCATTTTCACTTCTTTGTGGTTGTCCAAACCCTCATTCCAAGATCTTGTGTTGGAAACTTTCTTGTTTTTTACCCTACAAATGACACAACTTGATTTGTGTCGCTCCCATGTGACTTATTCTCTTTTCTCTCCTCTTTATTCTTACATCCATAACCAATACTCTATGTCGGATAGTCAAGCTCTCTTCCGAAACAACTTTACAATCAAGGCAAATGTTCCTATCTGACCTCTTAATAAGGAATAAATCTATCTAAGAACAAGTCACCCCACTTATATATGTGATAAGTTGCTCATATCTTTTTCAAACCATGTATTTTCTATAGTAATATCCAAATCCGACGGAAACTATAAGATGGATTTACCTTTCGCATTTACCTCTAATAGACTATACCTTCATGCATGTCTCAAAGTCTTTTGCTATGTTTGCTACATGATCATTTAGATATCCTCCTAGATAAAGTTTTCTCCTTGTGGTATATCCTGAATTAAGCCTTCTAAATCATCCTAAAACTTTACCTTAATGTGTTGTGCTGGCCCAATCTGAGGTGTATATGCACAAATAACATTAAATGTGTCTTAATCCACTACAAATTTCAAGGCTATGACTCAGTCTCCTACTCTTTTCACATCCACAATATCCCTTTTCCACTCCTTGTCCATAATAATCCCCGTCTTATTTCTTGATCTAACTTTTTTGATGTACCAAAGCTTAAACCCCGAGTTGTCAAATTTTTTCGCTTTTTCACATGTCCACTTAATTTCTTGTAGGCACATAAAATTGATCTTCCTCCTAACTATAGTGTCCAATATGTCCATAGATTTCCTAGTAAGTGTGCCTATATTCCATGATCCAAAATGAATCATACTCGCATGAACTAACTTTTTTACCCACACTCGTTCATGAAAATGTGGGGACCCTTGCTTATTTTTCACTACATCCAGGTGGCGATGCAGCGCCCTTGATCTTTTGACATTGTGCTCGGGCTATACAATGTGTTGCTTTTGGACAATGATCTAGAATTCACTTTATTTCCTATTTGATCCATGTCATAGAGATTCAACAAAGTTATACATTGGTTGTCGACTGCCTAACACAACTCTCTCCTTTTATTTGAGCATGGGACCTTTTAAAAGAACATTAACAGTTTACAAGGTTGGACTACTGATAGAGTTAAGATATAAGTGATTGAGAATTTGCAACCTCCCAAAACTGTAAGAGAAGTATGGAATTTTCTTGGACACATTGTTTTCTACTGGTGGTTCATAAAACACTTCTCTAAGATCACCAAGCCATTGACTGGTCTTTCGGTGAAGGACGTTGAGTTCATCTTAGATGAACGATGCCGTGAGTATTTCCAACAGCTGAAAAGTGCATTGATATCCGCCCTAGAATGCAACCTCCAGACTTTAGCCAACCTTTTGAGATCATGTGTGATGCTAGTGACTATGCAGTAGATGTTGTTTAGGACATCACAAAGATAAGAAAATGTATGCCATCTATTACGCCAGTAGGACCCTGGATGAAGCTCAAATCAACTATGCTACTACTAAAAAGAGATTTTATCCATCATGTTCGCAATCAATAAATATTGTTCCTACCTCTTAGGGTCAAAACTTATTGTATACACGGACCACGCGATTATCAGGTACCTATTAAGTAAGAAGGATGCGAAGCCGAGGCTGATTTGGTGGATTTTACTACTTCAAAGTTTGACATGGAGATCCAAGATGAAAAGGGTATTGAAAAATGTGGTAGCTGGCCACTTTCTAGAATCAATGATGGTAAGTCTGAAGAACTACCCATTTTTTAGGTACGCATTTTTATGATGGACAACAATTTTGTTACAACATGTATCACATCAAGATGTTGAGCAAGATGTCTTGACATATTGATCAGACATCTTTGCAGGTTTTGTTTTACTTCTTGGAATACTTATTTTATTATGAGATCTCTGAAGGTTCTTTGAATATTCAGTTATCATATTTGATTGTTCAAGAGGGTTTGTTTTAGAAACTCTTGTTTCGTTTGCAATTGTGCACTTGTTTCATAAAAAGGGATGTTGAGACATTTTAGGAAAAAGTAGTCTTGTTCCTGATTTTATGCAGAAGATTCTGTAAACTCTGTGCAACAATCCAGGTTGGATCTGTTGCGGTTTTAAGCCTAAGCTCACGCTTACCAAAGGTTATTTAAAGAGAATTTTGCTAACCTAATTTATAGAAGTGAGAGTTACGCTTGAGTATTGTGAAATTAGGGTTTTAGTATTCTTTTTTATTTGTGAGTCACTCTTATATCTTGTTGATATTAGAGGTGGATTGTGTCTTTGAGTTGTAATTCTTAATCACTCATAAGCTTTTAAGCAAGAGTGGATTATATGTGTTGGAAGAATGCCTTCTATTATTTGATTAAAGTCATTATCATTGTGTGTGGTTGAAGGAAGTGAGAGGGGTATCATATTTAGGAGAGTCTTAGATAGAAATAGCATGGGTCGTGATAGGTGTGATAATGGGAGTAGTTCACGTGTTAAGGATCATGACATTCAGGGGGAGTTTGATATGTTTGTGCTTAAGCTGTTGTGTGCTTGTTGTGATGTCAAACAAAATGTCTTGACATTTTGTTTTAAAGAATCTCTTCTCTGAATGAGGCTTGGAGTATGAGAGTTTATTTCTCTCTGAGTTTTTTGTGAGGTTGGGTTTCTACTTATTATTGTTGCGTGTGCCTCTAATATGTCTTGGTGTTATACCAAGTGTCTGATTGTTTGGTTTTGTGTTTGTGATTATTGCTGATGTTTTATCTTTTCTCCAGCTATATGATGAAAAGATTATTTTAGTCAAAATTTGCCAAAGGGGGAGATTGTTAGGTCTGTGTTTTTATGATTGACAACAATTTTGTTAAAACATGTATCACAAAAAGATGTTGAGCAAGATGTCTTCACATGTTGATCAAACATCTTTGCAGGTTTTGTTTTACTTCTTAGAATACTTATTTTATTATGAGATTTTTGAAGATTCTCTGAATATTCAGCTATCATATCTGACTGTTAAATATGGTTTATTTTAGGAACTCTTGTTTCTTTTCAAGTTGTGCACCTGTTTCATAAAAACGGATGTTGATACATTTTAGGAAACAAGTAATCTTGTTCCTGATTTAATGCAGAAGATTTTGCAGACTTTGTGCAACAGTCCAGGTTGGATCTGTTGCGATGTTAAGCCTAAGTTCACGCTTACCAAAGGCTATTTAAAGAGAACGTTGCTAACCTAATTTATAGAAGTTAGAGTTATGCTTGAGTATTGTGAAATTATGGTTTTAGTGTTCTTTATTATTTGTGAGCCACTCTTATATCTCGTTGATATTAGAGGTGGGTTGTGTCTTTGAGTTGTAATTGTTAATCACTCATAAGCTTTTAAGCAATAGTGGATTATATGTGTTGGAAGAATGTCTTATATTATTTGATTAAAGTCATTATTATTGTGCGTGATTGAAGGGAAGTGATAGGGGTCTCATATCTAGGAGAGTCTTAGATAGAAATAGCACGGGTAGTGATTAGGTGCGAAGATTGTAAACAACATGTTATTTATTGAGGTCTTAAAACTAATAATATTATAGTGTATTTCCTTCCTGGCTTGGATGCCTCCATATGTAGGTGAAGTTGCACCGAACTGCGTTAATAATCATCTGTGTTATTTACTTTTAGCAGTGCATTTTAACATCCTTATTATTATTATTGTACGAAGTCCTGATATTAGTATCGTGACATCGCATACGATATCTAACATCTGAATACCAGAATTTCACCATTAAGGATTATTTCCCCTATGATAGGCTGGTAGCATTTGTTAGTGAAGGTGGCAAGAAACACAAGAAATTGGGGTTTGAATTGAATTTTCAAGATTAAAACTTTTTGTATCCAAAACACTTAAAGATAGAACAAGAACAAAAATAAATGAACACAATTATTTTTATCCTGGTTCACTATTAACTAAGTTGTTCCGGTCCACACGCAAAGGTGATTTCGCCTTATACACTATAATCAATTGATTACAGACACACAAAGGCTAACTGTTAATATCTTCTTGAGTAATTCTGACTGGACCCTAGTCACACAAGGAATACAAACTCAATCAATGAGATACAAGAATGTGTTTACAAGATTGCTTCTAAGAAAGCAGATTACACAAATTTCAATACAATGAATTTATCACACAAAAAAGAGCAAAAGCTCTATGTGTGTTTTCTTTTCAGTTAGGCCAGAGGTTTTATTAAGTGTTACCTAGTCAAAGTCGATTATGCCAAAGGCTTCAAGTGCGATTGGACTTCAGTTAGACTAGAGGTTTTATTAAACATTATCCGGTCAAACCTGATTATGCCAGAGGATTCAAGTGCGCTTGGACTTCAGTTAGGCCAGAGGTTTTATTAAAAGTTACCTGACCGAAGCCGATTATTCCAGAGGCTTTAAGTGCGCTTGAACTTCAGTTAGGATAGAGGTTTATTAAATGTTACCCGACCGAAGCCAATTATGCCAGAGGCTTCAAGTGCACTTGGACTTCAGTTAGACCAGAGGTTTTCTTAAATGTTACCCGACCAAACCTGATTATGCCAGATGATTCAAGTGTGCATGGGCTTCAGTTATGTCAGGGGTTTTATTAAATGTTACTCGACCGAATCCGATTATTCTAGAGGCTTCAAGTGCGCTTGAACTTCAGTTAGGACAGGGGTTTTATTAAATGTTATCCGGTCGAAGGCAAAGCCAATTATGTTAGAGGCTTCAAATGCGCTTGGACTTCAGTTAGACCAGGGGTTTTCTTAAATGTTACCCGATCGAAGCCGATTATGCCAGAGACTTCAAATGCGCTTGGACTTTTGTTAGACCAAAGATTTTATTAAATGTTACCTGGCTGAAGCCGATTATGCATCTTTGTGGAGGTCTTCGTTGTTCTCGGTGGTAAGTCTCTTTCCGATATTTGTTCTAACTATTATCCTACATAATTTTTTAAAAAGCTCAGAAAAGAAGAGGTGTTTCCCGTCCTCGTTGGAAAATGAGTGACACCCATTTTCCAAATATAATTCCTAAATTAGTTACAAACGGCAAATAAATTACCTTGCCTTATCCGACAATATAGATAATTAATTTAAAAAAATGTGCATCGTTAGTAGGAGACAGCCGGAGATTCAGGCTCAGCAGATAACTTGGAGACATCAAGTTTACCCAATATGGAGTAGCAGATATCGGGGAACGACGAGGTGCCATGCAAAAATCAAGACCTTCCATATAACTAGGTAGCTGGAGCTCAATAGCATTATTTAGCATCTCGTCATTAAGTAACATGGCACATTCACCGGTGCCTATGGGGTTTAGTTGACCTAACATAATATTTTCAGTTACACCCTTCACGTAATCAATCTCAGCATATACCGCAGCATCAAGGAGAATATCAACAGTCTCTCCAAACGAGCACCTCATCATTGGGCCAGTCTCATTCCTGTTGATACCATGACATGTAATTGCCATCAAATGTCCTTGATATGTCATGATATCACAAAGAATATCTAAATGCCGGTAATTGACGTAAGACCCGTCAAATGAAATGACAACACACAATTCATCCAGCAGAGAACGTCGAACTGCCTCAATACCAAGAACTTCAATAACTTCCATCAAATAGTTGCTTGTGGACCTTGTTGCATCAACATCTTCATGGCACATAACAATTAAAAGGTTGACACCTTCTGTATCAAGCATCCATTCCTCATGAGGCTTGAAACCTTCATTCTCATCAAACTTCTGAACTTTTGTATTTTTAACAAAATCTTTGTTGATATCTGCAATACCCCGACAATTGTTTTGCCTACTGTTAAAGCATGACAACTTGCACATAACAATATACAACATAATAGTTATAATCCAAACCTATATATTTATGCGTCTCATAAGCAAATCAATTAAGAGAATGGCCACTAAGTAACAAATAAATTGCAGAATTGAAAATAATTTCTTATCCTCAGCCATCAAGTTTAACGATTATGCCTTCCACAATGGTTTCCACAATGGTTTGCTCCTCAAAAATCCAGCTTCACCTTAATCGCTTCCATTATCTATCGTCTACCATCGCTCCCACCTGACGATAACCTATCGAGATTGACATTGATAGCCAGCCCTTTTCCAATTGTTCAGTCGTTTTATTTCAACTGTGATAAGCCCATCGGATGTGACAAGGATAATAGGAAGATACTGTTCGTTAGCACCTAACACAAATGTTCTCCATATCAAGCTATCATGATAGCATGGACTGGTGACTGAAAACTTCATCGTAGCATGCTTTAGGACTTCAATGATGAATTTCAGCAGCCTGTGACAACGAATCCAACAACAAGGGCCTATCAGTTGAAGAATGAGTGAGAATCCTAGAAAACCCTCCATTTCGATTCATATGAGCAATGGTCGTGGCTCTCCACTCTTGCTGTATCTTAATAACTCTTGTAGCTAACTCAAAGCTATCGTTGAGATTTGCAAAAGTAACAACATTGCCATTATTATCGATGGTTCTACGGTTAGAGTCCTGCACGGGAACACATTTATTCACCCTTGAAAAGAACAGTCCTCATAACAACACATTTTCATATAAATTACACCAATCATAGGCACTATTTCTTATCATTGCAGATTGATATTTCAACACTTTAAAAATGCACACATATTCATCATCCGATAATACTCTCACATTACTCACAATATTACAGAACCTTCGACACTATACATATGCACTTACTCTGCTACTTGTAACGACTTATATTCATCACAGTATACGGACCAATCAAAAGAACTTCAAGGATAACCTGACTGCTAAATGATGAAGTGTATATAAGTCGATTTTGAAAGCATATGTTGTGAGACAGAAAAACCGATTCTTCACTTAAACATGAATCATTATATAATGATAGCCATATCAACAGAAGCCATAAACAGCAAAATTCGATCAATTACCAGAATATGTAAGAATGACTGGCGACGTCCGTTGAAACCATTTTTCCTTCAAGGTCCCGTATCAAAGAGGTCCGGCTTGAGTGAACTTCAGCAACTACTGTTGCTTAGCAAAACAGCTAGTGGTCTTTTGGATCCTTCATTCCTACTGCTTTTGCTTATCTCTAAAGGGCGATGATATTATTGATGGTGCCTATAAAGCTTCAGAAAACCGGGTTTCTCAGGAAAACACTGATGCTTTTTGCAATCCGGCTTCAGATATGGAAGTCTATGATTACTGTGCGGTTCCTTCGTCGTTTTATAGACCACTTCGTTGGTAAAGTTTCTCACATCTCAGGGTAGCTAAAGATTAATCTACTTGATATGGATGTTGTACTTCCTGAAGTTGCTCTAAGACCATCAAAGGCATAGCTGGATAGAAGACAGGCTTTGGCCTGCATTTGTTAAATCTGCAGAGACTATATATGAGATGGTTCAGGTAATAATTGCCACCAGAAATGTTAACAGAAATTATACATGAACCTATAACTGCAGTAATTACTACCATAATCAACTAATGTCATATGCCAGAACCTCAGTCATTATGTCTAGCTCGAGTATAGGTGACTTGTCTCTGAATGACGGTGTTGACTATGCGATCGACTAGTTTTGATGTCGGTGTGACTTAATTTCCACAATCCGAGCTCTGTTTCTCCTTAAGCTTTGAGGAATTGTTCTGCTTTTCGCTCGGGAATTCTGTCGAATACTTTGTGTGCTCTACTGGTATGGTCACCGAACGGGAGCCCTTCGTAATGGCTCCTCTCTAACCCGAGCTTTGTCACTCATACACCTTGCTCCGCGACGTTTCGGCCGACTAGTTCGATTGTCAATGCATTACGGATCGGCTACATTCATCCCAACATCTTATCTCCATGGTTCCACTTCAACTAACCACTAAGTATTATTTATGGAATTCACTGACACAATGTCATTCGAATCCAGCATCGTAGCCCCATCACTGTTCCCTTCTCAGAAATTGCCATTAGCAAAACTTGATTAACACCATTTCCCTTCTCAGAAATCACAATTAGTTTGGTTATATTACATGACAAAATAGAAGATGATAATACGAACGTTTCATAACAACCAAAACCAACACATGATAATAACATAATAGTTTCAAGGAACGCAAACACATCGGTTTCTTTCTTCTGGTAAATTGAGCCGACGCATCCGTATATCGTTCCTTCCGGTTTTGATCGAAGACCCACCATGTCGGGAAGTCGATCTCTTAATACATTTACTCGCGAGTGCTGCTTCTATGGTGACTTCGAGATCAGATGGAGAGCCTCGATTATCCCTCATATGAGTGAGCTGAGTATGGAGATATGAATGAATTCCCTTCTGGAGATGTTTCGTTTGGTCTGTATAACGTCCCCATTGGTTCTCGTGGTGGCGCCGATATTCAGCAAATCCATCCATGAGTTCCGAAAACATAATATAAAATGTACAAAGAATTTGTTAAGAGGAAAGGGATCTATTACGATACTCTTATGTCTCTTAGGTTATCTTATGATAGATGGAATATGGACTGAAGCGGAATTGTATAAATTCATATTTTGTTGTTTGATTTAATTAAAAATAGATGGAAGGGAGCAGAAAATGATGAAATGTATTCTCTCATATTCCATCATTTTTTATATATTTTGATTTGGGTGGAATGAGAAAGACTTAAACAATGAAATGACATATTTATTCCATTATGTTTTGCTCCATTCCGTTCCATTTGTTTTAGCGTATCCAAACATTGTCTTAGAGTCAATAGTATAAATTGATTATGTGAGAATAATATGGGTCAGATTAGTTTTACGAGAGTTCTACGGTGGACACCAAATATTCTTACTAAAAATATTATAATTGATTAACCTTTTTGATGATGACTCGAGAAGGTTGTAAATGTTTGGTTGGATGGAGCCTATGTAATGGGTAAGAGGTACATGACCAACATTGTTAGGGGTCCAAGGTCTCTCATAAACTTCCTCCTTTCTATGTTGTTCATTGACCTCCTTATTTACACGATTATTCTCCTTATTTATGGAAGAATGTTGCAATGGATAATCTTTTAACTTTATAACCGATGAATGGCCTTTTGGCTATCCTTTCTAGAATCTGATATGGATGTCTCCTGTCCGAGTAAGTCATCTTATGCATATCCGGATCCAGGATGTATATATTATATAATTATTATACTGATTTGTACATATCGTCTAAGAGCGTGCATATGAGATCTCTATGACTCGGCCTCTTATTTTTTATAAGTAGTAACTCGGTTATCTCTCAAGTACCCGACATTCACCCCATAGACCTAGTGACTCATAACTCGGCTTTGAGAATCCCGGACTACACATAAGACATATCATAATCTGACTATTTGTCATCTGGGGTTAACCTATGTGTGTCATTCTAAGGTTCTTACATGACCATCTTGACAAGAAATGGATATCTCATCCAGGTTTAGAAACTCTGGTTTCATACCTTGGCCGGCTAAATCATTTATGGGATGTAAAATTGGGTATTAGGAAATTTGTCAGTTCTCCGCGCGGGTCAACAAGTGTCGTATATATGATGAAGACAGTCCTGCTAGATCCTCTCATTACAAGAGTTTGAGAGATAAGAGAAGTGGTAATCAGAATCGCGGAAAGTTGTATGTCATTCTGGATGGTAAGGGTAAAAAGAACTTTCAATAGATGAATAATGGTGAGAAAAATCAAAGTGGGGAAGGTGTTCTTACTCCTCTCAAATGTGGGGTGCTTGGTCATCATACTTTAGAGTGTATTGCTTTAACATGCTTCAAATGTCGGAAGGTATGACATAGAGCTACTGACTACAAGAGTGTTGGTGTGGTTTGCTTCAACTGTGGGGAGACTGGTCATATTAGTATACAATGTCAGAAGCCCAAGAAGTCTCAAAATATGAAAGTTGGTGGAAAGGTATTTGCTCTCAGTGGTGCGGATGCCTCAAAGTATGATAATCTGGTTCGAGGTACTTGTTTTATTAATGACATTCCTTTAATTACTATGATTGATATTGGTGCTACACATTCCTTTATATTTGCTGATTGTGTGAAGAGATTGAATCTTATGGTGTCAGCTATGAATGGAAGTATGGTTATCGATACTCCAGCGAATGGGTTGGTAACTACTTCTTTAGTTTGTTTGAATTGTCCATTGACAATATATGGTAAGGACTTTAGCTTTGACTTAGTTTGCTTACCGTTGAGTCAACTTGATGTTGTCTTGGGTATGAACTGGTTAGAGTTCTACCATATTTATATAACTGCTATAATAAGACAGTGTTGTTTCCTGAGTTTGTGGAGGAGAAAGGTCCTCAGTTTATTTTTTCTAGACAAGTTGAAGAGTTCCTAAAATATGAAGCTCAAGTGTTTATGATGTTTGCATCATTGAAAATCAAAGGAAAATCGATGTTGAATGATCTTCCTATAGTGTGTGAATTTCCAGATGTGTTTCTTGATGATATTCCTAATATACCTCTAGAGAGAGAGTTTGAGTTCAACATAGATTTAATACTCGATACTAGACATGTGTCGATGGCACCTTATAGAATGTCTCCAGCAAAATTGAGTGAGTTGAAGAGTCAACTAAAAGATTTGCTTGATAAGAAATTTGTCAGACCAAGTGTATCACCTTGGGGACCTCCAATGTTATTAGTGAAGAAGAAAGACAGTAGTATGAGATTGTGTGTTGACTATCGTCAGCTGAATAAGGTCACCATCAATAATAAGTATCCTCTTCTCAAAACCGACGACCTTATGGATTAGTTAGTAGGAACCTGTGTTTTTCGTAAGATCAACATGAGGTCGGGTTATCATCAGATTCGAGTGAAGGATGAAGATATTTCGAAGACTACATTCAGGACACGATATAATCACTATGAGTACTCAACGATGTCGTTTGGTGTGTCTAATTCCTCTTGTGTATTTATGGAGTATATGAATAAGATATTTCTTCCCTATCTGGATCAGCTTGTAGTGGTGTTTGTTGATGATATTCTGGTATATTTTAAATCAGATGAAGACCATATGGGACATCTTTGTAATGTACTCCAGGTTTTGAAAGAGAAGAAGTTGTATGCAAAATTATCCAAATGTGAGCTCTGGTTGCGAGAAATGAGTTTTCTCAGTCATGTTATTTCCAGTGGTGGTATAGAGGTTGGACCTTTTAAGGTAGATGTAATGCTACAGTGGGAGGCTACAAAATTAGTTACCGAGATCAAAATTTTCTTAGGGTTGGATGGTTACTGCCTAAGATTTAGCGAAGGTTTTTCTAAGTTAGCACTGCCTTTGACTCAGTTGACTCGAAAGGGTCAAGCCTTTGTATGGGATATGCAGTGTGATGGAAATTTTCAGGATCTGAAAAAGAAGTTGACAGCAACACTATTGTTGGTATTACCAGACTGAGAGGAACCTTTTATGGTATATTGTGATGTATCCAAGATGGGCTTAGGCGATGTGCTTTTGCAAAATGGGCAGGTGGTAGCGTATGCTTCGTGACAACTGAAGATTCATGAGAGGAATTACCTTTCTCACAATTTAGAGTTAGAAGTTATGATATTCGTGCTGAAGTTATGTTGACATTATTTGTATGGTTCTAGATTTGAAGTATTCCGTGATCACAAGAGTTTGAAATATTTGTTCGATCAGAAGGAGCTGAATATGAGGCCGAGAAAATGGTTAGAGTTTTTGAAGGAATACGACTTAGGTTTGAACTACCATCCGGGTAAAGCCAATGTTGTAGCAGATGCTTTGAGTCTGAAGTCATTGCACATGGCGACGTTGATGGTTAGAGAGTTGGATTTGATTGAGTTTGCATATAATAATAACTACCAGTATAGTATTTGAATGGTGTCATTCAAAGCTTTGTATGAGGGGGGTGCATGACTCCTATATGTTGGTATGAGTTTGGAGAAAGTGTTGTACTTGGACCAAAAACTATGCAACAGACTACATAAAAGGTGAAGATGATTCAAGAGAAGATGAAGGCATGTCATAATAGGCATAAAAGTTACCACGATAAGCGGAGAAAGACTCTTGAATTCCGATAGGGTGATCATGTGTTTTTGAGAGTCACTCTTGTGACTGGTTTTGGAAGGACTTTGAAGTCTAAAAAGCTTACTCCTCATTTCATTGGTCCCTATCAGATCTCCTAGTGGATTGGAGTTGTTTCCTATAGGGTGTCCTTACCACCGTCTCTTTCAAGCCTGCATGATATTTTTCATGTATCTTAGCTTCGGAAGTACATTATCGATCCATATCTTATAATCCAAATGAACGATATGTAATTGCAGGATAATCTGACTATTGAAGCATTTTCAATAAGGATCGAGGATCGAGAAGTGAACAACTCAGAGGTAAGGAGATTGATTTAGTGAAGGTGGTATGAGGAGGACCTGCTGGAGGAAGTTTGAGTTGGAAGCTGGAGATTCGGATGAAGGAATCTTATCCGGATATGTTTTCACTAGGTAATTTCTGAGGGCGAAAATCCTTTTAAGTGGTGGAGAGTTGTAACACCCCGATTTTTAATCGAGTATTTTATTTAATTATTGGTGTTTTTTATTCGTTATACTTGAATTTTTTGTGATTTTTGGTGTGTATTGGTATTTTGGTAATTTAATAATTATCGGGTTATAGAATTGGAGAGTAGAAAAATAAAATAGAATTATTAAGGTTATTATGAATATTGGATATATTTAATTATTTTATAATAAGTTGAGAGAGTAGAAAATTAAGAAATTTTGATTAAATGTTTATTTAAATTATATATTTATTTAATTTAAATATTAACTTATGAAAAATTGAGAGTAGAGGGAGAAATTAAAGTTTTTAATAAAATTAGAGGGTTAAGGTGTAATAATGAAATGTCGAGGGGAAAGTTGAGAATTTGCCAAAACCTATTAGATTATTTAAATAGGAAAAGTTGGGGCTAAGAGAAAGGTTGATACGTGAAATTGGGGAAAACGAGAAGCGACTAGGAAACTCTAAGGAGCGCTATAGGAAGGAGAAGCAATAGCTTAATCGAGAAACTCTGCAATTCCAATGTATGGAGGAATTGTCTTATGGGTGAATTTGGCACTCAGGATGGTGAGGGTTCCTTACAATTCCATAAGCGCCTTGGGGTAATGTAATTTTTCATTTATTTTCTATGATCTGTGTAATTTTGGCCAAATAAGGATCAGAGAAAACCTTATTGGTGTTATTGATGAATCTGTTTTATTTGTATGTGTTGCTCTGAGACCCAAAGGGGATTTGGGATAAATCTCCTACGGTCTCTAAAATGTTGTTGTTTATAGGTTCACGAAACTTGTTGTGGATTTGATGATATTGTATGAATTTTGTGCTATGCTGTTTGATCATATTTTTGAGTTGGGATTTTTTTAGATCGTTTAGTTTCCCAAAAAAATTATGTCTGCAGAACTGTATTGTGTTTTCCCTATTTTCCCCAAAACTATATCTTATCCCCAAAAGCTTCACAGGTCCAATAAAACTAGATTTTTCAAAAATCAGAAAGTTTTGTAGAAAATAAAAAATCGTGACTTTTTGAAAAAATATCAAAAATCGATTCGGGGGGCGTAGGATTTGGGGAGTCGGTCGACCTCTCCTACGCCACGTATCGACGGCGGTGGTAGGGCATGTCGGAAAGGCATTAACTGGTGGTTTTTGGGTGGGTATCGCGGCGGTGTTGTAGCAGCGAGAGCACGATAGCGGTTTGTGGTGCCGCGCCACTGTTTGGGGGCTTTTCAGCAGTGATTTTTGGCGGTGATGATTTTCGAGCGTTTCAGGCGTTTTTCATCAGCTTTTCGAGTTTATGAGTTTTTCGGTGATTTTTGAGCAACCTTTGATGTCGGATTGGTAATCTTAGGGTCACTTTTGAGCAATTTGAGTCAAACTACCTGCCTTTTTACTTAGTAGAGTTATTACCTGTGAAACCTTTATCTTTAGATTACCTTGAATATTTTAGAGTACTTTTGGGGTACTTTGGAGTTATTTTTGAGAACCGAGAGGTATTGAGGTTCCCTAGGAAATTTTAATGAGTTTGAGGTTTGGGTAATAAAATAACTTTGTCTTTTTTGGTGAAATATTAAATAAAATTTTAAACCATAATTTTTAGTATAATAATCTAGAGGGATTACAATGACGACCTTAATTTGGCGATTTTTTAGATTAGTAATCTGAAAGGATTATATTGACGGTCTGTGATTGGCAACCTATAGGTTCAAAAGTGGAACCTTCTGGTGATTTTATTTATGATGTTCCAGTGATGGCCTGATTCAGAGAAGGACTATGGATGTCTCATGTTTAGAGAGGGACACGATTCAAGAGGAACCAGAGACATGGGTAAATCAATAACATACCTATGATCCTAAAAACCCGGTACTACATGCATTTTTAAGAGGAGTTGGTGACATTAGCATTTGCATCATTATTTGATATTTGATTGTGTTTTATGTGAATGATATACTTATGATTATCAATTATTATCATCTTGTTGCTAAATTTCACTGTTAAAATTTGTAAGGTGTATTCTCACCCCTTTCTTGTTTGTTTTGTTGGCTTTGTGCAATTGATGTATAGATACTCAGCAGGAGTAGCCACTTGTGAGTGGAAGACGACCTTGAAACTTTCTTCTTTTATTTTTATTTATCGTTTTTAGTTGGTTTTTGTCTGCTCTAATCTATAACATCGGGAACACGTGCGTTATTTGTTTTGAAGTTTTCTTTTGGAGTTATTTTCGTTATTTGGTGGTTTAATGTATTATTTGATGATTATGAGGATTATTTGAATTTTCCGATGCGAGTTTGGAAATATTTTTATGAAGTGCATGATTTGTGTGAAGTAGCATCCTAAATAGTACAATTTTCCATTTTATATTATGAGTCAGAGTTTAGGGTGTTATATTATTTTCATATTGGCAAAATTATGATTCAAAGAGGAATCTTTTGAGTATGAGTTTTGAATCAGAGAGGAATATTTCGAGTATTTGTTTTGATTCAGAGAGGAATTTTTTGAGTATGAGTTTTAAGTTTATTTTCTATTGTTTTAAGTTTTGTGAATTCTTTGTCATGTTCATGCATACATGTATATTGGAGTTAGGTAGGACTTCAGTCCAGTGAGGTCAGGTTCAGGGGGGAACCATGACAATATCATGTACATAGAGGAACACAATTCAGAGAGGAAACAAAGACAGGGATAAATCTCTAACTCACCTCTGAAGCCCAAAAATTTGATACCACATGCATATTAGAGGATGAGTATATTGCATTATGCATTTGCATTATAATTAGTGTTATTGTTTGTGAAATTTATGTGGGAGTGACTTTAGATGTTTTTGTAACTATCCTGTTATTTAAATTCACCGTTAACAGTTGTAAAGTTATTTTCACCCTTTTTTTGTTGTTGTGTGGCTAGTTACGCTTATGTTGTAGATATAGGTAGCGAGTAGTAGATGTTGTGTTGAGGAATGCCGCATGTTGCCTTCTTCTTTATTTATTTTTCGAGTTTTGTTTATTTCCGTGATGTCACTTTGATATGTAACATTGGAACAAGATTATTTGTATGTTTGTATTGTTTTTTGAGATTTGTGGGACTAATTCCTTTATCCTTGAGTTTGAACAATTTTATTTTGAGAAATTTAGTTATTCATGTTTTGGGAATTATCCACTGCGTACTTTTGAAAATTGTTTTGAAAAGCATGTTGTTTTGAAAGATATGTGTGACACTCTTGCTATTTAAATATGTATTATTCACATGATTTTGGGTTCAATAAGAGTCGTAAGGGATTTTAGGGTGTTACACTAATCACCTCGCGATAGTCCATAAGGTCGAACTACCGCAAAAGAAGGACAATACTCATCCACTTGAGGGTGAGGAACTCCCATTCATACACTATTATCACCACAATATCATTTGTCCAGAACAAAGGTAAAAGGGGGGCGTCGCCAGCTCCCAATACCCAGAGGGAATCACCTCGCCCCCTTACACAAACAAACATATCCTTCCAAAACTTGTAGTAATTGGAATGAGATGTGAAAAGGGATTTCCCAAGATGACTACTCAAAGACACCCAACTTCCCTTCATCGATTTGATGGTGTAGAAGGAGAAGAAGACTCCCACGGTAGAAGGGATGACTGAGTCTTCACATACCATCTCGAAAGCCTTGATGTAGCCTCAACTGTTAGAGAAAAACTAGGAGGGCGCATGCGATATTAAGGACTCTCAGGACCTTCATAGAAAAGGGATAAAGAGGGGAAATAATTCCCATATCCTTGATAAAGGGGAGGTAGAAGTAGAAATATGGAGGAGCGTTTGAGGGGACACGCGTCGTCACCCTCTCCAACAGCGAGCAAGCCCCCAAAATAAATCCATCTTTATCATCTGAAGAAGAAACCCCACATCCCGATTGGAAAGGAGGATCCATTCAGGAGTGTAATTAGATTTGAAATCTTCAGCGTCCTCGGACGTGACGAAGGAGGTAGACATTATCTCTTATGTTCTTGAAAAAGCAGCAGAATAAAAATAATCACCCTCGTAACCGTCAAAAGAGAGTGTGTGTGTGGGGGGGGGGGGGGGGTAACTAACCTAGAGTCCCACGCTTAGCGTAAAAAACCTATCTCTTTTATATCCTCGTAAAACCTACTCACTACATAAAGCAAGAAAAAGTTGCGAACCTGGAAGAAGTTTGTGAACAAAGAGATGTATAGTTAAGTAGTTCAGGAAAGATTACAAGAGCGGAAAATGAAATGGAATAAATAAAATTAAAGATAAAATACCTTATATTGTAAACCATAAGGTATATTTTAGACCCCCCATGGTTTTTGGAAAATCTCAACACATTTTCGACATGTGCCGCTAACGTCCAGGGTCTCAAAAAGTAGACCATTATTGCTTACATTAAATGACAATAAGCGTGACAAGTTAGGTGACATTCTCAAATGATTTTTTTGTAGCTAATTAGGAGACGTCTAGCAGATCACACATCCCTCAAATTAAGGGCTTACACAAAAAAAAAACCTCAACGAAGGGGCTCACACTTTAAAAATAGTTTCCCTCGACTGAGGGACTCGTCCTTAGCCGAGGGAATCACCCTTTAAATATAACCACCTTCACCCGAGGGACTCACCATTAGATGAGGAAATCTCCCTTTAAATATAATCACCTTCAGCTGAGGGACTCACCCCTTTAAATTATGACCATATTCAACTGAGGGACTCACTCGTAAGGCGAGGGCGCACTTTGAATGAAAAAGGGGTTTAAAAACACTTAGTTCTTATAAAATATCTAATGCTTTAGGGATTATGTGATGTTATATTTGTGAAGGTCTTAAACTAGGACGATATCGCCCAAGGGATATCTTTGAAGACTCGCCCGAAACTACTAATAATGTGTACATATGTTAGTCAAAGGAGAGAGAGTCCTCCACTGACTCCTAAAGGATAGGTGCTCAATAACTTCTCTTAATTATAGGGAGGAGGATGCCGCCACTCGGGGCTACCCAAACCCTAGACCCTAAAGGTCTCTATAAATATCCCTCCCTTCAAGGGAGGGGGGACATTTCATTACACCCTAAGCATAACGCTTAACTAGATTATAACGGATATTAATCATACCCCTTACACCCATAATACAAGCATATCCACCGTCTATATAGCCTCTCACCTCGCGTGAGCAAGACTCTTAGAACCACTATAAAACATCATTATACAGGGCTTCTCACCTTCGCAGGCAAGCCTTAACCATTTCAAATTGTTATATACCTACTAAGGCCTCTGAGCCCCCATGCCCTTGCAGGAGGAACACACACCTGCATTTTTTGACCATTACACAACTTAAGTTATTCAACTAAACATAATTAACTAATTGATTACATTTAATACAACTAAGCCAATTAACAATACAAATGTCATTGCCATAGTAAACTTGTTCATCATTTTCAAAAACTTGATATGCAACTTCAATTCCTCCTCTTTGATTATGGCATCATTCACATTAAAATTTTCTTTGTTTAATTTTTCATGTAGTGAACATATTCATTCCTTGGATCTTTGAGACATCTCTTCATCATACCAGACAAAGTGACTACACATCTTATATCCATACATATAGAATGACATAAGAACAACAAGGGATTTTCTTGAAATATCGCAAAACACAAGTTCATGAAAATTACAAATCAAGCGATACCTTATACACCCCACAACAATAAAAATGACACTTAAAAATGATCGGAGGGAGTATTATCTACTTAATGCAACCCTAGTCAAAACCCTAGTCTCATATTGACGTGTCATCCTCACAAAATTCTCTTAATAATAATAATAATAATAATAATAATAATAATAATATAACTATCAAAATGTCTTTTTATTGTCTTTTACTAAAATGATTAATGTATCATTATAAATCTTTAAGAGAAAATATTTAAAAAAATTGTCCTTCTCTAATTTCAATTTTTTATTTTATTTAGAGAAATCAAAATTAGAAATCATAACATTTAGTGATTTTAAAAATATAACTTAGCACATTAATTCTCACATTTTTAAAAATAAACTACTTTATGCTAATTTGATATTTTTTTAATAAACTTAATACACTTTTTAATATATTTTAATATAAATAATTTTTAAAAAACTTTTATTACAAAAATCTCATTTTATCTTATTACTCTATCAAAATATCTTTTGCAAAACTAGTAATAATGTAACTATCAAAATATCTTTTCATTATCTTTTATAATTTTATAATTTCATTTAAGCAAGATGATGTGTGAACTTCCCAAAGGCGCCAATTTTGAATTTTTATTAGAAAAAAAATCTCATTTATGCCTCTCATTTTTAACTTTTATTAAAAAAAATCTGATTCATCTTATTATTCTAATTTTTAACTTCTATCTTTAACAACAACAATAATAATAATAATAATAATAATAATAATAATAATAATAATAATAATAATAATGTAATGTAACTATCAAAAATCCTTTTAATTATTTTTATAATTATATAATAAAAATGAATAATGTATCATTATAATCAAAATTAGAAATTATAAAATTTTATAGATTTTAAAAATATAACTTATCACTTTAATTCTCACTTTTAAAAAAAAATACATTTATGCTAAGTTGATATTTTTTGAAAAAGATTATACACTTTTGAATATATTTTAATATAAATAATTTTTCTAAACTTTTATTTAAAAAATCTCATTTATCTTATTACTCTAATTTTTAAATTTTATCTTTAATTTTAATAATAATAATAATAATAATAATAATAATAATAATAATAATAATAATAATAATAAAATAATAATGATGTAACTATCAAAATGTCTTTTCATTATATTTTATAATTTTATAATGTATTTATATAAATAAAAATTAGAAATAATAAAATTTATACAGAGATCAAAGTTTATCTCTAATTATTATTATATGACTTAAACATCTCCAACAGTTAAACCTATTTAATTCAATTCAGTTAAAACAAATCAAATGAACTAGATCGCCCACGTCTAGTTAATTCTAATTAATGACCACTAATATTCATACTATCCTATATTTTACACGCATTTTCAAACCAATTTAGTTAATAAAAATATTAAAATGTTTTAAACACATATATTGACCACATATTACTTTCTTTTTCTATATAATAAAATAGGGTGGACTGGTTAAGAATTTCCGATAAAAAATATCTTATTAATATTTTTTAAAATAGTTAATTATTTTTATTTTTAATACATTAAATATATTTACTTTTTTAAAAAAATTATCTTTTAAACTTTTTTTTAATCCCGAAGACACTTGTTAGTATTTTTTAATAAAATATTCAATTATAAGAAAAAAAATCCAATCTTTATTTTAGTAAATTGGAATACAATTCCTTATTAATATTATTAATCTTTTTGAATTCAATGAATTCAATCTAAGAAAATATAAAGATTTGGCTCTAGCCGTTTTAGATCCAATGAAATTAATAAAAATAACTTTCGCATTTATGGACAATAATATATTACATTCTTTTTTTATTTTGATTAAATAAAGATCAGGTGAGTTGGAGTCCATTAGGTATTATATAAATTCTTCTTATACACTTGTTTTTGCTTGAAAACAAAAATGAATAGTTTATGGTCTCTAGTTGTGGTTTTTCTTTTATGTGTTACACGTTCTTATGCCGTCAAAGTTGTAGATGTGGATACTATATGCAAGAATGCGAGAAATCATTCATTTTGTTCAAATCTTCTCCATTCAAAATTCGGCGCAAGTGGAGATCTTGTTAGCCTTACACAGTACACCATTGATGTGCTTCGTGCCAATGTGACCAACACTGTCAATCTGATCAATAAGCTAATTGCACAAAGTGGTGGTAATTTCAATCTAACATATCATTACAATATGTGTTTAATTCATTTTGATATCAAAAAGGGTGCCTTAGGTTCAGTTGAGTATGCTGAAGAACTGTTCAAAATGGGAAATTACCTAGCTATGATTCCAACCATGGAAAGTATAGCTTTTAATGCTTGGGAATGTCTTTCTGGAGATACACCAAGTGAACCTCTTTATCATGATACCTCTTCGCTCCCAATATATGCTGATATTGTCATGCTAGTTGCTAACATTGTTCATAGCATACTAAACTATTTGACACAAGTCTAGTTAATTAGAGGCATGGGCTTAAGAATGTAGAGGCAAGGTGTTACAAACGTGTATTTTGATAGCAACCTCAAGGAAATTACTAAAAAGTCCTTTGATTAAGAGATTGTGTTCTTAAATAGAGTTTTATATTATTTCTGTGATGTTATTTTAATTATTTTAAATTGGTATGGCGCAGTAGTCTAAAGGGTCCATTAGGGATGACTAGCATTTAAAGTGTATTTTGTCTTCTTTTAGTGGACATGAATGTTTAGAATGCAAGTTTTATTTCTTTTATTTTATTTTTTCAATCAAATGGTTCACCCTAATTAATGGTAGTGCCTGAACCTTTCATCATTGGTTCTTTGATCTTCTTCTTCAATGCCTTCAAAATCCAGGAACTTTACTAAAAGAGTTTGATGATTCTTTTTAAGTCACAAATCAACGTTTTGATGAACTCATCAACAATAACTACAACCTAGAAACAACCATGTAAGCCAACAATCAAACCATGTCTTTGAAGTTTGATCGGTTGGAAAACGATAATCAAAACCTGCGTATGCAGTTGAATCAATTGGATAACAATATGAATGATCACACGAAAGCTAAATTTCCAACACTCGCTTCTCTCATTACTCAATAATTTGTTGTTATAGCAACGTTTCTTCACATAATAAAAATCAACGTCTTTTTAAAAGTTTTATTAGAATAATTTCAAAAATTGATAGTAGAAGGTTTGATGCGAAAATATAAAAATTATACTATTTAAAATTTTGATCACGGTAACACTAAATCATTTTACAAACTCCAAAGATGAATATAATAAACACAAGGTATCCAATTGATTCGAATGTATAATCCATGAGATATTTATACAATGATTCAATATAGAAAATTTTAACCTCAATTATTTATCAGAATTTAATCACCAATTCACCTCAATAAAGTAATAAATCATTATAAATTGAATAAATGATAAACTACACCAGAATTGAAATAAATAAGCATGCAAATACTACGAAATTAAATGCAAGAGTAAGAGAGAGAAATGACATCGAGATTTATAGTGTTTTGGCGTTCGTCATCGCTTTGTCTATGTTCACTCTTCAATGACTTCCCATTAGAACCTATATTGTTCCTTTTATTTGACAAATATTTTCAAGAGTTCATACAATCACCAATTCACGATAATGTCGAGAATTATAAAATCTCCTATCAGGATCTTGACTTGTATATAACACCTCGCTAAAATCTTCTGCATAATCTTTACTCGATTGACGCCTATTGAATCTTCCAATATCATCAATCTGCTTCAAGCCTTCATGTGTATCAATCAACACCTTGATCTTACTGATTCTTTAAGCGATGAATTGTCCAAAGATTTGAGAAGAACTCCGTCTTATCTGTAGCCTTCCATACAGTCATTACTAAGGCAATTCTGGAGAGAAAGATCTACTTTTAAATGGAATTTGTCATCATCATTGACAGTCATCTAAATCTTGCAAACAACCTGAAAATCTCAACCAAACATTCAAGAATGATTAGTTTCAAGAACGCGCCTCCTTCAACCAATTAGAAATCTCTCGTTATCAAGATTTGTATCAAATTGAAGTTGAAGATGCAAAAATTTTGTTGCAAGACTTTGAACTTTCAAAATAGAGGAAATTAATTTTTTTTACAGAATCACAATGTTGATTATGATACTCACTATGATTCGTTACATAAGAAATTACGACAAAAAAGTTTTCATGTGCTTGAGATTAAGCACAGAAAATGGTTGGAAACAGTATTTAGATTCGAATTAAGAGCATTTCATGATTTGAATCAAATGAACAAGTGAAGTGGAATAAAAGAAAAATACATTTTGACCCATTTTTTAGTTGATTCGAATCAAGAGGAAATCGTGATTGGAATCAAACACCATGTGATTCAAATCATGTGTTAAATTTGATTCAAATCAAATAGGTTGAGCTAACTGAGAAAATATGGAAAAATTACATGATCTGAATCATATGTTAAGCGTGATTCGAATCAATTGAGGCAAAGGTGACCCAGAGTTTGATGATTCAAATCATGTGTAAAATGTGATTTGAATCAATGGTTTGATAATTATTTGTTTGACTCTGTCGAAAATGATTTTAATCAGGATTTATGTTTGATTCAAATCAAACACCCAAAATCCCAAAATTTCAAAATTTCAAAGAGACTTTGAGATTTTTCTTTCCACCTAACTTGAATCAATGTCATATATGACTCATATTCCATAGACTCGTGCAAATTATTGAAAGCATCATGATCAAATTCAAACCTAACAAATGGTTTATACATGCTAAAAATGAATTATTTCAAAACTTAATCCAGAGAGGTGAAGTCATGAAGGAGACTCAATAATCAAAATTAAACAAAGATGAAAGTGATAAGACAAGCAAACCAAATAATCGTATTGGGGTGCTCCCTCTGAATGTATTAGGGATATGCAACTTCATTCTCCTTTTTTTTTATGCCTGACAAGCTTTCTCTTAGAATTGAGTCTACTTTGAGTATAACATGGAAAACGCTTATGCTCCCCCTGAAACATTGCACATAAAACGCATAAAACAATTTTAGACTCATTACAACTTATCCCCATTTGACAACATCAAAAAGAGATACATCGAAATACGTCTAAAAACCAATTAAACAACCACCAACAAATAATTCTAATAAACATATGAGCTAAATAGATAAGAAGCATATACAACAAAAAAGATATCATATTGAACATGAAGATAGATATGCCATAATCAACAAAATTCAAATAGACATGCAATACCAACATTAAACATCAACCAATTAAATGATCAAAACTTGTATGTCAAGAAATGCATTAACAATCATAAATAATGCATGAACAAGTATATAAATACTCGAATGCACATAATTAGAAACACACATTTAAAAATACTTAAATGCAAATAAGAATATTCAAAGACATAAGCTAGAGATGAATGAGTAAGATAAAGAGGAAATAAGCAAACCAACACGCAACTCTAGAACAAACACATAGAATGATATAAACCGGATACAAGAGTTATAGAGACATACCAATGTAGTTCAGTAAAAGATATGATTTGCAACAAAATAGTGATAGTGAAAATAAATGTATAGAAAATGAAAATAATCAAAATCCTCATTATATTTAAGGCATGAAGAGTCTAAGACTCCCAAATCCCTACAAATATTAGGAAACCGATCTGGTGACAATAGTTTCGCAAAAAAGTCAGCAAGTTGACTTTTAGAGCCAATGTATTAAAAAATAACATCCCCTTTATCCATATGATCTCTAAGAAAATGGTGTCGGATCTTAATGTGTTTGGTCCGTGAATGAAGTACTGAATTGAAATAATGTTCCTCAATGGACAAATGTCGAACTCGATACTCCGACAACTGGTTCGACAAGACAAACCAAAACCACCAAAATAATAATGACTAGATGATGGAACTGAAAAGAAATAAATAATATAATTAATTATTTATCCAGTTCGGTGAAACTAGACCTATGTCTGGGGGGCTGAGTCCACAACCCAAGAAAGGAAAATCACTTGCTAGTAGTTTAGTACAATTAGTCTTACAAGCAACAACAAATCTTATGTTGTTCAATGCCTCTTTCTAACACTACTCGATGACTTTATATTTAGACCCCCCCTTAAACATGATAACCTACTCAATTTCTTCTCTCACACAACTCATGGCAGAGGCAAACAATCACTAGATCGTAGTGATCAACTTAAATCTTAACAAGATGAAAGAATGTTGAAAATTACAACTCAACTAGACAAATCTTGAACACTTGGACACTTGGAAACTTCAACAAGGTGTTGTTGTTATAAATGTAGCCAATCGAAAAGACCAATCCACTAGGAACATCAATCTCCCCTTTTCGCAAATTATGGAAAAATAACTCTTTAAGATATATAACACTTCTTCCATGAGAAAAAGTGACGGCTAGTAGAAGTATTGGTCATTAGAGCATTTAAGCAGTAGCAACTTCCATGCATCATAGTTAAGTACCAGCATTAGTAGAAGTCATAAGCATCAGCATTCAGATGCTTACATTTAATCCATTCAGTTGCTCCAAACCAAACAGGCAATCATGTAATCATTCACAGACTTAATCATACATGAATCTAGTATAACATAGTTAATAGCATACAATCCTACTAACTAACATATATCATATGAAATCATTCACATAATTAGTCATGCATACACAATCAGTTAGTAATTGATATCTACTAAGACAAATAGATATGTTTTTACAGATACAAGGACCAGGATCAGATGTCATGCCTGATGCTCCAGCATGGAGCACACCATTAGCACTTTATCAGAAAGGGTAGTACTAAAATACATGTTACCTAAGAAACACCATTATCTCCCACCTTTTTTCCATAATTTGGCAAAGGGTGAGGTCTTCAACCTGGCATCTAGAAGTTATTCATGCATAGGTTAGTATGTTAGCATATACACAACCAAAAAGATGAGAAAAATATATAACAACATAAAAAGATGCACAATAATAAGATATGTCTTAACATTACAAAATACCAAGAGGCTAAAAAGTCATTACAAGTCCAAAAAACATCCTTCATGCCTGATTGAAGCCAGGAAGGATATCCAATCTTCATCACCCTCTAAGTCACTTTCTTCCATTAGATTTTTCTTTAAAACCTTCATCCTTATAACTGAAGTCTTCCTAGATACAGTTGCTCCAGCAGATGATCCACCAACTTGAGTAGAGGAAACATTTTCCTTGTTCTTGATCCTCTCGACCTTAAGAAACTTCTCAATAGGCTTGTCAATGTTGACACCCTTTTTAGACGATGTCCTCTTGGAATTCTTCTAGTTATGACTCATGTTGAGTAGCACACTTGGTTGGAAGAAAAATAGAAAACTAATTTCTTAGTTCTGGGTAGGTCTGAGAGAACTTTTGTTTGGCTTGTAACACCTCTCCATATATAAGAAGTGATTGAAAAAGAGTAAATCAACCTGAATATATGTGCACCATAGAGAATATGAGAGATGATTTGGCTTTGTCTCTCTACATGTTTCCCTAGATTTGACTACTATGTGACCTCACATATGCATACACCAAGTGAACTTCTCAACTATTCAAAACGGACATCATCTAAAGGCTTAGTGAATATGTCAACTAGTTATTGGTCAACTGCAATGTGCTCTAAATTGACCACTTTATCCTCCACAAGATCCCTAATGAAATGATGGCATATGTAAATATGATTGGTTCTAATGTGTTAGACAAGATTCTTTGAGATATTGATGGCGCTCATGTAGTCATGGTACATTGTCATGACATATTATTCGACATTGTGTTCTTTTAGCAATTGTTTCGTCTAGAGCAAATAAGTGCATCTGCTTGCAATAACAACGTATTCAGCTCTAGTGGTAGATAGAGAGACACAACTATGCTTCTTGTTAAACCAGGAAATCGTATTGCCTAGAAAGAAACATCCACCTGAGGTTCTTTTTTCGGTCATCAACACTTCCATCCCACTCTGTATCACAGTAACCTACTAGAATAGGATTGGTATCATGAGAGTACAATTTTCCATTGTTATAAGTCCCACTGATGTACTTCAGGATCCTCTTTACTTCAGTGAGATGGGTAGGCTTAGGATTAGCTTGGTACCTAGCGTATACTGTTGGTGTAAGCCCTAGAGGCCAATACTTTTGGTACTTGTATCGAATTATTTAAAGGCATTTTCTTTATTATGGTTGATTAATAAAGTCCCTGGAATAGATAGTCCGTTTAATGTATTAAGTGTGACTTAATCATGAGAACACATTAAACATAAGGACACTATTCTTAAAGTATCCGTAGTCGAGCTTTAGTGTGAAGTGGGATAACATTAAAGCATTAAGACTATTATGTTTGTAGACTGATGATCACATCTCATGGATCATGGATAAAGAGTTATCAAGTCTTAAACATATGTATGAATATTAGGAGTAATATTTATACCGGATTGACCCGCTATGAGAATACTATATAGAAAGTTATGCAAAGTGTCATAAGTTATTCTCATGGTGATAATAGTGTATACCACTCTTCGACCTGAAACCACTATGGATCCTAGATGTAGAGTCGAGTGCTTTGTTGCTGATCCAACATTGTCCGTAACTGGATAACCATAAAGACAGTTGATGGGTACTCCACAAAGCATGCTGAGGGACATGAGTGTCCTAGATGGAATTTGCCCATCCCGCGTAACAGGATAAATGTCTATGGGCCCAATATTGAACTGGACAAGGGTGACACGGTCTATACCTTGTGTTCAATATAGACATAAGGGCAAAGGGGTAATTATACACATAATTATTATCACAGGAGGTTTTGTCAGATCACATGACATTTTCGTGACTTGGGTAGCAGTGATGTGTTGCTAGATACCGCTCACTGTTTATTATGTTAAATGCGTGATTTAATATAATTGCCAACGTCGCGAAAACCTATAGGTGTAGCGGTGTATTCGTCGCCATATGATTCATCAATTAAATCATAAGCAAAGCATACAATGAAGTTTCGAGTCGCCACCGCACTTTTATTTATCCAAAGGATTGGCTAAAAAGCGAACAAAAGCCTAAGAAGTTTTACACGTAGAAAACTAATAAAAGATCAGAGATTCCGGGTAAGGGGTAAGTTACGCAATGGGAAGGTGTTAGGCACCCACTACGTCCTAGGTACTCCTAGGGAGCCCTTTTCACACTTGTTGTAAAAAATTGTTATTTGTTAAGACATATGCATTGTGCAAACAGGAGTGAGATGATGAGGAAAGAATGTACAAGTTTTATTGGGTTTGAGCGGATGAACCCGCTGCCTACGTACCTTCCATCAAAGGTAAGGATCAAAACGCCGTAGTTCGGCTAAAAGATTTCCAAAAGTGAGTTGGATTCAATTTTAAACAATAGCACTGAGGCTTTTCATTATCAATGGGAGAACACTCGACCAAAACCAACATCCACCATGCGAGGATAGCTTCGACGTACGAGAGGGGTTAACCCTATTTTCAGTACGGAAGTCTTACTGTCGACTCACTAAAGATAAGGTGAGGTTTACATCAACCACAATGATAATTAAAACCTACGGCTAATGCATGAAAAGATTAATGGACATGGCCAAAACGAGTGAATGAGTGAAGTTAATTGATTGTGATTATGAAAGTGAAGTCAAAGTATGATTAAGATTCATTCAAAAGAAGTATTATGAAATGGAGTTTGTGAAAAGAGTCAAGGACTTGAGTCCAGGTTTTTAGTTTGAAAAACATGAAGATGTTTGCACAATGTCTAAGTCAAGTTTAAGATCAAAGTGTGAAAAGGTTCTAGGACACAATGAGGATGAATGAGTGAGGATGGAAAGTAAAGCTTCTCAGGAGGTTCACTTCTTGAGATCATATGAGAAATGATTCAAGGGTGTCCTTTGGAATGGAAAGTAAGTAATGATGGAATGAACAAACAAATGATACCGGATGCCACTCAATGGTCTTACTCCAGTCTCACAAACAAAAGCGGATATCGGATACCAATAGCTGGATTTACACCAATCTCCATAAACAGAAATGGATATCAGAGGCCACTCAATGGTCTTACACTAATCTCCTCAAAAAGAAAACAATGAAGAAATATGGAAGTCAACTGCCAGCTTGTGGGACTTAGGTTAACTCCACACATGATCATAGGAAAGCAAATGCCAACTTGTGGGACTTACAATTGCATCCTCTCACAAACAAAAAAAGCAGAACAAGGATGTCAGATGCCAACTTGTGGGACTTACTCTAACACACAGTATGATCCTAGGAAAACAACTGCCAACTTGTGGGACTTACAATTGTATCCTCACATACAAACAAAAAAGGCAATAAGCAAAGACAAAATGAGTGGCCAATGTGATGGTCTTATACTCACTTCCATATCATAGGAACAAATGCCAACTTGTGGGACTTACAATTGTCCTCAATGGGTAAACAACAATAATGATGTCAAACAGACAAAAGAGATGCTCATGTATTAATGGTAATTGATGATGATAAATGCATAACATACAGGCAAGCAAGTGCATATGAAGCAATCAAACAGTCAATGAGAATCAAACAACACACTCTATAGCCAAACAATGGGGGCTCACACAAGAGGGTTTGACTTTAAAAGTCCACTGTAATAGGTGAAGGTTGCTCTTAACCTGGCCATTGAGGGGCTCAGGTGAAGCAGATGAAAGGGAGAATGAGGGGTGTGCCTCATTGCTTCTATCTCAAATCAGAGAGAGCATCAAAGAAAGTGTGGGAGTTCAGAAAGTAGGAACTCTCTCCACATTATTGACTCGATTAGATCTTGGGTATTTATCTCATTGCTTCAACCAGGTACTGGGAGCAAAGAGAGGACACACTGAATAGTGGGGGATAGATTGCTTATCCCTACCTTCCACCAATTGCCTTACTTGAAGGACTTTTCCTGCTGAGGACAAATATAAACAAACACAGGCATTGCCTCTTAAGGAGGGCTTCAGACAGTTTGCCCGGTCAAATAACAGACCGGGTCTCCAGACTACATGAAGAAGAAGTAATTATACCTCAAAGCAAATGCTAAAAAGCAAAGCAAGCAAGTTCAAAGAACTTAGGCAACTAAAGTACCTGAAAAAAGTCAAACTCATTAGTAAACAAGTCAACAGTCAAAATCAAAAGAAATGGATAAACAGTCAACCACAGGAGGTCAACTGTGCAAAGCAAGACTCAAGTTACATGAGTCACCTACAAAGCAAAAGGTTAGCACAATATAGACAAACAAACATCAATCAAATTGGTATGATCTTGGAAGCACTATGCTCAACCTGAAACAGATAAACTCAACATAAGTCCAAAGGACCACTAGGACTAGCCTAGGGTCAAACATGAAAGAAAAAGTCAAGGCAGCAAGGAAAAGTCAACTCAAAGTCAAAGTCAAACATTTGGGAAGCTAACACACTTGGGCCCACAATCATATCATGCATTATGATCATTTCATGAACATTTAAAGTCAACACATGGCAATGGGAAGCACACAAAAGTCAACAGAATGACTTGCATCAAAAGTCAACTCAAGCAATCCCAAAAATTATGAAAATAATCACATTCAATCCTAACATCTAACATGGTATACATGTAAAATTTCATGGCATTTGGATGAGAGGAAGGCAGCCAATTAAAATCATGAAGTCAAACCAAGTTCAAGCAAGCATAGTGAAAGTCAACAAGCATGGGTCAACTTCAAAAAATCATATCAAATTGAAAACAGATGAGAAATGAATGAGATTAACACCAATGAAAAGCTTGAAATGTCTAGTATGCACATATGAAATTTCATGGTCATGTGATAAGATTTGAGAATTTCACAAAAGATTTGGCAAGGCATAGCACAAAAAGTCAACACATGACCAAGCATGGAAGAAAATTCACAATCAAATGGAAAACAGCAAGATTAATTCCAAGAAAATTCATACATGAAATAGACATACAAAGGATCATTCATGCAAAAAATGGGGTCAATTGGATGCAAGGAAGCATGTGAACAAAATTGGGGAAAATGCATGATCATGGTATAGCAACAAATGTAACACATGACTTCAAAAAATCATAACTCCCAATCCACAAATGATAAATGTACAAAGTCTATATGGAGACAAAGGTCAAAGTGTCTAGTTTCTCCACAAAAAATTTCAAAGGCAAAGGATGCAACATCATTATTTCACAATTGAAATGGCCAAGGGTATCATTTATGCACACATGTTGGGAAAGCAATTATTATAAAAAATCCAACCAATGCAAAAATCATTAAAAATCATCATAAAATAAAGGACACATTCATGATCATGAGGAAAAAATTTCACAATTTTTGGAATTAAAATGAATGAGAAATTGATTTTTGAAGTTGAGGCATAAATGGATGAAGTATGAACAAATAACATGGAAAGGATGAGTCAAAGTGGTCAACAGCGTGGCATTATGGTAATTTGGCGTTTCATTAAACCAAACGCTGCGTTTGGGAAGGACACGGGAAATGTTGTGGTTGGCTCATTTTCAATGAAACAGTGAAACGAAAAACAACAGCCAATCAACATCCATTTTTTCTGGGTTTTAAAAAGAAGTCTAGGGTTTAAGCTTCAGCAACCTGAACATCATCATCACCAATTCGAATTTTTCCACAGAAATCCCAGAAACCAAAACTAAATATGTACAAGTGTTCCGCATGGCATGGACATCATGAATATACCATTAATTTCCACTTAAACAACACATACACATTGAATCGAACAGAAGAACCATGAACCTCAAACTTTGATCATGAATGAAATGTTTCAGAAATGAATAAATGGCATACCAATAGGTTCATTCAAGCATGGTGAATGCAAATCCATCATTATTTTTCAGTATAACACAGCATGGAGAGAGATTCGAACAAAAATGCAAATGGTCATCAATCTTATTTTTCAGATTTCTAACAATCTACTCAACCAAATCACACAAGACAAACTTCATTGCAATCAGCATGCTGGGCTCTATATTAAACATGGCAAGGAATTGAAAAACAAAAGATTCGAAAAAATACCAAAATTGAAAAACAGTGGAAGATTCAGCAACCCTTTTGCTTGCAAGAGCTCGAACAGATGAGTATTATGCTTCTATGAGATGTATGCTTGAAAACCTTGAGCTTAGTGATGCATGAACATGTTCAAATCGTGCTTGGCCATTGTTGGAGCTTGGCAAAAACAGAGTGAGAAGAGGAGGTTCCAGCTGTGATTTGATGGTGAAAATGAGCTCAAAATGTTATTTAGAGCATGAAGGAACCAAGGGTGATTGAGGTTTTGTGGAACTTTTGGGCAGAAATTCAACTCGAGCCAAGTTGCAAGAATGAGAGAGTGAGGAAATCTGGTCGTGGCTGCTTGTGTTTCTAGGGTTTCAAAGTGTCAGAAAAATACTTTATATTGTCTGTTTAAGCTTCCCTAATCACATGCTAAACCAAGTTTAACTTAATGAACAAAAATGCAAAAAATGCTAAGTGAGCATGAGTGGAAAGAGAGGTGTGAGTTAGTGGTCGAATGGGCCTTGAAATGCTGCAACCAGACCAATGTAAATGCTGTTTCATGATTTGCTTATGAGTGGTTAACTTGTTTGGTTTGAAATGCACCAATTGCATATTTGCCAATTGTGAGCACAAGTGAAAAGGAGGGTATGGATTGCCACGACTGGGCTTTCTAGCATGCAGCAAATAACCATTAAAAATGCTGTTTGATGTTTCCACGTGAATTGCTAACTTATTTTGTCCAAATGAAGCTTCTTGCCAAAAAATGCCAATCTTGTACAAATGAAATGGAGGTGCAATGCTTGCTCAAGTTGGGCTTTAAACAGGCTGCAAGGACCATTCCAAATGCTGCTCATGATTTGCTCAAAGAAATACTAAACATTGCCTTGCTTTGTGAAGCTATTTGCACCATTTGTCAATTATGCATTTTTGTCCAAAATTGTGGTATGGTGATGGAATATGCATGAATTAGGACTTGAGGCAAGTTTCAAATGTGATTTTAAACCTTTCCCAATTGGCCAAAGTGAGAAAAAGTGTATGATTCAAAAAGTCAAAGTTTGGTCAAACTTTGAATTTAAATGCAAAAGGTCCAAAAATGCCATTTTGAATGGTAGGGTTTTAGGTCATGAAATTTATATTTTTGGAAAGAGGATGAAAAATGTGGTGTGTAGGAAAAAATCCCACCAAATTTGGCCTTATGGTTTGGGAGATATGCTCAGTTGAAGTTCACAAATTGATGAAAATGATTGGATCATATCTTGACAACCATACATGGGATTTGAGAGTTCTTGGACTTTTTGAAAATGGGAGAACAAGATCTTCAACTTTCATGTTGGGCAAAAATTCATTTGAAGCTTGTATCATGATGCAAGTTGAGGATCAAGAAGTTTCTATTTTTGGCAGTTAAAATTACAGGTCCAGTTTCTATTTTGGGAAATCTTCTGATTTGCTTCAAATTCTTCAATGATATTGATTGCCATGATATATGAGGCCTATTAGGACATGAATAAGCTCCTTCAAACCATTTCTATCCATCAAATCCAAAGAATCAACCACAGTTGACCAACTTTGACTTTCTAGGGTTTTGGACTTGACTGTGCACTTCTGATGAATTCCAAACCCTAGTTCCTTAAAATCTTGACTTCAAATGATGTCCCAAGACATATGAACTCTTGATGATTGATCATGGTGCCCAAATTCCAAAAGAATGGCCACCATCCACTGTTTTGATTGACTGTTGACTATCTAGGGTTTCTGACCTGGCTTTGCATTGATTGATAACATCTGAGCCTTCAACCCTTGACTTGAACACTTCAAAAAGACCCCCAAGTCATGTGAACTTGTTGGATAAACCCTGGGGCTTTGATTCCTTGAGGAACAACCTTGCTTGATTGGTGGACTGATCTCCTGATCAATTTGACCTAATTCCTGCTTGCTTGCTCTTGAGGCAACTGGGGACAATGCAAATGCTATGCAATGTATCATGATATGTTATGACCTAATATGAGATGGTATGCACAATGATAGGTGCAAATTTGAGGTGCTACAGCTGCCCCTATTCAATCAGCTGGGAACCCGAACGGATGATAGCAATGGCTGTCAGACTTTCAGGGTAAACAGGGATTGAATACAAAAGAACCGTAGAAATTTGCACCGACTGGATATAACACAAAGAGAACCACGTCATTTACCGATGACAAACTGCAAGACAGCTTCAGAAAAGCAAAACCATTTACCGATGGTTGAAGAAACTGGAACCTTGATATTTACCGATATCAACTTTAGCACGACCACTTACCGATGGCGGCTGGGGAAAACAAATTTCTGAAAAACAAAACCATTTACCGATGGTTAAAACTTTGATATTTACCGATATCAACTTCAGCACGACCATTTACCGATGGCTGCTGGGGAAACCACTTCTGAAAAACAGAACCATTTACCGATGGTTAAAAACTTGATATTTACCGATATCAACTTCAGCAAAACCATTTACCGATGGCGGCTGGGAAACAAATGATGTTGAAAGGAAGCGAGACCATTTACCGATGGTGGCTTCAAAGAAACTGGACATTTACCGGTGTCAACTCAGCAAGACCATTTACCGATGGTTGCTGCAACTGGGAATTCGATATTTACCGATATCGAAGAAAACTGGGCCATTTACCGATGGCATCTCCGCTTGGGGAGGAACAAAATCTTTGTAGTGATACCCGACAAGACGTTTACCGACGACTTCTGGGGATTTTGAACTTATTGATAAGAGAACAAAGAAAGACCAGACATTTACCGATGACTGGGGTGAGACACGATGTTTACCGACATCGAAAGATGATGTTTATCGACATCAAAAAGAATGACCAGACATTTACCGATGACTGGGGTGGGACATTTATGGTAAGAGACAAACAAAAAATTGCAACTGAAAACCAGATAGGACATTTACCGATGACTCTACTGGGGATTTCTGTTGGGGATTATCAGACATTTACCGATGACTGAAAGGAAGACTCGATGTTTACCGACACCGAAGCAATGGTGTTTACCGACACCAAAAAATGACCAGACATTTACCGATGACTGGGTGAGACTCGATGTTTACCGACATCACAAGAATGGCGTTTACCGACACCAAAACAAAGAAGACACACGCGGGTGTTGACATGACACTTACTGATATCACAAGAATAGAATCTGGGATAAGTTGAAGCAAGGCTGATCACTTGCTGGGAGTCTCACTGGGGAGAAACAAACTTCTGTCACCATCGGGTGAGGAAATAAACCTCTGTCACCATCGGGTGAGGGAAATAAACCTCTGTGGGGATAATCAATTCCGGATGCTGTCGAAGCAACTGTAGCAGACTGGTGCTGATTTTTGAACAAAATGATCCGCTTCTGCCGGGGATGCGGTCTGATGTGGTATCGAACACATGAATGCATATGTTTGAATTTTTCTATGGCGTAATGCTCCATATGGGATGGAAATGCTACGCAATTTTGAGGATGCAATGATTACTATATGCAATGCAATATGATAAGAACCCTGCGGGGAGAGATACACAGGACGACTGTGCTGAGGAAGTCTTCAAGATAAATCCCCTGGGGGAAAAAACAGCAACTGCTGGGGAGCCAACAACAAATCCACTGGGGGAAGACAAGGCAACTCACTGGGGAGTAATGAAGCACTTCTGTTGGAGAGAAATGAATCAACTCTGCTAGAGGAAAGCAGAGGGAAACCCGCTGGGGGGTAGCCCAATCAATCCATACAAATTCCGCTTGGGGAAATAAAAACTCCACTGGGGAAGCTAAATCAGGCGACTCTTTGGGGATGAGGCTTCATGCAAACCTCAGATAAAACAGACTGCTTGGGGAATAACTGCTACTCCGCCGGGGATGACCCGCAATATTCACAAGTAGAAATCAACTCAGCTGGGGATGCGGATATCGATCTGCCACGATAACTCATCCAATCCTCTGGTAGGATAAACCCTGCTGGAGAGATAACTGCTTCGCTGAGGAAGGCTTAAACAATCCATAGCTAGGATAATGATTCTGTCTGGGGAAAGCACTGCTGGAGAATGCTCACAGGCGACGACCTTACTGGGGGAAATGCTCACAGGTGACGACCTGCAAATCGGAACAACAGATGCCCCAGGGAGTACATGGACAAGATACGCTCAAGTGTCCTCAACATTCAAAATGATTTTCAAATGTTTTAATCTTTCTGCACGTCATTGTTTAGCCTTCATGTTTTTATATGCAATGTTTTATCAAAAATTCGGACGTTTTTGCAAACAAAACAGTAAAAGTAAAAACAAGAGAGCAATTTATCTGAATAACGACTTTTATTGATTGAAAGTGTGCCTGAAAAGGCAAAATACATTGGGAAGCAATTCCTAGAAAGAGGTAATTGCGCACAAAAGAAAAAATAAACTATCCTAATGGCAATGTGAACACGGCATCCACTATTTCCCAACTCTGTTATAACTCATAGATCATCAGTTTCCTCCCAATTCCTTGCTTTCTGAGAAGAATGACTGGACCGATCACATCTGTCGAGATGGTAGCTGACGAAGCATGACGAAGTACAGATAACTCAGACTGTAGTCTTCGCTTTAATCCCTCTTTTGCCTGGATCGCCCTTTCGGGTTTTCAATCCACCGGGATACCCATTTTTGCCTAAGCCGCCCTTGCGGGTTTTCGACTTACCGGGTGTACGTTTTTCATTTTTATCCCTAACTTTTGCCCGAACCTTTTCTTTCTGTTTTTTGGTTCGCCGGGATGCCCATTTTTGCCTGGACTATTTTGTTCTTTTCGTCCAGCGGGTCAATTTACGCGAAGTATTTTTTGACTACGTCTGAGTTGACAGGGGAAGGAAAGTCTTCACCATCCATAGTTGTAAGCATCAAGGCTCCACCGGAGAAAACCTTCTTTACAACATATGGACCTTCGTAATTAGGAGTCCACTTGCCCCTGTTATCTGTACCGGGAGGAAGGATCCTCTTCAAAACTAGATCGCCAGTTTGAAATGTCCGAGGACGCACTTTCTGATCAAAGGCTCGCTTCATCCTTCTCTGATACAACTGCCCATGGCAAACAGCTGCTAACCGTCTCTCTTCGATAAGGCTTAACTCATTAAACCTTGTACGAATCCACTCGGCTTCGTCCAGCTTGACATCCAATAATACCCTCAGAGAAGGGATCTCCACTTCAACTGGTAGGACTGCTTCCATACCATACACCAGGGAGTAGGGGGTTGCCCCGGTCGACGTACGTACTGAGGTACGGTATCCATGCAAAGCGAAAGGCAACATCTCATGCCAATCCTTGTACGTTACGACCATCTTCTGCACAATCTTCTTGATATTCTTGTTAGCTGCCTCTACAGCACCATTCATCTTTGGTCTGTAAGGAGAAGAATTGTGATGTTCGATCTTGAAATCTCTGCATAAGTCCTTCATCATTTTGTTGTTGAGATTCGACCCATTGTCAGTGATGATTCTCTCGGGAACTCCATATCGACAGATGATTTCTTTCTTGATGAACCGGGCAACCACTTGCTTGGTGACGTTGGCATAGGAAGCTGCTTCTACCCACTTGGTGAAGTAGTCAATCGCAACCAGGATGAAGCGATGTCCATTAGAAGCAGTTGGCTCAATCTTCCCAATCATGTCGATGCCCCACATGGCAAACGGCCAGGGTGAGTTCATGACATTCAACGGGCTTGGTGGTACATGCACCTTATCAGCATAGATTTGACACTTATGGCATTTCCGAGCGTATTTGAAGCAATCGGATTCCATAGTCATCCAATAATATCCGGCTCTCAGCAATTTCTTCGACATTGCATGACCACCAGCGTGGGTACCGAACGAACCCTCGTGCACTTCTTGCATCAACATGTCTGCTTCGTGTCTATCCACGCATCTGAGCAAGACCATGTCAAAGTTCCGCTTGTATAGCACATCATCCTGATTCAGATAAAAGCTTCCAGCAAGCCTTCTCAGGGTCTTCCTATCATTCTTCGACGCACCCCCAGGATACTCTTGAGTCTTGAGGAAGTTTTTGATGTCATAATACCACGGCTTATCATCAATAGCATTAACAGACTCGGCTGCAAACACATATGCAGGCCTCTCGAGTCGATTCACAGCAACATGTGGCACATGATTCCACCAATGAACTTTTATCATAGAGGATAAAGTAGCCAAGGCATCAGCCATCTGATTCTCGTCCCGGGGGACATGATACAACTTCACCTTCTTGAAGAACGTCAGTATTCTTCTGGTGTAGTCTCTATACGGAATCAGATGTGGTTGGTTTGTATTCCAATCTCCATTGACCTGATTAATCACTAGAGCTGAATCTCCAAATATGTCGAGTGTTTTGATCCTCAGATCAATGGCTTCTTCTATCCCCATGATACAAGCCTCGTACTCAGCTTCATTGTTGGTGACGTCGAATGTCAATCTGGCAGAAAAAGGTATATGAGCACCTTTGGGATTGATCAACACTGCACCAACACCGTTACCGTTCATATTCACGGCCCCATCGAACATCAGTGTCCACTTGTCATCAGGATCCGGTCCTTCCTCGACAAGCGGTTCTTCACAGTCTTTCGTCTTTAGGTACATGATGTCTTCATCAGGGAATTCAAACATCATAGGCTGATAATCGTCGATCGGTTGTTCGGCAAGATAGTCTGACAGAATACTACCTTTGATGGCCTTCTGAGACGTGTACTGAATGTCGTACTCTGTTAAGATCATTTGCCAACGGGCAACACGTCCGGTGAGAGCTGGCTTCTCAAAGATGTATTTCACAGGATCCATCCTAGAAATCAACAGAGTAGTATGGTTCAACATATACTGCCTTAGTCGGCGAGCAGCCCAGGCCAAAGCACAGCAAGTTTTCTCGAGCAGTGAATATCTTGTTTCACAGTCGGTAAACTTTTTGCTCAGGTAGTATATGGCATGCTCTTTTCGACCAGACTCGTCATGCTGACCCAATACACACCCCATCGAAGTCTCGGTGACTGATAGGTACATGATCAGTGGTCTCCCTGGAACTGGAGGGATAAGGATTGGAGGGTTTTGCAAGTATTCTTTGATTTTGTCAAAAGCTTCCTGACAGTCGTCATTCCATTTGATCGCCTGATTTTTTCTGAGTAGTTTGAAAATTGGTTCACATGTGGCAGTTAGATGAGATATGAACCTTGCAATGTAGTTCAACCTCCCTAAAAACCCACGGACTTGCTTTTCCGTCTTCGGTTCAGGCATCTCTTGAATAGCTTTGACTTTAGCTGGATCTACCTCAATCCCTTTCTCACTGACAATGAAGCCTAAGAGCTTCCCGGATCTCACTCCAAACGTGCACTTGTTCGGATTCAGCCTCAGTTTGAACTTGACCAGTCTGTCAAACAACTTCTGCAGATTTACCAGGTGCTCCTCTTCCGTCTGCGACTTCGCAATCATATCATCCACGTACACTTCGATTTCGTTGTGCATCATGTCATGAAAGAGAGTCGTCATTGCCCTTTGATAGGTAGCACCAGCATTCTTCAGCCCAAATGGCATAACCTTATAGCAGAACGTGCCCCAAGGTGTAATGAATGTCGTCTTTTCCATGTCCTCCGGCGCCATCTTGATCTGGTTGTAGCCTGAGAAACCGTCCATGAAAGAGAATACCGAGGACTGAGCCGTATTATCCACCAATACATCGATGTGAGGTAATGGGAAATCATCTTTCGGACTCGCCCTGTTCAGATCCCGGTAATCGACACACATTCTGACTTTGCCATCCTTCTTTGGCACTGGAACGATGTTGGCAACCCATGGTGGGTAACTGGTTACAGCCAGGAAACCTGCGTCCCACTGCTTCTGAACCTCTTCCTTGATCTTAACAGCCATATCAGGACTAGTTCTGCGAAGCTTCTGCTTGACCGACGGGCACTCTTCTCGGAGAGGTAACCGATGCACCACGATGTCTGTATCCAACCCAGGCATATCTTGGTATGACCAGGCGAATATTTCCACATATTCTTTCAGCATCTCGATTAGCCTCCTCTTGACAGAGTCTTCTAAAGCGGCCCCGATCTTGATCTCTCTTCTGGCGTCCTCAGTACCCAGATTGACAATTTCCAACTCTTCCTGGTGAGGTTGGATGACCCTTTCCTCTTGCTTCAGCAGTCTGACCAATTCTGCAGGGAGTTCACAGTCTTCCTCACTCTCCTCTTCAGCTTGGTAGATGGGATTGTTGAAATCATACTGAGCCATAACAGAGTCGTTCACAGTGGATGCCAAAAGATCACTTCTGCATGTTTAATGTTTTGTTTTTAGAAAAAGATTTCAATAAAGTCACAAAAAAAACAAAAACATTGCCATTTATTGTTTTGAAAAAAAGTGGAAAACGGAAAATAGAAAGACAGAGATCTCAAAATTTGATTGAAAAAACGTCCTTTATTTATAAACATTGAGAACATGATGTGGCCCTACAATGAACCACTACGCCCTGGGCGGAACGTAGGGTTTTCATGCAAAATGATAAACAAAAGAAAATTACTCTGTCAGTAGAGTAACTTGGACCACATCTTCTGCTGTCCAGTTGTTGATAACCTCGCCTGGTGCACAAGGGCGGACCCAGACGTCTAAATCATGATCACTGTCTTCACTATCAGTAGCAAAGACGTCTCCATGGTTCATCAGCCCAGCGCTGGTGAAGGTGCTCGGACCTGCTTGTACATGCTGCTCTGCTGCGAGAGGCTCGTACCCAATGCCGAACTTGTCTTCTTTGACAGGAAGATCAACCATCTTGCCCCAGCCTTCAGCCTTGCCGGAGTCAACAACCTCTTTGGCTTGCTTGTACGACGAAATTGAAGCGCCCGGCTTCCTCTGCTCTGCACAAGCTATACCTTCTAATGCCACAGTCTCGAATGCCTGGCACAGGGTTTCGTGAATCTCGCCATCCACCTCAACATACTTGAAAGAGGAAAGATGGCTCACCAGAATCTCCTCTTCACCGCAGACGGTCACAATCTGACCGTTCCAGACATACTTGAGTTTCTGATGGAGAGTCGACGAGACTGCTCCAGCGGCGTGAATCCAAGGACGCCCCAACAAACAGCTGTAAGCAGGCTGAATGTCCATCACATAAAACACGATGTCGAAGACTTCTGGACCTATCTTTACTGGCAAAGTGACTTCACCAAACACAGACCGTTTGGATCCATCGAATGCACGCACAATCAGGTCACTGGGAGTGAGCACGACTCCCTCAACATCGATTTTCCTTAGGATCTGCTTCGGAAGGACATTCAGGGACGACCCGGTGTCCACTAGCACGTGAGATAATACTGCGCCCTTGCACTCCATAGTGATGTGCAAGGCCTTGTTGTGATTACGACCCTCAGGTGTTAGGTCTAGGTCAGTGAAACCTACACCATGCCTGGTACTCACGTTTGCTAGCACACCCTCCAGTTGGTTGACCGATATCTCTTGCGGGACGTATGCCATATTCAGCATCTTGAGCAGAGCGTCCCGATGTGCCTCAGAACACATCAGCAAGGAGAGTATCGAGATTTTTGACGGAGTTTGGTTGAGCTGATCCACAATTTTGTAGTCACTCTTTTTGATGATCTTCATGAACTCCTCAACATCTTTCTGAAAAGAACCCTCAGCCTCCTTCTGAGCCGGTTCTTCGTCAACCACTGCCTGTTTGCCCTTAGCTCTTGCGGATGACTCAGCAGCAGCATCCCTCACAGGCTGAGGCGCAAACAGTCGTCCACTCCTTGTGAAGCCTCCCTGTCCTCCCACATTGTCCACCACCGGACTTGCAACAGCAGGGATCCTCACAGGAGCACTGATCGTAATCGGTGCTTGGTTAACTGGCCTTGTCTGGTTACCAGCCCTCCTATCTCGGCGATAGGCATTGTCATAACTCCAGGGCACAGCTCTACTATTTTCATTCTGCCTTCTGCCAGGCGCAACAATAGTAGCAGGTGCTCTGATGGTTACCGGAGCAGAAATGGTAACCGGAGTATTGCTGGTGGTGGGTGTACTGACAGCCCCACGTCCTCTTCCTTCAGCCGGCTTATAAAAAATGGTGACAGTAGACACTGCCCCATTATCTCTGGTAGCACGGCTAAACTGTAGACAGCCTTCGTCCATTAACCTCTGAATACCAGCCTTCAACTGGTCACAACCATTGGTAGATTCTGAACAACCCACACAATCTTCATCGCAGCCCGGGTCAACACCCCCCTTCAACAATCGGCCCTTGACGACCAACAGAGACGTCTGAACACCTTCAACATCCACTACCAGGTCTTCAGCTTCCCCATCTTCAATGTTATTAACCCTATGCCCCCCATGTTGTGGCATAGGATTGTTTACCACATTCGGAACCGGAGAGAAGTTGATTGCCTTGGAATCAATCAGATCCTGAACCTTGTGCTGAAACGCCCGGCATCTTTCAGTATGGTGGCCTGGTGCCCCAGAATGAAAGTCACATCTTACATTTGCATCGTAACCGGGTGGCAGTACGGTAGGAGTTGCCATCGTACGCAACTCTACAAACCCTAACCGGAGTAGTTCGGGTAGTAGCTCTGCGTACGACATAGGCAAAGGATCAAATCTTCTATCAGGATTCAACCTCTGTCTCTGCTGAAAAGGACGTTGCTGCTGTTGTTGCTGTTGTTGAGGTCGTTGCGGTTGTTGTTGAACTCTTTGTTGTTGTTGTTGTGGGCGTGGTTGTGGTGCAGGAATGGTCACTGCAGCTATTGGACGATACTGGTCCCTGTTGTTGGCTCTGTAAGCACTCCCTCTGTGCTGTACAGCATTGGTTTCTCCTTCTCTACGGCGAGGTGCCCCAGAGAAGGGTTTCTTTGATGACGACGAGGAACCAGTATCGTGGATCCTCCCAGCCTTGATCAGGCTCTCAGTTCTTTCGCCGCAGATTACGACGTCAGAAAAGCTTCCGAATGGGCAGCTTCCCATCCGGTCCATGTAAACACCTTGCAGAGTGCTAATGAACATGTCAGTCAACTCCCTTTCCAGCATAGGGGGTTGAACTCTTGCAGCAAGTTCGCGCCATCTCTGGGCGTACTCTTTGAAACTTTCATTGTTCTTCTGACATAAGCTTTGTAACTGAGTTCGGGTTGGAGCCATGTCCATGTTGTGCTTGTACTGCCTGAGGAAGGCCTCACCCAGGTCTCTCCAGCACCGAATTGAATCCCGCTTCAATTCCATGTACCAATCCAAGGATGCCCCAGATAGACTATCCTGGAAGAAATACATCCACATCTTCTCATCGTCTGTATATGCGGATATCTTTCTATAGTACGCCTGCACATGGGTGCGAGGGCAAGAGGTACCGTTGTATTTGTCGAATGACGGCGCCTTGAATTTATGCGGGATTCTAAGTCCTTCAACTAATCCCATGTTTGTAACATCAAAACCGAGGGAGTTTTGACATTCCATTGCTCGGATCTTCTCAGCTAGGGCCTCTACTTTGCGATCTCTCGCATCATTTCTACCCAACATGTTGTCGTCTTCACTGAGCATTGTAAACAAATCCTCTTGTCTGTCAACAATTGGAATTCTGTTACGGACCGGAGCATGGATGACTCTGGGACTAACAACATCCGGAGCAATCGGTTGACCGTCGACTCGGATACCCCTCAACTCTTCACCCACAGCGTAGTTGTTGACGGGAATAGCAGCGGCAGGGACCTCAGGAACTGGGTTTCCTTCTTGCAGAGGCTGGTTGGGCGGTGGCAATGTAGCTTCTTGCCTCTGGACCATTGCTCGTAGCTCTTCTTGGCCTTGTGCGACCCCTTGCATCATGTGAATGAATTGGGCCATGCTAGCCCTCATCTCTGCCAACTCGGCTTGTACTTGATCCATGTTGCGTTGATGGTTGAGCCTCGTTGAGTAGCGGTGCGGCCTTTGGTCAGCTATCCTGTCTGGACACAGGAATCAAAGTGAGAAGACGGCCTGAGAACACCTGTTATGCAAATGAGATGAGTATGATGCATGCAATGCTTGTGCAAATGCTTTGTTTTCAAGGAAACCTTAGGGTATTATTTGCAATATTTTGAATATTTAAACATTTTAATTGCTCATGGAAATATTTCATTCAATATATTGAGACAAAGAAATACAGCTTTTTGATTCATTACAAAGAGAAAAGGTAAATGACATCCTATGGATCCCTAGAAGCTCGGGATGCTGGAAGACGGGAAGTGCACAACTTCTTGATCTCCCTCTCATAGGCAGCCTCCATGTCAGCTTTCTCTTTGGCAAGTCGATCATACTTCCTCTTCCAGAATTTGGATGACTGAGGAAGCAGAGAAGTCCAAGTGTCGTTCGGATCGTCGATCACTCGGTGCTCGAGAAACTCAATCATAGCATCCTTCTCCTTGAGCTGCTGCAGCAATTCCTCCCTCTCACGGATCCAGGCACGCGAAAGGTCCTCCTCTCTCAACTCCTCTACACGTTGGGTAGGGAGGGTTGAAGGCCCAGCCACATCCAACGGTGTAGGTCTTGGATGATCGTACGGCATCAGGTAGGTGGCAGCTCTCTGTCTGACCCAAGAAGTATAGGGCTCCAAAGCAATGCAGTTCTTCGGACCCAACTCATTCCTACTCTTCTTACGGATACTGCGCCATGCACGGAGAAATCTGGCTTTCAGGCCTTGGGGATCTTTACCCTCCTGGAAAAACGCACCTTCTAACAGAATGTTATTAGGTTTATCTTTCAGGGGGAACCCAAGCTGACGTCGTGCAAGAATAGGATTGTAGGTAATCCCACCACATGTACCAAGAAGAGGCACATTAGGGAATTCCCCACAATAGTCGATGATCTGAACGGTATCGTACACGCGATCATACCAGGTGATATCATCATTGGTGAGAGACATGAGTCTCTGAGACCACCGTAGACATCCCTTGTTCTCCCTGAAAGCGACTGTCTGCGGCAAGTGCGAAATAAACCACTTGTACAGCAGGGGTAAACAGCAGACAATGACTCCTCCATTCTTCATGTTCCTCAGGTGCACGGAGACATATGTATCACCCAACAAGGTCGGAACTGGATTAAGGACTGCAAAGATCCTAATGGCGTTCATGTCCACGAACTTGTCGAAGTTGGGGAACAGCACCAACCCATAGATGAGTAGCACAAACAGAGCCTCAAAGGCGTCCTCACTCATGGCCTTCCCATAAAAAGTAGCTTGGGAAATGAGGAACTCGGAAGGAAAACCCTGAATTCCGCCTTTGGTAGTCAGGTTAGCTCCAATCAGATCTTCATCTATGTGCAACAGACTAGCAATCTCTCGAGCAGATGGAATACTCTCCAGGCCACTGAACGACACTTGATCCAGAATCGGAATCCCAATGAGGTGAGAGTATTCTTCCAAAGTCGGCAGTAGCTGGAAGTCTGGAAATAAGAAGCAACGATGCAACGGATCGTAGAACTGAGCAAGAGTACTCATCAACCCTTCGTCAACCTGAGTGGTGAGCAGAGGCAGAAGCTTCCCATAGCGAGCTTTGAAACCCAAGGGATCCAATACATATGATGTCAGATTCCTTAACTCTTTTACATCGGGCTGCTTAAAGCTGTACTTCTTTGTATGCCTTTTTGGTCTTTCCATTGTCTGAAAAATTTGCAAATAAACCCTTTAAGTTCCTTGAACATTTTCTTTTTCTGATGATGACATGTATGCGGATGAGTGCATGGATGTATGAATGCAACAAACACACTCAAGAATCAAGCAAGTCACACCAAGCAAAGGTCGTGGGAAAGCTCTGTGTATCCCTAATATCAATCATCCATTTTGGTGGATTTAGGTTTTCACCTTATCGACACCCAAGTTCCATTGATATTAACGGTACATGAACCGGTTCAAACATCCCTAATATCAACCAGCCGCTTTGGTGGATTTTAGGTTTTGCACCCGATCCGGGATCCATTGATATTAACGATGTTTGAACGACTCAACCACGAATCAAGGGTTTGTTGAGAGTCACGAGCATGGGGTCTCGGTTAAGAACCACCCAAAAGGAGTGTACTAGGGTTTAAACCTGCCAGACATGTTCTATCAGAGGTTCCCATAATCATCGTTCCATCTTTCGAATATTATCGGAGGAACGAATACTCGTATTCCAAGAATATTCTCAAGAGAAACTCTTATGAGTGTAGTATCGCGTGACAATCGTATCAGAACTGACATCTGAACGACCTCCGCACTACGGTCCTAAAAATAGGCCAAGATGGGTTTGGTAAACTAAGGTCCTTGGCTTCTGCGGCACATGATTGAAAGAATAATGCCTAACCACAAATGACTTGTGTGACATTATTAGTTCAACATGACCTCCACCAAGTGAATGGGCTCGCAAGTCAACTGGCTAAGGAATACTCCACACCAGTCGACAAGACTATGCCATTCTCCTATCCTAGAGTGCACTCGAGTTCGGGTATAGAACTCATCTCACAGACCACCAAAGCAAACAGCAATGTATATCAAGCAATTCACACATTACAATCAATACAGTGATCCCAAATGGTACAAGAATAAATCAAATAACAAATAACAATATATCACAACAAAGGTGAAAAGTAGGCACTACCGCCAAGGAAACTAATTCCCCAGCAGAGTCGCCACTTTTCTGTAGCGGTGTATTCGTCGCCATATGATTCATCAATTAAATCATAAGCAAAGCATACAATGAAGTTTCGAGTCGCCACCGCACTTTTATTTATCCAAAGGATTGGCTAAAAAGCGAACAAAAGCCTAAGAAGTTTTACACGTAGAAAACTAATAAAAGATCAGAGATTCCGGGTAAGGGGTAAGTTACGCAATGGGAAGGTGTTAGGCACCCACTACGTCCTAGGTACTCCTAGGGAGCCCTTTTCACACTTGTTGTAAAAAATTGTTATTTGTTAAGACATATGCATTGTGCAAACAGGAGTGAGATGATGAGGAAAGAATGTACAAGTTTTATTGGGTTTGAGCGGATGAACCCGCTGCCTACGTACCTTCCATCAAAGGTAAGGATCAAAACGCCGTAGTTCGGCTAAAAGATTTCCAAAAGTGAGTTGGATTCAATTTTAAACAATAGCACTGAGGCTTTTCATTATCAATGGGAGAACACTCGACCAAAACCAACATCCACCATGCGAGGATAGCTTCGACGTACGAGAGGGGTTAACCCTATTTTCAGTACGGAAGTCTTACTGTCGACTCACTAAAGATAAGGTGAGGTTTACATCAACCACAATGATAATTAAAACCTACGGCTAATGCATGAAAAGATTAATGGACATGGCCAAAACGAGTGAATGAGTGAAGTTAATTGATTGTGATTATGAAAGTGAAGTCAAAGTATGATTAAGATTCATTCAAAAGAAGTATTATGAAATGGAGTTTGTGAAAAGAGTCAAGGACTTGAGTCCAGGTTTTTAGTTTGAAAAACATGAAGATGTTTGCACAATGTCTAAGTCAAGTTTAAGATCAAAGTGTGAAAAGGTTCTAGGACACAATGAGGATGAATGAGTGAGGATGGAAAGTAAAGCTTCTCAGGAGGTTCACTTCTTGAGATCATATGAGAAATGATTCAAGGGTGTCCTTTGGAATGGAAAGTAAGTAATGATGGAATGAACAAACAAATGATACCGGATGCCACTCAATGGTCTTACTCCAGTCTCACAAACAAAAGCGGATATCGGATACCAATAGCTGGATTTACACCAATCTCCATAAACAGAAATGGATATCAGAGGCCACTCAATGGTCTTACACTAATCTCCTCAAAAAGAAAACAATGAAGAAATATGGAAGTCAACTGCCAGCTTGTGGGACTTAGGTTAACTCCACACATGATCATAGGAAAGCAAATGCCAACTTGTGGGACTTACAATTGCATCCTCTCACAAACAAAAAAAGCAGAACAAGGATGTCAGATGCCAACTTGTGGGACTTACTCTAACACACAGTATGATCCTAGGAAAACAACTGCCAACTTGTGGGACTTACAATTGTATCCTCACATACAAACAAAAAAGGCAATAAGCAAAGACAAAATGAGTGGCCAATGTGATGGTCTTATACTCACTTCCATATCATAGGAACAAATGCCAACTTGTGGGACTTACAATTGTCCTCAATGGGTAAACAACAATAATGATGTCAAACAGACAAAAGAGATGCTCATGTATTAATGGTAATTGATGATGATAAATGCATAACATACAGGCAAGCAAGTGCATATGAAGCAATCAAACAGTCAATGAGAATCAAACAACACACTCTATAGCCAAACAATGGGGGCTCACACAAGAGGGTTTGACTTTAAAAGTCCACTGTAATAGGTGAAGGTTGCTCTTAACCTGGCCATTGAGGGGCTCAGGTGAAGCAGATGAAAGGGAGAATGAGGGGTGTGCCTCATTGCTTCTATCTCAAATCAGAGAGAGCATCAAAGAAAGTGTGGGAGTTCAGAAAGTAGGAACTCTCTCCACATTATTGACTCGATTAGATCTTGGGTATTTATCTCATTGCTTCAACCAGGTACTGGGAGCAAAGAGAGGACACACTGAATAGTGGGGGATAGATTGCTTATCCCTACCTTCCACCAATTGCCTTACTTGAAGGACTTTTCCTGCTGAGGACAAATATAAACAAACACAGGCATTGCCTCTTAAGGAGGGCTTCAGACAGTTTGCCCGGTCAAATAACAGACCGGGTCTCCAGACTACATGAAGAAGAAGTAATTATACCTCAAAGCAAATGCTAAAAAGCAAAGCAAGCAAGTTCAAAGAACTTAGGCAACTAAAGTACCTGAAAAAAGTCAAACTCATTAGTAAACAAGTCAACAGTCAAAATCAAAAGAAATGGATAAACAGTCAACCACAGGAGGTCAACTGTGCAAAGCAAGACTCAAGTTACATGAGTCACCTACAAAGCAAAAGGTTAGCACAATATAGACAAACAAACATCAATCAAATTGGTATGATCTTGGAAGCACTATGCTCAACCTGAAACAGATAAACTCAACATAAGTCCAAAGGACCACTAGGACTAGCCTAGGGTCAAACATGAAAGAAAAAGTCAAGGCAGCAAGGAAAAGTCAACTCAAAGTCAAAGTCAAACATTTGGGAAGCTAACACACTTGGGCCCACAATCATATCATGCATTATGATCATTTCATGAACATTTAAAGTCAACACATGGCAATGGGAAGCACACAAAAGTCAACAGAATGACTTGCATCAAAAGTCAACTCAAGCAATCCCAAAAATTATGAAAATAATCACATTCAATCCTAACATCTAACATGGTATACATGTAAAATTTCATGGCATTTGGATGAGAGGAAGGCAGCCAATTAAAATCATGAAGTCAAACCAAGTTCAAGCAAGCATAGTGAAAGTCAACAAGCATGGGTCAACTTCAAAAAATCATATCAAATTGAAAACAGATGAGAAATGAATGAGATTAACACCAATGAAAAGCTTGAAATGTCTAGTATGCACATATGAAATTTCATGGTCATGTGATAAGATTTGAGAATTTCACAAAAGATTTGGCAAGGCATAGCACAAAAAGTCAACACATGACCAAGCATGGAAGAAAATTCACAATCAAATGGAAAACAGCAAGATTAATTCCAAGAAAATTCATACATGAAATAGACATACAAAGGATCATTCATGCAAAAAATGGGGTCAATTGGATGCAAGGAAGCATGTGAACAAAATTGGGGAAAATGCATGATCATGGTATAGCAACAAATGTAACACATGACTTCAAAAAATCATAACTCCCAATCCACAAATGATAAATGTACAAAGTCTATATGGAGACAAAGGTCAAAGTGTCTAGTTTCTCCACAAAAAATTTCAAAGGCAAAGGATGCAACATCATTATTTCACAATTGAAATGGCCAAGGGTATCATTTATGCACACATGTTGGGAAAGCAATTATTATAAAAAATCCAACCAATGCAAAAATCATTAAAAATCATCATAAAATAAAGGACACATTCATGATCATGAGGAAAAAATTTCACAATTTTTGGAATTAAAATGAATGAGAAATTGATTTTTGAAGTTGAGGCATAAATGGATGAAGTATGAACAAATAACATGGAAAGGATGAGTCAAAGTGGTCAACAGCGTGGCATTATGGTAATTTGGCGTTTCATTAAACCAAACGCTGCGTTTGGGAAGGACACGGGAAATGTTGTGGTTGGCTCATTTTCAATGAAACAGTGAAACGAAAAACAACAGCCAATCAACATCCATTTTTTCTGGGTTTTAAAAAGAAGTCTAGGGTTTAAGCTTCAGCAACCTGAACATCATCATCACCAATTCGAATTTTTCCACAGAAATCCCAGAAACCAAAACTAAATATGTACAAGTGTTCCGCATGGCATGGACATCATGAATATACCATTAATTTCCACTTAAACAACACATACACATTGAATCGAACAGAAGAACCATGAACCTCAAACTTTGATCATGAATGAAATGTTTCAGAAATGAATAAATGGCATACCAATAGGTTCATTCAAGCATGGTGAATGCAAATCCATCATTATTTTTCAGTATAACACAGCATGGAGAGAGATTCGAACAAAAATGCAAATGGTCATCAATCTTATTTTTCAGATTTCTAACAATCTACTCAACCAAATCACACAAGACAAACTTCATTGCAATCAGCATGCTGGGCTCTATATTAAACATGGCAAGGAATTGAAAAACAAAAGATTCGAAAAAATACCAAAATTGAAAAACAGTGGAAGATTCAGCAACCCTTTTGCTTGCAAGAGCTCGAACAGATGAGTATTATGCTTCTATGAGATGTATGCTTGAAAACCTTGAGCTTAGTGATGCATGAACATGTTCAAATCGTGCTTGGCCATTGTTGGAGCTTGGAAAAAACAGAGTGAGAAGAGGAGGTTCCAGCTGTGATTTGATGGTGAAAATGAGCTCAAAATGTTGTTTAGAGCATGAAGGAACCAAGGGTGATTGAGGTTTTGTGGAACTTTTGGGCAGAAATTCAACTCGAGCCAAGTTGCAAGAATGAGAGAGTGAGGAAATCTGGTCGTGGCTGCTTGTGTTTCTAGGGTTTCAAAGTGTCAGAAAAATACTTTATATTGTCTGTTTAAGCTTCCCTAATCACATGCTAAACCAAGTTTAACTTAATGAACAAAAATGCAAAAAATGCTAAGTGAGCATGAGTGGAAAGAGAGGTGTGAGTTAGTGGTCGAATGGGCCTTGAAATGCTGCAACCAGACCAATGTAAATGCTGTTTCATGATTTGCTTATGAGTGGTTAACTTGTTTGGTTTGAAATGCACCAATTGCATATTTGCCAATTGTGAGCACAAGTGAAAAGGAGGGTATGGATTGCCACGACTGGGCTTTCTAGCATGCAGCAAATAACCATTAAAAATGCTGTTTGATGTTTCCACGTGAATTGCTAACTTATTTTGTCCAAATGAAGCTTCTTGCCAAAAAATGCCAATCTTGTACAAATGAAATGGAGGTGCAATGCTTGCTCAAGTTGGGCTTTAAACAGGCTGCAAGGACCATTCCAAATGCTGCTCATGATTTGCTCAAAGAAATACTAAACATTGCCTTGCTTTGTGAAGCTATTTGCACCATTTGTCAATTATGCATTTTTGTCCAAAATTGTGGTATGGTGATGGAATATGCATGAATTAGGACTTGAGGCAAGTTTCAAATGTGATTTTAAACCTTTCCCAATTGGCCAAAGTGAGAAAAAGTGTATGATTCAAAAAGTCAAAGTTTGGTCAAACTTTGAATTTAAATGCAAAAGGTCCAAAAATGCCATTTTGAATGGTAGGGTTTTAGGTCATGAAATTTATATTTTTGGAAAGAGGATGAAAAATGTGGTGTGTAGGAAAAAATCCCACCAAATTTGGCCTTATGGTTTGGGAGATATGCTCAGTTGAAGTTCACAAATTGATGAAAATGATTGGATCATATCTTGACAACCATACATGGGATTTGAGAGTTCTTGGACTTTTTGAAAATGGGAGAACAAGATCTTCAACTTTCATGTTGGGCAAAAATTCATTTGAAGCTTGTATCATGATGCAAGTTGAGGATCAAGAAGTTTCTATTTTTGGCAGTTAAAATTACAGGTCCAGTTTCTATTTTGGGAAATCTTCTGATTTGCTTCAAATTCTTCAATGATATTGATTGCCATGATATATGAGGCCTATTAGGACATGAATAAGCTCCTTCAAACCATTTCTATCCATCAAATCCAAAGAATCAACCACAGTTGACCAACTTTGACTTTCTAGGGTTTTGGACTTGACTGTGCACTTCTGATGAATTCCAAACCCTAGTTCCTTAAAATCTTGACTTCAAATGATGTCCCAAGACATATGAACTCTTGATGATTGATCATGGTGCCCAAATTCCAAAAGAATGGCCACCATCCACTGTTTTGATTGACTGTTGACTATCTAGGGTTTCTGACCTGGCTTTGCATTGATTGATAACATCTGAGCCTTCAACCCTTGACTTGAACACTTCAAAAAGACCCCCAAGTCATGTGAACTTGTTGGATAAACCCTGGGGCTTTGATTCCTTGAGGAACAACCTTGCTTGATTGGTGGACTGATCTCCTGATCAATTTGACCTAATTCCTGCTTGCTTGCTCTTGAGGCAACTGGGGACAATGCAAATGCTATGCAATGTATCATGATATGTTATGACCTAATATGAGATGGTATGCACAATGATAGGTGCAAATTTGAGGTGCTACAATAGGGTCACACACAAAGGACGGATTGATGAGAGATAGAGTAACTAAGGAACACCGTAATGTACGGTGCACTTAAGTGGGAGACGAAATATGGTAAGGTACCAAATACTTAAGTGATTTTGGGCATATTATAAGATATGGGCCAAAATACACTTAAGTGGGCTTTTTAGCTTGAAGCCCACACAAGTGGTTCTATAAATAGAACCCCTTGGGTAGAAGCATTGTCACTCCAATCCACTCAGACAGAAATTCAAGTAGAGACTTGGAATTTTGTTTCCCTCTTTCTCTCACTCAAAGCCTTCATTCATAACAGCTAGCACTGCGATTGAAGGAATCCGTTCGTGTGGACTGAGTAGAGACGTTGTCATCGTTCAACGTTCGTGATTGTAACACCCCGATAAAAATAAGATAATTATTTAAATTAAGTTAATAGTATATTTATTAATTTAATTAAATAATTGGATTATTATTGGAATATTATTGGGATTATTATTATTGGAATAAAAGTTGGAATTAGAAAAGGTCCCAGTTGGTAAAAGAGAGCTTTCACGTGAATACAGAAAAACGACTCTAAAGTGGGAAAAGGGCAAAGAGCCAGAGAACAAGGGTTGAAGAGAGGAAGAGCTCGAAGCTAAAGGATTGCTGGATTAACTCAGGTAAGGGGGGTTTATCGTCGTTTAATGGGTATTATGGGTTAACATGTAATGGGTAGTGATAAACCATTGATTTGACCCTGATTAGAATGATGAATGTTGAAATTTATGAATTTATGGATGAATGTGATATGAGTTATAATTGAAAAAAATTCGTAAGGATTAGATGGAATAATGTTAGAATTTGTGAAATTGAATAGGGTATGATTCGTGTTAGATGATATGAACGAATACTGTGTAAAATTGGACTGTGGAAGGTTGGAATCGAGAGATCTCGTAACAGAGAAAACCCATAGTAGATCTGGAATTCTGGTTTCTGGTCATACGCGTATGGCACTAGGCAATACGCGTATGAGATGGCTTGGAAGGGAGAGGATTGGCGCTGATACGCGCCATACGCATGTTATTACGCGTATTCTGTGAGTGGTACGCGTATGGGGTGAGGCCATACGCGTATGGATGAGGAAGATGATGTTTTGAACGTGGTTTTGTCTCTGTTGGTACGCGTATGAGGAAGTGGTACGCGTAGCATACGCGTATGAGGCAGGCAATACGCGTATGGGATTGGCTGAGAAATGGGCCATACGCGTATGGGACTAGGCAATACGCGTATGGGCAGAATTGTGATTTTTCTGAGCTGTGGTGTGCAGATGTTGGTCATTTCAGCTGAGTGATGTAATTTAGCTGATGTATGATATAGTAGGGATCATTTCCCATTGTTTTGAGCAGTGTAGGTATTAGTAGAGTGTGCTAATACTGTGATTATTAATTGGCATGACATGATATGATTTTGTGATAATATGCTGATGATGTATGATGATATGCATAATGCTGTGAATGTATGTATTATGTATGCAATTGTGGAATGGACTGTTTTATGGCTTAGAGTGTGAGCATATGTCCATTGTGGATTGTTGATGTTTGCATGCTAGTTGGGTTAGCGTGTATATTATGGCCTTTATGGTGGTAGCTAATTCCCATGGTGAGGAATTAGTGAGTGAGTATTGTGGATTGTTGTTGATGTTTGCATGCTAGGTGATTAGCGTGCATATCATAGCCCTTGGGGTGGTAGCTAATTCCCATGGTGAGGAATTAGTGAGTGAGTCACTAGGTCTCAAATGAGTGGGACTAGTGAGCTTGGTAGCCGTATCTGGATTTGATCGGTGAGGTTGAACTATATGTTCACGAATAGTCGGTACCGCATGCATGGAGTCTCATTGCATAATGTATGTATGGCGTATAATATGAATGGATGTATTCCAATATTATACGTGTGTTTTGTATTTGAGTTGAGTATGATAATGATTATGAGTTGATGTTGCCGTTGCTGAATGTGTGATATGATTAGGGTGATGAAATGTGTTAATTTACTTAGCATTACATGATAATTTATAATGCTTATTATATCGATTGAGGAACTCACCCTTACAACTATGTTTCAGGTAACGAGCAGTGATTGAGTAGAAGCTAGTCCTTGGAGTCTAGTGTAGTTCCTTAGTGGGTCATGCTCTGGTAGATGTAACATCGGGACGGGATGTTTTACCTTGTTTTCATTTTTGGTTGTTGAACAACTTTACATGTGATGTGTTACATGTTTGAATGTTGTTAGATTTTTATCCGCTGCGAGTTATGCAATGGTTTATTTGATTAAATAAATGAGCATGACAGGATATTTTGATGATTGGTGTGAAGTGTCAAGTGTGACACCCTTAAATTGCATATCTACTCTGATTTATATTTTGTTGTTTTAATTAAATATTGGGGTATTTTAGAAGGGTGTTACAGTGATCGCCCCGTGGATCTGTATCAAAGGTTTTGATCATTATCAGAGATCTGCACCAAAGGTTTGAATCGCCACAAGAGGTAACGATTCTATCACTGATCATGCCCATTCGTAAGGATCACTAAATGGAGAAATTTTTAAATTCCGCTGCGCCTTGGATGGCAATTCTCCTACATATACACCTATAACATATCTAATATCGGGTCTGCTAGCTATGAGATATAACAGACTTCCTATCATGCTTATGTAAAGACTTTGATCTACATCCACTCCATTTTCATCCTTATAGAGCTTCAAGAGAGTTGTAGCAGGAGTTCTCTTATGGCTTGCATTGTCAAGACCAAACATCTTTACTATATTCTTAGCATACTTGCTTTGAGTTACAAAAATATTTTCCTCCATTTGCTTAACTTGTAGACCAAGGAAATAAGTGAGTTCTCCTACATGACTCATTTCAAACTCTGAATGCATTTGTTGGCATTCACTTAGATCTGGGCTATCATCAGCTTCCCTCCATCATTATTCATAAATAGAGGTTTGTCTATTCCTCCTCTATTGTATCCATGGTTGATTAAGAATTTAGTCAGTCTTTCATACCATGCTCATGGAGCTTGCTTCAATTCATAGAGGGCTTTCTTTAATTTGAACACTTGATCTGGAAAGTTGGGATCAACGAACCCCTTAGGTTGTTCCACATAAACCTCTTCATGAAGATACCTACTTAATAAGGAACTTTTAACATCCATTTGAAACAGTCAGAACTGTTAGAACAAGATTTGGTTATGCATATATACCTTGAGTTTTGACGATAACAATGTTGTATTTCTGTGAGAACAATTTTGGTACCCTAACGGCTTGTTATTGTGTAGCTTTAATAACCAATTTTGATTCTGAATTTATGACATGTAACATCATCAATTTCTGAATATTGTGTTATGAATTCCACTTCTGTGCTAATCATGAGAAGTTCTGAAAGACGACAGGTTGCTGCTGCAATGTTCTTGCTGCTTATGTACCGATTCACTCCTGAGAAGTTCCAGAAAAATGCTATGTTGTTGCTGCAATGTTCTCTCCGATTTTGCTTCTGGATGTGACTCTGATCGTCAAGCTTCTAAAGAATGGCAAGCTTATGAAGTTTCGTTACTTAGCTGAAGATTATGAAGATCTCAAGCCAGACGCTGACGTGGTTAAGGTTCTGACTGAAGACTATGAAGATTCTGATATCGGCTTTGTGTTTTTATTTTCATGCTTCATCAACTGTTTCTTAGAAGCCAATGGATTTGAAGATAAGATCAAGTAGATATGTGATCAAATAGTACATAGTACAAATCAAATATTCCTTCCACTTCTTAATTCATGGGCGAATGACAATACTATACATCACACATGTCACTGAAATTATGGGCAAAAGACTGTACAATGTATCACTCCTGTCACCAATCCAATAATGAACAACCACTCTATTGGTATCCCCATTTTCCCCTCCAATAGTATCTTTTCTTATACTATATAAGTGGGACTTGGAGAATTTAATAAAGTGATGCACTACAATATTTGACAAGTCTGTTTCTACGTGAAAAGCTATCAATTTTGTACACAGTTTTCTTTAAGTGTTTTTTTATTTCATTCGTGTAAAATCTACCTGTGTAGAAGCAACTTATAACACACAAAATCTTATTCAAACCGTTAGCTCGTATTTTCCTTAAGGAGACTAGGTTTTATTCGGATCCTTGAGAAGATAAAGAAAGTTGTTCTTTCTTTTTGTTATGTAATTTGTTTGGTTATAGTGGATTAAGTCCTTGTGTATAAGGCAAAATCACCTTGGCGGATGGACTGGAGTAGCGTTGATTTCAAGAGAACCAGGATAAAAATACTTGTGTCTTTATATCTTTGTTCTTAGTTTTGTGTGGTGTTTTTGAGCTGGTAAAAAGCTTTTGTTTTTAAAACCCAATTCAAACTCCACCCCCAATTTCTTGTGTTTTTCACACCTTCAATTGGCATTAGAGCTCTGGTTCTGATTGTGATAAAGTTTTTATCAACACTTCATTGTGTTCAGTACCGATCCAGTTTGTGTCTGAGAAACAATGGTTGTTGCTAACGCTGCTAACAATGTTAACAATAATGAGAGAGATCACTATAGTGCTAAACATCAGTATTTGATGGTGAGAAGTTTGATTATTGGAAAGATAGAATATAAATTTTCTTTCTTGGATATGATGTTGATCTTTGGGATTTTGTAGTCGATGGCTATGTTTACCTAGATAATTCTAAAGGGAACAATATAGCAAGAAGTGTTATGACAGATCAACAAAAGAAGGATTTCAAAAATCATCATAAGGTTAGAACTATATTGTTAATCTTATATTGAGTATGAGAAGATAATAAATAGAGATTATGCCAGGTCTATATTTGACTCTCCGAGGATGACTCATGAGGTGAATGCTCAAGTAAAAGAGATAAAGGCTTTCGCCTTAATCCATAAGTACGAGGCATTCAGAATGGAAGATGATAAAACCGTTGAGACTATGTTTTCAAGAAGATAATTAAAAGTCTCCCTAAAAAATGGAGACCTATGGTAACTACTTTGAAGCTGGAAAAGGATCTTAACAACATTAGCCTTGAAGAACTTATTAGTTCTTTGAGAAGCCATGAGATAGAACTCGAAGAAGATGACCCTCAGAAGCGAGGTAAATTTGTTGCTTTGAAGTCTAAGCCTGAGAAGACAATGGCTTATCAAGCTGAGGAAGAATCAGAAGATTTTGATGAAGACTCAGAAGATGATGATGATCTGTCTTTGATTTCCAAGAAGGTCAACAGACTCTAGATGCATAGGAAAAATGGGCAAGTGAAGTTCAGAGGAGCTTGAAGTACTGCTGGTCATTCTGATTCTTCTTCTTGACCAAAGAAGTAAGATTCTAGTGAAGAGGTTATCTGCTATGAGTCCAAGGAGCCAGATCACTATAAAAATGAGTGTCCTAAGCTGAAGAAGGACAAAAGGCCCAAGAAAAAGTTCTCTAAAGGCAAGAAGAGGCTAATGGCTAGTTGGGACGACTCATAATCAGAAGAAGAAGATTATGACGAGGAATATGCCAATGTTGCACTGATGGCAACTACAATTGATCCAGAAGGTTCTGAAGAACCAGAAGACAAGGTGTTATCAGAATCAGAATCAAACAACGATTTTGAAGAGGTATTTCCTAATCTATCTCATTTTAATTTAGAGTCATGTCTTTCTGGAATACTGGAAAAGTACCAAAGTCTTTAGAGTAGGTACAAGAACCTTAAACATGTCAAAGTAGTTGCTTTTGAAACTATTGGTGAGCTTGAGAAAGATATTTCTTCCCTAAACGAAAAAATATTTTCTTTAGAAAGTAACAACTCTGCTTTGAAAAGTAAAATTTTAAAACTAGAGGAAGAAATTCTCTCAGAAGCTTCTGGTACTGATTGTATCATCAGATATGACAGATCATTCTAGTACTTTTTGGCTAAAAGCATAAATAGAAACAAAATGACTTCCTTGATCTATGGAGTTAGCAGAAATGGCAAGAAAGGTTTAGGTTATACAAAAACTGGAAAACCCGACGAAAGTCAGAAGGTAAAACCAAAATCTCTCTATGAGTATTTTGTGTCTGCAGGCACTGAGCTTGACTGTTCTGCACAGACACAGAAACATGGACTGATACGAAAGAAGAAATCAGTTCTAAAACCTGAGTATCACACATAAATTTCACTTGATTATCCTTTTGCACAAAGACCTAAAGTTGTAATAAACTCTAGGAGAACTAACAAAATATGACCCAGAAAGTGGGTACCTAAGGATAAGATAATTTATGTTGCAGACATCCTTAGCAGCTCAGTTGAAACAACAATCATGGTACCTCGACAGTGGATGCTCGTGACGCATGATGGAAAGAAGGTATATGTTCCAAGATTTGGAACTTAAGTCTGGAGGCTTCGTTGGTTTCGGAGGAAACCATAAAGGAAATATCATTTGGCTATGGAATCATTGTAATGGTAAAATTCCTTATATTACTAATGTCCTTTTAGTAGATGGTTTGATTCATAACTTATTATCTATTAGTCAACTTAGTGACAATGCTTATGATATCATTTTTATTCAAAAGTCATGTAAGGTTGTTAGTCAAAAAGATGGCAATATCTGTAATACCCCAAAATTTACCCTTCATTTTTTCTGGGAAGCATGGGATTATGTTTTACATTTCATTAACATCATACTAGGTCATACTCATTGCATACTGCATTAGTGACTATGAATCAAGCTTTGATTGATCAATCCTTGACAGAAGGAACCCACACAAAGCAAGATTGAGAATTGGACTTCATTTTCTAAATATACAAGTCTCAAGGGTCTCAGGAGGGTCCAGGTATCTTATTATGGTCCTCAGTTCACCAGTGAAGGATTCAGAGCTATCAGAGTGTTCATCTGGATTTAATCAAGAAACTAGGGTTTTCATGGCTACCTGCAACAGGCAATGTTTGGTTGGAAGCAGAGGGGCTCATCCATGTCATGATTAGAGAGGCATCTTGGCCTAGGAAGATTCACAATTATCTCAGAAAGATCCATTGGCAATCAATGCAATCAGTTCCCGATCAATTTTTCCCTAAAATTAGGGTTTGGTATAAAATCAGTTTATTTCTGATTCTTTGGGTGAAACTCTTTTCCATGGCCCTCCATATGTCCACAAGGGTCTACATACAAAAAATCAGCTTTTTATTTGAGCCAGAGGTGCTTTAATTGATCATTGGAATCAGGAATCAGACAGTTTGGGAAAAGTCAACTGTGGGGCCAGAAAAGTCAACTCCTGACTTTTTGAGAGTGGAATCTCAAAATTCATGCCTAGGGGATCCTACATGTGAAATTTGATCAAGGTTGGATCATGGATTTATCATTTAATCAGGAATTGGAGAAGTTACTTAATTTGGAAATGTTTGACTTTCCATTTAGGGCAAGTTTTCATGATTGTTGCACTCACTTTAAGCCCATTTTCCATCAAGATAAAAGCTCCATTTGAACATTTCTCCAACATGAAAGTTGTTCCTCTTGTTCCAAGATTTCTAGAAATATAAAGTTTTCTCCATTTGGATTAAGATTGAGAAATTTATGCTTAGTCAAAGTGAGATATTTTTTTAGGACACTTAGAAAAATTTCTAAGTCCAAAATCTTCAAAGTTTGTCAAGACTTCTTGGCCAGTTTTCTTGCACTTCAAGGCATCATTTGAAAATGTTTTCTTCACAACAATTATACCTTGCCATGTCCTCTTTCACATCCTTTCGGAATCATCTCATTTAGATCTATGGTTTGAGAGATACATTCACCTAAAGTGGGCATCATGACTTGATTTTCTAGGCAGATTTTGGGCCTAGCTGGCCCAACCAGTTTTGCATGGTGAGACCTGATCTTGAGGGCCATTTTTCACCTTCTTCCATTCATCATTTCAACTTGTGCTCAACATGAAAGTTTTATGCTCCATGAGGTCTTGCTACTGTTTGCATTATTTCATCATTTGGAGACTTGATCATCAAGTTACATGGCCATAAAGTCACCACCTTGGAATGTTTTCTTGCTTGCCAAACAAGCCAAGTCATGCTGCACAAACCAGCCCACGTTTTTGGCCATGCATTGGATATTTACTCACTTAAATTTGGCCCAAAATAACACAAGCTTCACATGCCCTAATACACCTCACTTTGCACTTTTATTCTTATGGATATCATTTGTTTCAAAGCCCATTTAAACACTTGACCTACATATTTAAAAGAGGAAAACCGTAAACCTAAGAAAAGAGCATTGGAATTTCGTGGCAAGCATCACAAGTCAGATCTCTTTTTCTCATCAAGCCCTTAAAGTGAGGCACAAAGGAAGCACCATTCCACTAGGTAATCATCTCTTCCATGGCCATTGTTTTCTTCATTCTTATGCTTGCTTACCATGCTCATCATTATTTACAAGGCCAATTATATGCTTGTGATATTGATTGTTGTTGCTGAATTTTTTTCCGCCCTAGCCGTGTCCATGTTGACCTCTTGTGGTCAACTTTTCTCCATGATTAAGCCATTATTTTTACTAAAACAAGTCACCATGATGATCTACACATTTCATACTTGAATTTTGGTTTTTATTTCGTGGCATTTGGTGCACTATAGCGCTTGCATTCTTGAGTGGAAAATTGAAAAAATTCACTGCATGGCTGCGTTTTTCATGCATGGCATTAGGGTTCCAAGTTTTGTGGAAGAAGATGCATGCGTGTTGCTTCCTGGACCATTGGATCGTGCGCTTTTGTTTTAATCATAGCCATCCATCTCTATTTTGTCTTGTAGTCACTTAACTTCATGTGACCAATTGATAACCATGTCACATGCCTTTTTAAAATAAAATGTACATTGCATTTGTGTCACGCCTGAATAATCTGTTTGGACTGGGCCTGCGCGTCACATGCTTTTCACACCCCACACTCAAGGCCCACCAACAATCTTTTTTATTTTCTTATTTTAATTTCCATTTAATTTATGTTTTGATTTTAATTATTTTAAAATATTTTCTTTATTCATAAAAATATCAAAAAATATTTTCCTTATTTTTTAATGTCTTATTTAATTTTTATTTTCGTATTTATTTAATATTAATATTTTATTTTAATTATTTATTCTAAATGGTCCATTTTAATACACATTTTTTTCTTGATTTTATTTTTATATCTTAAAATTATTTTTAGCATTTGATTTTTGGGATGAAGGTTGACCAATGTCCCATGGTCAACCTGACCTTTTCTTGGAATTTTATTTCACATTTTCAATTTATTTTGGGATTTATTTTTGACCTAGTTTGGTTGGTTGACTTTTGTTTTGACCTCTATTTTATTTCAATTAATTTATGCACTAATTTTCATTATTTTTTAAATCTTTTGAGGGGATGATGATGTCCTGACCCCATCTTACTTAGTTTAATTTTTCATAATTTTCTTGATTAATTTGCTATTTATTTCATATTTTTTAAGTTGACTTGAATTTTCAGTTGACTTCCTTATGATTGATGTTTGACTTAGGGATTGCTTATGGAAATTGAAGAGATCTTTTGATCCTCCCTTGTTCATCTCATATGCCATGTATTAGAGGCCTTGTATCTTGATTTTATTTGATCCTCACCTCATTTCCTGATTAAATTATTCAGTGGACCCTTTTGTGCATATTTTCATCTGTCTGATCCATCTATTATCTGTTACACTTGTTTCTTTCATCCATGTTCCTATTGCTTGATTGTTTAACATGTTCGTACATCCCATACCTTGTTTAATGCTTCATTCTTTGATTCTTTGGTTTGATTATACGCTTGTTTAATTATCTGATTTGATTGATAACTGTTGCCTGCTTGTATGATGTATGAGGCATATATTCTTATTGTTTAATTGCCATGAACCATCCCCATTCATAACAAATGTATCCCTCTCCCATGAAGTGTATAATGTTTATTTATTTCATTCTTTATTCATTTGTTAATACAAGAATTAAAACGAACATCCGATAATCATTTCAAAACAAGATCAAAAGCTCGATCCAACGTCGAGTAATCATTTTTCAAAACTTAACAGAACCAGCACGTATTCATCCATCCTCTTGTTAGTCGATTGCCTCAGGCATCGCCATTTCTCTTGTAAGTCGATTGCTTCATGCATCGCCATCTACATGTAAGTCGATTGCCTCAGGCATCGCCATCTACCCTTATCCTTGACTCCTCTCCTTGCTCCATCCGTTGACTCTTGTTCCGTTTAAGTAGCACCCATTAGGTAGAACCCTTTGTATGATAACATAGGTAGAATTCCCTTATTCTTTGCATGCTAACATTAGGTAGATGTTCCCTCTGTAAATCCTAACACATAGGTCCACATTGCATGACAACTCTAGGGCAGAGCTTCCCCACTTTTAGACCTTCCGTGCGTCTCCGATCTTGTGGCATGTCAGTTTGTTCTATTGCAAAGAGGTAATTGCCTAAGACTCGATTCAGCGAGCTGCGACACCTACTGCTAGGACGTGAACACATTGTCCACTTTCCTTTGACACAACTAGTGTCCTCTTTTGTAAGTCCATGTTCAGATGGCAATCCTTAACCCCCAGTTAGTCGAACTATGACAACTCTGATTCTCATGTTCAGATGAGATACGTAGGCACGAGATACGATGTCTTGCCGAGTTTGACTGACGACTAACAACTAATCCTTATTTGCTTTCGCCCTTGCTGCGATTCTTTTCTCTCGCCCTTGTTGCAATCGAGACCTTCCCTTTCTCTTGCCCTAGTTGCAATCGAGACCCTTGTTCCCGTAGTTAGCTGAACTACGTTTTGCTCTGATTCTCATTCCAGATGAGATACGTAGGCATAAGACGCGATGTCTTATCGAGCAAACTTCTCTTTCGCCCATAGGTAGCCGAGCTACGAAAACTCTGATTCTCCTATTCAGATGAGATACGTAGGCAATGGATGCGACATCTTTGCGAGTCATTTTCTTTTGACCTTCCTTAGCAGATAGTACTTTAGATAAACCTACACCCTTTAGACTAGAACAACAAGAGTGGATCCCGTAGAGTACTACAGATGCGTAGGGTGCTAATACATTCCCTTCGCATAATCGACTCCCGAACCCAAGATTTGGTTACGAGACCTTGTCTTTTCCTTTTTCTTCAGGTTTTCTTTGATCATTTCCTTTCCCTCCCTTGGGATAAATAACGAACGGTGGCGACTCTTCTGTTTCTCTTTTCTTCGCCGGTTGTTTTTTTCGCACCAGTTGCGACACAATCCTTTTTAATGGAAAGAGAAAGAACAACATTTATAAAATCAGACTTTCTGATCATTGAGGATCAAAACGTAAATGCTTAATGTCTATTAATGAGGAGCAATGGGTATGGCATAAACGTTTGGGCCATGTTGGCATGAGAAGCATTTCTTAGCTAAATAAGCTTGAATTAGTCATAGGCTTACCTAAACTGAAGTTTGCTTCATATGCTCTTTGTGAAGCATGTCAGAAAGGCAAGTTTTCAAAAAATTATTTCAAAGCAAAAATTGTTGTTTCTACCTCTAGACCATTAGAACTTCTGCACATTGATTTGTTTGGACCTGTGAAAAGTGCCCCTATGAATGGTAAGAAGTATGGATTGGTCATAGTTGATAACTATAGTCGTTGGACAAGGGTAAAGTTCTTGAAACACATGGATGACTTACATTTTGTGTTCTCTACCTTCTGGTCACAAGTGCAAACAGAAATGAATTGCAAAATAGTTAGAGTCAGAAGTGATCATGGTGGCGAATTTGAAAATAAGAATTTTGAAAATATTTTTGATGCAAATGGAATTTCCCATGATTCCTCCTGTCCTAGAACTCCACAGCAAATTGGGGTTGTAGAAAGGAAGAATAAGACATTATAAGGAATGGTCTGCACCATGATCCAAGAGACTGATATGGCTAAGCATTTGTAGGTAGAAGTAGTTAACGCAAATTGTTATATTCCGAATAGGATCTCTATTAGACCAATTCTGGGTAAGACTCTTTATGAATTATGGAAGAATAGAAAGCCCAACATTTCTTATTTCCATCCTTTTGGTTGTGATTGCTTTATGTTGAACACTAAAGAGAATCTTGGCAAGTTTGATTCTAAGGTACACAAGTGCTTATTGTTAGGATATTCTGAACACTCTAAAGGCTACAGAGACTTTAACATTAAGACACAACTTGTCGAGGAGTCAATTCATGTTAGATTCAATGATAAGTTTGACTTTGAAAATTCAAAGCTAGTTGAGAAATTTGTAGATATGAAGATCAATCTTTCATAATCCAAGGATAACAAACATGGAGATAAAGACTTAAAAGGAAAAGCTAAAGAATCTAAAGCAAAAGACTCAGAAACGACTCAACCAGAAGTTGTCATTGGTCCAAATCATCAGAAGAAGAGTAGACCAAGAACTTCTCATTCTAAAAAATTGATTCTGGGAGTCAAAGACGCACCAGTCAGAACTCGATCTTCATTCAAACCTTCTGAAGAAACTCTTATGGGTTTGGTATCTCTGATAGAGCCTATATCTATTGATTAATCTCTTCTAGATAATGAATGGATTATAGCTATGCAAGAAAAACTGAATCAATTCATTAGAAACGATGTTTGGGATCTTGTTCAGAAACTAAAGGGTTTCCATGTCATTGGAACTAGATGGGTATTCAGAAACAAGCTCAATGAGAAAGGCGAAGTTGTGAGAAACAAGGATCGACTAGTTGCATAAGGTTATAATCAGAAAGAATGTATAGACTACACATAAACCTTTGCACCAATTGTCAAGTTAGAGTTTATTCGTCTTTTAGTTTCGTTTGCAGTAAATCATAACATCATTTTGTATCAGATGGATATTAAGAGTGCATTATTAAATGGATACATTTCTAAAGAAGTGTATGTGCACCAACCCCCTGGTTTTGAAAGTTCTCAAAACCCATACTTTGTTTTCAAACTGAACAAGTCGTTATATGGTCTGAAACAAGCTCCCAGAGCTTGGTATGAAAGACTAAGTAACTTCCTTTTGGAAAATGAATTTTCCAAAGGGAAAGTGGACACAACTCTCTTTTTCAAAATCTTTAAGAATGATATTCTGGTTGTGCAAATTTATGTTGATGATATTATTTTTGGTTATGCTAATGCAAAGAGTTTGCTAAGTTAATGATGGCATAATTTGAAATGAGCCTGATGGGAGAACTTAGGTTCTTTCTGGGGATTCAGATTGATTAATGTTCAGAATGAACGTACATTCACCAGAGAAAGTATACAAAGGAACTTCTAAAGAAGTTAAACTTGTCAGAATGCAAGCCAACAAAAACTCCAATGCATCCTACATGCATTCTGGAGAAGGAATAGGTAAGCAGTAAGGTAAGTCATAAGCTTTCCAGATGTATGATAGGATCTCTTCTTTATCTAACTGTTTCTAGACCTGATATTTTATTCAGTGTCTGTTTGTGTGCTCGCTTCCAATCAGATCCTAGGGAAACTCACTTAACTACTGTTAAGAGAATCTTTAGGTTTTTGGAAGGTACTATTAACCTTGGCTTATTTTATAGAAAATCAAGTGACTTCAAGTTAGTAGGTTATTGTGACACTGACTATGTTGGAGACAAAATAGAAAGGAAAAGTACTTTTGGAAGTTATCAATTTCTATGAGACAATATGATCTCGTGGTCTATCAAAAGGCAGTCAACAATTGCGTTTTCAATAGCCGAAGTTAAGTATATCACAACTTCTGGATATAACACTCATATACTCTAGATGAAGAGTCAGTTGGAAGATTATCAAATATTTGAGAGTAACATTCCTATTCTCTATGATAATACTTTTTCTATTTGTTTATCCAAGAATCTTATCTTGCATTCTAGGGCTAAACATATTGAAATTAAACATCACTTTTTACGTGACTATGTTCATAAGGGTATTTTTCACTTAAAATTTGTTGATACAGACCATCAATAGGATGATATCTTTACAAAACCCCTTGCTGAAGATAGATTTGTTTTCATTCTGAAAAACTTATTTATGGACTCTTGTCCAGAATGAAAAGATGTCATCAGAATGTTAAGCTTTCAGAACTCTAGATTAGATTTTGAGAATTTATTTGTTGATTCTTAGAAATGAGCTTTCTGAAGCGAGGAAGTTTCATGAATCAGAAAGGTTCTGATCCGAAAAAATCTTATTGATTTGTCTTCTTGATTTTGAACAGTTATTGCATTAAATGATTGTCATTTCCTTGGATATCATGTGGTTCTTAATGGTGACAGTTGTCCCACTTTCTGAGCATGCGTGATGTTGGCGTGACACTTTGGGTTTTCTCTTTCTTGCGATTAGGTTAAATCATTTATGTTTCCTTATGACGGTGTATTCCTTTTATTTTCATCATTACTAAAATTTTCTTTATATAAAGCCACTTCACTCACATTTTCACACTACGCTCACAATTACTCCCACACTTTTCTCTCTTTCAAACCTTCAAACACCCTATATACAACTGTTCATCTTCAACATTCATTTATGGAAGGTCTTCCTGAGATAACTCTCAACACTATTGTTGATGAGCTTATGGTTATCTGTGAAACCATTGTCGACTTCAAAAACCTTAAACATAACAGTTTTGATTTCTCTGAAGTTTTGGAACTCCAATGGTGGAAGGGATTCTTCGAAATATTAACTAGCCCAGTATATCTAGTGCTTGTGAAGCAGTTTTAGATACATGTTATTGCTACAAAGGACACGATCACTTCCTTCGTCATGAACATGAAGATTGTTATCATTGAGAAATCCAATGCTGACCTAATTTCTCACAACGGTTGTAAAAAAAGACTTTACAACGTCAAGACTAATGCAAGGAGAGAAGCTATGGTAGCTGTAGCGGTAAATTCATGATCATCAAGCTATTGACAAGCTAGAGATCAAATAACAAGAGTCGCCACTGCGCTTTTATTGTTTTCAAAGGAAAAAGGAAAAAGTACGAACAAAACCCAAAAAGTAAGAAGTTTTCAAATCAAAACTAATAAAATGTCAGAGATTACAGCTAAGGGGGTTGGTTACACAGAGGGAAGGTGTTAGCACCCAAAGTGTCCTAGGTACTCCTAGGGAGCCCTTTTTGTGTGCATATGTACTTGGTATAAAGTGATGTTTACAAACAAATAGAATGGGGGGATGAGAAAATAATTCATTGATTATATTTTTGTGTTTGACAAGACCTTCAGTCTTATGCCTACGTACCAACATAAAAATGAGGGATCAAAACCTCATAGTTCGTAATACAAATTTCAAAGTGGATGCATTACTTTTAATAAAATTTAAGTTTGAAAGGCACAAAGGCCTAAAATGGTTTGAATGGGTTAGTTCTTTTTGGCTTTTTGAAAGTTTAGGTCAAGTATAGTTAAGTTTATTTACAAGTTTGATTTAAGAAAAGAAGTTTGAAAATGCAATGGCATAAGGCCAAAGTTTCTATCTTTTTGCAAAGTGGTCAAAGTTTAGAACAAAAGTAATTCACACAAAGAAGATTTTGAAAAATGGAGAAAGAGATTTTGAAATTAAAGAAATGGGGAGAAGATGAAGAGACTACCCTATGTACAAAATTTAAAATTTTAGAGTTGAAAAGATCTGACCAAGTGGGTAGCAATCCAATAGACAAGAATGTCAATAGAAACCTAGAATTCCCTTGGACTTTTAGAATCAAACAACACAATGCACAATTATATTATCTTGAAGAGCAAGGCATCAAATAAAGATAGCCACATCCAAGCTTATCCATTCCATGATCTTCTCCAAAATAGCCCATGTAACAGATGAATTCCACAAGTCACAGGTTCAAAATAACAGCTTCACAATGATCATGTTGCAGATGAACTCAAAAGGATCTTAAATGATGTATCAGATGAAGTTTCAAATTGCAAGCACTTGGTTTCTCAATAAGTTGGCATTGGCCAAGTCCTTTAGCATAGGAATGTTGCCTAGATTCTAAGTTCATATGTCTAAGATCAAACCAACAGTCCACACAAAAGTTTTTAGGGTTTTTTTTTTGTTATTATGTACATTAATGGTCAAAGACCACACAAACAAACAAAGTACACACAAACAAAATATATCACACAATATGGTCCAAATGGACAAAGTGAAAATTGCATTAACATAAACAAATAGGATGATATGAACAATGGAAAATGAATAAAAGCAAAAATTAAATGGCATTAAAGTAAAGGGCTTGAAATTAAAAGTTAGTAGTTAATAGGTTAGAAGTTAGTATTGCTTTGCTTTTACTTTTTAATTGAAGTCATTCTTTGGAGAACACTCAACCCACTTATCACAAGCATGGATCCTTGAACCAAGACATCTTCCAAAGGAAGGAAAAAAGGCAAAGTTTTCACACAATACCATGAAAGAGGGGAGACTTACAATCTCACTAACTAGAATGCTTATGCCTTTTATGTCACAAATTTAGCGCTATGTTAAGCTATTGTATCTGGACTTATATAGAAGTCACAACTATTTGAGGTCGGGCAATAATATTTTGGTGTTAATGCATGTTAGAGACATAGTATAGTAGACTATGCTCATGAAACATACCATACACAAAAAGAATATGCAAAAGGGGTGGCCTAATCTCATCCATACTCATGTCAATTTTTCAATCAACTAGCCTTAGGATTTTGGGATATCATAGGCCAAATGGAATGAATGAATGAAGAAAGGGAATAAGATGAAGTGGGAGGGAAATGGATCAAAACACAAATTGGTCAAAGGAGGACTTTTACCAAATTAATATCATCCATTCATTTTGGGAGATGGAATATACATTCTATCAATCCCCTAAATCCAGTGATATTAATTTGATAAAGTCAAATCAACCTTGACTAAGGCCCAACAACAAAAGTCAAACATAAACAAGTCATCACAATTGGTCAACAAATTTATTTGGCATTTATTCTAATTAAAAATACTAAAATAGTGCATTTAAATTAAATATGGTTTGTCCAATTCCTAAAATCTCATCAAAACACCAAAGAAATGGCCATGAGATTTATCATAGGTCAAACAAGGTCAAAGGACCTTGGGGAAAAAATTTCATAATTTTTGGACATTTAAAAATATTTTTAAACAATTAAAAACAAATACAAAATCAATTAATTCATGAAAAATATTAATAATGATCCAAAAAATAATTTTAATTCAGAATATGAAAGAGGAAAATATTTGAATTTTTTTGGTGAAAGTCCCATATTTTTTGGATCAATATTAAATTTAATAAAATTATTGAAAATAAAGCAATTAAAATGAAAATTAAAATATCATAAAAAACGTGGACCACTTGATCTCCCTCATTAATTGAGGTGGCAGATCAAGTGGCCACCAATGCGCGTTCCATCGTACACTTAAGTCAGCGTGCCACACAGTTAGTATTCAAAAGGAACGCTCATGATTAGATCATTTTAAAAGGATCCTATGGCTCAGAACCATCCAGCACACCACCGGCGGCCAAGGACCGGTTGTCTTCTCCGGCGAACCTCGCCGGACTGGTTCAGTCATAACCATCACCAAAATTAAAAACAAGGACATGATTTCAAAGTAAAAATGGCACTGAGTTCGAATCTAGCCCTAATTCACTCTAACTCCAAGTATATTTAGAGATACATGGAGTTGGAATTTGAGGTACATGAACTGAGTTGCTTCGATTTGGCCTCTAAGCAACTCAATCTTCTTACTTACATTGGTAGGACTTCAGACAACCAAAGAATCAATAGAGTTGAGCAAGAATTAGAGAGAATCGAAGAGATCAAAATTTCTGAAAAATACCTTCAATGGAGGTCTGGATTCAACTGATCTTGCTCTTGCTCGTGCTTGATCTCACTCCAAATGCTTGCAGAAGAAGGATTAAATGCTCAAAAGGTTGTGGATCCCTGGAGTTTTGAATTTCAAAACAGTGGAAATTCAAACTCAAATTCAAGTGAATTTTTCAGGATTATCCTTTGCAATGTGAGGGTTAGAGATTGGGGATCAAAGCTGGCGCCAATGTGTGTAAAATGCTAAGCATATGAGGCTCTACTTATAGCTGAAACCATTGCTTTTTGTACACTTGAAATCCACTTTCCAAATTTAGTATTGAAGATGCATGGGTGCATGGGCGTGCATAGGCCCATAAAATCATTGCCCTAAGTCCACAAATGAGTGTGAGATAGTCTGAATTCAACTTGGGTTGCAAGGCAAGTGTACATGAAGATTTGAAGTTTGATCCTTGCCAAGTGATGACACCATGTTCATGCCATGTGCAGCCTATGCATTCCTTGTCCAAAATGGATGAATTTGAGCTCTTTGAAAATGTGAGATTGAGAGGAATAAATTTCATGTTCAACACTTTTCCATTTGGAGTTTGTATCATGAAGAAATTTGAGGTGGACGTTTGGAAATTTTTGACATATCAAATTTTTTCTAAGTGTCAAGCCATATGTCTCAATGTTCCACCTTGCTTAACTTTTCATATGAGCTTCAAATGAGAAAAGTGTCTTCATCAAAGTGAAGGAGAATTGCCATCCAAGGCGCAGCGGAATTTAAAATTTCTCCATTTAGTGATCCTTACGAATGGGCATGATCAGTGATAGAATCGTTACCTCTTGTGATGATTGAAACCTTTGGTGAAGATCTCTTGTAATGATCAAAACCTTTGATACAGATCCACGGAGCGATCACGAACGTTGAACGATGACAACGTCTCTACTCAGTCCACACGAACGGATTCCTTCAATCTCAGTGCTAGCTGGTACGAATGAAGGCTTTGAGTGAGAAAGAGAGGGAAACGAAATTCCAAGTCTTCACTTGAGTCTTAGTTTTTTTTATTGAGTGACAATGCTTCTACCCAAGGGTTCTATTTATAGAACCACATGTGCGGGCTTCAAGCTAAAAAGCCCACTTAAGTGTATTTTGGCCCATATCTCATAATATGCCAAAATCACTTAAGTATTTGGTACCTTACCATATTTCGTATTCTACTTAAGTACACCGTACCTTACGATGTTCCTTAGTTACTCTATCTCTCATCAATCCGTCCTTTGTGTGTGACCCTATAGGTTTTCACGGTGTTGGCAATTATATTAAATCACGTATTTAATATAATAAACAGTAAGCGGTATCTAGCAACACATCACTGCTACCTAAGACACGAAAATGTCATGTGATCTGACAAGTCCTTCTGTGATAATAATTATGTGTATAATTACCCCTTTTCCCTTATGTCTATATTGAACACAAGGTATAGACCATGTCATCCTTGTCCAGTTTAATATTGGGCCCATAGACATTTATCCTGTTACACAGGATGGGAAAATTCCATCTAGGTCACTCATGTCCCTCAGCATGCTTCGTGGAGTACCCATCAACTGTCTTTATGGTTATCCAGTTACGGGCAACGTTGGATCAGCAATAAAGCACTCGACTCTACATCTAGGATCCATAGTGGTTTCAGGTCGAAGAGTGGTATACACCATTATCACCATGAGAATAACTTATGACACTTTGCATAACTTTCTATATAGTATTCTCATAGCGGGTCAATCCGGTATAAATATTACTCTTAATATTCATACCTATGTTTAAGACTTGATAACTCTTTATCCATGATGCATGAGATGTGATCATCAGTCTACAAACATAATAGTCTTAATGCTTTAATGTTATCCCACTTCATAATAAAGCTCGACTACGGATACTTTAAGAATATTGTCCTTATGTTTAATGTGATCTCATGATTAAGTCATACTTGATACATTAAACGGACTAGCTATTCTAGGGGCTTTATTAACCTAAACATAATAAAGAAAAAGCCTTTTATTAATTAATAAATAATTCGATACAAGTACCAAAAGTATTGGCCTCTAGGGCTTACACCAACAATCTCCCACTAGCACTAGAGCCAATCAGGCATACCCCTAATGCCCATTGATCTAGTATGGCCATCATGCTTCTGCTGCGCAAGAGGCTTTGTCAGTGGGTCAACAATATTATCAAGTGTAGGTACTCTACATATTTTCACATCTCCTCTATCTATTATCTCTCGAATGAGGTGATAATGCCTAAGTATGTGTTTGGATCATTGGTGAGATCTAGGCTCCTTAGCTTGTGCGATAGCACCATTGTTATCACAATAGAGACCAATGGGATCCATAATGCTAGGGACTATGCCAAGTTCACTAATGAACTTTTTGATCCAAACAACTTCCTTTGCTGCACTTGAGGCAGCAATATACTCGGCCTCGGTTGTAGAATCAGCAATTGTATCTTGCTTTGAACTTTTCTAGCTCACAGCGCCACCATTTAAGCAAAACACATAACCATTGGAATCATTCATATTAAAGCGTCTCAGCACTTTGTCTATGTACTCTGACTTAGGCCAAGCATTTTGTGAACTATCTCTATAGATTCTGATTCCTAATATATAGGCTGCTTCACGTAGGTCCTTCATAGAAAAGCATTTCCCCAACCAAGACTTTACTTGTTGCAGGGTAGGGATATCGTTTCCAATGAGTAATATGTCATCTACATATAATACCAGGAAAACGATCATGCTCCCACTAACCTTCTTGTAGACACGGGGCTCATGTTCGTACTTGATCCATGAGTAATACATCACCTTGATCAGTTATGAGATATCAATATCTCTTAGGTAGGTGACGTATCCTGCCTGACCTACGCTGGTCTTGTTCTACTTGGGCAGGTTGCTCTTTACATAACTATTTGTGTTTCCTGCTCTAATTCCTCCATAGGTGTACCGATGCTTTGTGATTCTTGAATTTCTTCAAGCTCTACTTTCCTCCCACTGATTCCTTTGGAAATAAAATCCTTTTCTAGGAAAACTCCAGTTCGAGCGACAAACACTTTGCCCTCAGAAGAATTGTAGAAGTGATACCCTCTTGTTTCTTTAGGATACCCCACAAATAAGCATTTGTCAGATTTGGGCTCAAGCTTATTTGAAATTTGTCATTTCACATAAACTTCGCAACCCCAAATCTTCATGTAAGACATATGTGGTTTCTTACCACTCCATATCTCATATGGTGTCTTCTCAACCTTTTTGGATGGAACACGGTTAAGTGTGTAAGCTGCTGTCAATAGTGCATGTCCCCAAAAGGAGTTTGGAAGATCGGCGTGACTCATCATGGATCGAACCATGTCTAACAGGGTTCGATTTCTTCTCTCAGATACACCATTCCATTGGGGTGTTCCAGGAGGAGTAAGTTGGGATAGGATCCCACACTCTTTCAGATGGTCATCAAACTCTAGGCTTAAATACTCACCACCTCGATCTGATCGAAGAGTTCTAATATTCTTACCTAGTTGGTTTTGTACTTCATTCCTGAATTCCTTGAACTTTTCAAAGGACTCTGATTTGTGTTTCATTAAATACACATAACCATATCTACTGAAATCATCAGTAAATGTAATGAAGTACTGAAAACCTCCTCTGGATGGTATGTTCAGTGGTCCACATACATCAGTATGTATGAGGGCCAAAAGATCATTAGCTCTTTCACCTTTTCCTGTGAATGGAGACTTTGTCATCTTTACAATTAAACAAGATTTGCATGTCTCATATGATTCATAATCAAAACAGTCCAAGAGTCCATCTTTATGGAGTTTGGAAATGCGTTTCTCATTTATGTGGCCTAATCGACAATGCCAAAGGTAAGTTGGATTTAACTCATTAGGTTTCATCCTTTTAGTATTAATGTTATAAATAGGCATTTCAAGATCAAGGACATATAGTCCATTGTTCATTTGTGCAGTAGCATAGAATATTTCATTCAAATAAATTGAGCAACAATTGTTCTTTATTGTAAATGAAAAACCAAACTTGTCCAAACAAGAAACGGAATTAATATTCCTGCTAATTGCAGGTACATAATTACAGTTCTCTAACTGAATTATTAAACCGCTAGGTAAAGTCAATACATAAGTTCCTACGGCTAAGGCAACAACCTTTGCTCCATTGCCAACTCGTAGGTCGACTTCACCTTTTGCCAAATCTCTACTCCCTTTTAGTCCCTGTACATTAGTATAAATGTGAGAACCGCATCCAGTATCTAATACCCATGATGCAGAAGTAGATAAATTAATTTCAATAACAAAAATACCTGAAGTTGAAGTCTCTACTCCATTCTTCTTATCTTCCAGGTACTTTGGGCAGTTTCTCTTCCAGTGTCCGGTCTTACCGCAATGGAAGCAGGTGCCTTCTTTTGCTATGCCTCCACTAGGCTTTAAAACAGCAACGGTGGGTTTGGGTTTGGCAACTTCCTTGCCTTTCCCTTTATCACCCTGCTTAGTGGGCCTTTTGTTCTGTCTCTTTCCATTTCCGATCATCAGAATGGACTTCCCTTTTGACTTCAGATTCTGCCCTGCAGTTCTTAACACGGCGAGCAGTTCAGGAAGAGATTTGTCCATTTCATTCATATTGAAATTTAGGACAAATTGACTGAATCTATCTGGCAACGATTGCAAGATCAAGTCAGTCGCAAGTTCCTTTTCGAGGGGAAAACCCAATCTCTCAAGGTTTTCCACATACCCAATCATCTTGAGCACATGGGGACCTACAGGGGCTCCCTCAGCTAACTTGCCTTGAAAAAGGGCTTTTGAAACTTCAAACCTCTCATGCCTTGCTTGCTCTTGATAGAGCATCTTCAGGTGTTCGATCATATCGAACGCTGACATGTTCTCATGTTGCTTTTGCAATTCCGAGTTCATGGTAGCTAGCATGAGACAAGCAGTTTCATTGGCATCATCGACATGCTTCTTATAAGCATCTCTTTCTGCCTTAGGTGCAGAACTAGGAGGTTCCTCTTCAGGAACAGGTGTCTCCAAGACATACAGCTTTTTATCATGTTTGAGGACAATCCTCAGGTTTCGGTGCCAATCCAGAAAATTTGTCCCAGACAATTTTTCCTTATCAAGGATTAATCGCAAAATGTTGTTAGAGGTGTTTGCTGTCATGGTAATCTACATAAGGATTAATGAAAATATAAGTATCATTGACATATTTAATTAGGCCTTTAATTAAATATGCTCCCACTATTTTACTCAAAACAAATGACCCTCATCATTTGATTCGGAAAATCCCGTTGGAAGATTTTCTAGTGGGTCGAGATCCATATTTCACTTCGTTCTAAGTCCGCGTAGGCGGATTACACAAAACTAGGTTATTTAGGTAGGAACTCCTTCCAGTTGTATCTCATACAACTCTCGAAAATTTCAGTTGGGTGAATAACTCCTTATTTCAATCCATCATATGGATCATTCTCAACTCTTGCTTCTAGACATATATAATATTATTATAATTAAGTTTGACCCATCGTTTTAGCAGTTGGATATTACAATTATCCCATCGCACCTTACTAATACAGAACATGCACCTCGCGTAAGCGAAACCTACATTATCCGATACTAGTCTTGATGAGTGCTAAAACTTGGAAAGCAAACATATATAATATTATTATAATTTGTTTAGTTAAGTTTGACCCATTGTTTTAACAGTTGGATATTACAATTATCCCATCGCACCTTACTAATATAGAACATGCACCTCGCGTAGGCGAAACCTACATTATCCGATACTAGTCTTGATGAGTGTTAAAACTTGGAAAGCATAAACTTAATATTTAATTTGAGGGAATTGCAATTTTTCTGATCTCACCGGCTTATTTATCATATAAATCGTCTCTCACATGCATCAACATACATTCACATGCATCAACATACATACATACATAATGAAACAGTTATGCCCCCTAGCGCAGTTGTTCTCCCAAGCCAATGAGAGAACCTAAGCTAACCTAATAACGATCTAAGCTTCCCCAAGCAAGATCTTCAAGGTTGTCCTCCTTTGGCATTGACTTCTTTGCTTTCTTCATATCATTACATTACATAAAAGAAACTCATTTTACATACGAGGGAGTGAGATGAGAAAAGAAGTTACATTGAGAGATTAAAAGAGAGGCACGACATGCAGGTCGTATTTTAAAAACCAAAAAAAAAAGAAGGAAAACTAAGGCCATAACCGATCACCACAAGACAATAATAAACACATTATTATCATTATCAATTTTAATTATTTTAATTAATTAAAACCAAATTAAATTTCGACGACCGATCACACTACGCAGAGTTAGCCGGGGGTCCGCTGCCCGGTCAGCGGGAACGGGTGTTCCGCTGCCCGGTCAGCGGACGGTGGTTCCGCTGCCCGGTCACACAGTTAGCATTCAAAAGGAACGCTCATGATTAGATCATTTTAAAAGGATCCTATGGCTCAGAACCATCCAGCACACCACCGGCGGCCAAGGACCGGTTGTCTTCTCCGGCGAACCTCGCCGGACTGGTTCAGTCATAACCATCACCAAAATTAAAAACAAGGACATGATTTCAAAGTAAAAATGGCACTGAGTTCGAATCTAGCCCTAATTCACTTTAACTCCAAGTATATTTAGAGATACATGAAGTTGGAATTTGAGGTACATGAACTGAGTTGCTTCGATTTGGCCTCTAAGCAACTCAATCTTCTTACTTACATTGGTAGGACTTCAAACAACCAAAGAATCAATAGAGTTGAGCAAGATTTAGAGAGTATCGAAGAGATCAAAATTTCTGAAAAATACCTTCAATGGAGGTCTGGATTCAACTGATCTTGCTCTTGCTCGTGCTTGATCTCACTCCAAATGCTTGCAGAAGAAGGATTAAATGCTCAAAAGGTTGTGGATCCCTGGAGTTTTGAATTTCAAAACAGTGGAAATTCAAACTCAAATTCAAGTGAATTTTTCAGGATTATCCTTTGCAATGTGAGGGTTAGAGATTGGGGATCAAAGCTGGCGCCAATGTGTGTAAAATGCTAAGCAAATGAGGCTCTATTTATAGCTGAAACCATTGCTTTTTGTACACTTGAAATCCACTTTCCAAATTTGGTATTGAAGATGCATGGGTGCATGGGCGCGCATAGGCCCATAAAATCATTGCCCTAAGTCCACAAATAAGTGTGAGTAGTCTGAATTCAACTTGGGTTGCAAGGCAAGTGTACATGAAGATTTGAAGTTTGATCCTTGCCAAGTGATGACACCATGTTCATGCCATGTGCAGCCTATGCATTCCTTGTCCAAAATGGATGAATTTGAGCTCTTTGAAAATGTGAGATTGAGAGGAATAAATTTCATGTTCAACACTTTTCCATTTGGAGTTTGTATCATGAAGAAATTTGAGGTGGAAGTTTGGAAATTTTTGACATATCAAATTTTTTCTAAGTGTCAAGCCATATGTCTCAATGTTCCACCTTGCTTAACTTTTCATATGAGCTTCAAATGAGAAAAGTGTCTTCATCAAAGTGAAGGAGAATTGTCATCCAAGGCGCAGCGGAATTTAAATTTTCTCCATTTTTGTGATCCTTACGAATGGGCATGATCAGTGATAGAATCGTTACCTCTTGTGATGATTGAAACCTTTGGTGCAAATCTCTTGTAATGATCAAAACCTTTGATATAGATCCACAGAGCGATCACGAACGTTGAACGACGACAACGTCTCTACTCAGTCCACACTAACGGATTCCTTCAATCTCAGTGCTAGCTGGTACGAATGAAGGCTTTGAGTGAGAAAGAGAGGGAAACGAAATTCCAAGTCTTCACTAGAGTCTTAGTTTTTTTTGAGTGATAATGCTTCTACCCAAGGGTTCTATTTATAGAACCACATGTGTGGGCTTCAAGCTAAAAAGCCCACTTAAGTGTATTTTGGCCCATATCTCATAATATGCCAAAATCACTTAAGTATTTGGTACCTTACCATATTTCGTATTCTACTTAAGTACACCGTACCTTACGATGTTCCTTAGTTACTCTATCTTTCATCAATCCGTCCTTTGTGTGTGACCCTATAGGTTTTCGCGGCGTTGGCAATTATATTAAATCACGTATTTAATATAATAAACAGTGAGCGGTATCTAGCAACACATCACTGCTACCCAAGACACGAAAATATCATGTGATCTGACAAGTCCTTCTGTGATAATAATTATTTGTATAACACAAGGTATAGACCGTGTCATCCTTGTCCAGTTCAATATTGGGCCCATAGACATTTATCCTGTTACGCAGGATGGGCAAATTCCATCTAGGTCACTCATGTCCCTCAACATGCTTCGTGGAGCACCCATCAACTGTCTTTATGGTTATCCAGTTACGGACAACGTTGGATCAACAATAAAGCACTCGACTCTACATCTAGGATCCATAGTGGTTTCAGGTCGAAGAGTGGTATACACCATTATCACCATGAGAATAACTTATGACACTTTGCATAACTTTATATATAGTATTCTCATAGCGGGTCAATCCGGTATAAATATTACTCTTAATATTCATACCTATGTTTAAGACTTGATAACTCTTTATCCATGATCCATGAGATGTGATCATCAGTCTACAAACATAATAGTCTTAACGCTTTAATGTTATTCCACTTCACAATAAAGCTCGACTACGGATACTTTAATAATAGTGTCCTTATGTTTAATGTGATCTCATGATTAAGTCATACTTGATACATTAAACGGACTAGCTATTCTAGGGACTTTATTAATCAAACATAATAAAGAAAAAGCCTTTTATTAATTAATAAATAATTCGATACAAGTACCAAAAGTATTGGCCTCTAGGGCTTACACCAACACAAAGTTGTATCTCTTTCAAATAAATTCAAAATGGTTACCAATTTCATGTCATTTGGATTTGAAATGATAGAGTTATGCATTTTTGAAGTTTGGAAAAATCACTTGATCAATGGTATAGGTCAAAAGTGACCTATAATGTAACCTCATATCACATGCTCAAAAAAGTTTAATTAGCTCCTACTCCAAACCATAAAAGTTGAATTATACACATCGAGTTTGATTTTGCAACTTGGAAACCTTTCATCTCATAAAAATTGAGCAAGTTATGGCCTTGGAAAGTTCACTTTCAAATTAGGGTTTAGACAAAATGACCTATAATGTTTCAACATAGAAAATGATTTTCCAAGCAAAACTAGATCTAGGTCTCAACATGAAAGTTGTTTGGAATGTCATTTAGAGTAAGTTTTCTCTTGGAATCATTTTCGTATTGTGAAAATTGTAGGAGATAGGGTCTAGGGAGACCCAGTTTTGCTCAGATGAATTCATCTGGCCAACCACCATTAACCAATTTGCTAACTTCCAATTCTCTTGACTTTATTGGTTCATGGTAGACCATATATGAATAAGATGATGAATTTTGAAGTGTCCCTTGAGAAATTTGATCAATTGGTGAGATAGCTTGTTGGAGAAGTTACTCAAGATACCCAGTCAAACTAGGGTTTCCAAGGCAAATCACCCTCAAAATCTTGAAGAAAACTTGATCAATATAACATGTAGGGAACATTGGGACTCATATATGATGCTCATAACCATTCTTGGATCAATTCTTGGTTGTGCTCTTTGTTCATGAGGGTCTCAAACCCTAGATGTGAACTTGATGAATCAATAGGATCATGCCTTTCCTACAAAAGAGTTAGGCAAATACAAAGACATATTTTGGCTATTTTGGTTAGTGAAATGATAAAATACAAGTATGATACAATCACAAAGTATTTGGTGATCTCTCCCAAAACAAACCCAATTAAAAAAGGGGAAGGAGGATGCCAAGGTATGATCCCATGCTAATGCCTATGATGAAGTTACATGAGGGATCTTAGGGTCAAGATTGGGGTCTTACAGTAGCATCAATAATTTTCAAGGAAGGAACAAAGCTTGATGAAGGAAAATGTCCAAGTGCTAAAGACCTAACTAATAAGTTGAGGGTTTGGTTTAAGATAATTTTGGGCCTTATTCACCACCGACCTAGTACAAACTCCTCTGATTACATCAACACTAATTAGAAGTGTAGGTTGTTCTTTTTGGAAAAAGGGTTCAAGTTGGCACTTCCAACGATCTTGTTCAAGTTTCTTAGTGATTCTATTAGAGAAACTGGACCTAGAAGTACGTCCAAAAAGGGAAGGTTCATTTCAAATGGAAGGTTAATTTATGATCTTTTGGTGGAAAATGATCTTATGGATGACTTTCTGGTCAGTGTTTTAATGGAGGAGCTAGTAAAGGATGCTGAAAAGTTTTTTTGGGGGAAGAATCTCAAGAGCATGGGTCTCATCTCCAAGGTAGTCAAGCCGGATTTCCTTCCTCCCAAGGAAGATATCTATGGAATGAGGATTCCGGTTGACAACTTCCCAAACATCACCAAGATTGATCCTCCAGAAGTTTTGGAATATTACCTTGAAAACTATAACAAAAATGAAATAAATCCAATGGTTGATCCATTCAACCTGCCAGATACTTACCCAGATGTGCATGGGAAGAGGAAGAAAGAATCTCGTGGAGAAGAATCTTCTAGTTAGCATAATAATAATAAGAAGAAGAAGGTTGTTGCAATTCTGGATGAAGATGAGGTGACCCTTAGTGAGCGCCAGAAAGCAATGCTTTTGAAGGATACTTCTGGTATTGCTCATAAATCTTCTAAGGCCTCTGACACTCCCAATCCTGGTAAGCTTTCTACGGCCATAAATATTTTTATTTATGACTCTTATTTTCCTGAAAGTGTCTTACCAACATAACCATTCCATCTCCATCTCATAACACTCTCCCCACTCAGATTCTAAAAGGTGCCTTCACGCTTCTATGGGGACTAGTTTTTTATCCTCTAATCCAACAGCAAGTGATTCAGCTTGGGAAGCTTATATGGGTTGGGTAAATTCTAAGATTTCTAAGCTAAATAACTTTGGACTCAAAGTTTCTGAATGGAACTTCCATTCGTGGTTTTCACCTGTAATGGGAGCCATCCAGTTACGACATGCTCCACTATGTCTTCCAGCTCCAAAAATTGTGGAAGAAGTTAAGAAGACTGCGGAAGATGCTGAACACCAAGATGTTATCATGGAAGACACCTATGATTAGTAAGATAAAGGAAAGCAAGTTGCTTCTGAAGTTCAAGAGCCTGAACAACAAATTGTTGTTTTTGAGAATCAGACTGCCGCTGGAACTTCTTATGGGGTAATTCCCGAAGTCATCATGAAGACTCTCTCCGAAATGAAAGAAGAAAGTGCTTTCGTCCGAAAGCGGCCAGATAGGAAGATCTTCTATTTTAGATTATTCTTTCCAGACTTTCGCCGCCTCCGCCTCAAAACCAAAACCCTTAGTTTTCCAAATTTTATGCACTTTTGTGTTTTTAGTTTTTGCTAAGTGTTTTTGTTTCTGTACTTGTATGCCTTCTGGAGTTTTGTTTTTAAATTTATTTTTATGAATAAAATTTTGTTGTTTCCTTGCTTTATTTTTGTCTATGTCTTTTTGATTGATGACAAAGGGGGAGAAACGTAATTAGGGAGAAACATAATTAATTTTGATTTACCTATATTCGTGAATCATAACCCAAACATTTTTGTGTTTCTGCTAACAACTACTTCGAAGAATAGTTTGTTAATTGTCTTTCAGGGAAAATCAAGAATTCTAGAAGCTCTTGAAGTTTTTCAAATCAGAACTTAAGTTACTAATTTCTGAAGAAATGGTTTACTCTCTTAGTCTGAAGTTGTAACTTCATCATGTGAGAAAAATTTCCAACCTGGAATCTCACAAAGAACCAAGCTCTGAAGCTCCTTCAAAAAGAGTTCAACTAAGCATCTAAAGTTAAGTCCATCAGACTGTTGACTTTGACAATCAGTGTTCTGGATAAGCTCAAGAAACTTCTGAAGGCAAACCAGATTCTGATAGAAGATCATTTTGGTTCTTCAAAAAGGTTAATCAGGAATGTTTTCTTTCATTCTTATTTTATCTTTTTAGGAATGTACATCTCAGGGGCAGCTTTGTGCTTCTCTAAGATATATCTTTCTATGATTACCATGTACAAAACTGTTCATCAAAATACATGGTTTTGTCATCATCAAAAAGGGGGAGATTGTTAGAACAATATTTGGTTTTGCATCTATACCTTGAGTTTTGATGATAATAATGTTTTGTTTGTGTGAGAATAATTTTGGTACCCTAATGGTTTGTTATTGTGTAGTTTTAACAGCCAGTTCTGATTCTGAATTTATGACGTGCAACATTATCAGTTTCTGAACATTGTGTTCTGAGTTCCACTTTTGCGCTAATCATGAGAAGTTATGAAAGATGTCAGGTTGCTGCTGCAATGTTCTTTCTGCTTATGTACTGTTTCACTCCTGAGAAGTTCCGGAAAGACGCTATGTTGCTGCTGCAATATTCTCTTCGCTTCTGCTTCTGGATGTGACTCTGATTGTCAAGCTTTTGAAGAATGACAAGCTTCTAAAGTTTCGTTACTTAGTTGAAGATTCTGAAGATCTCAAGCCACACGCTAACATGGTCAAGGTTCTGACTGAAGACTATGAAGATTCTGATATCAGGTTTTTGTTTCTTCTTTTCATGCTTCATCAACTGTTTCTCAAAAGCCAATGAATTTGATGGTAAGATCAAGTGGATACATGATCAAATAATACATCGTACAAATAAAATATTCCTTCCACTCCTTAATTCGTGGGAGAATGGCATTACTATACATCACACCTATCACTGAAATTATGGGCAAAGGACTGTACTATGTATCACTCATGTCACAAATCTAACAATGAACAACCGCTCTATTGGTATCTGTAACACCTCAAAATTTGCCCTCCTCTCTTGGGACTAGCATATCATGTTGCATATAATTTTAGGTCATTAAGCATTGCATATTGCATATCATGTGGTTACATTGTGCAAGTCATCCTCTTAAGTCTTGATCAGGAGAAGAAGAGGTCATGTGCAACCTAGGGTTTCATTGGACTGGTCATTAATCATCTGAGGATGTGGAGGTCCAAATTAGGGTTTTGTGATTCTCAAAGATATTGGTCTTCATCTTGATTGAAGTGATACGTCATCATCATCATGGTTTGTCATCATCAAGTGTTTGAAGCATGTTCCTTGAGATTAGGGTTTTGACCACTGGTCAACCCTAATCAGTTGCATTGGGCCAATCAGGGCATAACAAGGAGATGGGGTCTATGATGTATATGGGGATCATAATGTGGTTTTATTGAGATTATTAAGGCTAGGGTTTCACCCTTGGGCCATTTCATCAGAAGATTGGAGCTCAGTTTGATCTATGCATTGCCAAATTCATCTATCAGTTGGAAAAGTCAACTGTGGTCAACTGTGCTTGATTTTATGGATTTGGAGGTGGGAGAGAGTTGGATACACTTCATTCATGTTGGAACAAGTGTTATTTGACATGTCAAAGCTTAAGAATGGAGAAAATCAAGTCAGAACAAAAACTGCCAAAAATAGAAAGTGACTTGTAATGGAAGTTTCCAAAAATGGAAAGTTTTTGACCTCAAAATTACATAACCAAGGAAGCTTCAAATGGAAATTTGTTCAACATGAAAGTTGTAGATCTTGTTCTAACCTTTCCAAAAAGTCCAAGAACTTGAAAATCCCATGTATGGTTGGCAAGTTATGGTCCATTCAATTTCAAAAATGACCCATAATCAGAGGAGCATAACTTCCACATGGAGTGTCCAGATTGGATGATCTTTTTGTGTACAAACTCCATTTGACATGTACTTTCATGGTGCATAATTGGAATTCATCAAAAATGGTCAATGCAAAAAGTCAAATTTCAAGTGTACAATTAAAGATCCAGGGGCAAAATTGTCCAACTTGAGAAATAATGAGAATTTTTGAATGGGGATTTTTGTAACACCTCACAAATGACAATTGGAATTGGTTTGAATCATCATAACAGGTCAAGGTGCAATGGTTGAACAATTCACTTTTGAAATGCACTTGAAAAATACATTTCATGCCATGACATAGTGAAAATCAAAAATATACATCCAATGGCCATGGGACAAGTTGCAACACATCATAACAGATATTTAGAGCATGTGTGAGCTGTCAAATGAGCTGTCATTGGCCTGTGGTGAAATGGCATTTTTGCCCTTGCTTTGAAAATGACATATCCTAATTACCATTGCATTTTGCTAATTTGGTGATTAAGAGCTGTTTAAGTGGAAGTATAAATCACTAATCCTAACTAACTTTTGGAAACAATCACAAATCACAAGAATTGCAACCTCTTTTCCCTCCAAATTCTCTAAAATCTCAAGAACTTCATAGAACTTCACTTGATCGAAACTCTCTCAATTCTTGATCATTTGGCAAAATTCTTTTTGATTCGATTTTCATTCACCTTCCTCTAGCACTGTTTTGGTAGTTTGGATTGAAAGAACAACCAATTCGTGACTGTTCACTCTTGATGCATCCATGGTGAATTGGATTTTCTTACACTAGGAGCAAATTCGAGCCAAGCAAAGCACTCCAGTCAACATCTTGAAGCTTATACTCCATCTATTTTGGATCAAGAAGCGCAAACACCACGCGAATCGCTACTGCCATCTCAAGGTACTTAAAATTCGAACATCATGATTTCTTGAATTGCTGTATGCTTCTTGTAGTGTGTGCAACGTAGATGATCATGATACCTTTGGTTTTTGAAATGGATGATTGTAGAGAGAGATATCGCGATTAGAAGAATTGATGCCAAAACCTAATGTGTTCGATTCAGGAAATTTAGGAACAATTAGGATGATTCATGTACATATTTGAGATCTACGCATTGAGACCTTTCCAACGGATATGAGTTTGTAAATTTTCATTGAGATTTGTTGTTCTTGTGTTCATATGATTTCTGGAGAAAGCGTGATGAAGATGATAGCAATTCTGGAAATTTGTTACGTTTGATTCGCTTGGCTCGGTTTCGTTTCAAACTTAGTGTTTCCCGCGCCTGGATTGGCTTAATTACCGTTTTGCCATTAATTCAACTAATTTAATAATAACAATTGAATAATTATTTTAAAAATCATTTAAAACTTGTAAAAATCATAGAAAATTATTGGCTGATCAGAAAATTTTGAGGTTTTTTTTGTTGAATCTCATTTTCCTCTAGAATTTTATGGACACGATTTCTCAAGTTGTGCATGATGAAATGTTGACTTTGCCTAGGGATGTTTGACTTGTGTGCATTTTGTATACATTTTACCATTTTCATTGTGAAATGCTCATACCATAAAAGAAATGTCTGAAATTTTTTGAGCTTATTCTAGACATGTTGCTGGTGATTTACATATAAAGTTTGTGATTTTTGGATACCTGTGGAGTGAGATGTGATTTTTTGAACTTAGGTGTGACAATTTGTGTCACACCTAGTTAGGTCAATTTCATGAATTTATTTGCATGACCTATGATTGTTGGATTGGATTGAAATTTTGCATGGATGATTATTGATATGTTGAGATGTTATGTGAATTTTTCTGGATTTTTCTATGGCATTTTCAATTTGATTGATATTTTTCTTCTCTGTATGTTCATTGTGCAAGCTTATATGACACATGTTTGTATATCTTGTGTGAAATCCTCATATGGTTTTGGATGAATGTGAAATTTGGTATGCTGGTTGTAGACACATTGTAGGACATCCCTGTTTTGGTCCCATTAATTTCTTAATTGATTTCATTGGTTTATGAATTTTTGAAGTGAATGCATGTGTTGATGCCTTGAATTGGCTTGAATAATTGTGTCTGGATTTCTTGATTTTCATTGGCCTAGTTCCTTTTGTCCAATTGAGCTGAAAATTGACATGCTATACCTTGAATATGTCCTGTTTAGGTGTGAATTATTTGAGGATTTTTGGAATTGTTTTGGTATGCTTTTGATTGAAGTTATTCTATTTGAACATTGGATGTTGCATTTGACCTAGTTTGTACCATATTGTGCATGAAACGAATGTGGTGAATGATATGAGTATGGGATCAATTGCATTTGCTTTCTATTTGCATTAATTTGGTTTTGGTTGAGAATCCTTTGCTGTTTAGAATTTTTTCTCCCTTTTGGACCCTAGGCTTGGCCTAGTGGTCCAGTTTCTCACCTTTGGATTGATTTTTCAGGATGAAATGCACAAAGCTTAAGGAGAATGATTCAAATCAATAAAATTGAGATTGTTTGATGTGGAGAACTAACATAACTTTGTTTTGTAGGTTGTGAAGCTTGAGCTTGAGCTTGTAGCTTGCATTTATGTGCTTGTGTTTGATTGTACAGATTAACTGATTAACATTTGCTGTTTATTGTTGTCTGTCTGAGTACTGATGATGCTTGATTGATTTCAGGTACATTTAGTTGCTTACAGTTCTTTAAGAACTTGCTTGCTGCTGCTTGGTTTTTTAAACCACTTGAGGTAGGACTTCTATTCTTCATGTAGTCTGGAGACCCGGCCTGTTACTTGGCCGGGCAAAATGTCTGAAGTCCTCCTTAAGAGGCGATGTTTGTGATTGTTTAATATTGTGCCTAAGCAGGTGAAGTCCTCTATGAGGCAATTGGTGGAAGCCAAGGGATATGCGATCTATCCCCCACTATTCTGTGAGTCGTCCCTCTGCTCACACGGCTGTGTGTTGATGCATTGGGGCACAAACCCAAGATCTCGTGTTGTTGCACAATCGAGTCAGAGTCTTTGAGCGTAGAAGGGTCCCTCCATTCTGGACCCACGCTCCTTTGTCTAAAAGCTCTCCCTGGTCAGGGATAAGAGCTGTGAGGTCTCATCCTCACTTCACCTTTTCATCTGCTTCACCTTAGCCTCGTAATGGCAAGGTTAAGAGCGAATAATACCCATGTACAGATGACTTGCTTCGGCAGTCAAACCCATTGTGTGAGCCTCACTTGATTGGTTATAGTGTGTGCTATGTGAATATTTGTTTGAAATGCTTGTTTTATTTCGTTTTGATCTGTATGCTTGTATGCTTGCTTTCTTCCTGGATAGGATTAGCTTGCAGTTGTGCAAGTAGGTAGAAACCTGAACATAGGGTAACGATGCATGACAACACTAGGCTCGAGTCCAGCTCCCTGGTAGTGTGTCTTCCCTTGGTTTCTGGCTAGATTTTCTTTCCCTTGAGGGGGAACTACATCGCCCTGATCCTTGTTCCAGACGAGGTATGTAGGCAGGTGGTCGTGCGAGACCACTCCGGGCAACCTTTTTCTTTTTTGTGTGTGTTTACTTGTTATCTGATTGTGTGTTTGGTTCGGATGCCGACATAAGTCCAGTGATTGGCTGTCGGGCTCCACGTTTGCCCTTTTGCGTGTGTTTTGGTTCGGATGCTGACGTAATTCCATCGAGTGGTTGTCGGGCTCCATGTTTGCCATCTGTTTGTGCGTTTTGTGTTGTTTGGCGTGCGTAAGCCGAACTACAGTGGCTCTGATTCTCGTTCCAGACGAGATATGTAGGCATAGGATGCGATGTCCTATCGAGCTCCCCTCTCTTAACCCCACCTGCGTTCCCTGTGTGTGTGTGTGATGTTTAGCAACCTATTCTTTATTTTAGAACGTGGATCCCGTCGAGTACGACGGACGTGAGGGGTGCTAATACCTTCCCCTTGCGTAACCGACTCCCTTACCCTTTCTCTTTGGTCGCAAGACCATTTCCTTTCCAGGTTTCTCTGAGCGTTTCCTTTCCCTATCTTGGGATAAATAACGCGCAGTGGCGGCTCTGTGTTGTGTTTTTATTTGAGTCCCGCCGGTTGTTTTTTCGCGGATGCGACAGCTGGCGACTCTGCTGGGGAACCTGATGTAGACCTATGCTGGTCCATCTTCCCTAAGCGAGTCCTTCCTAGCGTTCTAGGATAGTTTAGGTTGCTTGTGATGTTTGATTTATTGCATTTATTATTCTAACAGTGTATATATTTGCATAAATACTTGCATGCATCATACTATCACGTTGTTGCCGTCCTCTGTGCAGGTGGTTCCTCTGTGTTGGGGTGGGTGTTCTGAGTGGGGCTAAAACCTAGGCCCGAGTATACACCTAGGATTAGTGTGGTCTCACGTTCCTCATTTGCTATATTAGTATGATGTTGCAACGTGACATACCACAAGCCGGACGAGGTTTATTTGATAGTGCTTTCCTCTGTGGGGTACCCCACTTTGGCATAGTTACTTCATCTGAACTATTGACTCTGGTGCCCGATCATTTCCCGGATCTTTGGTTTAGACGATCTTAAGAGAGCTACAATGGCACACCCGAAAGGGCAAACCCATTGAGTATCTTTGCCCGATTGTCGAGACTATTATCCGCCTTAGGATGACCTGTTTAGAATTTACCTGTGAGGGGAGGGTGTTTCTTTCAGATGCATGTTCAGATGGTGACTCAGATGGTGACTTTTTGTCCCGTGGATTGGAGTCGTATTTATAAGTCAGATTTATGGTCATTTATTGCTGAGACGCCGGAGTGCTGTCCGTGATTTATCAGTGGGGATCCGTTTATTTCAGGATTCCCCGGGCCGAGTTATTTATCAGTGGGGATCCGTTTATTTCAGGATTCCCCGGGCCGATTCAGATGATTATGGGTATCTGCTCAGAGATTGTCTGGTGATGATGATGGTGTATCAGTCTTCCGTTTATTTCGGAACCCTTGAGGTGGATTTGTGGTTACTTATTCCTTCAGATGGTTGTGGTCAGTTCAGAAGTCAGGGCTGTGATTCAGAGCAACAGATGATCAGAGAACTTGGAGGATGGCAATGCATTGCATTCACGCATCTGCATCATTACATCTTGCATTCATCTGCACCAAGCCTACGTCTAGCCATGTGGGGAGTATTATCGATTGAGAATCTGGTTGAGAGACATCCTGATGTCAGAATGTTATTGTCAAAATTTTATCTGTCTCGATGAAACCAGGATCAAAGGACAAAATCTTCCTCGTATGGATAGACGTTGCATTCATGCATATTAACCTGTTTGCTGTTTTGCAGGAATCATTGCTCGTGCTCGCAGAGCTGTACCTTTGCACTCAACCCGACCTCACAGATATTTCACCAGACGCAATACTCCCAGACTGATGGATCTCCCAAGCACCGATATTCTCGAGCTGAAGGATAAGATGAATGAGCTGATCAACATCATGTAGGGTTTTGCAGTTGGTCAGAAGGCTTTGGCTGATAAGGTTGAGAAGCTCGAGCGGGCTTCAGCAGCAAACAGTGTTGTTAACCTGGATGGTGTCTCCAACCAGGGGCTGGGATCCAGGGACGGTGAAAAGAGAGCGACCGTAGGTATGGTGAACAACAATGCTAGTGGATTTGGTGCTGCTACTGGTGGTGGGCCCGGTCTGGGGCATAATCTGAAGGATAGTCTATTCCCTCCATTCTTTGGGGCTGATGACGATAAAGAGGAGGACCGAGAAGCTGATCAATTCTCCATGCACAATGAGCCATTCGGTCAATATGGTGCTCAGCCACAAAGCAAAGAAATTCAGTTGCTGGCAGAGAAGGTAAGGGCTCTGGAAAGCCATGCTACTCCCGGGTTTGTCAACATGTCCAACATGGGGCTGGTCGAGGGGATTGTGATCCCACAAAAGTTCAAGGCGCCTGCCTTTGACAAATACAATGGGAATTCCTGCCCAGCAACTCATCTGCAAGCCTTTGTCCGCAAGATCTCTGCATACACAACAGACCAAAAGCTTTGGATGTACTTTTTCCAGGACAGCCTGTCCGGAGGATCCTTGGAGTGGTACACCAAGCTGAAGTCTGCTGATATCAAGAGCTGGCAAGATCTTGGCGATGCCTTCTTTAAACAGTATCAGTTCAATGCTGATATGGCCCCGAGTTGTACCCAGCTGCAGGGTATGTCTCAGAAGAATAATGAGGGGTTTAAAGAGTACGCACAACGGTGGAGGGAGTTGGCTGCCAGAGTTCAACCTCCACTGGTGGACAGAGAGATGTCTGATCTCTTCATGGGTACCCTACAAGGGGTTTTTGCTGAAAGAATGGTGGGTTGTCCCGTTACCAATTTTGCTGACATTGTGGTGGCTGGAGAAAGAATTGAAAGTTGGTTGAAAATGGGGAAGATTCAAGGTAACGCTTCGTCATCAGCATCGAAGAAGCCATTTGGGAATGGTCAGCGCAAGAATGAGGGTGAATCGAGTGCTGTGTATGCCCAGAGAGGATATAGTAGGGATCGTTACTACCAGCACACTGCTGCTGTAACCATCCCTGCTGGTAATCAGTCAGTCCGACAGCAACGTCAATCACCTCAACAGAGAGCCGGGTACCAGATGAAAGGAAAAGGGGTTGATCGCCATTTTGACAAGCCGCCTGTGACATACGCTGTTCTGTTCAAAAAGCTGATGGATCTTGGGTTGGTACAGCCAAGGGCGATGGTTCCGATGAGATCAGATCAGAGGCCTCCTAACTATGATGAGAACGCCCAGTGTGAATTTCATTCTGGAACACCGGGGCATAACATTGAGGGCTGTAGAGCATTTAAGAATGTTGTCCAAGATCTGGTAGACTCCAAGGCCATCAATTTTGCGCCATCTCCGAATGTTAATGCTAATCCCATGCCGGCACATGGTCAGGCGATGGTGAGTGCAATTACTGAAGATTCAGATCACGTCTGTGTGATGGGTGAAGAAACTGACAGTAACTGCAAGTTTGATGGTTGGATGAAGCCGTGCGTACCAGGGAACTGGAAGGCTTAAAAAAGATCAGCACTGACACTCATCTGGAAGAGTAATATTTCTTGTTTTCAGTCTTTATCTGCATGAAAGCCATACGTGTTGCCCGACACGTAATGGTTCATTGTAAGGGCCACCTCATGCTTAAATTTGCAACATTTCTGCATCATTAATAAATGGATGTTTTTCAGTCAAAAAGCGGTGTTCCCTGTTTTTCATTTATTTTTGCAGTTTAAAAACAAATAAAAATGGAAATGTTTGTTTTCATTTTTCCCTTTCTTTTTGGTTTGTCTCGTGCCGACTGCGAATTCAAAAATAATTCTCCGGATCTCGTTGATAACAATTTGGTTACACCTCTGTATGACTTCGACAATCCGATCTATCATACCGAAGAAGAAGGCGAAGATGATTGTGATCTGCTGGAATTAACCAGGTTGTCAAAATAAGAGGAGAAGGTGAGTCAGCCGCATAAGGAGCGAGTTGAGATTGTTATTCCAAGTGCCGCCGAGGTAGGAAAGGAAACGAAAATTGGAGCCGCTTCAGAGGCTAGTCAAGAGCGGAATGGTAGCCCTGTTAAAAGAGCATGACGGTACCCTCACATGGTCATGTTAGGATATGCCAGGGGCGGATACTGGTGTCGTTGTGCACAAGCTGCCATGGAGAGAAGATGGTCCTCTAAAGAAGCAGAACGCCAGTGCCTATATCAGAGAGCCATGGTGACTTTGTTTCATGATCTGATTCATCATGAAGTTGAATGCTATGCTATGACATGATAGCAAAGTCCCAAGCAGAAGAGGGGCATCTGGCAGTCCGGGGCAGGTCGTTTGACCAGTGGAGATAATTCAGACTGAGGTTGAATTCAGATAAGTGCACTATCAGAGTGCGATCCGGTAAGCTGTTGGGGTTCATCATAAGTGGAAAAGAGGAATCGAGGTTGATCCTGTAAAAAAAAAAAAAAAAAAAAGAAATGCCTGAACCGGAACAGAAAGAGAGGTTCGTGGTCTATTAGATAGATTGAACTACATGTCATGGTTCACATCTCACCTAACAGCCACGTGGGAACCCATTTAAGAAAAAGATCGAACGGTCAGGTGGAATAATGATTGCCAAGGGGCATTGAAAAAAAATAAAAAGAATGAGTAGCAGGAACCTCCGATTCTGTTGCCTCCCTATGGAGCAATTGTTAATCTGTACTTGATAGCCTTCGAGGGGTCTACGAGGTGTATTGGGTCAGCATGACGAGTCTTGTCGAAAAGAGCATGCAATTTACCTTAGCAAAAAGTTTACCGACTGTGAAACAATACATTCACTGTTCGAGAAAACTTGCTGTACTTTGGCATAGGCTGCTCGCCGACTGAGACAGTATATGCTGGTTCATGCCACTTTGTGGATGTCCAAGATGGATCTGATCAAGTATGGGTTTGAGAATCCAGCATTGACCGGACAGGTTGCGAGAGTGCAAAAGAATGTTGACGGATTTGTGATACTCTCAGGAAGCAATCAAGGGGTGTATTGCCTGATTACATCTCTCTGCAACCCATGGAGAATTATCAACCGATGAGGTTTGAGTTCCCTGATGAGGATATCTCGAGGTGCTCTAATCGAAAGATTGAGGGTAACCGATCCCGGAGGAGGGGCTTGACCCTGAATCTGGACGGATTCTGATGTCTGATGGGGAGGTTAAGGTGAATGAGCTTTTGTTGCCCAGATAACGTTTGAATGCACCGACGGTGCGGTTGTGCAGAAATTGGTGGTAACCTACAGAGACTGGCATGAGATGTTGCCGTTTGCATTACATGGGTATCGAATGTCGGTGCATACATCAACTGGGGCAACTCCTTTCTCGTTGGTATATGGAATGGAAGCTGTGTTACCTGTTGAGGTTCAGATTCCCTCTTTGAGAGTCCTGATGGACGTGAAGTTGCAAGAGGCTGAATGGGTAAGGACCAGGTATGAAGAGTTGAGCCTAATAGAGGAAAAGAGGCTAGCGGCCATCTGTCATGGACAGTTGTACCAACAGCGGATGAAGCGTGCTTTTGACAAGAAGGTACGACCTCGGGTGTATCACGTGGGTGATATGGTGCTGAAAAGGATCCTTCCTCCTCAAAACGATCGAAGGGGCAAATGGACACCCAATTATGAAGGTCCATTCGTGGTCAAGAAGGTTTTCTCTGGTGGAGCCTTGTTGTTAACGACCATGGATGGCGAGGATTTTCCATCCCGTGTGAATGCGGACGCAGTTAAAAAATACTTCGTGTAATTGACCCGCTGGACGAAAAGAATAAAATAGTCCAGGCAAAAATGGGCATCCCGGCGAACAAAAAAAAAACAGAAAGAAAAGGTTCGGGCAAAAATTAGGGATATAAAAGGAAAATGGTACACCCGGCAAGTCGAAAACCTGAAAAGGCGACTTGGGCAAAAAAGGGTATCCCGGTGGACTGAAAACCCGAGAGGGCGGTCCAGGCAAAAGAGGGATTGAAACGAACAACTGCGTCTCGCATGATCGTTCACGCTTTGGTTAAAGCATCATGGATAATACCCGGTAGGGATCAATCAGAAGCGTCTTGTTCAGAAGGCAGAAAGCATGGAGAGTCTGAGGACATATGGGGTGTAACCGAGTTGGAACTCGATGAGATCACGGGTTTCGCATTGCCATTAGGATAGATTTTTCCTTTTGTGCGCAATTACCTCTTTTCAGGAATTGCTTCCTTTGTATCGCTCATTTGAGCCACACTTTTCCAATCAATAAAATGCATATTCAGTCAAATAATTTTGTTTTTGTTTTTCATTGCCGCTTTGATTGCAAAAACGTCTGATTATTTTGATAAAGAATCTTGCATTTTAAGACATACAGGTTCCTTCCGATGCATGTTTATAAGATTGAAAACTTGAAATCTTATTTGGAAGGTTGAGTGACCCAAGTGTTGAAATCTTGGCACGCCTGGGGCACGATTTTATCTAACGACCTGTTTTGCAGGAACTGTTAGATATTTTTCACTCACTTGCAGGTTGTGATGTGGAAGCTGTTGTCAAAAGTAAATTCCCAGAGAGTCCAATCAGGGACGAATGAATGTATGAAGGGATGACGAAGACGTTGAGACGTACGACGATCCTTGATTTTAATCAAGAAGACTCTTCAAAGTCGGAAGACTTGAAAGTATGTAATTCCCCGTAGAGTCCGATCAGGGACGAATGCATGAAGAAAGGACGGAGAGACGACGAGGCGTCCGACGACCCTTAAAATTAATCAAGAAGACTCTTCAAAGTCGGAAAATTGAAAAGTATGTATAAATCCCAATAGTACGTTTCTCGTCGAGCGGGGCGATTGGGAATATAAGATGATGGAGCAGAAAAGGTCCAGACGAGTTTGGGAATTCTCAAAAGTGGAAAGTCGATATGAGATTGGGAGGTGGATACCATGGTTCGACGAGTCGACGGGTGTTTTTGTACCAACTTTTCTCATTTCCCAGCTAAGTCCCCAAGCAGAGCGGTGAGGACTAGCTCCCCAGCAGATCCGAGGTCTGTAACTTCCCCAGCCGAGTTAGGATGGTTATCCTCGGCAGGTCTACAACGGTGTTTCCTCAGCAGCCAGGCCAGAAGGTTGCTACTCCCCGAGTGGAGCGGGTTTCAATGAAATATATCTCCAGCAGTGTTCATCCTACCAGTGGATTGGACAAGTTCCTGTAACAGACGGATTTTTTGCATCCCCAGCTGAGTTGATTCTACCTATGGATCGCATGGGTGTCCCCAGCAGGAGTGATATGCGTTTCCCTAGCAGGGTCAGGATGGTTATCCCCAGCAGGTGTCAAATTGATGCTTTCCCCAGTCACCAGGCCTGGAGGTTGCTGTTTTCCCAGCAGAGTATCTGTGAGCATTTCCCAGTGAAGTCGTCAGGTATCTGTGAGGGTTTCCCGAAGCAGAGTCGGGATTGATATCCTCAGCAAATCGAAAACTGTTATATCCCCACAGAGCGTTGGTGGTGCTTATCCCCAGCAGTTTCCCGAGCGGATTGGGTGCAAAGGAGGTTTACCCCCAGCAAGGGTTGCCTTTTCCCAGCAGCAGTGCTATTCCCCAGCAGGGTGGAGAGCGGAGTGTTGACGAGTTCCTCAACGGAGTGTCTCGTGCTCCCCAGCAGAATCCCTTGAGGGGGATACCTTTTATGCATTCATCATATAGCGTAAGCATAGCATATTGCATAGAAAAATAAATAATTGCGTAGCATTTCCATAATTATGGAGCATTACGCAGAAAAGATCAATCATGCATCATATTGCAAGCATAAGCTAGTCTCAAGCCGTGGTTACCGTTTGAGAGGTGGTTTTTGCCAGACAGTGAAGGGGTTACTCCGAGGAGTTTAGCATCGTGCTTTAATCAGCAATGTTCCCCAGTAGTGCGATATTGGAGGAAATGTTTCCGTCGGACAGAGATGGAAAGGTTACGCGATCAACGCGATTCGAGCCGTGGTTACAGTTTGAAGTTTGGGTTCACCAATTGGAAGATGTTACTCCGAGGAGTTTAGCATCACGACGTCAGATCAGCAATGTTCCCCAGTAGTGCGATATTGGAGGAAATGTTTCCGTCGGACAGAGATGGAAATAACATCAAAGGACGTTACGCGATCAGCGCGATTCAAGCCGTGGTTACCGCTTGGGATTTGGTTTTGCCGGATAGTGAAGGCGATACTCCGAGGAGTTCAGCATTGTGAGCAACAGTATTTCCCAGTCATCAGTAAGTGTCTGGTCGAGCTTTCTTTGGTGTCAGTAAACATCATCGTTCGATGTCCAGTAAACGTCGAGTTATTTCCCAGTCATTGTTTGATGTCCTGTCAACATCCTTGTTTGATGTCCTGTCAACATCCTTGTTTGATGTCCTGTCAACATCCTTGTTTGATGTCCTGTCAACATCCTTGTTTGATGTCCTGTCAACATCCTTGTTTGATGTCCTGTCAACATCCTTGTTTGATGTCCTGTCAACATCCTTGTTTGATGTCCTGTCAACATCCTTGTTTGATGTCCTGTCAACATCATTGTTTGATGCCTGTAAACATCATTGTTTGGTGCCTGTAAACATCATTATTCGATGTCCAGTAAACGTTGAGTTTCTTCCCAGTCATCAGTCAGTGTCTGGTTGAAAGTGTTACTCTGAGGAGTTCAGCATCATGACGTCAGATCAGCAGTGTTCCCCAGTAGTGCGATACTGGAGGAAGTTTTTCCGTCGGACGGAGATGGAAATGAAATCAAAGGACGTTACGCGACCAGCGCGATTCCGGGGTTCAAATGGAGAAAAGGAGATGTTGAGGCATTTTCTGGAGATGGGGTTCAAATGAAGAAAGGGAAGTGTTGCGACATTTTCTGGAGATCGGGGTTCAATCAGAGAAGAGTATATGCTGAGGCATTTTTTGGGGTTCAAATGGAGATTGGAGTTGGAGATTATATCCAGGATGAGGTCCGCAGGATTATCTTCTGTTCATGTGTCACCTAAGACTCTGGCTGAGGCCGATGGAGGTCGTTATAAGGTGTCTTCTGAGGAAGAGATACACATGCTACCTTCCTTTGTGAAGGTATACCCTCTGACATGTCGCCCTCAGAGTGGTGTTTGGTGTTATTTCCGACGTTGCCAGCGGAATTATCACGAGAAATTGGAGATCGGGGTTCAAATGGAGAAAAGGAAATGTTGAGGCATTTTCTGGAGATGGGGTTCAAATGGAGAAGGGGAAATGTTGTGGCATTTTCTGGAGAACGGGGTTCATATTGACGATCGCAAGTCATCGTCGGGCGACTGGGGTTCAAATCGGAGAATGGGGTTCATTATTTTGGCAAAATAGGAGAACGGGGTTCAAATGCGGTGATCTGAGGATCATTTGCGCAGAAGAAAATTTCGGGGTTCAAGAAAATGAAAAAAAGCGATTATCAGAAATTTCGGGGTTCAAGAAAAGCATAAAAAAGAAAGAAATGATAATCCCCAGCGGATGTGGTGATCAGGCCATGGTTATCCCTGCGTTACCATTTATTTTGGTATCCAGGTCGACAGTTTCATTTCGGTGATCAGGCCGACTTTCTCCGTACCAGTCGGATTTTTGTTTCAGAGATTGTGTTCTTCGCCGATTCTGACAGGCGTTGTTAATTATTGTCCCATCAGAGTGCAAATTGTTCGTCTGTTCTTGGTATTCAATCACTCTTCATCCTGATCATCTGAAAGCCGAGGCTATTCATATCGACAGGTTCACAGTGGATTGAATAGGGGCAGCTGTAACACCTCAAAATTTGCCCTCCTCTCTTGGGACTAGCATATCATGTTGCATATCATTTTAGGTCATTAAGCATTGCATATTGCATATCATGTGGTTACATTGTGCAAGTCATCCTCTTAAGTCTTGATCAGGAGAAGAAGAGGTCATGTGCAAGCTAGGGTTTCATTGGACTGGTCATTAATCATCTGAGGATGTGGAGGTCCAAATTAGGGTTTTGTGATTCTCAAAGACATTGGTCTTCATCTTGATTGAAGTGATACGTCATCATCATCATGGTTTGTCATCATCAAGTGTTTGAAGCATGTTCCTTGAGATTAGGGTTTTGACCACTAGTCAACCCTAATCAGTTGCATTGGGCCAATCAGGGCATAGCAAGGAGATGGGGTCTATGATGTATATGGGGATCATAATGTGGTTTTATTGAGATTATTAAGGCTAGGGTTTCACCCTTGGGCCATTTCATCAGAAGATTGGAGCTCAGTTTGATCTATGCATTGCCAAATTCATCTATCAGTTGGAAAAGTCAACTATGGTCAACTGTGCTTGATTTTATGGATTTGGAGGTGGGAGAGAGTTGGATACACTTCATTCATGTTGGAACAAGTGTTATTTGACATGTCAAAGCTTAAGAATGGAGAAAATCAAGTCAGAACAAAAACTGCCAAAAATAGAAAGTGACTTGTAATGGAAGTTTCCAAAAATGGAAAGTTTTTGACCTCAAAATTACATGTCCAAGGAAGCTTCAAATGGAAATTTGTTCAACATGAAAGTTGTAGATCTTGTTCTAACCTTTCCAAAAAGTCCAAGAACTTGAAAATCCCATGTATGGTTGGCAAGTTATGGTCCATTCAATTTCAAAAATGACCCATAATTAGAGGAGCATAACTTCCACATGGAGTGTCCAGATTGGATGATCTTTTTGTGTACAAACTCCATTTGACATGTACTTTCATGGTGCATAATTGGAATTCATCAAAAATGGTCAATGCAAAAAGTCAAATTTCAAGTGTACAATTAAAGATCCAGGGGCAAAATTGTCCAACTTGAGAAATAATGAGAATTTTTGAATGGGGATTTTTGTAACACCTCACAAATGACAATTGGAATTGGTTTGAATCATCATAACAGGTCAAGGTGCAATGGTTGAACAATTCACTTTTGAAATGCACTTGAAAAATACATTTCATGCCATGACATAGTGAAAATAAAAAATATACATCCAATGGCCATGGGACAAGTTGCAACACATCATAACAGATATTTAGAGCATGTGTGAGCTGTCAAATGAGCTGTCATTGGCCTGTGGTGAAATGGCATTTTTGCCCTTGCTTTGAAAATGACATATCCTAATTACCATTGCATTTTGCTAATTTGGTGATTAAGAGCTGTTTAAGTGGAAGTATAAATCACTAATCCTAACTAACTTTTGGAAACAATCACAAATCACAAGAATTGCAACCTCTTTTCCCTCCAAATTCTCTAAAATCTCAAGAACTTCATAGAACTTCACTTGATCGAAACTCTCTCAATTCTTGATCATTTGGCAAAATTCTTTTTGATTCGATTTTCATTCACCTTCCTCTAGCACTGTTTTGGTAGTTTGGATTGAAAGAACAACCAATTCGTGACTGTTCACTCTTGATGCATCCATGGTGAATTGGATTTTCTTACACTAGGAGCAAATTCGAGCCAAGCAAAGCACTCCAGTCAACATCTTGAAGCTTATACTCCATCTATTTTGGATCAAGAAGCGCAAACACCACGCGAATCGCTACTGCCATCTCAAGGTACTTAAAATTCGAACATCATGATTTCTTGAATTGCTGTATGCTTCTTGTAGTGTGTGCAACGTAGATGATCATGATACCTTTGGTTTTTGAAATGGATGATTGTAGAGAGAGATATCGCGATTAGAAGAATTGATGCCAAAACCTAATGTGTTCGATTCAGGAAATTTAGGAACAATTAGGATGATTCATGTACATATTTGAGATCTACGCATTGAGACCTTTCCAACGGATATGAGTTTGTAAATTTTCATTGAGATTTGTTGTTCTTGTGTTCATATGATTTCTGGAGAAAGCGTGATGAAGATGATAGCAATTCTGGAAATTTGTTACGTTTGATTCGCTTGGCTCGGTTTCGTTTCAAACTTAGTGTTTCCCGCGCCTGGATTGGCTTAATTACCGTTTTGCCATTAATTCAACTAATTTAATAATAACAATTGAATAATTATTTTAAAAATCATTTAAAACTTGTAAAAATCATAGAAAATTATTGGCTGATCAGAAAATTTTGAGGTTTTTTTTGTTGAATCTCATTTTCCTCTAGAATTTTATGGACACGATTTCTCAAGTTGTGCATGATGAAATGTTGACTTTGCCTAGGGATGTTTGACTTGTGTGCATTTTGTATACATTTTACCATTTTCATTGTGAAATGCTCATACCATAAAAGAAATGTCTGAAATTTTTTGAGCTTATTCTAGACATGTTGCTGGTGATTTACATATAAAGTTTGTGATTTTTGGATACCTGTGGAGTGAGATGTGATTTTTTGAACTTAGGTGTGACAATTTGTGTCACACCTAGTTAGGTCAATTTCATGAATTTATTTGCATGACCTATGATTGTTGGATTGGATTGAAATTTTGCATGGATGATTATTGATATGTTGAGATGTTATGTGAATTTTTCTGGATTTTTCTATGGCATTTTCAATTTGATTGATATTTTTCTTCTCTGTATGTTCATTGTGCAAGCTTATATGACACATGTTTGTATATCTTGTGTGAAATCCTCATATGGTTTTGGATGAATGTGAAATTTGGTATGCTGGTTGTAGACACATTGTAGGACATCCCTGTTTTGGTCCCATTAATTTCTTAATTGATTTCATTGGTTTATGAATTTTTGAAGTGAATGCATGTGTTGATGCCTTGAATTGGCTTGAATAATTGTGTCTGGATTTCTTGATTTTCATTGGCCTAGTTCCTTTTGTCCAATTGAGCTGAAAATTGACATGCTATACCTTGAATATGTCCTGTTTAGGTGTGAATTATTTGAGGATTTTTGGAATTGTTTTGGTATGCTTTTGATTGAAGTTATTCTATTTGAACATTGGATGTTGCATTTGACCTAGTTTGTACCATATTGTGCATGAAACGAATGTGGTGAATGATATGAGTATGGGATCAATTGCATTTGCTTTCTATTTGCATTAATTTGGTTTTGGTTGAGAATCCTTTGCTGTTTAGAATTTTTTCTCCCTTTTGGACCCTAGGCTTGGCCTAGTGGTCCAGTTTCTCACCTTTGGATTGATTTTTCAGGATGAAATGCACAAAGCTTAAGGAGAATGATTCAAATCAATAAAATTGAGATTGTTTGATGTGGAGAACTAACATAACTTTGTTTTGTAGGTTGTGAAGCTTGAGCTTGAGCTTGTAGCTTGCATTTATGTGCTTGTGTTTGATTGTACAGATTAACTGATTAACATTTGCTGTTTATTGTTGTCTGTCTGAGTACTGATGATGCTTGATTGATTTCAGGTACATTTAGTTGCTTACAGTTCTTTAAGAACTTGCTTGCTGCTGCTTGGTTTTTTAAACCACTTGAGGTAGGACTTCTATTCTTCATGTAGTCTGGAGACCCGGCCTGTTACTTGGCCGGGCAAAATGTCTGAAGTCCTCCTTAAGAGGCGATGTTTGTGATTGTTTAATATTGTGCCTAAGCAGGTGAAGTCCTCTATGAGGCAATTGGTGGAAGCCAAGGGATATGCGATCTATCCCCCACTATTCTGTGAGTCGTCCCTCTGCTCACACGGCTGTGTGTTGATGCATTGGGGCACAAACCCAAGATCTCGTGTTGTTGCACAATCGAGTCAGAGTCTTTGAGCGTAGAAGGGTCCCTCCATTCTGGACCCACGCTCCTTTGTCTAAAAGCTCTCCCTGGTCAGGGATAAGAGCTGTGAGGTCTCATCCTCACTTCACCTTTTCATCTGCTTCACCTTAGCCTCGTAATGGCAAGGTTAAGAGCGAATAATACCCATGTACAGATGACTTGCTTCGGCAGTCAAACCCATTGTGTGAGCCTCACTTGATTGGTTATAGTGTGTGCTATGTGAATATTTGTTTGAAATGCTTGTTTTATTTCGTTTTGATCTGTATGCTTGTATGCTTGCTTTCTTCCTGGATAGGATTAGCTTGCAGTTGTGCAAGTAGGTAGAAACCTGAACATAGGGTAACGATGCATGACAACACTAGGCTCGAGTCCAGCTCCCTGGTAGTGTGTCTTCCCTTGGTTTCTGGCTAGATTTTCTTTCCCTTGAGGGGGAACTACATCGCCCTGATCCTTGTTCCAGACGAGGTATGTAGGCAGGTGGTCGTGCGAGACCACTCCGGGCAACCTTTTTCTTTTTTGTGTGTGTTTACTTGTTATCTGATTGTGTGTTTGGTTCGGATGCCGACATAAGTCCAGTGATTGGCTGTCGGGCTCCACGTTTGCCCTTTTGCGTGTGTTTTGGTTCGGATGCTGACGTAATTCCATCGAGTGGTTGTCGGGCTCCATGTTTGCCATCTGTTTGTGCGTTTTGTGTTGTTTGGCGTGCGTAAGCCGAACTACAGTGGCTCTGATTCTCGTTCCAGACGAGATATGTAGGCATAGGATGCGATGTCCTATCGAGCTCCCCTCTCTTAACCCCACCTGCGTTCCCTGTGTGTGTGTGTGATGTTTAGCAACCTATTCTTTATTTTAGAACGTGGATCCCGTCGAGTACGACGGACGTGAGGGGTGCTAATACCTTCCCCTTGCGTAACCGACTCCCTTACCCTTTCTCTTTGGTCGCAAGACCATTTCCTTTCCAGGTTTCTCTGAGCGTTTCCTTTCCCTATCTTGGGATAAATAACGCGCAGTGGCGGCTCTGTGTTGTGTTTTTATTTGAGTCCCGCCGGTTGTTTTTTCGCGGATGCGACAGTATCCCCATTTTTCCCTCCAACGATCTCTTTTCTTATGCTATATAAGTGGGACTTGGAGACTTAAAGAAAGTGACGCACTAAAATATTTGACAAGTCTGTTTCTAAGTGAAAAGCTATCAATTTTGTACAAAATTTTCTTTAAGTGTTTTTTATTTCATTTGTGTAAAATCTGCTTGCGTAGAAGCCCTTGCAACACCCAAAATCTTATTCAAACGGTTTGTTTGTATTTTCCTTAAGGAGACTAGGTTTTAGTCAGATCTTTGAGAAGACAAAGAATGTTGTGATGTAATCTATTTGGTTATAGTGGATTAAGTCCTTGGATATAAGGCAAAATCACCTTGGCGGGTGGAGTGGAGTAACTTCGATTTCAAGCGAACCAGGATAAAAATACTTGTGTCTTTATCTCTTTGTTCGTAGTATTGTGTGGTGTTTTTGAGTAGGTAAAAAGCTTTTGTTTTTAAAACCCAAATCACCCCCCCCCTGTCATACCCAAATTTTGTCCGGTCATTTGTGGTTTACCCATGAGATCTTTTTATTTCAAAGGCCCATTTGCATAAGTGTGTTCATAATCTAAAATGTGGTTTGAATCTTTTTACATTACTAATCCAAAACCTATTTTTTCTATTAGTAAGTATTAAGAGCCACGTTATTATTTCTATGATCACTATTTACTAGTCCATTTACACATCCCAAATATTTATACCAAGTTCTAAGTTCTTAATGGGTTCCCAAATTAAATTTTCATTTTATAGTAACATGTATGTGTCGTTTTTAAATTAAAAGTTTCATATTTAGATTTTTTTATTTATTTAAAATAGAATTGTGTTGTTTTTTAAAGTCCCATATTTAGATTTTTGTATTTAAAATAGAATTGTTGTTTTTTAAAATTAAGTCATTATACTTAAATTAGAAATTTGTTGTTTTAAAAATTAAGTCATTATACTTAAGTTAGAGATATGTTGTTTTAAAATTAAGTCATTTTACTTAAGTTAGAAATATGTTGTTTTTAAAATTAAGTCATTATACTTAAGTTAGAAATATGTTGTTTTTAAAATTAAGTCATTATACTTAAGTTAGAAATTTGTTGTTTTTAAAAGTTGAATGATTAACATAAATAAATATTGAGTTAAATTTTGAAAGATTAAAAGGTAATTGCATAATTAAAATTTAATTCAATAAGTCCCAAATAATCCAAACACACATTTTGTCTAAAAAAAAAACTAAACTAAGTACTTACAGTGAAAAATTGCTACAGATGGAAATAGGTTCCTAATGACCAAAACCAAACAATTAGGATGAAATCACTTTGGACTTAGTCACAAAAATAGGGTGTCTTGAAGCTTGGAGCAGCCACCTTCCATTCCATCAGGTCATCTCAGAGCTATAACCTGCAGAGAAAAATAGCTTATTTAAAAAGCACTTTTTAAAAAGCACTCAAAAAACTGAAAAACAACTAATCAAATTACTAAGTTCAAAGCTTTATCCAGAGGATTAATTGGAACATCTGAAAAGGCATTGCAACAATGGCTTAAACAAGAACAAATCAAATCCCACATAATTTGGGATGAGAAAATCGAAAAGAAACAGGAGTGTTTTAAGGCTTAATCCTTTCTTCATAATAACAACAGATGAGAGGTTAACGAGGACAACAACATATGCACAGCAAAAAGATATCTCTCTAAAAAACCTAGAACACACATCAAGAACAACATAGCAATATTTCATAAAAAACCCTTTTCCATCACTGTTACTCTGCAGAAATAGAAGCAAAAACAACCCTAAAGCTCATTTTTATGATAACCTCTCAAACTCATCATCAAGGTTTGAGCAAGGTTGAGCTATAAACCCCAATCCAAAGCGTTTAACAGAGAAGAAAGAGGAGAAGATCTCAGAAAGTTATAAAAGATCGCTTACCTCGCCTCGCCGGAGTTTGAAAGTCGGGCTAGCTCCAATTTGGTATTTAAACTTCTCCTTTGCATGTTTTGATGTTACCATCTTGTTCGTATCGCCTAGTAGGCCATAAACCCCATGATTATCGCATGAAATTGTTGTTGTATTGAGTTTAATTTTGAGTTGAAAACCTAGGTTTCTTGTTGTGTTTATTTTCTGACTTTGGCTCTTTGGACTTTTTGATTTGGAAAATTACATGGCTAGATTCGGGTTTACAAGTGTTTGTTTGGTTAGGAGTTTGATATGATTTCTGAGTATTCGCGACGGCGTCACCATGGCTATACAGAGGTGCCGTCGTGGATTTATGTTGTTCCCACCATGTTTGATTCAATGTTGATGTTGGTGTTAGAAAAGAGGAAAAGAAAAATGAAATAACAGAGAAAAAGAAAGTAAGCAAAATGGTAGATGTAGGTGAAGGGGTAATAGGTTCAGATTCCTTGAACACCATGAAGTGATTTTGATCGGTGTGTTACAGTAACTTTGGGTTATTTTGTTTTAATGGTATGGATTTATATGAGTAAAGTTATAATACTTTTGTTTCTTTAACACTAACGTTTCTTTTTATTTAAAAAAGGCTACCATTGATATTTAATTAAGGAAGTTAATGATACGGTTTGGCTACCCAAGGCAATATTGGAATGCTTCCTACTGCATTTATGCCACGCGCTTTCTTTGTGGTAAATCAATAGAATATCCCATTTTCGAAACGCTAAAACTGTTGCTTTCCATTTATTTAAAGTCTTTTACTTTTCTTTAATTATGTATTTAACAGAGTTGGTATAGCCTCAACATGTGACGGAGGCGGTGGCCACGTCATTTCTATTAGAGTCCACCTTTTAGAACTATCCTATTAATTTCCTATTAATCTCCTAAATAAAATTCAATATACTCCCTCCTCTATCAATTATTTTAATTAAACTTGGTTCTACTCCAATTTATTAATTACTAGTTAGTTAATTGAATTAATTAAATTAATCAAATTAATGTTTTCTTTTACAAAATAACAAATTCGTTATTTTAATAAATAAACCGACTTGTGTTTAATCCAAAGCGTCGATCCAATGTCAAACTTTGTTAAAAAAAAGTGATTAACTCACAATCATAGTTCAAATCATTTCTAAATTTAACGTATTTCAAATATTTTTTTAAAAACTTAGGGTGAAAAGGAGATAGGAAGCGTTCGCTTCACTATATCTCAAGTACTCAAACGATTGGCGTACGCCATATTGCTCGAATCTTGTCATCCGATTAAAACCTCAAACCATAACATTTCAAATCATTTCTTTTAAATCAACTACAAATTCCAAATTCTTTTAATTCTAAATTACCGATAATTAAGGATGGGAGGCGTTCGCCTCACTATCTTCCGATTATTCGAATAATTGGCGTACGCCATATTGATCGAATTCTCGTCGTCAAAATTAAAACGCAATCGAATAATTTCAAATCACATTTTAGATCAAACACAAATTCACAAAATAAACTTTAACTTAAACTTCAATTGAGAATGGGAGGCGTTCGCCTCGCCATTCCTTGATTATTTGAATAATTGGCGTATGCCACATTGCTCAAATCATCGACTTTTCAAAACCTACAAATTCAAATTAAAATTATTTTCATATATCAAATACAATATCTAAAAACATATCTTTTATAAAGTAAACTTCGGATGATAAGAGATGGGAGGCATTCGCCTCACCATCTCTCGATTATTTGAATAATTGGCGCTCGCCATATTGCACAAATCATTGACTTCCGATTAAAACACGCTAAATAAACTTGGATAAAGGAATAGGTGGCGCTCGCCTCATTATTCTTTGAATAAGCAAGTAGGAGGCATACGCCTCACTACCGTGCATATTCAACATCCACGAACAAACTTTCAAAATAATTCGAACGGAAAAGTGTAGCGGGGTATTCGTTACCATTAGAGATATTGACTAAATCCAAGGTAAATCATACAAGTCGAGTCGCCACCGCACTTCTATTTATCCAAAGGAATGGTTAGAAAGCGAACAAAAACCTAAAAGTTTTAACCAAAACTAGTAAAAAAGAGTCAGAGATCTGGGTAAGGGGGTTGGTTATGTAATGGGAAGGTGTTAGGCACCCAAAACATCCTAGGTACTCCTAGGGAGCCCTTTTCACACTTGTTGTAAGGTTGTTGTTTTTGTGAAAATTTATTTGTGCAAACATGATTGAAGGGATGAGAAGAGAATATACAAGTTTATTTACATTTTGTGTTTGGATGGATAAACCCATTGCCTACGTACCATCTTAAAAAAGATTAGGATCAAAACCTCGTAGTTCGGGGTAAAAATCTCAAAATGAGTTGGTGAATTGATTGGTCCAAAAGCCTTAAGGTCTTTTGTTATCCAAGGGAGAAAACTCAACCTAAAACCACAAATCCACCATGTGAGGATAACTTCAACATGCTAGTGAGGGGTTAACCCTATAATAAGCATGGAAGACTCATTTTCCATCACTAAGGATATAGGTGAGTATTACATCTACCTCAAGGATAACTCAAACCTAATAGCTAAAGGTTATGAAAAGTTTTGGTTAAGGAAGTGGCCATTGAAACCACAAAAGTATTTGAATGAGTTATATTTACCAATGAAAAGTATTTACAAAATATGGTCAAAGTTGACTTAAAGATTCAATTCAAAATAAGTGTTATGAAAAGAAAGTTTGAAAATCAAAAGCATAAGGCTTAGGTTTCTAATGTTTGAAAAAAGAAGTGTTAAATGTTTGCACAAAAGTTTTGGCTTTGGTTAGAGTGGAGGGAAGAAGAAGAATGGCTAAGTCCTAAGTAAAGAAAAAAAAGGTGAGGGATAAAGAAAACAAAACCACAATGAAGTTCCTCTCTTGAGATCATATGGATGATCCAAGTAACTCCCATCCATTGGAATAAGCAATTACACAAAGCATAGATTCAAGCAATCATCAATCAAATGAACTCTTGGAAAGACTCCTCAATGCATCTTGGATCTCTCTATCTTAGAAGCTTATGGCAATGGTTCCCCAAATTTGAATCAAAGTGGAATCCCTAACACAAGAACACACACATCAAATAGTTTTATGAAGCAAATCAAGAATGGACAAAGGGTGAGTTTAGAGGCTTGGTCCTTTTAATCCATCTTCATCATTAGGGTCCTTTTACTCCAATTTTGCATAGGGAATGTCCTAGAAACTAAGTCCATTTCTCCATTTTTACATAGGGAATGTCCTAAGATCTAAGTCCAATTCTTTGCATTTGGTTCACAACAATCAAAACAAAAACACAAGCACAATAGTATATACACAATTATGTGCTCAAGTGAGCAAAAGGCAAATGGCATTAACATAAACATGTGCTCAAGTGAGCAAAGAGAAAAGCAAATGGATAAAATGTGCAAGAATAGTAAATTGCATAAAAGTAAAGAGCAAAAAGTAAATGTTAGTTGTTAATGGTTAGTGTTAGTAGTTAGTGTGCCATAAGGCAAATTTAGCGCTATGTTAAGCAATCGTAATTGGACTTATGTAGAAGTCACAACTATCTGAGGCCGGTTAATAATAATGTAGGCAACAACACAAGTTAGAAGTCTTGATTAGTGAACCAAGTTCTAACAACTTGCCATGCCAAAAAAGGAAAAGAGAATTGATCTTGTATTGGTTTAAGCCTTTTGCATGATTTAGAAAACAACCTATCCTTAATGCAAAGCCATTCACTTGATCAAATGATCAAGATGAATTAGATTTGAATCAAGGAAGATTAAGCCTTCCTAATCAATGCTAACTTATCAACCTTCAACTCATTGATCAAAAAGAAAGAAGAAGAAGAAGGAAGAAGGAGATGAAGAATGGATAAGGAAATGGAAAGATCAAAATGCATAAGATGAAATAAGATGTACCAATCCATATGTATTGACCAAATGACATTGAAAGTCAAAGTCAAACAATGAGAAATCAGAAATGAGATGAAGATTGGAGATCAAACAATAAGCAAAATATTTTTGGCATTTTTAATATTAAAATAAACATGAATTAAAAATAAAAGAAAGGTCAAACTTCAAAATTACTTCAAATCAACCTTGAAAGGTCCAAGTAATTTATCCCAAGTTCAACAAGGTCAAACAAAGTTTGACAAAAAATTTCAGCATTTTTAAAAGTCAGAAACTATTTTTAATCAATTAAAAATGAATAAAAATAACCTAATTGAACTAAAATCTCAAATAAATCTCAAATCAATTAAAAAATTGATGAGAATATTTTTCATAGGTCCATCATCATTCAAATAGGTTAGGAAAATATTTTTGTATTTTTTGAATATCAAAAACTATTTAAAATGAATTAAAAACAACCAGAAAAGAGAAAATTCATAAAAAATATCAAATGACAAAATAAAAAATATTAAAAATCAGAAATAGAAACTAGAAATTATTTGGAGACTAATGCAATTGGTCCCATATTTTTTGGATTAAAAATGAGAGAGTTATGAATTTTTGAAATAAAAGGGAATTAAAGAAAATAAAATCAGAAATTAAAAAATGTGGAAAATTAGGAAGCGTTGGATCACGTTCAATAATTGACGTGGCCAATCTGATGGTCCTGAAGCGCGCGCTCATGGTGAGTCTAGGTCAATGCAACCACACGCTGATTAAACAAAAGTCATAACATCTAAAGGTTGGGATTGAATCTGGAAATGAGATCCAACGATCCAGATTCAAACTGGCAATGGGCGGCCACCGGAGCCACCTTCTTCTCCGGTGAGCTTCCAAATTCTGGCCAGATTTGCAGGTTTTCAAACCCTCACCATTTTGCACGATCCTTATACCAAAATGAAGTTGGGGTGATGTACATCACCCCCGTAACCTTGAATCACACTCAAAATTCCTATAGGTTGAGAAATCTGAGGTGGAAGATTCAGGTATGAAAAATGCAGATCAAAGAAAAACAAAATTGAAGCTACCACTAGCTTGCCTCTCAAGTGAGGACTTCAGAAAACACTTTGGCCAGACAAATAGATCAAAGAAATGAGAGATTCGAAGCAAATAAGTTTGAACAACAACCTTTGAAGTGCAGCTTTACAGGTCTTGATCCACTCCCAATCTTTTATGCAATGTGTTCTTGAGGTAACAAGGAAGCAAGGCTTAGGAATTTAAATTCAGAGATCAACAAATGAAGTTGAAATCTGAACTATAAAATTGAAATGGAAAACTCAGAATTCCTTTAACGGGGGTTGGGATTTCACTTGTGCAGAGCTTCAGGCGCCATTAGGTTGGTTTTTGAAGAGAATGAAGCATGCTATTTAGAGCCAAGGCTGATGCAAGCAAGGAGAAAATTCGTGTGCATGGAACTTGGACTCTTCATGCATGGGCCTGTACAGGCGCGTGCAAAGCCCAAAAATGGATGAAAATGCAAGCTGAACTCAAATGCCAATGGTTTGGACGTGTGATTAGAGCTGCATTGGCCTGTGCATGAAGTTATGATGTAAATTCCATAATTGAACCTAAACATTCACCTTTTCGAAAATGCCAATTAGAAAATCCAAACATAAGCATGTGGGTAATGGTTGGAAAGGTCTTGATGTAAGGAACAATTGTTATTATGGGCAAAAATCCATTTGAAGTGTGGAAATTAGTGAATTTTGAGTTTAAAGTGTAATGTGCAAAACATGTCAAGGCAAGGTTTCCAAATTTGGCCAATGTTCAAGCCCTTCTGTTTTGGTGATGCAAGCCTTAAATGAAAACAACTCCAACATAAAAGTTGTAGATATTTTGAAGACAATCAAAATTAACTTAAATTTTGCATAATTTGGATTTTTGATGAAAGAGTTATGGGCACTTGAAGTTGGACTTTTTTGCCTTTCAATGCATTTGGTCCAAAAGGACCTATAATGTCTTGCATTACCACATGTATTTCCTTTGAGATTTTGAAATTTTGTCCAACATAACATTTGAATTAGACATCTTAATCTTTCCAATGCATTTGATCCCACCTCAAAATCATAAAAAATGAATGAGTTATGTCCTTGGGAAGTTGACCCAAAATTAGGGTTTCAGTCAAAATGACCCATAATGTCTTGGAATGGGAGATGACCTTCCAAGCTTCAAATCAAATTTTGATGAACATGAAAGTTGTTCATATTGTCCTTAAGAACAGTTTTTATTTTGGAATCATCTCCATTTGACCAACACATAAAAAGTTAGGCCTTAGTGCATTTCAGAATAGTCAGATGAATTGACTGATCAACTTCTCAAGTCCATGACTCATATCTTGATGAATTGATGATTGAGGATACTCAAATAAGTTCAAATATGAATGAAATGATGAATTAAAGAACTTCCCCTGATTACATTTGACCATGAGCTGGGGTTGCTTCAAGAGCAAGGCATTGTGATGCACAGATGAATTAGGGTTTCCTTGAAGAACAAGACCTCAAACCCTTTGACTTGATTTGATCAAAATGATGAATTGAGATGCTAGGAAGGCATATTTTATGGATGAGAGCTTTGGGAACCATTACCATGCTTGCCTTCACCTTCTTTTGGCCATGTCATTGCACAGATGATCTCCTAGAAGCTTTGAACCTTGTGATTGCTCAAGCTATAAACAAAAGATGTTAGTGACATATTTTTGTGCTTTTGGTTAGTAAACAAAAATAAGAAAAGCAATGATATACAATTCAAGCATGCTTGGTGATCTCAAAACACTCACAAGAGGTCCCACCCAAGGACAAAGGGAACCAAGATGCTTATGATCCTTGAGGCTTTGCAAATGCAATGTTATGATGCCATGAGGAATCTTAGGGCCAAAATTAGGGTCTTACAAAAAGGAGTAGAAGGCGTTCGCCTTATTATTCCTCGAAAGAATTGGACGATTGGTGTGCACCCCATTGCTCAATCTTTCGTCGTTCTTCAAAACACCCTAATGAATCAAACTAACTTCTCGTCCCCGCGCGATCGAAACCAGAAACATCAAACACATCAATTCAACATTGTCATCCCCGCGTGACCAAAATTCTTTTCGAAATAACACTGTTAATCCTTTCTAATGCTCACCACAAACCAATGCTTAAGCCTCCGCCGAGAGTAGACAAGCCAGCGTTTAGCCTTTAGAACGCGATCTACACATCCATTCATTAAAAGACACCAACAAAACCGTAGTTCCCTGAACTACGAATGCTCTAATTTCCTTATTGCACCATAAGGATACGTAGGCACGAGATTGCGAGATCTTGGAGAGCACACTAATAAAAAACCTCCCCTTTCCCCTTCTGAGGTCTTCATCCATCTCTATTATCAACTCTAATTACTCGAAGAAAGCAAATAACATTTAACTAACATTCAAATAGCAAATTAGACTAAAAGGTTCCCGTTGAGTACAACGGACGTGAGGGGTGCTAATACCTTCCCCTTGCGTAATCGACTCCCGAACCCGAATATGGTTGTGAAGACCATTATTCCATTTTTAAAAGGTTTTATCGATATTTTCCTATTCCTTCATTGGGATAAATAAAGTTCGGTGGCGACTCTGTTCGAACATAAATATTTCCGCGACCATCACGAGGAATCGTATTTTTCGAGATGCGACAGATGGCGAATCTGCTGGGACATTTTGCTCTAAGCAAGAGAGAGTCAAGCCTAACTTAGTCAATTTGCTATGGACGTTAAAATACCGCTTTTATTTGCTTTTGTATATCTTGATGTATTATTTATGCTATGTAATTTATTCTTCTATTATGTTGGGTGATCTATGGTGTTTGACACATGTTGTGAGGTAAGCTCCGTACCCGAGCTTCAAGAAAAACTTAGAACCCGGAGTTGTGTAGTATTAAACCGAGGGGTGTACACCTCATTTGGACAATATGAGAACTCCACCTAGAGTAGATCTGTTCAGAATTTCCATCCTAATATGGCTAGCCCATTATTATGAGGAAACGTTGAACATGGTCCATGACTTTGGGAACCTCATCTTAAACTGAAGTCCGTCTTCATGATTGGCGATCGTGTAGTATTGAACCGAAGGGTCTACACCCTGTTCGAACAATACGAGGATCCGACTTAGAGTAGACTGTTTCAAAACTTTCATTTCAATGTGGCTAGCCCATTATTGCGATGAAAGAATGAACTTGGTCCATGACTCTAAGTTCTTATCATGAAAATGGATAACCTTAGGAGCAATCCTTGATGTGTGGGGTAAAAGACATAGAACCGCTGTTAAGTTGAACCTTGTGATATATTTGAAACCTGGATCCCTGTCATTGCATAAACATCATATTGCATTCATTATGAGCATAACAAAATAATTTACACACTTTTTATTTTCAGGGAATTTAAAAAAAAATAGTTAATTAAGCATTCAAGAACAAATGGAGTCAGGAAAGAGAAAAACATTCCAAATCAAAGCCAAGGTACCGTGTGTGAAGGGGTTCATTGCATTCAGAGATGGGTTGACTAATATTCGTCGAGACGCATTCACACTCAAATATGGGAAGATTCTACACTTGTTGTTTGTACCAGTACAGAAGGATGCTATTACCGCACTAGCCCAATTTTATGATCCATCACTCAGAAGTTTCCTCTTTAGAGATTTCCAGTTGGCCCCGACTTTGGAAGAATTCGGAAGAATATTGGACTCTCCTAAGCAGAAGAAGGGACCATACAAAGGGTTAGGTCAAATCCCTAAACCCGAAGAGTTGGCAGAAGTATTAGGCATCCCAATCGAAGATTTAACCCCTAACATCAAAAATTGGGGGAAGGTACAAGGAATTCCACAAGAGTACCTGGAGAAAATTGCTTAAAACTTTGCTAAAGCCCAGAAGTGGGAAGCCCATGATACTATTATGGCTTTACTTATTTTTGGATTGGTGTTATTTCCTAATATGGAGAAGTTAATTGATGCAACAGCTATTAGCGTGTTTTGGGTCGTCAAGGTTAAGAATGAAGATCCAGTGCCCACACTCTGTTAGATGCCCAAAAGTGCTTATTTGAGCTATCAAATGTGGGCATCTTTCACTCCTTTTTGTTGCTAAAGTGTTCGAATCCGCCATTGCTTTGATGATTTGCAATGCAATGTTAAACGATCTTGGTACCTTTGATTTGTGTGTTATTGTGCAGAAATTAGGCATGAAAGAATAGAAAACAAAGACACAAGAAAGTTGGCAAAGGAACCAAGAAAGGAAGCATTCATCAGCATGCTCGATAGGCGAGTGATGTAGCGAAGTGCTCGCTAGGCGAGCACCCAGCGAGTTGCTAGCGAGCATTCCCAGAATTTTACAGTAGCAAAAGTCAGCAAACTCGCTAGGCAAGCAGCCAGGGAAGGTGGTAGCGAACACGCCCAGACTTGGTCAAAGGCACAACCAGCACTTACTTGCTAGGCGAGCCACTAGCGAGCTCCCAGCGAGCAATTCCAGTAGCAAAACCATCTAAACTCACTGGAGAGAAGGTGGAAGCGTGGGCTTCGCCTAGCGAAGGTTTCTTCGCCTAGCGAACACATGAAATCTGGCCAAGGATATTTCTCTGGGCGCAGGTGCCTCTGGTGCCTATTTTGGGGCTCGCTAGGCGAACCATTCTGCTCGCCTAGCGAGCATGACAGCTCAGACAACAGTACTATAAGTAGCAAGGGCTACTTTTTGGAGAGAGACACTTAGCATTTTTTAGATATTTTCCAGCATTGTTCTAGAGATATTTTGTAACCTAGAAACCCATTTTTCATCTTTGATCTTCTCTTAGCAATATTTTACAAAAAGAAGGTGGATTCCCATCCAATCTCGATTCTTCGACTCGGATGTTGATCAACCTTCTTCCGAAACTTGTTGACCAAGCTACCATGAAAATGAGTAGCTAAGTCCTTCATTTTGTCAAGGTTAGATGTAGAGGATCATTAGCTTTGTGTGTAAATGGGATGATCTTCATTTGTAAACTCTTTAATGATGAATATATGGTGAAAACTTTGTTTTATTGATAACTCTTTGTGTTGGTTTATGATCGAGAGATGTTTACCAACTATTTACCTAGGTTTTCATCCAATCTTGTTTGTTAGCTAGAGATAGTAATGAATGATTTTGTTCACGATAAAGTTGAACCAAAAAGTTGTCATTTTGATAGATTGTGTTAGAGATAAACAATGGATCAAAATGGGAAAACCCACAATGTGTGTTAGAGATAAACACATTGGGAGGACTTTGTGAAATAATTTATCATCTAAAGGAGTTTATGAGTTTGTTGATCGAACATATACATGCAAAGTGATCGTCGAACCCTAACTTTGACAATCTTTCTCAAATAGAAAAACCAAAACTTTTACCGCATTTTCTTACACTTTTATGCAAGCTACCGTGACTAAAACCAAAACCCCTTGTTACTACGAGTTAAGAATTAAAACAACTGTCGAACGGCGAAGATATCTCACAATCCCTGTGGAGGCGATAACAAAAACCCGACACTTAAACTACATTCAACAAAATGGCTCCGTTGCCGGGGATTGTGAATTGATATTGCGAGCATCGCAATAGTTGCTTAATTTTTAACTTTTGAATTTTTGACTTGTGCTTGTAATTTGTTTGGTTTTGTGTGCAGCTTTCGTTTTATGCGAGGGCATGTTCCTGAGGACGAACTTCTTTTTGATCCTGAGATCGAAAGAATTGCCAGGAGACTGAATAGCAGAACGAGACGAAGGAGGCAACAAGCTAGACAACAACAAGAACAAGGAGAAAGTTCTTCTACAACACATCCACCACCTTTCATACCTATCATGGATCAACCACCACAACCACCGCCCATTTCCACACCTTGTGTCAACAGTCCAAGGAATACTTCTCAGTTTGCCAACCACACGGGAAGGCAAACTGAGATGAAAACGGGAACTCTTAACTTGCTATATGGAAGTCCATTCACCGGAATGAACCATGAAGATCCCTTTGCTTTTCTCACCAAATTTTATGAGACAGCATTGGCGGCCGGAGTTGATCAAGCTCAAGAGCTACCGTTGTTCAAAAGATTATTTCCCCACGCTTTGCTCGGCAAAGCAAAAGATTGGTACTTGGATCAAACACCTGCAGTCATGACGGATTGGAACGTGTTGGAAGAGAAGTTCATTGAAAGATTTTTCTCCCACAACCGTTTCATGGAATCCAAAACGGCAATCTCCGTGTTTTCACAAGGGACCAACGAATCATTGAATGAGGCGTGGGAAAGATTCAAATCCATGCTTCGGAAGTGTAAAGGACATGGTTTTGACGAATTGACTCAAATCCACATTTTCAAGAATGACCTTCAACCAAATTGCAAAACTTTGTTGGATGCTACCTCGGGTGGTTCCTTGTTGTCTAAAAGCGCCGAAGAAGCTACAGATATCATTAACCGAATGGCTCTAAATGACCTTCAAAGTCAAAGTAGAGGCAACTCTTTGAAGAAACCGGGAGTGCTTGAACTTGGGACGAATGATGCTATTCTTGCCCAAAACAAACTCATTTCACATTAAGTTGAACTCTTAACTCAACAAATAAAAAAGTTGAGAGAACCTTCAAAAGCTAAACAAATAGCTTGTTGTGAGCTTTGCAAAGGTGAGCATGACACCGAATTTTGTCCACCTCCCGGGTTCGAAGAAGTAAACTACATGGCGAACCAACGAGACTACCAACCGAGGCAACAACCACAACAACCGTATCAACCACATCCTCCAAATCAACAACAACACTTTCAAGGGAATCAAGGGTTCCAACCAAGGACTAACTATTACCATAACCAAGGTTATGGGGGTGGTTCTTCTAGCCGTCAAAACCCTCCCCAAAATCCTTACCAACCTCAACAACCGCCGATCGTGACTTCAAAGTTAGAAGAGACATTGACACAATTTATGCAAATGTCAATGGCTAATCAAAAGAGCAACGATGCGGCAATCAAAAATCTCGAAACTCAAGTCGGACAAATTGCTAAGCAACTAGCGAAACAACAACCGGGTCCATCTTTTTCGGCGAACACGCAAACGAATCCTAAAGAACATTGTAAAGCGATAACGACGAGAAGTGGAAGGGAGTTGGTTAGTGAGAGTAAAAAAAGAGAGGAAGAAAAAAAAGATGAGGAGAAAATAATAGAGGATAGTATTGATGGTGAAGTTGGGGAGTGGAGCGAGGAAGAAGTTGAAAAGGACGAAAAAAATGGCGGTGAAGTTGAAAATAAAGAAAGTGTGGAAGTCGAAAAGAATAAGAATGATGAAGTGATGGTGGAGGGAGTGAAAAAGAAAAGAGCGAGGAGTTCTAGAGTTGCTAAAGGAAATGAGGTAGTGAGCGCTACTCCAATCCAAAACCTTCCGTATCCACATGCTCCATCTAAGAGGGAGAATGAACGGCATTACGCCCGATTCATGGATATTTTCAAACAACTGCAAGTGAACATTCCGTTTGCCGAAGCATTGGAGCAAATGCCTAAGTATACCAAGTTCATGAAAGACATACTTACTAAAAAGTGGAGGTACACGGAACCGGAGACCATTGTCCTAGATGCGAGCTGTAGTGCAATCATTCAAAGGACGCTTCCAAAAAAAAAGGTTGACCCGGGCCGAGTCACTTTGCTGGTTAAAATTGGTGATGTCTATGTCGGAAAAGGACTAATTGATTTGGGGTCAAGCATTAATCTTATACCATTGTCTATTGTGAAGAGGCTTGACAACATTGAAATTAAGGCCATCCGGATGACTTTGCAATTGGCCGATAAGTCGACTACCCATCCTCATGGCGTAGCCCAAGATGTTTTGGTTAAAGTCGACAAATTCTTTTTCCCGGTCGATTTCATTATGATTGATATGGAAGAGGATGACGATGCTCCGCTCATTCTTGGCCGACCGTTCATGAAAACCGCACGCATGATGATTGACGTTGACGACGGTTTGATGAAGGTAAGGGTCCAAAATGAAGAAGTTACATTTGATCTATTCGAAGCCATGAAGCATTCAAATGATAGACGTGATAGTTTTCGCATTGATGCGATTGAAGAGGCAACTTTTGAGGTTTCTAAGCATATTCATGAGATATCTCCTATGGAGTTAGCTCTTGATGACTCATTTGAAGTTTTCACAGTTGAAGAAGAGCAAGCTCTTGATGAATGCTTAAGGGAACTTGATAGTTTAAACGAACTACAACCATTGGAAGTTGAGGAGGAAGACTTGAAGAAGGAGGTTAATGAAGAAAAATCGCCAATTGAATTGAAAATGTTACCTTCTACTTTGAAGTATGCATTCCTCGACGATACCGAAGCCAAGCCGGTTATCATAAGCAATCTTTTGACAAAGAATGAAGAAGCCCGTTTGATCGATGTGTTGAAAAAGAATCAAGAAGCCATGGGTTGGACTCTTTCCGATCTCAAGGGAATTAGTCCTTCCTATTGCATGCACAAGATCTTAATGGAAGAGGACTTTAAGCCGGTAGCTCAACCACAACGCCGCTTAAATCCTATTATGAAGGAAGTTTTTAGGAAGGAAGTTGTTAAGTTGTTGGATGCGGGAATGATCTACCCGATTTCGGATAGCCCATGGGTTAGTCCTGTGCATGTGGTTTCGAAGAAAGGTGGCATTACCGTGATTCGAAATGAAAAGGATGAATTGATCCCGACCAAAGTTGCAACGGGGTGGCGTATGTGCATTGATTATAGGCGGTTGAATACCGCAACTCTAAAAGATCATTTTCCACTCCTGTTCATGGATCAAATGCTAGAAAGACTCTCGAGGCATGTAACACCTCAAAATTTGCCCTCCTCTCTTGGGACTAGCTTAACATATTACATATCATTTTAGGTCATTAGGCATTGCATATTGCATATCATGTGGTTACATTGTGCAAGTCATCCTCACAAGTCTTAATCAGAAGATGGGAGGTCAAAGTGCAAGCTAGGGTTTCATTGGACTGGTCAGCAATCATCTGAGGATGTGGAGTTCCAAATTAGGGTTTCATGATTCTCAAAGGAGATTGGTCTTCATCTTGATTACAATGTTTCATCATCATCATCATGGTTTGTCATCATCAAGTGTGGGATCAGATTTCTTGAGATTAGGGTTTTGACCACTGGTCAACCCTAATCAGTTGCATTGGGCCAATCAGGGCATGATCAGGAGATGGGGTCTATGATGGATATGGGGATCATCCCATGGTTTTATTGAGATTATTGAGGCTAGGGTTTCATCCTTGAGCCATTTCATCAGGCAGTTGGGGCTCAGATTGATCAATGCATGGCCAAATTCATCTATCAATTGAAAAAGTCAACTGTGGTCAACTGTGCATGATTTAATGGATTTGGAGGTGGAAATGAGTTGGATACACTTCATTCATGTTGAAACAAGTGTTATTTGACAGGTCAAAGCTCAAGAATGGAGAAAATAAAGTCAGGACAAAAATTGCCAAAAATAGAAAGTGACTTGTAATGGAAGTTTCCAAAAATGGAAAGTTTTTGACCTCAAAATTACATGTCCAAGGAATCTCCAAATGAAAATTTGTTCAACATGAAAGTTGTAGATCTTGGTCTCACCTTTCCAAAAAGTCCAAGAACTTGAAAATCCCATGTATGGTTGACAAGTTATGGTCCATTCAATTTCAAAAATGACCCATAATCAGAGGGGCATAACTTCCACATGGAGTGTCCAAATTGAGTGATCTTTTTATGTACAAACTCCATTTGACATGTACTTTCATGGTGCATAATTGGAATTCATCAAAAATGGTCAATGCAAAAAGTCAATTTTCAAGTGCACAATTAAAAATCCAAGTTGAGAAATAATTGGAATTTTGGCATGGGGATTTTTGCAACACCTCACAAATGCAATTTGAAAATTGTTGGAATGGTCATAACATGTTGAGGTCCATTATTTGGTTAAGCCATTTATGAAATGCACTTGAAAAGTATACAATTCACCATGACATAGTGAAAATCAAAAATACACAACCAATGACCATGGGACAAGTTGCAACACATCACAAATGGTATTTTGAGAATGTGTGAGCTGTCATACAGCTGTCATGGGCCCCATTGTGAAATACCATTTTTGCCCTTGCTTTGAAATTTCACATTAAGCTAATTAATTCATTTTTTTGTTAATTGGAGATTAAGAGTGGATTAAGCAAGAGTATATAACATTAATCATAACTAACTCTTAATCACAATCACATTTCACAAGAAATTGCAACTGTTTTTCCCTCCAATTCTCCAAAAGCTCAAGAACATTCATCAAGCAAAATTCAACAAAACTCTTCCAATTCTTCACCAATTCACGAATTTCTTTTTGCTTCCTCCTCCAATCATCTTCCTCTCAAACTGTTTTGGCAAGTTGCATCAAGAAACCTCACGAATCTCAACTGTTGCAAAGGAGCTCATCAATGGAGAATCGCAATTTCTCACAATTGGAGTGATCTTGAGCTAATCTATCTTTTGCATTCACCTTCCCTATCACCAAGCTTGGACTGTTTTGAAGAATCACATCCAAATTCATCACGAATCACAACTGTCTTCATTCAAGGTGCGAGATTCGAACATCATTATTTCTTAAATTGTTATATGTTTTTGAAAGATCGTGGAACGTAGAATACTATGCAAGTTGTGGTTTGTGGATTGGTTGCTTATTGAATGAGTAATCGTGATTTTTAGTTTTGAATGTGAAACTTTAATTGATCGATCCGTGAGATGTGTTAGGAATTAGGTGAAATTAGTTACATATTTGTGATCTATGCACTTAGACCTTTCCATCGGTGTATCATTTGCTTGATTTGGTGAAGAATTGCTCGAGACCGATGCTACCGTTGAAGAACGTATGCCGCGCGAAGAAGAAGAAGATTTCTGGGAAAAAGCTGCGTTTGATCCACTGAAACGCGATGCCATTTTCAAATGTTGTTTGGCGCCGGTTTGGACCAACCGGAAGGTGACAACGCATTAATGAATTTGGGACCGGCTAGGATAAATAACGAAAATGCCACTGCTGTAATTCAAAATCATTTTAATTAATCAAAACACTTAATAATTATTTAACAATTCATTAAATCTTAGAAAAATCATAAAAAATTATTTACAAGTCCAAAAATTATGAGATTTTTTTTGATAGCTCCCAAATTCCCTCTAGTTTTTTATAGGCATGGTTTCACAAGTTGTGCATGGTGAAATGTTGACCTGGCCTAGGGATCTTTGACTTATGTGTATTTTTTACATGTTTTGCCATTTTCATCATGAAATGCTCATACATTAAAAGAAATTCCTGAAATATTTTGTGCTCATTCTGGACATGTTGATAGTGATTTACATATAAAGTTTGTGATTTTTGGATACCTGTGGAGTGAGATATGATTTTTTGAATCTAGGTGTGACAATTTGTGTCACACCTAGCTAGGTCAACTTCATAAATTTATTTGCATGACCTATGATTGTTGGAATGGATTGAAATCTTGCATGGATGATTATTGATATGTTGAGATGTTATGTGAATTTTTCTGGATTTTTATATGGCATTTTCAATTTGATTGATATTTTTCTTCTCTGTTGGTTCATTGTGCAAGCTTATAAGACACATGTTTGTATATCTTGTGTGAAATTCTCATATGGTTTTGGATGAATGTGAAATTTGGTATGCTGGTTGTAGACACATTGTAGGACATCCCTGTTTTGGTTCCATTCATTTCTTAATTGTTTTCATTGACTTATGAATTTTTGAAGTGAATGCATGTGTTGATGCTTTGAATTGGTTTGGATAATTGTATCTGGATTTCTTGATTTTCATTGGCCTAGTTCCTTTTGTCCAATTGAGCTGAAAATTGACATGCTATACCTTGAACATGTCCTGTTTAGGTGTGAATTATTTGAGGATTTTTGGAATTGTTTTGGTATGCTTTTGATTGAAGTTATTCTGTTTGGACATTTGAGGTTCCATTTGACCTAGTCTGACTTGTTTTGGTCATGAAATGATATTGATAAATGGTATAGGCATGGGACCAATTACATTGGCTTTCTATGTGTGTGAATTTGATTTTGGTTGAGAATCCCTTGCTGTTTAGAATTTTTTCTCACTTTTGGACCCTAGGCTTGGCCTAGTGGTCTAGTTTCTCACATTTGGTTTGACTTTTCAGGATGAAATGCATGATGCTTAAGGAGAATGCTTCAAGACAATTAAATTGAGATTGTTGGATGTTTTGAACTAACATGAATTTGTTTTGTAGGTTGTGAAGCTTGAGCTTGAGCTTATATCTTGCTTTTGTGTGCATTAACCTGTGTTGTTTGTACAGATTAACTGATTAACATTTGCTGTTTATTGTTTGTCTGTCTGAGTACTGATGATACTTGATTGATTTCAGGTACATTTAGTTGCTTACAGTTCCTTGAGAACTTGCTTGCTGTTGCTTGGTTTTTAAACCAATTGAGGTAGGACTTCTATTCTTCATGTAGTCTGGAAGACCTGGCCTGTTACTTGGCCAGGCAACTGTCTGAAGTCCTCCTTAAGAGGCGATGTTTGTGGTTGTTTACATTTGTGCCCAAGCAGGTAAAGTCCTTGATTAAGGCAATTGGTGGAAGCCAAGGGATATGCAATCTATCCCCCACTATTCTGTGAGTCGTCCCTCTGCTCACACGGCTGTGTGTTGATGCATTGGGGCACAAACCCAAGATCTTGTACTTTGTACAGTTGTGTCAGAGTCTTTGAGCGTAGAAGGGTCCCTCCATTCTGGACCCACGCTCCTTTGTCTAAAGCTCTCCCTGGTCAGGGATAAGAGCTGTGAAGTCTAATCTTCACTTCACCTTTCATCTGCTTCACCTTAGCCTCTCAATGGCAAGGTTAAGAGCGAATAATACCCATGTACAGATGACTTGCTTCGGCAGTCAAACCCATTGTGTGAGCCTCACTTGACTGGTTATAGTGTGTGCTTTGTGAATATTTGATATTTGTTTGCTTGTATGCTTGTATGCTTGCTTTCTTCCTGGATAGGGTTAGCTTGCAGTTGTGCAAGTAGGTAGAAACCTCAACGTAGGGTAATGATGCATGACAACACTAGGCTCGAGTACAGCTCCCTGGTAGTGTGTCTTCCCGTGGTTTCTGGCTAGATTTTCTTTCCCTTGAGGGGGAACTACATCGCCCTGATCCTTGTTCCAGACGAGGTATGTAGGCAGGAGTCCGTGCGAGGTCTCTCCGGGCACTTTTTTTCCTTTTTGTGTGTGTTTGTTTGTTAAGCTTGTGTGTCAGGATATGGACGTAAGCCCAGCGATTGGCTGTACGTATCCTGATTGTGTGTTTTGGTTCGGATGCTGATGTAAGCCCAGTGATTGGCATTCAGGCTCCATGTTTGCCTGTTTGTGTGCGTGTGTTGTTTGGCGTGCGTGAGCCGAACTACAGCAGCTCTGATTCTCGTTCCCGACGAGATATGTAGGCATAGGACGCGATGTCCTATCGAGCTCCCTTCCTCTTAATCCCACCTGGGTTGTCTTCGGTGTGTGTGTGTGTTGTTTAGCAACCTTTTCTTTCTTAGAGCGTGGATCCCGTCGAGTACGACGGACGTGAGGGGTGCTAATACCTTCCCCTTGCGTAACCGACTCCCTTACCCTTTCTCTTTGGTCGCGAGACCATGCTTTTTCCAGGTTTCTCTGAGCGTTTCCTTTCCCTATTTTGGGATAAATAACGTGCAGTGGCGGCTCTGTGTTGTATTTGTTTTAGCCCGCCGGTTGTTTTTTCGCGGATGCGACAGCTGGCGACTCTGCTGGGGACAAAAGATGTTGACCTATGCTGGTCCATCTTCCCTAAGCGAGTCTCTCCTAGCGCTTTAGGATAGTTTAGGTTGCTTGTGATGTTGATTTATTGCATTTATTATTCTAACCTGTATATATTTGCATTAAATATTTGCATGCATCATTCTATCATGTTGCCGTCCTCTGTGCAGGTGGTTCCTCTGTTTTGGGGTGGGTGTTCTGAGTGGGGCTAAAACCCAGGCCCGAGTATACACCTAGGACTAGTATGGTCTCATGTCGCCTCTTTCGTGTTAGGTTAACATGTGCTTGGCGGCGTGATGTACCACAAGCCGGACGAGGTTCATTTGATAGTGCTTTCCTCTGTGGGGTACTCCACTTTGGCTTAGTCACTTCATTTGAGCTGTTGACTCTGGTGACCGATCATTTCCCGGATCTTCGGTTTAGACGATCTCAGGAGAGCTACAATGGCACACCCGAAAGGGCAAACCCATTGAGTATCTCTGCCCGATTGTCGAGACTATTATCCGCCTTAGGATGACCTGTTTAGAATTTACCTGTGAGGGGAGGGTGATTCTTTCAAATGCATGTTCAGATGGTGACTCAGATGGTGACTTTTGGTTCTGTGGATTGGAGTCTTATTTATGAGTCGGATTTATGGTCATTTATTGCTGAGACGCCGGAGTGCTGTCCGTGATTCATCAGTGGGGATCCGTTTATTTCAGGATTCCCCGGGCCGAGCTGTTTATCAGTGGGGATCCGTTTATTTCAGGATTCCCCGGGCCGATGCAGAGATTGCGTGATGGGTCTGCTCAGAGACTGATGATGATGGTGATGTATCTTTCTTCCGTTTATTTCGGAACCTGTGGGTTGGATTTGTGGTTGCATATTCCTCAGATGATTATGATCAGTTCAGAGACCGGGTTTCAGTGCAGATGATCAAATGGCTTGGAGGATGGCAACGCATTGCATTCATTCATCAGCATCATTACATTTTGCATTTACTTGCATCTAACACATGTTTACCCATATGCAGGGACACTTCTGATCGAGATCCTGGTTGAGAGACTTTCTGCTCAGACATGAGAACCGGTTTGAAGCATGATGTTGCCTACAGTTTCTTCGACCCTGAGATTGGTGTGCTGAAGGAGATGATAGCACTGATTAATCCCGACCATGTGGGGATGTTCAGAGAGTCATACGGTAGTATCCTGAAGACGGTTTTCAGACTCACAGACAGTGACAGGAGCGCCATTCATACTCTTCTCCAGTTCTATGATCCGGGGCTGAGATGTTTCGTATTTCCAGATTATCTGTTGGGACCTCTGATGGAGGACTATGCTAGCATTCTGGGTATGCAGATCCGTGATCAGATTCCTTTCCATGTTACTAGGGTGGAGCCTGACGTCCTTGGGATTTCTCGTGCTCTTTATTTGAGTCCGGAAATGGTCAAGGAAGGTTTGAAGGGAAAGGGGAAGTTACCTGGATTTCATTTGAGTTTCTTGGAGGCTAATGCCAAGGAACATGCTGCTATGGGTAATTGGAAGACGGTTTGCGCTCTGATTGCTGTGAGCGTTTATGGGATAGTTCTGTTTCCTAATCAGAAGAACTTTGTGGACCATAATGCTATCAGATTGTTCATACAGAGGAACCCTATTCCTACTCTGATCGGGGATGTCTATTACTCGGTTCATAACAGAAACGAGAAGCGGCGTGGGGGTTTGATCAGGTGCTGTGCTCAGCTGCTCTTCAAGTGGTTTATGGGGTATTTGCCTTCCAGAGGTGCTTTTGCTCATCTTGATCCTTCGGTCAAGTGGTCCTTCAGGTTGATGGGTTTGCGGGCTGATGATATTGCTTGGACTCATAATGGTTTGGCAGGACGGGATTTTATATACAATTGCGGGAGTCTACCCAATGTGCCTCTTGTGGGAGTTCAGGGTTGCATTAATTACAACCCGGTGCTTCTCAGGAGACAGATGGGGTTTGCTGTAGAGGGTCCTCCTCTCGGGCGGGAGATTCAGGAGTCCTTTTACTTCCCGATTGATGGCAATCAGGCCAAGTTGAGGCAAGTGCTGGATGAGTGGCGTGATATTCAGAGGAAAGGTAAAGTTCCTTATGGGAAGGTCAACAGTCGGTATTTTCCTCTATTTGATGATTGGTTGCGGAAGAGAATTGAGATTACACTTCTACCGTTTCCTGGAGGTGATTCTGGGTGTCCTTTGATTGAGGGTCCAAGTTCTTCTGTCAGCATGGAAGAATTCCTTGAGATGAAGAGGGCCAGAGATCAGTTGCATGCCGAGAAAGCGGAATTGGAGATGACTGTTGCTCGGTTTCAGACGGCCAACCAAGAGATCAAAGGGAAAATGGAAGATCAAGACAAGCGACATGCCTTGGAAGCCAAGCGTTTCGAGATGGATACAGCCTACTATGGGAAGATCAGCCAGGCCTTAGCATCATCTACCAGAGAGCACGACATCACCAAAGAGAGATTGGCTAGAGCTTCAAAGGTCATCGAAGATGAGAAGAGAAGGCAAATCTTGGTGAAAGATCAGAGGGACGACAGAGTCCGAGTTCTTGTTGCTGAGTGGGAGGCAAAGTTGAAGGTCAAGGAAGCAGAGAGTATGAAGATCATCGCAGAGAGAGATCACTACATGGCAGAGAGAGATCACTACTTCAGGCAGATGAAGATTCATCAGAAAGAGGTGGGGAGATTACAGCAGGAGAACACCGAGCTCAGGTTCGCCGTTGAGTTCGCGAAGATGGAAGATGAGATAGGGCCATCTGTGGGACCCTCATCCAGCTAGATCTTTTATTTGTTGTGGATTACCGTCAGGCTTGTTGACGGAATCTATTTGCTTGTATGTCTTTCCCCGATTTTGGAGATTTGTATCTGGTTTGATGTATGACTATGGCACTTATTGTGCATTTTGTTATGTGATGGTTATTTTCATTCGATGATCAATCTTCAAGCTTTATTTGCTTTACCGTATGCACTCACACAAGCACACACATGGTTGGGGGTATCATGCTAAATCACATATCTCCGATCTGCACGATGAAATCAAGCGCTGAATACAAAATATTGATGCCGGGTTATTGTTTGTCTCGATGATACCAGGATCGAGAAATAAAGTGTTCCTCATATGGATAGACACTGCATTCATGCATTGAACATAATAACTGGTGTTTTATTTTGCAGGTATCTGTTTCTAACATGCGTGATTGATGCAGGAATCATTGCTCGTGCTCGCAGAACTGTACCTTTGCACTCAACCCGACCTCACAGATACTTCACCAGACGCAATACTCCCAGACTCATGGATCTTCCCAATACAGACATCCTCGAGCTGAAGGACAAAATGAATGAGCTGATCAACATCATGCAAGGCTTTGCAGTTGGTCAGAAGGCGTTGGCAGACAAAGTTGAAAAGCTCGAGCGGGCTTCTGCAGCAAACAGCGGGGTTAACCTGGATGGTGTCTCCAACCAGGGGCTGGGTGGTTCTCGTGATGGCGGAAAGAGGACAACTATTGGTGTGGTGAATAATACTGGTGCTGGTGGCCAACCGGGGCAGAATCTGAAGGATAATTTTGTGCCTCCATTCTATGGCTTCGATGAGGATAGGGAGGAAGACAGAGAGGCTGATCAGTTCTCGATGCACAACGAGCCTTTGGGTCAGTACAATGTTCAGCCTCAAAGCAAGGAGATCCAGCTGCTGGCTGAGAAGATCAAGGTATTGGAGAGCTATGCCACTCCCGGGGTGGTCAATATGTCTAATATGGGGCTTGTTGAGGGGATTGTGATCCCACAGAAGTTTAAGGCGCCCACATTTGACAGGTATAACGGGAGTTCTTGTCCAGAGACTCACCTGCATGCCTTCGTCCGCAAAATTTCTGCATACACTATGGATCAGAAACTGTGGATGTACTTTTTCCAGGACAGCCTGTCCGGAGGTTCCCTGGAATGGTATACCAAGTTGAAATCCTCGGATATTAAAAACTGGCAGGATCTTGGGGACGCTTTCTTCAAGCAATATCAGTTTAATGCTGACATGGCTCCGAGCCGTACCCAGCTGCAGGGTATGTCTCAGAAGAACAATGAAGGGTTTAAGGAGTATGCTCAGCGGTGGAGAGAGTTGGCTGCCAGGGTACAACCTCCTCTGGTTGATCGTGAAATGTCAGATCTCTTCATGGGAACCCTGCAGGGGGCATTTGCTGAGAGAATGGTTGGTTGTCCGGTGACCAACTTCTCTGACATTGTTGTGGCAGGGGAGAGAATTGAGAGCTGGTTGAAGCTTGGTAAAATTCAGGGTATTGCGTCTTCTTCTTCTTCAGGGTCAAAGAAACCATTCGGTAATGGTGGGCAGAGGAAGAAAGAGGGTGACACCAGTGCTCTTTACTCACAACGAGGACCCAGTAGGGACCGTTACTTCCAGCACAATGCTGCAGTAACCATTCCTGCTGAGTCTCAGCCTGCACAATCGCAACAGCAGCAACAACCACAACAAAGACAACCTTTTCAACAGAGGCCACAGAGGACCGGGTACCAAGTCAGGGGCCGGATGAACGATAGGCAGTTTGACAGGCCTCCGGTGACCTATTCTTTTCTGCTGAAGAAATTGCAAGACCTTGGGCTGGTACAGCTGAGGACGCTGGCACCTTTGAGACCTGATCAAAGGCCAGCTAGTTATAATGAGAACGCAAAATGCGAATTCCATTCGGGTGCTCCCGGACACAACGTAGAGGACTGCAAAGCTTTTAAGCACGTAGTCCAAGACCTGGTGGATTCGAAAGTGATCAACTTTGCACCATCTCCCAATGTTAATGCCAATCCCATGCCCGCGCATGGTCAAAGGGGGGTGAATGCCATTTCTGCAGAGAGTAGGTTTGGGCTGTCTACTGTGGATCAGTTGAAGACTCCGTTGGCTGAGGTCAAGGGTCTGTTGTTGAAGAACGGGGTTTATCCGGGCTGTGGCCTTGAGTGTGCTGAGTGCATTGTCTCTATCAATGGGTGTGAGCTTCTGAGGAAGAGTGTCCAGGGTCTGATGGACGATGGGGATATTGTGATTGAGAAGAAGGCTGATAAAGAAAAAGAGGAGGTCTCCACCATAACAATCTACTTCGATCCGGTGGATTTGTCAAACCTTGTTGAAGCGGCTCCAGTTACCATCACGGTACCTGGACCAATTCCTTACGACAAAGATGATGCCGTGCCGTGGCATTATGGTGGGGAGGTATATTGCAACGGTGAGAAGGTAGTAGAAGAGCAATCTGCAAGTGAAACCACCGTGTTAAAGGTGGATAATGCCGGTCCCAGCGGTTTCACTCGCAGTGGTAGATTATTTGCTCCGGAGGCCCTGAGGGGAGGAGAAGGAGAAAAAGATAAAAAAGAAAAGGCCGAGGCTTTAGCCAGGGCAAAAGGGAAGGCTGTGGTAAATGATGGTACTCCAGTGGTGACACCGGCGCCTGCGGGGTCGGAAAACAAACTTGATGATGATGCTGAAGAATTTCTGAGAATCATCAAAGAGTCAGAGTATAAATTGGTTGATCATCTGCAGCAGACTCCTTCCAAAATATCCATTCTGTCTTTGCTGTTAAGCTCTGAGGGGCATAGGGAAGCTTTATTGAAAATTCTGAAAAAGGCCTATGTTCCTCAGGAGATTACAATAAATCAGTTGGAGACGGTCGTGTCCAATGTGCATGCTAGCCACGGGCTGGGCTTTACGGACATGGACCTGACAGTGGATGGAAGGAATCACAACAGGGCTTTACACATTGCTATGGAGTGTAAAGGAGCCGTGCTTTCGCATGTGCTGGTTGATACCGGCTCCTCATTAAATGTGTTGCCAAAGAAAGCTCTGGCAAAGCTTAACTGTGATGGGCTGATTCTGACCCCTACTGATTTGATTGTGCGGGCTTTCGACGGATCAAAGCGGGCTGTGTTCGGAGAAGTTGAGCTGCCAGTGAAGATTGGACCTGAGGTGTTCAAGTCGACATTCTATGTCATGGATATTCAGCCGGCATACAGTTGCTTGTTGGGTAGACCATGGATTCATGCTGCGGGAGCAGTTACCTCGACTTTGCACCAAAAGCTAAAGTATATCTGGGAGGGCCAAGTCGTCACGGTTTGTGGGGAAGAGGACATTTTTGTCAGCCATCTGTCCTCGTTCAAATATGTGGAGATGGATGGTGAGATCTGGGAGACGCCCAGTCAGGCATTCGAAACCGTTAAGGTGGAGAATGCTCTGTTTGCCAAGGAAGAAGAGAAACCGTCCATTGCTTCATACAAGCAGGCTGCCGAGGTGGTAAAGAGTGGAGAGGCTCCTGGTTGGGGCAGAATGATGGAGGTCCCTGAGAAGAAGGACCGATTTGGAGTTGGGTATCAGTCGGGCCGAGGCTCAGGGCAAGGCAGAGGACTTCGTACGTCAGTAACCTTCACAAGTGCCGGAATGCTGGATCCGGATCACATCTGCATGATGGGTGAAGATACTGATAGTGTCTGCGACATGGACCAGTGGATAAAGCCGTGCACACCAGGGATGGGAATCCAGAACTGGAAGGCCGAAGAGATCATCCGGGTCACTCTGCTGGAAGAGTAATATTTTTCTTGTTTTTGATCTTATATGCATGAAAGCCATACGTGTTGCCCGACACGTAATGGTTCATTGTAAGGGCCACCTCATGTTCATATTTGCAAATTTGCATCATTAATAAAAGGATGTTTTTCAATTAAAAGCGGTATCCCCTATTTTTCATTTATTTTTGCAGTTTAAATAATAAAAACAAAATAAAAATGGCAATGTTTTCATTCTTTCTTTTCGATTTGTCACACCGGTTCTAAAGCAATGCATGAATCAACATTCATGCAGATGCGATTCTTCTCCGGGTCTCATTGATAACAATCCTGTTACACCCTTGTATGACTTTGACAATCCAATCTATCTTGCTGAAGAAGAAGACGAAGAAGATTGTGAACTGCCAGGGGAGTTAGCCAGGTTGTTGAAACAAGAGGAGAAGGTGATTCAGCCGCATGAAGAGCCGATTGAGGTTGTGAATCTGGGTACTGACGAGGTAAAGAAAGAAGTGAAAATTGGGGCTGCTTTGGAGGAAAGTGTTAAGAGCAGAATGGTAGCATTATTGAAAGAGTATGTCGACATCTTTGCCTGGTCTTATCAAGATATGCCAGGGTTGGATACCGATATCGTTGTGCACAAGCTACCGTTGAGATCAGATTGTCCTCCAGTGAAGCAGAAGTTGCGCAGGACTCGACCTGACATGGCGATGAAGATTAAGGAAGAAGTGCAGAAGCAGTGGGATGCTAGTTTCCTAGCTGTCACTAATTATCCGCCATGGGTTGCGAACATTGTGCCAGTCCCGAAGAAAGATGGGAAGGTGAGAATGTGTGTGGACTACCGAGATCTGAATAGAGCTAGTCCGAAGGATGATTTTCCGTTACCTCACATTGATGTGTTGGTAGACAATACAGCTCAATTCTCGGTGTTTTCCTTCATGGATGGCTTTTCTGGCTATAATCAAATCAAAATGTCGCCAGATGATATGGAGAAAACAACGTTCATTACACCATGGGGCACCTTTTGTTACAAGGTGATGCCATTTGGTCTCAAGAACGCCGGTGCTACTTATCAGAGGGCCATGGTGACTTTGTTTCATGATATGATTCATCATGAAATTGAATGCTATGTTGATGACATGATAGCAAAGTCCCAAACAGAAGAGGGGCATTTGGTAGATCTGGCCAAGTTGTTCGACCGATTGAGACAGTTCAGACTGAGGTTGAATCCGAACAAATGCACATTCGGAGTGCGGTCCGGTAAATTGCTGGGGTTCATTGTAAGTGAGAAAGGAATCGAGGTTGATCCTGCAAAAGTAAAAGCGATAAGAGAAATGCCTGAACCGAGAACAGAGAAGGAGGTTCGTGGTTTCTTAGGTAGATTGAACTACATTTCGCGGTTCATATCTCATCTAACAGCCACGTGTGAACCAATATTCAAATTGTTGAGAAAAGATCAAACGGTCAGGTGGAACGATGATTGCCAAACGGCATTTGAAAAAATAAAAGAATATTTGCAGGAGCCTCCGATTCTGATGCCTCCTGTGGAGGGAAGACCGTTAATTCTGTACTTGACAGTCCTCGAGGGGTCTATGGGGTGTGTATTGGGGCAGCATGACGAGTCTGGTCGAAAAGAGCATGCCATATATTACCTTAGCAAAAAGTTTACCGACTGTGAAACAAGATATTCACTGCTCGAGAAAACTTGCTGTGCTTTGGTCTGGGCTGCTCGCCGACTAAGGCAGTACATGCTGGTTCATACCACTTTATTGATTTCCAAGATGGATCCAATCAAGTACATTTTTGAGAAGCCAGCATTGACCGGACGGGTTGCGAGGTGGCAAATGATTTTGACTGAGTATGATATACAGTATACCTCTCAGAAGGCGATTAAGGGGAGTGTATTGTCTGATTACCTTGCCCAGCAACCTATTGATGATTATCAACCGATGAAGTTTGAATTCCCTGATGAGGACATCATGTTTCTCAAATCGAAAGATTGCGAGGAACCAATCCCGAAGGAGGGGTCTGACCCTGAATCCGAATGGATTTTGATGTTTGATGGGGCCGTTAACGTGAATGGAAGCGGTGTTGGTGCTGTTTTGGTTACGCCGAAAGGATCTCACATTCCTTTTGCTGCCCGGCTAACATTTGAATGTACCAACAACGTGGCTGAATATGAAGCTTGTATATTGGGGATTGAAGAGGCGATTGATTTGAGGATCAAGAACCTTGTCATATACGGAGATTCAGCTCTGGTGATAAATCAGGTTAATGGGAAATGGTATACGCATCAGTCTCATTTGGTTCCGTATCGAGATTATACGAGGAGATTGTTGACGTTTTTCACCAAGGTGAAGTTGCATCATGTGCCCAGAAAGGAGAATCCTTTCGCAGATGCTTTGGCTACTCTGGCTGCCTTGATTAAGGTGCAGAGGTGGAATCAGTTCCCCAGTGTTGAAGTAGGTCGTCTGGATAGACCGGCTTATGTGTTTGCTGTTGATACAGCGTCTGATGATGAGAAGCCGTGGTATTATGATATCAAGCGCTATCTTGAGACTCAAGAGTATCCTGAGGGGGCATCGAAAAAGGACCGAAAGACTCTGCGGAGGTTAGCCATGGTGTTCTACCTAAATAAGGATGGGGTTTTGTACAAGCGGAATTTTGATTGGGTCTTGCTCCGATGTGTTGATGATAGAGAAGCAAGCCAATTGATGAAAGAGGTTCATGAGGGATCGTTTGGTACCCATGCCAGTGGGAACGCAATGGTGAAGAAGTTGTTGAGAGCAGGCTATTATTGGATGACAATGGAGGCCCAATGTTTTAATTTCGTGCGGAAGTGTCATAAATGCCAGATTTATGCTGACAAGGTGCACGTGCCTCCAAATCCGTTGAGCTTAATGTCGTCTCCGTGGCCGTTTGCTATGTGGGGCATTGATATGATCGGAAAGATAGAGCCTACTGCTTCGAATGGGCACAGGTTCATATTAGTGGCTATTGATTACTTCACCAAGTGGGTTGAAGCAGCCTCTTATACGAACGTGACGAAGCAGGTCGTAGCCAGGTTTCTCAAGAGAGACATCATTTGCAGATATGGGGTTCCCGAAAGAATCATTACTGATAATGGTTCTAATTTGAACAATAAGATGATGGCAGAACTGTGCCGGGAATTCAAGATTGAGCATCACAATTCTTCTCCCTATCGTCCGAAGATGAATGGGGCGGTTGAGGCAGCCAACAAGAATATAAAGAAGATTGTGCAGAAAATGGTGGTAACCTATAAAGACTGGCATGAGATGTTGCCATTTGCATTGCACGGGTATCGAACGTCGGTGCGCACATCTACTTGAGCCTAATAGAGGAAAAGAGGCTAGCAGCCATTTGTCATGGGCAGTTGTACCAGCAAAGGATGAAGCGTGCTTTTGACAAGAAGGTACGACCTCGGGTGTATCACGTGGGTGATATGGTGTTGAAAAGGATCCTTCCTCCTCAAAACGATCGAAGGGGCAAATGGACACCTAATTATGAAGGTCCATTCGTGGTCAAGAAGGTTTTCTCTGGTGGAGCCTTGTTGTTAACGACCATGGATGGCGAGGATTTTCCATCCCCTGTGAATGCAGACGCAGTTAAAAAATACTTCGTATAAAGAGACCCGCTGGACGAAAAGAATAAAATAGTCCAGGCAAAAATGGGCATCCCGGCGAACCAAAAACAGAAAGAAAGGTTCGGGCAAAAATTAGGGATAAAACGAAAAAATGTACACCCGGCAAGTCGAAAACCCCACAAGGGCGACTTGGGCAAAAAAGGGTATCCCGGTGGACTGAAAACCCGAAAGGGCGGTCCAGGCAAAAGAGGGATTGAAACGAGCAACTGCGTCTGGCATGATCGTTTGCGCTTTGGTTAAAGCATCATGGATAATACCCGGTAGGGATCAATCAGAAGCGTCTTGTTCAGAAGGCAGAAAGCACGGAGAGTCTGAGGACATATGGGGTGTAACCGAGTTGGAACTCGACGAGATCACGGGTTTCACATTGCCATTAGGATAGATTTTTCCTTTTGTGCACAATTACCTCTTTTCAGGAATTGCTTCTTTTGTATTGCTCAATTTGAGCCACACTTTTTTCAATCAATAAAATGCATATTCAGTCAAATAATTTTTTTTTTGTTTTTCATTACCGCTTTGATTGTAAAAACATCTGATTATTTTTGATAAAGAATCTTTGCATTTTAAGACATACAGGTTCCTTCCAATGCATGTTTATAAGATTGAAAGCTTGAAATCTTATTTGGAAGGTTGAGTGACCCAAGTGTTGAAATCTTGACACGCCTGGGGCACGGTTTTATCTAACGGTCTGTTTTGCAGGAATTGTTAGATATTTTCACTCACTTGCAGATTGTGATGTGGAAGCTTTGTGACGAATCCCCAGAGAGTTCGCTCAGGAACGAATGTAAGGGAAAGGATGACGAAGAGACGTCAAGACGTACGACGATCCTTGATTTTAATCAAGAAGACTCTTCAAAATCGGAAGATTGGAAGGTCTGTGGAAATTCCCCGTAGGGTCTAATCAGGAAGAGGTGAATGGGCAGAGAAGCAGTGAGGGACGTCGAGACGTCCGACGACCTTTGGAATTAACCAAGAAGACTCTTCAAAGTCGGAAAATTGAAATTTCTGTATAAATCCCAGGAGTACGATTTTCGCCGAGCGCGGCGCGACTTGGAATACAAGATGATGGAGCAGAAAAGGTCCAGACGAGTCTGGGAGTTCTCAAAAGTGGAAAGCTGATACGAGATTGGGAGGTGGATACCATGGTTCGACGAGTCGACGAGTGTTCTATACCAACTTTTCTCATTTCCCCAGCGAGATCCCCAAGCAGAATTAGGGGACCAAATCCCTAGTAGATTAAGGTCTGTGGATTCCCCAGCCGAGTCAGGATGGTTATCCCCGACAGGTAAACGATATTTCCTCAGCAGCCAGGTTTGAAGGTTGCTGCTCCCCGAGTGGAGCGGGTTTCAATGAAATATATCTCCAGCAGTGTTCATCCTACTAGTGGATTGGACGAATTTCTGTAACAGACGGATTTTTGCATCCCCAGCTGAGTTGATTCTACCTATGGATTGCATGGGTGTCCCCAGCAGGAGTGATATGCGTTTCCCTAGCAGGGTCAGGATGGTTATCCCCAGCAGGTGTCAGATTGATGCTTCCCCCAGTTACCAGGCCTGAAGGTTGCTGTTTTCCCAGCAGAGTATCTGTGAGCACTTCCCCAGTGAAGTCGTTGGGTATCTGTGAGGGTTTCCCGAAGCAGAGTCGGGATTGATATCCTCAGCAAATCGAAAACTGTTATATCCCCACAGAGTGTCGGTGTTTATCCCCAGCAGTTTCTCGAGTAGATTGGGTGCAAAGGAGGTTTTTTTCCAGCAAGGGTTGCACTTTCCCAGCAGTAGTGCTATTCCCCAGCAGGGTGGAATTGGAAGCAATGACGAGTTCCTCAGCAGAGTGTCTCGTGCTCCCCAGAAGAGTCCCCTGAGGGGGATGTTTTTTTATGCATTCATCATGTAGAATAAGCATAGCATGTTGCATAGAAAAATAATAAAGCGCGTAGCATTTCCATGATTATGGAGCATTACACAGAAAAAGATCATGCATCATTATGGCAAGCATACGCTAGTCTCAAGCTGTGGTTACCGTTTGGGAGGTGATGTTGAATCAAAGTTTCTGTCGAGCGAGGATGGGAACGATAATCCAAAAGTTTTCCGGTATTCAGACCGATGGGGCATTCAGGCCAATTTTCCGGTATTCAGACCGATGTGGTATTCAGGCCAAGTTTCCGATTTTCAGATCGAAGAAGTTTCCGACGATCAGGTCGAAGTACTTTTTTTTTCCGGTATTCAGACCGAGGCGGTATCCAGACCGAAGTGGCGTTCAGGCCGATTTTCCGATTTTCAGATCGAGGAAGCTTCCGACAATTAGATCGATGTAGCTTATGGCAGTCAGACCAGTTTTTCCGGTATCCAGACCGAAGTGGTAGTCAGACCAGTTTTTCCGGTGTTCAGACCGAAGTGGTATTCAGGCCAGTTTTCCGGTGTTCAGACCGAAGTGGTTTTCAGACCAAGGAAAGAAAATTTCGGGGTTCTAGAAAAGCATAAAAAGAAAGGAATAATAATCCCCAGCGGAGGTGGTGTTCAGGCCATGGTTATCCCTGCGTTACCATTTATTTTGGTATCCAGGTCGACGTTGCTGTTTCGGTATTCAGGCCGGCTTTTTCCGTACCAGACGGATTTTTCTTTCAAGATTGTGTTCTTCGCCGATTCTGACAGGCGTTGTTAATTATTTTCCCATCAAAGTGCAAATTGTTCGTCTGTTCTTGGTATTCAATCACTCTTCATCCTGATCATCTGAAAGCCGAGGCTATTCATATCGACAGGTTCACAGTGGATTGAATAGGGGCAGCTGTAACACCTCAAAATTTGCCCTCCTCTCTTGGGACTAGCTTAACATATTACATATCATTTTAGGTCATTAGGCATTGCATATTGCATATCATGTGGTTACATTGTGCAAGTCATCCTCACAAGTCTTAATCAGAAGATGGGAGGTCAAAGTGCAAGCTAGGGTTTCATTGGACTGGTCAGCAATCATCTGAGGATGTGGAGTTCCAAATTAGGGTTTCATGATTCTCAAAGGAGATTGGTCTTCATCTTGATTACAATGTTTCATCATCATCATCATGGTTTGTCATCATCAAGTGTGGGATCAGATTTCTTGAGATTAGGGTTTTGACCACTGGTCAACCCTAATCAGTTGCATTGGGCCAATCAGGGCATGATCAGGAGATGGGGTCTATGATGGATATGGGGATCATCCCATGGTTTTATTGAGATTATTGAGGCTAGGGTTTCATCCTTGAGCCATTTCATCAGGCAGTTGGGGCTCAGATTGATCAATGCATGGCCAAATTCATCTATCAATTGAAAAAGTCAACTGTGGTCAACTGTGCATGATTTAATGGATTTGGAGGTGGAAATGAGTTGGATACACTTCATTCATGTTGAAACAAGTGTTATTTGACAGGTCAAAGCTCAAGAATGGAGAAAATAAAGTCAGGACAAAAATTGCCAAAAATAGAAAGTGACTTGTAATGGAAGTTTCCAAAAATGGAAAGTTTTTGACCTCAAAATTACATGTCCAAGGAATCTCCAAATGAAAATTTGTTCAACATGAAAGTTGTAGATCTTGGTCTCACCTTTCCAAAAAGTCCAAGAACTTGAAAATCCCATGTATGGTTGACAAGTTATGGTCCATTCAATTTCAAAAATGACCCATAATCAGAGGGGCATAACTTCCACATGGAGTGTCCAAATTGAGTGATCTTTTTATGTACAAACTCCATTTGACATGTACTTTCATGGTGCATAATTGGAATTCATCAAAAATGGTCAATGCAAAAAGTCAATTTTCAAGTGCACAATTAAAAATCCAAGGGCAAAATGGTCCAAGTTGAGAAATAATTGGAATTTTGGCATGGGGATTTTTGCAACACCTCACAAATGCAATTTGAAAATTGTTGGAATGGTCATAACATGTTGAGGTCCATTATTTGGTTAAGCCATTTATGAAATGCACTTGAAAAGTATACAATTCACCATGACATAGTGAAAATAAAAAATACACAACCAATGACCATGGGACAAGTTGCAACACATCACAAATGGTATTTTGAGAATGTGTGAGCTGTCATACAGCTGTCATGGGCCCCATTGTGAAATACCATTTTTGCCCTTGCTTTGAAATTTCACATAAAGTAATTAATTCATTTTTTTTGTTAATTGGAGATTAAGAGTGGATTAAGCAAGAGTATATAACATTAATCATAACTAACTCTTAATCACAATCACATTTCACAAGAAATTGCAACTGTTTTTCCCTCCAATTCTCCAAAAGCTCAAGAACATTCATCAAGCAAAATTCAACAAAACTCTTCCAATTCTTCACCAATTCACGAATTTCTTTTTGCTTCCTCCTCCAATCATCTTCCTCTCAAACTGTTTTGGCAAGTTGCATCAAGAAACCTCACGAATCTCAACTGTTGCAAAGGAGCTCATCAATGGAGAATCGCAATTTCTCACAATTGGAGTGATCTTGAGCTAATCTATCTTTTGCATTCACCTTCCCTATCACCAAGCTTGGACTGTTTTGAAGAATCACATCCAAATTCATCACGAATCACAACTGTCTTCATTCAAGGTGCGAGATTCGAACATCATTATTTCTTAAATTGTTATATGTTTTTGAAAGATCGTGGAACGTAGAATACTATGCAAGTTGTGGTTTGTGGATTGGTTGCTTATTGAATGAGTAATCGTGATTTTTAGTTTTGAATGTGAAACTTTAATTGATCGATCCGTGAGATGTGTTAGGAATTAGGTGAAATTAGTTACATATTTGTGATCTATGCACTTAGACCTTTCCATCGGTGTATCATTTGCTTGATTTGGTGAAGAATTGCTCGAGACCGATGCTACCGTTGAAGAACGTATGCCGCGCAAAGAAGAAGAAGATTTCTGGGAAAAAGCTGCGTTTGATCCACTGAAACGCGATGCCATTTTCAAATGTTGTTTGGCGCCGGTTTGGACCAACCGGAAGGTGACAACGCATTAATGAATTTGGGACCGGCTAGGATAAATAACGAAAATGCCACTGCTGTAATTCAAAATCATTTTAATTAATCAAAACACTTAATAATTATTTAACAATTCATTAAATCTTAGAAAAATCATAAAAAATTATTTACAAGTCCAAAAATTATGAGATTTTTTTTGATAGCTCCCAAATTCCCTCTAGTTTTTTATAGGCATGGTTTCACAAGTTGTGCATGGTGAAATGTTGACCTGGCCTAGGGATCTTTGACTTATGTGTATTTTTTACATGTTTTGCCATTTTCATCATGAAATGCTCATACATTAAAAGAAATTCCTTAAATATTTTGTGCTCATTCTGGACATGTTGATGGTGATTTACATATAAAGTTTGTGATTTTTGGATACCTGTGGAGTGAGATATGATTTTTTGAATCTAGGTGTGACAATTTGTGTCACACCTAGCTAGGTCAACTTCATAAATTTATTTGCATGACCTATGATTGTTGGAATGGATTGAAATTTTGCATGGATGATTATTGATATGTTGAGATGTTATGTGAATTTGTCTGGATTTTTATATGGCATTTTCAATTTGATTGATATTTTTCTTCTCTGTTGGTTCATTGTGCAAGCTTATAAGACACATGTTTGTATATCTTGTGTGAAATTCTCATATGGTTTTGGATGAATGTGAAATTTGGTATGCTGGTTGTAGACACATTGTAGGACATCCCTGTTTTGGTCCCATTCATTTCTTAATTGTTTTCATTGACTTATGAATTTTTGAAGTGAATGCATGTGTTGATGCTTTGAATTGGTTTGGATAATTGTGTCTGGATTTCTTGATTTTCATTGGCCTAGTTCCTTTTGTCCAATTGAGCTGAAAATTGACATGCTATACCTTGAATATGTCCTGTTTAGGTGTGAATTATTTGAGGATTTTTGGTATTGTTTTGGTATGCTTTTGATTGAAGTTATTCTGTTTGGACATTTGAGGTTCCATTTGACCTAGTCTGACTTGTTTTGGTCATGAAATGATATTGATAAATGGTATAAGCATGGGACCAATTGCATTGGCTTTCTATGTGTGTGAATTTGATTTTGGTTGAGAATCCCTTGCTGTTTAGAATTTTTTCTCACTTTTGGACCCTAGGCTTGGCCTAGTGGTCTAGTTTCTCACATTTGGTTTGACTTTTCAGGATGAAATGCATGATGCTTAAGGAGAATGCTTCAAGACAATTAAATTGAGATTGTTGGATGTTTTGAACTAACATGAATTTGTTTTGTAGGTTGTGAAGCTTGAGCTTGAGCTTATAGCTTGCTTTTGTGTGCATTAACCTGTGTTGTTTGTACAGATTAACTGATTAACATTTGCTGTTTATTGTTTGTCTGTCTGAGTACTGATGATACTTGATTGATTTCAGGTACATTTAGTTGCTTACAGTTCCTTGAGAACTTGCTTGCTGTTGCTTGGTTTTTAAACCAATTGAGGTAGGACTTCTATTCTTCATGTAGTCTGGAAGACCTGGCCTGTTACTTGGCCAGGCAACTGTCTGAAGTCCTCCTTAAGAGGCGATGTTTGTGGTTGTTTACATTTGTGCCCAAGCAGGTAAAGTCCTTGATTAAGGCAATTGGTGGAAGCCAAGGGATATGCAATCTATCCCCCACTATTCTGTGAGTCGTCCCTCTGCTCACACGGCTGTGTGTTGATGCATTGGGGCACAAACCCAAGATCTTGTACTTTGTACAGTTGTGTCAGAGTCTTTGAGCGTAGAAGGGTCCCTCCATTCTGGACCCACGCTCCTTTGTCTAAAGCTCTCCCTGGTCAGGGATAAGAGCTGTGAAGTCTAATCTTCACTTCACCTTTCATCTGCTTCACCTTAGCCTCTCAATGGCAAGGTTAAGAGCGAATAATACCCATGTACAGATGACTTGCTTCGGCAGTCAAACCCATTGTGTGAGCCTCACTTGACTGGTTATAGTGTGTGCTTTGTGAATATTTGATATTTGTTTGCTTGTATGCTTGTATGCTTGCTTTCTTCCTGGATAGGGTTAGCTTGCAGTTGTGCAAGTAGGTAGAAACCTCAACGTAGGGTAATGATGCATGACAACACTAGGCTCGAGTACAGCTCCCTGGTAGTGTGTCTTCCCGTGGTTTCTGGCTAGATTTTCTTTCCCTTGAGGGGGAACTACATCGCCCTGATCCTTGTTCCAGACGAGGTATGTAGGCAGGAGTCCGTGCGAGGTCTCTCCGGGCACTTTTTTTCCTTTTTGTGTGTGTTTGTTTGTTAAGCTTGTGTGTCAGGATATGGACGTAAGCCCAGCGATTGGCTGTACGTATCCTGATTGTGTGTTTTGGTTCGGATGCTGATGTAAGCCCAGTGATTGGCATTCAGGCTCCATGTTTGCCTGTTTGTGTGCGTGTGTTGTTTGGCGTGCGTGAGCCGAACTACAGCAGCTCTGATTCTCGTTCCCAACGAGATATGTAGGCATAGGACGCGATGTCCTATCGAGCTCCCTTCCTCTTAATCCCACCTGGGTTGTCTTCGGTGTGTGTGTGTGTTGTTTAGCAACCTTTTCTTTCTTAGAGCGTGGATCCCGTCGAGTACGACGGACGTGAGGGGTGCTAATACCTTCCCCTTGCGTAACCGACTCCCTTACCCTTTCTCTTTGGTCGCGAGACCATGCTTTTTCCAGGTTTCTCTGAGCGTTTCCTTTCCCTATTTTGGGATAAATAACGCGCAGTGGCGGCTCTGTGTTGTATTTGTTTTAGCCCGCCGGTTGTTTTTTCGCGGATGCGACAGGGCAACAATACTATTGTTTCTTAGATGGCTATTCCGGGTATAACCAAATTGCGGTTGACCCGGTCGATCATGAAAAGACGGCTTTCACATGTCCATTTGGAATTTTCGCATATCGTAAAATGCCCTTTGGGTTGTGCAATGCACCGACGACTTTCCAAAGATGTGTGCAAGCTATTTTTGCCGACCTTATCGAGAAGACAATGGAAGTCTTTATGGATGACTTCTCAGTATTTGGTGGTTCCTTTAGTCTATGCTTGGCAAACTTGGAAACAGTTCTTGAAAGATGTGTGAAGACCAATCTTGTGCTTAATTGGGAGAAGTGCCACTTCATGGTGACCGAGGGGATAGTGCTTGGCCATAAAGTCTCTTCAAGAGGGCTTGAAGTTGATCGCGCTAAAGTTGAAGTGATTGAAAAGTTACCTCCTCCGGTGAATGTGAAGGGAATCCGAAGCTTTTTGGGGCATGCCGGTTTCTATCGACGCTTTATCAAAGACTTCTCAAAGGTAGCTAAGCCTTTGAGTAATTTGCTAGCCAAGGACCAGGTAATTCTTTTAACTGATGAGTGTTTACAAGCTTTTGAGATTTTAAAGGAAAAATTGGTTACCGCTTGTCACATACGCGAAAAACAATCGGCGAAAAAAGACACAGAGCCGCCACCGTGCGTTATTTATCCCAAAGGAGGGAAAGGAAACGCTCGAAGTAAACCTGGAAAGGAAATGGTCTTACGACCAGAGATTGCTAGGATCGGGAGTCGGTTACGCAAGGGGAAGGTATTAGCACCCCCTCACGTCCATCGTACTCGACGGGATCCACGCTCGAAAAGAATGGAATAAGGTTGCTAAATAACTGCTCAAAAACTGCACAAAACTAGAATAAAACACAGATGAGAGACAGAGGAAACGGACTCGGCAGGATGTCGCATCCTGGGCCTACGTAGTTTGTCAGAGACAAACATCAGAGTTAACGTAGTTCGGGGACATGGGAAACATGCTCGCTAGGACATCACATCCTATGCATACGTATCTTCTCTAGCCGGAGTAAGAATCAGAGCACTCGTAGCTCGGCTAACGCACGCCGAAACAAAACGCTTAAACCAGGGACGCTGAGATGTCAAACGAAACACACAACTGGAAACGGAATGCCAATCACTGGTCTTACATCCAACTCCGAACAAACACACGCAAATAGGATACGGAATGCCAATCGCTGGTCTTACATCCATCTCCTAACGCACACAAACAAATGGGAAACCGAATGCCAATAGATGGACTTACATCAGACTCCGAACAAGGAAAGGGTGTACAAACTCACACACCATACAAAAGGGTTGAAAAAGAAAAAAGGGCGCCCGGAGAGATCAGCTCAATCTCCTGCCTACGTACCTCATCTAGTATGAGGATCAGGGCGACGTAGTTCCCCTTAACAGGGAAAAACTACCTCCTAACTAGAGACTAGGGAGATAACAACTAAAAGGGAGACTACGACTCGAGCCTAGAAGTTGTCATGCAAACGATCCCTATGTTGAGGTCTCTAATCAGAACCTAACTCGCACGAGAAGCAAGCTAGCCTAAACAGCAAGTAAACAAGCACAGGTGAACAAGTATCACACACTATATGCAAACAAGCGGCTCATACAAGGCTGGGCTTTAGTCAAGGGGTCATATCAACCTCGACAAACAAGCCAACACTGGAAGGGGTGTCTGAGGCTCTTAACCACTGACATTGACCGTCAGGGTGAGAAGATGAAAGGTAATGAGGATAAGACCTCATAGCTCTTAACCCGGGCCTGGGTGAGCTTGAATCAATGAAAGTGTGGGGATCCAGAATGAGGGACCCTACTCCACGTGACTGACTCTATATACAAGATCTTGGGTATTTATTCAAAAGCATCAACACGTAGTGCGAGCATAATGAATGACTCAACTGAATAGCAGGGGATTGATTGCAAATCCCTTCTATCTACCAATGCCTCTTCACTTAGGAGGACTTTGAAGTACATGACACAAATATAAACAACCACAAACATTGCCTCTTAAGGAGGGCTTCAGACAGGTGCCTGCCAAAGATAGCAGGTCTTCCAGACTACATGAAGTTAAAGAGGTTACCTAGGTGGTATGCCAACCACAAGCAAAGCAAAGCAACTCAAGCAATGAGTTAAAGCAACTAAAGTACCTGTAAGAAAGTCAAACAAGTCAATATGGTATTCAGACAACCAAACAGTCAACAACAGTGTTACAACCAATCAACAGACAACAACAGTGCAAGGCATAAGATGTAAGCAACTCAAATTGTTTCATCATTCAAAGGACCTACAAAACAGCAAGGTTAGTTAACCAAAGTAACTTGTATCTCATGGAATGAGATCACATCATCCATTAGAACTAATTGCTTGAACCTGAAATGCAAAACTCAGAAGGTGAGTACAAACCACTAGTTCAAAGACTAGGGTCAAAGGCAAAACAAAAAGCCAAAACAGCAGCCAATATTCAATATGAGGCACATTTAATCAAGCATGAATATGTCCTAAAAAGGACCAAACTCAAATCCAAAGGTAAAGCCATCAATTAATCAAGCTAAGGCAAAGACACACAATGGTGGTCACACTTGAGCATCAAGAAGAGAAAATGCACATTAAATCAGAAACATATCCAATAATCGTGAAACTTTTTATGCAAGCTCAACATGTCAAACACAACCATCATGCAAAAATCTAGAATCAGAGGAGCTCAATTGGCATGGACATGAAAATGAACAAGATCAACATCAAATTGTGTGACACACATTGTCACACCATACATTCATGTGTCTAAAACAGAAATGACAAATGCTAAAAATGTCAACCAAAATCCAAAAGATCATATTATGTGTTAAGATTCAACATACCAAATTTCAAAGCAATTGGAGAAAGTATGAGCATTTTACAAATCAATTGGTAACACATGTCACATTTGCATACATGTCCAAGCAATCAGTCTCATTCCAAAAATCCAGACATGATAAAAATCAGAAAATCACATCATAAAATAATAGATACTTCAAGGAACATGTGAGAAAAAATTTGGAATTATTTGGATTAGTTTTCAATTTATTATGATTTTTGGAAATTGAATGAAAATAAAATGAAATAATAAAACATGTGAAGCAATGGAAAATGAAATGATAAATGAAATTGGAAATGCATCCACCATGGTTCGAACCGTGTTCACACAAAACAAGCGTTGAAAACAAAAGAAATCCAAAAATGCCAATTCCAGGAATCGAAGGGAGTAGCCAGGCGCGTCTAAAACGCAGTCGTTTTGGCTATTTAGATTAAATGGAATTCTGAAGCGCTCTCGCCTGGAATCGAACCAGGTGCGTTCCAAAACGCGACGTTCCACTTAATGAAGTGGCGCCCAGTCAGCGTGGTCAAAGACACGCAGGGTGAGTCAAATGAACCTCAGCCAATCGCCTTGCCACACAGGAACCACGCAAGCGCTGACAGGGATAAGCCCTAGCGCTTTTGCAGACGGTGGCTGGAGCGGTGGTTTCCACCGTCTCCTTCGTTGGGCCGGCGGCGCTCCATGAAGAACAGTGAGAAAAAATTCCAGAAATTGGCATGGGATACACCATTAGAACCGTCTCTTCAAGCACAACACGAATCCAACCTCCATTAATCCTAATTCTCACTAACAAAAGCAAATCGAGCTAAAACATTCATGAACACACAAACTTCAAATCCATATTAATCAATCAATTCTCAACCATTTTCAAAAATGTTCATATCAGCGTGATCAGTGAGTCAAGATCTACAATACTATGGCAATAAAATAGAGAAAAGTGAAGGTCGAAACTCACCTTGTTTGAAGAGCAGTGACCGAAAACAGTGTCCTCAAGGCTCCCAGCTTTCCAGATCCACTTCCTTGGAGCTCCACTGAAGTTGGATGCAAGAAATGGCACGTGAAAAAGCTTGAATCAAGCTCAATTTGGAGCTTCCATTAATGCATTCAAGCTCTTGGCTTGCACGAATCTGAGATGAATTCCACCAAATACACGTTGAATCTTGCTCAATAACACTCCATGTTCATGATTATGCAAGGAAATTAAGGTGTTGTGTGCAAAAATTTCAAGTTTCAATGGAGAGAAAAATTGAGAGTGAAAGAGGATTCTAGATCTGAAAATGTGTGTAATGTACAAAACAGTTACAATTAAGCTTTTATACCATCTCCTAATTACTCTGAAATTGTAATTAGGCCAAGGTTAATGGAAATTAGCAAGATATAAGGTGTATGCACAAATGGTAAAATGCACCCTATGCATGGTGAATGAACGTGAACAGTACCATATGCATGCTCAAAATCACTTAAAATCATCTCATGCACATGTTGGAATTGGAATTTTGTTCATATGATGCACCAAATTTGAATTTGGTATTTTCCTTCCAAAATGGACATGCATGAACAAATGATTATATGAGATAATTTCATGCAATGCCATGATGTATTTGGAAAATATGAGTCATAAGGAGCATAATGCAAAAAGAGGGACTCAAATTGGAGTTTTGGATCAAAAGTTATGGCATTTTGAAGTTTCAAGCACACTTTGCAATCATTGGATCATAACTCCTTAACCATTCAATCGATGCTCATGATCTTGGACTTTTTGGAAATGGGAGAGAAAGATCTTCAACTTTCATGTTGACCAAAATTTCATTTTAAGCTTCTTTGCTGTTGGAAATTCAAGTTGAAGTTGGTCCAGAAACTTGCCATTTTTGGAAACTTGAAATTACAAGTCACTTTCCATTTTTGGAAACTTTGGATCTGGCTTCAAAACCTTCAATGTAGATGTTTGACATGATGAATAAACCTCTTTTGGACATGAATGAAATGTCTCAAACCATTTCTCCACCTCCTAGCCCTCAGTTGACTTTCAGTTGACCTTCAGTTGACTTTTATGGGCCCCAGATGACCTGGACATGTACTGATGACCTTGAGCCTCTAACACTTGGTCAAGTTACTTCAAAATGAACCTTGATTCATGTAAGCTCTCTAGAATACTCATGTGGCCTCCATCTCAAGGAAATGCTTGGTCTCTTGCACTGGTGAATTCTCTTGGTGCCAGTTCTGAATGCAATGATGCAATGCAAGATGTAATGGTAAATGACCTAAAAAATGAAATGTATGCATGAGTGGGGGGTGCAAATTTGAGGTGCTACAGCTGCCCCTATTCAATCAACTAGGAACCTGAACAGATGAAAGCAACGGCTATCATACTGTCAAGGTAAACAGGGATTGAATACCAAAGAACCGTAGAATTTGCACTCTGCGGGGGATAAATCAAAGAAACGCGAGGCCATTTACCGATGGCGGCTGCACAATAAAAATACCTCAGGAAAGAGAGGCCGTTTACCGATGGCGGCTTTACTGGAAACTTGATATTTACCGATATCAACGTCAGCGAGGCCATTTACCGATGGCGGCTGGGAAACAACATCCAAAGGAAGCGGGACCATTTACCGATGGTGGCTTCAACTGGGAATTTGACATTAAAAGGAAGCAAGACCATTTACCGATGGTGGCTTCATGTCGCAACCTGAAAAATACAGTGGGCGAAAAAAACAACCGGCGAAAGAAAAAGACAGGAGAGTCGCCACCGTGCGTTATTCATCCCAAATGAGGGAAAGGAAACGCTCGAAGTAAACCTGAAAAAGGAAAGGACAAGACGGGGTCTCGCAACCAAATCTTGGGTTCGGGAGTCGGTTATGCGAAGGGAAGGTATTAGCACCCCTACGCATCCGTAGTACTCTACGGGATCCACTTTTGTGGTTTTCGTCTAAAGGGTGTGGGTTTACCTAATGTGTTTATTTACTAAAAAGGTTAAGAGAAATGACTCGCACGGATGTCGCATCCACTGCATACGTATCTCATCTGAATATGAGAATCAGAGTCTTCGTAGCTCGGCTGACCTATGGGTTGGGGGATGTGTGCTCGCTAAGACATCGCGTCTTATGCCTACGTATCTCATCTGGAATGAGAATCAGGGCAAGCCGTAGTTCGGCTAACTACGGGGTTGTGGATTGGGTTTTGGACGAACGACGTCACTACACAATCTACCGGATGCTCGACCTTTAGAGACTTACTCGCCTGTAGTAGAAGGAGTAAACGTGTTGCTTTGGGTTTTAGGGTTTGGGATGCTCGAGGGCAAACAGGCAGTCCTTGACGAAGGAACCGCGCTACATGTGGGGATATGAATACAAAACACAAAACATGTATCTCAAAGTAAAATACCACCAAGGGGCTCAAACATTGCCTCCTATCGAGGTCTTCCAGCTAAGAAAGCGATAAAGTACGAGAAAAGGAAAAAATTACCACACCGATAAAGATCCGAAGTTACAGCAATTAAAGGATTAGCAACCCTGAGATCTCTCCAGCTAGACCATCAAAGAAAATCAGTCAATACGATTAATCAGGATAAACCTCCGGATGGTATCCCTGCAAGAGTATGTGAGCCCTCACGAAAACTCAACAGAAAGGTTAGACAAACAAGGTGAAATCCAGGGAAAACAATGCCATGGCAACACAAAGACAGGTTAGAGAAACAAAATAGGGTAACCAAGAGTTGCCCCTAAATCAAAATGTAACCACATGAATAATTCCATCAAAATTCACAAAAAGCTCACAAAAAGCAATCAAGGGTAGGAGGCCTAAACCTCTTGTCAAACACATGCATCAAAAGGGTATCAAATTCACCCATAATACCTCATATATTTAGAGCATTCAAATTAAAGGCATAAAGATGATGGATATATGGCAAACCTGATTGGAGAGATTGATTAAGATTGAATGGTACGACCGGATCTGCAAAGTAATACTAGGGTTTGTGTGAGGCGGAGTGAACTTCTCAGGGCTGCCTGAAGGTCACTGCAGAGTAGTTCCTAGGTTTCCTTCTCTCAAAATCTTTCTCCAGTGAATCTCCCAGTGTAACTCCAAGTGTGTTTTCCTCTACTGAAACTTCAGTATTTATAGACTGATTTTCGTGGGTAGTGGGCTCAAATGAGGGAGACCCAAGTCCAAAAAAAAAAAAATTTGTTATATTTTATTTATTTATTTAATTAATTTTATTTATTTATTTATTTTTAACTTTTTTTTTTCATTTTTTTTTGTTTTTTTGTTTTTTTTTTTTTTTTTTTTTTTTTTGTTTTTTTGTTTTTGTTTTTTTTTTCCAGGAAAAATGAAGGGTAAATTTTGGGGTATTACAGCTGCCCCTATTCAATCAACTGGAGACCCGAAAAGAAGATGGCAGCTGCTTTCGTACTTTCGAGGTATCAAGGGATTGAATACAATAAAAGCCCAAAAATTTGCACTGAAGTGAAGTGAAGTGACAATGCCTATCAGAATCGACAAAGAGGTGGCCTTGAAAGAAGAATCCGTCTGGTACGGTGAGAGTCAGTCTGAATATCGAAAAAGAATGTTAAACTGGATACCAAAATAAATGGTAACACAGAAATAACCATGGCCTGAATGCCGCTCATCAGTCTGAATACTGGAAAGGACTTCGATCTGAACATCAGAAAATTGGCCTGAATGCCACAAGTCGCATCGACCTGAACGTCGGAAACTTCTTCGATCTGAACATCAGAAAGACTTGGCCTGAATGCCACTTCGATCTGAATATCGGGAAAACTGGCCTGAATGCCACTTCGATCTGAACATCGGAACACTGGCCTGAATGCCACTTCGATCTGAATATCGGAACACTGGCCTGAATGCCACAAGTCGCATCGACCTGACCGTCGGAAACTTCTTCGATCTGAACATCGGAACACTGGCCTGAACGCCACTTCGATCTGAATATCGGAACACTGGCCTGAATGCCACTTCGGTCTGGATACCGGAAAACTGGCCTGAATGCCACTTCGGTCTGGATACCAGAAAACTGGCCTGAATGCCACTTCGGTCTGGATACCGGAAAACTGGCCTGAATACCACTTCGGTCTGGATACCGGAAAACTGGCCTGAATGCCACTTCGGTCTGGATACCGGAAAACTGACCTGAATGCCACTTCGGTCTGGATACCGGAAAACTTCATGCCTGTCAACATTGGCAAAAATAGGGAATGATAATAGAGGCGGCGCATGGGCCAATGACACTTGCTGGGGATAACAAAGGTAAGTCATGAACAATCTTCAGTCTGAGCACTGGAAACAACTTCTGGCTAATCACTTGGGATACCGAGAATGTTTTATGCTTACATGCGTATGTTTGAATCTTTCAATGGCGTAATGTTCCATGAAAATGGAAATGCTACGCGATTTGGAAGGATGCAATGCAATATGATTCTACATGCAGGGATGCGAAATGCTGGGTAGAATGCCAAGCTGAGGCAAGGGGATCTACTGGGGAAATGATCACCATCTCCTGGACCCTGGCAAGGCTGTTGGAGACACAGCGCAAAGAATTCTATGGGGAAATGACCCGCCACACGGTGTTCTAGCAATGACGAAATGCTGTTGGGGAAAGCGATAGTGGTTCTGGCAACCACGATCTGCGAGAGATGACTCAACAGGGGAAGCAAACACTGATACGGTACCGAGGTTCTGCTTCAAGGAAAGAAACCATGGATCTGGCATTGGGGTTATCGATCTGGCCTCGAACTCTAAGGAGCAGCCACTTCTGCTGGGAAGATACAGTCTGACACTGTCAACTCCGCTGGGGGTATACAATCTGGCACTGTCAACTCTATTGGGGAGTGTATATTTTGAAACAACCGCTTGGGGAAGTACGGTGGTGAGAACCTGTTGGGGATTGAAGAATCCAACACTCTGATCAGCTCTGCAGGGATAAGACACCGAATTCGTCTGTTGGCGACTTCACTGGGGAAGATATTCACGATCATTTGCCGGGGATTTTAAGGAAATTCCCCGAGGGTATCTGTTCTGAATAGACGATCCAAAGCACTTAAAATTTACAACAATTTTAAATGTTTATTGAGCATGTACCTGTAAAGCCCTTATGTGTCATGATGCAATGTTTATCAAAAATTCGGACGTCATTTTTGCAAACAAAACAGTAAAATGAAAATGAAAACAGAGATATACTGAATAACATGATTTTATTGATTGAATGGCCTCTGAATAGGCATTTACATCAGGAAGCAATCCCTGGAAAGAGGTAATCGCACAAAAGATAAAAACAGAAATTAATCTAATGGCAATGTGAAATGGATTTCTATTGGGTTTCAATTCTGCTATGACTTACCCGTCTTTAAGATCCTCCAGATAATCAGCCTTCTGAAAAGGTGATTGGACTGTTTCCTACCTTTCAAAAATTTCCAGTCATCGACATGAGATGAGATTCAGAACTAACTCAGAACGCAGTCATTCGCTTAATCCCTAACTTTTGCCTGGATCGCCCTTTTCGGGTTTTCAATCCACCGGGATACCCATTTTTGCCTAAGTTGCCTTTTCAGGTTTTCAACTTACCGGGTGTACGATCTTTTCATTTTTAATCCCTAATTTTTGCCCGAACCTTTTCATTTTCTTGGTTCGTCGGGATGCCCATTTTTGCCTGGACTATTCTTTTTGCTGTCCAGCGGGTCTATTTTATGCGAAGTATTTTTTAACTGCGTCTGAGTTCACAGGGGAAGTGAAGTTTTCACCATCCATAGTTGCAAGCATTAAGGCCCCACCATCAAAAACCTTGGTGACAATATACGGTCCATCATAGTTAGGAGTCCACTTGCCCCTGTGATCTATCTGAGGAGGAAGGATCCTTTTCAACACTAAATCTCCGACTTGGAAACAACGAGGACGCACTTTCTGATCAAAGGCTCTCTTCATCCGACTCTGATACAACTGCCCATGACAAATGGCTGCCATTCGCTTCTCTTCGATAAGACTCAACTCATTGAACCTTGTCCGAATCCATTCGGCTTCGTCTAACTTGACATCCAACAAGACTCTTAGAGAAGGAATCTCCACTTCAACAGGTAGGACTGCTTCCATACCATACACCAGGGAGTAAGGGGTTGCCCCGGTCGATGTACGTACTGAAGTGCGGTACCCATGCAAGGCGAAAGGTAGCATCTCATGCCAATCTCTGTACGTGACGACCATCTTCTGCACAATCTTCTTTATGTTCTTATTTGCCGCCTCAACAGCATCGTTCATCTTAGGGCGGTAAGGGGAAGAATTGTGATGCTGAATGTTGAAGTTCTGACACAACTCCTTCATCATTTTGTTGTTGAGATTAGAACCATTATCAGTAATGATTCTTTCGGGAATCTCATAGCGACAAATGATTTCTTTCTTGATGAAACGGGCAACCACCTGTCTGGTGACATTCGCGAACGACGCTGCCTCGACCCACTTGGTGAAATAGTCGATGGCAACAAGGATGAAGCGATGCCCATTGGAAGCAGTCGGCTCAATCTTTCCAATCATGTCAATGCCCCACATAGCAAACGGCCACAACGAAGACATCACATTTAGAGGATTCGGCGGTACATGCACCTTATCAGCATAAATCTGGCATTTATGACACTTCCGAGCATATTTGAAGCAATCTGACTCCATGGTCATCCAATAATAACCCGCTCTCAACAATTTCTTAGCCATTGCATGTCCGCCGACATGAGTACCGAAGGAACCTTCATGAACTTCCTGCATTAACATGTCCGCCTCGTGCCTGTCCACGCATCTGAGCAAAACCATGTCGAAGTTCCACTTATACAGCACATCGTCTTTGTTCAAGAAGAAACTGCCTTCCAATCTTCTCAAAGTCTTTCTGTCATTGTTGGATGCCCCTGCAGGGTACTCTTGATTCTTCAGAAAACACTTGATATCATGATACCAGGGCTTGTCATCGACTACCAGTTCAGCAGCAAACACATACGCGGCCCTGTCAAGGCGCATCACATCGATCCTGGGAGCATGGTTCCAACGAATTACCTTGATCATGGAGGATAGAGTAGCAAGTGCGTCTGCCATCTGGTTCTCATCACGAGGTATATGATACAATTTTACTGTTGTGAAGAAAGTCAACAGTCTTCTCGTGTAGTCTCTGTAGGGGACCAGAGTGGGCTGGAGAGTATTCCAATCACCATTCACTTGATTGATCACCAGAGCTGAATCTCCGAAGATGTCCAAAGTCTTGATTCTCAAATCAATGGCTTGCTCAATACCCAAGATACAAGCCTCGTACTCAGCTTCATTATTTGTGCACTCAAAAGTCAAACGAGCGGTGAAAGGTATGTGGGCACCTTTCGGAGTTGTAATGACAGCACCAATTCCACTTCCTCTAGCATTGACAGCCCCATCAAACAACAAAGTCCATTTTTCGTTTGGATCAGGTCCCTCCTCAACAACTGGCTCTTCACAGTCTTTCATCTTGAGGGACATGATGTCTTCATCAGGGAATTCAAACTTCATCGGCTCATAATCATCAATCGGCTGCTCGGCAAGGTAGTCTGACAGAATACTACCTTTGATGGCCTTCTGTGATGTGTACTGAATATCATACTCTGTTAAAATCATTTGCCAACGAGCGACCCTTCCGGTGAGAGCTGGCTTCTCGAATATGTATTTCACTGGATCCATCTTAGAAATCAACAAGGTAGTATGGTTTAACATATACTGCCTCAGTCGGCGAGCAGCCCAGGCCAAAGCACAACAAGTTTTCTCAAGCTGCGAATATTTGACTTCACAGTCGGTAAACTTTTTGCTAAGGTAGTATATGGCATGCTCTTTTCGACCAGACTCGTTATGCTGTCCCAATACACACCCCATCGAGTTCTCAGTCACTGATAGGTACATTATCAGAGGTCTCCCAGGAACTGGAGGTATAAGGATCGGAGGTTTCTGTAGATACTCTTTTATCTTCTCGAAAGCCCTTTGACAATCTTCATTCCACCTGATAGCCTGATCTTTCTTCAGCAATTTGAAAATTGGCTCACACGTGGTTGTTAGGTGAGAGATGAACCTTGCAATGTAGTTCAACCTCCCTAAGAAACTACGGACTTGCTTCTCTGTTCTTGGCTCAGGCATTTCCTGTATTGCTTTCACTTTGTCAGGATCCACCTCAATCCCTTTTCCGCTAACAATAACACCCAGCAATTTTCCTGATCTCACCCCGAAAGTGCACTTGTTCGGATTAAGTCTCAGTTTGAATTTCCTTAACCGTTCAAACAATTTCTGCAGATTCACCAAATGTTCTTCTTCTGTCTGAGATTTGACAATCATATCGTCCACATAAACCTCGATTTCATGATGAATCATATCATGGAACAGAGTCACCATAGCTCGTTGGTATGTTGCTCCGGCATTTTTCAGACCAAACGGCATCACCTTGTAGCAGAAGGTGCCCCATGGGGTTATGAAAGTTGTCTTTTCCATGTCTTCTGGTGCCATCTTGATTTGGTTATAGCCAGAAAAGCCATCCATGAAAGAGAATACCGAGAACTAAGCTGTATTATCCATCAAAACGTCGATGTGAGGTAATGGGAAATCATCTTTAGGGCTAGCTCTGTTCAGATCCCGGTAGTCGACACCCATCCGTACCTTTCCATCCTTCTTAGGTACTGGGACGATGTTTGCAACCCATGGCGGATAATTGGTGACTGCTAGAAACCCTGCATCCAACTGCTTTTGCACTTCTTCCTTTATCTTGACAGGCATCTCTGGTCTTGTTCTTCTGAGCTTCTGCTTGACCGGAGGACAACCTTCTTTGAGAGGCAAGCGGTGTACCACGATGTCTGTGTCCAGCCCAGGCATGTCCTGATAAGACCAGGCGAATATGTCAACGTATTCTTGCAGCAATTCAATCAGCCCTTTCTTCACATTGTCTTCTAAAGCAGCCCCTATCTTGATTTCTCTCTTGGCGTCCTCGGTGCCGAGATTAATCACTTCAACAGACTCTTGATGCGGTTGAATAACCCTTTCCTCTTGTTTTAATAACCTGGTAAGCTCTTCAAGGAGTTCACAGTCTTCATCATCCTCTTCTTCAGCTTGAAAAATTGGATTTTCAAAGTCGAAGCGAGCCGTAGCAGAAACGTTATCAATAGGATCCGGTGATGTGCATCTGCATGAGTGATGGTATGTGCTTATGAGTGTGAACAAGAAGTGAAAACTAAACAAAACATTGCCATTTTTTTTTATTTTGAAAAACTGCAAAAATAGAAAGACAGGGAACGAAATATTTGAATGCAAAAATACGTCCTTTATTTATGATAAAAATGCAAGTGTCACATAGACGGGCCCTACAATGAGTCATTACGCCTTGGGCGGAACATAAGACTTGGATATGCATGAATAAACAAAGAAAATTACTCTTCAAGAAGAGTGACTTGGATAATCTCTTCAGAAGACCAATTGTTGATGACTTCACCCGGGATCCTCGGACGCACCCAGTTGTCAATGTCGCAATCACTATCCCCATCTTCTTCGTTGACCGCAGAGACCTCACTGGGAATCACAAAATTAACAGGAACAACATCTGCGAATTCATCAGTAGCATCTTCAAACCCTTCTTCCTCAACCCCTTCCACAGACTCTTGGACAGACAAATCTTCAACCTGGAGGATACCTTTGTCGAGCAAGGCCTGGATACCCTGCTGTAGCTTCAAACAACCTCCACTCTGAGTGGCACAATCCAAACAATCCTTCCCACAACCGGGGAAAACATCGGCCTTCAGCAAGCATCCTTTGATATCCAACAATGGAGTCTTCAACTTCAACACATCCTTAATGGACTTGGCTTTTCCCTCTATCATGTTAACGTTCGCACCACCATGCTGGGGCATGGGATTGTTAACGACATTCGGAGCCGGTGCAAGGTCGATGGCCTTTGAATCTATGAGGTCTTGAACTACGTGCTTAAAAGCTTTGCAGTTTTCAATATTGTGGCCAGGTGCCCCAGAGTGGAAGCTACACCTAGCGTTGGCGTCGTAACCCACTGGAAGTCTACCAATAGGAGGAGCCAGAGTGCGCAGTTGCACAAGTTGTAGTTGTTGAAGACTAGAAAGCAACTGAGCGTACGACATTGGAAGGGTGTCGAAACGCCGGTCCATCATCCTTTGCCTCTGTTGATAAGCGGGTCTGTTACCCGGTTGCTGCTGCTGTTGATACTGAGCTGGTTGACGTTGTGATTGTTGTTGTTGTAGTGGCGCTGCAGCTGGAATGGTCACAGCCGCAACATACGGTTGCTGATGATAATTCTGAAAATTATTCCTCCGGTTATCCCTGTTCTGATAAGAAGATATGGCATTTGCATCCCCTTCTCTCCTCTTCTGTCCCTGAATGAACGGCTTCTTCACCCCTGATGAGGATCCACCTCCACTCTGGCTCTTATAGGTCTTTAGGTAATTCTCCACCCTTTCTCCAGTAGAGACCACATCAGCAAAGTTGGAAGCATTGCAACCTACCAGACGCTCCAAGTAAGGTCCAGGCAGCGTATTCATGAACATGTTGGCCATTTCCTTTTCCAACATAGGAGGCTGAACACGGGAAGCTGTATCCCTCCAGCGTTGAGCGTATTCCCTGAAGCACTCATTGCTTTTAAGAGACAGATTCTGAAGTTGAGTTCTGTCCGGAGCCATGTCTGCATTATACTGATACTGCTTCACGAAAGCCTCTGCCAAATCCCTCCAGCAACGGATGTGGGCTCTGTCCAGCCTCATATACCATTCCAAGGATGCCCCAGCTAGGCTATCCTGGAAGAAGTACATAAGTAGCTTCTCGTCATCAGAGTATGCAACCATTTTACGGAAATAGGCTTGCACGTGAGTTTTGGGGCAAGAGTTGCCATGGTATTTGTCAAATATCGGGACCTTGAATTTCGGTGGCACTCTCACACCTGGGACCAGTCCCAAGTCAGCAACATCTACTCCCAGAAGATTCTGTCCTTCCACTGCTTTCAACCTCTCTTCCAATCTTCTAAACATGGGGTCCATGCCAAAGTCTTCCTGAAGCAAGGGGAACTGATCATCCTGACCATCCTGAATGGGTTGTTGATCTAGGTTGACATGCAGGATCGGGATAGGCCCCGGTCCATTGGGACCATTAGCCTCTCCAGCCGGAGGATCAGCCAACGTCTCCGGTTGAGTAATAGGGGGATCCCTCTGTACCAACAATCTAAGCTCCTGCTATCCTTGAGCCACCCCTTGAACCAAATCCATGAATTGATTCATGCGAATCTTCATCTCGGCGAGCTCTGCTTGTAGGCTCTCCATCGCTCTCTGTTGATTCCTTCGGGTACCGTATCGGTGAATGCCTGAGTCAGCTATCCTGCTAGTGGGACACCAAACAATATGAGAACACTGCAGCGGTACCTGTTATGCAAGATATGACAATGAATATGTAAATGCAATGACATGTTTATCAAATCCAAAAGGTATTCTACCCCCTTGAAATGGATAAACATGTGTTAAATGATATGAATGTAAATGATGTGATGATGTGAATGCAATGCAGTGGTATGTCAATCAGGATTGCTGTATCTGCTTGAACATCTGTCGGGTTACACTGTCTGAAGAGAAAACCACTGAGGAATATAATACAAGATCAAAGCTCTGCTCCAGAAAACCGGGTTGGTTGGAGGTTAAGGTTTCCTGAATTTAGCCCGCCCCTCACTGGTAGGTTCTAAGAACAGAAGTTCGTCAACTTCAGCCCTTCAGTCGCGAATAATACGTTTACCACTGAAGGTTTGGCATTATTACGGGATAAAAGACCTCCACTGACTCCCCTCAACAGGACATCCTAAAGCAAGTTCCCAGTCTCGGGGTCCTCAGATTGATCAGCGAGAATGCGCCCACCAGAGCTAACATAATCACGTCTCGGAGGAGAGGCCTCGACTGAGTTCTCGGGAAATGGTCACCAGAGTCGACGATTTCTAAAGGAACATCATGTCGTTACGGAACATCCGTAGGACATAATATATCCAAGAGAAACCTCGTCTGGGTGTGGTTCTTCACGAACGACTTAACGTAGCAACATGCCACGCAAGCCTCATGATCATCCACTCTAAAACCTGTGTGTACACTTAAGCCTGGGTAATGGGCTTATCTCTCGTAGAACATCCCATCCCAACAAACAAACAACAGCTCCAACAGATACAGCAGATGAATGCAATCAAGTAAGTAAATAAATGTACAAAAGCATGAACACCCAATGAACAAGAAATCACAAAAGCTAGGAGGGACTCGCTTAGGGAAGATGGACCAGCAAGAGGTCAACTTCTTTTGTCCCCAGCAGAGTCGCCAGCTGTCGCAACCTGAAAAATACAGTGCGCGAAAAAAACAACCGGCGAAAGAAAGAGACAGGAGAGTCGCCACCGTGCGTTATTCATCCCAAATGAGGGAAATGAAACGCTCGAAGTAAACCTGAAAAAGGAAAGGACAAGACGGGGTCTCGCAACCAAATCTTGGGTTTGGGAGTCGGTTATGTGAAGGGAAGGTATTAGCACCCCTACGCATCCGTAGTACTCTACGGGATCCACTTTTGTGGTTTTCGTCTAAAGGGTGTGGGTTTACCTAATGTGTTTATTTACTAAAAAGGTTAAGAGAAATGACTCGCGCGGATGTCGCATCCACTGCATACGTATCTCATCTGAATATGAGAATCAGAGTCTTCGTAGCTCGGCTGACCTATGGGTTGGGGGATGTGTGCTCGCTAAGACATCGCGTCTTATGCCTACGTATCTCATCTGGAATGAGAATCAGAGCAAGCCGTAGTTCGGCTAACTACGGGGTTGTGGATTGGGTTTTGGACGAACGACGTCACTACGCAATCTACCGGATGCTCGACCTTTGGAGACTTACTCGCCTATAGTAGAAGGAGTAAACGTGTTGCTTTGGGTTTTAGGGTTTGGGATGCTCGAGGGCAAACAGGCAGTCCTTGACGAAGGAACCGTGCTACATGTGGGGATATGAATACAAAACACAAAACATGTATCTCAAAGTAAAATGTCACCAAGGGGCTCAAACATTGCCTCCTATCGAGGTCTTCCAGCTAAGAAAGCGATAAAGTACGAGAAAAGGAAAAAATTACCACACGGATAAAGATCCGAAGTTACAGCAATTAAAGGATTAGCAACCCTGAGATCTCTCCAGCTAGACCATCAAAGAAAATCAGTCAATACGATTAATCAGGATAAACCTCCGGATGGTATCCCTGCAAGAGTATGTGAGCCCTCACGAAAACTCAACAGAAAGGTTAGACAAACAAGGTGAAATCCAGGGAAAACAATGCCATGGCAACACAAAGACATGTTAGAGAAACAAAATAGGGTAACCAAGAGTTGCCCCTAAATCAAAATGTAACCACATGAATAATTCCATCAAAATTCACAAAAAGCTCACAAAAAGCAATCAAGGGTAGGAGGCCTAAACCTCTTGTCAAACACATGCATCAAAAGGGTATCAAATTCACCCATAATACCTCATATATTTAGAGCATTCAAATTAAAGGCATAAAGATGATGGATATATGGCAAACCTGATTGGAGAGATTGATTAAGATTGAATGGTACGGCCGGATCTGCAAAGTAATACTAGGGTTTGTGTGAGGCGGAGTGAACTTCTCAGGGCTGCCTGAAGGTCGCTGCAGAGTAGTTCCTAGGTTTCCTTCTCTCAAAATCTTTCTCCAGTGAATCTCCCAGTGTGTTTTCCTCTACTGAAACTTCAGTATTTATAGACTGATTTTCGTGGGTAGTGGGCTCAAATGAGGGAGACCCAAGTCCAAAAAAAAAAAAAAAAAATTGTTATATTTTATTTATTTATTTATTTATTTTTAACTTTTTTTTTTTCGTTTCTTTTTTCATTTTTTTTTCAGGAAAAATGAAGGGTAAATTTTGGGGTATTACACTTCAAAATAACTTTTGATATTTACCGATATCAACGTCAGCGAGACCATTTACCGATGGCTGCCGGGGAACAGATGTCACAGAAAGCGAGGCCATTTACCGATGGCGACTAAGCTGGGCATTCGATATTTACCGATATCAAAAAAAGCGAGGCCATTTACCTTGGAATAGTTGACTCGATATACACTGATATCAAGGAAGCGGGGCCATTTACCGATGGCGGCCTCAACTGGGGAGGAAAAAGATATTTACAACTGGAACCAGACAAGACGTTTACCGACGACTCTACTGGGGATTTTGATATTTACCAAAGAAAGGATACATGACCAGACATTTACCGATGACTGGGAAAAAGATACACAACCGGACATTTACCGATGACTGGGAAAAAGATACACAACCAGACATTTACCGATGAGTGGGAAAAAAGATACACAACCAGACATTTACCGATGACTGGGAAAAAGGTACACAACTAGACATTTACCGATGACTGGGAAAAAGATACACAACCAGACATTTACCGATGACTGGGATGAGATACACAGCCAGACATTTACCGATGACTGGGAAAAAGGTACACAACCAGACATTTACCGATGACTGGGAAAAAGATACACAACCAGACATTTACCGATGACTGGGATGAGACTCGATGTTTACCGACATCGAAAGATGATGTTCAGAAGTGAAACAAGACCAAACATTTATCGATGGCTGGGAATAAAGACCCCGACCAGACGTCAACAGACGAATGAGAATAAAGCAACCACGACCAGACGTCAACGGACGAATGGGAATAAAGAAACCACGACCAGACGTCAACGGACGAATGGGAATAAAGCAACCACGACCAGACGTCAACGGACGAATGGGAAAGAACTCGATGTTTACCGACATTGAAAGATGATGTTTACCGACACCAAAGAAAAAACACACATAGGTGTTGACATGACACTTACCGGTACCACAAGGATGACATATCCATATGTCAAAACAAGGCAGACACTTATCGGGGACTATGCTGGGGAGTCAATCAAACTTTCCTTTCACTGACGGGTGAGGAACTGAATCTCTCTGGATATTATCAATTCCGAATGCTACCAAGAGCAACTGCTGCAAATACGCCATACCGATGTTGCAAAACGGTCCACCTCTGCTGGGGATTTGGTCCAATCTGGCTTAACACAGGTATGCATATGTTTGAATGGTTCTATGGCGTAATGCTCCATATGGAAATGCTACGCGATTTGAGGATGCAAATGCAAATGATGATTACTATATGCAAGATGCCAAGGGAGGAAACTCCTGCTGGGAAAGCTCACGATCGCTTCCGCTGAGCACATGACTCTGATTCGATCTTTCAACTCTGTGGGGACAGCATAACAATTTTGCTGCGGATACTTGCTGATCTGACACTCTAGGAACGACAGAGAAACCAACTCAACTGGGGAGTCATTTGTTGGGAAAACACTAACCTCTCAATCATGCTGGGGAATAGCACTGCTGCTGGGGAACAAATGATCCTCACTGGGGATGACCTCTACTGAACCCGATCCGCTTGGGGATTCCGCTGGGGAAATAAACAAACAATTCCCACCTCCGCTGGGGATACGAACACTACAAACCTCCGCTGGGGAAACCGCAAACTTCAGATTTGCTAGGGAAAAACACTCTCAACCCTGTTGGGGAAACTGCAAACTCAACCCTGCTGGGGATAACAGCACTTCAGACCTGGCTGCTGAGGAACAAACTACCCACAGACACCTCCGATGGGGAAATAACAAACTTCCGGCTCGCTGGGGAACTAATAGTCCTCAGACCTGTTGGGGAAAGGGCAACCTTCAAACCTGGCCGGGAAAAAAAACATCCTCAACCCTGCTGGGGATTACAATCAACTTCAGGCCTGACTGCTGAGGCAACACTGATCTTGGCCTCGCTGGGGAGACAAACCCTGAACTTGCTTTGGACAACCTAACCTCTCACACTACTGGACAGTGTTAAAACACTTTTGAACAAACCGTGGCTCACCTGCTTTAGCCAGCAATCAAAAGATAGTGATCTGCAAGACAGCAAGACATACATGCCCCAGGGGCTTGTACGGACAAAATACACCCAAGTGTACTCAACATTCAAAATGATTTTCAAATGTTTATCTTTCTGCACATTATTGTCTAGCCTTCATGTTTTTAAGATGCAATGTTTATCAAAAATTCGGACGTTTTTGCAAACAAAACAGTAAAGTAAAAACAAGAGAGCAAATTGACTGAATAACGACTTTTATTGATTGAAAATGGCCTATAAAGGCAAAATACATCAGGAAGCAATTCCTAGGAAGAGGTAATTGCGCCAAAAGAGGAAATAAACTATCCTATTGGCAATGTGAACACGATATCCACTATTTTCCAATCCTGGTATGACTCGTATATCCTCAATTTCCCCCAAATTCCTTGCTTTCTGAGAAGAACGATTGGACCGGTCACATCCTTCGAGATGGTATACACTGAAGCGTGATGAAGTACAGATAACTCAGACTGTAGTCTTCGCTCTAATCCCTCTTTTGCCTGGATCGCCTTTTCAGGTTTTCAATCCACCGGGATACCCATTTTTGCCTAAGCCGCCTTTGCAGGTTTTCGACTTTCCGGGTGTACATATTCTTTTTATTCTTTATCCCTAACTTTTGCCCGAACCTTTTTCTCTTTTTTTTCTTGGTTCGCCGGGATGCCCTTTTTTGCCTGGACTTTTTTTATTCTTTTCGTCCAGCGGGTCAATTTATGCGAAGTATTTTTTGACTACATCTGAGTTCACAGGGGACGGAAAATCTTCACCATCCATAGTTGTAAGCATCAAGGCTCCACCAGAGAAAACCTTTTTAACAACATATGGACCTTCATAATTCGGAGTCCACTTGCCCCTGTTATCTGTACCGGGAGGAAGGATCCTCTTCAAAACCAAATCACCTGTCTGATAGCTTCGAGGACGCACTTTCTGATCAAAGGCCTTCTTCATCCTTCTCTGATACAGTTGCCCATGGCACACAGCCGCTAACCGCTTCTCTTCGATAAGGCTTAACTCATTAAACCTTGTCCGGATCCACTCAGCTTCGTCTAGCTTGACATCCAGCAGGACTCTTAGAGAAGGAATCTCCACTTTAACTAGTAGGACTACTTCCATACCATACACAAGGGAGTAAGGGGTTTCCCCGGTCGACGTACGTACTGAGGTACGGTACCCATGCAAGGCGAAAGGTAGCATCTCATGCCAATCCTTGTACGTCACGACCATCTTCTGCACAATCTTCTTAATGTTCTTGTTTGCCGCCTCTACAACACCATTCATCTTTGGTCTGTAAGGAGAAGAATTATGGTGTTCGATCTTAAAATCTTTGCAAAGCTCTTTCATCATCTTGTTATTGAGATTCGAACCATTATCAGTAATGATCCTCTCAGGAATCCCATAACGACAGATAATTTCCTTCTTAATAAATCGGGCAACCACTTGCTTGGTAACATTAGCATAGGAAACTGCTTCCACCCACTTGGTGAAGTAATCAATCGCAACCAGGATGAAGCGATGTCCATTAGAAGCAGTAGGTTCAATCTTCCCAATCATATCGATGCCCCACATTGCGAATGGCCAAGGAGAATTCATGACATTCAGAGGATTCGGTGGTACATGCACTTTATCTGCGTAGATCTGACATTTATGGCACTTCCGAGCGTGTTTGAAACAATCGGATTCCATAGTCATCTAGTAATAACCGGCCCTTAACAACTTTTTGGACATTGCATGACCACCAGCATGGGTACCGAAAGATCCCTCATGTACTTCCTGCATTAACATGTCTGCTTCGTGTCTATCCACGCATCTGAGCAGAACCATGTCAAAGTTCCTCTTGTACAATACATCATCCTGATTCAAATAAAAACTTCCAGCCAACCTTCTCAGGGTCTTCTTGTCATTCTTTGACGCTCCTTCAGGATACTCCTGACTTTTGAGGAAATTCTTAATGTCATAGTACCACGGTTTCTCATCCACCACAGACTCGGCTGCAAACACATACGCAGGCCTCTCGAGTCGATTCACAGCAACATGTGGCACATGATTCTGCCAATGGACTTTAATCATGGAAGACAATGTGGCTAAGGCATCGGCCATCTGATTTTCATCTCGGGGTACATGATACAACTTCACTGTCTTGAAGAAAGTCAGGATCCTTCTAGTGTAATCTCGATAAGGAATCAAATGCGGCTGATGAGTATTCCAATCTCCATTGACTTGGTTAATCACTAGAGCGGAATCTCCATAAATGTCCAGAGTTTTGATTCTTAGATCGATGGCTTCTTCAATCCCCATGATACAAGCCTCATACTCAGCCTCGTTGTTGGTTACGTCAAAAGTCAATCTGGCAGAGAAAGGTATGTGTGCACCTTTAGGATTGATAAGTACTTCCCCAACACCGTTTCCATTCACATTCACAGCCCCATCAAACATCAATGTCCACTTGTCATCAGGATCCGGTCCTTCCTCAACAAGAGGCTCTTCACAATCCTTCATCTTCAAGTACATGACATCTTCATTAGGGAATTTAAACATCATCGACTGATAATCATCAATCGGTTGCTCGGCAAGGTAATCAGACAGAATACTACCTTTGATGGCCTTTTGCGACGTATACTGGATATCATACTCAGTTAGAATCATCTGCCACCGAGCCACTCGTCCGGTGAGAGCCGACTTTTCAAAGATGTACTTCACTGGATCCATCTTAGAAATCAACAAGGTAGTATGGTTCAACATATACTGTCTCAGTCGGCGAGCAGCCCATGCCAAAGCACAGCAAGTTTTCTCGAGCAGTGAATATCTTGTTTCACAGTCGGTAAACTTTTTGCTAAGGTAGTATATTGCATGCTCTTTTCGACCAGACTCGTCATGCTGTCCCAATACACACCCCATCGAATTCTCGGTTACTGAAAGGTACATTATCAGAGGTCTCCCAGGAACTGGAGGTATAATGATTGGAGGTTTCTGCAAATATTCCTTTATCTTATCAAAAGCTTTTTGACAGTCATTGTTCCACCTGATTGCTTGATCTTTTCTTAGCAATTTGAATATCGGTTCGCACGTGGCCGTTAAGTGAGATATGAACCGTGCAATGTAGTTCAGTCTCCCTAAAAACCCACGGACCTGCTTTTCCGTTCTCGGTTCAGGCATTTCTTGAATAGCTTTTACTTTCGCCGGATCAACCTCAATCCCTTTCTCACTGACAATGAAGCCTAACTGCTTCCCGGATCTCACCCCAAACGTACACTTGTTTGGATTCAGCCTCAGTTTGAACTTTCTCAGCCTTTCAAACAACTTCTGCAAGTTTACCAAGTGCTCCTTTTCTGTTTGAGACTTCGCAATCATATCATCCACGTACACTTTAATTTCTTTGTGCATCATGTCATGAAAGAGAGTCGTCATAGCCCTCTGATAGGTAGCACCGACATTCTTCAACCCGAATGGCATAACCTTATAGCAGAACGTGCCCCAAGGTGTAATGAATGTCGTCTTTTCCATGTCTTCTGGCGCCATCTTGATCTGATTATAGCCAGAAAATCCATCCATGAAAGAGAAAACCGAAGATTGAGCAGTGTTATCAACCAATACATCAATGTGAGGTAATGGGAAGTCATCTTTCGGACTGACTCTGTTTAGATCTCGGTAATTGACACACATCCTGACTTTACCATCCTTCTTCGGCACGGGAACGATGTTGGCCACCCAAGGGGGATAACTGGTAACTGCCAGAAAACCCGCATCTAACTGCTTCTGAACCTCCTCTTTGATCTTGACAGCCATATCAGGACTAGTTCTGCGAAGCTTCTGCTTTACTGAAGGACAATCTTCTCTGAGAGGTAGCCTGTGCACCATAATATCTGTATCCAAACCAGGCATATCTTGATACGACCATGCGAATATCTCCACATATTCTCTCAGCATTTCAATCAACCCTCTCTTGACAGATTCCTCTAAAGCAGCCCCAATCTTGATCTCTTTCTTGGCGTTCTCAGTACCCAGGTTAACAACTTCCAACTCTTCCTGATGAGGTTGGATGACCCTTTCCTCCTGTTTCAATAATCTGACCAATTCTTTGGGGAGTTCACAATCTTCTTCACTCTCCTCTTCAGCTTGGTAAATGGGATTATCGAAATCATACTGAGCCATAACAGAATTGTTTTTAATGGAGTCCGCGAGATCAATTCTACACGAACGATGTTCAATGCTTTATTTTAGAAAAGAGTTCAAGAAAGTCACAAAAACAAAAAACATTGCCATTTTTATTGTTTTGAAAGTGAAAATAAAAACAGAAAAACAGTGAGCACAAATTTGATTGCAAAACGTCCTTTATTAATGATAATCATTGAAAATTCAAACATGATGTGGCCCTACAATGAACCAACTACGCCTCGGGCAAAGCGTAGGGTTTTTATGCAGAATGAAAAACAAAAGAAAATTACTCTGTCTGAAGAGTAACTTGGACTATTTCTTCGGCTGTCCAATTGTTGACCATCTCCCCTAGAGCACACGGGCGCACCCAGTTGTCCACATCACAGTCACTGTCACCATCTTCACTACCGGTTGCAAAGATGTCACCATGATTCATCATCCCAGCGCTGGTGAAGGTACACGACCCTTTCTGACTACCCTGCTCTGACCGAAGAGGTTGGTAACCAATACCAAATTTGTCTTCCTTCACGGGCATGTCAACCATCTTGCCCCAGCCTTCTGCATTACCAGAATTAACAACCCCCACAGCTTGCTTGTAGGACGCAATTGAGACACCTGGTTTCTTCTGCTCCACAACAGCCACCTTCTCAATAGCAATGGTCTCGAACGCTTGACACAGAGTTTCATGGATCTCGCCATCCACCTCCACATACTTGAAAGAGGATAAATGACTCACAAGGATGTCCTCCTCGCCGCACACGGTTACAACCTGACCGTTCCACAAATACTTCAGCTTTTGATGGAGAGTTGACGAAACTGCCCCAGCCCCATATATCCAGGGACGCCCCAACAGACAACTATATGCTGGTTGAATATCCATCACATAAAAGATAATGCTAAACACTTTTGGGCCAATCTTTACAGGTAAGGTGACTTCACCGAAAACTGATCGCTTGGATCCATCAAATGCACGGACAATGAGATCACTGGGTGTGAGAACAACCCCTTCAACATCAAGCTTACCCAAAACCTTCTTGGGCAACACATTCAACGAGGAGCCAGTATCAACCAACACATGCGACAACACTGTGCCTTTGCACTCCATCGTGATATGCAAAGCTCTATTATGATTGCGACCATCAGGCGTCAAATCCAGATCTGTGAACCCTAAACCATGTCTCATACTCACATTTGCAATAACACCCTCGAGCTGGTTAACCGAAATCTCTTGAGGCACGTAAGCCAGATTCAACACTTTCAGCAAGGCGTTACGGTGTGCCTCAGAACACAACAACAGAGAGAGAATAGAGATCTTCGACGGTGTCTGGTTCAATTGATCCACAATCTTATAATCACTTTTCTTGATGATCTTCATGAACTCCTCTACATCTTTCTCAAAAGAACCCTCAGGCGCCTCCTTCTGCACTGGTCCTTCTTCTACCACAGCTTGTTTACCTTTTGCCTTAGCAAGAGCCTCAGCATTACTATCCCTCAGAGTCTGTGGTGCAAACAAACGACCACTTCTTGTAAACCCTCCAGGTCCTCCCACATTGTCCACAACCGGACCAACAGTTACGGGAGTTCTATTTGGCAAACCAATTGTCACTGGAGCCTGATTCACCGGTCTAGTCTAACTTTCTGACCTTCTGTTGCTACGGAAAGCATTATCATACCTCCACGGAACCGCTCTACTGTTCTCAACAGGTCTTCCACCAGAAGCAGAAATGGTGGTAGGAATACCAACAGTTACCGGTGCAGATATGGTCACAGGAGTACTAGCAGTTACGGGTGCATTACCAGTTCTTGGAGCACGTCCAGGACCCTCGGACGGTTTAAAGTAAATGGTGACAGTTGATACTACCCCACGATCTTTCACAACACGACCAAACTGTAGGCAACCTTCGTCCATCAAACCCTGGATACCTCTCTTCAACTTTTCACAACCATTCTCTTGGTCATCACAGTCTGAACATCTTTCATCACAGCCCGGGAACACTCCCCCTTTTAGCAGACGTTCTTTTACCACCAACAGCGAGGTCTGAAAATCATCAACACTGACTGCCAAGTCCAAAGCCTCCTCATCTTCCACACTGTTCACCCAATGCCCACCATGCTGAGGCATAGGATTATTCACAACATTTGGAACAGGAGCAAAGTTGATTGTCTTAGCATCAATCAGATCCTGGACCTTATGATGAAAAGCCCTACAATTCTCAATATGATGCCCCGGTGCACCGGAATGAAAGTCACAACGGACATTGGCATCGTACCCAACAAGTATCTTCGTTAACGGAGCCATGGTGCGAAGTTCAACAAACCCCAACCTGAGCAGTTCAGGAAGCAACTCAGCATATGTCATCAGCAACAGGTCGAAACAACGATCCGACATTCTCTGTCTTGGCTGAAATGGGCGTTGTTGTTGTTGTTGTTGTGGTCCTCTTTGTTGTTGCTGAGGTTGAGTTGTTGGGAGAGTCACAGCAGCAACGTGACGATACTATCCTCTGTTCATATTCCTCCGATGATGTACAACATTAGTCTCACCCTCCCTTCTTTTGGGTGCCCCAGAAAATGGTTTCTTCGAACTTGAAGATGAAGAACCCGGGTCCTGAATCTTTCCTGCTTTGGTAAGACTTTCAGTCCTCTCTCCGCGGATTAACACATCAGAAAAGCTACCGAATGGGCAACTCCCCATACGTTCCATGAGCACACCCTGCAATGTTCCGATAAACATATCGGTCAGCTCTCTCTCCAACATCGGAGGTTGCACCCTTACCGCTAATTCGCGCCACCTCTGGGCGTACTCTTTGAAGCTTTCACCAGACTTCTGACACAAGCTCTGTAACTGAGTTCGGCTCGAAGCCATATCCATGTTGTGCTTATACTGCCTCAAGAAGGCTTCACCCAAATCCCTCCAGCTTCTAATGGATTCTCTCCTCAAGTCCATGTACCAGTCCAAAGACGCTCCAGACAAGCTGTCCTGGAAAAAGTATATCCACATCTTCTCATCATCAGTGTATGCGGAGATCTTTCTGTAATAAGCCTGCACATGGGTGCAAGGACAAGAAGTGCCATTGTATTTGTCAAATGATGGCGCCTTGAATTTGTAAGGGATTCTCAGCCCATCAACCAAGCCCATATTAGTGACATTAAACCCCAAAGAGTTCTGACACTCCATAGCACGAATTTTCTCAGCTAGAGCGTCAACTTTTCTATCCCTCTCTTCAGTCCTTCCCACTTCATCATCATCACTTAGGAGAGTGAACATATCCTCTTGTCTATCAACTAACAGAGCAGGCTGGCGAGCTGGAGCACGGACCGCTCGAACATTAACAGTCTCTGGAGCGATAGGTTGTCCGTTGATTCTGATACCCCTCAATTCATCACCCACATCATAGTTGTTGACGGGAATAGTAGCAGTAACAGTGTCATGGACTGGGCCTCCCTCTGGCGAAGTACGGTTGACAGGTGGAATTACAGCTTCCTGTCTCTGGGCCAAAGCTCGAAGTTCCTCTTGACCTTGCACAACCCCTTGCATCATGCTCATAAATTGGGCCATGTTAGCCCTCATCTCTGCCAATTCAGCCTGAACTTGATCCATGCTTCTCTGTTGATTCAACCTTGTCGCGTAGCGGTGCGGGCGATGATCAGCAATCCTTCCTGAAACAGGAACCAGAATGAGAAGTCTTCTTCAAGAATACCTGTAATGCAAGAATGATATGTGTATGATGCGCATGATGCGTATGGTGCATATGATATGTTTTATCATTTCTCAGGCATTCAAAAGCCTTATTCACTTTTTGAAAGATGGCAACCTGCAACATAAACATCAAAGAAGCAACCTACACAGGATGACGAGCACAAGGTGAAACATCAATAACCTCATCTATAACCATGAGCAATAAAGATCATACAAACATAGTTCAATCATAAATTCAAATCAGCAGAGTAGAACAAGGAATCCCATCCAACAATCCTGGAGGTGATTCTCAAAGTAAACAACAAAACAAACTAAAAAAGTCGTCCAAGACAAACTAAGAAGGTCGTCCTCCAGGAATGAGAGTCTTCAGGTACTGGCACTGATTAATCAACCGGTCACATTCTGAACACTCGGGTAAAGGGGTACTCTTCTCCTTCAGTTGCACTCTGAGCTCCACAACTTCTTCTCTGAGTTGGCTCTCTGCTGCATGCCTTAGGTCCACTTCTTTCTTCAACTGAATATCCTTGTCTTTAAGCTGCCTTTCCAAGTCTCGTATCTTCTTTTGGTAATTGGCTTCCGCTTTTTGCAACCTCAAACGTTCATGGCGTTCTTCATTCAACATTGTCTCTATCTCCTCATAGGATCTCTTCTTGTTCTTCAATCTACTAGCACTTTCACCTTGCACTGCTTTGAGTTTGTGAGCCAAATTCAACTTATCAGCTTTGGCTTTGTAAAGCTCCATCTGGACCTCTTGTTCCTTCTCTTTCAACTGGCGATTCTCCATTAAGGCTCGCTTGTAATACTCAACAGGCACATTCTCAGAATGTATCAAAGGTGGTTGCTCTTGCAATGGTTCCATCCTATCATATGGTAGCAACAAGGTCTCAACTCTTTCCTTGACCCAATCAATGTAGGCAGGCATAGCAATTGCAAACTTCTTCCCCAAAACAGATCCATCCTTAACACCAATACTCTCCCAAGCTTTTCCCAATTGCTCCAATCTAGCTGGGCCACTCTGCTTCTCAAAGTACACACTCTCAACTATTTCAGCATCTAGTGGCCTTTCACTCATGACAAAACCCAACTGACAGAGAGAAAGAACCGGGTTGTAATTGATGCAACCTTTAGTTCCTATGAGTGGGACATTACGAAACCCTTCACAACTCATAATGACATTGCGCACATTCATCCTGTAAGCTTGCCACCTGATACCATAGGAGGTGAGTGACATAATCCTCTGGGTCCACTTATGAGCACTCTGAGTATCCACAAAAGGTCCACTGGTTGGTAGAAAAGACAAGAACCATTTGAGTAGCAATGGGAGACAACACCTGATAGCTCCACCCTTACCATGTCTGTTGTGGATAGCATAATAAGTGTCAGCTAACAAGGTAGGAACCGGGTTTCCTCTGATGAAAATAGTGATTGCTGCAAGGTCCACAAAGTTAGGCATACTCGGGAACAAGACAACTCCATAGATCATGACAGCCAACTGAGCGTTGAAAGCTTCCCAATTTCCTTTCTTCGCTTCTTCCTTAGCCATTCTCACCAAGTACTTCAAAGACAAACCCACAACATCACCACTTGGTTTCCAATTGTCACTCACTTCTTTAATACTCAAATAGAGAGCCTTAGCAACAACCCTGAAATCCACCTCCTTTGGCACATCTATGAAGGGTACTTGGTATCTGATTCGGACATTCATGAGGATGGAATACTCTTCAAGAGTGGGCGCCAACTGATAGTCCTGAAAAGTGAAGCAACGGAGCTCTGGATCATAGAACTGTAAGAGAGTCTACAATGGTACTGGATCAACCACCATCTTCAACAACATCAGAATATCCCCATACTGGTCATCAAACACCTTCTGATTACAACCGGTTACCAGATTACTCAACTCTGCCAAAGATGTCAACGACTCACGGTAGAAACTGTAGGTGCAAGTCTTCTTCTTCAACTCTGGAATGGCTGCCATCTCTCAATGTGAACAGACTCCTGAATGAACCTGAGAAATGATATGCATGTGCAAGTTAGCTTTTTTTTTTATTATATTTTTTTTTTGAAAATAAACATGCTATGATGCAAATGATGAAACCATGACTGGTTGGCTGTGTATCACAAGGCACAGGTTCAAAACTTCGGCACGAATTCGAAACCGGAAACCACGAACCAAAGTCATCTGGAGCCCATACTTCTGAACCAAGTCACCAACAGGACCAAACAGAAGTCACCAACAGAATATGGTCACCATCAGATCAAGTCACCAACAATACCTGTAATGATTCATTCCCTCCCCACTCACGGGTGTCATCTAGGCCAGGGTAAGGTCAAGAGAAACGCAGGATAAACGATCCTTTCAAGAATATCATCATATGCACACCAGATGTATGCAACGATAATACTCCCTCAGAATCTGAACTGCTCGTGATATCATGTTCCGCTAAGTGGCGCCATACCACCCGCTTCCCATGAATCACTCTATTCCTAGGTGTCCTAAAGTTCACTCATAGCCTGGGTATTGGGCCTTTTACCTCTTGTAACTCCCACCCCACAGAGACACAGATACACAGCCAGCACAATGAAAATATGATGCATGCAAACATATATGCAAATATATACAATCACAACATAATAATCATAAATGCAATAAATAAAACAGTACAAGCAACCAAAACTATCCTAAAGAGCGCTAGGATTGACTCGCTTAGGGAAGATGGACCAACAATAGGTCAACTTCTTTACTCCCCAGCAGAGTCGCCAGCTGTCGCATACGCGAAAAACAACCGGCGGAAAAAGACACAGAGCCGCCACCGTGCGTTATTTATCCCAAAGGAGGGAAAGGAAACGCTCGAAGTAAACCTGGAAAGGAAATGGTCTTACGACCAAAGATTGCTAGGATCGGGAGTCGGTTACGCAAGGGGAAGGTATTAGCACCCCCTCACGTCCATCGTACTCGACGAGATCCACGCTCGAAAAGAATAGAATAAGGTTGCTAAGTAACTGCTCAAAAACTGCACAAAACTGGAATAAAACACAGATAGAGACAGAGGAAACGGACTCGGCAGGATGTCGCATCCTGGGCCTACGTAGTTTGTCAGAGACAAACATCAGAGTTAACGTAGTTCGGGGACATGGGAAACGTGCTCGCTAGGACATCGCATCCTATGCATACGTATCTTCTCTAGCAGGAGTAAGAATCAGAGCACTCGTAGCTCGGCTAACGCACGCCGAAACAAAACGCTTAAACCAGGGACACTGAGATGTCAAATGAAACACACAACTGGAAACGGAATGCCAATCGCTGGTCTTACATCCAACTCCGAACAAACACACGCAAATAGGATACGGAAGGCCAATCGCTGGTCTTACATCCATCTCCTAACGCACACAAACAAACGGGAAACTGAATGCCAATAGATGGACTTACATCAGACTCCGAACAAGGAAAGGGTGTACAAACTCACACACCACACAAAAGGGTTGAAAAAGAAAAAAGGGCGCCCAGAGAGATCAGCTCAATCTCCTGCCTACGTACCTCATCTGGTATGAGGATCAGGGCGATGTAGTTCCCCTTAACAGGGAAAAACTACCTCCTAACCAGAGACTAGGGAGATAACAGCTAAAAGGGAGACTACGACTCGAGCCTAGAAGTTGTCATGCAAACGATCCCTATGTTGAGGTCTCTAATCAGAACCTAACTCACATGAGAAGCAAGCTAGCCTAAACAGCAAGTAAACAAGCACAGGTGAACAAGTATCACACACTATATGCAAACAAGCGGCTCATACAAGGCTGGGCTTTAGTCAAGGGGTCATATCAACCTCGACAAACAAGCCAACACTGGAAGGGGTGTCTGAGGCTCTTAACCACTGACATTGACCGCCAGGGTGAGCAGATGAAAGGTAATGAGGATAAGACCTCATAGCTCTTAACCCGGGCCTGGGTGAGCTTGAATCAATGAAAGTGTGGGGATCCAGAATGAGGGACCCTACTCCACATGACTGACTCTATATACAAGATCTTGGGTGTTTATTCAAAAGCATCAACACGTAGTGCGAGCATAATGAATGGCTCAACTGAATAGCAGGGGATTGATTACAAATCCCTTCTATCTGCCAATGCCTCTTCACTTAGGAGGACTTTGAAGTACATGGCACAAATATAAACAACCACAAACATTGCCTCTTAAGGAGGGCTTCAGACAGGTGCCTGCCAAAGATAGCAGGTCTTCCAGACTACATGAAGTTAGAGAGGTTACCTAGGTGGTATGCCAACCACAAGCAAAGCAAAGCAACTCAAGCAATAAGTTAAAGCAACTAAAGCACCTGTAAGAAAGTCAAACAAGTCAATATGGTATTCAGACAACCAAACAGTCAACAACAGTGTTACAACCAATCAACAGACAACAACAGTGCAAGGCATAAGATGCAAGCAACTCAAATTGTTTCATCATTCAAAGGACCTACAAAACAGCAAGGTTAGTTAACCAAAGTAACTTGTATCTCATGGAATGAGATCACATCATCCATTAGAACTAATTGCTTGAACCTGAAATGCAAAACTCAGAAGGTGAGTACAAACCACTAGTTCAAAGACTAGGGTCAAAGGCAAAATAAAAAGCCAAAACAGCAGCCAATATTCAATATGAGGCACATTTATCAAGCATGAATATGTCCTAAAAAGGACCAAACTCAAATCCAAAGGTAAAGCCATCAATTAATCAAGCTAAGGCAAAGACACACAATGGTGGTCACACTTGAGCATCAAGAAGAGAAAATGCACATTAAATCAGAAGCATATCCAATAATCATGAAACTTTTTATGCAAGCTCAACATGTCAAACACAACCATCATGCAAAAATCTAGAATCAGAGGAGCTCAATTGGCATGGACATGAAAATGAACAAGATCAACATCAAATTGTGTGACACACATTGTCACACCATACATTCATGTGTCTAAAACAGAAATGACAAATGCTAAAAATGTCAACCAAAAGCCAAAAGATCATATTATGTGTTAAGATTCAACATACCAAATTTCAAAGCGATTGGAGAAAGTATGAGCATTTTACAAATCAATTGGTAACACATGTTACATTTGCATACATGTCCAAGTAATCAGTCTCATTCCAAAAATCCAGACATGATAAAAATCAGAAAATCACATCATAAAATAATAGATACTTCAAGGAATATGTGAGAAAAAATTTGGAATTATTTGGATTAGTTTTCAATTTATTATGATTTTTGGAAATTGGATGAAAATAAAATGAAATAATAAAACAGGTGAAGCAATGGAAAATGAAATGATAAATGAAATTGGAAATGCATCCACCATGGTTCGAACCGTGTTCACACAAAACAAGCGCTGAAAACAAAAGAAATCCAAAAATGCCAATTCCAGGAATCGAAGGGAGTAGCCAGGCGCGTCCAAAACGTAGTCGTTTTGGCTATTTGGATTAAATGGAATTCTGAAGCGCTCTCGCCTGGAATCGAACCAGGTGCGTTCCAAAACGCGGCGTTCCACTTAATGAAGTGGCGCCCAGTCAGCATGGTCAAAGACACGTAGGGTGAGTTAAATGAACCTCAGCCAATCGCCTTGCCACACAGGAACCACGCAAGCGCTGACAGGGATAAGCCCTAGCGCTTTTGCAGACGGTGGCTGGAGCGGTGGTTTCCACTGTCTCCTTCGTTGGACCGGCGGCGCTCCATGAAGAACAGTGAGAAAAAATTCCAGAAATTGGCATGGGATACACCATTAGAACCGTCTCTTCAAGCACAACACGAATCCAACCTCCATTAATCCTAATTCTCACTAACAAAAGCAAATCGAGCTAAAACATTCATGAACACACAAACTTCAAATCCATATTAATCAATCAATTCTCAACCATTTTAAAAAATGTTCATATCAGCGTGATCAGTGAGTCAAGATCTACAATACTATGGCAATAAAATAGAGAAAAGTGAAGGTCGAAACTCACCTTGTTTGAAGAGCAGTGACCGAAAACAGTGTCCTCAAGGCTCCCAGCTTTCCAGATCCACTTCCTTTGAGCTCCACTGAAGTTGGATGCAAGAAATGGCACGTGAAAAAGCCTGAATCAAGCTCAATTTGGAGCTTCCATTAATGCATTCAAGCTCTTGGCCTGCACGAATCTGAGATGAATTCCACCAAATACACGTTGAATCTTGCTCAATAACACTCCATGTTCATGATTATGCAAGGAAATTAAGGTGTTGTGTGCAAAAATTTCAAGTTTCAATGGAGAGAAAAATTGAGAGTGAAAGAGGATTCTAGATCTGAAAATGTGTGTAATGTACAAAACAGTTACAATTAAGCTTTTATATCATCTCCTAATTACTCTGAAATTGTAATTAGGCCAAGGTTAATGGAAATTAGCAAGATATAAGGTGTATGCACAAATGGTAAAATGCACCCTATGCATGGTGAATGAACGTGAACAGTACCATATGCATGCTCAAAATCACTTAAAATCATCTCATGCACATGTTGGAATTGGAATTTTGTTCATATGATGCACCAAATTTGAATTTGGTATTTTCCTTCCAAAATGGACATGCATGAACAAATGATTATATGAGATAATTTCATGCAATGCCATGATGTATTTGGAAAATATGAGTCATAAGGAGCATAATGCAAAAAGGGGGACTCAAATTGGAGTTTTGGATCAAAAGTTATGGCATTTTGAAGTTTCAAGCACACTTTGCAATCATTGGATCATAACTCCTTAACCATTCATCAGATGCTCATGATCTTGGACTTTTTGGAAATGGGAGAGAAAGATCTTCAACTTTCATATTGACCAAAATTTCATTTAAAGCTTATTTGCTGTTGGAAAGTCAAGTTGAAGTTGGTCCAGAAACTTGCCATTTTTGGAAACTTGAAATTACATGTAACTTTCCATTTTTGGAAACTTTTGATCTGGCTTCAAAACCTTCAATGTAGATGTTTGACACGATGAATAAACCTCTTTTGGACATGAATGAAGTGTCTCAAACCATTTCTCCACCTCCTAGCCCTCAGTTGACCTTCAGTTGACTTTTATGGGCCCTAGATGACCTGGACATGTACTGATGACCTTGAGCCTCTAACACTTGGTCAAGTTACTTCAAAATGAACCTTGATTCATGTAAGCTCTCTAGAATACTCATGTGGCCTCCATCTCAAGGAAATGCTTGGTCTCTTGCACTGGTGAATTCTCTTGGTGCCAGTTCTGAATGCAATGATGCAATGCAAGATGTAATGGTAAATGACCTAAAAAATGAAATGTATGCATGAGTGGGGGGTGCAAATTTGAGGTGCTACACCGCTCCAATTATAGTCGCTCCAAATTGGAATCTAAATTTTGAGCTCATGTGTGATGCGAGTGACTATGCAATCGGAGCGGTATTAGGCCAAAGAAAAGAGAAAATTTTTCATGCGATACATTACGCAAGTAAAGTTCTTAATGAGGCTCAAATTAACTATGCCACCACTGAAAAAGAATTACTTGCGATAGTGTATGCGCTTGAAAAGTTTAGGTCTTATCTTATAGGGTCCAAAGTCATAGTGTATACCGACCACTCGGCGATTAAATATTTGCTCACCAAACCGGACTCGAAGCAAAGGCTCATCCGTTGGATCCTCTTGTTGCAAGAATTTGATGTTGAAATCAAAGACAAGAAAGGATCGGAAAATTAGGTGGCGGATCATTTATCTCGCTTAGTTAATGTGGAGGTTACCGCTTCAGAGAAGGAAATCCGGGAAGAGTTTCCTGATGAAAAACTTTTCAAAATTCAAGTTAGGCCGTGGTTTGCAGACTTTGCGAACCACAAGGCTAGTGGTTTGGTGCCTCCCGACCTAACTTCGAACCAAAAAAGGAAATTTCTCTTGGATGCCAAGTACTATGTATGGGATGACCCATACTTGTTTAAGTTGGGTGGTGACAACCTTTTGAGAAGGTGTGTTACCGGCGATGAGGCGCAAAACATTCTCTGGCTTTGTCAGAACTCGCCTTACGGCGGACACTATAATGGGGTAAGAATGGCCACTAAAGTCCTTCAGTCAGGATTTTATTGGCCCACTATTTTCAAAGACGCACATACCCATTCGCAAAGTTGTGATAGTTGCCAGAGAAGTGGTGGGATTGGTAAGAGAGACGAGATGCCTCTCCAAAACATCCAAGAGGTTGAAGTATTTTATTGTTGGGGTATCGATTTTGTAGGACCATTCCCACCCTCTTATGGTAACGAGTATATGCTTGTGGCGGTTGATTACGTTTCTAAGTGGGTTGAGGCGATTGCCTCAACTCGGACGGATGCGAAAACGGTAATAATTTTTTTGAAGAAAAACATCTTTTCCCGTTTCGGAACCCCCCGAGTGTTGATTAGTGACGGAGGGTCACACTTTTGTAATGCACCGTTAGACAACGTTTTAAAACATTACGGTGTATCACATAGAGTGACGACTCCGTATCACCCACAAGCTAATGGTCAAGCCGAAGTCTCTAATCGTGAGATTAAGAGAATTCTTGAGAAAACTGTGTCAAATTCGAAAAAAGAGTGGTCACAAAAATTGGAGGAAGCGTTATGGGCATACCGTACCGCTTTTAAAGCTCCGATTGGGCTAACTCCTTTTCAATTGGTGTTTGGTAAAACTTGCCATTTGCCGGTTGAATTGGAGCACAAAGCATTGTGGGCCCTGAAATTATTAAACTTTGATAAGGATTTGGCCGGTGAGAAAAGGAAATTGCAACTGCTTGAGTTGGAAGAGATGCGCAATGCCGCATATCACTCGAGTTGGTTGTATAAAGAAAAGGTAAAAAAATATCATGACAAAAAGCTTCGAAAGAAGGAATTTGTGCTCGGACAGTTGGTCATATTGTTCAATTCCAGGTTGAAGCTATTCCCCAAAAAATTGAAATCTAAATGGTCCGGGACATTTCGGGTCAAAGAAGTCAAGGAATATGGGGCTATTGTCATTGAGGACATGGAAAAGAAAGAGAGTTGGACGGTTAATGAACAACGTTTGAAGGTTTATCTCGGCGGTCATGTGGATCGCGGAAGCTGCGCAATTTCCTTGGATGCTCCTCTGTGAGCATCGAACCGTCGAGCTTATCCGACGTTAAACAAGCGCTTGTTGGGAGGCACCCCAACATTGTAAGTATTTCCAGTTTTCTGTTATGTGGTGTTGGTGTTCCAATTGATAAACCTTGCTGAATTGTGCTTTGAATGCTGTTTTGAAAAAAACAAAATGCTGTCATGCTCGCTAGCTGCTCGCTAGGCGAAGGCAGTAGCGAGCTGATTCGCTAGCTGCTCGCTAGGCGAAGTAGTAGCGAGCGCTGCATGGCAGACCTTATTTAATTCTCAGCAGGCCACTCTTTTGGGCCCAAAAACCATTTCTTTTAAGTGTTGTAGTCTGACCAGAACTCACAATCACTCTCACATTCATTCTCACTCAAACCCTAACATTGCATTGCAAACCTAACAGTGTATTTCAAACTCAATCACTCTCTCAAATCAGGTTTGCCCTTTCTTCATTACTTTATGTTTCCAATTTGCTTGAAATTTCTGAATATGAGACATTTAGGGTGAAGTTGGGAGAGTGGGTATCATTAGGTTTTGCATGTGAGTTTAGAATTGCATGTATCTTAGAACGATTCTTTGCATGATAAATCATTTTGTTTCTGAATTGGATACCGTTAGATTTAGGGTTTTCTAAAATTTCAGTGTTAACAATGCAGAACCCAAAAACCCGTAACATTCGCTAGCGTCTCGCTAGGCGAATCAGTGGCGAGCATTCGCTGCCACTTCGCTAAGCGAACCTATAGCGAAGCTTCGCTAGGTCCTCGCTAGGCGAAGCAGCAGCGACCATGACAGTAGTTGGATTTTCTGTTTTGCTTTCTAATCTGTTTTGTGTTTGTGTTGTTTCTTCTCTATGTCTTTGCAGATGGCATCCAAGTCCAGCATTTCGAAAAAGAGAAAGGTCGGGAGCACTTCCCGTACCGTGCCCATACAGTTTGACACCGACAAATTTGTCGGGGCAAAGCAAGCGGCTAGATATGTGGCTTTGGAAAAGCGAAATTTTTTGCCAGAAAAGAGATTTATAATCAACCCCGAAGGCACCTACCGTACATTTGCCGGGTTGATTCATAGCAAGAAGTGGGACCGGTTGATATCTCCCCTTGAGCATTATGACATCGAAATAGTGCGTGAGTTCTACGCGAACGCACTACCGAACGACGACGAGCCATTCACATGGACGACTAGAGTGTCCGGACGTACGGTTGCTTTCGATTGGGATACAATCAACCGGGTGCTGGGTGAACCGCTCTATCTGGGAGCGAATGAGAGGGACACTTACCATCGGGATTTGAGGCTACACAGAGATACCGATTCAATTTCTGTTGCCCTGCTATTTGAAGGGAAATCAGTTGAGTTGAACCCATTTGGGGTTCCGATGAGATACCATAGGGAAGACATGATTCCCATGGCTCAGCTGATCCTTATGTTGGTTCTGACAAATATAAAACCCAAGTCTCACACCACAACCGTGCCGATCCCAGTGGCACACTTGGTTCACTGCATTCTCACGAATATCCAGATTGATGTGGCGAGGATAATTGCTTTAGAGTTGAAGTCCGTGATTGAGAGCGGGCTAAAGTCGGGGGCACGAGTTAATTGTCCCCTTGCTTTCCCGTGTCTCATCATGGCTTTATGCCAACATGCGAGGGTGAAGCTACCCTCCCAGAGTCAAGTGAGGATCCCGCCAGCCATCGATGACAGATACGTGGCCAAGTACTGCAAACCGAAGAACTTAAGGAGTAGTTCAGCTGCTGAGGTTACTGGGGCTTCTGATGGTCCTGGTACTTTAGCTCAGGGATCCGATCCTTTTCAGCAGGCTGTCTGCAACTATAATTAGGATTGGATGGAGGCAACTCAGCGCGCCATGCTTGATATTCATGATTCTATGCAGCTGTTACAGTTGCAGGTGCGTGACCCCTCCGGTGAGCACTCGATGATGACGCGTGAGCAGTTTCTGCAGCACGCTAGCTGGCCTGTGGACAGGCCTATTTTTGGAGAAGGGGCGGGTGCCGGTGCTTCTGGTGTTGGTGCTTCTGGTGGTGCTGAGGATGATGGTGATGAAGATGATGATGATAGTGATGATGCTACCGGTTCTGAAGCCGGTAGTGATGAGGGTTTTGAGTCCTTTGAGGGCTAAGTTTATTTTATTTTATTGTATTTTTAGATTTGTTGTATTTTGGTATTGGTTATGTACTTTTGGGGTGTTTTGTCCCCCACGCACATTTTAAAATTTTTAAGTAATAGTTATTGTTTATGTTTTTAATTTGTGTGTTTGGTTTAAATTTCTTTTGTTTAATAAATTTTTGGTTGTTGAGTGTCAAACCTTCTAGATTGGTTGCTCCTCAAAAGAAGTACCCAATGAAGGTGCATCCGAGCTTGGATGGCAATGATAAAAATAAACAAGCGAATCATGCTAAGGTACATGGTTACCTCCGGTTAGAATTTTAGAATGCATTAAGAACTTTACTCTTTTTTGTAATTGAATATTCTTCTTTTTGCAACATAATTGAATGAATGTTTCATCTAGGACTTAAAACCACAAATTGTGAGGAAACCTCCATTGTACACTTAAATGTTGGATTCTAATAAACTTTGTTGATTCAATTGATTCATGCTTTGTCTTTTATTATTGTGAATTTGTGGAAGCAATTAGAAATGATCAAGGCGCTTGTTTTCTTATGAGCACAACCAGTTCCAAATACAACTTACCCGTGAGTTGAGAGAGTATTCGTTAACCCCTTTGAGCTTAAACAGTTGAATCTCAGCTTGAACTAAAGCGAGATGTCAAAAATCTTTTTTCTTGAAACCCGGAAAATTTTGATAATTGTTCTTTTGTCGTAAAAAGTCAAGAGCATTCACTTAGGGTGAGTAAGAAATAAGTTGGGGAGAACGAAAAAGAGAATCGGTAAGTGCCACAACTCTTGAAAAACCGAGCAAGCATTGAAAAAAATAAAAAAAAATAGAAAAGAGAAACATCTGTTTTGTGAATACGATGTGAAAAGAAAAGAAAAAAATAGAGAAAATGAAAATGAATGCTTGTTTGGAAGAAAAATAGTGAAAAACAAAAATTGAGTTGTGAAATAAGAGTTGTGAAGGTTTCAAATGAGAAACAAAGGGAACGAAGTTGAGATGTGTAAATAACATGTACAGTGAATGTCTCTTTTGCATCGGCAAGTTCGTTTTCAATGGCCTTAGAAATGACCCTTGTTTGTAAACCTAACCAAGCTACAACCGAAAAGTCCTTAGTGATCTTCGTGCTTCCGCATTTCCATTTATAATTGTTAGACATTGTATGAATTGAATTGATTTCTTCATTGTTTGTTGGAGAGTGAGATTATTCCCGCGGTTGCAAACGCATAATTTCTTCAATCCTTATTCGAAGCGGAGAGATAGGGTGATTCATTCAAGATAATATTGTTGCGGATTGTTACATATTTTACATTGCTATAAAGTTTTAGTTCTTGTGTATTATGTTATTCTAACCATTGGGAATTCGTATCTGGTTGATTCGCTTGTGTTTGAGCCGTTTTATCCGACTTTGGAGAAACCTTTTTCTTTAAGCAAATCCTCTTGTCCTTCAAGAGGCATACTTTGCTTGAGGACAAGCAAGAATCCAGTTGGGGAGAGTTGTTAGATGCCCAAAAGTGCTTATTTGAGCTATCAAATGTGGGCATCTTTCACTCCTTTTTGTTGCTAAAGTGTTCGAATCCGCCATTGCTTTGATGATTTGCAATACAATGTTAAACGATCCTGGTACCTTTGATTTGTGTGTTATTGTGCAGAAATTAGGCATGAAAGAATAGAAAACAAAGACACAAGAAAGTTGGCAAAGGAACCAAGAAAGGAAGCATTCATCAGCATGCTCGCTAGGCGAGTGATGTAGCGAAGTGCTCGCTAGGCGAGCACCCAGCGAGCTGCTAGCGAGCATTCCCAGAATTTTACAGTAGCAAAAGTTAGCAAACTCGCTAGGTGAGCAACCAACGAAGGTGGTAGCGAACACGCCCAGACTTGGTCAAAAGCACAGCCAGCACTTACTCGTTAGGCGAGCCACTAGCGAGCTCCCAGCGAGCAATTCCAGTAGCAAAACCATCTAAACTCGCTGGAGCGAAGGTGGAAGCGTGGGCTTCGCCTAGCGAACACATGAAATCAAGCCAAGGATATTTCTCTGGGCGCAGGTGCCTCTGGTGCCTATTTTGGGGCTCGCTAGGCGAACCATTCTGCTCGCTTAGCGAGCATGATAGCTCAGACAGCAGTACTATAAGTAGCAAGGGCTACTTTTTGGAGAGAGACACTTAGCATTTTTTAGATATTTTCCAGCATTGTTCTAGAGATATTTTGTAGCCTAGAAACCCATTTTTCATCTTTGATCTTCTCTTAGCAATATTTTACAAAAAGAAGGTGGATTCCCATCCAATCTCGATTCTTCGACTCGGATGTTGATCAACCTTCTTTCGAAACTTGTTGACCAAGCTACCATGAAAATGAGTAGCTAAGTCCTTCATTTTGTCAAGGTTAGATGTAGAGGATCATTAGCTTTGTGTGTAAATGGGATGATCTTCATTTGTAAACTCTTTAATGATGAATATATGGTGAAAACTTTGTTTTATTGATAACTCTTTGTGTTGGTTTATGATCGAGAGATGTTTACCAACTCTTTACCTTGGTTTTCATCCAATCTTGTTTGTTAGCTAGAGATAGTAATGAATGATTTTGTTCACGATAAAGTTGAACCAAAAAGTTGTCATTTTGATAGATTATGTTAGAGATAAACAATGGATCAAAATGGGAAAACCCACAATGTGTTTTAGAGATAAACACATTGGGAGGACTTTGTGAAATAATTTATCATCTAAAGGAGTTTATGAGTTTGTTGATCGAACATATACATGCAAAGTGATCATCGAACCCTAGCTTTGACAATCTTTCTCAAATAGAAAAACCAAAACTTTTACCGCATTTTCTTACACTTTTATGCAAGCTACTGTGACTAAAACCAAAACTCCTTGTTACTACGAGTTAAGAATTAAAACAACTGTCGAATGGCGGCGATATCTCACAATCCCTATGGAGACGATAACCAAAACCTGACACTTAAACTACATTCAACACACTCCTAGTAGATGTTTATCACACCTTGCACTTACGCTTTGAGAAGAAGGGAGGACTGATGTTATGTTGCATACCACTCCTTTACCAATGGTTTGTCTCTCATGTGTTCAAAGAGGTTGATACAATTGAAAAGATGGATGGATATGAGTGGTCTCAAAAGCTAGTAGGACTCACTGAAAATACCATTATTTGGTATCCTCATGGTTTGAATGTGGAAGATACAATTACTAGTTGTGGAGAATTTCCGAATGTACCATTAATAGGGTCAAAAGGGTGCATTAACTACAACCCTATTTTAGCAGTGAGGCAGTTGGGTTATCCTATCACATACAAGCCGGATGACCAATTGTTAGAAGGTTTTGTGTTCCATGATATAGATGATCTCGTTATGTTGAGAAGGGTTATCCGAGCCTGGGAAAAAGTTCGCTTCAGAGGACAAGACAAAGGAAAGGGTGTCATAGGGTATAGAGAACCCTATTATCAATGGGTCACCAGAAGAAGTCAAGAGATAAAGCTTCCATTCATCCTCGATCCTCCAACTCAACCTCCACCACTAGAACCCATCCCTGTCTCCATGGAAGAAGTGGAAGCGTTGAAAGCTACTATAGAAAGACTTGGACGAGAAAATGAAGAGCTACAGACCAGCTTCCAGCAAGTTTCAAATGAAAGAAATGAAATAAAGTGGGAGCTAGAGAGGAAGAAGGCTCAGCTAGAAGCGACTGAGGAAAAGGTCGACAAGGAAGAACCCGAGAGAAAGAAAGTGAAAGTAGGCATGGAACAAGCTAACCACTGCCTAGAAACCATTAAAGAGCAGTTGAGACAAGTTGAGAAAGAGTGCCAAAAGAATAAGCGATGGTGGCTACGAGCTAGAGAAGAGAAAAAAGAAGTTAGAGAGATATTGGAGGCTAAGATACACAATCTCACTATCTCCCTCCACAATGCTGAGACCCAAGCCGAGCACGGGCGCTGACTTAAGGAAAGAGCCCTTGAAGCTTCTTGAGTCACATCTACTGTAACACCCCGATAATAATATGATAATTATTTAAATTAAGTTAATAATATATTTATTAATTTAATTAGATAATTGGATTATTATTATTATTATTTTTGGAATTATTGAATTATTATTATTTTGGAATAATAATTATTGGAAAATATATAAGTGTGAAATAAGGAAAAAGAATCCCATTTGGTAAAAAGAGTTTTACGTGAAACAGAGAAGCGACTGAAAAGTGGAAAGTGGAGAAAGGGCAAAGAGGAAGACAAGGGCAAAGGTTGGAGAAGAGAAAAGCTTGGAGCTCAAAGATTTGCCGGATTAATCAGGTAAGGGGGGTTTATCGTCGTTTAATGGGTATTATGGGTTAGCATGTAATGGGTAGTGATAAACCGTTGAATTGACCCTAATTGGGATTATGAATGCTGAAAATTATGTTGGATAAACTGTGTTAAAAACTGTAATTGAATCGGTATGGTGTGAGTCATGTTTTTCCGAACGTATAGCTTTTTACGGAATTGAAATCGGAGGTCCGGAAGTCCTCCAACGGCGGAAAATGCGGAGAATTCTGCATTCTGCTTTGCGTTGGCGCAGAAACAGCTTTCTGTCTTGCGTTAACCGGTTAACTCAGGGTGTTAACCGGTTAACACTGTGTTGTATTGTGTAAAATTGCTGTTTTGTCTGCGTTAACCGGTTAACCCAGGGTGTTAACCGGTTAACACTGTTGTGATTGCTGAGATATTGCTGTTTGTGCTGCGTTAACCGGTTAACCCAGGGCGTTAACCGGTTAACACTGTTAAGTTTGGGCAGGAAGTGTGTTTGTGCTGCGTTAACCGGTTAACCCAGGGCGTTAACCGGTTAACACTGTTGCAGAGTGGAAAAAAATTGATTTTTAAATGTTGTGTACTTAATTGAGGGTTGCCTATATTGGTGTACGATGTAATAGGGATTATTTCCCGTTGTTTTGAGCAGTAAGGGTATTAGTAGAGTGTGCTAATACTGTGTTTAATTATTTGATATGATATGATGTGTTGATACATGTGTTGATGATGTATGATGGTATGCATAATATTGTGAATGTATATGTTATGCACGTGTTTGTGAATGGACTGTTTTATGGCTTAGAGTGTGAGCATAGGTCCATTGTGGATTATTGTGTGATGTTGCATTGCTAGGTGATTAGCATGCATATTGTGGCCTTTATGGTGGTAGCTAATTCCCATGGTGAGGAATTAGTGATGTTAGTCATTTTGGACTGTTGTTGATGTTTGCATGCTAGGTGAATTAGCGTGCATAGCATGGCCCTTGGGGTGGTAGCTAATTCCCATGGTGAGGAATTAGTGATGTGAGTCACTAGGTCTCAAATGAGTGGGACTAGTGAGCTTGGTAGCCGTACCTGGATTGGTCGGTGAAGGTGAACTATATGTTCACGAATAGTCGGTACCGCATGCATGGAGTCTCATTGCATAATTTATGGATGGCGTATAATATGAATAGATGTATTCCAATACTATACGTGTGTTGTGTTGCTATTGAGTATGAATGTGAGTTGTATTGGTGTTGAGTATGATGTTTGAATTGATGTGCCGTTACTGAATGTGTGATCTGATTAGGGTGATTAATGTGTTAAATTACTTAACATGACATGATATTTTATAATGCTTATTATATCGATTGAGGAACTCACCCTTACAACTATTTTTCAGGTAACGAGCAGTGATTGAGTAGAAGCTAGTGCTTGGAGTCTAGTGTAGTCTCCTTAGTGGGTCATGCTCTGATAGATGTAACATCGGGACGGGATGTCTTAAATGTTTTATTGTTGGTTGTGAACCATTTTACATGTAATGTGTTACATGTTTTGAATGATCGATTTGATCTCTATCCGCTGCGTACTGTGCAATATTTTATGTTTGAGTTAAATAATGAGCATGACTAAATATTATGATAAATGGTGCGAAATAATTGTGTGACACCCTTGATTGCATAATTACTCTGATTTATATATGTTGTTATTTTAATTAAATATTTGGGGTATTTTAGAAGGGTGTTACATTAGTGGTATCAGAGCATAGTCGGTCGAGTCGAGTCGTAATTATTCTGTTTCCCCTGTACGGGATAGGTGTTGTGTAACCCTATCAGTACTTATTGTTTTAGCTTGTTGGGTTTTCAGAATAGAGATGGCTGGAAGAGGTAGAGATGATGCTGCGATTGCTAGGCTCTGGGTATGCTAGCTGGAGTACTTGGAGGGAATCCGAATGTTGTAGGAATGAGAGCTGCTCGTCAACTGAGTGAGTTCCAGAAGAACAATCCTCCAATGTTCAAGGGAGCATACGATCCAAATGGTGCTCAGAAGTGGTTGAAGGAGATCGAGAGGATCTTCCGAGTAACTGAGTGTGCTAATAACCAGAAGGTCAGGTTCGGTACGCATATGCTGTCAGAGGAAGCAGATGATTGGTGGGTTGCTACCCGCACTGAGTTGGAATCTGCTGGGAATGCTGAGATCACTTGGGCTATGTTCAGAGAGAGATTCCTGAGGAAGTACTTTCCAGAGGATGTTAGAGGAAAGAAAGAGATAGAGTTCTTAGAATTGAAGCAGGGCAATCGGTCTGTTACTGAGTATGCTGCTAAGTTCACAGAGCTGTCGAAGTATTACACTCCCTATAATGAGGCTGCTGGAGAATTTTCAAAATGTGTGAAGTTTGAGAACGGGTTACGTCCCGAGATCAAGCAGGCTATTGGATATCAGCGGATCAGAGTGTTTTCTGACTTGGTTGACTGTTGCAGGATTTTTGAACAGGATTCCAGAGCCAGAGCGGAAAGCTATCAGCAGAGGGTTGATAGGAAAGGCAAGAATCAGAATGACCGTGGAAAACCGTATGCAGCTGGCAAAGGTTTTCAGAGGCAGAGTGTGATGAAGAGGCCTAGTGGGGGAGACTCCAGTGCCCCTGCTAAGTGTTACAGATGTGGTTAGGCGGGACATCGTTTCCACGAGTGTACCAGTGCTGAGAAGAAGTGTTTCAAGTGTGGCAAAGGTGGTCACTTGGCTGCAGAGTGCCGGCTGAAGACTGTGACTTGTTTCAACTGTGGAGAGGTGGGTCATATCAGTCCACAGTGTCCTAAGCCGAAGAAAGAGAATCAGTCGGGAGGCAAGGTCTTTGCTTTATCGGGTTCTGAGACTTTTGCAGATGATCGTTTGATCCGAGGTACGTGTTATATTAATGGCTTTCCTCTTGTAGCTATTATTGACACCGGTGCTACTCATTCCTTTATATCTTTGGATTGTGCTGTGAAACTTAAGTTAGAGATATCTGAGATGCATGGAAGTATGGTGATTGATACTCCTGCGAAGGGTTCAGTGACTACTACTTCAGTTTGTTTAAATTGTCCTTTGAGTATTTTTGGTAGAGACTTTGGGATAGACCTTGTGTGTCTTCCATTAGTGCGGATTGATGTTATCTTGGGTATGAACTGGTTGGTGTTTAACCGAATTTCTATCAACTGTTTTGATAAGACTGTGATATTTCCTGAGATTGAGGAAGGAAAGAGTTTGTTTCTATCAGCAAGGCAGGTGAATGAGGCAGTAGCGGATGGGGCAGAGTTGTTTATGCTGTTAGTGACTTTGGAGGCTAAAGATAAACTGGTGATTTACGATCTAGCAGTGGTGTGTGATTTTCCTGATGTGTTTCCCGAAGAAGTGAATGAATTGCCGCCAGAGCGTGAAGTTGAGTTCTCGATTGATTTGGTACCTGGTACTAGACCGATATCGATGGCTCCGTACCGTATGTCTGCTGTTGAATTAACTGAATTGAAGAGTCAGTTGAAAGATCTGCTAGATAAGAAATTTATTCGTCCGAGTGTGTCACTGTGGGGTGCACCAGTGTTATTGGTTAAGAAGAAAGAAGGTACTATGAGGTTGTGTGTGGACTACAGGCAACTGAATAAAGTGACGATCAAGAATCGATATCCTTTGCCGAGGATTGATGATTTGATGGATCAGTTGGTTGGTGCGAGTGTGTTCAGCAAGATAGATTTGAGATCTGGGTATCATTAGATCCGTGTGAAAACTGAGGATATTCAGAAGACTGCTTTCAGAACAAGGTATGGACATTATGAGTATTCTGTAATGCCTTTTGGGGTGACTAATGCGCCTGGAGTATTTATGGAGTATATGAATAGGATTTTCCATCCGTACCTAGATAAGTTTGTTGTGGTGTTTATTGATGACATATTGGTGTATTCGAAATCTGAAGAAGAGCATGCTGAGCATTTGAGAGTGGTTTTAGAAGTTCTACGAGAAAAGAGGTTATTTGCTAAACTCTCTAAATGTGAATTTTGGTTAGAAGAGGTTAGTTTTCTTGGTCATGTGATTTCAAGAGGTGGTGTTGCTGTTGATCCTTCTAAGATAGAAGCGGTATCTAAGTGGGAAGCTCCTAAGTCTGTTGCTGAGATTCGAAGTTTCCTTGGTTTGGCTGGTTATTATAGGAAATTCATTGAGGGATTTTCTAAGTTGGCGTTACCGTTGACGATGTTGACTAGAAAGGGGCAAGCGTTTGTTTGGGACTCGAAATGTGAAGAAGGTTTCCAAGAGTTAAAGAGAAGGTTAACTACTGCTCCTATTCTGATATTACCGAGTCCGTCGGAACCATTTGAGGTTTACTGTGATGCTTCATTGTTGGGTTTGGGTGGTGTGTTGATGCAGAATAAGCAGGTTATAGCTTATGCTTCGAGACAGCTGAGGGTTCATGAGAGGAACTATCCGACGCACGATTTAGAGTTGGCAGCTGTGGTATTTGTTCTGAAGTTATGGAGGCATTACTTGTACGGGTCAAGATTTGAGGTTTTCAGTGACCATAAAAGTTTAAAGTATTTGTTTGATCAGAAAGAGCTGAATATGAGACAGAGGAGATGGTTAGAGTTTCTGAAGGATTATGACTTTGGGTTGAATTACCATCCGGGTAAAGCAAATGTAGTGGCTGATGCATTGAGTCGGAAATCATTACATATGTCTATGTTAATGGTTAGGGAATTGGATTTAATTGAGCAGTTTAGAGACTTGAGTTTGGTGTGTGAGAGTACTCACAATAGTGTTAAATTGGGAATGTTGAAGTTAACTAGTAGTATTCTGGATGAGATTAGAGGAGGTCAGAAATCCGATGTGCTTTTGGTTGATAAGTTGACTTTAGTAAATCAAGGTCAAGGTGGTGAATTCAGAGTTGATGAGAATGGTGTTTTGAAATTTGGTAATCGGGTGTGTATTCCGAATGTTACCGAACTTAAGAAGAGTATTCTTGAGGAAGGACATCGTAGTGGCCTGAGTATTCATCCTGGAGCTACGAAGATGTATCATGATTTGAAAAAGTTATTTTGGTGGCCGGGAATGAAAAGAGAAATTGCGAGTTTTGTTTATTCCTGTTTGACTTGTCAGAAGTCAAAGATTGAACATCAGAAGCCGTCTGGGCTAATGCAACCGTTGGCTATTCCAGAGTGGAAGTGGGATAGTATCAGTATGGATTTTGTTTCTGGTTTACCGAGGACAAGTAAGAATTTTGAAGCTATTTGGGTGATTGTTGATAGATTGACGAAATCGGCTCATTTCATTCCGATCAGAATGGATTATCCGTTAGAGAGATTAGCTGAGTTGTATATTGAGAAGATTGTAAGTTTGCATGGTATTCCGTCGAGTATTGTTTCGGACAGAGATCCTAGATTTACATCGAAGTTCTGGGAAGGTTTGCAGAGGGCTTTGGGAACTAAGCTGAGATTGAGTTCTGCATATCATCCGCAGACTGATGGTCAGACTGAGAGGACGATTCAGTCATTAGAGGATCTTTTGAGAGCTTGTGTTTTGGAAAAGGGAGGTGCTTGGGATTGTTATTTGCCTTTGATTGAGTTTACCTACAACAATAGTTTTCATTCGAGCATTGGTATGGCACCGTTTGAAGCTTTGTATGGTAGGAGATGTCGGACACCTTTATGTTGGTATGAGTCCGGTGAGAGTGCTGTGGTTGGACCGGAGATTGTTCAACAAACTACGGAAAAGATTAAGATGATTCAGGAGAAGATGAGGATTTCTCAGAGTCGTCAGAAGAGTTATCACGACAAGAGGAGGAAGTCACTTGAGTTCCAAGAGGGAGATCATGTGTTTCTTCGTGTTACTCCGATAACTGGGGTTGGTCGAGCTTTGAAGTCGAAGAAGTTGACACCTCGATTTATTGGTCCTTATCAGATTTTGGAGAGGATAGGGGAAGTAGCCTATCGTATCGCTTTACCGCCGTCGCTTGCGAATTTGCATGAGGTTTTTCATGTGTCTCAGTTGAGGAGGTACATTCCTGATCCGTCGCATGTGGTCCAAGTAGATGATGTACAGGTGAGAGATAACCTGACTGTTGAAACATCACCTATGAGGATCGAGGATCGAGAGTTGAAGCAGTTGCGGGGTAAAGAGATTGCCTTGGTGAAGGTAGCTTGGGGAGGTCCAGCAGGTGGCAATGTGACTTGGGAACTTGAGAGCCAGATGAAGGAGTCTTATCCTGAGTTATTCGCTTGAGGTATGTTTTCGAGGACGAAAACTCTTTTAGTGGGGGAGAGTTGTAACACCCCGATAATAATATGATAATTATTTAAATTAAGTTAATAATATATTTATTAATTTAATTAGATAATTGGATTATTATTATTATTATTTTTGGAATTATTGAATTATTATTATTTTGGAATAATAATTATTGGAAAATATATAAGTGTGAAATAAGGAAAAAGAATCCCATTTGGTAAAAAGAGTTTTACGTGAAACAGAGAAGCGGCTGAAAAGTGGAAAGTGGAGAAAGGGCAAAGAGGAAGAGCAAGGGCAAAGGTTGGAGAAGAGAAAAGCTTGGAGCTCAAAGATTTGCCGGATTAATCAGGTAAGGGGGTTTATCGTCGTTTAATGGGTATTATGGGTTAGCATGTAATGGGTAGTGATAAACCGTTGAATTGACCCTAATTGGGATTATGAATGCTGAAAATTATGTTGGATAAACTGTGTTAAAAACTGTAATTGAATCGGTATGGTGTGAGTCGTGTTTTTCCGAACGTATAGCTTTTTACGGAATTGAAATCGGAGGTCCGGAAGTCCTCCAACGGCGGAAAATGCGGAGAATTCTGCATTCTGCTTTGCGTTGGCGCAGGAACAACTTTCTGTCTTGCGTTAACCGGTTAACCCAGGGTGTTAACCGGTTAACACTGTGTTGTATTGTGTAAAATTGTTGTTTTGTCTGTGTTAACCGGTTAACCCAGGGTGTTAACCGGTTAACACTGTTGTGATTGCTGAGATATTGCTGTTTGTGCTGCGTTAACCGGTTAACCCAGGGCGTTAACCGGTTAACACTGTTAAGTTTGGGCAGGAAGTGTGTTTGTGCTGCGTTAACCGGTTAACCCAGGGCGTTAACCGGTTAACACTGTTGCAGAGTGGAAAAAAATTGATTTTTAAATGTTGTGTACTTAATTGAGGGTTGCCTATATTGGTGTACGATGTAATAGGGATTATTTCCCGTTGTTTTGAGCAGTAAGGGTATTAGTAGAGTGTGCTAATACTGTGTTTAATTATTTGACATGATATGATGTGTTGATACATGTGTTGATGATGTATGATGGTATGCATAATATTGTGAATGTATATGTTATGCACGTGTTTGTGAATGGACTGTTTTATGGCTTAGAGTGTGAGCATAGGTCCATTGTGGATTATTGTGTGATGTTGCATTGCTAGGTGATTAGTATGCATATTGTGGCCTTTATGGTGGTAGCTAATTCCCATGGTGAGGAATTAGTGATGTTAGTCATTTTGGACTGTTGTTGATGTTTGCATGCTAGGTGAATTAGCGTGCATAGCATGGCCCTTGGGGTGGTAGCTAATTCCCATGGTGAGGAATTAGTGATGTGAGTCACTAGGTCTCAAATGAGTGGGACTAGTGAGCTTGGTAGCCGTACCTGGATTGGTCGGTGAAGGTGAACTATATGTTCACGAATAGTCGGTACCGCATGCATGGAGTCTCATTGCATAATTTATGGATGGCGTATAATATGAATGGATGTATTCCAATACTATACGTGTGTTGTGTTGCTATTGAGTATGAATGTGAGTTGTATTGGTGTTGAGTATGATGTTTGAATTGATGTGCCGTTACTGAATGTGTGATCTGATTAGGGTGATTAATGTGTTAAATTACTTAACATGACATGATATTTTATAATGCTTATTATATCGATTGAGGAACTCACCCTTACAACTATTTTTCAGGTAACGAGCAGTGATTGAGTAGAAGCTAGTGCTTGGAGTCTAGTGTAGTCTCCTTAGTGGGTCATGCTCTGATAGATGTAACATCGGGACGGGATGTCTTAAATGTTTTATTGTTGGTTGTGTACCATTTTACATGTAATGTGTTACATGTTTTGAATGATCGATTTGATCTCTATCCGCTGCGTACTGTGCAATATTTTATGTTTGAGTTAAATAATGAGCATGACTAAATATTATGATAAATGGTGCGAAATAATTGTGTGACACCCTTGATTGCATAATTACTCTGATTTATATATGTTGTTATTTTAATTAAATATTTGGGGTATTTTAGAAGGGTGTTACATCTACGACTTGGGCCGAGAAATGTCAAGAAGCAAAAGATACTAGAGAAGTTGCTCAGCATTGGAAAGATAGATTTGAGGCATTCCATCAAGACAGTGTGATATGGCTAAGGGAAAGAGAGCAAGTCATTGAGGATTACGATACCTTCAGGAGAACTATCAATTTCTTGCAAGAGGACAAAGATGGGTACCGTACAAAGCTCAACAGTTTGGTAGAATTCTGCAACTGGACGACCCGAGAAATACCTTAGAGGTTGAGAGAGGCAGTGGAAGGATTGGATCAACATGGCACACATCCTGATGTAATCCATTTTGTTATGATGTGTGAGGGGATGGTGAAGAGGTTCAAGTTTGAATTAGAAGAACTCATTACTCGAAAGACTGCTGTGTGATTCTTCTATTTTTCTTATATTCAGTTTAGTATTTGAGTTGTATCGATTTGGGCGGTTATGCCTTTGTACTCCACTTTAAACATTTGAATAGAGGAGGATGATCCTCATTTTTATTTCCTGACTTTATGTTTTCTTCAAATGCTTAATATAACTACAACCGTGATGAAAATTCCCTAAAAATAAAATATGCATGACATTCGCATCCTCATTATGCATCACGCTTCATGAAAACTCAAAAAACTTACCGAACTTTTTTACCCTTTATCCAGCCACACTGACTAATCGACACCGGTACGAGACGCGAGGCAAATACAAGATGACATTAGAACAAGTTGAGGCCAACCAGGTTACCATGAGGACAGACATCAATACGATCCAGGAAAAGATGGATCGACTGCTGGAGACAATGCTTGCGATCGCTCAGCGAGAGAGGAGCGAGGAGGAAGAAGCTAGGGCAAAAAAGAATGATGGCACACAAGGTCCGAATCCCCAAGACGAAAGTTACGTCCCCACCAAGAAGAGATTGGTTCAGATACCAGTAGAGGCAAAGGAGATGGAGACCGTGCAGAACCTTCTGATACGTCTACTCATCATGGATCCGAAGTTGGAGATGACCAGTATGATGCATTCTATATGCCTGATCAACCAAAGCCTAAGATACTTTCAGATCCCACCGCAAATAGGCTCCGTGCCCTGGAAAAGAAAATCAAAGCCATAGAGGGAAACAACATCTTTGGTGCTTCTGCCATGAACATGCGTTTGGTATCGAATTTAGTCATCCCGGCTAAATTTAAAACCCCTGATTTCGAGAAATACAAAGGACAAACTTGTCCAAGAAGTCACCTGGTGATGTACTTCAGGAAAATGGCTGCTCATACCGAAAATGACAAACTACTTGTACACTGTTTCCAAGACAGTTTGAGTGGAGCATCTCTGAGATGGTATATGAGTTTAGAACATGGGCGAATTCAAAGTTGGGAGGATTTGGCTGACGCATTTCTCCGTTAGTACAAATACAACTTAGATATGGCACCCGACCGAATGCAGTTGCAAGGGATGGCTATGAAGGAGAGTGAGTCATTCAAAGAATACGCCCAGCGGTGGAGAGAGTTGGCTGCTCAGGTAGAGCCACCATTGTCTGAGAAGGAAATGACCGGGATATTTGTAGACACCTTGAAGGACCCATTCTTTGATCGATTAGTGAGCAGTTCCGCATCTGACTTCGCACATCTAGTTACGATTGGAGACCGCATAGAGAAGAGGTTGAGGGATGGAAAGATTCCTGGAGCAGTGACAACATCTAGCGCACCAAAGAAATATTCTGGAGGCTTCCCAAGGAAAAGAGAAGGTGAAACAAACGCCATATTTAGGAACTATAAAAGGAAGCAACAAGCTTCATATGGTCAAGTCGCCGCCGTGGTACGTATATCCTATCAACAGCCGATGCAACAACAACAAATGTATCAACCACAACATTAACAACATCATCAGCAGCAAAATACCGCACCACCAAGACAGTTCAAGCCAAGACCTCCAAGAAGACAACTTGATCCTCTACCAGTACCTTATAGTCAGATATTCCCATATCTGCAGAAGGAGGGCCTTCTAACATTGAGGGAGTTAAAACCAGCTGTTTTTCCGTATCCACCTGGATACGACGCTAATGCCCATTGTGAATTTCACATGGGAGCACCTGGTCATACTTTGGAAAATTGTTTCGCATTTCAGAATCGAGTACAAGACTTGATCGAAGCCAAGGCCGTTTCTTTCACTCCAAGACGCCTGAACGTGAATACAAACCCTATGCCGACGCACAAGGATGCTTCCGTCAGTTCCTTTGAGGAGAGTGATGAAGGCAAATTGATCTGTAAGGTTGAAGAGATTCAAACCCCTATCACCATGATAGGAGCACAATTGCTGAAGAGTGGTCTGATCCTGGAAGAGCTGGTTGAGGAAGAGAATAATGAAGAGTTGAGGAGTTTTATACAACAAATGTTGGATCGAGGCGAGTTACAAATAACTTATCGTGTCAAGAGCAAGCATCAGGAAGAGATAGCCGTGGTAGATATCCCCTATGATGAGGTCAAAGTAGAAATACCTATAAGCCCATTGGTGATAGAGTTCCCAACACCATTCGAATATAAAGATGAGAAGGCAGTCCCATGGATATATCAGCCCAGAGCTTTTAAGGAGGGGCAGGAAGATAAACCTCTAATGATTAACGAACCAAATGTCACTTCAATTGTGGGCCCAGCAGGAATGACGCGTAACGGCCGAGTGTTCGCACCAAGAACTGTTGATACTTCTGAGAGAGCTAAAGGGAAGGAGGTTGCTGTCCAGATCCCCATTCCTAATCAGGGGATGCAAGACATGCACCTGTCTCCTAAAGCTGGTGTCACTCGTGAGAAGGCTGAGGAGTTTTTGAGAATAATCAAGAAAAGCAATTACAAGGTGGTGGACCAGCTAAACCAAACACCTTCCAAAATTTCCATGTTATCTCTCCTACTTAACTCCGAAGCACACAGGAATTCGCTGTTGAAGGTATTGAGCGCCGCTCATATCACCAAGGACATAACAATAGAACAGTTTGATGACGTGATAGCTTGTGTGACTACTGGAAATTTCTTGGGTTTTAATGATGATGAACTACCGATTGAAGGAAAGAACCATAACAAGGCTCTCCACATCTCTTTGAAATGCATGGATACTATACTGTCAAGGGTGTTGGTAGACACAGGTTCCTCATTAAACGTCATGCCAAAGACGACTTTGATAAAGCTTCCAGTGGAAGGAATAAGTATGAAGCCCAGCACCCTAATCGTAAAAGCATTTGATGGCTCAAGGCGAGCAGTAATAGGAGAGGTTGACTTACCAACCAAGATAGGTCCAACCATCTTCAACATCACGTTCCAGGTCATGGATATACATCCTGGTTACAGTTGCTTACTTGGGAGACCCTGGATTCACTCCGCAGGTGCTGTCACCTCCACTCTGCATCAAAAACTAAAATTCATTACAAATGACAAGATGATTGTGGTTGGAGGAGAAGAAGATATCTTGGTTAGTCACTTGACATCTTTCCGATATATTGAGGTGGATGGTGAAATCACTGAGACACCCTTCCAATCCTTGGAATTAGTAAACATGATGGCCATTCAACAGACCTTGGAGGTCCCAAAATCAGGGCCATCCATGGCCTCATGGCAGGGAGCTAAAGCTGTTATGGAAAGTGAAGACGCACAAGACTGGGGCGAAATGGTGGAATTGAAAGAGAAACGAGACAAGTTTGGCTTGGGATATGACCCGTCATCACACAAAGTTAGTAACCAATCTGACAAAGAGAAGATTCCTTCTGTGGAGAAAATGTTCACCAGTGCTGGCCACATCTTTGGCAAGCAGGTGGCAATGATCAGTGAAGAAGACCGCAAGGAGGGGGTGTCCAGCTGGATGCGTCAAGCCGCACCTAATGAAGAACTAACAAACTGGAAGGCTGTGGAAGTTCCCCAAATATTTCAAAAGTAATTTTATCATTTTTAGACAAAACCCTGTGCTCTGCCCAAGGCACAGTGGCATGTTGTAGGGCCTCCTTTATCTTTTTCAAGAGTTTTTTTATCATTAATGAAATGACGTTTTGCATTCAAATTTTTGTTCCTTTTCTTTCGTTTTGATTTATTTACGAAAATGGAAATCAATTTTTTATGCACGCACTTTCTAAATAAACTGCATAAATCATAACATGCAGAAACACCACCGAGACCATTGATAACGACACCGCTATGGTCCAATATGACTTTGATTGTCCAATCTACCAAGCTGAAGACGAAGTGGGGGAAGATTGCGAACTCCCTGAAGAGTTGGCCAGATTACTCAGACAAGAAGAAAAGGTTATTCAACCACACTAGGAAGACGTTGAAGTTATCAATCTGGGAACAGAAGAAGATAAGAGAGAAGTAAGGGTAGGCGCAGCGCTTCAAGATACAGTAAAGACAAGACTGATAGAGCTCCTCCACAAATATGATGACGTGTTTGCTTGGTCATACCAAGACATGCCTGGATTAGATACTGATATTGTGACTCACAAGCTTCCCCTTAAAGAAGAATTCCCTATTGTCAAACAAAAGCTAAGAAGAACGCGACCAGATATGGCTCTCAAGATCAGAGAAGAGGTAAGGAACCAGTTTGGCGTTGGTTTCCTGGAAGTCGCTAAATACCCACAATGGGTTGCCAACATTGTACCGGTGCCGAGGAAAGATGGAAAAGTCCGCATATGCGTAGACTACCGAGACTTAAACAAAGCTAGTCCCAAAGACGATTTCCCATTACCTCACATTGGTGTACTAGTGGATAACACAGCTCAGTTCTCCGTGTTTTCCTTCATGGATGGTTGCTCAGGATACAACCAAATTAAGATGAATCCCGAAGACATGGAGAAAACCACGTTCATTACTCCTTGGGGCACCTTTTGTTACAAAGTAATGCGGTTTGGTTTAAAAAACGATGGGGCAACATATCAACGTGCCATGGTGACTCTCTTTCACGAAATGATTCATGAAGAAATTGAGGTGTATGTCGATGACATGATTGCCAAATCCCAGACAGAAGAAGAGCACATCACCAACCTGGAGAAACTATTCACACGTTTGAGGAAGTTTAGGTTGAGACTTAATCCTAATAAATGCACATTTGGGGTTCGATCTGGGAATCTTTTAGGCTTTATTGTAAGCCAAAAGGGAATTGAAGTAGATCCTGACAAGGTTCGAGCCATTCAGAACATGCCTGCACCAAAGACTGAGAAGGAGGTTCGTGGTTTCTTGGGGAGACTAAATTACATCGCCAGGTTTATCTCTCACCTTACTGCAACATGCAAACCAAAATTCAAGCTTCTGAGGAAGAACCAAGGCGTGGAGTGGAATGAGGACTGTCAGATAGCCTTTGACAAAATCAAAGAATACTTGCAAGAGACACCGATACTAATGCCCCCTGCCGAAGGAAGACCTCTCATCATGTATCTAATCGTGCTCGATGAATTCATGGGTTGTGTATTGGGACAACAAGATGAGGCTGGTAGAAAAGAGCATGCCATCTATTATCTGAGCAAGAAATTTAATGATTGTGAGACCATATATTCATTACTCGAGAAGACTTGTTGTGCACTCACATGGGCTGCTAAGCGTCTTAGGCAGTACATGCTAACTCACACAACTTGGTTGGTATATAAAATGGATCCCATCAAGTACATATTCGAGAAACCAGCTCTCACTGGTAGGATTGCTCGATGGCAGATGTTATTGTCAGAATATGATATCCAATATGTTGCACAAAAAGCGATCAAGGGAAGCATACTAGCAGACCATCTTGCTCACCAACCACTGGAGGATTACCAATCTTTGAAATTTGACTTTCTAGACGAGGACATCATGGCTGTTAAGGATGTTGAAGACTCCGAACTAGAGGAAAGCCTCGAGCCAAGAGCAGGCTGGATGCTCATGTTTGATGATGCCTCAAATGCAATAGGCCATGGAATTGGGGCAGTGCTGATGTCTCCCAAGAATTTCCATCTACCATTCACCGCAAAGCTCTATTTTACCTGCACAAATAACATGGCCGAGTATGAAGCTTACATACTAGGGTTGGAAGAAGCTATTGAGTTGAAGATCAAGATACTAGAAGTATTTGGGGACTCCGCTCTAGTCATACATCAGATCAGAGGTGATTGAGAAACAAGGCATGCTAACCTAATTTCATATCGGGATTATGTACTGAAGCTACTCCCAAAGTTTGACGAAATCACTTTCTCTCATATTCCCCGGGAAGAGAATCAGATGGCAGATGCTTTAGCAAATTTGGCTTCCATGTATAAATTAATATGGCCCAACCATCAACCTCATATTGAGATTAGGCGTTTTGACGAACCTGCTCATTGCCTGACTACGGAAGAAGAGCCAAATGGTAAACCCTGGTTCTTTGATATCAAATAGTATCTGGAGAAGCGGGAATATCCGGCAGAGGCTTCCAGCCTTGACAAAAGGACCCTCCGGAGGTTGGCATCAAAGTTCCTCTTGAATGGAGAAGTATTGTACAAGCAAAACTACGACATGGTTTTGTTATGGTGTGTGGACAACCATGAAGCAGATCAGCTTATGAGGGACATACACGAAGGTTCTTTCGGTACGCACGCCAATTGGCATGCCATTGCCAAGAAGATTCTAAGGACAGGTTACTACTGGTTGACGATGGAAACCGACTGTTATCATTACACCAGAACATGCCACAAGTGTCAAATCTATGCTGACAAAATACATGTACCGCCTACCCCGCTGAATGTCATAGCATCACCTTGGCCTTTCTCTATGTGGGGCATCGACATGATTGGAATGATAGAACCCAAAGCGTCAAATGGACACAGATTTATCTTGGTGGCCATAGATTATTTTACCAAATGGGTGGAAGCCGCGTCTTATGCGAACGTCACAAAGCATGTAGTCGCCCGTTTCTTGAAAAATAACATCATATGTCGATATGGTATTCCCAACAAAATCATCACTGATAATGGGTCCAATCTCAACAACAAGACCATGGATGAGTTATGCGCAACATTCAAGATCGAGCACCACAACTCGTCACCCTGTCGACCTAAGATGAATAGGGCGGTTGAAGTTGCAAATAAAAATATCAAGAAAATCATCCAAAAGATGGTTGTTACGTACAAGGATTGGCACGAGATGTTACCTTTTACGTTACATGGCTACCGCACATCGATGCAAACTTCAACAGGGGAAACTCCTTATTCCTTGGTATACGGTATGGAAGCAGTTCTCCATATAGAAGTAGAGATCCTCTCGATGAGAGTCCTGATGGAGGCTAAGCTAGACGAGGCAGAATGAGTTCAATCAAGGTACGACGAGCTCAACCTTATTGAGGAAAAACGCTTGAAAGCGTTAGGTCATGGTCAACTCTATCAGAGGCGTCTTAAAAAGGCATTCGACAAGAAAGTTCGTCCCAGGGTGTTTAAAGAGGGAGATTTGGTACTGAAGAAAATCTTGCCCATTCACAAAGACTCTAGAGGGAAATGGACACCAAATTATGAAGGCCCATTTGTGGTGGTTAGAGCCTTTTCCGGAGGCGCTCTAACTCTAGAAACTATGGATGGTGATGAGTTGCCGCTTCCCACCAACGCCGATGCTGTTAAAAAGTACTTCGCCTAAAAAAGTGGAAAAATAAAAGCCGCTAAATCGAAAACCTGAAAGGGCGATTTAGGGAAAAAAATGGATATCCCGGTGGATCGAAAACCCGAAAGGGCGATCCAGGCAAAAATTAGGGATAAAAATAAAAGAATTTGACCCGCTGAGTTGAAAACCCAAAAGGGCAACTCAGGCAAGAATGGGTATCCCGGTGAATCGAAAACCCGAAAGGGCGGTCCAGGCAAAAGTTAGGGATTAATTCCAAGGCAAAGAGTTGTACTTACGGACATCTGACATACCCTCAAAGACAAAGAATCGGTCTACCTCACTTTTCAAAAGCAAAGTACTCGAGCTATCAAAGATATAAGGATCATAGCAGTGTGGTAACTTAATAAGAACTCAATTCTCATTGCCATTTTGTTTCTATGCACAACAATTACCTCATTAAGGAATTGCACCTTTATGTACAATCACCCATTTAAGGGTCAAATCAATAAAAGAGAATTTTTTCTCAACAAAGTGTGCCCAAATCATTTTTTATTTTATTTGTTTGTTTGTAGAGAACTTTTTATTTTTGATAAACATCACTTTTAAAAACTATTGGAGAAAATAAAATGCATGTTTGAATAAAGTGGTAAAATTGCTTTTGAAACAGTAATCGGACAAATCCTTTAGTCCCCGAGATTCACTCTTGTCTTTCATAAAGGTGCGGGACTGATTGCAGATGGTTATGTTCCTTTCAACTACTGATTCATACCTCTCATAAATGTACTCATGGTATAGCCAGACCGGGGCAAGGCTCCATCACATTTCCAACAGAAACATTGATAAATCATGGACGGAGTATTGCGTGTTGAAAAGTCTGAACCTTTCAATGATTCGGAACAACCCAAATATATTCCCAAAACCACCTAGCAGGGGCATTAAAATTTGATTTCCATTGATCGCCCCAATGATGAAAATCCATATTGTTGGCATCATACCTCAAAGCGAAATGCCTTAACCGGGGCATATCCAATTACCCAGTTGCATTCCTACATGCATCACAGGCACCATTTCATGCATAATTTCCTGCCAAATAAGGAAATTCAAAAAAAAAACACAGTCATATCAAGTATCAACATGCTCATGCATAACACTCCCACGAAATGGGAATTTCAACAAAATAAAAATCATTCGCATTCCTACATGCACAACCAAATATCCCTAGCGAAATTGCATACTTGCATACATCCCATGCATTATCCCATGCATGGAATTCCCACCTAAAGTGGGACACTATACAAAAATCAAATATAAAATAACAGGATCCAAGGTCATTAGTATATGTCTCGGACATTCCTCATTTTCAAATAAAGTTATTACCCTACATAGGCTCGTAGAGTTATTTCTCAACAAAACATTTTTCAACTTTTTAAATAATGATATTCCCAACATTTTTCTTTACAATCATTGCTCCCCAAGCAGAGGTTACCCTAAGAAGTCTCTTATGAGATTTTCCCCTGCAGAGCATTTCTAGTAAATCTCCCAAAAGGAGTCTTTTCAAAAAATTCCCCCAACAGATGAATATTCGGGATACTGCTTCATTTATCTGAAGAATCTCATTTCTCTGTTTGAGATGCTGCTCTAAGTATCCTCGGAGAGTCTTAGGTTCAATTAAGTTATTTTTCCCTTGCTGGAATATTTTAATTCTATCATATAAGATGTTGTTTCGACCCGATACAGAGAATCTCATTTTTACTGTTTGAGATGCTGCTTCATCAATATGAAGAGTCTCATTTCAAAAATTTTTTTGAGATGCTGCTCTAAGTATCCTCGGAGAGTCTTAGGTTCAATTAAGTTATTTTTCCCTTGCTGGAATATTTTAATTCTATCATATAAGATGTTGTTTCGACCCGATACAGAGAATCTCATTTTTACTGTTTGAGATGCTGCTTCATCAATATGAAGAGTCTCATTTCAAAAAAAAATTTGAGATGCTGCTCTAAGTATCCTCGGAGAGTCTTAGGTTCAATTAAGGTATTTTTCCCTTGCTGGAATATTTTAATTCTATCATATAAGATGTTGTTTCGACCCGATACAGAGAATCTCATTCTTACTGTTTGAGATGCTGATTCACCAATATGAAGAGTCTCATTTCAGATTTTTTTAGAGATACTGCTCTAATATCCTCGGAAAGTCTTAGATTCAATTAAGGTATCATTCCCTCGTTTAGAATATCTTAATTCTATCATATAAGATGTTGTTTCGACCTGATACAGAGAATCTCATTTTTACTGTTTGAGACGCTGCTTCATCAATATGAAGAGTCTCATTTTAGATTTCTTTTAGAGATACTGCTCTAATATCCTCAGAGAGTCTTCGATCCAATTAAAGTATTTTTCCCTTGCTGGAATATTTTAATTATATCATATAAGATATTGTTTCGACTCGATATAGAGAATCTCACTTTTACTGTTGAGATGCTGCTTCACCGATATGAAGAGTCTCATGCCATATTTTCTTTATAATGCTCTAGCATCTTGAAAAGTCTTGAGTTTTAGCTAGGGATGTCATTCCATTGCTAACATATCTCGACTGTGACGTCCAAGATACTGTTCTGACGACTCCTAGAAAGTCTTGACTGTTCCATTTTACTGTGGGATGATGTCTTTTTGCCATTTCTCACCGCATTTTCTTCCTATATTTTCTTCCTTCCATTTCCTAGGACAAAATTTGGGTCTTCTTGTATTTAATTATCTCCCACCGTGAATGCGTAAAGATTGCTGTCATTACCACTTACCGGTTTGAGGTAATTAAATAAGGGCAGCTGTCATACCCCAATTTTGTCCGGCCATTTGTGGTTTACCCATGAGATCTTTTTATTTCAAAGTCCCATTTGCATAAGTGTGTTCATAATCTAAAATGTGGTTTGAATCTTTTTACATTACTAATCCAAAACCTATTTTTTCTATTAGTAAGTATTAAGAGCCACGTTATTATTTCTATGATCACTATTTACTAGTCCATTTACACATCCCAAATATTTATACCAAGTTCTAAGTTCTTCATGGGTTCCCAAATTAAATTTGCATTTTTTAGAAACATGTATGTGTCGTTTTTAAATTAAAAGTTTCATATTTAGATTTTTTTATTTATTTAAAATAGAATTGTGTTGTTTTTTAAAGTCCCATATTTAGATTTTTGTATTTAAAATAGAATTGTTGTTTTTTAAAATTAAGTCTTTATACTTAAATTAGAAATTTGTTGTTTTAAAAATAAAGTCATTTTACTTAAGTTAGAGATATGTTGTTTTAAAATTAAGTCATTTTACTTAAGTTAGAAATATGTTGTTTTTAAAATTAAGTCATTATACTTAAGTTAGAAATATGTTGTTTTTAAAATTAAGTCATTATACTTAAGTTAGAAATTTTTTGTTTTTAAAAGTTGAATGATTAACATAAATAAATATTCAGTTAAATTTTGAAAGATTAAAAGGTAATTACATAATTAAAATTTAATTCAATAAGTCCCAAATAATCCAAACACACATTTTGTCTAAAAAAAAAACTAAACTAAGTAATTACAATGAAAAATTGCTACAAATGGAAATAGGTTCCTAATGACCAAAACCAAGCAATTAGGATGAAATCACTTTGGACTTAGTCACAAAAACAGGGTGTCTTGAAGCTTGAAGCAGCCACCTTCCATTCTATCAGGTCATCTCAGAGCTATAACCTGCAGAGAAAAATAGCTTATTTAAAAAGCACTCAAAAAACTGAAAAAACAACTAATCAAATTACTAAGTTCAAAGCTTTATCCAGAGGATTAATTGGAACATCTGAAAAGGCATTGCAACAATGGCTTAAACAAGAACAGATCAAATCCCACATAATTTGGGATGAAAAAATCAAAAAGAAACAGGAGTGTTTTAAGGCTTAATCCTTTCTTCATAATAGCAACAGATGAGAGGTTAACGAGAACAACAACATATGCACAACAAAAAGATATCTCTCTAAAAAACCTAGAACACACATCAAGAACAACATAGCAATATTTCATAAAAAACCCTTTTCCATCACTGTTATTCTGCAGAAATAGAAGCAAAAACAACCCTAAAGCTCATTTTTATGATAACCTCTCAAACTCATCATCAAGGTTTGAGCAAGGTTGAGCTATAAACCCCAACCCAAAGCGTTTAACAGAGAAGAAAGAGGAGAAGATCTCAGAAAGTTATAAAAGATCGCTTATGACTCTTATTTTCCTGAAAGTGTCTTACCAACATAACCATTCCATCTCCATCTCATAACACTCTCCCCACTCAGATTCTAAAAGGTGCCTTCACGCTTCTATGGGGACTAGTTTTTTATCCTCTAATCCAACAGAAAGTGATTCAGCTTGGGAAGCTTATATGGGTTGGGTAAATTCTAAGATTTCTAAGCTAAATAACTTTGGACTCAAAGTTTCTGAATGGAACTTCCATTCTTGGTTTTCACCTGTAATGGGAGCCATCAAGTTACGACATGCTCCAATATGTCTTCCAGCTCCAAAAATTATGGAAGAAGTTAAGAAGACTGCGGAAGATGCTGAACACCAAGATGTTGTCATGGAAGACACCTATGATTAGTAAGATAAAGGAAAGCAAGTTGCTTCTGAAGTTCAAGAGCCTGAACAACAAATTGTTGTTTTTGAGAATCAGACTACCGCTGGAACTTCTTATGGGGTAATTCCCGAAGTCATCATGAAGACTCTCTCCGAAATGAAAGAAGAAAGTGCTTTCGTCCGAAAGCGGCCAGATAGGAAGATCTTCTATTTTAGATTATTCTTTCAAGACTTTCGCCGCCTCCGCCTCAGAACCAAAACCCTTAGTTTTCCAAATTTTATGCACTTTTGTGTTTTTAGTTTGTGCTAAGTGTTTTTGTTTCTGTACTTGTATGCCTTCTGGCGTTTTGTTTTTAAATTTATTTTTATGAATAAAATTTTGTTGTTTCCTTGCTTTATTTTTGTCTATGTCTTTTTGATTGATGACAAAGGGGGAGAAACGTAATTAGGGAGAAACATAATTAATTTTGATTTACCTATATTCGTGAATCATAACCCAAACATTTTTGTGTTTCTGCTAACAACTACTTCGAAGAATAGTTTGTTAATTGTCTTTCAGGGAAAATCAAGAATTCTAGAAGCTCTTGAAGTTTTTCAAATCAGAACTTAAGTTACTAATTTCTGAAGAAATGGTTTACTCTCTTAGTCTGAAGTTGTAACTTCATCATGTGAGAAAGATTTCCAACCTGGCATCTCACAAAGAACCAAGCTCTGAAGCTCCTTCAAAAAGAGTTCAACTAAGCATCTAAAGTTAAGTCCATCAGACTGTTGACTTTGACAACCAGTGTTCTGGATAAGCTCAAGAAACTTCTGAAGGCAAACCAGATTCTGATAGAAGATCATTCTGGTTCTTCAAAAAGGTTAATCAGGAAAGTTTTCTTTCATTCTTATTTTATCTTTTTAGGAATGTACATCTCAGGGGCAGCTTTGTGCTTCTCTAAGATATATCTTTCTATGATTACCATGTACAAAACTGTTCATCAAAATACATGGTTTTGTCATCATCAAAAAAGGGGAGATTGTTAGAACAATATTTGGTTTTTCATATATACCTTGAGTTTTTATGATACTAATGTTTTGTTTGTGTGAGAATAATTTTGGTACCCTAATGGTTTGTTATTGTGTAGTTTTAACAGCCAGTTCTGATTCTGAATTTATGACGTGCAACATTATCAGTTTCTGAACATTGTGTTCTGAGTTCCACTTTTGCGCTAATCATGAGAAGTTATGAAAGATGTCAGGTTGCTGCTGCAATGTTCTTTCTGCTTATGTACTGATTCACTCCTGAGAAGTTCCGGAAAGACGCTATGTTGCTGCTGCAATATTCTCTTCGCTTCTGCTTCTGGATGTGACTCTGATTGTCAAGCTTTTGAAGAATGGCAAGCTTCTAAAGTTTCGTTACTTAGTTGAAGATTCTGAAGATCTCAAGCCACACGCTAACATGGTCAAGGTTCTGACTGAAGACTATGAAGATTCTGATATCAGGTTTTTGTTTCTTCTTTTCATGCTTCATCAACTGTTTCTCAAAAGCCAATGAATTTGATGGTAAGATCAAGTGGATACATGATCAAATAATACATCGTACAAATAAAATATTCCTTCCACTCCTTAATTCGTGGGAGAATGGCATTACTATACATCACACCTATCACTGAAATTATGGGCAAAGGACTGTACTATGTATCACTCATGTCACAAATCTAACAATGAACAACCGCTCTATTGGTATCCCCATTTTTCCCTCCAACGATCTCTTTTCTTATGCTATATAAGTGGGACTTGGAGACTTAAAGAAAGTGACGCACTAAAATATTTGACAAGTCTGTTTCTAAGTGAAAAGCTATCAATTTTGTACAAAATTTTCTTTAAGTGTTTTTTATTTCATTTGTGTAAAATCTGCTTGCGTAGAAGCCCTTGCAACACCCAAAATCTTATTCAAACGGTTTGTTTGTATTTTCCTTAAGGAGACTAGGTTTTAGTCAGATCTTTGAGAAGACAAAGAATGTTGTTATGTAATCTATTTGGTTATAGTGGATTAAGTCCTTGGATATAAGGCAAAATCACCTTGGCGGGTGGAGTGGAGTAACTTCGATTTCAAGCGAATCAGGATAAAAATACTTGTGTCTTTATCTCTTTGTTCGTAGTATTGTGTGGTGTTTTTGAGTAGGTAAAAAGCTTTGTTTTTAAAACCCAAATCACCCCCCTCCACCCCTGTCATACCCAAATTTTGTCCGGTCATTTGTGGTTTACCCATGAGATCTTTTTATTTCAAAGGCCCATTTGCATAAGTGTGTTCATAATCTAAAATGTGGTTTGAATCTTTTTACATTACTAATCCAAAACCTATTTTTTCTATTAGTAAGTATTAAGAGCCACGTTATTATTTCTATGATCACTATTTACTAGTCCATTTACACATCCCCAATATTTATACCAAGTTCTAAGTTCTTCATGGGTTCCCAAATTAAATTTGCATTTTATAGTAACATGTATGTGTCGTTTTTAAATTAAAAGTTTCATATTTAGATTTTTTAATTTATTTAAAATAGAATTGTGTTGTTTTTTAAAGTCCCATATTTAGATTTTTGTATTTAAAATAGAATTGTTGTTTTTTAAAATTAAGTCATTATACTTAAATTAGAAATTTGTTGTTTTAAAAATTAAGTCATTATACTTAAGTTAGAGATATGTTGTTTTAAAATTAAGTCATTTTACTTAAGTTAGAAATATGTTGTTTTTAAAATTAAGTCATTATACTTAAGTTAGAAATATGTTGTTTTTAAAATTAAGTCATTATACTTAAGTTAGAAATTTGTTGTTTTTAAAAGTTGAATGATTAACATAAATAAATATTGAGTTAAATTTTGAAAGATTAAAAGGTAATTACATAATTAAAATTTAATTCAATAAGTCCCAAATAATCCAAACACACATTTTGTCTAAAAAAAAAACTAAACTAAGTAATTACAGTGAAAAATTGCTACAGATGGAAATAGGTTCCTAATGACCAAAACCAAACAATTAGGATGAAATCACTTTGGACTTAGTCACAAAAACAGGGTGTCTTGAAGCTTGGAGCAGCCACCTTCCATTCCATCAGGTCATCTCAGAGCTATAACCTGCAGAGAAAAATAGCTTATTTAAAAAGCACTTTTTAAAAAGCACTCAAAAAACTGAAAAACAACTAATCAAATTACTAAGTTCAAAGCTTTATCCAGAGGATTAATTGGAACATCTGAAAAGGCATTGCAACAATGGCTTAAACAAGAACAGATCAAATCCCACATAATTTGGGATGAGAAAATCGAAAAGAAACAGGAGTGTTTTAAGGCTTAATCCTTTCTTCATAATAACAACAGATGAGAGGTTAACGAGAACAACAACATATGCACAACAAAAAGATATCTCTCTAAAAAACCTAGAACACACATCAAGAACAACATAGCAATATTTCATAAAAAACCCTTTTCCATCACTGTTATTCTGCAGAAATAGAAGCAAAAACAACCCTAAAGCTCATTTTTATGATAACCTCTCAAACTCATCATCAAGGTTTGAGCAAGGTTGAGCTACAAACCCCAACCCAAAGCGTTTAACAGAGAAGAAAGAGGAGAAGATCTCAGAAAGTTATAAAAGATCGCTTACCTCACCTCGCCGGAGTTTGAAAGTCGGGCTAGCTCCAATTTGGTATTTAAACTTCTCCTTTGCATGTTTTGATGTTACCATCTTGTTCGTATCGCCTAGTAGGCCATAAACCCTATGATTATCGCATGAAATTGTTGTTGTATTGAGTTTAATTTTGAGTTGAAAACCTAGGTTTCTTGTTGTGTTTATTTTCTGACTTTGGCTCTTTGGACTTTTTGATTTGGAAAATTACATGGCTAGATTCGGGTTTACAAGTGTTTGTTTGGTTAGGAGTTTGATATGATTTCTGAGTATTCGCGACGGCGTCGCCATGGCTATACAGAGGTGCCGTCGTGGATTTATGTTGTTCCCACCATGTTTGATTCAATGTTGATGTTGGTGTTAGAAAAGAGGAAAAGAAAAATGAAATAACAGAGAAAAAGAAAGTAAGCAAAATGGTAGATGTAGGTGAAGGGGTAATAGGTTCAGATTCCTTGAACACCATGAAGTGATTTTGATCGGTGTGTTACAGTAACTTTGGGTTATTTTGTTTTAATGGTATTGATTTATATGAGTAAAGTTATAATACTTTTGTTTCTTTAACACTAACGTTTCTTTTTATTTAAAAAAGGCTACCATTGATATTTAATTAAGGAAGTTAATGATACATGGGAACCTGAGTAGAAAATAGGATTAATTTTGAGCTGGCAATGACGGTTTGGCTACCCAAGGCAATATTGGAATGCTTCCTACTGCATTTATGCCACGCACTTTCTTTGTGGTAAATCAATAGAATATCCCATTTTTCGAAACGCTAAAACTGTTGCTTTCCATTTATTTAAAGTCTTTTACTTTTCTTTAATTATGGATTTAACAGAGTTGGTATAGCCTCAGCATGTGACGGAGGCGGTTGCCACGTCATTTCTATTAGAGTCCACTTTTTAGAACTATCCTATTAATTTCCTATTAATCTCCTAAATAAAATTCAATATACTCCCTCCTCTATCAATTATTTTAATTAAACTTTGTTCTACTCCAATTTATTAATTACTAGTTAGTTAATTGAATTAATTAAATTAATCAAATTAATGTTTTCTTTTACAAAATAATAAAGTCGTTATTTTAATAAATAAACCGACTTGTGTTTAATCCAAAGCGTCGATCCAATGTCAAACTTTGTTAAAAAAAAGTGATTAACTCACAATCATAGTTCAAATCATTTCTAAATTTAACGTATTTCAAATATTTTTTTAAAAACTTGGGGTGAAAAGGAGATAGGAAGCGTTTGCTTCACTATATCTCAAGTACTCGAACGATTGGCGTACGCCATATTGCTCGAATCTTGTCATCCGATTAAAACCTCAAACCATAACATTTCAAATCATTTCTTTTAAATCAACTACAAATTCCAAATTCTTTTAATTCTAAATTACCGATAATTAAGGATGGGAGGCGTTCGCCTCACTATCTTCCGATTATTCGAACAATTGGCGTACGCCATATTGATCGAATTCTCGTCGTCAAAATTAAAACACAATCGAATAATTTCAAATCACATTTTAGATCAAACATAAATTCACAAAATAAACTTTAACTTAAACTTCAATTGAGAATGAGAGGCGTTCGCCTCGCCATTCCTTGATTATTTGAATAATTGGCATACGCCACATTGCTCATATCATCGACTTTTCAAAACCTACAAATTCAAATTCAAATTATTTTCATATATCAAATACAATATCTAAAAACATATCTTTTATAAAGTAAACTTCAGATGATAAGAGATGGGAGGCGTTCGCCTCACCATTTCTCGATTATTTGAATAATTGGCGCTCGCCATATTGCACAAATCATCGACTTCCGATTAAAACACGCTAAATAAACTTGGATAAGGGAATAGGTGGCGCTCGCCTCATTATTCTTTGAATAAGCAAGTAGGAGGCATACGCCTCACTACCGTGCATATTCAACATCCACAAACAAACTTTCAAAATAATTCGAACGGAAAAGGAGTAGAAGGCGTTTGCCTTATTATTCCTCGAAAGAATTGGACGATTGGTGTGCACCACATTGCTCAATCTTTCGTCGTTCTTCAAAACACCCTAATGAATCAAACTAACTTCTCGTCCCCGCGCGATCGAAACCAAAAACATCAAACACATCAATTCAACATTGTCATCCCCGCGTGGCCAAAATTCTTTTCGAAAGAACACTGTTAATCCTTTCTAATGCGCACCACAAACCAATGCTTAAGCCTCTGCCGAGAGTAGACAAGCCAGCGTTTAGCCTTTAGAACGCGATCTACACAGCCTTTCATTAAAAGACACCAACAAACCCGTAGTTCCCTGAACTACGAATGCTCTGATTTCCTTATTGCACCATAAGGATACGTAGGCACGAGATTGCGAGATCTTGGCGAGCACACTAATAAAAAACCTCCCCTTTCCCCTTCTGAGGTCTTCATCCATCTCTATTATCAACTCTAATTACTCGAAGGAAGCAAATAACATTTAACTAACATTCAAATAGCAAATTAGACTAAAAGGTTCCCGTTGAGTACAACGGACGTGAGGGGTGCTAATACCTTCCCCTTGCGTAATCGACTCTCGAACCCGAATATGGTTGCGACGACCATTATTCCATTTTTTAAAAGGGTTTATCGATATTTTCCTATTCCTTCATTGGGATAAATAAAGTTCGGTGGCGACTCTGTTCGAACATAAATATTTCCGCGACCATCGCGAGGAATCGTATTTTTCGAGATGCGACACCCCCCCTTTCTTGTGTTTTTCACACCTTCATGAAGTTCAACATGCAAGAGATTCCTAGTAATAGTCTTATGGATTCCAGTTTGGCTATTGGAGAAAATGTTTCATCAAAGTCGACTCCTTCTATTTTAATATACCCTTGAGCAACTAACCTTGCCGTATTCCTTGTCACATTACCACTTTCATCATATTCACATCTTCTAGTCTAGTAGCTAGCTTTCATATATTATTTCTTTCAAACTAGAACAATTCTTCTTGCATGGCATTGATCAAGAATTTATCAGTCAATGCTTCCTTGAAGATTTTAGGCTCAGTCTTAGAGATAAAGCATGACTTAACAATGCTTTCTATGGATCTTGTAACATTCTTCATTCAAATTTCCTATAATTGTTCTCTAGGCTATGATCTTTTGAACTCTGATTGATGGTCCCTTGTTGATTTAAAGATCATCATAATTAATGATCTCAGGCACAATGCCAGACTCATTTGTTGGGACATCGGTTGAGACATTAGTTAGTTGAGGAGGAACTTCATCTTCTTCTTCTTCCTTATCTTCAGAAGTGTCATCAATAACCACATTAATGAATTTCATCATAACCTTGGAGTGCTTGTTATACACTCTGTACACACTGCTGTTTGTGGAGTAACCAAGGAATATACCTTCCTCACTCTTAGGATCCATTTTTCTCCTTTTATCTCTATCTTACATAATGTATAACCTACTTCTAAAGACATGGAAATACCTGACATTTGGCTTTCTCCTTTTCCATAAATCATACAAAGTTTCTTTGGTTTCGGATCTGATGGTTACTCTATTATGAATGTGGCAAGTTGTGTTCATAGCTTCGGCCCAAAAGTAATATGGAAGTTTCTTGGCATGCAACATAACTCTAATTTTATTCTTCCTTTATACCACCCCATTTTTATGAGGTGTGATTAGGGCAGAGAGCTCATGGCTAATACCTTATGAAGCATAAAATTTATAGAATTTTGAATTCTCAAACTCAACACCATGGCCACTTCTGATTTTAACAATTCCAATCTTTCTCTCTTTGCAGGAGTGGACACAAGTCTTTGAATACCTCAAACATGTCATATCTTTCTCTAATGAATTTTACCCAAGTGTATCTTGAGAAGTCATCCACATATACAAAAACATACCTTTTATTTCCTAGACTTCCTACTTGCATATGCCCCTGTTGCGGCTGAAAAAATGACAGAGTCGCCACCATCCTTTATTCATTCCTAAGGAATAGGGAAATAATGATAAAACCTAATGACTAAGGGTGAGAGACAAGGTTCGGGAGTCAGTTAAGTAAGGGGAAGATGTTAGACACCCCTTACCTCCATTGTACTCAATGTGATCCTCCTTTAGTTCTAGGGTTAGTGTGTTTCTAAAGAACATTTGCTTTAATATTTATTAATTGTTTAATTATTTATTTATTTACAAAAATGTTTTATTATTTTAATAAGGGAATCCCTAATAAATGTTTTTTATTATTATACTCGCTAGAGTCTTACAACTCTATGCCTACGTATCCTCAAATTTATTGAAGGATCAGAGTCTCGTAGTTCATCTTAGAAATGTTGGTTGATTGATTGATTTTATCCCTTAAAAGTTCTCACACATCGGGGATGGAGACGTAATTGATTTTGAAAAATGCCTGAATGCATTAAGGTAGAGGACTTATAGTTTGAGGTGAGTTTAGATTGATTTTATCCCAATTGATTATTTACAAAAATATAATTATTAATTTATTTAAGAAAATTAATTAAAAGATAATTATATAAACTGAAGTATTATATTCCTTATCCATAATTATTTATCCCTAAAACCCTAAAGTTTTATCCCTATTTATTTTCCCAAAAAATTATCCCAAAGTTATCCCTAAATTATCTCATAGATATCCCATAATTACTAAAATTATTCCAATTAATCATTTATCCCATGTGTCATATCCCTTATCCCTAATTCTTTTATCCCTGTAACCCTAAAAAATTTATCCATATTTATTATCTAAAAAATTATCCCAAAATTATTTCATAGTTATCCCATAAATTTTTTATCCCTTAAAATCCTAGGATTTTATCTTATAACCTTAACCAAAGTGTTATATCCCATAATTAACCTTTTTTTCTATATTATTTATATTAACCCATTTAAAAATTAATCCTTAATTTCAATATGTTTAATTATATAATTAATTCTAATCTCAACTTAAACCCCTAATTATATATTTTCCATGTTAATTATGAATATCTAAATAATCAATTAATTATTTTTTGTATTAATCTCATCCTAAATTAATTTAATTAATTTTAAATTATAACCCTAATTAATTATATTTCTTTTGTATATTTTCTTTATGAAATATTTGATTACTTAAATATACATTTATTAAAAAGGTATTTAAAAGCGGAACTTGTCTTAATTAAATATTTTAACCACAAAGTACAAAAGATAAGATGTACAAAAATATTAAATATTTATTTGTCTTTTTTTTATATAATTTTTAATATATTATGATTTGATCTAAAAATTAACTCTGGTCAGTGACTTTGAAACAAATTAGGATTTTGTTAATTGGAGATAGAGTATACATTTTGGTTGTACTCATACTTTAAAAAATGTTATTAGAAAATAAAATTGATTTAAAAATTATTTCAAGATATTAGCTATAAAATATTTATGATGTTATGTTAAAAAAATTATTTATAATATTAGTTTTAAGAAAAGGTTTGTGATATTAGTAAAAAAAAGATTTGCCTAAAATAATTGATTTTCTGACATTTGTTAGAAAAAATTTGATTTAAAAAGTACTTTTAGAAAATTTGAATTAAAATTTGATTTAAAAATAATTGATTTTTTTTATAAGGAATTAGATTTACAATACCAACTTAAAATGATTTTTAAATTTGATTAGAAAATTATTATGTTCTTTTTCTATTTTTTTAATATAAAGTTTAATGAAAATATCTACAAAAACCAAATATAAATGATAATTAGAAATCCTAAGACAATATCAAATATTGATCAACAAACTCAAATCGGTATCAATTTCAATCAATATAAACATATATAAATGATTATTGAGAGGTTAAACGAAAACCAACCTACGGGGAAGTGATTGTCCCCGGTGAGCAAAATAATTCATTTTGAGTTTTTCACTTTCTTCACGCCATCAATTATAAGCCTTGCCTTTTGATCTGATCTTTTTCTTTTTCCCTTGATAGAATAGATGCCGGTAGGAGTTTTAAGGTTTAATGTTGTTGTTCTTTAGTATGAAGAACAACAACTTTATGATAGATAATTTGTAGATTGTGGATAGGGGAATAGTAACGTTTAGTGATTGGGTTGGTTTGTGTATTATTTAGAATGGTAAATTATTAGTAAAATAATTATTCTAGATTATTAATAAGAAATTGTGTTAATAAATAATCTAAATTATAATAAAAAAAGAAAAAAACCTTCCGATAATCATCATGTGGTAGTGTAGTAATTAGTTCAAATTATTTACAAAACAATTGAAAATTATTAGTAAAAAAAATATTAGTAAATTATAAGAAAAATAAAAATTATATTAGTAGATAATCTAAAAAATGATAAAAACAAAATAAAAGAATAATAAAATAAAAAAAAACAAACCATCAGATGATCATCATTTGGTTTGGAAAAATAAAAAGTAGAAACCAATTTTAACAGAAAAAACTGAGACTTTGTAATCCTCGGTGAGAGACTTTAATCAAATAATTTTTACAAGGAAAAGTAAAAAGAAGAAGCCATCAGAAATCATCATATGACTTAGGTAAAATAAAAGAACAAACGAGAGAGAAAAATAAATTATTTAAGAGAAGAATTAAGACTATAAAATGGTTTGAGACTCTGTAAAAAACTCTGTATGAAATTTTCTTTAATTCTGTCTAATTGTTGTCCCCCAAATAATGAGAAAATAAATCCTATTTATAGGACAAATTTGGTCACTATAAATAGAAAAGAATTAATTGTGACAGAGTACAACCAATCAAAAATTAGATCTGAAAAAATTGACAAAATACATTGAATCTGGACACTTTTGATATTTTTTTATTTTTAATAATTTTAAACTATTTTTGTGAATAAAATGCAAAAAAGTGAAAAAAATCAATTTTTAAAAAATATATAAAGTAAAAATAGGAAAATTAATCAATAAAAGATAAAAAATGCAAATTTTGAATATTTTATGATTTTCATAATTAAAAACACATAAAAAGGAAAAAATGGGAGAGGTGAGATTTGAACACATGGCCTCTCCATTCAAAATTCTTTAGAAGAATTCTTTTACGAATTGGGCCAATGTATATAGTTGAAAAGAAATGAAACCATAATACTAATATTTTAATGAGAGTTAATTATATTAATAATATTAAAACCTCTATAATTTCATCAATTTATACTTTTATTAAGTAAATACTACCCCTAATTAATTGATTTTTTTTTATAAATAAAATATATTATCCTGATTACTAACCCTACTAACTTTCCCAAAAACTAATAATAATACCCTTTTTAGCATGCTCCTACAAATTATGTTTTTTTTTTAAAAATATATAAATAATACCCCTAAACTAAAACCAACTCCTAAGAGGGACTAAAAAATCAAAATGGTCTCCCTTTGACTTTTTAGGTCATTTGACCAGACGACTGGTATGCTCTGGATGTGTTAGTGTCGACTAAAAATAAAAATGAAAAGGTGGTCAAAATTTGGGGTGCGACAACTGCCCCTATTTAATCAGCTTCAAACTGAGATTGATTATGACGTTGAGCCTTCATTTCTCATGGTGAAAGATGATTAAATATAGAGAGAAACCCTAATTTTGACCCCGTAGTCAGTAGATTATGGGAATACGCAATGATTGAACAATCTTTGATGCTCTAATGGGATCAAGTCCAACCTTTGATGGAACCCCAATAATACCCTGGCGATTAATTTCAGTCCATCCGAGTGAAATTTGCATACAATTCCTATGATCACTCGATCATGTTATTGAAATTGGGTAGGACTCTGACGATCCTCCAGTCGTTATTTGATAAAACCTTGGTAGAACCCCTAATAAAACTCATAATAAAATCATTTGCAAAACTCTTGATGAAACCCTTGATACAACTTCTAATGGAACCTCTGATGATAAAACCCTAATGAAACCATGTGACAAATTCCTGATGAAACCCCTTGATTAATCCATGATGATCAGTTTCAACCTCTTCGAGTGATATTTGCCTATGATCCTTCGATCATATCACTGGAGTCGAGTAGGACTTTAGTGATATCACAATCACTTTGGATGAGACCCCTCTCGTGATACTCTGGTGAAACCCCTTGACAAAGTTTTGGTAGACCCCCTTGATGGAAACTTTTGATGAAAATTCGAATAGAATCCCTAGATGAAACCCTTTATAAAATTCTTTTGATGAAATCCTTTATGAAACCCCTTGATAGAAATCTGGTGAAACCTGTAACACCCCAATAAAAATAAATAATTATTTAATTTAAGCTAATATTATATTTATTAACTTAATTAAGTAATTGGAATTATGGGATTATTATTATTATTATTATTGGGATAATAATATAAATTGGAAAATATATAAGTGTGAAATAAGGAAAAGGAATCCCATTTTGGTAAAAAGAGTTTTACGTGAAACAGAGAAGCGGCTGAAAAGTGGAAAGTGGAGAAAGGGCAAAGAGGAAGAGCAAGGGCAAAGGTTGGAGAAGAGAAAAGCTTGGAGCTCAAAGATTTGCCGGATTAATCAGGTAAGGGGGGTTTATCGCCGTTTAATGGGTATTATAGATTAACATGTAATGGGTAGTGATAAACCGTTGATTTGACCCTAATTGGGAATGTGGAATGCTGAGAAATTGTGTTGGATAAGTTGTGTTAAAGTTGTAATTGAATCTGTATTTGAGTGTGTTGTGATTTTCCGAACGTATCGCTTCTTACGGAATTGGAATCGGAGGTCCGGAAGTCCTCCAACGGCGGAAAATGCGGAGAATTCTGCATTCTGCTTCGTGTTAGCGCAGGAACAGCTTTCTGTCTTGCGTTAACCGGTTAACCCAGGATGTTAACCGGTTAACACTGTATTGAATTATGAAATATTGCTGTTTGTCTTGCGTTAACCGGTTAACCCAGGGTGTTAACCGGTTAACACTGTTGTAATTTGTGAAAATTGTTGTTCTGTCTGCGTTAACCGGTTAACCCAGGGCGTTAACCGGTTAACACTGTTGTAAATGGCCAGAAAGCGTGTTCTGTCCTACGTTAACCGGTTAACCCAGGGCGTTAACCGGTTAACACTGTTGGAAATTGGAAAAATTGATATTTTAATGTTGTGAACATAATTGGTGATTGGCCTATTATAGTTAATTGTGATGAGTAATTTTGTTGGGTTTATGTTATGAAGTGTTGATACAAGTATGAATGAGTGTGAAGTTGTTTCCGTGTACGGACAGTTGTAAAAGATTCTGAGTTGTAGGCTTGGTGAGCCAAAGTTGATTTTAAGTTGATTGTGTTGAAAATATTGTTGTGTTGCTATTGTTATTATGTTGTGGGAATTTAAAGTCGTGTATGTCATGTAAATTCATATGCATTAAGTCGGAGCTTTGCTCACACCACGTTGGCCTGGATTGGCAAATTTTAAGTTGAAAGTTGAAGGCTTATGCCTTGATGCCCAATAAAATGGCAATGATTTTAAGTTGGGAGTTTTACTCCGAATGGTACCACATGCATGATGAGTCGAGTCTCATTAGAGTTGCATTTTTTGTTGGTTTGTTGTATGGCGTAAAATATGAATGGATGTATTCCAGTATTATATGTGTGTTGTGTGTTGGGTGTTGTGTTGATGTTGAGTATGATTGAGTTGATATTGCCGTTGCTGAATGTGTAATCTGATTTGGGTGATGAAACGTGTTAAATTACTTAACATTGCATGATATTTTATAATGCTTATTATATCGATTGAGGAACTCACCCTTACAACTATTTTTCAGGTAACGAGCAGTGATTGAGTAGAAGCTAGTGCTTGGAGTCTAGTGTAGTCTCCTTAGTGGGTCATGCTCTGATAGATGTAACATCGGGACGGGATGTTTTAATTGTTTTATTGTTGGTTGTTGACCCATTTTACATGTAATATGTTATATGTTTTGATTGGTTGATTTGATTTCTATCCGCTGCGAATTATGCAAAAATGTTATTTTGATTAAATAAAGAAGCATGACAGTTATTATGGTGTGAAGTGGTTGTGTGACACCCTTAATTGCATCTTTACTCTGATTGATATGTTGTTATTTTAATTATATATTCGGGGTATTTTAGAAGGGTGTTACAAAACCCCTTGATAGAACCCCTTGATGATAGTCTTGATAGAACTCCTTGATAGAATCCTTTGATGAAACTTTGGATAGAATTCCTAGATGAAACCCTCAGTGTAAACCTGGTGGAATCCTGGTGGAATCCTTTGATAAAACCATGATGAAACCCCTCTGATAAAAATCCGATGAAATCCCTAATGAAACCCTTAAGGGAACCTTTGATGAAACCTATTAATGAAACTCGTTTTGATCAATCATAACCATTCTAGGTGAAACTTGCATACGATTCCCATGATCATTCGGTCATTTTACGGGAATCGGGTAGTACTCTACTGATACCCCGATCACTTTGGATGAATCCCCTTGGTAAAATTCTGGCAGAACCTCTTGATGGAATCTTTTGATGAAATTCCTGATAAACCTTTTTGATAAAACCCTTTTTATAAAATCCCTTGATAAAATTCTGGTGGAACCCTTTGATAGAAAATCCTGGTGAAACCCTCTGATAAATCCCTGATGAAACCCCTTGAAAATAACACTTTGCTGAAACTTCTTGGTAAAACCCTGGTGAACCCTTGGTGGAACCCTGTGGATAATGCTCTGACAAAAACCCCTTCATTGAACCCCTTTGCTAAAACTCCTTTGAAAAAAATCCCTTGATGAAAATCCTTTATACTTCTGATGAAACCCCTAATGGAACTCTTGGTAAAAACGCTTTGATGAAACCCTTGGTGGAACCCCTTGAAAAACCCAGTGTAACCCTTTGATAAAACCCTGGTGTATTTGATTGAATGCATCCCTTGTATGGGTTAGGTTAATAACCTGGAGATGTGAGAGGTGAAGACCCGCTAAATAGTTGATAACGATCATTCAGGATGACCGACTTCTGGATAGATTCCTATGACGACTCACGGTGAGTGAGTTTCCTGGGAAAGTCCTTTATTGAAAAGGCTTTATGGAGATAGTTACTTATTGGGGAATCCCAATAAGCATTCCTACTTGGGAATTGTACCTGTATAGTTGGGGATTGAGAATTCAATCGTCCTCGGTATAAGAACCAATGCTAAATAAATTATCATTGATGTAAAACCCTGAGAGTAGTGATAGTGGTATAATAACTGAAAGAAGTAACAACGGTAGAAGAACCGTAAACTGAAATGATAGACGGTATAAGAAACCGTACAAATGAATTGATAAATAGTGTAAGAACCAAAGTGACTGGATAATAACGGTGTAAAACCCAAAGTGAGTGAATGAAAACGGTGTAAGAGCCGAAGTGACTGAATGACATCAACGTAAGAACCAGAGTGAACAGTGGCGTAAGAACCAAAGTGACAATGGTAATAGAACTTCTGTTGGGGAGTTCTCTAAGAAGACATGAATAAAAAGGAGATTGACAAAAGAACTCAATGTCCCTACTGGGGAAGACCAATGTCACGTAAGATGACTATCTATTGGGGAATAGGCTTCCAGGCGAGGTTCCCTAAGGAGTGCGAGTATCGAGTAAAGTCCTAAGAAATCCTTGCAAGGATGTGGTGAAGCAATTGTATACCATTAGGGCATACCGAGGACAATGTTGCTAAGTATTTTCTACTTGGATAATGAGTTCCAAGAATACTTGCTTAGGAATTGTCCTTAAGACCGACTCACTAGGGTGTACATCGAGAAAAGAGTTAGGGATAAGCTTGGACTGAGATCTATTGCTGATTTAGCTGGGGGTTGATCCAGACTCTCATGATGAGTCCTGAGCCTCAGCCTGTGTTATGTTATGCATGTTATGTATGCATGTTTAGAGTTCGTATGGTGTAATGATCCATATTCATGGATATGCTACGCGTGATATGATGTATTAATGCAATGATTGATGCACGTAATGTATTAGTCTCGAGCTGCACCATTGAAGTGTTGATTGTGATGAGTAATTTTGTGATGAGTAATTTTGTTGGGTTTATGTTATGAAGTGTTGATACAAGTATGAATGAGTGTGAAGTTGTTTCCGTGTACGGACAGTTGTAAAAGATTCTGAGTTGTAGGCTTGGTGAGCCAAAGTTGATTTTAAGTTGATTGTGTTGAAAATATTGTTGTGTTGCTATTGTTATTATGTTGTGGGAATTTAAAGTCGTGTATGTCATGTAAATTCATATGCATTAAGTCGGAGCTTTGCTCACACCACGTTGGCCTGGATTGGCAAATTTTAAGTTGAAAGTTGAAGGCTTATGCCTTGATGCCCAATAAAATGGCAATGATTTTAAGTTGGGAGTTTTACTCCGAATGGTACCACATGCATGATGAGTCGAGTCTCATTAGAGTTGCATTTTTTGTTGGTTTGTTGTATGGCGTAAAATATGAATGGATGTATTCCAGTATTATATGTGTGTTGTGTGTTGGGTGTTGTGTTGATGTTGAGTATGATTGAGTTGATATTGCCGTTGCTGAATGTGTAATCTGATTTGGGTGATGAAACGTGTTAAATTACTTAACATTGCATGATATTTTATAATGCTTATTATATCGATTGAGGAACTCACCCTTACAACTATTTTTCAGGTAACGAGCAGTGATTGAGTAGAAGCTAGTGCTTGGAGTCTAGTGTAGTCTCCTTAGTGGGTCATGCTCTGATAGATGTAACATCGGGACGGGATGTTTTAATTGTTTTATTGTTGGTTGTTGACCCATTTTATATGTAATATGTTATATGTTTTGATTGGTTGATTTGATTTCTATCCGCTGCGAATTATGCAAAAATGTTATTTTGATTAAATAAAGAAGCATGACAGTTATTATGGTGTGAAGTGGTTGTGTGACACCCTTAATTGCATCTTTACTCTGATTGATATGTTGTTATTTTAATTATATATTCGGGGTATTTTAGAAGGGTGTTACATTAGTGGTATCAGAGCAGGTCGGTCTGTCCGGCCAGTTGTCGTGTCGTTACCGTCTAACAATTGTGTATTGTTACTAATCTAACTTTAAGTTGTGTTGTAATGATAAGTTGAAATGGCTGGAAGGAATGACGCTGCAATGGCTGCCGCAATGCAAGCGATGGCACAAGCTGTGCAGAACTTGCCAAATGCTGGTGGAGATGCTGGATCACGTAGCTTGACTTTTCAAAGAGAGAATCCGCCGGTGTTTAAAGGGAAGCATGATCCAGATGCAGCCTTGGGATGGTTGAAAGAGATTGAGAGAATCTTCCGTGTTATGGATTGCACTCCAGCTCAGAAGGTTCGGTATGGTACTCACATGCTAGCAATCGAAGCTGATGACTGGTGGCTAGAGACTCACGAGAGGTTGACCGTGGCAGGTGAAGTCATTACTTGGGATGTATTCCGTAGGGAATTCATGAGAAAGTATTATCCGGAAGATGTCCGTGGTAAGAAAGAAATTGAGTTCCTTGAACTGAAGCAAGGAAACATGTCTGTCACTGATTATGCTGCAAAATTTGTGGAGCTGTCCAAATTTTATCCTCATTACACTGGTGCTGGTGCTGAATTTTCAAAGTGCATCAAGTTTGAAAACGGACTGCGCTCTGAAATTAAGAAGGCTGTTGGGTATCAGAAGATACGCATTTTTACTGAATTGGTTGATAGCTGCAGGATATTTGAAGAAGACAATAATGCTCATTACAAGATTGTCAGTGACCGCAGGGGCAAGCAACATCAAAACCGTGGCAAGCCGTATGATGCCCCAGTGGGAAAAGGGAAACAAGGAGCTGCTCCGGCTCAGAGGACTAGTAGGGGAGGTGATCCTGCTGGTATAGTTTGTTTCAAATGTGGTCAGGCTGGTCATAAGAGTAATGTATGCACTGCTGAAGTAAAGAGGTGTTTTCGCTGTGGTAAGACTGGCCATGCAATAGCTGATTGCAAGCACAAGGAAATGATTTGTTTTAATTGTGGCGAAGAGGGGCATATTGGAAGTCAGTGTCAGAAGCCAAAGAAATCTCAAACTGGAAAAGTGTTCGCATTGACTGGAACTCAAGCCTCCAGTGAGGACAGACTTATCCGAGGTACATGTTTCATAAATGGTACTCCTTTAATTACTATTATTGATACCGGTGCTACACACTGTTTTATTTCTGCTAACTGTGCTCGAAGACTGGGTTTAAAATTGTCCGCTTTGGATGGTGAATTGATTGTTGAGACCCCAGCTAAGGGATCAATAACTACTTCTTTGGTATTTAAAATGTCCTTTGTCGATCTTCGATAGAGATTTCTATGTTGATTTAGTATGTTTGCCGTTGGATGGGATGGATGTAATTCTTGGTATGAACTGGTTAGAGTATAATTATGTTCATATAAATTGTCATCATAAGTCGGTAAGGTTTTCCACTCCTGAAGAGGAAGGAGTTGACTTATTACCTTTCGGAGAATTGCGAAAATTGATGAAAGAGGGAGCTCAGATGTTTTCTTTGATGGCGACGTTGTCGGTTGAGAGTAAAGCTAAGATTGAGGAACTGTTAGTGGTGAAAGAATTCCCTGAAGTTTTTCCTGATGAAATTCCTAGTGTGCCGCCAGAGAGGGAAGTTGAATTTACTATTGATCTGGTACCTGGTACTAGGCCTATTTCGATGGCACCGTATAGAATGTCGGCATCGGAATTGTATGAATTAAAGAAGCAATTGGAAGACTTACTTGAGAAGAAGTTTATAAGACCAAGTGTGTCGCCGTGGGGAGCTCCAGTGTTGCTAGTAAAGAAGAAAGATGGTAGTATGAGGCTTTGTATTGATTATAGACAATTGAATAAAGTAACGATCAAGAATAAGTATCCACTACCGAGAATAGATGATTTGATGGATCAATTAGTGGGTGCTTGTGTGTTCAGTAAAATTGATTTGAGATCGGGCTATCATCAGATCAAGGTGAAAGATGAAGACATCCAGAAGACAGCGTTCAGAACTCGGTATGGACATTATGAGTATTCTGTGATGCCTTTCGGTGTTACTAATGCGCCGGGAGTATTTATGGAATACATGAATCGTATTTTCCATACTTATCTGGATCATTTTATGGTAGTATTTATTGATGATATTTTGATTTACTCTAAGTCCGAAGAAGAGCACAAGGAACATTTGAGATTAGTGTTGGATGTTTTGAAAGATAAGAAATTTTATGCGAAGCTGTCCAAGTGTGAGTTTTGGTTAAGAGAAGTCAGTTTTCTCGGCCATGTAATTTCAGGAAAAGGTATTGCTGTAGATCCTTCCAAGGTCGAAGCTGTTTTGCAATGGGAGACCCCTAAGTCGGCTACCGAAATTAGAAGCTTTTTGGGATTAGCTGGATATTATAGAAGGTTTATTGAAGGATTTTCTGAGTTAGCACTTCCGTTAACTAAATTAACTGGTAAAGGTAAAGCTTTCGTGTGGGATGTTCAGTGCGAAGAAAGTTTTAATGAATTAAAAAGGAGGTTGACGTCGGCGCCAGTTTTGACTTTGCCAAATCCGGAGGAACCGTTTATAATCTACTGTGATGCTTCATTGATGGGTTTAGGAGGTGTGCTCATGCAAAATAATAAAGTAATTGCTTATGCGTCGCGACAGTTAAGAATTCATGAAAAGAACTATCCTACGCATGATCTTGAACTTGCTGCTGTGGTGTTTGTGCTAAAAATCTGGAGGCATTACCTTTATGGTTCCAGATTTGAAGTTTTCAGCGATCATAAAAGTTTAAAGTATTTATTTGATCAGAAAGAGCTGAACATGAGACAACGTAGGTGGTTAGAATTGCTTAAGGATTATGATTTCGGGTTGAATTATCATCCAGGAAAAGCAAATGTTGTGGCCGATGCTTTAAGTAGAAAGACCTTGCATGTTGTAGCGGTGTATTCGTCGCTATATGATTTATCGATTAAACCATAAGCTAAGCATACAATGAAATTTCGAGTCGCCACCGCACTTTTATTTATCCAAAGGATTGGCTAAAAAGCGAACAAAAGCCTAAGAAGTTTTACACGTAGAAAACTAATAAAAGATCAGAGAGTCTGGGTAAGGGGTAAATTACGCAATGGGAAGGTGTTAGGCACCCACTACGTCCTAGGTACTCCTAGGGAGCCCTTTTCACACTCGTTGTAGTAAATTGTTATTTGTTATGACATAAACATTGTGCAAACATGATTGGGATGATGAGAAAAGAATATACAATTTTATTATTGGGTTTGAACGGATGAACCCGCTGCCTACGTACCTTCCATCAAAGGTAAGGATCAAAACGCCGTAGTTCGGCTAAAAGATTTCCAAAAGTTGGTGGATTCAATTTTAAACACAAGCACTGAGGCTTTTCATTATCAATGGGAGAACACTCGACCAAAACCAACATCCACCATGTGATGATAGCTTCGACGTACTAGAGGGGTTAGCCCTGTTTTCAGTACGGAAGTCTTATAGTCGACTCACTAAGGATAGGCAAGATTTACATCAACCACAAAGATAATTGAAACCTATGGCTAATGCATGAAAAGATTAACAATGGACAAAGCCAAAACAAGTGAATGAGTGAAGTTAATTGATTGTGATTGTGAAAATGAAGTCAAAGTATGATTAAGATTGATTCAAAAGAAGTATTATGAAATGGAGTTTGAAAAAGTCAAGGACTTGGGTCCAGGTTTTTAGTTTGAAAACATGAAGATGTTTGCACAAGATCTATGTCAAGTTTGAAGTCAAAGTGTGAAAAGGTTTAGGACACAATGAGAATGAATGGATGGAGATGGATTGTAAAACTTCTTAGAAGGTTCACTTCTTGAAATCATATAGAGGATGATTCAAGTGTGTCCTTTGGAATAGCAATGGATAATAACAATCAGACAAGAAAGAAAGTCAACAAAAGCGGATATCGGATGCCAATCACTGGGCTTATACCAATATCCAACATATGATCATAGGAAAGCAAATGCCAACTTGCGGGGACTTACAGTTGCATCCTCACATAAACAAAGAAAAGCAAACATGGATGTCAGATGCCAATCTGTCTGGGCTTACTCTAAACTCCACAGTATGGTCCTAGGAATACAAATGCCAAATTGCAGGGACTTACAATTGTATCCTCATATACAAACAATGCAACAAGCAAAGATAAGATGAGTGGCCAATGTGATGGTCTTATACTCACTTCCATATCCCAGGAGCAATGGCCAATGGATGGTCTTACAATTGTCCTCAATGGGCAAACAAACAGAGATGTGTCGCGGAGACAAATGAGATGATCATGCATTAATGGGCAATTAATGATGATAAATGCATAAAGCATACAAGCAAACATGTGCATATGAGGTAAACAATCAATCAATGAGAATCAAACAGCACACTCTATAACCAAACAAGGAGGCTCATACAAGAGGGTTAGGCACTGAGGCCAACTGGAATAGGGTCAAAGATTGCTCTTAACCTTGCCATTGAGAGGCTAAGGTGAAGCAGATGAAAGGAGATGAGGGGTGTGCCTCATTGCTCTTATCCCTGATCAGGGAGAGCATTTGAATATCAGAAAGTGTGGGAGCTCAGAAAGATGGAGCTCTTTCCACATTAGACTCTATAGATCTTGGGTTTTGATCTCAATGCTACAACCATGTAATGGGAGCAAGGAGAAGACTCACAGAATAGTAGGGGATAGGTTGCTTATCCCTTTGATCTACCAATTGCCTTTCTTGAAGGACTTTTCCTGCTTGGGACAAATATAAACACACACAAGCATTGCCTCTTAAGGAGGACTTCAGACAGTTGCCTGGCCAAGTAACAGGCCAGGTCTTCCAGACTACATGAAGAACAAGGAATTACCTCAAAGCAAATTGCTAAATAGCAAAGCAAAGCAAGTTCAAAGAACTTAAGCAACTAAGGGTACCTGAAATAGTCAAACAAATCAGTACACAGTTCAACAGTTTAAATCAAAAGGAATTGGGAAACAACAGTCAACACAGAGGGACAGGTGTGCAAAGCACAAGACTCAAATCATATGAGTCACAACACCTACAAAACAAAGGTTAGCTCATGATATATAATCAAGCTCAATCAAATTTGTATGATCTCTTTGAGGCATTGTTGCTTAACCTGAAACAATGAACTCAAACATAAGCCAGGAGACCTCTAGGACAAGCCTAGGGTCAAAAATAAATGAGAAAGTCAAAACAGCAAATGAAAGTCAACCAAAATCAAGTTCAAACATTTAAGAAGCAAACCCAATTGGTTTCAAGTTCATATCATGCATCATCACCATTTCACAAACAAAAGAAGGCAAAACATGGCAAAAGAGAGCACATAGAAGTCAACAGAAATACTTGGCTCAAACCCAAACATAACCAATCCCAAAAATCATCAAATAATTCATGGTCAATCACAATCCACATAATGACATGCATATAAAATTTCAGCTCAATTGGATCATGGGAAGATGGTCAATTAAAATCAGGAAGTCAAAACAATTCCAAGCATGCACAAAAAAGTCAAACATACATGTATCAACTTCAAAAAATCATAACTAAATGAAAACAGAGGAGAACTGGATGGGATCAACACCAATGCAAAGCTCAAGATGTCTAGTATGCACATGTAAAATTTCATGATCAACCAATAAGATATGAGAATTTCCCATATGAAATGGCAAGATGTATCACACAAAGTCAACAATTGACTAGGCAGGGAAGAAAAATCTCAAACAATTAAGATATGGCATAATTAAATCCAGGAAAAATCACAAGTCAACTAGACATATAAGAAAGGGATCATGTAAAATTTCACATTAATTGAAGGCCAGGAAGCATGTCAACAAAAATCATGAAATAGCATAACATTGGTGTGACACAAATTGTCACACCCTACTTCAAAAATTCATATCTCACAAACCACATATGATAAATTCAAGAACTCTACATCAAAACAAACATGAATGAGTGTAGATTAACCACAAAAAATTTCAGGGGCATTGGATACATCCTCATCATTTCACAAAAGGATTGGCAAAAGGTATGAAATATGCATACATGTTAAGAAACCTAAAGCCATTAAAAATCCAGCCAGCCAAAAAATCATTAAAAATCATGATAAAATATTAGACATTCAACAGGACATGATGCAAAAAAATTCCATGATTTTTGGAGTTGAAATGAGTGAGAAATGAATTTTGTAAGTTGAGTAACAATTTGGAACAAACAAACAAAATGAACATGGAATACTAGGTCAACATGTTGACCGAGTGGCATTCTGGTAATTAACGCCCTCATTAATCAAAACGCATCGTTTAGGGGCGAGGCAACCAAATGTTTTGATTGGCTAGCATGGAATGGAACAGTAAGCAAGCAGAAAATCCAACAACAACAGCCAATAGCATTCACGAGTTCTGGGAAATGGCCATTAGGGTTTAAGGAATCTTAGGGTTTTTAAAACAGCAGCTTCAACTTCAAGTTCATCATCATGGAAAAACGAATTTCAAACAGAATACTCAAACAGCATGGCAATGATATTCGTGCAACATCAAACAGCAACAAATCAAACACGGTTTCATGTGAATTTCTGGGTTCTTCTAGGGTTTAAACTACAGGGTATTCATCATCTTCTTCAAAATCGTGAAGAACAAGTGTGCCCAGAAATGGAAGTTAAACAGGGCAATGTGATCATCAGACATCATACATACATAATCCAGCATCCAAATTCATCAAAACATGTTAACCAAGATGAACTAAGCAAAAACAAGTTTATACACCAAACTTTCAAACAGCATATCTTCCTAAATAACCAACCGTTTGACATGATTCGAAGCTTAAAACAACCAGCTAAGTAGGTACTACATGATGTATAGCAAGATTTGGAAAAATAAAGAAGTCGAAAAACTCACTTGATTTGAAGAACTCAATGAAACAGTGTTGTTTGGATGATGCAAGCTCGAACAGATCCTCCTTATGCTTGATATTGATGGATTCTTAAAGAAATCGAGCTCAGCAAGGCCTGGAAATGTTCAAATCAAGATTTGCCATTGTTGTGCTTTGGAGAAAACAGAGCTCGAAAGGGAGTTCCAGCTGTGATTTGATGGTTCAAAATGCTTCCAAATGTTGGCCAGATGATGGAAGAATCAATGGATGCTCGAGCTCTTTGAGAGTTTTGGCAAAAAAGTGCAAAGGTGTGAAAATGGAAAAATGAGAGAGTGAGAGTTTCTGATCTGTTATGGCTGCTTGCTAGGGTTCAAAAATGACAGAAAATATCTTTAAATACTTCTGTTTATTGTTGGTTAATGATGTGCTAAACTTGTTTAACTCAAATGGAACCATTTGCACATTTTGCTAATTTGAACCAATGCACATGGAGGGTGTGAGGTCTGGCCGAGTTTGGGCCTTGGACAAGTTTCAAATATCCTTCTAAACAATTCCCAAATGGCCAAATATGTTAAAAATTGCTAAATTAAAAAGTCAACTTTTTGCACCACTTGAAATTAATGAAGTTAAGTCCAAAAATGCCATTTTGCATGGTGAGGTTTTGGTGAATGATAAATGAATTTTTGGAAAGAGGGGAACAAATGGAGCTTGTAGGAAAAAACCCCACCAAAATTGGCCAAATGGTTCATGAGATATGGCCTTTTGAAGTTCAAAAATTTGTGAAAATGAATTGATCATATCTTGCCAACCATACATGGGATTTGAGAGTTCTTGGACTTTTTGAAAATGGGAGAACAAGATCTTCAACTTTCATGTTAGGCAAAAATTCATCTGAAGCTTGTATCATGATGTAAGTTTAAGATCAAGAAGTTTCCATTTTTGGCAGTTAAAATTACAGGTCCACTTTCTATTTTGGGAAATTTCTGATTTTGCTTTATTTTCTTCCATGTGGATGCTTGACATGATATATGAAGCTTGTATAGGCATGAATGAGACCTTTCAGACCAAATCCCATCACCAAATCACTGATTAAATGAACAGTTGACCAAGTTTGACTTTTTTAGGGTTTTGCTTGACTGAAGCACCTTCTGATGAATTCCAAACCCTAATTCCTTGATATCTTGATTCCAAATGATGTCTCAAGATATATGAACCCTTGATGATTGATCATGGTGCCCAAATTCTGCAAGAATGGTCACCATCCACTGCAACGACTGACTTTTACTGATTTTGACCTAATTGCTGATGATTGCTTTAACTGCAAGCAACAAGGTTAAACTGACAATATTTTTGTACTTTTTGAATGATAAACATATGAAAAGCAAATATATACAAATGCAAAACATGCTTGGTGTAGCACCTCAAATTTGCACCTATCATTGTACATACATTCTCATATTAGGTCATAGCATATCATGGTCCACTGCATAGCATTGCATTGTCCCTTTTGCCTCAAGTGCAAGCCAATCAAGAAATTAGGTCAAACTAGTCAAGAGATCAGTCAGTCAAGCAAGCAAGTGCAATTCTCAAGGAGCCAAGGCCCTAGGGTTGGTCCAACATGTTCACATGACTTGGGGATCCATTTGAAGTGTTTTGGTCAAGGATTGGATGTTCAGAAGTCATCAGTCAGTGCACAATCAGTCAGAAACCCTAAAAGTCAATTGTTGGTCAACTGTCCATTTAATCAGTGATTTGATGATGGGATTTGGTTTGAGAGGTCTCACTCATGTCCATATAGTCTTCATATATCATGTCAAACACCATCATGGAAGAATTTGAAGCCAGATCAGAAATTTCCAAAAATGGAAACTGGACCTGTAACTGAAACCTGCCAAAAATGGAAAGTCTTGATCCTCAAACTTACATCATGATACAAGCTTCAAATGAATTTTTGCCCAACATGAAAGTTGAAGATCTTGTTCTCCCATTTCCAAAAAGTCCAAGAACACTCAATTCCCATGTATGGTTGGCAAGATATGATCAAATCATTTTTCAGAAATTTTTGAACTTCAAAAGGCCATATCTCCCAAACCATTTGGCCAATTTGAGTGGGTTTTTTCCCACAAGTCACATTTGATCCCCTCTTTCCAAAAATGTAACTTTCATGCACCAAAACATCACCATGCAAAATGGCCTTTTTGAACTTGCCTTAATTAATTTCAAGTGAGTTGAATTTTGACTTTTCAAAATAATCATTTTTAAACCATTTGGCCAATTGAAATAGTTCAGAAATGTGGTTTATGACTTGTTGCAAGCCCATTTTTATGCAGTACACATAGCCATCACCTAGTTGCTTGAAAATTGGAAAGAAAGTACATTTTTCAACAACTACATCCCACATTTTCATGAACCATCATTTGTACCCTTAAACAGAGAATTAAAAGATCATTTTCTGTCATTTACAAACCCTAGTTGCAGCCTCAAAACATAGAAGAACTCCACTCTCTCAAAAATTCCATCTTGCTTGCATTTTCCAAAATCAGTCAAAAAGCTCCAAAGAACTCGAGCAAGTCATTGTTTATTCACCATCCAAGCATCATTGTGGACTCTTTGCAACCATATTTTCCCAACTGGAAGCTCCTTTTCCACTGCTGTTTTAAAAAAAGCTCAGCCATGGCAGATGGAAATTCGAGCAAAAGCAAGCTACATTGAGCCAAAGTTCTTCAACTATTCTTCATTTAGAAGCTTAAGGTGCATCTGTTTCAGGCCAAAAACACCAAACAACATCTGTATCTCGACTGCTCTTCCATTTTGGTAAAATTTCGACTCTCACCTTTTCCAAAACCATGATACACACTTTGTAGATCACCTTTCCCTGATCATTATGAGCTTTGAATGGTTGAAATTGGTTTAGTATTTAGCAAGTTATGTTGAAATGAATGTTGATGATTCAAACTTGTTTTTGCTTGTTTCTTATTGTCCAGCTCGATTTCATGTTAATGGTTGTTGGATTCATGATGAGTGTTGTTTGATGTTTCTGTTGATATGCTGGTTTGCCATTTCTGGGAAATTATTTTTCACGGTTTTGTGATGAAGATGAAGATGCTACAGTAAACCCTAGCCAATTTCCAGATTTTTTCCATTTTTCACGTGCATGAGCTTGTGTTTACTGTGTCATTAGCCAACAACCAATCACAACATTCCATTTCATGGCCCAAAACGACCGTGTTTTAATAAGTGGCTCGGGTATTTACAAAAATGCCATTCGTGGCATGTGACACATTGAATTAAGTTATTCCTTTTCCATTTTTATTTCATTTGATCATCAAACTTTGAAAATTCATAACTCGTCCATTTTAAATCCAAATTTCATGGGATTTTTTGCATCATGTTCATCACAATCTCTAGTTTTTTATCATATTTTTTCCAGATTTTTTTGATGAGTGGATTTTAATTGGTATTAGGGTTTGTGACATGTGCTCATATTTTGTACACTTTGCCAAAACATTTGTGAAATGATGATACTTTATCCAATGGCTCCCAAACTTTTTGTGCTTAAACTAGACACACTCATGGTGATTTTGATGTAGAGTTTGTGAATTTATCTTATCTGGATTGTGAGTTATGAATTTTTGAATTAGGGTGTGACAATTTGTGTCACACCATTGATGTCCAACTTCATGATTTTCATTGACATGCTTCTTGAACTCAAATTGGTTTGAATTTTTGCATGAATGTACTCTTGGATGTCTAGTTTACATGTGAATTTTCTTGGAATTATTTGTGGCATTTCCTAATTGTTTGAGATTTTCTCCCCTGTTTGGTCTTATGTTGACTTTTTGTGACACATGTTCCCATTTCATTTGTGAAATTCTCATACTTTATTAGATGGACATGAAATTTTACATGAGATAACTAGACACCCTCATATTTGCCATGGTTTTAGTCCCATTCATTTATCATACACCATCTCTGATTTATGATTTTTCTAAGTGGATGCATGTTTGGTTGACTTCTTTGAGCATGTTCAAAATTGCTTTGACTTTCTGATTTTCATTGACTGCCTTCCATTTGTCCAAATGAGATGAAATTTGACATGCTTACCATGCTGTGGGTTGTGATTGATCATGATTTATTTGGTGATTTTTAGAAATGTTTAAGATTGCTTTTGAGTTAAGTCTTGCTGTTGACTTCTATGAGCTTCTAAATGCCATGCCTTGACCTAAACTGTTCATGAAATGATGATGATGATTGATATGAATGTGAACCCAATTGGTTGTGTTTCTTAATTGTTTGAACATGATTTTGGATGCTTGCCCTTTGCTGTTTTGACTTTTTCATTCCCTTTTGACCCTAGGCTTGTCCTAGTGGTCCTGTTACTCACCTTTGAGCTCATGTTTTCAGGTTGACCAACAAATGGCCAATGAGACCATTTCTATTTGATTGAGCTTGCTTAAATATCATTGTCTAACTTGTTTGTTTTGTAGGTGGCTTGGCTCATATGCCTTAAGCCTTGTGCCTTGCACATCCATTTGCTTCTGATTAACTGTTGATGACTGTTTCCTTTTGCTTTGTTGTGAAGTTGTATACTAATGTCTGCTTGACTATTTCAGGTACGTTAGTTGCTCAGTTCCTTGTGAACTTTTGCTTTGCTTTGCTTGTATAAGCAATTTGCATTGAGGTATATTTCTCATCTTCATGTAGTCTGGAAGACCTGGCCTGTTACTTGGCCAGGCAACTGTCTGAAGTCCTCCTTAAGAGGCAATGTTTGTGACTGTTTACATTTGTCCTTGTATAGAGTCAAAGACCTCCTAAGTGAAGAGGCAATTGGCAGAACCCAAGGGATAAGCAACCTATCCCCTGCTATTCTGTGTGTCATCTGCTTTGCTCACACCACTGTGTTGATGCATTGCAGATATAAACCCAAGATCTTGTACAATTGTACAGTTGAGTCAGTTTTAAATGTGTAGAAGGGTTCCCACTTTCTGAACCCACACATTCTTGTCTTAAGCTCTCCCAGGCCAGGGATAAGAGCTGTGAAGTCTCATCTTCACTCACCTTTCATCTGCTTCACCTTAGCCCCTCAATGGTAAGGTTAAGAGCACATTCACCCAGTTCCAGAGGTTTGTTTGTTGAGGTTGATATGACCCCTCGATTAAAACCTAACCCTTGTTTGAGCCACTTGCTTGTGTATAGTGTGTGCTACTTGTGCTTGTATGTTTGTTTGACTTGCTTCCTGTGCAAGTTAGGTTTTGTTTGGCTTGCTCCCTGTGCAAGTTAGACGTGTGTGTGGCTTGCTTCCTGTGCAAGTCATGATCAGGATAGGCTGGCTCCCTGTGCCAGTTAGCTAGAAACCTTAACTTAGGGATGATTTTGCATGATAACATCTAGGCTCGAGTCGTAGTCTCCCTAGTTGTGTCTCCCTCTGTTATCTGGTTAGGCTAGTCCTTTTATCCCTCCGTAGGGGAACTACGTCGCCCTGATCCTCATACCAGATGAGGTACGTAGGCAGGAGATGAGCAGATCTCTCCGGGCGCCTGTGTCTTTGTTTTGTCTTGTTGTGTGCTTGGAAGCTGATGTAAGTCCATCGAGTGGCATTCGGGTTCCAGTGTGGGTTTGTTGGTTCGGATGCTGATGTAAGTCCAGTGATTGGCAGTCGGGCTCCATGTTTGCCTGTGCCTTGTTTGTTTGTGTGCGTGTCAGCCGAGCTACGAATGCTCTGATTCTTCTCTCGTCCGAGAAGATACGTATGCATAAGGTGCGATACCTTAGCGAGCATGTGTCGTTTCCCAGTCCGAACTACTTTGACTCTGATGTCTATGCCTGATAGACTAAGTAGGCCCAGGATCCGATATCCTGCCGAGTCAGCCTTGTCTGTTTTCTTGTGTCTCTTTCAGCCAGTGTGTGTGTGTTTGAGCAGTGTTTAGCAACCATTTTCCTTCCTTTTGTGCGTGGATCCCGTCGAGTACGACGGATGCGTAGGGGTGCTAATACCTTCCCTTCGCATAACCGACTCCCGAACCCCGAACCCATTCTCTTTGGTCGCGAGACCATGTCTTTTCCAGGTTTACTCTGAGCGTTTCCTTTCCCTCTTTTGGGATAAATAACGCACGGTGGCGGCTCTGTTGTTCTTGTTTTCCCGCCGGTTTTTCGCGTGATGCGACAGCTGGCGACTCTGCTGGGGACCTAGAGAAGTTGACCTATGCTGGTCCATCTTCCCTAAGCGAGTCTCTCCTAGCGCTCTCTAGGATAGGGTTTGGTTGCTTTTGCTGTTATTTATTGCATTCATTTGTATATATTTGCATTTACTGTTTGCATTTATTGTTTGCATTAATGTTTGCATTCATATTCATTATTCACCTGGCTGGTTGTCTGTTTCTCTCTGTTGGGGTGGGAGTTACATGAGGTAAAAGGCCCAATACCCAGGCCATGAGTGAAATCTAGGATACCTAGGAATAGAGTGATTCATGGGAAGCGGGTGGTATTGCGCCACTTAGCGGAACATTGATATCACGAGCAGTTCAGACCCTGGTGGGATATTATCGTTACATACTTCGGGTGTGTATATGATGATGTTCTGCGAAAGGTTATTTATGCTGCGTTTCTCTCGACCTTACCCTGGCCTAGATGACACCCGTGAGTGGGGAGGGAATGATCACTTTTACAGGTACAGTTGGTGACCAGTTGGTGACTTGTTGGTGACTTGTGATCCTGTTGGTGACTTGTGATCCTGTTGGTGACTATGGGTTCAGAAATTTGGGGTCTCAGATGACTTTGGGTTTCAGATGAATTTGTGGTTCCGAGTTCAAGCCGAAGCTTTGATCCTGTGTTCTGAGAGACACAGCCAACCAGTCGTGTCTGCATCATTCGCATCATAGCATATTTATTTTTCAAAAGAAACGCAATAAAAAAGATACAAAAAAAAAAAAGAAAAAGAGAAAAGAAAAGAAAAAAAAACCAATCCCTGCATGCATATCATTTCTCAGGTACATTCCAGAGCTTGTTCACTGATAGAGATGGCAACAGTCCCAGAGTTGAAGCGGAAGACTTGTTCCTACAGCTTTCACCGTGAACCTTTGACGTCTCTGATTGAGTTGAGCAACCTTATGACCAGTGGTAACCAGAAGGGGTTTGTTGACCAGTATGGAGATATTCTGACACTGTTGAAGATGGTAGTCGATCCGGTGCCGTTGCAGACTCTTCTACAGTTCTACGACCCAGAGCTTCATTGTTTCACCTTTCAAGATTATCAGTTGGCGCCTACTCTTGAGGAGTACTCCGTTCTGCTGAGTGTCCCGGTCCAGTATCAGGTTCCTTTCTTGGATGTGCCCAAGGAGGTTGATTTCAGAGTTGTTGCCAGAGCTCTCCATTTGGGTATCAAGGAAGTCAGTGATAGTTGGAAGTCCAGTGGGGATGTTGTAGGATTGCCTTTGAAGTTTCTGTTGAGGGTAGCTAGAGAAGAAGCAGAGAAGGGAAGTTGGGAAGCATTTCATGCTCAGTTGGCCGTCATGATCTATGGGATCGTCCTGTTTCCGAGTATGCCCAATTTTGTTGACTATGCTGCAGTCAGTATTTTCATTGGAGGAAATCTAGTTCCTACTCTATTAGCTGACACTTACTATGCTGTTCACAGTAGGCATGGTAAGGGTGGGGCTATCAGGTGTTGTCTCCCGCTTTTGCTCAGATGGTTCTTGTCTCTTCTGCCAGTCAGTGGACCTTTTGTGGATGCTCAGAGCACGCATAAGTGGACTCAGAGGGTTATGTCTCTTACTTCTTATGATATCAGGTGGCAATCTTACCGGATGGATGTGCGTAACGTCATTATGAGCTGTGGAGGATTCCGTAATGTGCCACTCGTAGGGACTAGGGGTTGCATCAATTACAACCCGGTTCTTTCTCTTCGCCAGTTGGGGTTTGTGATGAAGGGAAGACCACTAGAGGCTGAGGTAGCTGAAAGTGTGTATTTTGAGAAGCAGAGTGACCCGGCCAGATTGGAGCAGATAGGGAGAGCTTGGAAGTCTATTGGTGTGAAGGATGGATCTGCCTTAGGGAAGAAGTTTGCCGTTGCTATGCCCGATTACACTGATTGGGTCAAGGAGAGAGTAGAAACTTTGTTGTTACCCTACGATAGGATGGAGCCGTTGCAGGAGCAACCACCTTTGATCCTTGCTGAGAGTGTGCCTGCGGAGCACTACAAGCAAGCCCTGATGGAGAATCGCCAGTTAAGAGAGAAGGAGCAAGATACCCAGATGGAGCTGTACAAAGCCAAAGCTGATAGTTTGAACTTGGCTCATCAACTCAGAGGAGTGCGAGAAGAAGATGCTAGCAGACTGAGAAGCAAGAAGAGATCTTACGAGGAGGTGGAGAGCATGTTAGATGCAGAACACCGGGAGTGCTTGAGGTTGCAGAGGGTTGAGGCCAGCTATCAGAAGAAGATCAGAGACTTGGAGAAGCAACTCAGAGATAAAGACATCCAGTTGAAGAAGGAAGTAGACTTGAGACAGGCATCAGAGAACCACCTTGGAGGAGAAGTGGTAGAGCTTAGACGACAACTGAAGGAGAAGATCACTCTTTTGCCAGAATGTTCAGAATGTGACCTGTTGATGGACCAGTGTCAGTACTTGAAGACTCTCATTCCGGGAGGCCGTTTGTCTTAGCTTGTATCTTTGATATGTATGTTGAGAATCACCTCCAGGCTTGTTGGATGGGATTCATTGTTGTACTCCGATTGTTCGGATTTTCTTTGTCGACTTTGTTGTATGATCTTGTTACTCATATAGATGAGGTTGTTGGTTTCACCTTGTACTCATCACTCTTGTGTATGTTGTTTCTGTGCTTCTGTGTTGTTCTTGCTGCAGGTTGCCATCTTTTGAGGATGACTCAGGCTCTTTGAATGCCTGAGGAATGAACATATCATGTGCATCATACGCATCATTAGCACCATACTCATATCATTTTGCATAACAGGTGTTCTTGGCCGTGACTTCTCACTCTTGGTTCCTGTTCAGGCAGGATAGCTGATCAACGTCCGCACCGCTACTCAACAAGACTGAATCAACAGAGAGGTATGGATCAAGTTCAAGCAGAGTTGGCTGAGATGAAGGCTAACATGGCCCAGTTTATGAATATGATGCAAGGGGTTGCGCAAGGTCAAGAAGAACTTCGAGCCATGGTTCAGAGACAAGAGGCTGCAATTCCACCGGTCAACCATGCTCCGCCAGAGGGAGGCCCGGTCAATGATAACAATGTTGCTGCTGCTGTACCCATCAACAACTATGCTGTAGGTGATGAGTTGGGGGGTATTCGAATCAACGGTCAACCTATTGCTCCAGATGCCGCTAATGCCAGAGCAGTTCGTGCCCCGGCCCGTAATCCTGTTCCGATTGTTGACAGACAAGAGGATATGTTCACTCTGCTCAGTGAAGACGAAGACGTTCTGGGAAGGGTTAATGAGAGGGATCGTAAAGTTGATGCCCTTGCTGAGAAAATTAGAGCTATGGAATGTCAGAATTCTCTCGGTTTTGATGTTACCAATATGGGGTTGGTGGAAGGTTTGAGAATCCCTTACAAGTTCAAAGCACCGTCCTTCGATAAATACAACGGTACTTCTTGCCCTCGCACCCATGTGCAGGCTTATTATCGAAAAATATCTGCGTATACCGATGATGAAAAGATGTGGATGTATTTTTTCCAAGATAGTCTATCTGGGGCTTCTTTGGACTGGTACATGGAATTGAAGAGAGATTCTATCCGCTGTTGGAGGGATCTGGGTGAGGCCTTTTTGAGGCAATACAAACACAACATGGACATGGCGCCTAGCCGGACTCAGCTGCAGAGTCTATGTCAGAAATCCAATGAGAGCTTCAAGGAGTATGCCCAGAGGTGGCGTGAACTGGCTGCTAGAGTTCAACCCCCTATGCTGGAGAGGGAGTTGACAGATATGTTCATCGGCACTCTTCAGGGTGTGTTTATGGACCGGATGGGGAGCTGCCCATTCGGTAGTTTTTTTGATGTTGTCATTTGTGGAGAGAGGACTGAGAGCTTGATTAAAACTGGGAAGATCCAAGATGCTAGTTCCTCTTCTTCTAAGAAGTCGTTTGCTGGGGCACCTCGTCGAAGAGAGGGTGAAACTAATGCTGTTCAATACCGCAGAGATCAGAACAGAAGTGAATACCGTCAAGTTACTGCAGTGACCATTTCGGCACCTCAACCTCGTCAACAACAACAACAAAGAGTTCAACAACCGCAACAACAACAACAACAGCAACGTCCGTATCAGCCCAGACAAAGGATGCCTGATCGACGTTTTGATTCGCTACCCATGTCGTACACCGAACTGCTGCCCGAACTACTCAGGTTGGGGATGGTTGAGTTGCGTACAATGGCTCCGCCTACAGTATTGCCTCCTGGGTACGACGCCAACGTCCATTGTGACTTTCACTCTGGGGCACCAGGGCATCATACTGAGAAGTGTCGGGCTCTCCAGCACAAAAGTCCAAGATTTGATCGATGCCAAAGCAATCAACTTCGCTCCAGTGCCTAACGTCGTAAACAACCCTATGCCTCAGCATGGTGGGCATAGAGTGAACAATATTGAGGGGAAAGAAGCTGAAGATCTGGTTGTTAATGTTGATGATGTTCAGACTTCTCTGCTAGTTGTAAAGGGCCGTCTGCTGAATGGGGGTGTCTACTCGGGCTGTGATGAGGATTGTGTGGGCTGTGCAGAATCAGAGAATGGTTGCGACCAGTTAAGGGCCGGTATCCAGGGTATGATGGATGAGGGTTGTTTGCAATTCAGTAGGGCTGTAAAAGATCGTGGAACAGTGTCAACTATCACCATTTACTTTAAACCGTCTGAAGGACGTGGACAAAGGGTCGTTAGTGCACCTGCAACAAATGGTACCCCAGTTACCATTTCCGTGCCTGTAACCATCAGTGCTCCAACTACTATCGCCGCGTCTGGAAGAAGGGCTGTTGAGAATAGTAGAGCCGTGCCGTGGAAGTATGATAATGCTCACCGCAGTTACAGAAGGGCTGAAAGTCAGACGAGACCAGTGAATCAAACTCCAGTGACAATTGGTTTACCGAATAGAGTTCCTGCAACTGTTGGTCCGGCTGTGGATAATGTAGGGGGTCCAGGAGGTTTTACCAGAAGCGGTCGTCTGTTCGCACCGCAGCCTTTGAGGGACAATAATGCTGAGGCTCTCGCCAAAGCAAAGGGTAAGCAAGCTGTGGTTGAGGAAGAACCTGTCCAGAAGGAAGCGCCCGAGGGGTCATTTGAGAAGGACGTGGAGGAGTTTATGAAGATAATCAAGAAGAGTGACTACAAGATTGTAGATCAGTTGAATCAAACTCCGTCCAAGATTTCTATACTTTCACTGTTGTTGTGCTCTGAGGCACACCGTAATGCCTTGCTGAAGATGTTGAATCTGGCTTACGTGCCTCAGGAGATTTCTGTCAATCAACTGGAGGGTGTGATGGCCAATGTGAGCACCAGGCATGGTGTAGGTTTCACCACCCTGGACTTACCGCCTGAAGGGCGAAACCATAACAAAGCCTTGCACATCACCATGGAGTGCAAGGGGGCAGTGTTGTCTCACGTATTGGTAGACACCGGGTCGTCGCTGAATGTGTTGCCTAAGCAGATTCTGAAGAAGATTGATGTGGAAGGGTTTGTGCTTACTCCCAGTGACCTGATCGTTCGTGCTTTCGACGGCTCCAAACGTTCTGTGTGTGGGGAAGTTACCTTGCCTGTGAAGATAGGTCCTGAGGTATTCGATATCATCTTCTATGTTATGGACATCCAGCCCGCCTATAGTTGTTTATTGGGGCGTCCATGGATTCATGCAGCAGGGGCAGTCTCGTCGACTCTCCATCAAAAGCTCAAGTATGTCTGGAACGGTCAGATTGTGACTGTGTGCGGTGAAGAAGAGATTCTGGTGAGTCATCTATCCTCGTTCAAATATGTTGAGGTGGATGGCGAGATCCACGAAACCTTATGCCAGGCGTTTGAGACTGTGGCTCTTGAGAAAGTGGCGTACGCTGAGCAGAGGAAGCCAGTGCTTCAATTACTTCTTACAAGCAGGCTAAGGAGGTTGTTGATTCTGGCAAAGCTGAAGGCTGGGGCAAGATGGTGGACTTGCCTGTTAAAGAAGACAAATTTGGTGTTGGTTACGAGCCTCTCCAAGCAGAGCAGAATGGTCAAGCGGGTCCGAGTACCTTTACCAGCGCTGGGCTGATGAATCATGGCGACGTCTCTGCAACCGGTAGTGAAGACTGTGACAGTGATTGTGATCTGGACAACTGGGTTCGCCCGTGTGCACCAGGGGGGTCTATCAACAACTGGACGGCTGAAGAAGTGGTTCAAGTTACTCTTCTGACAGAGTAATTTTCTGTTGTTTTGTCATTTTGCATGAAAATCCTACGATCTGCCCAAGGCGTAGTGATTCATTGTAGGGCCTCATCATGTTTTAATGATTATCATTAATGAAGGACATTTTTTGCAATCAAACTTTGTGATCCTTGTCTTTCTATTTTTTGTTTTCATCTTTTTCAAAAACAATAAAAATGGCAATGTTTTTGTTTTTTGTGACTTTATTGAACTCTTTTTCTAAAACAAAGCATTAAACATGCAGAAGCGATCTTATGGCATTCACTATGAACAGTTCTGTTATGGCTCAGTATGATTTCGACAATCCCATCTACCAAGCTGAAGAGGAGAGTGAGGAAGACTGTGAACTTCCTGCAGAATTGGTCAGATTGCTGAAGCAGAGGAAAGGGTCATCCAACCTCATCAGGAGGAGTTGGAGGTTGTTAATTTGGGTACTGAGGACGCCAAAAGAGAAATCAAGATTGGGGCTGCTTTAGAGGACTCTGTCAAGAGGAGGCTGATTGAGATGCTGAGAGAATATGTGGAGATATTCGCCTGGTCATATCAAGATATGCCTGGGTTAGATACAGACATTGTGGTGCATCGATTACCTCTTAGAGAAGGATGTCCTTCGGTCAAGCAGAAGCTTCGTAGAACGAGTCCTGACATGGCAACTAAGATCAAGGAAGAGGTTCAGAAGCAGTGGGATGCAGGTTTTTTGGCTGTTACAAGTTATCCCCCATGGGTGGCCAACATCGTTCCTGTGCCGAAGAAGGATGGTAAAGTCAGAATGTGTGTCGATTACCGGGATTTGAATAGAGCGAGTCCGAAAGATGATTTCCCATTACCTCACATTGATGTATTGGTTGATAATACGGCTCAATCCTCGGTATTCTCTTTCATGGATGGTTTCTCCGGATATAATCAGATCAAGATGGCGCCAGAGGACATGGAAAAGACGACATTCATTACACCTTGGGGCACGTTCTGCTATAAGGTGATGCCATTTGGGCTAAAGAATGCTGGTGCTACCTATCAGAGGGCAATGACGACTCTTTTTCATGACATGATGCACAAAGAAATTGAAGTGTACGTAGATGATATGATTGCGAAGTCGCAGACAGAAGAGGAGCACCTGGTTAATTTGCAGAAGCTGTTTGACCGGTTGAGAAAGTTCAAGCTGAGGTTGAATCCGAACAAGTGTACGTTTGGGGTGAGATCAGGGAAGCTTTTAGGCTTCATTGTCAGTGAGAAAGGGATTGAGGTTGATCCAGCGAAAGTCAAAGCTATTCAAGAGATGCCTGAACCGAAAACGGAGAAGCAAGTCCGTGGGTTTTTAGGGAGGTTGAACTACATTGCAAGGTTCATATCTCACCTAACTGCCACATGTGAACCAATTTTCAAACTGCTTAGAAAGAATCAGGCGATCAAGTGGAATGATGACTGTCAGAAAGCTTTTGACAAGATAAAAGAGTATTTACAGAAACCTCCAATCCTTATACCTCCAGTTCCAGGGAGACCTCTGATAATGTACCTGTCAGTGACTGAGAACTCGATGGGGTGTGTATTGGGACAACATGACGAGTCTGGTCGAAAAGAGCATGCCATATACTACCTTAGCAAAAAGTTTACCGACTGTGAAACAAGATATTCACTGCTCGAGAAAACTTGCTGTGCTTTGGCCTGGGCTGCTCGCCGACTGAGGCAGTATATGTTGAACCATACTACCTTATTGATTTCTAAGATGGATCCAGTGAAGTACATCTTTGAGAAACCGGCTCTCACCGGACGTGTTGCCCGTTGGCAGATGATCTTAACAGAATATGATATTCAGTACACGTCACAAAAGGCCATCAAAGGTAGTATTCTGTCAGACTACCTCGCCGAGCAACCGATTGAAGATTATCAGCCTATGATGTTTGAATTCCCTGATGAAGACATCATGTATCTTAAGATGAAAGATTGCGAAGAGCCTCTTGTCGAGGAAGGACCGGATCCGGATGACAAATGGACACTGATGTTTGATGGGGCTGTGAATATGAACGGTAACGGTGTTGGGGCAGTATTGATCAATCCTAAAGGTGCTCATATACCTTTTTCTGCCAGATTGACGTTTGACGTCACCAACAACGAAGCTGAGTATGAGGCTTGTATCATGGGGATAGAAGAAGCCATTGATCTGAGGATCAAAACGCTTGACATTTATGGAGATTCCGCTCTAGTGATCAATCAAGTCAACGGAGATTGGAATACGAACCAGCCGCATTTGATTCCGTATAGAGATTACACCAGAAGAATACTGACGTTCTTCAAGAAGGTGAAGTTGTATCATGTCCCCCGGGATGAGAATCAAATGGCTGATGCTTTGGCAACTTTGTCGTCTATGATCAAAGTTCATTGGTGGAATCATGTGCCACATGTTGCGGTGAATCGACTTGAGAGGCCTGCGTATGTGTTTGCAGCCGAGTCTGTTGTGATTGATGAGAAGCCGTGGTATTATGACATCAAGAACTTCCTCAAGACTCAGGAGTATCCTGAAGGTGCGTCGAAGAATGACAAGAAAACCCTGAGAAGGCTAGCTGGAAGCTTCTATTTGAATCAGGATGATGTGCTGTATAAGAGAAACTTTGACATGGTCTTGCTCAGATGCGTGGACAGACCCGAGGCGGACATGTTAATGCAGGAAGTTCATGAAGGTTCCTTCGGTACTCATGCCGGCGGACATGCAATGGCTAAGAAATTGTTGAGAGCGGGTTATTACTGGATGACCATGGAATCCGATTGTTTCAAGTATGCTCGGAAGTGCCATAAGTGTCAAATTTATGCTGATAAGGTGCATGTACCACCAAGCCCTCTGAATGTCATGAATTCGCCTTGGCCGTTTGCCATGTGGGGCATTGATATGATTGGGAAGATTGAGCCTACTGCTTCGAATGGACATCGCTTCATTTTGGTAGCGATTGACTATTTCACCAAATGGGTGGAAGCAGCTTCCTATGCTAACGTTACCAAACAAGTGGTTACCCGGTTCATCAAGAAAGAAATCATCTGTCGTTATGGAGTTCCTGAGAGAATCATCACTGACAATGGTTCGAATCTCAACAACAAGATGATGAAAGAGCTTTGTAAAGATTTCAAGATTGAACATCACAATTCTTCTCCTTACAGACCGAAGATGAATGGTGCTGTAGAAGCGGCAAACAAGAATATCAAGAAGATTGTGCAGAAGATGGTCGTTACGTACAAGGATTGGCATGAGATGCTGCCTTTCGCTTTGCATGGGTACCGTACCTCAGTACGTACGTCGACCGGGGCAACCCCTTACTCCCTTGTGTATGGTATGGAAGCTGTCCTACCTGTTGAAGTGGAGATTCCTTCTCTGAGAGTTTTATTGGATGTCAAGCTGGACGAAGCCGAGTGGATTCGAACAAGGTTTAACGAGTTGAGCCTTATCGAGGAGAGACGGTTAGCAGCTGTATGCCATGGACAGTTGTATCAGCGAAGGATGAAGAGAGCCTTTGATCAGAAAGTGCGTCCTCAAAGCTATCAGATCGGTGATCTAGTTTTGAAGAGGATCCTCCCTCCCGGTGCAGATAACAGGGGCAAGTGGACTCCTAATTATGAAGGTCCATATGTTGTGAAAAAGGTATTCTCCGGTGGAGCCTTGATGCTTACAACTATGGATGGTGAAGATTTTCCGTCTCCTGTTAACTCAGATGTAGTCAAAAAATACTTCGCATAAATTGACCCACTGGACAAAAAGAAAAAAAGAGTCCAGGCAAAAAAGGGCATCCCGGCGAACCAAAAAACAGAAAGAAAAGGTTCGGGCAAAAATTAGGGATAGAATGAAAAGAATTTGTACACCCGGTAAGTCGAAAACCCGCAAGGGCGGCTTAGGCAAAAATGGGTATCTCGGTGGATTGAAAACCCGAAAGGGCGATCCAGCCAAAAGAGGGATTAAAGCGAAGACTACAGTCTGAGTTGTCTGTACTTCATCAAGCTTTGTCATTTGCCATCTCGAAAGATGTGATCCGTCCAGTCATTCTTCTCAGAAAGCAAGGAGTTGGGAGGAAAACTGATGATCTGTGAGTTATAACAGAATTGGGAAATAGTGGATGCCGTGTTCACATTGCCATTAGGATAGATTTTTTCCTTTTGTGCGCAATTACCTCTTCCTAGGAATTGCTTCCCAATGTATTTGCCTTTTCAGGCACATTTTCAATCAATAAAAGTCGTTATTCAGATAAATAGCTCTTTGGTTTTTTATTTTTACTGTTTTGTTTGCAAAAATGTCCGAATTTTTGATAAGCATTGCATATAAGAACATGAAGGCTACACAATAGCTTGCAGGATGACAAAACATTTGAAAATCATTTTGAATATTGAGGACACTTGAGCGTATCTTGTCCATGTATCCCCTGGGGGCATTTTGTTGTGCTGTTTTTCAGGATTGGCGTCTGTGAGGACGTTTCCTCAGCAGATATTTTCCCCAAGCAAGTTTGGAAGCTATCAGAGCTATGTTCCCCTGCGGAGACGTCTGTGGATAGTGCCTTCTATTCCCCAACGGATCTAAGGATTGCCTATCCCCAGCAGGCCTGTATTTGCCGATTTCCTCCCTGAGTGAGGCAGGTTCATTGAAATTTATCTCCAGCATTTATCCTATCTGTGGACTGAAGGATATCCCCAGCGGAGTTTACCTTTCCCCAGCAGCAGTGCTATTCTCCAACATGAGTGAGAAGTCGTTGCTCTCCCTGCAAGAGTCTCCCCGCAGAGTTGGAGTGCCCGATCAGTTTTGGCTCCCCCAGCCGGAGTTCTTCATCCTTTTTGCATCTTGCATGTAGTGATCATTGCATCCTCAAACTGCGTAGCATTCCCATTCGATATGGAGCATTACGCCATAGAAAAATTCAAACATATGCATTCATGTGTTAACCTCACCAGACCGTATCCCCGGCAGAGGCGGATCATTTCATTCAACATCAGCACAGCAAGTCTGCTACAGTTGCTCTTGACAGCATTCAGGATTGATATCCCCACAAAGGTTTATTACCTCACCCGTTGGCGACAGAAAGTTTGTTTCTCCCCAGTGAGACCCCCAGCAAGTGGTCAACCTTGCCTTGACATATCTAAGATGTCGTTCTTGTGATACCGGTAAGTGTCATACTAGCACCCGCGTGTGTTTCTTTGTTTGGTGTCGGTAAACACCATTGTTTCGGTGTCTGTAAACATCGGGTATTCTCCCCAGTCATCAGTAAATGTCTGGTCATCATTTTTGGTGTCGGTAAACACCATTGTTTCGGTGTCTGTAAACATCGGGTTTTCTCCCCAGTCATCAGTAAATGTCTGGTCGTCATTTTTGGTGTCGGTAAACACCATTGTTTCGGTGTCTGTAAACATCGGGTATTCTCCCCAGTCATCAGTAAATGTCTGGTCATCATTTTTGGTGTCAGTAAACACCATTGTTTCGGTGTCTGTAAACATCGGGTTTTCTCCCCAGTCATCGGTAAATGTCTGGTCATTCTTGGTGTCGGTAAACATCATCTTTCGATGTCGGTAAACATCGAGTCTTCCTCTCAGTCATCGGTAAATGTCTGGTCATTCTTGGTGTCGGTAAACATCATCTTTCGATGTCGGTAAACATCGAGTCTTCCTCTCAGTCATCGGTAAATGTCTGATAATCCCCAGCTAGAGATCCCCAGTAGAGTCATCGGTAAATGTCCTATCTGGTTTCCAGTTGCAAATATTTGTTTTTTCCCTTAGTAAAGTGTTCCCCAGTCATCGGTAAATGTCTGGTCGTTTATTTTGATGTCGGTAAACATCATCTTTCGATGTCGGTAAACGTCGAGTCTCATCCCAGTCATCGGTAAATGTCTGGTCATGCTTTGTTTCCTTGTTGATAAAATCAAGATCCTCAGAAGTCGTCAGTAAACGTCTTGTCTGATTACACCACAAAGATTTTGTTCCCCCCAAGTGGAGACGCCATCGGTAAATGGCCCCGTATGCTTCGATATCGGTAAATATCAGATCCCCAGTTGCAGTAGCCATCGGTAAATGGTCAAGTTGAAGTTGATATCGGTAAATGTCAAGTTTCTTTGAAGCCACCATCGGTAAATGGTCTTGCTTCCTTTTACATCAGATTTGTTTCCCAACAGCCATCGGTAAATGGTCTCGCTGAAGTTGATATCGGTAAGTATCAAGTTACCAGTTTCTAACCATCGGTAAATGGTTTCGCCTTTCTGAAGTTGTCAATTGCAGGCGTCATCAGTAAATGACGTGGTTCTCCTTGTATCATATCCGGCAGAGTGCAAATTTCTACGGTTCTTGGTATTCAATCCCTGTTTACCCTGAAAGTCTGACAGCCGTTGCTCTCATCCATTCGGTTTCCCAGCTGATTGAATAGGGGCAGCTGTAGCACCTCAAATTTGCACCTATCATTGTACATACATTCTCATATTAGGTCATAGCATATCATGGTCCACTGCATAGCATTTCATTGTCCCATTTGCCTCAAGTGCAAGCCAATCAAGAAATTAGGTCAAACTGGTCAGGAGATCAGTCAGTCAAGCAAGCAAGTGCAATTCTCAAGGAGCCAAGGCCCTAGGGTTGGTCCAACATGTTCACATGACTTGGGGATCCATTTGAAGTGTTTTGGTCAAGGATTGGATGTTCAGAAGTCATCAGTCAGTGCACAATCAGTCAGAAACCCTAAAAGTCAATTGTTGGTCAACTGTCCATTTAATCAGTGATTTGATGATGGGATTTGGTTTGAGAGGTCTCACTCATGTCCATATAGTCTTCATATATCATGTCAAACACCATCATGGAAGAATTTGAAGCCAGATCAGAAATTTCCAAAAATGGAAACTGGACCTGTAACTGAAACCTGCCAAAAATGGAAAGTCTTGATCCTCAAACTTACATCATGATACAAGCTTCAAATGAATTTTTGCCCAACATGAAAGTTGAAGATCTTGTTCTCCCATTTCCAAAAAGTCCAAGAACACTCAATTCCCATGTATGGTTGGCAAGATATGATCAAATCATTTTTCAGAAATTTTTGAACTTCAAAAGGCCATATCTCCCAAACCATTTGGCCAATTTGAGTGGGGTTTTTTCCCACAAGTCACATTTGATCCCCTCTTTCCAAAAATGTAACTTTCATGCACCAAAACATCACCATGCAAAATGGCCTTTTTGAACTTGCCTTAATTAATTTCAAGTGAGTTGAATTTTGACTTTTCAAAATAATCATTTTTAAACCATTTGGCCAATTGAAATAGTTCAGAAATGTGGTTTATGACTTGTTGCAAGCCCATTTTTATGCAGTACACATAGCCATCACCTAGTTGCTTGAAAATTGGAAAGAAAGTACATTTTTCAACAACTACATCCCACATTTTCATGAACCATCATTTGTACCCTTAAACAGAGAATTAAAAGATCATTTTCTGTCATTTACAAACCCTAGTTGCAGCCTCAAAACATAGAAGAACTCCACTCTCTCAAAAATTCCATCTTGCTTGCATTTTCCAAAATCAGTCAAAAAGCTCCAAAGAACTCGAGCAAGTCATTGTTTATTCACCATCCAAGCATCATTGTGGACTCTTTGCAACCATATTTTCCCAACTGGAAGCTCCTTTTCCACTGCTGTTTTAAAAAAAGCTCAGCCATGGCAGATGGAAATTCGAGCAAAAGCAAGCTACATTGAGCCAAAGTTCTTCAACTATTCTTCATTTAGAAGCTTAAGGTGCATCTGTTTCAGGCCAAAAACACCAAACAACATCTGTATCTCGACTGCTCTTCCATTTTGGTAAAATTTCGACTCTCACCTTTTCCAAAACCATGATACACACTTTGTAGATCACCTTTCCCTGATCATTATGAGCTTTGAATGGTTGAAATTGGTTTAGTATTTAGCAAGTTATGTTGAAATGAATGTTGATGATTCAAACTTGTTTTTGCTTGTTTCTTATTGTCCAGCTCGATTTCATGTTAATGGTTGTTGGATTCATGATGAGTGTTGTTTGCTGTTTCTGTTGATATGCTGGTTTGCCATTTCTGGGAAATTATTTTTCACGGTTTTGTGATGAAGATGAAGATGCTACAGTAAACCCTAGCCAATTTCCAGATTTTTTCCATTTTTCACGTGCATGAGCTTGTGTTTACTGTGTCATTAGCCAACAACCAATCACAACATTCCATTTCATGGCCCAAAACGACCGTGTTTTAATAAGTGGCTCGGGTATTTACAAAAATGCCATTCGTGGCATGTGACACATTGAATTAAGTTATTCCTTTTCCATTTTTATTTCATTTGATCATCAAACTTTGAAAATTCATAACTCGTCCATTTTAAATCCAAATTTCATGGGATTTTTTGCATCATGTTCATCACAATCTCTAGTTTTTTATCATATTTTTTCCAGATTTTTTTGATGAGTGGATTTTAATTGGTATTAGGGTTTGTGACATGTGCTCATATTTTGTACACTTTGCCAAAACATTTGTGAAATGATGATACTTTATCCAATGGCTCCCAAACTTTTTGTGCTTAAACTAGACACACTCATGGTGATTTTGATGTAGAGTTTGTGAATTTATCTTATCTGGATTGTGAGTTATGAATTTTTGAATTAGGGTGTGACAATTTGTGTCACACCATTGATGTCCAACTTCATGATTTTCATTGCCATGCTTCTTGAACTCAAATTGGTTTGAATTTTTGCATGAATGTACTCTTGGATGTCTAGTTTACATGTGAATTTTCTTGGAATTATTTGTGGCATTTCGTAATTGTTTGAGATTTTCTCCCCTGTTTGGTCTTATGTTGACTTTTTGTGACACATGTTCCCATTTCATTTGTGAAATTCTCATACTTTATTAGATGGACATGAAATTTTACATGAGATAACTAGACACCCTCATCTTTGCCATGGTTTTAGTCCCCTTCATTTATCATACACCATCTCTGATTTATGATTTTTCTAAGTGGATGCATGTTTGGTTGACTTCTTTGAGCATGTTCAAAATTGCTTTGACTTTCTGATTTTCATTGACTGCCTTCCATTTGTCCAAATGAGATGAAATTTGACATGCTTACCATGCTGTGGGTTGTGATTGATCATGATTTATTTGGTGATTTTTAGAAATGTTTAAGATTGCTTTTGAGTTAAGTCTTGCTGTTGACTTCTATGAGCTTCTAAATGCCATGCCTTGACCTAAACTGTTCATGAAATGATGATGATGATTGATATGAATGTGAACCCAATTGGTTGTGTTTCTTAATTGTTTGAACATGATTTTGGATGCTTTCCCTTTGCTGTTTTGACTTTTTCATTCCCTTTTGACCCTAGGCTTGTCCTAGTGGTCCTGTTACTCACCTTTGAGCTCATGTTTTCAGGTTGACCAACAAATGGCCAATGAGACCATTTCTATTTGATTGAGCTTGCTTAAATATCATTGTCTAACTTGTTTGTTTTGTAGGTGGCTTGGCTCACATGCCTTAAGCCTTGTGCCTTGCACATCCATTTGCTTCTGATTAACTGTTGATGACTGTTTCCTTTTGCTTTGTTGTGAAGTTGTATACTAATGTCTGCTTGACTATTTCAGGTACGTTAGTTGCTCAGTTCCTTGTGAACTTTTGCTTTGCTTTGCTTGTATAAGCAATTTGCATTGAGGTATATTTCTCATCTTCATGTAGTCTGGAAGACCTGGCCTGTTACTTGGCCAAGCAACTGTCTGAAGTCCTCCTTAAGAGGCAATGTTTGTGACTGTTTACATTTGTCCTTGTATAGAGTCAAAGACCTCCTAAGTGAAGAGGCAATTGGCAGAACCCAAGGGATAAGCAACCTATCCCCTGCTATTCTGTGTGTCATCTGCTTTGCTCACACCACTGTGTTGATGCATTGCAGATACAAACCCAAGATCTTGTACAATTGTACAGTTGAGTCAGTTTTAAATGTGTAGAAGGGTTCCCACTTTCTGAACCCACACATTCTTGTCTTAAGCTCTCCCAGGCCAGGGATAAGAGCTGTGAAGTCTCATCTTCACTCACCTTTCATCTGCTTCACCTTAGCCCCTCAATGGCAAGGTTAAGAGCACATTCACCCAGTTCCAGAGGTTTGTTTGTTGAGGTTGATATGACCCCTCGATTAAAACCTAACCCTTGTTTGAGCCACTTGCTTGTGTATAGTGTGTGCTACTTGTGCTTGTATGTTTGTTTGACTTGCTTCCTGTGCAAGTTAGGTTTTGTTTGGCTTGCTCCCTGTGCAAGTTAGACGTGTGTGTGGCTTGCTTCCTGTGCAAGTCATGATCAGGATAGGCTGGCTCCCTGTGCCAGTTAGCTAGAAACCTTAACTTAGGGATGATTTTGCATGATAACATCTAGGCTCGAGTCGTAGTCTCCCTAGTTGTGTCTCCCTCTGTTATCTGGTTAGGCTAGTCCTTTTATCCCTCCGTAGGGGAACTACGTCGCCCTGATCCTCATACCAGATGAGGTACGTAGGCAGGAGATGAGCAGATCTCTCCGGGCGCCTGTGTCTTTGTTTTGTCTTGTTGTGTGCTTGGAAGTTGATGTAAGTCCATCGAGTGGCATTCGGGTTCCAGTGTGGGTTTGTTGGTTCGGATGCTGATGTAAGTCCAGTGATTGGCAGTCGGGCTCCATGTTTGCCTGTGCCTTGTTTGTTTGTGTGCGTGTCAGCCGAGCTACGAATGCTCTGATTCTTCTCTCGTCCGAGAAGATACGTATGCATAAGGTGCGATACCTTAGCGAGCATGTGTCGTTTCCCAGTCCGAACTACTTTGACTCTGATGTCTATGCCTGATAGACTAAGTAGGCCCAGGATCCGATATCCTGCCGAGTCAGCCTTGTCTGTTTTCTTGTGTCTCTTTCAGCCAGTGTGTGTGTGTTTGAGCAGTGTTTAGCAACCATTTTCCTTCCTTTTGTGCGTGGATCCCGTCGAGTACGACGGATGCGTAGGGGTGCTAATACCTTCCCTTTGCATAACCGACTCCCGAACCCATTCTCTTTGGTCGCGAGACCATGTCTTTTCCAGGTTTACTCTGAGCGTTTCCTTTCCCTCTTTTGGGATAAATAACGCACGGTGGCGGCTCTGTTGTTCTTGTTTTCCCGCCGGTTTTTCGCGTGATGCGACACTTGGTGATCAAGAACCACACTCACAAGGCAAACCACCCATTAGGAGGGGAGCTAAGGCATGCAATGATCCTTGAGGCCATGATATGATATGATATGGGCCATGTTATGCTATGACCTAATATGAGAATGTATGTACAATGATAGGTGCAAATTTGAGGTGCTACAGCTGCCCCTATTCAATCAGCTGGGAACCCGAACGGATGATAGCAATGGCTGTCAGACTTTCAGGGTAAACAGGGATTGAATACAAAAGAACCGTAGAAATTTGCACCGACTGGATATAACACAAGAATGCCTGTCAGGATCGGCAAAGAAACAGTCTTGAAAGAAAAATCCGTCTGGAACGGAAAAAGAAATCGGCCTGAATACCGAAAACAGAAACGTCGACCTGGATACCAAAATAAATGGTAACACAGGGATAACCATGGCTTGAGCGCCGTAAGTACATCGACCTGATCGTCGGAAACTTCTTCGGTCTGAATACCGGAAAAACATAAGTGCATCGACCTGATCGTCGGAAACTTCTTCGGTCTGAATACCGGAAAAAACATAAGTACATCGACCTGATCGTCGGAAACTTCTTCGGCCTGAATACCGGAAACAACATAAGTACATCGACCTGATCGTCGGAAACTTCTTCGGTCTGAATACCGGAAAAAACATAAGTACATCGACCTGATCGTCGGAAACTTCTTCGGTCTGAATACCGGAAAAAACATAAGTACATCGACCTGATCGTCGGAAACTTCTTCGGTCTGAATACCGGAAAAAACATAAGTACATCGACCTGATCGTCGGAAACTTCTTCGGTCTGAATACCGGAAAAAACATAAGTACATCGACCTGATCGTCGGAAACTTCTTCGGTCTGAATACCGGAAAAAACATAAGTACATCGACCTGATCGTCGGAAACTTCTTCGGTCTGAAAACCGGAAAATCATAAGTACATCGACCTGATCGTCGGAAACTTCTTCGGTCTGAATACCGGAAACACATAAGTACATCGACCTGATCGTCGGAAACTTCTTCGGTCTGAAAACCGGAAAATCATAAGTACATCGACCTGATCGTCGGAAACTTCTTCGGTCTGAATACCGGAAACACATAAGACATATTATCTATAGCCGTCAAAACGTAGATAATACACTCGCATGGAAGATTATCCATAACCGGGTTGTAGGTTGTTAAATGAATGATCGACCGACAAGAAAGGCATCGGGGTACCAGGACTAGGTATGCAAAAGATGACTAATCAAAAGAGGATAAGGTTGCTTACTCGGAGCAAGTATCCAAAAAGAAGGGGAAGACCCAGTTGGGACAATACTGCTTGACCAAGGCAAGTATCCAAAAGGGAAAGAATATCAATACCGCAAACCGGATACTGATAACTGCAAAGAGGGGATTACATCTACCGTTTAGTAGGCAGAAAACCACGAAAAAGCAACCAGTCATCGATAGGATGAGCACAAAGGGTTAACTTCAACAAGGGGATGAAAGTGGGATTTTACAACTACCAACTTGTAGGCAGAAAACAACAAATTCTGCTGAGGATAAGATGAATGAGTGTCGATTAGTGAGCGATTATTCATTTATGCCCCAGGGAATCACAGGAGACAGCTAACAGGAAGCCAATTTAGGATCGATCCAAAAAGGCAGACTGAAACAGGACTCATCCTAATGAGGAAAGAACTCAATAGGGAAAACCCATCCCGTGTAAGGAGGGAACGGAAACAACCGTCATCCACGAGGATGTATCTCAGTGGGGAAATGTCAGGAAAGGATAAACACTTTCTGCTTAAGGGGTAGACTCTACATGGAGAGATCAGACACGCCCACTTCTGCTAAGGGAATGGACCCAAGCTTGCAAAATGATGCCAACTTCGGGGAGTAACACTGCTGGGGATACTCACTCAACCAAGAAGTCACTTGTCGGGAAAACACTAACTTCTCAACCGTGCTGATGAACCCAATTCTGAAGCCGATCCAATGGCGCGATGCTAAGCTCTTTCCAACAATCCAATCTCGGCTGGCCACCACGGCCTAGGGCTAATGGACATGTTTGCAATGTTGATGTATGAGTTTTTTTTTTTTTTTTTTTTTTTTTTTTTTTTACATAATGCCCCATGATCATGGGAATGCTATGCACTGATGATGCAATATGCTATGCTTATCTAAATGATGAATGCATAAACATATCTCCTCCAGAGACAAAACCGGGGAACTCCAGGAACAGTGTTGAGGATCTTATAACCACGTCAACTTCCACCCTGCCGGGGAAAGACAAACCTTGCTTGGGAGTAACCAGACGACTTGCTAGGGATAATCAGGCGACTTCACTGGGGAGAGCCAACCAATCCATAAGTAGGATCAAATTCCTCTTGGGAAAATAACTGCTCTGCTGGGGAAGATAAACCAAGCAAACCTTTGGGGATAAGGCTCATACAAACCTCAGATAAAATAGACTATGCTTTGGGGAATAACTGTTACTCCGCGGGGACAACCCACAATATTCACAAGTAGAATCAACTCAGCTGGGGATGTGGATATCAATTTGTTACGGTAGACTCGTCTAAACCACTAGTAGGATAAACTCTGCTGGAGAAAATAATTGCTTCGCTGGGGAAGACTTAAACAATTCGTAGCTAGGAGAATGGCTCTGTCTGGGGAAAGCACTGCTGGAGAATGCTCACAGGTGACGACCTGCACATCGGAACGACAGATGCCCCAGGGGGATACACGGACGAGATACGCTCAAGTGTCCTCAACATTCAAAATAATTTTCAAATGTTTTAATTCTTTCTGCACGTTATTGTTGAGCCTTCATGTTTTTATATGCAATGTTTATCAAAAATTCGGACGTTTTTGCAAACAAAACAATAAAAGTAAAAACAAGAGAGCAATTTATCTGAATAACGACTTTTATTGATTGAAAATGTGCCTGAAAAGGCAAATACATTGGGAAGCAATTCCTAGAAAGAGGTAATTGCGCACAAAAGGAAAATAAACTATCCTAATGGCAATGTGAACACAGCATCCACCGTTTCCCAACTCTGTTATAACTCATAGATCATCAGTTTCCTCCCAATTCCTTGCTTTCTGAGAAGACTGACTGGACCGATCACATCTGTCGAGATGGCAGCTGACGAAGCATGATGAAGTACAGATAACTCAAACTGTAGTCTTCGCTTTAATCCCTCTTTTGGCTGGATCGCCCTTTCGGGTTTTCAATCCACCGGGATACCCATTTTTGCCTAATCCGCCCTTGCGGGTTTTCGACTTACCGGGTGTACAATTTTTCATTTTTTATCCCTAACTTTTGCCCGAACCTTTTCTTTCTGTTTTTGGTTCGCCGGGATGCCCATTTTTGCCTGGACTCTTTTATTCTTTTTGTCCAGCGGGTCAATTTATGCGAAGTATTTTTTGACTACATCTGAGTTAACAGGGGAAGGAAAATCTTCACCATCCATAGTTGTAAGCATCAAGGCTCCACCGGAGAAGACCTTCTTCACAACATATGGACCTTCGTAATTAGGAGTCCACTTGCCCCTGTTATCTGTACCGGGAGGAAGGATCCTCTTCAAAACCAGATCGCCAATTTGAAATGTCCGAGGACGCACTTTCTGATCAAAGGCTCGCTTCATCCTTCTCTGATACAACTGCCCATGGCACACAGCTGCTAACCGTCTTTCTTCGATAAGGCTTAACTCGTTAAACCTTGTACGAATCCACTCGGCTTCGTCCAGCTTGACATCCAATAATACCCTCAGAGAAGGGATCTCCACTTCTACTGGTAGGACTGCTTCCATACCATACACAAGGGAGTAGGGGGTTGCCCCGGTCGACGTACGCACTGAGGTACGGTATCCATGTAAAGCGAAAGGCAACATCTCATGCCAATCCCTGTACGTTACGACCATCTTCTGCACAATCTTCTTGATGTTCTTGTTAGCTGCCTCTACAGCACCATTCATCTTTGGTCTGTAAGGAGAAGAATTGTGATGTTCGATCTTGAAATCTCTGCACAAGTCTTTCATCATTTTGTTATTGAGATTTGAACCATTGTCAGTGATGATTCTCTCAGGAACTCCATAACGACAGATAATTTCTTTCTTGATGAACCGGGCAATCACTTGTTTGGTAACGTTAGCATAGGAAGCTGCTTCTACCCATTTGGTGAAGTAATCGATCGCCACCAAGATGAAGCGATGTCCATTCGAAGCAGTTGGTTCAATCTTCCCAATCATATCAATGCCCCACATGGCAAACGACCAAGGCGAGTTCATGACATTCAACGGGCTTGGTGGTACATGCACCTTATCAGCGTAGATTTGACACTTGTGGCATTTCCGAGCATATTTGAAGCAATCGGATTCCATAGTCATCCAGTAATATCCGGCTCTCAGCAATTTCTTCGACATTGCATGACCACCAGCATGGGTACCAAACGAACCCTCGTGCACCTCTTGCATTAACATGTCTGCTTCGTGTCTATCCACGCATCTGAGCAGAACCATGTCAAAGTTCCTCTTGTATAGCACATCATCCTGATTCAGATAAAAGCTTCCAGCCAGCCTTCTCAGGGTCTTCTTATCATTCTTCGACGCACCCTCAGGATACTCTTGAGTCTTAAGGAAATTCTTGATGTCATAATACCACGGTTTTTCATCAATCGCCACAACAGACTCGGCTGCAAACACATATGCAGGCCTCTCGAGTCGATTTACCGCAACATGTGGCACATGATTCCACCAATGAACCTTTATCATAGAGGATAAAGTAGCCAATGCATCAGCCATCTGATTCTCATCCCGAGGGACATGATACAACTTCACCTTCTTGAAGAACGTCAGTATTCTTCTGGTGTAATCTCTATACGGAATCAAATGTGGCTGGTTTGTATTCCAATCTCCATTGACCTGATTGATCACTAGAGCAGAATCTCCAAATATGTCAAGCGTTTTGATCCTTAGATCAATGGCTTCTTCTATCCCCATGATACAAGCCTCGTACTCAGCTTCATTGTTGGTGACGTCGAAAGTCAATCTGGCAGAGAAAGGTATATGAGCACCTTTGGGATTGATCAACACTGCCCCCACACCGTTACCGTTCATATTCACAGCCCCATCAAACATCAGTGTCCACTTGTCATCAGGATCCGGTCCTTCCTCGACAAGCGGCTCTTCACAGTCTTTCGTTTTCAAATACATGATGTCTTCATCGGGGAATTCAAACATCATAGGCTGATAGTCGTCGATCGGTTGCTCGGCAAGATAGTCGGACAAAATACTACCTTTGATGGCCTTCTGTGACGTGTACTGAATGTCATATTCCGTTAAGATCATCTGCCAACGGGCAACACGTCCGGTGAGAGCTGGCTTCTCAAAGATGTATTTTACTGGATCCATCCTAGAAATCAACAGAGTAGTATGGTTCAACATATACTGCCTTAGTCGGCGAGCAGCCCAGGCCAAAGCACAGCAAGTTTTCTCGAGCAGTGAATATCTTGTTTCACAGTCGGTAAACTTTTTGCTTAGGTAGTATATGGCGTGCTCTTTTCGACCAGACTCGTCATGCTGACCCAATACACACCCCATCGAAGTCTCGGTGACTGATAGGTACATTATCAGTGGTCTCCCTGGAACTGGAGGAATCAGGATTGGAGGTTTCTGTAGATATTCTTTGATTTTGTCAAATGCCTTCTGACAGTCATCATTCCATTTGATCGCCTGATTTTTTCTGAGCAGTTTGAAAATTGGTTCACATGTAGCAGTTAGATGAGATATGAACCTTGCAATGTAGTTCAACCTCCCTAAAAACCCACGGACTTGCTTTTCCGTTTTCGGTTCAGGCATCTCTTGAATAGCTTTGACTTTTGCTGGATCTACCTCAATCCCTTTTTCACTGACAATGAAGCCTAACAGCTTCCCTGATCTCACCCCAAACGTACACTTGTTCGGATTCAGCCTCAGTTTGAACTTGACCAACCTGTCAAACAACTTCTGCAGATTTACCAGGTGCTCCTCTTCCGTCTGCGACTTCGCAATCATATCATCCACGTACACTTCGATCTCTTTGTGCATCATGTCATGAAAGAGAGTCGTCATTGCCCTCTGATAGGTAGCACCGGCATTCTTCAGCCCAAATGGCATCACTTTGTAGCAGAACGTGCCCCAAGGTGTAATGAATGTCGTCTTTTCCATGTCCTCTGGCGCCATCTTGATCTGGTTATAGCCTGAGAAACCGTCCATGAAAGAGAACACCGAGGATTGAGCCGTATTATCCACCAATACATCAATGTGAGGTAATGGGAAATCATCTTTCGGACTCGCCCTGTTCAAATCCCGGTAATCGACACACATTCTGACTTTGCCATCCTTCTTCGGTACGGGAACAATGTTGGCAACCCACGGTGGGTATCTGGTAACAGCCAAGAATCCTGCATCCCACTGCTTCTGAACCTCTTCCTTGATCTTGACAGCCATATCAGGACTAGTTCTGCGAAGCTTCTGCTTGACCGACGGACACTCTTCTCTAAGAGGTAACCGATGCATCACAATGTCTGTATCCAGCCCGGGCATGTCTTGATATGTCCAGGCGAATATTTCCACATATTCTCTTAGCATCTCAATTAGCCTCCTCTTGACAGAGTCTTCTAAAGCAGCCCCAATCTTGATCTCTCTTCTGGCGTCCTCAGTACCCAGATTAACAATTTCCAACTCCTCCTGATGAGGTTGGATGACCCTTTCTTCTTGCTTCAGTAGTCTGACCAATTCTGCAGGGAGTTCACAGTCTTCCTCACTCTCCTCTTCAGCTTGGTAGATGGGATTGTCGAAATCATACTGAGCCATAACAGAGTCGTTCACAGTGGATGCCAAAAGATCACTTCTGCATGTTTAATGTTTTGTTTTTAGAAAAAGATTCTAATAAAGTCACGAAAAACAAAAACATTGCCATTTTTATTATTTTGAAAAAAGTGAAAAACCAAAAAAAGAAAGACAAAGATCTCAAAATTTGATTGCAAAACGTCCTTTATTTATAAACATTGTAAACATGATGTGGCCCTACAATGTACCACTACGCCTTGGGCAGAACGTAGGGTTTTCATGCAAAAATGAAAAAACAAAAGAAAATTACTCTGTCAGTAGAGTAACTTGGACCACTTCTTCAGCCGTCCAATTGTTGATAGATTCGCCTGGTGCACTAGGGCGGACCCAGACATCCAAATCACAGTCACAGTCTTCACCATCAGTAGCAAAGACATCCCCATGGTTCATCAGCCCAGCGCTGGTAAAGGTGCTCGGACCTACTTGTACGCTCTGCTATGCTTGGAGAGGCTCATACCCAATTCCGAACTTGTCTTCTTTAATTGGCAAGTCAACCATCTTGCCCCAGCCTTCAGCTTTGCCAGAGTCAACCACCTCTTTGGCCTGCTTGTACGATGAAATCGAAGCACCTGGCTTCCTCTGCTCAGCACAAGCTACCCCTTCTAAAGCCACGGTCTCAAATGCCTGGCACAAGGTTTCATGGATCTCGCCATCGACCTCAACATACTTGAATGAGGAGAGATGACTCACCAGAATTTCTTCTTCGCCACATACGGTCACAATCTGACCGTTCCAGACATACTTGAGTTTTTGGTGGAGAGTCGACGAGACTGCCCCAGCTGCGTGTATCCACGGACGTCCCAACAGACAGCTGTAGGCAGGCTGAATGTCCATCACATAGAACACGATGTCGAAAACTTCCGGACCTATCTTAACCGGCAGGGTGACTTCACCAAACACAGACCGTTTGGATCCGTCGAAAGCACGCACAATAAGGTCACTGGGGGTGAGCACAACTCCCTCGACATCAATCTTCTTCAAGATCTGCTTGGGTAGGACATTCAGGGACGACCCGGTGTCTACCAGCACGTGAGATAAAACAGCACCTTTGCACTCCATAGTGATGTGCAAGGCTTTGTTATGATTACTTCCCTCAGGCGTCAGGTCTAGGTCAGTGAAACCTACACCATGCCTGGTGCTCACGTTGGCTAGCACACCCTCCAACTGGTTGACGGAAATCTCTTGCGGGACGTACGCCATGTTCAGCATCTTCAGCAAAGCGTCCCGATGTGCCTCAGAGCACATCAGCAAAGAGAGTATCGAAATCTTAGACAGAGTCTGGTTGAGCTGATCTACGATCTTGTAGTCACTCTTCTTGATTATCTTCATGAATTCCTCAACGTCTTTTTCAAAAGAACCCTCAGCCTCCTTCTGAGCCGGTTCCTCGTCAACCACAGCTTGTTTGCCCTTAGCCCTAGCAGATGCCTCAGCAGTAGCATCTCTCAAAGGTTGAGGAGCAAACAGTCGTCCACTCCTAGTGAAACCTCCTGGCCCTCCAACATTGTCCACCACCGGACTTGTAACCGCAGGAGTTCTCACTGGAGCACTGATTGTTACTGGCGCTCGTACCACTGGCCTTGTCTGATTGCCAGCCCTTCTATCATTGCGATAGGCGTTGTCGTACCTCCAGGGAACAGCCCTACTATTCTCAACTCGTCCTCTGCCGGATGCAACAATAGTAGTTGGTGCACTGATGGTCACCGGAGCTGGAATGGTAACCGGAGTATTGCTCGTGGTAGGTGCACTGACAGCCCCTCTTCCTCGTCCTTCAGACGGCTTGAAATAAATGGTGACAGTAGACACTGCCTCATTACCTTTAACAGCCCGGCTGAACTGGAGACAACCCTCATCAATCAGTCTTTGAATACCAGCCTTCAGCTGGTCACAACCATTATCAGCTTCTGAACAACCCACACAATCTTCTTTACAACCCGGGTCAACACCCCCCTTCAGCAAACGGCCCTTGACTACCAACAAAGACGTCTGAACATCTTCCACATTGTCAATCAAATCTTCAGCCTCTCCTTCTTCAATATTGTTAACCCTATGCCCACCATGCTGAGGCATAGGATTGTTCACTACATTCGGCACCGGAGCGAAATTGATTGCCTTAGCATCAATCAAGTCTTGTACCTTGTGCTGCAAAACCCGGCATCTCTCAGTATGGTGCCCTGGTGCCCCAGAATGAAAGTCACAGCGAACGTTCGCATCATACCCAGGCGGCAATACTGTTGGTGTAGCCATGGTACGCAGTTCAACAAACCCTAACCGGAGTAGTTCGGGTAATAATTCAGCGTACGACATTGGCAATGGATCAAAACGTCGCTCAGCCATTCTTTGTCTGGGCTGATACGGACGTGGTTGCTGTTGTTGTTGTTGTTGCGGTTGTTGTTGAACTCTCTGTTGTTGTTGTGGACGAGGTTGAGGTGCAGGAATAGTCACTGCAGCCACTGGACGATACTGATCTCTGTTTGCATTGGCTCTGTACACACCCCCTCTGTGTTGTACAGCATTGGTCTCTCCTTCTCTACGGCGAGGTGCCCCAGAGAAGGGTTTCTTCGAGGACGACGAAGAACCTGCGTCATGAATCCTCCCAGCTTTGATTAAACTTTCTGTTCTCTCGCCACAGATGACGACGTCAGAAAAACTTCCGAATGGGCAGCTTCCCATCCGGTCCATATATACACCTTGCAGAGTACTGATGAACATGTCAGTCAACTCCCTTTCCAGCATAGGGGGTTGAACTCTCGCAGCTAGTTCACGCCACCTCTGGGCGTACTCTTTAAAGCTTTCGTTATTCTTCTGACAAAGACTCTGCAGCTGAGTCCTGGTCGGAGCCATGTCCATGTTGTGCTTATACTGTCTGAGGAACGCCTCACCCAGATCTCTCCAGCACCTGATGGAATCCCGCTTCAACTCCATATACCAATCCAAAGACGCCCCAGATAGGCTATCTTGGAAGAAATACATCCACATCTTCTCATCATCAGTGTATGCGGATATCTTTCTATAGTACGCCTGCACATGGGTGCGAGGACAGGAGGTACCGTTGTATTTATCAAATGACGGCGCCTTGAATTTGTGCGGGATTCTCAGTCCTTCTACCAATCCCATGTTTGTAACATCAAAACCGAGGGAGTTTTGACATTCCATTGCCCGGATCTTCTCAGCAAGGGCCTCAACTTTACGATCTCTCGCATCATTTCTGCCCAAAATGTCGTCGTCCTCGCTGAGCATAGTGAGTAAATCCTCTTGTCTGTCAACAATCGGAATTCTGTTACGGGCCGGAGCATGGATGACCCTGGCACTAGTAGCATCTGGAGCAATCGGTTGACCGTCGACTCGAATACCCCTCAACTCTTCACCTACAGCATAATTGTTGACGGGAATAGCAGCAGCAGGAATGTCAGGAACTGGGTTTCCTTCTTGCAGAGGCTGGTTGGGCGGTGGCAATGTAGCTTCTTGCCTCTGGACCAGTGCTCGGAGTTCTTCTTGACCTTGCGCAACCCCTTGCATCATGTGAATAAATTGGGCCATGTTAGCCCTCATCTCAGCTAACTCGGCTTGTACTTGGTCCATATTGCGTTGATGGTTGAGTCGCGTTGAGTAGCGGTGCGGCCTTTGATCAGCTATCCTGTCTGGACACAGGAATCAAGGTGAGAAGACGGCACGAGAACACCTGTTTATGCAAAGATGATGCATGCAATGCTTGTGCAAATGCTTTATTTTCAAGGAACCCTTAGGGTATTATTTGCAATATTTTGAATATTTACACATTTTAATTGCTCATGGAAATATTTCATTCAATATATTGAGACAAAGAAATACAGCATTTTTGATTCATTACAAAGAGAAAAGGTAAATGACATCCTATGGATCCCTAGAAGCTCGGGATGCTGGAAGACGAGAAGTGCACAACTTCTTGATCTCTCTCTCATAGGCAGCCTCCATGTCAGCTTTCTCTTTTGCAAGTCGATCATACCTCCTCTTCCAGAATTTGGATGACTGAGGAAGCAGAGAAGTCCAAGTGTCGTTCGGATCGTCGATCACTCGGTGCTCGAGAAATTCAATCATAGCGTCCTTCTCCTTGAGCTGCTGCAGCAATTCCTCTCTTTCACGGATCCAAGCACGCGAAAGGTCTTCTTCTCTCAACTCCTCTACACGTTGGGTAGGGAGGGTTGAAGGCCCAGCCATATCCAACGGTGTAGGTCTTGGATGATCATACGGCATCAGGTAGGTGGCAGCTCTCTGTCTGACCCAAGAGGTGTATGGCTCCAAAGCAATGCAGTTCTTTGGACCCAATTCACTCCTACTCTTCTTGTGAATACTGCGCCAAGCGCGGACAAATCTGGCTTTCAGGCCTTGGGGATCTTTACCCTCCTGAAAAAACACACCTCCTAACAGAATGTTATTAGGTTTATCTTTCAGGGGGAACCCAAGCTGACGACGTGCAAGAATGGGATTGTAGGTAATCCCACCACATGTGCCAAGAAGAGGCACATTAGGGAATTCCCCACAATAGTCGATGATCTGAACGGTATCATACACGTGATCATACCAAGTGATATCATCATTGGTGAGAGACATGAGTCTCTGAGACCACCGTAGACATCCCTTGTTCTCCTTGAAAGCAACTGTCTGCGGCAAGTGCGAAATAAACCACTTGTACAGCAGGGGTAAACAGCAGACAATAACTCCTCCATTCTTCATATTCCTCAGGTGCAAGGAAACATAAGCATCGCCCAACAAAGTCGGAACTGGATTAAGAACTGAGAAGATCCTAATGGCGTTCATGTCCACGAACTTGTCGAAGTTGGGAAATAGCACCAATCCATAGATGAGCAACACAAATAGAGCCTCGAAGGCATCCTCACTCATGGCCTTCCCATAGAAGGTAGCTTGGGCAATGAGGAACTCGAAAGGAAAACCCTGAATTCCGCCTTTGGTAGTCAGATTAGCTCTAATCAGATCTTCATCTATGTGCAACAGACTAGCCATCTCTCGAGCAGATGGAATACTCTCTAGGCCACTGAACGGCACTTGATCCAGAATCGGAATCCCAATAAGGTGAGAGTACTCCTCCAAAGTCGGCAACAACTGGAAGTCCGGAAATAAGAAGCAGTGATGCAAGGGATCGTAGAACTGAGCCAAGGTACTCATCAACCCTTCGTCAACCTGAGTGGTGAGCAGAGGTAGGAGTTTCCCATAGCGAGCTTTGAAACCCAAGGGATCTAATACATATGATGTCAGATTCCTTAACTCTTTTACGTCGGGCTGCTTAAAGCTGTACTTCTTTGTATGCCTCTTTGGTCTTTCCATGTCTGAAGATTTTGCAAAATAACCCTTTAAGTTCCTTGAAAATTTTCTTTTTCTGATGACATGAATGCGAATGAATGCGTGAATGCATGAATGCAACAAACACACTCAAGGATCAAGCAAGGCACACCACACAAAGGTCGTGGGAAAGCTCTATGTATCCTTAATATCAATCATCCATTTTGGTGGATTTAGGTTTTCACCTTATCGACACCCAAGTTCCATTGATATTAACGGTACATGAACCGGCTCAAACATTCTTAATATCAACCAGCCGCTTTGATGGATTTTAGGTTTTACACCTGATCCGGGATCCATTGATATTAATAATGTTTGAACGACTCAACCACGAATCACGGGTTTGTTGAGAGTCACGAGCATGGAGTCTCGGTTAAGAACCACCCAAAGGGAGTGTACTAGGGTTTAAACCTGCCAGACATGTTCTATCAGAGGTTCCCATAATCATCGTTCCATCTCTCGAATATTATCGGAGGAACGAATACTCGTATTCCAAGAATATTCTCAAGAGAAACTCTTATGAGTGTAGTATCGCGTAACAATCGTATCAGAACTGACATCTGAACGACCTCCGCACTACGGTCCTAAAAATAGGCCAAGATGGGTTTGGTAAACTAAGGTCCTTGGCTTCTACGGCACATGATTGAAAGAATAATGCCTAACCACAAATAACTTGTGTGACATTATTAGTTCAACATGACCTCCACCAAGTGAATGGACTCGCAAGTCAACTGGCTAAGGAATACTCCACACCAGTCAACAAGACTATGCCATTCTCCTATCCTAAAGTGCACTCGAGTTCGGGTATAGAACTCATCTCACAGATCACCAAAGCAAACAACATTTGTATATCAAGCAATTCACACATTACAATCAATACAGTGATCCCAAATCGTACAAAAATATGTCAAATAACAAAAAGCAGTATAGCACAACAAAGGTGAAAAGTAGGCACTACCGCCAAGGATGTGTATTATTCCCCAGTGGAGTCGCCACTTTTCTGTAGCGGTGTATTCGTCGCTATATGATTTATCGATTAAACCATAAGCTAAGCATACAATGAAATTTCGAGTCGCCACCGCACTTTTATTTATCCAAAGGATTGGCTAAAAAGCGAACAAAAGCCTAAGAAGTTTTACACGTAGAAAACTAATAAAAGATCAGAGAGTTTGGGTAAGGGGTAAATTACGCAATGGGAAGGTGTTAGGCACCCACTACGTCCTAGGTACTCCTAGGGAGCCCTTTTCACACTCGTTGTAGTAAATTGTTATTTGTTATGACATAAACATTGTGCAAACATGATTGGGATGATGAGAAAAGAATATACAATTTTATTATTGGGTTTGAACGGATGAACCCGCTGCCTACGTACCTTCCATCAAAGGTAAGGATCAAAACGCCGTAGTTCGGCTAAAAGATTTCCAAAAGTTGGTGGATTCAATTTTAAACACAAGCACTGAGGCTTTTCATTATCAATGGGAGAACACTCGACCAAAACCAACATCCACCATGTGATGATAGCTTCGACGTACTAGAGGGGTTAGCCCTGTTTTCAGTACGGAAGTCTTATAGTCGACTCACTAAGGATAGGCAAGATTTACATCAACCACAAAGATAATTGAAACCTATGGCTAATGCATGAAAAGATTAACAACGGACAAAGCCAAAACAAGTGAATGAGTGAAGTTAATTGATTGTGATTGTGAAAATGAAGTCAAAGTATGATTAAGATTGATTCAAAAGAAGTATTATGAAATGGAGTTTGAAAAAGTCAAGGACTTGGGTCCAGGTTTTTAGTTTGAAAACATGAAGATGTTTGCACAAGATCTATGTCAAGTTTGAAGTCAAAGTGTGAAAAGGTTTAGGACACAATGAGAATGAATGGATGGAGATGGATTGTAAAACTTCTTAGAAGGTTCACTTCTTGAAATCATATAGAGGATGATTCAAGTGTGTCCTTTGGAATAGCAATGGATAATAACAATCAGACAAGAAAGAAAGTCAACAAAAGCGGATATCGGATGCCAATCACTGGGCTTATACCAATATCCAACATATGATCATAGGAAAGCAAATGCCAACTTGCGGGGACTTACAGTTGCATCCTCACATAAACAAAGAAAAGCAAACATGGATGTCAGATGCCAATCTGTCTGGGCTTACTCTAAACTCCACAGTATGGTCCTAGGAATACAAATGCCAAATTGCAGGGACTTACAATTGTATCCTCATATACAAACAATGCAACAAGCAAAGATAAGATGAGTGGCCAATGTGATGGTCTTATACTCACTTCCATATCCCAGGAGCAATGGCCAATGGATGGTCTTACAATTGTCCTCAATGGGCAAACAAACAGAGATGTGTCGCGGAGACAAATGAGATGATCATGCATTAATGGGCAATTAATGATGATAAATGCATAAAGCATACAAGCAAACATGTGCATATGAGGTAAACAATCAATCAATGAGAATCAAACATCACACTCTATAACCAAACAAGGAGGCTCATACAAGAGGGTTAGGCACTGAGGCCAACTGGAATAGGGTCAAAGATTGCTCTTAACCTTGCCATTGAGAGGCTAAGGTGAAGCAGATGAAAGGAGATGAGGGGTGTGCCTCATTGCTCTTATCCCTGATCAGGGAGAGCATTTGAATATCAGAAAGTGTGGGAGCTCAGAAAGATGGAGCTCTTTCCACATTAGACTCTATAGATCTTGGGTTTTGATCTCAATGCTACAACCATGTAATGGGAGCAAGGAGAAGACTCACAGAATAGTAGGGGATAGGTTGCTTATCCCTTTGATCTACCAATTGCCTTTCTTGAAGGACTTTTCCTGCTTGGGACAAATATAAACACACACAAGCATTGCCTCTTAAGGAGGACTTCAGACAGTTGCCTGGCCAAGTAACAGGCCAGGTCTTCCAGACTACATGAAGAACAAGGAATTACCTCAAAGCAAATTGCTAAATAGCAAAGCAAAGCAAGTTCAAAGAACTTAAGCAACTAAGGGTACCTGAAATAGTCAAACAAATCAGTACACAGTTCAACAGTTTAAATCAAAAGGAATTGGGAAACAACAGTTAACACAGAGGGACAGGTGTGCAAAGCACAAGACTCAAATCATATGAGTCACAACACCTACAAAACAAAGGTTAGCTCATGATATATAATCAAGCTCAATCAAATTTGTATGATCTCTTTGAGGCATTGTTGCTTAACCTGAAACAATGAACTCAAACATAAGCCAGGAGACCTCTAGGACAAGCCTAGGGTCAAAAATAAATGAGAAAGTCAAAACAGCAAATGAAAGTCAACCAAAATCAAGTTCAAACATTTAAGAAGCAAATCCAATTGGTTTCAAGTTCATATCATGCATCATCACCATTTCACAAACAAAAGAAGGCAAAACATGGCAAAAGAGAGCACATAGAAGTCAACAGAAATACTTGGCTCAAACCCAAACATAACCAATCCCAAAAATCATCAAATAATTCATGGTCAATCACAATCCACATAATGACATGCATATAAAATTTCAGCTCAATTGGATCATGGGAAGATGGTCAATTAAAATCAGGAAGTCAAAACAATTCCAAGCATGCACAAAAAAGTCAAACATACATGTATCAACTTCAAAAAATCATAACTAAATGAAAACAGATGAGAACTGGATGGGATCAACACCAATGCAAAGCTCAAGATGTCTAGTATGCACATGTAAAATTTCATGATCAACCAATAAGATATGAGAATTTCCCATATGAAATGGCAAGATGTATCACACAAAGTCAACAATTGACTAGGCAGGGAAGAAAAATCTCAAACAATTAAGATATGGCATAATTAAATCCAGGAAAAATCACAAGTCAACTAGACATACAAGAAAGGGATCATGTAAAATTTCACATTAATTGAAGGCCAGGAAGCATGTCAACAAAAATCATGAAATAGCATAACATTGGTGTGACACAAATTGTCACACCCTACTTCAAAAATTCATATCTCACAAACCACATATGATAAATTCAAGAACTCTACATCAAAACAAACATGAATGAGTGTAGATTAACCACAAAAAATTTCAGGGGCATTGGATACATCCTCATCATTTCACAAAAGGATTGGCAAAAGGTATGAAATATGCATACATGTTAAGAAACCTAAAGCCATTAAAAATCCAGCCAGCCAAAAAATCATTAAAAATCATGATAAAATATTAGACATTCAATAGGACATGATGCAAAAAAATTCCATGATTTTTGGAGTTGAAATGAGTGAGAAATGAATTTTGTAAGTTGAGTAACAATTTGGAACAAACAAACAAAATGAACATGGAATACTAGGTCAACATGTTGACCGAGTGGCATTCTGGTAATTAACGCCCTCATTAATCAAAACGCATCGTTTAGGGGCGAGGCAACCAAATGTTTTGATTGGCTAGCATGGAATGGAACAGTAAGCAAGCAGAAAATCCAACAACAACAGCCAATAGCATTCACGAGTTCTGGGAAATGGCCATTAGGGTTTAAGGAATCTTAGGGTTTTTAAAACAGCAGCTTCAACTTCATGTTCATCATCATGGAAAAACGAATTTCAAACAGAATACTCAAACAGCATGGCAATGATATTCGTGCAACATCAAACAGCAACAAATCAAACACGGTTTCATGTGAATTTCTGGGTTCTTCTAGGGTTTAAACTACAGGGTATTCATCATCTTCTTCAAAATCGTGAAGAACAAGTGTGCCCAGAAATGGAAGTTAAACAGGGCAATGTGATCATCAGACATCATACATACATAATCCAGCATCCAAATTCATCAAAACATGTTAACCAAGATGAACTAAGCAAAAACAAGTTTATACACCAAACTTTCAAACAGCATATCTTCCTAAATAACCAACCGTTTGACATGATTCGAAGCTTAAAACAACCAGCTAAGTAGGTACTACATGATGTATAGCAAGATTTGGAAAAATAAAGAAGTCGAAAAACTCACTTGATTTGAAGAACTCAATGAAACAGTGTTGTTTGGATGATGCAAGCTCGAACAGATCCTCCTTATGCTTGATATTGATGGATTCTTAAAGAAATCGAGCTCAGCAAGGCCTGGAAATGTTCAAATCAAGATTTGCCATTGTTGTGCTTTGGAGAAAACAGAGCTCGAAAGGGAGTTCCAGCTGTGATTTGATGGTTCAAAATGCTTCCAAATGTTGGCCAGATGATGGAAGAATCAATGGATGCTCGAGCTCTTTGAGAGTTTTGGCAAAAAAGTGCAAAGGTGTGAAAATGGAAAAATGAGAGAGTGAGAGTTTCTGATCTGTTATGGCTGCTTGCTAGGGTTCAAAAATGACAGAAAATATCTTTAAATACTTCTGTTTATTGTTGGTTAATGATGTGCTAAACTTGTTTAACTCAAATGGAACCATTTGCACATTTTGCTAATTTGAACCAATGCACATGGAGGGTGTGAGGTCTGGCCGAGTTTGGGCCTTGGACAAGTTTCAAATATCCTTCTAAACAATTCCCAAATGGCCAAATATGTTAAAAATTGCTAAATTAAAAAGTCAACTTTTTGCACCACTTGAAATTAATGAAGTCAAGTCCAAAAATGCCATTTTGCATGGTGAGGTTTTGGTGAATGATAAATGAATTTTTGGAAAGAGGGGAACAAATGGAGCTTGTAGGAAAAAACCCCACCAAAATTGGCCAAATGGTTCATGAGATATGGCCTTTTGAAGTTCAAAAATTTGTGAAAATGAATTGATCATATCTTGCCAACCATACATGGGATTTGAGAGTTCTTGGACTTTTTGAAAATGGGAGAACAAGATCTTCAACTTTCATGTTGGGCAAAAATTCATCTGAAGCTTGTATCATGATGTAAGTTTAAGATCAAGAAGTTTCCATTTTTGGCAGTTAAAATTACAGGTCCACTTTCTATTTTGGGAAATTTCTGATTTTGCTTTATTTTCTTCCATGTGGATGCTTGACATGATATATGAAGCTTGTATAGGCATGAATGAGACCTTTCAGACCAAATCCCATCACCAAATCACTGATTAAATGAACAGTTGACCAAGTTTGACTTTTTTAGGGTTTTGCTTGACTGAAGCACCTTCTGATGAATTCCAAACCCTAATTCCTTGATATCTTGATTCCAAATGATGTCTCAAGATATATGAACCCTTGATGATTGATCATGGTGCCCAAATTCTGCAAGAATGGTCACCATCCACTGCAACGACTGACTTTTACTGATTTTGACCTAATTGCTGATGATTGCTTTAACTGCAAGCAACAAGGTTAAACTGACAATATTTTTGTACTTTTTGAATGATAAACATATGAAAAGCAAATATATACAAATGCAAAACATGCTTGGTGATCAAGAACCACACTCACAAGGCAAACCACCCATTAGGAGGGGAGCTAGGGCATGCAATGATCCTTGAGGCCATGATATGATATGATATGGGCCATGTTATGCTATGACCTAATATGAGAATGTATGTACAATGATAGGTGCAAATTTGAGGTGCTACACATGTGTCAGCAATGATGATTAAGGAGTTGGAATTAATTGAGCAATTTCGTGATATGAGTTTGGTTTGCGAAGTAACCCCGCAGAGTGTAATGCTAGGAATGCTAAAGATTAATAATGATTTTATGGATAGTATCCGAGAGGCACAGACATTGGATGTGAAATTAGTAGATATCCTTAATCGTTGTGGTCAATCAGAGAAGAGTGACTTTAAGATTGATGCGAGAGGTGTGTTGAAATTGGGGGAAAGAATTTGTATTCCTGATGATGCGATTTTGAAAAGAAGCATTCTAGAAGAGGGTCATAGAAGCAGTTTGAGTATTCATCCAGGAGCTACTAAAATGTATCAGGATTTAAAGAAAATATTTTGGTGGCCCGGAATGAAAGAAGATGTGGCTCGTTTTGTGTATGCGTGCCTAACTTGTCAGAAGTCAAAGATTGAGCATCAGAAGCCGTCTGGGCTAATGCAACCGTTGGCTATTCCAGAGTGGAAGTGGGATAGTATCAGTATGGATTTTGTTTCTGGTTTACCGAGGACAAGTAAGAGTTTTGAAGCTATTTGGGTGATTGTTGATAGATTGACGAAATCGGCTCATTTCATTCCGATTAGAATGGATTATCCGTTAGAGAGATTAGCTGAGTTGTATATTGAGAAGATTGTAAGTTTGCATGGTATTCCGTCGAGTATTGTTTCGGACAGAGATCCTAGATTTACATCGAAGTTCTGGGAAGGTTTGCAGAGGGCTTTGGGAACTAAGCTGAGATTGAGTTCTGCATATCATCCGCAGACTGATGGTCAGACTGAGAGGACGATTCAGTCATTAGAGGATCTTTTGAGAGCTTGTGTTTTGGAAAAGGGAGGTACTTGGGATTGTTATTTGCCTTTGATTGAGTTTACCTACAACAATAGTTTTCATTCGAGCATTGGTATGGCGCCGTTTGAAGCTTTGTATGGTAGGAGATGTCGGACACCGTTATGTTGGTATGAGTCCGGTGAGAGTGCTGTGGTTGGACCGGAGATTGTTCAACAAACTACGGAAAAGATTAAGATGATTCAGGAGAAGATGAGAATTGCTCAGAGTCGTCAGAAGAGTTATCACGACAAGAGGAGGAAGTCACTTGAGTTTCAAGAGGGAGACCATGTGTTTCTTCGTGTTACTTCGATAACTGGGGTTGGTCGAGCTTTGAAGTCGAAGAAGTTGACACCTCGATTTATTGGTCCTTATCAGATTTTGGAGAGGATAGGAGAGGTAGCCTATCGTATCGCTTTACCGCCGTCACTTGCGAATTTGCATGAGGTTTTTCATGTGTCTCAGTTGAGGAGGTACATTCCCGATCCATCGCATGTAGTCCAAGTGGATGATGTACAGGTGAGAGATAACCTGACTGTTGAAACATCACCTATGAGGATCGAGGATCGAGAGTTGAAGCAGTTGCGGGGTAAAGAGATTGCCTTGGTGAAGGTAGCTTGGGGAGGACCAGCAGGTGGCAATGTGACTTGGGAACTTGAGAGTCAGATGAAGGAGTCTTATCCTGAGTTATTCGCTTGAGGTATGTTTTCGAGGACGAAAACTCTTTTAGTAGGGGAGAGTTGTAACACCCCAATAAAAATAAATAATTATTTAATTTAAGCTAATATTATATTTATTAACTTAATTAAGTAATTGGAATTATGGGATTATTATTATTATTATTATTATTGGGATAATAATATAAATTGGAAAATATATAAGTGTGAAATAAGGAAAAGGAATCCCATTTTGGTAAAAAGAGTTTTACGTGAAACAGAGAAGCGGCTGAAAAGTGGAAAGTGGAGAAAGGGCAAAGAGGAAGAGCAAGGGCAAAGGTTGGAGAAGAGAAAAGCTTGGAGCTCAAAGATTTGCCGGATTAATCAGGTAAGGGGGGTTTATCGTCGTTTAATGGGTATTATAGATTAACATGTAATGGATAGTGATAAACCGTTGATTTGACCCTAATTGGGAATGTGGAATGCTGAGAAATTGTGTTGGATAAGTTGTGTTAAAGTTGTAATTGAATCTGTATTTGAGTGTGTTGTGATTTTCCGAACGTATCGCTTCTTACGGAATTGGAATCGGAGGTCCGGAAGTCCTCCAACGGCGGAAAATGCGGAGAATTCTGCATTCTGCTTCGTGTTAGCGCAGGAACAGCTTTCTGTCTTGCGTTAACCGGTTAACCCAGGATGTTAACCGGTTAACACTGTATTGAATTATGAAATATTGCTGTTTGTCTTGCGTTAACCGGTTAACCCAGGGTGTTAACCGGTTAACACTGTTGTAATTTGTGAAAATTGTTGTTCTGTCTGCGTTAACCGGTTAACCCAGGGCGTTAACCGGTTAACACTGTTGTAAATGGCCAGAAAGCGTGTTCTGTCCTACGTTAACCGGTTAACCCAGGGCGTTAACCGGTTAACACTGTTGGAAATTGGAAAAATTGATATTTTAATGTTGTGAACATAATTGGTGATTGGCCTATTATAGTTAATTGTGATGAGTAATTTTGTTGGGTTTATGTTATGAAGTGTTGATACAAGTATGAATGAGTGTGAAGTTGTTTCCGTGTACGGACAGTTGTAAAAGATTCTGAGTTGTAGGCTTGGTGAGCCAAAGTTGATTTTAAGTTGATTGTGTTGAAAATATTGTTGTGTTGCTATTGTTATTATGTTGTGGGAATTTAAAGTCGTGTATGTCATGTAAATTCATATGCATTAAGTCGGAGCTTTGCTCACACCACGTTGGCCTGGATTGGCAAATTTTAAGTTGAAAGTTGAAGGCTTATGCCTTGATGCCCAATAAAATGGCAATGATTTTAAGTTGGGAGTTTTACTCCGAATGGTACCACATGCATGATGAGTCGAGTCTCATTAGAGTTGCATTTTTTGTTGGTTTGTTGTATGGCGTAAAATATGAATGGATGTATTCCAGTATTATATGTGTGTTGTGTGTTGGGTGTTGTGTTGATGTTGAGTATGATTGAGTTGATATTGCCGTTGCTGAATGTGTAATCTGATTTGGGTGATGAAACGTGTTAAATTACTTAACATTGCATGATATTTTATAATGCTTATTATATCGATTGAGGAACTCACCCTTACAACTATTTTTCAGGTAACGAGCAGTGATTGAGTAGAAGCTAGTGCTTGGAGTCTAGTGTAGTCTCCTTAGTGGGTCATGCTCTGATAGATGTAACATCGGGACGGGATGTTTTAATTGTTTTATTGTTGGTTGTTGACCCATTTTACATGTAATATGTTATATGTTTTGATTGGTTGATTTGATTTCTATCCGCTGCGAATTATGCAAAAATGTTATTTTGATTAAATAAAGAAGCATGACAGTTATTATGGTGTGAAGTGGTTGTGTGACACCCTTAATTGCATCTTTACTCTGATTGATATGTTGTTATTTTAATTATATATTCGGGGTATTTTAGAAGGGTGTTACAAAACCCCTTGATAGAACCCCTTGATGATAGTCTTGATAGAACTCCTTGATAGAATCCTTTGATGAAACTTTGGATAGAATTCCTAGATGAAACCCTCAGTGTAAACCTGGTGGAATCCTTTGATAAAACCATGATGAAACCCCTCTGATAAAAATCCGATGAAATCCCTAATGAAACCCTTAAGGGAACCTTTGATGAAACCTATTAATGAAACTCGTTTTGATCAATCATAACCATTCTAGGTGAAACTTGCATACGATTCCCATGATCATTCGGTCATTTTACGGGAATCGGGTAGTACTCTACTGATACCCCGATCACTTTGGATGAATCCCCTTGGTAAAATTCTGGCAGAACCCCTTGATGGAATCTTTTGATGAAATTCCTTATAAACCTTTTTGATAAAACCCTTTTTTATAAAATCCCTTGATAAAATTCTGGTGGAACCCTTTGATAGAAAATCCTGGTGAAACCCTCTGATAAATCCCTGATGAAACCCCTTGAAAATAACACTTTGCTGAAACTTCTTGGTAAAACCCTGGTGAACCCTTGGTGGAACCCTGTGGATAATGCTCTGACAAAAACCCCTTCATTGAACCCCTTTGCTAAAACTCCTTTGAAAAAAATCCCTTGATGAAAATCCTTTATACTTCTGATGAAACCCCTAATGGAACTCTTGGTAAAAACGCTTTGATGAAACCCTTGGTGGAACCCCTTGAAAAACCCAGTGTAACCCTTTGATAAAACCCTGGTGTATTTGATTGAATGCATCCCTTGTATGGGTTAGGTTAATAACCTGGAGATGTGAGAGGTGAAGACCCGCTAAATAGTTGATAACGATCATTCAGGATGACCGACTTCTGGATAGATTCCTATGACGACTCACGGTGAGTGAGTTTCCTGGGAAAGTCCTTTATTGAAAAGGCTTTATGGAGATGGTTACTTATTGGGGAATCCCAATAAGCATTCCTACTTGGGAATTGTACCTGTATAGTTGGGGATTGAGAATTCAATCGTCCTCGGTATAAGAACCAATGCTAAATAAATTATCATTGATGTAAAACCCTGAGAGTAGTGATAGTGGTATAATAACTGAAAGAAGTAACAACGGTAGAAGAACCGTAAACTGAAATGATAGACGGTATAAGAAACCGTACAAATGAATTGATAAACAGTGTAAGAACCAAAGTGACTGGATAATAACGGTGTAAAACCCAAAGTGAGTGAATGACAACGGTGTAAGAGCCGAAGTGACTGAATGACAACAACGTAAGAACCGGAGTGAACAGTGGCGTAAGAACCAAAGTGACAATGGTAATAGAACTTCTGTTGGGGAGTTCTCTAAGAAGACATGAATAAAAAGGAGATTGACAAAAGAACTCAATGTCCCTACTGGGGAAGACCGATGTCACGTAAGATGACTATCTATTGGGGAATAGGCTTCCAGGCGAGGTTCCCTAAGGAGTGCGAGTATCGAGTAAAGTCCTAAGAAATCCTTGCAAGGATGTGGTGAAGCAATTGTATACCATTAGGGCATACCGAGGACAATGTTGCTAAGTATTTTCTACTTGGATAATGAGTTCCAAGAATACTTGCTTAGGAATTGTCCTTAAGACCGACTCACTAGGGTGTACATCGAGAAAAGAGTTAGGGATAAGCTTGGACTGAGATCTATTGCTGATTTAGCTGGGGGTTGATCCAGACTCTCATGATGAGTCCTGAGCCTCAGCCTGTGTTATGTTATGCATGTTATGTATGCATGTTTAGAGTTCGTATGGTGTAATGATCCATATTCATGGATATGCTACGCGTGATATGATGTATTAATGCAATGATTGATGCACGTAATGTATTAGTCTCGAGTTGCACCGTTGAAGATTAGGCCATTTGTAGGTATTGAGTGCCAAGCAAAGTTGGGTTTTTGTGATTTGTCAATCAAAGTTGGGATTTTGGGGTGAATTCCAAATGAGGTTGGGATTTTTGGATGTAGGTGCCAAGTAAGATTAGGCTTTTGTAGAAGTTAGATTCATGATATGGAAACATGCTATATGAATGAGATGATATGCATGGTTTAATGCTAGAGCGTAGTGACATGATTAATGTATGACAATGATTTAATTGTTTCCACAAGTGCCCATGTGGTGGGTCGTGGACTGTTAGGGCTTAGAGAGGTTGTTCGTGTAACCAGGTTATTTTGTCAAAAGGTGGTATGGTGTTACGCTAGCATGGCTTCCCGATACTCGTTTCAAACTTGACGATTCTTGATGTATGACAGAGCTTGTACATGCATCTTGAAAGTATTGAGAGGGATTATCCCTACAATATCTCATAGTTGCCCCAATCTGTTGGGTCTTTGAAGAAATTCACGTCAATATGAATTTGAAGCGACTTAGCCATATCATGCATTTGAGACGGCCTACCGTAGTATTATCCTTGGAGAGATTCTTCCTTGACTAGTAGACCCTTGGAATGATATGCCCCCGACGAACCGTTTTTCTGAAGCAGTCTTTTTTTGATCAACCCTTGCGGCGGTCTGTCCCAGATTGATTGAGCCTTGAAGGGTATTGCCCTTATTTGTAGGCCTTCTTGAAAGAGTTTCCTAAAAAGAAACTTGGATCCCACCATGCTATGCGATGACTTTGATATGAACTTCCCCAATATTTAAATCTTGAAAAGTCTGCCCATGATTATTAGGGTCTGAAGGAGTGTCCTGAGAAGGAACTTGGATCCCACAATGCTGCTATATGACCTTTATATGAATTTCCCAAGTATTTGAGTCTTTGAAAAGTATGCCCCGAATTAGATGACTGTCTGGAGTGATTGACCTCATTATGCCCTTGAGTTGGTATGCCCCAGTATGAGAGTCTTGAAAGGTATGCCTCTGATCATGAGGGTCATGGACGTTATTTGACACAGGTGTGTCAAATATTGAAATGTTTCGCCTCTAATCAGTACGATCTTCAGATGATGTGCCCCTAGGATAATAAGGATTTTCCCCATATTTGGAAGGATCCTTAGGTGACTTGCTCCTAGTCAGGAATGTCTCGAAGTGGTGTGCCCCTGATCATACCATTGTTGATATTTCCTTGGTGCTAAGTATTGATTTGTGAGAAAAATGTTATTTTTGAAAAGTAATTATAACTTCATGCTCATGCAAGTTTTTGAAATTGAAATTTGTTATGGAAAACATATATGGTGTATACAAATGATATATGGCCATGAGGTTGGCCCAAAGGAAGATGTGATGGAACAAGATGGCTAATAACAAACATTCAGAGTCAGTTTAACCATGATTTTGCCGAGTATGATTTCATAGTGAACCTAGCTTCAATTAGGACTTTTGAATGTTATAATGTGGCCTGATTCTCGGTTTATGAAATAAAAGATATAAGGCTAAAATTTTATTTTTATCCCACCCCTTCTCCTAGATGTTCTCCGTCCCTAAATTCAATTAACTCAACAAATGCTTTCAATCTGCAAGAGAGTTTTGATAGTAATGATGATGAAGGTAATGGTTCAAGCACTTATGAGATTCTTGAGGTGGCAGTCACCTGCTTTCACTTTCAAGCTTGTTTCCGTTTTTCTTATTTTGCTTTTTAATCCCTATTTTTGCATGGACCAATTCTTTTGAATTGTGGTCCATCGGGATGCCCTAACTTTTGCCTAAGTCAACTCTTTTTTAGTTTTTGACTTAACAGACTTTTTTTTAAATAATTCCCTAACTTTTGCCTAATTCAAAAATTTTCTGGTTGTTTCCCCTTTTTTTGACTTAGCGGGTCTTCTTTTAAAACAACTCTTGTAATTTTGCTTTGGATTTCAAAAGTTGTGGTTTCCATGTTAGCTATTGTAAGCTTTGCACTTTATCAACTTCCTCGATGTTAGATGATATATGCGAGGAATAAGATATGCTTGAACTTACTATCCCTGTGATTAGATGGAATAATTCTCTTGAGATCAGAATGCATCATTGGATTAATTGAAAAACTACCTTGCCCCTGGTTAAGATTAGCTAGGTCTTACTATGAAAAGCATACGTCAGCAAATTCAGTTGTTTTATTACATAATTCTCCCTTAAGTTTGTTAATGGTTAAAAAATGGAATGGAAAAGCCTTGAGTTTTTATATGGAATAAGAAAGAGTGAAAACAAATAGATCAATCCAAAAAACGTGCATGCTCATTTTATTAAAATTACTTTTCAAAGAGTATAGATTTTAAATACAAACAAACCTTAGGAAAAAAGAGATTACAACTAGAAATGATAAAGTCTATTGATTCTAGGGACGAGCTTCATTGTTGATCCAACCGGATTTAGGCGACACCTCTTGAAGTTCTCCCACTTACAAAGATAAGGGTGACTGTTTAACAATGTGACTCCGTTTTTGGAAGTCAATTGATTGTTGTTGATCAAGTCTTGGACTTTATGCTCACATTGGGCATTCTCGTCATAACTTATAGGATATGGACGAGGAGGAAGATCATTCAGTAGTAGTTCCACTAGGGCACCTCTGAGCAAAGGATTCAAAAATTTACCATAAGACTTTGGTATAGGATCCAAGTTCTTTCCAAGCCTCCTTGGTATAGGGTTACCTTCTCTCTTCAATGGTACTTTCCCTTCTTGAGACGTCCTTCGAGTTTGTTCGTGAGTATCAGGAAGTCTGCTAGCTGGATGATAATTGGATAAGGCAGAAAGCGAAAAGGATATGCAAATGTATGTGTATGTATGCAAAAATATTTTTTCTTTTTTTAATTTTTAATTTTGAAGGTATGCTAAAAGTGTTTTTTAAGATGCAATGCAACTGTCACATTAGGATAGTGACAGATAGGAGAACCCACATGGGTTTAGGGATTATGATGGATATAGAACCCACATATGGGTTTAAGGATAATGTCAAATATAAGGACGCCTTGTTTAAGAAGGTTCCTTATAGATAGGGATAATAACTGGCATGGGAAACCCAAACAATTTTGGGATATGTAAGATAATATGCAAGCATGACCTAATTAACGGTAGATTCCTTATGATATATCATATCTAGGCTTAGACTACCCAATCCCCTCACTTGTAGGATATAAAGTTTTTGTAGGATGATAACCATAGAGTCATGGATTATACCCTTGTTTTACCATGAGAAGGAGCAAACCTTCCTATGGTAATCCTTCGGGATAAGTCTCGTCTAGGAGGAACCTTAGTAACACCCTTTGCAGGTTGATAACATAAGGTCACCCTAAGTTAAGAGGGTTCTAGAAGAGGTCCCCAGAGTCATTGGCTGAACTCAAAGTTTTACCATGAAGAAGTGCTAGCCTTCTCATGACAAACCTTTTGAATTGATCTATTCTGGGCGGAATCATCATCAAAGACCCCACGGGATGAAAACCCCGGTGGCCGAGACAGGACGACCCCTTACTTAAGCTTATATTTTTCCTCGAGCTTGGGTTTTAGCTTCTCATATGGCATCAATCCCAACCAATGAAATTTTAATATAAGAGAGTAATAAAATATAATATAAAATGGATAAATGAGAAGTAGTAAAAACAGATAAATAAATAAAGGCAAGCAAACCAAGAAAATACACAAAACCCTAAAACCGGAGGTTAGGATGGACTCTCTTTAGTATAAGAACATCCCCAGCAGATTCGTCAGTTGTTGCGGCTGAAAAAATGACAGAGTCGCCACCATCCTTTATTCATTCCTAAGGAATAGGGAAATAATGATAAAACCTAATGACTAAGGGTGAGAGACAAGGTTCGGGAGTCAGTTAAGTAAGGGGAAGATGTTAGACACCCCTTACCTCCATTGTACTCAATGTGATCCTCCTTTAGTTCTAGGGTTAGTGTGTTTCTAAAGAACATTTGCTTTAATATTTATTAATTGTTTAATTATTTATTTATTTACAAAAATGTTTTATTATTTTAATAAGGGAATCCCTAATAAATGTTTTTTATTATTATACTCGCTAGAGTCTTACAACTCTATGCCTACGTATCCTCAAATTTATTGAAGGATCAGAGTCTCGTAGTTCATCTTAGAAATGTTGGTTGATTGATTGATTTTATCCCTTAAAAGTTCTCACACATCGGGGATGGAGACGTAATTGATTTTGAAAAATGCCTGAATGCATTAAGGTAGAGGACTTATAGTTTGAGGTGAGTTTAGATTGATTTTATCCCAATTGATTATTTACAAAAATATAATTATTAATTTATTTAAGAAAATTAATTAAAAGATAATTATATAAACTGAAGTATTATATTCCTTATCCATAATTATTTATCCCTAAAACCCTAAAGTTTTATCCCTATTTATTTTCCCAAAAAATTATCCCAAAGTTATCCCTAAATTATCTCATAGATATCCCATAATTACTAAAATTATTCCAATTAATCATTTATCCCATGTGTTATATCCCTTATCCCTATTTTTGTAATCCATATAACCCTAAAAATTTATCCATATTTATTATCTAAAAAATTATCCCAAAATTATCTCATAGTTATCCCATAAATTTTTTATCCCTTAAAATTCTAGGGTTTTATCTCATAACCTTAACCAACGTGTTATATCCCTTATCCCTAAAAGCTTAAAAATTTATCCCTATTTATTATCCCAAAAATTATCCCTAAATTATCCCATAAATTTTTATCCCTTAAAACCGTGAGGTTTATCCCATTAAATTATCCCATATTATCCCTAAAATTATCCAAATTAATTATTTATAATTATACAAACTCAAGTATTATATCCCTTATCCCTAATTTTCCCCCAAAAAATTATCCCATAAACTAACCCTAATTGATTAATATCCCATAATTAACCCTTTTTATATATTATTTATATTAACCCATTTAAAAATTAATCCTTAATTTCAATATACTTAATTATATAATTAATTCTATTCTCAACTTAAACCCTTAATTATATATTTTCCATGTTAATTATGAATATCTAAATAATCAACTAATTAATTTTTGTCTTAATCTCATCCTAAATTAATTTAATTAATTTTAAATTATAACCCTAATTAATTATATTTCTTTTGTATATTTTCTTTATGAAATATTTGATTACTTAAATATACATTTATTAAAAAGGTATTTAAAAGTGGAACTTGTCTTAATTAAATATTTTAACCACAAAGTACAAAATATAAGACGTACAAAAATATTAAATATTTATTTATCTTTTTTATTATATAATTTTTAATATATTATGGTTTGATCTAAAAATTAACTTTGGTTAGTGACTTTGAAACACATTAGGATTTTGTTAATTGGAGATAGAGTAAACATTTTGGTATTACTCATACTTTAAAAAATGTTATTAGAAAATAAAATTGATTTAAAAATTATTTCAAGATATTAGTTATAAAATATTTATGATGTTATGATAAAAAAATTATTTATAATATTAGTTTTAAAAAAAGGTTTGTGATATTAGTAAAAAAAAAAGATTTGCCTAAAATAATTGATTTTTTTGACATTTGTTAGAAAAAATTTGATTTAAAAAGTACTTTTAGAAAATTTGAATTAAAATTTGATTTAAAAATAATTGATTTTTTTTATAAGGAATTAGATTTACAATACCAACTTAAAATGATTTTAAATTTGATTAGAAAATTGTTATGTTCTTTTTCTATTTTTTTAATATAAAGTTTAATGAAAATATCTACAAAAACCAAATATAAATGATACTTAGAAACCCCAAGACAATATCAAATATTGATCAACAAACTCAAATCGGTATCAATTTCAATCTATATAAACATGTATAAATGATTATTGAGAGGTTAAACGAAAACCAACCTACGGGAAAGAGATTGTCCCCGGTGAGCAAAATAATTCATTTTGAGTTTTTCACTTTCTTCACGCCATCAATTATAAGCCTTGCCTTTTGATCTGATCTTTTCCTTTTTCCCTTGATAGAATAGACGCCGGTAGGAGTTTTAGGGTTTAGTGTTGTTGTTCTTTAGTATGAAGAATAACAACTTTATGATAGATAATTTGTAGATTGTGGATAGGGGAATAGTAACGTTTAGTGATTGAGTTGGTTTGTGTATTATTTACAAGAATAGTAAATTATTACTAAAATATTATTCTAGATTATTAATAAAAAATTGTGTTAATAAATAATCTAAATTATAATAAAAAAAGAAAAAAAACCATTAGATAATCATCATGTGGTAGTGTAGTAATTGGTTCAAATTATTTAAAAAAACTTGTAAATTATTAGTAAAAAAATCATTAGTAAATTATAAGAAAAATAAAAATTATATTAGTAGATAATCTAAAAAACGATAAAAATAAAATAAAAGAATAATAAAATAGAAAAAACAAACCATCATATGATCATCATGTGGTTTGGAAAAATAAAAAGTAGAAACCAATTTTAAGAGAAAAAATTGAGACTTTGTAATCCTCGGTGAGAGACTTTAATCAAATAATTGTTATAAGGAAAAGTAAAAAGAAAAAGTCATCAAAAATCATCATATGACTTAGGTAAAATAAAAGAACAAACGAGAGAGAGAAAAAAATCATTTAAAAGAAGAATTAAGACTATAAAAAGGTTTGGGACTATGTAAAAAACTCTATATGAGATTTTCTCTAATTCTGTCTAATTGTTGTCCCCCAAATAATGAGGAAATAAGTCCTATTTATAAGATAAATTAGGTCACTATAAATAGAAAAGAATTAATTGTGACATAGTACTACCAATCAAAAATTAGATTTGAAAAAATTGACAAAATACATTGAATTTGGACACTTTTGATATTTTTTTATTTTTAATAATTTTAAACTATTTTTGTGAATAAAATGCAAAAAAGTGAAAAAAAAAAACAATTTTTAAAATATATATAAATTAAAAATACGAAAATTAATTAATAAAAGATAAAAAATGCAAATTTTGAATTTTTTGTAATTTTTATAACTAAAACACATAAAAAGGAAAAAATGTGAGAAGTGAGATTTGAACACATGACCTCTCCTTTCTAAATTCTTAGAAAAATTCTTTTACTAATTGGGCTAATGTATATAGTTAAAATTAAATGAAATCATAATACTAGTATTTTAATGAGAGTTAATTATATTAATAATATTAAAATCTCTATAATTTTATCAATTTATACTTTTATCAAGTAAATACTATCCCTAATTAATTGATTTTTTTATTATAAATAAAACATATTATCCTGATTACTAACCCTACTAAATTTCCCAAAAACTAATAATAATACCCTTTTTAGCATGCTCCTACAAATTATGTTTTTTTTATAATAAAAAAATCACACGACTGGTATGCTCTGGATGTGTTAGTGTCGGCTAAAAATAAAAATGAAAAGGTGGTCAAAATTTGGGGTACGACAACCCCAATAAGTCCATATGCAATAGTTCAAGAACTTTTATGGTGGAAAGATGCTGAAGCTTCTTATGGGGTGTCTTAGTATACTTACCTATTTAAAAGTCTCCATACACTTTGCCTTCTTCAATCTTGAGTTTAGGTAGTCTATTCACAACTTCTTCTGAAACAATCTTCTTCACGCTCTTGTGATTGAGGTGACCAAGTTTCAGAGACATCTATAGATAACAACTTTCCTTGGACATTGAGTCTTTCATAACCGCTCCTTGATCTTAGATGGAAACGACACATTATGATTTGTTGAAGCTAACCTTGATACCTCATATAACTGACTTATACTGATCAAGTTGGCAGTCATAGCTTCCACTAGCAGCACATTATCAAGGCTAGGTAGACCAGAGTATAATAGTTTGCATATTCCCTCGATTATGCCTTTTGAACCATCACCAAAGGTGATATAGCTATTAGAGTAAGGTTGTAGCTCTTTAAGATACGGCCTTTCCCATGTCATGTGTATGGAACACCCACAATCAAAATATCAATCCTCTCTAGAGGATACTCTAAGATAAGTATGAACTATAAGACTTGTGACTTCCACTTTGGGTTTCCATACCTTTTTCACTTGAACCTTCTCTTTTTTCCTTTTGAACCTTGTCTTCCTATGGTGTTATAGAAAGCCATAAAGTATAACAACTTGGCTTTATGTCCCCATATTTTCCATAATGATGACATATTCTAACACGTTTCTTGTAGCCCTTACAATGGTGGTGCACATGTCGAGCTTGATGATAGAAAGTGATCTTTCTTATTCATATGAATGTAGTCAAATCCTATGACTACAAAGTTTCTTGGCTTCTTCTCTTCCACTTGCATATCTTTTAGCAATTCAACACTGATTCTTGACTTCTCCTCATCTTCCATAATTCTATCCGACATGTCTTGAGCTTTATTATATATCCTTGTATACTTTGCTAACTTCTCCAACTTGGATGTTAGAACATAAATATATCCACTCTTACTAGTGATTGTAGTGGTAAGTTTTTCATTTTCTTGATGAAGCTCCCTTACAATTTTCTTTAGGTTCTCGATCTCTCTACAAGCTTCTTCCCACTTGATGATCACAGGTCTATAAGACTCAACTATCTCTTAGTTAATTAATCCCTCATTATCAGATTCACTTTCAGTAATATACTTATCAAATTAGGCCTTTGTGTTGCCAGAGGTTTCTTCCTTTATTCTCATATTTTCAATCCTTGTTGATAGGAGCTTTGGCATATGAGTTTCAAATGAGCCTCCATTAGTCGTCTTAAGAATCTCACATGCTCCTTTAGCTTATGAACATGTACTGATTAACCTTAACATGTTCTTATCAACCCTTTTGAGAATAGCATTTAGAGCCTTGGAGTTTCCAAGGGCCTCATCATTTTTAACTTTGGTCCAATCAGCCTCTGGTTTTAGGCTAGTTGTGTCATCTTTAGAAGTAATAACTGGATGTCTCCATCCTTTTATCACATCTTTCCAATTTTTGTTTCCCAAGGATTTTAGAAAATCAACCATCATGGTGTTCGAATAGTCATAATTTGCACCATTTAAAACATGTGGTTTGTTGACTAATCCTTCATCTTGCGTTGTCTCCATTTGAATAGAACTTATCTTCCCTAGAGCTCACCCAACAGGATAAGGTGTCTTCTCCGATACCAAATGAAATTTTATTCCTCAGAGGATAAATTCCAAACACAATGCTCCAATAATTGGTTCGGCAAGACAAACCAGAACCACTACAATAACAATTACTAGATGATGGAACTGAAAAGCAATAAACAACACACTCAGTTGTTTACCCAATTCGATGAAACTACACCTACATCTGGGGGGCTGAGTCCATAAACCAAGAAAGGAAAATCACTTATTAGTAGTTTATTATAGTTAGTCTTATAAGCAATAACAAACCCTATGTTGTTCAATGCCTCTTCCTAACACTACCCGCTGACTTTCTATTTAGAGCTTCCTCTTAAACATGAGAACCTACTCATTTTCTTCTTTCTCTCACAACCCATGACAGGGGAAAACAATCACTAAAACCTAGTTATTAAATTAAATCTTAACTAGATGGAATAATGTTGAACATTACAACTCAACTAGACAAACCTTTTATGCCAAGTTATTGTAACATAGAGATGTACATAACAATGTTGAATTTACAACTCAACTAGACAAACCTTATATGCCAAGTTACTAAAACATAGTGTTGTACATAAAAAGGACTCTTGTAATCCCTAGCTCTATAAAATCTTCAATGTGAATGCTTTCTTTCCAATGTAGGTTATAGCTCCTTATATAGCAAAATAACTCTAGGATTTTTCCTTGTGGATCTGAAGTTATTTTTGTCCAGAATCTTTGCACAATTTGTTGGATATTTGATTTTTTCCTTGAACATATCCAACAAAAAGATATGATTTGGTTGTTACAAATCCAAATTTAAATCTCTTTTAAATCTGATTAGATCTTCATTGATGTCCAACAAATCATATAATCATATTGCTAAATTAATAGCAATAAAACATAACTGAATCTTCTCAAACGATTTTGTTAAAACACAGTAATCTGATGCCTGTTTCACAAGACCCAGATGTCATACCAACATGTTGGAGCATCGCGCCTATCAAGTGTCCCTTTTATAGTTCCATATAACTTTAGTAAGCTAGACCAATCTTGAGCACTTGGACATTTGTCCAAGGTGTTGTTCTTCTAAATGCTCCAATCCACTAGGAACAACAAAGTTTCTTAGTGAGGCTTATTGCACTAGTACTATCGTACTTAACCGGAATGCAACCAAGTTTTAAATCATAATCTAGTGATTGTTTCTTTAGCCATAAGGCTTATGCACTAGTACTATTGTACTTAGAATACCAAAGACCGTTATGATAGGTTCCGTTAAGATACCTCAAAATACGTTTTACGATCTTAAAGTGGGAATCCTTAGGTGATGCTTGCTATCTATCACACATGCACACACTAAACATGATATCTGGCCTACTTACGGTTAAATAGAGTAAGGATATGATTATAACTCTATACTTGGTTACGTAGAAATCCATTCCTCTTTCATCTTTGTTAATAACCACATTTGAGGACATAGGTGTTGAGATACTCTTTGAATCTTTCATATCAAAATTCTTGAGAAGCTCTAAACAACATTTCGTTTGACTTATGAAAGTTCCTTCTTTGTCTTTCTTGATATGCAATCCTAAGAAGTATGTTATCTCTACCATAAGTGACATCTCAAATTCTCCCTGCATCAAATTTACAAATTCTCGACAAAGAGATTCATTAGTAGACCCGAAAATAATATCATCTACATAAATTTGAACTAAGAGAATATGCTTTTCCTTATGTCTTATAACAAAATTGGTGTCGACTTTCCCACGATTGAATACTTTTTTTATTAAAAATCCACGCAATCGCTCATACCAAGCTCTAAGAGCTTGTTTGAGACCATATGGGGCTATTTTCAAATTAAAAACATGATTAGGATTATCGTGATCCTCAAAACTCAGGGATTGTGAGACATACACGTCTTCATTTATATGGCCATTAATAAAATCATATTTAACGTCTATTAGGGTGAGGACTCATCAAAAGCAACATGAATGGACTCTTCTATAGAAGCAGTTCTATGATTGTAAACCCTATAAGCTTTACTCATAGATGAGTACCCTAAGAATATACCTTCATCATATTTAACACCAAATTTACCAATATTTTTCTTTTCATTATTTAAAATAAAGCATTTGCAACCAAAAACACAAAAATAAGAAATATTAGGTTTTCTACCCTTAAGTATTTCATAGGGTGTCTTCTCTATGATGGATCAAATGATCACCCTATTTAAGACATGCCATGCGGTATTAATCGCATCAGTCCAAAAATACTTAGGTAGGCTTATTTCATTTATCATAGTCCAGGTCAATTATTCTAAAAAAATATTTTTACGCTCAACAACACAATTTATTATGGAGTTCTCGGACATGAGAAATTATGAGCAATCCATTTTCGGTGCAAATTTTTTGAAATTGATGGTTAAAAAATTCACCACAATGATCACTACAGAAAGTGATAACTTTAAAACCAAAAACATTTTGGACAAGCTTAGCAAAATCAACGAAAGCCTTAAAACGTTCATCCTTATGGGCTAAAAACAACGTCCAAGTAAATCTAGAGTAGTCATCAACAATCACAAATCTGTAATAGTTGCCTCATAAAATTCTTGTCCGCGAAGGGCCAAACAAGTCTAAGTGGAGAAGCTCGAGAGGTGTTGATGCCGAAATAACCTTCTTCAATTTAAACAACACACTCATTTGCTTTCTCATTTGGCAAGCATCACATAATTTGTCTTTTAAAAACTTTATTTTAGGAAGACCAACTACTATATGTTTGGATGCTATTTTATTTAACAAGTCAAAAATGCACGTGACTCAATCGTCTATGCCATAACCAAGAATCTTCATTATTGGATACTAAACACTTAGTTCCATGCATTGAAACATCGTTTAGATCAAGCATATATACATTTTCAATCCTAGAACCCTTAAACACAAGGTCTTTACTAGTCTTATGCTTAATTACACAACTATAGGCATAAAAAACTACACAATACCTTTGTGTCGCATCACGCAAAAAACCGGCGGGAAAAGAAGAAACAACAGAGCCGCCACCGTGCGTTATTTATCCCAAAAAGAGGGAAAGGAAACGCTCAGAGTAAACCTGGAAAAGAACATGGTCTCGCGACCAAAGAGAATGGGATCGGGAGTCGGTTATGCGAAGGGAAGGTATTAGCACCCCTACGCATCCGTCGTACTCGACGGGATCCACGCACAAAAGGAAGGAAAATGGTTGCTAAAACGCTGCTCAAACTCACACACACTGGCTGAAAGAGACACAAGAATGGAAGCGGTGTTGGTGCTGTTTTGGTTACGCCGAAAGGATCTCATATTCCTTTTGCTGCCCGGCTAACATTTGAGTGCACCAACAACGTGGCTGAATATGAAGCTTGCATATTGGGAATTGAAGAGGCGATTGATTTGAGGATCAAGAACCTTGTCATATATGGAGATTCAGCTCTGGTGATAAATCAGGTTAACGGAAAATGGTATACGCATCAATCTCATTTGGTTCCGTATCGAGATTATACGAGGAGATTGTTGACGTTTTTCACCAAGGTGAAGTTGCATCATGTGCCCAGAGAGGAGAATCCTTTGGCAGATGCTTTGGCTACACTGGCTGCCTTGATTAAGGTGCAGAGGTGGAATCAGTTCCCCAGTGTGGAAGTTGGACGTCTGGATAGACCGGCTTATGTGTTTGCTGTTGATACAGCGTCTGATGATGAGAAGCCGTGGTATTTCGATATCAAGCGCTATCTTGAGACGCAGGAATATCCTGAGGGAGCATCGAAAAAGGATCGAAAGACTCTGCGGAGGTTAGCCATGGTGTTTTATCTGAATAAGGATGGGGTTTTGTACAAGAGAAATTTTGATTGGGTCTTGCTCAGATGTGTTGATGATGCAGAGGCAAGCCAGTTGATGAAAGAGGTTCATGAGGGATCATTCGGTACCCATGCCAGTGGGAATGCGATGGTAAAAAAGCTGCTGAGAGCAGGTTATTACTGGATGACAATGGAGGCCCAATGTTTCAATTTCGTGCGGAAATGTCATAAATGCCAGATTTATGCTGACAAGGTGCACGTGCCTCCAAATCCGTTGAGCTTAATGTCGTCTTCGTGGCCGTTTGCTATGTGGGGCATTGATATGATTGGAAAGATTGAACCTACAGCTTCGAACGGGCACAGGTTCATATTAGTGGCTATCGATTACTTCACCAAGTGGGTAGAAGCAGCCTCTTATACGAACGTGACGAAACAGGTCGTTGCCCGATTTCTCAAGAGAGACATCATTTGCAGATATGGGGTTCCCGAGAGAATCATTATTGATAATGGTTCTAATTTGAATAATAAGATGATGGCAGAATTGTGCCGGGAATTCAAGATTGAGCATCACAATTCTTCTCCCTATCGTCCGAAGATGAATGGGGCGGTTGAGGCAGCCAATAAGAATATTAAGAAGATTGTGAAAAAAATGGTGGTAACCTACAAAGATTGGCATGAGATGTTGCCGTTTGCGTTGCATGGGTATCGAACGTCGGTACGTACATCTACTGGGGCAACTCCTTTCTCATTGGTATATGGAATGGAGGTTGTATTACCTGTTGAGGTTCAGATTCCCTCTTTGAGAGTCCTGATGGACGTAAAATTGCAAGAGGCTGAATGGGTAAGGACCCGGTATGAAGAGTTGAGCCTGATTGAGGAAAAGAGGCTAGCAGCCATCTGTCATGGGCAGTTATACCAGCAAAGGATGAAGCGTGCTTTTGATAAGAAGGTACGACCTCGGGTGTATCACGTAGGTGATATGGTGCTGAAAAGGATCCTTCCTCCTCAAAACGATCGAAGGGGCAAATGGACACCGAATTATGAAGGTCCATTCGTGGTCAAGAAGGTTTTCTCTGGTGGAGCCTTGTTGCTAACGACCATGGATGGTGAGGATTTTCCATCCCCTGTGAATGCAGACGCAGTTAAAAAATACTTCGTATAATTGACCCGCTGGACGAAAAGAATAAAATAGTCCAGGCAAAAATGGGCATCCCGGCGAACCAAAAAAAACAGAAAGAAAGGTTCGGGCAAAAATTAGGGATAAAATGAAGAAATGTACACCCGGCAAGTCGAAAACCTGAAAAGGCGACTTGGGCAAAAAGGGGTATCCCGGTGGACTGAAAACCCGAGAGGGCGGTCCAGGCAAAAGAGGGATTGAAACGAACAACTGCGTCTAGCATGATCGTTTGCGCTTTGGTTAAAGCATCATGGATAATACCCGGTAGGGATCAATCGGAATCGTCTTGTTCAGAAGGCAGAAAGCACGGAGAGTCTGAGGACATATGGGGTGTAACTGAGTTGGAACTCGATGAGATCACGGGTTTCACATTGCCATTAGGATAGATTTTTCCTTTTTGTGCGCAATTACCTCTTTTCAGGAATTGCTTCCTTTGTATCGCTCAACTTGAGCCACCCATTTTCCAATCAATAAAATGCATATTCAGTCAAATAATTTTGTTTTTGTTTTTCATTACCGCTTTGATTGCAAAAACATCCAAATATTTTTGATAAAGAATTTTGCATTTTTAAGACATACAGGTTCCTTCCAATGCATGTTTATAAGATTGAAACTGGAAATCTTATTTGGAAGGTTGAGTGACCCAAGTGTTGAAATCTTGACACGCCTGGGGCATGGTTTTATCTAACGGTCTGTTTTGCAGGAACTGTTGGATATTTTCACTCACTTGCAGGTTGTGATGTGGAAGCTTTGTAATAGATCCCCAGAGAGTTCGCGCGGGAACGAATGAATGAAAGAATGACGAAGACGTTGAGACGTACGACGATCCTTGATGGCAATCAAGAAGACTCTTCAAAGTCGGAAGACTTGAAAGTATGTAATTCCCCGCAGAGTCCGATCAGGGACGAGTGCATGAAGAAAGGACGGAGAGACGACGAGACGTCCGACGACCTTTGGAATTAATCAAGAAGACTCTTCAAAGTCGGAAAATTGAAATTTCTGTATAAATCCCAGGAGTACATCCCGTCGATCGCGGCGCGACTTGGAATACAAGATGATGGAGCAGAAAAGGTCCAGACGAGTCTGGGAATTCCCAAAAGTGGAAAACTGATGCAAGATCGGGAGGTGGATACCAGGGTTCGACGAGTCGACGGGTGTTCTGTACCAACTTTTCTCATTTCCTCAACGAGGTCCCCAAGCAGAAGTAGAGGACCTTCTCCCCAGCAGATCCAAGGTCTGTGGATTCCCTAGCCGAGTCAGGATGGTTATCCTCGGCAGGTTTACAATGGTGTTTCCTCAGCAGCCAGGCCTGAAGGTTGCTATCCCCGAGTGGAGCGGGTTTCAATGAAATATATCTCCAGCAGTGTTCATCCTACCAGTGAATTGGATAAGTTTCCGTAGCAGACGGATTTTTGCATCTCCAGCTGAGTTGATTCTACTTGTGGATTGCATGGGTAATCCCCAGCGGAGCGGCATTCGCTTCCCTAGCAGGGTCAGGATGGTTATCCCCAGCAGGTGTCAGATCAATGCTTCCCCAGTCGACAGGCCTGGAGGTGGCTGTTTCCCAGCAGAGTATCTGTGAGCATTTCCCCAGTGAAGTCGTCAGGTATCTGTGAGGGTTTCTCCAAGCAGAGTCGGGATTGATATCCCCAGCTAGTCGAAGACTGTTGTATCCCCACAGAGTGTTGGTGGTTCTTATCCCCAGCAGTTTCCCGAGTGGATTGGGTGCAAAGGAGGTTCTTCCCCAACAAGGGTTGCATTTTCCCAGTAGCAGTGCTATTCCCCAGCAGGGCGGAATCGGAGTATTGACGAGTTCCTCAACGGAGTGTCTCGTGCTCCCCAGCAGAATCCCTTAAGGGGGATACTTTTTATGCATTCATCATGTAGCGTAAGCATAGCATATTGCATAGAAAAATACTAAAGCGCGTAGCATTTCCATAATTATGGAGCATTACGCAGGAAAAATCAATCATGCATCATATTGCAAGCACAAGCTAGTCTCAAACCGTGATTACTGTTTGAGAGGTGGTTTGTTCCAAGGTGAAGATGTTACTCCGAGGAGTCTAGCATCGTGGTTTTAATCACAGCAATGTTCCCCAGTAGTGCAATACTGGAGGAGTGTTTCCGTCGGACGGAGATGGAAATAATATCAGGAGACGTTACGCGATCAGCGCGATTCCGGGGTTCAAATGGAGAAAAGGAGATGTTGAGGCATTTTCTGGAGAGGGGGTTCAAATGAAGAAAGGGGAGTGTTGCGACATTTTCTGGAGATCGGGGTTCAATCAGAGAAGAGTATATGCTGAGGCATTTTCTGGGGTTCATATGGAGATTGGAGTTGAAGATTATATCCAGGATGAGGTCCGTAGGATTGTCTTCTGTTCATGTGTCACCTTAGACTCTGGCTGAGGCCGTTAGAAGTCGTTATAGGTGTCTTCTGAGGAAGAAATACACATGCTACCTTCCTTTGTGAAGGTATACCCTCTGACATGTCGCCCTCAGAGTGGTGTTTGGTGTTAGTTCCGACGTTGCCAGCGGAATTATCACGAGAGATTGGAGATCGGGGTTCAAATGGAGAAAAGGAAATGTTGAGGCATTTTCTGGAGACGGGGTTCAAATGGAGAAAAGGAGATGTTGCGGCATCTTCTGGAGAACGGGGTTCATATTGGCAATCGCAAGTTATCGTCAGGCGACTGGGGTTCAAATCGGAGAATGGGGTTCATTATTTTGGCAAACAGGAGACTGGGGTTCAAATGCAGAGATCCGAGGATCGTTTGCGCAGAGAAAATTTCGGGGTTCAAGAAAATGAAAAAAGCGATTATCAGCAAATCTCGGGGTTCAAGAAAAGCATAAAAAAGAAAGGAATAATAATCCCCAGCGGATGTGGCGTTCAGGCCATGGTTATCCCTGTGTTACCATTTATTTTGGTATCCAGGTCGACGTTTCTGTTTTGGGGTTCAAGCTGAGTTTTTTCCGTTCCAGACGGATTTTGGTTTCAAGACTGTTCTTCGCCGTTTCTGACAGGCGTTGTTAATTATTATCCCATCAGAGTGCAAATTGTTCGTCTGTTCTTGGTATTCAATCACTCTTCATCCTGATCATCTGAAAGCCGAGGCTATTCATATCGACAGGTTCATAGTGGATTGAATAGGGGCAGCTGTAACACCTCAAAATTTGCCCTCCTCTCTTGGGACTAGCATTAACATATGTGCATATCATTTTAGGTCATTAGGCATGGCATATTGCATATCATGTGGTCACATTGTGCAAGCCATTCTCCCAAGTCTTGATTCAGAAGATGAGGAAGTCAAAGTGCAAGCTAGGGTTTTATTGGACTGGTCATTAATCATCTGAGGATGTGGAGGTCCAAATTAGGGTTTCATGATTCTCAAGGAGATTGGTCTTCATCTTGATTACAATGATTCATCATCATCATCATGGTTTGATATCATCAAGTTTTGAAGCACATTCCTTGAGATTAGGGTTTTGACCACTGGTCAACCCTAATCAGTTGCATTGGGCCAGTCAGGGCATGATCAGGAGAAGGGGTCTATGATGGATATGGGGTTCATTATTTGGTTTTATTGTGATTATTGAGGCTAGGGTTTCACCCTTGAGCCATTTCATCAGAGGATTGGGGCTCATATTGATCTATGCATTGCCAAATTCATCTGTCAGTTGAAAAAGTCAACTGAGGTCAACTGTGCATGATTTTATGGATTTGGAGGAGGAAATGAGTTGGATACACTTCATTCATGTTGAGACAAGTGTTATTTGACATGTCAAAGCTTAAGAATGGAGAAAATCAAGTCAGAACAAAAATTGCCAAAAATAGAAAGTGACTTGTAATAGAAGTTTCCAAAAATGGAAAGTTTTTCACCTCAAGACCACGTGTCCAAGGAAGCTTCAAATGAAAATTTGTTCAACATGAAAGTTGTAGATCTTGTTCTCACATTTCCCAAAAGTCCAAGAACTTGAAAATCCCATGTATGGTTGGCAAGTTATGGTCCAGGGAATTTCAAAAATGACCCATAATCAGGAGGGCATAACTTCCACATGGAGTGTCCAAATTGGATGTTCTTTTTATGCACAAACTCCATTTGACATGTAATTTCATGGTGCATAATTGGATTTTATCAAAAATGGTCAATGCAAAAAGTCAAATTTCAACTGTACAGTTAAAAGTCCAGGGGCAAAATTGTCCAACTTGAGAAATAATGAGAATTTTTGAATGGGGATTTTTGCAACACTTCACAAATGACATTTGAAAATTGTTGGAATGCTCATAACATGCCAAGGCCTTGTGGTTTGAGAATTGGCTTTTGAAATGAACTTGGAAAAATGAACAAAGTGCCATCACATGTGGAAAATGAGAAATACACATCCAATGAACATGAAACAAGTGGCATAAGCTCATGACAGGTGTTTAGGGTTTTTGTGAGCTGTCAATGAGCTGGCATTAGCTGGCATATGAAAGTACATTTTTGCCCTTGGCTTGAAAATGACACATTTGCTAATCATATTCGATTTGGTTAATTGAAGTGATTAAGCATTGATTAAGATGAGATACAAAAGCCTAATCATAACTAACTTGTAACAGAATTCAGATTTCACAATTCCCCAAAATCAATCTCAAATTCTTCAAATTCTCCCAAATTCTCAAGAACCATATAGAACTTCAATTGATCAAAACTCTCTCAATTCTTGATCAATTTGCGAAATTCTTCTTGCTGCAACTTCCACTCATCATCATCTGCAACTGTTTTGGAACATTGGATCGAAAGGAGCATCCATTCGCGACTGTCCATGCAAGGTCCATCAATGGTGAATCAAGATTTCTTCTTCTAGAAGCCATTGCAATTGATCCTGAGCATTCCAGTCAACTTCTTGAAGCTTGTTCTCCATCTGTTTCGCATCAAAACACCTTGAAAGCTCCAATTTCAACACTGCCTTCGAATCAAGGTTAGAAATCGAATCTCATGGATTGGTGAATGATTATGTGCGTTTTATAGTTTGTTTGATGTAGAGCATCGTGATGTAATTAGTTTTGGAGATAATGGACTGTAGCTCGAGTTAGGTTGATTCAAAGTTATGTTTCCAAACCCTAATTCCTTCGATCCGTGAGATTTAGAGACAATTAGGTGAAATCATGATGATATTTGAGATCCTGAGAGTGAGACCTTTCCAACGGTTATTCATTTGTGAGTTTTCATTGAGATTTGAGCAAAAACATAGTTTGGACATGGATGAGATTGAGTGTGCGAAGAAGAAGATGAAATTTCTGGAATTGTTACTGTTTGATCCGTGTGTTTTCCTTGCCGCGTTTGAATCATGTTTCCCGCGGAACCTTAGCCAATAGCGTGCTTCCACCTCAATTAATAGAACGACCGCGTTTTGGTCTGGCCAGAAGTATTTACAATAATGCCACTGAACTCATTTAATTTAATATAACACTTAAATAATTATTAAAAAATCACACAAATCTTAGAAAAATCATAGAAAATTATTGGATAATCAGAAAAATGTGAGGATTTTTTCTATAGTTCCCATTTTCTCTCTAGAATTTTATGGACATAGTTTTAGAAATTGTGCTTGGTAAAAAATTGGTTTGACCTAGGGTTGTTTGACTTGTGGTATATTTGTGCACATTTTGCCATTTTTGATGTGAAATCCTCCTGCCTTAAAATAAATGTCTGAAATTTTTTGTGGTGATTGTAGACATGCTGATGGTGATTTACATATAAATTTTGTGAATTTGGGATACCTGGTGATTGAGTTATGAATTTTTGAATCTAGGTGTGACAATTTGTGTCACACCTAGCTAGGTCAACTTTCTGGATTTATTTTCATGACCTAGGCTTGTTGAAATGACTTGAAATTTTATATGTATGATCATTGACATGTTAAGATGCTATGTGAATATTTCTGGATTTTTATGTGGCATTTTCAATTTGATTGGTATTTTTCATCTCTGTTGGTCAAATGTGCAAGTTCATGTGATACATGTTGGCATTATCTTTGTGAAATCCTCATATGGTATTGGATGATGATGAAATTTGGTATGCTGGTTATAGACACATGATAGGACATGATGCTTTTGGTCCCATTCATTTCTTTACTGTTTTCATTGATTTATGAATTTTTGAAGTGAATGCATGTGTTGATGATATGGTTTGGCTTGAATATTTGTGTCTGTTTTTCTTGATTTTCATTGACATAGTTCCTTTTGTCCAATTGAGCTGAAAATTGACATGCTATACCTTGAATATGTCCTGTTTAGGTGTAAATTATTTGAGGATTTTTGGAATTGTTTTGATATGGAATTGAATGCAATAGTTCTGTTTGGATGTTTGGTGTTATGTTTGACCTAGTTTGGTTTGTTTTGTGCATAAAATGAATATGGTGAATGATATAAACATGGGATCAATTGCCTTGGCTTTCTATTTGTGTTAATTTGAGTTTGGTTGGAGATTGCTTGCTGTTTAGACATTTTTGCCACTTTTGGACCCTAGGCTTGGCCTAGTGGTCCAGTTTCTCACATTTGCTTGATTTTTCAGGATGAAAAGCACAATGCTTAAGGAGATTGAACCAAGTCAATTAAGTTGATGTTGTTGGATGTTTGTGAACTAACATGAATTTGTTTTGTAGGTTGTAAAGCTTGAGCTTGAGCTTATAGCTTGCCTTTGTGTGCATTAATCTGTATAGTCTGACTGATTAACATTTGCTGTTTACTGTTTGTCTGTCTGAGTACTGATGATACTTGATTGTTTTCAGGTACCTTTAGTTGCTTACAGTTCTTTAAGAACTTGCTTGCTGCTGCTTGGTTTTTAAACCACTTGAGGTAGGACTTCTAATCTTCATGTAGTCTGGAGACCCGGCCTGTTATTTGGCCGGGCAAACTGTCTGAAGTCCTCCTTAAGAGGCGATGTTTGTGATTGTTTAATATTGAGCCTAAGCAGGTGAAGTCCTCTATGAGGCAATTGGTGGAAGCCAAGGGATATGCAATCAATCCCCCACTACTCTGTGAGTCGTCCCTCTGCTCACACGGCTGTGTGTTGATGCATTGGGACACAAACCCAAGATCTTGTGTTGTTGCACAATCGAGTCAGAGTCTTTGAGCGTAGAAGGGTCCCTCCATTCTGGACCCACGCTCCTTTGTCTGAAGCTCTCCCTGGTCAGGGATAAGAGCTGTGAGGTCTCATCCTCACTTCACCCTTTCATCTGCTTCACCTTAGCCTCGTAATGGCAAGGTTAAGAGCGAGCCACACCCATGTACAGATGACTTACTTCGGCAGTCAAACCTATTGTTTGAGCCCACTTGACTGGTTATAGTGTGTGCTATGTGAATATTTGTTTGACATGTTTGCTTGAAATGCTTGAATTGCCTGTATGCCTATATGCTTGCTTTCTTCCTGGATAGGAGTAGCTTGCAGTTGTGCAAGTAGGTAGAAACCTGAACGTAGGGTAACGATGCATGACAACACTAGGCTCGAGTCCAGCTCCCTGGTAGTGTGTCTTCCCTCGGTTTCTGGCTAGATTTTCTTTCCCTTTAGGGGGAACTACATCGCCCTGATCCTTGTTCCAGACGAGGTATGTAGGCAGGTGGTCGTGCGAGACCACTCCGGGCAACCTTTTTCTTTTTGTGTGTGTTTGTTTGTTATCTTCTTGTGTATGTTTGGTTCGGATGCCGACGTAAGTCCAGTGATTGGCTGTCGGGCTCCACGTTTGCCCCTTTGAGTGTGTTTTGGTTCGGATGCTGACGTAATTCCATCGAGTGGTTGTCAGGCTCCATGTTTGCCATCTGTTTGTATGTTTGTGTTGTTTGGCGTGCGTAAGCCGAACTACAGTGGCTCTGATTCTCGTTCCAGACGAGATATGTAGGCATAGGATGCGATATCCTATCGAGCTCCCTTCTCTTAACCCCACCTGCGTTCCCTGTGTGTGTGTGATGTTTTAGCAACCTTTTCTTTCTTTTAGAACGTGGATCCCGTCGAGTACGACGGACGTGAGGGGTGCTAATACCTTCCCCTTGCGTAACCGACTCCCTTACCCGTTCTCTTTGGTCGCAAGACCATTTCCTTTCCAGGTTTCTCTGAGCGTTTCCTTTCCCTATCTTGGGATAAATAACGCGCAGTGGCGGCTCTGTGTTGTGTTTTTATTTGAGTCCCGCCGGTTGTTTTTTCGCGGATGCGACACACAATGATCATGTTGCAGATGAACTTAGAGAGATCTTGAATGATGTATCAGATGAAGTTTCAAATTACAAGCACTTGGTTTCTCAATAAGTTGGCATTGGCCAAGTCCTTTAGCATAGGAATGTTGTCTAAGTTCTAAGTCCATTTGTCCAAGATCAAGTCAACAGTCCACACAAAAGTTTTTTAGGGTTTTAGTTGTTATTATGTACATTAATGGTCAAAGACCACACAAACAAGCAAAGCACAAACAAAATGTATCATACAATATGGTCCAAGTGGACAAAGTGAAAATTGCATTAACATAAAAAATTAGAATGATATGAACAATGGCAAATGTATAAAAGCTAGAATTAAATGACATTAAAGTAAAGGGCTTGAAATTAAAGTTAGTAGTTAATAGGTTAGAAGTTAGTATTGTTTTGTTTTTGCTTTTCATTCTTAGACATTCTTTGGAGAACACTCAACCCACTTATCACAAGCATGGATCCTTGAACCCAGACATCTTCCAAAGGAAGGAAAAAAGGCCAAGTTTCCACATAATACCATGAAAGAGGGGAGACTTACAATCTCACTAACTAGAATGTTATGCCTTTTATGTCACAAATTTAGCGCTATGTTAAGCAATCGTCATTGGACTTATGTAGAAGTCACAACTATTTAAGGTCGGGCAATATAATTTTGGTGTTAATGCATGTTAGAGACATAGTATTATGAATTATGCTCATGAAACATACGACACACAAAAAGAATATGCAAAAGGTGTGGCCTAATCTCATCCATACTAATGTTAATTTTTCAATCAACTAGCTTTAGGACTTTGAGATATCATAGGCCAAATGAGATGAATGCATAAAGAAGGGGAATGAGATGAAGTGCGAGGGGAATAGATGAAGACTCAAATTAATCAAAGGAGGACTTTTACCAAATTAATATCATTCATTCATTTTGGGAGATGGAATGTGCATTCCATCAATCCCCTAAATCCAATGGTATTAATTCGACAAAGTCAAATCAACCTTGATCAAGGCCCAACAACAAGAATCAAACATAAACAAGTCATCACAATCGGTCAACAAAATTATTTGGCATTTATTAAAATTAAAAATACTAAAATAATGAATTTAAATTAAATATGGTTTGTCAAATTCCTAAAACCTCATCAAAACACCAAATAAATGGCCATGAGATTTATCATAGGTCAAACAAGGTCAAAGGACCTTGGAGGAAAATTTTCAGAATTTTAAAAGACTTAAAAGTATTTTTAAAAAATTAAAAACAAATGAAAAATCAATTAAATCATGAAAAATATTAATAATGATCCAAAAAATGATTTTAATTCAGAATATGAAAGAGGAAAATATTTGAATTTTTTTGGTGAAACTCTCATATTTTTTGGATCAATATTAAAATTAATATGAATTAGTGAAAATAAAGCAATTAAAATGAAATTCAAATAATCAGAAAAAATGTGGACCACTTGATCTCCCTCATGAATTGAGGTGGTAGATTAAGTGGCCACGAACGCGCGTTCCATGGTGCGCCTGAGTCAAACGTCCACACGCTTGGTAATTAAAACGTACGCTCATGATTAAAACAATTTTAACTCATCTAATGGCTCAGGACCACACCACATCAGTGCCGGAGCAAAGCGTCGGTCGTCTTCTCAGGCGACCTTGGCCTGACTGGTCCATTCATCACCACGTCATAAATGAAAAAGGAGGACATGATCTGAAAGGAAAAATGGTGTAGATCACGAATATTACCTCTATTTTAACTAACTCCTCACATATAGAAAGATATGAGGAGTTGAAATTTGAGGTATGTCAACTGAGTTGCTTCGGTTTGACCTCTAAGCAACTCAATCTTCTTGCCTACATTGGTAGGACTTCAGACAACCAAAGAATCAAGAGAATTGAGCAAGACTAAGAGAGAATCTAAGAGATGAAATTTTCTGGAAAATACCTTCAATGCAGGTCTGGATTCAACTGTTCTTGCCTTGGCTCGTGCTTGATCTCACTCAGAATGCCTGCAGGAGTAGAATGAAATGCATAAAAGGTCTTGGATCCCTGGAGTTTTGAATCTCAAAATAGTGAGATTCAAACTCAATTTCAAGATGAAATTCTCAGGTTTATCCTCTCAAATGGAAGGGTTAGGGGTTTAGGATCAAAGCTGGCGTGAATGTCTTTAATTCTGATGCTAGAGGGCTCTATTTATAGCTGCAGCTCATGATATTTGCACCTTCAAATTCACTTTCCAAAATTGGCAAATGATGATGCATGGGTGCATTGGCGTCTACAGGCCCATGAGATCATTTCTTAAGGTCCATAAATGAGTGTGAGAGGGTCTGAAATCAACTTGGATTGCAAGGCAAGTGTGTGTGAAGATTTGAAGTTTGATCTTTGTCAAATGATGATACCATGTTCATACCATGCGCAGCCCTAACAATTCTTGTCCAAAATGGATGAGCTTGGAATTTTTGGAAAGGTTAGATCAAGAGGAACAACTTTCATGTTCAACACTTTTCCATTTGGAGCTTGTATCATGATGAATTTTGAGGTGGAAGTTTGGAATTTTCAACATGTTGAAAATTTTTCTAAGTGTCAAGCCATATATCTCAATATTCCACCTTGCTTAACTTTTTATGTGAGCTTCAAATGAGAAAAATGTCTTCATCAAAGTTGTATATATTTCAAAGACCTTCAAAACTGTCACCAATTTGATGTCATTTGGATTTGAAACGATAGAGTTATGCATTTTTGAAGTTTGGAAAAATCACTTGTTCAATGGTATAGGTCAAAAGTGACCTATAATGTAGCCTCATATCACATGCTCAAAAAAGTTGAATTAGCTCTCACTTCAAACATCAAAGTTAAAGTAGACATCTTAAATTTGATTTTTCAACTTGTAAATCTTTCATATCATAAAAATTGAGCAAGCTATGGCCTTGGGAAGTTGACTTTCTAATTAGGGTTTAGACAAAATGACCTATAATGTTTCAACATAGGAAATGCTTTTCTAAGCAAAAATAGCTCTAGGTCTCACCATGAAAGTTGTTTGAAATGTCATTTAGAATAAGTTTCCTCTTGAAATCATTTTAATATGGTGAAAATTGTAGGAGATAGGGTCTAGGGACACCCAGTTTTGATCAGATGAATTCATCTAGCCAACCACCATCAACCAACTTGCTAACCTTCAATTCTATTGACTTTCTAGGCTCATGGTAGATCATATATGCATAAGATGATGCAATTTGAAGGTCTCCTTGAGAAATTTGATCAATTGGTGAGATAGCTTGTTGGAGAAGTTACTCAAGATACCTAGTCAAACTAGGGTTTCCAAGGCAAATCACCCTCAAACTCTTGAAGAAAACTTGATCAATATAACATGTAGTAATCAATGGAACTTATATATGATGCCCATAACCATTCTTGTATCAATTCATGGTTGTTCTCTTTGTCATGGGGGTCTCAAACCTTAGATATGAACTTGATAGATCAATGGAGATCATGCCCTACCTACAAAAGAGTTAGGCAAATGAAAAGACATATTTTTGGTATTTTGGTTAGTAAAATGATAATATATAAGCATGATACAATCACAAAGTGCTTGGTGATCCCTTCCAAAACAAACCCAATGAAGGAGGGGTAAGGAGGATGCTAAGGTATGATCCCAATGCTAGTGCTTATGATGAAAGTGCATGAGGGATCTTAGGGTCAAAATTGGGGTCTTACAGCTGCCCCTATTTAAGGAAATTCTAATTGAGGAGGTGAAGGTTAAAATCTTCATGTCGACTCAGTAGAATGGGCTTAAATAACAACTTGAAACTACTGGAGGACTCGAGGGATTCCATACAAACATGGAAAAGACTCAGCCAGAGAACTAACAACATCTGCAGGGGATACAAGTAAGTCAGGGTAAAATTGAAATACTTGAATCATGCAGGGAAAAGCGATTTCACTAAGGAAATGCGCACTCAACTCAACTGAGGAGAAATAAACTTCGACACAGGAGGAGCAGAAATCTATTATCTACTACCTGTTACTGGGTGAGGAGATAATAAAGATCTGACAGAGAGGACATCCGTCACCGATTAGGATGAACATATCAAGGATGACTCGCTGGGAAACAACAGAAGGGAATATTCATTACCGGTTACTGGGTAAGAATAGCCTTGCTGGGGAAAACTGCAAAAAATAGGATTTACAACTACCAGTTACTGGGCAGAAGACCAAGGGTGAGAATATCTGTCATCGGTTAGGATGAACATATCAAGGATAAACTCAACAGGGAAGAAAATCCGTCATGAATAGGATGAACATATCAAGGATATACTTTCCTGGGATTGTCAAGGAGGATACCCATCATCGGTTAAGATGAACATATCAAGGATAAACCAACTGAACAAAAAGTAGGAATTACATCTATCGAATGCTAGATAGAATACCGTCAAAGAGAAAATTTGTCACCGGTTAAGATGAACATATCAAGGATAAACTCTGTGAGGAGATAAAATAGGAATTACATCTATCAGTTACTAGATAGAATACCAAGAGAGAGAATCCGTCACTAGTTAAAGTAAACATATCAAGGATCAACTCTGCAGAGGGAACAAAAAGCAGGATTTACAACTATTGGTTACTGGGTAGAAGACCGCAAAGAGAAGGAAACCCGTCATCGGTTAGGATGAACCTATCAAGGATTAACTCTCTGGGAAACGAGAATAGGGATTACAACTACCTTTTTACTGGGTAGAATACCGAAAAACAAATATCCGTCATCGATTAGGATGAACATATCAAGGATAGACTCAAGCGGGGGAGAGAAAGATACCCGTTACCGGTTAGGGTGAACATATCAAGGATATACTTCCTAGGGAATCAGATCCACTGGGGACTCTACTGTTGGGAAACTTTTGTCGGGTATTAGGAAAACTACAAACTAAGAAGAATATTACCAGTTACTGGGCAATAGACTCTTAGGGAACTCAAAGTATCTATCTAGGTAGGATCTAGAAAGAAACAGCCAATCAAGACTCAACCCAATGAGGACATAACTCAAGGGGAGTGGTTCCATCCAGATGAACAACTGGGGAGGAAACTGAAATAATAATCATCCACGAGGAAACAACTCAGTGGGGAAGAGGAGAAAGGTTAAAGTTTTTCTGTCTAAGGGGCTGACGCTCTACGATTGAGGGAGGACAGACACCGAAATTTGTATGGGGATAAAGTACAGCCATACAGGGAATGAGAATCAATTTAATCAGATGTGCAAATATGAAATTATATGAATGTATATGTACATGATGATTATGCTGACAAATATGATCACAAAGGATACAAAGGTGTCGCAAAGAAATTGAATCATCGGTACAATCCCTGGTCAATCCATAAAATATTGAGACAACTGCTGGAGAACAGAGAGATCAACAATCCAAAAAGGCTCAACCCTAATTGGGGAAGGAGGAGATCTGCTGAGGAAAGAGAAATATCACCGAACTTGTGGGGAATTTTAGGTCAACACCATAAAAATGGGAGACAACCCTACAGGGAAAACAAACTGCTCAAGAACCAGGAGGAAACTCTGACTGGGGAGAAAGTCGACTGGCATTTGGCGGGGAAACCAATGCGGTCTACTGGGGAGATCAACCACTTCTGCTGAAGGAAATCAAACTCCACTGGAGAAGGAAGAAACTCTGTCGAGGGAGACAAGTCGCAGGGTACCTGAATCAACCAACTCAGCTAAGAAAAAGGAACAAGTCTCTATTGGGGAATCAAAGATTCCACTGAGGAACTGAATCAACACAATCGTCTAGGGATACCCGAAGGGTTAACTACTTGGGGGACCTCTGATGTTTCGCACTCAAAGACTTGTTATCCATCGGGATGCTATTGATATTTCTTTTAATTGCTTTGGAAAATTCTTGCTTTTTATATGTTTTAAGAAAAAGAGCTTTAAAAATTTTAATTTTTCAAAAAATGATCATAATAAAATTTAAACTATTGGCTGAAATAAATAAGAGTAGAAACAATTGGATAAAAGCTCAACTTTATTTGATAGAATGGTAGTCTGTAAATGACAAGACCCCATAAATTTTTACAAAGTTGAAAATGGTAATTTACATGGAAAAGGGTTACATTGAATACAAATGATCCTTAATCCTTCTACCAACTCTTGATATCCACTGTGCTCTCGACCGCCGTCGGGGTGATGAATTGATGTCAACCCTTGTGCCCAATCAAATTTTCAAAACACTGAAGATCGGCAGAATGCAGTTACTTGCCATAATCCCTAATTTTTGCATAAGTTGCCCTAGGGTGGGGTACTCAACTTTTCGGGAATTTTTTTCTGATTTTATGTCTCTAATTTTTGCCTGGATCTCCCTTTCGGGTTTTCAATCCACCGAGATGCTCCTTTTTTGCCTAAGCCTCTCTTTCGGGTTTTCAACTTAGCGAGTTGTTCTATTTTTTTTAGGCAAAGTATTTCTTGATTGCATCTGCGTTCACAGGACGAGTGAACTCTTCACCATCCATAGTTGTAAGTATCAATGCACCTCCTGAAAAGGCTCTCTTAACAACATACGGGCCTTCATAATTAGGAGTCCATTTTCCTCTAGAATCTGGCTTGAACGATAAAATCTTCTTGAGCACAAGGTCACCTTCTCTGGATACACGAGGTTTCGCCTTCTTATCAAAAGCTTTCTTCATCCTTTGCTGATACAACTGGTCATGACACATGGCAGTTAATCTCTTCTCTTCAATCAAATTCAACTGGTCAAACCTAGTCTGACACCATTCAGCCTCAGTCAACTTGCCTTACATGAGCACTCGTAATGAAGGAATCTCAACCTCTACGGGGAGTACTGCTTCCATACCATACACAAGAGAGAAAGGGGTTTCCACTGTTGAAGTGCGGACAGATGTACGATACCCATGCAAAAAAAATGGGAGCATCTCATGCCAATTCTTTTACGTGACAACCATTTTTTGAATAATCTTCTTCATGTTCTTGTTTGCAGCTTCCACAACCCCATTCAACTTGGGTCTGTAGGGAGAAGAATTATGATGTGTAATCTTGAAGTCTTTGGAAAGAACTTCCACCATATTATTATTCAAGTTTGATCCATTGTCAGCAATGATCTTGCTTGGCACACCATAACGACATATAATCTGATTCTTGATAAACCTTACAACAACTTGCTTGGTTACATTTGCATACGATGCCGCTTCGACCCATTTTGTGAAGTAGTCAATTGCCACCAAGGTGAAACGATGTCCATCCCAATCATATCAATTCCCCACATGGCGAAGGGTCATGGGGAAGAGATAACATTCAATAGTGTCGGAGGAACATGAATCTTATCAGCATAAATTTGACACTTGTGGCATTTCTTCACAAATTTTCAACAGTCAGATTCCATTGTCAGGCAATAGTAACCTTCTCGCAACATCTTCTTTGTCATTGCATGTCCATTGGAATGAGTACCAAAGGAACCTTCATGCACTTCAGTCATCAACAGGTCTGCTTCGTGTCTATCCATGCATTTGAGCAAAACCATGTCGAAGTTTCTCTTGTATAGTATATCACCATTCAAGTAGAAATTACTGGCTAATCTTCTCAAAGTCTTCTTATCTTTCAAAGATGCCCCAGTCGGGTAAATCTGCCATGTTGTTTGTACACTTGAAAGTCAATCTAGATGTAAATGGTAGATGCGTGCGTTGAGGAGTAATGATCATTGCCCCAATTCCATTTCCATATTGATTAACAGCTCCATCAAATACCATGCCCCAACGGGAACCAGGTTCTGGCCCTTCTTCAAGCAATGGTTAATCACAATCTTTCATTTTCAAGTACAAAATCTCTTCATCAGGAAAGGCATACTGTACTGACTGATAATCTTCAATTGGCTGGTGAGCCAAATGGTCAGCCAAGATACTACTTTTGATTGCTTTCTGAGATCGGTATTCGATATCATACTCTGATAACAACATCTGCCAACGGGCAATTCTCTAAGTTAAAGCAAGCTTCTCAAAAATATACTTGATCGGATCCATTTTGGATATCAACAAAGTGGTATGATTCAACATATACTGACGCAGACACTTAGCAGCCCAAGCCAATGCGCAACAAGTTTTCTCAAGCATAGAATACCGAGTCTCACAGTCGGTGAACTTCTTACTGAGGTAGTAAATTGCAAATTCTTTCTTTCCAGTCTCATCTTGCTGACCAAGAACACAACCCATACTCTCATCGAGCATAGTCAAATACATGATTAACGGTCTTCCTTCAACAGGTGGAGACAAAATCGGAGGCTTAAGCAGATATTCCTTGATACTGTCAAAAGCTTTCTGGCAGTCTTCGGTTCAATCACAAGACTGATCTTTCCAAAGAAACTTGAATATAGGCGCACATGTGGCAGTCATGTGGGAAATGAATCTGGAAATATAATTCAAGCAGCCGAGAAAACCTCTGACTTGCTTCTCAGTTTTGGGCGCATGCATCTCTTGTATTGCTTTGACCTTGGCAGGATCAACTTCAATACCCTTCTCGCTGACAATAAAGCCCAACAACTTACCAGAATGAACACCAAAAGTACACTTATTGGGATTCAAGCGGAGTTTATATTTCCTCAAATGCTGGAATAGCTTCAACAAATGCTCAACATGTTCCTCTTCATCAATTGATTTAGCAATCACGCCATCGACATAAACTTCAATCTCCTTATGCATCATATCATGAAAAAGAGTAGTCATTGCTCTTTGGTAAGTCGCACCAGCATTCTTTAGACCGAAAGACATCACTCTATAACATAATGTTCCCCAAGGTGTAATGAATATGGTCTTCTCCATATCTTCGGGTGCCATCTTGATCTGATTATATCTGGAAAATCCATCCATAAACAAAAAGACTTTGAATTTAGCAGTATTGTCTACCAACATATCAATGTGTGGCAGAGGGAAATCATCTTTCGGACTGGCTTTATTCAAATCTCTATAGTCAACACACATGCGGACTTTTCCATCTTTCTTTGGCACTGGCACAATATTGGCCACCAATTGCGGATACTCAGTGGTTACAAGGAAACCGATATCAATCTGCTTTTGCACTTCCTCTTTGATCTTCACAGCCATATCAGGATGCGTTCTTCTCAACTTCTGCTTGACTGGCGGGCATTTTGGCTTCAACGGAAATCTATGCTCCACAATCTCAGAATCCAACCCAGGCATGTCTTGATAGGACCAAGCAAACACATCTGAATATTCTCGAAGAAGATCAATCAACCCTTTCTTGACATCTGGACGCAATCGAGACCCAATCTTGACTTCCTTCACATCATCCTCGGAACCCAAATTGACTAACTCGACCTACTCTTCGAACGGCTGAATGGTCTTTTCATCTTGCTCAAGAAGACGAGATAATTCATCACTTTCCTCCTCGGCCTCAAACACAGGGAATTCAAAATTTGGAGAAGGAGAAGGATCATTGTATTCAATGGGGTTAGGAACCAACCTGCATAATGATTTGATATTTTGATTTTAGAGAAGTGAATTTGTGACCAAATATTATGCAGATGGAAGATTATATTGTTTATTTATGTTTTTTGTGATTACCATTTTCAGAATAAAGAAAAAAGTAAAAAACAAACATCATAGATGTGGATGAATAGAATTAATTTTATTGATGATCAATTTGAAAATGCCCAAACAATGTTCACTTCTCCCTTAGGCATAGGAGAAGGATTTTAAAACATATAAAAGCAATTACTTAGATTGGTGCAAAATAACAGGAATATCAACAGCAGTCCAATTGTTGCAAGCCTTTCCATGTGTCATAGAATTGGTGAAGTCTTCCTCTTCGTCATCCTCTAGCACAGTAGCTAAGTGTTGTTCATTGCCATGAATGAACCCTCTGCTACGGAAGCTAAGTTGAATATCTCCAGACCTTGCAGTTGATGAACCTTTCTGGAACCCCAAATCGGTTCTGCCTTTGTTGTCGGAGACCTCTACCATGCGCCCCCACTGATCAATATTGCATTCTTCCACAATCTTTTGAGCATCTTTCAATGAGGACATAGGTGCCCCAACTCTCTTTTCAGCAACAATAGATAAGGCTTATAATGGAGTTCCAACCTCATCCTCAGCTTCTATGTAAGAGAAAGATGACAAGTGGCTAACCAACAACGCCTTCTCTCCTCCAACAATCACTAGCTTGCCATTCTTCACAAATTTGAGCTTCTGGTGTAAAGTTGAAGTAACGGCTCCTGCCTCATGGATCCATGGCCTTCCCAATAGACAACTGTAGGCCGGGTGGATATCCATTACTTGAAAAGTAATTTAAAAATCACTCGGACCTATCTTAATTGGAAGATCCACTTCACCAATAACCGTTTTGCGTGAACCATCAAAAGCTTTGACAATTACACCGCTATACCTCATAGGCGCTCCTTGGTAAGATAGCTTTGACAAAGTTGACTTTGGAAGCACATTCAGTGACGACCCGGTGTCAACAATCACATTCGATAAAGCATCCTCTTTGCAATTCATAGAAATGTGCAAAGCCAGATTATGATTCCTGCCCTCCTCATGGAGTTCTTCATCACAGAAGCTAAGATTGTTGCAAGAAGTTATGTTAGCCTTAATATGATCAAATTGATCCACTGTAACATCATGTTCTACAAAAGCTTGCTCTAGAACTCTCTGCAGTGCCTCTCTGTGTGCTTCGGAATTCATGAGCAGAGACAACACTGAGATCTTTGAGGGGGTTTGGAGCAGCTGCTCCACCACATTAAACTCGCTTCTTTTAATTAACCAAAGTACCTCATCATCATCATTGGGTTTCAAGTTGCTGGATTCACCAAACTTATCTTTTGAACAGCCAACTGGGATTTCAATAGGCACTTCCACTTTTTACTCACAACTACTTCTTCTTTATCCTTTGGGAACACCGGCCCAAACACTCGACCACTGCGGGTCACCTTAGTAACATCAGCAATGCTCACCATTGAACTAGTCGTAGGTAATGGGACCTCTTGACTGTCCTTCATCATTGTAGCATTATATTGATACGACACAACTTTATCAGATGAATACGGGACTGGGCCCACTAACCGTATTACCAACGGCGATACTGATCTTTGACTGTTGCTATTACTGGAGTCATACTAAATCACCAACTTCTTAGGCTGCTTGAAAACAGGCACTATGACATTAACATCGTCATCTATATGACGGGATTGAACAATTTGGATCATGCCTTCATCCATCAGTTGCTGGATGTCCTTTTTCACAACTTCGCAACCCCTCGGGTTAACACTACAAACAACATAACTGTCATGGTCGTGCTCACACTCACTTACCAAACAAACATCCTTATGCATCTGCACTAAGGACCTTCTGATAAAACGCACATCAAAAACATTAAATTCCCCAGGACAACCATCCACCATATTCACAGAAGAGTTCCCATGAGCGGGCAACGAGTTTGCTTTCACATTCGATGCACGGTCCTCAAAGGACACCATACCATTCTTCATCAATTTTTGAACCTCATACTTGAGCAGATAACAATTCTCGATATCATGTCCGGGTGCTCCTTGATGAAAATCACAATGGAGCTCAGGTTTATACCACCAAGGAAGTGGTTATGGAATCTGTGGCGGGTTTCTTGGTTGGATCAGGTTCTTGAGAACCAAGGATGAATAAAGCTCTGCGTAAGACATAGGAATCGGGTCAAAAGAGATCTTATTCCTTTCAAAGTTTTGTTGCTGATGATTATTGTTGGTATTGATGTTGTTGTAGGTGTTCGTTCATTGTTGTGGTTGTTGTTGTTGACATTGGTGTTGTTGAACTGGTGTTGCTTGTTGATTAGAAAATATCAGGATAACGAAAGATACTTGATGATGATGATGTTGACGGGATATTGAATTCCTTCTAATCTGAGGCTTCCTTTTCCTCCCACTTCTTATTGCATTCGTCTCACTGTCTTTCTTCTTACCAAAATTACTACCATACCTCTTGCTTGTTGATGCCTCATCTCTTGACAAACGTCCCTCTCGGACTCCTTCCTCAAGCCTCATCCCCATGTTTACCATTTCGGTAAAGTCACTAGGGGCACTAGCAATCATTCATTCATAGTAAAATGAACTCGGAGTTTTCAAGAAGATCTTTGTCATTTCTTTTTCCTCCAAAGGAGGAGTGATCTGGGCAGCCAACTCCTTCCATCGCTGCACATACTCTTCGAATGTATCTTGGAAGTAGTGAATAAGCAATTGATCATTGTCGGTCTGAGTAGACATCTTGCGAGTATACATCACAAGATGACTGAGTGGAAAAGAGTTCCCCTTATACTTTTCAAAGTCAGACACTTTGAACTTCAATGGGATCTTGACGTTGGGCACCTAACACAACTCGGCAACACTCTTCCCAAACAGATCTTTACCTCTCAGCGTCTTCAATTTCTTGCGCAACTCAAGAAACTGATCCTTCATTTCATCCATTTTCTCATAGACATCCAGACCCTCAGACGGCTTGGAGTGATAGCTGGTGTCCTCTACGTGAGGCAAGGTGTGCACAATGGGAGGTGGCACGGACATGATCGAGCTAGATGTCGGCATGTAAGCAAAGGTAGACGCAAAGCCTTCAGGCACATAGTTGGACGGCATTCCCCACGGGAATTCGACAGGCATAGTTGGCGCGAAATGGGTGGCAACAGCAGGCACGGTAGAAGTAACCACCTCTGAAATAACAGTCCTCGTAGGAGGAGTTGCATGCGTTAGAGAAGATTGACTTTGAGCAGCAAGAACTGACTCCATCATGGCAGTCAGGCGGGCGATCTCGTCCTTCAGCTCTCTATTCTCTTGCTCTAGGTGCTCCATGATTCTCAGATGATTGACTCGGGTTTTGTACCGGTGAGTCAGCTTGGCTAAAGCACAGAAGAAACGCCAATCAGACATCTGGCGAAAACCTGCTTATGCAAATGATGCATGAAATGCAATGCTTGATTATTTTTATATTTCAAGGAACTTTCTATATCATTTGCAAATATATATATTTAAATGGCAATTGCAACAATTTGATATGACCAAAAAAATCTTTTTATTTATATAAATTGGAAGGATTACACAGAGTACAATTTCAGAAACCAAATGAAAAAATAAAAGAGAAAAGGAGACTATTCATCCTAAGGATCCCTAACAACAATGTCAAAAGATCTGGCTGTAGGTGCGTACTTCCTTCGAATGCGACGGATCTCGGTCTCAAAAGAAACCTTCATCTGAGTCTTCTCAAGGACAAGCTGGTCAACAATCTTCTTCCAAGAAATGGAAGGTTGAGGCATGCTAGAAGATGAAACCTCTGGCTCTCTTTGTCTCTTCGTCACTTGGTCTTCAAGTAGCTCAATAAGTGCATCTTTGTCCTTAGACTCCAACTGCAACTCTTCATGCTTCTTGCTCAAAGCACGGAAACGCTCTTCCCACATATCCTTCTCTTGCTTCATCTTGATGAGCGCGTCTTCCAAACCCTCTACATCTTGGTTAGGGAGAGTTAATGGATCAACCACAACCATAGACATAGGTCTTTCACAAGGATAAGGCATCTTCAACTCCAAAGCTCTCTTCTTTACCCAAAGAGTATAAGCTTCCGAAGCTACACAATTGCGCGGACCAAGCTCAGATCTTCCTTTCGTATACACATTATGCCAAGCATGCACAATCTTCTGCTTCAAATGTTGAGAATCTTTACCCTCTTGATAGAAAAGACCTTCTAACCAAGTGTTATTAGGCTTGTCTCTCAAGGGGAACCCAAGTCGACGATGAGCCAAAGCAGGGTTGTAGTTAATTCCTCCTTGTGTACCAATGAGAGGCACATTAGAGAATTCACCACAACTATCAATAATCTCCAAACTACTCAAAGACGGATCATACCAAACTATATCATCATTAGTGAGAGACATAAGTCTCTGAGACCACCTTAGACATTGTTTGTTCTCCATAAAAGCAGGTGTCTGAGGCAAGTGCGAAATAAACCACTTGTACAGAAAAGGAATGCAACAGACAATCGTTCCACCACCTTTAGAATTCCTTAGATGCAACGAGAAATACATATCACCCAACAAAGTAGGCATAGGATTCCCAATCAAGAAAAGTCTAATGGCGTTAACATTAACAAAACCGTCAATGTTAGGGAACAAAGCTAATCCATAAATGAGCAACACAAAGATAGCTTCAAAAGCATCCAGACTATCGACTTGAGCAAAATTAGTAGCTTCCTTGATGAGAAAATCAGATGGCATCCCAAACAACCCTCCTTTCTTCATCCAATGAGCCTCTATCTCAGACTTCTTCAAGTGAAGAGCTTCAACAATAATACTAGATCGGGGAATCTCCTCCAATCCACTAAAAGGCATTCTACTAGAAACAGGTATCCCCAAAATATGAGAATACTCCTCCAACGTAGGCAAAAGCTGAAAATCTGGGAAAGTGAAACAACAGTAGAGAGGATCATAGAACTGCGCTAGCACACTCAAAAGTCCTTCAACCACATTAACAGACAAGATGGACAAAAGCTTCCCATGACGTTGTTTGAAGTCCAAGGGATCTAATACAAAAGATGCTAGCTTCCTTAACTCTTACAAGTCGGGACATCTGAAACTGTACTTCTTAGTGTACCTTCGCCCACAATCCATGGTCTAAAAATATTTGCAAATGATACCTTAGTTCCTTGAACTTTTCGTATGATGAATGTTATGATGCGCATGAATGCATGAATGAAACAATCACAAATAAGGGATCACACACAAGGCAAACAAAGGTCAAGGGATGAATCAAGTTATTGTCAAGATCAATTATCCATTTTGGTGGATTATGGTTTACACCTTATCAACACCCAAGTTCCATTGATATTGACAAGACTTGATTGGATCAACCAAGAATCAAGGGTTTGTTGTAAGTCACGAGCATGGAGTCTGGGTAAGTACCATCCCAAAGGAGTGAACTAAGGATAAAAACCTGTAGATCATGTTCTAAAAAGTTCCCAGAGTCTTAATTCCATCTATCGGATATTACAGGTTAAGATGACTGACTCATCGACCCATAATATTTTCAAGAGGAACTCGTCTGAGTGTAGTACCGCTGTCGCTACACAAAAAATACAGAGTCGCCATCGGTTTTTATTTATTCAAACGAAAGGGAAAATATCGAGAAAACCCCAAATAATGGTCGTCGCAACCACGAACAGGTTCGGAAGTCGGTTATGTAAGGGGAAGGTATTAGCACCCCTTACATCCATGGTACTCCATGGGAACCATCTAGGATGTTTGCGCTTACGTGTGTATTATTCATCGAATGTTTGCTTGTCAAAGGTTTGTGGAGTGGAGGTAGATTTTAAATTAGTGTGCTCGCCAAGGAATGGATCCTTGTGCCTACGTATGCCCACTTGTTGAAGTGAGAAATCAGAGCCTTCGTAGTTCGTGGGTTTGAAATTGTTTGTGTTTGTTTTGTTGATTTTATTACCTTGAAGAAGGGTTTTCGGATGTGTTGCCCTAAGGCTCAAACAAAAGGTTTGAATGAGTTGGATTGTTTTTAGGTTTTAATAAAGTGTTATTGATTTTGGATTGCACTAAAGACTATGGATAAAGGTGAATACCTCAAACTACCAAGCCAAACGTCTTGTGTTCGAAGCATTCAGAATGAGTGTAGGAAAGCTCCAGTCTCATCCATTCTTTATCACTTAAGGCTCGTGACGTACGATCCTAATCGCCATTTATTGTGTTTTTGGATTTGATTTGGAAAAAGCCGTTTGACGTTGGATCAAGGGTTTGCTTATTGATTTTGATTTGAAAAAGACCGTTAGACGTTAGATCAAGGGTTTGATTATCGATTTTGAATGAGTGACCGTTCTTAATGCCTAAGGAGTAGTTAACAAGCAATAAAAGAAAGCAAGTAAATGCGTACATCGGAAAGGGGAGAGGGGTACATGTAAAGTACAAGGGAGTGCGAAAATAAAAGGTCTCATTGTCAGGTAGCCCAAGAGAAAGCCATGTGTGTGCAATTGTGTCCTAAACTAGAAAGCACATAAAAGATTACAATTTGTCTTGGATCTTGAATGCTCCATCCATGTTCGGGTTGAATATTTGTCCAAGGTCTTTTGCAAGGGTCCTAACAACAATCTCTAAGTCCATTCCAATGTCCATTACATGTTTGAGAATTATCTTTTTTATTTTTTAAGTCTTATCCATTTTTAGTCATTTTAAGGTGAAGTGAGAATGTACAATGATATAGCATAAAGCAAAGTAAACGACAAAATTAAATGTTAGAAGTTAGATGCGAGAATTTAAAAGTTAGAAATTAAAATGCGAAAATTAAAAGTTAGATGTTAATGGTTAGAAATACGGAAATTAAATGTTAGAGTTAATTGTTAGATGTTAGATTAAAGTAGCATAATTTCCAAGAAACAATGATCAAGATATCAATTCTAAAATATTAACAAAATATTCTAAACAAAAACCAAATTAAAATCTAAACAATTACCAAATTATTCTAGACAATTATCAAAATTAAACAATTAATATCCTAATTATTATTCTAATTACAAAATTAAAATTCCATTAACAAACAATGAAAATTTTAAAATGCAATCATATAAATCCAATTAACAAAACATGGATCCAATTAGTAATCAGCATGTGCCTATTTGCCAAGCCCAACCACCCAGGGGGTGTAAGGCTGAAGAGAGGTGTATTCTGGAATTCGTTTGGGCTTAAGGAAGTCTAAGCCCAAAGCACAAGCGAATAAGGTAATCCTCTTCTTCTTCACCTTGGTAACGCGCGGCAGTGGAAAAAGAACGGAGAGAAACGATATATCCTCTACCTAACCAAGTCAAAATCAACCGACACGGAATCTCGATGGACGGAATCGAATGGCGCTTGATCAATGTAAGCGAACATTGACTCAACTTGCACCACAACAGTAGACCTGACAACACGAAAGGAAGAAAACCTTGCCGGCAAGATCAATGGAGGATCGAAGCTCAGGTCTCCGCAACTCGACTCCGAAACTCCTCGTTCTTGTCTTGTTGCGATTATGCTCGCCGAATTCCTCTCCTCTTTTCCTCTGTTGTGATTTGCTGCTCGAGTTATTAACGGTTTGATTCGATGCACGGGAATTCGTGTTGGTGATGTATAGAGGAGTGCAAGTACTGTCGCGATGATAAGAGGATGAAGCTTAAGGCAAGAGGCTTGGGAAGGAGAATCTTTTTCGGTTGAAAGGATGTGGATGGTGGTTACGGAGGATGGGAGGAAAAGCTCGTTATCCATCGAAAGAAAATGGAAGAGCGTGGAAGAAGAATTTCTGCAACAACCAATCGACGACAAGCAAGAAGCCTCGAGAGCCTCCTTTCTTCACATATTTATAGAGCTAAGTTATATTCCTTTCCAACTCGACTTCACTTGTCGTTCCGTTATACGCATATTGGAGCTTGTGGATTTTCCGTTTCTGATTTATTGTTGTCGTTTATTTTATTTTTCCCTGGCTTTATAGCGTTTGGAGTTTGGCTTGTGCAGGTCGCGTGTTTTCGCGTTAACCGGGAATTTTGGTAGCAGCTTCTTTTTGGTTTGGTTGTGCGCCGTCTTTGGCTTGGATTGTTCACACTGCTGTTGTTTTTTCATTTTACCGTTATGACTCTTTTGGAAGTTGTGTTGTCGTTTACCATTGCTTTTTGTAGCAGCTGGTTTTGGCTCACAACGTAGCGGTTCATCGGCTTGGAGCTTGTTGCTGACTTTTATGCAGTTAGTCGCGTTTCCGCAGCAGGTGTGATGTCGGCTTGGATTGGCTTTGGTTACAACAGTTTTTGAACCGCGACCTGCTGCATCTCAACTTGTGTATGGATCGCCTTCATTTTGCTTGCTGCGTTGTTGTTGCAGCTGCTTGGTGAAGTCCTGCATTTTGCACTGCTACTTTGGACAATTAAAAGGATTTGGATTAACTTTGATAATGAATATTGGATAAATGGATTTAAAAATTGATATTGGTTAAAAAATAGATATTGCAATTGGTTTTTGATTTTAAATGGATATTGGTTAAAAATGGATATGGTTCATTACTGGATTTTGGTTATTTGGAAGAATAAAAATGAATAATGGGCTAAAAAAAGAAAAGGCATGAGAATGGACTTAACCGAGATTAAAAATCTAAAATTATTGAAACCGAAATATCGACTTGCAAAATGACGCAATGACTTCTACAATTAATCAGAAACTCAAAGGTCAATTAAAATTCCACAAATCAAATCTAACATCAAAAATCAATCTAAACTTCAAAAAATTGATTTGAAGTTGAAATCAACATGAAGTTAGAATTAATTGGAACAATTATTGGCATGGTTACGAGATGATGAATGTATATGCACCGGATTGGTGAACTTCAATTGACACGACTTGCAAACCGAATTGAACCAATCAGGTGAATGGAAAATCGAGTCACGTACCTCCTTGTGGTGAACTATGCTTATTCAAATAAGGTGAATGTATGCGGATGATATGCCAAACGTGCAGGGTTAATGACCTATAAGATCAATGTGAAGGATAGGGCGAATTTCAGGGTATGATAATCGCGTAACAACTCTTATCAAGCCTACACTTGAACAGTTTTTGCACTACGTCCTAAATAGGCCAAGAGGGGGGTAAATGTTCTATGGTCCTCAGCTTCTCAGACCCAAATTAGATATAGTAATGCCTAACCATAAATACTTGTGTGACATTTTCAAATCCAAAAGAGTCTCCACTAAGCGGATGGATCTCAAGCCAACTTGTTAAGGACTACTCCACACAAGTCGAACATGACTATACCATCCTCTTATCTTAATTGCACTCAAGACCGGGTTAAAACTTATCTCACTCATAGATCACCAAGCACAACAAGCAGATTATATCACACATACATATATACAAACATCACATATATACAAATATATACACACAAAAATTAGGCTAAACCCACTGGAGACTATTCCCCAGCAGAGTCGCCATTTTATTTCTGTAGCGTTAAATTCATGATCATCAAGCTATGGATAAGCTAGAGATCAAATAACAAGAGTCGCCAGTACTTTTATTGTTTCCAAGGGAAAAGGGAAAAAGTACGAACAAAACCCAAAAAGTAAGAAGTTTTCAAATCAAAACTAATAAAATATCAAAGATTACAGGTAAGGGGTTGGTTACACAGAGGGAAGGTGTTAGCACCCAAAGTGTCCTAGGTACTCCTAGGGAGCCCTTTTTGTGTGCATATGTATTTGGTACAAAGTGATGTTTACAAACAAATAGAATTGGGGGATGAGAAAAGAATTCATTAATTATATTTTTGTGTTTGGCAAGACCTTCGATCTTGTGCCTACGTACCAACATAAAAATGAGGGATCAAAACCTTGTAGTTCGTGATACAAATTTCAAAGTGGATGCATTGCTTTTAACAAAAATTAAGTTTGAAAGGCACAAAGGCCTAAAAATGGTTTGAATGAGTTAGTTCTTTTTGGATTTTTGAACCTTTAAGTCAAGTATAGTTAAGTTTATTTACAAATTTGATTTAAGAAAAGAAGTTTGAAAATGCAATGGCATAAGACCAAAGTTTCTATCTTTTTTACAAAGTGGTCAAAGTTTAGAACAAAATAAGTTCAATGAAAGAAGATTTTGAAAAAGAGGGAGATATTATGAAATTAAAGAAATGGGGAGAAGATGAAGAGACTAATCCTATGTACAAAATTAAAAGTTAAGAGTTGAAAAGATCTGACCAAATGAGTAGCAATCCAATAGACAAGAATGTCAATAGAAACCCAGAATTCCCTTGGACTTTTATAATCAAGCAACATAAAAATGCACAATTATATTATCTTGAAGAGCAATGCATCAAATAAAGATGGTCACATCCAAGCTTATCAATTCCATGATCTTCTTCAAGGTAGCCAATGTAACAGATGAATTCCACAAGTCACGGGTTCAAAATAACAGCGTCACAATGATCATGTTGCAGATGAACTTAGAGAGATCTTGAATGATGTATCAGATGAAGTTCCAAATTGCAAGCACTTGGTTTATCAATAAGTTGTCATTGGCCAGGTCCTTTAGCATAGGAATGTTGCCTAAGTTCTAAGTCCATTTGTCCAAAATCAAGCCAACAGTCCACACAAAAGTTTTTTAGGGTATTTATTGTTATTATGTACATTAATGGACAAAGACCACACAAACAAGCAAAATACAAACAAAATATATCACACAATATGGTCCAATTAGAATGATATGAACAATGGTAAATGTATAAAAGCTAGAATTAAATGACATTAACGTAAAGGGCTTGAAATTAAAAGTTAGTAGTTAATAGGTTAGAAGTTAGTATTGTTTTGTTTTTGCTTTTCATTCTTAGACATTCTTTAGAGAACACTCAACCCACTTATCACAAGCATGGATCCTTGAACCAAGACATCTTCCAAAGGAAGGAAAAAAGGCCAAGTTTCCACACAATACCATGAAAGAGGGGGGACTTACAATCTCACTAACTAGAATTCTATGCCTTTTATGTCACAAATTTAGCGCTATGTTAAGCAATCGTCATTGGACTTATGTAGAAGTCACAACTATTTGAGGTCGGGCAATAGAATTTTGGTGTTAATGCATGTTAGAGACATAGTATTATGAACTATGCTTATGAAACATACCACAAACAAAAAGAATGTGCAAATGATGTGGCCTAATCTCATCCATACTCATGTTAATTTTTCAATCAACTAGCTTTAGGACTTTGAGATATCATAGGCCAAATGAGATGAATGCATAAAGAAGGGGAATGAGATGAAGTGGGAGGGGAATGGATGAAAACTCAAATTAATCAAAGGAGGACTTTTACCAAATTAATATCATTCATTCATTTTGGGAGATGGAATGTACATTCCATCAATCCCCTAAATCCAATGATATTAATTTGACAAAGTCAAATCAACCTTGATCAAGGCCCAACAACAAGAATCAAACATAAACAAGTCATCACAATTGGTCAACAAAATTATTTGGCATTTATTAAAATTAAAAATACTAAAATAATGCATTTAAATTAAATATGGTTTGTCAAATTCCTAAAACCTCATCAAAACACTAAATAAATGGCCATGAGATTTATCATAGGTCAAACAAGGTCAAAGGACCTTGGAGAAAAATTTTCAGAATTTTAAAAGACTTAAAAGTATTTTTAAACAATTAAAAACAAATGAAAAATCAATTAAATCATGCAAAATATTAATAATGATCCAAAAAATAATTTTAATTCAGAATATGAAAGAGGAAAAATTTTGAAATTTTTTGGTGAAATTCTCATATTTTTTGGATCAATATTAAAATTAATATAAATTAATTAAAATAAAGAAATTAAAATGAAATTCAAATAATCAGAAAAAACGTGGACCACTTGATCTCCCTCATTAATTGAGGTGGCAGATCAAGTGGCCACCAACGCGCGTTCCATGGTGCGCCTGAGTCAAACGTCCACACGCTTGGTAATTAAAACGTACGATCATGATTAAAACAATTTGAACTCATCTAATGTCTCAGGACCACGCCCCATCATTGTCGGAGCAAAAAGTCGGTCGTCTTCTCAGGCGACCTTGGCCGGACTGGTCCATCCGTCACCACATCATAAATGAAAAAGGAGGACATGATCTGAAAGGAAAAATGGTGTAGATCACGAATATCACCTCAGTTTTAAATAACTCCTCGCATATAGAAAGATACGAGGAGTTGAAATTTGAGGTATGTCAACTGAGTTGTTTCGATTTGATCTCTAAGCAACTCAATCTTATTGCCTACATTGGTAGGACTTCAGACAACCAAAGAATCAAGAGAATTGAGCAAGATTGAGAGAGAATCTAAGAGATGAAATTTTCTGGAAATACCTTCAATGCAGGTCTGGATTCAACTATTCTTACCTTGGCTCATGCTTGATCTCACTCAGAATGTTGGCAGGAGTAGAATGAAATGCACAAAAGGTCTTGGATCCCTGGAGTTTTGAATCTCAAAATAGTGAGATTCAAACTCAATTTCAATATGAAATTTTCAGGTTTATCCTCTCAAATGGAAGGGTTAGGGGTTTAGGATTAAAGCTGGCGCGAATGTCTTTAATTCTGATGCTAGAGGGCTCTATTTATAGTTGCAGCTCATGATATTTGCACCTTCAAATTCACTTTGCAAAATTGGCAAATGATGATGCATGCGTACCTGGGCGTGTACATGCCCATGAGATCCTTGCTTAAGGTCCACAATTAAGAGTGAGAGGGTCTGAAATCAACTTGGATTTCAAGGCAAGTGTGTGTGAAGATTTGAAGTTTGATCTTTGCCAAATGATGATACCATGTTCATGCCATGCGCAACCCTAGCAATTCTTGTCCAAAATTGATGAGCTTGGACTTTTTGGAAAGGTTAGATCAAGAGTAACGACTTTCATTTTAAATACTTTCCCATTTGAAGCTTATATCATGATGAATTTTGAGGTGGAAGTTTGGAAATTTCAACATGTTGAAAAATTTTCTAAGTGTCAAGTCATATATCTCAATATTCCACCTTTGTTAACTTTTTATGTGAGCTTCAAATGAGAAAAGTGTCTTCATCAAAATTGTATCTATTTCAAAGAAATTCAAAATGGTCACCAATTTCATGTCATTTGGATTTGAAGTGATAGAGTTATGCATTTTTGAAGTTTGGAAAAATCACTTGTTCAATGGTATAGGTCAAAAGTGACCTATAATGTAGCCTCATATCACATGCTCAAAAAATTGAATTAGCTCTCACTCCAAACATAAAACTTGAAGTAGACATCTTGAATTTTATTGTTCAACTTGGAAATCTTTCATATAATAACAATTGAGAAAGTTATGGCCTTGGGAAGTTGACTTTCAAATTAGGGTTTAGACAAAATGACCTATAATGCTTCAACATAGAAAATGATTTTACAAGCAAAACTGGCTCTAGGTCTCAACATGAAAGTTGTTTGGAATGTCATTTAGAGTAAGTTTGATCTTGAAATAATTTTCATATGGTGATAATTGTAGGAGATAGGGTCTAGGGAGACCCAGTTTTGATCAGATGAATTCATCTGGCCAACCACCATCAACTAACTTGCTAATTTTCAATTATCTTGACTTTCTAGGCTCATGGTAGATAATATATGCATAATATGATTCAATTTGAAGTGCTCCTTGATAAATTTTATCAATTGGTGAGATAGCTTGTTAGAGAAGTTACTCAAGATACCCAGTCAAACTAGGGTTTCCAAGGCAAATCACCCTCAAACTCTTGAAGAAAACTTGATCAATATAACATGTAGTAATCAATGGAACTCATATATGATGCATATAACCATTCTTGTATCAACTCATGGTTGTGTTCTTTGTCATGGGGGTCTCAAACCCTAGATATGAACTTGATAGATCAATGGAGATCATGCCCTACCTACAAAAGAGTTAGGCAAATGAAAAGACATATTTTTGGTATTTTGGTTAGTAAAATGATAATATACAAGTATGATACAATCACAAAGTGCTTGGTGATCCCTCCCAAAACAAACCCAATGAAGGAGGGGTAAGGAGGATGCCAAGGTATGATCCCAATGCTAATGCTTATGATGAAAGTGCATGAGGGATCTTAGGGTCAAAATTGGGGTCTTACACTCTCCTTCCCACGATAAACCTTAAAGCCTATGACTGTAACACCTGAAATTTAGTTATTTATTATTAATTAAATTTATATTATGCTATTTAATTTATTTGAGTGATATATGTGTTTTATTTGAATTATTGATAAGTTATTTAATTAAATTAATATTGAAAATGTTAGAAATAATAGAATTATTGATTTACTTGAGATAACTTAGTTCATTAGAATAATTAGATAATTATGTTATTTTAACTTAATTAGAGTATTATTTGAATTAAAATGAAATAATAGAAATAGAGTAGAAAATAGAAATTATAATGAGGGTATGATGAGAGTGATGGGTGAGAGGTGAATAAGAGAATTAGGGTAAATAAATATTAAAGTGAGGAAGATTTTTGTCAGATTATGAAATTCAGAAAGGTTGGGAAAAGAGGCAAAAAGATAAAGCGATCATAAAAGGAAGAGAGAGGTAGATCCCAAAGGCCAAGAGTTCATTAATATGCAATTTCAAGGTATGGGGACTATTCATATGTGGGTGTTTAGGCAGTCGGATAGTGAGGCATCCTTAGCCTCATATCTTCTTCTTCTCAATTATGTATTTGTGTTGTATGTTTGTGGCCAAAGGGTTTGCCTCAAACCCTTATGTTTGAATCTTAAGTACTATTGTATTGTTTACTTGAATCATTTATAGATTTCCTTATGCCTTGTATAAGGCGAGTTCATAATAAATGTGTAGGTTTCTCTTTTGTGCCTTTTTTCCTTATTGATACATTGTTGTTGTATGATGCAATATGATTATGCCTTATGGAAAAATTATAATAATTGGATTATGGTATATAATTTATTTATGGATGTTGATATGTGTTGTTAAGCAAAATTATAAAAAATCCAGAAAATCCTATATGGCATTTTTTTTCTTCCGAAAAATAAAATTAACATGAAAAATCGAAACAAATTAGGGGAAAGATGTTGTGCGATAAAGTCGCAGTGACGGTAGGCGCCGCACAAAAATCAGGGGCGGATGGAGGTCGCGCTTGACTGGTGGCGGCGTGATGTAGCGCCTAGTCAACAGCGATGTGATGCACCGCCTGGTCGGTAATAGTGAGGTTGCATGCTACGCGGGAAGAGGGTCGCGACTCAGTGGTCAGGCCGCAATAGACGGCAGCGCTTGTGGGAAGGTCGGTGGTGGGCTGGTTCAACGCGCAGAGGTGCGCCGGATGGTCGGCGGTCAACAAAAGGTGGGTCATGGTTTCGCGTTCCCTGTCCAATTCGACATGTTTTTTAGAAATTTCGAGTTCGGTGACCTTTTGTTCCCTTTTTGATAAGTTTAAGAGTCAGATCTGTTACATTATATTTGTTAGAGTTGTTATAGAGTTGTCAGAGTTGCTTTTGAGTTATTAGAGGTTAAGTTGAGAGTATATGATACACTTGAGTTGAGTTTGAAGCCTTTTGACATTATAAGGTTGCTTTTTGAGTTATATTTTTATTTGTTTAAGGCTGCCAAAATAAAAGCTTAGAATTTGAGTTGTTAGAGTTAAATTTGAGTAATCTGATAGGTTCAGAGTTGTTTTCATAAGGCTAGAGGTTGCATGTTAGTAATTGTTTTCTTACCAATGGTGGTGGACTTATTTGAATAACATTTTTTCTTTGTTGATGAGTATGTTTTAATATTATATGATTATGTGATTGATTTATACTTGTATAACATATTTTGAGGTTGATTATGTGATGAGTTTGTTGAGTATGTGTTATGATTGTTGCTTGTTTTTATTCATACATTCATATATATGATGTGATATTTTCCTTCTCTTTGATACTTTCTACAAGTGCACAAAATGTATCCGAATAATATAAAAGTTTGTCAAACCCACATGGAATTATAATCAATCTCATAGCTATCTACTATTGTTATGTAAATTTAAGCTAATTGGATTTTGGATGAGAAGGGAAATTAAAATAGAAAATAAAGCAAGTTGGTTTTACAATAATAGAAGCGAGATTGGAATATCGCTCGCGTCGATCAATAGTACTCATAGCTAAGTCAGATTACCTAATTAATTCGGGACAATATTTTTCTTTAATAGGAAGAAACTTAATTTAAATGAATTGTTTGCGTTCGCTAAATCGGAACCGATTTTTATTCTAAAATATATACATCCGTTGCCCGGGGTTCAACTTTTTAAAGTAAAAAACTTATGTTTTGGAAAATCAAGAACTTCTAATTAATTAAAAAGTCGTTTCGAGTGAAAAACTGATTTAAAGGTGATATCGGTTGTCGCTCGGGTAGCACCAGAGTCCAAACTTACAAACGCCTACTATCGCATCACATTTATTCTTTTAAACTCTATTTTTGAAAATTATTATTTTACAGTTTAAAATAAGTCTTGTTGATGCTCTGGATTTAATTTAAAATCTGATTTTATTTTCTAGCTAAGATAGAGGTTCCTCTCTTTCGAACTGGAACCTATATCTCTAAGATTAACGCTTTCGCAGTAATTAGTTTCAGTTTAAAACATAAAAATCAGTCCCAAAACGAATCTCAATTTAACCGATAATTTCAAACTTAGATGCAAGTACCGTCAAAACAACGGTCCTCATATTCCGAACCCTAAACGGATTAGCCGGACATATTTGACATAATATTCATACTATATTTAATATGCATGCAAACTAAAAACTCAAACATAATAATAATGATGATAACAAGCATCAACGACAACTAGCATGCAAATATATATATATATATATATATATATATATATATATATATATATATATATATATATATATATATATATATATATATATATATATATACACATGTAGGATTTGGTTTCAATTATATGTGTAAGTGGTACTAGTAGACTATGATAGTGTGTAAAATTTTGCAATCAAAACAATGATAATTGAAACTAATAGAACAATAAAAAATGGCAATGATAATACTAAAACTTAAAACAATAAAATGCAAAACAATTAAAGAAGAAAAATACGTACTGAAAGTAAAGCAGTGCGAGAAATGGAAACTGGAAAACTTGTAAATAAAACTCTGGAGTTAATATGGCGGCAAACTTAAACGATGAACGATCCAAGTACAAACATGAAACTTGCAGAATCTTAAAACTATGGTGTGTTTATCACTCGACATGAGCAATTAAGAACTTTTACAATAAGTGATATTTCTGACTATTTGATTCTAAAACTTGCCTCTCTTAAAATCTAAAAACTCTGACTATATATAGTTTTCCAACAACTCAGAAGTCAGTCAAATTCATATGGCAGTGATTGAGAGAAAAGTTATGAAGTGGGAGAAGACTGAGCAATTCAGTTTCTATTTTTCTAGACACAAAGCCTATGGCAAACGCCATGACCTCATGGCGAACACCATGAGCACTAAGTGGTGAACATGGCTGATGGAGGGGCCATGGTGAACGCCATGTACCAGTGGCGAACACCATGTCCCAGTGGCGAAAGTCACGCCACTAGACGAGATTTGTTTCTTGTAACATTCCCATTATCATCAGACTTATTTTTAGAGATCTAATTAGTGCCAATAATGTTGGCAGCATTAGGCCTGAGAGCGAATTCCCTAAAATTATTCCTTTCGAATTTACCAAGTTCTTCTTGCATGACATTGATCCAGTATTCATCCTTGAGTGCTTCCTTGACATTATTGGACTCACTTTTGGATATGAAACATATATTGGCTATCAATTCTTTATAATTGATAGGCTCTTTTGATTTGGTGACCTCTTCATTCAGATTTGTAATTATATTTTCTATGGGATGATTGATTTGAAATCTTATGGGTGATACTCTGTTTATTGGAGTACTATCTTCACCAACTTCTGTATTTTCATCTTCAACTGGAAGAATGATGTTGGTATTCTTGTCATTAATAATAGATAAGACATGTTGCTCAGATATAGTAGAATCCTCCTCTTTTTGACTTATAGCTACGTATTAGGTGTAATCAACAATGACATTTATGGACCCCACCATAGATTTTGTTCAACTAATGAACACATAATATTCCCTACTATTTGTAGAGTATCCTAAAAAGATTTCTTTATCACTTTTAGGTTCTAACTTACGTCGTTGCTCTCTATCAGAAAGAATATAAGCCACCAAAAAATGAAAGTATTTCACACTAGGATTTCTCCCTCTCAACGTTATAATGAGTGAGTTTGGTACTTGGTCTAATGGTTACATGATCGTGTATATGGTAACCAGTGTTGATTTCTTCTTCCCAAAAGTGACTGGTATATTCTTGGCATAAAGCATGACCCTAGTCATCTCTTAAAGAGTATGATTCTTATGCTCAACAATCCCATTTTGTTGTTGTGTGATACGGGATGAAAAATCATGAGTTATACCTTTTTATGTACATAATTCTGAGAAGCTTGATTTCTCAAATTCTCTTCCATGATCGCTAAGAATTTGGAAAAATATTACCAATTTCTTCTCCCTTCTCAGGTTGTAAATGATGACATAAAATTTCAAAGATAATGAAGGTATCTAGTTTTTCACATATGAATTCAACCCATGTGTACCTTGAGAAATCACCAACGCACACAGAAAACATATCTCTTTCCTCCTAGGCTTTAAATATACATGGTTCCCATGAGAACCATGTGAAGAAGTTTAAGAACTCTAAAGGTGGTAATATGTTAAACCTTCTTATGTGACATCTTGGTCTACTTTCCTATCTGACATTCCCCACAAATCTTTCCTTCTTTAATCTTGAGATTACGAAGACCATAATGGGCTTTTTTGAGACAATATTTCTCATACTTATGAGTTTAAATGTTAAAGTTTTCTATGCCATAACTTATTTTCATCAAGCTTGGATCTCATGCATGATTGAGGTTGATTCTTTTCTTACGGAAACCACATGTAACTATCTTTTGTTGATCTATAACTTTCATTAGTTGAACTTGATGTTTGTCAATAACAATGCATTCAGAATGATTGAAATTGACATGCAAATCTTGATCATAAAGTTGACTAATGCTTATGATATTTGCAGTGAGACCTTCAACAAGAAGCACATCATCCATACTTGGGAGACCTGGGCAGTCTAACTTCCCTTTCCCAACGATTCTGCCTTTGGTCCCATCACCGAAATTTACATAGTTATTGGAGTAAGAATTTATGTCCTTCAGGTAGTTATTTTCTCATGTCATGTGTCTAGGGTAGACACTATTAAAGTACCAATCTTCTTGTGAAGAAACTCTAAGGAATTATAAGCTATATGACTGAGAGTTTCCTCTTTGGCTTTCTACACTTGTTAACGACACACATCATTTGCTATATTCCAGGAAGGACATGAATAATTGTGGTAGAAAGGTCGAACATATAATTTGTAAATATAAGGTTTTATATGACCTTTTCGACCACAATAGTGACATACCCAAGATGCTTTGGCATAAGCATTAGAGTAATGGTTTTGATGTCTGACAGGATGTTGAGACTTGTAGTTTGACATGGTGAACTAAGTATTCTTGATATAAGGAACAAATTTGGTTTTTGAGTTTAATGAATCATAATTGAACCCAATTCCTTTCATGTATCTTGCCATCTTGACCACCCATAGAGTTCCAAACTAGTATGCGAACATATCTAGTCACACCTTCAAGTTTGGAATTTAAATGATCAAGTTCTTCCTTTAATTCAAATATGGTAGCTATGAGGCACACCTTATCTTGAAGCTAAAATTCAATCTTCTCTTTTTGTTTTTCACTTGCTTTGCATTCTTTATTCCATTTGTGATATATAATCTCGTAGGTTTCAGTAAGCGCGTCATTAGACAATTTGTCATCACTTGTGTCACCATTTTTCTACACATATGAATTTGACTTTATGAAATTTATGAAAGCAACCATATTGTTGGATATCTCAGCTTTACTATCCTTAGTTTGAATGTGTCCAAAGCCTTTAACATCATGATATTGGATTCCTTTGCCCTTGTTTTGTTTTTATCCATCTTTTCCCTTACGCTAAAAGTTAACACCTTTGGAGTTCTGATGTTGGTTGTATTTGAAATTGGTAATGACATTATTCCTTGATCTTCTGTCAAGTCTTATCACGACCTTAGTAAAACTTTTGAATAGAAAAGCAATGTATTTAGTCAATTTTCATCAGCGTCACCTTCTAGATGGTTATCATTTTCTTCAATATCAACTTTGAATGCCACACTTTTACTAATTTTCTCAAATTTGTGATTAATTTCCATTTCAAAAGTTAGAAGAGATTCAATTAAATCATTAACCATTAATTTGCTAACATCTTGGGCTTCTTCAATGGTTGTGACTTTCATATCAAACCTCTTTGAGAGAGATCTAAGAATTGTTCTAGCCAAATTTTCTTTTGAAATATTTTCACCAAGGGAAAACGACTTGTTGGCAATGTTACAGAGGAAAACATTAATTTCACAAATGATTTCATTCTCCTTCATCTTTAGATTTTAAAATTTTGTTGTAAGGAGTTGAAGTCTTGACATATGAACCTTGGTTGTGCCTTCATGATCAAATTCAATAGTTTCCCAAGCTTCTTTGGAACTGGCGTAGGTGTTGATAATTTTGAAGATATTCTTATCAACAACAATGTAAATTACCATGAGAGCATGAGAATTACCAAGAGCCTTTTCATCTTCTTCCTATGACCAATCCTTTTTAGGCTTCAATGTTTTAGTGTTGTCTTCAACTATGATCTTTGGAGGACTTCATCCATCCATGACTAGTTTTTAAGTCTTGTTGTCCATAGACTTGAGAAAGGAAACTACATGAGCCTTCCAATAATCATAGTTTGTACCATCAAGAATACGTGGTTGATTCACATATCCACCTTCTTTAGCATCATCCATCTTGAATATAATATAGAGAAAACCTTGTAGTAAACCAATGCTCTGATGCCAATTGAAATACAGTTCTGCAAATGATAAGATGTCAAACATAATTTTGGAACAATGTGTTTAAAAAGTTTTCCGTAACATGGAAAATAAATGCATAAAATTAAATAACATAAGAGTTGTTAACACAGTTTTGTGCAGCGTCACCTATATATGTGGGGTATCAACCCAATGAAATAAAAATAACTCTTAGTAGTCAATAATACAAACCAGTATCATATGAGCTCTCCCAATTTAGTGTCATTTCCCTAATACAACTTGTGAACTTCGATCCAGACACCCCCTGAATCTGAGTACCCTTTCGCTTTCACTCAAACACCCTTAAAAATATTTGTACAATAATAAAAGTATATAAAGCGATGAATGATAAGTACAACATAAACACTCTATTCTCTTAATTTATAAATATAACCTAGAAATAAAGTATTGCAACATAAAACACAAAGACTCAATAACAAATAAAAATGCCAAGACTCAATAACAATTGCCCAACATAAAAAGTCCAATAGGGTTTTGGCATGTGAATAACTAGAGACCAAACAACGAACAAAATATCAATCTTTTTAAAGTTGATTATGAATCTTGGTCGAATCAAATCCAATTAAATATGAATCTGATATGAATAAGAATTCCAATCTTGCTAAAACTTATTCAGGGTAAATCTTTTCCAAACAAGGACACGCTTTTACAATCAAAGTTTTTATTGGGCAGAAAAGAAAACAAATCTCGAAAGTGCGAGATACACTACTTTTATACTTGAGTGCCAAGTAAACAGGTCGAGATAGAATGTATCGTATAATGTTAGAACATTTGATTTAACATGTTTCTTTCCACAAATACGCCATGAACCACTTCGATACATAATGTCTCGCATCTTGACTGAACATCTTGCTTAACATGTTGCCTACAAAACATTGTCAATCATATAAAATAACAAATAGGTCTAAACTGTATCAATTTATCGCACCTCGTAAAATGAAAACACGACCTCACAAAGCGCAATCACACGCACGCGGGATGAACTTAATAGAGTCGCCACCAAACTTTATTTATTTCTAAAAAGGAAAGGGAAAATATCAATAAAACCCCTAAAAGGATGACAATGATTTTGGTTTTCGGAACCAAATCAGGGTTTGGGAGTCAGTTACGCAAGGGAAAAGTATTAGCACCCCTCACGTTTGTTGTATTCAACGAGAACCGTTTGGTTAGTTGTGTGTGTTAGTATTAGCTTGAAATGTTAGGCTCTCGGGTTATTAAAAGGGAAAATGGATAGAACAAAAAGGTTTATTTCTTCTTAGGATGAGAAAAAAAAAAGAGAAAATATTTTTGGATTTTTTATTAATGTGCCTGAAGAGACTTTGAATCTCTCTCCTATGTATCTCCGGGTGCAATAGAGAACTGATGACATATGTAGTTCTGGGTAGAAAATGTTTGTTTGTTGATCGATTTTAACAAAAGCTATTTTGTTTCAATCGACAGAAAAACATTATTTGCTACTCAAAACAAGTGAGGAGCGGGCGTTCGCAACACATTGAATGGATTTTTTTTATATCAACATTCATGGGAAATCGTCACTTATCTTAACTCACATGATTGTGGACGAAGAACTGTCTTGCATCATCTCGAGACGAAATAACTTTCGCTTTGTGAAAAGGGTTTGAATGATCACACGGCGACGAGAAAATAAATTAATGTGTTTGATGTGTTTTGTTAGATGACGATTGCTCGAATTGTTGAGTAAGGTAACTCGTATCCAAACAATTGAGGAAAGAAATGGAAGGCTCTATATCATCTCCCTTTTCATCTTTACTTGCAAAAGGATTTTGAATATTGTTAAGATATTTTGGATGGACGACGAATACTCGAATGGTCGAGTAAGACAACTCATATCCAAGTACCCAGGAAAGGGAATAGAACGCTCTAGACCACCTCCTTTTTTGTCCAAGTTATTACGAAAATAAGTTTGATTAGATTTTGATCAGGAAAAAGGTTTGAGGTGAATCAGATTATAATTTTTAAGGGATGACAATTGTTCGAATTATTGAGTAAGGTAACTCGTATCCAAACAATTGAGGAGATGAATTAAAGGCTCTAGACCATCTCCTTTTTCACCCTTTGAAAATGTGTTTAAATATGATTAAATATTTTATTTTTAAATTGAGAAAATAGCTCGATGTTAATCGAGTTTTGATTTGTGAATGGAAAGAAAATTGAAAATGGTTGAGGAATAGTTGAAATGTAAACAAGTAAATGTGAACACACAAAAAGAAAATAGCTCATTGTAAGAAGGCTCAAGAGTAAGCCACAAGATCGAAAACCAACCGAACTCATTGTAAGAAGATCCAAGAGTAACCCATGGGCCCGAAAACAACCCGAAATCAAAAGCGGTTGAATTTAACTCCAAACTAACTTAGAGTGGATTCATGTAAGAATCACTCTATAAGAAGTCATACAAAAGATCTATGCGTCAAAACGATTTTTAGAAGCTAAATTAGATTTAAGCTCCGAAATTACAACACAATGAAAGATAGCAATGATTAATCAAATAATCTACTTAACCATTAAAACTCTCAGTTAACCAATTAACAAATAACAATTAATTAAATAACTACATAATAATTCAAACAATTAAAATAATCAAAAGATAAAAATAAGAAAAATAAACAAGAGGAGGTGCAAAATTTTGTATGGGGATTTAAAATAAAACTAATGGGCCTAAAGCCCAAAGTGAACCTTAACCCTAATATTAAGTTTTCTTAATTAAAAAAAAACTAAATGGGGCCAACCAGCCGCCCTTTTTCATTCCAATACTCTTTTTTATATTATATAATATCTTTTTAAAATAACAAACAATGGTAATCAATTAAGACCAATCTCCTCTCTCCTTTTTCATGTTGTAACTTTCAGTAAGGTAAGACCCTTCTTCATGAAGAACAAAAATGAAGGATCTCAAGTCATCTCACTCTTTTTTAGCTTCTCCGAAACGGGATAAAAATACGGTGACGTCTGAGGAAGGTGTTGACAGGGAGGTTGTTGTAAGGTCGCTTTGATTGTGAGCTCCGGTTATGGTGTTTTCAGTTGATAGAGTTGGTGGATAGTAGATGGTGATGATGGTTGATGGAAGGATTAAGTGAAGGTTGTGTTTTAGTGTTGTGTTATGATAGAGTTGGAGGAGGTGATGAACAATGTTGAAAGTGGAAGTGTGTAGTTTGTGGAGTATGGAAAGAGGAAGAATGATGTACACGATTATTGTTTGTGAAACAATGGTGTTGAAAGTTAGCATGTGTGAGATGTGAGGTTGGCCATGAGTGAAAAGGGTGGCTACATGTTGAAGAAGAGGTTCACGAAAAAACCACCTGAAAAGGGTGGTGTGTGTGTCAGTTGTAGGTTGTAGGCCGGACATGGATGTTGTCTGAAGCTTGTTTGGAGGTTTTGTTGAAGTTGATGGGAGCTTAATGGGTGAGTTTTTTAGCAGTCATGTGTTTTTATGAAGACTAGAACCACCATGCATTTTTCTTCCTCATTTTTTTCATTGTTTTTTGATTAGGTGATGTCAAGTGATTATGTATGAAAGGTTGTGTGAGAGATTTTGAGGTTTTTTCATGAGTTTTTGGTGGTAGAGGTTTTGGTAGTTTATTGTGAGTTGGTGAGAGTGTTTAGTGTTATGTATGAAGATGTATTGATTTATTGGGCTAGTAGCATGAAGATGAAGAAAAGGTGCTGCATAAAAGGTTCTTGTTGAGCGTGTACAGTGAATTGACATGCAAGCATCAAAATGCAAAAGACATGGGTTATTTGACTTTGGAAATGAGAGACAATAGAAAGGCGCCGATTTGAGTGTTTGTGTTGGCCAATCCATTTTCTCAAGACCTCCACTTACTATATACTAGGGTTTCATATGTCAAAAATCTCCTTTTGGATAATATTCGGTATAAAATGAAATAAAAACTAATTAACATCAATAAAATCAAACCTATTAAAAATAATTAGAATAAAATCGAAATAAAACCTCAATTAATCCTATTTAATTATTTGAATATTTTGAAAAATAAATAAATAAAAAAGACTCAAAATATATAAAATTAGACGTAGAAATACTCAAAAGAAATCAAAAAAATTAAAATGAATACACTAAAATGATCAGTGCTCAAACTAAAAATAGTGGAAAATGCATGTAATACTATGCAGATGATGCAGGTGTCATGATGTATGTATTAATCTATTAAATGAGGAACAAAATTAGGGTAGGACACGATTATCTCTTATACCCATTTAAAAAATCATCTAAATTATCATCACACTGCACGCTCAAACTCGCCGCAATAAAATCTAATACCGAACAAACATATGAGGTAACAATTTTCATTTTTAATTTCAAAATGAAAGTACTCAACCATAGAAACAAATAAAGAAGTGTAAGATAACAAGAGAGTGAAAAACTAACATTATTTTTATTACAATAAATTTAAAAGTTTGTATTTTTTATTTCAATTACAATTTCTCATGATGGGCTTGTTCACTAATTCACTAACCCACTAGTATACGGTATTCCCGTTGAAGGTAACCATTGATCTCCTAAAATAAAGTTGGCCACCGTGAAGTCTTTAGCTTGATTAGAATTCAACAAATGGTAACCTGACCATTTCACTCGCTTGTTTGTTTCAGCTCCTGGCCCATAGTTCATATATTCTGCAAAAAACAATGTATCTAAGTATTCGGGGGCACCTTTCCACTCTAACCACCCTTCCGAACTCAACACATTACTTATATATGATTGCATGAAAATTGTTCTAGCATTTGGCTTCCATGGTCTACCAAGATATGTTGAGGTTGAATTAATTAAGGGTAAAAGATCATGGTCCGCTAATATGTTGCAGAATTGAAACGAAAATCCACTTGATACTCCTAGGTATCCTCCTTGAGCAGTGATTGTGTTTTCTTGTCCATGTAACCCTTTTTTAACTAATATTGTACAATTTTGAAACACTGCAGTACCATATCCAAAGATAAAGTCCACAGTACCCCAAATTTTGCATTCTCTATAAAATTGACGATTCGTGTTGACACATAAAGAATCTTGATAACCAGAAATCTCAACTCTATAAAAGACAGAGAAGTCGGAGTCAGATTTGAGTGCCAGAGCTTGGTAATTGTCTGGACCAGCAGTGTTCCAAAAAGAAATGTCTTGTGCTATGAATCTTGGACCGCTCACAGCTTCATAAAACAAATAAAAATTGAGTAAATATGTTTCAATATTTAAAGATATCAAAAAGGAAAGAGACGCAAACAGTGAAAAAAAACACTAGAGAATGTCATCTATTGTAATTCCATCTGATTCGAAAGATTAGTCTCTGCAATTAGCGTAGAACATATCTGATTTTAAAATAAAAAATTGAAAAAGTATTATGAAAAGTTATAGGAGTTACCAAAGGTAGCGGAGTCATAAGTACATTCATATGATTTATTTTGACCGCAATTCATGTTACCAATTATGACTGTGACACCCATACCCTCTCCGATCATAGTCAGATTCCACTTTTTTTCATTGATAAAAACCTTTTCTGTGTAAATTCCCTTCTTTATAAATATTACATAACGTGTCATGCTATTATCAGGTGCTGCATTTACAGCTTCCATCACTCTAGTATATTTTCCACTTCCATCAGCAGCAACAATCACATTAGCAGTAACCTCTCCATTAGTAATCTCTACAACAGAAGTGAAGAATGCAATTAAGAATATCAAAGTGTAGAACATACTTGTATAAGAATGAGACATAGTAAATTTTAGCAATTGAATCAAATTTACTGCATTCCTTCACAAGTTACACTGATATATAAAAGATAAATTTAGACTGATACATATTTTGACCTGTGACTTTCAAAATTGGATTTGGTTAAACGTTCTATATAAGATAAATTTCTTTAAAAGAAATATATTTTCCCATAATAGACTTATTTTATACCTTGTTTATATTGATTAAGTGAATCATTTCTTTTATTGGTGTTGATCTTCCCTTATATAAAATGTTATATTTACCATTAAAAAAATACTCTTATACATTTCAAATTCCTTCATAATATCGCAGGATTACTATAAAAGATAAAAATCATAAAAAAGAAAAGAAGGTTTTGCCCCTATATATAATATATATATATATTATAGTGGTCATATTATTTACAAAAGTTATTTATTTTTAAAAGGTATTTATATTATTATATTTACATTTAAATTTTTAGTTGCAAATGTAAGACTTACTATATGAGATAAATTTTCGTAAAAATGGTTTTGTCCCTACCCATAATATATATTATATATGTGTTCGTATATTATTTAAAAAGAACAAATCTATTTTATAAGGTATTTATTTTATTAAGTCCGCATTTAAATTTTTAGTTGCACATTAATGTAAGAATTACTATATGATATGAAATTCATAAAAATAATTTGATGATAGTGTAGATTCTTTTATATGGTTCTCATATATTAGAAAAGAAACTAGGAGATACAAGATGTGAGGGGGAAGCCTAACCCTTAAAGAAGAAGAAAAAAATAATAACCAGTCAAAGTTAAGAAAATGCATTCCTAACTTGTTCTTGATTAAAGTCTTCTTAACTATTGTAATAGGTGAGGTGTTTCACAAGTAAAATCCAATTGATTCTCTTCGCGAAAGATGTGTGTTTCGCGAAAGATTTGTGTGATCTTTGTTGGAATTTGGAATCATAAGATTCGTGAATGATGGAGAGAGATGTTAATCATGTTAATTAAAAATGAGAATGCCTTCAAGATATTTATACAAGTGTTACAAAATGATAAGACTCAATACAAGCAATTACAGAATTAAAAAACACAAAAGCTCAGACTTGTAACAAATTCCACAAAACTTGTAACCCGTTACACACTAAAATAAAAACACTTTTAGTGATAACTAGTTACACTTAAATGTTAACCGGTTACACCCTTAAAATTTTGCTTTGTTCTTCAGTCCATAAGTGAAATTGATCTTGCTGTAACCGATTACATCCCCTTGTTAACCGATTACACCACTTGAATTACTAAAAACACTTTTAACACACCATCTTAACTCAAATGCTCCAAGTCTTTCTTGCATATGTTCATCTTAAACCTTTTGAACACATAATTTGTGACTCCCTTAGTTAACAAGTCAGCCACTTGGTCTTCACTTCTACAATATCTTAATCTTAACCTTTCTTCACTAATAAGTTCCCTCAAGTAGTGAAACCTCATGAATATGCTTGCTCCTCCAATGTACAATTGGGTTCTTAGCAAGATTAATCGCGTAAACATCGCCAACCAGAAGTGTAACAACCTCACTCTCACTACTGCTTAGCTCCTCCAATAGATTCATAAGCCACACGGCTTGGCATGCACATAACGAAGCAACAATGTACTCGGCCTTACAAGACGAGAGTGAAACTACTAGTTCCTTCTTCGAACACCATAAGATTGGTGTTCCACCGAACATAAAGATATATCCAGCTGTAGACTTTCGATCATCTCTATCTCTGCACCAATTGGAATCGGTAAAATCAAGCAAATTGCATTTTCTTTCTTTTGCAGCAAAGAGAATTCGTTGCAGCAAAGAGAATTCCGCAACAAACGGAACCTTTGACGTATCCCAGGATCCTTTTGGCAACTACCAAGTGAAAAGCCTTCGGTTTCCCCATGAATCTACTCACAATACTGACACTAAATGCCAAGTTCGGTCGTGTATTGCACAAATAACACAAGGATCCAATCAACATCCTATATTGAGTTGGATTAACATCTTGCTCATCCTCATTCTTCAAATATTACAGCCTTGGTTCAGCCAGAGTAATGGCATCATTACAATGCTTCATTTCAAACTTCCTCAATATCTCAAGCGCATACCTTCTTTGGTGCATGAGTAGTCTCTTTTTGGACTTGTGGAACTCAATACCTAGGAAGCATGTCATGAGGCCAAGATCGATAATCTCAAATCTTTCATAAGTTCACTATTGAACTTAGAAATGCATTTTACTTTGTTGTCTGTTACCAACAAGTTGTCTACATATAGACAAATGATAATCATTCTTTCACTTGTATTTGTCTTCACATACACTCCTTTATTGAATACAAATTTCTTGAAGCATCCTCCTTTAAGAAACCATCTATTCTTTTGTTCCAAGCCCTCGGAGCTTGCTTCAAACCATATAACACTTTCTTCAACTTGTAGAACGTTAGGTCTTGGTTTCTCACAAAAAAAAAATCATGGGATTATTCTGCATACACCTCTTCTTCAAGTGGTCCGTTCAAAAACTCAAATTTGATGTCAATTTGGTAGATGGGCCAATTGTTGTTATTCACAATACCAACAAATTATCCTTATGATTTCAGTTCTAGCAACTGGTGTGAATACCTATTCAAATTATATGCCTTCACTTTTCAAGAATCCCTTTGAAACTAATCGAACCTTATGCTTGATTATTTCACCCTTGGGATTTGCCTTCACTTTGAACACCTGTCCGAAAAATCAACTAACTCCCAAGTATTGTTCTTTTAAATTTATTCCAGCTCATCCTTCATAGAAAAAATCCATTTTGGATCACTTAAAACCTCTTTCATTTTAACGGGTTTGGATTCGTAGATAAGTGCAAAATAGATGAAATCACCATCATCATTGACTCCGTTGTCTCTGAACAGCTCATAATCTTGGAGTCTTTGAGGCAAAACTCTTTTCCTTGTTATCTTCTCACATTTTCTTCAATTCGGGCATCGGCAACAGGAGTTTCTGCACTTTCCGTTTCTGCATATTCTAAATTTTAAAGGTGTGATCAGTTACAACTTTTACGTAACCGGTTACAGGCTGTTGCAACTCCTTGATTTCGTCGACAATGTCGCCTTGGTTGATCACAACCCTCCTCTTTGTTGCATCAAACAACTTGTAACCACCAGTAGAATGATGCCCTAAAAGTATCATCACTTCTCCCTTATCATCCAACTTCTTTCTAAGCTGCCCCAGAACATGTCAATCCACTATGGAACCAAAAACTCTCAAATGGTCCAGAGTCAGTTTGAATCCCGACTATGCTTCCTCTGGTGTTACCTTCTCAAGTTTCTTTATTGGACACCTATTCAACAAATAGGCAGTTGTGGATACCGGTTCTCCCCATAACTAGTTTAGCAAGTTCTTCCTCTTTAACATGTTTCTCACCATGTTCATGATCAACCAATTCTTCCTTTCAAAAACATTATTTTACTGCGGTGTATAAGGTGGTACAACCTCATGTATAATCGCTTTTTGATCACAAAACCTCTCAAAGTCTTTTGACACATATTCGCCTCCACCATTTGTTTTAAGCATTTTGAGTTTGTGACCACTTTTCCTCTCAACCATGGACTTGAACTTCTTAAACACTTCAAATACCTCTTCCTTTCTCTTGATTAGGCATGTCCATAGCTTCTACTATGATTTTCTATGAATGTGACAAAATATTTATTTCCACCAATGGAATCTACTTGCATCGCTCCACACAGATCTGAATACACTTACTCAAGGTGATTCTTGGTTCTACAACTTGCATCCTTATTGAATTTACCCTTATTTTACTTATCTTGGACACATTCTTCACAAATTTCAGTTGGTATGTTGATAAATGGCAACCATTATACCATTTTGTTCTTTTACAAGTATTTGAGATCTCGAAAATTGAGATACCCAAGACGATAATGCCATATCCATTCTTCTCAACTTTCCTCTATAGCAAGACATCTATTCTCCATAACCTTCAGCTCAACCTTGAAGGTTCTATTGGCATCCATAGGAGCTTTAAGGACCAAAACCATATTTGCATCCATAACGCGCAACCCCTTGTTTTCCATATGAATCTTGTAACCCTTCCCAAGAAATTAGCCAATGCTTGGAAGGTTACATTTGATTCCTGGAATGTAAAATACATATTTTATCAAGGAATGTTTATCATCCCTTCTCATGATCAAAACATCACCGATCCCATCGGCCACTAGAGCGGTGTCATCCGTGAACTTCACTTTGTTCTTCATGGCACAATTGATTTTAACAAACCAATCCTTCCTCCCCGTCATATGAGTAAAGCATCCCGAGACCAAATATCATTCCTCACTGCACTTGACTCCTTCTCTCATAGTCATCATGGCATTTTCTTCTTCATGTAACCGGTTAACGCTATCATGTAACTGATTACAGCCTATTTTTGAAGCATTCTCAGAATTGTTGTTGTTGCTGCCCCACATCCTATTACTATTGCATTCTCCTTCCATGATCATGACCAAGAGTGTATTCTCTCCATCAAACTCTTGTCTTCTAACCCTAGCTTCATCTCCTTGAGGTTCCTTCTTATTCTCATTGCACTCTTTTGCAAAATGATCGAACCTTTGACACCTAAAGCATTGCTCCTTGATTTTGTAAAACCTTTTCTTTTAACCTCTAAAGTTTCCTTGACAAACAGTTTTTGTTGTAGCTGCTCTCGCCCCTTTGACAAGTCGAACTCTTGGAATTTTAGGACACTTCCATCAAAATTCTGAAAAATTCCCTTTACTTTTCATGAGCCGTTTTCCTTTCAATCTCTTTTCCTTCTCGTTGAATCGAGCTTGCAAAGTAATCTTTGCCTTTGCCTTATCATAACTTCTCTCCTCCATCATTTGCTCATGAGCTTCAAGAGACCTTTGCAGCTCCTCTTTTCTCATCGTTGCAAGATCATTCGATTCCTCTATTGCTATAACCACGTTGTCAAATCTTGGTGTTAAAGAACACAATATTTTTGCAATAACATACTGCTCTATAACTGTTTCTCCATATGCCTTCACATGATTCACCAACCGAGTGATTCTCATTGTGAAATCGTTGATTTTCTCCTTTTCTTCCATTTAAATCAATTAAAGTTAATGCTTGTGAGTTTATAACCTCACTACTTCACCTTATCAACCCCTACGTATACCTTCTCTAAGATTTCCCACGCTTGCTTTGATGATTTGTAATCATCAACTTTCTCAAAGTTGTCACCATCCACACATTAATGGCTCAAAAACAGCGCCTTTAAATATTTCTTCTTATCTTTCCTATGTGTTTCTCGTCATGCATCTATTACACCTTCGAAAATAGGATTCACCATATTCTTGATCACTTAAAGAATATCTTAGTAGACAAACAACACTTTCATTTGCTTGCACCATTTTTCGTAATTATTTGTATCAATGATAGGTAGGTTTGCAAGGATCCTTTCATTGGAGACAAAATTCATGTTGTACACTAGGTGTTTGTGGATCAAAACCAGTCTCTTGATGCCAAATGTTGGAACTTGTAACCATAAGATTGGTGAATGGTGGAGAAAATTAGAGTTTGGAAAGGGAAAGAGGAAAATTTAGAGAGAGAGAGAGAGAGAGAGAGAGAGAGAATTGAAGGTGAGAAGTGTTAATCATATTAACTAAAGATGAGAATGCCTCCAAGGAATTTATACAAGTGTTACAAAATGATTGGACCCAATACAAGCAATTACATAACTGAAAAACACAAAAACTTGGGCTTGTATTCGGTTACACTAAACATGTAACCTGTTACATCTAACACTAAAATAAAAATACTTTCAGTGGTAAGCGGTTAAACTCAAATGTTAACAGGTTACACCCTCAAAAAATTCCTTGTTCTTCAATCCAGAAGTGAAATTGCTCTTGCTGTAACCGGTTACACCCCTATGTTAATCGGTTACAACACTTGAATTACTAAAAACACTTTTAACAATCATGAATTTCATAGAGTTATGGAGTTACATGTGTTATGAAGTTTCTAAGGAATAATTTTAGGATTCTTGTAGACTAAGTTATCAATTTTTGAGCCAAATTCAATCCATAAGAAGTTTGAATTTATGTCATTGGAATTTTCAATGGCAATGATAATGCCCATTATCTATGCATATAAAGAGTTATGATCACCAAGTTGGGCAGTAATACAATCATCATTATTAGTTATGAAAAGGCCAACACAAGCTTATACGTCAAGGTTACTAAGAGTTGAGTTATATATTTTGCACTTTATCCATAAATAAAATAGATGGCATTAAATTACATTTTTGGTTTGAGAGTCTTTAGGATTATGAGTTTGCACGTTGAAGGCTCTAAGGATTGATAAGTCAACCATAGAGGGACTAGTTTCTAAAGTAGTGGAATTTCCTAGAATTAAAACTGATGCAATGAGGTTAGATATCAGAGAATTATGAGATAGTTGAAAAAAATTTAGTCTCATGTTATTCTTACAACACCAAATAATCCAAATGTTATAATGATTACAAGACAAATCACTAAAGAGCATTGAGGACTCCACCCTTTCTTCTAGACATCAAGCATAAAAGTAAAAGACGTGAAATCAATGGAATGATTGGTGATATTATGGAACCAAGTCCAAAGCGTGATTGAAAAGTGGCAAGAAATAAATAGGTACATGTCAGTCTCAACTGAATTTTTAAAGAGAGCGCACATTGAGGGAAGGTTGCAACCTTTAATTGTTAACTTATCATCAATATGCATCTTTTTATAAAATATGCTTCAAACCAAAGTGGAGTGTGAGAGAAAAATTAGAGCATTACAAATATATTTTGCCAATATTTAGACAATGATGGACTATGTATGAAGGAGTACGAGCATTTAACTTGCCACCCCCTCGCTTGTATCTGAAACCCCCTATTTAGAACACTTTTACCGTTATACCCTTTTGTAAAAATAGTATTTTTTTGAAATTTACCTTGTCGTACCTTAAAAAATGAGAACGTGACGCTCGCTAAGTGCAACCACACGCTCGTGGGATAGACTGAACATAGTCACCACCAAACTTTATTTATTTGCAAAGAGGGAAAGAGAAAATATCGATAAAACCCCTAAAAGAAAGGATAAGATATGACCATCGCAACCAATATCAAGATTGAGTTGCTTTGAGGTCAAATCGAAGCAACTCAGTTCATGATCCTCAAAATTCAAATCCATGTATCTTTCAATATATTTGGAATTGGAGAAAATTGAGGTCAGGTTCGAGCTCCTGAGCATTTTTTCTTTAAAACCATGTCCTTCTTTTTCATTTTTGTGAAGGTTTATGGTGGACCATTCTGGTAAGGTCCACGGAGAAGAAGACCAGAGTTAGGGCTCCGGTGGTGCGTTGACACTCTCTCAACATTTTGATCCATTTGAAATGTTTTAATCTTGGCCTTTGGTTCAGATTACCACGCATGTGATGCATTGACTAAGGTTCACCATGGAACACGCACGCTTGGCCATCAGATCTGCCACCTCAATTATTGAGGGAGATCTGATGGCCCTTGTTTTTTTGTATTTTTTGAATTTCCATTTAATCCATTTATTTTATTTAATTCATAGAAATTTCATTTTTAATCCAAAAAATATGGGACTTTCACCAAGAATCTTTAAATATTTTTCTCTTCCACAATATGAATTAAAATTATTTTTTGGATTAATTTTGATATTTTTCATGAATTAAATGTTTTTGTGCATATTTTTAATTGTTTAAAAATACTTCTGACTTTTCAAAATAGTGAAAAAAAATCCTAAGGTCCTTTGACCTTGCTTGACGTAGGCTAAATCCCTTGGCCATTTATTTGGTGTTTTGAAGGGATTTTAGGTTTTGACCAAATTAAAATGTATTTTAATTTATTTTTAAATTGATTTTTAATTGATTAAGTGTTTAAATTTTGTGTTGAGCCATTTTTATGGTCTTGTGATGTTTGACTTTCTGTTTGGGTCTTGGTCAAGGTTGATTTAACTTTTGTTGGATCAAAATCATTGGATTTATGGGATTGATGAAATGTACATTTCATCTCCCAAAATGAATGGATGATTTTGATTTGATGAAATTCCTTCCATGATCAATTTGTGTTTCTATCTTCCCCTCCCCCTTCATCTTCATCCCTATTCTTCCCTATTCCATCATTTGACCCATGAAATCTCTAATGTCTAAAGTCTAATTGATTCATCAATGACCATGTGTCAGATGAATCAATACAAATGTGACTGAGATATGCCTCTCCCTTTTGATCTTTTTCTTTTAGTGTGTGGTATGTTTTAGGAGTTTGGTTCTTCATACCAAATCTCTAACGTGCATTAACACCTAAATTTTTATTGCCCGACCTCAGATAGTTGTGACTTCTACATAAGTCCAATTACGATTGCTTAACATATAGCTAAATTTGACCCTCAAAGCATAGCATTCTAGTAAGTGAGATTGTAAGTCTCCCATTCTTCATGGCATTGTGTGGAGACTTGACCTTTTTTCCTTTCATGGGAGCTAGTGGCATACTTTTTGAATTATCCAAGTTGGAGCTCTTCTCATGGAAGATGTCTTGTTTTAAGGATTCATACCTGTGAATGAATGGTTGAGTGTTCTCCAAAGAATGACTTAATCAATTAAAAATCACCACTAATACTTGACTAACTTTTGACTAACATTTGACTAACTCTTGTTAATATTTCTTTACTTTCAAGTCATTTACTTTATGCAATTTAGATTTCAGTCATTTATCATTCATTGCCATTTACATTTCATATAATTTGTTTATGTTTATGTTTATGTCATTTCATATATATATATATATATATATATATATATATATATATATATATATATATATATATATATATATATATATTATATATATATATATATATATATATATATATATATATATATATATATATATATATATATATATATTGTATGTGTGTGTTTTGGTTGTTTGTGGTCTTAGGACCTTAAAATACCTAATAACAACAAAAAGTCTGAAAAACATTTGGTGGACTGTTGAACTGGTTCTGAACTTTTGGACTTAGGATTAGGCAACATTTCTTGTACAAAAAGGACTTGGCCAATGCCAACATTTTGAGAATGAGCCTTCATCTGATACAAGCCTTGGGAATTTCTTGGGTTCATCTGCTACTCTGTCTTTATTCTTAATTGTTATTTTGATCTTGTGTCTAATGGTTTATTTTGAGTTGATCAAGGAATATTTTGTCTGATGCAATGAAGACTGCTAACTATTGAAGTGGTTGCTTGGATGTGGCTATCTTTATTTGATGTCTTAATCTTCATGATGTCTGGATATTGCTCATTACTTATTGATTATTGCTTGATAAAAGTCCAAAGGGAAATAGGTTTCTATATGACATTCTTGTATGTTGGATTGCATCCCATTGGTTAGATCTTTTCAACTCTTAACTTTTAAATTTATGATTAGGATAGCCTCTTCATCTCCTCCCACTTTTTAAATTTCAAAATCTATCCCTCTTTTCAAAAACTTTTTTTGCTTGTGATTTCAAACTTAGACTTTGTTTTAATAATTAGAAACTTTGGCCTTATGCCATTGAATTTTCAAACTCTTTTCTTAAATCAAATATGTAAATAAACTTAATCATATTGACTTAAAATTTCAAAAGACAAAAAGAACTAACAACTTCATTCAAACTTTTGCCCTTTGTGCCCCTTCTTATTAACCTTTTGTTAAAAGCAATTCACCAACCTATTTGTAATTTTTACCACGAACTACGAGGTTTTGATCCCTCATTTTTATGTTGGTACGTAGGAACAAGACCGAAGGTCTTGTCAAACACAAAAATATAATCAATGAATTCTTTTCTCATCCTCACACTCTATTTTTCTCAAACATCTTTTATACCAAACACATATGCACACATAAAAAGGGCTCCCTAGGAGTACCTAGGACACTTTGGGTGCTAACACATTCCCTCTGTGTAACCAACCCCCTTACCTGTAATCTATGGCATTTTATTAGTTTTGATTTGAAAACTTCTTATCTTTAGGTTTTGTTCGTACTTTTCCCTTTTCCTTTGGAAACAATAAAAGTGCGGTGGCGACTCTAGTTTTATTGACGTTAAACTTATCCATAGTTTGATGGTCATGAATTTACCGCTACAATAATCATGTGACTCGGTGTCAGCCGGTCACATGTAATAAGTCACAAAAGACAAAAAAAACGTGCTAGCCAATCAGAGTGGCCCACATATCATCTTCAACCTCGGTCCAGAAATGAAACACGAGCTAAATCCCTAATCCCATGCAATCCCATACAACATCTTCTCATGCACATAACTTCATCCATGGTTCATAAAAATAAAAGAGATCAAAATAAAAGATGCAGATCTTATGGAGTAGAACATCGTCATGTCAAGAAAAACTTAAAATGGTGGATAAATCATGGAGAAAGTTGGCACGAAAGTCAAGCAAAACTCATTATTTTCACAAAGTTTCAACAACTCATGTATCCAGAATTCAAACATTCAAACCAAAGCATCGTGTTGAACTATTTAGACATCACATATGCAAGCTACTCATGGCATGCTCAGATCCAAAATGAAGGAGATAAAGTGAGAAGAAGCTTACCTAGTGGAGAAGGTCCACTACCCCTTTATGCTTGTTTGAGCTTCAGAAATCCCACAAATAGAGCTTTGTGATCTTCAAATGAAAGGAATGGAGTAGAATAAATGGAGAGGGAAGAGCTTCCTATGGAGAAAATGCTTTCAAGCTTCAAAAATACAGATCTAGATTATCTCTCTTCAATGATTTTTTCTCTGAAATTAGGTCATGTAGAACTTATATAGGGTGTCTGCAATGAGGTGTAATAATTGCCACGGTGAAAGAAACCATTGAGGGGCATGATTGAAAGTTTATGCAAAAATGAGAAGTGGTGTGCAAGGCGGTGTTTTATGATGTTTTGAGGAAATGCTTGTTGCGTTTTGGTCATGAGAAAAGGGGTGGAAAACAACAGTGTGGGTTGGCACGTGAGGGAGAACAGAACCAATAAGTTTTCCCACTTGAAACATTCCTTCTTTTGCCAAATGCATGAGAGCAAGAATGTGCATGGAAATCACTTGATTTGGGCCATTTGAGGAAAGGGCAGAATGGGTGGTGCATATGGAAATGCAAAATGCTTGGTAACTTGGGGAAAACATGTGTGAAACTTGGTTAATTGCATGATTTCACTTCGAGCTCAAACATAGTTATGCAACCAACTTGGCACAAATGCAACTTGGTGTGTGCTCAACCAAAATTCACAAACTTGACACCAATAGAAAGAGGGAAGATCAAAGAACATTTTTCATGTTGAAGGAAAATTAAGATGAATCCTCTAACAATCCTTAAAATTACCATGAAATTTCTTGAAAGTCCTGACTTGAAACACTTAGAAAAATTTCTAAGTGTTGGACATCTAATGACATTGAAACACCAATCTTCCAATGATCATAACTTGACCATGATGCTCTAAATGATTAAAACGTGATATATCCTTAAAGCTTGGAGAAAGGAGAACAACTTTCATGTTAACTCCAATTTTATTTGGAGCCTTGATCATAGGGAACATTGGCCATGAAGCTAGTTGATCATTAACACCAAACTTGCCAAAAATAGTAAGTTTCTAAAAACCTTAATTCCCAAATTAGATAAATTAGACAAAACTCTTGATTTTCTTGATTCTTGTGATTTCACTTGGAAAAATCTCAACAATTAGCCACATTTGACTTATGAGACCCAAGTTTGACCTTAAAAAAGTCAAGAGTTGACTTTTTGGTTACATAGTTGACTTATGTTTCAGATAGTTAATTCTTCTTCCCTCTTGATCAATTGAGCTTCTTCTGATTAAATCCAATGGCCAATACTTCACACATGAGTGATTTGAGACATATATAGGATCATGGAAACAAGTTTTACTCAAAAAGTCAGTCACAAACTGACTTTGACCAAAACCCTAGTTGATAGCCAAATGATACGAGAATGATGATCATCTTCAAATCCCTTGCCAATCTCAATCATCTGAGGATACAATGAACATTTTGAAACTTCTTGAGGCATATGCAACCCTTGTGGCCTGAGTGATTCATAAGATTGAGTACATGCCATCACCATTTACTTAAATACCTATCTTTCTTCTTTCTTGTTTGAGATGAGCCAATAGAACAAGATACCTTGATCCCATAACCATAGAACCAATGATATGCATGAGTATGTATGATAAATGAGGCATGATCCAATTAGGGTTGAAAAGAAGAGGATAAATTTTGGGGTACAATACCTGACATACCTTTAATCATGTACCTCGCAGTCCTTGAGGGGTCTATGGGATGTGTCCTTGACCAACATGACGAGACTAAAAGAAAAGAGCACGCCATATACTACTTAAGCAAGAAGTTTACCGATTGTGAGAGTGGGTATTCGATGCTTAAAAGACATGTTGTGCAGTTGCTTGGGCTGCCAAACGCCTAAGGCAATACATGCCCATGCATATGATGCTCCTAAACTCCAAGATGGATCCAATCAAGTACATCTTTGAGAAGCCGGCTCTAACTGGTAGAGTAGCCCGTTGGAAATGGATTTAACTGAGTACGACATCCAACATGTCATTGAAAAAGATATCAAAGAGAGTGTATTGTCAGACTATCTTGCACATTAACCTTTGGAGGACTACCAGTCTATGCACTTTGATAAGGGATTGCGACATCCCCGACCCCGAGGAAGGACCGGAACCTGGGTCTCGATGGACACTTGTGTTTGATGGAGCTTCTAACTCTCATGGAAATGGCATTGGGGCAGTCATCACCTCCCCGACTGGTTTTCACTTACCTTTCACTACAAGGTTGTGCTTTGAGTGTACCAACAATATGGCAGAGTACGAGGCTTGTATCTTCAATATAGAAGCAGCTATTGATCTCAGAATCAAAATGCTTGAAGTTTATGGAAACTCAACCTTAGTCATCAGTCAAGTCAAAGGGGATTGGGAAGCCCGAGATCACAAGTTGATCCCTTATAAGGAGCATGTCCTAAAGCTGAACATGTACTTTGACGAGTGATCGGTCACCATTTCCATTGAATTCCCGCCGTTAATCCGACGTATTTTCATCACGCTGGTAAGATTTATGTTTGTTTTTAGTTGCATTTGAGTCAAGTATCAAGTTTTGTTGGTTTGGTATTACATTACATTCGATTACGAGTTTAAGTCAAAAAGACCTCGTTTATGCTTCGTTTGGGTAGTGTCATTGTTCCAGGTTCAAAAGCAAGAATGGTGAAGTTCGGGACACTCTGAAGGACGAAAATATGACAGAACAGCAGGTCAACACGGCCACCCGTGTGCCACCACACGGCCGTGTTGTTGGTCAAGCAGAGAAAAAGACGAAGCAGAAAACAGGGATCAACACGGGCACCCGTGTGTACACACACGGCCGTGTTGATTAAAACAGTGCATCTACACGGGCACCCGTGTGTAGGGACACGGCCCGTGTTGTTGCTACTGTAACAAATGCTGAAATTAATTAATGCAGGAGAAAAAACACGGGCGCCCGTGTGTACACACACGGCCGTGTTGATTGCACGCAGCCTGGAAAACCTAATTTTGCATTGTGAACTGATTCTTCTCATTAAGGGCAGTATGGACCTTTTGCTTGGGGAGGAGGCATCTGAAACTATAAGAAGGCTTGGAAGAGAAAGATAAAGGGACCTTTTGACAGACGAACGAAAGCATTACAGTGGAGAAGATAGCGAATACAACGGATTCGAAGACGGCGAGATTCAAGGGTAGCCACCATTGAAGATCAAACTCTCCTAATTCTTTGTAATGTCTAATCTTTACTTTATGAGTTCTTTAAGTACTATGAGAGGCTAAACCCCCTGATGCTAGGGGGGTGGTCCTGATGTTATCGTATGTATGAATCTGAACCGATAATTTCCTGATTTCTATGTTAAGTATTTCAATTTAATTGTGTGATGTTATTATGCTTTTGTATCGGACAAATACAAATTAATCTATGACTTCCAATAACAGGACTGTGATTGGTAGGGTTTTCACACAATTAGGTTTATGAATGCATCATCTAGGACTAGTAACTTTCGTAAATCACCGTAAACCTTGATATTTTGTATGATTAAAACCAACGATTAATTAAATGGACATTTAAGTAATAATTGGTAGTTTAATAGTTTCTTCCTTAAGGACTTAAGTAAGAGCATTCAGAGGTTAGGTGATTGAAGGCTTCATAGGCAGTAAGGAAATTGGAACGGAATTCATAACCGGGTAACTCAACCACTTACCCTAGCATCCTTTATCTTAATCTATTCTTGTTATCAATTTTGTGTTTACTATTCTAAATTCCAAAACAAACCAACCATTATCTTTTTGTTTGAATAGAATCGAATTGAAATAAGTAATTCCTACGCAATCCTCGAGATCGATACTGGGAAATAAACTCCCTATTACTACATCGGTGAAAATAGTACACTTGCTATTTTTCCGATCAAGTTTTTGGCGCCGTTGCCGGGGATTGCTAAACTACATATTTTAATTTCTATTCTATCGAAATTTTGTTGCTCGCCAACCAAAATTTTATCTGTGACAATTTTGTTATTCAATTTTAATCTTTGTCTAACTTGTTTATGCGAGGTAAGTCCTCAGCTGATTTTCATTTTGACGCAGAACCAGAGAGAACATTGCGGGCAAAGCTCAGAGAAGCTAGAAGAAAGAAACTGGCAAACTCTGACAGCGAAGAACCGGCCACACCAAGAACACCAGCTTCTGTTCACTCCGAAAAATCTGAGTCAAACACAGATTCCCATCCAGACACTGTTAATATGGCTGCAGACCCACCTCCACCAGAAAGACTTTTAGGTGACTATGGCAGATAGAATAATCCAGCAGTGCGGTTGACCATTGTGAATCAACCTGTTAATGTTGCTCACTTCCAGTTGCACCCGTCTACTATCCGCCAGTTAGAAAGCAAACCTTTTGCAGGAAAGATCAATGAGGATGCAAACAAGCATCTGCAGAGGTTTCTGACTATGACTACATCATTGAAAATTGATGGGCATTCTGAGGAAGCAAAGAGATTGGTCATGTTTCCATTCACGTTATCTGAGGACGCTGAGGAATGGTTTTATTCCCTACCTGCAGGAAGCATTACTACATGGCAACAAATGGAAACAGCATTCTTGAATGAGTATTTTCCTGCTTCTGTGTATATCCGTAAGAGGTATGACATTGTGAATTTTAAACAGAAAGAAGGAGAGACACTTGGAGATGCCTACAAAAGATTCAAAAGATGTTTAGTTGCATGTCCTACACATAATCTGGATGAAACTGAACAAATGCAGAATTTTGTGAATGGGCTGAAGATGAGAACTAAGCAACTCATTGATACAGCTGCTGGTGGCTCGTCTAATTTTTCTACAGCAACCGGTATCAAAAAAATCATCGAAGCTATTGCAGCAAATGAGCATTTGGAATTGTATGACCGTACTGTAAATCAGCCGGAGGGAAAAATTGACTTGAAATTAGCAAATCAGGTAGTGAAAATGGAAGACCAGATTGCTGCTGAGGTTGAAAGGAGATTGAAAGCTATGAATTTCGGTACCCAGACTGTTGCTCAAGCTCAGCCGGTTCCGATCATGATTTGTGAAATTTGTAGTGGACCACACAATACTGTTCATTGTTTTGCAACACCGCAACAGATTGAAGAAATAAAATTTTTAAAGCAGAACAATCCCTACTCCAACACATACAATCCGGGGTGGAAAAATCATCCCAACTTTGCATGGAAAGATCAAAGAGGGAACGTGCAACAGCAGGCACAGGGTCAATATCAAAATCAATATCAGCAGCAGCAACAGGTACCTCAGAAGGCAGATTGGGAGATTGCAATTGAAAAGATGGCAGCTCAAAATATGCAATTTGAAGAAGAGACTAGAAACAATCAGAAAAACACCACAGCCTCCCTAAGGAATCTCGAAGTTCAGCTGGGGCAGATAGCACAACAACTGTCAAGTTCTAGAACACCAGGTTCCCTACCAAGTGAAACAGTGCAAAATCCGAGAGGTCAGGAGAATGTTAACATTGTCACGACGACAGAGAAAGAGGTTGCTAAGAAGAAAAAAATTATATCACCGAGCGAGCCGACTAAAGAAGAAACTACAAAAGGAACTAAACCGGTGATTAAGTTGCCCTACCCTCAGAGAGTGACAAAGAAGGAACCTAGTGAGTCAGACTTCGAGAAATTCATAAAAATGTTTAAAAGGATTGAGGGTCATATGACTTTGTTTGAAGCACTTGAAAGGATGCCCATGTACAAGAAATTCGTGGAAGAGGTAATGGCTGAAAAGAAACCAACCACTGAAGAACAGGTATCTGGTAAGGAACAATATAATGCAAACTCCCTGGAGCAGAACATTCCTAACAAACAAAAGGATCCAGGAACCGTCACAGTACCATGCACAATCAAAGAAAGAACCTTCAAAAAGGTACTAATAGATTCGGGAGCTAGTGTGAATCTGATGCCATTATCGGTCTATCACAGGCTGGGTATTAAAAATATTAGTGATATAAAGACCAATCTGAAGTTTGCGGATCACTCAAGGAAAGATGCATATGGTATAGCTGCAGATGTGCTGGTAACAATAGCGGACTTGACTTTCCCAGTTGATTTTGTAATCCTAGACATACCTGAAGACAATGAGGCAACCATTATTCTGGGTCGACCTTTCATGAAGACGAGTCGATGCAAGCTCGACATGGATGAGTGCACGCTAACCTTGAAAGTTCACAACAAGGAAATAACATTGAATGCTATTGAAAATCAGGAGATGGAAGAAAATACAAAATCTCAGTATCAAGTAGGCTTAATCAAGACATTGAATACTATCAAAGGCTCACCACTGCCAGTAGCCACCCGAAATGGAAAGATTCCTAACACTGAAAGGATAGTTAAAAAGGAATCGTGGTACAAAGGAGTCCACACTGATAAAAGAGACAATTTCCGTGTTGTAGACAAGAGGTGCAAAAAGGTTTTGAACCGGAAATATCCCCCATGATAAGGGAAATGAACCGTCGAGCCATGCGACGTTAAACGAAGCGCTTCGTGGGAGGCAACCCACGCGTTTGATTTCTAATTTATTTCGTTTTTATATTTTTGGTGTGTGCTAAAATTTTGTGTAGGGGAGGAGGAGAATTAAAAGGGCAAAGTCACAAACACCTCCAAGTGGAAGGAAATTACACAAGTGCATTAAACCAACAGTAGTCGCTGTGAGTCCCCTTAGTATCTGGATTTAAACATTGAGGTCAATGTTTAGTTCAGGTTTGGGGGGGGGGGGGTTTCCTTTCATGTTTTATTTCCATCGCTTTTGTTTTTGTTTGTTTTCGTTGTTTACTTGTGTGTACAGAGTGATGAGAAATGGTTGGACGAATCCGGGATCAATGGTAGTGGATGAATGACACCCCTCATACTTATTCTGATATGGCACCCCGGAAGTTGATGCAACCATGAGAAGGTAAAGTCGGACACAATTTGGTGACACTAGACCAAGAGAGCGGTATGGAAAGACCAAGTCAGGAAAGAACCACATAATACGAAGAGACTTCAGAGCTTGCAAGCTAACCAACATGGTGAGATCACAAAAAGCCAAACACGAAATATCAACATGAGAGTTCAGCCAGGTATGACTTTATCACTCTGATTTTGCGTATGTTCTGTTGACACGTCACAGCATGACAACACACACTGAGGCAAGTTGTTTGTTTAGCCAGGGCCTTTCTAGCCATCCCTATATGTATGTTTCCCTTCGTAAACCCCGTTGAGCCTTAGCCATTTGATTCGTTGTAAACCCCATGTTAACGTTTAACCATTATTCATCGTAAACCCCCTGTTAACTTTTAATTATCCATTCCCTTTTGTGTCATAACTCGGTATGATTGTGTGAATTGCAAGATGTGCAATGAAAATAAGTTTGGGGTGAAAATTTTGAAAGGGAAGGCAAGTGCATAAGATGAGATCATACAAAAAGAAAAACAGTATGTATGTCCTTTATAAGAAAAAAAAAGAAAATAAGAAAAGAAAAAAAAATGCACTTGCCGAGACCTTAGAGATATGAAAGGCTCGGAAAGAAAAAAAAAAAAATAAGAAAAGAAAAAATGCACTTGCCGAGACCTTAGAGAGATATGAAATGCTCGGAAAGTTGAGTAGAAAAAGAGTCAAAAGAGTTTTTACCCCAAAAATATATGTGATGCACAGGAAAAGAAGAAAAAGTACACAATATGATTACCGAGTTCAAAACCCTTTGTACCCATTTTTTTGTTTATCCCACCGTATCCAAGCCCCGTTACAACCTAAAAAGACCTCAAAAAGTGTGTGAAATCTGCTGTGGTAATGACATTAGAATGTGTTCAAAGTTAAGAGTCTGATACTGTATACTGTGCTGTGAGTGTACACACCTAACCCCGAGAGATATTGTGAGTGAGTGAAAAGCTTGCAGGTGAAGATGTTTCTGATGTGGAAATATGGTAAACTGCCTGGATTGGAGAGACCTGAAACTCGATTGGAAAGGAAGAACAAAAATGGTGAAAGACTAGGTTGCATTGTGGAAAACGAATTCGGAGGTGACCTTTGTTTGGACTCAATACATCACTTGAGGACAAGCAATGAGACAAGTTTGGGGTTGTGATCGGTCACCATTTCCATTGAATTCCCGCCGTTAATCCGACGTATTTTCATCACGCTGGTAAGATTTATGTTTGTTTTTAGTTGCATTTGAGTCAAGTATCAAGTTTTGTTGGTTTGGTATTACATTACATTCGATTACGAGTTTAAGTCAAAAAGACCTCGTTTATGCTTCGTTTGGGTAGTGTCATTGTTCCAGGTTCAAAAGCAAGAATGGTGAAGTTCGGGACACTCTGAAGGACGAAAATATGACAGAACAGCAGGTCAACACGGCCACCCGTGTGCCACCACACGGCCGTGTTGTTGGTCAAGCAGAGAAAAAGACGAAGCAGAAAACAGGGATCAACACGGGCACCCGTGTGTACACACACGGCCGTGTTGATTAAAACAGTGCATCTACACGGGCACCCGTGTGTAGGGACACGGCCCGTGTTGTTGCTACTGTAACAAATGCTGAAATTAATTAATGCAGGAGAAAAAACACGGGCGCCCGTGTGTACACACACGGCCGTGTTGATTGCACGCAGCCTGGAAAACCTAATTTTGCATTGTGAACCGATTCTTCTCATTAAGGGCAGTATGGACCTTTTGCTTGGGGAGGAGGCATCTGAAACTATAAGAAGGCTTGGAAGAGAAAGATAAAGGGACCTTTTGACAGACGAACGAAAGCATTACAGTGGAGAAGATAGCGAATACAACGGATTCGAAGACGGCGAGATTCAAGGGTAGCCACCATTGAAGATCAAACTCTCCTAATTCTTTGTAATGTCTAATCTTTACTTTATGAGTTCTTTAAGTACTATGAGAGGCTAAACCCCCTGATGCTAGGGGGGTGGTCCTGATGTTATCGTATGTATGAATCTGAACCGATAATTTCCTGATTTCTATGTTAAGTATTTCAATTTAATTGTGTGATGTTATTATGCTTTTGTATCGGACAAATACAAATTAATCTATGACTTCCAATAACAGGACTGTGATTGGTAGGGTTTTCACACAATTAGGTTTATGAATGCATCATCTAGGACTAGTAACTTTCGTAAATCACCGTAAACCTTGATATTTTGTATGATTAAAACCAACGATTAATTAAATGGACATTTAAGTAATAATTGGTAGTTTAATAGTTTCTTCCTTAAGGACTTAAGTAAGAGCATTCAGAGGTTAGGTGATTGAAGGCTTCATAGGCAGTAAGGAAATTGGAACGGAATTCATAACCGGGTAACTCAACCACTTACCCTAGCATCCTTTATCTTAATCTATTCTTGTTATCAATTTTGTGTTTACTATTCTAAATTCCAAAACAAACCAACCATTATCTTTTTGTTTGAATAGAATCGAATTGAAATAAGTAATTCCTACGCAATCCTCGAGATCGATACTGGGAAATAAACTCCCTATTACTACATCGGTGAAAATAGTACACTTGCTATTTTTCCGATCAACGAGATTACATTCCATCACATCCCTAGAGAGGAAAATAAGTTGGCCGATGCCATAGCAACTCTTTCATCCATATTTAAGTTCAAATGGAAAAATGAAACACCATCTTTTCACCTTGACTACTTGGAAGATCATGCTTATTGTTTGGAAGCCGAAGACGAAGATGATGGACATCCTTAGTTCTATGACATCATGAAGTTCTTGGAAAGCCAAGAATATCCTGAGAACGCATATGTCACCGACAAGAAGTACCTTCAAAAGTTTTTTGCCAAGTTTTTCTTGAGTGGAGGGGTATTGTACAAAAGGAATTGTAATTCGGTTTTGCTTAGATGTGTGAACAAGAAAGAAGAAAACCAAATCATAATGGAAATTCATGAAGGTTCCTTTAGGACACATTCCAGTGGACACACGATGGTGAAGAAAATCTTAAGGGTTGGCTACTACTGGATGACTATGGAGGTTAACTGCTACTACCATGTCCAAACATGCCATAAATGTCAAATCGATGCCGACAAGTTTGATGTACCGCCAATGCCACTCAATGTATTAATATCACCTTGGCCTTTTGCTATGTGGGGAATTGATGTGATTGGACGCATTGAGCCGATTGCCTCAAACGGGCATCATTTTATCATGGTAGCTATAGACTATTTCACCAAATAGGTGGAAGCAGTCTCGTACGCCAATATCACAAGATAAGTGGTAGCTCATTTCTTGAAGAAAGAAATCATTTGTTATTATGGGGTCCCAAATAAGATCATTACTAATGATGGATGTAACCTAAATAACAAGATGATAAAAGATCTATGCAAGAGCTTCAAGATCGAACATCACAACTCATTGATGTATCGGCTAAAGATGAATGGTGTTGTCGAGGCAGCCAATAAAAACATCAAGAAAATTGTACAAAAGCTGGTGGAGACCTATAAAGATTGGCATGGATGCAGTCCTGCCTGTTGAAGTAGAGATTCCTTCCTTAAGGATTTTGATCGACGTCAATCTTGATGAAGCTGAGTGGGTGCAAGCCAGATATGACCAACTGAATCTCATTGATAAAAAGCGCCTAACAGCCATCTGTCATGGTCATCTATAACAAAAGCGCCTGAAGAGGGTACATGACAAGAAGGTCTTTCCTCGTAACCTCAAGGTCGGAGACTTAGTTTTTAAGAAGATTCTACTAATTCATACTGACCCCAGGGGAAAATGGACGCCGAACTATGAAGGCCCATACGTTCTAAGAAAGGTTTTCTCTATAGGAGCCTTAATACTCGCAACTATGAATGGTGAAGATCTTTCATCCCCTATAAATGTGAATGTAGTCAAAAAATACTACGCTTGAAAAAATAAGAACCCGATAAGTTGAAAACCCGAAATGGCGACTTATGCAAAAATGGGTATCCCGGTAGACTGAAAACCCGAAAGGGCGGTCTAGGCAAAAATTAGGGATTCATAAAAGCGAGAAGCTGCATTCCGCGAAGAATCTTCTAGACTCCCCCAACAAGTCAATCTAATTACTTTCTTTCAAGGCTAGATCTGAGGACCTTCGAGCTATTTTAATTTTCATATTTGCTCGAAACTTTGTGGAAATTCGAGCTATTTTAATTGCCATTATAGTTTTTCAATTTCATTTTGCAATCACCTCTTTTAGGAATTTCTTCCTTGTACCAATCACCCATTTTTGGGAACATTTCTCAATAGAATCATTTCCACCAAATATGCTCAATACTTTTATTTTCTTGCTTTGTTTGTGAAGTATGACTTTCTTTAATTAACAATGCATTGAGAATTTGGGGTTAACAACACTTTTACTAAAAAAAAAACTTTCAAAAGGGAAAATGTCGAAGTTACTTCTCTTTCAAAGTATCTGAAGGTAAACATCGAAATGCCACACGGTCCCTTGGACTTAGCCTAATCAAGAAATCCCCCAGTAGGAAAATACCCAAACAATTGCACCAAATGCAACTTGGACATCAGAAGATCCAGATTTCGATGTCGGGAAGTCAGACCACTCTCCCCAAGCAAACTCAAAGCCTAATCACCATTGGCACTCCCAACAAATCATCCCCCGAAAATCCCACTCACACTTGGCACAATTCGTAAACCTTGTATTTGCATATTTCCCAGCAGCCCGGACATACATCGGCATTTTGCATACATAGTATTACATCATAAGTATACTCTTTAATTCATATTCCAATCTTACTCAAGAATAATTCATTAAACTTCCAACCTCCCCATCCATTGCTAGGGATTATCCTTGTCTGATTTCAGAACTTCCCAGCCGTTGCTAGGGATTTTCCCAGTAGAATCATATATTTTAGTCGTTGCTAAGAATCATCGCTAGACTTGCAATTTTCCCCCAAAGAAGATCCATGTATTTAAGTCGTTACTAGGAATCGTCACTGGGCTATTTTGATTCCCCACGAGTCATACATTTAAGTTGTTATTAGGAATTGTCACCTTCAAATATTCCCCACTAGAGTCAGGTATTCCAAGTTGTTGCTAGGAATCATCATTGAACTTCTTTCCCCAACATAAGTTAGTTATTCTAACTGTTGCTAAGAATCGTCGTTGAACTTCTTCTTTTCCCATCACAAGTCAAGTATTCTAGCTATTTCTAAGAATCATCACTGAAATTTCGTTTTCACCCAACCAAAGTCAGGTTTTCCAGTCGTTGCTAGGAACCTTCACTGAACCATTAGGTTTCATCCCCAATCGAGTCAGGTATTCCAGCCGTTGCTATAAATAATCGTTAAACGTCTCTTTTTTTCCCCAGAGTCTAGTATTCTAGTCATTACTAGGAATCACCACTGAACCTCTTTCCTCTCTAGCAGAGTCAGATATTCCAGCCATTGCTAGGAATCATCATTGAGTCAAAGAGATTATCCCCGCAAATGTCAAGTATTCTATTCGCCGCTAGGAGTCGTCATTAAATTTGGAGGTATCCCCAGTAAATGTCAGATATTTTAGCCATTTCTAGATATCATCACTAAATCTAAATTTCCCATCCGAATCAGGTATTCCAGCCGTTGCTAGGAATCACCGCCGATTTCTTCCTCCCTAGCCATTGCTAAGGGCAATCACCTCTTTTTTACATAATGTTTATCCCCGACGGAGTTTTATTCCCTAAACTTCTTCTAGAAGTTTTGTCATCCAACTTTCCTCTTTGAAGAGAAACTTATGTTACATAACATTCATCACATTGCATATCATACATAATTATCATAACCATATTTCCCCCCAACAAAGCACAAAATACCATATTCATCTCCCCAGGAGATAAGCTCATAACCAGATCATTTTCCATCTCATAAATAATTTCCCGCATATATTCCCCAGCAAATCAACTCATACCACTATCATCTTCAACCGAGCAAATTTCATATTACTCTTTTGGTATTTAATCCTCTCCTATCATGAACGCATTGGAAGTCATTGCTATCTATACATTCAGGTCCAAAAAGATTAAATAAGGGAAGCTGTCATACCCTCAAATTTACCTTACCTTCATATCACCTTCCATAACTCTAATTTATGAGAATACATCCCACATGTATCATCTCATGTGCATTTACACCCACAATGATCCACAAACTCAGGGCATGGGGTTCATCCATGAAGCTTCAAGACCTTTGATCATGTTGAGGTGTGCCCAAGCCACCTTAACCCTAATCTCTCTCCTCAAGCATCCCACAACCTTGGAGGATCATTCAATATATCTCACTCACTCTCTAAGCCCCTAATTGATGGTTAGTCCCCATTTAAGACATGTGAAGATTCATCTGGTCATCCAAGGACCTCAACCTTAGTTCTTGACCCTCTTTGGCTTGTGCAAGTCATGGTTCACCTTGAGCCTTGACCATACCATTTAGGACCCCTAATATCTGTAAGACCCCAATTTTGACCCTAAGATCCCTCATGCAATTTCATCATAAGCATTAGCATTGGGATCATACTTTGGCATAATCCTTACCCCTCTTTCATTGGGTTTGTTTTTGGAGAGATCACCAAGCACTATGTGATTGTATCATACTTGTATATTATCATTTTACTAACCAAAATACAAAAATATGTCTTTGCATTTGCCTAACCCTTTTGTAGGTAAGGCATGATCCCATTGATTCATCAAGTTCATATCTGGGGTTTGAGACCCTCATGACAAAGAGCACAACCATGAATTGATCCAAGAGTGGTTATGATCATCATATATGAGTTCCAATGTTCTCTACATGTTATATTGATCAAGCTTTCTTCAAGAGTTTGAGGGTGATTTTCCTTGGAAACCCTAGTTTGACTGGGTATCTTGAGTAACTTCTCCAACAAGCTATCTCACCAATTGATAAAATTTCTCAAGGGACACTTCAAAATTCATCATATTATGCATATATAATCTACCGTGAACCAAGAAAGTCAATAGAATTGGAAGTTATCAAGTTGGTCGATGGTGGTTGGCCAGATGGATGCATCTGATCAAAACTGGGTCTCCCTAGACCCTATCTCCTACTTTCACCATATGAAACTTATTCCAAGATAAAACTTACTCTAAATCACATTCCAAACAACTTTCATGTTGAGACCTAGAGCTAGTTTTGCTTGGAAAATCATTTTCTATGTTGAAACATTATATGTCATTTTGTCTAATCCCTAATTTGAAAGTCAACTTCCCAAGACCATAACTTGCTCAATTTTTATGAGATGAAAGGTTTCCAAGTTTCACAATCAAATTCAATGTGTGTACTTCAACTTTGATGTTTGTAGTGGGAGCTAATTAAACCTTTTTTAGCATGTGATATGAGGTTACATTATAGGTCACTTTTGACCTATACCATTGATCAAGTGATTTTTCCAAACTTCAAAAATGCATAACTCTATCATTTCAAATCCAAATGACATGAAATTGGTGACAATTTTTAAGGTCTTTTAAAGAAATACAACTTTTATAAAGACACTTTTCTCATTTGAAGCTCATATAAAAAGTTAAGCAAGGTGGAACATTGAGACATATGGCTTGAGACTTAGAAAAAATTTGATATGTCAAAAATTTCCAAACTTCCACCTCAAATTTATTCATGATACAAACTCCAAATGGAAAAGTGTTGAACATGAAAGTTATTCCTCTCACTATCACCTTTCCAAAGAGCTCAAATTCATCCATTTTGGACAAGGAATGCATAGGTTGCGCATGGCATGAACATGGTGTCATCACTTGGCAAGGATCAAACTTCAAATCTTCATGTACACTTGCCTTGCAACCCAAGTTGAACTCAGACTATCTCACACTCATTTATGGACTTAGGGCAATGATTTTATGGGCCTATGCACGCCCATGCACCCATGCATCATCAATACCAAATTTGGAAAGTGGATTTCAAGTGTGCAAAAAGCAATGGTTTCAGCTATAAATAGAGCCTCATATGCTCAGCATTGGACACACATTGGCGCCAGCTTTGATCCCCAATCTCTAACCCTCACATTGTAAAGGATAATCCTAAAAAATTCACTTGAACTTGAGTTTGAATTTCCACTGTTTTGAAATTCAAAACTCCATGGATCCACAACCTTTTGAGCATTTAATCCTTCTTCTGCAAGCATTTGGAGTGAGATCAAGCACGAGCAAGAGCAAGATCAGTTGAATCCAGACCTCCATTGAAGGTATTTTTCATAAATTTTGATCTCTTCGATTCTCTCTAATTCTTGCTCAATTCTATTGATTCTTTGGTTGTCTGAAGTCCTACCAATGTAGGCAAGAAGATTGAGTTGCTTAGAGGCCAAATCGAAGCAACTCAGTTCATGTACCTCAAATTTCAACTCCATGTATCTCTCAATATACTTGGAGTTAGAGTGAATTGAGGCTAGATTCGAACTCAGTGTCATTTTTACTTTGAAATCATGTCCTTGTTTTTAATTTTGGTGATGGTTATGACTGAACCAGTCCGGCGAGGTTCGCCGGAGAAGACAACCGGTCCTTGGCCGCCATGGGGGTGTTGGATGGTTCTAAGCCATAGGATCCTTTTAAAATGATCTAATCATGAGTGTTCCTTTTGAATACCAACTGTGTGGCGCGCTGACTTAAGTGCACGATGGAACGCGCCTTGGTGGCCACTTGATCTGCCATCTCAATTAATGAGGGAGATCAAGTGATCCACGTTTTTTCTGATATTTTATTTTCATTTTAATTGCTTTATTTTCAATAATTCATATTAAATTTTATATTGATCCAAAAAATATGGGACTTTCACCAAAAAAATTCAAATATTTTCCTCTTTCATATTCTGAATTAAAATTATTTTTTTGGATCATTATTAATATTTTTCATGAATTAATTGGTTTTGCATTTGTTTTTAATTGTTTAAAAATATTTTTAAATGTCCAAAAATTATGAAATTTTTTCTCTAAGGTCCTTTGACCTTGTTTGACATATGATAAATCTCATGGCCATTTCTTTGGTGTTTTGATAAGATTTTAGGAATTGGACAAACCATATTTAATTTAAATGCACTATTTTAGTATTTTTAATTTGAATAAATGTCAAATAAATTTGTTGACCAATTCTGATGACTTGTTTATGTTTGACTCTTGTTGTTGGGCCTTGGTCAAGGTTGATTTGACTTTGTCAAATTAATATCATTGGATTTAGGGGATTGATGGAATGTACATTCCATCTCCCAAAATGAATGGATGATATTAATTTGGTAAAAGTCCTCCTTTGACCAATTTGTGTTTTGATCCATTTCCCTCCCACTTCATCTTATTCCCTTTCTTCATTCATTCATTCCATTTGGCCTATGATATCTCAAAATCCTAAGGCTAGTTGATTAGAAAATTGACATGAGTAGAGATGAGATTAGGCCACCCCTTTTGCATATTCTTTTTGTGTGTGGTATGTTTCATGAGCATAGTCTACTATACTATGTCTCTAACATGCATTAACACCAAAATTTTATTGCCCGACCTCAAATAGTTGTGACTTCTACATAAGTCCAATTACGATTACTTAACATAGCGTTAAATTTGTGACATAAAAGGCATAAGCATTCTAGTTAGTGAGATTGTAAGTCTCCTCTCTTTCATGGTATTGTGTGGAAACTTGGCCTTTTTTCCTTCCTTTGGAAGATGTCTTGGTTCAAGGATCCATGCTTGTGATAAGTGGGTTGAGTGTTCTCCAAAGAATGACTTCAATTAAAAAGCAAAAGCAAAGCAATACTAACTTCTAATCTATTAACTACTAACTTTTAATTTCAAGCCCTTTACTTTAATGTCATTTAATTTTTGCTTTTATTCATTTGCCATTGTTCATACCATCGTATTTGTTTATGTTAATGCAATTTTCACTTTGTCCATTTGGACCATATTGTGTGATATATTTTATTTGTGTATACTTTGTTTGTTTGTGTGGTCTTTGACCATTAATGTACATAATAACAACAAAAAAAACCCTAAAAACTTTTGTGTTGATTGTTGGTTTGATCTTGGTCAAATGGACTTAGAATCTAGGCAACATTCATATGCTAAAGGACTTGGCCGATGCCAACTTATTGAGAAACCAAGTGCTTGCAATTTTAAACTTCATCTGATACATCATTCAAGATCCTTTTGAGTTCATCTGCAACATGATCATTGTGAAGCTGTTATTGTCGCAACGCGAAAAACAACCGGCGGAAAAAACACACAGAGCCGCCACCGTGCGTTATTTATCCCAAAGGAGGGAAAGGAAATGCTCGAAGTAAACCTGAAAAAGGGAAAGGAATGATCTTACGACCAGAGATTACAAGGTACGGGAGTCGGTTACGCAAGGGGAAGGTATTAGCACCCCTCACGTCCGCCGTACTCGACGGGATCCACGCTCAAAAGAATAGGATAAGGTTGCTGATAAACTGCTCAAAGAATGCACACACACTGGAATAATAAAACAGGTGAAGGAAGAAGATGGAGGAAGGGGACTCGGCAGGATGTCGCATCCTGGGCCTATGTAGTTTGTCAGAAACAAACATCAGAGTCGACGTAGTTCGGGGAAATGGGGAACGGGATCGCTAGGATATCGTATCCTATGCCTACGTATCTCATCTGGAATGAGAATACGAGTTGTCGTAGTTCGGCTAACGCACGCCGAAACAAAACACAACACAAAGACGCTGAGACGTCAAAAGAAACTCAATAACGAAACGGAATGCCAATAGCTGGGCTTATATTCGACTCCACAAAACAAACAAGGAAATGGAATGCCAATGGCTGGGCTTACATCCAACTCCAAACAAACAAGCAATCGCTAACCAGCGAACACCAAAGGTTCTCCAATTGACAAACTAAAAGGGAGTCTGGAACTCGAGCCTAATAGCTGCCAAGCAAACACCAAGAAGACGCTGAGACGTCAAAAGAAACAAAGAGGTTGAACACACAGACTAAAAGGGAGTCGGGAACTCGGACCTAATAGCTGTCAAACACACACAAAAAAAAGAAAAGGGTGCCCGGAGAGATCTCGCACGATCTCCTGCCTACGTACCTCATCTGGTATGAGGATCAGGGCGACGTAGTTCCCCTTAACAGGGGAGAAACTCTCCTAACCAGAGACCAAGGGAATAACTAACTAAAAGGGAGACTGACTCGAGCCTAATAGTCGTCATGCAAATTATAACCCTAGGTTGAGGTCTCTAACAAGAGTTTGACTCACACAGGAAGTGAGTCAACTCAAGTCTATCTCTACATACGTTCAACTTCCTTGGAAGTTAATCGTATGACTCCTATAGAAAAGGAGATGAGAAGTGGAAAGCAGATAAACATATCAAAAGCAATCATCACACTCTATATACAAACAAGAGGCTTCACACAAGGGTGGGCTTTAGTCAAGGGGTCATGTCAACCTCGACAAACAAGCCTGAATGCAATGGTAATCTGGAGCTCTTAACCTCTAACAGTGAGAGTTAGGGTGAGAAGATGAAAGGTAATGAGGATTAGACCTCATAGCTTTTAACCCTGGCCTGGGTGAGCTCAAGACAAAGAAGGTGTGGGGGTCCAGAATGAGGGACCCTATTCCACCTGACTGACTCTATACAACATTTTGGGTGTTTATTCAAAAGCATCAGCACGTAGTGCGAGCATAATGAAAGACTCAACTGAATAGCAGGGGATTGATTGCAAATCCCTTCTATCTTCCAATTGCCTCTTCACTTAGGAGGTCTTAACATGTAACCATGCCTCAACAAGGAGGTCTTTAGCATAAAATAAACAATCACAGACATTTCCTCTTAAGGAGGACTTCAGCCAAATGCCTGCCAAAAGAAAACGACAAGGCTTCCAGACTACATGGAGTTAGAGAGGTTACCTAAGTGGTATGCTAACCACAACCCAAAGCAAAGCTCAAGCAAGACCTAAAAGCGACTAAAGTACCTGTACAAAAGGCTAGTCAATTAGTAACTCAGACAAACAAACAGAAAACAGACAAACCCAATCAACAGTGTTACACCAAGCAAGGCATAAAGTGCAAGCAACTCAAATTGTTTCATCATTTCAAATGACCTACAAAACAGCAAGGGTTAGTGACCAAAGTAATTGGCATCTCAAGAAATGAGGCCAAAATCAATCATTAGAGCTAATTGCTTGAACCTAAAATACAAAGCTCAAAAGGTGAGTACAAACCACTAGTACCAAGACTAGGGTCAAAGGCAAAGCAAAAAGTCAAAACAGAAGTTGATATTCAACATGAAGCACATCTATTCAAGTAAGAACATCTCCTAAAAAGGACCAACTCAAATCCTAAGGCAAATCCATCTAATGAGCAAGATAAGGCAAAGGCAATCACAATGCACACAATCGGATATCAAACATAAAAAATCCACATTAAAACAGAAATGAGTCCAATGATCATGAAATTTTTTATGTGCATACAACATGTTAAACACAATCATCATGCAAAAAATTGGAATCAGAGAAGCTCAATTGACATGTATATGAAAATGAACAAGATCAACATCAAAATGTGTGACACACATTGTCACACCACATGTTTATGTGTCCAAAACAGAGATGGAAAATTGATAAAAATGCACAACCAAGCCTCAAAAATCATGCAACATGTTAGGAATCAGCATGTTAAATTTCATGGCAATTGGACAATGTATGAGCATTTCACATCAATTTGAATCCAACATGTCATATTTGCATCAAGTTTAAACAACCAAGCATATTTGAAAATCCAGCAATGCAAAAATTATGAAATAAATGTCACAAAATAAAAGATATCACAATGAACATGTGAGAAAAAATTTGGATTAATTTGGATTTGTTTGCTATTATTTATGATTTTTTGAAGTTAAGGAAAATATTTGAAATAAACATGAAAAAAATGTTGAAAATGGAATATGAATGGAAATTGGAAACTGCATCATGTGAGGATTGAACACAAGACCTTAAGGTTACAAAAGGCGCTGGCAATTAAAATGTCAAACGAAATTCCACAAAAACACACGCTGAGGATCGAACTGTGGACGCTGTGGTGAGAGGCGCTCAAACAAGGAGCCATAGCGCATGAACCAGAGGCTTTTCAGCACTGTTCATGGCCGGTGGTTGACGGTGGTTTCCACCGTCTTCCTCAATGAACCGGCGGGGCTACAGTGAACATCATATTTTTTTTCCGCAGAATTTTATGAAATTTATATCAACAGAAAGATCTCACAACGAGGATCACGAATCCACAAACATCTAAGCCTAAATCATCATGCATTTTCTGGATCGAAGGAAATAAGTTTCTAGATCTAAACTTGAAATCATCACAACTAACTCGTTTCTCATCCAAATTCAACAATATTTATATCAGAATTCTCAGTGCATCAAGGCCTATCTAATCATGGTAATAGAATGAAGAATTAAGATGATCGAATTTCCAACCTCTTGAAGAACAGTGTGTTGATTCAGTGGATTTGAGGCCTCAAAAGTATCCAAATCTTCTCCTCCACTTGTGTACTGAAGCTTTATGCACGATTTGATGCTTGAAATGGCTTGTACGCAGCTTAATCTTCAAGTTCCATGTTCATCTTCATGAGCTCAACTTGCTTGATTCTTGGCCAAAATCTTCAATCCACAGCTTGATCCTTCATCAACAATGCTCAATAATCCAGAATATGCAAGGATCTTGATGTGTTATGTGCAAAATTTTGAAGTTTCAATTGAGAGAAAATTTGGAGGGAAAGAAAATTTTCTAGATCTAGAATGTGTAAGAATGAACAATTCTGTTACAATTAGGCTTTTATATGACAGGTTAATTACTTTGCTAATGATAATTAGGCTTGGCTAATGAAAATTTAATGAGACATGAGGTGTTATGCACAATTGGTAAATTCACCTTATGCATGGAAAAATGGACGTGAACAGTGCACATGCATGGTTCAATTACACTTAAAATCAACTTATAAACATGATGGAATGATCAAAAAGCTTGTAGCATCAACCAATTTCAAATTCTTCATTTTCCCTCCAAAAAGCACATGCATGGCCAAATGATCATGTGATATTATTTCATGCAATGCAATGATGGATTTGGAAAATATTGGTCATGAGAAGCAATTTGCAAAAAGAGTGACTCCATTTGGAGTTTTGAAACAAAAGTTATGGCATTTTGCAGTTCCATGCACCCTTGGCAATCATTTGATCACAACTCCTCAACCGTTCGTCAGATACTCATGATCTTGGACTTTTTGGAAATGGGAGAGAAAGATCTTCAACTTTCATGTTCACCAAAAATTCATTTGAAGCTTCTTTGATGTTGAAAAGTCAAGTTGAATGTGAACCAAAAACTTTCCATTTTTGGAAACTTTCAATTATAGGTCACTTTCCATTTTGGGAAACTTTTGATCTGACTTCAAAATCTTCAAGGTATATGTTTGTAATGATGAATGAACCTCTTTTGAACATGAATGAGGTGTCTCAAACCATTTCTCCACCTCCTAGCCCTCAGCTCTTGCACAGTTGACTTTCTATGGTCCTCAGATGACCTTGACATGCTCTGATCAGCTTGAGCCTCAACCACTTGAGGAATTGGCTCAGAAATGAAACCCTAGCTCACATAAGCTTATCCATATAACCATGTGATCTTCATCATCAACAAATACCTCATTTCCTTGAGAAACCCTGGTTGAAAGAATGTCCTTGATTAGGGTTGACCAGAGGTCAAAACCCTAATCCAAAGGGACCTGAGCCTGAATCATGAAGCCCTTGATGATGACATAACCATGATGATGATGACATATCCTTGCACACAAGATAATGCTCAACCTTTGAAGGATCAAGAAACCCTAATGCACTGCAAACCCCTCAGATGGTTGATCATTAATTCAATAAGACCCTCAGGCTTGAATCTCTTAACCTCTCTATCTCTTGAAAAATACTTTGGAGGATGGCTTTTCTTACTTCCATATGATATGCAAAATGCAATTCCCAATGCCCTAAAATATGCAATGCAATGTGTCAAACTAGTCCCAAGAAGAGGAGGGAAAATTTTGAGGTGTTACAGTTATTTTGAACCTGTGACTTGTGGAATTCATCTGTTACATGGGCTACTTTGGAGAAGATCATGGAATGGATAAGCTTGGATGTGGATATCTTTATTTGATGCCTTTCTCTTCAAGATAATATAATTGTGCATTGTGTTGTTTGATTCTAAAAGTCCAAGGGAATTTTGGGTTTCTATTGACATTCTTGTCTATTGGATTGCTATCCACTTGCTCAGATCTTTTCAACTCTAAACTTTTAAATTGTGTACATAGGGTAGTCTCTTCATCTTCTCCCCATTTCTTTAATTTTAAAATCTCTCTCTCCATTTTTCAAAATCTTCTTTGTGTGAACTACTTTTGTTCTAAACTTTGACCACTTTGCAAAAAGATAGAAATTTTGGCCTTATGCCATTGCATTTCCAAACTTCTTTTCTTAAATCAAACTTGTAAATAAACTTAACTATGCTTGACCTAAACTTTCAAAAAGTCAAAAAGAACTAACTCATTCAAACCATTTTAGGCCTTTGTGCCTTTCAAATTTAAATTTTGTTAAAAGTAATGCATCCACTTTGAAATTTGTATTACGAACTACGAGGTTTTGATCCCTCATTTTTATGTTGGTACGTAGGCATAAGATCGAAGGTCTTGTCAAACACAAAAATATAATCAATGAATTCTTTTCTCATCCCCCCATTCTATTTGTTTGTAAACATCACTTTATACCAAATACGTATGCATACAAAAAGGGCTCCCTAGGAGTACCTAGGACACTTTGGGAGCTAATATCTTCCCTCTGTGTAACCAACCCCCTTACCTGTAATCTCTGACATTTTATTAGTTTTGATTTGAAAACTTCTTACTTTTTGGGTTTTGTTCGTACTTTTTCCCTTTTCCTTTGGAAACAATAAAAGTGCGGTGGCGACTCTTGTTATTTGATCTCTAGCTTGTCAATAGCTTGATGATCATGAATTTGCCGCTACAATATCCAAAAAACATCATACCACAACCCTTTGAATCACCTCAATATATCCTTTTCACCTCAAAACCCTAATTTGTCTGGCCTTGGTTATTGATGAAACTTGTGGTCCAAGAAACCCTAGTTTGTGCATCTTTTAATTCTATGCTTTTCCCCATTTGATCATCCCATAATACCATACTTCATCCACCCTCAATTTAATGTATTTTCAATCACATTTCATCAAGCAAACACTCATTTCACCCATGGTACAAGTCCTTTGTTTGATCATGAACACTCAATGCCTTGAATTCACCTGTGGACTTGACTTAAAATTATCCCACAAAGCTCCAAGTATCATTTTCCATCAATATATGATCATATGAGCTTCAAACATCCATCATTGTATCCTAAAGATCAAGAAATCACAAAGTGACAGATCTAGGTCATGTTGGTTGGTCACATTTTGGCAAGAATGGCCTACCATTTGGTCCAAAGCCCATAACGTTTTCACCTTTCAAGCTTTTCAAGATCTTCTTTGTGACAAATATCCTAATTGAGTTCCTTTTCAACTTTGTTTCAAGATCCAAGACCTAATTCATTGAGCAAGGACCTCAATATTTTGATTGGTCAAGTTGGTCCAAATGCCTAGCAAGACCTAGAATCATGCCCAAGACCACCACTTTATCACATTTCCATTTCCAAACCATAACTCCTTTTGGCCTGGTTATTTTTGAATTTTATTAAGGACATGCAAAGAGTATTTGGCACAAGTTTCATTCAAAATGCACGAGCCAATTTCATTTGGCCCAAGTTTAAAGTTTGGATTTTTTGATGATGCACCAAACCAGTTAGAATTTGCATTTTTATGCACCAAGTCATTTAACCACATTGATTTGATTCCTTTTAACCTTTAACATATTTCATAACATAGTGAGACATGTTTGGAAGTCAACCTGGGTGCAAGAAGATCACAAAATGAGGAACTCGGGCCATGTGCAAAATTTAGTAATTTCCCAAAATGGATAAAAGACAAAGCCATAGCAGGTCAAATCAAGGCCCTTTCTTGCACTTGTTTGATGCTAAGGAGCAAAACCATTTGGTTGGGAATGCAAACCAGATCAGAACATGCCAACTTGTGTCCCAAAAATCCCACTTTCAAGCATGCTTCGAGCCACATTCAAACTTTGACCAAATCCCTTTCATTCTCTCACCTAACACTCCCATCACCTTCCCTATAAATAGGGGAAGGTATTCTGTTAATACCTTAGGATTGACATTAATTTTGTAAAACAAATAATGTAATCATCTCTGTTGTTTTAATATGTTGGGTTGAAGAAGTTCAACATCTGGACCAACATGTCATGTACGATGTCACGACATCATGCCTGTGACATCGTACATGTGTAGAAAACTGAATTAATTAATTCAGTATATATTCTGGGATTAGTAAGGATATTTGGTGAATATCCTAACTCCCATGTGGAGGTCTTGAAGACTCAATCAGAATATATATAGGCTCAAAATAAGGAGATATATATGGAGAGATTTTAGGATTGAAGACCTTGATTGTAGCAGAAAGTTTCTGCTGAATTTGTAACAGCAAAGAACAAGTTTGCTGCGATTTCTAAAGGCCCAAATCCAGTTGGGTGATTAGGTTATAAATAGCATATTGTAACCTAGTGTTTCTAAGCCTCATAGAATGAAAATTTAGGGGTGTGTGTGAGGTAAACCTCCCAATCTGTGGGAAGGTTACCATGTGTTTCTCAGTGGTAAAAGCTGAGAGTATTTGTAACTCAAAGCCTGTAGGCAAGAGTGATTATGTTCTTGAATGAAGCTGTGAAGCAAGTTCAAGTTGGTTAACATTACATTGTATTTGTAGTGATAGGAATGGAAACTGGAGGTTTCTATCTAGGAGTTCCTAGGTATAGATTGCATTGGGTAGGGATTAAGTGAAGAGTTGTAAACGGGGGAGTTTAACTCTGAATTAATACTGCTGATAGTGGATCTTCTTCCTGGCTTGGTAGCCCCCAGACGTAGGTCATGTTGGACTGAACTGGGTTAACAATTTCCTGTGTTTGTTTTCCTTCTGCATATGTTATAATCCTGTATGCCATAACTAAGCTTGTATTTTAGTCTGCCTACCAAGATAATAATAGACCTGATACATAGCCTTCTGGTTGTATGTCAAACAGAATATCGGGACATTCATCATTGACAGCATATACTGAATAATAGGCAGGTTGGTTTTTATGCTTCAGTTCAGTATATATTTAAGTCTGGTTTTCAAGTGAAAACAGACCTGGCCAAAGGATCATTGTGAAGTTGTCAAACTGGATTAGCACAGTCTGTTTCTCAAGAACATAACAGAATCAACATGATGTATATGTTCTGACTGTCAAACTGAATGTTGTGACATTCATTCCTGACAGCATCTGCTAAAGTGTAGGATGATTAGTTTTTCTGTTTCAGTATTTTTCTCAGGCTATTCTTTAGGAATCCAACAGCTGAGCTAAAATCCAGGAAACCAACTACTACCCTACAATTAATGAACCTAACAAATAGCCTATTTGTTAGCAATCTAATAAGTGGTAATTAGATTAATGTATTCAACCTTTATTTCAGGAAATACAAGTAAAAGGCAAGCACACTGGAATAATGTAAAAGATGATCAATATTAAGACATCGTGCAGATAACATGTGTAGGAAAACAACAGAAGTGAGAACGATGATTGATCTCTGCTGAGGTTGTATAACTGATGCACAGGACTAGGGGTTCCTTCATTCTAGGGTGACATAGAAGGAGATGTCGTGACATCTGTGAAAGCGTGCTTTAGTACAGGGTTTAATGTGTTAACTGTCTTGCTATGTTAGATCAGATGTTATGACTTGGAGTAGAACATCTGAATTCTGACTATTCCAGAATTACAAATGGTATCAGAGCAGGCATCCTGTTCTGTTTCTGGATGAGATCCATGGCTGATACTTTCTGGCATCTGGCAAGAAGTTATGTTAGTACTGATGTTGGAACCTGAAGATGGTTCTGTGGTCTCCCTGAATGGTCCCTTGAAGTAGGTGGATGGACTATTCATGACAGGAACTGTGTGCACCTGCCTCTGGAGATTGGCAATTGGCCTTTGTGTGGGACAGCTATGCAAGTATTGAATCATATTCAAACTTGGTATGTTCTTGGAGGCTGATCTGATGAAGTGTGTGTTCATTGGTTGAGTTGTATTATGATTTCCGTTGCATAATACCTGGAAAAACTCAAACTCTGATGTAGTTTCCCCTCAAGTGGATGAAAGGCTGCTGTATTCAAGATTTCATCATAATCGTCTGAAGATGTCAAAGATACTTGAGTCTCATCAAGTCCACTTTTCATGGTAAGAATCACCTGATGACTGATTCTTGTACTCTCCTGGGTAGTGTATATGAAGACCTTGAAGACCTTCGAGGAGGGTTTGTTTCAAGGAGGTTAAACTAATGTTCTATGTGATGTTAGAACATGTTGTTCAACAAGTATGCAGCCACTGGTTGAAGAGCAGATGTTTTTAGGAGTCAAACAAAGGAATACCTTGGTTTGAAACCAACTCCTGACCTGGAAGAGGAGACATCTGTGTGTGCTAAGTTGACAAGGGTAGGGTCAACTGTGTGTATGCTCAAGAAGGTCACTTTTAGAAGTCTGATCTCTAGAAGTAGAGCTGGTTGAGATGTGACATTGTGCAATCCCTGATGTGTGCCTTATTCCTGTAGATTGATCAGAAGTACTATGTTGTGTTGGAAGACAAGTCCCCTGGATGTTAGTAGTCAATAAGGGGATAACCTGACTGCTATTTCATTTAAGAGGATTGGGACCATGAATCCTGTTATTCAAACACCACGATCTGAAGTGGCAATTCCTTCAAGGAGTGAGAATATGAAGATTCAGAGGTTGGTTGAGGTAGTATGCTCTGGCAATGCATATCTACTAGTGACAGGTGTTGTTTTTCACTAGTACTTATGGTCAGCTGAAGTCTGATTGGTGTGATTGGAGTATGTATAGGTATAACTCATAGAGTTAGGTGCCACTGGTAGGGATGGAGTATGTCATGTTGAGACATGTCTGTACAATGCATGGATATTGGTGTGAAGGGGAGTTTTGGTTAACCTCCTCACAGTTGGTCAGCCTAGGGTCTGGTTGGCTGTTGACCTATGTCACATGGGTTCTGGTGGTTGTGTGACACATTTGCAAGGAAGAATTCATCTCTCTCATTCCTAAGAGTGAATTTAATCTGAGAAGATTTTCAACTCTGTTGAAGTGCTTGCAAGCAGAAGATGTTGACACTAGAAGAGTATTTTCAAAGTAGTCTTATGGTGGAAGTATCTGAAAGGAATATTGGGAAAGGATTTAAGATCAATGTCAACTTGTGCCAAGTACAAGTATTTAATTGATTATCCTTGGAGCTCAAGATAACTGATGTTCTTAAAGATGTTGGAACATCTCTTCTTCAAGACCCTGTGCAGAATCACAGGAAGGATAGTACATTGGTTTATGATCTATCTCTTTGGTGGCAACAAAAGCATATGATCTCTGAAAAGGTTTCCTGGCAAGAAACATGTTCAGCCTTGGTGTGTACAAGAAGAAGAAGACATCATAGTTTTGATGGTGGTTACTTGAATCAGTTCATCTCTGATCTAAGTAAGGAAGTGCATTGGCTAATGCACACTATGAAGTTAAGAACAAGTGGCAGCTTTCTTAACATCATGGAAACAGTCTTGCTTTAGGAAGAAGAATCCTTGGTATAGCTGAAGGTTTAGTTGCTAATTGGTCCTTCTGAAGACTCTTGCACCAGAGTGTCTGATGTCTTTGGAGAAGAAGCAGGGATTCATCAAGGTGTTAACTTGGATAACTGAACTGCAAACCTGCAGGATGGAGGTTGTTTACTCAAACTTGGTTCCACAATCAAGTCTATGAGAACATTGAACTCTTGTTCTGTGAAGGGAGGAAGCTCTTTCAAGTGGCAGAAGAAGGAGATGAATTTAACAGTTGGATGTCAAAACACAATGTTGTGACATTTGGTTCAACATCAGATTCTTAGTTGGTGAAGTGGCACATCAACTTGAGATAGAAGGGTCTACAGGGTTGTAGATTGGATACTTCAAAAGGCTTGAAGTTCAAATCTCATTTGGAAGGTCAGAATATCTTTGGGAGAAGTCTGATAAACTTGGAGAGGTCAAAAAGTGGCATTTGACTTTCTCATATGAGGATTCATGAAGGAGGTAATCAACCAGTGACATTTGGTCTATCTTAGAAGTGAGTTCGAAGGATCAAGATAATCAACATATGGCAGCTGATTATTCTTGAGGAAAGTCTGAGACAAATTACTTTTGGGCAGAAAAGTAGTAAGTTGAGGACAAAAGGAGATGTCTATCTATTCATCTCTTGGAGCTTGTGGTAGGAGTTCTAAGCTATCTATGGAAGATTATCTCTTATAATGGGATGAGAATGTATGTGTCCCAATTTGTGTCTGGCTCCTTTGGACTGAGCTGGTGACTCAGTGATATCTGAAAATTATCAGATGGTGTGCCTTGTTATGTTGTGAGGATGTCCTAACTAATGTTAGAACATTTTGTGAAGTGGTTTTCTGTTCTGGTTAGAAGAGAGAGTGACACAGAGTGTGGATGTGTTCAGCCAAGAGGGTTGAACAGAGGGTGTGCTCTTGAAGACATGAAGATGCGTCTTATGTTTTCCATTCATCAAGTGGTCTGGGTTCTCTTTGAATCAGGAAGTATGTGAAGGTCCAACTTTGGGATGTTGGATATGCCCATGTGTGATCTCCAAGTTTCAAGAGGAGAGTGGGTTGTTCATGACAGGGGGAGTTCTGTCCTTGTGCTGCAAGTAATCATCAAGCTTGTGGTCTATGTGGTCTCAGATAACTGAGTATGGCACCTTGTTAGGATGATGTGGTGTAAGTCAAGGCTGAGTGAGCAGAAGAATGTCTGACCTGATGTCATGACATTGCCCTGGACATTGTTGTTAGTTCCTTCTGAATCTTAAAGTCATTAGGAATTATGGATGTGGTGTGTCTAATTCTGATAAATTAGAATAAGCCTGATGGTCACAATTGTGTGTTACAGGGGGAGTAACCATCTACTAGTGTTTGTGATTTTGGCTTTAGTAGTGCCAGATGTCAAGTCTCTACTGGAGGTATGAAAGTGGTCTTAGGAAATGCTGAATACTGGCAGAATGCAGGGAAAAGTCGCGTGGAATGTTAAGACATCGCGTGCAACGTGTCTGACTGCATATATGGAATAGTCTCCATGCACTGGAACTGCTGTTTTGGAAAAGAAACAGTCAAGAGCTATAAAAGGTATTCAAAGATAGTCTGAGATTTTGTTGGTGATTCTCTGACTGTTTCTCAACAAATATTAATGAATCTTGACCAAGCATTTATTCCTACCGTTAATTCCTAAGCACGGGCTGGACTATTTAAAGGATGTAATAGCCCCCTTCTTCTCACAGGAGAAACACTCCATTCCCTCTGAATCATGGGGTATGTTAAGGTTTGGGCAAACTGCGCCTGGATCTGGTTTTGTGAGGGGTTCCTTTACAAGTGTTTAGCTAAAAAGGGGGAGAGAAATAGAGTCCGGAGGTTAAGAATGTACCAGAAGCAAGCTAACTGTGGTTGTGGTAGCAAACAGAAACTGGCGTCAGGCACAAAATCCACCAACTGGGTATACCACTTGTGTCTTGTGATCTGAGTTAAGAAGACAGTTGTGCCTTGTGATCTGAGTTACATTGTCTATGTACTCAGCATTACATATTCTTCAGGAAGCTCTCCTGTTGAGGGGAAGGGTTCTGGTACAACTGATTCTTGTACCTCTACTTCCTCATGTACACCAACTTTGGTGTTTGTGGTGGTGGAGTCAATGACAGAGATGAAGAGCATACCCATATTGGGATGTTTTGTCCAGTGCAATGTTTATTTGTTTTAGCTAAAATTTGCCAAAGGGGGAGATTGTTAATACCTTAGGATTGGCATTAATTTTGTAAAACAAATAATGTAATCATCTCTGTTGTTTTAATATGTTGGGTTGAAGAAGTTCGACATCTGGACAAACATGTCATGTACGATGTCACGACATCATGCCTGTGACATCGTACATGTGTAGAAAACTGAATTAATTAATTCAGTATATATTCTGGGATTAGTAAGGATATTTGGTGAATATCCTAACTCCCATGTGGAGGTCTTGAAGACTCAATCAGAATATATATAGGCTCAAAATAAGGAGATATATATGGAGAGATTTTAGGATTGAAGACCTTGATTGTAGCAGAAAGTTTCTGCTGAATTTGTAACAGCAAAGAACAAGTTTGCTGCGATTTCTAAAGGCCCAAATCCAGTTGGGTGATTAGGTTATAAATAGCATATTGTAACCTAGTGTTTCTAAGCCTCATAGAATGAAAATTTAGGGGTGTGTGTGAGGTAAACCTCCCAATCTGTGGGAAGGTTACCATGTGTTTCTCAGTGGTAAAAGCTGAGAGTATTTGTAACTCAAAGCCTGTAGGCAAGAGTGATTATGTTCTTGAATGAAGCTGTGAAGCAAGTTCAAGTTGGTTAACATTACATTGTATTTGTAGTGATAGGAATGGAAACTGGAGGTTTCTATCTAGGAGTTCCTAGGTATAGATTGCATTGGGTAGGGATTAAGTGAAGAGTTGTAAACGGGGGAGTTTAACTCTGAATTAATACTGCTGATAATGGATCTTCTTCCTGGCTTGGTAGCCCCCAGACGTAGGTCATGTTGGACTGAACTGGGTTAACAATTTCTTGTGTTTGTTTTCCTTCTGCATATGTTATAATCCTGTATGCCATAACTAAGCTTGTATTTCAGTCTGCCTACCAAGATAATAACAGACCTGATACATAGCCTTCTGGTTGTATGTCAAACAGAATGTCGGGACATTCATCATTGACAGCATATACTGAATAATAGGCAGGTTGGTTTTTATGCTTCAGTTCAGTATATATTTAAGTCTGGTTTTCAAGTGAAAACAAACCTGGCCAAAGGATCATTGTGAAGCTGTCAAACTGGATTAGCACAGTCTGTTTCTCAAGAACATAACAGAATCAACATGATGTATATGTTCTGACTGTCAAACTGAATGTTGTGACATTCATTCCTGACAGCATCTGCTAAAGTGTAGGATGATTAGTTTTTCTGTTTCAGTATTTTTCTCAGGCTATTCTTTAGGAATCCAACAGCTGAGCTAAAATCTAGGAAACCAACTACTACCCTACAATTAATGAACCTAACAAATAGCCTATTTGTTAGCAATCTAATAAGTGGTAATTAGATTAATGTATTCAACCTTTATTTCAGGAAATACAAGTAAAAGGCAAGCACACTGGAATAATGTAAAAGATGATCAATATTAAGACATCGTGCAGATAACATGTGTAGGAAAACAACAGAAGTGAGAACGATGATTGATCTCTGCTGAGGTTGTATAACTGATGCACAGGACTAAGGGTTCCTTCATTCTAGGGTGACATAGAAGGAGATGTCGTGACATCTGTGAAAGCGTGCTTTAGTACAGGGTTTAATGTCTTAATTGTCTTGCTATGTTAGATCAGATGTCATGACTTGGAGTAGAACATCTGAATTCTGACTACGCCAGAATTACATATTCCATCAGAAAACCAAGCTTCAAAAGCCAAAATCACCATGCTTCAAAACTGGGTTTTCACCATCAAAACAAAGTTTCTATTTTCAATTTATGAATTATTTCAATCTAAATCAAGCACCCAGAATCCATCCCTTAACATCATTGAAGCTTTATGAAACACTAACTAACCTTAGAAACACTTCCCTTGAGTTGACCATAGCCATCGGAGTTCCATTCTGAAACCGATTCCAGCCAGGTAGTTCCACTCATCTCCTTCACTCTAACAAGTTACCCTCTTGTTAGAAATCATTCACTAAAGCTTAACCCCATGGTTTGAACTTTGATTATCCATCATCAACCATTTAATTTTTATTTTAGCGCTTCTTTAATTTTTAACTTTGACCTTATTATTTTATTTTATTTGAGCGCTTCTTTGACACCAAGAATGCTTAGCTCAGTTGGTAAGGGGGTTGACCATTACCCCAAGGTCATGGGTTCAACCCCCAACGCGCGCATGTGCACTCTATTTCTTTTTGTTCCTTTTAACATTTTCCCATTTTATTAATTTTCAACTATTTTTTTCCAATTTCATTTTATATTTTGTACCACCCATTTTAATTTTAATTAAAATATTTTCAACACAAATCCTCATTATTTTTATCCCCTTTATTCTATTACACCTTTGGTTTATTTATTTTGGGCATTGTTTGTTGAATTTTCATGTCTTGAATCATAGTGGATAATGAAGTATATTAGGTCAAGACCATGGTTAATTAGGGTTGATAAAACCTTCATTATTTCAAATCTATCAATGAATGATCAATGGATCATTTATGATACTTTGATGCATTTATAGGTTGCCTTTATTTCAACCCAACTTGAGTCATTTGATGCATGGATGAAACCTTGCTTGTGTTGCTAAGTTGTTGATCCATTTGACTTGTTCTGTTTCTATTAACCACTAACCCTCCAACCATTATGTTTCCTTGTTTACTTTGTATATAAATCATTGTTTCATTATCTAACTTAAACACTAATCAACTTGTTAATCTTTAATCATTGAGTGATATAATCTTCCGTTTGTCAAACTATTGATAGATGAACTTGGGGTTGTATAACTTTCATTGTTACAAATCTATTGTTAGATCATCATTGATCATCTTCAATACTTTGCATTAGTGATAAGTTATCCCTTGGTGCACCATATTTTGAATCTTTTGACCTATGGATAGATAATCCTCAAATGTTTACCTTGTATACATTACTAATCACTAATCATGCATCACTAACTTTGTTTATTATTAACCTTTGTTATTGTGTTTTTGTTACTACTGTCTTGTGGTTTATTTTCATGTCAACATTATTACCTTGTGATTTAATTTTATGTCATTGCATTGTAATTTATATTCAAGTACTCATCATCATCATCATCATTGTATATACTCATCATACATGTTTATTATTATTATTTAACCATTTTCATCATACAATCAAAAACAACAAAAATATGATAAAATGATAAGAACCCAAAAATGCATTCCACTTGTAATCAACTTGGACTTATAGGATTTCATCTTAGGACCTTTGCTTGGAGGAAATTTCCCTTATCTTATGATACTTTGCCTTTAACTTTGGATTTCATCTGTAACTTACATACTTGTTGTAAGAATGGAATCATATCACTACCCTAGAGAGACATGTCTGTGAGACCATTATCCTTTGTTAGTTTATGTCACTTTTGCACACACAAGGATTTCTCTAAGGATACCTTACAATGAGACCCTTCATTTTCTTCCTTGGTTACTTTGTATTTTCTTTATCTGTCACCAATTTCATAATCAAAGCAACAAACCATTGATCCAACATGAAGTGGAATTTTCATAATCATCTTCAAAAAATAATAAAACTACAATTAGTATTGTGCACCATGAGCCTTAAGTGGTGGAGAATGAGTAATAATGGATCTTTCCTACCCTTACTCTAATTATTTTGGAAACAAGACGCTTGGATTGTTTGTCTTGACCTCCACCCATAGACTTTATTGCAATCTAATCATAAACATCCTTTTTTCATAAACCCCTCTTCAAGGTAAAATCAACATCAACCTGTCAAATTCATTTTTGTGCCTTAGGGCACCACACCGAAAACCCTTTTCTCAAAGGTAAAATCAACCAACCCATAATATTTTTTACTCCGAACTATGGAGATCTGATTCTTCATCATCCGATGAATGATATGTAGGCACAAGGGCCATAATCCTTGGCGAGCACCACAATAATAAAAACCCAAAATGCCATTCTTTCATACTCTTTTGAAAATAAAGCAGTAAACGAGATAAATACCCATGCATGCATCCAACTTAAATGGTTCCTATGGAGTATCATGGACGTGAGGGGTGTTAATACCTTCCCCTTGCGTAATCGACTTCTGAACTCAATCTCGGTTGCGAGACCGATTCTTTATCCATGTTGAACTTCATGTGTGCATTCCTTTACCTTGATGGTTTTATTGACTATTCAACTTTATTTCTTATAGGAATAAATAAAATTTGGTGGCTAATCTTATGATTTTTCGATTTGGATGAGTCTCCGGTTTCATTATCGAAAACCCTGGTAACGACACCTAGTTTAGATTGTCTTTTTGCATGTGTGGGGGTTTATCTCATTTATTTATTTTTTTATGTCTTCTTTTATCACTTTCTTTACTAACTGTATATATTACACTTTTCCTTTCTATGACCTTGGCTCTGTTAGATGGAAACAAAATTGGTTAATAAAAGTTGTAATGAAAATCCCTGTATGAAAGACTCTCCACCCGAGTCTGAGAGTTTTTGCTTGAGATAGGAGAGGTGGAGTAGTATAGGTCCATGGGGAGCTTTCCTCGTGAGGGTTGATACGAGAACCTCACTTAGTGGTAGACTCTTTTAAAGGTATTAATGATCGTCGAGGTTTCAACGTAAGCATCCTTATCTTCATTAGAGTCCATGACCCTAAGACCCCTTTTGTAGAACATTTAACCTTGGCCAACCTAGACCGATGGTCGCGTAGTATAGTTCCCCGAGGATCTCTTCTCGTGAGGGTCGATACAAATATCTCACTTAGAATAGATTTCCTTCATGGAGTTGTATCCTGGCAACTAAATTGACATGAACGGCGAACAATCAAGGGAGTCTATGACGTTAAGAGCAGTGTCTTATACCCAATTTCACAAAAGCCTTAGATCTTGCAAAGTGAGAACCTTAGTTTGAAAACATTCATTATTAAACCACATTCTTCATCACAGTGATCTCAAATTTTGAACCCCGTGCTCGAGTTCCATGGAAACCAATAAACCATTCATCCATGCATTCATAAGCATACATACATCATTGATCACAATAAAAAAAAGCTCTTAAAATCTCATTTGTTTAATGCAGAAAATACAAGACATTTTTCCAAAACAATCATGAATCATCAAGAAATAGTATTTTCTCCTTCATATATAAAGATCCAGAAATCGATACTTTGAAGGTTCTAAGCTCTAGGATCACGTCCCTCAAAGATAATAAGTTCCTTACAACTTATTAAAGGAGAATAGCGATTCAAAACGCAACAAAAATTAAAAATTTATCCTTTAGTGATCCTTACGAATGGGCATGATCAGTGATATAATTGTTACCTCTTGTGGCGATTGAAACCTTTGATGCATATCTAAGGAGTGATCACGAACGTTGAATGGTGACAACGCCTCTACTCAGTCCACACGAACGAATTCCTTCAATCTCAGTGCTAGCTGTTACGAATGAAGGCTTTAAGTGTGTGTGTGTGTGTGTGTGTGTGTGTGTATGTGTGTGTGTGTGTGTGTGTGAGAGAGAGAGAGAGAGAGAGAAACGAAATTTCATATGCACAAATGCTTCTGCACAAGGGTTCTATTTATAGAACCACTTGTGTGGGCTATAAGCTAAAAATCCCACTTAAGTGTATGTGGCCCATATCTTATGATATACCAAAATCACTTAAGCACGTGGTACCTTACCATATTTTGTATTCTACTTAAGTGCATCAAACCTTACGATGTTCTACAATTCACTTAAGTGCATTGTACCTTACGGTGTTCCTTATTTACTCTATCTCTCATTAATTCGTCCTTTTATGTGTGACCCTGTAGGTTCTCGCAACATTGGTAATTATATTAAATCACGTATTTAACATAATAAACAGTGAGCGGTATCTAGCAACATATCACTGCTACCCAAGACACAAAAATGTCATGTGATCTGACAAATCCTTTTGTGATAATACCTATGTGTACAATTACCCTTTTGCCCTTATATCTATATTGAACACAAGGCATAGACCGTGTCATCCTTGTCCAGTTCAATATTGGTCCCTTAGACATTTATCATGTTACGCAGGATGGGCAAATTCCATCTAGGTCACTCATGTCCCTCAGCATGCTTCTTGGAGTACCCATCAACTGTCTTTATGGTCATCCTGTTACGGACAACGTTTGATCAGCAATAAGGCACTCGACTCTACATCTAGGGTCCATAGTGGTTTCAGGTCGAAGGGTGGTACACACCACTATCACCATGAGAATAACTTTTGACACTTTGCATAATATTCTATATAGTATTCTCATAGCGGGTCAATCCAGTATAAATATTACTCTTAATATTCATACCTATGTTTAAGACTTGATAACTCCTTATCCATGATCCATGAGATGTGATCATCAGTCTATATACATAATAGTCTTAATGCTTTAATGTTATCTCACTTTACAACAAAGCTCGACTACAGATACTTTAAGAATAGTGTCCTTATGTTTAATGGGATCTCATGATTAAGTCACACTTGATACATTAAACGAACTAGCTATTCTAGGGACTTTATTAAATAAACATAATAAAGAAAAGGCATTTTATTATTAATAAATAATTCGATACAAGTACCAAAAGTATTGGCCTCTAGGGCTTACACCAACACTTATGGCAACATCATGGACCTCATAACTGAAAAGGTTGACTTTGGAGTGCTAACAACCCTAGCTCAATACTACGACATCCCGATAAGATGTTTCACATTCCCAGATTTTCAATTGTCCCCAACCTTGGAGGAAATTGAGAGGCTTCTCAAATGATCAATTAAAGATTTCAATCCCTTCCCCAAGTTGGAAGAACGTTTCACCTTGTTCGAGCTAGCTCTAGTCTTGGGTATCAACGCAAACGAATTAGTGGACAATTGGGGATCCAAAGGTACCGTCAAAGGTATCACAAAGAAATTACTAGAAGACCATGCTGAGAAAATGATAAAAGAAGAAAAGGCAGAATTCTATAGCGGAACCTTAGCATTGTTGATCCATGGAATTGTTATATTCCCTAACATAGGCAATTTTATAGATCATTTGGTAGTGGAATTCTTCTTAGCTAACAATCCAGTGCCATTCTTACTTGCGGATTTCTATCATACCTTTCATAAAATGATAAAAGAGGAGGGACCTTTCTTTGTTGCTCTCCCCTCTTACATTTGTGGGTGACTCAGATGCCTCAACGAGGACCCTTTGCCTATAGTAATCTTTCATGGCCCTAAAGATTTGCTTCTCTCTCTTCCAATTCAATCTTATGGTTCAAGAGAGAATGGAAAACCAAGGGCGTCATTTTTAAATGTGGAGGGTTCCCAAATGTCCCCCTAATAGGAACACGTGGTTGCATAAACTATAACCTCGTGCTACTTAAAAGACAATTGAGGTATTGTAGCGATAAGAATTTTGAGATTAAGTTATCGATTAACTTAACTCGCAAAGCAAGAGTCTCCACCGCGCTTTTATCATTTCCAAAGGAAAAGGGAAAAAGTACGAACAAAACCCGATGAAGTTTTAAAACAAAACTAATAAAAAGAGAACAAGGGTCAGGGGGTTAGTTATGCAAAGGGAATGTATTAGCACCCTAAACAACCATGGTATTCCATGGGAACCTCTTTGAAAATATGTACATTTTAGTTTTAAAAAAGGGTGTTGTTTGTAAAAGATTGGAGAGATGGGAAAAGGAAGTATATTTTTCTTATTTTTATGTTTGCCAAGACTTTTGAAGTCTCATGCCTATGTACTAACAAAATGCAATGGAGGATCAAAACCTCGTAGCTCATGGTAAATATAACAAAGGGGGTTTGTTTTGGTTCATTTTTATGGAAAAGACATTTTGTCATTTAAAGGAGAGTACTCAACTAGTCACCCACAAGTATGAGAACTTTACATCGTCATGAGAAGGGCTCCAACTTGGATAAGGATCAACAAGTATGCCACAGATGGAAAAGAATTATCACCAATACTATGGATATAGGAGAATTATATCTCAACTATGGAAATGACCCATGTCTCAACTATGGATAAAGGATGTTAGTAATCAAAGACGAAAGATGGTTTGGTCACTTTTTGGAGAACACTCAACTATCCACTCACAAGCATGAAAATATGAACCTATACATTTATGAGAAGGGCTCCAACTTGGAAATGGAAAAGGAGAAAAATGGAAAAGGAGCAAAATTTTCACTCAACAAGTATGCCACTAGCTCTCACAAAATGGAAAAGGAGCAAAATTTTCATACAATACCATGAGGAATAGGAGACTTACAATATCACTTATAAAAATGCATTTGCTTTTCTTAGGACAAATTTAGCACTATGTTAAGCAATCGTAATTGGACTTATGTAGAAGTCACAACTATCTGAGGACGGTCAATATATTTGTGTTAATATATGCTAGAGAGATGATATGTAAATCATTCTCCTAAAGCCATGCCACAAAAAAAGGGAATTATCAAGCACAAAGGCTAGGAGGATGGTCCATTAGTTCAATCCACACTTCATGACACTTAGGACAAGCTTATGCATCAATCTAAAGTACCTTAAATGGTCTATGATCAATTAGGAGGTACATTTGAAATAATGAAAGTTCATCAAGTACCAATCAATACATCATGAACAAGATGGACACAAGCCTTCCAATTGATCAAAGGGAAAAGAAGAAGATGAATAAGAAAGACACAAGAAAAGTCACACCCAAATTGGATCAAAAGTTTGATCAAGTCATCATCAAAATCAACCATCCATTTTGGTGGATTAGGGTTTTCACCCCATCAACACCCAATATCCATTGAGTTTGATGAGACTTGAAGTCTAAACCATCATGATCCAAGGCCAACAAAAGTTCACAAGGGTCACACAAACTAAAATGCAATAAAATGAAATAAAAAGCACCAAAAGAACTTTTTAAATGAATTTTAAAATGGAAATAAAATGGAAAATCCATAAAGTCCTTCAAAACACCAAATAAATTGCCAAGAAAATTATGACATGTTGGAAATAAAATAAGAAGCATGTAATAATTTTTTCAGAATTTTAAAATGCATAAAAGTATTTTTAAACCAATTAAAATAAAGGAGAAAATAGAAAATTCATGAAAAATAGAAAATTAGTGAAATAAAATATGAAAAAATAGAAATCAGATGAAGAAAAATAAAAGAGAATTTTGGAAATTATTTTTGGATTTTTTGGATAAAAAATGAAATTACTATGAATTTTTAAAGAAAAAGCAATTAAAAATAATAAAAGAAAAAGAATTAAAATCAGAAAAAACACGGAGCGTTGGATCACGCCTCATTAATTGACGTGGCAGATCCAACACTCCAAATGTTAGGATGCATGATGGAACACGCTGCAATCCAAACACAGGATCAGTTTAAATTCAACCAATCAAAACATTTCATTTTGCCAACGTGTCTGATCAAACTCAGACAACTTGAGAAATCTCCGAGCGTCTTCTTCGGTGAGCTCTCACCAGAATTTCATCATTTTCTAAATTCAATACATGTGACCACCACCATTGTGATCCTCTTCTCATCCAGAATTTAACCCCATGCTCCAAATTCATTTATGTGAACTGAGCAAAGGGAATTTCAGAGAAGTTCAGAAGCAATCAAGCCACAAAAAATATAATTAAATGATGAATACATCAATCAACATCAGATAAGTTAGGGGAAAGCATCAGAGAGTGAAGGACTACATTGTGGTAACTTGTTTAAGTTCAAATAATGCTCAGAACTATCTTGTTCAAATGGTGGTCAGAAGTTGATGAAGCTCGATCTGGTTAGAGGACTTCAGGAGGTCTCAGAGCTTGGGAGTTGTGGCAAAAGCTTCAGAGGATGTTGAAGGTGCTAATGGAATCAAGAAATTGGATTGAAACAAGCTGAAACTCAAAACACGATAGTTGAATTTTCTGGAAAAAAATTCAAGTTGCAGCAGGGATTTCTTGGCTCTCCAAAGATTGCAAATGAAGTCAATAGCTTCCTTTATTTATAAGGAATGTGATTGGAGCCAAATACATGTGGGATGATGCAGAATTCGTGCAAAATGAATTTGATCTGAATGTGTGAAAAGTGTGACTTGAAACTCATCAAAACTCATCCAAATTATACATTTTAAGGGTCAATCAACTTCTGGAGACTTATTTAAACATGTTTAGGTCCAAAACACTAGCTAATTTGGCTTGGAATTGAGATTAGTGAAGTTCAAAACTCGGGCAATGGTAATTTCTTAAGTTACAAGTCACCATGTTCAACACAATGAGGCACCATGCTCGGGAGGCTTCTTGATCCCCTTCTTTTTGCAATGTGTTAACATCAAGGCCAAGATTAAAATGTTCTAAGAAAGGTTTCATTTGGATGTTCGAGCACAAAGTTATGTCATGTTGAAGTTGGCATGAAAAACTGGTTACATAACTTAGAAAAATTCAAGTGTCCAATGGCTGAAAATGACATGTAATGTTTCAATGAATTCCATGGTCTTCCAAGCATAGTATAACCTTGATCCTTGAAGAAAACTTATAAAGGGTATCACAAATGACATTGTGCAAAAAGAATCTGCCTCATATGTTGAAAATTGAAGAAGTTATAATCTTTGAAAGTTGGGGAGAAGTCACTTGAAAATAGGTCAAGTTTCACTAAGTCCACAAATGACTTATAATGTCTCCAAATATTTGATGATCCTCCAAGAATAATTGTCTCTTTTCATGTAAAGATAATTTGTAGGGGATGTTTATAAGAGTCATATGAAAAATAAGCATTTAAAAATGTTGAGAATTGAAGGAGTTGTAATCCTTGGGACTTTAACTTTAAATTGTTGACTTTTTGGTCAAACCACTTGGAACAAGCTTGTGTACTTGAACTTTTGATGCATTTCAAAGCACATGGGTGATCATATGAACCCAAAATAAGGTGTCCTTGATTTTATCTTGATTAAATTACTCTAAGCTTGAAGTTGCTTGTTGAAGAAGGCGTGGAAATAAACACATGAACCTTTGACTTTCTTTGAGAAGTAAGCCACAAAACTTTGAGATGTTCTTGGTTGAAAAGTCCTTACCTTGCATAATAAACTTAAGGGAAAAAAGACATAATTTTATATTTTGATTAGTGGTTAGGTAAGAAAATTAACATATAAACACAAAGGTAAAACAAATCAACAAAGAGGTGCTTGGTGATCCCTGCAAGAAGCAAACCCAAAGATGGATAAAGGGAAGGACCAAGATGTGATCTTGTTTGTCTGCAATGATGCAAATTAGATGTGGGATCTTAGGGTTAAAAATTAGGGTATGACATGTATGTTATGTTGATTCCTCCCAAAGACCGAGACTTGTACCTTTCATCGTCAACAATGTGGACCCACTCAATTCAACCGTGAAGAGAGTGAAGAAAGCTTTGACAAGCATAGTCAGAATTGACCAAGAGTGGGGAAAGAAGAACATATTAGCCAAGGAACCCTACTTTGTGTGGGTAAGATAAAGATCTCTATTTGTGAAGATGCCTTTCTTATTTGATCCTTCATTATTCCCTTTGATTCTCGAGCTTGGGCCCATCTTGCAAGAAGATATGGACACACTTACCAACAAAATATGAGATCTAGAGTTGGAGAACACTCAGTTACGAGTCCAACTCAGTCGTGCCAAGAAACAAAACTTCCGACTTGGAAGATAAGGGTAAGCTAGTCAGTGAGGAATTTAAGGTCACTAAGAAGAGATTAAGGGAGGTGGAAGGCAAAAGAGTATGGGTAGATGGTGCTCTACAAGGAGATAATTTTGAGCTAGACTTCCATAACAACAAGTTGGATCAAGCATATCGCACTATCAAGAACCTTGAGAAAAATGTTGAAAGGTCTAATGCTATGAATAAGGAGGCTATGGAGGATCATGAAGCCCAAATCCTAGAGCTAAGGACCATTGTCAAAGAGTGCAAGGATCTCTTGGCTAAAGATCAGTTAAAAAGGGAGAAAGTCTATCAAAGCTTCTTGTGCGAGAAATTCCAACATGGAAAAGCTTGTGAGAAAATTAAGAACTTAAGGATGGGAATTTGCGACCAAGCCTACTTGGAGTTACAAAACAATTTCCAATATTGGAAAGAGAGATATCGTGGGGCAGAAGCCTCAATGGCTCAAATTGATGGGATTATCCAAAACATCCAAACTCTCCATGAAGAATGGAAGAACAAATACACGAACATGGTTGCCTTGACTAATTACGCCCTCCAAAACTTTCCTGAAAAGTTAAAAGAGGTTGATTTGATCATGTGCCTTGAGAACACCCCTGAAGAAGTCTACAACTTTATCCAATTCTGCAAAACGACAATGGTGGAACTTATCACTGACATCAAAGCTCTCCGCAAGTCTCAAGGGGTTACCTTTAGGGTTGACATCTAGTTTGCATGTTTGCTTTCCAATTCCAAGAACTTGTATTTTGAAATTCTTATGTACTTTTAATTATTTCCTATCAAGGATGAATGAAGTTTATTTGTGATTCACTTTGTGTGTACTTCTTTATTCTTGATTGCAATGTTTAAATGTTAGGTGTTCCTCGATAAACAACACGAATAACTAAGAGCTTTGCATTAATAAAACATAAAAACAAAAAACACATTCATGCATCATTTCACATTTTCAAAACTAAAACAAATAAAAACTCATCATCATCCCTTCTTCAATAGAAACCGACACAACAAGCTGACTTCCCGGCATCCATATTACACACACCACAATTAGCAAGCTATTATGGAACAACTTAAATAGAACCAAGCCTCCCTACCTGAGGAAGTATCCCAGGTGCAAGCGTAAATGGGACAATTGATGGAGACTATTCAAGTCATTTATCGTGGTCAAGAAATCATGGCAAAGATGCAAGAAAAGATAAACCAAAGGACTCATGCTTCCACTCTCATTCCTACTGCCATTCCTATTATGGAGAATCTTGTACCTCCGCAAGGCCACACTCCAGTCCAAATTCATGTAGGGGCATCCAACGGTGTTCCTCCTCTCGTCCTCAACCCTCTAGTTATTAAGATTGACGATCAGTAAGATTCCTTATTTAGCCCAAGGGTTGCCTCTGTCTATGACGCCTTCGGTCCACCTGCCAACGAGGTAGAGAAGAAAGTTAAAGCAATTGAAGAGAAGTTAAAAGTCATGGAGGGCTCCGATGCTTTGGGTCTCGATGCTGCTGAGATGTGTCTTATCCCTGGTGTAGTCATACCTACTATGTTCAAAGTCCCTATATTTCAAAAGTATAAGGGAGTCAGTGACCCTAGGACACATATTCGAGCCTATTGTCGAAAGATGGCCGCTTATTCCGATGATGACCGACTACTTATGCACTTCTTCCAAGACTCATTGAGTGGAGCGTCTCTAGACTAGTATATGCAATTGGAAGGAACCCACATTAGGACGTGGAGGAAAATGGTCGAGGCCTTCCTAAAACATTATCAATATAACACCTACATGGCACCCAACTGCACCCAGCTGCAAAATCTAACTCAAAAGTCCTACGAGACTTTAAAAAGAGTATGCGCAAAGATGGAGGGAATTAGCCGCAAGGGTGCAACCTTCTTTGTTGGAGAGGGAGTTGATTAATATGTTTATGGGTAACCTACAGGGCCCCTATTTAGACCGAATGGTTGGAACCATATCTTCAGGTTTCTCTGGCTTAGTCCTAGCCAGCGAAAGGATAAAGAACATGATTAAGATGGGTAAAATCCAGAATGCCGCTAGTATGTCCGACGTGGTAAAGAAGCCCTAGGTAGCCTATGGGTAGAAAAAGGGAAGGTGAAGCGAATGAAATCTCTATGGTGAGAGGAAGATCCCCGACGTATCGTGTCCCATACCAACAAGTCGTTGTTGTGGCGCCAATTCAAAGTCAACAACCATATGTTATCCTAGTTGATCAACGAGCCAACCAACAACCTACTCCATATCAAATACAACAATTTCATCATCAACAATAACAACAATGTTATCCATAACAAAAACAGTAACAACTTTAACAAAGCCCCGCAAGAAGATTTGACCCAGTTCCTATCCATACAGTCGTATACTACCATATTTTTTACGAGGTTCATTGGTGCAGTTAAGGGATCTAGGCCCATCACTGACGGTCCTTCCTCCTTGCTATGATGTAAATTCCCGGTGAAAGTTCCACTTCAGTGCTCCCGGTCATTCAATTGAAAACTGCAAAGCCTTGAAATATAAATTGTCCAAGATTTGATAGACTCGAAGGTGATCATGTTTGCACCTAATGGCCCGAATGTAAACAACAATCCAATGTCACCACATAATAAGCCGGCTGTGAACATGGTATAAGTTGAAGAGAAGAATAAGTTAGTGTCCCGAGTGGACGAATTAAAGACCCCTCTCATTGATATTAAGAATGTTTTGATGAAGAATAACTCGTTTCCTGTCTATAGTGCTAACTGTGAGCACTGTTTAATTAACCCTCAAGAATGAGAAGTTTTGTAGACTATTATTCAAGGATTAATGGACCAAGGAATCTTAGTAGTAGAGCATATATCCTCAAATGAAGATGTGTCAACTTTGGAAATCACGTACGATGAAGTCTTACCACTACAAATACCATATGATTTATCTCTAATGACTATTTCTAATAACCTAATTACTTCTTTATTGATAACTATGCCCATTATGTTCCCTTTTGAAAACACTAAAGCAGTGTCATGGATATATGACTCGACTATCTATATTCATGGGCAGAAAGTACAAGAAGAGCCTGTAGCATCCAATGAGCCTATAGTGAGTGAGTAATAATAAGTGGAAGGATTTTTGCACATGTACCTCCCGTAATTGACAATGGCGGTACCTTTAATCAATATAAAGGCAAACAAGTTGAAAATGATTAGCAAAGGCAAGATTCCCTACCTACCAGTGAGGTGGAGGAGTTCTTGTACATCATTAAGAAAAGAGATTATAAGGTTGTTGACCAACTCAACTAGACCCCATCGAAGATCTCAATGTTGTCTTTGCTAATATGCTCCAAGGCACATAGATATGCCTTAGTAACAATTTTGAGGCTCACCCATGTACCACAAGAAATTTATGTTTGTCAATTCGAAGGTGTAGTCAACAACATTCTTGCCAGTACAAGCTTGGGGTTTAATGATGACGACCTTGGATACACTCAATCGGAGCTATCACATCAATACTCCATCAAATGTTGAAATTTCTTGTCAACAACAAGCTTGTGGTAATTGAAGGCGAGGAGGATATCATGGTCATCCACTTAGCATCCTTTCGCTACGTTGAAGGAGGAGGTGAGGTGCACGAAATCTAGTTCCATTCATTTGATGTGGTGAATGTAGAGATGGTTTCCCCCGTAAGGGAAGAGAAGAAAACTGAATTACCGATGGTCTCCTTGGAGGATACTAAAATCGTGATTAAGGCTGGTTACCCTGAGGGTTGGGGAAGAGTTTTGGATTTACCTATGAATAAGGAGCGCTCTGGTTTGTGTTTTAATTCCCAAAATTTGAAGAGATTAGTGCCAAGAGTTGTGGGGGACAAGTGCTCCCGTTATCAGAAATCTTTGCAAGCGTCGGACACCTCATAGACGGCCAAATCTGTATAGTAGAAGAGGAAGGAGTTAGCATTGCTATGGAAGAAGGACTGGTGTACAAGAAGATGGAAGGAGAAGAACTGACAAATTAGACCACAACTGATTTACCCAAAGTTAATATGCTTGAAAAGTATTTTCCTATTTGTGTTTGTTTTCCCTTTTAAAAAAAGAACTCATAATATGCCCAAGGCATGGGGGAACCATTTGTAGGGACCCCGTTAATTTTTAATCAAATGAATCAATTAAATCATCACCTTTACATTCAAATTATGCTCTCTGTCTTTCATTTATTTTTTACTTTTTCAAGTAACAAAAAAAAATGGCAATATTTTCTTTTAAGTTTTCATTCATTTTTTCTCTCCTCCATAAAAAATAAATGCATGCACCCTGAATCGTGCAGATTCCCCCCGATTACCAACAGGAACGATGTTGCTACGGTCTCATATGACTTCGACAATCCAATCAATCACGCTGACAAAGACTGTGAGGAAGACTGTGAGCTCCTTGAGGAGTTAGCTCGACTGTTAAGGCAAGAGTCAAAGGTCATCCAACCACATGAAGAATCGGTAGAAATGGTCAATCTAGGAACCGAGGAGGAAGTGAAAGAGGTCAGAATAGGCTCAACCTTGCAAGATGATGTGAAAGAAAAGTTGGTCAAACTCTTATAAGAGTATGTGGACGTGTTTGCATGGTCCTACCAAGTCATGCCTGGTCTTGACACTGACATCGTGGTTCATCAATTACCCCTCAAAGCAGATTGTCCTCCAGTTAAGCAGAAACTAAGAAGAACAACACCTGACATGGCAATAAAGATTAAGGAGGAATTGCAAAAGCAGCTCAACGTAGGTTTTCTGGAAGTTTCCAACTACCCTCAGTGGATTGCCAATATCGTGCTCGTACCTGAAAAGGATGTAAAAGTGTGTATGTCTGTAGATTACAGAGAGTTTAATAGAGCAAGTCCAAAAGATGACTTCCCACTGCCTCACATTGATGTGCTAGTGGACAACACAACTCAATTCTATGTTTTCTCCTTCATGGATGGCTTCTCCGCTTACAATCAAATCAGAATGGCTCTGGAAGATATAGAGAAAACAACCTTCATTACTGTTGATTGTAATCTTAAGTGTCGGGTTTTTGTTATCGTCTCCACAGGGATTGTAAGATATCACCGCCTTTCGATAGTTGTTTTAATCTTAACTTAAGTAACACAGGGGTTTTTGGTTTTAGTCACGTTATCTTGCATAAAAATGTAATAAAATGCGGTAAGAGATTTGGTTTGAATATTTGAGAAATATTGCCAAAGTTAGGGTTCAACGATCACTTTGCATGTATATGTTCGATCAACAAACTTATAAACTCCTTTAGATGATAAATTATTTCACAAAGTCCTCCCAATGTGTTTATCTCTAACACACATTGTGAGTTTTCCCATTTTGATCCATTGTTTATCTCTAACACAATCTATCAAAATGACAACTTTTTTGGTTCAACCTTATGGTGAACAAAATCATTCATTACTATCTCTAGCTAACAAACAAGTTTGGATGAAAACCTAGGTTAAGAGTTGGTAAACATCTCTCGATCATAAACCAACACAAAGAGTTTTGAATAAGAACAAAGTTTTCATCATATATTCACCATTAAAGAGTTTACAAATGAAGATCCTTACATTTACACACAAAGCTAATGATCATCTACATCTAACCTTGACAAATGGAGGACTTAGCTACTCATTTTCATGGTAGCTTGGTCGGCAAGTTTCGGAAGAAGGTTGATCAACATCCAAGTCGAATAATCAAGATTGGATGGGAATCCACCTTCTTTTTATGAAAGATGATTAAGAGATGAAGAGAAATGGTTTTTAGGTCACAAAAGATCCTTGGAACAATGCTGTAAAAATATCTGGAAAAAGTACAAAAGTATGGAAAAACTAGGTATGGCTCCAAAAAGTGGCACTTGCTACTTATAGAGCAGCTACTGGGTTGTCATGCTCGCTAGGCGAGCAGAATGGCTCGCCTAGCGAGCCCCTAATGGAGGCACCTGAGGCACCTGCGCCCAGAGAAACAGCCTTTCCCAGACTGTCATGTTCGCCTAGCGAACAAAACCTTCGCCTAGCGAAGGACACGCTTCAACCTTCGCCCCAGCGAGGTTGAGAGGTTTTGCTACTGGAATGCTCGCTGGGAGCTCGCTAATGGCTCACCTAGCGAGTGAGTGCTGGCTGCGCTTTTCACCAAGTCTGGACGCGTTCGCCACACTCCTCGCTGGAAGCTCGCCTAGCGAGTGTGGTGATGTTTGCCTCTGTTAAATACTGGAGCTTCTCGCTGGACGCTCGCCTAGCGAGTCCTTCGCCATAGCCCTCGCCTAGCGAGGCAGCTGATGAATGCTTGTTTCATTTGATCCCTTTGCCACATTTCTTGTGTCTTCATTTTCTATTATTTCATGCCTACTTCCTGCACAATAACACACAAATCAAAGGTACCAAGATAGATTATCATTGCATTGCATTTCATCTGAAACAAAGGTGGTTTCGACATTTTAGCAAGGAAATGGAGTGAAAGATACCCATATTTGATAGCTCAAATAAGCACTTTTGGGTATCTAACAACTCTCCCCAACTAGATTCTTGCTTGTCTTCAAGCAAAGCATGCCTCTTGAAGGACAAGAGGATTTGCTTTAAGAAAATGGTTTCTCCGAAGTTGGATAAAACGGCTCAAACACAAGCGAATCAGCATATACAAGTTTCCAACGGTTCGAATAAAATAATACACAAGAACTAAAACTTAATAGCAATGCGAAATATTTATCTATCTACAACAATATTATTCTGAATGAATCACCCTATCTCTCCTCTTCGAATAAGGAATGAAGAATTTACGCGTTTGCAACCGTGGGAATAATCTCACTCTCCAACAAATAATGAAGAAATCAATTCGATTCATACAATGTCTAACAATTATAAATGGTAATGTGGAAGCACGAAGATCACTAAGGGCTTTTCGGTTGAAGCTTGGTCAGGTTAACAAACAAGGGTCATTTCTAAGGCCATTGAAAATGAAATTGCCGATGCAAAAGAGACATTCACTGTACATTATTCACACATCTCGACTTCGTTCCATTTGTTTCTCATTTGAAACCTTCACAACTCTTATTTCGCAACTCAATTTTTATTTTTCACTATTTTTCTTCCAAGCAAGCATTCATTTTCATTCTTTCTATTTTTGTTCTTTTCTTTCACATCATATTTACAAAACAGATGTTTCTTTTCTATATTTTCTATATTTTTTTTTTTATGCTTGCTCGGTTTTTCAAGAGTTGTGGTACTTACCGATTCTCATTTTCGTTCTCCCCAACTAATTTCTTACTCACCCTAAGTGAATGCTCTTAACTTTTTACGGCAAAAGAACAATAATCAAGATTTTCCGGGTTGTAAAAAAAAGATTTTTGAAATCTCGCTTTATTTCAAGCTGAGATTCAACTGTTTAAGCTCAAAGGGGTTAACGAATACTCTCTCTGCTCACAGGTAAGTTGTATTTGGAACTGGTTGTGCTCGATAGAAAACAAGTGCCTTGATCATTTCTAAATGCTTCCACATATTCACAATAATAAAAGACAAAGCATGAATCAAATGAATCAACAAAACTTATTAGAATCCAGCATTTAAGTGTACAATGGAGGTTTCCTCACAATTTGTGGTTTTAAGTCCTAGATGAAACATTCATTCAATTATGTTGCAAAAAGACAATACTCAATTGCAAAAAAGAGTAAAGTTCTAAGTGCATTCTAAAATTCTAGCCGGAGGTAACCATGTACCTTAGCCTTATTCACTTGTTTATTCTTATCATTGCCATCCAAGCTCGGATGCACCTTCATTGGGTACTTCTTTGAGGAGCAACCAATCTAGAAGGTTTGCCACTCAACCAACCAAAAATTTATTAAAACAAACAAAATTTAAAACAGAAATAATAATATAAACTTCAAAATATAAATTTGTTCATGGGGGACAAAACACCCCAACAGTACAAAGCCAAAATCAAAATACAGAATTCTGGAAATACAATAGAAATAAACATAACAATAAAAAAATAAAAACTTAGCCCTCCAAAGGCTCAGAACCCTCCTCACTACCGGCTTCAGAACCGGTAGCCTCATCATCATCATCATCTGCAGCACCAGAAGACGCTCCTGCACCCGCCCCCTCACCATACACAGGCCTGTCCACAGGCCAGTTAGCGTTAAGCAGAAACTGCTCACGCGTCATCAATGAATGAGCACCGGTGGGGTCACTTCCCTGCAGCTGTAACCGCTGCATAGAATCGTGCATATCTATCATGGCACGCTGCGTAGCCGCCATCCAGTCCCAGTTGTAATCACAGACAGCTTGCAGGTAAGGATCTGGTCCAAGAGTAGAAGTACCAGGACCATCAGAAGCCCGGGTACTCTCTGCAGTTGCACTGCCTCTAACATTCTTCGCCCTGCAATACTTGGCCACATACCTGTCATCAATGGGCGACGGGATCCTTACCTGACCCCTTGAGGGTAGTCTCACCCTCGCCTGTATGCACAAACTCATGATTAGGCAGGGAAAAGCCAGGGGACAATTCACACGAGCCCCCGACTTTAGCCCGCTCTCAATCACGGACTTAAGCTCATAAGCGATAATCCTCGCCACATCGATTTGGACGTTGGTGAGGATACAGTGTACCAAATGTGCCACTGGGATTGGCACGGTAGAAGTGTGGGACTTGGGTTGGATGTTTGTCAGCACCATCAGCAGGATCAGTTGAGCCAAGGGAGTCATGTCCTCCCTGTGGTATCTCATAGGAACCCCAGATGGGTTCAGCTCAACTGATTTCCCTCTTAACAGCAGGGCGGCAGAAATTGCTTCAATATCCCGGTGAAGCCGTAAGTCTGTGTGGTAGGTGTCTCTCTCCTCAGCTCCCAGCTGGAGCGGTTCACCTAGGACTCGGTTAATGGCATCCCGATCAAACGCAACGGGACGGCCGACCACTCGAGATGTCCAAGTAAACGGCTCGTCATCATCCGGTAGTGTGTTCGCATAGAACTCACGTACCGTTGCGATATCATAGTGCTCGAGTGGGGAAATTAACCGATCCCACTTCTTTGTGTCAATCAACCCGGCGAATGCTCTGTTTGTGCCTTGAGGGTTGATGATGAATCTCTTCTCCGATAGAATTTTCCGCTTCTCCAAAGCAATGTACCTTGCAGCCTGCTTCGGGCCGACAAACTTGTCGGTATCAAACTGTATTGTTACGGGACGGGAAGTGTTCCCTCCCTTTCTCTTCTTTGAAGCGCCGGATCTAGATTCCATCTGCAAAACATAAAGAGGAAACAACACACACAAAACAGATTAGACAGCAAAACCAGAAATCAAAGAACTGTCATGCTCGCTGCTGCTTCGCCTAGCGAAGTGGCAGCGAATGCTCGCCTCTGGTTCGCCTAGCGAGTTGCTAGTGAGCCTTACGGATTTTTGGGTTTTGCAGCATTTTCAGAGAAATCTTCCCAAAACCCACATTCTAATGGTTTCAATTTCAGAACCTAATGATCTATCAATTAAAGAAACGTTCTATGCTATTGGTAATTACAGATTCACATGCAAACCTAAAATTCCCCATTGAAAAACCTAAAATCCCCACATGCAAACCTAAAGTTTCCCATACCAACAACTTCATCCTAAATGACATTCAAATCAGCAATAAACAAAGCTTAAGCATAAAGACATGGTATTAGGGCAAACCTTAGCAAAATAGAGTGATTGGGTATGAAATGCAGTTGTGAAATGCAGTGAGGTTCACAATCCTCCAAGTTAGGGTTAGAGTGAGTTGTTTGTGAGAGAGATGAAAATGAGAGAGTGAGGTGAGTGTTCGGTTAAATTGCCTCAGCAGAGTTGCAAAAACAGAAAATTTGTGTTTGGGCCAAAATGAGTGGCCTGCTGAGATTTTAAATAAGTGCTGTCACGCAGCGCTCGCTGCTGCTTCGCCTAGCGAGCAGCTTAGCGAATCAGCTCGCTACTGCCTCGCCTAGCGAGCATCAAGCGAGCATGACAGCAATTGCCTTTTCAAAGGCAGCATTACAGGTACTTTCAGCATGGTTTTAGCAATTGGAAACCCAATACAACAGAACAGGAAAACAGTAAATACTTACAATGTTGGGGTGCCTCCCAACAAGCGCTTGTTTAACGTCGGCTAAGCTCGACGGTGCGATGCTCACAGAGGAGCATCCAAAGGATTTGTGCAGCTTCCGCTATCCACTTTGTTGTTTGAGTTTCCGGGATCCATTTTGTTGAGCAACTTCCTCAAGGGCTTTGTTGTCTTCAAGAGGTTCTTGATGAACCTTCGATAAAATCTGATACCACCCTTTTTCGGAACTATTTGTACAACGCTCACCCATTCACCATCTGCGATAGAACAATTCATCCCGGCCTCTACTAATTTGACAACATCCTTCTTTCTCAGCACCTGCATCAATTGATTCTCCTCCTTTGTTGACAAAGTGCTGCTAATGATTACTGGTTTGGTACAGTTATCACCTAGGAACACATACTTCAAATTTGGCTCTAGTTTTGGCTCCTCCACTTTCTTTGTCATATCCAAGCCTTCCCTTGTTTCTTCATGATAGACAAGTTCTCCACAAGCCTCTAATTCATGCAACAATGCTTCCATCTCTTTTCCTTTATTTTTGGTCGAACTTTTGTAGACTCCGATAAGAGATCTTTCGGAAGGATTAGAAACATGAACCTGGTTTGCGACCTCCACTAGCTTCTCCTTGGTGGCATCGATTCGGAAAGAATCATGCTTCTCATTAGAATGCTTTTTGGCTTTAAAAAGATGGAAGGCTACCTCTTCATCTTGGACCCTTACTTTCATCAAACCGTTGTCAACGTCAATCATCATGCGTGCGGTTTTCATGAATGGTCGGCCAAGAATAAGTGGAGCATCATCGTCCTCTTCCATATCAATAATAATGAAATCAACCGGGAAGAAGAATTTATCAACTTTGACTAACATGTCTTGAGCCACTCCATATGGTGCAGTGGTAGACTTATCAGCTAGTTGTAAAATCATCTTAGCAGGTTTGATATCAACATTTCCCAATCTTTTGACAATGGATAGGGGAATTAAATTGATGCTAGATCCCAAGTCAATCAAGCCATTACCCGTGTAGGTGTCTCCGATGGTTACCGGTAAAGCGACTCGTCCCGGATCGGATTCCTTCCTTGGGAGAGTTTTTTGAATGATGGCACTACATCGTGCATCAAGCAAGATTGTCTCAGGTTCCGTGTGCCTCCGTTTTTTGGTAAGTATGTCCTTCATGAATTTGGCATACTTGGGCATTTGCTCCAAGGCTTCGGCAAACGGAATGTTGATTTGTAGTTGTTTAAAAATATCCATGAACCGGGCGTAATGCCGTTCATTCTCCCTTTTGGACGGAGCATGAGGATAAGGAAGGTTTTGGATTGGAGTAGCGCTCACTACCTCCTTTCCTTTAGCAATTCTAGAACTCCTCCATCTAGGCTTTTTTACTGGCTCCCCTCTTTCTTCATCACTCTTATTTTTCTCAATCTCCACACTTTTTTTCTTTTCAACTTCACCATTCTTTTCGTTATTTTCAACTTCTTCCTCCTCATTCCACTCCCCTCTTTCACCATCAATATTTTCCTCCACTATTTCCTCCTCATTTTCTTTCTTTTTCTCTCTTTGTTCACTCTCAACTCTTTTGTTATTCTCACTCATCAACTCCTTCCCACTTCTCGTTGTGATCGCCTTACAATGCTCCTTAGGATTTGTTTGCGTGTTTGCCGAAAAGGAAGGCCCGGTTTGTTGTTCTGCGAGTTGCTTAGCAAGTTGCCCAGCTTGAGTCTCGAGATTTTTTATAGCCGCGTCGTTGCTTTTCTGATTTTCCATTGACATTTGCATGAATTGCGTCAATGTGTCTTCCAACTTAGAAGTTACGACCGACGGTTGTTGAGATTGATAAGGATTTTAGGGAGGGTTTTGATGGCTAGAAGAACCACCTCCATAACCTTGGTTATGGTAATAGTTACTCCTAGGTTGGAACCCTTGGTTCCCTTGGTAATGTTGTTGTTGATTTTGAGGGTGCGGTTGATAAGGTTGTTGTTGTTGTTGTTGTCTCGGTTGGTAGTCCCTTTGGTTTGCCATGTAGTTTACTTCTTCAAACCCGGGAGGTGGACAGAATCCGGTGTCATGCTCGCCTTTGCAAAGCTCACAACAAGCTATTTGTTTAGCTTTAGACGGTTCTCTCAACTCTTTAATTTGTTGCGTTAAGAGTTCCACTTGTTGTGAGATGAGCTTGTTTTGGGCAAGGATGGCATCGTTCGTCCCTAGTTCAAGCACTCCCGGCTTCTTCAAAGAGTTGCCTCGACTTTGACTCTGAAGATCATTTAGAGCCATTCGATTTATGATATTTGTAGCTTCTTCGGCACTTTTAGACAATAAAGAGCCACCCGAGGTAGCATCCAACAACGTCTTGCAATTTGGTTGAAGTCCATTTTTGAAAATATGGATTTGAGTCATCTCATCAAATCCATGTCCTTTACACTTCCGCAACATGGACTTGAATCTTTCCCACGCTTCATTTAATGATTCATTGGTTCCTTGTGCAAACACCGAGATGGCCGTCTTGGATTCCATGAACCGGTTATGGGAGAAGAATCTCTCGATGAACTTCTCTTCTAGCACGTTCCAGTCGGTCATGACGGCTGGTGTTTGATCTAAGTACCAATCTTTCGCTTTGCCGAGCAAAGCGTGGGGAAATAACCTTCTGAATAACGGTAGCCAATGCTATCTCATAAAATTTCGTGAGAAAAGCAAAGGGATCTTCATGGTCCATTCCGGTGAATGGACTTCCATATAATAAATTGAGAGTTCCCGTTTTCATCTCAGCTTGCCTTCCCGTGTGGTTGGCAAACTGAGCAGTGTTTCTTGGACTGTTTATGCATGGAGTAGAAATAAGCGATGGTGGTAGCTCCATGTTAGGTATGAATGGTGGTGGATTTGTGGTAGAAGAACTTTCTCCTTGCTCTTGACGTTGTCTAACCTGTTGCCTCCTACGTCTCGTTTTGCTATTGAGCCTCCTTGCGGTTCTCTCGATCTCAGGATCAAAAAGAAGTTCGTCCACAGGGATTTGCCCTCGCATAAAACGTAAGCTGCACACTAAACCAAACAAATTACAAGCACAAGTCAAAAATTCGAAAGCTAAAAATTAAGCAACCATTGCGATGCTCGCAATATCAATTTACAATCCCCGGCAACGGCGCCATTTTATTGATTGTAATCTTAAGTGTCGGGTTTTTGTTATCGTCTCCACAGGGATTGTAAGATATCACCGCCTTTCGATAGTTGTTTTAATCTTAACTTAAGTAACACAGGGGTTTTTGGTTTTAGTCACGTTATCTTGCATAAAAATGTAATAAAATGCGGTAAGAGATTTGGTTTGAATATTTGAGAAATATTGCCAAAGTTAGGGTTCAACGATCACTTTGCATGTATATGTTCGATCAACAAACTTATAAACTCCTTTAGATGATAAATTATTTCACAAAGTCCTCCCAATGTGTTTATCTCTAACACACATTGTGAGTTTTCCCATTTTGATCCATTGTTTATCTCTAACACAATCTATCAAAATGACAACTTTTTGGTTCAACCTCATGGTGAACAAAATCATTCATTACTATCTCTAGCTAACAAACAAGTTTGGATGAAAACCTAGGTTAAGAGTTGGTAAACATCTCTCGATCATAAACCAACACAAAGAGTTTTGAATAAGAACAAAGTTTTCATCATATATTCACCATTAAAGAGTTTACAAATGAAGATCCTTACATTTACACACAAAGCTAATGATCATCTACATCTAACCTTGACAAATGGAGGACTTAGCTACTCATTTTCATGGTAGCTTGGTCGGCAAGTTTCGGAAGAAGGTTGATCAACATCCAAGTCGAATAATCAAGATTGGATGGGAATCCACCTTCTTTTTGTGAAAGATGGTTAAGAGATGAAGAGAAATGGTTTTTAGGTCACAAAAGATCCTTGGAACAATGCTGTAAAAATATCTGGAAAAAGTACAAAAGTATGGAAAAACTAGGTATGGCTCCAAAAAGTGGCACTTGCTACTTATAGAGCAGCTACTGGGTTGTCATGCTCGCTAGGCGAGCAGAATGGCTCGCCTAGCGAGCCCCTAAAGGAGGCACCTGAGGCACCTGCGCCCAGAGAAACAGCCTTTCCCAGACTGTCATGTTCGCCTAGCGAACAAAACCTTCGCCTAGCGAAGGACACGCTTCAACCTTCGCCCCAGCGAGGTTGAGAGGTTTTGCTACTGGAATGCTCGCTGGGAGCTCGCTAATGGCTCGCCTAGCGAGTGAGTGCTGGCTGCGCTTTTCACCAAGTCTGGACGCGTTCGCCACACTCCTCGCTGGAAGCTCGCCTAGCGAGTGTGGTGATGTTTGCCTCTGTTAAATACTGGAGCTTCTCGATGGACGCTCGCCTAGCGAGTCCTTCGCCACAGCCCTCGCCTAGCGAGGCAGCTGATGAATGCTTGTTTCATTTGATCCCTTTGCCACATTTCTTGTGTCTTCATTTTCTATTATTTCATGCCTACTTCCTGCACAATAACACACAAATCAAAGGTACCAAGATAGATTATCATTGCATTGCATTTCATCTGAAACAAAGGTGGTTTCGACATTTTAGCAAGGAAATGGAGTGAAAGATACCCATATTTGATAGCTCAAATAAGCACTTTTGGGTATCTAACAATTACCACATGGGGAACTTTTTTCTATAAGGCCATGCCATTTGGCTTAAAGAATGCTGGTCCAACATACCAACATGTAATTGTGACATTCTTTCATGGCATGATTCATAAAGAGATTGAAATCTATGTTGACGACATGATTGCCAAGTCTTAAACTGAAGATAAGCATTTGGTTAACCTAGATAAGTTGTTTGAACGCTTGAGGAATTTTAGATTGAGGCTTAACCCTAGCAAATGTACATTGGGGGTAAGATCTGGTAAGATTCTAGGTTTCATCATCAACCAACGAGGCATCGAAGTAGATCCTGAAAAGGTAAAGGCCATACAAGTTATGCATGCACATAAAACTGAAAAGGAGGTTCGAGGATTTCTTGGGAGGCTGAATTACATAGTTAGATTCATATCTCACCTCACAACCACTTGTGAGCCAATCTTCAAACTACTTTATAAAGATCAGGTCGTCATATGGAACGACAATTGTCAAAATTCCTTTGAGAAGATCAAGGAGTAGTTACAAGAACCTCCAATTCGGATGCCTCATGTGCCTAGCATACCTTTAATCATGTACCTCACAGTCCTTGAGGGGTATATGGGATGTGTCCTCAGACAGAATGACAAAACTGGTAGAAAAGAGAACGCCAAATACTACTTAAGAAAGAAGTTTAATGATTACGAGAGTCTAGTGGTAAAATTTTTGAGATTAAGTTATTGATTAACTTAACTCAAAAAGCAAGATTCTCCACCGCGCTTTTATTATTTCCAAAGGAAAAGGGAAAAAGTACGAACAAAACCCAAAGAAGTTTTAAATTAAAACTAGTAAAAGAGACAATGGTTTGGAGGATGCTTATGCAAAGGGAAGGTGTTAGCACCCTAAACATCCATGGTACTTCATGGGAACCTCTTTGAAAAAATTTACATTTTAGTTTGAAAAAAGTTGTTGTTTGCAAAAGATTTGAGAGATGGGAAAAGAAATATTTTTTTAATTTTTGTGTTTGCCAAGGCTCTTTGAAGTCTCATGCCTACGTACCAACAGAGTGAAATAGAGGATAAAAACCTCGTAGTTCGTGATAAAAAGATCAAAATATGTTTGTTTTGATTCATTTTATTTAAAATACATTTTCTCATTTTAAGGAGAATACTCAACTAGTCACCCACAAATATGAGAACTTTGCATCATCATGAGAAGGGCTCCAACTTGGATAAAATCAACAAGTATGCCACTAGCTCTCACAGATGGAAAAGAATTATCATCAATGCTATGGGGATAGGAGAGTTATATCCCAACTATGAAATGACTCATGTCTAAACTTTTTTAGAAAAGTTTTAAAAGGAAAAGTGCACAAAGGGCACAAAAATGGTTTGAATGAGTTATGCATTTTTTAAGTCTTTTGAAATTGGTCTAAATATGCTTAAGATGTATTAGCATTTATTAGGAAAAATTTTAAAAATCACTTGACAAAAGTCAGGGTTTGTTAAGAAAGTGATGCAAGTTAGAAAACAAGAAGATTTTCGAAAAAGAGAGAGAAGATTTGAAAATTAAAGAAAGGGAGGAGAATAAGAGAATATCCTAGAGCATAAAGTAAAAGCTAGGGAACAAAGATCTAACCAAGAGATAGCAAGCTTTATGACATAAGTCAAGCAAGAATTCCCTCCTTTGGATTAAGCTTCAAGCAACCCAAATAAGCAAGGAATAATTATGCATCAGATGAAACCAAGATAACCAGGACAAGCCTTCACAGAGAAGTCCAAAGTCAAGGTTATCAGATGAATCCCAAGGTCTCAAATCATAATCTCCCAAAGCAAAGTTCAAGTTCCTAGCTCTAAGTCCATAACTTCATAGCAATGCTAAGGATTGTAACCTCAAGTCCATGATTTTATAGGTGTTTTCTTTATTAATGTTTTATTTACAAGGATGTGAAAGAAAAACCCAAATAGACAAAGAACAAATGACATAATCACATGATATGGGATGTTATACATAAAGCATAAAGTAAATGACATAAAATAAAAGCATAAAGTAAAATGACATTGAAGTAAAAGTTAATATAATAAAATGTTAGTAAAGGATGTTAGAAACCAAAAATGAAAGATGGTTTGGTCATTCTTTGGAGAACACTCAACTATTCACCCACAAGCATGAAAACATGAACCCATACATCATTAAGAGAAGGGCTTCAACATGGATAAAATCAACAAGTATGTCACTAGCTCTCATAAATGAAAAGGGAGCAATATTTTCACACAATACCATAAGGAATAGGAGACTTACAATCTCACTTATAAAAATGCCTTACTTTTGGGAAAAATTTAGCGCTATGTTAAGCAATTGTAATTGGACTTATGCAGAAGTCACAACTATCTGAGGCCGATCAATAATAATGTTAGTGTTAATACATGCTAGAGAAATGTTATGTAAATCATTCTCCTAAAGTCATGCCACACAAAAAGAGAAAAAAAGGGATGATCAAGCACAAAGGCAAGGAGGATGGTCCATTACTTCAATCCATACTTCATGATACTTAGGAAAAACTTATGCATCAATCCAAAGTACCTTAAATGATCCATTATCAATTACGAGATAGATTTGAAATGATGAAAGTTCATTAAGCACCAATCCACACATCATTAACAAGATGAATACATGTCATCCAATTGATCAAAGGGAAAAGAAATAGATGTAAAAGAAGGGGACAAGAGAGGTCACATCCAAATTGAACCAAAAGCTTGATCAAGTCATCATCAAAATCAATCATCCATTTTGGTGGATTAGGGTTTTCACCCCATCAACGCCCAAGATCCATTGAGTTTGATGAGACTCATGATCCAAACCATCATGATCCAAGGCAAACCGAAATCCACAAAGGTCACAAAATATAAAATTCAATTAAATAAAATAAAAAGAAACAAAAGTATTCTTTAAATGAATTTTAAAATGGAAATAAAATGGAAAATCTATAAAGTCCTTCAAAACACCAAATAAATGGCCAGGAAAATTAAGGAAGGTTGGAAATAAAATAAGAAGCGTGTAATAATTTTTTCAGAATTTTAAAATGCATAAAAGTATTTTTAAACCAATTAAAACAAAGTATAAAAGAGAAAATTCATGAAAAATAGAAAATATATGAAATAAAATGTGAAAAAATAAAAAATCAGATGAAGAAAAATAAAACAAAATTTTAGAAATTATTTTGGTATTCTTTTGATGAAAAATGAAATTACTATGAATTTTAAAATAAAAAGCAATTAAAAATAATAAAATAAAAAGAATTAAAATCAGAAAAACACTGAGCGTTGGATTACGTCTCATTAATTGACGTGGCAGATCCAATACTATATAGGTCATGATGCACGGTGGAACACGAAACAAACAGCACATGGGATCTAATTCAAAACTAGTCAATCAAAACATTTCGTTTATCCAACGTGTCTGGCCAATCTCAGACAACCTAGAAGACTCTGGTCATCTTTTCTGGTGGACTCTCACCGGAGTTTCATCGTTTGGTAAATTCAGAACATGAAACCACCACCATTGTGATCCTCTTCTCATCCCGAATTAAATGATGCAAGCAAGCCACAAAAAATAAAATTAACTGATGAACAAAATCAATCAACATCAGATAAGTTAGGGGAAAGCATTAGAGAGTGAAGGACTACATTGTGGTAACTTGTTTGAATTCAAATGATGCTCAGAACTACCTTATCCAAATGGTGATCAGAAGTTGATGAAGCTCGATCTTGTTAGATCACTTCAGAGGGTCTCAGAGCTTGGGAATTGTTGCAAAAGCTTCAGAGGATGCCGAAGATGCTAATGGAATCAAGAAATTGGGTTAAAATAAGATGGAATTCAAAACACGATAGTTGAGTTTTTCTGGAAACTTTCAAGTTGCAATAGGGATTTCTTGGCTCTCAAAAGCTTGTAAATGAATGCAATAGCTTCCTCTATTTATAGGGAATGTGTTTGGATCCAAATGCATGTGAAATGATGTTGAATTCGTGTAAAACGAATTTGATCCGAATGTGAGAAAAGTGTGACTTGTAACTCATCAAAACTCAGTCAAACGATATGTTTTAAGTGTCAATCAACTTCTGGAGACTTGTTTAAACATGTTTAGATCCAAAACACTTGCTAATTTGGCTTGGAATTGAGATTAGTAAGATTCAAATTTCAGGCAATGGTGATTTCTTCAGTTCCAAGTCACCAAGTTCAACCCAATGGGGCATCCTACTCAGGAAGCTTTTTGGTCTCATTCTTTTTGCAATATGTTGACATCATAACAAAAATTATAATGTGCCAAGAAAGGTTGCATTTGGATGTTTGAGCACAAAGTTATGGCATGTTGAAGTTAGCATAAAGAACTGATTATGTAACTTAGAAAAATTCAAGTGTTCAATGGCTAAAAATGACTTATAATGTCTCAATGAATACCATGGCCTTCCAACCATAATTTGATCTTTATCATTGAAGAAAACTTGTAGAGGGAATCATAAATAACATTGTGCAAAAAGAATAAGCCTCAAATGTTAAAATGTGAATAAGTTATGAATCTTGAAAGTTGAGAAAAAGTCACTTAAAAATAGGTCAAATTTCACTAAGTCCACAAGTGACCTATAATATCTTCAAACTTTTGATGATCTTCCAAGAATAATTGGCCCTTGTCATGTAAAGAGAAGTTGTAGAGGATGTTGAGAAGAGTCATATGAAAAAATAAGCATTCACAAATGTTGATAATTGAAGGAGTTGTGATACTTGAAACTTTGACTTCAAAATGTTGACTTTTAGGTCAAACCACTTAGAACAAGCTTGGGTACTTGGACTTTTCTTGCATTTCAAGGTACACGGATGATCATATGGACTCAAAATAAGGTGTCCTTGGATGTATCTTTATTAGATTTCTCAAAGCTTGAAGTTGATTATTGAAGAAGGCATGGAAATAAGCACATGAACCTTTGACTTTCCTTGAGAAATAAGCAACAAAACCTTGATGTACTCTTAATTGACATGAGATTGAAAGATTCCTTAGAAACTTTGAGATCGTGCATTGAAAGATAGCTCCCTTAAGAATCAATGGTTGGCCACACCTTGCTAAGGAATCAAAGAAAAACCTAGTTGAGGAATCATGCTTGATGCTCTTGATGACAAGCCCTACCTTGCACAATAAACTTAAAGAGAACATACTTTGCTATTTTGATTAGTGGTTAGATAAACAATGAAAATATAAACACAAAGGTAAAAAAAACATCAACATATGGGGTGTTTGATGATTCCTGCAAAAGCAAAACCCAAAGATGAAAGGGAGAGGGACCAAGAGGTGGCCTTGTTTGTGTGCAAGGATGCCAATGGTATGTGGGATCTTAGGGTTAAAAATTAGGGTATGATAGAGAGTAGGTACTCGATGTTTGAAAAGACCTTTTGTGTACTTGCTTGGGCTTCCAAACGCCTAAGGCAATATATGATCACGCACACAACATTCTTAATCTTTAATATGGATCTAGTTAAGTACATCTCTGAGAAGCCTGCTCTACCCAGTAGAGTATCCTATTAGCAAATGGATTTAACTGAGTGCGACATTCAACATGTCACTCAAAAATCTATCAAAAGGGGGTGTATTGTCAGATTATCTTGCACATCAACCTTTGGAGGACTACCAGTCTATGCGCTTTGAATTTCTTGATGAGGACATCATATTGATAAAGGATTGCAACATCCCTGGCCCCGAAGAAGGACCAGATCATGGGTCACAGTGGACACTTGTGTTTGATGGAGCTTCTAACGCTCAAGGAAATGGCATTAGAGCAGTCATCACCTCCTCGGCTGTTTTTCACTTACATTTTACTACGAGGTTATCTTTTGAATGTACCAACAATACGGCGGAGTACGAGGCTTGTATATTTGGTATTGAAGATTATATTAATCTTAGGATCAAAATCCTTGAAGTTTATGGAGATTCAACCTTGGTCATCAGCCATGTCAAGGGAGATTGGGAAGTCCGAGATCACAAGTTGATCCCTTACAAGGAGCATGTCCTAAAGCTGATCTCGTACTTCGACGAGATTACACTTCATCACATCCCTCAAGAAGAAAACTAGTTGGATGATTCCTTAGCATCTCTTTCATCCATGTTTAAGGTCAAATGGAAAAATGAAGCACCAACTTTCTACCTTGACTACTTGGACGAGCCTGCTTATCGTTTGGCGCCTCAGTGTAAAGTGCAAATTTTTTTGTTATAAATAGAGGTGTTGTGTGAATCAGTTTTCCACATCTCATTTCATCATTTTGCAATCATATTTGGTGTTCGTCTTCGCTATGGAAAGGTGATTTATTCTAGAGACAAACCTCAGATGTTGATGCTCTTCTGGAACATCACTACTTTCGATCAACTGAAGATGGAACTGGTTCATTGGTTAGATGGAAAAATACCAGAAGGGGAAAAAATTAGAAGTATTGAGAGACTCGACAGTATATTTGGTTGGGTGCGAATCAAAACTGATAAGGATGCTAGGGAAATGATGTTTGGACGAGATGACATCAGTTTGATTATTGTAATCAGTTAGAAATATTATGTTTTAAGTTTGCTTATGTAGTAGTGATGTTTGATGTTAACTTTTTGTAACAAAAAGTTAATAATATATAAAAATTGAAGATTACAAAAATCCAAGGTTACAAAAAGATTATGAGGCAGATGTTGTTCCTCGATTGGGACAATTGTTCTTATTGTGTCCAGGTTGACAACATATATTACATGGTCTTATCATTTTATCAGTCGTATCCATTTCTGTTCTAATACACGTGATGTTTGGCCATCCTTTTTTTCTTTCTACGCATCTCTTCGTTGTGTCAAACTATGTCACCTTCATATGAAGGTCAGTATTCCTCCATTGGTAGCACTGAGAAGCTTTTGTTATACACATTCATGACGGTAATGGTCTTGTAAACATCATATAGATGGTTGTAAGCGTCCTGGCGAGTATGTGTGCATGCTGCAATGACATGGGAGCAAGGAATGCGGAAGGCCTGGAACTTTCCACAATCATACTAACTTCTGTTAAGTTTGACAGAATAAGATAAATTTGGTCTCCCCTCATTGTGGTCCACTATTTCCTATATGCTAAATTTTTTCCTATGACGGTCAAAGACTATTACCGCGTGTGTGCTAGCTTTTATGCTCTCCTCTTTCATCACTTTCATGCAACACTCACTGAATATTTGCCCAGACATTAACACTGCACTTCATCTTTCACCTCTGGTTGCGAAGGTAGAAGCCAACCTATAATAGCTTGATCTGACCATGGCGGTTATTGGTAGAATTCTAATGTCTTTGAATACGCCGTTCATGCACTCCACAAGGTTTGTTGTCATGTGGCCCCATCGACAGCCTCCGTCAAATGCCCTTGTCCACTGCTCTAGTGGTATGTTATCCAGCCATCTTCCTGCATCTTCATTAGACAGTCTAATTTCATCACGGTAATATTGAAATGATGGCTGAGTTAGAGCACACCCGGCATTCACCACTTTCTTGCGAAGGTTCTTATCTTTGATTGCACGCATGAAGTTTTGTGCGATATGTCTAATGCAATAGACATGGGTAGAATGAGGATCATGTCATCCGTTGTCATGGTTATTGTAAGCACTCTCAATGGCAGCATGTCTATCAGAAATCAAACAGAGATTGGCTTGTGGAGCCACATGTGTTCTAAGATGTCGAAGAAAGAAACCCCAACCACCACCAGTTTCACCTTCAACCAGAGCAAAGGCAATGGGAAAGACATTGGTGTTGCCGTCTTGTGGAACCTCTATAAGCAAAGTACCCTTTTATTTTCCATATAACCATGTTCTATCAATTTGAATAATAGGTTTGCAGAACGCAAAACCTTTGATGCACGGGTCAAACGCCCAAAAGAGACGGTGAAAGATTATATTTCCAACAACACAGGTTACGTCTGGCGTAATTGCTGGCAATGTCTCCATAATTGCAACAGTTCCTGGTACGTATGTTTTTAGTGCCCATAAAAACTGTAGCAATTCTTTGTATGAATCCTCCCAGTTTCTGAATACATGTTCAACAGCCTTTGTCCTTGCAATCCACGCTTTCTTGTAAGATGTAGTATAATTATATCTTGTTCTGATATGAGATATTATTATACTCACCTTCAATGATGGGTCTTTCTTAACAAGCGGAAAAATGTCTTGACATATCAATGCAGCGCTTAATTTACGTTGATCTTGTTCAACGTTAGTTGCAATGCAACTGTGAGGTGGGTCTATTGAAGCTATCTCCCAAGAGTCTATTTTCTTTTTGTCAAACGCAGCCAACCGAAACTTACAAAGATTGTTACGACATTCGATGACATACCTTCTCGAATCAGTGCATTTCACTGTGAAATCAGCAGAGTTATTCATGTGAAATTTTTTGATAGCTCGCACACATTCTTCTTTAGTGCGGAACATGTCTCCCACCTTTAACTCGCCTTCGGATCATGGATACGGGTTATAAAAAACACTGTTGGATGTTTCATCGTCATGTAGATCCATGTTTGTCATATGTTGAGGCGGATTGTAGACATGACTTGGAGGTAACGGCGTTGGTTGATCATCATCTTCAATGTTGTTGTTCAACATAGGATCGACCTGTGTCTTGGTCTCTTCTTCTTCTTCAACAACAACGTTGACTTCTGCTTTTGCTTCTGGGTCGATTCCATCTGAGTATTTTGAATCAAATTCATCAGATTCATCTTGATTAGTTATTTGAGGTTTCTGAGATGGCATACTTGGTTGAAGAGTAATATACAACTCAATACAATTGCAACCAGAATGTTTCTGACTAACAAACATATATTCAACATCTTCATCATCCCGTACCTTTAGCAGGAAAAACTTGCATTGACTGTTCTAAAAAAATGGATTTTGATACGTGATCTTTGACACAATACCAGATCCTATGCAGGATTGAATTTGTTTTTTCAGATGCAAGAAATTTGAATTTCTCTTTATCATAAGTGGGATGGTATCGGTGTTTTGAAAACAAAACTCGTATAGCTTAGACTCATTTGTCTCACCATTGTAGTGAACATTGACAATATATTTCGGTGAAGATGACATTGTAATATTTCTTGTGCAGATGAAAATTAATTTCCTATTGTAGATGAATGTGTGTTGATTGTTGGATGTAGATAGTAAGACACTTAAATAGGTAAGTGATGTGTCTAACATGCAAGAAAGTCCGAAGTGATGTGTCAAACATGCAAGCAACTCAGACTCATGTGTCAAATATGCAAGAGAGAGGGGAGCCATGTGTCACACATGCAAGCCCTAGCTCCAATCTAATTGGCGTTTGCTTGTAATGCTTGCACATGGGCGCCAGTCCAATTGGCGACACCATGTATTGCATGAAGATCTCGTAACCAAGCATGCAGAGTCATGCATGCGCCAGGCTAGGTCTAGATGTGTCACGCATAAGCCTAGGGAGGCGCCAATTTAATTGGCGCTAGCATGGAGCAAATGCACATGGGTGCCAATTCATTTGGCTAGCACATGTAATCACATTTTTCCAAGCTTCCACACTTTTGCATGTCACACCTTATAAATAGGCAAGAGACTCTCACATTTATCCCACACCAACACTTACTACTTCCTCAACAACATCAAATCTTTCATCTGCAACAACCTCTATCATCTGCACCAACCTCTTTCATCTCCGACAAGATGTCTATCCTCACAATGGGCGAATCGCACAGAGGAACAGTTGTAAACATAGAAACTTATGTAAGCGTTTAGTTCTTTTGTTATTTGTCTAGAATACCTTTTAATAACATATCAACTTAGTAATGTGTTTTATTGTTTCTTTTATAGGATGTTTCAAGGTTCCGTACTCGGGTCCACGAATATGTACACATGAACCCGATGATTCAACCGTATGTCGAACTCGTTGGTTTTGGACATATAAGAAAAGTAATGTCTTGGTCGATGGATAATAAATTCATTCTTGCGTTATGTGAAAGATGGCGTTCCGAGACACACACATTCTGGTTTCCAACCAGTGAGTGTACCGTGACATTAGAAGGCGTCTACATGCTATTGGGACTGCCTATCGAAGGTAAACCTATAAATGGTAAAACCAACTATACAGATTCAATTTGCATGGACCTCTTGGATGCTGATTTGTTAGATGATAACTCAAGAGGTCAAGGTATACTCCTTTTGCGCCTTAAGGCATACTATAACAGCTTACATTTAGATGAGCATTCTACCAAAGAGGCTTGAATAATAAAAACTAGGTGTTACATTATGCTTTTAATTGGTTCTTTTTTATTTCTCGAAGGTAGTGGTTCTAGTATACATGTTATGTATTTACCTTTACTAAGACATGTAGATAAAATAGGAAGTTACAGTTGGGGATCCGCTTGTCTGGCCTATCTTTATAGCTCTTTGTGTAAAAATTCATACAAAGACACATCTACCTTTTCTAGATGTGTTGTTTTGCTCCAAGCATGGGGTTGGTCAAGACTACCGTCCCTAGCGCCTGTCAACAAGAACCCTTTCACATTCCCGTATGCACAAAAGTAAGTTGTTTAAAATGCTATATACTTACTTTACCGATTATTATCTCTAACTAATATTTTTACCTTTATGGTGCAAATGGCCGGCACGTGGTATGAGTTATAACAGATATCCTAGACACTATATTACCCAGTATCGCGATCTCTTGGATCACCTTCGACCGACAGATGTATGTATAATAACCTAATTATTTCGTAATAATTTGTTAATTTCTTCTACCAAGTTCGTAATCTAATATACGTTCACATTTCAGTTCATTTGGCGTCCATACCTAAATTTGGATCATGACCATGAAATCAACGAAGAAGACGCAACCGTATGGACTGCATGCATACCGATCATAAGATTCACCACTATGGAGATGCACAACAGTGATCGTGTGAAATTGGAGTTCGGTATGCTTCAACACATCCCAGATCCCCCAGCAAACCTAGAAGAATGGCATATACGCAAAGTTAACGACCAATGGAACTTCAAACCATGGCAAAGCTTCCCTAGATCTAAGTGTCGCAAATGGAAGCACCGCCATGACCATGTCTTAACTGACGTTGTGATGCCAACTGAAGAAAAACCAAGTCGTACTTATATGGCTTGGTACAGGTCGGTTGGTTTTGAGTTCACGTCGAGGATATGTACATATACGACCCACGCCAGGAAACTTACACACCAGACGCCTCAACATTTAACCCCTAACAACATTGTCAGACCGACTTCATACAACCCCATATCCGTCAAAATTTATGTTCCACAAACACACAAACATATAACCCTAACATGCCATACACCCAACCACAATACCAAGAGCATACCTCGTACCACCACCAACAACTAGATCATCAACCAGATACCCAACATCGCTTTGCACCTAACAGATCACCCTACCAAAGTCTCCTTAGCCAAAACACTCAACGATCATTTAACACCAACCGTCCCTCCTCCTACCATAGCCAAGAAGCCCAAACATCTCAAAACTGAAACCTTCAACAACCATATCTCTACCAAACACCACAACAATCTTTTCAACATTTCCTCGACGCATCATTCACACCAATGTCTCCCTTCGATCGTTTTGGTCGCCCTCCAACAAGTCAAACACAACCCAACTACTCTGGCATGGGTCATGAACTCAGTTATGGCAGTACACCTTCGATGCATACACAAGACTACGATGATTTGTATGACTATCTCAATAGGCCATCTCCTGCAGTTGGTAGTGATGTTCCTGGCCCTAAGATGCTTAAACACCTAGGGTGAATCATCAACGTGGGTTAGGGCCATAGGTTCGGGTAGCTAGGGGATGTGGGACCGAAGGTCGGTTAGGTGATCCCGGTCATCAACATTAGTCTTTTTTGTATAAACGGAAATTAATATTAATATGAATTGGTCTGATTTCGACTTTATGTATCATGTAGACTATTTTTGAAAAAAAAATTATAAAACACACTGAGGTGTTAATCCAATTGACGCCTCCCTTTAACCTTTACACATGGGCGCCAATTGGATTGGTTGTACCATGTCCCCTAGCCAATCCAATTGGCGTCTCCTCTCTAAGTTTAAGAGGGGATGCCAATTCAATTGCCACCTCCTCTTAAAAGTGGGGTAGAATGGGAATTTTTTAAAATCAGGATTATTTTGAGAAAAAATTTCAAAATCTAGATTATTTTAGTAAACAATTCAAAAAATTGTTCAACCAATTAAATCAAAATTAAACAAAAAAAAAATAATTTTATTAAGTATATTTGTGTCCAGTATAGATAAAGAGAAGATGAAATAAATTATAATAATAAAATTGCATACTCATAATTAAAAGAGTTAAAGAGATTAATATAAATATTTTTTAAGCTAAAGGATCAAAATAAACTTTAAAATTAAAATACGGGATAAAAAAGATATTATGTCATTGCAAATATATATTATAAAGTTTAATTTTAAAAATAAAATTAAGTTATTACTTATAATTTATAACACATAATAAATTATAAGGAATTAACACTAAAAGACTAATTATATTATTATGTAAGTTGAACAGTAGTGGTATAGTAAAAGACACATCATAAACCACGTACTCATACTTATTTAAATATATCCGATCTATATAGAAACACGTTTAATAATTGTATTCACTAACTTTTCAATCTACAAACATAAAATGAAAGAATTTTTCTACATCTTAAAATATATATATATATATATATATATATATATATATATATATATTAATTGTTATGGATTGTCAGTGTAAAAAGTTTTACACCGTTAATGTATCACAATCATCCGTTTGTATTACTTTATAAGTGGTTAAAATAAAAGTCAAATATTTTAAATAAATCAATAATTGTGATTAATTGACAGCATAAAAAATCTTTATACTGTCAGTGTATATCAATTAAATATATATATATATATATATATATATATATATATATATATATATATATATATATATATATATATATATATATATATATATATATATATATAACTACTACGACGAATATGTGACATTTTTTATCCATTAAAAATGCAGTACATAAGTTCTTAGAGATAATTATGTTGAACAAAGGAAAAAAAATAATGAATAATAAATTAGTTGACTATAATATCTTTAGACTTATTTCACTAATTATTCAATATTTTCACCATCTTGCTTAACTCATATCTCACATTTTAACTAAATAGTGACATTGTGATTTTGTAAAAAAAATTCATACTTATCTTATTTTACTTTAAATTTTCTCTTTTTTATTTTCGAATTAAATATTATAGTAGACCAACACCTGGGACTAGGTGTATGACTACAAAATTATTATTATCATTAATGACGTGAGTGATTCGTCAAGTGGACAAGGTTTAATCAATAAGATTTTATTATTAAATAATTTAAAAAATGAATAATCATCATGAACAAATTCATTAACTTAAGAGATCATATAAGATGTGCAAGGGAAAATCTAGGTTAAATACATCTCTGACAATCTTTTATTTGAATTATCTTTGTTCAATAACATATAAATTTCTTGTTTTTATTTTTAGTTTATTTTTATTATTATAAGAAGTTGTTTAACCTTGAATGTTAGGCTAACCCTTGATAATCACTCTTGAAAATCAAAAAGAACTTTGATTTAAGAGACAAAGAGAAGAGAGAGTAAGAAAAAAAAGAGTTGGACAACAAATTGGAAAATACATCGGTTGGCTCACTCCTTCATACACCAAATGACCTACAAATAATTCTAAAACCTAAAAGACTACTCGGAGATTATGGAATACATACACTCAAAGGTAATAGATGGACCATTGTAAATCATATCATAATCTCAAATAAGTTGGTATTGAATCTCGCGTTACTTCTCCGATTGTAACAAAAGCAATTTCGTGAAAAGTTGAATGAAGATGCAAATAAACATTTTAAGTGTGTCCTCCCTAGGTGCAGAATTATCAAGGTAGAAGGTCATAGTGGAAAAAGTAAGTTATTACAATTGTTTCCTTTTACTTTAGCAGACGATGCCAAAGAATAGTATGATCGGGCTTCACCAAATATAATCATTATGTGGGTTGGGATGTAGAATTCATTCCTAAAAGAATATTTTTCCACATCTCTATTTATTTAAAAGAGGTATGAAATATCCACCTTTAGACATAATGATGGGAAATCACTTTATAAAATCTATAAAAGATTTAAGAAACTCTTCACTGAATGTCTACGCATTTACTATATCTCATAGATCATATGCAATTTTTTGTAATAGATTAAATCTCAAGGTGAAGTAGATATTGGATACAACAATAAGGGGTCCTCAAACTTCAAAATAACTACCAAAATTATAAGAATAATTGAAGTTATTGCTTCTAACAAACTTTTTGAGTTGTATGGTATATGTTCTACTTCTAAAGATAGCCTAGTTAGTCTAAATTTTATGGAGGACGACAACAAAAATATTGAATAAAAAATCGTGAAGTAAAGAAGAAGTTAATCTCACTAAAGATGTTGAATGGATGCTCGCTCAGTGAAATTGAGCTTTTTCACAAGGATTGTTCCTACTTCTGTTTTGTTTATCGAATTGATGCTTGCTCAAGAATTTGGCTCATAATCTTGGCTTCCTTGCTTCAAATGCCTAGCTCATTATTCCTTTGGTCTTCCTTTCAATTCATCATTCATGTCACATAAAAAATCATATTTAAGGTTCAACTCAGATATTTAGGAAGATTCTAATTTTGGATATGAATTGAGGGTTTTTGTGATTACTTCATGATCAAGTAAGTAAGTGCATAAGTTCTAAGAACCAATATTGAATTTCAAGTAAAATACACACTTATCAACTCTCCCTAACTTATATTCTTTTTTCCCTTAAACAAAAGTGAATTCCAACACAAACATGGTTCATAAATCATCAAAACAAGGTATGAACAACTTAGGTTTATAATTCAAACATGATTTTCAATTCTTTTCATACTTCCATGGTTTTCTAAAAACAACTTAAATTGGAGAATCAATCTAACTAAAGTTTACAAGATCTGAGACAAGACTCGGATATGATCTAAGAGTGCATAAATAAAAAAATTACAAGAGTTTTGCAAAAAAAATTGATATGTTCAAAAAGATGTAAAAATCAACATTTCATTTTTCGAAACATTAGAGCAGATGCCAACATATGTAAACTTCATGAAGGACATTATCTCTAAAAAGATATCGATAAGTGACAAAACAATGAATATTTCTAGAAATTTCATAGCAAATATTCAAAGAAGTATACTTATAAAACGCATAGATAATGGAAGTGTCACCATCCCTTATACAATTGGGGGGTAGAAAAAAGCATAAAACACTTATTGATCTTGGTGCAAGTGTAAATGTGATGCCTCTCTCCATTTACAAAAAGCTCATTATTGAAAAAATGAGCGACAAAAGAATGAAACTCCATTTTTTCAGACAATTATATCAAATGTTCTTATGGGATTGTAGAAGATGTGATGGTAAATCTAGACAAATTCATGTTTTCTCTGTTTGTATATGTCACGCCAACTTAATAGAGGGTACATTAACTTTAAAGGTGTATAAATGAAGTAGTCAAAGTAAATGTGCTCAAAATCATGAATCACAAATAAGACAAAGAAGATTTATATCTAGTCAACATATTCCATTGATCTTTGGTCGGACATTCTGCTAACAAATAGATGCCACATCAATTTAGTAGAGGGTACATTAACTTTGAAGGTGTACGATGAAGTAGTCAAATTAAATGTGTTCAAAATCATGAAGCAAAAATAAGACAAAGAATAATTCTATCTAGTCGACATAATAAATGTGACTTACCAATGATTTAGCGGTCCGTTTGAGTGGATAAAAATTTAATTACTGAGTACTTAGAATTATATAATCTAAAGAATGATTAGTGAAGAGGAACGAACACATTAACTAACAATATCTTATTATTAGAAATAAGTATGAGTTGTATTGTGAAATAAATGTGAGTTCTAAGTCGCACATTACTTACAAAAGTGGAGGTTAAGTATTTTATAAGTAAGAGGACTCATACACCTATCACCTTAAGATTTTGGATGAATATGTGGTGTCTATCTCACCTCTTTGGGTGAGTCTTTGATCTTTAGGTGAGTGTTTGACTCAATGTGTATGTTTCCCTCTTATGATGATCCATCAGTGGTATTAGAGTCTGGTTCGAGTAAGAGACAAGTTCCTTGTGTTCGAACGTCTTCCTGACATGGTGGTCAGGAGGCGTGTCCCGTTGAAGTGCTCATGACGAGATGATGGTGTCTTTCAATGACGGTACAAGCATGTGAATGAAAGAACTTCCACTTTATGGGGAGCATAGTGTGTGGACTCACACTTGAGGGGAAGATTATTGAGAAATAAGTGTGAGTTGTGTCGTGAAACAAGTGTGAGTTCTAAGTCGCACGTTTCTTAAAAAGTGAAGGTTAAGCACTTTATAAGTAAGATGAATTCATACACATATCTCCTTCAAATTTTTGGTAAATATGTGGTGTCTCTCTCACTTATTTGGATTAGTCTTTGATCTTTAAGTGAGTATTTGATCAAATATGTATATTTCTCCCTCATAATGATCCATCACTTATTAGATGTGCAAAAAATACGTAAATAAAGTTCATCGTTGACAATCTTTTATTATTAATTTTACAAACATTTATTTTCTCGTCATTCAATCCTCAAACAACCCAACTAAAACATTTTTGTTCGATAATTATAAAATTAAATTGAACTTTGTTTTCAGTATTCAATATTTTATTGTATTCACCATATCTATTTATATATATTAAATTCAGTGCATCAAACTATCTTGTGACACTTCAACTTCTTCTATGCCACATCATTTATTTTCCTATGTGGCATCTCTCAAATTTCATCTTCAATTTTTAAAAGGTCAAACCATATTGTTTCTCTCTATAAAAGGTCATGGGTTCGAATCCAAACAAATGCAAAAATACAATTACCTAATATTTGACTATTAACTTTATTTATTTCAAAAAATATCATACTAATTTACTCGCAATAAATTTATTATTACTCCAACTAAATATATTTTTTAAAATTTTAAAAATAAAAGAGATGTCCATATCCATACACTTTAAAATATTTTTTGTTTTCTTAAAATCATAGCAACAAAAGAACCACTTGAAAAATACTTTTAATCTATAATAGAAAATGCAACACAAATTTGACACTATGGACATATATTTATAAAGCTATTGAATATTTTATTCGATAATAATTAAAAATAAATTTTTATTTTTCTTTAAGACTAAAAATAAATATATGTCTTATAGTTAGATATTTAAAAGAGAGACAAATATTAAAAATACATTAGAATCAAAATAAAATATAAATCATTTGGGATATCTTTTTAAATTATTTCAATTTGTAAAATAAACTCTTGTATGTCACTCTTAAGTTACAAACATACATTTTTTTATTCGTAATTAATTCATATTATTGTCTCACTTATTTATAATAAAATATTATAATATAAATTTATTGTTCATATTTATAAAATAAAATTTTTTAACATAAAACTAAGTACAAAATAAATCAATATTAATTAACAGCCACGCATCGCGCGCGGATGTCAATCTATTTAGATCAATCTATTTAGTACAAAATAAATCAATGATTGCAGTTGCTTATACACTATTTAGATCACCCATTAGAGTAGCTTAAAATTTTAGGTCATCATATTGCATATTATAGTACATGGTGATAAGTAGAATATTCCTAATTGATCGTGTGACTTAAAAGCGAACATTTAAATGAGGTTTTTTATGTTAGAAAAATTAAAATTAAAATTTATAAAAATATTGATTATCTATATATAAAAATTAATAAATTAAGTTATGTAGATTGATGAACAAAACAAAATCGAAAAAAAAAATACTATTATATTATAAATTAGTAAAAAGATAGACACACTTCTACTTTAAAGTAAATTTTTAATGATATCCAATGTTGATTAATTGCTTCTGCTAAGAGAATTTTATTAAAATAAAATTATTAAAATTTTATTTAAAATCAGTAACAAATGGAATATGTTAGTCATAAATTTCAATTCTAAAAAGTTGAAAAGTAAAATTTAAATAAAAATATAACAGTTTTACTAAAACATTACAATTTACTTTTTATTAAAAATCATTTTTTTAAATTATTTTACACCTCAATGTGCATTGTATTGGTGCATAAGAAGGAAGATGAAGATGATGAAGATGGAAGAGCGAGAAGAGAGACGTAACTAACTTCTAACAGAAGATTGAAATTCTGATATGGATTACTTATGAAATCAGTTACAGAGTTGTTAAACTAAAAGATGATATACTAAGCTGAAAAAGAAATTACATCAAACATCATCCCTTAATTCATATTCGGTTATTCAAAAACTACAACATCAATTTCATCTCTCAAGTGAATAAAGTGTTTAGTCTTTATTGCTTTGGTTAGAACATATGTCATCTGCTTTTGAATGCTAAAGTGAACAACTTCAAGCACTCCACTCTGAACTTAATTCCTCAGAAAATGAAACTTTGTGTCAATGTGCTTACTCCTTTCATGCATCACTGGATTCTTGGGACGCTTATAGCTGATTTGTTGACAATCATCAACTTCACAAGCTTTCTCACCTTGATATTCACGTCTTGAAGCAAGTTCAAAGTCCACACAGCTTGACAAGCAGTCAAAGCAGTTGTAATGTACTCAGCTTCACAGGCTGACAATGTAACCACTGGTTGCTTCTTAGAGCACCAAGAACTGGAACTTTCCAGATACTTGAAAAAATATCCAGAAGTAGTTCTTATGTCAACTCTGTCTCCATACCAACCAGAGTCTGAATAGCATATTAGCTCTGAATCAGATTCAACATCATAAGGGAACAAAATTTCAAACTTCAGAGTCCCCTTAATATACCTCCGTACCCTGACAACAGCTTGGTAATATGACCACTTTGGTTTGTTCATAAGCTTACTCACCATTTCAACTGCATATAAAATATCAGGTCTGGTATTGCAAAGATATCATAATGAATCCACCAACTATTTAAAAGTTGTAGCATCTACATAATCATCCTTAACATCAGAATCTAACTTGTGATTTGTTTTAGCAAGTGTGATTGCAGACTTGCAGTTTATCAACTCAAATCTTTTCAGAAGCTCAAGTTCATATTAAGTTGATGCAAGATTATACCCTTATCAGAGTACAAAATCTCCATCCATAGAACATATACCATTTTTCCTAGATCATCCATCTCAAACTCATTCATCGGCACCTTCTTGAACTTGGCTATCTCATCTGAGCAGCTCTCTGTTAGCAATATATCATCAACATAGAGACATGCAATAAGCATATTGCTATCATATATATATGTACATAAACATCATACTCCATCTCACATTTCCATATTCCTTGAAGTTTGAAAAATGAATCAATTTTCAGATTCCAAGCTCTATGAGCTTGTTTTAGTCCATACAAGGCTTTATGCAACTTGTAACCATCCCTTCCTGATTCTTTTTCACAAATCCAGTAGGTTGTGATACATAAACTTCCTCTTGTAAATGACTATTCAGAAATACAGATTTTACATCTAAATGAATCAGAGGCCAATTTCTATTAGCAGCTATAGAAATCACCAGTCTAATTGTTTCATGTCTAGCTACATGAGCAAACACATCAAAGTAATCTAGTCTGGATTTCTAAAGAAATGTTCTAGCTACTAACCTTGCTTTGTGTTTGCCAATTGACCCATATGGCTTCAGTTTCATCCTGTAAACTCATCTCACACTGATGCATTTCGTGTTCTTAGAAGCTCATTCAACTCCCTAGTCTTATTTCTTTCTATAGCCTCAAGTTCTTCCTTCATGGCCTTCAGCCACACTTTCTTCTTGGAAGCTTCTCCAACACTTACTGGTTTAGAGTCTACCAACATGGCACACCGAATGGCTTCCCCTTCAGATTCTATCTCAGTATCTTGCAACATGTCAAACTTTGAAATCTTCTGGGTATTTGTCTGATTCTTTGCGGTCTCTGATCTTGTTCAAAATCTTATTCAAATGATGGAACAATATCATATGTTGGACTACCTTTAGAGTCTGGTCCACCTTCAAATGAATGACCCCCTTCAGAGGCATGATTACCACAAGAGTCTCGATCATCGTCAGAATCTATATCAGAATCAGATTCACCTTCAAAGTCTGATTCGCCTTCAGACTCTCCTTCAACATCAGAGTCACCTTCAGATTCTGACTCATCTTAAGAATCAGAATCTCCTTCAGAGGAAGATTCTCCTTTAGAGTCTGAGATGTCTTTAGAAGTTAACTCAGGTGTTAACACAGCACCAGAGTTGGATTAAGACTTGTTCCAATCCCACGCTTCTTATTCCTTCACAAGGACATCTCTGTTGAATACAACTTTGTTAGTGACAGAAAAATATAGTTTATAAGCACATGTATTGTGGTACCCTACAAGCAACATGACTATGCTTCTGTCACCTAACTTTCTTCTCTTAGTATTTGGGATATGTTTATAACAGACAGAACTAAACACCTTCAGGTGGCTAACACTTTGCTTATCTCTAGTCCACTTCTCAAGATGAACAATTTACTTAAGGTTCTTAGTTGGGCATCTGTTGAGCATATATACTGCAGTAGTAACAGACATTCCCCATAAGGTGTGAGGGAGCTTATTCTCCTTCAACGTGCTCCTTGTCATATCAAGCAAAGTTTTGTTTCTTCTTTCAGCAAAACCATTATGTTAAGAAGTGTATGGAGCAGTAACCTCATGCTCAATTTTGTTATCCTCACAAAACCTTATGAACCCTATAGAGTTGTACTCACCTCCACCATCAGTTCTGAGAATTTTCAGCTTCTGACCACTCTATTTTAAGCCTTCACCTTGAACTTCTGAAACTCAACAAACACCTCATTCTTAAACTTGAAGAGTGTTACCCATGTCATTCTTATGAACTCATCCATAAATGACATAAAGTACTTGTTTCCTCTAAGTAAAGGTACTTCAAATGATCCGCATACATTTGAATGCACTACTTTTAAAACATGTTTTGCTCTTTGAGCCACTACTGATGAAAATGGATATCTAGGTTTCTTACCTTTCATGCATATCTCACATGACTTCTTAGGCTTCACAATCTTAGGAATGTCATGTACCAACTTCTTAGAACTCAAATTCCCTAAGATTTTGAAGTTCAATTGCCCCAATCTCTTATGTCATAGCTCACTATCACCTCCGCCACCTTTTGCACTGAGGAATTTAGTTTCAGTTGTTTCCAGATTCATCTTGAATGTTTTGTTGCTTCCCTGTTCAGACTGCATAATCAGCTTCTGATCAGAATCATACAGCTTCAAGAGATTGTCATTCATAGTAACTGAGAAACCTTTCTCAATTAGCTAACCTACACTCATCAAATTGCTCTTCATGCCAGGAACATACTAAACATCCTTGATCAGAACAATTTTTCCATTCTTCACTCTGACCTTGACATTTGCCATTCCTTCGGCATTCAGATACTTATCATCAGCACATCTGATTTTTATTCTCTTTATAGAGTCAAAATTAATCAGTCATTGTTTGTTTCCAAGTAGGTGAATTGAGCAGCCAGTGTACATATACCACCAGTCTACCAAATATCCACCATTAGATTCAGAAGTCATCAATAGCACAGGTTCATCATCAGACTCTCATTTGGCTATGTTTTCTTATTTTGATTTTCTTTCCTTGTTTGACCAACAGTCAGCAACAAAGTGACCAAACTTCTTACAACAGTAACATTGAACCTTCTTCTTGTCAAACTTCTCATTTCCCTCCAGATGTTTCTTCTTGTCGTAGTTGGAGAATTCCGAATTCTAATAACCACAACCATATCTCTTCTTGGCCTCTGACCAAAACTGCTTTTGATTCTTCTTACTAGAAGATGCCTTCAGAGTCTGCTCTACCTCTCTTTTAGAGGTTCTCTCAGTTAGATGCAACTTTTGTGCCTCTAGACTGCGTTGCATCTCTTCAATTCTCATGGTGCTCAGATCCTTAGAACGTTCAATTGCTACAACAATGTAACCAAACTGAGGAGTAAGTGATCTCAGTACCTTTTCAATGATTACTTGTTCAGAAAGAATCTCTCCACAAGATTTCATTTGTGATTAAAATCACTCTGGAGATGTAATTAGGTACCTTCTCATTGTTCTTCATGTTAAGATTCTTATACTACTTACGTAGAGACTGAAAGTTCACCTTATTCACTGATGTATCATCATCGTAGCATCGTACCAATTTATCCCACGTAGCCTTCGCCGTCGTCGAATTAGCGATCTTCTCAAACACATTCACACCCACACACTAATGGATGTAGGACAGAGCTTTATGATCCTTCTTCCTCATCTCTCTATACATGTTCATTTGTGCTTCAATTGCATCTGTTGCAACCGTTGCGTAACCGTCATTGACGAGATCAAGAACATTTTGAGCGCCAAACAACACAAGCATCTATTCCATGGTATTCGTATGCCTTATTCTCTATTTCATTAATGTTGAATATTTCAATCCTAAAACTACTAAGTTGTTTAAATAGAGTAAGGGAATTCGAGCCTAATAGCAACCGACCCGAAAAAATACAAAATTGACCCAAAAACTAAGTATTTTTTAAGTCTGGAACTAAAACAAACTATTCCACCCTTCTTCACTCCTAATCAGCTTCTGACTCAACATGAAACTTTTATCTTAATCTTTGTTCTTTCCAACGCCTATTAGAACGCGTCAATCCAATTCTCAGCTCAAGTTATGATCTGCATAATGACAATGTATCAAATAACTATTTATGCTGAAAATAAAGTACGAAAATAAAATAAAGCAAAAAATAAACTTAAATATAAAAACACACTAAAATAGTAAAAATAATATAATAAACTATAGATTTGCCTAAGTACAATAGTAGAAGAAGGTGCATCAAAATCCATTGATTAAGCGCCAAACGACACACGCGTCTATTTCAATTCTTTCCATCAAAGACTGGAAGCTTTGTGTTCAAGCTACCGTTTCCACCGTTCATCTTCGATCTTGTGCAAGAATTCACTCAAATTTCACCAAACACTTGTGTTTCTCAATCCCTTAGAATCAAGAAATATTATTCTGTTCCGATTTCGATTGTAAATTTAACGCAAATTGAAGAAACGAAATCAATCGCGCACGCTTCACGTTCACTCATGTTTCCTTGATGTTTCTCGTGAATCTGAACCGGAGCTCTAGATATCAATTGTTGATGCATAAGAAAAAGATGATGGTGAAGATGGAAGAGAGAGAATAAAGACGTAACTAACTTCTAATAGAAGATTGAAATTATGTTATGGATTACTTATGAAACCAATTCCAAAGTTGTTTAAATACACAAACTGAAATGCCACATAGGCCAAACTAAAAAATGTTATACCAAGCTGAAAATGAAATTATATCTAACACATTGGAGTGGCCTTATATGCTCGTCGTTAAGTACAAGCCGGTTTGATAAAGTCTCTTTTAACAATGGTTGTTATACCATGCATATAAATGTTACAAGTGGTTTAATGATTTGAAGGAGAAACATCCTCTAATCAACATATTTTTGGTAATATAAGACCAGTTTATTTTAACTTTAAAAAAATGGATTTTTTCTTTATATTTTTTTAAATGGATTTTACAAAAATGTTTTTTTAAATATTACAAATTTTTTAAAATTTGTTTTTTTATAAATTAAAAGACTAATTTTGATATCCTATAGCATAAACCTACATTGAAGATCAAAGTATAGTCTAAATCACAGGTTTTTCAAAAAGTTCTATTTAAAAAATAATTTTTATGAAAAGTTATTTGAAATAACTTCAAAATTAAGTGATTTTTTAAAATTTTGATATAAAAAAAATCGATAAAATGATGAAATACCTAAAATAACATTTTAAGAATTACTATTCAAACCAAATTTTCACTTGAAACTTTTATAAAAATTTTCTTTATAAAATTTTTGTACATAAAAAATATGTTACACTATAAAAATCATTTTAAAAAAAAATCAAAATAAACGGACTCATAGTTAACTTGAAAATAATATGTTACGAGGCAATATAAATATTACAACTGGTTTACTGTTTTGAAAGTAGGATGTTCGACGGTTAATTTTTATAACTAATCTATAATTATATATAAATTAATGTTATAATTGTTTATTAAAATCATTTGTAATAACCGAATTCTATTTTTTTTAATTATAAATTAGTTGTTAATCAATTATATTTATAATCAATTTTATAATTAATTATTATTTTGGGGGAAAAAATTTTATTTTAAGAATAAAATATTTTTTTCCAAAGTCATTTTTTTGGGGGAAAAAAATTTATTTTCAAAACGAACAAAAAAAGTATTTTCTGTATTTTGGAAAAAAATATTTATTTCATTTTAAAAGAAAATTATAAACTTTTTTTCAAAAAAAAAATTAAAAAAATCTAAGATATTTTTGTGATTTTCAAAAAATATACTCGTTTTTTTTTGCAAAAAGTAGGGCCTAAGCCCAAACAACAACACTAATCAACCCAGCAGCATCACGTTGGACAAATCCAAGCAGGGAGGAGGGACAAGAAGCAAAAATACAAGAACTAAAATTTAAAGAGAGGCTAAACCTTGCTAGTTGACCCGCACATTTATTAGATTTCCGAAGGATATGTTTAACTCGAAAATTATGTAAGCCTTTGAGCTCATCTTGGATCTTGCGCACCATGCTCAGCCCGACTTTCTAAGAGGCTTGTAACTAGTAATAGTTTTGAAAATTCCACATTGACCACCTGAAACTCAACATTGTTAATGTTATAACTCTTGGTTAATCTTATTCCTTCATGGACTCCCCACAATTCAGCAATAAAGGTATTGCAGGTACAAATGTACTTGGAAAAACCTTTTTTAACCAGCCACCTTTAGCATTCCAAATAAGGCCTCTGCACCCAGCTTTGCAATTGCTACTAACAACCCTATCAATATTGATTGTTACCCAATTTTCAACAGCAGGAGCCCATCTCACATGAGTCATAGACTTGACATTGCTCGCAACCTTCTTCTGCAGCACGATAGCTCTACTATAATGGCCATGAGCAAGCTGAATCTCATTAGACAACAACTCAGGTAGCATAAATTCAGAGTTGTAAATTTTCTGATTTCTGCACTGCCGAAGTTTATAACAGGCAGTGGCTCAGATAGCAGACCAATCCAATCTAGGCGAGCCCGGATTCTGAAAAAGATTAAAAGATATCCACTCATCAAGAGCAAAAGAAAAGAACTTAGAACAATGAAGAGCTTGAACCAAACTCATCCAAATTCTCTTAGCCACCAATCAGTCACAGAACACGTGTAATAAGGTTTCAACAACACCATCACTTTTAATTGGTGCATCGAATACATAATCTCTTGTGCAGCTACGATATTATCAGGAATGTTTCTATTAGGAATAAAACCAGCCTGATTTAGGGAGAATATATCGTACATAAGTCCTTTCAACCTGTTCACCAAAATCCGGCTTAGGATTTTGTAAATAGCATTGCATGTGGCTATAGGGCGAAACTGACTAATTAGCTCAGGCTGAGTTATTTTAGAGATGAGGCAAATATCCGTAAAATTGATCTCAGCAATTTGACCTGGATGCTTCCATAACTGCATAATATACTCGCACACATCGCCTCCAACAATCTCCCAAGAGGGTTGGTAGAAACCATTGGGGAAACCATCTGGATCTGGGGATTTTCAAGGTGCCATCTCAAAAGTAGCTTGCTTAATTTCATCCACAGTGAGCTCAGCGGCAAGACGAAGCATATAATCCTCATCAAAAGGAGATTAATGGGTAGAAAATTCCTCTGCAACCTCAGCATCAATAGTGTAAAGTTGTTGAAAGTTCTCTTTAAAGGCATTATTAATGTCAAGAGAGTCAGTTAGCCATTTCCCATTATTATCCTTGATAGTTTGGACATGCTTTCGATGTCTTCTTTGAACAGCTTTCACGTGATAGAAGCAGCGTGTGTTTCTATCTCCATCAGCAAGCCATTGATCATTGGCTCTCGGAAACTAGGCAAGTTCTTCCTGACAAAGGATTTTTTTAAGCTCCTGTTGCAGTTCAAATTCCAACATTCTAAGCTCAGCATGGCTGACGCCTTCATGAGCTTTTCTTTGGATCCCTTCAAGTCTTTGCATGATAGCTTTTTTTTCTTGAGTGAGCTTTTGACAATATGCATATGCTAACTCTTGGCATTTTCTCTAACTTCCTCCAGGTTATTTAGCATTACCTAAATCAGTCTGCCAGGAAGACAACATCATATCTTTGAAAGACTTTTCCAAAATCCAGGCACATTCAAACTTAAAATCATTAATCATAGGTCTTCATTGAGAATCTTTAAGGGACACAAGGATAGGGTGCTGGTCTGAGTAATCTAATCTGGTAAGAACCCGGACTTGAGCATCAAGAAATTGAAACCTCTAATATTTGTTGCTAAGAGCCATATCCAATCTTTCAAACACATGCAAACCTCCATGTCCTATAGCACCACGCCAGGTGAATTTATGACATGTGGCACCAAGGTCTAGGAGATTACAGGCATTTAACTTCTCATGAAACAAGGCACATTTCCTATCAAGGGGTGCAACTCCATCTTGTTCTCAACCCCTTAATACCATTAAAGTCTCCTCCAAAAAGCCATCCTTCACCAGTTTTGGCAGCTATGTTGACTAGTTCCTTCCACAAACCTCTTTTACCCTCTTCATGAGGGCTGGCATAAACGGAAGTAAGGTTCCATCATGCTTAATCTCCATTTTTTACTCTAACATGCAGAAACTGAAAGTGTTTTTGAAGGAATTTCATTTCATTTGTAATTTATCTTGTTTCCAGCCCACCCCCCAGCAAAGCCTTTATTTTCAGAATAACTATATCCATCAAAGCCCAGTTGAGTAAACTTTTTACATAGAAAACTAGGATCAATATGAGTCTCTATAATTATGAGCATCGTAGGTTGATTCTCCCGGATATAGTGACTGCAAACCCGAACAAATGCATTGTTACCCGCTCCTCGACAATTCCAGAACATAATCTTAATTTGGTCTTGAATCATGAAAATAATTAGTGCTTGAAAGTAGCCCCTTGAAGATCCTTGGGAGTTTCCTCAACAAATTCCAGTTTGGGATCATCATTCTTAGGCCTAGAATCGTCTATTTCGTCCATATTTAGCTCCACTCCACTTGGTCTGAGACTCGTTTCAGGAACTGGGGGAAATTTAGGAGAGAATGACGGATTGTTTGTTAAGCTTACGTTCTCAATATCGCCTTTGGCTCTCAAAGCTTTAGGGCCAAGTTGATCAAGATTGTTACGCCTATTTATTTGAGCTCCCCCTTCATCCTTAGTAGCTCCTTTCTCCATTAAATATGAATCTTCCGTGATATTTAAACCAGTTTTAAAAGGTCATTAACTACTCAGCTGACAAAAGATTATCCATATCCTAAACCCTTTTACCCTTAGATACTCCTTTTCCATTCACTTTTTGAATTCCTCGAACCACCACTGTTGAGATTTTTTTGATTTTCTTATGCTCCTTAACTGTTGCTCTTCTCATCTTACTATTACCCCCATATTGATGATTGATAAGTAACCTTTCCACAACCTTGGCATCTGGCAGCTCTTAAAGGATCCTTAGCAGGTAGAGTAGGTTGAGTTTCTGGCTCCTTGTCCTCCTCTACATTAGTAATGATTCCACTAAGAGCCTGAAATCTAGAACCAACTTCATTCGTATTTCCTTTGCTCTTCACAATTATACCAGCTTCATCTATTTCGATAACCTCCTTGCCAAGTTCAAATTTTTGCTTTCTCATACATCTAGTTTTCTGAACTACCATCCAAGTTCCATAAGCCTTAACCCCGTCGTCTTCGTTATGAACACCCTGAGATTTACCTTCAGTTCCTCTGCGCTCTTTGACATCTGACTGTAGGACCTTAGTATCAGGACATCCACATGTTGAATGACCAAATCGCCCACATGATAGACAAAGGAGGTGAAGCCCTTCGTATTCGACTTTGTAGTGTCTGCCCTTAATCGAGAACATAGCAAGCAGAGGTTTTAGTAAATTAACTTGAATACACAGCCTCACATATTTCCCTTGTAAGCGTATTCTTATCAACTTTGATCGTTTTCCCTATACGTTCTTCAATGTACATTAAAACTCTACTATCATAATATTCGATAGGCAAACTGAGATACGAACCCAGACCGCAAGTTTTTCTATCGTATCTCTAGTTTGGTAGAAATTAGGATTCCAAGCTCTAACAATCAAGTAATGGTCATATATCATCCAAGGGCCCTCCAATAGAGCAAATTCTTTTATCATTTTCTCAAGTGAAAGTAACAAGATATAAATCTTGACCAAGATCCACTATATTGATAATGCCTTTCCGAGCCCATAATTATTGTAATATTTTTTCCAAAGCTTAGAATCTGATCCGCCTTCCCAACATCTTAACGATAACACCATTCTTCCATGGCAGCGAGATGCGATTCTCCTCCTCCGGCGGTAAGATGATTTCAGGACACTCATAATATACAAATTTCAATTCTTCAATCCTAAGACCTTTCACCTTTCTCCTTGGCTCCCAAAAGATCTCATCATTTGGCTCTTGATCTGATCAATGAACGCACTCGTCCATTCGTTCCCCTGTAAGCATCATTTTGTATGAGAGGAGATTCACCTGAGAGGGTTGCATATCATGATCTTGCACATCTTGGTTCAGACCTAACAAAGAGTTAGGTTGAGTCAAACCCAACACGTCTTTCACAGGGTTCTTTATAGAAATCTGATACTGGTGGACTTCTTTAGGTAACAAGGTCTCTGATATGAGGATGAGGAATTTAAACCATCTCAATGGGAAGCACCGTCGTTGAAGCCAGAAAAACCCTCCAGAGAAGGGTCATGCCGAAACCCTATCCCCAAGCCCCCAAATCACCAAACCCTTGCAGAGAACCATCATTCGATTAATTTAATTTTTATTTTGGATATAAATTTGGTTTAAACCATATTAATAACGTCTAAAATATAAATTTGATTAAAACTATACTAATAATTAGCCAATTTTTAATAACCAAATTATATATAGATAATCCAAGTAATCGATTAATTTGAGAATCCTTATTTGAAAGAGGAACATCTCCTAATTAGTCCCTTTCAAAAATACATTGAACAGAACCGAAGTGCCGAAACTGAAGTGAATTTTAGTTTAAATAATCTAACAGTTACGTTTGTTTAGGAAACTGAACTATACAAACAGTTTTAGAAACGAACCATATAACAAGTAAACCGAACCTAAACTAAACCGAACTGAATCGAAATTGAAAATAAAAATCCTATCCAAAACCAATTTTAAAATGAAGAAAATCTAAAATCAAATTTAGAAATGCTCGCTGCACTGCATGTATTTAAATCATTATCATAACAGGCAATAACTTTTTAGAGAATTTTGGTTAAAGAATCAAATAACTTAACTTTGCAGCAGTCAAACTTGAGCTCAATTTTATACACAGTTTAAAATAAACGTTTCTATCTTGGAATATTTTGCTTGACATAAGGTCCTAATCCCTTGTTGAAATGGTTGCAATCTTGTTTCATATTATAAGTCTTCACCTTTAGACCGAGTAACGTTATGTCATGAAAAGCTCCTTTTCTTTAAGGAGAAACCAAACTGAAACTAATCAGATTCAGAGTCTGAAAGTGGCATCTGGAAAGCATTGGGTGGTTCCGAATCTGTCATGCTTGGGGGCACATTTTTACCAGACCGTCTCCGGACCCGGTCAGTAGGTCTCGATTTTTTTTCATCACGGGAGGGTGGCTCCTGTCATAGGAAAAATGTAAAATTATTTACTCAATATGAAAATTATGCAAGACAACCACACAGAAAATAAGGCTACCATGGAACTAGGTTGTTTTGACTGAGATGGAGGAGCTTGTTGGCTTCTTCTCAGCCAGATGGTGCCCAGAGAAATTAAGGCGGCCAAAAGCAGGAAAGGACCGATTCTCGGATCATCAAGGTACACAGAAAGTCCACCAACAGCACCAAGAATACGCTGCATAATATTTTTTAGTGGAATCTGTTGAGCAGTTTTAGACCAAATAGGTTCTGTGTCATCTGGAACAAGCTTAGGAGTTCTTAGTGTCTGCAAAGAGAACAAGGTGTTGGTTGCATAGTAAGAAAATTATCCAGTAATTATTTAATTAAAAACTATTTCTTAATTTAAAGAATCAAACTGTGCTTTATAGAGGTAATAATAATAATAATAATAATGAAATTAGGAGTAATATCAGAAAAGTATTAGTAAACAAAATCACACTCAAACACTGGCTCTAAGGAGGTAGAGGAGCAACAGCCTAGATTACTAATTTAACACTACATTTGGACCTAGCTTAAGGCTTTATGGGTTTTGGATAACAGAAGTAAAAGAGAATGAATAAATATTGTAGTTGTGATGTTATGTTACTAAGCTTTCCTGTGGCTTCATTGCAAGAAAGAGTTTCATATAAGTTAATGAAGTTCGAAGATAAAGTTACACTTGTAACAATGAGAAGTCTAAAACTGCCAACATGGAAGATGGAGTTCTCATCACAGATTTAGCAGCTTAAGAAGTCAGAGAAGAAGTGGCTAATGAAATTTTTAGAAAACGCTTGGATGCTCTTGCAACTGTGTCCTAACTTCAACTTTGAGGAAAAGGTTGACATTAAAGGGGAAGAAGGTATTGTAATGAAGCTTCCAGCTGGGGGTAAGTCAGCATAGCATGGCAATCACGTTGAGATAAGTTCAGATAGAGAGGCTCCAAGAATCTAGGGGCAAGGATAACTAAAATTCGGTTGAGGGATATGGAGAGCTGAAAGGCGTCTAAGAAAGAGAATGGAATTAGAAGGCAAGCAATTATTGATCATGAATCCTTTTATCCCAATTCTTTCTTCTTTCCCTCTGTAGAGCTAGCTCATACAACCCTACATTCTTTTTTTTTCAATGCATTTGTATTTGATCACTAATCCTCCCACCACATACACTTGGAGTTGAATTAGTTAATATATCTTCTACCAATTGTGATTTGTGTGTCATTACAGAAGAATCAGGAACAAATTGTCATAAAAACTAAGAAATATGGAAACCAATTATAACAGATAAGCTAAGATTCAATAAGATATTATATAATATATTCGTATGTTCTAACATGACTTAGAAAAGAAAATTGAAAATATTTTGAGAATAACAGATAAGCTAAACTTCCTTAAAATGTTTAAAAGACTTACAAAGAATGGCAAATCTCTGGAGTCACCATCTTTTATAATACTTGCGAGCCACTGGGATATCTGCTTAAAAAAGAAAAATTGAAAATATTTTGAGAATTGTGCATTACATCTCTGTGATTGTACACAAGTAATTGTTACAGTACATGGGTTATATCATAGGAAATATGATGAAAATAGATATATTTGAGTTACAAAAGTCGTAAAACTATTCTACAGTAAAACGGCAAACCTCTGAATCATCAGCTGTGCCCTTGTACCCAGCTACAAACTGGCCTGCCTGATCAGTATCATCGATTATATCTTGGACCAATAATGATTTCCACTTAGACATTTCCTGTGTCCTCGTATCAACAGCACTATTATTCCTTAGGTAACGTATAACAAGCAACCGAGCAATATCAGTCATACCCTTCCGTTGTCCACAAGTGCCTTCGCTTGCCCCCTCACCAAGGTAAAATTTACAATAGTCCTGAATGATAAGTTCTGTTAATAGCCAAGACCATAAATGTATATTTTTTTCAACAATACCAGAAGAACTTTCGTGGGCACTCATTCAAAGAATGAAATTAACTTATATAGGAATTAGGCCTTCCAAATGCAGTTACCACCACAAGTACAACCACATATTTCTATTTACATTTTTTAAAAAAACATTTAAATGCAATAGATTCAAATAAAAATTGAAAGCCAAAGAAAACAGGCATCCAAGAGATTAACTCAATGCTCTCTAAATACATTCTATACTTTTCAAAATAAAAATATTAAAATATCTGGAGCAAAGAACCCAAAATAGATTTTTTTTAAAAGTGTTAAATTCTTTCTTTTTTAAAATGCACATTGAGTTAGAGTTCAAACATTCAAATTAGATCACTTAATCTACAAGTGAAATTTAAAAAAAAAAAAGAGATATTTCTACACCCAATACACTCTTCATATATCAACTACAGTTGTCAACATAATTGGCTTTTGCAAATGATTCTATTTTATTAATTAAAAAGAATGAATTCAGTTTCATAGTAACTTTTCCTTGATTATCATGGGTCATTATCAAATACAATTAGTATTAGCATCATTAAAAGCATATTCAGAATACATATCTATTAAATTCATTCACTAACGTATCAGCTTTGTATCACACATTATGACAAAAAGAAGGAAAAATAATATTAAATCAGACCAATGAAAGAAAATAATAACCTTCTGCTTTTCACTGTCAAGCCAAGCAAATGTCAACCGTTTTCTCTTCAATGCATCCACGACTGGAGCCAAGGATTGATTTTCAGATGATGCATCTACCTCACTTTGCTTAGACAATGTTTCTTGGACCCTGCAAATAGTCTATGGGCCTACATTACAACATCTGACAAATTTGACAAATACATGATTGTTTAAAAAAAATATTTTCCTTTACTAAGTACAAACAAACAACGAGAGAAATCTTTTCCTACTAGGTGGGGCTATGTGCATCAATCAAATGATACTATAAAGTGCTTTCATAAATCATTTTCAATGACAACAACAACCAAGCCTAATATCACAGGTTGGGATTGGATACATGGAACAAACAATGCCATGATGTTCGATAACTCATAATTATAGCCAAACTATCAGTCTCAAAATCTTTCATAATATATTTGCCAGTAGTTTTTTATGTTTTCCTCTGCCTCTAGCAATTGGTTTATCTGATATCTAATCTACCCTTGTTACTTCTTCGAAAATGGAAGCCATGTGTTTCTAAGGATGGCCTCTATGTGCTTCCAATGACAACCCATCTTTCCTTGGTTTCCCTTTGTCTTTGACTATTGAAACATTGCTCATCTGATTTACAGTTCTTACAAGAAGACCTACAATTTTTCTCAACACATGTCTAAACAACCTAATGCAAGACTACCATTTTTTTCAGAATAGGTGTTACCTAAACTTTCTCTCTAATATTTTGATTACTAACTTGTCCTTGCATGGTATCTCCACAAGGTATAAGGACTGAAAATGATTAATGAAACCTGTATAAAAATATTATAGACGGCTGCTTAAGATTATGCATCTATTAAGAAAACTAATCACTGGTGACAAAAAGGACACGTAAGATGTAGTAGTTTTAAAATCCTTTGATACATTTTGACCAACTAAAACTCTGAAACCGGAGCCCCAGACCTACTTTATTAGAAACTGGATAAAACTCAAATGCCCCAGGTCACTTAACAATGATGGCAGTAGTTTGATATTTTATGAGGAAGCTAAGTTAAGACAATCATAATGCAAATGTTGAATTAGCACATACTTTGTGGAAAATATATCATGCAAGTTAGGTTTAAAACAATACAAAGTACATACTTCACGCAGTCTGTTCAACTCCATACTCGGCCTTCCCAATGCAATAGCACAATACCAAATAGTTGTATCATATCCAGCACGTGAATAGCCACGGGGATCACAGCCTAGCTCCATAGATGTCTCGCTCCTCAATTGTGGTAGTTCTGCACAGAAAAAGGGGGAAACGTGAAAATTGGGCAGATTAATCAGGGCTCAAAAAATAACTTCCGCTCATTAGCCCATAAATCACAGAATAGTGGCCTAACTTATGCACAAAACGTCATAATGACAATAACTTGAGAGGAGATTATACCATGCAATATTAGGAGTGTTAAGGTGGCTTAGTGGTTTGGAGAATGGGACATGGGGGTTGGATTGATAAGGGGGTCAATGGCACAACTACCATGAAATGCTACTTTGCAAACTCAAAAGGAAAACAATATAAGATTGTGGATCTATTATTGGTCAAATGAGTTCATTAATACAGATAATAACGAGGATATATATATATATGTATATATATATATATATATATATATATATATATATATACACACACACACACACAGTGGATAAAAGTATTGACTCTGCAGTTGGTTAAACAAGAATTTGATAGTGAAATCAAAGTCAGATATACTATGTCAAAAGACTAGCACTCACGGGCTAATAAGATAATACTGTGATCCAGGATGCATTGAGATAAAATCAAAGTTTTAGTCAAAAGTCACTTGCTACATAATTACAGTCCACTACTACACTCGGCTGTTTCCTTAACTTCTTCTTTCTGATCAATTGGATACCAACGTTTTCTGATGCCTAAAGATTAAGAATGTTTTTTTCAGGCAGGAATGAAGTATTATATTCTCCAAAAGTATTTGGTTTATTCCAGCAACACTGAAAGTTGATTCCATCAACTCTAGCATTATATCTACTGTCAGCTGTCCACTTTAATATTTGTTGAAGTTGGTTCCCTACTCTCATAGTTAATCATCCATATCCACCCTTTTTTCAACTATCTTCGTTCCAATATACTATTTAAAGATTTTTATTTTGGTTGCATGCATAGCATCACCGCCAACCCACTTTCCAAAGAGAAGTATGGGTAAGGGCGTTTTTATTATTAAAATTTACAATAATCAAACCACTGGAAAAATTAAACTAAAGATCTGTACCTACCTTGCTCTTTATTATTTTCCATCATACTCAAAAACAAGGAATCGTTAACTGATCCTGCAGCACACAATACAGATAGTCAGTTAAAGGAAGACTAAAGTATATTCATTAGGATCTTTAGAAGAATGGCAAAGAAGCAACATACCATGGTGCACAACAGGTTTGACACCAGGGTCTTTCAAAAATACTATAGCAGGTGCAGATTCCACACCAAATCTGACATTAAAGAAATTAAAACAAAATAAATCCAACAGTGAATCGACAAGCTTATGAATATTTATTTAAAATATTCACGGAACCATCTATATGGGAAATGTAACGCAGAACAATGTCCTCAAGTTTAGGTTTAATGAAAATTGCAACTTACGCCCCCATCCAATAGGATGATTCCTCTTCCCGCCAGAGAATGAACGCAAATGAAGCATAAGCCCAATAGTCTTTAGCTACTTGTCGCATTAATGGAGAAGCACGCTCCCCGGTTTTTGAGAATAATATTACTTTTACCTATAAGCCATGGTTCAAAAATACTCAACCCTGGATAACACTGATAATTCAAATACAGATCTGCTGAATCAAAGAGCACGTAAAACCGTAAAAGCCCTTCACAAAATATTTTCTATAACCAGGAGAGTAAATAAGGTTGATACCTAGCAGGGGAATCATAAAAGCAACATTTATATTAAGAAAAATTGGGGAATGAAAATACAGAAATCAATTTACAGAAATAATAAAAAAGCAAAGTAATTGTACCTTATGATGACTAGTTTTTCCAAAAAAATTTGGCACCTGAAATTTTATAAGTAGAGTTTCAGAAACATTTCAATTAATGATCATAAAAATTTGAACAAGCAAGCTTATACTATAATAGAAATCAAACTATTAGAAATGGCCACATACTATTTAACTCAAATAGACATCAAACATCATATTTATATAAACTCAGCTCCTCCATCCTGATTGTGTTTCTAATTCAAAAGATGGAAATAAAAAAGCTACATGAATTGATTGTTTTCTTCTAAAAAAAATTCCATATGTACATTATAAATTATACGAAGGCGATCCAACATGGAGATTTTGTTCAACCCTTAGAATTGAGATTATATCATATGGTGTATGAAAAGATTGGAAATTCCATCCAAGTTCTTTCTAAAATGTTTACAACAAGAAACCTGAAACTTCTTGACACCAATCAAATCATGCAATTGTGTGTTTGATTGATATTTGATCATCTTATTTTGTGTTTAGAAAAGTTAATAACCATGAATTTGCAATGAACTTTTGGCCCAAGAGCTATTTTTTATAATAATTAAGTAATACAAAATTTGTTGCCAAGTGATGGCATACTTCAGCTGACAAAAACAAAAAAAATTACAAAATTCAATTTTTTATAATTTAAGAGCTCAGAATTTTGACAAAGTGTATAAAGCAAAACATTCCGCTTATTTTCTCTGCATTCAAAATATAAATAGCGAAACTGACCAAATTAAATTAAATTAGACAACTTACAAATGATTCCTTCGTGTAGTAGTTAATTTGAGGAAAACCCAATACAGTTGTTGCAAACCAATTTGTAACCTTGTCAATCGTAAGCTCGCCATCAAACCTAACACATATAAATCATGTATAGTAATTTCGTATTGTAGTATATGACAAATGCAAGCACATAATATAGTAATGGTAAATATCTAATATTTAAATGCGAATAACCCTCTGAGTAAGTTTAAAAAAAAAAATCAATTCATAATTGTGTCATCAAATCAAACCATTGTCTGTCTTATAATAAAACTTACCTTCTAAAACATTTTGCAGTACGGCATCCTGGAGGAATGGCAAAAAGAGATGGAATTCCTGGATAAATATTTCCAATATGTCAAAACAAGTAACTTATGCATTTGCAAATCAAGTAAACAGCCGAGAAGTTTCTAAAACATCATCATGTGAAATAATGTATATCCAGCAATAATGCTCAGATTACCATATCTTCTTTGTCATAGATGAACCCCTGTTGGAGGATCTGGGGCACATGTCCCTACCCACTAAAAAATCATTTCTATTACTTTTTATTTTGGTGCCAACACTCCAGTTTTCAGGGGAAGGGGGCCCTGATAATCCGGAGTTTGGCCAGGACGTAAGTAAAGTCTAGCCAAGAATTGTTTCACCCAGGATTCAAACTCAGGCTCTCCTGACAATAAGTGGAGCTTATTAACCACTTCAGCCCAATCAAGTGGTTACTTCTATCACTAATGCATAAATGCAACACAAGCATTAAAAGCAGTCTGCAATTAGTCTAATTTATGCAAAATAGAAACAATATTTACAATGAACTTAAAACTGTAAGTTATGCGAAAAAGTGATTCTTAGATTGTGTAAGCCTCCACGCTAGAATGTTTTATTTACAAATATAATGTGATTGCAAAACAAAACAACTATTTAAAACTGGGCAATGGATGTTTTGACAAGAGGCAAAAAACAAAATTGTTACTCAGCACATACCATTTCTGAAAAAGGGTTTTCCCGTTGATCTTTTATCAGCAAAGTAAATAGAGACCTCCTTCTCACCAAGTTCCACCATACCAGTATTTGCAAATGCATCCAACAAAGAAGCTAGAAGCAGAGAAATTAATCAGAATTATCTTATCCTTAAACTGGTGTGGTAACTGATATGACAAAGTGCTTGGATGTCATTTAGATTGAGTCCTTGTTATAAACTATAGAATAGCACATTCCTAAACCCAATAGTTTAACTCTGTTCATAAAAAGAAAACTGTATTGCACAAGAAAAAATGTAACCCAACAAGGAGTTTGTGATCAAATTGTGCATACCTATTTTATTCCAAGACTTAGAGAACTCGGCACAACGATTGCTCCCGGATGAATACAACTGATACATACATGTATGATAATTCAGAAACATTATCATATTTACAAATGTGAAAAAAGAAGGGAAAAAAAACATAATTCATAGTTTCTGAATCCTTAGACAACATAATGGAAAACAAATCACTTACCAACATAGTAACATTTTCAGATATTGACATTTCTTTTGTTGAAAAAATATTGACATTACACAAATAAATAAATGTAATCAGTGAAAAGGTGTCCCCAAGTGAAGAAGTGCTGCACCAAAAGGGCTCATCACCTCTCTTGCTGGTTGAGGCACAACTACTAAAATGAGGCACATGCCTCTCGCAACTTACTTGCAAAGCCACATCCATCTTATTAATAACCATAAGGAATACAAAACCACATCCATCTTACTTGCAAAGCGAGATCCTAAAATGAGTAAAAAGTCCATTTTTAAATAAACCCTTTCATGCTGCTTTTTGTTATAGCTTATATGAGAATAGTTTGACTTTCTATTATCTTTGATATAGAAATAGTTTATTCATAAGCACCTATATGTATATACTAAATATTTTATCTTTGACTTACTTAAGAGCTTACGATATAAGTACTTCATTAAGTTGTTTCAAAAAAACAGGGTCTAATGGGCATGGCAGTAAGATGGTAGTAAATTGAGCATCTCAATATTTCAATATTTACATGAATTCTATACTTGGGTATATTATGTAGAAAATTAATCCATCTTAATTAATAATTTTTTATTTATTTTGCTATTGGCCTATTGGCCTATTGGCCAACACATGCTCAAATAAACATTTGCAGGGAGAGACAAATATGGTGACCGGGGTTCAAACCCAGAATTCCACATAAAATGTCCTCACAAGTCACAACCAAACCACTAGATTATATCGAGGACTATTAATTGATAATTCATTGTTGCGTTCGTTTTTTTGCTAACGTTCACACCTTTCTATAAGGATGTGTTTACATATTTGTGCCTCTTGCCACAAGCCATCAAAAACCCCCTTGCATGTCTGAGACCATTAGCAATTGACTATTATAGTTGATCACATGCAGTGCCAATACCTCTATGAAGATAAGACTGCAATCTATCATTAAAAAAAATTTAACTAAGCTAGCATCCCAGTTATAGTCCTTAAAATAAAGTGGAATGCAAGTAACTACTCTAATAAGTAATATCCCTAAATTAATAAATATTCTTCCGGTCAAACCAATAATTAAGATCTTACACCAGTTACCCATGTTTCCAAAAAGATAAAATGTTGCCTGCATTCTGGAAACAACAGCACACATAAGTTAGCTTATTTGTTATTATGCTGAATATTTAGCTTTTTTTCCCCATCTCAAAAAACATACATAAACACTGGACAAGAATCACTAATACAAATTTATATCAAATTTGTTACAACTTACAAGTGGTGGGGAAGCCTCACCCTCAAGAGCTAGCATTTGAGATTTAGTTATACTTAGTCTAAAGCCTATGATACTATCAGTTTATCCTAGATAAGGTGTTCAGCGACCCTGTTGATGTGCCAGTGCCACCCATACATGACCAATCTAGCAAAATTCACACTCTAGATGCCTAGTCCCAAACTAAAGGGGTGCGTTGGGATCCCACATCGACTAATATGAATAGAACAGTGGTTATAAGTGATGGACGGCCTTTCCCCCTGTTAAGGGTCTCATGTCGGACAATATATGGTCTGGACATATGTTTATAAGTGGAGTAATCCTCACCTTATAAGTTTGCTTTGTAAGATTGAGTTAGGCTCAACGGCTCAACCACAATTCTAAGATGTTATCAGAAGCCGGTTTTGTAAAGGTTGTATTAGGCTCAACCACAATTCTAAGAGGGTATAAGTGGGGACAATCTTCACCATACAAGTCGGTTTTGTTGGGATGAATTAGGCCCAGTCACAATTCTAAGAACCCCCCATGAGCTAGCTTTTGGAATTTAGTTAGGCCTAACCCGAATTCAAAAGACAATCAGCACAATTTCACAAATGGAGATTGTTAGTTACAATATATCAGCATATTCTACACAGTGCATACCTGAATTAACCATAGCTTTGAATCTGGAAATATAGATTGGAAATCACTTGCAGAAATGACTTTAGTAGAATGATCAATAGACTCTGAGAGGTAAAAAATGATGTATGCATCAAAATATTTCCATGTCATAAATCCTTCAAAAATATTCAACAAACAATTCCTGTCATTTATGATGAATGGCTTGACTAACCAGAAAAAGGGGCGTTTAGTAAAGGGAAGTCCAATTGTGAAATACGTTTCCCTGCATAACGCTTGTTGGCATCCTCAATGATATGCTAACATAAAAGTCATATCATTTAGTTGAAAATCATTGGAGACGAAAATATATCAGGGGCGAGAGACATATTCTTGGAAAATACTGTATAAAACAGACATGAATTTTAAAAAATGCAAATAAAATTACTCACAAGTTGTTCATCAATGCCAAATAAGTCGTAGTCTCTTTTCCATAAAGGATTAGTCAGCAGCTCATAGGCATATCGGATCTGAAAGCTTTCAGAAGAAATTAAGTACAGAAAACCATAGTAAATCCACAATACTTGTGTCATATGGTAGGAAAAAGACAATACCAAATTACAAATGAAATACTAGTACAACCGCCGGAGCTATTCCACTCCTTTAAGTTTTGGATTATAATTTCCAAGACAATTTCATCATTTCATTTTCAACATGCACAAAACAGTTTCAACATTTCATTTTCAACTTGCACAACCCCCGGAGCGGACTTGATAGTTTTATATTTTTAACAAACAAATTCAAGTTACAATAAGATATCCAATTACCGCACTACATTCGCCTGAATCTTATTTATACATATTCAAGCCATCATTTTTCAGCAAAGACCGAATATAGCATGCAGATAGAAGCCAACCCCTACCTATTGGAGCATACTACCAAATAGACGGACTGTAGCCTGATACTTCTATTACAGATAGTCAAGTTGTTAGGACTGCCATAACTAACTATACCTGATTGTAAAACACATTTATCCATTCACATGCAAATACATACATCATATTTTGATGTTGTACTTCTTCAGTGTAATCAATCATAAATAATCAGTTTGAGGTCACTCCTTTTTCCTCACTAGCATATACTTCAATACTACCAATCATTTTATCTTGCTGAAACTATTGGGTTTTGTTAACAGACTGATTCACACTAGGCTAGCTTGACTAGCAAAGACCGTTTTTTAACTTTAAATTGAACTTCTACTACATAAGCAAAGCAGTTATGTTTTCATTTCACTTGTCATATATTATTTCCCCTAACTTTTGTCTCTGACTAATGCTGGTTCAATGCCTAAGAACCATAATGACGGCATTGATATATATACTTGTAAAGCTATCTTTCTTTCTACAATGCCCAATGAATTCGGCGGAGTCTAGTCATTTAAGAAATAAAGTATAAGTTATTTCCCATGAATCAAACTGGTAGTAAGAAAATAAATTAAATCAAAGGCAACACAAACAACTTAACTAGGATCAGACAGAGATGAAAATGATTAGAAGAATCCTGATGATAGTGCTTGCACCATATTTAATAATCCCACTTAACACACCAATTATGTATCAGAGACTTTTTTCTTTAAAGAGGTTCATTATACAATAATTCAAACGATAAACTACATAGCTCATAAATGACACTAACCTTTAAAAACTCGTGAACATCAGATACTTCCTCATCAGAATTCCTGAAAGACCATGAAACTAGTCTCATAAGATTATTAACAAGAATGGGGACAAAAAGTGTCATAAATGCCACAGCATATTTTCATATTTAAAACAAACTATTGCAGGACATATTCAACAAACTATATGATAAACAAAATCATTGTTCTTTATTTGAATTATTATGCTAAAGGAATCTTAACACCCCTGTGCTACAACCATCAAACTCAATTACATATTATAGAAACCCTCAGTAAAAGAAAATCCTAAGACTTAGAACACATGTAATCCCACCCATCTATGATAACTTAGAAAAATGTAAAATATAAATAAGAAAGCTACGGTACCCATGCTAAGTAGAGTGAGCACTGAGTAGTACCCGTACATAGCCACTACTCATCCACAAAAGCCTAAACCTAAACAGAAACAAAAACATCTAACAACAATCAACCCCCTTGACCTACACCATATTATATATTGCTCAAGACTAATTGTACGGTTTGTTTACCTATGAAGCACAGACAACTGACACAACACAGACACTGACACGTTGACACCTATAATTATTTTAAAAAATGAATAAATTGAAAGCAATCACAAATGTAGGTGTCCTGTTGGTGTCGGTGTCCCGTTATTTTCCAGAGATGTCGGTGCTACAGAGTGGTTTAGAGTTGAAAAACTCCAAATGTAGGTTTGAACTTATTGAGATCTCACGTTGACTAGGTCTTAGGTAATCATTAGATAACTACTAGAAGGGAGAATTGGTGCTATATTACTTGTCAAGTGCAAAAAAAAAAAACCAATCAGTAATCAAATTCAAATAGATATATGTAAAACTCAAATACCATTTAGATTCAAGATTGTTGTAAGCCTCCTTCACCTTGTCGATCGAACTATACCTATCAATTTGCAGAACTGAAATCACAAAATACAGAAATTCAAAAAAAAATAGCAATTAACAAAAAAAAATACAAAGGAGAATAAAAAGGGAGTAACCGTCATAATGAGAAGGAGGGAAGGCATTGGGGATAACAAAGAGCTGGTAGAACATGGCTGCGGCGAAGAGAATAACAGGAAGTGCATAGGCTTTGATGGTGGAAGCCATTGACGGTGAGGGAGGAGGAGGAGGATTCGTCGGAACCCTAGGCATGGTAACGGAAGCAACGGTGGGATTCAGATGTGAGGGATCGTGTGAAATACGTAAACTCGGTGGACGGGATTCACTACCAGTGGCTATATCTTAGGAGCAAACGGTGTTGGTAATAAGTAGCAGTGTCTGTATAGTGTATACTCCTCTTTTGAATTTCTAACAAAATTCACGTTAGTAAAAAATTTGTTTCAAAAATCATTTTTTTATATATTATCCTCTATTATAGTTATAATTTTTTTATAAATAAAAATTAATATATCAAATGCATTAATTGTTTAGTAAATTAAAAATAAAATAGATGTTTTATAAAAAAGGCAAAGTAGGAAATTTAATTTGCCACCCCATTTATACCTGTCATCTTCTATAAATTTAAAATTTTAAAAATATTTTTCTATTATTTACTAACGATATTTTAATTTTTTTTTAACTTTCACTCTTACTAACATGAAAAAAAAAACTTCCGGTAGTATTATCGAAATTTTGGGTGTGTAATTTTTCGCATTTCTGAAAATTCTTGTATTTATACTAAATATTAGAGAATTTCCGAAGAAAAATATTAGAAATTTCAAAAAACTTGGTTTTCACTGGGAAATCTTAAACTCATATTGGAAATTGTCAAAATTTTGGGGAAAATTCTTTTCCTGAAATTTGCAAATTTCCGATACCGAAAATTTTGAATATATATGAAATTTCTGGTAACAAAACAAAAAATAAGAAAAATGCTTTATTTGTATGGTCCGGAACCGGCAGAGTCATCTACAGATTCGTGTATCGATTGTACATAGTTCTTCACCACTGACGCAGTAGGTTTTCTATGTAACAAGTTTAAGGTTGTGAGAGAGGAGGAAATTATAAAAGAAATAATGCATTTGAAAGCGGTAAATCCTTAGAGAGCATTTATAATATGAAAGTGAAATGTCTCTTTAGGCTGAGATCTGCGTTGAGTGGTAGCGGTTGAAAGGTGATAGTTAGGTGTGGGTTTCGCAATCATAAACTATCTAAGGGTTTAAAAGATCATGACATATTAGGTCATATAAAAGTTCATGATATACAGTTTGTGAATGACATTACAAAGTACAATAAGGCTCCACTGTACATAGTTTTTGCTTTGAAAGACAAAGATCCATAAAATCTCATCAGTGTTACTCAAGTGTATAAAGCTAGAGTTACATACAATGCGAGCAAGAGAGGTCCAATGAAGAAAATGCAAATGTTGTTGACTCTTATTCATAGAGAAAAATACATGTACTAGCTAGAAATAGGGAAGACTCAAATGTTATTGCTGATATCTTATTGACGCATCATGATTCAGTAAAGTTATTGAATATGTTTCATTTGGTGTTAATTTTTTATTATGCATACAAGACAAATAGGTAATGTGCATCTTGATCATACTTTGATATCATTTTGACATACTTTAATTTATCAGATTTTTTATTATGTGTGTCATGATCATACAGGTATCGACTACCACTACTTGAGACTGTTGGCGTTATGTCAATAAAATTGACGTGTTTTGTAGGCTTTTCCTATTTGGAACATGAAAGGGATGATAACTTCCAATGGGCATCGAAGAAGCTCAAAGAGTTGTTCTCTTCTGAGAAATTGCTACCAAATGTTGTGGTGGCGGACCAAGAACTTGCATTGATGAATGCAATTGAAGTTGTATTTCCAAATTCAACTCATTTATTATGTATGTTCCATATTTCAAAAAACGTTAGCATGAAATATAAAGAGTATGTTAAATCAGAAAGGCATGAACATGCCATGGATCTATGGAACAACATCATGTATGCTAATAGAGAAATTGAGTTTGTCACACACTTGAAGCACTTTAAGATTGTTTGTGCTATATTCCTTTGTTTGTTAAGTATGTGAGTGAAACATGGTTGACACCGTACAAACAAAGGTTTGTTGATGCTTAGACTAACATAGTTACTCATTTAGGAAACACAACAACGAATAGGTACACATATGTCTTTTTGATGTTATTACATTACTAAGCATGATTTATCATGTTGACTCATTATGTTTTAATAATGGTTTTTAGGATGAAGTCTGCTCATTGGACACTAAAAAACATGTTGACTACAAGTCGAGGAGATTTGTGTCGAAGTTTGGATATTGTGAACACTATGTTGAAGTTGCAGTTAGGTTCAATCAGGGTCTCGTTTCAAAAAAGTATTGTCAATATTGAGCATCGGTATAACACTTCATTTTATACAAACTTGCACGGTTTTGTTTCAAGGCAGTATATAACACATTGGGAAGGAACTATGAAGGGTAAAATTTGTTGTTACAAGCAAAGATGCTTGTGGTTGCTTCATTAGAACAACATATGGGTTATCATGTGCATGTCAATTTGTTGGTTTCTGAATACAAGGCAATCTTGTTCCTTTAGATCCAATTCATATTTTTTTGGAAGAAATTACACATTGAAGAGCATGATGTCAGTTGTGAAGAAAGTGGTACACAGTTGGATTTAGAAGCAGAGTGCGAAGAGTTGAATACATATTTCAATAATTTGGATATTGTGGGACAGAGAGTATTCAAGAAAAAGTTTTAGAAACTAACACATCCATCCATAACTTATATGTGTCCACCGCTGGTGAAGTACAAGCTAATGAGGGGAGTTAAGAAGAGCAGAAAGGGAGAAGAGAGTGATGTGCATCATGATCCTTCACGATGCGAGTTTGGTGAAGGCTCGCAAGGGAGTCAGACTACAAAGATATCATACACGAAACCAACAAGAAGTCAACTGTCAAGTATTTCGGGTGAAAGTCAATTGTCCACTGCATCTTCAAGGCACCTTTACTTGCCTCGGTTTTCTATTTTCTTGCACCCATACATTGATGACATTGTTGATGTGGGTGATGATGAAAATTGTGGTTTTCAGGCTATTTTAAAACTTTACTTGGATGGGGCGAAGAGTCATGGCAGTTGGTTTGGACACAATTAGATACTCAAGTGCATGAACATCCTAAATTGTTTTCCAATTTGTTCATGACAAGGTCGCTACAGTTAGGAATGTGTTACAAGTAGAAAACTTGGGTGTGCAAGATGTTGATAAATGGATGACTGTAACACCCTTCTAAAATACCCCAAGTATTTGATTAAAATAGCAATATATCAATCAGAGTAATTATGCCCTGAAGGGTGTCACACAATCACTTCACACCAATCTTCAAAATATCCTGTCATGCTCGTTTATTTAATTAAAATAAGACACTTTTGCATAATTCACAGCGGATACGAAATAACAACATTCAAATCATGTACTACATTACATGTAAAGTTGTTCAACAACCAAAAGAAAACATAGTAAAACATCCCATCCCGATGTTACATCTACCAGAGCATGACCCACTAAGGACTACACTAGACTCCCAGGACTAGCTTCTATTCAATCACTGCTCGTTACCTGAAAACATAGTTGTAAGGGCGAGTTCCTCAATCGATATAATAAGCATTATAGAATATAATGTCATGTTAAGTAATTTAACACATTAATCACCCTAATCGTATCACACATTCAGTAACGGCACATCAACTCAAACATCATACTCAAGATCAACACAATTCATACTCATGCTCAATGCCAACACAACACACGTAACATTGGAATACATCCATTCATATTATACACTACACATATATTATGCAATGAGACTCCATGCATGCGGTACCGACTATTCGTGAACATATAGTTCAACTTCACCGACCAAATCCAGGTACGGCTACCAAGCTCACCAGTCCCACTCATTTGAGACCTAGTGACTCACATCACTAATTCCTCACCATGGGAATTAGCTACCACCCCAAGGGCCATGCTATGCACGCTAATTCACCTAGCATGCAAACATCAAAACAGTCCAAATGACTAACATCACTAATTCCTCACCATGGGAATTAGCTACCACCATAAAGGCCACATTATGCACGCTAATCACCTAGCAATGCAACATCACAACAATAATCCGAAATGGACCGATGCTCACTCTCTAAGCCATAAAACAGTCCATTCACAACACATGCATAACATACACATTCACAACGTTATGCATACCATCATACAGTATCAACACATGTATCAACACATCATATCATGTCAAATAATTAAACACAGTATTAGCACACTCTACTAATACCTATACTGCTCAAAACAGCGGGAAATAATCCATACTATATCACACACCGATATAGGCAACCATCAATTAGGCACACAACATTTTAAATTAACAATTTTTCCACTCTGCAACAGTGTTAACCGGTTAACGCCCTGGGTTAACCGGTTAACGCAGCACAAACACGCTTCCTGCCCAAAACTTAACAGTGTTAACCGGTTAACGCCCTGGGTTAACCGGTTAACGCAGCACAAACAGCAATATTTCAGCAATCACAACAGTGTTAACCGGTTAACACCCTGGGTTAACCGGTTAACGCAGACAAAACAGCAATTATTCAGAATACATAACAGTGTTAACTGGTTAACACCCTGGGTTAACCGGTTAACGCAAGACAGAAGCTGTTCCTGCGCTAACACAAGGCAGAATGCAGAATTCTCCGCATTTTCCGCCGTTGGAGGACTTCCGGACCTCCGATTCCAATTCCATAAAAAGCTATACGTTCGGAAATTCACAACTAACCCAAACACAGATTCAATTACAGCCTAAACACAGTTTATCCAACATAATTTTCCAGCATTCACAATCCCAATTAGGGTCAATTCAACGGTTTATCACTACCCATTACATGCTAATCCATAATACCCATTAAACGACGATAAACCCCCCTTACCTGAGTTAATCCGGAAATCTCTAAGCTCCAAGCTTTTCTCTTCTCCAACCTTTGCCCTTGCTCTTCCTCTTTGCCCTTTCTCCACTTTCCACTTTTCAGCCGCTTCTCTGTTTCACGTAAAACTCTTTTTACCAAATGGGATTCTTTTTCCTTACTTCACACTTATATATTTTCCAATAATTATTATTCCAAAATAATAATAATAATCCAATAATTCCAATTATTTAATTAAATTAATAAATATAATATTAACTTAAATTAAATAATTATCTTATTTTTAAATCGGGGTGTTACAACTCTCCCCCACTAAAAGAGTTTTCGTCCTCGAAAACATACCTCAAGCGAATAACTCCGGATAAGACTCCTTCATCTGACTCTCAAGTTCCCAAGTCACATTGCCACCTGCTGGTCCTCCCCAAGCTACCTTCACCAAGGCAATCTCTCTACCCCGCAATTGCTTCAACTCTCGATCCTCGATCCTCATAGGTGATGTTTCAACAGTCAGGTTATCTCTCACCTGTACATCATCTACTTGGACTACATGCGACGGATCATGAATGTACCTCCTCAACTGAGACACATGAAAAACCTCATGCAAATTCGCAAGTGACGGCGGTAAAGCGATACGATAGGCTACCTCCCCTATCCTCTCCAAAATCTGATAAGGACCAATAAATCGAGGTGTCAACTTCTTCGACTTCAAAGCTCGACCAACACCAGTTATCGGAGTGACACGAAGAAACACATGATCTCCCTCTTGGAACTCAAGTGACTTCCTCCTCTTGTCATGATAACTCTTCTGACGACTCTGAGCAATTCTCATCTTCTCCTGAATCATCTTAATCTTTTCCGTGGTTTGTTGAACAATCTCCGGTCCAACCACAACACTCTCACCGGACTCATACCAACATAAAGGTGCCTGACATCTCCTACCATACAAAGCTTCAAACGGTGCCATACCAATGCTCGAATGAAAACTATTGTTGTAGGTAAACTCAATCAAAGATAAATAACAATCCCAAGCACCTCCCTTTTCCAAAACACAAGCTCTCAAAAGGTCCTCTAATGACTGAATCGTCCTCTCAGTCTGACCATCAGTCTGTGGATGATATGCAGAACTCAATCTCAGCTTAGTTCCCAAAGCCTTCTGCAAACCTTCCCAGAACTTCGATGTAAATCTAGGATCTCTGTCCGAAACAATACTCGACGGAATACCATGCAAACTTACAATCTTCTCAATATACAACTCAGCTAATCTCTCTAACGGATAATCCATTCGGATCGGAATGAAATGAGCCGATTTCGTCAATCTATCAACAATCACCCAAATGGCTTCAAAATTCTTACTTGTCCTCGGTAAACCCGAAACAAAATCCATACTGATACTATCCCACTTCCACTCTGGAATAACCAACGGTTGCATTAGCCCAGACGGCTTCTGATGCTCAATCTTCGACTTCTGACAAGTCAAACAAGAATAAACAAAACTCGCAATTTCTCTTTTCATTCCCGGCCACCAAAATAACTTTTTCAAATCATGATACATCTTCGTAGCTCCAGGATGAATACTTAAGCCACTACGATGTCCTTCCTCCAGGATACTCTTCTTAAGTTCGGTAACATCCGGAATACATACCCGATTACCAAATTTCAAAACACCATTCTCATCAACTCTGAATTCACCACCTTGACCTTGATTCACTAGAGTCAACTTATCAACCAAAAGCACATCGGATTTCTGACCCTCTCTAATCTCATCCAGAATACCACTCGTTAACTTCAACATTCCCAATTTAACACTATTGTGAGTACTCTCACACACCAAACTCAAGTCTCTAAACTGCTCAATTAAATCCAATTCCTTAACCATTAACATAGACATATGCAATGATTTCCGACTCAATGCATCAGCCACCACGTTTGCTTTACTCGGATGGTAATTCAAACCAAAGTCATAATCCTTCAGAAACTCTAACCATCTCCTCTGTCTCATATTCAGCTCTTTCTGATCAAACAAATACTTTAAACTCTTATGGTCACTGAAAACCTCAAATCTTGACCCATACAAGTAATGCCTCCATAACTTCAGAACAAATACCACAGCTGCCAACTCTAAATCGTGTGTCGGATAGTTCCTTTCATGAATCCTCAGTTGTCTCGAAGCATAAGCTATAACCTGCTTATTCTGCATCAACACACCACCCAAACCCAACAGTGAAGCATCACAGTAAACCTCAAATGATTCCGACGAACTCGGTAATATCAGAATAGGAGCAGTAGTTAGCCTTCTCTTTAACTCTTGGAAACCTTCTTCACACTTTGAGTCCCAAACAAACGCTTGCCCCTTTCTAGTCAACATCGTCAACGGTAACGCCAACTTAGAAAATCCCTCAATAAACTTCCTATAATAACCAGCCAAACCAAGGAAACTTCGAATCTCAGCAACAGACTTCGGAGCTTCCCACTTAGACACCGCTTCTATCTTAGAAGGATCAACAGCAACACCACCTCTCGAAATCACATGACCAAGAAAACTAACCTCTTCTAACCAAAATTCACACTTGGACAGTTTAGCAAATAACTTCTTTTCTCGTAGAACTCCTAAAACCACCCTCAAATGCTCAGCATGCTCTTCTTTAGATTTCGAATACACCAAAATATCATCAATAAACACCACAACAAACTGATCTAGGTACGGATGGAAAATCCTATTCATATACTCCATGAATACTCCAGGCGCATTAGTCACACCAAAAGGCATTACAGAATACTCATAATGTCCATACCTTGTTCTGAAAGCAGTCTTCTGAATATCCTCAGTTTTCACACGTATCTGATGATATCCTGATCTCAAATCTATCTTGCTGAACACACTCGCACCAACCAACTGATCCATCAAATCATCAATCCTCGGCAAAGGATACCGATTCTTGATCGTCACTTTATTCAGTTGCCTGTAGTCCACACACAACCTCATAGTACCTTCTTTCTTCTTAACCAATAACACTGGTGCACCCCACGGTGACACACTCGGACGAATAAATTTCTTATCCAACAGATCTTCCAACTGACTCTTCAATTCAGTTAACTCAACAGCAGACATACGGTACGGAGCCATCGATATCGGTCTAGTACCAGGTACCAAATCAATCGAGAACTCAACTTCACGCTCTGGCGGTAATTCATTCACTTCTTCCGGAAACACATCAGGAAAATCACACACCACAGCTAGATCGCAAATCACCAGTTTATCTTTAGCCTCCAAAGTCGCTAACAGCATAAACAACTCTGCCCCATCTGCTACTGCCTCATTCACCTGCCTCGCTGATAGAAACAAACTCTTTCCTTCCTCAATCTCAGGAAAGATCACAGTCTTATCAAAACAGTTGATAGAAACTCGGTTAAACACCAACCAGTTCATACCCAAGATAACATCGATCTGCACTAGTGGAAGACACACTAGGTCCACTCCAAAGTCTCTACCAAAAATACTCAAAGGGCAATCCAAACAAACCGAAGTAGTAGTCACTGAACCCTTTGCAGGAGTATCAATCACCATACTACCACGTATCTCAGATATCTCTAACTTAAGTTTCACAGCACAATCCAAAGATATAAAGGAATGAGTAGCACCTGTGTCGATAATAGCTACAAGAGGAAAGCCATTAATATAACACGTACCTCGGATCAAACGATCATCTGCAGAAGTCTCAGAACCCGATAAAGCAAAGACCTTGCCTCCCGACTGGTTCTCCTTCTTCGGCTTAGGACACTGCGGACTGATATGACCCACCTCTCCACAGTTGAAACAAGTCATAGTCTTCAACCGGCACTCTGCAGCCAAGTGACCACCCTTGCCACACTTGAAACACTTCTTCTCAGCACTGGTACACTCATGGAAACGATGTCCAGCCTGACCACATCTGTAACACTTGGCAGGGGCACTGGAGTCTCCCCCACTAGGCCTCTTTATCCCACTCTGTCTCTGGAAACCTTTGCCAGCTGCATACGGTTTCCCACGATCATTCTGATTCTTGCCTTTCCTATCAACCCTTTGCTGATAGCTCTCTGCTCTAGCCTTAGAATCCTGTTCAAAAATCCTACAACAGTCAACCAAATCAGAAAACACTCTGATCCGCTGATACCCAATAGCCTGCTTGATCTCGGGACGCAACCCGTTCTCAAACTTCACACACTTTGAAAATTCCCCAGTAGCCTCGTTATAGAGAGTATAATACTTTGACAGCTCTGTGAACTTAGCAGCATACTCAGTAACAGACCTGTTACCCTGTTTCAATTCCAAGAATTCTATCTCTTTCTTTCCTCTGACATCCTCTGGAAAATACTTCCTCAGGAATCTCTCTCTGAACACTGCCCAAGTAATCTCAGCATTCCCAGCAGATTCCAACTCAGTGCGGGTAGCAACCCACCAATCATCTGCTTCCTCTGACAGCATATGCGTACCGAACCTGACCTTCTGGTTATCGGCACACTCAGTCACTCGGAAGATCCTCTCGATCTCCTTCAACCACTTCTGAGCACCATCTGGATCGTATGCCCCCTTGAACATTGGAGGATTGTTCTTCTGGAACTCACTCAGTTGACGAGCAGCTCCCATTCCCACAACATTCGGATTTCCCCCAAGTACTCCAGCTAGCATACCCAGAGCCTCAGCAATTGCAGCATCATCTCTACCTCTTCCAGCCATCTCTATTCTGAAAACCCAACAAGCTAAACAATAAGTACTGATAGGGTTACACAACACCTATCCCGTACAGGGAAAACAGAATAATTACGACTCGACTCGACCGACTATGCTCTGATACCACTAATGTAACACCCTTCTACAATACCCCAAGTATTTGATTAAAATAGCAATATATCAATCAGAGTAATTATGCCCTGAAGGGTGTCACACAATCACTTCACACCAATCTTCAAAATATCCTGTCATGCTCGTTTATTTAATTAAAATAAGACACTTTTGCATAATTCACAGCGGATACGAAATAACAACATTCAAATCATGTACTACATTACATGTAAAGTTGTTCAACAACCAAAAGAAAACATAGTAAAACATCCCATCCCGATGTTACATCTACCAGAGCATGACCCACTAAGGACTACACTAGACTCCCAGGACTAGCTTCTATTCAATCACTGCTCGTTACCTGAAAACATAGTTGTAAGGGTGAGTTCCTCAATCGATATAATAAGCATTATAGAATATAATGTCATGTTAAGTAATTTAACACATTAATCACCCTAATCGTATCACACATTCAGTAACGGCACATCAACTCAAACATCATACTCAAGATCAACACAATTCATACTCATGCTCAATGCCAACACAACACACGTATAACATTGGAATACATCCATTCATATTATACACTACACATATATTATGCAATGAGACTCCATGCATGCGGTACCGACTATTCGTGAACATATAGTTCAACTTCACCGACCAAATCCAGGTACGGCTACCAAGCTCACCAGTCCCACTCATTTGAGACCTAGTGACTCACATCACTAATTCCTCACCATGGGAATTAGCTACCACCCCAAGGGCCATGCTATGCACGCTAATTCACCTAGCATGCAAACATCAAAACAGTCCAAATGACTAACATCACTAATTCCTCACCATGGGAATTAGCTACCACCATAAAGGCCACATTATGCACGCTAATCACCTAGCAATGCAACATCACAACAATAATCCGAAATGGACCGATGCTCACTCTCTAAGCCATAAAACAGTCCATTCACAACACATGCATAACATACACATTCACAACGTTATGCATACCATCATACAGTATCAACACATGTATCAACACATCATATCATGTCAAATAATTAAACACAGTATTAGCACACTCTACTAATACCTATACTGCTCAAAACAGCGGGAAATAATCCATACTATATCACACACCGATATAGGCAACCATCAATTAGGCACACAACATTTTAAATTAACAATTTTTCCACTCTGCAACAGTGTTAACCGGTTAACGCCCTGGGTTAACCGGTTAACGCAGCACAAACACGCTTCCTGCCCAAAACTTAACAGTGTTAACCGGTTAACGCCCTGGGTTAACCGGTTAACGCAGCACAAACAGCAATATTTCAGCAATCACAACAGTGTTAACCGGTTAACACCCTGGGTTAACCGGTTAACGCAGACAAAACAGCAATTATTCAGAATACATAACAGTGTTAACCGGTTAACACCCTGGGTTAACCGGTTAACGCAAGACAGAAGCTGTTCCTGCGCTAACACAAGGCAGAATGCAGAATTCTCCGCATTTTCCGCCGTTGGAGGACTTCCGGACCTCCGATTCCAGGTCCATAAAAAGCTATACGTTCGGAAATTCACAACTAACCCAAACACAGATTCAATTACAGCCTAAACACAGTTTATCCAACATAATTTTCCAGCATTCACAATCCCAATTAGGGTCAATTCAACGGTTTATCACTACCCATTACATGCTAATCCATAATACCCATTAAACGACGATAAACCCCCCTTACCTGAGTTAATCCGGAAATCTCTAAGCTCCAAGCTTTTCTCTTCTCCAACCTTTGCCCTTGCTCTTCCTCTTTGCCCTTTCTCCACTTTCCACTTTTCAGCCGCTTCTCTGTTTCACGTAAAACTCTTTTTACCAAATGGGATTCTTTTTCCTTACTTCACACTTATATATTTTCCAATAATTATTATTCCAAAATAATAATAATAATCCAATAATTCCAATTATTTAATTAAATTAATAAATATAATATTAACTTAAATTAAATAATTATCTTATTTTTAAATCGGGGTGTTACAATGACGATCCTGATATGGGTTACCTTATTACTTGTAGATACAGTGTCGTATTTGTATCCCTGTCAAAGAGACTTAACATTACTTTTTTCCTCTTACATTAGCTCCACATATGTATACGAGCAAGCATAAAATAATTATTTTTAGTTTTATCAACAACAATCATTGGGTTCAGGTAAAGTTGAAACCTAATTGTCTATTGCCTCCTGTCACTAACCGTTGGAGACAAAATTGTACTGAAGATACAAAAGTATGGGAATTAGCATATGCAAGGCAGAGTAGGCATTAAGAAGATGAAGTTAGAAATTCATCTTAATTTGTTTGGTAATCTTGTACGTAGCATAGTTTTTATGGAAAATATGTATCTATTATATGTGGTGTTTTTTTTATCGAAACAATTATGCAGGTTGTTGTGTCTAAAATACCAAAATTTTAAGTTTTTTTTTAAATTTGGCCTTATACCCGAAATTTTAAATTTTCCAGAATTCCGGAAATTTTAAATTTTCTGGAATGTTGTGACATTTTACATAATTTTCAAAACAAAATCAATATACCACTATCGAAAATTGTGAAATTTCCAGTATGTTTTTACAGGAAATTTTAAATTGTGGTAAAAAAACTGTAAGTTTTCAAAAAAATTGGTATAAACTCGGTAAAAACCTATAAATTTCCTGAATTCATCCAAGGGTATAACGGTAAAATTGCTCAAAATAGGGGGTGTTGGGTTCAAGTGGGGGGTGTCAAGTTAAAGTAGTACTTTTTTTGTGCTTGAAGAGGGCTAAAGGTCCAAGACAGAATAAAACAAATCAATCAATGCCTCTAATGTCTCCTAGCATTACATTGAATATAGAACTAAGACAATCAATAAACTCAACTTTGTCTCCTCGAAGATTTAGACTATATTTTTTCGACGAATTAACACATTTGTTCGCATCTCTATGGATTTTTCACAACTCTGACCTCCACAAAACCATCCACTACAACCTTGATTTTACAAATTAAGCTCAAAACCTTCAAATGGTCAAATTCTCCATTGATTGCATTTACAACTTCTTGACTTTCAACTTGAAGCTCTATTCGAGTATAGCCTTTGGATTGGGCAAATCTTAAGCCTTCCACAACACCCCATAATTCAACACTTGTGATATTATAGATACTGACATTTTTGTAGAAACCACCTAGCCAAATTTCCCACATAGTTCCTAGCAAGCCCTCCACAACCACTAATCTTGCTCTTTACAACTACACCATTTGTATTGTTACAAATCCAATATGTCTCTAGACTTTTCCACTCAGTATTCGTATTTACAATGGCTCTTTGTTGAGTCTTTTTCTGCATAAGCATACTATGCTGATAATTTCGTATTGCTGCCTTAATGTTATCCACCAACTTGCAGAGACTAACAAAGTTTGGGTCATAGATTCTCTAGTTTCTCCAATGCCATATATGATGGCAGTTGGTGTCCCAGGTCGATTTTCAGTTCGCTTACTTATCCCCATGTTTCCTCTTCAGATTTTGTTCCAACCAAGTCGATAAGTCACAATGAAAAAAGCATTGACTATCAGTTATAGATAACATTTACATCCATATTGGTTTATTGTGCATGCAGTCCCTCAAAACAGGAAGAATAGTCTCTTCCTCATCGGAACACTAGTCACAATAAGGATCCCTAAGCCTGAGCCAACTTAGGTACTTGTTAGTCTTGATTCTGTTGTGGTGAATCATCCGAATCAAATTGTAGATTTAAAAAAAAAGAGAAAATATATAAATTTAATTTATATGCATTTTCTTTATAAAAAAATATACGATTAATGAATCAGAACTGCTTACATGTGTTACTTATGAAAAAGTTGAAATAAAAATAAAATATTATTCAAGGTTGACATTTTTAATGACATGTTACTCATTTGGCTGATGTGTCATTGCCAACTAAGTATGAAATTATTCTAACTCGTTTTTTTTTTATTTCATATTTACGTTAATGTTTTTCTAAAATAATTCAAAATATTAATATAATACCAATATAAAGAATAGAAATAAATTGGGTAACCGTAACCCTTCCCCCTATTTCCTCATCTTCTTCGTGTACTCTTCTACTCAGACTTAGTGCATCCTTTTTTTTCTTTTTTCTTCTTCTTCTTTGTCTCTTTTCCATTTCTCTTCTTCTTCACCCATGACCGGATCAAGGTTATCATTTTCCTCAACAAATCAATATGGTATAAGAATACGAGGAAATAGATGTTGGTGTGAGCTTGAGTCACTATTGATGACAACATGGAGTTATGAGAATTTCGGAAGAAGGTTTTATAGTTTTGATCATTTTAAGGTGATGACAGAAAAAAGATGTAACTATTTTGAACGGTTTGATGAAGACATAAGAAACTATGCAAAAGATGTGATTAGATCTTTGAAAGAAAAGAATGATGAGCTTATGGATTTAATTAGAGACACTAAGAAAAACGGAAAATTATTAAAGATGAATATTAAGTTTATGGGTTTGTCATTGATGTTTGTATTGTTACTTATATTTTCATTAGTTGCAACACATGTATTGAAATACGTAATTTGTATATATTAGTGGAAATATGGTTATGTGATTTCCTGTGTAATGTGATGTCTTGTTCAATGTGATGTAATTTGTTGTTCGTAATAACATGTGTAACGTGTTTTAATATTGATATAACCTCTAATTTTATATAACTTGAAACATTGTTAAGTTTGATTTTAGGAGTTCGGTTATTTTTAGGTTTATGAGGGAAGTTGGCTTCGTTAGATCTGGTTTGGGTTTGACATTTTATGGTCTAGACTATTTGGACTATCCAGAAAAGGTTATTTTATGCAGGTTTGCTTAACGGTCAATCACTTGATGTATTCGATTATCAGTTTGGCTTGGAAGTGGGTTCGAGCTCAGGCTTCGGGTTTTGTCATTTCTCTATCTGACTGGGATTGGGACCTACTCAAGTGGCAGGATGTTTAGGGGTGTGGGGATAGACAATTGCCATCCTCTTGTTTTAGCAAGAGTTCGAGTTCTCCTTCTTTTAGTTTGCTCTCTTTGGAGGTTTGTTGTGTTTGTGGCTGATATATAGATCAAATCATTGGGTGGTGTTTTCTCTCTTGTTTGTTGTTCTAGTCTGAAGGTTGGTTTTTGGTTGTTTTTCTTTCTTTTGTGTTTGTGTTGGTAATGTGTTGTTCTCTTTGTGCAATTTTCTTGGGCTTTTATGTCGCTATTTGGGCTTTTTTATTATTTTAGAGCATTTTTTGTGCCCTTATTTTCCTTATGGTATATTTGTTAACTTTTTATTTTAATATGCAATTAATACTTTTTTATTCAAAAAAGACCTGTAACATTGATTCATTCTTACTCATAGTATTATGTTGGACATGTGACTTCATACATAAGAGAGAGTGAATTGTGTAGCTTTGAATTGTTGATTTAAAATAAAATCATTTTCAAAAATAGATTTTGAAAATATTTTATTAAACGTTTGAATAAATATGTAGCATAAAATAAAAGTAAAGAAATTAAGTGGAAAATAAAAGAGATAAGGGAAGAGAAATAACACAAGAGATGTATACATGTTTGTTCTAATAAAGTGACATACTCCTTTCCACAAGAAATAATCTTGAGAGTATCAACTATTGCTTGAGAGATTTTAAAAGGTTAATCCCGCAAACCCGCTTATATAATAAAATGAATTTTTCAAAATAACTTTTAACCAAACGACGAACAAGGCTTGAAGTAGTTAGTCTCTAAACCAAATAGCGAACCTGCTAGAATCAGTTAGTCTTCACACCAAATAAAGATTTTCAACAAGCTGATCTTGAACCAAGATGGAGTTTTGAGATTGCAATCCTCTGAATCGAATTTAGGTTTTATACAGCTAAACCATGAATAGAACCGAGATTTATATCGGGATGCTCTCAAATTTGCTGAGTTTTTATACTAGGCTGAACTGAGAAATCAAGTGAGATTTTACACTAAGCTAATTTCGAACCGATAGATCTTTTGACCAGACTGAGCTCAAGAACTATTGAGGATATTTTTTACTTTTTGATCTTCACAAACCTAAAATATAGATTTTTCACAGGCAGGGGTCACAAACCAAACAAAAACTAAAACTAATCCCCCAAATACAAATAAGAGTTTTTTAAGTGGTTTAGCTCCTAGTCAAATAATCACTTCCTAAGGAAGAATAATTTACTCAAGAGAAAAAAATCTACTCTTAATAAATTTACAATTATACCCTCACCTAGAAAAATATCCTTATTGAGACTCAATAAAACTCTCAAAGCATTATGACTAAAATATGTGAGAAAAACAAGAATGATTTAGAGAGGTGATGAGAGAAATGAAAAGTGAATTTTTCACTTTTTTCTGGATATTTTGAAATGATGGAGAAGCTTTTTATTTGAAGGTCAAGAAATGGTCTAAAACTGGAAACAACACATGGGCCAAATAAAAGACCTAATCGATTAGTGTGAGAAAATTCTTTACTTTGAATAAATTTTGAATGATAGCAAATTGTGTGATCATCATCCAAATGTTGGTTGTGCATTACCTTACATGATTCATTTTGTGTTTTTATTGTGTTTTTATCCCATTCTATTGTTGCATGACTGTACATAAAGACCTACATTGATACATCTCTTAAAAGAACTCATAAAATCCATTTTGTGTCAGTATGCATCAACACATAATCCTATGCATCGATACATACATTATATTGTAAATCACAAAATCCTTTGGTTCAGTATGCATCGATGCATACGAGCCATGTATCGATACATGGACAGGCAAAATGCTCTATGGATCGATCCATACGTGCCTTGCATCAATACATGATTAGTTGAACTGCACTATGCATCAATGCATACGAATTATGCATCGATGCATGTTAGTGAAAATATCATATGTATCAATACATACGAATTATGCATCGATCCATGCTCACTTAAATTCACCAAAAACTCATTTATCTTACAGTATGCATCGATGCATACCCTCATGTATCAATGCATAAGTCTGTTTTATGTTCTAACAGCTTCTGTTTTCAGCATATATAAGACATGTTATGACAGCAGTGAAAAAACACGAATTCTTTGAGGGAAAAACAATTGAACACAAGATCAAAAGCAGTGTAGCAGCAATTGTTGGAGAGCACATAGAAACCTGAAAGAGACTTCATCTTCTTCATCTTCTCAATCACTTTTCTTCAAGAACATCAACACATAACCATTCTTGTTCTTTGGATTAAAGGATTATCGAGATAACGTTCAGTGGTACGATCAAGGATCTAGCTGTGGTTTTCAGTGGAACGATCGAGGATCTAGCTGAGTTGAAGATTGAAGGGGGTTTCGAGGAAAAACCTACTGGTTTATCCTTCAAGAACTGGAGTGTTCTTGAGGGTTTGGGAGTCACGTTTGCAGAACAGATTCAGCCGCAGCGTTGCGTTTGGAGATCGGGGGATTTCGCAAGCAGGTCGTGGAACCGGTGAATTGTTTGCAATTTCGTGCAGGAAATTCTTGATCATGCTCAGACCAAGTGAAGGTTCATACAAGAAGAAGTTCTTGGAATTTAGAATTCTGTCTTTGTATCATAACCTTGTATCAACGGATTCGGCAATAATTGATAATCAAAGTTCTCAATTTCATTTGAAATTGAGAGGGAGACGTACCCACACGCGAGGACGACGTGGGGAACTTCCTTACCAAATCTCTGCGTATCGTATTCTTACCTTACTCCTTTTTACGTTTAAAACAGTTTTCGCAATTTCAGTTAGTGTGTGTTGTGATTGTTCCTTTTGCAAGACAGCAGTGGCAAGAAAACAATTTTAATTAAACACTACTGTTGTTCATCATTGATCACATACACACCAACTGTTTGACAAAATTGTTAGCTAGGTTTTATTCATTGGAAATAGACTTTAATGATAAGTGCATTCAATTAGCTAAAATTCTGGTGTGGATTGTTTCTGTCATTCTTATTCAAATCCAGCATTAAGCTCGTGTGTCCGGTTTTCTAGTAGCGGTTCAGAATAGACGGAAGTCGATTCGGGACTGATTTTTTCCGCCAATTTTAAAAACTCTGATAAAACTTTAAATCCGTTAAATTTCAAAGAGGTGATCTATTCACCCCCCCTCTCGATCACTAGCCACACCGTCTAACAATTAGGAGATGCCAATAATCGATTTTGGTTGCTCATAATAGAAGGTTTAAATATAAAGTCGTTACCAATCTTTAAGATACTATCATAATCCATTACATTCTCAATTAGGCATCATCTAACTGATTAGGCCATAAATCTAATCGGTTAGACGTCTTAAAAAAGGTTTTCCTAATCAAGCAAATGGTCCCTTAATCAACTAGCTAGACCTCAAAAAAAATTGTGATTTTAATTAAAAATGAGAGACTTAGTAATGTTAATTTTTTTTTGTATGTGTGTGATTTAGCCATAATATTTTCAAAAACGCGCATGTGTATTTACAAGACATTGATCAATCAAACGAATATGATTAGACGAGCTTTCACACTCTTCTCTTTCACTCTCTAAAGCTTCAAGTCTTGGTATCATTGTCTTTGATTTTAGCATAACATAAGAACCTTGAGTCTTCTTGTTGAGGCTTGAGATATAGTGATTGCATGCTGATTACCCTGAATATAGTGATTGTAAACCCAAATAAAGGCCTTTCGCTCCTCGAAAATTCTAGAACATAATCTTAATATGGTCTTGAATCATGAAAATAATTAGTGCTTGAAATTATCCCCTTGAAGATACTTGGGAGTTTCCTTAACAAATTCCACTTCTGGATCATCATCCTTAGGCCTAGAATCGTCTACTTCGTCCATCTTTAGTTTCACTTCACTTGGTATGAGACTCGTTTCAGGAACAAGGTGAAATTTAGGAGAGAAAGACGAATTGTTTGTTGAGCTTATGTTCTCAATAACACCTTGGGCTCTTAAAGCTTTAGGGCTAAGTTGATCAAGATTGTTACGCCTATTTCCTTGAGCTCCCCATTCATCCTTAGTAGTTCCTTTCTCCACTAAAGATGAATCTTCTATGATATTTAAACCAGTTACAAGGTCACTAACTTTCTCTGTTAATAAAATATTATCTAGATCCTGAACCCCCTTACCCTTACAGACTCATTTGCAATTCACTTTTTGAATTCCTTGAACCGCCATTGTTGAGATTTTTTTTTAATTTTCTTATGCTCCTTAATTGTTGCTCTTCTCATCTTACTTTTACCCCCATATTGATGATTGATAAGTGACCTCTCCACAACCTTGGCATTTGTTGTAGTTCTTAAAGGATCCTTAGTAGGTAAAGTAGGTTGAGATTTTAGCTCTTTGTCCTCCTTTACATCAATAATGATTCCACTAAGAGCCTGAAATCTAGAACCAACTCCACTTGTATTTCCTTTGCTCTTCACAATTATACCAGCTTCATGGTTTCTATAACCTCCTTGCCAAGTTTAACTTTTTGTTTTCTCACACATCTAGTTTTCTGAACTACCATCCAAGGTCCATAAGCCTTAACCCCATACTGACACCTTGAGATTTACCTTCAGTTCCTTTGTGCTCTTTGACACTAGACAATAAGACTTTAGTATCAGAACATCCACCTATGGAATGGCCAAATCGTCCACACAATAGACAAAGTAGGTGAAGATCTTCGTATTTGAATTTGTAGTGTCTTCCTTAATCGAGAACATAGCAAGCATAAGTTTTAGTAAATTAACTTGAATACAAAACCTTGCATATTTCCATCTTTCCCTTATAAGCGCATTCTTATCAACTTGGGTCGTTTTCCCTATACGGTCTCCAATGTACATCAAAACTCTACTATTATAATATTCGATAGGAAAACCTGAGATACGAACACAGACCACAAGTTCTTCTATCGCATCTCCAGCTGGGTAGAAATTATGACTCCAAACTCTAACAGTTAAGTAATGGTCATATATCATCCAAGGGCCCTCCAATAGAGCAAGTTCTTGATCATATTCGCGAGTGCAAGTAACAAGATAGAAATCTTGACCAAGATCCACTATATTGATAATGTCTTTTCGAACCCATAACTGTTGCAATATGGTTTCCAAAGCTTTGAACCCGACACACCTTCCCAACATCTTAACGGTAACACCATTCTTCCATGGCATCAAGATGTGATTCTCCTCCTTCAGCGATAAGATGATTTCAAGACACTCATAATCTCCAAATTTTTGTTCTTCAATCCTAAGACCTTTCACCTTTTTCCTTGGCTCCCAAAAGATCTCATCGTTTAGCTCTTGATCTGGTTGATGAACGCATGCATCCATTCATTCCCATGTAATGATATTTTTGTATGAGAGGAGATTCACCTGATAGGGTTGCATATCATGATCTTTCACATCTTGTTTCAGACCTAACAATGAGTTAGATTTAACCGAACCCATCACATCTTTCACAGTGTTCTTCATAGAAATTTGATGTTGGTGAACTTCTTCTTGCTCTTGGGTAGCAAGGTTTGCATAGGCAAACCCAAGATTAGCGAAACTCATGGGACGAAGAGGAAACACGAATGCAACTTCAACCTGTTATATCCCTCTGAGTAAGTCCCTGATTCTAGGATAAGGAATTTAAACCATGACAAACGGAACCCCCGTCGTTGAAATCGGAGAAGCCTTTCGGAGAAGGGTCACATCGGAACCCTATCCCTAAGCCCCAAATCACCAAACCTAGTAGAGAACCCTCGTTCGATTAATTTGGTTTTTATTTTGGATATGAATTTGGCTTAAACCATATTAATAATGTTCAAAATATAAATTTAATTAAAATCATACTAATAATTAACTGGTTTTTAATAAGCAAGTTATATATACAGATAATCCAAGTAACCGATTAATTTGAGCATTCTTATTTAAAAGATGAACATCTCGTAATTAGTCTCATTCAAAACTACATTGAATCGAACCGAAGTGACAAACTGAATTGGATTTAAGTTAAAATAATCAAATTGTTATGTTTGTTTAGGAAACTGAACTATATTATACAAACAATTTTAAAAACAAACCGTACAACAAGTAAACCGAACCTAAACTGAAACCAAACTGAATTGAAATTGAAAATGAAAAATACTAACCAAACCTAATTTTAAAATGAAGAAAATCTAAAATCAAATTTAGAAATGCTCACTACACTGCATGTATTTAAATCATTATCATAAGCAAGCAATAACTTTTTAGATAATTCTGGTTAAAGAATCAAATAACTTAACTTTGAAACAGTCAAACTTGAGCTCAATTTTATACACAGTTTAAAATAAACATTTTTATCTTGGAATATCTTGCTTGACATAAGGTCTTAATCCCTTGTTGAAATGGTTGCAATCTTGTATCATATTATAAGTCTTCATCTTTAGACCGAGTAATATTATGTCATGAAAAGATCATTTTCTTTAAGGAGAAACCAAACTGAAACTAATCAGATTCAGAGTCTGAAATTGGCATCTGGAAAGCATTGGGTGGTTCCAAATCTGTCATACTTCATTTTTACCCGATTGTCTCAGGACCCAGTCAGTAGGTCTCGATTTTCTTTCATCATGCAAGGGTGGCTCCTGTCATAGGAAAAATGTAAAATTATTTACTCAATTTGAAAATTATGCAAGACAACCACAAAAAAAAAAATAAGGCTACCATGGAACTAGGTTATTTTGAATGAGATGGATGAGCTTATTGGCTTCTTCTCAGCCATATGGTGCCCAGAGAAATTAAGGTTGGCAAAAGCAAGAAAGGATTGATTTTCGGATCATTGTCTTTGATTTCAGCATAACACAAGAACATTGAGTCTTCTTGATGATGCTTTAGATATTTCCATGTTAGTTATCATCATCTGAGATGTTGAAAGTTTAAACCATTAGTGATCATAAACCCTAAGTCTTCACTTGATAGTCGTTGGACAATATTATTGACTTTAAATAGATTTCGTTAGCTTGATTCGAGATGATAACTTGATCAACCATCATGTGTATCTTTGACTGCTTGATCTAATTCAGCAATTTGCTTGACTTCAAGTGTGGTCATCATCAAAATCATGTCATGATAGAAACTAAGCAGTTGTTGATTTACCACCCTGGACCGCTTCTTAATTATACCTGATAGCATATAAATACACATTCTCTTTGCTTTTTATGATGACAGCACATCTCTCATGAGGGTGGTAAACATTATGCTGTTGTCGCACTAACGTGTTGTGACATGCATTCATTATGTTGTTGATGTTGATGAAAGAGACAAGTTGTAATCCAAGCATGGTGTATAGATGACTTCTCCCGAATATGAGCATGATGGATCAGGGGTTATAGCAGGGTGAAACTGGTTCCTGAGTGAACCAATTGATGATGATATGGTACCACATGCATATGAGACTGGTTGAAATTATTAGTTTCTTTGCATAATTTAAATGATAAATATGTGATTTCTTTATGTATGGTGAGGGATTGGGTGTGAGAATGATGTTATATGATTGTGTAGATGTTTGAATTCTACCTTGTAGTGTAATACCCCAAATTTTACCCTTCATTTTTCCTGGAAGCATGGGATTATGTTTTACACTTCATTAGCATCATATTAGGTCATACTCATTGCATACTGTATTAATGACATGGAGATCAGGTTTTGATCGATCACTCCTTAACAGAAGGAGCCCACAAAAAGCAAGATTGAGAATTGGACTTCATTTTCTAAGTATACAAGTCTCAAGGGTCTCAGGGGGGTCCAAGTATCTTATTATGGTCCTCAATTCATCAGTGAAGGATTCAAAGCTATCAAAGTGTTCATCTGGATTTAATCAGAAATTAGGGTTTCATGGCTACCTGCAACAGGCAATGTTTGGTTGGAAGTAGAGGAGCTCATCCATGTCATGATTAGAGAGGCATCTTGGCCTAGGAAGATTCACAATTATCTCAGAAAGATCCATTGGCAATTAGTGCAATCAGTTCTTGATCACTTTGCCCTAAAACTAGGGTTTGGTATAAAATCAGTTTATTTCTGATTCTTTGGGTGAAACTCTTTTCCATTTCCCTCCATATGTCCACAAGGGTCTACATACAAAAAATCAACTATTCATTTGAGCTAGAAGTGCTTCAATTGATCAATGGAATCGGGAATGAGACAGTTTTGGAAAAGTCAACTGTGGGGCCAGAAAAGTCAACTCCTGACATTTTGAGAGTGGAATCTCAAAATCCATGCCTAGGGGATCCTACATGTGAAATTTGATCAAGGTTGGATCATGGATTCATCATTTAATCAGGAATTGAAAAAGTTACTTAATTTGGAAATGGTTGACTTTCCATTTAGGGCAAGTTTTCATGATCGTTGCACTCACTTTAAGCCCATTTTGTATCAAGATAAAAGCTACATTTAAAAATTTCTCCAACATGAAAGTTGTTTCTATTGTTCCAAGCTTTCTATAGATATAAAGTTTGCTCCATTTGGATTAGAATTGAGAAAGTTATGCTTAGTCAAAGTGAGACATTTTTTTAGGACACTTAGAAATATTTCTAAGTCCAAAATCTTCAAAATTTGTCAAGACTTCTTGGCCAGTTTTCTTGCACTTCAAGGCATTATTTGAAAATACTTTCTTCACAACAATTGTACCTTGCCATGTCCTCTTTCACATCCTTTTGGAATCATCTCATTTGGATCCATGGTTTGAGAGATACATTCATTTAAAGTGGGCACCATGACTTGATTTTCTAGGCAGATTTTGGGCCTGGCTGGCCCAATCAGATTTTCTAAGCATGTTGCACAAACCAGTCACGTTTTTTTACCTCTTTTGGCCATGAATTGGACATCCACTCACTTAAGTTTGGCCCAAAATAACAACATTTTACACCTCACTTCACACTTTTACTCTTATGGATAAATCACTTATTAAAAAGCCCATGAGAACACCTAATCCACCCTATTTAAGAAGCTGAAACCCTAATCCTAAAGGAGCATTGGAATTTCGTGGAAAGGAGGCAAAGCTTCATCACATATCAGATCCCATTCCACTTCTATTTTCCATTAGGTAATCATCTCTTCCATGGCCATGTTTTGATATATCTGCGCTTGCTTACCATGTTCATCACCATTAATCCTTCCATTTTCATATTTCTTTTTCTTATTTAATATATTTTCTTCGTCCATAAAATTACCCAAAAATATTTTTTACTTTTCTTAACGTTTTATTTAATTTTATATAATTTTTATTTTCGTATATTTTTAATATTAATATATTTTTTTAATTATTTATTCTAACTGATCCATTTTAACACACTTTTTTTATTGATATTATTTTTATAACTTAAAATTATTGTTAGCATTTGATTTTTGGGATGAAGGTTGACCACTTTCTCATGGTCAACCTGACCTTTTCTAGGAATTTTATTTCACATTTTCAATTTATTTTGGATTCATTTTTGACCTAGTTTGGTTGGTGGACTTTTAATTTGACTTCTGTTTTATTTTAATTAATTCACATACCAATTTTCATTATTTTTGAAATCTTTTCGGGGGATGATGATTTCCTGATCCCACCTTATTTAGTTTAATTTTTCATAATTTTCTTGATTAATTTACTATTTATTCTTGATTTATTTCTAACCTAGTCTCATTAATTGACTTTTGGTTTGACCTCGGTTTTATTTTAGTTAATTCACGTGCCAATTTTCATTATTTTTAAAATATTTTTGGGGGATGATGATGTCCTGACCCCACCTCATTTATTTTAATTTTTCATAATTTTGTTGATTAATTTGCTATTTATTTGTTTTTTTTTTTAAGTTGACTTGAATTTTCAGTTGACATCTTTATGATCGATGTTTGACTTAGGGATTGCTTATGGCAATTGAAGAGATCTTTTGATCCTCCCTTGTTCATATCATATGCCATGTATTAAAGGCCTTTTACCTTGATTTTATTTGGTCCTTACCTCATTTCCTGATTAAATTATTCAGTGGACCCTTCGTGTGCATATTTTCATCTGTTTGATTCATCTGTTATCTTTTATACTTGTCTCTCTCATTCATGCTTTCTATTGCTTGATTATTTAACATGTTCATACTCCCATGCATTGTTTAAATGCTCCATTATTTGATTCTTTGGTTTGATTATATATTGTTTATTAATCCGGTCTGATTGATAACTGTTGCCTACTTGTATGATGTATGAGGCATATATTCTTATTGTTTGTTTGCCATAAACAATCCCCATTCATAACAAATGTACCCCTCTCCCATAAAGTGTATAATATTTATTTATTTATTTATTTAGTCACCTGTTAATACAAGAATTAAAACGAACATCCGATAACCATTTCCAAATAAGATCAAAAGCTCGATCCAAGGTCGAGTAATCATTTTCAAAACTTAACAGAACAAGCACGCATTAATCCATCCTCTTGTAAGTCGGTTGCCTCAGGCATCGCCATCTACCTGTAAGTCGATTGCCTCCGGCATCGCCATCTACCCTAATCCGTAACTCCTCTCCGCGCTCCATCCGTCGACTCTTGTTCTGTTTAGGTAGCACCCATTAGGTAGAACCCTTTGTATGATAACATAGGTAGAATTCCCTTATTCTTTGCATGCTAACATTAGGTAAATGTTCCCCTTTGTAAATCCTAACACATCGGTCCATATTGCATGACAACTCTAGAGCAGAGCTTCCCTACTTTTAGACCTTCCGTGCATCTCCGATCTTGTGGCATGTCAGTCCGTTCTATTGCAAAGAGGTAACTGCCTAAGACTCGATTCAGCGAGCTGCGACACCTACTGCTAGGATGTTGAACACACTGCCCACCCTCCTTTGACACAACTGGTTTCCTCTTTTGTAAGTCCATGTTCAGATGGCAATCCTTAACCCCTAGTTAGCCGAACTATGTTTTGCTCTAATTCTCATTCCAGATGAGATACGTAGGCATAAGACGCGACGTCTTACCGAGCACACTTCTCTTTAACCCATAGGTAGCCGAGCTACGAAGACTCTGATTCTCATACTCAGATGAGATACGTAGGCAGCGGATGCGACATCCTTGTGAGTCATTTTCTTTTAACCTTCCTTTTAGTAAATAGTACTTTAGATATACCTACACCCTTTAGACTAGAACAACACTTATGAAAAGGGCTCCCTAGGAGTACCTAGGATGTTTTGGGGTGCTTAAAACCTTCCAATTGCATAACCAACCCCCTTTCCCAAATCTCTGACATTTTTACTAGTTTTTGATTCGATAAAACTTTTAGGTTTTTGTTCGCTTTCTAACCATTCCTTTGGATAAATAGAAGTGTGGTGGCGACTCGACTTGTATGGTTTACCTTGGATTTACTCAGTATCTCTAATGGTAACGAATACCCCGCTACAGAAAATGGCGACTCTGCTGGGGATATCATTTGCCTAGTGGGTTTTGCCTACTTTTCATATTTGTTGTATTGTATGGTATATTGCTTTGTGACATATTTTTGTGCAATTGGGATTACTGTATTGTATGTAATGATTGAATTGTTTGAATATTAATTCCTTGTATGCTTGGTGATCTTCGTGAGATGAGTTCTATACCCGAACTCGAGTGCACTTAGGATAGGAGAATGGCATAGTTGAAATTCTGGCGTAGTCAGAATTCAGATGTTCTACTCCAAGTCATGACATCTGATCCAACATTGTAACTAATACAGCAAGACAGTTATACAAATAAAAACCCTGTACTAAAGCACGCTTTCACAGTTGTCACGACATCTGCTACTGTATTACCCTAGCATGGAAGAACACCTAGTTCTGTCCTTCTGGTACTAAGACACAGCAGAGATCAAACACCACACTTACTTCTGTTGTGTTTGTACAGTTATCAGCATGATATATCAATATTGATTTGAACATCACCTGTTACTGTATTCCAGTTTGCTGGCCTAGTACTCGTGTTTCCTAAACTAAAAGTCAAGCAAGTTAACCTAATTTCCACATATTAGGGAGCTAACAAATAGGCTATTACTTAGGTTCATTAATTGTAGGTTAGTTGTTATTCTCCTGGATTTTAGCTCAGCTGTTGTATTCCTAAAAAATAGCCTGAGAAAAATGCTGAAACAGAAAAACTAATTATCCTACAATTTAGCACAAGCTGTCAGGTGTGAATGTCACAACATTCAGTTTGACATCCAGAACATATACCTCATGCTGATTCTGTTATGTTCCTGAAAACAGACTGTGCTAACTTTGTTGTACTGTAAAAGACTAACCAGTCTCAACTTCAGTATCAGCCTACACGAACAACTGTCAAGACATCCAGTTTGACAGTTTCACTATGATCCTTTGGCCAGGTCTGTTATCCTCTTGAAGACCAGACTTAACTACATACTGAACTGAGATCAACATGCCTATTATTCGGTATATGCTGTCAATGATGAATGTCAAAACATTCTGATTGACATTCAAACAGAAGGCTATGTATCAGGTTTGTTATTAACTTGATAAGCAGACTGAGATACAAGCTGAGTTATGGCAGACAGGATTATAACATGCAGAAGGTAAACAAACACAGGAAATTGTTAACCCAGTTCAGTCCAACATGACCTACGTCTGGGGGCATACCAAGCCAGGAAGAAGATCCACTATCAGCAGAATTAATTCAGAGTTAAACTCCCCCGTTTACAACTCTTCACTTAATCCCTACCCAATGCAATCTATACCTAGGAACTCCTAGATAGAAACCTCCAGTTTCCATTCCTATCACTACAAATACAATGTAATGTTAAAACAACTTGAACTTGCTTCACAGCTTCGTTCAAGCACATAATCACTCTTGCCTACAGGCTTTGAGTTACAAAAACTCTCAGCTTTGAACACTGAGAAACACATGGTAACCTTCCCACAGGTTGGGAGGTTTACCTCACACACACCCCTAAATTTTCATTCTCTGAGGCTTACAAATACTAGGTTACAATATGCTATTTATAACCTAATCACCCAACTGGATTTGGGCCTTCAGAAATCGCAGCAAACTTGTTCTTTGCTGTTACAAATACAACAGAAAATTTCTGCTACAAACAAGGTCTTCAATCCTAAAATCTCTCCATATATATCTCCATATTTGGAGCCTATATATATTCTAGTTGAGTCTTTCAGACCTCCACATGGGAGTTAGGATATTCACCAAATATCTCACTAATCCCAGAATATATACTGAATTAGTTAATTCAGTTTTCTACACATGTGCGATGTCACAGGCATGATGTCGTGACATCGTACATGACATGTTGGTCCAGATGTTGAACTTCTTCAACCCAACATATTAAAACAACAGAGATGATTACATTATTTTTTTTTCTAAAATTAATGCCAATCCTAAGGTATTAACAATAGTCTTGTTGACTTATGTGGAGTTATTCCTTAGCAAGTTGACTTGCAAGCCCATTCACTTGGTGGAGGTTATGTTGGGATCAATAATGTCAAACGAGTAATCGTGGTTAGGCATTACTCTTTCCAATATATGCCTTAGAAGCCAAGAACCTTAGTTTACCACGCCCATCTTGGCCTATTTTTAGGACGTAGTGCGAAGATCGTTCAAGTGTAAGATTTGATACGATTGTTACGCGATACTACACTCATAAGAGTCTCTCTTGAGAATATTTTTGGAATACGAGTAGTCGTTTATCCGATAATATCCGAAAGATGGGATGATGACTATGGGAACCTCTTGTAGAACATGATTGTCAGGTTTAACCATAGTACACTCCCTTTAGGTGGTTCTTAACCAAGACTCCATGCTCGCGACTCGCAATAAACCCTTGATTCGTGGTTGATCCGTTCTTGTGTATCCTTAATATCAATGGAACTTAGGTGTTGTTAAGGTGTAAACCATAATCCACCAAAATGGATGATTGATATTAAGGATGACTTGATCCATCCCATGACCTTTGTGTGGTGTGATTTTTTTGATCCTTGAGTGTGATTGTTGCATCCATGCATTCATGCATTCATACACATCCATATCATCAACATTGAGAAAATTTTCAAGGAACTTAAGAGGTTTATTTGCAAACTTTCAGACATGGATAAGCAAAGAAGGAATACGAAGAAGTACAATTTCAGACAACCCGGCTTGAAAGAGTTAAGGAGTTTAACATCCTATGTATTAGATCCCTTAGAATTCAAGGCTCGTGATGGGAAGCTTCCGTCTATTCTGGCTACTCTAGTGGATGAAGGTCTAATGAGTGTGTTGGTGCAGTTCTATGATCCCTTGTACTGTTGCTTCACTTTTCCTGATTTCCAGCTTTTGCCCACGCTTGAGGAGTATGCCTATCTTGTGGGCATACCTATCCTAGACCAGTTTCCGTTCAGTGGCTTGGATAGAGTTCCTTCTTCTCAAGAGATTGTTGATCTGTTGCGTATAGATGAATCTATTATTGGTGCTCATATGACTACCAAAGGTGGAATTCAAGGTCTCCCGTCTGATTTCCTCATTGATCAAGCTATTATGTTTGGAAAGGCCATGAGTGAGGGCGCCTTTGAGGCCATATTTGTACTTCTCATCTATGGGCTAGTGTTATTCCCCAACATCGACAAGTTTGTGGATGTGAACGCCATTAGGATTTTCTCTACTCTTAATCCCGTTCCTACTCTGTTGAGTGACACTTATTTCTCTTTGCATATGAGGAATGCAAAGGGCGGTGGTACCATTGTGTGTTGTTTGCCTCTGTTGTACAAGTGGTTTATTTCGCACTTGCCTCAGACGCTTGCCTTCAAGGAGAACAAAGGATGTCTACGGTGGTCCACGAGACTTATGTCTCTCACTAATGATGATATCTTTTGGTACAACCGTGTATATGATGGTGTGCAGATTATCGACTCTTGTGGTGAATTCTCCAATGTACCTCTTCTTGGTACATGCGGTGGAATTAACTACAACCTTATTTTGGCATGTCGTCAGCTTGGGTTCCCCCTAAAGGATAAACCCAATAACATTTTGTTAGAGGGTGTGTTCTTTCAGGAGGGTAAAGATCCCCAAGGCTTGAAGGGCAGGATGGTCCGCGCTTGGCGCAAGATCCATAAGAAAGGAAGGAAGGAGCTAGGTCCAAAGAACGGTATCGCTTTGGAACCTTATATCTCTTGGGTTAGGAGGAGAGCTTTCGAGTACCTCATGCCTTATGAGTATCCAAGACCCACACCTTTGGTTGTGGCTGGGCCTTCAACCCTCCCTAGCGAAGGAGTAGAGGAGTTGAGAGACGAAGACCGTTCGCGTGCTTGGATCCGTGAACGAGAGGAGTTGCTTCAGCAGATCAGAGAGAAGGATGCTTTGATAGAGTTCCTTGAGCACCAGGTTATTGATGATCCTGATGACGCATTGACTTCTCTACTTCCTCAGTCTTCCAAGTTTTGGAAGAGGAAATATGATCGACTCGCCAAAGAGAAGGCAGATATGGAGGCAGCCTATGAGAGGGAGGTGAAGAGGCTTCGTGCAGCTTATCTTCCGGTCTCGAGGGCTTTGGACGATTGCTTCTAGGGATCCATAGGATGTTCATTTTCCTTCTCTCTTGTATTGTATCTGGTTACCAAGATTGTACTTCTTTGGCGTAAAAACATTTCCAAATATTAATTGACGTGATATTTCCGTATGTGATAAATGTTTAATATTTCCAAAATTTGCAAATAAGACTCTAAAGTTCCTCTGATATAAAAATTAAATCAAAAGCATTGCATGCATCATGTTTATCTATTCCTAGGGGTTTATATCTTCATCTCGATTCTAGTCGGGGTTTTCTTACACTGTTTATCTAATGTGAGACTAGAATCAAGGGGTAGAATACCCTTTGAAATTGATAAACATGTCATTGCATTTGCATATTCATTAGCATGTCTTGCATAACAGGTACCGCCGCAGTGTTCTCATCTTGTTTGGTATTCCATTATTAGGATAGCTGACTCAGGCATTCACCGATACGGTACCCGAAGGAATCAATAGAGAGCAATGGAAGGTTTACAAGCAGAGCTCGCTGAGATGAGGATTCACATGAATCAGTTCATGGAAGTGGACCAAGGAGTGGCTCAGGGACAACAGGAGATTAGATTGTTGGTACAGGGGAATCCCCCTACTACTCAACCGGAGGTTGTGGCTGATCCTCCCGCTGGAGAGGCTAATGGATCCAATGGACCGGGGCCTATCCCAATCCCACATGGCAACCTTGGTCAACAATCCATCCATGATGATCAGGAGGATCAATTCCCCCTGCTTCAGGAGGACTTTGGCATGGGCCATGGTATGGACCCTATGTTTAGGAGACTAGAAGAGAGGTTGAAAGCCGTGGAAGGGCAGAATGCTCTTGGTGTGGATGTTGCTGACTTGGGGCTGGTCCCAGGCGTGAGAGTTCCGCCAAAATTCAAAGTCCCCATGTTTGATAAGTACAATGGCAACTCTTTCCCGAAGACTCATGTACAAGCTTACTTCCGCAAGATGATCGCGTATTCTGATGATGAGAAGCTGCTCATGTACTTCTTCCAGGTCAGCCTAGCTGGGGCATCCTTGGAGTGGTATATGAGGCTGGACAGAGCCCATATTCGCTGTTGGAGAGACTTGGCTGAGGCCTTTGTGAAGCAATATCAGTACAATGCGGATATGGCACCTGACAGGACTCAGCTCCAGAATCTGTCTCTCAAGAGCAACGAGTGCTTCAAAGAGTATGCTCAACGCTGGAGAGAGCTGGCTTCCCGTGTTCAGCCTCCGATGTTGGAAAAAGAGATGGCCAACATGTTTATGAACATACTGCCTGGGTCTTACTTGGAGCATCTGGTGGGTTGCAACGCCTCGAATTTTGCTGATGTGGTCTCTATTGGTGAGAGGGTGGAGAACTACTTGAAGAGATGTAAGATCCAAAATGGGGTTGGATCATCTTCGGGGTCAAAGAAGTCGTTCTTAGGAGGACATAAGAGGAGAGAAGGGGATGCAAATGCCATATCTTCTTATTAGAACAGGGGTAACCAGAGGAATAACTTTCAGAATTACCATCAACAACCTTATGTTGCAGCAGTGACCATTCCGGCTGCAACACCAGTGCAACAACAACAACCTCAACGTCAACAAAATCAATACCAACAACAACAGGGCAACAAACCTGCTTATCAACAGAGACAGAGGATGATGGATAGGCGTTTCGACACTCTTCCGATGTCGTATGCTCAGTTGCTTCCCAACCTTCAACATTTGCAACTTGTGCAGTTACGCACTTTGGCTTCTCCCGTTGGCAAGCTTCCAGTGGGTTATGACGCCAATGCTAGGTGTAATTTCCACTCTGGGGCACCCGGCCACACTATTGAGAATTGCAAAGCTTTTAAGCACGTAGTTCAGGACCTTATTGATTCAAAGGCCATTAACTTTGCGCTGGCTCCTAATGTTGTCAATAATCCTATGCCGCGGCATGGTAGAGCAAATGTTAACATGGTTGAAGGAGAAGTCAAATTAGTCAAGGAGGTGTTGAAGCTGAAGACTCCGCTGTTAGAAATCAAAGAATACTTGCTAAAGGCAGATGTTTTCCCCGGCTGTGGGAGCGGTTGTTTGGGTTGTGTTGCACAGAGTGAGGGTTGTGTGAAGCTGCAGCAGGGTATCCAGGCCTTGCTTGACAATGGTATCCTCCAAGCTGAAGACTTATCTGCCCAAAGGTCTGTTGAAGGGGTTGTTGAGAACGCAAATGTTGATCCTCTCTTTCCTGAAGATGCTGAAGAATTTACAAATGTTGTTCCTGTTGATTTTGTAATTCCCAATGATGTAATTAATTTTTCTGATGCTATTGCTGATATTCCAAACATGGTGTTTGATTTTGATGTACTTGCTGAACTTGATTCCGATGTTTGTACTTCAATAAATAAGATTTCTGAGTATGACTGTGACGTTGCCACTATCACAATTTTCTACCCGACCACTCATATCAGTGCGCCAGTAGCGCAACCGGTACCACCAGTGCGACCCCATCAATCCACTATGACCATCACGACCCCTAGTCCTTTACCTTTCACCAGCGAAAGGGCCATTCCTTGGCATTACAGGGGGAGTGTGTACACGCATGATCACGGAGTGGAGCAGCCACTGAAAGTAAAAGAGGTGCAGGATCAGAAGTCTGAACCTGGAATTGAGATAAAAGATCCCGCAGTGGGCAATGTTGGTGGAATCGGGCGATTCACCAGAAGTGGTAGACTATTCTCACCACCGGTTACCCAACCTGATAGTGTTGACGCCGCGGCGAAGGCCAAAGGCAAGCAAGTTGTGAATGAGGGTACCTCTGCACCACAGGCTGGCTCTGAGCCTGCTTTTGTGAAGGATGTGGATGAACTTTTGATAATTATAAAGAAAAGCGATTACAAGGTAGTCGATCAGTTGATTCAGACGCCATCCAAGATATCTATTCTCTCACTCCTTCTGTGTTCGGAGGCACACAGGGAGGCACTCCTGAAGGTCCTTAATGCTGCATATGTGCCTCAGGAGATCTCAGTGAACCAACTAGAAGGGATCGTTGCAAATGTTCATACAAGCAACGGGTTGGGTTTTACTGATTCTGACTTGACGCCAGCTGGACGCGATCATAACAAGGCTTTGCACATCTCGATGGAGTGTAAAGACACTATGGTATCCCATATTCTGGTGGATACAAGTTCCTCTCTCAATGTGCTACCCAAGAGAGCCCTGTCAAGGTTAGATGTAGAAGGTTTGATCTTGAAGCCTTCCGATCTTGTGGTAAGAGCCTTCGATGGTTCTAAGAGGTCGGTGTTCGAAGAGGTAGAATTGCCAATTCAGATTGGATCACAAACCTTTAACACCGTATTCTATGTGATGGATATAAGTCCTTTGTATAGCTGCTTGCTAGGTCGTCCTTGGATCCACAATGTTGGGGCAGTCTCCTCGACCTTGCATCAGAAGATCAAGTTCCCGGTCAATAGAAGAATTATCACTTTTTGTGGTGAGGAGGATATTCTGGTCAGTAACCTGTCTACATTCAAGTATGTAGAGGTAGAAGGTGAGATTCATGAGACCCTGTGTCAGGCCTTTGAGGCAGTTCAAGTCAAGGATGCAGCTCTAGTGGAAGAGGTTGAAGCATGTATCTCTATTTCGTCTTACAAGCAGGCACATACCTTGGTAAATTCAGGTGTCGCTCCCGGTTGGGGACGTTTTTTGGATTTACCTGTGAAGGAAGACAAGTTTGGGATTGGGTATCATCCAGTATTGATTTCTACAACTTCAATGCCTCAGACTCGTCAGGGGCCGATTACTTTCTCCAGTGCTGGCATCATTCAGTACGGCCAGGTCTCTGCAATCAACAAAGAAGATGGGGATAGTGATTGCGACATTGACAACTGGGTGCGTCCAAGGGTCCCGGGTGAAGTTCTTCGTAACTGGTCTTCTGAAGAGATTATCCAAGTCACTCTTCTTAAAGAGTAATTTTCTTTGTTTATTCATGCATATCCAAGTCTTACGTTCCGCCCAAGGCGTGATGACTCATTGTAGGGCTCATCTATGTGAATACCTGCATTTTTTATCATAAATAAAGGACGTCTTTTTGCATTCAAATATTTTGTTCACTGTCTTTCTATTTTTGCAGTTTTAAAAAACCAAAAATATAAAAAAATATATATACATTTGGCAATGTTTTGTTTTGTTTCCACTTCTTGTTCACACTCATAAGCACATACCATCACTCATGCAGATGCACGTCACCGGATCCTATTGATAACAGTTCTGCTATGGCTCGCTTCGACTTTGAAAATCCAATCTTTCAAGCTGAAGAAGAGGGTGATGAAGACTGTGAACTCCCTGAAGAACTTGATAGGTTATTGTCGCATCCGCGAAAATCAACCGGCGGGCTAAAACAAAACAAACAGAGCCACCACCGTGCGTTATTTATCCCAAAGAGGGAAAGGAAACGCTCGAAGTAAACCTGGAAAAGACATGGTCTCGCGACCAAAGAGAGATGAGATCGGGAGTCGGTTATGCGAAGGGAAGGTATTAGCACCCCTACGCATCCGTCGTACTCGACGGGATCCACGCTCAAAAGAATAGAAGAAAGGTTGCTAAACACTGCTCAAAAGAATACACACATACACTGAAAACACAGGTGGAAGAAGAGGGGAATGGGCTCGCTAGGATATCGCGTCCTATGCCTACGTATCTCATCTGGAATGAGAATCAGAGCTACCGTAGTTCGGCCCACGCACGCCGAAACAAAACCTAAGAAACCGACTGCCAATCGTTGGGCTTACGTCAGACTCCACACAAACAGGCAAACATGGAAACTGAATGCCAATCGCTGGACTTACATCAGACTCCGAACCAACAAACACACACAGGAAACCAACTGCCAATCGCTGGACTTACGTCGGACTCCACACAAACAAACACCAATAGGATACGGAATGCCAATCGATGGTCTTATATCCATCTCCTAACACACAAGAAGGATAACAAACAAACAAGTTAATAGGGAGTCTGGAACTCGAGCCTAATAACTGTCAAGCAAACACACACAAAAAGAAAAAAAGGTGAACACACAGACTAACAGGGAGTCGGGAACTCGAGCCTGATAGTTGTCAAGCACAACACACTCAAAAAAGAAAAGGGTGCCTGGAGAGATCTCGTACGACCTCCTGCCTACATACCTCATCTGGTATGAGGATCAGGGCAACGTAGTTCCCCTTAACAGGGGAGAAACTTTCTCCTGACCAGAGACTGGGAAATGACAAACTAGAAGGGAGACTGACTCGAGCCTAATAGTTATCATGTAATCCACAATGGTCATAGGTTGAGGTTTCTATCTAACTTGCACAGGCAGCAAGCTATCCTAAACAGCACCAGCAAAGCAAACAAACACAAGAGCAAGCATACACACAGTTAGCACACACTATATACAAACAAAGTGGGCTCACACAGGGTTAGGCTTTAGTCAAGGGGTCATGTCAACCTCGACAAACAAGCCACTGTAACAGGGTGATGTTAGCTCTTAACCCTAACATTGAGAGTTAGGGTGAAGCAGATGAAATGGGAAGTGAGGGTAAGACCTCTCAGCTCTTATCCCTGGCCTGGGAGAGCTTCAGACAAATGAAAGTGGGAGTTCAGAAAGTTGGAACTCTTCTCCACATATGACTGACTCAACAAAGATCTTGGGTTAATATCCAAAATGCATCAACACAAGGTGTGTGAGCAAAGTGGATGACACACTGAATAGCAGGAGATGGATTACACATCTCTTTTATCTGCCAATTGCCTTATCAAAGGACTTTTCCTGCTTGGCACAAAAATAAACATTCACAAGCATTGCCTCTTAAGGAGGGCTTCAGACAGGTGCCTGCCCAAGTAACAGGACAGGTCTTCCAGACTACATGAAGTCAGAGATTTATACCTATGTGGTTAAGCAACCAAGCAAAAGCAAGTTCAAAATGAACTTCAGCAACTTATGTACCTGTTGAAACATCACACAAGTCAGTTAAACTGTACAGACAAACAGACAACATGAATATCAAACAGTCAAACCCAATAAGCAAAGGCATAAGCCACAACTCAAGCTCAAATGAGTTAACAACCCTACAAAACACACAAGGTTAGTAGTCAAAAGCAAGCATCAAATGCTCAAGTGAGGTTGCATCATGAACCATATAACCTGGATGTTCAACCTGAAATCAAAGCTCAAAGATAAGAGGCAAACCACTAGGTCAAGGCCTAGGGTCAAAGATGGAGAAATAATCCAAAACAGAACATGAAATTCAACATGAACCAACTTCAATCAATTAAGAACATCATCCAAAAAGTTCCACATCAATATCATTCACCAATTTCATTTCATGAACCAAATATGGCAAGGTATGCACATTGGAACCACATTGTGACAACAGAATGAACAAATGCACAATAAATCAAAAATGCTTCAATTAATTTTGGCAAAAATCATGGGTAAACAGAACAAACAACATGATCATCACACAAAAAATTAGAGCATTTTGACATGATTAGGCATGGTAATCAAATTGTATAAGGCAAGGCAAACATAAACAAGCTCAAATGTGACACCAAATGGTACACCAACTTAGCACAAGCCTAAAACAGAAATGGTAAATGGTAAAAACCTCAAACCAAAGCCAAAACAAACTCTATCATGTCTAGAAAGAGTGTGCAAAATTTCACATCCATTGGATAAACAACTCGCATTTCACAAACAAATGAAAATCAATACTATTCAAAAGCTCATACATGGAAATCCAGAAAGAAAAATCTCAATCAAATCATAAATGATTCCAAAAATTCCACAAAAAATCATGAGCATTCACAACATGCATATCAAGCACCATACAAAAAATAAGAACATTTGGAGATCATTTGATAAGTCAAATTTATCAATCATGTTGGACAAGCAAAGGTGTGACACAAATTGTCACACCTAACTTAGAAAAATCATAACTCAACAATGACAATTGATAAAAATGCAAACTCAACACCAAAATGTCCAGCAAGATGTCTAGTTTCTACATGTAAAATTTCATGAGCATTGGATAAGAATTGAGCATTTCACAAATGATATATCAAGGCAATGTCAAGAATGCATACATGTACACAAACCCTAGGGCAAAAAATTATTCAGCCAAGCACAATTTGCAAAATAATATTAAAAAAAAACTAGACAAAAAATATGACACAATGAAAAAAACCACATATTTTTTGGATGATGATTTAATTTGTTATGAATTTTAGAAGTTAAAGAAAAAATAAAGAAAAACATGAAGCAACATGTACATGAACACATGGAGGGAAAAGAAAAATATGTGAAGGCTTTTGAAATTGTGGAACCGCCTGGAATCGAACCAGGTGCGTTTTTGAATTTGGTTTTGGCGACCAAGCCAAAACGACGATGTTTTGGCGCCCAAACCCTAGGCGCTGCATGGCATGGATTTCGTAGCTAATCCAGAAAATTCCTAGCTAATTTCGTAGCTGATTTCCTAGCAGATTCGTAGCAAATACTGGACAGCAAGGTTGAAGATGAAGATCATCTTCCAAATTTCCAGATTTTCAAAACATCACCAAAACTCAAAATCAAGCACAACATCATGCATTATTTTTCACGTACATCATAAATCCATGAATCAATTACACAAAAATATCATCAAATGCATGGATCGAATGAAATAAAGTTTATCCTCAAAACTTCAAATGACCATATCTCACTCGTTTCAACACCAAATCACTCCATTCAAAGCTCAGTTTCATCACCATTAAAAGATCTACATGATAGGCCTAATGAATTGAAGAATTAAAGAGGTCGAAAAACCTACCTCTTGATGAGCAGTCCCTTGATTCACGCGTTTCCAAGGTTCTTGATGCTTTAGATCTTCTCCAATATACTCCTTAAGATGAATGATGATGAATATGAGGCTCAAATGCTCTTGAATCAACCAGAATTGGATTTCATTATTGTTGCTTAACCTTGATGTATGCTTCAACCTTGCCACGATTTCCTTTGAATCTTCCTTCAATCTTGCTCACAAATGCTACCAGATGATGAATTGATCAAGAAAAATGGAGTGTGTTTGAAGAATTTCAAAGAAAAAAGTGAGAGAAAATTTTCATGAACTTTGTGATTCTAGATCTAAGATTGGGAAATGTGAAAAACAGTTAGAGATTAGGGCTTTATATGCAATGCTAATCATGATTAATTATGCCTAAACCAAATGCTAATGAAATGGATTAAGTTTGGAGGTGTTTTGGCAAAAATGAGTTTTTCACCCTATGCATGAAAATGCATGGATGAACAGTACGAATTTGGCCTTGATTTCACTCAAAATGATGTTTTGGAGCCAATGGTGATAGTCACAAGTGCAAATAATTCACCAATTTCAAATTCCAATTTTTCCCTCCAAAATGCAAGTGAATTTCCAAATATTTATGTGAATGTAATGCATGTCATGTAATGCCAAAATTGGAAACTAGAGGTTAAAACAAGAACAATGCAAAAAGAGCCATCTCATTTGGACTTATGGTTTGAAAGTTATGCTCCTTTGAAGTTCCATGTTCACTTGACCAAGATTGATCCATATCTCTTCAACCACACATGAGAAATTGATGATCTTGGACTTTTTGGAAATGGGAGAGAAAGATCTACAACTTTCATGTTCAACAAAATTTCATTTGAAGCTTTATTGATGATGTAATCTTGAGGAGAAAACCTTTCCATTTTTGGCAATTTCAAATTATAAGTCACTTTCTATTTTTGGAAAGTTTTGTCCTGACTTTATTTTCTTCAAAGTTGATGTTTGAAATGTCAAATGAGACTTGTTTGAACATGAATGAAGTATTTCTAACCACTTCCCACCTCCAAATCCAACAGTTGACTTTTGGTTGACTTTTGCAGTTGATAGATGACTTGGTCATGCACAGATGAATTTGAGCCTCAATCTCTTGATGAAGTGGCTCCAAAATGAAACCCTAGCTTATACAAGCTCAACAAAACCATATGATGATCCCCATATCAATGAATATCTCATCTCCTTAAAAAACCCTGACTGGCATAACTCCACTGATTAGGGTTGACCAGAGGTCAAAACCCTAATCCCAAGGAACTGATCAGGCACAATGAACCTCCTGGTGATGATAAGACCAATGATGATGGTGATGTACCATTTCAACCAAGATGATGATCAATCTCCTTGAGGAACCAAGAAACCCTAATGGAAGCACAAACCCTCAGATGGCTAGTGATCAATTCATGAGACCCTCAGGCTTGCATCTCTTAACCTCTCCATCTTTTGAGAAAGACCTAGGAGGATGACTTGCTTATTGCTTCCACATGATATGCAAAGATGTAATGCCTAATGTCCTAAAAGATGAAATGCAATATGTTAAGCTAGTCCCAAGAGAGGAGGGCAAATTTTGAGGTGTTACAGTTATTAAAACAGGAGGAAATGGTCATTCAACCGCATCAAGAGTCTGTTGAAGTGATTAATCTCGGCACCGAGGACGCCAAGAGAGAAATCAAGATAGGGGCTGCTTTGGAAGATAATATGAAGAAGGGGCTGATTGAATTGCTGCAAGAGTATGTTGACATCTTCGCCTGGTCTTATCAGGACATGCCAGGGCTTGACACAGACATTGTGGTACACCGTTTGCCTCTCAAAGAGGATTGTCCTCCGGTCAAGCAGAAGCTCAGAAGAACAAGACCAGAGATGGCTGTCAAGATAAAGGAAGAAGTGCAAAAACAGTTGGATGTAGGGTTTCTAGCGGTTACAAATTATCCACCATGGGTTGCAAATATCGTTCTAGTACCTAAAAAGGATGGAAAGGTATGGATGTGTGTTGACTACCGAGATCTGAACAGAGCTAGTCCTAAAGTTGATTTCCCATTACCCCACATCGATGTTTTGATGGATAACACGGCTCGGTTCTCGGTATTCTCCTTCATGGATGGCTTTTCTGGCTATAATCAAATTAAGATGGCACCAGAAGACATGGAGAAGACAACTTTCATAACCCCATGGGGCACCTTCTACTACAAGGTGATGCCGTTTGGTCTGAAAAATGCTGGGGCAACATATCAACGAGCTATGGTAACTCTTTTCCATGATATGATTCATCATGAAATCGAGGTTTATGTTGATGATATGATTGCCAAATTTCAGACGGAAGAAGAACATCTGGTGAATTTGCAGAAAATGTTTGAGCGTTTGAGGAAATTCAAGCTGAGGCTTGATCCGAACAAGTGTACTTTCGAGGTGAGATCTGGAAAACTACTGGGTTTTATTATTAGTGAAAAAGGGATTGAGGTGGATCCAGCCAAAGTGAAAGCGATACAAGAAATGCCTGAGCCAAGAACAGAAAAACAAGTCTGTGGTTTCTTAGGAAGGTTGAACTACATTGCCAGGTTCATCTCTCACCTAACAGCCACGTGTGAGCCAATATTCAAATTGTTGAGAAAAGATCAGGCCATCAGGTGGAATGATGATTGCCAAAGGGCTTTCGAGAAGATAAAAGAGTATTTGCAGAATCCTCCAATCCTTATGCCTCCAGTCCTAGGGAGACCGCTGATTATGTATTTGACAGTACTTGATAATTCCATGGGTTGTGTTCTCGGTCAACACGATGAGACAGGTAGGAAAGAGCATGCCATCTACTACCTGAGTAAAAAATTCATAGATTGCGAGTCGAGATACTCAATGCTTGAAAAGACATGTTGTGCACTTGCATGGGTTGCTAAGCGATTGAGACAATACATGCTGACTCACACGACCTTACTGATCTCCAAAATGGATCCAGTCAAGTATATATTTGAGAAGCTAACTCTCACCAGAAGGGTTGCTCGTTGGCAAATGGTACTGACAGAGTACGACATCCAGTATACATCCCAGAAAGCCATCAAAGGGAGTATTCTGTCAGACTATCTTGCTCAGCAGCCGATTGATGATTATGAACCGATGAAGTTTGATTTTCCGGATGAAGACATCATGTTCCTCAAGATGAAAGACTGTGAAGAGCCAATTTTTGAGGAGGGACCTGATCCAGATGAAAAGTGGACTTTAATGTTTGACGGGGCCGTCAATGCCAAAGGAAGTGGAATTGGTGGTGTCATTACCACTCCGAAAGGTGCCCACATGCCTTTCACCGCTCGTCTGACTTTTGAGTGCACCAATAATGAAGCTGAGTATGAAACCTGTATCTTGGGTATCGAGCAAGCCATTGATTTGAGAATCAAGACTCTGGACATCTTCGGAGATTCAGCTCTAGTGATCAATCAAGTGAATGGTGATTGGAATACTCTCCAGCCTAATCTGGTCCCCTACAGAGACTACACGAGAAGACTGTTGACTTTCTTCACAACAGTAAGGTTGTATCATATACCTCGTGATGGGAACCAGATGGCAGATGCTCTTGCTACTCTGTCCTCCATGATCAAGGTGATTCGGTGGAACTATGCTCCCAGGATCGATGTTATGCGCCTTGATAGGGCCGCGTATGTGTTTGCTGCTGAACTGGTAGTTGATGACAAGCCCTGGTACCACGACATCAAGTGCTTTCTGAAGAATCAAGAGTACCCTACAGGGGCATCCAACAATGATAGAAAGACTTTGAGAAGATTGGCAGGAAGTTTCTTCTTGAACAAAGACGATGTGCTGTATAAGAGGAACTTCGACATGGTTTTGCTCAGATGCGTGGATATACACGAAGCAGACATGTTAATGCAGGAAGTTCATGAAGGCTCCTTCGGTACTCATGCCGGCGGACATGCAATGGCTAAGAAATTGTTGAGAGCGGGTTATTACTGGATGACCATGGAATCTGATTGTTTCAAATATGCTCGGAAGTGTCATAAATGCCAAATTTATGCTGATAAGGTGCATGTGCCGCTAAATCCTCTGAATGTGATGTCTTCGCCGTGGCCGTTTGCTATGTGGAGCATTGATATGATTGGAAAGATTGAGCCGACTGTTTCCAATGGGCATCGCTTCATCCTTGTTGCCATCGACTATTTCACCAAGTGGGTCGAAGCAGCATCATTTACGAAGGTCACTAGACATGTGGTTGCCCGATTCATCAAGAAAGAAATCATTTGTCGTTATGGGATTCCCAAAAGAATCATTACTAATAATGGTTCTAATCTCAATAACAAAATGATGAAAGAGTTGTGCAAGAACTTCAACATTCAACATCACAACTCTTCCCCTTATCGTCCTAAGATGAACGGTGTTGTTGAGGCAGCAAATAAGAACATAAAGAAGATTGTGCAGAAGATGGTCGTTACATACAGAGATTGGCATGAGATGTTACCCTTCGCCTTGCATGGGTGTCGTACTTCAATACGTACATCGACCAGGGCAACCCCTTATTCCCTTGTGTATGGTATGGAAGCAGTCCTACCTGTTGAAGTGGAGATTCCTTCTCTAAGAGTCATGTTGGATGTCAAGTTAGACGAAGCTGAATGGATTCAAACAAGGTTCAATGAGTTGAGTCTTATCGAAGAGAAACGAATGGAAGCCATTTGTCATGGGCGGTTGTATCAAAGTCGGATGAAGAGAGCCTTTGATCAGAAAGTGCATCCTCGATGCTTCTAAGTCGGAGATTTGGTGTTGAAAAGGATCCTTCCTCCTCAGACAGATCACATGGGCAAGTGGACTCCTAACTATGATGGACCGTATATTGTCACCAAGGTTTTTGATGGTGGAGTCTTAATGCTTGCAACTATGGATGGTGAAAACTTCACTTCCCCCGTGAACTCAGACGCAGTTAAAAAATACTTCGCATAAAATAGACCCGTTGGACGATAAAAAGAATAGTCCAGGCAAAAAAATGGGCATCCCGGCGAACCAAGAAAATGAAAAAGGTTCGGGCAAAAGTTAGGGATTAAAAAATGAAAAGATTGTACACCCAGTAAGTTGAAAACCTGAAAGGGCAACTTAGGCAAAAATGGGTATCCCGGTGGATTGAAAACCCGAAAGGGCGATCCAGGCAAAAGTTAGGGATTAAGCGAATGGCTGCATTCTGAGTAGTTCTGAATATCATCTCGTGTCGATAACCGGAAACTTCCGAAGGATAGGAAACAGTCCAATCACCTTTTTCGGAAAGCTTATCATCTGGAGGATCTTGAAGACGAGCGAATCATAGCAGAATTGGAACCCGATAGAAATCCATTTCACATTGCCATTAGATTAATTTCTGTTTTTATCTGTTGTGCAATTACCTCTTTCCAGGGATTGCTTCCTGATGTAAATGCCTATCCAGAGGCCACTCAATCAATAAAATCATGTTATTCAGTACATCTTTGTGTTCATTTTCATTTTACTGTTTTGTTTACAAAAATGACGTCCGAACTTTTGATAAACATTGCATCATGAAACATAAGAGCTTTACAGGTACGTGCTTAATAAACATTGAAAATTGTTGTAAATTTTAAGTGCTTTGGATCGTCTATTCAGAACAGGTACACTCGGGGCATTTCCTTAAGGTCCCCATCAAATGATCGCGGATGTTTTTCCTCAACAGTTGGAATTCAGTATCTTATCCCTGCAGAGTTGGTCCGAGCATTGGATTCTTCAATCCCCAGCAGGCTCTCACTGCTGTACTTCCCCAAGCATTTGTTTCAGATTATACATTCACCAGTAGAGTCGACAATGTCTGACTGTATATCCCCAGCGGAGTTGATAGTGTCTAACTGTATATCCCCAGCGGAGTTGACAGTGCCAGACTGTATCTTCCCAACAGAAGCGGCTGCTCCTCAGAGTTCGATGCTAGATCGACGATCTCGACGCTAGACCCATGGTCTCTTTCCTTGAAGCAGAATCTCGGTACCATATCGATGTTTGCTTTCCCTGCTGACTCGTCTCTCTCGCAGATTATGGTTGCCATAACCACTGTCGCTTTCCTCAGCAGCAAGTTTTCAGTGTCATTCTCTCCCCAGTCAGAGCCTCGGTATTTTGTTATTTTCCAGAACATCGTGTGGCGGGTCATTTCCCCACAGAGTTCTTTGTGATGTGCATCTCCAACAACCTTGCCAGGGTCCAGAAGATGGTGATCATTTCCCCAGCAGAATTCCTTGCCTCAGCTTGGCGTTCTCTCTAATCAAGCATTTCGCATCCCTGCAGGTAGAATCATATTGCATTGCATCCTCCCAAATTGCGTAGCATTTCCATTTTCATGGAGCATTACGCCATTGAAAATTTCAAACATACGCATGTAAAGCATAAGGCATTCTCGGTATCCCAAGTGATAAGCCAGAAGTTGTTTCCAGTACTCAGACTGAAGGTTGTTCATGACTTATTCTTTATTCCTAGTAGGGGTCGTTGGCCCACGTGCCGCCTCAATTATCATTTTCTCTATTTCTGCCGATACTGACAGGCATGCAAGTTTCCGGTATTCAGACCGAAGTGGCATTCAGGCCAGTTTTCCGATGTTCAGATCGAAGAAGTTTCCGATGTTCAGGTCGATGCAACTTATGGCATTCAGGCCAATTTCCGGTATTCAGACCGAAGTGGCACTCAGGCCAGTTTTTCCGATATTCAGATCGAAGAAGTTTCCGATGTTCAGGTCGAGGCAACTTATGGCATTCAGGCCAGTTTCCGGTATTCAGACCGAAGTAGCACTCATGCCAGTTTTTCCGATATTCAGATTGAAGAAGTTTCCGACGTTCAGGTCGAGGCAACTTATGGCATTCAGGCCAGTTTCCGGTATTCAGACCGAAGTGGCACTCAGGCCAGTTTTTCCGATATTCAGATCGAAGAAGTTTCCGACATTCAGGTCGATGCAACTTGTGGCATTCAGGCCAGTTTTCCGGTATTCAGACCGAAGTGGCACTCAGTCCAGTTTCCCGGTGTTCAAACCGATGTTTGATAATCTAATATCTTCCGATGTTCAGATCGAAGAAGTTTCCGACATTCAGGTCGATGCAACTTGTGGCATTCAGGCCAGTTTTCCGGTATTCAGACCGAAGTGGCATTCAGGCTAGTTTCCCGGTGTTCAGACCGATGTGTGATAATTAAGTATCGTCTGATGCTCAGATCGAAGTCATTTCCAGTATTCAGATTGATGAGCGGCATTCAGGCCATGGTTATTTATGTGTTACCATTTATTTTGGTATTCAGGCTAACATTCCTTGTTTCGGTGTTCAGACCGACTCTCACCGTACCAGACGGATTCTTTTTCAAGACCACCTCTTGGCTGATTCTGACAGGCATTGTTACTTCATTTTTCACTTCAGTGTAAATTTTCGGGCTTTTATCGTATTCAATCACTTGATACCTCGAAAGTGCGAAAGTCGTTGCTATCTTCCTTTCGGGTTTCCAGTTGATTGAATAGGGGCAGCTGTAATACCCCAAAATTTACCCTTCATTTTTCCTGGAAGCATGGGAAAATGTTTTACACTTCATTAGCATCATATTAGGTCATACTCATTGCATACTGCATTAGTGACATGGAGATCAGATTTTGATCGATCACTCCTTAACAAAAGGAGCCCACACAAAGCAAGATTGAGAATTGGACTTCATTTTATAAGTATACAAGTCTCAAGGGTCTTAGGGGGGTCCAAGTATCTTATTATGGTCCTCAGTTCATCAGTGAAGGATTCAAAGCTATCAGAGTGTTCATCTGGATTTAATCAGAAATTAGGGTTTCATGGCTACCTGCAACAGGCAATGTTTGGTTGGAAGTAGAGGATCTCATCCATGTCATGATTAGAGAGGCATCTTGGCCTAGGAAGATTCACAATTATCTCAGAAAGATCCATTGGCAATCAATGCAATCAGTTCTTGATCATTTTGCCCTAAAACTAGGGTTTGGTATAAAATCAGTTTATTTCTAATTCTTTGGGTGAAACTCTTTTCCATGGCCCTCCATATGTCCACAAGGGTCTACATACAAAAAATCAGCTCTTCATTTGAGCTAGAAGTGCTTCAATTGATCAATGGAATCGGGAATCAGACAGTTTGGGAAAAGTTAACTGTGGGGCCAGAAAAGTCAACTACTGACATTTTGAGAGTGGAATCTCAAAATCCATGCCTAGGGGATCCTACATGTGAAATTTGATCAAGATTGGATCATGGATTCATCATTTAATCAGGAATTGGAAAAGTTACTTAATTTGGAAATGATTGACTTTCCACTTAGGGCAAGTTTTCATGATCGTTGCACTCACTTTATGCCCATTTTGCATCAAGATAAAAGCTACATTTGAAACTTTCTCCAACATGAAAGTTGTTTCTCTTGTTCCAATCTTTCTAGAGATATAAAGTTTGCTCCATTTGGATTAGAATTGAGAAAGTTATGCTTAGTCAAAGTGAGACATTTTTTTAGGACACTTAGAAAAATTTCTAAGTCCAAAATCTTCAAAATTTGTCAAGACTTCTTGGCCAGTTTTCTTGCACTTCAAGGCATTATTTGAAAATACTTTCTTCACAATAATTGTACCTTGTCGTGTCCTCTTTCACATCCTTTTGGAATCATCTCATTTGGATCCATGGTTTGGGAGATACATTTATTTAAATTGGGCACCATGACTTGACTTTCTAGGCAGATTTTGGGCCTGGCTGGCCCAATCAGATTTTCTAAGCATGCTGCACAAACCAGTCACGTTTTTTTTACCTCTTTTGGCCATGCATTGGACATCCATTCGCTTAAGTTTGGCCCAAAATAACAACATTTTACACCTCACTTCACACTTTTATTCTTATGGATAAATAACTTATTAAAAAGCCCATGAGAACACCTAATCCACCCTATTTAAGAAGCTGAAACCCTAATCCTAAAGGAGCATTGGAATTTCGTGGCAAGGAGGCAAAGCTTCGTCAAATATCAGATCCCATTCCACTTCTATTTTCCATTAGGTAATCATCTCTTCCATATCCATGTTTTGATATATCTGCGATTGCTTACCATATTCATCACCATTAATCCTTCCATTTTCATATTTCTTTTTCTTATTTAAAATATTTTCTTCATCCATAAAATTACACAAAAATATTTTTCACTTTTCTTAACGTTTTATTTAATTTTATAAAATTTTTATTTTCGTATTTTTTTAATATTAATATTTTATTTTAATTATTTATTCTAACTGGTCCATTTTAACACACTTTTATTTATTGATTTTATTTTTATGACTTAAAATTATTGTTAGAATTTTATTTTTGGGATGAAGGTTGACCACTGCCTCATGGTCAACCTGACCTTTTCTAGGAATTTTATTTTACATTTTCAATTTATTTTGGATTCATTTTTGACCTAGTTTAGTAGGTGGACTTTTAATTTGACTTCTGTTTTATTTTAATTAATTTACGTACCAATTTTCATTATTTTTAAAATATTTTTGGGGGATGATGATGTCCTGTCCCCACCTTATTTAGTTTAATTTTTCATAATTTTCTTGATTAATTTACTATTTATTCTTGATTTATTTCTAACCTAGTCTCATTAATTGACTTTTGGTTTGACCTCGGTTTTATTTTAGTTAATTCACGTGCCAATTTTCATTATTTTAAAAATATTTTTGGGGGATGATGATGTCCTGACCCCACTTCATATAGTTTAATTTTTCATAATTTTCTTGATTAATTTGCTATTTATTTGTTATTTTTTAAAGTTGACTTGAATTTTCAATTGACTTCTTTATGATCGAGGTTTGACTTAGGGATTGCTTATGGAAATTGAAGAGATCTTTTGATCCTCCCTTGTTCATCTCATATGCCATGTATTAGAGGCCTTTTACCTTGATTTTATTTGGTCCTTACCTCATTTCCTGATTAAATTATTCAGTGGACCCTTCATGTGTATATTTTCATCTGTTTGATTCATCTGTTATCTTTTATACTTGTCTCTCTCATTCATCCTTTCTATTGCTTGATTATTTAACATGTTCATACTCCCATGCATTGTTTAAACGCTCCATTATTTGATTCTTTGGTTTGATTATATATTGTTTATTTATTCGGTCTGATTGATAACTGTTGCCTACTTGTATGATGTATGAGGCATATATTCTTATTGTTTGTTTGCCATGAACAATCCTAATTCATAACAAATGTACCCCTCTCCCATAAAGTGTATAATATTTATTTCATTATTTCTTTAGTCACCTGTTAATACAAGAATTAAAACGAACATCCGATAACCATTTCCAAATAAGATCAAAAGCTCGATCCAACGTCGAGTAATCATTTTCAAAACTTAACAGAACCAGCACGCATTAATCCATCCTCTTGTAAGTCGATTGCCTCAGGCATCGCCATCTACCTGTAAGTCAATTGCCTCCGGCATCGCCATCTACCCTTATCCGTAACTCCTCTCCACGCTCCATCCGTCGACTCTTGTTCTGTTTAGGTAGCACCCATTAGGTAGAACCCTTTGTATGATAACATAGGTAGAATTCCCTTATTCTTTGCATGCTAACATTAGGTAAATGTCCCCTTTGTAAATCCTAACACATAGGTCCATATTGCATGACAACTCTAGAGCAGAGCTTCCCCACTTCTAGACCTTCCGTGCGTCTCCGATCTTGCGGTATGTCAGTCCGTTCTATTGCAAAGAGGTAACTGCCTAAGACTCGATTCAGCGAGCTGCGACACCTACTGCTAGGACGTTGAACATACTGCCCACCCTCCTTTGACACAGCTGGTGTCCTCTTTTGTAAGTCCATGTTCAGATGGCAATCCTTAACCCCTAGTTAGCCGAACTAGATTTTGCTCTGATTCTCATTCCAGATGAGATACGTAGGCATAAGACACAACGTCTTACCGAGCACACCTCTCTTTAACCCATAGGTAGCCGAGCTACGAAGACTCCGATTCTCATACTCAGATGAGATACGTAGGCAGTGGATGCGACATCCTTGCGAGTCATTTTCTTTTAACCTTCCTTTTAGTAAATAGTACTTTAGAAATACCTACACCCTTTAGACTAGAACAACACTTATGAAAAGGGCTCCCTAGGAGTACCTAGGATGTTTGGGTGCTTAAAACCTTCCCATTGCATAACCAACCCCCTTTCCCAAATCTCTGACATTTTTACTAGTTTTTGATTCGATAAAACTTTTAGGTTTTTGTTCGCTTTCTAACCATTCCTTTGGATAAATAGAAGTGCGGTGGCGAATCGACTTGTATGGTTTACCTTGGATTTAGTCAATATCTCTAATGGTAACGAATACCCCGCTACATGTATCTTATGTCGTTAAATTATTGATGTGAATTCTCACCTCTTTGCTTTGATGTTATCCACCATGAACATCTTGTAGATACTTAGGAGTAGAGTTATTGCTGTGAGTGGGAAATATCTATTGGAGTTATTTTCATTAGTTATCAAATTTATTTTAAACGACATGCTCTAATTTTGTAACACTAGGGGCGGACAATATTTCCTTTTCTTATGTTTGATGTCGACTTACTTTTTTGTTGAAGTTTAATGACTATTATGTTGAGTTGTTTTGAAGTTATTGCGAGTTGGATATTGGAATTCCTTTTGAAATTATTTTGTGAAATTTAAGTCTATATAAGACCCAATTTGAAGTTAATATGTTTTACTATCACGATTAATGTGATTTCGCTGTGATGATACCCTAAGTGAAGGTGAGCATGCGATGACAGGTGTTGTATGTTGTTTACTTTTCCACTACAATTTTTCAAAATGTCTATGTTTTGTTAAGGGTTATCAATGATAACACCTTAAATTGTTGGGTAATCCTTTATATATAAGTTTTGAGGTTTATGGTGTTACATAGTGGTATCAGAGCAAGTCCGTCCGGCCAAGTTTTTGCATGATGTTTGTTCCCTTGTATGTGATAAGTGTATGTGAACATTGTTGATATCTTACTTCTTATCAAGTTGGTTTGTTTGCTTGGATAACTAGAGTTATGGATTGAGGAGGAAATGATTATGCTATTGCTGAAGCTTTGGAGTCGTTGGCTCAAGTGATTATGCATAATCCTTTGAACAATCAGAATGCTGGAGAGAATGATGAGTTATGTGGTTTGGGGAAGTTTCAGAGAAATAACTCGCCAACTTTCACGGGTAGGTATGATCTAGAATGAGCGCATGTATGGCTTAGGGAGATCAAGAAAAATTTCCGAGTGATGGCTTGCTTAGAGGTACATAAGGTAAAGTTTGGTACGCATATGTTATCTGAAGAGGCTGAGGATTAGTGGGATAACGCACGTTAGAGATTGAAAGGTGATGGCATTGAGATCACTTGGGCTGTATTTAGAGCTAGATTCTTGGAGAATTACTTTCATAAGGATGTGCATAATAAGAAAGAGATTGAATTCCTTGCACTGAAATAAGGGAGTTTGATTGTTGCTGAGTATACTACCAAGTTTAAGGAGCTTGTGAAATTTTGCCCATATTATGATATTTCTATTACTAAGGTGTCTAAGTGTATTAAGTTCGAGAGTGGCTTACGGCCAGAGATCAAATAGGGTATCCAATATCAAGAGATTCTCCAGTTTATTATACTCGTGAATAAGTGTCGAATTTATGATGAGGATTACATAGCCCATTCTACTCATTACAAGAGTCTTAGTGAGAAGAAAAGGAAGGGTCAATTTCGAGGAAAGTCGTATGTGACTCATACTGAAAAAAGGAAACATAAAGCTACAATTGAGAAGAAGCCAAGTGATGGAGGAGCTCCTTCTTCAATCCAGTTTTATAGGTGTGGTATGATAGGTCATTATGCCAATGAGTGCTCCAGTGTTGAGAAGAAGTGTTATAAGTATGGGAAGACAAGGCATTTCATCGCTGATTGTAAGGGTAATGGTGTGACTTGCTATAACTATGGAGCGCAAGGCCATATCGGTACTAATTTCTAGAAACTGAGGAAGGCTCGGTCTAGAGGAAAGGTTTTTTCCTTGTCTGGGACAGAGAATACTAGTACTGACAAGTTTATTCAATGTATATGTTTTATCAATAGTATTCCTCTGATTGCTATTATTGATACGGGTGCAACATATTCTTTTATTTCACTTGATTGTGCTAATATATTGGAATTAAATTTATCTTTTATGGTTGGAAGTATGGCTATTGATACCCCATCTAATGGTTCAATAACTACTTCATTGGTGTGTTTGAAGTATCCACTAACTATTAATGGTAAGAGTTTTACAATGAACTTAGTATGTCTACAAGTGAGTCAACTCGAATGTTATCCTTGGAATGAACTAGTTGGAGTTCAACTGTGTTCATATCAACTATTTTTCCAAGACCGTGATGTTTCCAGAGATGGGAGAAGATGGAGAGTTGATGTTTATATCTGCTAAGCAAGTAGAAGAATTTTTTAAAGAGGAGCCGCGGGTGTTTGCTATGTTTGCTGCTATGGGAATTGATTGTAAAACTGTGATAAGAGAGTTGTGAGTTGTGTATGATTTTTCTGAAGTGTTTCCTGATGATATCAATGATTTTTCGTTAGAATGTGAGGTGGAGTTTTCTATAGACTTAGTACCTGGTACTAGTCATGTGTCGATGGCTCCTTATAAAATGTCTGTTTCAGAGCTGAGTGAGCTGAAGAAACATTTGGAAGAGCTGCTTGAGAAGAAGTTTGTCTGACCGAGTGTTTCTTCATGTGGAGCCATGGTGTTGTTAGTTAATAAGAAAGATGGTAGCATGGGGTGTATGTTGATTATCGACAGTTGAATAAATTGACTATCAAGAATAAGTATCCACTTTAGAGAATCTGCAATTTGATAGATCAGTTAGTTGGCACTTGTGTTTCAGCAAGATTGATTTGTGGTCAGATTATCATCAGATTCAAGTGAAACTAGAGAATATACTGAAGACTGCATTCAGAATGAGATATGGTTATTACGAGTATTTTGTGATGTTGTTTGGTGTATCTAACATGCCCGGAGTGTTCATGGAGTACACGAATTGAATATTCCATATGTATCTAGATCAATTTGTGGTTGTGTTCATCGATGATATTCTGATATATTCGAAATCAAATGAAGTTTGTGCAGAGCATATGAGAATCATGTTGCAGACCTTAAAAGAAAATAAGTTGTATGGAAAGTTATCTATGTGTGAGTTCTGGCTAAAAGGAGTGAGTTTCTTAGGTCATGTAATTCCTAGTGGAGGTATTGTTGTTGACCTATCGAAGGTTAATGTTGTGTTACAACGGGAAAATCTAAACTATGTTACTAAGATTAGAAGTTTTCTAGGTTTGACTTGTTACTACAAAGGTTTTATTGAGGGGTTTTCGAAGTTGGAGATGCCTTTGACTCATTTAACTCAAAAGGGTCAAGCGTATGCATGGGATGCTTTGTGTGAAGAGAGTTTTATAAAACTCAAGAAGAAGTTGAAGTCTCCTCCAATATTGATTTTGCCAAATTCAAGTGATTCTTTTGTTGTGTATAGTAATGCTTCAATGATGGGTCTAAGAGGTGTGATGATGCAGAATAGACATGTTGTGGCTTAAGTTTCTAGATAGTTGAAGGTTCATGAGAGGAATTATCCTACGCATGATCTGGAATTAGTCGTCATTGTGTTTGCACTTAAGATTTGGAGGCATTACCTGTTTGGTTCTAGATTTGAAGTGTTCAACGATCACAAGAGTTTGAAGTACTTATTCGATCAAAAAGAGTTGAATATGAGGCAGAAAATGTGGCTTAAATTTCTAAAGGACTATGATTTTGGTTTTAAGTTACCATCTTGGTAAATCCAAAGTCGTAGTTGATGCTCTGAGTATGAAGTCGCTGCATATGTCAACAAAAATGATTATGTGTAATTGTTGAATGTATGAAGATAAAAGTTGAAGATGAAAAGAAAATTCTTTGTATATTCTTGGCTTCGATTATAAGAAATTATGCATGAATACATATTTATATGTGTGTGTGTGTAGAAAAATACAAACAAAACAAATTTTAGCCAAAAATTACAATTTTTGTAAAATAAAACAGAATGTATTGACTCCAAATTTGAATGAGTCAATACATAAGGCCTTGGAGTCAATACATGGACTTAAGGAGTCGATGCATTGAAGGCAAAAAGGTTTGCTTAAAAAAAATTCCTCAGAAGGAGTTGACTTCAAACACGGGAGAGTTGACTCATACCTATTGTGTATAGACCCACAACAATAATGTATTGATACATTAAAGGAATTACCATTTGCTTAAAAAAACTTTCATTTGGAGTTTACTGCAAACACGAATGAGTCGACTCATTTGCATTGTATATCGACCCATACCTCCTATGTATCGATATTGTCATACTCCAATTTTGACTCTAAATCGCCGAATCAATATATTCATCGAATCATTAACATCATATACATATCGTAACATGCATTTCATCTCGCACAATGTCCAAATTGTTAGTCAGAATATTTTTTCGGATTTACAGACAGACCGATCAAACTGAATCTCAACTGTGCGTAAAATCAATGGATGAAAAATTTTAAAATCGAGCTTGCAGACATCAATTATATTAATTTATGTTTCACGTAGTTTAATATAGTGTGCTCATTTTATTTTTTTCCTACCGTTTCGGTCATATTTTGATCAGTTTGAGCCTTTTTACCCATCAAATTTTATTTCAAAATTAAATCAAACGTTGTATACTTTCGAGAAGTTTATTTCACGCTGATCATTTTGGCGTAGACAATTTATTTTTTGGGGCATTTTGCGTCCGACTTTTATTTATTTAGAGTCTTTTTATTTTTGCATTTTTGTCAAAGTATCTGAAATTCTAGTTATCAGACTTTGGATGTCACACTGGTTGTTATGACATCCAATTCTGCACAGACAGGGATTATGCAGAACTTAACAGTAAGTGCAGTAAATAACACAAGTAATTGTTCACCCAGTTCAGTCCAACATGACCTACATCTGGGGGCTACCAAGCCAGGGAGGAAATCCACTATTAGTAGTATCAATTCAAAGCTAAACTCACCCGTTTACAACTTATCACTTAATCCCTACCCAATGCAATTTCAATCTTAACCTAAGATCAGAGTTCCTACTCACTCCCCCTCAATCACCTCAGTGATTACTATCTTTAAACAATATTAAAGACAAGTTGAAGTCACACTTCAAACAACTCTTGATTGTGCTTCACAGCTTTAATCAAGATACACAGCACTCACGCTTAAAAGCTTTGAGTGACACAACACTTACAACTCAATGAACACCCTATGCCAAAGCTATCATCTACTTGATAATGACTTGGCTTACAAGATACGTCTAATACAAGACTCACAAAAATACAGCAGTGAAGTATGATGGACACACAAAATCTTCACGCCTCAACATCCCCGAAACTGAATGAAGGAACGCCTTCCTTTTATATTGCAGTACCCTGGGCTTTTGCACCTGTATTCTCCTGAATTTTAGGTCACGCGAGTTCCCATAAATTCAACATTTAGGTTACTGACAAATAGGCTATTTGTTAGGTTCATTGAATGTAGCTTGGTTGTTGATTTCCTGGATTTTCTCTCAGTTGTTGAATCCCTGAAGAATAGCCTGAGAAAAAGCTGAAACAGAAAACTGAACAACCTACAATATAGCATATGCTGTCAGGCATGAATGTCACGACATTCAGCTTGACGTCAAGGTCCATATGCTGAGTCTGTTTTTCCAGAAAACAGACTGTACAATTTTGCTGACCTGTACATGATCACAATGACCATACTACAGTAACAACTTACATTAATAAATGTCAAAGTGTCCAACTTAACATTTACACATTTGGCCTTAAGTTAGTTCTGTTATTCTCTTGAAGAACAAACTAAGTTACATGCTGACGTATAGCAGAACACCACTCTGTCTAATGTTCAGTAGCTGCTGTCAATGATGAATGTCATAACATCCAGTTTGACATTCAGTCAGTAGGCCTTATGCCAGGTCTGGTCTTTCCTTGATAACCAGACTGGAAATAAATACTAAGTTCTAACAGAACACCTGCTGTTCTATTCCTTAGTATCTGTTGACAGGTATGAATGTCACAGCATCCAGTTTGACATTCAATAAATCCTGTGTTAGCTAGTCCTGCAGTAACTACAATGTAGTCACACATACATGTCATGACATCAGTCAAGACATTAGTACCCATCTAGTGTTTTACCATATAATGCAGCCAATTAAACACCTACAAACTCCCCCTTTGGCAAATTTTTGGCTAAAACACTTTGATCCCCATAACAGAGTTCATAGCAGCGGAATTACACACCTAGCAGGAATTAATACTAGCTAATACACTCAGAGTGGCAGCACACTCACACACATACAGAAGTTAAATAAAAACTTCACACACAATAACTGCAGGGGAGGAATCTGTCGTCCTGAGAGTCTGTTGTAGAGACACCCACTCTATTTGTTCAGGGGTTACTCCCCCTTTTTGTCAAAAATGTTGCCAAAGCCAACAACATAACCAGAGAATAACGACAGAGTTACAGACTTGGTTTTACTTCACAGTTTCAACCAAGTTACCATCCACTTGATCTTGCTTCACAGCTTTGATCAAGTAATCACCCACTTTTGCTTTACAGTAGGTACCACCATATCAGATGCCATGATGTTGTTTCTGACATCCAGAACCACTCCTGCATGAACTGCATCCTTGAACTCCTGCAGATACATTGGCCTTCTCACAGTAGGGTGTCTCCTTACCCTCTTGTATCCACCCTTGTTGCAAGTGGCGTAGCTATGATCTGTTGACCAATCATAGCCTAGTACAAATTGTTTAATAGGCAGAGATATTAAACAATTTATCCCAACCATCAGTGGTTGCTATAAGGTCTCAGAGAGACATATTCCCAGTTTGCTCCTTAAGTTTTCAAACTGAGTAGCATCCAGAGCCTTTGTAAATATGTCAGCCAGTTGAAGGTCCGTGGCTACATGTTCCAAAGTGATCACCTTGTCTTCCACCAGATCTCTGATGAAGTGGTGCCTAATGTCAATATGTTTGGTCCTGCTGTGTTGGATGGGATTCTTGGAGATATTGATGGCACTGAAATTATCACAGAACAATGTCATGACATTTTGAGTGACATTGTACTCAGTGAGCATCTGTTTCATCCAAACCAGTTGGGAACAACTGCTTCCAGCTGCTATGTATTCAGCCTCTGCAGTGGACAGAGAGACACAGTTCTGCTTCTTGCTGAACCAAGATATGAGGTTGTCTCCTAAGAAGAAGCATCCACCTGATGTGCTTTTTCTGTCATCAACACTCCCAACCCAGTCTGCATCACAATACCCAGATAGGACAGGCTCAGACCCATGTGAGTACAGCATCCCATAGTCACATGTCCCATTGATGTACTTGAGAATCCGTTTGACTTGATTCAAGTGGCTCACCTTAGGCTCTGCTTGATATCTGGCACACACTCCAACTGCATAAGAAATGTCAGGTCTACTTGCAGTTAGGTACAACAGACTACCTATCATGCTTCTATACAGGCATTGATCAACACTAGGCCCTCCATCATCTTTGGTTAACTTCAGATGAGTGGGAGCAGGAGTCCTCTTGTGCCTAGCATTATACATACCAAACTTCTTAACTATGTTCTTGGCATACTTGCTTTGGGAGAGAAACATAGAGTCCTCCATTTGGTTTACTTGCATTCCAAGGAAATAGGTCAGTTCTCCCACTAGACTCATTTCAAACTCAGACTGCATCTGGTGAACAAATTTTTGAACCATTTGTTCTGACATTCCACCAAAGACTATATCATCAACATAGATTTGAGCTATCATAATTTTGCCTTCTTCATCCTTCACAAACAGGGTTTTATCTATGCCACCCTTTCTGTATCCATTTGAGGTCAGAAATTCGGTTAACCTTTCATACCATGCTCTAGGTGCTTGTTTCAACCCATACAAGGCTTTCCTCAACTTGTATACATGCTCAGGTTGGTTAGGATCACAGAACCCTTTAGGTTGTTCCACATAGACTTCCTCATTCAGGTAGCCATTCAAGAATGCACTCTTCACATCCATTTGGAATAGCTTAAACTTCAGGATGCATGCTACCCCCAACAGCAATCTGATGGACTCAAGCCTAGCCACAAGAGCAAATGTCTCATCAAAATCTACCCCTTCAACTTGAGTGTATCCTTGAGCTACTAGTCTTGCTTTATTCCTAGTAATTACTCCTTTCTCATCAGATTTGTTTTTGTAGATCCACTTGGTACCAATGATGTTGGTCCCTTCAGGTCTTGGAACTAGCTCCCAGACTTCATTCCTTTTGAACTGCTCAAGTTCCTCTTGCATGGCAGTGATCCAGTATTCATCAGTCAGGGATTCCTTCACATTCTTTGGTTCAACCTTGGATACAAAGCAGGAATTTGAGTTTATTCCTCTTGACCTGGTAGTTACACCACTGGTGGGATCCCCTATGATAAGATCCTTAGGGTGGTCTTTCTGAATTCTGATAGATGGCACTTTGGTGGTTGCATCTACTTCACATTCAGGAGGAGGTTCCTGTACTTCTTCAGACTTGACTGGACTGTCAGTTGAACTGTCAAGGAATGTTTCAACATCCTCCATGACATCGTTTCCTTCCTCTTTATCGTCCACAATGACATTTATGGATTCCATCAGGACATTGGTCCTGTAGTTGAACACTCTGTAGGCTCTGCTGTTCGTGGAGTATCCCAGAAATATACCTTCATCACTTTTGGGATCTAGCTTCCTTCTCTGTTCACGATCTGTGAGAATGTAGCATTTACTTCCAAAGATATGAAAGTACTTCACAGTGGGTTTTCTGCCTTTCCATATTTCATATAGAGTGGAGGAGGTTCCTTTTCTCAAGGTGACTCTGTTGTGAACATAGCATGCGGTATTTATTGCTTCAGCCCAGAAGTGCATGGGGAGCTTCTTTGCATGAATCATTGCTCTGGCAGATTCTTGAATAATTCTATTTTTTCTTTCAACTATTCCATTCTGCTGAGGAGTTATAGGGGAGGAGAACTCATGACTTATTCCTTCAGACGAGCAAAACTCATCAAACTTGGAATTCTTGAACTCCGTACCATGATCACTTCTAATCCGGACCACACAACTGTCCTTTTCCCTTTGAAGTCTTATGCATAGGTCTTTGAAGACATCAAATGTATCTGACTTCTCTCTGATGAAGCTTATCCACGTGTATCTGGAGTGGTCATCCACCACCACGTATGCATATTTCTTCCCACCAAGACTTTCAACCTGCATAGGTCCCATTAGGTCCATGTGCAACAGTTCCAGAACTCTGGAGGTTGTGGGATGTCCCAGCTTCGGATGTGACATCTTGGTTTGCTTGCCCACCTGGCATTCTCCACAGACTCTTCCTTCATCAATCAGGAGCTTTGGAATTCCTCTGACAGCTTCCTTGGATATTATCTTCTTCATTCCCCGTAAGTGGAGATGTCCAAGACGTCTATGCCACAACTTCACATCCTGTTCTTCCTTGGCTGAGGAGCATGTTGTGGAAAAGTTAGAGACTTCAGGTTCCCACAGGTAGCAGTTATCTTTGGACCTGGTTCCTCTCATAACTTCCTGATTGTCACCATTTGTCACAATGCATAGCTCCTTAGTAAACTGAACATGAAACCCTTGATCACACAACTGACTTATGCTGATGAGGTTTGCAGTTAGTCCTCTTACTAACAGCACATTATTCAGTTTTGGCACTCCAGAACAGTCCAGTTTGCCCACACCTTTTATTTTTCCTTTGGCACCATCACCAAAGGTCACATAGCTGGTAGTGTGAGGTTGAATATCTACCAGTAGATTTTCCATACCAGTCATGTGTCTTGAGCATTCACTGTCAAAGTACCAGTCTTCTCTGGTAGAAGCCCTTAGAGCAGTGTGTGCTATCCTAGCATACCATTGTTGCTTCTTAATGGAAACATAGCGCTTATGTGTTTTATGCTTAGGCTTAACATGCAAGGCTTGGTTAGGGAAACCATGAATCCAGTAGCAGAAGGCTTTTATATGACCAAGCCTACCACAGTGGTGACACCTCCACTCCTGGTATTTCCTCTTCTGATGATCATTCATCCTAGTTCCTCGATGTTGAGACATTGGCTTTGACTTCCGCTTGAACTTCTGAACTTTAGCCTTTGGGCGTTTGTGTTCAGTTGAGGATCTTTTCCCAAATCCAAGGCCAGATTTGGTTCCAGACTGCTGTCCCACCTTTAGAATCTCTTCCAAGGTGTCAGTTCCCTTATTCATCATTCTGATGGATTTAGTCATCTGATTCAGCTTGGAGGTCAGCAGGGTTATCTCACCATTTAGACCCTCTATGACAGACAGTTGCATCTGTCTCTCATCTTCCAGTTCCTTGATGAGTTTCTTTTGCTTTTCTCCTTGTGCACGCACTTCTGCACTGGTGGAACACAGCTTCTTATAGGCTGCAGCAAGTTCATCAAAGGTCAGTTCATCTGCACTTGAGTCATCTTCAGAGGCACAAACACTGGTTAGTGCAGTGACATGTTTGGCAGATTCTCCTTCAGATTCACTTTCAGAGTCTCCTTCAGACCATGTGATAGCTAACCCCTTATTTTGCAATTTGAGGTAAGTAGGGCATTCAGCTCTGACGTGTCCATACCCTTCACAACCATGACACTGGATTCCCTTGCCGTGATTGAACTTCTCATCAGAAGTTGATCTTTTCTTAATGTCAGACGGGATGTTCTTGACATTGGGTCTACCTCTTTGATCAATCTTCTTCACGAACTTGTTGAACTGTCTCCCAAGCATGGCTAAGGCTTCTGATATACTTTCATCACCTCCAGTATATCCTGCTTCTGACTCCTCTTCAGCATTAGATACAAAAGCTATGCTTTTGTTCTTCTTCTCAGCATACTCACCCAAGCCCATTTCAAAGGTTTGGAGGGAACCAATGAGCTCATCCACCTTCATGTTGCAGATGTCCTGCGCCTCCTCTATGGCTGTGACCTTCATTGCAAATCTCTTAGGCAAGGACCTGAGAATCTTTCTTACAAGTTTCTCTTCAGCCATTTTCTCACCTAGTCCACCAGAGGTGTTTGCAATTTCAAGAATATTCATGTGAAAGTCATGAATAGTCTCATCCTCTTTCATCCTCAAATTTTCAAACTTGGTGGTCAGCATCTGAAGTTTGGACATCTTCACCTTGGCAGTACCTTCATGAGTTACCTTGAGGGTATCCCAAACTTCCTTAGCTAGTTCACAGTGGTGTACCAGCCTGAAGATGTTCTTGCTGATTCCATTGAACAATGCATTCAAGGCCTTGGAATTTCCAAGAGCTAATGCCTCTTGCTCCTTGTCCCACTCTTCTTCAGGAATCTGCACACTGACTCCATCTTCACCTGTCCTCATTGGATGTTCCCATCCTTTGTTGACAGCTCTCCAGACTTTGCTGTCTAGAGACCTTAAGAAGGCTATCATACGAGGCTTCCAGTCATCATAATTAGAGCCATCCAACATGGGTGGTCTGTTTGAGTGTCCTAAATCCTTGTCCATGGTACTAGAAAGTAACTTCCCTAGATCTCACCACGAAATTCACAGGCAGGGTGCCTGCTCTGATGCCAATTGAAATTCTAGTTATCAGACTTTGGATGTCACACTGGTTGTTATGACATCCAATTCTGCACAGACAGGGATTATGCAGAACTTAACAGTAAGTGCAGTAAATAACACAAGTAATTGTTCACCCAGTTCAGTCCAACATGACCTACATCTGGGGGCTACCAAGCCAGGGAGGAAATCCACTATTAGTAGTATCAATTCAAAGCTAAACTCACCCGTTTACAACTTATCACTTAATCCCTACCCAATGCAATTTCAATCTTAACCTAAGATCAGAGTTCCTACTCACTCCCCCTCAATCACCTCAGTGATTACTATCTTTAAACAATATTAAAGACAAGTTGAAGTCACACTTCAAACAACTCTTGATTGTGCTTCACAGCTTTAATCAAGATACATAACACTCACGCTTAAAAGCTTTGAGTGACACAACACTTACAACTCAATGAACACCCTATGCCAAAGCTATCATCTACTTGATAATGACTTGGCTTACAAGATACGTCTAATACAAGACTCACAAAAATACAACAGTGAAGTATGATGGACACACAAAATCTTCACGCCTCAACATCCCCGAAACTGAATGAAGGAACGCCTTCCTTTTATATTGCAGTACCCTGGGCTTTTGCACCTGTATTCTCTTGAATTTTAGGTCACGCGAGTTCCCATAAATTCAACATTTAGGTTACTAACAAATAGGCTATTTGTTAGGTTCATTGAATGTAGCTTGGTTGTTGATTTCCTGGATTTTCTCTCAGTTGTTGAATCCCTGAAGAATAGCCTGAGAAAAAGCTGAAACAGAAAACTGAACAACCTACAATATAGCATATGCTGTCAGGCATGAATGTCACGACATTCAGCTTGACATCAAGGTCCATATGCTGAGTCTGTTTTTCCAGAAAACAGACTGTACAATTTTGCTGACCTGTACATGATCACAATGACCATACTACAGTAACAACTTACATTAATAAATGTCAAAGTGTCCAACTTAACATTTACACATTTGGCCTTAAGTTAGTTCTGTTATTCTCTTGAAGAACAAACTAAGTTACATGCTGACGTATAGCAGAACACCACTCTGTCTAATGTTCAGTAGCTGCTGTCAATGATGAATGTCATAACATCCAGTTTGACATTCAGTCAGTAGGCCTTATGCCAGGTCTGGTCTTTCCTTGATAACCAGACTGGAAATAAATACTAAGTTCTAACAGAACACCTGCTGTTCTATTCCTTAGTATCTGTTGACAGGTAGGAATGTCACAACATCCAGTTTGACATTCAATAAATCCTGTGTTAGCTAGTCCTGCAGTAACTACAATGTAGTCACACATACATGTCATGACATTAGTCAAGACATTAGTACCCATCTAGTGTTTTACCATATAATGCAGCCAATTAAACACCTACAGTATCTATAAAAATTAAATAGAATTAGTGGTGTTTTATTTTAATTTAATTATTTTGTAGTGTTTAATTTAAATTAATTTTAACTAATTTTATTTATTTTTTGTCTCAAAATTAAGCACTAAGGTCATTTGTGGATTTTAAGAAAATTATTAAAAACCCTAAAATAATATGTATATATAGTAGTGATGCTGAGAGGAGAGACAGATCTAGGAAAACACATTTGCGGCGCTCTCAAAAAAGGTGAGAAACTGAGAATACACATACATACCCCTGCTGATTTGTTTTTCTTGAAAAAAGGGGAAACCGATCAAAATATTAATAAACTGAGGTATTATTACTATTTGTTCATAATATATATATATATATATATATATATATATATATATATATATATATATATATATATATATATATATATATATATATATATATATATATATATATTATATATATATATATATATATATATATATATATGTCTCCCTCTCTCTCTGTGTGTGTGTGTGTGTTTGCGCGCGCGCGTGTGTGTGTGTTATATAATTATTTTAGCTCTATTTTGATCTTGTAACAATACGAAATTTTATTGAACATTTTATGTGTTAGCTGTTTTTCTATTTTCGATTCCGCTGGATCAGATGTATAAATACTGTAAACGATGCTGGATCGATGTTATTTTATTTATACTTTGATTATATTGTTCGAATTGAATCATGTTGATACGTTATTTGTATATATGTGTGCATAATGTGTGACGTTTGTGTTGGTTCGATCCGATTGCGATGATCGCATTTTTTGCGTTAACAACATCGTTGTTTTTTTAGCACATTTAAAATTTCTTTTTCTTTTCAATAAACTTAGATCCACACGATTTTGATCCATATTACGAGGATCACATTAAGTGTAGCAAGCTATTGGTTGACTTAACATTTTATGTGCGATATTTTTAATTGATTGCCAATGCGCTTCGATTTTGTACACGCGTCTGATGGTTTAGCATCACGGTGATCTAATTTTTCTATGCTTACCAATTCACGTTTTGATTCGCAAATTTATGCTTTAATTTGATTTTTATTATTGTTTCTTGATTCGACTTGCAATGACCGCTTACGCGTTAGCAATTGTTTTTCAAATCATTTGTGTTAAGAATAACAATCCAACATCGTTATGTTTAGACCCGATTTAATTTCTTATGGTAACCTTCACAAAGTCCTCGCGTACACGATTTTGATTAGCGTCTTTGCGTCATGATTTTAATCAGTGCATTTTCTTTTCACTTTACTTTTCCGAATCATTTGTTGTGGATGCGTGATGTAAATATTGTATATGCTATTGTATGTATATTCAGTTCTTGTGGCGTTTGATTTACGCCTTGTGTTTGAGTTTGTGTCAATACACTTGAACTTGCACCCCTTCGCGATCCATTTTGCACCCTTTGCGTTATTAATCATATTCGTCGTCTTTAACCATCAATTTCAGTTCATTTCTAATCACTTAATCAAAATCATTTTCAAAACTATTTTGTAAGGCAAGTCAAAATCTTGATCCAACGTCAAGCTATTTTCAAAATCATCTCAAAAACAACCCATCTGAAACCTTTTTTTTTCAAACCGTTCCCACTATCTCAATTTATCAACCATCCACACTCAAATCATTTTTCAAACCTTAAAACCACTTCAACCTTTTTTTCATAACCATAAACAAACCTCGATCAACATCGAGTGCATTGTCCCAGTAAAACTTCGTAATATTTAAAAATATCCAAAACACTTTTTTTAATAAAGATGGAAACGGAACGAGGTGAATACCACAAGATCCTGAGACTAGGATTCGAGATGGATATCTCGCTAATCGAAGCTCTTGCCATCGCCAAAAATACATCAAACTCATTCAAACCTTTTTTGCCTTTTGGCACAGCCTAAAAAAACCTTTTAAAAAATGAAAGATATTTTGTCTTAAGATGATACAAAATAATGTTTCATCCACAACTGTTGAGTTGAGATAAATGGCGTGAATGTGATTTGTAAATCTATTCAATGTGGTGCAAGCGTCTGCTCCTCGTCTGTTTTGGGTAAAATAATGTTTTCCATCGATTAATACAAGATAACTTTCTCTAAAATCGACCAACAAACAAACCTTTTTTTTACATAGAACTACGTGTGCCTTGACTTTTCTTTTAAGATACGTAGGAGCAGGATTGCAAAATTTGGACAGACCCACTAATAAAAAATAAACCTTTTGTCCTCTTCTTTCCCCTATTAATAACTCGAGAAGCCTAAATTTTAAACAAACACTAACACACACAACTAACCAAACAGTTCCTGTTGAGTACAATAGACGTGAGGGGTGATAATACCTTCCACTTACGTAACCGACTTCCGAACTTGAATATTGGTTGCGATGACCATATACTTGTCCTTATTTAGGGGATTTATTAGATATTTTCCATTTCCCACTATGGGAATAAATAAAGATCGATGGTGACTCTGTTAATCCCATCGCATGAGCGTGCAATTGCGTTTCATGATATCGTTCTTATTTTTCGAGGTACAACAGATGGCGACTCTACTGGGGATGCATATCCCTAAGTGAGTCAAGCCTATTTAGGTTGTTGTGTGTGATTTTGTTTATTTACTTTTGTGGATTTTCTTTACCTTATGCTTTCATTATTGTTATATTGTTACATGGCTCTATTAGATGATTGGTACTCAGATATCTGATTGCAAAACCTTAAGGTAAAGGCTTTCTACCCGAGTCTTGAGTGGAAGCATAAGATATGACGATGTTTAAGTAGTGCGGACTCGTGAGGTGAATCACTCATAAGGGTCGGCATGGAAACCTCACTTAGAGTAGATCCTTTTGAAAGTGTTGTTGCGTGGGGTGAATACCTCATTAGCTTCGATGTTTTTAAAGGGGTCCATGACTCTAAAGGCCTTTTAGAACTTTGAACCTTTTTGGCCAACTAAGAATGATGGTTTCATAGTATGGATTCACGCGGTGAAAACCCTGTTAGGATCGATACAAAAACCTCGCTCATAATAGATTCTCATGAAGGAGTTGGTGAGTGGCAAGAATTTTTCGTAAGTGTCAAACATACTTGTGAATCCATGACTCTGAGAACCATGTCTAGAACCTCGAAGTTGATGGTTACTTAGTATGGATTCGCGAGGTGAATACCTCTTTAGGATCGATACAGAAAACTCACCTAGAATAAACTCCCTTGAAAGAGTTGATGCGTAACAAGAATTTTCCGTAAGCATCAAACATTCTTGTGGATCCATGACTCTGGGGTCCTTTGTAAAAATCCTTAGATCATACCCGGCGAGAACCTGTTTTGGAAAGCAATCAGATTCATCTGTTACCTCGAACCTTTGAACTTATATTAAAAAAAACATTGCATTTCATCTACATTCATTGCATACGCATAGAAAGCAAAGCTCTTAGTCGTCTTCCATTTGTTTCAGGGATCTAAGTCATTTGCAAGAGAAAATGAATCCTGAAAGAAGAAACATATTTCAATTCAAGTACAAGAAAGTAGACCTTGATAGTTTGAATAAGTTGAGTGCCAAAGTGATCAAGCTCACTGAATTCGTGGATGATTATGGGAGGATCCTGAGTATTTTGAATGAAAAGATGGAACCAATGACAACTGTAACTATAGCTCAATTCTATGACTTACCTCTATGTTGTTTCACCTTTTCTGACTTCCAATTAGCTCATACTTTGGAAGAGTTTGAGAGGATTGTGGGCCAGAATTTGAGGGACCATGATCCATTCCCCAAGTTTGATGAAGGTATCACTGCCAAGAGAATAGCTCCAGTTTTGGGTCTGGAGGTCCAATTGGTTATAAGTAATTGGGATAAGAAGGGAGTCTTCAGTGGTTTTTCTATATGGTTTTTGGAAGAACAAGTTGTGAAGTTGGATAAAGATAGAAAACAGAAAGCATTCCATGTCGTGCTAGCCCTATTGGTTTATGGGATAATATTGTTTCCGAATCTTGATAGTTTTGTGGATCATATGGACGTAAGAATCTCCCTCTCTGGTAATCCAGTACATTTTCTCCTAACTGATATCTACTACGCCCTCCATGAGTGTCATGAGAAGAAAGGGGGAACCCTTTTGTGTTGCGAATAATTGTTGCATGCTTGGTTCAGATTTCACATGCCCGAAAAAGGACCCTACTGAAGGAGAAGAGCGATCCAAAATGCAACGGAATTTAAAAATTTCTCCTTTAGTGATCCTTACGAATGGGCATGATCAGTGATAGAATCGTTACCTCTTGTGGCGATTGAAGCCTTTGATGCAGATCTACGGAGCGATCACGAACATTGAATGGTGACAACGCCTCTACTCAGTCCACACGAACGGATTCCTTCAACCTCAATGCTAGCTGCTACGAATGAAGGCTTTGAGTGGGTGAGAGAGAGAGAGAGAGAGAGAGAGAGAGAGAGAGAGAGAGAGAGAGAGAGAGAGAGATTACAACTGCATAAATGCTTCTGCACAAGGGTTCTATTTATAGAACCACTTGTGTGGGCTGCAAGCTAAAAATCTCACTTAAGTGTATGTGGCCCATATCTTATATTATGCCAAAACCACTTAAGTGCGTGGTACCTTACCATATTTCGCATTCTACGTAAGTACACCATACCATACGATGTTCTATAATTCACTTAAGTGCATTGTGTAACACCCCGATAATAATATGATAATTATTTAAATTAAGTTAATAATATATTTATTAATTTAATTAGATAATTGGATTATTATTATTATTATTTTTGGAATTATTGAATTATTATTATTATTATTATTGGAATAATAATATAAATTGGAAAATATATATATAAGTTGGAAATAAGGAAAAGAATCCCATTTGGTAAAAAGAGTTTTACGTGAAACAGAGAAGCGGCTGAAAAGTGGAAAGTGGAGAAAGGGCAAAGAGGAAGAGCAAGGGCAAAGGTTAGAGAAGAGAAAAGCTTGGAGCTCAAAGATTTGTCGGATTAATCAGGTAAGGGGGGTTTATCGTCGTTTAATGGGTATTATGGGTTAGCATGTAATGGGTAGTGATAAACCGTTGAATTGACCCTAATTGGGATTGTGAATGCTGAAAATTATGTTGGATAAGCTGTGTTAAAACTGAAATTGAACCTGTATTTGAGTGTGTTGTAATTTCCCGAACGTAGAGCTTTTTACGGAATTGGAATCGGAGGTCCGGAAGTCCTCCAACGGCGGAAAATGCGGAGAATTCTGCATTCTGCTTTGTGTTAGCGCAGGAACAGCTTTCTGTCTTGCGTTAACCGGTTAACCCAGGGTGTTAACCGGTTAACACTGTGTTGTATTGTGTAAAATTGCTGTTTTGGCTGCGTTAACCGGTTAACCCAGGGTGTTAACCGGTTAACACTGTTGTGATTGCTGAGATATTGCTGTTTGTGCTGCGTTAACCGGTTAACCCAGGGTGTTAACCGGTTAACACTGTTAAGTTTTGGGCAGGAAGCGTGTTTGTGCTGCGTTAACCGGTTAACCCAGGGCGTTAACCGGTTAACACTGTTGAAAAGTGGAAAATTGTTAATTAAAATGTTGTGTGCATAATTGGTGATTGGCCTATATCGGTGTGTGATATAGTAGGGATTAATTCCCGCTGTTTTGAGCAGTATAGGTATTAGTAGAGTGTGCTAATACTGTGATTAGTTATTTGACATGATATGATGTTTTGATAAATGTATTGATGATGTCTGATGGTATGCATAATGCTGTGAATGTATATATTATGCATGTAATTGTGAATGAACTGTTGTATGGCTTAGAGTGTGAGCATATGTCCATTGTGGATTGTTGTTGATGTTGCATTGCTAGATGATTAGCGTGCATAGCATAGCCCTTGGGGTTGTAGCTAATTCCCATGGTGAGGAATTAGTGAGTGAATCATTGTGGATTTGTTGTTGATGTTTGCATGCTAGGTGATTAGTGTGCATAGCATAGCCTTTGGGGCTGTAGCTAATTCCCATGGTGAGGAATTAGTGAGTGAGTCACTAGGTCTCAAATGAGTGGGACTAGTGAGCTTAGTAGCCGTATCTGGATTGATCGGTGAGCTTGAACTATATGTTCAAGAATAGTCGGTACCGCATGTGTGGAGTCTCATTGCATAATGTATGTATGGTGTATAATATGAATGGATGTATTCCAATATTATACGTGTGGTTGTGTTGACATTGAGTATGAGTATGAATTGTGTTGGTATTGAGTAGGATAATCGGGTTGACGTGCCGTTACTGAACGTGTGATATGATTAGGGTGATTAATGTGTTGAATTACTTAACATGACATGATATTTTATAATGCTTGTTATATCGATTGAGGAACTCACCCTTACAACTATTTTTCAGGTAACGAGAAATGAGTTGAGTAGAAGCTAATGCTTGGAGTCTAGTGTAGTCTCCTTAGTGGGTCATGCTCTGATAGATGTAACATCGGGAGGGAACATTTTAATTGTGTTGTTGAGGATTGTTGAATCAGTTTACATGTAGTATGTTGCATGTTTTGAATGATCGATTTGATCTCTATTCGCTGCGTATTATGCAACTGTTTTATTTGATAAATAATGAGTATGACTAAATATTATGATGAATGGTACGAAATAATTGTGTGACACCCTTAAATTGCATATATACTCTGATTTATGTTTGGTTGTTTTAATTATTTATTGGGGTATTTTAGAAGGGTGTTACATTAGTGGTATCAGAGCATAGTCGGTCGAGTCGAGTCGTAATTATTCTGTTCCCCTGTACGGGATAGAGGTTGTGTAACCCTATCAGTACTTATTGTTTTAGTTTGTTGGGTTTTCAGAATAGAGATGGCTGGAAGAGGTAGAGACGGTGCTGCGATTGCTGAGGCTCTGGGTATGCTAGTTGGAGTACTTGGAGGGAATCCGAATGTTGTGGGAATGGGAGCTGCTCGTCAACTGAGTGAGTTCCAGAAGAACAATCCTCCAATGTTCAAGGGAGCATACGATCCAGATGGCGCTCAGAAGTGGTTGAAGGAGATAGAGAGGATCTTCCGAGTGACTGAGTGTGCCGATAACCAGAAGGTCAGGTTCGGTACGCACATGCTGTCAGAAGAAGCAGATGATTGGTGGGTTGCTACCCGCACTGAGTTGGAAACTGCTGGGAATGCTGAGATCACTTGGGCTGTGTTCAGAGAGAGATTCCTGAGGAAGTACTTTCCAGAGGATGTCAGAGGAAAGAAAGAGATAGAGTTCTTAGAATTGAAGCAGGGCAACCGGTCTGTTATCGAGTATGCGGCTAAGTTCACGGAGCTGTCAAAGTATTACACTCCGTATACTGAGGCTGCTGGAGAATTTTCGAAATGTGTGAAGTTTGAGAACGGGTTACGTCCCGAGATCAAGCAGGCTATTGGATATCAGCGGATCAGAGTGTTTTCTGACCTGGTTGACTGTTGCAGGATTTTTGAACAGGATTCCAAAGCCAGAGCGGAGAGCTATCAGGAGAGGGTGGATAGGAAAGGCAAGAATCAGAATGACCGTGGAAAACCGTATGCAGCTGGCAAAGGCTTTCAGAAGCAGAGTGGGATGAAGAGGCCTAGTGGGGGAGACTCTAGTGCCCCTGTTAAGTGTTATAGATGTGGTCGGGCTGGACATCGTGTCCATGAGTGTACCAGTGCTGAGATGAAGTGTTTCAAGTGTGGCAAAGGTGGTCATTTGGCTGCAGAGTGCCGGTTGAAGACTCTGACTTGTTTCAACTGTGGAGAGGTGGGTCATATCAGTCCACAGTGTCCTAAGCCAAAGAAGGAGAACCAGTCGGGAGGCAAGGTCTTTGCTTTATCGGGTTCTGAGACTTTTGCAGATGATCGTTTGATCCGAGGTACGTGTTATATTAATGGCTTTCCTCTTGTAGCTATTATTGACACCGGTGCTACTCATTCCTTTATATCTTTGGATTGTGCTGTGAAACTTAAGTTAGAGATATCTGAGATGCATGGTAGTATGGTGATTGATACTCCTGCGAAGGGTTCAGTGACTACTACTTCAGTTTGTTTAAATTGTCCTTTGAGTATTTTTGGTAGAGACTTTGGGATAGACCTTGTGTGTCTTCCATTAGTGCGGATTGATGTTATCTTGGGTATGAACTGGTTGGTGTTTAACCGAATTTCTATCAACTGTTTTGATAAGACTGTGATATTTCCTGAGATTGAGGAAGGAAAGAGTTTGTTTCTATCAGCGAGGCAGGTGAATGAGGCAGTAACAGATGGGGCAGAGTTGTTTATGCTGTTAGCGACTTTGGAGGCTAAAGATAAACTGGTGATTTGCGATCTAGCCGTAGTGTGTGATTTTCCTGAGGTGTTTCCTGAAGAAGTGAAGGAATTACCACCAGAGCGTGAAGTTGAGTTCTCGATTGATTTGGTACCTGGTACTAGACCGATATCGATGGCTCCGTACCGTATGTCTGCTGTTGAGTTAGCTGAATTGAAGAGTCAGCTGGAAGATCTGTTGGATAAGAAATTTATTCGTCCGAGTGTGTCACCGTGGGGTGCACCAGTGTTGTTGGTTAAGAAGAAAGAAGGTACTATGAGGTTGTGTGTGGACTACAGGCAACTGAATAAAGTGACGATCAAGAATCGGTATCCTTTGCCGAGGATTGATGATTTAATGGACCAGTTGGTTGGTGCGAGTGTGTTCAGCAAGATAGATTTGAGATCTGGGTATCATCAGATACGTGTGAAAACTGAGGATATTCAGAAGACTGCTTTCAGAACAAGGTATGGACATTATGAGTATTCTGTAATGCCTTTTGGTGTGACTAATGCGCCTGGAGTATTTATGGAGTATATGAATAGGATTTTCCATCCGTACCTAGATAAGTTTGTTGTGGTGTTTATTGATGACATTTTGGTGTATTCGAAATCTGAAGAAGAGCATGCTGAGCATTTGAGAGTGGTTTTAGGAGTCCTGCGAGAAAAGAAGTTATTTGCTAAACTGTCAAAGTGTGAATTTTGGTTAGAAGAGGTTAGTTTTCTTGGTCATGTGATTTCAAGAGGTGGTGTTGCTGTTGATCCTTCTAAGATAAAAGCGGTATCTAAGTGGGAAGCTCCTAAGTCTGTTGCTGAGATTCGAAGTTTCCTTGGTTTGGCTGGTTATTATAGGAAGTTTATTGAGGGATTTTCTAAGTTGGCGTTACCGTTGACGATGTTGACTAGAAAGGGGCAAGCGTTTGTTTGGGACTCAAAATGTGAAGAAGGTTTCCAAGAGTTAAAGAGGAGGTTAACTACTGCTCCTATCCTGATATTACCGAGTTCGTCGGAATCATTTGAGGTTTACTGTGATGCTTCATTGTTGGGTTTGGGTGGTGTGTTGATGCAGAATAAGCAGGTTATAGCTTATGCTTCGAGACAGCTGAGGGTTCATGAGAGGAACTATCCGACGCACGATTTAGAGTTGGCAGCTGTGGTATTTGTTCTGAAATTATGGAGGCATTACTTGTACGGGTCGAGATTTGAGGTTTTCAGTGACCATAAAAGTTTAAAGTATTTGTTCGATCAGAAAGAACTGAATATGAGACAGAGGAGATGGTTAGAGTTTCTGAAGGATTATGACTTTGGTTTGAATTACCATCCGGGTAAAGCAAATGTAGTAGCTGATGCATTGAGTCGGAAATCATTACATATGTCTATGTTAATGGTTAAAGAATTGGATTTAATTGAGCAGTTTAGAGACTTGAGTTTGGTGTGTGAGAGTACTCACAATAGTGTTAAATTGGGAATGTTGAAGCTAACGAGTGGTATTCTGGATGAGATTAGAGAGGGTCAGAAATCCGATGTGCTTTTGGTTGGTAAGTTGACTCTAGTGAATCAAGGTCAAGGTGGTGAATTCAGAGTTGATGAGAATGGTATTTTGAAATTTGGGAATCGGGTGTGTATTCCGGATGTTACCGAACTTAAGAAGAGTATTCTTGAGGAAGGACATCGTAGTGGCTTGAGTATTCATCCTGGGGCTACGAAAATGTATCATGATTTGAAAAAGCTATTTTGGTGGCCGGGAATGAAAAGAGAAATTGCGAGTTTTGTTTATTCTTGTTTGACTTGTCAGAAGTCAAAGATTGAGCATCAGAAGCCGTCTGGGCTAATGCAACCGTTGGCTATTCCAGAGTGGAAGTGGGATAGTATCAGTATGGATTTTGTTTCTGGTTTACCGAGGACAAGTAAGAATTTTGAAGCTATTTGGGTGATTGTTGATAGATTGACGAAATCGGCTCATTTCATTCCGATCAGAATGGATTATCTGTTAGAGAGATTAGCTGAGTTGTATATTGAGAAGATTGTAAGTTTGCATGGTATTCCGTCGAGTATTGTTTCGGACAGAGATCCTAGATTTACATCGAAGTTCTGGGAAGGTTTGCAGAGGGCTTTGGGAACTAAGCTGAGATTGAGTTCTGCATATCATCCGCAGACTGATGGTCAGACTGAGAGGACAATTCAGTCACTAGAGGATCTTTTGAGGGCTTGTGTTTTGGAAAAGGGAGGTGCTTGGGATTGTTATTTACCTTTGATTGAGTTTACCTACAACAATAGTTTTCATTCGAGCATTGGTATGGCACCGTTTGAAGCTTTGTATGGTAGGAGATGTCGGACACCTTTATGTTGGTATGAGTCCGGTGAGAGTGCTGTGGTTGGACCGGAGATTGTTCAACAGACTACGGAAAAGATTAAGATGATTCAGAAGAAGATGAGAATTGCTCAGAGTCGTCAGAAGAGTTATCACGACAAGAGAAGGAAGTCACTTGAGTTCCAAGAGGGAGATCATGTGTTCCTTCGTGTTACGCCGATAACTGGGGTTGGTCGAGCCTTGAAGTCGAAGAAGTTGACACCTCGATTTATTGGTCCTTATCAGATTTTGGAGAGGATAGGGGAGGTAGCCTATCGTGTCGCTTTACCGCCGTCACTTGCAAATTTGCATGAGGTTTTTCATGTGTCTCAGTTGAGGAGGTACATTCATGATCCGTCGCATGTAGTCCAAGTAGATGATGTACAGGTGAGAGATAACCTGACTGTTGAAACATCACCTATGAGGATCGAGGATCGAGAGTTGAAGCAGTTGCGGGGTAAAGAGATTGCCTTGGTGAAGGTAGCTTGGGGAGGACCAGCAGGTGGCAATGTGACTTGGGAACTGGAGAGTCAGATGAAGGAGTCTTATCCTGAGTTATTCGCTTGAGGTATGTTTTCGAGGACGAAAACTCTTTTAGTGGGGGAGAGTTGTAACACCCCGATAATAATATGATAATTATTTAAATTAAGTTAATAATATATTTATTAATTTAATTAGATAATTGGATTATTATTATTATTATTTTTGGAATTATTGAATTATTATTATTATTATTGGAATAATAATATAAATTGGAAAATATATATATAAGTTGGAAATAAGGAAAAGAATCCCATTTGGTAAAAAGAGTTTTACGTGAAACAGAGAAGCGGCTGAAAAGTGGAAAGTGGAGAAAGGGCAAAGAGGAAGAGCAAGGGCAAAGGTTGGAGAAGAGAAAAGCTTGGAGCTCAAAGATTTGCCGGATTAATCAGGTAAGGGGGGTTTATCGTCGTTTAATGGGTATTATGGGTTAGCATGTAATGGGTAGTGATAAACCGTTGAATTGACCCTAATTGGGATTGTGAATGCTGAAAATTATGTTGGATAAGCTGTGTTAAAACTGAAATTGAACCTGTATTTGAGTGTGTTGTAATTTCCCGAACGTAGAGCTTTTTACGGAATTGGAATCGGAGGTCCGGAAGTCCTCCAACGGCGGAAAATGCGGAGAATTCTGCATTCTGCTTTGTGTTAGCGCAGGAACAGCTTTCTGTCTTGCGTTAACCGGTTAACCCAGGGTGTTAACCGGTTAACACTGTGTTGTATTGTGTAAAATTGCTGTTTTGGCTGCGTTAACCGGTTAACCCAGGGTGTTAACCGGTTAACACTGTTGTGATTGCTGAGATATTGCTGTTTGTGCTGCGTTAACCGGTTAACCCAGGGTGTTAACCGGTTAACACTATTAAGTTTTGGGCAGGAAGCGTGTTTGTGCTGCGTTAACCGGTTAACCCAGGGCGTTAACCGGTTAACACTGTTGAAAAGTGGAAAATTGTTAATTAAAATGTTGTGTGCATAATTGGTGATTGGCCTATATCGGTGTGTGATATAGTAGAGATTAATTCCCGCTGTTTTGAGCAGTATAGGTATTAGTAGAGTGTGCTAATACTGTGATTAGTTATTTGACATGATATGATGTTTTGATAAATGTATTGATGATGTCTGATGGTATGCATAATGCTGTGAATGTATATATTATGCATGTAATTGTGAATGGACTGTTGTATGGCTTAGAGTGTGAGCATATGTCCATTGTGGATTGTTGTTGATGTTGCACTGCTAGATGATTAGCGTGCATAGCATAGCCCTTGGGGTTGTAGCTAATTCCCATGGTGAGGAATTAGTGAGTGAATCATTGTGGATTTGTTGTTGATGTTTGCATGCTAGGTGATTAGTGTGCATAGCATAGCCTTTGGGGCTGTAGCTAATTCCCATGGTGAGGAATTAGTGAGTGAGTCACTAGGTCTCAAATGAGTGGGACTAGTGAGCTTAGTAGCCGTATCTGGATTGATCGGTGAGCTTGAACTATATGTTCAAGAATAGTCGGTACCGCATGTGTGGAGTCTCATTGCATAATGTATGTATGGTGTATAATATGAATGGATGTATTCCAATATTATACGTGTGGTTGTGTTGACATTGAGTATGAGTATGAATTGTGTTGGTATTGAGTAGGATAATCGGGTTGACGTGCCGTTACTGAACGTGTGATATGATTAGGGTGATTAATGTGTTGAATTACTTAACATGACATGATATTTTATAATGCTTGTTATATCGATTGAGGAACTCACCCTTACAACTATTTTTCAGGTAACGAGAAATGAGTTGAGTAGAAGCTAATGCTTGGAGTCTAGTGTAGTCTCCTTAGTGGGTCATGCTCTGATAGATGTAACATCGGGAGGGAACATTTTAATTGTGTTGTTGAGGATTGTTGAATCAGTTTACATGTAGTATGTTGCATGTTTTGAATGATCGATTTGATCTCTATTCGCTGCGTATTATGCAACTGTTTTATTTGATAAATAATGAGTATGACTAAATATTATGATGAATGGTACAAAATAATTGTGTGACACCCTTAAATTGCATATATACTCTGATTTATGTTTGGTTGTTTTAATTATTTATTGGGGTATTTTAGAAGGGTGTTACACATTGTACCTTACGGTGTTCCTTAGTTACTTTATCTCTCATCAATCCGTCCTTTTGTGTGTGACCCTGTAGGTTTTCGCGGCATTGACAATTATATTAAATCACATATTTAACATAATAAACAGTGAGCGGTATCTAGCAACACATCACTACTACCCAAGACACGAAAATGTCATGTGATCTGACAAATCCTTTTGTGATAATACTTATGTGTGCAATTACCCTTTTGCCCTTCTGTCTATATTGAACAAAAGGCATAGACCATGTCATCCTTGTCTAGTTTAATATTGGGCCCATAGACATTTATCCTGTTACGCAGGATGGGCAAATTCCATCTAGGTCACTCATGTCCCTCAGCATGCTCCGTGGAGTACCCATCAACTGTCTTTATGGTCATCCAGTTACGGACAATGTTTGATCAACAATAAGGCACTCAACTCTACATCTAGGGTCCATAGTGGTTTCAGGTTGAAGGGTGGTATACACCATTATCACCATGAGAATAACTTATGACACTTTGCATAACATTCTATATAGTATTCTCATAGCGAGTCAATCAATATAAATATTACTCTTAATATTCATACCTATGTTTAAGACTTGATAACTCCTTATCCATGATCCATGAGATGTGATCATCAGTCTATATACATAATAGTCTTAATGCTTTAATGTTATCCCACTTCACTATAAAGATCGACTACATATACTTTAAGAATAGTGTCCTTATGTTTAATGTGATCTCATGATTAAGTCACACTTGATACATTAAACGGACTAGCTATTCTAGGGACTTTATTAAACAAACATAATAAAGAAAAATCCTTTTATTATTAATAAATAATTCGATACAAGTACCAAAATTATTGGCCTCTAGGACTTACACCAACAATCTCCCAATAGCACTAGAGCCAATCAGGCATACCCCTAATGCACATAGATCTAGTATGGCCATCATGCTTCTACTGCACAAGCGGCTTTGTCAGTGGGTCATCAATATTGTCAAGTGTAGGTACTCTGCATATTTTCACATCTCCTTTATCTATTATCTCTCGAATGAGGTGATAACATATGTGTTTGGATCGTTAGTAAGATCTAGGCTCCTTAGCTTATGCGATAGCACCATTGTTATCATAGTAGAGACCAATGGGATCCACAATGCTAGGAACTATGCCAAGTTCACTAATGAACTTTTTGATCCAAACAGCTTCCTTTGTTGCACTTGAGGCAGCAATATACTCGGCCTCGGTTGTAGAATCAGCAACTGTATCTTGCTTTGAACTTTTCCAGCTCACAGCGCCAACGTTTAAGCAAAACACATAACCAGATTGCGATCTAAAGTCATCCTTATCTGCCTGGAAGCTAGCATCGGTGTATCCAATTACAGCAAGCTCTTCCTGACCTCCATATATCAAGAATGAGTCCTTAGTCCTTCTCAAATACTTAAGGATATTCTTGACAGCTACCCAATGAGCATCACCGGGATCAGATTGGTACCTACTTGTTGCACTTAAAGCATATGAGACATCTGGTCGAGTACATAAATGGAATATATGATAGATCCTATTGCAGATGCATATGGAATCTTATTCATGCGATCCCTTTCTTCCTTAGTTGAAGGGGATTATGTTTTTGATAGACACAGGCCATGTTGCATAGGTATGAATCCTTTCTTGGAATCATGCATAATAAAGCATCTCAGCACTTTGTCTATGTATGTACTACGACTTAGACCAAGCAGTTTTTATGGTCTATCTCTATAGATCCTGATTCCTAATATATAGGCTGCTTCACCCAGGTCCTTCATAGAAATGCATTTCCCCAACCAAGACTTTACTTGTTTTAGGGTAGGGACTTCGTTTCCAATGAGTAATATGTCATCTACATATAATACCCAGAAAATGATCATGCTCCCACTAACCTTCTTGTAGACACATGGCTCATCTTCGTTCTTGATGAATCCATATTGTTTTATTGTTTCATCAAAACAAAGATTCCAGCTTCTAGAAGCTTTCTTCAATCCATAGATTGATCTTTGTAACTTACATATCTTTTGGGCTTCTTCTGGTATGTCAAATCCTTCAGGTTGTGTCATGTACACATCCTTAAGAAGATTCCCATTAAGGAAAGCAATATTGACATCCATCTGCCATATTTCATAATCATGATATGCAGCGATAACAAGTAAAATCTGAACAGATTTAAGCATTGCAACTGGTGAAAATGTTTCATCATAGTCAACCCCATGAATTTGTTTATATCCTTTTGCAACCAGTCTTGCCTTATAGGTATGTACCTTACCATCCATATCAGTCTTCTTTTTGAATACCCACTTGCATCCTATAGGGTTAACTCCTACATGAGGCTCTACCAAGGTCCAAACTTGGTTTGTGTACATGGAATCCATTTCAGATTTCATGGCTTCTAGCCACTTCTCAGACTCGGGACCAGTTATGGCCTCTTGGTAGGTCACAGGCTCATCTTGATCCATGAGTAATACATCACCTTGATCATTTATGAGATATCCATATCTCTCAGTAGGTGACGTATTCTTCTTGACCTACGATGGTCTTGTTCTACTTGAGCAGGTTGCTCTTCCATAACTACTTATGTTTCCTGCTCTAATTCCTCCATATGTGTATCAATGCTTTGTGATTCTTGAATTTCTTCAAGCTCTACTTTCCTCCCATTGATTCCTTTGGAAATAGAATCCTTTTCTAGGAAAACTCCAGTTCGAGCGACAAACACTTTGCCCTCGGAAGGATTGTAGAAGTAATACCCTCTTATTTCTTTAGGATACCCCACAAATAAGCATTTGTCAGATTTGGGCTCAAGCTTAGTTGAAATTTGTCATTTCACATAAACTTCGCAACCCCAAATCTTCATGTAAGACATATGTGGTTTCTTACCACTCCATATCTCATATGGTGTCTTCTCAACCTTTTTGGATGGAACACAGTTAAGTGTGTAAGCTTCTGCCAATAGTGCATGTCCCCAAAAGGAGTTTGGAAGATCGGCGTGACTCATCATGGATTGGACCATGTCTAACAAGGTTCTGTAGCGGGGTATTCGTTACCATTAGAGATATTGACTAAATCCAAGGTAAATCATACAAGTCGAGTCGCCACCGCACTTCTATTTATCCAAAGGAATGGTTAGAAAGCCAACAAAAACCTAAAAGTTTTATCGAATCAAAAACTAGTAAAAATGTCAGAGATCTGGGTAAGGGGGTTGGTTATGCAATGGGAAGGTATTAGGCACCCAAAACATCCTAGGTACTCCTAGGGAGCCTTTTTCACATTTGTTGCAAAGGTTGTTGTTTTTTTTTATAAATTTATTTGTGCAAACATGATTGAAGGAATGGGAAAAGTGTGTATGTTTATCTAATGTACTACTTACTAAAAGAAGGGTCAAAAGAAAATGACTCGCACGGACGTCGCATCCACTGCATACGTATCTCATCTGAATCTGAGAATCAGAGTCTTCGTAGCTCGGCTACCTATGGGTTAAAGAGGAGTGTGCTCGCTAAGACATCGCGTCTTATGCCTACGTATCTCATCTGGGATGAAAATCAGAGCAAAACGTAGTTCGACCACCTATGGGGTAAGGGTTGAACGACGTTACTATGCAATCTACCGGATGCTCGACCTTTGGAGACTTACTCTCCTGTAGTAGAAGGAGATAACGTGTTCTTAGGAGAAGAAAAATCAATGAGTTTGGGGTGTTTAGGGATGCTCATGCAAAAAGGCAGTCCTAGATGAAGGAACCGCGCTACCTTAAATGACATGCCACGAGAGGCTATACAAAACCTAAGAAATCGGTAACATGCGGGAAAAGTAAAGGGATCGAGAGATCTACCGTACGGATAAAGATCCGAAGTAACAACAATTAGATAAATAAGAAACCCAAAGACTCTTCCAAGCTAAACACCATCAAAGAAAGCGAGTCAGTACAGGTAATCGGAATAGATCTCCAGGTGGTACCCCACAAATAAAGTGGAACACCAAGCAAGCTATCCCTGCAAGAGTATGTGATCCCTCACAAAAACTCAACAAATAGGTTAGAGTAATATGACGGAATTAGGAGAAAACAATGCCATAACAAACACAAAACAGATTAGAGCAAACAGGATAGGGTAATCAAGAGTTGCCCCCAAATCAAAATGTAACCACATGAATCATGCCATTAAAATTCACAAAAAGCTCACAAAAAGCAACCAAGGGTAGGAGGCCTAAACCTCTTGTCAAACACATGCATCAAAAGGGTATCAAATTCACCCATAATACCTCATACATTCAGAGCATTCAAATTAAAAGCATAAAGTAATGGGAATAAGGGCAAACCTGATTGGAGAGACCGATGAAATTGAATGGCACGGTTGGGTTTGCAAAGCACTCTTAGGGTTTATATGAGAGGGAATTGGTTCTTTGCCGATGAGTTCCCTTCAGTCTCTGGAGGTTGCTCTGAACTCTGTTAGCTCTTCTCTCACTATCTTTTTCCTGCCAGGGTAATAGGAATAGGATTCCTTTTGTTTCACTGAAACTCTGAATTTATAACCTGATTTTTGTGGACCTGTGGGCTCAAATGAGAAAGGCCCAAGTCCAAAAATTTTCTGTTATATTTTATTTATTTATTTATTTTCGTTTTTTTTTCATTTTTTTTTTCGTTTTTTTTCGTTTTTTTTAAAACACGTGGGCTTCGCCTAGCAAGCATGACAGTTCAAGAAATTCCTCTGAGCGTAGGTGATTCTGATGGCTTTTCTTGGGACTCGCTAAGCGACCCATTCTGCTCGCCTAGCGAGCATGACAACTCATGAACAAACTTTTGCTCCTTCAAGATTAACGTTTTGACCGACGAATAAACCCCATTTGAACCTGTTGGAAGTATCTCAAGCCATTCCCTTGTGTTGACTGATCATCTAAATAGAACCCACAAAGTGTCTTGGATGATACTCAAGCTTCAAACAAAAGATGTTAGTCACACATTTTTGTGCTTTTGGTTAGTAAACAAAAGTAAGAGAAACAATGATGTATAATTCAAGCATGCTTGGTGATCTCAAACCAATCACAAGGAGTCCCACCCAAAGGCAAAGGGAACCAAGATGCTAAAGATCCTTGAGGCAATGCAAGTGCAATGTTATGATGCCATGAGGGATCTTAGGGTCAAAATTGGGGTCTTACAGGTTCGATTTCTTCTCTCAGATGCACCGTTCCATTGAGGTGTTCAAGGAGGAGTAAGTTGGGATATGATCCCACACTCTTTCAGATGGTCATCAAACTCTAGGCTTAAATACTCACCACCTCGATCTGATCGAAGAGTTTTAATATTCTTACCTAGTTGGTATTGTACTTCATTCTTGAATTCCTTGAACTTTTCAAAGGACTCTGATTTGTGTTTCATTAAATACACATAACCATATCTACTGAAATCATCAGTAAATGTGATGAAGTACTGAAAACCTCCTCTGGCTGGTATGTTCTGTGGTCCACATACATCAATATGTATGAGGGTCAAAAGATCATTAGCTCTTTCACATTTTCCTATGAATGGAGACTTTGTCATCTTTCCAATTAAACAAGATCTGCATGTCTCATATGATTCATAATCAAAAGAGTCCAAGAGTCCATCTTTATGGAGTTTGGAAATGTGTTTCTCATTTATGTGGCCCAATCGACAATGCCAAAGGTAAGTTGGATTTAACTCATTAGGTTTCATCCTTTTAGTATTAATGTTATAAATAGGCATTTCAATATCAAGGACATATAGTCCATTGTTCATTTGTGCAGTAGCATAAAATATATCATTCAAATAAATGGAGCAACAATTGTTCTTTATTATAAATGAAAACCCAAACTTGTCTAAACAAGAAACGGAAATAATATTCCTACTAATTGCAGGTACATAATAACAGTTCTCTAACTGAATTATTAAACCACTAGGTAAAGTCAATACATAAGTTCCTACGGCTAAAGCAACAACCTTTGCTCCATTGCCAACTCGTAGGTCAACTTCACCTTTTGCCAAATCTCTACTCCTTTTAAGCCCTTGCACATTGGTACAAATGTGAGAACCGCATCCAATATCTAATACCCATGATGCAGAAGTAGATAAATTAAGTTCAATAACAAAAATACCTGAAGTTGAAGTCTCTACTCCATTCTTCTTATCTTCTAGGTACTTTGGGCAGTTTCTCTTCTAGTGTCCGGCCTTACCATAATGGAAGCATGTGCCTTCCTTTGTTATGCCTCCACTAGGCTTCAAAACAACAACAGTGGGTTTGGGTTTGGCAACTTCTTTGCCTTTCCCTTTATCACCCTACTTGGTGGGTCTTTTGTTCTGTCTCTTTCCATTTCCGATCATCAGAATGGACTTCCCTTTTAACTTCAGATTCTGCTCAGCAGTTCTTAACATGGCTAGCAGTTCAGGAAGAGATTTGTCCATATCATTCATATTAAAATTAAGGACAAATTGACTGAATATATCTGGCAACGATTGCAAGATCAAATCAGTCGCAAGTTCCTTTCCAAGGGGAAAACCCAACCTCTCAAGGTTCTCCACATACCCAATCATCTTGATCACATGGGGACCTACAGGGGCTCCCTCAGCTAACTGACCTTGAAAAAGAGCTTTTGAAAGTTCAAACCTTTCATGCCTTGCTTGCTCTTGATAGAGCATCTTCAGGTGTTCGATCATATCGAACGCTGCTATGTTCTCATGTTGCTTTTGCAACTTTGAGATCATGGTAGCTAGCATGAGGCAAGCAGTTTCATTGGCATCACCGACATGCTTCTTATAAGCATCTCTTTCTGCCTTAGGTGCAGAACTAGGAGGTTTCTCTTCAGGAACAGGTTTCTCCAGGACATACAACTTTCTATCATGTTTGAGGACAATCCTTAGATTTCGGTGCCAATCCAGAAAATTTGTCCCAGACAATTTTTCCTTGTCAAGGATTGATCGTAAAATGTTGTTAGAGGTGTTTTTTATCATGGTAATCTACATGAAAATAATGAAAATATAAGTATGAATAACATATTTAATTAGGCCTTTAATTAAATATGCTCCCACTATTTTACTCAAAACAAATGACCCTCACCATTTGATTCGGAAAATCCCGTTGGAATATTTCTAGTGGGTCGAGATCCACATTTCACTTTGTTTTAAGTCCGCGTAGGCGGATTACACAAAACTAGTTTATTTAGGTAGGAACTCCTTCCAATTGTATCTAATACAACTCTCGAATATTTTAGTTGGGTGAATAACTCCTTATTCCAATCCATCACATGGATCATTTCCAACTCTTGCTTCTAAACATATATAATCTTATTATAATTTGTTTAGTTAAGTTTGACCCATTGTTTTAGCAATTGGATATTACAATTATCCCATCGGACCTTACTAATATAGAATATGCACCTCACGTAGGCGAAACCTACATTATTTGATACAAGTCTTGATGAGTGCTAAAACTTGGAAAGCATAAACTTAATATTTAATTGAGGGAATTTGCAATTATTCTGATCTCAGTGGCTTATTTATCATATAAATCGTCTCTCACATGCATCAACATACATTCACATGCATCGACATACATAATGAAACAGTTATGGCCACTGGCGCAATTGTTCTCCCAAGCCAATGAGAGAATCTAAGCTAACCTAATAACGATCTAAGCTTCTCTAAGCAAGATCTTCAAGGTTGTCCTCCTTTGATATTGTATTCTCCTCTTTCTTCATAACAAGACAAAATAAAGGAAAACTAAGGCCATAACCGATCACCACAAGACAATAATAATAAACACATTATTATTATTAATTTAAATTCTGTTAATTAATTAAAACCAAATTAAATTTCGGCGACCGATCACACTACGCAGAGTTAGCCGGGGTTCCGCTGCTCGGTCAGCGGACGGGGGTCAAGAGGGCAGCGGCCCCTTGCGGGGTTGTTAGGGGCAGTGCCCTGACGCAAAATTTTAATGAACAATTCATTTGAAATCGACGTCATTTTTCACATAAACACTTGATACTTTAAAGCACAACTCTTGCGCAGTCACAACCCTAATCACATAACTCTTTGACAGCACAACCCTTGTGTCGTCATGAACCCTAATGCACCAATTTCAGACCGTCAAACACACCTCGATTTTTAATTCAGTATGATGGATCAACACGTCATTGCTTCACCATACTAATGTCGGATCAAGAAGCAAAAGACCATTGATCGCTCAAAGGAAAACAACCATTAAGTGTTTGAATGAATGAAACAGAAATAGTATATCATATATACCGTATTTTGCATCAGGATTACTTATATCATATATATAACTTGATCGATCTCAATTGCGTAACCTTTGGACGATCGATGTATCGCTGCTTCACCATACTAACATCGGATTCCGAAGCATAGTCAACATCAATCATCCAAATCATACACACGTGATGCCAAATTTAATTACTCGTTTATTCTTTGGTTCATTCTGTCTTTTAATCGTATTAATACAAAAAATACAGAAAATAAACAACTATCAGATGCATGGTTTCGTAAGTGACTTTGATACCACTGAAGAAGAAGAGTGATCCAAAATGCAACAGAATTTAAAAATTTCTCCTTTAGTGATCCTTACGAGTGGGCATGATCAGTGATAGAATCGTTACCTCTTCTGGAGATTGAAACCTTTGATGCAGATTTACGGAGCAATCACGAACGTTGAATGGTGACAACGCTTCTACTCAGTCCACACGAACGGATTCCTTCAATCTCAGTGCTAGCTGCTACGAATGAAGGCTCTGAGTGTGTGTGTGTGTGTGTGTGAGAGAGAGAGAGAAACAAAATTACAACTGCACAAATTCTTCTGCACAAGGGTTCTATTTATAGAACCACTTGTGTGGGCTGCAAGCTAAAAAACCGACTTAAGTGTATGTGGCCCATATCTTATATTATGCCAAAATCACTTAAGCGCGTGATACCTTACCATATTTCGTATTCTACTTAAGTACACCATACCTTACGATATTCTACAATTCACTTAAGTGCATCGTACCTTACGGTGTTCCTTAGTTACTATATCTCTCATCAATCCTTCCTTTTGTGTGTGACCCTGTAGGTTTTCGTGGCATTGGCAATTATATTAAATCACATATTTAGCATAATAAATAGTGAGCGGTATCTAGCAACACACCACTGCTACCCAAGACACGAAAATGTCATGTGATCTCATAAATCCTTTTGTGATAATACTTATGTGTGCAACTACCCTTTTTCCCTTATGTCTATATTGAAGACAAGGCATAGACCGTGTCATCCTTGTCCAGTTCAATATTGGGCCCATAGACATTTATCCTGTTACGCAGGATGGGTAAATTCCATCTAGGTCACTCATGTCCCTCAACATGTTTCGTGGAGTACCCATCAACTATATTTATGGTCATCCAGTTACGGACAATGTTTGATCAGCAATAAGACACTCAACTCTACATCTAAGGTCCATAGTGATTTCAGGTCAAAGGGTGGTATACACCATTATCACCATGAGAATAAATTATGACACTTTGCATGACATTCTATATAGCATTCTCATAGCGGGTCAATCCAGTATAAATATTACTCTTAATATTCATACCTATGTTTAAGACTTGATAACTCCTTATCCATGATCCATGAGATGTGATCATCAATCTATATACATAATAGTCTTAATGCTTTAATGTTATCCCACTTCACAATAAAGCTCGACTACGGATACTTTAAGAATAATGTCTTTATGTTTAATGTGATCTCATGATTAAGTCACACTTGATACATTAAACGGACTAGCTGTTCTAGGGACTTTATTAAACAGACATAATAAAGAAAAAGCCTTTTATTATTAATAAATAGTTTGATACAAGTACCAAAATTATTGGCCTCTAGGGCTTACACCAACACCTACGCCTCCAAAACACTTAATCTTATGAGGGACATACATGTCCTAAGAGTCATCTTGTTATATACTTCCGGAAAATGGTTGCCCATGTTGAAGTCAATAAGCTCATGATTAACTTCTTTCAAGACAACTTGAAGGGCGCCCCCTCTAAGTGGTACCTAGGCCTCAATTAGAGTTGTATTCGGTGCTTCTAAGACTTGTCTGATGCTTTCATAAAGCATTACAAATACAACATGGATATGGCCCCAGACATAAGACAACTGATGAATATGTCTCAGAAAGACAACGAGTCATTTAAAGAGTATGACAATGCTGGAGAGAGACGGCCTCTCAGGTCGAACCACCTTTGGCAGAAAAAGAATTAGTCGTTTGGTTTATGGATACCGTACAACCAATGTTCTAGGAGAGGATAAAGAGTATGACAATGCTAAGAAGTTTCCCAGAAATTTTCAGAAAAAGAAGGAAGGAAAGACGAATGTTGTGTCATCCAATTAAGGAAGGATTCAATCATGGAGAAAGCAACAACGACAATTCGCTCAATAACAACCAACATACTCTGTGCAGTATGTTCAGCAACCATATGTGGCAGCAATTGAGCCAAATTTCAACCAACAACAAGTACCTATTTATTAACCAGTTCAGCAAACACCAATTTATCAACCCGCGCAGGTTTCTCCTGCATATCAACAAGCGCCTGCAACCCCAACATATCAACAACCAAAAGCTCAAGCTCCTCGTCAGAATGCACCAACTCAGAATAGAAGACAATGTTGGTGTAAGCCCTAGAGGCCAATACTTTTGGTACTTGTATCGAATTATTTATTAATAATAAAAGGCTTTTTCTTTATTATGTTTGTTTAATAAAGTCCCTAGAATAGCTAGTCCGTTTAATGCATCAAGTATGACTTAATCATGAGATCACATTAAACATAAGGACACTATTCTTAAAGTATCCGTAGTCAAGCTTTATTGTGAAGTGGGATAACATTAAAGCATGAAGACTATTATGTTTATAGACTAATGATCACATCTCATGTATCATGGATAAAGAGTTATCAAGTCTTAAACATAGGTATGAATATTAAGAGTAATATTTATACTGGATTGACCCGCTACGAGAATACTATATAGAATGTTATGTAAAGTGTCATAAGTTATTCTCATGGTGATAATGGTGTATACCACCCTTCGACCTGAAACCACTATGGACCTTAAATGTAGAGTCGAGTGCCTTATTGCTGATCAAACTTTGTCCGTAATTGGATGACCATAAAGACAGTTTATGGGTACTCCACGAAGCATGCTAAGGGACATGAGTGACCTAGATGGAATTTGCCCATCCTGCGTAACAGGATAAATGTCTATGGGCCCAATATTGAACTGGACAAGGATGACACGATCTATGCCTTGTGTTCAATATAGACATAAGGGCAAAAAGGTAATTATACACATAATTATTATCACAGAAGGATTTGTCAGATCACATGACATTTTCGTGTCTTGGGTATCAGTGATGTGTTGCTAGATACCGCTCACTGTTTATTATGTTAAATATGTGATTTAATATAATTGCCAATGCCGCGAAAACCTATAGGGTCACACACAAAGGACAGATTGATGAGAGATAAAGTAATTAAGGAATACTGTAATGTACGGTGCCCTTAAGTGAATTATAGAACATCGTAAGGTACGGTGTACTTAAGTAGAATACGAAATATGGTAAGGTACCACGCGCTTAAGTGATTTTGGCATATTATAAGATATGAGTCATATACACTTGAGTGGGCTTTTTAGCTTGCAGCTGTAACACCTCAAAATTTGCCCTCCTCTCTTGGGACTAGCTTGAGCATCTTGCATTGCATTTTTTAGGTCATTAGGCATTGCATCTTTGCATATCATGTGGCAACATTAAGCAAGTCATCCTCCTAGGTCTTGATCAGAAGATAAAGAGGTTAAAAAGATTCAACCTGGGGGTTTCATGAGTTGATCACTAATCATCTAAGGGTTGGTGCTTCAAATTAGGGTTTCTTGGTTCCTCAAGGAGAGTGGACATTATCTTGGTTGAAATGGTACATCATCATCATCATGGTCTTATCATCACCAAGAGGTTCATTGTGCTTGATCATTTTCCTAGGGATTAGGGTTTTGACCTTTGGTCAACCCTAATCAACCCTAATCATCTGTATTGTGCCAGTCAGGGCTTGTCAAGGAGATGAGGTCTTCATTGAGATGGGGGATCATCATATGCTTTTATTGAGCTTATGGAAGCTAGGGTTTCATGTTTGAGCCATTTCATCAGGAGATTGAGGCTCAAATTCATCTGTGCATAGCCAATTCATCTATCAGTCAACAAAAGTCAACCAGAAGTCAACTGATGGATTTGGAGGTGGGAGAGGGTTAGAAACACTTCATTCATGTTCAAACAAGTTTCATTTTACATTTCAAACATCAACAATGAAGAAAATAAAGTCAGAAGAAAGCTTTCCAAAAATAGAAAGTGACTTGTAATTCAAAATTGCCAAAAATGGAAAGGTTTTCTCCTTAAGATTACATGTCCAAAAATGCTTCAAATGAAATTTTGTCCAACATGAAAGTTGTAGATCTTTCTCTCAACTTTCCAAAAAGTCCAAGAACATGAATTTCTCATGTGTGGTTGGCAAGTTATGGATCAATCTTGGTCAAGAAAATTTGAATTTCAAAAGTGCATAACTTTTGAACCGAAAGGCCAAATGGAGTGGGATTTTTTGCCACATTCTTGTCTTGACATGCTCTATCCAATTCAAGCATCAAAATCCATGAATTTCCATTGCAAAAAAAATTGGACTTTCCATTGGAATTTTGGAGGGAAAAATGCAATTTGAAAATTATGCTTTGAATTCACTTGATTCCACTTGCCTTGGCTTAGAAACAGCATTTTGAAGTGAATTGGTTCAGAAACCTTGCACTGTTACATTGGTTATTTCATGTACAAGGCAATTTGCTAATGTGCACTAAAACTTGCATTTCACTTAAACCTTTGCATTAACCTAATCATGATTAGTGAACATGATTAACAGGGGGTATATAACCCTAATCATAACAGAAAAACCCTAACCACAATTCATTTTTCAGATCTAAAATTTTTGCTCTCACTTTTTCTCTCAAATTTTTCTCTCATTTCTTCAAAGCATTGGCATAATCCTTGCTCTGTTCATCATCAAGCATCATCACTGAGCAACATTCAAGCAAGATTCAACTGAAATTCGTGCAAATTGAAGCTCCTCAAAGCAAGAATGTCAACAATGGTGAAGTCTTGAAACTGTAGAATCGTACATGGCTGAGCTTCGATCTTCCTTCTAAACATCTCCATAAGCATTGTAGAAGATTCTCCAAGCATCACAAGGCCTATTTCCAGCTGAATCCGCTTCTGTTGCTACAAGAGGTCACAAACTAATTCTCATAATCTTGCTTTTTCTTATGTTAATGTTATAGATCCTTTATTGCTGAGTTGATTGAGCTTTGAATCGTGTAAAACCATGCCAAAATGAGAGAGAACGGTTGATTTGAAATTTGATGGATGATTTTTGTTTTGATCGATTCATGCTTGATGTAGTGTTTTTGGATGTGTTAATTGTTGATTCTTGTTGCCTAATGTTAGATCTACATGATGCAATGCACGATTTGTGTTTCTGGAACCTTTCAAGTTTTCTGGAAAAATTATGGATGAAGATCATGAAGATCTTCATGTGTTCTTGATCGTTGGAAATTTCCTGCGGATTTATCCGTGACCTTCATAGCGTTTGCCGCGTCTTTTCCTGCGGATCCATATGCTTTTCCTGCGGATTCACGTTGCCCAGCATGCATGCATGCGCCTAGGGCTTGGCTGAAACGACCTCGTTTTGGTCTTGGCGCCTTGGATATTTGAATGTGTGGCGCACTCGATCCTGGCCTCCGGCATTTTCTTTTTTTGCTTTTGCATTTTTCACCTTTAACCATGCTATTCCATGTATGCTTCCATGTGCATTTTTTATTTTTTTTCTTCCATTCAAAAATTCATATCTCAATCAATATTAATCCAAATGACATGAGGTTTTTTGCACAATGTTCATCATGATCTCTACTATTTGTTGATGATTTTTCCAGAAATTATGCACTGGTGGATTTTTATTTTGGCTAGGGATTGTATGTACATGTGTTTTCTTGACATGCCTTGCCATTTTGATTGTGAAATGATGAGATTCTATCCAACATTCTTGAAAATTTACATGCTTAATCTAGACACTTTGATTGATCTTTTGGATTTGAGTTTGTATTTTTAGCATGCTTGGTTGTTGAGATATGATCTGATCAATATAGGTGTGACAATGTGTGTCACACCATTTCTTGTCCAATTTGTTGATTTTATTTACCATGCCATATGAATTCCAATTGATGTGAACTTTTGCATGATGCTACTTCTGGATGTTAAGATTGCTTGTGAATTTTTGTGGATTTTTTGGAAGCAATTTGGATTTGTTTGAGATTTTCTCTTCTGATTGGTCATTTGTGGGCTTTTTGAGAGTCATGATCTTCAAAGATTTGTGAAATGATGGATGTTTATCCTATGGACTTGAAATTTTGTGGATTGATTATAGACACATTGAAGTTTATCTTGGCTTTGATTGGATGCATTTATCATGTGTAGATTCTGTTTTATGCTTGTGTGAAGTTGATGCATGATTTTGTGCCTTGTATGAGCTTGTTTGTGCATACCTTGCCTTATGGATTTTATTTGGCATGTCTCCACTTGTCCAAATGACTTGAATTTTTGTATGATGGTCATGTGATGAATGCTTTTTAGACATGATTTTTCTTGAGATTTATTGAATTATTTTTGAGTTAGATTGGATTGATTCATTCTGTTTGGTCCAATGAACTTTGAACTTGCATGCTTTGCACTATTTGCTTTATAAAATGAAATTGGTTGATGATATGAATGTGAGACCACTTGGACATTGTTCTAATTTGATTGAACTTGATTTGTGCCAATTTTCATGTTCTGTTTTGAATTATTTCTCCCTCTTCGACCCTAGGCCTTGTCCTAGGGGTTTGCTTCTCATGTTTGAGTTGTGTTTTCAGGACAAGAAGCATATGGCATTGAGGAATTGATTCACATTGCTTGAGTTGACTAATTGGTCAATGTTGAACTAATCTTGAGTTTGTTTTGTAGGTGGCTTCTAAGTCATTTGAGTTGAGCTTGTGCTTGCACTTGTTGCTTGTTTGTTGTCTGTTTGTACAGTTAACTGTTGACTTTTAGCTTGTCTGCTTGACTGTCTGAGTTGAATACTAATTGAGTTAGATTGTTTTCAGGTACATTAGTTGCTATAGTTCTTTTGAACTTGCTTTTGCTGTTGCTTGGTTGCTTAACCAATTGAGGTATAACTCACTGACTTCATGTAGTCTGGAAGACCTGGCCTGTTACTTGGTCAGGCACCTGTCTGAAGTCCTCCTTAAGAGGCAATGCTTGTGTTTGTTTATCTTTGTCCCCAAGCAGGAAAAGGCCTTTGATAAGGTAATTGGCAGATACAAGAGATGTGCAATCCATCTCCTTCTATTCAGTTGAGTCATCCCTTTACTCACACAACTGGTGTTGATGCATTGTGGATATTAACCCAAGATCAATGTTGAGTCAGTCATAAGTGTAGAAGGGTTCTCACTTTCTGAACCCACACTTCCTTTGTCTAAAGCTCTCCCAGGCCAGGGATAAGAGCTGTGAGGCACACCCTCACTTCCCATTTCATCTGCTTCACCCTAACTCTCAATGTTAGGGTTAAGAGCTAACATCACCCTGATACAGTTGGCTTGCTTTTGCAGCCTAACCCTTGTGTGAGCCCACTTTGTCTGTATATAGTGTGTGCTAATTGTGTATGTTTGCTTTGTTTTGATTATGCTTGCATGCTTTGCTTTGCCTGCTTAGGATAGCTTGCTGCTTGTGCAAGTTAGATAGAAAACTCAACCTAGGACCATTGTGGAATACATGATAACTATTAGGCTCGAGTCAGTCTCCCTTCTAGTTGGTTATTTCCCAGTCTCTGGTTAGGAGAAAGTTTCTCCCCTGTTTAGGGGAACTACGTTGCCCTGATCCTCATACCAGATGAGGTACGTAGGCAGGAGATCTTACGAGATCTCTCCGGGCACCCTTTTTCTTTTTGTGTGTGTTTGCTTGACAGTTGCTAGGCTCGAGTGCCAGACTCCTTAGTAACTTGTTGTTTGTTATCTTCTTGTGTGTGTTAGGAGATGGATGTAAGCCCAGCGATTGGCATTCCGTATCCTATTGTTGTGTGCTTGGAGTCCGATATATGTCCAACAAGTGGCATTTGGTTTCCAGTGTGGGTTTGTTTGGTTCGGAGTCTAATGTAAGTCCAGCGATTGACATTCGGTTTCCATGTTTGGCTGTTTGTGTGTGTTTTGTTTCGGCGTGCGTGAGCCGAACTACGGCAGCTCTGATTCTCATTCCAGATGAGATATGTAGGCATAGGATGCGATATCCTAGCGAGCCCTTTCCCCTCTTCCTCCACCTGTGTTGTCTTCAGTGTGTGTGTGTGATGTTTGTTTTAGCAACCTTGTTCTATCTTTTGAGCGTGGATCCCGTCGAGTACGACGGATGCGTAGGGGTGCTAATACCTTCCCTTCGCATAACCGACTCCCGATCCCATTCTCTTTGGTCGCGAGACCATGTCTTTTCCAGGTTTACTTCGAGCGTTTCCTTTCCCTCTTTTGGGATAAATAACGCACGGTGGCGGCTCTGTGTTGTTTTGTTTTAGCCCACCGGTTGTTTTTCGCGGATGCGATAGCTGGCGACTCTGCTGGGGACTCAGAAGTTGACCTATTGCTGGTCCATCTTCCCTAAGCGAGTCTCTCCTAGCGTTCTAGGATAGTTTAGGTTGCTTGTTGCTCTATTTATGGCACTTATGATTATTCTACTGTGTATATATTTGCATGCATCATACTATCATGTTGCTGTCCTCTGTACAGGTGGTTCCTCTGTTTTGGGGTGGGTGTTCTGAGTGGGGCTAAAACCCAGGCCCGAGTATACACCTAGGATTAGTGTGGTCTCACGTTCCTCACATGCTGGTTGGGCATGTTGTTGCGACGTGACATACCACAAGCCGGACGAGGTTCATCTGAGAGAGCTCTTCCTTTGTGGGGTTTTCCACTTTGGTTGGGTTACTTCTTTTGAACTATTGACTTCGGTGACCGTTCTTTCCCGGATCTTTGGTTTAGACGTTCTTAAGAGAGCTGCAACGGCACACCCGAAAGGGAAAACCCGTTGAGTATCTTTGCCCGATTGTCGAAACCATTATCCGCCTTAGGATGACCTGATTAGAATTTACCTGTGAGGGGAGGGTGATTCTTACAGATGCATGCTCAGATGGTGATTATTGGTTTTGTTGATCAGAGTCCTATTTATAAGTCGGATTTATGCGCATTTATTTCTGAGACGCCGGAGTGCTGTCCGTGTTATTTATCAGTGGGGATCCGTTTATTTCAGGATTCCCCGGGCCGATTCAGAGGGTCTTGTGGTTGTCTGCTCAGTGATTGTCTGATGATGATGGTGATGTATCTTTCAGTTCCGTTTATTTCGGAACTCCCAAGTCGGACTTGTGTTTGCTCAGTACCTCAGATGGTTGTGATCAATTCAGAGATCAGGCTTCAGTGCAACAAGATGTTCAGATGACTTGGAGGATGGCACAATGCATTGCATTCATTCATCAGCATCATCACATTTTGCATTTACCTGCATCTAACACATGTTTATCCATATGCAGGGACATTCTTGATCGAGATCCTGGTTGAGAGACTTCTTGCTCAGATATGAGGCCCGGTTTGAAGGATGATGTTGTCTACAGTTTCTTTGACCCAGAGATCAGTGTGCTGAGGGATATGATAGCATTGATTACACCCGACCATGTGGGGATGTTTCGTGAGATATACGGTGGTGTTCTGAAGATGGTTTTCAGACTCACTGACAGAGATAGGAGTGCCATTCATACTCTTCTTCAGTTTTACGACCCTGGTTTGAGGTGTTTCGTCTTCCCAGATTACTTATTGGGGCCTTTGATGGAGGACTATGCTGGTATCTTGGGCATTCAGATCAGAAATCAGGTTCCTTTCTATGCTACTAAGGAAGAACCCGATATCGGTGGGATTTCCCGTGCTCTTTATTTGAGTCCGGAGGTGACCAAGGGGGGTCTGAAAGAGAAGGGAAAGTTACCCGGTTTTCACTTAAGTTTCTTGGAGGCCAAGGCCAAGGAGCATGCCGAGTTGGGTAACTGGAAGGCTGTCTGTGCCTTGATTGCTGTTAGCATTTATGGGACCATTCTGTTTCCTAATCAGAAGAGCTTCGTGGATATTAATGCGATCCGCTTGTTTGTTCAGAGGAATCCTATCCCTACCTTGATCGGAGATGTCTATTACTCGGTCCACAATCGGAACGAGAAGAGACGTGGGGGATTGATTCGATGTTGCACTCAGCTGCTATACAAGTGGTTTATGGGATATTTGCCTTCCAAGGGTGCTTTTGTTCTTCTTGACCATACTGTCAATTGGGCGACCAAGCTGATGGGTTTGCGGGCCAAAGACATAGCTTGGACTCACAGTAGTGGGGTTGGACAAGATTTCATTTGCAGTTGTGGGGGTTTTCCCAATGTGCCACTTATAGGAGTTCAGGGTTGCATTAATTATAACCCTACGCTCCTTAAGAGACAAATGGGATTCGCTATGGAGGTTCCTCCTCTCAAGAGTGAGATTCAGGAAACTTTGTACTTCCCGGTTGAGGGCAATCAGGCCAAGTTAAGGCAGGTATCTGATGCATGGGGCATCATTCAAAGGAAAGGCAAGTTTTCTTGGGGTAGAGCCAATAACAGGTCTTTTCCTCCGTTTGATGACTGGCTCAGCAAGAGAGTGGAGCTTACTTGTCTACCGTTTCCTATGGTTGATCCTTGGTATCCGTTGATTGAGGAATCTCCTTCTTCTGTTAGTATGGAAGAGTTCCTAGAGATGAAGCGGGAGAGAGATCAGTTGCTTGCAGAGAAAACGGAATTGGAGATGAGTGTCGCTCGGGTTCAGATGGCTAATCAGGAGATCAAAGTAAGGATGGAGGATCAGGATAAGCGACATGCCCTGGAAGTGAAGCGCTTTGACATGGATACTGCTTACTATGGGAAGATCAGCCAAGCCTTAGCGTCATCCACAAGGGAGCACGACATCACTAAGGAGAAGCTAGCCAGAGCCTCAAAGGTCATTGAAGATGAGAAGAGGAGGCAAATCCTCGTGAGAGATCAGAGAGATGCTAGAGCCAGAGTCCTTGCTGCAGAATGGGAAGCGGAGAAAGCAAAGATCATCGCCGAGAGAGATCACTACATTGCTGAGAGAGATCATTACTTCAGGCAGATGAAGATTCACCAGAAGGAGGTGGGGAGATTACAGCAGGAGAACACCGAGCTCAGGTTCGCCGCGGAGTTTGCTAAGATGGTTGATGATATAGGGCCTTCTGTGGGACCCTCATCAGGATAGACCTTTCTTATTTGTGTGGATTACCGTCAGGCCTGTTGACGGAATTCATTTGCTTGTATTTTCTTTCTGATTCTGGAGGATTGTATTTGACTTGTATCAGCTTGGTGTATGACTATGGCGCTTATTGTGCACTCTTGATATGCATGGTTATTTTCATTCAGCGATTGATCTTCAAGCTTTATTTGCTTTACCGTATGCACTCACACAACACACACATGGTTGGGTGGTATTTTGCTAAATCATATATCTCTGATCTGTATGATGAAATCAAATGATGAATGACAGAATATTGCTGCCAGATTATTATCTGTCTCGATGAAGCCAGGATCGAGAAACAAAGTGTTCCTCACGTGGATAAACACTGCATTCATGCATAATCATAATAACTTGTTTTTTGTTTTGCAGGTATCAGTTCTAACGTGCTTGATTGTTTCAGGAATCATTGCTCGTGCTCGTAGAGTTGTACCTTTGCACTCAACACGTCCGCACCGATATTTTACCAGACGCAACACTCCAAGGCTGATGGATCTTCCTAATGCAGATGTTCTCGAGCTGAAGGACAAGATGAATGAATTGATCAACATTATGCAAGGGTTTGCAGTTGGTCAGAAGGCTCTAGCTGATAACGTTGAGAAGCTCGAGCGGGCTTCAGCTGCCAACAGCGGTATCAACCTGGATGGTGTCTCCAACCAGGGGCTTGGTGGTTCGAGGGAAGGTGGAAAAAGGACGACTGTGGGTGTAGTGAACAATGCTGGTGGTTTCGGTGCTGCTACCGGAGGTCAACCTGGTCCGATGGGTCCTAATCTGAAAGATAGTCTGTTTCCTCCGTTCTTTGGGGTTGATGATGACAGAGAGGAAGACAGAGAAGCTGATCAGTTCTCCATGCACAATGAGCCGTTTGGGCAATATGGTGTCCAGCCACCCAACAAAGAGATTCAGTTGCTGGCAGAAAAGATCAGGGCTCTGGAAAGCTATGCCACTCCCGGGGTTGTCAACATGTCAAACATGGGGCTGGTTGAGGGGATTGTGATCCCACAGAAGTTCAAGGCGCCCGCTTTTGATAAATATAATGGAAGTTCCTGCCTAGAAACTCATCTTCAGGTCTTCGTCCGCAAGATCTCTGCATACACGATGGATCAGAAGCTGTGGATGTACTTCTTCCAGGACAGTCTGTCCGGAGGGTCCTTGGAGTGGTACACCAAGCTGAAATCTTCTGATATTAAGAGCTGGCAGGATCTTGGTGATGCCTTCTTTAAACAGTACCAATTCAACGCTAACATGGCTCCTAGTCGTACCCAGCTGCAGGGTATGTCTCAGAAGTCAAGTGAAGGATTTAAAGAGTATGCTCAAAGGTGGAGGGAGTTGGCTGCCAGAGTGCAACCTCCACTGGTGGACCGAGAGATGTCAGATCTGTTCATGGGTACCCTGCAAGGGGCATTTGCTGAGAGAATGGTTGGTTGCCCGGTGACAAACTTTGCTGACATAGTGGTGGCCGGTGAGAGGATAGAAAGTTGGTTGAAGCTCGAAAAAATCCAGGGTGGTAATGCTTCGTCGTCAGGATCGAAGAAGCCCTTCGGAAACGGCCAGAGGAAGAAGGAGGGTGATACAAGTGCTGTGTACACTCAGAGAGGACAAAGTAGGGATCGTTACTTCCAGCACACTGCTGCGGTAACTATTCCTGCTAACAATCAGCCTGCACAACAGCAACAGCAGCAACCACAACAACAAAGACAACCGTTTCAGCAGAGACCTCAGAGGGCTGGATATCAGGTCAGGGGGAGGATGAATGATCGGCAGTTTGATAGGCCGCCTGTGACTTACTCTTTCCTATTGAAAAAGCTGAAAGATCTGGGGTTGGTACAACTGAGAACTCTGGCACCTTTGAGACCTGATCAGAGGCCAGCCAGTTTCGATGAAAATGCTAAGTGTGAATTCCATTCAGGTGCTCCTGGGCATGCCGTAGAGGACTGCAAAGCTTTTAAGCACGTGGTCCAAGACCTGGTGGATTCAAAAGCTATCAACTTCGCTCCTTCCCCAAATGTGAATGCTAATCCCATGCCCGCGCATGGTCAAAGGGGGGTGAATGCTATCTCTGAGGAGGATAGAATTGGGCTGTTGAATGTTGATCAATTGAAGACTCCTTTGGCTGAGGTCAAGAGGCAGTTGTTGTTGAATGGGGTCTATCCGGGCTGTGATGACTGTTGTGCTGAGTGCACTGTTACCCCTGAGGGGTGTGTATTGTTAAGGGAGGCTGTCCAGAGGCTGATGGACGAAGGAAGTCTCAGGTTTGAGAGGGCTGATGTAGGGAAAGAGGATGTCTCCACCATAACTATATACTTCGACCCGGTTGATTTGTCAACTCTGGCTGAGGCGGCTCCAGTTACTATCACGGTACCTGAGCCGATTCCGTATGACAAAGATGATGCCGTGCCGTGGCATTATGGTGGGGAAGTTTATTGTAATGGAGAGAAGGTTGAGGATCAAACTACAAGTGAAGCCACCGTTTCAAAGGTGGATAATGCCAGACCCAGTGGTTTCACTCGTAGTGGAAGGTTGTTTGCTCCCGATGCTTTAAGAAGTGGGGAGGGAGAAAAAGAAAAGAAAGAAAAGGCCGAGGCTTTAGCCAGGGCGAAAGGAAAACAAGCAGTGACCAATGAAGGTACTCCTGTAGTGACACCGGCGCCTGTGGGGTCGGAGAGAGAACTTGATGATGAAGCGAAAGAATTTTTAAGAATCATCAAGAAGTCTGAGTACAAACTTGTTGACCATCTGCAGCAAACTCCATCCAAGATATCAATTCTATCTTTGCTGCTGAGCTCTGAGGGGCATAGAGAGAGGCTTTGATGAAAATTCTGAAGAAAGCCTATGTTCCTCAGGAGATAACGATTAATCAGTTGGAGACGGTGGTGTCTAATGTGCATGCCAGCCATGGGCTGGGTTTCACCGATATGGATTTGACTGTGGATGGGAGGAATCATAACCGGGCTTTACACATTACGATGGAATGTAAAGGGGCCGTGCTTTCGCATGTGCTGGTTGATACTGGCTCCTCTTTGAATGTGTTGTCAAAGAAGGCCTTGGCGAAGCTGAACTGTGAAGGGTTGATCCTGACGCCCACTGATCTGATAGTAAGGGCCTTCGATGGGTCGAAACGGGCTGTGTTCGGAGAGGTTGAGCTTCCGGTGAAGATAGGCCCTGAGGTGTTTAAGTCAGTTTTCTACGTCATGGATATTCAGCCGGCATACAGTTGCCTGTTGGGTCGCCCATGGATTCATGCTGCTGGGGCAGTGACTTCGACTTTGCACCAAAAGCTGAAGTATATTTGGGAAGGACAGGTCGTCACCGTTTGTGGAGAAGAGGATATCTTCGTCAGCCACCTTTCATCATTCAAATACGTGGAGATGGACGGTGAGATATGGGAGACGCCGAGTCAAGCATTTGAAACCGTTAAGGTAGAGAATGCTCTTTTTGAAAAAGAGGAGGAAAAACCGTCCATTTCTTCATACAAGCAGGCCGCCGAGGTGGTGAAGAATGGAGAAGCTCCTGGTTGGGGGAAGATGATGGACATCTCCGCCAAGAAAGACCGCTTCGGAGTGGGTTATCAGCCGGGCAGAGGCTCATCTGGACAAGGCAGAGGACGTCGTCCGTTCGTCACATTCACCAGTGCTGGGATGCTGGATCCAGATCACATCTGTATGGTGGGTGATGAAGCTGATAGCGACCGCGAATTGGATCAATGGATAAAGCCGTGCGCACCAGGGATGGAAGTCCAGAACTGGAAGGCTGAAAAGATCATCACGGTCACTCTGCTCGAAGAGTAATATTTTCCTGTTTTCAGTTTTATTTGCATGAAAGCCATACGTGTTGCCCGACACGTAATGGTTCATTGTAAGGGCCACCTCATGTTTAATTTTGCAACTTTTTGCATCATCAATAAATGGATGTTTTTCAATTAAAAGCGGTGTTCCCTGTTTTTCATTTATTTTTACAGTTTAAAAATAAACAAATAAAAATGGCGATGTTTTCATTTTTCTTTTCCAATTTGTCTCGTTCCGGTTCTAAAGCAATGCATGAATCCACATTCATGCAGATGCGATCATTCTCCGGATCTCATTGATAACAATCCTGTTACACCCTCATATGACTTCGACAATCCGATCTATCATGCCGAAGAAGAAGGCGAAGAAGATTGTGAACTGCCAGGAGAGTTAGCCAGGTTGTTAAAACAAGAGGAGAAGGTGATTCAGCCGCATGAAGAGCAAGTTGAGGTAGTGAACCTGGGTACCGAAGAGGTCAGAAAAGAGGTGAAAATCGGGGCTGCTTTGGAGGAAAGTGAGAGCAGAATGGTGGCGTTGTTGAAAGAGTATGTCGACATCTTTGCCTGGTCTTATCAAGATATGCCAGGGTTGGATACCGATATCGTTGTGCACAAGCTACCGTTGAGAACAGATTGTCCTCCAGTGAAGCAGAAGTTGCGCAGAACTCGACCTGACATGGCGATGAAAATTAAAGAGGAAGTGCGGAAGCAGTGGGATGCTGGTTTCCTTGCTGTCACTAATTATCCGCCTTGGGTCGCGAATATTGTGCCGGTCCTGAAGAAAGATGGGAAGGTGAGAATGTGTGTGGACTACCGGGATCTGAACAGAGCTAGCCCGAAGGATGATTTTCCATTACCTCACATTGATGTGTTGGTAGATAATACAGCTCAATTCTCGGTGTTTTCCTTCATGGATGGCTTTTCTGGCTATAATCAAATCAAAATGTCGCCAGATGATATGGAGAAAACAACGTTCATCACACCATGGGGCACTTTCTGTTACAAGGTGATGCCATTTGGTCTCAAGAACGCCGGTGCTACTTATCAGAGAGCTATGGTGACTTTGTTTCATGATATGATTCATCATGAAATCGAATGCTATGTTGATGACATGATAGCAAAGTCCCAGACAGAAGAGGGGCATTTGGTAGATCTGGCCAAGCTGTTTGACCGGCTGAGACAGTTCAGACTGAGGTTGAATCCGAACAAGTGCACTTTCGGAGTGCGGTCCGGTAAATTGCTGGGGTTCATTGTAAGTGAGAAAGGAATCGAGGTTGATCCTGCGAAAGTAAAAGCAATACAAGGAATGCCTGAACCGAGAACAGAGAAGGAGGTTCGTGGTTTCTTAGGTAGATTGAACTACATTTCACGGTTCATATCTCATCTAACAGCCACGTGCGAACCAATATTCAAGTTGTTAAGAAAAGATCAAACGGTCAGGTGGAATAATGATTGCCAAGCGGCATTTGAAAAGATCAAAGAGTATTTGCAGGAGCCTCCGATTCTGATGCCTCCTGTGGAGGGAAGACCGTTAATTCTGTACCTGACAGTCCTCGAGGGGTCTATGGGGTGCGTATTGGGGCAGCATGACGAGTCTGGTCGAAAAGAGCATGCCATATACTACCTTAGCAAAAAGTTTACCGACTGTGAAACAAGATATTCACTGCTCGAGAAAACTTGCTGTGTTTTGGCCTGGGCTGCTCGCCGACTGAGGCAGTATATGCTGGTTCATACCACTTTATTGATTTCCAAGATGGATCCAATCAAGTACATTTTTGAGAAGCCAGCATTGACCGGACGGGTTGCGAGGTGGCAAATGATTTTGACAGAATATGATATACAGTATACCTCTCAGAAAGCAATCAAGGGGAGTGTATTGTCTGATTACCTCGCCCAGCAACCCATTGAGGATTATCAGCCGATGAAGTTTGAATTCCCTGATGAGGACATCATGTTTCTCAAATCGAAAGATTGTGAGGAACCGATCCCGGAGGAGGGGCCTGACCCTGAGTCCGAATGGATTCTGATGTTTGATGGGGCCGTTAACGGGAATGGTAGCGGTGTTGGTGCTGTTTTGGTTACGCCGAAAGGATCCCACATTCCTTTTGCTGCCCGGCTAACATTTGAGTGCACCAACAACGTGGCTGAATACGAAGCTTGCATCCTGGGGATTGAAGAGGCGATTGATTTGAGAATCAAGAACCTTGTCATATATGGAGATTCAGCTCTGGTTGTGAATCAGGTTAACGGAAAATGGTTTACGCATCAATCTCATTTAGTTCCATACCGGGATTATACGAGGAGATTGTTGACGTTTTTCACCAAGGTGAAGATGCATCATGTGCCTAGAGAGGAGAACCCTTTGGCAGATGCTTTGGCTACTCTGGCCGCCTTGATTAAGGTGCAGTGGTGGAATCAATTCCCCAGTGTTGAGGTGGGACGTCTGGATAGGCCGGCTTATGTGTTTGCTGTTGATACAGTGCCTAACGATGAGAAGCCGTGGTATTACGATATCAAGCGCTATCTGGAGACTCAAGAGTATCCTGAGGGAGCATCCAAGAAGGACCGAAAGACTCTGCGGAGGTTGGCCATGGTGTTCTATCTCAATAAGGATGGGGTTTTGTACAAGCAGAATTTTGATTGGGTCTTGCTCAGATGTGTTGATGATAGAGAAGCAAGCCAATTGATGAAAGAGGTTCATGAAGGATCGTTTGGTACCCATGCCAGTGGGAATGCAATGGTGAAGAAGCTGCTGAGGGCAGGTTATTACTGGATGACAATGGAGGCCCAATGTTTCAATTTTGTGCGGAAGTGTCATAAATGCCAGATTTATGCTGACAGGGTGCACGTGCCTCCAAATCCGTTAAGCTTAATGTCGTCTCCGTGGCCGTTTGCTATGTGGGGCATTGATATGATCGGAAAGATTGAGCCTACGGCTTCGAATGGGCACCGGTTCATATTAGTGGCTATTGATTACTTCACCAAGTGGGTGGAAGCAGCCTCTTATACGAATGTGACAAAGCAGATCGTTGCCCGATTTATGAAAAGAGTCATCATTTGCCGATATGGGGTTCCCGAGAGAATCATTACTGATAATGGTTCTAATCTGAATAACAAGATGATGGCAGAGCTGTGCCGGGAATTCAAGATTGAGCATCACAATTCTTCTCCTTATCGTCCGAAGATGAATGGGGCGGTTGAGGCAGCTAATAAGAATATTAAGAAGATTGTGCAGAAAATGGTGGTGACCTATAAGGACTGGCATGAGATGTTGTCGTTCGCATTGCATGGGTATCGAACTTCGGTGCGTACATCTACTGGGGCAACGCCTTTCTCTCTGGTATATGGAATGGAAGCGGTGCTACCGGTTGAGGTCCAGATTCCCTCGTTGAGAGTCCTGATGGACGTAAAGTTGCACGAGGCTGAATGGGTAAGGACCCGGTATGAAGAGTTGAGCCTGATTGAGGAAAAGAGGCTGGCAGCCATTTGTCATGGGCAGTTGTACCAGCAGCGGATGAAGCGTGCTTTTGACCGAAAGGTACCACCTCGGGTGTATCACGTAGGTGATATGGTGCTGAAAAGGATCCTTCCTCCTCAAAACGATCGTAGGGGCAAATGGACACCCAATTATGAAGGTCCGTTCGTGGTCAAGAAGGTTTTCTCTGGAGGAGCCTTGTTGTTAACGACCATGGATGGCGAAGATTTTCCATCCCCTGTGAATGCAGACGCAGTTAAAAAATACTTCGTATAAAGAGACCCGCTGGACAAAAAGAATAAAATAGTCCAGGCAAAAATGGGCATCCCGGTGAACCAAAAAACAGAAAGAAAAGGTTCGGGCAAAAATTAGGGATAAAAAGAAAAAATGTACACCCGGCAAGTCGAAAACCTGAGAAGGCGGCTTGGGCAAAAAAGGGTATCCCGGTGGACTGAAAACCCGAAAGGGCGGTCCAGGCAAAAGAGGGATTGAAACGAACAACTGCGTCTAGCATGATCGTTTGCTTTGGTTAAGGCACATGGATAATCCCCGATAGGGATCAATCAGAAACGTCTTGTTTAGAAGGCAGAAAGTACGGAAAGTCTGAGGACATATGGGGTGTAACCGAGTTGGAACTCGATGAGATCACGATTTCACATTGCCATTAGGATAGATTTTTCCTTTTGTGCGCAATTACCTCTTTTCAGGAATTGCTTCCTTTGTATTGCTCAATTTGAGCCACACTTTTCAATCAATAAATGCATATTCAGTCAAATAATTTTTGTTTTTGTTTTTCATTACCGCTTTGATTGCAAAAACATCCGATTGTTTGTGATAAAGAATCTTGCATTTTAAGACATACAGGTCCCTTCCAATGCATGTTTATAAGATTGAAAATTTGAAATCTTATTCGGAAGGTTGAGTGACCCAAGTGTTGAAATCTTGACATGCCTGAGGCACGTTTTTATCTAACGATCTCTTTTGCAGGTACTGTTAGGTATTTTCACTCACTTGCAGGTTGTGATGTGGAAGCTTTTGACAAAACAATCCCCACGGAGTCCAATCAGGGACAAATGAATAGAAGACTAGTGAAAAGACGGCGAAAGGACGTACGACGATCTTGGATATTAATCAAGAAGACTCTTCAAAGTCGGAAGATTAGAAAGTCTGTGTAAATCCCAGGAGTTCGCTCTTCGTCGAGTACGGAGCGGTCGAGGAGTACAAGGTGATGAATCAGAAAAGTCCAGACGAGTCTGGGAATTCTCAAAATTGGAAAGCTGACAGTGGATTTGGACGGTGAATGCCATGGTTCGACGAGTCGACGGGTGTTCGGTACCAAGGTTTCCTCATCCCCCAAGCAGAGTCGGGATGACTAATTCCCCAGCGGAGGTATCTGTGGTCTGTGGTTCCCTAGCAGGGTCGGGATGGTTATTCCCCAGCAGGTTTAGGATCGATGTTTCCTCAGCAGCCAGGCCTGAAGGTTGCTATTTCCCAGCGGAGGTATTTGTGGGTGGTGGTTTCCCAAGCAGAGTCGGGATTGATATTGCCCGGCAAGTCGAAGACCGTTGTTTCCCCACAGAGTGCGTTGGTGGATCTTACCCCAGCAATTCCCCAAGCGGATCGGGTGCAAAGGAGGTTTTCCCCAGCAAGGGTTTCCTTTTTCCCGGCAGCAGTGTTATTCCCCAGCAGGGTGGAAATCGGAGTGTCGTCGAGTTCCTCAGCAGAGTGTCTCGAGCTCCCCAGAAGAGTCCCTTGAGGGGGATACTTTTTATACATTCATCATGTAGATAAGCATAGCATGTTGCATAACAAATCGCGTAGCATTTCCATGATTATGGAGCATTACGCTGAAAAGAATATCATGCATCATTATTGCAAGCATAAGCTAGTCTCAAACCGTAGTTATTGTTTGAGAGGTGGTTTTGCCCGAGGGTGAAGGTGTTACTCCGAGGAGTTTGGCGCCGCATCAACAGGTATTCCCCAGTAGTGCGATATTGGAGGAAGAGTTTCTGTCGAGCAGAGATGGGAATGTTAATCAAGGAATTTTCGGGGTTCAAAAAGAAAAACAAGGAAAAGAGATAATCCCCAGCTAAACGCGATCGTTGGTTAGAGTTGAACAAAGAATGGTCGGTTTGTGGCTTGTTGTCCCCAACATGGGTCGTTGGCACGCGTGCTGACTCACTTATCACTGTTTTGTTATCTTTGCCGATGCTGATAGGCATGGAGAGTTTCCCGGTGTTCAGACCAAGGTGGTATTCAGACCAGCTCCCGGTATCCAGACCGAAATGGTATCCAGACCAGTTTCCGATTTCTAGATCGAAGAAGTTTCCAACGATCAGGTTGAAGTACTTGTGGCAGTCAGGCCAATCATCCGGTGTCCAGACCGAGGCGGGTATTCAGACCGAAGCGGCACTCAGGCCAGGTTCCGATTTCCAGATCGAAGAAGTTCTCGACAATCAGGTCAAAGAACTTGTGGTATTCAGACCAATTTTCCGATTCTCAGGTCGAAGAAGCTTCCGAAGTTTAGATCGATGCAGCTTATGGCATTCAGGCCAGCTTTCCCAGTATCCAGACCGAAGTGGTGTTCAGACCAACATGGTATCCAGACCGAAGTGGTGTTCAGACCAAAGTGGCGTTCAGGCCAGTTGTTGGGCATTCAGGCCAATCTCCCGGTAGTCAGACCGATATCCGTAGTCTCATATTCTGATGTTCAGTATGCGGACTGACCAGTGGTGTTCATGCCATGATTATCCCTGTCACCTTTTATTTTGGTATCCAGACAAATATTTCTGTTTCAGTGTTCAGGTCGACTGTTCTCCGTACCAGACGGGTTATCTTTCAAGATTCCTTCTTTGCCAATTCTGACAGGCATTGTTAATTATTTTCCCATCAGAGTGCAAATTGTTCGTCTGTTCTTGGTATTCAATCACTCTTCATCCTGATCATCTGAAAGCCGAGGCTATTCATATCGACAGGTTCACAGTGGATTGAATAGGGGCAGCTGTAACACCTCAAAATTTGCCCTCCTCTCTTGGGACTAGCTTGAGCATCTTGCATTGCATTTTTTAGGTCATTAGGCATTGCATCTTTGCATATCATGTGGGAACATTAAGCAAGTCATCCTCCTAGGTCTTGATCAGAAGATAAAGAGGTTAAAAAGATTCAACCTGAGGGTTTCATGAGTTGATCACTAATCATCTGAGGGTTGGTGCTTCAAATTAGGGTTTCTTGGTTCCTCAAGGAGAGTGGACATTATCTTGGTTGAAATGGTACATCATCATCATCATGGTCTTATCATCACCAAGAGGTTCATTGTGCTTGATCATTTTCCTGGGGATTAGGGTTTTGACCTTTGGTCAACCCTAATCAACCCTAATCATCTGTATTGTGCCAGTCAGGGCTTGTCAAGGAGATGAGGTCTTCATTGAGATGGGGGATCATCATATGCTTTTATTGAGCTTATGGAAGCTAGGGTTTCATGTTTGAGCCATTTCATCAGGAGATTGAGGCTCAAATTCATCTGTGCATAGCCAATTCATCTATCAGTCAACAAAAGTCAACCAGAAGTCAACTGATGGATTTGGAGGTGGGAGAGGGTTAGAAACACTTCATTCATGTTCAAACAAGTTTCATTTTACATTTCAAACATCAACAATGAAGAAAATAAAGTCAGAAGAAAGCTTTCCAAAAATAGAAAGTGACTTGTAATTCAAAATTGCCAAAAATGGAAAGGTTTTCTCCTTAAGATTACATGTCCAAAAATGCTTCAAATGAAATTTTGTCCAACATGAAAGTTGTAGATCTTTCTCTCACCTTTCCAAAAAGTCCAAGAACATGAATTTCTCATGTGTGGTTGGCAAGTTATGGATCAATCTTGGTCAAGAAAATTTGAATTTCAAAAGTGCATAACTTTTGAACCGAAAGGCCAAATGGAGTGGGATTTTTTGCCACATTCTTGTCTTGACATGCTCTATCCAATTCAAGAATCAAAATCCATGAATTTCCATTGGAAAAAAAAAATTGGACTTTCCATTGGAATTTTGGAGGGAAAAATGCAATTTGAAAATTATGCTTTGAATTCACTTGATTCCACTTGCCTTGGCTTAGAAACAGCATTTTGAAGTGAATTGGTTTAGAAACCTTGCACTGTTACATTGGTTATTTCATGTACAAGGCAATTTGCTAATGTGCACTAAAACTTACATTTCACTTAAACCTTTGCATTAACCTAATCATGATTAGTGAACATGATTAACAGGGGGTATATAACCCTAATCATAACAGAAAAACCCTAACCACAATTCATTTTTCAGATCTAAAATTTTTTCTCTCACTTTTTCTCTCAAATTTTTCTCTCATTTCTTCAAAGCATTGGCATAATCCTTGCTCTGTTCATCATCAAGCATCATTACTGAGCAACATTCAAGCAAGATTCAACTGAAATTCGTGCAAATTGAAGCTCCTCAAAGCAAGAATGTCAACAATGGTGAAGTCTTGAAACTGTAGAATCGTGCATGGATGAGCTTCGATCTTCCTTCTAAACATCTCCATAAGCATTGTAGAAGATTCTCCAAGCATCACAAGGCCTATTTCCAGCTGAATCCGCTTCTATTGCTACAAGAGGTCACAAACTAATTCTCATAATCTTGCTTTTTCTTATGTTAATGTTATAGATCCTTTATTGCTGAGTTGATTGAGCTTTGAATCGTGTAAAACCATGCCAAAATGAGAGAGAACGGTTGATTTGAAATTTGATGGATGATTTTTGTTTTGATCGATTCATGCTTGATGTAGTGTTTTTGGATGTGTTAATTGTTGATTCTTGTTGCCTAATGTTAGATCTACATGATGCAATGCACGATTTGTGTTTCTGGAACCTTTCAATTTTTCTGGAAAAATTATGGATGAAGATCATGAAGATCTTCATGTGTTCTTGATCGCTGGAAATTTCCTGCGGATTTATCCGTGACCTTCATAGCGTTTGCCGCGTCTTTTCCTGCGGATCCATATGCTTTTCCTGCGGATTCACGTTGCCCAGCATGCATGCGCCTAGGGCTTGGCTGAAACGACCTCGTTTTGGTCTTGGCGCCTTGGATATTTGAATGTGTGGCGCGCTCGATCCTGGCCTCCGGCATTTTCTTTTTTTGCTTTTGCATTTTTCACCTTTAACCATGCTATTCCATGTATGCTTCCATGTGCATTTTTTATTTTTTTTCTTCCATTCAAAAATTCATATCTCAATCAATATTAATCCAAATGACATGAGGTTTTTGCACAATGTTCATCATGATCTCTACTATTTTTTGATGATTTTTCCAGAAATTGTGCACTGGTGGATTTTTATTTTGGCTAGGGATTGTATGTACATGTGTTTTCTTGACATGCCTTGCCATTTTGATTGTGAAATGATGAGATTCTATTCAACATTCTTGAAAATTTACATGCTTAATCTAGACACTTTGATTGATCTTTTGGCTTTGAGTTTGTATTTTTAGCATGCTTGGTTGTTGAGATATGATCTGATCAATATAGGTGTGACAATGTGTGTTACACCATTTCTTGTCCAACTTGTTGATTTTATTTACCATGCCATATGAATGCCAATTGATGTGAATTTTTGCATGATGCTACTTCTGGATGTTAAGATTGCTTGTGAATTTTTGTGGATTTTTTGGAAGCAATTTGGATTTGTTTGAGATTTTCTCTTCTGATTGGTCATTTGTGGGCTTTTTGAGAGTCATGATCTTCAAAGATTTGTGAAATGATGGATGTTTATCCTATGGACTTGAAATTTTGTGGATTGATTATAGACACATTGAAGTTTATCTTGGCTTTGATTGGATGCATTTATCATGTGTAGATTCTGTTTTATGCTTGTGTGAAGTTGATGCATGATTTTGTGCCTTGTATGTGCTTGTTTGTGCATACCTTGCCTTATGGATTTTATTTGACATGTCTCCACTTGTCCAAATGACTTGAATTTTTGTATGATGATCATGTGATGAATTCTTTTTAGACATGATTTTTCTTGAGATTTATTGAATTATTTTTGAGTTAGTTTGGATTGATTCATTCTGTTTGGTCCAATGAACTTTGAACTTGCATGCTTTGCACTATTTGCTTTATAAAATGAAATTGGTTGATGATATGAATGTGAGACCACTTGGACATTGTTCTAATTTGATTGAACTTGATTTGTGCCAATTTTCATGTTCTGTTTTGAATTATTTCTCCCTCTTCGACCCTAGGCCTTGTCCTAGGGGTTTGCTTCTCATGTTTGAGTTGTGTTTTCAGGACAAGAAGCATATGGCATTGAGGAATTGATTCACATTGCTTGAGTTGACTAATTGGTCAATGTTGAACTAATCTTGAGTTTGTTTTGTAGGTGGCTTCTAAGTCATTTGAGTTGAGCTTGTGCTTGCACTTGTTGCTTGTTTGTTGTCTGTTTGTACAATTAACTGTTGACTTTTAGCTTGTCTGTTTGACTGTCTGAGTTGAATACTAATTGAGTTAGATTGTTTTCAGGTACATTAGTTGCTATAGTTCTTTTGAACTTGCTTTTGCTGTTGCTTGGTTGCTTAACCAATTGAGGTATAACTCATTGACTTCATGTAGTCTGGAAGACCTGGCCTGTTACTTGGTCAGGCACCTGTCTGAAGTCCTCCTTAAGAGGCAATGCTTGTGTTTGTTTATCTTTGTCCCCAAGCAGGAAAAGGCCTTTGATAAGGCAATTGGCAGATACAAGAGATGTGCGATCCATCTCCTGCTATTCAGTTGAGTCATCCCTTTGCTCACACAACTGGTGTTGATGCATTGTGGATATTAACCCAAGATCAATGTTGAGTCAGTCATAAGTGTAGAAGGGTTCCCACTTTCTGAACCCACACTTCCTTTGTCTAAAGCTCTCCCAGGCCAGGGATAAGAGCTGTGAGGCACACCCCTCACTTCCCATTTCATCTGCTTCACCCTAACTCTCAATGTTAGGGTTAAGAGCTAACATCACCCTGATACAGTTGGCTTGCTTTTGCAGCCTAACCCTTGTGTGAGCCCACTTTGTCTGTATATAATGTGTGCTAATTGTGTATGTTTGCTTTGTTTTGATTATGCTTGCATGCTTTGCTTTGCCTGCTTAGGATAGCTTGCTGCTTGTGCAAGTTAGATAGAAAACTCAACCTAGGACCATTGTGGAATACATGATAACTATTAGGCTCGAGTCAGTCTCCCTTCTAGTTGGTCATTTCCCAGTCTCTGGTTAGGAGAAAGTTTCTCCCCTGTTTAGGGGAACTACGTTGCCCTGATCCTCATACCAGATGAGGTACGTAGGCAGGAGATCTTACGAGATCTCTCCGGGCACCCTTTTTCTTTTTGTGTGTGTTTGCTTGACAGTTGCTAGGCTCGAGTGCCAGACTCCTTAGTAACTTGTTGTTTGTTATCTTCTTGTGTGTGTTAGGAGATGGATGTAAGCCCAGCGATTGGCATTCCGTATCCTATTGTTATGTGCTTGGAGTCCGATATAAGTCCAACAAGTGGCATTTGGTTTCCAGTGTGGGTTTGTTTGGTTCGGAGTCTGATGTAAGTCCAGCGATTGGCATTCGGTTTCCATGTTTGCCTGTTTGTGTGTGTTTTGTTTCGGCGTGCGTGAGCCGAACTACGACAGCTCTGATTCTCATTCCAGATGAGATACGTAGGCATAGGATGCGATATCCTAGCGAGCCCTTTCCCCTCTTCCTCCACCTGTGTTGTCTTCAGTGTGTGTGTGTGATGTTTGTTTTAGCAACCTTGTTCTATCTTTTGAGCGTGGATCCCGTCGAGTACGACGGATGCGTAGGGGTGCTAATACCTTCCCTTCGCATAACCGACTCCCGATCCCATTCTCTTTGGTCCGAGACCATGTCTTTTCCAGGTTTACTTCGAGCGTTTCCTTTCCCTCTTTTGGGATAAATAACGCATGGTGGCGGCTCTGTGTTGTTTTGTTTTAGCCCACCGGTTGTTTTTCGCGGATGCGACAGCTGGCGACTCTGCTGGGGACTCAAAAGTTGACCTATTGCTGGTCCATCTTCCCTAAGCGAGTCTCTCCTAGCGTTCTAGGATAGTTTAGGTTGCTTGTTGCTCTATTTATGGCACTTATGATTATTCTGCTGTGTATATATTTGCATAAATATTTGCATGCATCATACTATCATGTTGCTGTCCTCTGTACAGGTGGTTCCTCTGTTTTGGGGTGGGTGTTCTGAGTGGGGCTAAAACCCAGGCCCGAGTATACACCTAGGATTAGTGTGGTCTCACGTTCCTCACATGCTGGTTGGGCATGTTGTTGCGACGTGACATACCACAAGCCGGACGAGGTTCATCTGAGAGAGCTCTTCCTTTGTGGGGTTTTCCACTTTGGTTGGGTTACTTCTTTTGAACTATTGACTTCGGTGACCGTTCTTTCCCGGATCTTTGGTTTAGACGTTCTTAAGAGAGCTGCAACGGCACACCCGAAAGGGAAAACCCGTTGAGTATCTTTGCCCGATTGTCGAAACCATTATCCGCCTTAGGATGACCTGATTAGAATTTACCTGTGAGGGGAGGGTGATTCTTACAGATGCATGCTCAGATGGTGACTTTGATGGTGATTATTGGTTCTGTTGATCAGAGTCCTATTTATAAGTCAGATTTATGCGCATTTATTTCTGAGACGCCAGAGTGCTGTCCGTGTTATTTATCAGTGGGGATCCGTTTATTTTAGGATTCCCCGGGCCGATTCAGAGGGTCTTGTGGTTGTCTGCTCAGTGATTGTCTGATGATGATGGTGATGTATCTTTCAGTTCCGTTTATTTCGGAACTCCCAAGTCGGACTTGTGTTTGCTCAGTACCTCAGATGGTTGTGATCAGTTCAGAGATCAGGCTTCAGTGCAACAAGATGTTCAGATGACTTGGAGGATGGCACAATGCATTGCATTCATTCATCAGCATCATCACATTTTGCATTTACCTGCATCTAACACATGTTTATCCATATGCAGGGACATTCTTGATCGAGATCCTGGTTGAGAGACTTCTTGCTCAGATATGAGGCCCGGTTTGAAGGATGATGTTGTCTACAGTTTCTTTGACCCAGAGATCAGTGTGCTGAGGGATATGATAGCATTGATTACACCCGACCATGTGGGGATGTTTCGTGAGATATACGGTGGTGTTCTGAAGATGGTTTTCAGACTCACTGACAGAGATAGGAGTGCCATTCATACTCTTCTTCAGTTTTACGACCCTGGTTTGAGGTGTTTCGTCTTCCCAGATTACTTATTGGGGCCTTTGATGGAGGACTATGCTGGTATCTTGGGCATTCAGATCAGAAATCAGGTTCCTTTCTATGCTACTAAGGAAGAACCCGATATCGGTGGGATTTCCCGTGCTCTTTATTTGAGTCCGGAGGTGACTAAGGGGGGTCTGAAAGAGAAGGGAAAGTTACCCGGTTTTCACTTAAGTTTCTTGGAGGCCAAGGCCAAGGAGCATGCCGAGTTGGGTAACTGGAAGGCTGTCTGTGCCTTGATTGCTGTTAGCATTTATGGGACCATTCTGTTTCCTAATCAGAAGAGCTTCGTGGATATTAATGCGATCCGCTTGTTTGTTCAGAGGAATCCTATCCCTACCTTGATCGGAGATGTCTATTACTCGGTCCACAATCGGAACGAGAAGAGACGTGGGGGATTGATTCGATGTTGCACTCAGCTGCTATACAAGTGGTTTATGGGATATTTGCCTTCCAAGGGTGCTTTTGTTCTTCTTGACCATACTGTCAATTGGGCGACCAAGCTGATGGGTTTGCGGGCCAAAGACATAGCTTGGACTCACAGTAGTGGGGTTGGACAAGATTTCATTTGCAGTTGTGGGGGTTTTCCCAATGTGCCACTTATAGGAGTTCAGGGTTGCATTAATTATAACCCTACGCTCCTTAAGTGACAAATGGGATTCGCTATGGAGGTTCCTCCTCTCAAGAGTGAGATTCAGGAAACTTTGTACTTCCCGGTTGAGGGCAATCAGGCCAAGTTAAGGCAGGTATCTGATGCATGGGGCATCATTCAAAGGAAAGGCAAGTTTTCTTGGGGTAGAGCCAATAACAGGTCTTTTCCTCCGTTTGATGACTGGCTCAGCAAGAGAGTGGAGCTTACTTGTCTACCGTTTCCTATGGTTGATCCTTGGTATCCGTTGATTGAGGAATCTCCTTCTTCTGTTAGTATGGAAGAGTTCCTAGAGATGAAGCGGGAGAGAGATCAGTTGCTTGCAGAGAAAACGGAATTGGAGATGAGTGTCGCTCGGGTTCAGATGGCTAATCAGGAGATCAAAGTAAGGATGGAGGATCAGGATAAGCGACATGCCCTGGAAGTGAAGCGCTTTGACATGGATACTGCTTACTATGGGAAGATCAGCCAAGCCTTAGCGTCATCCACAAGGGAGCACGACATCACTAAGGAGAAGCTAGCCAGAGCCTCAAAGGTCATTGAAGATGAGAAGAGGAGGCAAATCCTCGTGAGAGATCAGAGAGATGCTAGAGCCAGAGTCCTTGCTGCAGAATGGGAAGCGGAGAAAGCAAAGATCATCGCCGAGAGAGATCACTACATTGCTGAGAGAGATCATTACTTCAGGCAGATGAAGATTCACCAGAAGGAGGTGGGGAGATTACAGCAGGAGAACACCGAGCTCAGGTTCGCCGCGGAGTTTGCTAAGATGGTTGATGATATAGGGCCTTCTGTGGGACCCTCATCAGGATAGACCTTTCTTATTTGTGTGGATTACCGTCAGGCCTGTTGACGGAATTCATTTGCTTGTATTTTCTTTCTGATTCTGGAGGATTGTATTTGACTTGTATCAGCTTGGTGTATGACTATGGCGCTTATTGTGCACTCTTGATATGCATGGTTATTTTCATTCAGCGATTGATCTTCAAGCTTTATTTGCTTTACCGTATGCACTCACACAGCACACACATGGTTGGGTGGTATTTTGCTAAATCATATATCTCTGATCTGTATGATGAAATCAAATGATGAATGACAGAATATTGCTGCCAGATTATTATCTGTCTCGATGAAGCCAGGATCGAGAAACAAAGTGTTCCTCACGTGGATAAACACTGCATTCATGCATAATCATAATAACTTGTTTTTTGTTTTGCAGGTATCAGTTCTAACGTGCTTGATTGTTTCAGGAATCATTGCTCGTGCTCGTAGAGTTGTACCTTTGCACTCAACACGTCCGCACCGATATTTTACCAGACGCAACACTCCAAGGCTGATGGATCTTCCTAATGCAGATGTTCTCGAGCTGAAGGACAAGATGAATGAATTGATCAACATTATGCAAGGGTTTGCAGTTGGTCAGAAGGCTCTGGCTGATAAAGTTGAGAAGCTCGAGCGAGCTTCAGCTGCCAACAGCGGTATCAACCTGGATGGTGTCTCCAACCAGGGGCTTGGTGGTTCGAGGGAAGGTGGAAAAAGGACGACTATGGGTGTAGTGAACAATGCTGGTGGTTTCGGTGCTGCTACCGGAGGTCAACCTGGTCCGATGGGTCCTAATCTGAAAGATAGTCTGTTTCCTCCGTTCTTTGGGGTTGATGATGACAGAGAGGAAGACAGAGAAGCTGATCAGTTCTCCATGCACAATGAGCCGTTTGGGCAATATGGTGTCCAGCCACCCAACAAAGAGATTCAGTTGTTGGCAGAAAAGATCAGGGCTCTAGAAAGCTATGCCACTCCCGGGGTTGTCAACATGTCAAACATGGGGCTGGTTGAGGGGATTGTGATCCCACAGAAGTTCAAGGCGCCCGCTTTTGATAAATATAATGGAAGTTCCTGCCCAGAAACTCATCTTCAGGCCTTCGTCCGCAAGATCTCTACATACACGATGGATCAGAAGCTGTGGATGTACTTCTTCCAGGACAGTCTGTCCGGAGGGTCCTTGGAGTGGTACACCAAGCTGAAATCTTCTGATATTAAGAGCTGGCAGGATCTTGGTGATGCCTTCTTTAAACAGTACCAATTCAACGCTGACATGGCTCCTAGTCGTACCCAGCTGCAGGGTATGTCTCAGAAGTCAAGTGAAGGATTTAAAGAGTATGCTCAAAGGTGGAGGGAGTTGGCTGCCAGAGTGCAACCTCCACTGGTGGACCGAGAGATGTCAGATCTGTTCATGGGTACCCTGCAGGGGGCATTTGCTGAGAGAATGGTTGGTTGCCCGGTGACAAACTTTGCTGACATAGTGGTGGCCGGTGAGAGGATAGAAAGTTGGTTGAAGCTCGGAAAAATCCAGGGTGGTAATGCTTCATCGTCAGGATCGAAGAAGCCCTTCGGAAATGGCCAGAGGAAGAAGGAGGGTGATACAAGTGTTGTGTACACTCAGAGAGGACAAAGTAGGGATCGTTACTTCCAGCACACTGCTGCGGTAACTATTCCTGCTAACAATCAGCCTGCACAACAGCAACAGCAGCAACCACAACAACAAAGACAACCGTTTCAGCAGAGACCTCAGAGGGCTGGATATCAGGTCAGGGGGAGGATGAATGATCGGCAGTTTGATAGGCCGCCTGTGACTTACTCTTTCCTATTGAAAAAGCTGAAAGATCTGGGGTTGGTACAGCTGAGAACTCTGGCACCTTTGAGACCTGATCAGAGGTCAGCCAGTTTCGATGAAAATGCTAAGTGTGAATTCCATTCAGGTGCTCCTGGGCATACCGTAGAGGACTGCAAAGCGTTTCCTTTCCCTCTTTTGGGATAAATAACGCACGGTGGCGGCTCTGTGTTATTTTGTTTTAGCCCGCCGGTTGTTTTTCGCGGATGCGACAGCAGCCCACACAAGTGGTTCTATAAATAGAACCCTTGTGTAGAAGCATTGTTACACTTGCAATTTCATTTCTCTCTCTCTCTCTCTCTCTCTCTCTCTCTCTCTCTCTCTCTCACACACACACACACACACACACCACACACACACACACACACACACACTCAAAGCCTTCATTCGTAGCAACTAGCACTGAGATTGAAGGAATCCGTTCGTGTGGACTGAGTAGAGGCGTTGTCATTGTTGAACGTTCGTGATCGCCACAAGAGGTAACGATTCTATCACTGATCATGCCCTTCTCCTTTAGACAATGTGTTAAACCTCCATTCATTCCGATTCCGATGAGGTATATTGAGTTATATCCTTCTCTATTGCAAAAAGGATTAGTGGTTCCTAGACCTTAGGGTCCACCTCCTGATCCTTTTCCTCCATGGTATAAGCTAAATGCTCATTGCCCTTTCCATGAGGGTGCACCTGGGCATGATTTAGAAGGATGTTACGCTTTGAAGCATATGGTGCAAGAATTGGTGGAAAAGAAGATTCTTTCGTTCAGAGACTTGGGGCCTAATCTCAAGAGTAATTGATCGGAAAAATAGCAAGTGTACTATTTTTACCGATGTAGTAATAAGGAGTTTTATTTCCAAGTATCGATCTCAGGGATTGCGTAGGAAATACTTATTTCACTTCTGATTCTATTTGAACAAAAAGATAATGGTTTGGTTGGTTTTGGGAATTTATAACGATAAATACAAAAAGATAGTAAAAATGATTGATTAAGATGAAACATGCTAGGGTGAGTGGTTGATTTAACTAGTTATGAATTCAGTCAAGATTTCCTTAATACACATGAAACATTCAATCACCTAACCTCAGAATGTTCTTCCTTAAGTCCTTAAGGAAGAAACTATTAAACTACCAATTCTTACTCAAATGTCCATTCAATTAATCATTGGTTTTAATCATAAACAATATCAAGGTTTATGGTGATTTACAAAAGTTCCTAGTCCTAGGTGATGCAATTATAAACCCAATTGTGTGAAAACCCTAACAATCACAATCCTGTTATTGATAGTCATAGATCTAATTGTATTTGTCCAATACAAAAGCATAAGCACATCACACAATTGGATTGAAATTCGTAACATAGTAATAAGGTAATCCATAGTTAGAATTCATAACATCAGATCAAATCAGGACCACCCCCCTAGCATTGTGGGTTTAACCTCTCATAGTATTTAAAGAAATCATAGTATGGAAATTAAACATTACAAAGAATTAGGAGATTTTGTTCTTCAATGGTTGATGCCTTTGAATCTCGCCGTCTTCAAATCCTCCGTGGTAGCTATCTTCTCCGGTGCAATGTTTCTTTTCGTACGTAAAAAAAAAAGTCTTCTCCTCTTTCTCTCCCAAGTCTTCTAATAGCCTCAGATGGATTTTCTCCCAGCAAAAAGTCCAAAATACTCTTAATGAACAGGGCAGATCCACACAACATGAAGTAGAAATTCCCAGCCGGGCCCATCAACACGGGCCGTGTTGATTCCCACGGGTGCCCGTGTTGATCTTCAAAAGGTGTAATTTTTAGAGCAAGCTACAGGGGCATCAACACGGGACGTGTGGATTCACACGGGTTCCCGTGTTAACCCTCTATTTTACCTCTTTGAGCTCTCTTTTCCTGGCAAACAACATGGGCCGTGTTGATGCACACGGGGGCCCGTGTTGACCTGCTGTATCTTCATATTTTTGCCTTTTTGAGCATCCAACAATCAGCTATTATCCCTTTTGAACCTATGCAACAACGTGTAACAATAACACTACCAAATCGAAGCATAAAAGAGACTTTTTGACACAAACATGTAACAAAATGCAATGCGATAATAAACAAACAAAACATGTCAAATGACTATAAAACAACTAAAAACAACCACAAATCTTACCAAAGTGATGAAAATATGTTGGATCAAAGGTGAGAATTCAATGGAAATGGTGACCGATCACAACCCCAAACTTGTCTAATTGCTTATCCTCAAGTGATGTATTGAGTCCAAACAAAGGTCACCCACGAATTCATTTTCCACAATGCAACCTTGTTCTTCACAACTTGTATTCTTCCTTTCCAATCAAGTTTCTGGTTTTCCCGACTCAGACTGTTCACCACATTTTCACATCAGAAGCCTCGTTACCTGCAAGCTTTTTCACATACTCACAACATCTCTCATGGTTAGGGTGTTTACACTCACAACACAACATGCAATACCAAACTCTTAAATTTGAATACATTCTAATTTCGCTGCAACAACAGATTCCACACACTTTATGAGGTCTTTTCGGTTGTAACGGGGCTTGGGTGCGGTAGGATAAACACAGAAATGGATAACAAATGGTTTTGAACTCGGCATTCATGTTGTTTTATTTTCTCTTTTTCTTTTCGTGCTTAACTCATAGCTTTGGGGGTTTATTCACTTTTGACTCTTTTTACTCAATTCTCTGTGAGCATTTTACAGGTGTTAGAGTCTCCAGTCTTGGCAAGTGCATTTTTCTCTTCTTTTTTGTTTGGACATACACATGTCTTTCTTTTTGTATTACTTTTAGATCTCTTATTATGCACTTGCCCTTTCTTTCAAGATTACCACCCCAAACTTAGCTTTTTGCACATCATGTAACTCACAACAATCATGCCGGTTAATGGAAGAAATGAATGATTAATGGTTAACATGGGGTTTATTACGAACAAAATGGCTAAGGCTCAACGGGGTTCACGAAGGGTAAACATACAAATAGGGATGGCTAGAAAGGCTCTGGGTTAAACAAACAATTTGCCTCAGTGTGTGTTGTCATGCTGTGAAGTGTCAAAAGAACATACGCAAAATCAGAGTAATAGAGTCATACCTGGCTGAACTCTCATGCTGATATTTAGTGTTTGGCCTTTGTATTCTCACCATGTTGGTTAAACTTACAAGCTCTGAAGCCTCTTAGTGTCATGTGGTTTCTTTTCCGATTCGGTTCTACCATACCGCTCTCTTGGTCCAGTGTCACCAAATTGTGTCTGACTTTTTCTTTCTCATGGTTGCATCAACTTCCGGGGTACCTTATCAGAACAAGTATGAGGGGTGTCTTTCATCCACTATAATCGATCCCAGATTCGTCCAACAATTTCTCATCACTCTGTACACACAGGTAAACAACAAAAACAAAATACTACGACAACAGAAGCAAAAACAAAAGCCAAAAACATAAACAAATTAAAAACGAAATAAAACATGAAAGGAACCCCCCCCAACACCTGAACTAAACATTGACCTCAATGTTTAAATCCAAATACAAAGGGGACTTACAACGACTACTGTTGTGGAGGAGGTGGAGGATCATGCAGGAAATGCAACATCAGACGTTGCATTATAGCTTGCATGTCATCCATGACCGTCCCTTGACGGTATAATTCCACACCTTGTCTGGACAACTCCGCACCTTGTCCGGTTTGCTCGGTTCGGAGGATACCCATCTCAGTTTGGATCCAACCCCACTGGTCCTGAGACATAGAAGAGGGCCCTTCACCATGTAAGTTTGAATCTTGTGGGGGTGGCATAAATTGCTCTTCTGGTCTATCATCTTCCTCCATCTCATCACCTGAAAAATCCTGGTCATACTGAACATTGTCCCCTACAGATGGGGCAGAAGCTGCATAAAGCCAGTTAGCAACATTTGCAATACTAATGGAACCAGGTGCTGGTAATGCAAGAACTTCCACATTATGAATAACCAGAGAGTAATAATTCGGCATGATTGCAATCATTTGTTGATTGACAAGAGTGTTCATGTCGATCTTTGTCTTCCCTACCACTGTTGATTCTTCCATCAAGAGCTGACCATAACCAAAGTGGTCTGCAATCTGAGTGATCATGCCACCCACAGAAATATCACCTGTACTTGTATGGCCAACTTGTTTCAAATGATTGGCAGCAAAAACGGCTGCATTTACTCTCTCATTGTTGGCCATGCAATGTAAGAAAAACAGCTCTCTCTTTGCGGCCACCCCGGTGCTATCACCCCGTCCAAACAAGGTGTACGCTAACCCCTTATATGCATACCTGAAACAAGGGTTATGAATCCCGGAAGCCTTGCCAGAACTCGGGTTGTAACCATTTTTACCTGTAATGGCCCTCCAGAAATCAACCGCTGAAAAAGTGTCTGGGGGTGCTCCGGGTCCAGATACTGGGAGTCTCATAATCCCCCCAAGTTCCTCCACAGACAACTCATGGTCCTCATCAAACAATCGGAAAGTCAACTGACCATAAAATTCCATTTCGGAACCAGTCCACTTGCGTCTCATCTTAAACTCAACAATGCTAAAAAATTCAAGTGTGATGTGTGCAAAAGTCGGTGCTTCGAATTGCATAAATTCTAGCATACCGATGTTGTGAAACATGCGATGCACTTCTTCCTTTAATCCTAGCTCATCAAGTGTAGCATCACACATATATCTTGTAGGAATGAGTTTTCGTTGAGCAAGTATCACATACCTATCATGGTGATCCGGTTCCTCAAATAGGATGCCATGTGCATTCGGGGTGCGTCTCGCACGTTGCTTTGGCCTGGAAGATGTGGCCACAACCTTTCCTTTGCTTGCTCTCTTCGGGGGCATAATGGGTACCTACAAAAATTCTCAAAACCCAAATAACAAATTAGTGAAAATGGTCACCGTCACTATGTAGAGGACGGAGAGTAGAACAGTTTTTATGAAAGGGAGATGAGGTTTTATGGAGTGGGTAGTGGTGAAAAGTGAAGCTTTAGGTGGTGGAGGCTAGGTTAACAATGGAGGAAGAGAGAGTGAGAGGCATGAAAAATCAGAATAATGAAGAATAAGTGGTGGAGGTGAGATAAAAGCCACGTGGGTCCCACCATTAAAAAACAACAAAATTCAAAAAAATTCAAAATCCAACCCATATGAAACAACACGGGCCGTGTGCATCCACACGGGTGCCCGTGTTAACGAACTGTTTTTTGTTCTTTTCTTCTTTGGTTTAGGGCCACCAACACGGGCCGTGTGCATCCACATGGGTGCCCGTGTAAATGAACTGTTTTTTCCTCTTGCACACGCCCACTTTCTGGTTCATGGAAATCAACACGGGTCGTGTTGATCAACACGGGCGCCCGTGTTGCTGACCTGTTTCCCTCAACTTTTGAAATTTGTTTTGTTGTTTTACTGCATTTGCGTGGTGTCCTTCCATTTGGAGGTGTTTGACTTTTCCCTTCTAGTTCTCCTCCTCACCTACAACAAAATTTTAACACACACAAAGAAAAAGAAGAACGAAATAAGTTAGAAATCAAACTCGTGGGTTGCCTCCCACGAAGCGCTTCGTTTAACATCGCATGGCTCGACGGTCGTCCACCTCATTAGGTGAGGCGCACATGGTCAATCAATCCAGACTCTTGGCCTATGTGATAGGGCTTTAACCTCTGGCCATTCACCTTGAATATATCCCCATTGGTTTGATTCTTGATTTCTATCGCTCCGTGGGGAGATACCTTATGCACAACAAATGGCCCGGACCATCTTGATTTCAATTTGCCAGGAAACAACTTGAGCCTCGAATTAAACAACAACACCAGTTATCCTTCCCAGAAATATTTCTTGATGACTCTCTGATCATGCCACTTCCGTGTTTGCTCCTTGTACATCTTCGCATTCTCATAGGCCTGATTACGAAATTCTTCTAACTCGTGAAGTTGAAGAATTCGGGATTCACCGGCTTTTGCAAGATCAAAATTCAAGAACTTGGATGCCCAAAAGGCTTTGTGCTCTAATTCCATAGGGAGATGATAAGCCTTACCATAAATCAGTTGATAAGGAGACATGCCGATTGGGGTTTTAAAGGTGGTTCGATACGCCCATAGTGCATCATCTAATTTGATCGCCCAATCTTTTCTTGAAGCACTCACTGTCTTTTCCAAAATCTGTTTTATTTGTCTATTGGACACTTCAACTTGCCCACTCGTTTGAGGATGATACGGAGGGGCAATCTTGTGCTTCACATTATACTTCTTCAATAAGTTCTCCATGAGCTTATTTAAGAAATGTGTCCCTTCATCACTGATAAGTGCCCTTGGCACACCAAACCTTGAGAAGATGTTTTGCTTGAGAAAGTTTACCACTACTCTCGTATCATTAGTAGGGAGGGCAACAACTTCCACCCATTTTGAGACGTAGTCCACAACCACTAGAATATAATTCTTCCCGAATGAGGGTGGAAATAGCCTCATAAAGTCAATCCCTCAAACATCAAATAATTCCACTTCAAGCATGCCCTTTTGGGGCATCTGATTCCTCCTAGAAATATTCCCTGTCCGTTGGCATCTGTCGCATTCCTTCACAATGACTTGGGTATCTTTAAACAAAGTAGGCCAGTACAACCCCGATTGGAGGACTTTTGCGGCTGTCCTATCTCCACTAAAATGTCCCCCATAATCTGAATCATGACAAGCTTTTAAGACTTCATTTTGTTCTTCTTCCGGGACACATCGACGAATCAGTCCGTCTACCCCTTTCTTATACAAGAATGGTTCGTCCCACAAATAGAACCTGCAATCATGAAGAAACTTTTTCTTTTTGTTATAATCAAAGTCTTCAGGAATTATGCCACCTACCAGATAGTTTGCGTAATCGACAAACCATGGAACACCCACCACCGCGAGGATTCGTTCATCAATAAACTCGTCCTTGATTGGGTGTTCTTCTTCAGTCTCTTCTATCGAGGACATTCGAGATAGGTGGTCAGCAACTGTGTTTTCACACCCCTTTTTCTCTCGAATTTCTAGATCAAATTCTTGCAACAACAAAATCCACCTGAGCAGCCTTGGCTTCGAGTCCTGTTTAGAAAAAAGATATTTCAAAGCAGCATGGTCAGTATAAACAATTACCTTTGTTCCCAACAAGTATGACCGGAATTTGTCAAAGGCATACACCACAGCCAGTAGCTCCTTCTTTGTGGTTGCATAATTCATCTGAGTTGGATTCAATACATGGCTGGCATAATAGATCACGTGGAGGAGTTTGTCTCTTCTTTGCCCCAAGACTGCCCCTACTGCTATATCACTCGCATCGCACATTATCTCAAAGGGTAGAGACCAGTCAGGCGAGATCACTATAGGAGCAGACACTAATTTATGCTTCAGAGTATCGAAGGCCTCGTTGCACTTTTTGTCAAACAGAAACGGAGTATCCTTCACAAGAAGACTAGTTAACGATTTTGCGATCTTGGAGAAATATTTAATGAATCTACGGTAGAATCCCGCATGTCCCAAGAAACTCCGTATACCTTATTTACTGGATGAGGGAGATTGGCTATCACCTCCACTTTTGCCTTGTCAACTTCAATTCCTTTATGAGAGATTTTATGGCCTAGCACTATCCCTTCTCTCACCATGAAATGACACTTCTCCCAATTTAGGATCAGAACTTTAGATTCTTTCTCATCTATTCCGTCAGTATCCTCAATGATAGATAAGCTTAAAACTCTTTCTAAGGGAAGCTTTGGTGTTGTAATCTGCATAGATTGAGCAAACATTGTATCCAGAACTTCAATACTTTTACTTGCACCTTCGTCATCCTTGAATTTCATAGTATCTCTCACATCAATTTTGAGCTTTTCATCATAGACTTTGAGGGTCATAGTTCCTTCCTCAATATCTATCATGCATCTTCCAGTTTCAAGAAAAGGTCTTCCCAAAATGAGAGGGATTTCCTCGTCTTCCGGCATCTCGAGTATCACAAACCCTAAACCCTAAACCCTAAACCCTATGTTTCTTCTCTCACCATGAAATGACACTTCTCCCAATTTAGGATCAGATTGGTTTGTTGACATCTTTCCAGCACAAGTGACAGATTATACAGACAATTTTCAAAAGAAGATCCGAATACAGAAAAATCATCCATAAATACCTCCATATGTTTCTCAAGCATATCGGCAAATATGGATGTCATGCACCTCTGAAATGTTGCTGGTGCGTTACAAATCCAAACGACATTCTTCTATAAGCAAAGATTCCATACGGACACGTGAACGCCGTTTTCTCTTGATCTTCAGGTGCCACCACAATTTGGTTGTACCCTGAATACCCATCCAGAAAACAATAGAAATCATGACCAGCCAATCTTTCCAACATCTGATCAATAAAAGGTAAGGGAAAATGGTCCTTCCTGGTTGCAGTGTTCAGTCTTCTGTAGTCAATGCAGACTCTCCAACCTGTTACTGTACGGGTGGGGATCAACTCATTTTTCTCATTTTTTATCACAGTTGTTCCTCCCTTCTTCGGTACCACATGAACTGGGCTCACCCACGAACTATCAGATATTGGGTAAATCAACCCCGCATCTAAAAGTTTAACAACCTCCTTGCGAACGACTTCTTTCATAGCTGGGTTCAGTCTCCGTTGAGGTTGAACAACAGGTTTCTGATCATCCTCTATCAAAATCTTGTGCATACACAGTGTTTGGCTGATTCCTTTCAAATCTTCCATCGCCCAACCAATAGCACTCTTGTATTTCTTAAGTACTTTGATTAGCTCTTCTTCTTGAATCTCTCTCAAACCCGAATTGATGATTGCTGGACATTTCTCTTCATTGTCTAGAAAGACATATTTGAGATGTTATGGTAATTGTTTCAACTCCATCCCCTTTTTTATATCTTGCTTTTCTTCTGGAGATACTTTAGGTCGAAGCTCTTCCCACCGTTGTGGTCGAGAATGAATCCAAGGCGGTTGTGCCTTTAACATAGACACAACTTTAGATTCTTTCTCATCTATTCCGTCAGTATCCTCAATGATAGATAAGCTTAAAACTCTTTCTAAGGGAAGCTTTGGTGTTGTAATCTGCATAGATTGAGCAAACATTGTATCCAGAACTTCAATACTTTTACTTGCACCTTCGTCATCCTTGAATTTCATAGTATCTCTCACATCAATTTTGAGCTTTTCATCATAGACTTTGAGGGTCATAGTTCCTTCCTCAATATCTATCATGCATCTTCCAGTTTCAAGAAAAGGTCTTCCCAAAATGAGAGGGATTTCCTCGTCTTCCGGCATCTCGAGTATCACAAACCCTAAACCCTAAACCCTAAACCCTATGTTTCTTCTCTCACCATGAAATGACACTTCTCCCAATTTAGGATCAGATTGGTTTGTTGACATCTTTCCAGCACAAGTGACAGATTATACAGACAATTTTCAAAAGAAGATCCGAATACAGAAAAATCATCCATAAATACCTCCATATGTTTCTCAAGCATATCGGCAAATATGGATGTCATGCACCTCTGAAATATTGCTGGTGCGTTACAAATCCAAACGACATTCTTCTATAAGCAAAGATTCCATACGGACACGTGAACGCCGTTTTCTCTTGATCTTCAGGTGCCACCACAATTTGGTTGTACCCTGAATACCCATCCAGAAAACAATAGAAATCATGACCAGCCAATCTTTCCAACATCTGATCAATAAAAGGTAAGGGAAAATGGTCCTTCCTGGTTGCAGTGTTCAGTCTTCTGTAGTCAATGCAGACTCTCCAACCTGTTACTGTACGGGTGGGGATCAACTCATTTTTCTCATTTTTTATCACAGTTGTTCCTCCCTTCTTCGGTACCACATGAACTGGGCTCACCCACGAACTATCAGATATTGGGTAAATCAACCCCGCATCTAAAAGTTTAACAACCTCCTTGCGAACGACTTCTTTCATAGCTGGGTTCAGTCTCCGTTGAGGTTGAACAACAGGTTTCTGATCATCCTCTATCAAAATCTTGTGCATACACAGTGTTTGGCTGATTCCTTTCAAATCTTCCATCGCCCAACCAATAGCACTCTTGTATTTCTTAAGTACTTTAATTAGCTCTTCTTCTTGAATCTCTCTCAAACCCGAATTGATGATTGCTGGACATTTCTCTTCATTGTCTAGAAAGACATATTTGAGATGTTATGGTAATTGTTTCAACTCCATCCCCTTTTTTATATCTTGCTTTTCTTCTGGAGATACTTTAGGTCGAAGCTCTTCCCACCGTTGTGGTCGAGAATGAATCCAAGGCGGTTGTGCCTTTAACATAGACACAACTTTAGATTCTTTCTCATCTATTCCGTCAGTATCCTCAATGATAGATAAGCTTAAAACTCTTTCTAAGGGAAGCTTTGGTGTTGTAATCTGCATAGATTGAGCAAACATTGTATCCAGAACTTCAATACTTTTACTTGCACCTTCGTCATCCTTGAATTTCATAGTATCTCTCACATCAATTTTGAGCTTTTCATCATAGACTTTGAGGGTCATAGTTCCTTCCTCAATATCTATCATGCATCTTCCAGTTTCAAGAAAAGGTCTTCCCAAAATGAGAGGGATTTCCTCGTCTTCCGGCATCTCGAGTATCACAAACCCTAAACCCTAAACCCTAAACCCTATGTTTCTTCTCTCACCATGAAATGACACTTCTCCCAATTTAGGATCAGATTGGTTTGTTGACATCTTTCCAGCACAAGTGACAGATTATACAGACAATTTTCAAAAGAAGATCCGAATACAGAAAAATCATCCATAAATACCTCCATATGTTTCTCAAGCATATCGGCAAATATGGATGTCATGCACCTCTGAAATGTTGCTAGTGCGTTACAAATCCAAACGACATTCTTCTATAAGCAAAGATTCCATACGGACACGTGAACGCCGTTTTCTCTTGATCTTCAGGTGCCACCACAATTTGGTTGTACCCTGAATACCCATCCAGAAAACAATAGAAATCATGACCAGCCAATCTTTCCAACATCTGATCAATAAAAGGTAAGGGAAAATGGTCCTTCCTGGTTGCAGTGTTCAGTCTTCTGTAGTCAATGCAGACTCTCCAACCTGTTACTGTACGGGTGGGGATCAACTCATTTTTCTCATTTTTTATCACAGTTGTTCCTCCCTTCTTCGGTACCACATGAACTGGGCTCACCCACGAACTATCAGATATTGGGTAAATCAACCCCGCATCTAAAAGTTTAACAACCTCCTTGCGAACGACTTCTTTCATAGCTGGGTTCAGTCTCCGTTGAGGTTGAACAACAGGTTTCTGATCATCCTCTATCAAAATCTTGTGCATACACAGTGTTTGGCTGATTCCTTTCAAATCTTCCATCGCCCAACCAATAGCACTCTTGTATTTCTTAAGTACTTTGATTAGCTCTTCTTCTTGAATCTCTCTCAAACCCGAATTGATGATTGTTGGACATTTCTCTTCATTGTCTAGAAAGACATATTTGAGATGTTATGGTAATTGTTTCAACTCCATCCCCTTTTTTATATCTTGCTTTTCTTCTGGAGATACTTTAGGTCGAAGCTCTTCCCACCGTTGTGGTCGAGAATGAATCCAAGGCGGTTGTGCCTTTAACATAGACACAACTTTAGATTCTTTCTCATCTATTCCGTCAGTATCCTCAATGATAGATAAGCTTAAAACTCTTTCTAAGGGAAGCTTTGGTGTTGTAATCTGCATAGATTGAGCAAACATTGTATCCAGAACTTCAATACTTTTACTTGCACCTTCGTCATCCTTGAATTTCATAGTATCTCTCACATCAATTTTGAGCTTTTCATCATAGACTTTGAGGGTCATAGTTCCTTCCTCAATATCTATCATGCATCTTCCAGTTTCAAGAAAAGGTCTTCCCAAAATGAGAGGGATTTCCTCGTCTTCCGGCATCTCGACTATCACAAACCCTAAACCCTAAACCCTATGTTTCTTCTCTCACCATGAAATGACACTTCTCCCAATTTAGGATCAGATTGGTTTGTTGACATCTTTCCAGCACAAGTGACAAATTATACAGACAATTTTCAAAAGAAGATCCGAATACAGAAAAATCATCCATAAATACCTCCATATGTTTCTCAAGCATATCGGCAAATATGGATGTCATGCACCTCTGAAATGTTGCTGGTGCGTTACAAATCCAAACGACATTCTTCTATAAGCAAAGATTCCATACGGACACGTGAACGCCGTTTTCTCTTGATCTTCAGGTGCCACCACAATTTGGTTGTACCCTGAATACCCATCCAGAAAACAATAGAAATCATGACCAGCCAATCTTTCCAACATCTGATCAATAAAAGGTAAGGGAAAATGGTCCTTCCTGGTTGCAGTGTTCAGTCTTCTGTAGTCAATGCAGACTCTCCAACCTGTTACTGTACGGGTGGGGATCAACTCATTTTTCTCATTTTTTATCACAGTTGTTCCTCCCTTCTTCGGTACCACATGAACTGGGCTCACCCACGAACTATCAGATATTGGGTAAATCAACCCCGCATCTAAAAGTTTAACAACCTCCTTGCGAACGACTTCTTTCATAGCTGGGTTCAGTCTCCGTTGAGGTTGAACAACAGGTTTCTGATCATCCTCTATCAAAATCTTGTGCATACACAGTGTTTGGCTGATTCCTTTCAAATCTTCCATCGCCCAACCAATAGCACTCTTGTATTTCTTAAGTACTTTGATTAGCTCTTCTTCTTGAATCTCTCTCAAACCCGAATTGATGATTGCTGGACATTTCTCTTCATTGTCTAGAAAGACATATTTGAGATGTTATGGTAATTGTTTCAACTCCATCCCCTTTTTTATATCTTGCTTTTCTTCTGGAGATACTTTAGGTCGAAGCTCTTCCCACCGTTGTGGTCGAGAATGAATCCAAGGCGGTTGTGCCTTTAACATAGACACAACTTTAGATTCTTTCTCATCTATTCCGTCAGTATCCTCAATGATAGATAAGCTTAAAACTCTTTCTAAGGGAAGCTTTGGTGTTGTAATCTGCATAGATTGAGCAAACATTGTATCCAGAACTTCAATACTTTTACTTGCACCTTCGTCATCCTTGAATTTCATAGTATCTCTCACATCAATTTTGAGCTTTTCATCATAGACTTTGAGGGTCATAGTTCCTTCCTCAATATCTATCATGCATCTTCCAGTTTCAAGAAAAGGTCTTCCCAAAATGAGAGGGATTTCCTCGTCTTCCGGCATCTCGAGTATCACAAACCCTAAACCCTAAACCCTAAACCCTATGTTTCTTCTCTCACCATGAAATGACACTTCTCCCAATTTAGGATCAGATTGGTTTGTTGACATCTTTCCAGCACAAGTGACAGATTATACAGACAATTTTCAAAAGAAGATCCGAATACAGAAAAATCATCCATAAATACCTCCATATGTTTCTCAAGCATATCGGCAAATATGGATGTCATGCACCTCTGAAATGTTGCTGGTGCGTTACAAATCCAAACGACATTCTTCTATAAGCAAAGATTCCATACGGACACGTGAACGCCGTTTTCTCTTGATCTTCAGGTGCCACCACAATTTGGTTGTACCCTGAATACCCATCCAGAAAACAATAGAAATCATGACCAGCCAATCTTTCCAACATCTGATCAATAAAAGGTAAGGGAAAATGGTCCTTCCTGGTTGCAGTGTTCAGTCTTCTGTAGTCAATGCAGACTCTCCAACCTGTTACTGTACGGGTGGGGATCAACTCATTTTTCTCATTTTTTATCACAGTTGTTCCTCCCTTCTTCGGTACCACATGAACTGGGCTCACCCACGAACTATCAGATATTGGGTAAATCAACCCCGCATCTAAAAGTTTAACAACCTCCTTGCGAACGACTTCTTTCATAGCTGGGTTCAGTCTCCGTTGAGGTTGAACAACAGGTTTCTGATCATCCTCTATCAAAATCTTGTGCATACACAGTGTTTGGCTGATTCCTTTCAAATCTTCCATCGCCCAACCAATAGCACTCTTGTATTTCTTAAGTACTTTGATTAGCTCTTCTTCTTGAATCTCTCTCAAACCCGAATTGATGATTGCTGGACATTTCTCTTCATTGTCTAGAAAGACATATTTGAGATGTTATGGTAATTGTTTCAACTCCATCCCCTTTTTTATATCTTGCTTTTCTTCTGGAGATACTTTAGGTCGAAGCTCTTCCCACCGTTGTGGTCGAGAATGAATCCAAGGCGGTTGTGCCTTTAACATAGACACAACTTTAGATTCTTTCTCATCTATTCCGTCAGTATCCTCAATGATAGATAAGCTTAAAACTCTTTCTAAGGGAAGCTTTGGTGTTGTAATCTGCATAGATTGAGCAAACATTGTATCCAGAACTTCAATACTTTTACTTGCACCTTCGTCATCCTTGAATTTCATAGTATCTCTCACATCAATTTTGAGCTTTTCATCATAGACTTTAAGGGTCATAGTTCCTTCCTCAATATCTATCATGCATCTTCCAGTTTCAAGAAAAGGTCTTCCCAAAATGAGAGGGATTTCCTCGTCTTCCGGCATCTCGAGTATCACAAACCCTAAACCCTAAACCCTAAACCCTATGTTTCTTCTCTCACCATGAAATGACACTTCTCCCAATTTAGGATCAGATTGGTTTGTTGACATCTTTCCAGCACAAGTGACAGATTATACAGACAATTTTCAAAAGAAGATCCGAATACAGAAAAATCATCCATAAATACCTCCATATGTTTCTCAAGCATATCGGCAAATATGGATGTCATGCACCTCTGAAATGTTGCTGGTGCGTTACAAATCCAAACGACATTCTTCTATAAGCAAAGATTCCATACGGACACGTGAACGCCGTTTTCTCTTGATCTCCAGGTGCCACCACAATTTGGTTGTACCCTGAATACCCATCCAGAAAATAATAGAAATCATGACCTGCCAATATTTCCAACATCTGATCAATAAAAGGTAAGGGAAAATGGTCCTTCCTGGTTGCAGTGTTCAGTCTTCTGTAGTCAATGCAGACTCTCCAACCTGTTACTGTACGGGTGGGGATCAACTCATTTTTCTCATTTTTTATCACAGTTGTTCCTCCCTTCTTCGGTACCACATGAACTGGGCTCACCCACGAACTATCAGATATTGGGTAAATCAACCCCGCATCTAAAAGTTTAACAACCTCCTTGCGAACGACTTCTTTCATAGCTGGGTTCAGTCTCCGTTGAGGTTGAACAACAGGTTTCTGATCATCCTCTATCAAAATCTTGTGCATACACAGTGTTGGGCTGATTCCTTTCAAATCTTCCATCGCCCAACCAATAGCACTCTTGTATTTCTTAAGTACTTTGATTAGCTCTTCTTCTTGAATCTCTCTCAAACCCGAATTGATGATTGCTGGACATTTCTCTTCATTGTCTAGAAAGACATATTTGAGATGTTATGGTAATTGTTTCAACTCCATCCCCTTTTTTATATCTTGCTTTTCTTCTGGAGATACTTTAGGTCGAAGCTCTTCCCACCGTTGTGGTCGAGAATGAATCCAAGGCGGTTGTGCCTTTAACATAGACACAACTTCAGATTCTTTCTCATCTATTCCGTCAGTATCCTCAATGATAGATAAGCTTAAAACTCTTTCTAAGGGAAGCTTTGGTGTTGTAATCTGCATAGATTGAGCAAACATTGTATCCAGAACTTCAATACTTTTACTTGCACCTTCGTCATCCTTGAATTTCATAGTATCTCTCACATCAATTTTGAGCTTTTCATCATAGACTTTGAGGGTCATAGTTCCTTCCTCAATATCTATCATGCATCTTCCAGTTTCAAGAAAAGGTCTTCCCAAAATGAGAGGGATTTCCTCGTCTTTCGGCATCTCGAGTATCACAAAATCCACCGGGAAAACAAATTTATCAATCTTCACCAGAACATCTGTTGCTATACCATAGGGTCTCTTCATAGAATGATCAGCAAACTGCAGTGTCATACGAGTGTCTTGCACTTCTCCTAACTCCAATTTTTTGTAAATCGAAAGGGGCATTAGACTAACACTTGCTCCCAAATCGATTAGTGCTTTCTTGAATGATCTATCTCCAATGGTGCAAGGAATAGTGACAACACCTCTATCTTTTTTCTTCACCGGAATTTTTAGGCCCTGCAAAATAGCAGTACAAGTTCCAGTTAGCATAATCGGCTCGCCCTCGATCGACCTCTTCTTCGATATGATGTCTTTCATGAATTTGGCATAGATCGACATTTGTTCTAAAGCTTCAGTAAAAGGTATGTTGATCTCGATCTTCTTTAATAATTCTAAGAACTTCTCAAAAAAAAATTCATTGAGATCTTTCTTCTTTGTTCTCGTAGGGAAAGGAAGAATGATCTTTGGTTTTTGTTTCTCTTGCTGGCTTGCCAGTTGTACCACCACTTCTTCAGCTCGTTTTGGCTCTTCTCTAATCTCTAAATCAACTTCCAACAACCCATCTTCTTCGACCTGTTCGTCAATTTGTTTTTCATTAACTTTTCCTTTTCTTGTGACCACTGCTTTAATGTGACTTTGATCACGTGGATTCACAATTGTTCCACTCGGAAGCGTGCCAGGTACCTGGGAACTGGAAGCTAACTGTTGAGCTATTTGACCCATCTGGATTTCAAGATTTTTTATGGATGATGTAGTGTTCTTCTGATTATTTCGAGTCTCCTCTTGGAACTGGATGTTGTGAGCTGCCATCTTTTCAATTGCAATCTCCCAATCTGCCTTCTTTGGGACTTATTGTTGTTGTTGCTGATATTGGTTTTGATATTGACCTTGTACTTGTTGTTGCACATTCCCTTTCTGACCCTTCCATGCAAAGTTGGGATGATTCTTCCACCCCGGATTGTATGTGTTGGAGTAGGGATTGTTTTACTTTAAAAACTTGATATCTTCTATCTGCTGTGGTGTTACAAAGCAATGAACAATATTGTGTGGTCCATTACAAATGCCACACACATCGTTTGGTGCCTGTTGTACTTGAGCCACTTTCTGAGCACCTATGTTTAGTGCCTTCAACCTTTTCTCTACCTCTGCAGCAACTGCTTCTTCAATTTTCACCTATTTGTTTGTTTCAAGCTTCAAATCAATGACTGCAGATTTGCTTGACACCCTATCATACAACTCCAGATACTCATTTGAGGCAATTGCTTCAATCATCTTCTTCATACCGGTGGCTGTTGCAAAGTTAGCTGAGCCAACAGCTGCTGAATCAAGGATTTGTCTCGTTTGAATTCGAAGACCATTAACAAACATTTGCATCTGCTCAGTTTCATCCATGTTGTGAGTAGGACAAGCCACTAGAATTCTCTTGAGTCTTTTATAGGCATCTCCTAGTGACTCACCCTCCTTCTGCTTGAAATTTAGGATCTCGTATCTTTTTCTCAGTGACACTGATGCAGGAAAATATTCATGCAAGAATGTTGTTTCCATCTCCTCCCATGTAGTGATACTGCCAACAGGTAAGGAATAGAACCACTCTCCGACTTCATTTGCTAAGGTGAATGGGAACATACGAAGCCTTATTGCTTCTTCGTTATGTCCAGGCATTTTCAGCGTTGTGCTCATAGTTAAAAACCTTTGGAGATGCTTGTTGGCATCTTCATTCACTCTTCCAGAAAAGGACCGCCTTTCGAGTTGATTAATTGTGCTAGGATGCAGCTGAAATTGTTCTACGTTAACCGGTTGGTTTACAATTGTCATACGACCACCCGGAGTGTTGGTTCCGCCATAGTCACCGAGAAGTCTCTCTGGTGGTGGTGGATATGCAGCCATGACCTCAGGAATTGCTTCTGCGTCTGAATCTGAATTTTCTGAATGCACTGAAACAACTTCCTCCTCTGCTTTCTCTGCTAATTCCAGTTTTTCTCGCTTAGCTTGTCTATGTCTAGCGCGAAGAGTTCTTTTTGGATCTGCGTCAAAAGAAAAATCCGCTGAGGCCTTACCTCCCATAAACAAGTTAGACAAATATTAGAATTGAATAACAAGATTGTCACAGATAAATTTTTGGTTGACGAGCAACAAAATTTCAATAGAATAAAAATTAAAATAGGTATTTTGTCAATCCCTGGCAAAGGCGCCAAAAACTTGATCGAAAAAATAGCAAGTATACTATTTTTACCGATGTAGTAATAAGGAGTTTTATTTCCAAGTATCGATCTCAGGGATTGCGTAGAAAATACTTATTTCACTTCTGATTCTATTTGAACAAAAAGATAATGGTTTGGTTGGTTTTGGGAATTTATAACGATAAACACAAAAAGATAGTAAAAATGATTGATTAAGATGAAACATGCTAGGGTGAGTGGTTGATTTAACTAGTTATGAATTCAGTCAAGATTTCCTTAATACACATGAAACATTCAATCACCTAACCTCAGAATGTTCTTCCTTAAGTCCATAAGGAAGAAACTATTAAACTACCAATTCTTACTCAAATGTCCATTCAATTAATCATTGGTTTTAATCATAAACAATATCAAGGTTTATGGTGAATTACAAAAGTTCCTAGTCCTAGGTGATGCAATTATAAACCCAATTGTGTGAAAACCCTAACAATCACAATCCTGTTATTGATAGTCATAGATCTAATTGTATTTGTCCAATACAAAAGCATAAGCACATCACGCAATTGGATTGAAATTCTTAACATAGTAATAAGGTAATCCATAGTTAGAATTCATAACATCAGATCAAATCAGGACCACCCCCTAGCATTGGGGGTTTAGCCTCTCATAGTATTCAAAGAAATCAAAGTATAAAAATGAAACATTACAAAGAATTAGGAGATTTTGATCTTCAATGGTTGATGCCCTTGAATCTCGCCGTCTTCAAATCCTCCGTGGTAGCTATCTTCTCCGGTGCAATGTTTCTTTTCGTACGTAAAAAAAAGTCTTCTCCTCTTTCTCTTCCAAGTCTTCTAATAGCCTCAGATGGATTTTCTCCCAGCAAAAAGTCCAAAATACCCTTAATGAACAGGGCAGATCCACACAACATGAAGTAGAAATTCCCAGCCGCGCCCATCAACACGGGCCGTGTTGATTCCCACGGGTGCCCGCGTTGATCTTCAAAAGGTGTAATTTTTAGAGCAAGCTACAGGGGCGTCAACACGGGTCGTGTGGATTCAAACGGGTGCCCGTGTTAACCCTCTGTTTTACCTCTTTGAGCTCTCTTTTCCTAGCAAACAACACGGGCCGTGTTGATGCACACGGGGGCCCGTGTTGACTTGCTGTATCTTCATATTTTTGCCTTTCTGAGCATCCAACAATCAACTATTAGCCCTTTTGAACCTATGTAACAACCTGTAACAATAACACTACCCAATCGAAGCATAAAAGAGACTTTTTGACACAAACATGTAACAAAATGCAATGCGATAATAAACTAACAAAACATGTCAAATGACTATAAAACAACTAAAAACAACCACAAATCTTACCAAAGTGATGAAAATATGTCGGATCAAAGGTGAGAGTTGCCAAAGGAAGGAAAAAGTCACAATCGCGCCTTGCATGTGTCAGTGAAGTGCCAAGAGGATACTCTAGCAAGAGTTTTAGTGGATACCGAGTCCTCCCTTGATGTTCTACCTAAGATGACACTTGCCAAATTAGATTTTCATGGATCAGAAATGAGGCCTAGTGCACTGATCGTTAAAGCATTTGATGGGTCTCAGAGGATTGTGATTGGTGAAGTGTGTAACACCTCAAAATTTGCCCTCCTCTCTTGGGACTAGCTTAGCATATTGCATTTCATTTTTAGGTCATTAGTCATTACATCTTTGCATATCATATGGCAACAACAAGCAAGCCATCCTCTTAGGTCTCGATCATAGGATAAAGAGGTTGAGATATTCAAGCCTAGGGTTTCATCATTGAGCCATTTCATCAGGAGTTTGGAGCTCAAGTTCAACAGTCAAGCTGAAATTCATCTATCAGTCAACAAAAGTCAACCACAAGTCAACTGATGGATTTGGAGGTGGGAGAGGGTTAGAGACACTTCATTCATGTACAAACAAGTTTCATTTGACATTTCAAACGTCAACAATGAAGAAAATAAAGTCAGATGAAAACTTTCCAAAAATAGAAAGTGACTTGTAATTCAAAATTGCCAAAAATGGAAAGGTTTTCTCCTCAAAATTACATGTCCAAAAATGCTTCAAATGAAATTTTGTTCAACATGAAAGTTGTAGATCTTTCTCTCACCTTTCCAAAAAGTCTAAGAACATCCATTTCTCATTTGTGGTTGGCAAGTTATGGATTGATCTTTGTCAAGAAAAGTTGAATTTCAAAGGTGCATAACTTTTGATTCAAAAGGCCAAATGGAGTGAGACTTTTTGGAGCAAATTTCTTTTGACCTCCTCTATTCAATTCAAGCATTACATTTCATGAATTTTGCTCACACAAAAAGTGCATTTTTCAAGTGGACTTAATTTGAAAAGTGGAGGGAAAAAGGTCATTTTGCAAAATAAGCATTGTTTTCACATGATTCCACTTGCATTAGCTTACAAACATGTTTTTAAACTTGCTCCAAACGAGAAATTTCACTGTTACATTGGTTTTCACATGAGAAGGTGAATTGGCCAAAATGCTAAAATGCACCAAAACTTGATTTCACTTAAACACTCACATTAGCCTAATCATGATTAGTGAACATCATTAACATCACATATAAAACCATAATCATAACTGTTTTCTGATTAACCATAACAGAATTGTGAATTCTAGATCTAGATCCAAAACTTTTTCATTTTCCTCTCAACTTTCTTCATCAATTTTCTTCATTCTTTTTGCCTTGCCTTCGATCTATTCATCATCTACATGCATATTGGAAGTGGATTGAAGCAAAATCTTGAAGAAATCTTGAAGAATCAAGGACTGTTACAAGTGAGTGCAACAATGGCAAATGCGGATTTGAGCTAGATCCAAGGTAATCAACATCAAAACCTTGTTCCATTCACCTATCCAAGCATCAAGGAGTTTCTGTTTTTGCTTCGTCAAGCCTAAAACGGACGATTTCACCACTGCAATTTCTGGAAGGTGAGTTTTCGACTTTGATGATTCTTGCAATTGATATATGTGTTTGATAGATCTTCCTTAGTAGAGTGAACTGCAAGTTGAATCACTGAATTTGGTTGAGAAACAAGGAAGTTATGTGGATTTTAAGATTGATGCACAAATATGTTTTGCTTCGAAACTTTTGATCTAGGAAGAATTAGGCTTAATTGATGTGAGATTGTTAATGTGCTTGGAAAGACCTTTCCAATGATATGCGTTTTGTTGATTTTGGTGAAGAATCGTTCTTGAGTTAGGTTTTAGGATGAACACGCGATGAAGGTTTAAATATTTTCCAGAAAACCTCTTTTGATCTTCATTTCCGTGTTTTGCATGGTGTTGAGTGTTATTGGCCATGCGATTGGACCACGTGTCATGGCCATTGGTGAGCGCGCGCAGCATTTCAAACGTGGACATACTTCGATTCTTGGCTAGAGCTTTTCCACATTTTGACATTTGCTTTTTCTTCATATATGCCTTACATATTTTACATGACTTCATTCACATTTTTAATTTTCTTCCACATGAAAAAAATCATATCTCCTAAACTATTGATCCAATTGAGCTGGAATTTTTTGTGCCATAATCCTTGCCATGTCTAGTATTTTTTGATGATTTTTAGGAAAATTGTGCACGTATGGATTTCTGTTTTGGCTAGGGTTTGCTCATACATGTCATTTGTTGCACATTGCTTGCTATTTTGCTCATGAAATAAAGATGCTTAATTGGATGGAGCTGAAATTTTGTATGCATAATCTAGACACCATGAGGAGCATTTTGGTATAGAGTTTGTGATTTTTGCATTCCTGGTTTGTGAGATATGCTATGATCAATATGGGTGTGACAATGTGTGTCACACCATTTCTTGTCCAATTTGTGGAATTTCATTACCATGCCATATGAACTCAAAATGATGTGAATTTTTGCATGTTGAATCTTCTGGATGTTAGGATGTCTTGTGAATTTTCCTGGAATTTTTGAATGCATTTCCTATTTGTTTGAGAATTTCTCCCCTGTTTGACCAATTGTGAACCTTTTGTGAGTCATGATCTCATATGTTTTGTGAAATTCTTGTGGTTTATTGGATGGACTTGAAATTTGGCATGTGTATTATAGACATCTTGAGGTTTGCCATGGTTTTGGTTTCACTCATTTATCATGTTTGGTTTCTATTTTATGATTGCTTGAAGTTGATGCATGATTTAATGCCTTGTATGAGCTTGTTTGAGTATGCTTTGGCTTGATGAATTTAATTTACTTGCTTCCTTTTGTCCAAATGGCCTGAAATTTGGTGTGATGATCCTTTAATGAGTGCTGTTTAGCCATGAATTTTTTGGGGATTTATTGAAATATTTTTGAGTTGATTTGAGTTGGATCTTTCTGTTTGGTCCTTTGAGCTTTGAAATTGAATGCTTTGCACTGAATGCTTCATGAAATGATATTGGTTGATGATATGAATGTGAGACCACTTGGATTTGTTTTTTATTTGATTGAACTTGATTTTTGATGATTTTCATGTTCTGTTTTGGTTTATTGCTCTCATTTTGACCCTAGGCCATGTCCTAGTGGTTAGTGCTTAATGTTTGAGTTGTGTTTTCAGGACAAAAAGCATATGGCATGGAGGAATTAATTCACTTGGCTTGAGTAGCTTATTTGATTGATGTTGATTAACATTAAGTTTGTTTTGTAGGTGGCTTCTAAGTCATTTGTGTTGAGCATTGGCTTATGCTTTGCTTGATGCATTGCTTGTGTACAGTTAACTGTTGACTTTTAGTTTGTCTGTTTGACTGTTTAAGTTGTGTACTGATTATGTTAGATTGATTTCAGGTACCTTAGTTGCTATAGTTCATTTTGAACTTGCTTGTGCTGTTGCTTGGTTGTATAAACCATTTGAGGTATAACATTTCTTCTCCATGTAGTCTGGAAGACCTGGCCTGTTATTTGGCCAGGCACCTGTCTGAAGTCCTCCTTAAGAGGCAATGCTTGTGATTGTTTATTTTTGTCCCCAAGCAGGAAAAGACCTTTGTTAAGGCAATTGGCAGATACAAGAGATGTGCAATCCATCTCCTGCTATTCAGTTGAGTCATCCCTCTGCTCACACCACTGTGTTGATGCATTGTGGATAGTAACCCAAGATCCTTGTACAGTTGTACAGTTGAGTCAGTGTCATAAGTGTAGAAGGGTTCCCACTTTCTGAACCCACACTTCCTTTGTCTAAAGCTCTCCCTGGCCAGGGATAAGAGCTGTGAGGCACACCCCTCACTTCCTATTTCATCAGCTTCACCCTAACTCTCAATGTTAGGGTTAAGAGCTAACATCACCTGATACAGTTGGTTTGCTTTTGCAGCCTAACCCTTGTGTGAGCCCACTTTGTCTGTATATAGTGTGTGTTAATTGTGAATGTTTGCTGTGTTTTGATTATGCTTGCATGCTTTGCTTTGCCTGTTTAGGATTAGCTTGCTTCCTGAGCAAGATAGATAGCCAACCTTAACTTAGGGATGATATGCATGATAACATCTAGGCTCGAGTCATAGTCGGTAGTTGTGTCTCCCTCTGTATCTGGTTAGGCTAGTCTTTCTCCCCTGTTCAGGGGAACTACGTTGCCCTGATCCTCATACCAGATGAGGTACGTAGGCAGGAGGTCGTACGAGATCTCTCCGGGCACTTCTTTTTCTTTTTGTGTGTGTTTGCTTGACAGTTGCTAGGCTCGAGTTCCCGACTCCTTAGTAACTTGTTGCTTGTTTCTTCTTGTGTGTGAGTTAGGAGACGGATGTAAGCCCAGCAATTGGCATTTCGTATCCTATTGTTGTGTGCTTGGAGTCCGGTATAAGTCCATCAAGTGGCATCTGGTTTCCAGTGTGGGTTTGTTTGGTTCGGAAGCTGATGTAAGTCCAGCAATTGGCATTCGGGTTCCATGTTTGCCTTTCTGTGCGTGTGTTTTATTTTGGCGTGCGTGAGCCGAACTACGGTAGCTCTGATTCTCGTTCCAGACGAGATACGTAGGCATAGGATGCGATATCCTAGCGAGCCCTCTCCCCTCTTCCTCCACCTGTGTTGTTTCAGTGTGTGTGTGATGTTTGTTTTAGCAACCTTTTCCTATCTTCTGAGCGTGGATCCCGTCGAGTACGACGGATGCGTATGGGGTGCTAATACCTTCCCTTCGCATAACCGACTCCCGATCCCATCTCTCTTTGGTCGCGAGACCATGTATTTTCCAGGTTTACTTCGAGCGTTTCCTTTCCCTCTTTTGGGATAAATAACGCACGGTGGCGGCTCTGTGTTGTTTTTGTTTCAGCCCGCCGGTTGTTTTTCGCGGATGCGACAAAGTGGAGTTACCAATTCTGATTGGTCCACATGCATTTAACATAACTTTCTAGGTCATGGATATCAATCCTGCCACAATTGTCTATTGGGGTGACCTTGGATACATGTTGCTGGGGCAGTAACCTCCACTTTGCATCAGAAAATAAAGTTTGTCATCAACAACAAGCTTGTAATCATTTATGGTCAATAAGATCTCATGGTTAGCCACCTCTCCTCCTTCCGTTACATCGAGGCTAATGAATATGCCTTAGAAACTTCTTTCCAAGCTCTAGAGATAGCCAATGCCACTTTTGTGGAAGTGAAGGAATTTGTGGAGAAACTCATCCTGTCATTTGCATTTGTGAAAAGTACAAAGACAACTATTGAGAATGGGAGTTCTGAAGGTTGGGGACAAGTTATTCACATCAGCATGAAGAAAGACCGTTTCGGTTTAGGGTACAAGCCATTTTCTAAAAAAGGAGCTCCGGACCCTACAAAGGATCGTATGCGAAGCATTCAAGAAGTATTCCTCAATGCAGGCTATGTCTATGGAGATCAAGTTAATGCAGTTGAAGAAGACACTGAAGATGAAGACATGACAAATTTGGTGTATCAGTGTTAAGTAACTTTGACTAATTGGGAAGTAATTGAGATTCCTTAAGTCATTCCGATATCAAAGTAATTGTTGTTTTCCTTTGGTTTCTAAATCCTTAGCTCTGCCAAAAACTAACGGATCATGTTGTAGGGTGATCGCTCACCATTTGCACTTAGTTTTCATCATCCATCCAACATGAATCTTCAAGAATCGGTAACCCTTTGTTCTTTCTTTTAGTTGATTTCTTAAATTTTATCGCATTTTCTAAATTCATGTTTATTTTATGTTGTATTAGTGATTCATCTCTTTTTTCGCATTTTATGCGTTTCCGTGGTAGTTCTATTTGGTTTCCAGGTCTAACAATAAGCCCGAAAGATGCGTAAAGGAAGAACGGAAGTCGAGGACATCATACAAAGCGAAATAAGGCAAAACCAGGGGGCTGACACGGGTGCCCGTGTCAGCATGTGCAGAGTGGAGATCAAGGAAACAAGAAAACATGGGGCTGACACGGGCGCCCGTGTCAGTTGACATGGCCCGTGTCAGCAAAGGCTGAAGGAAACAGTTGACAGAGAGCCAACACGGGTGCCCGTGTCATCTGACACGGCCCGTGTTGGCCAATTCGCCCAGTTTGCTGATTTTTATTATTTTGGTGTCTTTGTAAATCCGGAGGACAGTCTTAATATTTCACGATGTTTTTAGATGATTGGGAACTATTTAGTCTGCATTTTGGTAAAGAGAAAAGGGACTTTTTGAGATTGTACGAAGAAGAAACAGAAAGGGGAAGAAAGCTTGCATGGTGTGGAGAAGAAGAGATTTTCAAGATCGGAAGAGGTTGAAGATCAACCTTCATCACCAAATAATTGTAATGTCTCTATTTTGTAATTTGTTTCCTTTTAATACTATGAGAATCTAAACCCCCCAATGCTAGGGGGTGTCCCTGAATTGCTACTGTATGAACACTATTTCTATGTTTGTATGATCATCAACGTTTTCTTAATTCAAATTATTATACAACATTCTTAATGCTTTATTTTATCGGACAAATGGAATTTTGATCTATGGTTAAGGTTTAGGTCGGACAAACCACCTTATCGCTTGTTGTATAATAATACTTCGGTTTAATCACTTAGGAATAAGGATCAAACTGTAGTAGCCGTTAATTGTTGATCAAATTGCGTATTTCTTAACGTCATTTTGAATAGCTAAGGAATTAGGATTGAAATTGACTGTTAATGGTTTTCGGCTAAGGAATTAGAGAAAACAATTCTTGAGAATCGGCTTTGAATAATTACAACGTAGATATTATATAATGTGGAAGTAGTGTAGTACAAAGAAATTCATACATCTTGCCCTAACATACTTTCTTATATCGATTAACTGATTTTTATACGCTTTATATAATTTATTCTCGTTCTTATCATTTTGAAAACAATCAAAACCCCCTTGGATCTTTTGTTCAATGGAATTATTGTAACGATTTGTACTTAATACGCAGTCCTCGAGATCGATACTCGGGATAACTCCCATTTTATTACTACATTGGTGCAAATAATACACTTGCTATTTTACCGATCAAGTTTTTGGCGTCGTTGTCGGGGACTGCCAAAGTATAAGTTGAATAATAATTCAATTGAAATTTTGTTGCTCTGTAACCTAAATTTTATTTCTCTGTACTATTGTTTCTTTTTATAAATTCTAATAATTGTCTAATCTTTGTATGCGAGGTAAGGCCTCAACTGAATTTCTTTTTGATGCAGATCCAGAAAGACTATTGCGTGCAAGACGCCGAAAAGCTAGACTAGAACTATCAGAAGAAACCCCTATTGTTTCTGAGTCTGAAAAAGAAGAAGTTGTTTCAGTTCATTTAGAAGACTCCGAAACCGTATCTGAAACGATGGCTGAAGCCCTACCTCCCGTGGAAAGACTTCTGAGTGACTATGGAGGTGCAAATGCTCCGACTGGAAGGTTAAAAATTGTAAATGAACCGGTGAATGTTGATCATTTTCAGCTACACCCTTCAACGATTCGTCAACTCGAAAGGAGACCGTTCTCCAGAAAAATCAATGAAGATGCCAACAAGCATTTATAAAGATTTATGACCATGCCGACATCGTTGAAAATTGAGGGACACTCAGAGGAAGCTAAAAAGTTGGTGATGTTTCCGTTTACACTATCAAAAGATGCTGAAGAGTGGTTTTACTCTTTACCCGCGAGAAGCATTACAGCCTGGCAACAAATGGAGACAACATTTTTGAATGAGTACTTCCCTGCCTCTGTGTATATCCGTAAGAGATATGATATTGTTAATTTCAAACAGAAGGAAGGAGAGTCACTTGGAGACGCTTACAAGAGGTTCAAGCGATTGTTGGTTGCATGTCCTACTCATAACATGGATGCAACTGTACAGATGCAAAATTTTGTGAATGGCCTTAGAATGAAGACTAAGCAACTCATAGACACAGCTGTCGGTGGCTCAACAAATTTTACAACAACCACTGGAATAAAAAAAATCATCGAAGCCATTGCAGCAAATGAGCATCTGGAGCTCTATGACCGCAGTGTAAGTCAACCTGAAGGTATCATTGATCTCAAGCTAGCAAATCAAGTTGTGAAGATGGAAGATCAAATAACAACTGAAGTAGAGCGAAGAATCAAGAAAATGGCTCTTGACATTCAAACGGTGACACAAGTTCAATCGGTTCAACCTATTCAAGCATTTAGTTGTGAAATTTGTGGGGGGCCTCACTTCGCCATGCATTGTGTGGCAACTGCACAACAGGTAGAAGAGATTAATTTTCTGAAGCAGAACAACCCTTACTCCAATACATATAATCCTGGATGGAAAAATCATCCAAATTTCTCCTGGAAGGACCAGCAAGGAAATGTTCAGAAACAAGCACCCAATCAATATCAAAGCCAACCACAACAACAGTATCGACCACAACAACAACAACCATACCAGCAACAGTTTCACCAACCCCAATAACAATTTCAACAACAGGTACCAAGGAAAGCAGATTGGGAAATTGCCATTGAAAAAATGGCGGCTCAAAGTTCCCAATTTCAAGAGGAGACTAGAAGTAATCTAAGAAATACTGGTGCTTCGATAAAAAATCTGGAAGTGCAAATGAGTCAGATTGCTCAACAGCTCGCGGGTTCTCAAACATCGGGTGCATTACCGAGTGCTACAATTACAAATCCACGAGAGTATAATAATGTGAGTGTTGTTACCACAAGGAGTGGTAAATTGAAAGAAGTCCCTGAGAAAGATGATGACCAAGAAGACCAATTGTTTGAAGTTAAGTTGGAAATAAAAGAAAATGAGGTTGTGAGTGAAGAGGTGGTAGTGCCTAAAATGATGGTTAAAGAAAAAGTTAGTGAATCAAAGTCGGTTGTCAAACTCCCTTTCCCCACAAGAAATAAGAAGAAAGAGCAACATGAGAAGAACTTCAAGAAATTCTTGGAGATGTTCAAAAAGCTTGAGATTAACATTCCGTTCTTGGAGGCACTTGAACAAATGCCCTCTTATTCCAAATTTATGAAGGATATTATTTCAAAAAAGAGGAGCACCGACACTGACCCTATTGTACTAACTGAAACTTGTAGTGCAATTTTGCACGGTATGAAGATTCTAGTGAAGAAGAAAGATCGAGGCTCGGTAATTATCACTTGCACTATTGGGGATGGATCTTTCAAAAAGGCCCTTATAGACTTGGGGGCAAGTGTGAGTCTCATGCCGTTATCCATTTACAAGAGGTTGGGGATCGGAAAAGTGCAAGATACCAGGATGACACTTCAATTTGCTGACCACTCTGTGAAGAGACCCTATGGAGTAGTAGAAGTTGTTCTTGTGAAGATTGATAAGTTTGTATTTCCGGTGGACTTTGACATCTTAGAAATGCTGGAAGATGAAGAGATGCCGCTCATTCTTGGTAAACCATTTTTAGAGACAGGAAGATGTTTGATAGATATAGAAGAGGGCACCATGACTCTAAAAGTTTACGATGAAGAATTGAAAATTGATGTGTGTAACACCATGAGATACAAAGATGATATGACCACCAGTCAACACATAGAGGTGATTGATCAAGTGGTTCTGCAAGAAAATCCTTTAGGTGAACCAAAATTGCCCTTGGAGAGAGTTCTAAGTCTATCAATTTCTGAAGACACTCAAGAAGCCGATGAGAAGGAGAGGGAAGTGTTAGCTATGATGGAAACACAACCACCCTTTAAGGGATCCCGATCACTCCGATGGGAAAACTTGAGGGAACCTCAGTTTGAGGAAAAGAAAGATGAGACCAAGAAAGTAGCTGAGCTGAAACAACTGCCGGAAAATCTCAAGTATGTTTTTTTAGATTCTGAAAGGAGATGCCCGACTATTATAAGCTCTAATCTAGAAGTTTCCCAAGAAGACAAGCTCGTCAAGGTTCTAAAGAAGCACAAAAGTGCAATAGGATGGGTGATAGAAGACTTGAAGGGGATTGGTCCTACGGTATGTATGCATAAAATTCTCATGGAGGATGGTCACAAACCAGTGGTGCAACCCCTAAGAAGACTAAATCCCGCAATGAAGGAAGTGGTTAGGAAAGAGGTTGTTAAACTATTAGATGCTGGGTTAATTTATCCCATATCCGATAGCTCCTGGGTGAGTCCTGTTCATGTGGTTCCAAAGAAAGGAGGAACTACCGTGATAAGGAATGAGAAAAATGAGTTGCTCCCTACAAGGATAGTCACGGGATGGCGTGTTTGCATCGATTACAGAAGGTTGAATTTGGCGACAAGAAAGGATCACTTTCCTTTACCGTTCATCGATCAGATGTTGGAAAGGTTGGTTGGTCATGACTACTATTGTTTCCTTGATGGCTACTCTGGATATAATCAGATAGCAGTTGCACCAGAAGATCAAGAGAAGACAGCTTTTACTTGCCCCTATGGTATTTTTGCGTACAGAAGGATGCCATTCGGGTTATGTAATGCACCAACCACATTTCAAAGATGCATGACTTCCATTTTTGCTGACATGCTCGAAAAGCATATGGAGGTCTTCATGGATGACTTCTCGGTATTTGGTTTCTCTTTTGATAATTATTTGACTAACCTTTCCTTTATCTTAGAAAGATGCCAACAGACGAACTTAATTCTCAACTGGGAGAAGTGTCACTTCATGGTGCGAGAAGGCATAGTCTTGGGTCACAAAATTTCCCACAAAGGAATAGAAGTGGACCAAGCCAAGATCGAGGTAATAGAAAAGCTACCCCCTCCAACAAACGAAAAAGGTATAAGAAGTTTCTTAGGGCATGCGGGTTTCTACCGCAGGTTCATAAGAGACTTTTCTAAGATAGTTAAACCTTTAACTACCCTGTTGGTTAAGGACAAGGCTTTTATTTTTGATAAAGAGTGTGTCGTTGCATTTGAAACTATAAAAATAAAATTGGTGACGACACCAATTGTCATTGCCCCAGATTGGTCTCTACCTTTTGAGATCATGTGTGATGCGAGTTACATTGCAGTGGGAGTAGTTCTCGGGCAACATAGAGATAAACTGTTGCATGTGTTAGATGCCCAAAAGTGCTTATTTGAGCTATCAAACGTGGGCATCTTTCACTCCTTTTTATTGCTAAAGCGTTCGAAACCGCATTTGTTTTAGATGAATCGCAATACAATGTTAAACGATCTTGGTACCTTTGATTTGTGCGTTATTGTGCAGGAATTAGGCATGCAATAATAGAAAATAAAGGCAAAAGAAAGTTGGCGAAGGGACCAAGAGAAGAAAGCATTCATCAGCACGCTCGCTAGGCGAGTGCTGTGGCGAAGTGCTCGCTAGGCGAGCACCCAGCGAACATCTCCAGTATTTTACAGTAGCAAACATCAACAAACTCGCTAGGCGAGCAGCCAGCGAAGGTGGTAGCGAACACGCCCAGACTTGGTCAAAAGTGCAACCAGCACTCACTCGCTAGGCGAGCCATTAGCGATCTCCCAGCGAGCAATTCCAGTAGCAAAACCTCCTAAGCTCGCTGGAGCGAAGGTTGAAGTGTGGGCTTCGCCTAGCGAACATGCAAATCTGGCAAAGGATATTTCTCTGGGCGCAGGTGCCTCTGGTGCCTACTTTAGGGGCTCGCTAGGCGAACCATTCTGCTCGCTTAGCGAGCATGACAGCTTAGTAGCAGCACTATAAGTAGCAGGGGCTACTTTTTGGAGCCATACTTTTACACTTCCATACTTTGTACTTTTTGTAGATATTTTCAGCATTGCTCTAGAGATATTTTGTAACCTAGAAACCCATTTTTCTTCATCTCTTAACATTATTCTACAAAAAAAGGTGGATTCCCATCCAATCTCGATTCTTCGACTTGGATGTTGATCAACCTTCAAACGAGACTTGTTGTGCAAGCCACCATGAAAATGAGTGGCTAAGTTCTTCATTTTGTCAAGGTTAGATGTAGATGATCATTAGCTTTGTGTGTAAATGGGATGATCTTCATTTGTAAACTCTTTAATGATGAATATATGGTGAAAACTTTGTTTTATTGAAAACTCTTTGTGTTGGTTTATGATCGAGAGATGTTTACCAACACTTTACCTAGGTTTTCATCCAATCTTGTTTGTTAGCTAGAGATAGTAATGAATGATTTTGTTCACCATAAGGTTGAACCAAAAAGTTGTCATTTTGATAGATTGTGCTAGAGATAAACAATGGATCAAAATGGGAAAACCCATAATGTGTGTTAGAGATAAACACATTGGGAGGACTTTGTGAAATAGTTTGTCATCTAAAGGAGTTTATAAGTTTTGTTGATCGAACATATACATGCAAAGTGATCGTCGAACCCTAACTTTGACAATATTTCTCAAATAGAAAAACCAAAACTTTTACTGCATTTTATTACACTTTTATGCAAGATACTGTGACTAAAACCAAAACCCCCTTGTTACTACGAGTTAAGAATTGAAACAACTGTCGAACGGCGGCGATATCTCACAATCCCTGTGGAGACGATAACAAAAACCCGACACTTAAAACTACATTCAACAAAATGGCACCGTTGCCGGGGATTGTGAATTGATATTGCGAGCATCGCAATAGTTGCTTAATTTTTAGCTTTCGAATTTTTGACCTGTGCTTGTAATTTGTTTGGTTTAGTGTGCAGCTTTCGTTTTATGCGAGGGCAGATTCCTGTGGACGAACTTCTTTTTGATCCCGAGATCGAAAGAACCTCCAGGAGACTGAATAGCAAAACGAGACGAAGGAGGCAACAAGCTAGACAACGACAAGAACAAGGTGAAAGTTCTTCTACCATACATCCACCACCGTTCATACCTATCATGGATCAACCACCACAACCACCGCCCATTTCCACTCCATGTGTAAACAGTCCAAGGAATACTGCTCAGTTTGCCAACCACACGGGAAGGCAAGCCGAGATGAAGACGGGAACTCTTAATTTACTATATGGAAGTCCATTCACCGGAATGGACCATGAAGATCCCTTTGCTTTTCTCACCAAATTTTACGAGATAGCATTGGCGGCCGGAGTTGATCAAGCTTAAGAGCTACCGTTGTTCAAAGATTATTTCCCCACGCTTTGCTCGGCAAAGCAAAAGATTGGTACTTAGATCAAACACCTGCCGTCATGATAGATTGGAACGTGTTGGAAGAGAAGTTCATCGAAAGATTTTTCTCCCACAACCGGTTCATGGAATCCAAGACGGCCATCTCCGTGTTTTCACAAGGGACCAACGAATCGTTGAATGAGGCATGGGAAAGACTCAAATCCATGCTTCGGAAGTGCAAAGGGCACGGTTTCGACGAATTGACTCAAATCCACATTTTCAAAAATGGCCTTCAACCGAATTGCAAGACTTTGTTGGATGCTACCTCGGGTGGTTCTTTATTGTCTAAAAGCGCCGAAGAAGCTACAGATATTATTAACCGAATGGCTCTAAATGACCTCCAAAGTCAAAGTAGAGGCAACTCTTTGAAGAAGCCGGGAGTGCTTGAACTTGGGACGAACGATGCTATTCTTGCCCAAAACAAACTCATTTCACAACAAGTGGAACTCTTAACTCAACAAATAAAAGAGTTGAGAGAACCTTCAAAAGCTAAACAAATAGCTTGTTGTGAGCTTTGCAAAGGTGAGCATGACACCGGATTTTGTCCACCTCCCGGGTTCGAAGAAGTAAACTACATGGCGAACCAACGAGACTACCAACCGAGACAACAACAACAACAACAACAACAACCTTATCAACCACATCCTCAAAATCAACAACAACACTTCCAAGGGAATCAAGGGTTCCAACCTAGGAGTAACTATTACCATAACCAAGGTTATGGGGGTGGTTCTTCTAGCCGTCAAAACCCTCCCCAAAATCCTTACCAACCTCAACAACCGCCGGTCGTGACTTCAAAGCTAGAAGAGACATTGACACAATTTATGCAAATGTCAATGGCTAATCAAAAAAGTAACGATGCGGCAATCAAAAACCTCGAGACTCAAGTCGGACAACTTGCTAAGCAACTAGCGGAACAACAACCCGGTCCATCTTTTTCGGCGAACACGCAAACTAATCCTAAAGAGCATTGTAAAGCGATAACAACGAGAAGTGGAAGGGAGTTGATTAGTGAGAATAAAAAAAGAGATGAGAGTGAAAAAAGAGAGGAAGAAAAAAATGATGAGGAGAAAATAATAGAGGATAATATTGATGGTGAAGTGGGGGAGTGAAGTGAGGAAGAAGTTGAAAAGAACGAAAAGAATGGTGAAGTTGAAAAGAAAGAAAGTGTGGAAATTGAGAAAAATAAGAGTGATGAAGTAATGAAGTGAAAAAGAAAAGAGCGAGAAGTTCTAGAGTTGCTAAAGGAAAGGAGGTAGTGAGCGCTACTCCAATCCAAAACCTTCCTTATCCACATGCTCCATCTAAAGGGGAGAATGAACGATATTACGCCCGGTTCATGGATATTTTCAAACAACTGGAAGTCAACATTCCGTTTGCCGAAGCACTGGAGCAAATGCCCAAGTATGCCAAATTCATGAAAGACATACTTACAAAGAAGCGGATGTATACGGAACCGGAGACGATTGTCCTCGATGCTAGTTGTAGTGCGATCATCCAACGGACGCTTCCGAAAAAAGAGGTTGATCTGGGACGAGTTACTTTGCCGGTTAAAATTGGTGATGTCTATGTCGGAAAGGGACTAATTGATTTGGGGTCAAGCATTAATCTTATACCATTGTCTATTGTGAGGAGGCTTGGCAACATTGAAATTAAGTCCATCCGGATGACGTTGCAATTGGCCGATAAGTCGACTACCCATCCTCATGGCGTAGCCCAAGATGTTTTGGTTAATGTCGACAAATTCTTTTTCCCGGTCGATTTCATTGTGATTGATATGGAAGAAGATGATGATGCTCCGCTCATTCTTGGCCGACCGTTCATGAAAACCGCGCGCATGATGATAGACGTTGACGACGGTTTGATGAAGGTAAGGGTCCAAAATGAAGAAGTTACATTTGACCTATTCGAAGCAATGAAGCATTCAAATGATAGACGTGATAGTTTTCGCATTGATGCGATTGAAGAGGTAACCTTTGAAGTTTCTAAGCATATTCATGAGATATCTCCTATGGAGTTAGCTCTTGATGACTCCTTTGAAGTTTTCACAGTTGAAGAAGAGCAAGCTCTTGATGAATGCTTAAGGGAACTTGATAGTTTAAACGAACTACAATCGTGGGAAGTTGAGGAGGAAGACTTGAAGAGGGAGGTTAATGAGGAAAAATCGCCTATTGAATTGAAAATGTTACCTTCTACTTTGAAGTATGCATTCCTCGACGAGACCGAGGCAAAGCCGGTTATCATAAGCAATCTTTTGACAAAAGATGAAGAAGCCTGTTTGATCAAAGTGTTGAAAAAGAATCAAGAAGCCATGGGTTGGACTCTTTCCGATCTCAAGGGAATTAGTCCTTCCTATTGCATGCACAAGATCTTAATGGAAGAGGATTTTAAGCCGGTAGCTCAACCACAACGCCACTTAAGTCCTACTATGAAGGAAGTTGTTAGGAAGGAAGTTGTTAAGTTGTTGGATGCGGGAATGATCTACCCGATTTCGGATAGCCCATGGGTTAGTCCTGTGCATGTGGTTCCGAAGAAAGGTGGCATTACCGTGATTCGAAATGATAAGGATGAGTTGATCCCAACCAAAGTTGCAATGGGGTGGCGTATGTGCATTGATTATAGGCGGTTGAATACCGCAACTCGAAAAGACCATTTTCCACTCCCGTTTATGGATCAAATGTTAGAAAGACTCTCGGGGCAACAATAATATTGTTTCTTAGATGGCTATTCCGGGTATAACCAAATTGTGGTTGACCCGGCCGATCATGAAAAGACGACTTTCACATGTCCCTTTGGAATTTTCGCATACCGTAAAATGCCCTTTGGGTTATGCAATGCATCAGCGACTTTCCAAAGATGTGTGCAAGCTATTTTTGCCGACCTTATCAAGAAAAAAATGGAAGTCTTTATGGATGACTTCTCAGTATTTGGTGGTTCCTTTAGTCTATGCTTGGCAAACTTGGAAACGGTTCTTGAAAGATGTGTGAAGACCAATCTTGTGCTTAATTAGGAGAAGTGCCACTTCATGGTGACCGAGGGGATAGTGCTTGGCCATAAAGTCTCTTCAAGAGGGCTTGAAGTTGATCGTGCTAAAGTTGAAGTGATTGAAAAGTTACCTCCTCCGGTGAATGTGAAGGGAATCCGAAGCTTTTTGGGGCATGCCGGTTTCTATCGGAGCTTTACCAAAGACTTCTCAAAGGTGCTAAGCCTTTGAGTAATTTGCTAGCCAAGGACCAGGTATTTCTTTTAACTGATGAATGTTTGCAAGCTTTTGAGATTTTAAAGGAAAAATTGGTTACCGCTCCAATTATAGTCGCTCCAAATTGGAATTTAAATTTTGAGCTCATATGTGATGCGAGCGACTATGCAATCGTAGCGGTATTAGGCCAAAGAAAAGAGAAAATTTTTCATGCGATACATTACGCAAGTAAAGTTCTTAATGAGGCTCAAATTAACTATGCCACCACTGAAAAAGAATTACTTGCGATAGTGTATGCGCTTGAAAAGTTTAGGTCTTATCTTATAGGGTCCAAAGTCGTAGTGTATACCGACCACTCGGCGATTAAATATTTGCTCACCAAACCGGATTCGAAGCAAAGGCTCATCCGTTGGATCCTCTTGTTGCAAGAATTTGATGTTGAAATCAAAGACAAGAAAGGATCGGAAAATTTGGTGGCGGATCATTTATCTCGCTTAGTTAATGTGGAGGTTACAGCTTCAGAGAAAGAAATCCGAGAAGAGTTTCCTGATGAAAAACTTTTTAAAGTTCAAGTTAGGCCGTGGTTTGCGGACTTTGCGAACCACAAGGCTAGTGGTTTGGTGCCTCCCGACCTAACTTCGAACCAAAAAAGGAAATTTCTCTCGGATGCCAAGTACTACGTATGGGATGACCCATATTTGTTTAAGTTGCATGGTGACAACCTTTTGAGAAGGTGTGTTACCAGCGATGAGGCGCAGAGCATCCTTTGTCATTGTCACAACTCGCCTTACGGCGGACACTATAATGGGGTAAGAACGGCCACTAAAGTCCTTCAGTCGGGATTTTATTGGCCCACTATTTTCAAAGACGCACATGCCCATGCGCAAGGTTGTGATAGTTGCCAAAGAAGCGGTGGGATTGGTAAGAGAGACGAGATGCCTCTCCAAAACATCCAAGAGGTTGAAGTATTTAATTGTTGGGGTATCGATTTTGTAGGACCATTCCCACCCTCTTATGGTAACGAGTATATGCTTGAGGCTGTTGATTACGTTTCAAAGTGGGTTGAGGCGATTGCCTCACCTCGGGCGGATGCGAAAACGGTAATAAATTTTTTGAAGAAAAACATATTTTCCCGTTTCGGAACCCCCCGAGTGTTGATTAGTGACGGAGGGTCACACTTTTGTAATGCACCGTTAGAACACGTCTTAAAACATTACGGTGTATCGCATAGAGTGACAACTCCGTATCACCCACAGGCTAATGGTCAAGCCGAAGTCTCTAATCGTGAGATTAAGAGAATTCTTGAGAAAACTGTGTCAAATTCGAAAAAAGAGTGGTCACAAAAATTGGATGAAGCGTTATGGGCATACCGTACCGCTTTCAAAGCTCCAATTGGGCTAACTCCTTTTCAATTGGTGTTTGGTAAAACTTGCCATTTGCCGGTTGAATTGGAGCACAAAGCATTGTGGGCCCTGAAATTATTAAATTTTGATAAGGATTTGGCCGGTGAGAAAAGGAAAGTGCAACTGCTTGAGTTGGAAGAGATGCGCAATGCCGCATATCACTCGAGTTGGTTGTATAAAGAAAAGGTAAAAAAATATCATGACAAAAAGCTTCAAAAGAAGGATTTTGTGCCCAGACAGTTGGTCCTATTGTTCAATTCCAGGTTGAAGCTATTCCTCGGAAAATTGAAATCAAAATGGTCCGGGCCATTTCGGGTCAAAGAAGTCAAGGAATATGGAGCTATTATCATTGAGGACATGGAAAAGAAGGAGAGTTGGACGGTAAATGGCCAACGTTTGAAGGTTTATCTCGGCGGTCATGTGGATCGCGGGAGCTGTGCTATTTCCTTGGATGCTCCTCTGTGAGCATCGAACCGTCGAGCTTATCCGACGTTAAACAAGCGCTCCCCAACATTGTAAGTATTTACAGTTTTCTGTTATGTTGTATTGGTGTCCATTTTGAAAAACCTTGCTGAATGTGCTTTACCTGCTGTTATGAAAAAACAAATTGCTGTCATGCTCGCTAGGCGAAGGCAGTAGCGAGCTGATTCGCTATCTGCTCGCTAGGCGAAGCAGCAGCGAGCGCTGCGTGGCAGCACTTTATTTCTGTTTCACAGGGCCACTCATTTGGGCCCAAACACTTGTTATTTCGTTTTTTTAGTCTGATAAAGGATCAAACTCACTCAAGAACTCACAATCACTCTCTCACTTTTCATCTCACTCAAAACCTAAACGGTTACATTGCATTGCAAACCTCATTGTGCACTTCAAATTTAATCAATCTCTTTCACTAAGGTTTGCCCTAATTCCATTTCTTTATGTTTTAACTTTGTAAATTTATGATGTATATGTCATTTAGGGTGAATTTGAGGGAATGGGTACATTAGGTTTTACATGTGGATGTAGATTTGCATGTACCTTAGAATGATGCCTTTCATGATAAATCATTTTGTTCTGAAATAGATACCATGAGACCTTGGGTTTTTCTGAAATTTCAGTGTTAACAAGGCAGAACCCAAAACCCGCAAGATTCGCTAGCACCTCGCTAGGCGAATCAGTGGAGAACATGACAATAATTGGATATTCTGTTTTGCTTTCTAATCTGTTTTGTGTTTGTGTTGTTTCCTCTCTATGTCTTTGCAGATGGCATCTAGATTAAGCGCGCCTAAAAAGAGAAAGGTCGGGAGCACTTCCCGTACCGTGCCCATACAATTCGACACCGACAAATTTGTCGGGCCAAAGCAAGCGGCTAGATATATCGCTTTGGAGAAGAGAAAGATTCTGCCGGAGAAAAGATTCATAATCAACCCCGAGGGCGAATACCGTACATTTGCCGGGTTGATTCACAGTAAGCGGTGGGACCGGTTGATATCTCCACTTGAACACTATGACATCGAAACAGTGCGTGAGTTCTACGCGAACGCACTGCCTAACGATGACGAGCCATTCACATGGACAACACGAGTGTCTGGCCGTTAGGTTGCATTCGATCGGGACACAATTAACCGTGTCTTGGGTGAACCGCTCCATCTGGGAGCGAATGAGAGAGACACTTACCATAGGGATTTGAGGCTTCACCGGGATACCGATTCAATTTCTGCTGCCCTGCTTTTTGAAGGGAAATCAGTTGAGCTGAACCCATCTGGGGTTCCGATGAGATACCATAGGGAAGACATGATTCCCATGGCTCAGCTGATACTCATGTTGGTTCTCACAAATATAAAACCCAAGTCTCACACCTCTACCGTGCCGATCCCAGTGGCACATCTGGTTCACTGCATCTTCACGAATATTCAAATTGATGTGGCGAGGGTAATTGCTTTGGAGATGAAGTCTGTGGTCGAGAGCGGGCTAAAGTCGGGGGCACGAGTTAACTGCCCCCTTGCTTTCCCGTGTCTAATCATGGCTTTGTGCCAACATGCGAAGGTGAAGCTACCCTCCCGGAGTCAAGTAAGGATCCCGCCGGCCATCAATAATAGATATGTGGCCAAGTTTTGCAAGCCTAAGAACTTAAGAAGTGGTGCAGCTGCTGGTAATACCGGGACGTCTGATGGTCCTGGTACTTTTGCTCATGGATCCGATCCTTTCCAGCAGGCTGTCTGCAACTACAATTGGGATTGGATGGCGGCAACTCAGCGCGCCATGGTTGACATGCACGACTCTATGCAGCTGTTGTAGTTGCAGGCACGTGACCCCTCCGGTGATCACTCGATGATGACGCGTGAGCAGTTTCTGCAGAACGCTAGCTGGCCTGTGGACAGGCCTATGTTTGGAGAGGGGGCGGGTGCCGGTGCATCTGGTGCCGGTGCTTCAGGTGGTGCTGAGGATGATGATGATGATGATGCTACCGGTTCTGAAGCCGGTAGTGATGAGGGTTTTGAGTCCTTTGAGGGCTAAGTTTGTTTTATTTTATTGTATTTTTCAGATTTGTTGTATTTTGATTTTGGTTATGTACTTTTGGGGTGTTTTGTCCCCCATGCACATTTTTAAAATTTTTAAGTAATGAGCATTGTTTATGTTTTTAATTTGTGTGTTTGGTTTAAATTTCTTTTTGTTTAATAAATTTTTGGTTGTTGAGTGTCAAACCTTCTAGATTGGTTGCTCCTCAAAGAAGTATCCAATGAAGGTGCATCCGAGCTTGGATGACAATGATAAAAATAAACAAGTGAATAATGCTAAGGTACATGGTTACCTCCGGTTAGAATTTTAGAATGCATTAAGAACTTTACTCTTTTTTGTAATTGAATATTGTTCTTTTTGCAACATAATTGAATGAATGTTTCATCTAGGACTTAGAACCACAAATTATGAGGAAACCTCCATTGTACACTTAAATGCTGGATTCTAATAAACTTTGTTGATTCATTTGATTCATGCTTGGTCTTTTATTATTGTGAATTTGTGGAAGCAATTAGAAATGATCAAGGCGCTTGTTTTCTTATGAGCACAACCAATTCCAAATACAACTTACCCGTGAGCAGAGAGAGTATTCGTTAACCGCTTTGAGCTTAAACAGTTGAATCTCAGCTTGAAATAAAGCGAGATGTCAAAAATCTTTTTTCTTGAAACCCGGAAAATTTTGATAATTGTTCTTTTGCCATAAAAAGTCAAGAGCATTCACTTAGGGTGAGTAAGAAATAAGTTAGGGAGAACGAAAAAGAGAATCGGTAAGTGCCACAACTCTGGAAAAACCGAGCAAGCATTGAAAATAAAAAAAATAAAAAATATATAGAAAAGAGAAACATCTGCTTTGTAAATATGATGTGAAAGAAAAGAAAAAATAGAAAAAATGAAAATGAATGCTTGCTTGGAAGAAAAATAGTGAAAAACAAAAATTGAGTTGTGAAATAAGAGTTGTGAAGGTTTCAAATGAGAAACAAATGGAACGAAGTTGAGATGTGTGAATAATGTACAGTGAATATCTCTTTTGCATCGGCAATTTCGTTTTCAATGGCCTTAGAAATGACCCTTGTTTGTAAACCTAACCAAGCTACAACCGGAAAAGTCCTTAGTGATCTTCTCGCTTCCGCATTTCCATTTATAATTGTTAGACATTGTATGAATTGAATTTATTTCTTCATTGTTTGTTGGAGAGAGAGATTGTCCCTGCAGTTGCAAACGCGTAATTTCTTCAATCCTTATTCGAAGAGGAGAGATAGGGTGATTCATTCAAGATAATATTGTTGTGGATAGATAAATATTTCGCACTGCTATTAAGTTTTAGTTCTTGTGCATTATGTTATTCTAACCATTGGGAACTTATGCCTGGTTGATTTTCTTGTGTTTGAGCCGTTTTATCCGACTTCGGAGAAACCTTTTTCTTAAAGCAAATCCTCTTGTCCTTCAAGAGGCATACTTTGCTTGAGGACAAGCAAGAATCTAGTTGGGGAGAGTTGTTAGATGCCCAAAAGTGCTTATTTGAGCTATCAAATGTGGGCATCTTTCACTCCTTTTTGTTGCTAAAGCGTTTGAAACCGCCTTTGTTTTAGATGAATCGCAATACAATGTTAAACGATCTTGGTACCTTTGATTTGTGTGTTATTGTGCAGGAATTAGGCATCAAATAATTAAAAATGAAGGCAAAAGAAAGTTGGCAAAGGGACCAAGAGAAGAAAGCATTCATCAGCACGCTCGCTAGGCGAGTGCTGTGGCGAAGTGCTCGCTAGGCGAGCACCCAGCGAGCACCCATCGAACATCTCCAGTATTTTACAGTAGCAAACATCAACAAACTCGCTAGGCGAGCAGCCAGCGAAGGTGGTAGCGAACACGCCCAGACTTGGTCAATAGCGCAGCCAGCACTCACTCGCTAGGCGAGCCATTAACGAGCTCCCAATGAGCAATTCCAGTAGCAAAACCTCCTAAGCTCGTTGGAGCGAAGGTTGAAGCATGGGCTTCGTCTAGCGAAGGTTTTGTTCGCCTAGCGAACATGCAAATCTGGCAAAGGATATTTCTCTGGGCGCAGGTGCCTCTGGTGCCTATTTTAGGGGCTCGCTAGGCGAACCATTCTGCTCGCCTAGCGAGCATGACAGCTCAGTAGCAGCACTATAAGTAGCAGGGGCTACTTTTTGGAGCCATACTTTTACACTTCCATACTTTGTACTTTTTTTAGATATTTTCAGCATTGCTCTAGAGATATTTTGTAACCTAGAAACCCATTTTTCTTCATCTCTTAACATTCTTCTACAAAAAGAAGGTGGATTCCCATCCAATCTCGATTCTTCGACTTGGATGTTGATCAACCTTCAACCGAGACTTGTTGTGCAAGCCACCATGAAAATGAGTGGCTAAGTTCTTCATTTTGTCAAGGTTAGATGTAGATGATCATTAACTTTGTGTGTAAATGGGATGATCTTCATTTGTAAACTCTTTAATGATGAATATATGGTGAAAACCTTGTTTTATTGAAAACTCTTTGTGTTGGTTTATGATCGAGAGATGTTTACCAACTCTTTACCTAGGTTTTCATCCAATCTTGTTTGTTAGCTAGAGATAGTAATGAATGATTTTGTTCACCATAAGGTTGAACCAAAAAGTTGTCATTTTGATAGATTGTGTTAGAGATAAACAATGGATCAAAATGGGAAAACCCACAATGTGTGTTAGAGATAAACACATTGGGAGGACTTTGTGAAATAGTTTGTCATCTAAAGGAGTTTATAAGTTTTGTTGATCGAACATATACATGCAAAGTGATCGTCGAACCCTAACTTTGACAATATTTCTCAAATAGAAAAACCAAAACTTTTACTGCATTTTATTACACTTTTATGCAAGATACTGTGACTAAAACCAAAACCCCCTTGTTACTACGAGTTAAGAATTGAAACAACTGTCAAACGGCGGCGATATCTCACAATCCCTGTGGAGACGATAACAAAAACCCGACACTTAAAACTACATTCAACAGCATGTCATATATTTATCTAGTCACGTTTTGAACCCTGCACAAATGAACTATGCGACTACCGAGAAGGAGTTGCTAGCAGTGGTCTATGCCTTCGATAAATTTAGGCAATATCTGTTGGGTTCTAGAGTCATTGTTAATACTGACCATGCTGCTTTGAAGTATTTATTTGCTAAGCAGAATTCTAAGCCAAGACTATTGAGATGGATCTTACTCCTCCAAGAGTTTGATATGGAAATTTGTGACAAAAGAGGGTGTGAAAATACTGTGGCGGATCACCTCTCTCGGATGTCCCCTATAGAGGAGAATGAGGAAAAACGTCCAATAAAGGATGAGTTTGCTGACAAACACATCCTTGCTGTTATTGGAATGCCATGGTTCGTAGACTATGTGAACTATCTAGTAGGTGGGGTGATCCCTAGCGAATTTGACTTTAACAAAAAGAAAAAGTTTGTGCTTGATTGCAGGTTTTACTTGCTTGATGACCCATTCTTGTACAAGAAATGAGTAGACGGGTTGGTTAGAAGATGTGTTCCCGAAGAAGAACAGAGAGATATCCTGAAAGCATGCCATGACTTTGACTATGGTGGACACTTTAGTGGTGATAGAACCGCAGCCAAAGTCCTCCAGTCAAGCTTATACTGGCCTACACTTTTCAAAGATGCTCAACAATTAATCAAAGAGTGCGATAAGTGTCAAAGGATGGGAAATATCTCGAAAAGAAATCAGATGCCTCAAAACCCCATGTTGGAAGTTGAACTCTTTGATGTTTGGGGTATTGACTTTATGGGACCATTTCCACCTTCATTCGGAAAGAACTATATCCTGGTGGCAGTGGATTATGTATCCAAGTGGGTAGAAGCAGTTGCTCTACCAACGAATGATGCAAAAGTGGTAGTCAAGTTTCTAAAGGAGAACATATTTGTCAGGTTTGGAGTGCCAAGAGCTCTAATAAGTGATGAGGGAACTCATTTCTTAAATCACCTAATGGAGAAGCTACTCTTGAAGTATAATATAAAACATTGTATAGCCACTCCGTACCACTCGCAAACAAGTGGTCAAGTTGAAGTGTCGAATAGGCAGCTGAAACAAATTCTGGAGAAGACGGTTAACTCATCTCGCAAAGACTGGGGAAGTAAGCTTGATGATGCGCTTTGGGCATACCGAACTGCTTTCAAAACACCGATTGGTATGTCTCCTTATCAATTGGTATATGGTAAGGCCTGTCACTTACCCTTAGAACTTGAACAGAAAGCTTTGTGGGCTTCAAAATTCCTTAATTTGGATCTTTCGAAAGCGGGAGAGTCCCGAATCCTTCAACTCCGTGAGTTAGAAGAATTTAGGAACCGAGCATACGAAAATGCCAAAATTGACAAAGATCAAACAAAAATATGGCATGATAGAAGGATTCAAAGGAAGGAATTTTGGGAAGCACAAATGGTACTATTGTTTAATTCGAGGATGAAGTTGTTCTCGGGAAAACTGAGATCGAAATGGTCAGGACCGTTTATGGTACACAAGGTATATCCCCATGGAGAAATTGACATAAAAAATCCATCCAATGGGGACATTTTTAAAGTGAATGGCCAAAGGTTGAAGCCTTACAATGTGGAGCAAGAAGTTGGTCAAATTGATATTTTTCATCTTGTCTGATAAGATGAAAAAACCGTCGAGCAAGGCGGCGTTAACGAAGCGCTACGTGGGAGCCAACCCACGTTTTTGTGTCCAATTATTTTCTTTGTTTTGTTGCGTGTTATTAACTTGTAGGTTTGAACAATGTTTGCTAGAGGAGCCAAAAGTTTGTATGCAAAAAGTATCTGGAAAAATCGGAAGCATAAGCCCGACACAAGCTCGAGACAATAATGATAGAAAAAGAAAAATCAGGGGCCTGACACGGGTGCCCGTGTCAGCTGACACGGCCCCTGTCAGGAAGTGAATAGAGAAGGGTGTTTTCCAAGGGCCTGACACGGGTGCCCGTGTCAGCCCCTGCATGAACAAGTTTGAAAGAGGAAGGACACGGCCCCTGTCAAGGCGATCATTAGCGCTGCATGAACAAGTTTGAAAGAGGAAGGACCCAATGAGCCTCTATCTCAGACTTCTTTAAGTGAAGAGCTTCAACAATAAGACTAGATCGGGGAATCTCCTCCAATCCAATAAAAGGCACTCTACTAGAAATAGGTATCCCCAAAAGATGAGAATACTCCTCCAAGGTAGGCACAAGCTGAAAACCTGGGAAAGTGAAACAATGGTAGAGAGGATCATAGAACTCCACCAACACACTTAAGAGTCCTTCAACCACATCAGTAGACAAGATGGATAGAAGCTCCCCATGACGTTGTTTGAAGTCCAAGGGATCTAATACAAAAGATGCTAGCTTCCTTAACTCTTTCAAGTCGGGACATCTGAAACTGTACTTCTTAGTGTTCCTTCGTCCACAATCCATGGTCTGAAAATATTTGCAAATAATACCTCAGTTCTTTGAAATTTTCCGTGTGATTAATGTTATGATGCGCATGAATGCATGAATGCAACAATCACAAATAAGGGATCACACACAAGGCAAACAAACAAAGGTCAAGGGATGAATCAAGTCATTGTCAAGATCAATCATCCATTTTGGTGGATTATGGCTTACACCTTATCAACACCCAAGTTCCATTGATATTGACAAGACTTGATTGGATTAACCAAAAATCAAGGGTTTGTTGTAAGTCACGAGCATGGAGTTTGAGTAAGAACCATCCCAAAGGAGTGAACTAAGTATAAAACTTGTAGATCATGTTCTAAAAAGTTCCTAGAGTCTTAATTCCATCTATCGGATATTACAGGTTAAGATGACTGACTCATCGACCCATAATATTTTCAAGAGAAACTCGTCTGAGTGTAGTATCGCGTAAGAACTGTTATCAAGTCTACACTTGAACAGTTTCCACACTACATCCTAAATAGGCCAAGAGGGGGTAAATGTTCTACGGTCCTCAGCTTCTCAGACCCAAATTAGAGATAGTAATGCCTAACCACAACTACTTGTGTGACATTTCCAAATCCAAAAGAGTCTCCATTGAGCAGATGGATCTCAAGCCAACTTGTTAAGGACTACTCCACACAAGTATAACATGACTATACCATCCTCTTATCTTAATTGCACTCAAGTTCGGGTTAGAACTTATCTCACCACTCAGAGATCACCAAGCACGACAAGCAGATTATATCACACATACAAATATACAAACATCACATATATACAAATATATACACACAAAAAGTAGGCTAAACCCACTGGAGACTACTCCCCAACAGAGCCGCCACTTAATTTCTGTAGTGGTAAATTCATAATCATCAAGCTATGGATAAGCTAGAGATCAATAAAACCAGAGTCGCCACCACACTTTTATTGTTTCCAAGGGAAAAGGGAAAAAGTACGAACAAAACCCAAAAGTAAGAAGTTTTCAAATCAAAACTAATAAAATGTCAGAGATTACAGGTAAGGGGGTTGGTTACACAAAAGGAAGGTGTTAGCACCCAAAGTGTCCTAGGTACTCCTAGGGAGCCTTTTTGTGTGCATATGTATTTGGTACAAAATAATGTTTACAAACAAATAGAATGGGGGGATGAGAAAAGAATTCATTAATTATATTTTTGTGTTTGACAAGATCTTCAGACTTGTGCCTACGTACCAACATAAAAATGATGGATCAAAACCTCGTAGTTCGTGATACAAATTTCAAAGTGGATGCATTGCTTTTAACAAAAATTAAGTTCGAAAGGCATAAAGGCCCAAAAATGGTTTGAATGAGTTAGTTCTTTTTGGCTTTTTGAAAGTTTAGGTCAAGTATAGTTAAGTTTATTTACAAATTTGGATTTAAGAAAAGAAGTTTGAAAATGTAATGGCATAAGGCCAAAGTTTCTATCTTTTTGCAAAGTGGTCAAAGTTTAGAATAAAACTAGTTCAAACAAAGAAGATTTTTTTAAAAGGGAGGGATAGATTTTGAAATTAAAGAAATGGGGAGGAGATGAAGAGACTAATCCTATGCACAAAATTAAAAGTTAAGAGTTGAAAAGATCTGGCCGATGGGTAACAATCCAATAGGCAAGAATGCCATATAGAAACCCCAAATTCCCTTGGATATTTAGAATCAAGCAACACACAAATGCACAATTATATCAATCTTGAAGAGCAAAGGCATCAAATAAAGATAGCCACATCCAAGCTTTAGCCACTCCGTGATCTTCTTCAATTAGCCCATGTAACAGATGAATTCCACAAGTCACAGGTTCAAAATAACAGCTTCATAATGATCATGTTACAGATGAACTCAAAGGGATCTTGAATGATGTATCAGATGAAATTTCAAATTACAAGCACTTGGTTTCACAAAAGTTGGCATCGGCCAAGTCCTTTATCATAGGAATGTTGCCTAAATTCTAAGTCCATTTGTCCAAGATCAAGCCAAAAGTCCTCACAAAAGTTTTTTAGGGTTTTTACTGTTATTATGTACATTAATGGTCAAAGACCACACAAACAAGCAAAGTATACACAAACAAGATATATCACACAATATGGTCCAAATGGACAAAGTGAAAATTGCATTAACATAAACAATTAGAATGGTATGAATAATGGCAAATGAATAAAGACTAAAATTAAATGGCTTGAAATTAAAAGTGAAGTAGAAGAGCGATCCATAACGCAGCGGAATTTAAAATTTCTCCTTTAGTGATCCTTACGAATGGGCATGATTAGTGATAGAATCGTTACCTCTTGTGGTAATTGTAACCTTTGATGCAGATCTCCGGAGCGATCACGAACATTGAACGATGACAACGTCTCTACTCAGTCCACACGAATAGATTCCTTCAATCTCAGTGCTAGCTGCTAAGAATGAAGGCTTTGAGTGAGAGAGAGAGAGAGAAATGAAATTGCAACTGCACAAATGCTTCTACACAAGGGTTCTATTTATAGAACCACTTATGTGGGCTGCAAGCTAAAAAGCCCACTCAAGTGTATGTGGCCCATATCTTACAAATGTGAGAACCGCATCCAGTATCTAATACCCATGATGCAGAAGTAGATAAATTAATTTCAATAACAAAAATACCTGAAGTTGAAGTCTCTACTCCATTCTTCTTATCTTCCAGGTACTTTGGGCAGTTTCTCTTCCAGTGTCCAGTCTTACCGCAATGGAAGCAGGTGCCTTCCTTTGCTATGCCTCCACTAGGCTTCAAAGAAGCAACAGTGGGTTTGGCTTTGGCAACTTCCTTGCCTTTCCCTTTATCACCCTGCTTAGTGGGTCTTTTGTTCTGTCTCTTTCCATTTCCGATCATCAGAATGGACTTCCCTTTTGACTTCAGATTCTGCTAAGCAATTCTTAACATGGCTAGCAGTTCAGGAAGAGATTTGTCCATATCATTCATATTGAAATTTAGGACAAATTGACTGAATCTATCTGCAAACGATTGCAAGATCAAATCAGTCGTGAGTTCCTTTCCGAGGGGAAAACCCAACCTCTCAAGGTTTTCCACATACCCAATCATCTTGAGCACATGGGGACCTACAGGGGCTCCCTCAGCTAACTTGCCTTGAAAAAGGGATTTTGAAACTTCAAACCTTTCATGCCTTGCTTTCTCTTGATAGAGCATCTTTAGGTGTTCGATCATATCGAATGTTGCCATGTTCTCATGTTGCTTTTGCAACTCTGAGTTCATGGTAGCTAGCATGAGACAAGCAGTTTCATTGGCATCATCGACATGCTTCTTATAAGCATCTCTTTCTGCCTTAGGTGCAGAACTAGGAGGTTCCTCTTCAGGAACAGGTTTCTCCAAGACATACAACTTTCTATCATGTTTGAGGATAATCCTCAGATTTCGGTGCCAATCCAGAAAATTTCTCCCACACAATTTTTCCTTGTAAAGGACTGATCGCAAAATGTTGTTAGAGGTGTTTGTTATCATGGTAATCTACATGAAAATAATGAAAATATAAGTATCAATAACATATTTAATTAGGCCTTTAATTAAATATGCTCCCACTATTTTACTTAAAACAAATGACCCTCACCATTTGATTCGGAAAATCCCGTTGGAAGATTTTCTAGTGGGTCGATATCCATATTTCACTTTGTTTTAAGTCCGTGTAGGAGGATTACACAAAACTAGGTTATTTAGGTAGGAACTCCTTCCAATTGTATATAATACAACTCTCGAATACTTTAGTTGGGTGAATAACTCCTTATTCCAATCCATCACATGGATCATTTCCAACTCTTGCTTCTAAACATATATAATCTTATTATAATTTGTTTAGTTAAGTTTGACTCATTGTTTCAGCAATTGGATATTACAATTATCCCATTGCACCTTACTAATATAGAACATGCACCTCGCGTAGGCGAAACCTACATTATCTGATACTAGTCTTGATGAGTGTTAAGACTTGGAAAGCATAAACTTAATATTTAATTTTGAGGGAATTTGCAATTATTCTGATCTCACTGGCTTATTTATCATATAAATCATCTCTCACATGCATCAACATACATAATGAAACAGTTATGGCCCCTAGCGCAATTGTTCTCCTAAGCCAATTAGAGAACCTAAGCTAATCTAATAACGATCTAAGCTTCTCCAAGCAAGATCTTCAAGGTTGTCCTCCTTTGATATTGAATTCTTCTCTTTCTTCATAATATTACATTACATAAAAGAGACTCGTTTTACATACAAGGGAGTGAGATCAGAAAAGAAGTTACATTAAGAGATTAAAAGAGAGGCACGACACGCAAGTCGTATTTTAAAAACCCAAAACAAAATAAAGGAAAACTAAGGCCACAACCGATCACCACAAGACAATAATAATAAACACATTATTATTATTAATTTGAATTCTTTTAATTAATTAAAACCAAATTAAATTTTGGCGACCGATCACACTACGCAGAGTTAGTCGGGGGTCCACTGCATTGTCAGCGCCCCTGGCCGAAATTTTTAATGAACAATTCATTTGGAATCGACGTCATTTTTTGCATCAACACTTGATACTTTAAAGCACAACTCTTGCGCAGTCACAACCCTAATCGCATAACTCTTTGACAACACAACCCTTGTTCCGTCATTAACCCTAATGCACCAATTTCATACCGTCAAACACACCTCGATTGTTGATTCAGTATGATTGATCAACACGTCATTGCTTCACCATACTAATGCCGGATCAAGAAGCAAAAGACCATTGATCGCTCAAAGGAAAACAACCATTAAGTGTTTGAATGAACAAAACGGAAACAGTATATCATATATACCATATTTTGCATCAGAATTACTTATATCATAAATATAACTTGATCGATCTCAATTGCATAACCTATGGGCGATCGATGTATCGCTGCTTCACCATACTAATGTCGGATTCCGAAGCATAGTCAACATCAATCATCCAAATCGTACACACATGATGCCAAATTTAATTACTCGTTTATTCTTTGATTCATTCTATCTTTTAATCGTATTAATACAGAAAATACAGAAAATAAACAGCTATCAGATGCATGGTTTCATAAGTGGCTCTGATACCATTGAAGGAGAAGAGCGATCCATAACGCAGCGAAATTTAAAATTTCTCCTTTAGTGCTTCTACACAAGGGTTCTATTTATAGAACCACTTATGTGGGCTGCAAGCTAAAAAGCCCACTCAAGTGTATGTGGCCCATATCTTATAATATGCCAAAATCACTTAAGCGCATGGTACCTTACCATATTTCGTATTCTACTTAAGTACACCATACCTTACGAGGTTCTACAATTCACTTAAGTGCACCGTACATTACGGTATTCCTTAGTTACTCTATCTCTCATCAATCCGTCCTTTTGTGTGTGACCCTGTAGGTTTTCGCGGCATTGACAATTATATTAAATCACGTATTTAACATAATAAACAGTGAGCGGTATCTAGCAACACATCACTGCTACCCAAGACACAAAAATGTCATGTGATCTGACAAATCCTTTTATGATAATACTTATGTGTACAATTACCCTTTTGCCCTTATGTCTATATTGAACACAAGGCATAGACCGTGTCATCCTTGTCCAGTTCAATATTGGGCCCATAGACATTTATCCTGTTACGCAGGATGGGCAAATTCCATCTAGGTCACTCATGTCCCTTAGCATGCTTCGTGGAGTACCCATCAACTGTCTTTATGGTCATCCAGTTACGGACAATGTTTGATCAACAATAAGGCACTCGACTCTACATCTAAGGTCCATAGTGGTTTCAGGTCGAAGGGTGGTATACACCATTATCACCATGAAGATAACTTATGACACTTTGCATAACATTCTATATAGTATTCTCATAGCAGGTCAATCCAGTATAAATATTACTCTTAATATTCATACCTATGTTTAAGACTTGATAACTCCTTATCCATGATCCATGAGATGTGATCATCAGTCTATATACATAATAGTCTTAATGCTTTAATGTTATCCCACTTCACAATAAAGCTCGACTATGGATACTTTAAGAATAGTGTCCTTATGTTTAATGTGATCTCATGATTAAGTCACACTTGATACATTAAACGGACTATCTATTCTAGGAAGTTTATTAGACAAACTTAATAAAGAAAAAGCCTTTTATTATTAATAAATAATTCGATACAAGTACCAAAAGTATTGGCCTCTAGGGCTTACACCAACAAAAAGTTAGTTGTTAATAAGTTAGAAGTTAGTATTGTTTTGGTTTTGCTTTTCATTTTTAAGTCATTCTTTGGAGAACACTCAACCCACTTATCACAAGCATGGATCCTCGAGCCAAGACATCTTCCAAAGGAAGGAAAAAAGGCCAAGTTTCTAAACAATACCATGAAATAGGGGAGACTTACAATCTCACTAACTAGAATGCTATGTATTTTATGTCACAAATTTAGCGTTATGTTAAGCAATCATAATTGGACTTATATAGAAGTCACAACTATTTAAGGTCGGATAATAGAATTTTGGTGTTAATGCATGTTAGAGACATAATATAATGGACCATGCTCATGAAACATACCACACACAAAAAGAATATGCAAAAGAGGTGGCCTAATCTCATCCATACTTATGTTGATTTTTCAATCAACTAGCCTTAGGATTTTGAGCTATCATAGGCCAAATGAGATGAATGCATAAAGAATGGGAATGAGTTGAAGAGGGAGGGGAATGGATCAAAACTCAAATTGGTCAAAGGAGGACTTTACCAAATTAATATAATCCATTAATTTTGGGAGATGGAATGTACATTCCATCAATCCCCTAAATCCCATGATATTAACTTGACAAAGTCAAATCAACCTTGACCAAGGCCCAATAACAAGAGTCAAACTCAAACAAGTCATCACAATTGGTCAACACAATTAATTGACATTTATTCAAATTAAAAAGACTAAAATAATACATTTAAATTAAATATGATTTGTCAAATTCCTAAAACCTCATCAAAATATCAAAGAAGTGGCCATGAGATTTATCATAGGTCAAACAAGGTCAAAGGACCTTGGAGAAAAAATTTCAAAATTTTTAAAGACTTAAAAATATTTTTAAACAATTAAAAACAAATGAAAAATCAATTAAATCATGAAAAATATTAATAATGATCCAAAAAATAATTTTAATTCAAAATATGAAAGAGGAAATTATTTGAATTTTTTTGGTGAAACTCTCATATTTTTTGGATCAATATTAAAATTAATATGAATTAATGAAAATAAAAGGATTAAAATGAAAATAAGAAAATAGCAAAAAACGTGGACCACTTGATCTCCCTCATTAATTGAGGTGGAAGATCAAGTGGTCCTCAATGCGCGTTCCACAATGGACACTAGTCAATGCGCTGCAGGGATGGTAATCAAAACCAACGCGTGAGATTAAAATATTTGAAAAGAATCCTGTGGTCTGGAGAGATGCCAACACATCGCCGGAGCTGTAACTCCAGTCTTCTTCTCCGGTGAATCTCACCGGATTAGTCCATCCTCAACCATCACCAAAATAAAAAAGGAGGACACGATCTGAAATAAAAAATGGTGTAGAGCACGAATCTGACCTCATTTTCAACTAACTCCAAATATATAAAAAGATATGAAGAGTTGAATTTTGAGGTGTGTCAACTGAGTTGCTTCGATTTGACCTCTAAGCAACTCAATCTTCTTGCCTACATTGGTAGGACTTCAGACAACCAAAGATCCAAGAGAATTGAGTAGATTTGAGTGAGAATCGAAGAGATGAAGTTTTATGAAAATTACCTTCAATGCTATGCAGATATTGATGTGGCTTGCTCCAAACACAGTCTGATCACACTTGAGAGGCTAGCAAGAAGTGATTAGAGAGGTTGCAAGGCTTTGGATCCTGGAGTTCTTGAATCTCCAACAGTTGATATTCAAATTCAAATTTCAAATTGAAATTTCTCAGGGTTTCCTTTAGAATGAAAGGGTTTCAATGGGGGGAAAAGTTGGCACGCAAAGTCCTCCTCAAATGAGCTCAGAGGCCTTCTATTTATAGCCAAAGGGAATGATATTTGCACACTTCAAAATCTGTCCGAAATTGGCAATATGGATGGCACAAGTGCATGGGAATGTACATGCCTATGGTGCAATGCATTAAGGTCTAAAATGATTCCAATTGAGGTCTGAATGAAGCTTGAATGGAAAGGCATTGTGAACTGAAGTTTGTGCAATTGATTCTTTCCAATGATGTAACCCTGTTAAAGCCATGTGTAGACCTAGCAATCTTTGTCCAAAATGAATGAACATGGGTCATCTGGCCAACCACCATCAACCAACTTGCTAACCTTCAATTATTTTGACTTTCTTGGCTCATGGTAGATCATATATGCATAATATGATGAACTTTGAAGTTTCCCTTGAGAAATTTGATCACTTGGTGAGATAACTTGTTGGAGAAGTTACTCAAGATACTTAGTCAAACTAGGGTTTCCAAGGCAAATCACCCTCAAACTCTTGAAGAACACTTGATCAATATATCATGTAGGATGAATGGAACTCATATATGATGCTTATAACCATTCTTGGACCAATTCATGATTGTGCTCTTTGTCATGAGGGTCTCAAACCCTATATATGAACTTGATAGATCAATGGAGATCATGCCTTACCTACAAAGGAGTTAGGCAAATGCAAAGATATATTTTTGGTATTTTGGTTAGTAAAATGATAAAATACCAAGTATGATACAATCACATAGTGCTTGGTGATCTCTCCCAAAACAAACCCAATGAAAGAGGGGTAAGGAGGATGCCAAGGTATGATCCCAATGCTAATGCATATGATGAGATTGCATGAGGGATCTTAGGGTCAAAATTGGGGTCTTACACTTGTTCTCAGGAATCTCTATCACACGACCCCACTGATCAATGTTGCCAGTTTCAATACCTTTTGTGCATCTTTTAAACAAGACATGGGTGTCCCAGTTTTCTTTACTTCATCAGCAATAGACAAGGCTTGGAACGGTGTTCCAACCTCCTCCTCAGCTTCAACATACGAAAAGGATGACAAATGGCTTACTAATAATGCCTTCTCTCCACCAACAATGGCAAGTTTTCCGTTCTTCATAAATTTTTGGTGTAGAGTAGATGTCACCACTCCAGTCATGAATCCATGGTCTTCCCAACAAGCAACTATAGGTCGAATGAATATCCATTACTTGAAAAGTAATATGGAAATCACTCGGACCTATCTTAATTGGAAGGTCCACTTCACCAATGATGGTTTTCCGGGAACCATCAAACGCTTTCACAATTACGCCATTGTATCTCATTGGGGCGCCTTGATAAGAAAGTTTGGACAAAGTTGACTTTGGAAGCACGTTCAAAGATGATCCAGTGTCAACCAACACATTGGACATAGCATCCTCCTTGCAGTTTATTGAAATATGGAGTGCCAAATTGTGATTTCTGCCTTCCTCGGGAATCTCTTCATCACAAAAACTCAAGTTATTACAAGAAGTAATATTGGCAACAATATGGTCAAACTGATCCTTAGTCACATCATGCTCAACATAAGCCTGCTCGAGCACTTTCTACAACACCTCTCTATGTGCCTCAGAATTCATCAATAGGGACAACACTAAGATCTTTGACGGGGTTTGGAGCAGCTTCTCCACCACATTAAACTCACTTCTTTTTATCAATTTCAACACTTCGTCATCGTCATTAGCCTTTAGTTTGCTGGATTCACCAGACTGACACACTGGAGCACTAACTGGATTCACCACTAGAATCTCTTCTTTCTTACTGGCTGCATCATCTTCTACCTCTCTCGGGAAAACCGGACCGAACACATGACCACTACGGTCACCTTTGCAATATCAACAATATTCACCATATAATCTGCTATTGGTAGAGGAACCTCTTGACCATTCTCAATCATTGTGGCGTTATATTGATAACGCACAACTTTATCGGATGCATACGGAATAGGGTCCGCTAACCGTATTACCAACGACGATACCAATCTATTAACACTATTGTTGTTGCTGCTATCAAATTGAATAACTACCCGCTTAGGGGTCTTGAACACTGGCACAGTCACATTTACATCATTTACATCTCTCGACTGACAAATTTGGATAATACCTTCATCCATCAACCTCTGAATATCTCTCTTGACAATAACACATCCTCGAGGGTTCACACTGCATATCAAACAACCATTATGGTCATGCTCACAGTCATTGACCAAACAAATATCTTTGTGAATTGCCACCAAAGATTGTTTGATATGGCGAACATCATAAACTTTGTACTCACCAAGACAACCATTTATCATGTTGACAAAAGCACTACCATGAGCAGGCAACAAATTAGCTTTCACATTAGGCGCTTGATCCTTAAAGGACACCATCCCACTCTTCACAAGCTTTTTTACTTCATACTTCAATGGGTAGTAGTTCTCTATGTCGTGGCCAGGGGCTCCCTAGTGAAAGGCACAACGAAGTTCAGGTTTAAACCACCATGGAAGTGGCTCAGGAATTTGTGGAGGATTTCTGGGTTGAATGAGGTTCTTGAGAACCAAAGATGAGTACAATTTTGCGTACGACATAAGAATAGGGTCAAAGGAGACCTTCTTCCTCTCAAAATTGTGATGGTTATTATTGTTGTTGTTGTAATTGGTTCTTTGTTGTGGTTGTTGTTGACGTGGTTGTTGTTGAATCAGAACTGATTGATTGTTGGAATTGTTTGAAAAATCTAGAATCACTGAAGAAACTTGATGTTGATGTTGACAAGGTTGAGAACTCTTTCTGACATGAGGCCTCCTCTTCCTCCCCACAGTCACTGAATTAGTTTCCCCCTCCTTCCTCTTGGAGAAACTACCCCCATACTTCTTTCTAGACGATGCTTCTTCTTTACACATACGTCCCTTACAGACTCCCTATTCTAACCTCATCCCCATATTTACCATTTCGGTAAAGTCATTGGGGGCACTAGCAATCATACGTTCGTAATAAAACAAACTCAACGTCCTCAAGAAAATCTTCGTCATCTCTTTTTCTTCTAACAGTGGACTAATCTGGGCAGCCAACTCCCTCTATCTCTGAGCATATTCTTTTAACGTCTCCTTATCCTTCTGAGACATAGACCTCAGTTGGTCTCTATCAGGCGCCATATCAATGTTGTATTTTGACTGCTTGACAAAGTCTTCACCCAAATCATTGAAAGTACGAACGCTTGCACTGTCTAACTCCATATACCATCTCAAAGCAGCACCAGTCAAACTGTCTTGGAAGTAGTGAATCAACAACTGATCATTATCAGTTTGAGTTGACATTTTTCTGGCGTACATCATAAGGTGGCTCAACGGGCAAATGTTTCCCTTATACTTTTCAAAGTCGGGGACTTTGAACTTTACTGGAATCTTGACATTAGGAACCAAACACAATTCAACAACGCTCTTCCTAAAGAAATCCTTTCCTCTCAGAGTCTTCAATTCTTTGTGCAGCTCGAGGAACTGATCTTTCATTTTGTCCATCTTCTCATATACATCTAGGCCCTCAGATGGCTCAGAATGGTAGATAGTATCCTCAACACGAGGCAGAGTATGAACGACTGGAGGTGGCACAGACATGATCGAGCTAGATGCCGACATAGAAACAAAAGTGGGTGCATACCCTTCATGCATAAAGTTGGATGGCATTCCCCAAGGGAATCTAGTAGGCATAGAAGTACCAGATTGGCTGGAAGCAACGGGAACAGCCGATGTAGCAACCTCAGAAATGAAAATCCTCTGAGGAGGAGTTGCAGGAGTTGGTGAAGTCCGGTTCTACGCAGCAATGACAGATTCCATCAAGGTTGTTAACCTGGAAATTTCATCCTTCAGCTCTCTGTTCTCTTGCTCTAAGTGTTCCATGATCTTCAGTTGATTAACGTGAGTGTTGTATCAGTGAGTCAGTTTGGCTGAAGCACATAAGAATAACCGATAAGACATTTGACGGAAGAAAACCTGTTATGCAAATGATGCATGAAATGTAATGTTTTTGTTTATTAAAATTTCAAGGAACATATGAAGTTTTATTTGCAAATATATATAATAATAATAACAACAATTTGATTGACCATAAAAACTCTTTTTATTCATAAAATTTGGAAGGATTACACTAAGTACAATTTCAGAAACTAAAGTACAAGAAAAAAGGAAACTAATCATCCTAAGGACCCCTTAGCAACGATATCAGATGATCTAGCTGTGGGCACGTAATTCCTTCGATTGCGTCGAATCTCGGACTCAAAGGATGTCTTCATCTGAGCCTTCTCAAGGACAAGCTGGTCAACAATCTTCTTCCAAGCACTGGAAGGCTGAGGCATGCTAGAGGAAGGTAGGCCCTCTGGCTCTCTCTGTCTCTTCATTGCTCGGTCTTCAAGAAGTTCAATAAGTGCATCCTTGTCTTTCGACTCAAGTTGCAGCTCTTCATGCTTTTGGCTCAAATCATGGAACCACTCTTCCCACATATCTCTCTGTTGCTTCATCTTGATGAGTGTGTCTTCCAACTCCTCTACATCTTGGTTAGGGAGATTTGATGGCTCAGCCGCAACCAAAGACATAGGTCTTTCACAAGCATACGACATCTTCACAGTTGCGCGAACCAAATAGTGTAAGCTTCCAAAGCTACACAGTTATACAGACCAAACTCGAATCTTCCTTTCTTATGCACCTTATGCAAAGCATGTATCATCTTCTGCTTCAAATGATGGGGAACTTTACCTTCTTGATAGAAAATACCTTCTAATTGAGTGTTATTAGGTTTGTCTCTCAAGGGGAACCCAAGTTGACGACGAGCCAAAGCAGGGTTGTAATTGATTCCTCCTTGTGTACCAATGGGAGGCACATTAGAGAATTCACTACAACTGTCAATAATATCCACACTACTCAATGTAGAATCATACCAAACAATATCATCATTAATGAGATACATAAGTCTCTTAGACCACCGTAGATATTGCTTGTTCTCCAAGAAAGCAGGCGTTTGAGGCAAGTGCGAAATAAACCACTTGTACAGAAGAGGAACACATCATACAATAGTCGCACCACCACCTTTAGAATTCCTCAAATGCAAAGAGAAATGCATATCACCCAACCGAGTAGGAATAGGATTCCCAATCAAGAAGATTCTAATGGCGTTAACATTAACAAAACCGTCAATGTTAGGGAACAAGGCTAGACCATAGATGAGAAACACAAAGATGGCTTCAAAAGCATCCACACTACCGGCGTGAGCAAAGACAGTAGCTTTACGAATGATGAACTCAGAAGTCAACCCAAGAATACCTCCTTTCTTCACCCAATGAGCCTCAATCTTAGATTTCTTCAGATGAAGAGCCTCAATTATGATATGAGATCTGGGAATCTCCTCCAATCCACTAAAAGATAGCTTGTTAGATACGAGTATACCCAAGAGATGAGCATACTCCTCTAACGTAGGCACAAGCTGATAATCAGGAAAAGTGAAGCACCGGTAGAGAGGATCATAAAACTGAACCAAAACACTCAGAAGTCCTTTAACTACATTAGCAGATAACACAGAGAGAAGTTTCCCACGACATTGCTTGAAGTTCAAGGGATCTAATACAAAATATGACGACTTCCTTAGCTCTTTCAAATCAGGACATCTGAAAATGTACTTCTTTGTGTTCCTTTGTCCACAATCTATGGTCTAAAAATATTTGCAAATAAGACCACAGTTCCTTGAAATTTATTTTCTGTGATAAATGTTATGATCCGCATGGATACAACAATCATAAACAATGGATCACACACAAGGCAAACACAAATAAAGGTCAAGGGATGGATCAAGTCATTATCAAGATCAATCATCCATTTTGGTGGATTGCGGTTTTCAGCTTATCAACACCCAAGTTCCATTGATATTGACAAGACTTTTCGGATCAACCAAGAATCAAAGGGTTTATTGTGAGTCACAAGCATGGAGTCGGGTTAAGAACCATCCCAAAGGAGTGTACTAAGGATAAAAACCTGTAGATCATATTCTAAAAAGTTCCTAGAGTCTTAATCTCATATATCGGATATTATAGGTTAGGATGGCTGACTCATCAACCCATAATATTCTCAAGAGAAACTCGTCTGAGTGTAGTATCACATAACAACTGTTATCAGGTCTACACCTTAACAGTCTCTGCACTAATTCCTAAATAGGCCAAGTTGGGTTAAATGTTCTACGGTCCTCACCTTCTTGGACCCCAAATCAGAGAAAATAATGCCTAACCACAAATAACTTGTGTGACATTAGTAACTCTAAAAGGGTCTCCACTAAGTAGATGGGTATCAAGCCAACTTGTTAAGGACTACTCCACACAAGTCGAACATGACTATGCCATCCTCCTATCTTAATTTCACTCATGTTTGGGTTAGAACTTATCTCACCACTCAGAGATCACCAAGCACAACAGATAAATTATATCATACAAACAAATATACAAACAATCAAATATACAAATATATACACAGAAAAAAGTAGGCTAAACCCACTGAGGACTACTCCCCAGCAGAGTCACCACTTAATTTTTGTAGCGGTAAATTCATGACCATCAAGCTATGGATAAGCTTAACGTCAATAAAACCAGAGTCGCCACCGCACTTTTATTGTTTCCAAAGGAAAAGGGAAAAGTACGAACAAAACCCAGAAATAAGAAGTTTTCAAATCAAAACTAATAAAATGCCAAAGATTACAGGTAAGGGGGTTGGTTACACAGAGGGAAGGTGTTAGCACCCAAAGTGTCCTAGGTACTCCCAGGGAGCCCTTTTTTATGTGTGTATGTGTTTTTGGTATAAAAGATGTTTGAGAAAAATAGAGTGCGGGGATGAGAAAAAAATTCATTGATTATATTTTTGTGTTTGACAAGACCTTCAGACTTGTGCCTATGTACCAACGTGAAAATGAGGGATCAAAACCTCGTAGTTTGTGGTATCAATTTCAAAATGGGCGAGTTGTTGTTAATTAAACGTTTTAATAAAAGGGACACAAATAGCCCAAAAGTTTGAATGAGTGTTAGTTCTTTTTGTCTTTTGAAATTTTAAGTCAATATGGTTAAGTTCATTTACAAATTTGATTTAAGAAAAACAGTTTGAAAATTCATTGGCATAAGGCCAAAGTTTCTAATCATTTAAACAAAGTCTAAGTTTGAAAACACAAGCAAGGAAAGTTTTTGAAAAGGGGGGGATTTTAAATTTAAGAAGTGGGATAAGATGAAGAGACTATCCTAAGCACAAAATTAAAAGTTAAGAGTTGAAAAGATCTGACCAATGGGATGCAATCATACAGACAAGAATGTCATACAGAAAACACACTTTCCCTTTGGACTTTGAATCAAGCAATAATCAATCAAACAATTAGCAAATACCAGACATCATGAAGATTAAGGCATCAAATAAAGATAGCCACATCCAAGAAAGCAAATCCCATAGCTAGAAATCTTCTTTGTCTTCTCATGTATCAGATGACATATTCCTTGATCAACTCAGAATAAAGCATTAGACATAAGATCAGAATAACAGTTGACATCAAGATAATGTAGCAGATGAGTTCAAAATAAATCCCAAGACTTGCATCATATGAAGGCTCAATTCTCAATAACTTGATTTCAAAATGTTGGCATTGGCCAAGTACTTTTTGCATAGGGAATGTTGCTTAGTTCTAAGTCCAAAAGTTCAAATCACGATCAACAGTCCACCAAACATTTTTTAGGGTTTTTGTTGTTTATTAAGTATTTTAAGGTCCTAAGACCACAAGCACAATCAAAATACACTAACAAATATATACAATCACAAGATATGGCACATATTATCAAAGTGAAAATGACATAAACATAAACACATTAAATGAAATGTAAATGGAAATAAATGATAAATGACTGAAATTTAAATTGCATAAAGTAAATGACTTGAACATAAAGCAATATTAACAAGAGTTAATCAAATGTTAGTCAAAGTTAATTGAATGATAATAGTGTTTTTTGATTTTTAATTGATTAAGTCATTCTTTGGAGAACACTCAACCATCTATTCATAAGCATGAATCCTTGAACCACGACATCTTCCATAGGAAGGAAAAAAAGCCAAGTTTCCATACAATACCATAAAAGATGGGAGACTTACAATCTCACTTACTATAATGCTATGCGTTTAGGGTCAAATTTAGCTCTATGTTAAACAATCATAATTGGACTTATGTAGAAGTCACAACTATCTGAGGCTGGGCAATAAAAATTTAGGTGTTAATGCATGTTAGAGATTTGGTATAATGAACCAAACTCCTAAAATATACCACACACTAAAAGAAAAGATCAAAAGGGATGGATTTATCTCATCCATACTTGTATTGGTTCATCTGACACAAAGTCATTGATGAACCAATTAGCCTTAGGATATTTGAGATTTCATTGGTCAATGAAAGGAATGGGAAAGAATAAGGATGAAGATGAAAAGGGAGGGGAGTGAGATAAACACAAATTGACCATGGGAGGAATTTTATCAAATTAAAATCATTCATTCATTTTGGGAGATGAAATGTACATTTCATCAATCCCCTAAATCAAATGATTTTAATCCAACAAAAGTCAAATCAAACTTGATCAAGGCCCAAACAAATAGTCAAACATCACAAGACCATAAAAATGGCTCAACATAATTTTTACACATTTAATCAATTAAAAATCAATTTTAAAAAATCATTAAAATACAAATTAGTTTGGTCAAAACCTAAAACCTCTTCAAAACACCAAATAAATGGCCAAGAGATTTATCCTAGGTCAAACAAGCTCAAAGGATCTTAGACGAAAAATTTCATGGTTTTTGAAAAGTCAGAAGTATTTTCAAACAATTAAAAATATGCACAAAACATTTAATTCATGAAAAATATCAAAATTAATCCAAAAAATAATTTTAATTCAGAAAATGAAATAGAAAAATATTAAAGATTTTTGGTGGAAGTCTCATATTTTTTGGATTAAAAATAAAATTATTATGAATTAAACAAAATAAAGCAATTAAATAAAAAATCAGAAAATACAAAAATTCAAGGCCCATTAGATCTCCCTTATTAATTGAGGTGGCATATCTGATGGCCACACGCGCGCTATCCACCAAAGACCCGAGTCCAAGCGCCACACACATGGTAATCACAACCAAGGGCCACGATTGAAACGTTTGGACTAAATCAGATGACTTGGGACCTGCCCACGCACCACCGGAGTCCGAGCTCCGGTCATCTTCTCCGATGATCACCATCGGACTGGTCCAACCTCAACTTCATGAAAAATGAAAAAACAAGGACAATATTTCAAAGATAAAATGCCCAAGAGCTCGAATTTAGCCTCAACTTTCTCCAATTCCAAGTATATAAAAGATACAGAGATTTGAATTTTGAGAATCATGAATTGAGTTGCTTCGGTTTGACCTCAAAGCAACTCAATCTTGATGTCTATATTGGTAGGTGTCATACCCCAAAACTTGTCTGTTAATTTTTATGATAAATTGATTCATGCATGACATTCATTTCACATTTGCATTCATTCATTAGCATACATTCTCATATAAATTATAAATTTTAATTTATTTATTATGTGATACAGATATAAAAAATAATAATAATTTTGGTTATTTGTATGATATAAATAAATTTTATATATATAAATAAAATAGTTTTAATTTAATGATAAATAAAAATAGATTTGAATTTTAATTGTATAATTAAAATTTTAAATTAACTTTATTTGTTAAAGCTCATTAAATTATAATAACTATTTTTTATAATTTAGTGACTCATGTTCCATTTATTCATTATTTATAAATAGTATTTATTTAGTAATTCACGTTTTTTACTTAATAAAATTTATTTATAAAAGTAACATTTTTTAAAAGCCCATAAATTATAAAATAATTCTGGTTGATATAAGTAAGAATAGTTTTGATTTTTTTTTTAAATGATGAAAGTAAAAATAGAAATAGGTTTAAATTTTAATTCAATTATGTAACTAAAATTTAAATTAATTTTTATTTGTTAAAAGTCATTTAAATTATTCATTATTTATAATAATATTTGTATTTAATAAATATTTAGCAAGGTTAAACCCTAACTCTCCTAAAGTATAGGAAGGGATCCAAATATTTAGCAAGGTTAAACCCTAATCCACACCATTATAAATACTTCATATGGCTGCAGCGAGAGGAAAAAGACGAAAAAGAGGAGAGATATAGCAGAAGAAGATACACAAGGCAAGGCAGAAGCAAGAAGATTCACGGGCAGGGAAAAGAGAAGCAACCATAAAGCACTCATAGCCTGAATAAGAACAACACACATACAGTGAGCAAGCTAGAAGAATCAAATCCCCAGTAAGTGTTCATTATGGAATTTGCATCCAGCATGATTACCTTTCAATACTCCTTAATTCATGCATGAATAATATTGGTTTAATATATATATTGAGATGATGTATTCATGGTTTGGTGGATGTTGATATTGTTTTATTCAAGTATGCATCTGTTCTTGATATGTCATAGCATGTTGGAGAAATTCTGTTTGCATGATTAAAGAATTATATCTGCCATTTAGTTATTATTATATGAGTGTTATTTCTAGCATGATTATGTTTATTTCACATGTTGTTATTACATAATAATGATGATGATGATATAATGGTGATAATATAAATCCTTGGTTGTCTTTAACATGGATGTGGAAGGTTTGTTTTATCATTATCACTTGCAGTAAAGAGAACTAATACATGAGTAAAATAATATAAGCTTCTTGATTTGTGCATGACTATTTTTATTATTGCATGATGATTACATGTGATCTTATTTTATGTGTGTGGTTTGATATAAGATGAAGTTACAGGTTTGTTGTATTCACATGAAAGAAACTGCATGAGAAAAAAATAAAGTAGCTTGCCGTAAGAGAGAAAGTTGTAACATGCATGGTGGTGTTGTGTCAAAATGGAAAAATCCATGTAGAATTAATATATATTTTAATGAAGGCGAATAAATAACGAATGGACCAACATGGCTCGTTGGTAGCTCCCCCCTCACTGCAACGTAGGGGTCCTGGGTTTGAGCCCCCAGGACCTATTTTTTAGCTTTTGAGTGTTTTTACTATGTTTATTCCCTTTCCACTATAATTAATTCATAACTCTTTTTCTATTATTAAAATAAAACCCATTAATTAATTTTCTAATTAATATATTATATTAGTTATTTAAACTAGGATATAATTTAATCTAGTTTATTAATTAAATTTTCATATATCACTTAATTAATTAAAATGAGCTATTTTGAATAATAAAAATCTAATTATATATTTTTTTTCTCTTCTCTTTTAAAATTTCTATCAATTTAGTATAAGTTTTTCCATAAATTCATAAAAAAAAAGTTTCTATTATTATAGACTAAAAATATTCTTAATTCATTCTTAAATTTAATTTATTTATTTCATTTGTCATGAACTTTCTATGTAATAGATTTAATTAGGATTTTTTTTATTTCTTTCTTTTTAGTTTAATTAGGTTTTATTATTTTGTATGCCCTTTTAATTTTGTACTCGTTAATTAAGATATAGATATTTTATATCCCTTTTAAATTATGTACCCCCCATCCCGAAGCCATGTAATAGCGTAGTCTTATTTTTTCGTACTTTAATTTTTCCGTATTGTGAATATAACTGTCTAGATATATGCTAATAGGATTGCATGGAAAGATAAATAATCGAACTTAGATAAATTAATTCAAGATAATATATCCGAATCCAATCATTTCCACACTTGCACCTCTAGGGTAACCCTCTCTTTGTTGCCTTACGATATTACGGTCATGTCCTGCGAATGTGGGGATACCCTTAGCAAAGGCCCTTTCGATTAAATCATCATCATCCCTAAACAAATAAGTCAGAGTCCCTTCGATTAAAAGGTCAATGTCCCTACAAGATAAATCATAGTCCCTCGAACGTTGCATTCGAATATATGACCTTGTCCCTCGAACGTTGCCTTCGAATATATGACTTTGTCCCTCGATGACCCTTCATTGTAGCCTACGATTAAATGATGATCGTCCCTTTGAATGCTAAGGTATCCTTACAAATGTTGCCTTCAATGACCAATCGACGACCCCACAATGTCCCTTTACATCCAAAGGATAAGACTACTTACTTCTCAATAGTAAGGACAGTTTTACCCTCCTAAGGATAGGAAATACCTATAAAGACCTTGGTTAGGTATAACTCTTAAATGCTTGCTCACAGCTTAAAATACTTTTCACACCTCACACTTTTCAAAACATCTTTTAGAAAATCACCACTTGGTATACATTCGCACCAGAATCATCGCCGAGTTATATTTTTCTAAACATCTTTCAAAATCAAACGAGATAAACACTTTGTATACATTCGTACAAGAATCATTACAAAGTTAAACTCTCCTTTCAAAATATTTTCTAAACACACCACATTTCTCAAACACTTTCTCAAACAAGGAAAACATAAGTGAGTTAAGCAATTAAGAGCCCATGGATAACCATGGATACAAAGGGTGCTAACACCTTCCCTTTGTATAATGTACCTCCCGAACTCAAAATCTAATCAAGGTCTTTCCTGTTCTTTTCCGCCTTTCCTTATTGGATAAAAGAAAAGTCGGTGGCGACTCTTGCTATCCGCAACATAGCTTTTCAAAGCAAAAACACAAAGTCAGTTCACCGTATCACAGTAGGACTTCAGCCAACCAAAAATCACAAAGAATAGTGAAGAATTGAGAGAGAATTGAAGAGATAAAGTTTCTAAAATTTTACCTTCGAGTAGCTTCAATTCAGCTTGATCTTGATCTGAATTTGCTTGATTCTTCCTCCTCTTATTTGTAGTGATCAATTGAGATGGAAAAGGCAATGAATTCTTGGAGTTTGAACTTCAAAACAGAAGGTGAAATTCAAACTCGATTTCAATGAAATCCTCAAGAAATTCTATAGTGTGAGGGTCTGAGTTCTCTTGGCAAAGCTTAGGCAAGGAGTGTGTGTGTGTGTTGTAACACCCCGATAAAAATAAGATAATTATTTAAAATAAGTTAATAATATATTTATTAATTTAATTAAATAATTGGATTATTATTATTGGAATTATTATTATTGGAATATAATGTTGGAATCAGTAAAAAGAGTCCCATTTGGTAAAAAGAGGTTTTCACGTGAAAACAGAGAAACGACTCAAAAGTGGAAAAGGGCAAAGAGCCAGAGAACAAGGGTTGAAGAGAGGAAGAGCTCGAAGCTAAAGGATTGCCGGATTAACTCAGGTAAGGGGGGTTTATCGTCGTTTGATGGGTATTATGGGTTAACATGTAATGGGTAGTGATAAACCATTGATTTGCCTCTGATTAGAATGATGTATGCTGAAATTCGTGAAATATTGGATGAACGAAATATGGGTTATAGTTGAAGGAAATTCGTAGGAATTAGATGTAATAATGTTAGAATTTGTGAAATCGAATAGGGTATGATTCGTGTTAGATGATATGAACGAATACTGTGTAAGATTGGACTGTGGGAGGTTGGATCTGAGGAATCTCGTGGCAGAGAAAACCATAGCAGATCTGGAAATCTGGTTTCTGGTCATACGCGTATGGCACTAGGCAATACGCGTATGAGATGGTCTGGTACGCGTATGGCACTAGGCAATACGCGTATGGATGAGGAAGATGATGTTTTGAACGTGGTTTGGTCTCTGTGAGTACGCGTATGGGGAAGTGGTACGCGTAGCATACGCGTATGAGACAGGTGATACGCGTATGGGATTGGCTGAGAAATGGGCCATACGCGTATGGGACTAGGCAATATGGGTATGGGCAGAATTGTGATTTTCTGAGCTGTTGTTGTGCAGTTTTTTGGTTGTTCAGCTGAGTAATGTAATTTAGCTGATGTATGATAGAGTAGGGATCATTTCCCGTTGTTTTGAGCAGTATAGGTATTAGTAGAGTGTGCTAATACTGTGATTGATTATGTGGCATGACATGATATGATTATGTGATAAATATGTTGATGATGTATGATGGTATGCATAATGTTGTGAATGTATCTATTATGTATGCAATTTTGAATGGACTGTTTATGGCTTAGAGTGTGAGCATATGTCCATTGTGGACTGTTGATGTTTGCATGCTAGTTGATTTAGCGTGCATATTATGGCCTTTATGGTGGTAGCTAATTCCCATGGTGAGGAATTAGTGAGTGAGTTATTGTGGATTGTTGTTGATGTTTGCATGCTAGGTGGTTAGCGTGCATATCATAGCCCTTGGGGTGGTAGCTAATTCCCATGGTGAGGAATTAGTGAGTGAGTCACTAGGTCTCAAATGAGTGGGACTAGTGAGCTTGGTAGCCGTATCTGGATTTGATCGGTGAGGTTGAACTATATGTTCACGAATAGTCGGTACCGCATGCATGGAGTCTCATTGCATAATGTATGTATGTACGGCGTATAATATGAATGGATGTATTCCAATATTATACGTGTTGTTTTGGTGATTGTGTTGAGTATGATTTTGGAGTTGATATTGCCGTTACTGATTGTGTGATCTGATTCGGGTGATTGAATGTGTTAACTTACTTAACATTACATGATAATTTATAATGCTTATTATATCGATTGAAGAACTCACCCTTACAACCATGTTTCAGGTAACGAGCAGTGATTGAGTAGAAGCTAGTCCTTGGAGTCTAGTGTAGTTCCTTAGTGGGTCATGCTCTGGTAGATGTAACATCGGGACGGGATGTTTTACTTGTTTTTCATTGATGATTGTTGAACAAGTTTACATGTAATGTGTTACATGTTTTGCATTGTTGTTAGACTTTATCCGCTGCGAATTATGCAAACGTTTTATTTTGATTAAATAAATGAGCATGACAGGATATTTTGGAAAACGGTGTGAAGTGTCAAGTGTGACACCCTTAAATTGCATATCTACTCTGATTTATGTTTTGATGTTTTAATTGAAATTTGGGGTATTTTAGAAGGGTGTTACATTAGTGGTATCAGAGCATAGTCGGTCGAGTCGAGTCGTAATTATTCTGTTTCCCTGTACGGGATAGGTGTTGTGTAACCCTATCAGTACTTATTGTTTTAGCTTGTTGGGCTTTCAGAATAGAGATGGCTGGAAGAGGTAGAGACGATGCTGCGATTGCTGAGGCTCTGGGTATGCTAGCCGGAGTACTTGGAGGGAATCCGAATGTTGTGGGATTGGGAGCTGCTCGTCAACTGAGTGAGTTCCAGAAGAATAATCCTCCAATGTTCAAGGGAGCATACGATCCAGATGGTGCTCAGAAGTGGTTGAAGGAGATCGAGAGGATCTTCCGAGTGACGGAGTGTGCCGATAACCAAAAGGTCAGGTTCGGTACGCATATGCTGTCAGAGGAAGCAGATGATTGGTGGGTTGCTACCCGCACGGAGTTGGAAGCTGCTGGGAGTGCTGAGATCACTTGGGCGGTGTTCAGGGAGAGATTCCTGAGGAAGTACTTTCCAGAGGATGTCAGAGGAAAGAAAGAGATAGAGTTCTTGGAATTGAAGCAGGGCAACCGGTCTGTTACTGAGTATGCTGCTAAGTTCACAGAGCTGTCGAAGTATTACACTCCCTATAGTGAGGCTACTGGGGAATTTTCAAAATGTGTGAAGTTTGAGAACGGGTTACGTCCCGAGATCAAGCAGGCTATTGGGTATCAGCGGATTAGAGTGTTTTCTGACCTGGTGGACTGTTGCAGGATTTTTGAACATGATACCAAGGCCAGAGCGGAGAGCTATCAGCAAAGGGTTGATAGGAAAGGCAAGAATCAGAATGATCGTGGGAAACCGTATGCAGCTGGCAAAGGTTTCCAGAGACAGAGTGGGATGAAGAGGCCTAGTGGGGGAGACTCCAGTGCCCCTGCTAAGTGTTTCAGATGTGGTCAGGCTGGACATCGTATCCATGAGTGTACCAGTAATGAGAATAAGTGTTTCAAGTGTGGAAAAGGTGGTCACTTGGCTGCAGAGTGCCGGTTGAAGACTGTGACTTGTTTCAACTGTGGAGAAGTGGGTCATATCAGTCCACAGTGTCCTAAGCCGAAGAAAGAGAACCAGTCGGGAGGCAAGGTTTTTGCTTTATCGGGTTCTGAGACTTCTGCAGATGATCGTTTGATCCGAGGTACGTGTTATATTAATGGCTTTCCTCTTGTAGCTATTATTGACACAGGTGCGACTCATTCCTTTATATCTTTGGATTGTGCTGTGAAACTTAAATTAGAGATATCTGAGATGCATGGAAGTATGGTGATTGATACTCCTGCGAAGGGTTCAGTGACTACTACTTCAGTTTGTTTAAATTGTCCTTTGAGTATTTTTGGTAGAGACTTTGGGATGGACCTAGTGTGTCTTCCACTAGTGCAGATTGATGTTATCCTGGGTATGAACTGGTTGGTGTTTAACCGAGTTTATATCAACTGTTTTGATAAGACTGTGATCTTTCCTGAGAGTGAGGCAGGAAAGAGTTTGTTTCTATCAGCAAGGCAGGTGAATGAGGCAGTAGCAGATGGGGCGGAGTTGTTTATGCTGTTAGCGACTTTGGAGGCTAAAGATAAACTGGTGATTTGCGATCTAGCTGTGGTGTGTGATTTTCCTGATGTGTTTCCTGAAGAAGTGAATGAATTACCACCAGAGCGTGAAGTTGAGTTCTCGATTGATTTGGTACCTGGTACTAGGCCGATATCGATGGCTCCGTACCGTATGTCTGCTGTTGAGTTAACTGAATTGAAGAGTCAGCTGGAAGATTTGTTGGATAAGAAATTTATTCGTCCGAGTGTGTTACCGTGGGGTGCACCAGTGTTATTGGTTAAGAAGAAAGAAGGTACTATGAGGTTGTGTGTGGACTACAGGCAACTGAATAAAGTGACGATCAAGAATCGGTATCCTTTGCCGAGGATTGATGATTTGATGGATCAGTTGATTGGTGCGAGTGTGTTCAGTAAAATAGATTTGAGATCGGGATATCATCAGATACGTGTGAAAACTGAGGATATTCAGAAGACTGCTTTCAGAACAAGGTATGGACATTATGAGTATTCTGTAATGCCTTTTGGTGTGACTAATGCGCCTGGAGTATTTATGGAGTATATGAATAGGATTTTCCATCCGTACCTAGACAAGTTTGTTGTGGTGTTTATTGACGATATTTTGGTGTATTCGAAATCTGAAGAAGAGCATGCTGAACATTTGAGAGTGGTTTTAGGAGTTCTACGAGAAAAGAAGTTATTTGCTAAACTGTCCAAGTGTGAATTTTGGTTAGAAGAGGTTAGTTTTCTTGGTCATGTGATTTCAAGAGGTGGTGTTGCTGTTGATCCTTCTAAGATAGAAGCGGTATCTAAGTGGGAAGCTCCGAAGTTAGTTTCTGAGATAAGGAGTTTTCTCGGACTTGCAGGTTACTATAGGAAATTCATTGAGGGATTCTCTAAGTTGGCGTTACCGTTGACGATGTTGACTAGAAAGGGGCAAGCGTTTGTTTGGGATTCAAAATGTGAAGAAGGTTTCCAAGAGTTAAAGAGAAGGTTAACTATTGCTCCTATTCTGATATTACCAAGTCCGTCGGAACCATTTGAGGTTTACTGTGATGCTTCATTGTTGGGTTTGGGTGGTGTTTTGTTGCAGAATAAGCAGGTTGTAGCTTATGCTTCGAGACAACTGAAGGTTCATGAGAGGAACTATCCGACACACGATTTAGAGTTGGCAGCTGTGGTATTTGTTCTGAAATTATGGAGGCATTACTTGTACGGGTCAAGATTTGAGGTGTTCAGCGACCATAAAAGTTTAAAGTATTTGTTTGATCAGAAAGAGCTGAATATGAGACAGAGGAGATGGTTAGAGTTTCTGAAGGATTATGACTTTGGTTTGAATTACCATCCAGGTAAAGCAAACGTAGTGGCTGATGCATTGAGTCGGAAATCATTGCATATGTCTATTTTAATGGTTAAGGAATTGGATTTAATTGAGCAGTTTAGAGACTTGAGTTTGGTGTGTGAGAGTACTCACAATAGTGTTAAATTGGGAATGTTGAAATTAACGAGTGGTATTCTGGATGAGATTAGAGAAGGTCAGAAATCCGATGTGCTTTTGGTTGATAAGTTGACTCTAGTGAATCAAGGTCAAGGTGGTGAATTCAGAGTTGATGAGAATGGTGTTTTGAAATTTGGTAATCGGGTGTGTATTCCGGATGTTACCGAACTTAAGAAGAGTATTCTTGAGGAAGGACATCGTAGTGGCCTGAGTATTCATCCTGGGGATACGAAGATGTATCATGATTTGAAAAAGTTATTTTGGTGGCCGGGAATGAAAAGAGAAATTGCGAGTTTTGTTTATTCTTGTTTGACTTGTCAGAAGTCAAAGATTGAGCATCAGAAGCCGTCTGGGCTAATGCAACCGTTGGCTATCCCAGAGTGGAAGTGGGATAGTATCAGTATGGATTTTGTTTCTGGTTTGCCGAGGACAATTAAGAATTTTGAAGCTATTTGGGTGATTGTTGACAGATTGACAAAATCGGCTCATTTCATTCCGATCAGAATGGATTATCCGTTAGAGAGATTAGCTGAGTTGTATATTGAGAAGATTGTAAGTTTGCATGGTATTCCGTCGAGTATTGTTTCGGACAGAGATCCTAGATTTACATCGAAGTTCTGGGAAGGTTTGCAGAGGGCTTTGGGAACTAAGCTGAGATTGAGTTCTGCATATCATCCGCAGACTGATGGTCAGACTGAGAGGACGATTCAGTCACTGGAGGATCTTTTGAGGGCTTGTGTTTTGGAAAAGGGAGGTGCTTGGGATTGTTATTTACCTTTGATTGAGTTTACCTACAACAATAGTTTTCATTCGAGCATTGGTATGGCACCGTTTGAAGCTTTGTATGGTAGGAGATGTCGGACACCTTTATGTTGGTATGAATCCGGTGAGAGTGATGTGGTTGGACCGGAGATTGTTCAACAAACTACGGAAAAGATTAAGATGATTCAGGAGAAGATGAGAATTGCTCAGAGTCGTCAGAAGAGTTATCACGACAAGAGGAGGAAGTCACTTGAGTTTCAAGAGGGAGATCATGTGTTTCTTCGTGTTACTCCGATAACTGGGGTTGGTCGAGCTTTGAAGTCGAAGAAGTTGACACCTCGATTTATTGGTCCTTATCAGATTTTGGAGAGGATAGGGGAGGTAGCCTATCGTATCGCTTTACCGCCGTCACTTGCGAATTTGCATGAGGTTTTTCATGTGTCTCAGTTGAGGAGGTACATTCCTGATCCGTCGCATGTAGTCCAAGTAGATGATGTACAGGTGAGAGATAACCTGACTGTTGAAACATCACCTATGAGGATCGAGGATCGAGAGTTGAAGCAGTTGCGGGGTAAAGAGATTGCTTTGGTAAAGGTAGCTTGGGGAGGACCAGCAGGTGGCAATGTGACTTGGGAACTTGAGAGTCAGATGAAGGAGTCTTATCCTGAGTTATTCATTTGAGGTATGTTTTCGAGGACGAAAACTCTTTTAGTGGGGGAGAGTTATAACACCCCGATAAAAATAAGATAATTATTTAAAATAAGTTAATAATATATTTATTAATTTAATTAAATAATTGGATTATTATTATTGGAATTATTATTATTGGAATATAATGTTGGAATCAGTAAAAAGAGTCCCATTTGGTAAAAAGAGGTTTTCACGTGAAAACAGAGAAACGACTCAAAAGTGGAAAAGGGCAAAGAGCCAGAGAACAAGGGTTGAAGAGAGGAAGAGCTCGAAGCTAAAGGATTGCCGGATTAACTCAGGTAAGGGGGGTTTATCGTCGTTTGATGGGTATTATGGGTTAACATGTAATGGGTAGTGATAAACCATTGATTTGCCTCTGATTAGAATGATGTATGCTGAAATTCGTGAAATATTGGATGAACGAAATATGGGTTATAGTTGAAGGAAATTCGTAGGAATTAGATGTAATAATGTTAGAATTTGTGAAATCGAATAGGGTATGATTCGTGTTAGATGATATGAACGAATACTGTGTAAGATTGGACTGTGGGAGGTTGGATCTGAGGAATCTCGTGGCAGAGAAAACCATAGCAGATCTGGAAATCTGGTTTCTGGTCATACGCGTATGGCACTAGGCAATACGCGTATGAGATGGTCTGGTACGCGTATGGCACTAGGCAATACGCGTATGGATGAGGAAGATGATGTTTTGAACGTGGTTTGGTCTCTGTGGGTACGCGTATGGGGAAGTGGTACGCGTAGCATACGCGTATGAGACAGGTGATACGCGTATGGGATTGGCTGAGAAATGGGCCATACGCGTATGGGACTAGGCAATACGCGTATGGGCAGAATTGTGATTTTCTGAGCTGTTGTTGTGCAGTTTTTTGGTTGTTCAGCTGAGTATGTAATTTAGCTGATGTATGATAGAGTAGGGATCATTTCCCGTTGTTTTGAGCAGTATAGGTATTAGTAGAGTGTGCTAATACTGTGATTGATTATGTGGCATGACATGATATGATTATGTGATAAATATGTTGATGATGTATGATGGTATGCATAATGTTGTGAATGTATCTATTATGTATGCAATTGTGAATGGACTGTTTATGGCTTAGAGTGTGAGCATATGTCCATTGTGGACTGTTGATGTTTGCATGCTAGTTGATTTAGCGTGCATATTATGGCCTTTATGGTGGTAGCTAATTCCTATGGTGAGGAATTAGTGAGTGAGTTATTGTGGATTGTTGTTGATGTTTGCATGCTAGGTGGTTAGCGTGCATATCATAGCCCTTGGGGTGGTAGCTAATTCCCATGGTGAGGAATTAGTGAGTGAGTCACTAGGTCTCAAATGAGTGGGACTAGTGAGCTTGGTAGCCGTATCTGGATTTGATCGGTGAGGTTGAACTATATGTTCACGAATAGTCGGTACCGCATGCATGGAGTCTCATTGCATAATGTATGTATGTACGCCGTATAATATGAATGGATGTATTCCAATATTATACGTGTTGTTTTGGTGATTGTGTTGAGTATGATTTTGGAGTTGATATTGTCGTTACTGATTGTGTGATCTGATTTGGGTGATTGAATGTGTTAACTTACTTAACATTACATGATAATTTATAATGCTTATTATATCGATTGAAGAACTCACCCTTACAACCATGTTTCAGGTAACGAGCAATGATTGAGTAGAAGCTAGTCCTTGGAGTCTAGTGTAGTTCCTTAGTGGGTCATGCTCTGGTAGATGTAACATCGGGACGGGATGTTTTACTTGTTTTTCATTGATGATTGTTGAACAAGTTTACATGTAATGTGTTACATGTTTTGCATTGTTGTTAGACTTTATCCGCTGCGAATTATGCAAACGTTTTATTTTGATTAAATAAATGAGCATGACAGGATATTTTGGAAAACGGTGTGAAGTGTCAAGTGTGACACCCTTAAATTGCATATCTACTCTGATTTATGTTTTGATATTTTAATTGAAATTTGGGGTATTTTAGAAGGGTGTTACATGTGTGATTGCTGAGGCCATGAGCTTGTTTAAATAGGCAAGGGAATTGATTTTTGCACCATTTGAAATTTTGCCAAAATTGGAAACCATAGTGCATGGATGCATGGGCAATGATTTGGGCCTAAGGAATGATGAAATCCATCTCTAATTCATGTGCAATTGATGTTTAAGTCATTACATGGAAGCATGCAAAGAGGAATGATCACTTGAATCCAAAACATGCCAAAACAAATCCCACAATGGAGCCATGCGCAAGTCCCTCGATTTTGATTCAAATGTAATGATCTTGGACTTTTTGGAAAGGTGAGATCAAGGGGAACAAATTTAATGTTTAACACTTTTCCATTTGAAGTTGGGATCATGATGAAGTTTGAGGTGGAAGTCTGGAAAATCAAACATATTTGAAAATTTTCTAAGTACCAAGTCAAATGTTCACTTCTTTCATCTTGAATAACTTTTTCTATGGACTTTAAATGGAAAACATTCCTTCATTAAAGTTGTATCTCTTTCAAACTTCTTCAATTTGGTCACAAATTTGACCTCATTTGGATTTGGCATGAAGGAGTTATGCATTTTAGAAGTTGAGGAAAATCACTTGTTCAATGGTAATAACCCAAAATGACCTATAATGTTTCCTCTTGAAACATGCATTTTCAAGTTGAATTTGAAATTATTCCAAACATAAAAGTTGAAAAGGACATATTGAATTTAATCATGGAACTTGAATGGATTCCATATCATAAAAATTGAGAAAGTTATGGTCTTTGGAAGTTGACCTCCTAACTAGGGTTCAGACAAAATGACCTATAATCTTTTACCATAAAAAATGACTTTCCAAGCAAAACTAGATCTTTACTTCAACTTGAAATTTGTTTAGAATGTCATGAGGAGTAACATTTATCTTGTAATCATTTTCATATGACAAAATTTGTAGGAGATAGGGTCTAGGGAACCCCAGTTTTGACCAATTGACTTTCTCTAGTCATCCACCATGAACCAACTTGCTAACTTGACATTCTCTTGATCTTTGGGACTCATGGAGGATCATATATGTGTAAGATGATGTAATATGAAGTATAACTATAAATATTTGATCAAATGTTGAAGAAACTTGTTGAGGAAGTCACACAAGATACCTAGATGAATTAGGGTTTCCAAGGCAAACAAGCTTCAAACTCTTGATGAATTCTTGATCAAAATGATATGTGAAGATCATGGGGATCCATATATGATGTATAGAGTCAATGTTAACCATCTCTTGATTAGTCTCCTTGCATTGAGGGTCTCAAATCCTAGATATAAGCTTGATGAGGCATTGGTGAACACACACACTACCTACAAAAGCAACAAACTATACATTGACATATTTTTGATATTTTGGTTAGTAAATAATGAAAAACAAAGTATGATAGAATCAAAAGTGCTTGATGATCTCTCCCAATGCAAACCTAATGAATAAGGGGTAAGGAGGATGCCAAGGTGTGACCCCAAAGTCAATGCATATGATGAGATAATATGAGGGATCTTAGGTTCAAATTTGGTGTCTTGCAAGGATACATAGGCACGAGGGCCCCAATCCTCACCGAGCACTTTATCTATTTATTTTTCTTTCTTTTCATTCTTGTGCGAGTAATATTTAGATCTAACACTCATTCGAGCGAGAATAATCAAAACGGTTCCCATAGAGTACCATGGATGTTAGGGGGGCTAATACATTCCCCTTGCATTACCGACTTCCTTACCCAACATATCCTCTTTCCCCCGGGTTTTATCGATGTTTTCCATTTCCTTCAGAAATAAATAAAGTTCAATGGCAACTCTGTTGTATGTTCGAGCGTGCAATGCGTTCGGGTATATTTCCGCTAGCTTCAATCGTAACATGCATTTCATCTCGCACAATGTCCAAATTGTCAGTGAGAATACTTTTTCAGATTTACAGACAGACCGGTCAAAGTGAATCTCAACTGTGCATAAAATCAATGGACGAAAAATTTCAAAATCGAGCTTGCAGACGTCAATTATATTAATCTATGTTTCGCGTAGTTTAATATGGTGTGCTCGTTTTATTTTTTTACTATTGTTTCGATCGTATTTTGATCAGTTTGAGCTTTTTTACCGGTCAAAATGTATTTCAAAATTAAATCAAACGATGTATATTTCCGAGAATTTTATTTCATGCTGGCCATTTTGGCATAGTCAATTTATTTTTTTGGGCATTTTTGCGCCCAACTTTTATTTATTTTGAGTCTTTTTATTTTTGCATTTTTGTCAAAGTGTCTAGAAAAATTAAATAGAATTATTGGTGTTTTTATTTTAATTATTTTGTAGTGTTTAATTTTATTTAATTTTAACTAATTTTACTTATTTTTGTCTCAAAATTAAGCATTAAGGGCATTTGTGAATTTAATTTTTTTTATTAAAAACTCTAAAATAATATGTATATATAGTAGTGATGCTGAGAGGAGAGACAGATCTAAAAAAAGCACATTTACGATGCAATCAAAAAAGATGAAAAACTGAGTATACACATACATACACTTACTAATTTGTTTTTCTTGAAAAACGGGGAAACCGATCAAAATATTAAACCTAGTACTATTTGTTCATAATATAGGTTCTATGTTCATAATATATATATATATATATATATATATATATATATATATATATATATATATATATATATATATATATATATATATATATATCTTTCTTTTATTGTTAATGTTTTTTTATATAATTATTTTAGTTCTATTTTGATTTTGTAACAATATGAAATTTTATTGGGCATTGTGTGTGTTATGTTATTTTTCTATTTTTCGATTACGCTGGATTAGATGTATAAATACTATAAAAATTACTGGATCGATGGTGTTTTATTTATACTTTGATTATGTTATTCGGATCGAATCATGTCGATACGTTGTTTGCATTTAGGTGTGCATAATGCGTGACATTTGTGTTGGTTCGACCCGATTGCGATGATCGCATTTTTTGCGTTAGCAACATCGTTGGTATTTTTTAGCACATTTAAAATTTCTTTTTCTTTGCGTTTCTTTTCAATAAACTTAGATCCGCACGATTTTGATTCATATTGCGAGTAGGGACGAAGCCACTTGTGATGGTAAGATGGCATGTGCCTCAACTATATTTTCAAAAACAATTTAATATTATTATATATTTATATGACATTTGATAAAAAATATTTATTTTAAATATAATAACCTATACAATAATTGAAAGAGTATTTTGTTATGACTTTATAATTTAAAATTATATGTATATAGGCAAAATTACATCAAAGGTTTTTTAAATTATTTTTGTGGAATAAATTAAGCTTTTAAGGTTTTGTGTGTAACAACTCGGTCCTTTAAATTATCAAACGTGTGCATCATTATTATTTTTTTACCAGCGTGAATGTGCAAATTATGGATACAATTATTTTGAGTGATATAAAAATGATGAAGTGCAACTAGAAATACAACAATTACCAATTTCTAAATGTTCTAAACATGAAGAAAACGATTTAAAATCAATCTAAAAGATCAAGTTGTTATAAAAAAAAACTTAAATGACCAATCTATTACACAAAAACAATTTAAAAGGACGTTGGTGTAAATATATGAATAATTGTTTAGGGTTTCATTTGTGAGTTATTTATTTTAAAAGTTGATTTTAAATTTATAATGTGTTCAGTTAAAATATAGTTAAATTAATTTTGTATTTAATTTCAATTTTTTTTTACTAAAAGTGTTTTCAAAAATTTACTTTAGATGTTTTTATTTTAATACTAAGATATCATTTTAAAAAATTCCAATCAACTTATTCATATCATCTTCAATTGTCAATTGCTTACATAAAAAAGTAGATAGATAAACATTTTTGATAATAAAATTAAAAAGATTACATAAATAAAAAATTTAAACTTTATTAAATATTTTTAAAGATAAATTTGATAAAAAAAGAATACGATATATATTTATGTTTCTAAGTTCTATTCGTCGTAGATATATTATGCTAGAAATCCATAAATTAATATATTGCCCCCATAACATAAAATTTCTGGCTCCATCCCTGATTGCGAGGATCACGTTAAGTGTAACAAGTTATTGGTTAACTTAACGGTTTATGTGCGATATTTTTAATTAATTACCAACGTGCTTTGATTTGTTCATGCGTCCAATGGTTTAATATAACGATGATATGCTTTTTGTGTGCTTACCAATTCGCGTTTCGATTTGCAAATTTATGCTTTAATTTGATTTTTATTATTGTTTTCTGATTCGACTTGCAATGACCACTTATGCGTTAGCAATTGTTATTTTTATTATTTGTGTTAAGAATAACAATTCAACATCGTTATGTTTAGATCAGATTTGCACGTCTTCGCGTACATGATTTTGATTCACGTCTTTGCGTCATGATTATAATCCGTGCATTTTATTTTCACTTTACTTTTCTGAATAATTTGTTGTGGATGCGTGATGTAAATATTGTATATGCTATTGTATTTATTTTTATTATTTGTTTTTTATCATTGCTGAATGCTTGTATGTACATTCGGTTCTTGTGACGTTTGATTTACGCCTTGTGTTTGAGTTTGTGTCACTACACTTGAACTTGCACCCCTTCGCGATCCAATTCACACCCTTCATGTTATTAATCATATTCATCGTCTTTAACCATCGATTTCAATTCATTTTTAATCACTTACTCAAAATCATTTTCAAAACTATTTTGCAAGGCAAGTCAAAAGCTTGATCCAACATCAAGCTATTTTCAAAATCATCTCAAAACTAACTCATTTGAAACTTTTCTTTTCAAACTGTTCCCACTATCTCAATTTATCAACCATCCACACTCAAATTATTTTTCAAACCTTAAAACCACTTCAACCTTTTTTTTCATAACCATAAACAAACCTCAATCAACATCGAGTGCATTTTCCCAATAAAACTTCAAAATACTTAAAAATGTCTGAAATGATTTTTTTAATAAAGATAGAAACGGAACGAGGTGAATACCACGAGCTCTTGAGACTGGGATTCGAGATGGATATCTCGCTAATCCAAGCTCTCGCCATCGCCAAAAATACATCAAACTCATTCAAACCTTTTTTGCCTTTTGGCACAACCTAAAAAAAACCTTTTCAAAAACGGAAGATATTTTGTATTAAGATGATACAAAATAACGTTTCATCCATAACTGTTGAGTTGAGATAAGTGGTATGAATGTGATTTGTAAATCCATTCAATGTGGTGCAAACATCCGCTCCTCACCTGTTTTGGGTAAAATAATGTTTTCCATCGATTAATACAAGATAACTTTCGCTAAAGTTGACCACGAAACAAACTTTTTTTTACCCAGAACTATGTGTGCCTTGACTTCTCTTTTGAGATACGTAGGAGCAAGATTGCGAAATCTTGTCAGGCTCACTAATAAAAAACAAACCTTTTATCCTCTTCTTTCCCATATTAATAACTCGAGAAACCTAAATTTTAAATAAACACTAACATGCACAACTAACCAAATGGTTCCCCTTGAGTACAATGGACGTGAGGGGTGCTAATACATTGCTCTTGCGTAACCGACTCCCGAACCCTGATATTGGTTGTGATGACCATATCCTTGTCCTTCTTTTGGGGTTTTATTCGATATTTTACCTTTACCTATATGAGAATAAATAAAGATTGATGCTGACTCTGTTAATCCCATTGCGCGAGCATGTGATTGTGCTTCGCAATGTCATTTTCTTTAAAACTCATTCAGTATGTATCGATACATAGCCATAAGTATCGACCCATGGACTTTTTTTCATGAAAAATCATAATTTTAACTTGTAATGGCCTGTCTAATCTGATTTTAAGTGTCCTATTATGATAATGCACATCTAGACATAGACAAAAGATCCAATGTACACAAAAACTAAGTGTCCTAGTTTTGACATCATTGAAAGCACATCTAAGAGTATAGTGCACTCATATGCTCCTCCTTTTTGATGATGACCAAACTTACAAAGCATTTGGTATCTTGATCATAGCTCCCCTGAATATGTGTATTAGACTTTGTACTTCTCCCCCTTTGACAACATTAAAAAGAGACAAATGTATAAAATGTGAGAAGTATCATTGAAAATTCACAACAACATATAAATTACTTAGAGGCATTACAAAGATTAAAAGATTCAACTATAACGTTCACTCACATAGAATTACATCAAATTTAAACAAAGCATAAACGTAAATACACAACCAAGTCAGACAAAGGAGATGAAATTCATTACTTATTGTCATAAGAAGGTCACAATAGAATAATAGTAAACATAAATACATGCATGCGAAACTTTATCCATAATGACGCTCAACTAAATGACCACGACCTCGACCTCTACCCCAGAACCAAGTTGCACCTTTGAAAAGTGTTGTATCTACCTTCCCTCTAGAATATCCTTGATCAAGTAAGAACTTACTAAGTCTCTCATACCAAGCCCTGAGGGCTTATTTGAGACCATAAAAGCTCATTTTAGTTTAAAAATATGATTAGGATGCTCATGATTTTCAAAACCGGGAGGTTGTAAAACATACACGTCCTCATTTATATAGCCATTAAGGAAAGCACTTTTCACGTCTATTTGAAATAATTTGAAATCTATAGAACATGCATATGCTAGTAAAAGGCGTATAGCCTCGAGGCGGGCAACTAGAGCATAAGTTTCCTCATAATTTATACTCTCCTCTTGGTTATATCCTTGAGCCACTATTCGGGCCTTGTTCCTAGTTATCACTCCATTTTTATCTAGTTTACTTCTAAAACCCCACTTAGTTCCAATGATTTAGTGGTATCGTGGAGGTGGGATAAGGTCCCACACATCATTTATTTTAAATTGATTTAGCTCATCTTACATGGCCATGAGCCAATTCTCATTAATCAAGGCTTCTTTTGCGTTTTAAGTTCAACTTGTGAAATGATTGCAAAATGATAACATAAATTACTCAGCTTATAGCATGCAGTCACGCCTTTGGTGATGTCTCAAAGAATGTTGTCTATTGGATGGTCCTTGGAAGACCTCCAAGACAAAGTAAGACCATTCACTTTAGTTGGACTTTCATCCTTCTCCTTTTTAGAAATGTCATTTCCTCCTCCTTAGGTTTCACCGCTTTAGGCTGATCAATTCCTTTTTTCGTGTCTTTGAGTATGTCTTCTGAAGATATATCTGCATCATGAAAAGAAATATCATTCCCAACACTTATAGGATAAAAGTCATCAAAAGTGACATGCACAAACTCTTCAACACTAAGTATTTTCTTATTGTACACTCTATGAGCTTTTCTTGACTGCGAGTGTCCAAGAAAGATACCTTTGTCAATTTTTGCATCAAACTTTCCAAGGTTATCTTTACCATTATATAAGACAAAACATTTGCATATGAAAATATGAAGATGTGATAAATTTGGATTTCTACCTTTTAAATTTTCATAAGGTGTTTTATTCAAAATAAGACGAATACATATCCTATTTAAAACATAATACGCCGTACTAATAACATCAGAAAATTCTTGCCAACTCCTCTAAAATTATGTTTTTGTGCTCCATAACACCATTTTGTTATGGAGTTCTTGGAGCAGAAAAATCATGTTTGATGCCATGTTTATCACAATAATCCTCAAAGAGGTATTTTTCAAATTGACCTCCATGATCACTTCGAATAACAACTATGTTTGAACCTAGTTTATTTTGGGATAACTTTGCAAAAATTGTGAAACTTGACAAAGTCTCATCTTTACCACGCAAAAAGATAGTACAAAAAAATCTAGGATAATCATCTACTATAACAAAACCATAGTAATTACCACATAAGTTTTTGGTTCTAGAAGGACCAAAGAGATCCATATGGAGAAGGTCAAGAGGTCTGGAATTTGAAACAATATTTTTGGATTTAAAAGAGACTCTTGTTTGCTTTCCCATTTGGCATACATCACTAGGTGATCTTTTGAAAATTTAATTTTCGGTAGACCGATAAATAGATCTTTTGAAACCACTTTATTGAGTAGATCAAAGTTAACATGTGTTAAGCGTCTATGCCATAACCAAGAGTCTTCACTCATGGTTCCTAAGCACTTAGTACCTGTTAATGATGCATCATTTAAGTTAAGCATATATATGTTGTTAACCCTTAAACCCTTAAACAAATAATCTTTCTTTTTATTTTGTTCAATGATGCAACAACTATTTGTAAAAGTTATTTTATAGCCTTTGTCGCATAGTTGACTAATGCTAAGCAGATTATGTTTAAGACCTTCAACAAGTATTATGTCAGAGATAATAGTAGAAGAGGGATTACCTACACTACCTTTACCATGTATTGCACCCTTGTTATTGTCTCCGTAGGTCACAAAACCCTTCTTCTTTGGTGTGAATTCAATGAATAGGGAAATATCACCCATCATATGCCTTGAACAACCACTATCAATAAAACATATTCTTTCCATAGAGCCAAGGTATCCAACATTTTTCTTCTTATGATGATGGCCCATGAGGCAAAAAAATTCCGCTTCATAACTTTCATTTGAGCTTCCTTCACTTGATCATTAACTATCACTTTCCCAAGCTATGTATTCTCTTCTAGGCTTGCTAGACTTTTTGTATTGACCGTTTCCTTTATCCTTATTAAGTAATGGACAATCTGACTTATAATGACTGACTTTTCCACAATTAAAGCATGAACCTTTGGACTTTCCTTTCCTATTCTCATCTTTCTTTAAGGAGTTTACTTGTATTCTAAATTTGATGAGATTGTTATCGAAATGCTTTACTCCATTTCTCTTAATGTACTCATGGCATCGTTTAACAAACAATCTCATTTCTTCATCATCCGACTTCTCATTATCACTAGTTCCACTTTCATCATGCTCTTTTGTAGAGGACTTAGAACTAGAAGCCACAAGAGAGATTGACTTCTTGACTACCTCATTTTCCTTGTTATTTTATTTCTTTATCTTCTTCTCATGTTTTTCCAGACAAATAAGCTCTTTCTCATGTTCTTTAAGCTTTTCGAACAAAGTAGTAGTGTCTAATATCAATAAGTTGTTAGCTTCCTTGATGGCAGTGACCTTAGGTTGCCATTCCTTGTTTAAACATCTCAAATTCTATCATATAAGAAAAAGTTATATTCAACAAATTACCATAATACCCTTCTTCCTTCCATGCTTCCACTTCGCCTGTTTTTCCAACACATCATTTCTTTGCTTTTTGGCATTCCATGTTACAAACTAGTTGGTTTGAAAATTTTAACTATTATGGATTTTTTTTTTCATTTATGCTCTTCCATTTCCTCTTATTCGTCTTTCTTTCCTCTCTACTCTCTCTTTCACCATTTATGTCTTACACTCCCTCTTTCATCACTCTCTCTTACGACCTTCCAATGAACCAGAAAAATAATCATTCAGATTGCATGTTAGAGTTTTTCAAAAAAGCTTTCTCTTTTTCTTCTTCTTATTACTAACTTTAATGCTTTTTTCTGTCTAGGATTTACTGTGATTTGAAATGGCTTCTTGCGGATTTGAAATTGAAACAATCAGATCTGAAAGTGATAGCTCAATAAGTGTCATTTTTTGGGGTTTTTCTGTAGCCAACGAAAGAAGGAGCTAGGGCTTTACGGTACCTACCTTTTTCCTCTTAGCTTCTCTTCAATCAAAACTAATGAGAGGTACGAACTCTATATCTCGTATCTTCAATCCCCATTCCTCATTTTTCTAATTTTTCTCTAATTATCGTTTTGACTTTATGACATAATTTTTCAATCGCGTGTTCATCGATTAAATTATTTTTTTCTTATCTGTTGTATTCTTTGCTGAAAATGATTCGAAGAATATATTTTTACGTGTAGTTTATTTGTTAGGTTTCATTTTGTTTGATTTTATGTGACTATTTGGCCGATTCACTTTCAATTTGTTGCTATTTTTGTTGTTGGAGTTTATTTGAAATGTATATGTTGATTATAATTTTTATTAATTATTTCTTCTCTTTGAGACATTTGCATTGCTGGATACATACATCCAACTTCCCTTTGAGACATTTGCATTGCTTCCCGTTGTGATTCAGCTTCTCAAGAAGTATTTGCTTGTTATATTGACTATGGAGAGACTAAGATTAATTGTAAGTTGAAATTCCATTTACAAGCACAAATAGTGAAAGATCTTAAATAGCTCTTCTTAGTTTCATATCTTTTATTATTATTAATGATCATCACTATAATTGGATCTGAAGGAATTGTTTGAAGTAGAAATTTGTTCTGAACATTGTTAGTTTTCAATTTTTTGATTCCTATCCGTTTTCAAGTTTTTTATTCCTTGTAGTAGATTCCACACCAAGAAATTTTCAGTCATTCCAGATCTAAGAACTCATGAAAATGGAGTTGATAACATCATGGATGTGAAACGTAATACTGTGAGTTTGCCTAAATAAATTCTTGAGACTTTAGGATTGGGTTGCAGCAGCAACATGTCTGTTACCTTTCAGAACTGGAAAACACTCTTTAGTAAATTCTTCTCTTAAATACTAAGGTTTGATATTGAGATTTATCATATTATTTCAGGCTTCAGGATGAATAACATGATTCTATTTATTCTTGTAAATTGTAGGAACTTGAAGATGCGGAGAAAATCATAAATACAATTATCCACTGATTATGAAACACCAACTATACTTTGTAATTATTTGTTCTTTTGATGATACCTTGCAAAATAGTTTTTCAAATTTGATGTGTTTTCATTATTTTTTCATAGGTTTAACAAAAGGATAAATGTATTCACAGAAGACAAGTTTTATAGAACTGGGATTGATTTAAAAATAAGATCCATGTTGTGAAAGTATCTGAGAAAGAAATTTCCACTAGCAGATGTTAATATGTTTGATACTCCATGGCTACTACATTCGTATTTATTGTCAATGAGATTGAACTAGGAGGAACAAAAGATGGTTGAGATATGGAAGAAACTTCGACCTCGATCCTATAGAATTAAGACGAGTTATTTTTTTCTATTGTTATTCTCCTGCATAGTTTTTATATTTATGTGCTTTTTTCATGTCCATCGGTTGATAACTAACATAACAAGAATAATTCTTATTAAGTGTTTTGTTTTTGTTTACTTTTAAACAATTCGAAAAAATTATAGTTCTTGGAGATTATGAATTATAGATACATGTCCTGAATTGAATTGAGATGGGATTGTTAGGCTTTTATGTGTATTAGTATGTAAATGTAAATCAGTGTGTCAAATATCGGCTACTTATGTGATGCGCCATATATTTGAAGGAGAAGAGTGATCCAAAATGCAGCGGAATTTAAATTTTCTCCTTTAGTGATCCTTACGAATGGGCATGATCAGTGATAGAATCGTTACCTCTTGTGGCGATTGTAACCTTTGATGCAGATCTACGGAGCGATCACGAACATTGAATGATGACAACGCCTCTACTCAGTCCACACGAACGGATTCCTTCAATCTCAGTGCTAGCTGCTATGAATGAAGGCTTTGAGTGAGTGAGAGAGAGAGAGAGAGAGAGAGAGAGAGAGAGAAACGAAATTGCAACTACACAAATGCTTCTACACAAGGGTTCTATTTATAGAACAACTTATGTGGGCTGCAAGCTAAAAAGCCCACTCAAGTGTATGTGGCCCATATCTTATAATATGCCAAAATCACTTAAGCGTGTGGTACCTTACCATATTCGTATTCTACTTAAGTACATCGTACCTTATGATGTTCTATAATTGACTTAAGTGCACCATACATTATGGTATTCCTTAGTTACTCTATCTCTCATCAATCCGTCCTTTTGTGTGTGACCCTATAGGTTTTCGCGGTATTGGCAATTATATTAAATCACGTATTTAACATAATAAACAGTGAGTGATATCTAGCAACACATCACTGCTACCCAAGACACGAAAATGTCATGTGATCTGACAAATCCTTTTGTGATAATACTTATGTGTACAATTACCCTTTTACCCTTATATCTATATTGAACACAAGGCATAAACCGTGTCATCCTTGTCCAGTTCAATATTGGGCCCATAGACATTTATCCTGTTATGCAGGATGGGCAAATTCCATCTAGGTCACTCATGTCCCTCAGCATGCTTTGTGGAGTACCCATTAACTGTCTTTATGGTTATCCAGTTACGGACAATGTTTGATCAGCAATAAGGCACTCGACTCTACATCTAGGGTCCATAGTGGTTTCAGGTCGAAGGGTGGTATACACCATTATCACCATGAGAATAACTTATGACACTTTGCATAACATTCAATATAGTATTCTCATAGCGGGTCAATCTAGTATAAATATTACTCTTAATATTCATACCTATGCTTAAGACTTGATAACTCCTTATGCATGATCCATGAGATGTGATCATTAGTCCATATACATAATAGTCTTAATGCTTTAATGTTATCCCACTTCACAATAAAGCTCGACTATGGATACTTTAAGAATAGTGTCCTTATGTTTAATGTGATCTCATGATTAAGTCACACTTGATACATTAAACAGAGTATCTATTCTAGGGACTTTATTAGACAAACATAATAAAGAAAAAGCCTTTTATTATTAATAAATAATTCGATACAAGTACCAAAATTATTGGCCTCTATGGTTTACACCAACAATCTCCTACTAGCACTAGAGCCAATCAGGCATACCCCTAATGCCCATAGATCTAGTATGGCCATCATGCTTCTGCTGCGCAAGAGGCTTTGTCAGTGGGTCAGCAATATTGTCAAGTGTAGGTACTCTGCATATTTTCACATCTCCTTTATCTATTATCTCTCGAATGAGATGATAACGCCTAAGTATGTGTTTGGATCGTTGGTGAGATCTAGGTTCCTTAGCTTGTGCAATAGCACTATTGTTATCACAATAGAGACCAATGGGATCCACAATGCTAGGAACTATGCCAAGTTCACTGATGAACTTTTTGATCCAAACAGCTTCCTTTGCTGCACTTGAGGCAACAATATACTCAGCCTCGGTTATAGAATCAACAACTGTATCTTGCTTTGAACTTTTCCAACTCACAGCGCCACCGTTTAAGCAAAACACATAACCAGATTGCGATCTAAAGTCATCCTTATCTGTCTGGAAGCTAGCATCGGTGTATCCAATTCCAGTCATCTCTTCCTGACCTCCATATATCAAGAATGAGTCCTTAGTCCTTCTCAAATACTTAAGGATATTCTTGACAGCTACCCAATGAGCATCACCAGGATCAGATTGGTACCTACTTGTTGCACTTAAAGCATACGAGACATCTGGTCGAGTACATAACATGGCATACATGATAGATCCTATTGCAGATACATATGGAATCTTATTCATGCGATCCCTTTCTTCCTTAGTTGAAGGGGATTGTGTTTTTGATAGACATAGGCCATGTTGCATAGGTATGAATCCTTTCTTGGAATCATGCATATTAAAGCGTCTCAACACTTTGTCAATGTACGTACTCTGACTTAGGCCAAGCAGTTTTTGTGATCTATCTCTATAGATTCTGATTCCTAATATATAGGTTGCTTCACCTAGGTCCTTCATAGAAAAGAATTTCCCCCACCAAGACTTTATTTGTTTCAGGGTAGGGACATCGTTTCCAATGAGTAATATGTCATGTACATATAATATCAGGAAAACGATCATGCTCCCACTAACCTTCTTGTAGACACAAGGATCATCTTCGTTCTTGATGAATCCATATTGTTTTACTGTTTCATCAAAACGAAGATTCCAAATTCTGGAAGCTTGCTTCAATCTATAGATTGATCTTTGTAACTTACATATCTTTTGGGCTTCTTCTGGTATGTCAAATCCTTCAGGCTGTGTCATGTACACATCCTCAAGAAGATTCCCATTAAGGAAAGCAGTTTTTACATCCATCTGCCATATTTCATAATCATGATATGCAATGATAACAAGTAAAATTCGAACAGATTTAAGCATTGCAACTGGTGAAAAGGTTTCATCATAGTTAAGCCCATGAATTTGTTTATATCCTTTTGCAACCAGTCTTGCCTTATAGGTATGTACCTTACCATCCATGTGAGTGTTCTTTTTGAAGACCCACTTGCGTCCTATAGGGTTAACTCCTACAGGAGGCTCTACCAAGGTCCAAACTTGGTTTGTGTACATGGAATCCATTTCAGATTTCATAGCTTCTAGCCACTTCTCAGGCTCGGGACCAGTTATGGCCTCTTGGTAGGTCACAAGCTCATCTTGATCCATGAGTAATACATCACCTTGATCAGTTATGAGATATCCATATCTCTCAGGTAAGTGACGTATTCTGCTTGACCTACGCTGGTCTTGTTCTACTTGAGCAGGTTGCTCTTCCACAACTACTTGTGTTTCCTGCTCTAATTCCTCCATAGGTGTATCAATGCTCTGTGATTCTTGAATTTCTTCAAGCTCTACTTTCCTCCCACTGATTCCTTTGGAAATAAAATCCTTTTCTAGGAAAACTCCAGTTCGAGCGACAAACACTTTGCCCTCAGAAGGATTGTAGAAGTAATACCCTCTTGTTTCTTTAGGATGCCCCACAAATAAGCATTTGTTAGATTTGGGCTCAAGCTTAGTTGAAATTTGTCGTTTCACATAAACTTCACAACCCCAAATCTTCATGTAAGACATATGTGGTTTCTTACCACTCCATATCTCATATGGTGTCTTCTCAACCTTTTTGGATGGAACACGGTTAAGTGTGTAAGCTGCTGTCAATAGTGCATGTCCCCAAAAGGAGTTTGGAAGATCGGCGTGACTCATCATTGATCGGACCATGTCTAACAGGGTTCGATTTCTTCTCTCAGATGCACCATTCCATTGGGGTGTTCCAGGAGGAGTAAGTTGGATAGGATCTCACACTCTTTCAGATGGTCATCAAACTCTAGGCTTAAATACTCACCACCTCGATCTGATCGAAGAGTTTTAATATTATTACTAGTTGGTTTTGTACTTCATTCTTGAATTCCTTGAACTTTTCAAAGGACTCTGATTTGTGTTTCATTAAATACACATAACCATATCTACTGAAATCATCAGTAAATATGATGAAGTACTGAAAACCTCCTCTGGCTGGTATGTTCGGTGGTCTACATACATCAGTATGTATAAGGGCCAAAAGATCATTAGCTCTTTCACCTTTTCCTGTGAATGGAGACTTTGTCACCTTTCCAATTAAACAAGATCTGCATGTCTCATACGATTCATAATCAAAAGAGTCCAAGAGTCCATCTTTATGGAGTTTGGAAATGCGTTTCTCATTTATGTGGCCTAATCGACAATGCCGAAGGTAAGTTGGATTTAACTCATTAGGTTTCATCCTTTTAGTATTAATGTTATAAATAGGCATTTCAAGATCAAGTACATATAGTCCATTGTTCATTTGTGCAGTAGCATAGAATATATCATTCAAATACATTGAGCAACAATTGTTCTTTATTATAAATGAAAAATCAAACTTGTCCAAACAAGAAACGGAAATAATATTCCTGCTAATTGCAGGTACATAATAACAGTTCTCTAACTGAATTATTAAACCACTAGGTAAAGTCAATACATAAGTTCCTATGGCTAAAGCAGCAACCTTTGCTCAATTGCCAACTCGTAGGTCAACTTCACCTTTTGCCAAATCTCTACTCCTTTTTAGCCCATGCACATTGGTACAAATGTGAGAACCGCATCCAGCATCTAATACCCATGATGCAAAAGTAGATAAATTAATTTCAATAACAAAAATACCTGAAGTTGAAGTCTCTACTCTATTCTTCTTATCTTCCAGGTACTTTGGGCAGTTTCTCTTCTAGTGTCCGGTCTTACCGCAATGGAAGCAGGTGCCTTCCTTTGTTATGCCTCCACTAGGCTTCAAAGCAGCAACAGTGGGTTTGAGTTTGGGTTTGGCAACTTCCTTGCCTTTCCCTTTATCACCCTGCTTGGTGGGTCTTTTGTTCTGTCTCTTTCCATTTCCGATCATCAAAATAGACTTCCCTTTTGACTTCAGATTCTGCTCAGCAGTTCTTAACATGGCTAGCAGTTCAGGAAGAGATTTGTCCATATCATTCATATTTGAATTTAGGACAAATTGACTGGATCTATCTGGCAACGATTGCAAGATCAAATCAGTCGCAAGTTCCTTTCTGAGGGGAAAACCCAACCTCTCAAGGTTTTCCACATACCCAATCATCTTGAGCACATGGAGACCTACAGGGGCTCCCTCAGCTAACTTGCCTTGAAAAAAGGCTTTTGAAACTTCAAACCTTTCATGCCTTGCTTGCTATTGATAGAGCATCTTCAGGTGTTCGATCATATCGAACGCTGCCATGTTCTCATGTTGCTTTTGCAACTCTTAGTTCATGGTAGCTAGCATGAGACAAGCAGTTTCATTGGCATCATCGACATGCTTCTTATAAGCATCTCTTTCTACCTTAGGTGTAGAACTAGGAGGTTCCTCTTCAGGAACAGGTTTCTCCAAGAAATACAACTTTCTATCATGTTTGAGGATAATCCTCAGATTTCGGTGCCAATCCAGATAATTTGTCCCACACAATTTTTCCTTGTCAAGGATTGATCGCAAAATGTTGTTAGAGGTGTTTTTTATCATGGTAATCTACATGAAAATAATGAAAATATAAGTATCAATAACATATTTAATTAGGCCTTTAATTAAATATGCTCCCACTATTTTACTTAAAACAAATGACCCTCACCATTTGATTCGGAAAATCCCGTTGGAAGATTTTCTAGTGGGTCAAGATCCACATTTCACTTTGTTTTAAGTCCGCGTAGGCGGATTACACAAAACTAGGTTATTTAGGTAGGAACTCCTTCCAATTGTATCTAATACAACTCTCGAATATTTTAGTTGGGTGAATAACTCCTTATTCCAATCCATCACATGGATCATTTTCAACTCTTGCTTCTAAACATATATAATCTTATTATAATTTGTTTAGTTAAGTTTGACCCATTGTTTTAGCAATTGGATATTACAATTATCCCATCGCACCTTACTAATGTAGAACATGCACCTCGCGTAGGCAAACCTACGTTATCCGATACTAGTCTTGATGAGTGCTAAAACTTGGAAAGCATAAACTTAATATTTAATTTGAGGGAATTTGCAATTATTCTGATCTCACCGGCTTATTTATCATATAAATCGTCTCTCACATGCATCAACATACATTCACATGCATCAACATACATAATGAAACAATTATGACCCCTAGCGCAATTGTTCTCCCAAGCCAATGAGAGAACCTAAGCTAACCTAATAACGATCTAAGCTTCTCCAAGCAAGATCTTCAAGGTTGTCCTCCTTTGATATTGAATTCTTCTCTTTCTTCATAATATTACATTACATAAAAGAAACTCGTTTTACATACGAGGGAGTGAGATCAAAAAAGAAGTTACATTAAGAGATTAAAAGAGAGACACGACACGCAGGTCGTATTTTAAAAACCCAAAACAAAATAAAGGAAAACTAAGGCCATAACCGATCACCACAAGACAATAATAATAAACACATTATTATTATTAATTTTAATTCTTTTAATTAATTAAAACCAAATTAAATTTCGGCGACCGATCACACTACGCAGAGTTAGCCAGGGGTCCGCTGCCCGGTTAGCGGGCGGTGGTTCCGCTGACCGATCAGCGGACGGGGGTCAAGGGGGCAGCGCCCCTGGCCGAAATTTTTAATGAATAATTCATTTGAAATCGACGTCGTTTTTCGCATCAACACTTGATACTTTAAAGCACAACTCTTGCGCAGTCACAACCCTAATCGCATAACTCTTTGACAACACAACCCTTGTGCCGTCATTAACCCTAATGCACCAATTTCCGACCGTCAAACACACCTCGATTGTTGATTTAGTATGATTGATCAACACGTCATTGCTTCACCATACTAATGTCGGATCAAGAAGCAAACGACCATTGATCGCTCAAAAGAAAACAACCATTAAGTGTTTGAATGAACAAAACAGAAACAATATATCATATATACCGTATTTTGCATCAAGATTACTTATATCATATATTTAACTTGATCGATCTCAATTGCATAATCTATGGACGATCGATGTATCGCTGCTTCACCATACTAATGTCGGATTCCGAAGCATAGTCAACATCAATCATCCAAATCGTACACACATGATGCCAAATTTAATTACTCGTTTATTCTTTGATTCATTCTGTCTTTTAATCGTATTAATACAGAAAATACAGAAAATAAACAACTATCAGATGCATGATTTCGTAAGTGGCTCTGATACCACTGAAGGAGAAGAGCGATCCAAAACGCAGCGGAATTTAAAATTTCACCTTTAGTGATCCTTACGAATGAGCATAATCAGTGATAGAATCGTTACCTCTTGCGGCGATTGTAACCTTTGATGCAGATCTACGGAGCGATCACGAACGTTGAACGATGACAACGCCTCTACTCAATCCACACGAACGGATTCTTTCAATCTCAGTGCTAGCTGATACGAATGAAGGCTTTGAGTGAGAGAGAGAGAAACGAAAATGCAACTACACAAATGCTTCTACACAAGGGTTCTATTTACAGAACCACTTGTGTGGGCTGCAAGCTAAAAAGCCCACTCAAGTGTATGTGGCTCATATCTTATAATATGCCAAAATCACTTAAGCGCGTGGTACCTTACCATATTTCGTATTCTACTTTAGTACACCGTACCTTACGATGTTCTATAGTTCACTTAAGTGCACCGTACATTACGGTATTCCTTAGTTACTCTATCTCTCATCAATCCGTCCTTTTGTGTGTGACCCTGTAGGTTTTCGCGGTATTGACAATTATATTAAATCACGTATTTAACATAATAAATAGTGAGCGGTATCTAGCAACACATCACTGCTACCCAAGACACGAAAATGTCATGTGATCTGACAAATCCTTTTGTAATAATACTTATGTGTACAATTACCCTTTTGCCCTTATGTCTATATTGAACACAAGGCATAGACCGTGTCATCCTTGTCCAGTTCAATATTGGGCCCATAGACATTTATCTTGTTACGCAGAATGAGCAAATTCCATCTAGGTCACTCATGTCCCTTAGCATGCTTCGTGGAATACCCATCAACTGTCTTTATGGTTATCTAGTTACGGACATTGTTTGATCAGCAATAAGGCACTCGACTCTACATCTAGGATCCATAGTGGTTTCAGATCGAAGGGTTGTATACACCAATATCACCATGAGAATAACTTATGACACTTTGCATAACATTCTATATAGTATTCTCATAGCGGGTCAATCCAGTATAAATATTGCTCTTAATATTCATACCTATGCTTAAGACTTGATAACTCCTTATCCATGATCCATGAGATGTGATCATCAGTCTATATACGTAGTAGTCTTAATGCTTTAATGTTATCCCACTTCACAATAAAGCTCGACTATGGATACTTTAAGAATAATGTCATTATGTTTAATGTGATCTCATGATTAAGTCACACTTGATATATTAAACGAACTATCTATTCTAGGGACTTTATTAGACAAATATAATAAAGAAAAAGCCTTTTATTATTCATAAATAATTCGATACAAGTATCAAAAGTGTTGACCTTTAGGGTTTACACCAACAATATTGTCTATTTATCATGTTTTTTTTTTACATGCTCAAAGTCTCAATTCCATTACTTTTGTTCTTTCTATAGGTAGATACAAAGTTTATTGAAATTTTAGCATTCAGGTAAGAATGACACAAAAACTTAAACTAGCATCTAGTGTAAATGTTGGCATACATATTATGCAAATGATGCATATATATTTTATATGTATTTTACACAAAAACCTTAGTATTGATGGCATATATTTCACTAATTTTTAGTTCTGCAATATATGGTTTGTTACTGAACCTTAGTATTGATTTTTTTAGTCAATGTTTCCTTTTGAATTTGACAGGAGTTTGAGAAATGCAGTAATAAAACTGTTTTTCTGAAAAAATATGGAAAATGGGGTATAGGCCTCCTGCAAAAGCATAATTGAGCATTTTGAATTTCTGAAAAAATATGGAAAATGGGGGTAGAGGCATCCTGCAAACAGTCAAATTGAACATTAGAATTGCAAAACTCTGATAATAAATGTGTTGATTAATTTGACAAAAGAGTTGCTTTACAACTTTTTAGTAAAAGATCAATTGAAAAAATAGGGGATGCAAGACTGCAAGCTTCAAGAATCAAACTCTGAGTTTGTTGTGTCCCATCACTCATTAGGCAAAAGCAGATTATCTTCCTTCACTAATTATCGTCTTCTTCACAAATGGATAAAAATGATAACAAAATTATTTTTTCTTTTCTTATTTATTTAATTTATTTAATATCATTTAGTATTCATTTATATTGCAATAAAGGGATGGAATAAGGAAACCTCAAATTATGAGGTTTGAAGATCTACAACTTCAATGTTATTTCAATGTTGTAATCAAAGTTGATTTTTTGTATTCAATTTAATAAAATGCTATATTCTTGATAATTGTCTATTTCTTCTTTAGGTTTAACAAAAAAAATTGAAAATTAATATTTTATGAAAAAATAATTAAACATTTAATGAAAGGAGAAAATCATTATAATATTAAATTTAAATTGCTTTTATTTTGCTTTGTAATCAATAATATTAAAATTTTAAATCATAACATGATTAATAAATTTTATTGCATTCTATGAGAATAAAAATCATAATCAATAATATTAAAATTTAAATATAAGTTACTATTATTTAGTGTCGTTTATATCATAGATTCATCATTGCATTATTAATAAATTTTATTACACTTCATGAAAAATTATCTATTTCTTCTAATATTATTTACTATTTATAATTTAATCACATTCATTTATTTATATTTTAAAATAATAATTATGATACTTTCCTATTATAGTCACCATTGATAAAAAAAAATGGGAAAACGTATTGATACATGAAATTATAATTTCAAATAAATATTAGTCATTGATATAAATACGAAAATAATAGATTATGTGTTATTGATATAAATATTAGTTATTTATATCATTAAAATGATAATTTAATAAATGTGTATTATGCAAATACAAAAAGTTTTTTTATAGATATTTTAATGTGTTTATAGGATAATATACATGTCATTAATTGTAATTAGTACATTAAAATAAAGATTATAGAAATATACCTCATCCATATAAATATGGAAAAAAATATATTATTGATCCAAATATAAAAAATGTGTCATTTATCAATTAATTACAAATATGTGTAAATCTAATTTTTTATTTTTGGTTTAGTGAATAAAATGTAATATAATTTCTTTTGTTTTTTATCACAATTATATTATTAATTTATTTTAACGTGAATCATATATATTTATTAACTCCATTTTTATTGCAAATTAAATACAAATTATTTAAACATTTCCATTTGAATTAAATGTGTGTAAACACATTAGTTAACTACAAAAATAAATGTGCACATCAAATAAAATCAAGTCAAATTTGTAATTATAAGACGATTGGTTTTTTCTATTTTTCTGTTTGGATTCATATCTACACATTCAAATAAAACCCAATCATTATGTCTGTATTGATAAATAATTAAAAAATTATTAGATAAATATTTGTATCAATAAATACAATAAAATGTTAAAAATTGATATAAATATGGGAAAAATAGATTATGTGTTATTGATAGAAATATGAGAAAATATATATTAATAATTCAAATACAAGAAACAATTTTTTAATCCAAATATAAATAAAAAAATATTTTTTAAAATAATAAATTTTCTTTGTTAAATAATTTTGTCTCTCTGTTTTTATTTTTATTTTTATTACATTTTAAAAATAAATGCGGGTAACACACCCGTATATGTGCGAACGTGCGTGCATATAGACTAGAATTTGTGTGAACACACATGTTATTACAATTTTTTTTATAATTAAAAAATAATAAAAATAAATATATTTAAGATGATATATGAATCCAAACACAGGTAAAAAAGTGTTGTTTTTTTAATTATTTCTATTACTAATATTTTTATTTTGAAATTATTTTTATTTAAGATACAATATTTGTTAAGAAAATAAATAAAAGGTGAACTATATATTATAGATGTAATAATTTGACTAATATATGAGCAATTTTGTTTTTTTCTATATTAATTCTTATTATATTTTGAAAACAAATGCACATAACTCATCCGGATATCCAAACCAAAAACATACGATTAAAGAAATAAAGGTAAATATGTTTAAAATAAATATGAATCCATATACCGATAAAATGTATTTATTTATGTTACTATTATTTATTTATACAATTAAAATAATATTTACAAATATTATGTTATTAGTTGATATTTATAAAATTAAATGATTGCATAAATATTTTTATAAAAAATGTCAAAACAAAATTAATATTTAGATACAGGAAAATATACGGTTGATCCAAATATTTATGTATATGGAAAAACTATATTTAACTTCTAAATATAAATAAAAATATATTTTTCTTTTAAAAATAATAAACTTTTTTGGTTAAATAATTTTGTCTTTTTATTTTTTTTATTCTTATTACATTTTAGAAACAAATACGTGTAATACACAAATACTCGTACGAACGCATAGGTATCCACACTAGAATTCGTGTGAACCCACGTGTTATTACATTTTTTTACAATTAAAGAAAATAAAAGTAAATATACTTAAAATAATGTATGAATCCAAACACTGAAAAAATATATTATTTTTTAATTATTTATATCACTAATATTTTTATTTTGAAATTATTTTTAATTTAAGATGCAATATTTTTAAAGATAATATATGGAAAAGTGAACTATACATTATTGATGTAATCATTTCACTAATATATGTTATTAATGATAAATGTTATTTTTAAATTAATGAGTGAATCTTAATATTTTTTTTATAAATGGGGCAACTAATAATGAGTCTCACATAGCTTTAGCAGTTTCGCAATGAGAAACACTGTAATATTCATCAACTCTTAAAGCGGAGATTAGAATTTTACTTTTCCAAGACCATTTTTTCTCATCATCCGTATTCCATTATACTTCCGATTTAGGTACAACAACACCATCCTCATTGGTCATGGTAATTTCAATTGGATCATTTTGGAAGGTGTTCCGTACATTCCTGTCAATAGAATTGATATGGATACGTATATAATCATTCCAATAACCATATACCACATTAAAAATTATGTTTTGAAAATATTTACTATGGCAAGCGGAAGCAATTCCAGATTGACGCTCGTCTATCCCGAACCATTATCGGAAGAATCAAATATGGGTTTAAACCATAACGAAAACGTATACTAATGATGAGAAAGTAAATCAATATATTTTACAAAATAATCATTTAAACAATATCACATTTTGTAGTCAATTTTCAATGAATTTGGAAATAAAATATCAGCTAAGACAATTTATCAAACACTTGGTGTGCAATAAACACCAAACTGATTTTTCTATGTGTTAAAGGTACGAAAAACCAATTGCAATTATCTTTACAAAACCGTTTGAATTACTTCAACACAACCAAGAGAGAGAGAGTGAGAGAGAGAGAGAGAGAGAGAGAGAACACCAAGATTTGTTTAGGCAATTCCCCAATTGTCCTTATTATGGGTACGTCTGCCCCCAATTCCAAATAGAACTGAGATATGTAATTGACCTTTACAAGAGTTGTATACAAGAGAAAAAGTAGAAATCCAACCCCCCAAACCCTATGTTTGATGTTGATCCTAACTTATTCTATCCCATTGATCTTAAGAAAGATCAAGTGACCCAAGACTTCCAAGTTGATCCTCTGGTTACCGCTACTCCTTTGATAGAACCCTCGTTCTTCAAAGCTTTCACTCGGCTGAATTCTCATTATGAAATCTTATACAAAGCCCTCAAATTACCCTTGATCTTGGAGGAAAAACCCTAACCGATTTTATCAAAGAAACCTTCAAAGAATACTAAACCCCATTATGATTACAACAATCTTAAATTGGACCTTATCAATCTAATATAGATGACACTCAACAAAAATGATTATGTGTAATTGTTGAATGTATAAAGAAAAAGGTTGAAGATGCAAAGGAAATTCTTTGTATATTCTTGGTTTAGATTATAAGAAATGATGCATGAATGCATATTTATATGTATGTGTGTGTGTAGAAAAATAACAGACAAACAAATAGCAAAAAATTATAAGTTTTGTAAAATAGAACTGAATGTATTGACTCCAAATTCGAATGAGTCAATATATAAGGCCTTGGAGTCGATACATGGACTTAAAGATTTAATACATTGAAGGCAATGAGGTTTGCTTGAAAAAAGTTATTCAGTATGAGTTAACTCCAAACACGGGAGAGTCGACTCATACCTATTATGTATCGATCCACAACAACAATGTATCGATACATTGAAGGCATGACCATTTGCTTAAAAAAACTTTTATTTGGAGTTGACTCCAAACACGATAGATTCGACTCATTCACATTGTATATCGACCCATACCTCATATGTATAGATATCTTTAAGTCAGAGCCATTTTCTTTAAAACTCATTCAGTATGTATCGATACATAGCCATAATGTATCGACTCATAGATTTGTTTTTCATGAAAATTCATAATTTTGACTTGTAATGGCCTATCTAATATGATTTTAAGTGTCCTATTATGATAATGTACATCTAGACATATACAACATGATCCAATGCACACAAATACTAAGTATCCTAGTTTGACATCATTTAAAACATATTTAAGAGGGTAGTGCACTCACAGTATAACCAGAATTGGAGAATAAAGAAGAGGCTAGAGAAAGTGCAAGAGAAGGCTTAGAACTTGGAGGGGATTAGGGAACCAAAAATTAGAATTTTGCATACTGTTAGGATAAACAGGTAAGGGGGAAACTATCTCAATAATAGGTATACTCATGAGGAGTAGAATTGAGGAGGCCTTAGCCTCAAATAAAGCATTGTGTTTTTAACATAATTATGTTATTAATGATTGGATTGATGCATGTGACGATGATTGGTGATGAAATTCGTGTGCTATGATGTATGGCACATTCTATTTTGATGAGTTAACACATATTCACCATTGTTGTTATTTTGAAGGTTTTATGAACGACGTGATTTTATGAAAACCATGAATGAAAGGTGTTGATTTGATGCAATTAGATGTTATTGATGAATATATAACATGTGTGTAATATATTGGATCGATTTTGTATGCCTGGAAGTAGAATTAGGAGTTCTGCATTTAACTTCATTAAAGAGGATGAGTTCTGCAGGTTGTAGGGTGCTAACGGGTGTCATGTTGGTGACGGGTAACCTGTCATGCTGCCCAGGCTTATTTTCCAAGTCGGTCGTCACATATGTGATGTTCTGAAGTGTTGAGGTTGGTGACGGGTGCCGTGACCGTGGCGGATAAACCGTCACGAGTTTGTAGTGGGTGCATATGCTTATTTTGATGATATTAAATTGCATATTTCAATTTTTTGACTTTTGTGCATGTTTTGGATATTGTTAGGCTCTGTTAGCAACTGTTTAAATCATGTTTTGGTAAGACTTAACGGTTACACATGATTTTAATCAAATATATGAATTATTTGATGAATGATGGATATGTGCACACGTGATGATGATGTTGTGTTAATTATTGTGAATTATGATGATAATGTGTTGTTGTACGAGCATGAATTATGTTGTTGTAGGATGATAGTTTGGGAGGAGAACTATTATTGTTGGGTCAATGCATGCTTTGTTTATTGTTGAGAGGGGACTTTAAACATTGTGTTGTTGTTGCATTGGCGTGTTATGATATGCATTCATTATATCGTTGTTGTTGATAAAAGAGGCAAGTTGCAATATGAGCAGGGTGGATTTGTGACTTGTCCCGAATCCAAGCAGGGTAGATTAGGGATTCGAGTAGGATAAACCCAGTTCCTGAGTGAACCAATTAATGATGATATGGTACCACATACATATGAGTATGTTTAAGTTGTGAGTCTCATTTCATAATTTAAATGATGAATATATGATTGGTTTATGTATGATGAGGGATTATGTGTGAGAATGATGTTATGTAATTGTTGTTGATTGTGTAGATGTTTGAATTCTACCTTGCAACTTATACCGTTAAATTATTGATGTGAATTCTCACTTCCTTTGCTTTGATATTGTCCACCATGGACATCTTTCAGATACTCAGGAGTAGAGTTGCTGTTGTGAGTGAGAAATAGCTCTTGGAGTTATTTTCATTAGTTATCGCATTTATTTTAGTCGATATGCTCTGATTCTGTAACACTGGGGGAGAACGATGTTTCCTTTTCTTATGTTTGATGTCAACTTACTTGTTTTGTTGAAGTTTAATGACTATTATGTTGAGTAGTTTTGAAGTTGTTAAGAGTTAGATATTGGAATTCCTTTTGAAATCATTTTGTGAAAGTTAAGTATTTATAAGACCCAATTTGAAGTTAATATGTTTTATTACTGCGATTAATGTGATTTTTCTATGATGATATCCTAAGTGAAAGTGAGAATGCGATGACAGGTGTTATATATTATTTACTTTTCCGTTGTATGCTTTTAAAATGTATATGTTATATTAAGAGTTATCGTGGATAGCACCTTAAATTATCGAGTAATCCTTTATATATAAGTTTCGGGGTTTATGGTGTTACTGTTGGTGTAAGCCCTAGAGGCCAATACTTTTGGTACTTGTATCGAATTATTTATTAATAATAAAAGGCTTTTTCTTTATTATGTTTGATTAATAAAGTCCCTAGAATAGCTAGTCCGTTTAATGTATCAAGTATGACTTAATCATGAGATCACATTAAACATAAGGACACTATTCTTAAAGTATCCGTAGTCGAGCTTTATTGTGAAGTGGGATAACATTAAAGCATTAAGACTATTATGTTTGTAGATTGATGATCACATCTCATGGATCATGGATAAAGAGTTATCAAGTCTTAAACATAGGTATGAATATTAAGAGTAATATTTATACCGGATTGACCCGCTATGAGAATATTATATAGAAAGTTATGCAAAGTGTCATAAGTTATTCTCATGGTGATAATAGTGTATACCACTCTTCGGCCTGAAACCACTATGGACCCTAGATGTAGAGTCGAGTGCTTTACTGCTGATCCAACATTGTCTGTAACTGGATAACCATAAAGACAATTGATGGGTACTACACAAAGCATGCTGAGGGACATGAGTGTCCTAGATGGAATTTGCTCATCCTGCGTAACAGGATAAATGTCTATGGGCCCAATATTAAACTGGACAAGGATGACACGGTCTATACCTTGTGTTCAATATAGACATAAGGGCAAAAAGGTAATTATACACATAATTATTATCACAGGAGGTTTTGTCAGATCACATGACATTTTCGTGTCTTGGGTAGCAGTGATGTGTTGCTAGATACCGCTCACTATTTATTATGTTCAATGCGTGATTTAATATAATTGCCAACGTCGCGAAAACCTACAGGGTCACACACAAAGGACGAATTGATGAGAGATAGAGTAACTAAGGAATATCGTAAGGTACGGTGCACTAAAGTGGAATACGAAATATGGTAAGGTACCAAATACTTAAGTGATTTTGGCATATTATGAGATATGGGCCAGATACACTTAAGTGGGCTTTTTAGCTTGAAGCCCACACAAGTGGTTCTATAAATAGAACCCTTTGGTAGAAGCATTGTCACTCAGACTAAAACTCAAGTGAAGACTTGGAATTTCGTTTCCCTCTCTCTCTCACTCAAAGCCTTCATTCGTACGAGCTAGCACTAAGATTGAAGGAATCCGTTTGTGTGGACTGGGTAGAGACATTGTCATCGTTCAACGTTCGTGATCGCCACAAGAGGTAACGATTCTATCACTGATCATGCCCATTCGTAAGGATCACTAAATGGAGAAATTTTAAATTCTGATGCGCCTTGGATGGCAATTCTCCTTCAGTGGTATCAGAGCCACTTACGAAACCATGAATCTGATAACTGTTTAATTTCTGTATTAATACGATTAAAGACAGAATGAATCAAAGATTAAATTGAGATCGATCAAGTTATATATATGATATATATAATCCAGATGCAAAATACATTATATATGATATAGTGTTCTCGTTTCGTTCATTCAAACACTCAATGGTTGTTTTCCTTTGAGCGATCAATGGTCGTTTGCTTCTTGATCCGACATTAGTATGGTGAAGTAATGACGTGTTGATCAATCATACTGAATCAACAATCTAGATGTGTTTGACGGTCTGAAATTGGTGCATCAGGGTTAGTGACGGCACAAGGGTTGTGTTGTCAGAGAGTTATGCGATTGGGGTTATGACTGCACAAGAGTTGTGCTTTCTAAACACTTTTTGGAACAGTGTTAGCCGGTTAATGCAATACGAAATAAAAATTTTAAGGTTTTCAAACAGTGTTAACCGGCTAACGCATTTGGTTAACCGGTTAACGCAAGACGGAAAACAGTTTTCCAAGAGATTTTCAAACAGTGTTAACCGGTTAACGCATTTGGTTAACCAGTTAACGCAAGGCAGAAAACAATTTTTGAACAGATTTTCAAACAGTGTTAACCGGTTAACGCATATGGTTAACCGGTTAACGCAAGGCAAAATTCACCCGTTCGGCTAACTCAGTGCTTTAAAGTATCAAGTGTTGATGCGAAAAGCGACGTCGATTTTAAATGAATTGTTCATAAAATTTTTGGCCAGGGGCGCTGCCCGGGCAGCGGACCCCCGGCTAACTCTGCGTAGTGTGATCGGTCGTCGAAATTTAATTTGGTTTTAATTAATTAAAGAATTAAAATTGATAATAATAATAATGTGTTTATTATTGTCTTGTGGTGATCGGTTATGACCTTAGTTTTTCTTTATTTTGTTTTGGTTTTTAAAATACGACCTGCGTGTCGTGCCTCTCTTTTAATCTCTCAATGTAACTTCTTTTCTCATCTCACTCCCTCGTATGTAAAACGAGTTTCTTTTATGTAATGATATGAAGAAAGCAAAGAAGTCAGTGCCAAAGGAGGACAACCTTGAAGATCTTGCTTGGAGAAGCTTAGATCGTTGTTAGGTTAGCTTAGGTTCTCTCATTGGCTTGGGAGAACAATTGCGCTAGGGGCCATAACTGTTTCATTATGTATGTTTGTATGTTGATGCATATGAATGTATGTTGATGCATGTGAGAGGCGATTTATATGATAAATAAGCCGGTGAGATCAGAGAAAGTGCAATTCCCTCAAATTAAATATTAAGTTTATGCTTTCCAAGTTTTAACACTCATCAAGACTAGTATCAGATAATGTAGGTTTCGCCTACGCGAGGTGCATGTTCTATATTAGTAAGATGCGGTGGGATAATTGTAATATCCAACTGTTAAAACAATGGGTTAAACTTAACTAAACAAATTATAATAATATTATATGTGTTTGCTTTCCAAGTTTTAGCATTCATCAAGACTAGTATCGGACAATGTAGGTTTCGCCTACGCGAGGTGCATTTTCTATATTGGTAAGGTGCGATGGGATAATTGTAATATCCAACTGCTAAAACGATGGGTCAAACTTAATTATAATAATATTATATATGTTTAGAAGCAAGAGTTGGGAATGATCCATATGATGGATTGGAATAAGGAGTTATTCACCCAACTGATATTTTCAAGAGTTGTATGAGATACAATTGGAAGGAGTTCCTACCTAAATAACCTAGTTTTGTGTAATCCGCCTACGCGGACTTAGAACGAAATGAAATATGGATCTCGACCCACTAGAAAATCTTCCAACGGGATTTTCCGAATCAAATGATGAGGGTCATTTGTTTTGAGTAAAATAGTGGGAGCATATTTAATTAAATGCCTAATTAAATATGTCAATGATACTTATATTTTCATTAATCCTTATGTAGATTACCGTGACAACAAACACCTCTAACGACGTCTTGCGATCAATCTTTGACAAGGAAAAATTATCTAGGACAAATTTTCTGGATTGGTACCGAAACATGAGGATTGTCCTCAAACATGATAAAGGGAAAGGCAAGGAAGTTGTCAAACCCAAACCCACTATTGCTGCTTTAAAGCCTAGTGGAGGCATAGCAAAAGAAGGCACCTGCTTCCATTGCGGTAAGACCGGACACTAGAAGAGGAACTGCCCAAAGTACCTGGAAGATAGGAAGAATGGAGTAGAGACTCAAACTTCAGGTATTTTTGTTATTGAAATTAATTTATCTACTTCTGCATCATGGGTATTAGATACTGGATGCGGTTCTCACATTTGTATAAATGTGCATGGACTAAAAAGGAGTAGAGATTTGACAAAAGGTGAAGTCGACCTACGAGTTGGCAATGGAGCAAAGGTTGCTGCCTTAGCCGTAGGAACTTATGTATTGACTTTACCTAATGGTTTAATAATTCAGTTAGAGAACTGTTATTATGTACCTGCAATTAGCAGAAATATTATTTCCGTTTCTTGTTTGGACAAGTTTGGTTTTTCATTTATAATAAAAAACAATTGTTGTTCAATTTATTTGAATGATATATTATATGCTACTGCACAAATGAACAATGGACTATATGTCCTTGATCTTGAAATGCCTATTTATAACATTAATACTAAAAGGATGAAACCTAATGAGTTAAATCCAACTTACCTTTGGCATTGTCGATTAGGCCACATAAATGAGAAACGCATTTCCAAACTCCATAAAGATGGACTCTTGGACTCTTTTGATTATGAATCATATGAGACATGCAGATCTTGTTTAATTGGAAAGATGACAAAGTCTCCATTCATGGGAAAAGGTGAAAGAGCTAATGATCTTTTGGCCCTCATACATACTGATGTATGTGGACCACTGAACATACCAGCCAGAGGAGGTTTTCAGTACTTCATCACATTTACTGATGATTTCAGTAGATATGATTATGTGTATTTAATGAAACATAAATCAGAGTCCTTTGAAAAGTTCAAGGAATTGAAGAATGAAGTACAAAACCAACTAGGTAAGAATATTAAAACTCTTCGATCAAATCGAGGTGGTGAGTATTTAAGCCTAGAGTTTGATGACCATCTGAAAGAGTGTGAGATCCTATCCCAACTCACTCCTCCTGGAACACCCCAATGGGATGGTGTATCTGAGAGAAGAAATCGAACCCTGTTAGACATGGTCCGATCCATGATGAGTCACGCCAATCTTCCAAACTCCTTTTGGGGACATGCACTATTGACAGCAGCTTACACACTTAACCGTGTTCCATCCAAAAGGGTTGAAAAGACACCATATGAGATATGGAGTGGTAAGAAACCACATATGTCTTACATGAATATTTGGGGTTGCGAAGTTTATGTGAAATGACAAATTTCAACTAAGCTTGAGCCCAAATCTGACAAATGCTTATTTGTGGGGTATCCTAAAGAAACAAGAGGGTATTACTTCTACAATCCTTCAGAGGGCAAAGTGTTTGTCGCTCGAACTGGAGTTTTCCTAGAAAAGGATTTTATTTCCAAAGGAATCAGTGGGAGGAAAGTAGAGCTTGAAGAAATTCAAGAATCACAAAGCATCGATACACCTATGGAGGAATTAGAGCAGGAAACACAAGTGGTTGTGGAAGAGCAACCTGCTCAAGTAGAACAAGACCATCGTAGGTCAAGCAGGATACGTCACCTACCTGAGAGATATGGATATCTCATAACAGATCAAGGTGATGTATTACTCATGGATCAAGATGAGCCTGTGACCTACCAAGAGGCCATAACTGGTCCCGAGTCTGAGAAGTGGCTAGAGGCCATGAAATCTGAAATGGATTCCATGTACACAAACCAAGTTTGGACCTTGGTAGAGCCTCCTGTAGGAGTTAACCCTATAGGATGCAAGTGGGTCTTCAAAAAGAACACTCACATGGATGGTAAGGTACATACCTATAAGGCAAGACTGGTTGCAAAAGGATATAAACAAATTCATGGGCTTAACTATGATGAAACCTTTTCACCAGTTGCAATGCTTAAATCTGTTCGAATTTTACTTGTTATCGTTGCATATCATGATTATGAAATATGGCAGATGGATGTCAAAACTGATTTCCTTAATGGGAATCTTCTTGAGGATGTGTACATGGCACAGCCTGAAGGATTTGACATACCAGAAGAAGCCCAAAAGATATGTAAGTTACAAAGATCAATCTATAGATTGAAGCAAGCTTCCAGAATTTGGAATCTTCGTTTTGATGAAACAGTAAAACAATATGGATTCATCAAGAACGAAGATGATCGTTGTGTCTACAAGAAGGTTAGTGGGAGCATGATCGTTTTCCTGATATTATATGTACATGACATATTACTCATTGGAAACGATGTCCCTACCCTGCAACAAGTAAAGTCTTGGTTGGGGAAATGCTTTTCTATGAAGGACCTAGGTGAAGCAGCCTATATATTAGGAATCAGAATCTATAGAGATAGATCACAAAAACTGCTTGGCCTAAGTCAGAGTACATACATAGACAAAGTGCTGAGACGCTTTAATATGCATGATTCCAAGAAAGGATTCATACCTATGCAACATGGTCTGTGTCTATCAAAAACACAATCCCCTTCAACTAAGGAAGAAAGGGATCGCATGAATAAGATTCCATATGCATCTGCAATAGGATCTATCATGTATGCCATGTTATGTACTCGACCAGATGTCTCGTATGCTTTAAGTGCAACGAGTAGGTACCAATCTGATCCTTGTGATGCCCATTGGGTAGTTGTCAAGAATATCCTTAAGTACTTGAGAAGGACTAAGGATTCATTCTTGATATATGGAGGTCAGGAAGAGTTGGCTGTATTTGGATACACCGATGCTAGCTTCCAGACAGATAAGGATGACTTTAGATCGCAATCTGGTTATGTGTTTTGCTTAAACGGTGGCGCCGTGAGCTGGAAAAGTTCAAAGCAAGATACAGTTGCTGATTCTACAACCGAGGCCGAGTATATTGCTGCCTCAAGTGCAGCAAAGGAAGCTGTTTGGATCAAAAAGTTCATTAGTGAACTTGACATAGTTCCTAGCATTGTGGATCCCATTGGTCTCTATTGTGATAACAATGGTGCTATCGCACAAGCTAAGGAGCCTAGATCTCACCAACGATCCAAACACATACTTAGGCATTATCATCTCATTCGACAGATAATAGATAGAGGAGATGTGAAAATATGTAGAGTACCTACACTTGACAATATTGCTGACCCACTGACAAAGCCTCTTGCACAGCAGATACATGATGGCCATACTAGATCAATGGGCATTAGGGGTATGCCTGATTGGCTCTAGTGCTAGTGGGAGATTGTTGGTGTAAGCCCTAGAGGCCAATACTTTTGGTACTTGTATCGAATTATTTATTAATAATAAAAGGCTTTTTCTTTATTATGTTTGATTAATAAAGTCCCTAGAATAGTCAGTCCGTTTAATGTATCAAGTATGACTTAATCATGAGATCACATTAAACATAAGGACACTATTCTTAAAGTATCCGTAGTCGAGCTTTATTGTGAAGTGGGGTAACATTAAAGCATTAAGACTATTATGTTTGTAGACTGATGATCACATCTCATGGATCATGGATAAAGAGTTATCAAGTCTTAAACATAGGTATGAATATTAAGAGTAATATTTATACCGGATTGACGCTATGAGAATACTATATAGAAAGTTATGCAAAGTGTCATAAGTTATTCTCATGGTGATAATAGTGTATACCACTCTTCGACCTGAAACCACTATGGACCCTAGATGTAGAGTCAAGTGCTTTATTGCTGATCCAACATTGTCTGTAACTGGATAACCATAAAGACAGTTGATGGGTACTCCATAAAGCATGCTGAGGGACATGAGTGTCCTAGATGGAATTTTCCCATCCTGCGTAACAGGATAAATATCTATGGTCCCAATAGTGAACTGGAAAAGGATGACACGGTCTATACCTTGTGTTCAATATAGACATAAGGGCAAAAAGATAATTATACACATAATTATTATCACAGGAGGTTTCGTCAGATCACATGACATTTTCGTGTCTTGGGTAGCAGTGATGTGTTGCTATATACCGCTCACTGTTTATTATGTTAAATGCGTGATTTAATATAATTGCCAACGTCGCGAAAACTTACAGGGTCACACACAAAGGACAGATTGATGAGAGATAGAGTAACTAAGGAACATCGTAAGGTACGGTGCACTAAAGTGGAATACGAAATATGGTAAGGTACCAAATACTTAAGTGATTTTGGCATATTATGAGATATGGGCCAGATACACTTAAGTGGGCTTTTTAGCTTGAAGCCCACACAAGTGGTTCTATAAATAGAACCCTTTGGTAGAAGCATTGTCACTCAGACTAAAACTCAAGTGAAGACTTGGAATTTCGTTTCCCTCTCTCTCTCACTCAAAGCCTTCATTCGTACGAGCTAAATTCTATCACTGATCATGCCCATTCGTAAGGATCACTAAATGGATAAATTTTAAATTCCGATGCGCCTTGGATGGCAATTCTCCTTCAGTTACACCAGTCACTGGAGTGACTCTCTAGAACACATGATCTTACTCTTAGAACTTAATTTTCTTTCTTTTCTTATCATGATAACTCTTATGTCTACTCTGTAAGCCTTCATCTTCTCCCAAATCATATTGGTCTTTTCCGTAGTCTGCTGAACAATCTCTGGTCCAAGTGTAACAACCCAATTTTTAGTATTTATTTCTTATATTATTATTATATTTTATTTTATTAATTTGGTGTGTTAATTAATTATTTAGTTGATATGAGATCTAATTGAATAATTGAATTAATTGACTTGGTGTGTATATTGTGTTAGTTTAATTTATTTGAACTAAATAGCGATATTATAATACTATGTCTTTTTGGGCCTAATAATTAAATTAGAAGTATCATTCCTTAAGCCCAAATATAATAATAAGATAGTAAGAGGTGAGGAGAGTGGGAGGTAACACTCTTTTGGTATTTTCAAGGCAACAGAGAAAGAAAGAGGAAAAAGTAAGGAGAAGAGGGGAAGAACAAGGGAGAAGTTAGGATTTCCAGAAAATTGAAGAGGTAAGGGGGAGAATCCTTATTATTATGGGTTAGTATAATTGGGTCAATGGGTAGAAATATGTTTAGGTTGAAATCCCTAATTTTTATGGTTTTGGAATTGTTAGGTTTTGATGAGTAATCTTTGATTTGTGATGTTTAATTGCGTTTGGAATGGATATATGGATGAAATTGAGGGATAGATTGAGAAACCACTTAGTTTATTAAATTTCATTACAGTAATAGTAACGTTAAGAAAAATTTTGTTTTCGTGTTAACGGGTTAACCAAAATGTGTTAACGGGTTACTTGCTGAAAATCTGCCTAGGAATTGAATTATGTTTTCGTGTTAACAGGTTAACCAAAATGTGTTAACAGGTTACTTGCTGAAAATCTGCCTAGGAATTGAATTATGTTTTCGTGTTAACCAAAATGTGTTAACCGGTTACATGCTGAAAAATCTGCCCAGTAATTGAGTTCTGTTTCGGGTTAACGGGTTACCCTAAACGCGTTAACCGGTTACCACTGTTGAAAAAGGGAAATTGAGGATTTTAAATGTTGTAACCATTTTGAAATAAAATCTAAGTGTGCGTATTTTAATATTTAGCCTATATTTGTGAATGGTATATGTAAGACCCCAATTTTGTCCCTAAGATCCCTCATGGCATCATAGCATTGCATTGCATAGCCTCAAGGATCATTGAGCATCTTGGCTTTCTTTCCCTTTGGGTGGGATCTCCTTGTGAGTCGTTTGAGATCACCAGGCATGCTTGAATTGTATATCATTGCTTTTCTTGTTTTATTCACTAACCAAAAGCACAAAAATATGTCATTAACATTTTTGTTTGTAGCTCAAGCAATCACCAGGTCAAGAGCTTCAAGAAGATCCTTTGTACAAGAGATGGGGTATTTTTCTTGAGATGAGGACCACATGATCATTATTAGGAGCCTACATGAGCTAGGGTTCCATTTTGAAGCCATTTCATCAAGAGGTAAAGGCTCAAGTTCATCCAGACATTTCAAGGTCATCTGAGGACCAAAAAGTCAACTGTGCAGTCAACTGAGGGCTATGAGGTGGGGAAATGAGTTGATACACCTCAATCATGTTCAAATGAGGCCTATACATCATTCTAAACATCCATCTTGAAGATTCAAAGGTCATGGAAAAAGTTACTAAAAGTGGAAAATGACCTGTAATTCAAAGTTTCCAAATTTGGAAAGTTTTTAGTTCACATTCAACTTGACTTGTCAATGTCAAAGAAGCTTCAAATGGATTTTTGGTGAACATGAAAGTTGTATATCTTTGTCTCCCCTTTCTAAAAAGTCCTAATTCACGTCCATATGACGAATGGTTAAGAAGTTATGGTCATTTGATCACAAGGTGTGCATGGAAATTCAAAATGGCATAACTTTTGATTCAAAGCTCCAATTTGGTCCATTCTTTTTGCAAAATGCTCCTCATGTTCAAGACATTTCAAATGAACTATTGCCATGCATGGGAAAAGTGTGTATGATCATCATTTCTCATGTGATCATTTTGGAGGGAATTTCCATAATTCAAATTTGGCTTATGATACAAGCAAGACAACCATTCCATCATGACCATTGGTTGATTTTGAGTAAATTTGAAGCTTAACATGGAGCTTATCACGTGTAGCATGTGCATGGGACCTCATTGTGCATTTTTTCAAATTGATCCACATCTCTCTAATCATGTTTAGTCAAGGCCTAATTTGGATTTCAGTGTGATTAGCATGCCATATAAATACCAAACCCTAACCATAATCACACAATAACAGAAAATTTCAGATCAAAAATTCAAGAATTCTCTCATTTTTCTCTCACTTCGAATTTCATTTTTCTTCACACAAACACCAAATCTCTTTGCATATTCTTGTTCCTGGTGCAATTCTGAGCAAGACCCATCCATTACTTGAAGCAATTGAGCAAGATTTCGTGCAGATTCAAGAGCATCTTCATGTGGATCGGTTTTGAAAATTGAAGAGGATTAAAGAGTTTTCAACTGTTGATTCTTGCTTGGAGCTTCACAAGAAGTAAAGTAGAGTAGATCTGGAGCTTATGAAGACTTGAGAGCACGAATTCAGCAACCTGCATTTCCAAGTGAGTTGAAATTCGATCTCTCCTTTTGCTATTTCATGTACATAAATGTGTAGATCTTGCTTAGTAGAGTTTGTGCATATGTTTAGATTTTGAAATGATCAAGTAATGAGCATGTATGATGAACTTTCAGTTTAGATCTAGGAAATGTTTTTGCTCGATCTGGAAAATACATGTGGAATTAGGATGTATGGATGTGATATTTGGATTGTGCATGGAAGGACGGTTCGAATGGTGTATGATTTATGCATTTCTGGAAAAAATTTGGTTGATGTCCGCCGGAGCTAGTCCGGGAAGACGACCGGAGCTACAGCTCCGGCGTCTGGTTCATTTTAGGGTTTTGCCTTGTCATCTGCTGATGTGTTGCCTTGCGTGTCCATTCGTTTCGCTGTGATTCTTTTGACCGTTCCACGCGTGCCTTGACTTGCTGAGTGGCACGCTGAGTAGATTAAATGAAACGGTGCGTTTCATGATTTTAAACCCGAGCCGTTGATCATATTTTCGCGCCTCATCGTGTGGTCCTGATATTTTCTGGATTTAATTCAAATAATGCATTTCCCTCCATTTTATTTGTTTATTTCATTTGTTTTGCTCATCTTTGAAAAATTATTAAAAATAGAAAATGATCCAAATTAACTCCAATTTTTTTTCCTAGTTTTGTTTTGATGTCTAGTTTTTTTTGATATAATTTTCTTGATTTGTTGATGGCTGGATTTTTAATGTGTGAATTTTTTGATCCATGCCACGCTATTTTGATATGTTGCATTCAATGCATTGTAAAATCTTCATCTTTGATCCAATTGATATGATTTTTTGCCTGCTTAATGGTCATACATGTTGTGGATTTTTGAGCACTGGTTTGAATTTTTTTCTCATATGCTATCATTGTTTTTGACACATGAAGATGAATGTGACAATTTGTGTCACATTTTTGGCATTCAATTTGTGCATTTTTGTTCATCTATCATTTGAAACTTTCTGGATTTGATTTTTTGCATATTGCTTGTTCATGACATGAGGAACTTGCATAAAAAATTTCAAAGCCATTGCATGCATTTCTGTTTTGATTTGAATTTTCTAATTTGGAAGTTCACTTTGTGCACATTTTATGATCATTGCATAGCATGAGCCATTTGAGATATTTTATTTTTGAATTGATGCTAGTCCTTTTGAGGACATTTTGTGACATGTTTGAATGTGCATTATGTGGAAGATTGAGTTATGTTTTGATCATTTGGTTTGGTTTTGAACTTAGTCTTTGTACTAGTGTTTTGTGCATATACTAACTGTGCTTTGTGTTTCAGGTTTGGACATTTAGCATTGATGGTTGATTTGTTCTCACTTTGTGAGATGCAAATGATTTGAATTCTAACTTTTGTTTGTATTGTAGGATCTTAAGTGATGTGCTTGAGCTCTTGAGTTCATTTGAATGCTTGAGCATTGTTCATTGAGTTGTGTAACTGTGAAAGATCCACTGTTTGTCTGTTGGTTTCCTGACTGAAATATTAACTGTTTAGTTTTTGTACAGGTACCTTAGTTGCTTGCTTTTAGCTCTTGCTTAAGCTTTGGATTATGGTTGATACACCACTTAGGTAGTTATCTTCTTACTCCATGTAGTCTGGAAGTCCTGTCACCTTTTTGGCAGGCATTTTGCTGGCAAGTCCTCCTTAAGAGGCTCTGTTTGTGTTTGTTTACCATTGTGCCAAAGACCTCCAAGATGAGGCATGTGCTACTTGATAAGACCTCCAAGAATTGAGGCAATTGACGGATAAAAGGGATTAGTAGTCAATCCCCCGTTATTCAGTGAGTCGTTCATTATGCTCGCACTACGTGCTGATGCTTCTGAACATGTACCCAAGATCTTTGTCCAGTGTCTGTCAAGTGAAATAGGATCCCACTTTCTGGATCCCCACGCTTTCTTTATCATGAGCTCACCCAGGCCAGGGTTAAGAGCATGGGGTCTCATCCTCATTTCCATTTTGATCAACTTCACCCTAACTCTCAATGTTAGTGGTTAAGAGCTACAGATTACCCTTCTACAGTTTGGCTTGTTTGTCGAGATTGACATGACCCCTCTTGACTAAAGCCCACCCATTGTTTGAGCCTCTTGTATGTATATAGATTGTGATGTTTGCTTTTGATGTGTTTGCTTTTGATGTTTGTTTGTTATGGTTGGGAGTCGGATATAAGTCCATGTATTGGCATTCTGTTTCCTTTTTATGGTTGGGAGTCGGATATAAGTCCATGTATTGGCATTCTGTTTCCTTTTGTTGTTGTTAGGAGTCGGGTGTAAGTCCATGTATTGGCATTCTGTTTCCTTCTATTGAGGTTCTCTTATGAGACTTGTGTGATTGCTTATGCTTTGTGCTTGCTGTCGCCTTACGCGAAAAACCGGCGGGAAAAGAAAGAAACAACAGAGCCGCCACCGTGCGTTATTTATCCCAAAAGAGGGAAAGGAAATGCTCGAAGTAAACCTAGGAAAGAATATGGTCTCGCGACCAAAGAGAATGGGTTCGGGAGTCGGTTATGCGAAGGGAAGGTGTTAGGCACCCTACGCATCCGTAGTACTCTACGGGATCCACGCACAGAAGGAAGGAAAATTGGTTGCTAAACACTGCTCAAACACACACACACTGGCTGAAAGAGACAAAAGAGACTGACTGAAACTGACTCGGCAGGATATCGCACCCCGGGCCTACTTAGTCTATCAGGCATAGACATCAGAGTCGAAGTAGTTCGGACTGGGGAGACAACACATGCTCGCTAGGATATCGTATCCTATGCATACGTATCTTCTCGGACGAGAGAAGAATCAGAGCATTCGTAGCTCGGCTAACACGCACACAAACAAACAAAACACAGGCAAACGTGGAGCCCGACTGCCAATCACTGGACTTATGTCAGCATCCGAACCTAAAACACACGCAACAGACAGATAGGGAGTCTGGGACTCAGCCTATAACTATCAAACACACACAAACAGACAGACAGCAAATGCTAAGGAGTCACGGACTCGAGCCTAGCAAAGGTCAGACAACACACACAAAAAGAAAAAGGGCGCCCGGAGAGATCAGCTCAATCTCCTGCCTACATACTTCATCTGGTATGAAGATCAGGGCGATGTAGTTCCCCTACGCAGGGACAAAGGTTCTAGCCTAACCAGATAACAGAGGGAGACACAACTCTAGGGAGACTACGACTCGAGCCTAGATGTTGTCATGCAAAGTCAACCCTAAGTTAAGGTTTCTAGCTAAATGGCACACGGGCCAACCTATCCTAGACACGGCTTGCACAGGAAGCAAGGGTTTCGATTGCAACTAGGGCAAGAGAAAGGGGAGGTCTCGATCGCAACGAGGGCGAGAGAAAAGAAAGGTCTCAATCGCAACGAGGGCGAGAGAAGAGAAAGATCTCAATCACACAGGGGTGAGAGAAAAGAGTTAGTGTTAGTTGTTAGTCAAACTCGGCAAGACATCGCGTCTCGTGCCTACGTATCTCACCTGAACGTGAGAATCAGAGTTGCCGTAGTTCGGCTACGGAGGGACAAAGGTCTCGATTGCAACTAGGGCAAGAGAAAGGGAAAGTCTCGATCGCAACGAGGGCGAGAGAAAGGATCGCAACGAGGGCGAGAGAAAGGGAAAGGCTCGATCGCAACGAGGGCGAGAGAAAGGAAAAGTCTCGATCGCAACGAGGGCGAGAGAAAGGATCGCAACGAGGGCGAGAGAAAGGATCGCAACGAGGGCGAAAGCAAACAAGGATTAGCTGTTAGTTGTTAGTCAAACTCGGCAAGACATCGCGTCTCGTGCCTACGTATCTCACCTGAACGTGAGAATCAGAGTTGCCGTAGTTCGGCTACGGAGGGACAAAGGTCTCGATTGCAACTAGGGCAAGAGAAAGGGAAAGTCTCGATCGCAACGAGGGCGAGAGAAAGGATCGCAACGAGGGCGAGAGAAAGGGAAAGGCTCGACCGCAACGAGGGCGAGAGAAAGGAAAAGTCTCGATCGCAACGAGGGCGAGAGAAAGGATCGCAACGAGGGCGAGAGAAAGGATCGCAACGAGGGCGAAAGCAAACAAGGATTAGCTGTTAGTCGTTAGTCAAACTCGGCAAGACATCGCATCTCGTGCCTACGTATCTCATCTGGACATGAGAATCAGAGTTGCCGTAGTTCGGCTGGCTGGGAAAAAGGACTCGATTGCAACTAGGGCGAGAGAAAGGGAAAGGCTCGATCGCAACGAGGGCGAGAGAAAGGAAAAGGCTCGATCGCAACGAGGGCGAGAGAAAGGATCGCAACGAGGGCGAAAGCAAACAAGGATTAGTCTAAACTAAACCTATCTTGCACAAGCAGCAAGTCTAAGCTAAACCTAAGAGGCAAAGCAAGCAAAACACAATCACAGGAAGCACACACTATATGCACACAAGAGGCTCACACAAGGGTTAGGTTTTAGTTGAGGGGTCATATCAACCTCAACAAACAAACCTCTGGAATGGGGTGAAGTGTGCTCTCAACCTTGCCATTGAGAGGCTAAGGTGAAGCAGATGAAAGGATGAAGTGAGGATGATACCTCACAGCTCTTATCCCTGGCCAGGGAGAGCTACTAGACAAATGAGCATGGGTCCAGAAAGTGGGAACCCTTCTATACTCGAAGACTCTGACACTGTACACTTTGTACAAGATCTTGGGTTTGTATCCCAATGCATCAACACACAGCAGTGTGAGCAGAGGGATGACACAACAAGAGTAGTGGGGGATAGATTGCATATCCCTACCTTCCACCAATTGCCTTTTTGAAGGACTTTCAATATGTACAGGGACAATCTTAAACACACACAAGCATGGCCTCTTAAGGAGGACTTCAGACAGTTTGCCCGGTCAAATAACAGACCGGGTCTCCAGACTACATGAAGTAAAAGAGATTATACCTCAAGCAAGTTGCTAAAAAGCAAAGCAAAGCAAGTTCAGAGAACTTAAGCAACTAAAGTACCTGAAAAAGTCAAACCAATTAGTAAACAGTTCCAAAGTTTAAATCAAAAGAAATTGGCAAACAGTCAACCACAGAAGGACCAAAGTGCATGGCACAAGACTCAAACACATGAGTCAAACCTACAAAACAAAGGTTAGCTCATATGTAAACAAGCAAGCTCAAACAAATGAAAGTGATCTCAATGGCCACTTGATGTTCAACCTGAAACAGGAACTCAATTGTAAGCTCAAAAGACCACTAGGACTAGCCTAGGGTCAAGGATGAAAGAAAAAGTCAAAACAGCAAAGAAAAGTCAACCAAAGTCAAGGTCAAACATTTAAGAAGCTATCACAATTGGGCCCACATTCAAATCATGCATTATTATCATTTCATGAACATTTGAAGTCAAAGTAAGGCAAATGAAAGCTCAAAGAAGTCAACAGAATGACTTGCATCAAAAGTCAACTCAAACAATTTCAAAAATGATCAAATAATTCATACTCAATCCTAACATCTAGCATGGCAAGCATGTAAAATTTCATGGCATTTGGATGAGAGGAAGGCAGTCAATTAAAATCAAGAAGTCAACATAATTTCAAGTAAGCACAATGAAAGTCAACAAACATGTGTCAACTTCAAAAAATCATATCAAATTGAAAACAGATGAGAAATGAATGAGGTTGACACCAATGCAATGCTCAAGATGTCTAGTTATCACATATGAAATTTCATGGTCATACAATAATATGTGAGAATTTCACAAAGGATTTGGCAACATGTATCACATAAAGTCAACCATTGACTAGGCAGGGAAGAAAATTCTCACATAAATGGAAAACAGCATGATTAATTCCAGGAAAAATCACAAATGAACTAGACATGTAAGGGAGGGATCATGCAAAATTTGGGGTCATTTGGATGTAAGGAAACATGTCAATCAAAATTGGGAAAATGCACATTCATGGTGTGACACCAAATGTAACACCTAACTTCAAAAAATCAAAGCTCACACACCACATATGATAAATGCACAAACTTTATATCAAAATGAAGGTGAATGTGTCTAGTTTCTTCACAAAAAAATTCAGGACCAAAGGATGCAACATGAGTATTTCACAAAAGAAATGGCAAGAGGTATCATTTTTGGTCACATAACAAAAACCCTAAGGCCAATTAAAATCCAATGATCCAAAAAATCTGTAAAAATAATGATAAAAAACTAGACATTTTCATGAGTTTGATGCAAAAAATCCCACAATTTTTGGAGTTGAAATGAATTAAATATGAATTGTGGAAGATGAGTACAATATTGTAGCAAACATGGACAAATAACATGAATGAACAAGTCAACGGTTGACCAGCATGGCAATTTTGTAATTTGGAGATTCATTAAACGAAACACGGTCGTTTAAGCCAGGCAATTGAAATGTCGTGATTGGTTGGTTCTTAATGAAACAGTGCAATGAGCAACAGCAGCCAATAGCATTCGAGATTTCTGGGCAACTAGGGTTTATCACACAGGGTTTATGCAGCAACATGGCAAGGTAGCATCATCTTCAATATTCATCATCGAAATCCAACCAGTTACGAATAGCATGCAATGAAACAAATGATATTCATGCAATCACAATCCAAACAAACAAAACATAAGAGCCTTAAATTTCTGGAAATGAACTTAGGGTTTTCAAACAGAACAGCATTCATCTTCATCATTCAAACATGAGCAAAAATCAAAAATGCCCAGAAATCCATGGCAAGCATATCAACAGCATCATCAGACCACATAAGACACAAATATGGTATCCATTTTCTCTAATTCATCATGAGTAAGGCAAATCGAGCAGAAACTCATTTGAGCATAAAAGTTGAAATCTATATTTCTCACAGCATAATTACTCATTTTCAATGGTTCAAGTTGCAGTGTGATGTGCATACAAAAGGCTACAAGAAACATGTCATAATTTGGAGAAAGAAGAGATTCGACACTAACCCCTGTTGAAGAGCAAATGAGGATTCAGCAGTTTCCTGGCCTTGAATAGTCAAAACAGATGAAGATAATGGTCCTAGGAGGTGGAAGGCTGTGGCATTTAGCTCAGAAACTCTTGCAATGGCTCAGCCCGATTCTTGCCATTGATGAATGCTTTGGACAACAGTGATAATGGAGCTGCTTACAGTCGAATGGTAAGGTTCAAAACAGCCTCCAAATAGTTGATGGATGATGGAACAAACAAGGGTGGCTCGAGGGTTTGGAGTTCGTGAGCAGAAAAATCCAAAGTGCAAAAATGCAAAAGATGAGAAAAATGAGTTTTCTGTAGTCTGCAGCTGCTACTAGGGTTTGGAAAATGTCAGAAAAAAGGTTTATATGTGCTGTTTAAACTTTCTTAATCAAGTGTTAAACCATATTAGCTTAAATGAAACATTATGCATATTGCTAAGTTTGGAGAATATGGAAATGGAGGGTGTGTGTCTTGCACGATTTGGGCCTTTGGACAGGCTGCAAATGGCAATTAAATCATCTGTTTTTGGTCTGTGCATGAAGTGTTAAGTTGGTTTTGTTTACATGAAGCCATTTGCAAAAATTAACAAATTTGCACCTTTGGCCAAAATGGTGATATGATGGTATCATGAGCATGAATTAGGGCTTGGAACATCTTGCAAATATCATTTAAAATGAATCCCAATTGGCCAATTGTGTAAAAAATGCTTAAATCAAAAAGTCAAACTTGAGTCAAACTTGATTTTTAAATGGAACAAGTCAAAAAAATGCCATTTTGATTGGCAAGGTTTTGGTTCATGAAATTTATATTTTTGGAAAGAGGAGGAAAAATGTGGTTTGTAGGAAAAAACCCCACCAAAATTGGCCTTATGGTTCATGAGATATGGCTTGTTGAAGTTCACAAATTTTTGAAATTGAATTGATCATATCTTGCAAACCATACATGGGATTTGGGTGTTCTTGGACTTTTTGAAAATGGGAGAACAAGATCTTCAACTTTCATGTTGGGCAAAAATTCATTTGAAGCTTGTATCATGATGCAAGTTGAGGATCAAGAAGTTTCCATTTTTGGCAGTTAAAATTACAGGTCCACTTTCTATTTTGGGAAATCTTCTGATTGGCTTCAAATTCTTCAATGATGTTGATTGCCATGATATATGAGGCCTATTAGGACATGAATAAGCTCTCTCAAACCATTTCCATCCATCAAAACCATAGAATCAACTACAGTTGACCAACTTTGACTTTTCTAGGGTTTCTGACTGTCTGTGCCTGAACTGATGGCTTCTGAACCCTAATTCCTTGAGACCTTGACTTCAAATGATGTCCCAAGTTGTATGGACTCTTGATTATTGATCATGGTGCCCAAATTCCACAAGAATGGCCACCATCCACTGCAAATGACTGACTTTGACTTTTTAGGGTTTCTGACTGTCTGTGCCTGAACTGATGGCTTCTGAACATCCAACCCTTGACTTAAACACTTCAAATGGACCTCCAAGTCACGTGAACTTGTTGGACAAACCCTAGGGCCTTGGCTCCTTGAGAAACACCCTTGCTTGATTGGTTGACTGATCTCCTGATCAGTTTGACCTAATTCTTGCTTGCTTGCTCTTGAGGCAACTGGGGACAATGCAATGCTATGCAATGTATCATGATATGCTATGACCTAATATGAAATGGTATGCACAATGATAGGTGCAAATTTGAGGTGCTACAGCTGCCCCTATTCAATCAGCTGGGAACCCGAATGGATGAGAGCAACGGCTGTCAGACTTTCAGGGTAAACAGGGATTGAATACTAAGAACCGTAGAAATTTGCACCGACTGGGATCCACCAATGGAAACGTCCACTGGGATTTGATTCTTATTACTGGGTATTTTTGTTTTTTTTTTTTTTTTTGTTTTTTTTTTTTTGTTTTTTCAAAAGGTACGGCCACATCCAGACATCGCAATGACGATGAATGGGAAAAGAAATCACAACTAGATGCCAACGGACAATCTAGGAAACACTCAACGTTCACCAAGGCCAACAGAGAGGTAAATCCACAGGGGGACAGGTACAACTAGACGTCATAGGACGAATAGGAAGACTCACGTTTATCGACACCAACGGAGAGGAGGAAAAGTTCAACCAGACGTCATAGGACGAAAGGTAGACTCACGTTTATCGACACCAACGGAGAGGAGGAAAAATCAGCCAGACGTCATAGGACGAAAGGTAGACTCACGTTTATCGACACCAACGGAGAGGAGGAAAACTCAACCAGACGTCATAGGACGAGAGGTAGACTCACGTTTATCGACACCAACGGAGAGGAGGAAAACTCAACCAGACGTCATAGGACGAGAGGTAGACTCACGTTTATCGACACCAACGGAGAGGAGGAAAACTTCAACCAGACGTCATAGGACGAAAGGTAGACTCACGTTTATCGACACCAACGGAGAGGAGGAAAACTCAACCAGACGTCATAGGACGAGAGGTAGACTCACGTTTATCGACACCAACGGAGAGGAGGAAAACTCAACCAGACGTCATAGGACGAGAGGTAGACTCACGTTTATCGACACCAACGGAGAGGAGGAAAACTCAACCAGACGTCATAGGACGAGAGGTAGACTCACGTTTATCGACACCAACGGAGAGGAGGAAAACTCAACCAGACGTCATAGGACGAGAGGTAGACTCACGTTTATCGACACCAACGGAGAGGAGGAAAACTTCAACCAGACGTCATAGGACGAGAGGTAGACTCACGTTTATCGACACCAACGGAGAGGAGGAAAACTTCACTAGGGAAGGGAGGGCGACGTTATGAACATCGAAATAGGATGTTTACCGACATCAAAAGAAAACCAGACACTTACGCATGACTGGAAATCACCGACGGATGGTGTTTACCGACACCAAAGAAGACCAGACACTTACGCATGACTGGAAATCACCGACGGATGGTGTTTACCGACACCAAAGAAAACCAGACACTTACGCATGACTGACGGGGTATTGATATTTACAAGATGACTAGGCAAGGCTGAACACTTGCAGGGGGTCTCACTGGGGAGAAACAGGCTTTCCTGTCACCATCGGGTGAGGAAATAAACCTCTGTCACCATCGGGTGAGGAAATAAACCTCTGTGGGGATAATCAATTCTGAATGCTGTCGAAGCGACTGTAGCTGATTTGCTGTGCTGATGTTGAACAAAAATGATCCGCCTCTGCCGGGGAATACGGTCTGATGTGGTTTCGAACACATGAATGCATATGTTTGAATTTTTCTAAGGCGTAATGCTCCATCTGGAATGGAAATGCTACGCAATTTTGAGGATGCAATGATTACTATATGCAATGCAGTATGATGAGAACTCTGCGGGGAGAAATACACAGGATGACTGTGCTGAGGAATCTTCAAGAAAAATCCATTGGGGGAAACAACACGAATGCTGGGGAGCCGACAGTACGAATCTACTAGGGGGAGACAAGGCAACTCGCTGGGGAGAACAAAGGGAAACCTGCTGGGGGTGGCCCAACCAAATCCACAAGAATTCCGCTTGGGGAAATAAAAGCTCCATTGGGGAGGCTGAACCAGGCAATTTCTGGGGATAAGGCCCATACAAACTTCAGATAGAAAAAACTCCGCTATGGGGAATAACCGCTACTCTGCCGGGGACGACCCACAATGTTCACAAGTAGAAACGACTCAGCTGGGGATGTAGGCATCTGCTTGCCATGGACACCTGTCCAATCCACTGGTAGGATGAACTCTGCTGGAGAGACAAATGCTTCGCTGGGGAAGGCTCAAACAATCCATAATTAGGAAAATGACTCTGTCTGGGGAAAGCACTGCTGGGGAATGCTCATAGATGACGACCTTACTGGGGAAAATACTCACAGGTGACGACCTGCAAATTGGAACAACAAATGCCCCAGGGAGTACATGAACAAGATACGGTCAAGTGTCCTCAACATTCAAAATGATTTTCAAATGTTTTAATCTTTCTGCACGTCATTGTTTAGCCTTCATGTTTTTATATGCAATGTTTATGCAAAATTCGGACGTTTTTGCAAACAAAACAGTAAAAGTAAAAACAAGAGAGCAATTTATCTGAATAACGACTTTTATTGATTGAAAGTGTGCCTGAGAAGGCAAATACATTGGGAAGCAATTCCTAGAAAGAGGTAATTGCGCACAAAAAGAAAAATAAACTATCCTAATGGCAATGTGAACACGGCATCCACTGTTTCCCCACTCTGTTATAACTCATAGATCATCAGTTTCCTCCCAATTCCTCGCTTTCTGAGAAGACTGACTGGACCGATCACATCTGTCGAGATGGCAGCTGACGAAGCATGATGAAGTACAGATAACTCGGACTGTAGTCTTCGCTTTAATCCCTCTTTTGGCTGGATCGCCCTTTCGGGTTTTCAATCCACCAGGATACCCATTTTTGCCTAAGCCGCCCTTGCGGGTTTTCGACTTACCGGGTGTACAATTTTTTTTATTTTTATCCCTAACTTTTGCCCGAACCTTTTCTTTCTGTTTTTTTTGGTTCGCCGGGATGCCCATTTTTGCCTGGACTCTTTTGTTCTTTTTGTCCAGCGGGTCAATTTATGCGAAGTATTTTTTGACTACATCTGAATTGACAGGGGAAGGAAAATTTTCACCATCCATTGTTGTAAGCATCAAGGCTCCACCGGAGAAGACCTTCTTCACAACGTATGGACCTTCATAGTTAGGAGTCCACTTGCCCCTGTTATCTGTACCGGGAGGAAGGATCCTCTTCAAAACTAGATCGCCAGTTTGAAATGTCCGAAGACGCACTTTCTGATCAAAGGCTCGCTTCATCCTTCTCTGATATAACTGCCCATGGCAAACAGCTGCTAACCGTCTCTCTTCGATGAGGCTTAACTCGTTAAACCTCGTTCGAATCCACTCGGCTTCGTCCAGCTTGACATCCAATAATACCCTCAGAGAAGGGATCTCCACTTCAATTGGTAGGACTGCTTCCATACCATACACAAGGGAGTAGGGGGTTGCCCCGGTCGACGTACGTACTGAGGTACGGTACCCATGTAAAGCGAAAGGTAGCATCTCATGCCAATCCTTGTACGTAACGACCATTTTCTGCACAATCTTCTTGATGTTCTTGTTAGCTGCCTCTACAGCACCATTCATCTTTGGTCTGTAAGGAGAAGAATTGTGATGTTCAATCTTGAAATCTCTGCAAAGCTCTTTCATCATTTTGTTGTTGAGATTTGAACCATTGTCAGTGATGATTCTCTCAGGAACTCCATAACGACAGATGATTTCCTTCTTGATGAACCGGGCAACCACTTGTTTGGTGACGCTGGCAAAAGAAGCTGCTTCCACCCACTTGGTGAAGTAATCGATCGCAACCAAGATGAAGCGATGTCCATTAGAAGCAGTAGGCTCAATCTTCCCAATCATGTCGATGCCCCACATGGCAAACGGCCAAGGCGAGTTCATGACATTCAACGGGCTTGGTGGTACATGCACCTTATCAGCATAGATTTGACACTTATGGCATTTCCGAGCGTATTTGAAGCAATCGGATTCCATAGTCATCCAGTAATATCCGGCTCTCAGCAATTTCTTCGACATGGCATGACCACCAGCGTGGGTACCAAACGAACCCTCGTGCACTTCTTGCATTAACATGTCTGCTTCGTGTCTATCCACGCATCTGAGCAGAACCATGTCAAAGTTCCTCTTGTATAGCACATCATCCTGATTCAGATAAAAACTTCCAGCCAACCTTCTCAGGGTCTTCTTATCATTCTTCGACGCACCCTCAGGATACTCTTGAGTCTTGAGGAAGTTCTTGATGTCATAATACCACGGCTTATCATCAATAGCATTAACGGACTCGGCTGCAAACACATATGCAGGCCTCTCGAGTCGATTTACCGCAACATGTGGCACATGATTCCACCAATGAACCTTTATCATGGAAGATAAAGTAGCCAATGCATCAGCCATCTGATTCTCGTCCCGGGGGACATGATACAACTTCACCTTCTTGAAGAACGTCAGTATTCTTCTGGTGTAATCTCTATACGGAATCAAATGCGGCTGGTTTGTATTCCAATCTCCATTGACCTGATTGATCACTAGAGCAGAATCTCCAAAAATGTCAAGTGTTTTGATCCTCAGATCAATGGCTTCTTCTATCCCCATGATACAAGCCTCATACTCAGCTTCATTGTTGGTGACGTCGAATGTCAATCTGGCAGAGAAAGGTATATGAGCACCTTTGGGATTGATCAGTACTGCCCCAACACCATTACCGTTCATATTCACAGCCCCATCAAACATCAGTGTCCACTTGTCATCAGGATCCGGTCCTTCCTCAACAAGCGGCTCTTCACAGTCTTTCATCTTCAAATACATGATGTCTTCATCGGGGAACTCAAACATCATAGGCTGATAGTCGTCGATCGGTTGCTCGGCAAGATAGTCGGACAAAATACTACCTTTGATGGCCTTCTGTGACGTGTACTGAATGTCGTACTCTGTTAAAATCATCTGCCAACGGGCAACACGTCCGGTGAGAGCTGGCTTCTCAAAGATGTATTTTACTGGATCCATCCTAGAAATCAACAGAGTAGTATGGTTCAACATATACTGCCTTAGTCGGCGAGCAGCCCAGGCCAAAGCACAGCAAGTTTTCTCGAGCAGTGAATATCGTGTTTCACAGTCGGTAAACTTTTTGCTTAGGTAGTATATGGCATGCTCTTTTCGACCAGACTCGTCATGTTGCCCCAATACACACCCCATCGAAGTCTCGGTGACTGATAGGTACATGATCAGTGGTCTCCCAGGAACTGGAGGGATAAGGATTTGAGGTTTCTGTAGATACTCCTTGATTTTGTCAAAAGCTTTCTGACAGTCATCATTCCATTTGATCGCCTGATTCTTTCTGAGTAGTTTGAAAATTGGTTCACATGTGGCAGTTAGATGAGATATGAACCTTGCAATGTAGTTCAACCTCCCTAAAAACCCACGGACTTGCTTCTCCGTTTTTGGTTCAGGCATCTCTTGAATAGCTTTGACCTTAGCTGGATCAACCTCAATCCCTTTTTCACTGACAATGAAGCCTAAGAGCTTCCCAGATCTCACTCCAAACGTACACTTGTTCGGATTCAGCCTCAGCTTGAACTTGACCAGTCTGTCAAACAACTTCTGCAAGTTAACCAAATGCTCCTCTTCTGTCTGCGACTTCGCAATCATATCATCCACGTACACTTCGATTTCGTTGTGCATCATGTCATGAAAGAGAGTCGTCATTGCCCTCTGATAGGTAGCACCGGCATTCTTCAGCCCAAACGGCATAACCTTATAGCCGAACGTGCCCCAAGGTGTAATGAATGTCGTCTTTTCCATGTCCTCTGGCGCCATCTTGATCTGGTTATAGCCCGAGAAACCGTCCATGAAAGAGAATACCGAGGATTGAGCCGTGTTATCCACCAATACATCGATGTGAGGTAACGGGAAATCATCCTTCGGACTTGCTCTATTCAAATCCCGGTAATCGACACACATTCTGACTTTGCCATCCTTCTTTGGCACGGGAACAATGTTGGCAACCCATGGTGGGTAACTTGTGACAGCCAGAAAACCTGCGTCCCACTGCTTCTGAACCTCTTCCTTGATCTTGACCGCCATGTCAGGACTAGTTCTGCGAAGCTTCTGCTTGACCGACGGACACTCTTCTCGGAGAGGTAATCGATGCACCACAATATCTGTATCCAGACCCGGCATATCTTGGTATGACCAGGCGAATATTTCCACATATTCTCTTAGCATCTCAACTAGCCTCCTCTTGACAGAGTCTTCCAAAGCAGCCCCAATCTTGATCTCTCTTCTGGCGTCCTCAGTACCCAGATTAACAACTTCCAACTCTTCCTGGTGAGGTTGGATGACCCTTTCCTCTTGCCTCAGTAGTCTGACCAATTCTGCAGGGAGTTCACAGTCTTCCTCACTCTCCTCTTCAGCTTGGTAGACGGGATTGTTGAAATCATACTGAGCCATAACAGAGTCGTTCACAGTGGATGCCAAAAGATCATCTCTGCATGTTTAATGTTTTGCTTTTAGAAAAAGATTTCAACAAAGTCACAAAAACAAAAACATTGCCATTTTTATTGTTTTGAAAAAGTGGAAAACAAAAATAAAAGACAAAGATCTCAAGATTTGATTGAAAAAACGTCCTTCATTTATAAACACTGTGAACATGATGTGGCCCTACAATGAACCACTACGCCTTGGGCAGAATGTAGGGTTTTCATGCAAAATGAAAAAAAAACAAAAGAAAATTACTCTGTCAGTAGAGTAACTTGGACCACTTCCTCAGCTGTCCAATTGCTGATAACCTCGCCTGGTGCACAAGGGCGGACCCAGACATCCAAATCACAATCCCGGTCTTCACCATCAGTAGCAAAGACGTCTCCATGGTTCATCAGCCCAGCGCTGGTGAAGGTGCTCGGACCTGCTTGTACGCTCTGCTCTGCTTGGAGAGGCTCGTACCCAATGCCGAATTTGTCTTCCTTGATAGGCAAGTCAACCATCTTGCCCCAGCCCTCTGCTTTGCCAGAGTCCACAACTTCCTTGGCCTGCTTGTACGACGAAATCGAAGCACCTGGCTTCCTCTGCTCAGCACAAGCTACCCCTTCAAGCGCCACAGTCTCAAATGCCTGGCACAAGGTTTCATGGATCTCGCCATCTACCTCAACATACTTGAATGAGGAGAGATGACTCACCAGAATTTCCTCTTCACCACAGACGGTCACAATCTGACCGTTCCAGACATATTTGAGCTTTTGATGGAGAGTCGACGAGACTGCCCCAGCCGCATGTATCCATGGACGCCCCAACAAACAGCTATAAGCAGGCTGAATGTCCATCACATAGAATACGATGTCGAACACCTCCGGACCTATCTTCACCGGCAATGTGACTTCACCAAAGACAGAGCGCTTGGATCCATCAAATGCACGAACTATAAGATCACTGGGAGTGAGCACAACTCCCTCGACATCGATTTTCTTTAGAATCTGCTTCGGCAGGACATTCAGGGACGACCCGGTGTCCACTAGCACGTGAGATAGAACAGCACCTTTGCACTCCATAGTGATGTGCAAGGCTTTGTTGTGATTGCGACCCTCAGGCGTTAGGTCTAGGTCAGTGAAACCCACACCGTGCCTGGTACTCACATTGGCTAGTACACCTTCCAGCTGGTTGACCGATATCTCTTGCGGGACGTATGCCATATTCAGCATCTTCAGCAAAGCGTCCCGATGTGCCTCAGAACACATCAGCAAAGAGAGTATCGAAATCTTTGACGGAGTTTGGTTGAGCTGATCTACGATCTTGTAGTCGCTCTTCTTAATGATTTTCATGAACTCCTCAACATCTCTTTGAAAAGAACCCTCAGCCTCCTTCTGAGTCGGTTCTTCGTCAACCACTGCTTGTTTGCCTTTAGCCCTTGCAGATGCCTCAGCAGCAGCATCCCTCAAAGGCTGAGGAGCAAACAGTCGTCCGCTCCTGGTAAAACCTCCTGGTCCTCCAACATTGTCCACTACTGGACTTGCAACCACAGGAGTTCTCACAGGAGCACTGATTGTAACTGGTGCTTGCACAGCTGGTCTTGTTTGGTTACCAGCCCTTCTATCTCGGCGATAGGCGTCGTCATATCTCCAGGGAACTGCTCTACTATTTTCAATCTGCCTTCTGCCAGGCGCAACAATAGTAGTCGGAGCGCGGATGGTTACCGGAGCTGGAATGGTAACCGGAGCATTGTTTGTTGTGGGTGCACTGACAGTTCCACGCCCTCGTCCTTCAGACGGCTTGTAAAATATGGTGACAGTAGACACTGCCCCATCATCTTTAACGGCCCGGCTGAACTGCAGACAGCCTTCATCCATTAATCTTTGAATACCAGCCTTCAGCTGGTCACAACCATCAGTAGCTTCTGTACAGCTCAAACAATCTTCTTCACATCCTGGGTCAACACCCCCCTTCAGTAGACGACCCTTGATTGTTAACAAAGAAGTCTGAACTTCATCAACATTCACAATCAAGTCTTCAGCCTCTCCATCTTCAACATTGTTAACCCTATGCCCGCCATGCTGAGGCATAGGATTGTTTACTACATTCGGCACCGGAGCAAAATTGATCGCCTTAGCATCGATCAAGTCTTGAACTTTGTGCTGCAAAGCTCGGCATCTTTCAGTATGGTGGCCTGGTGCCCCAGAGTGAAAGTCACAGCGAACGTTCGCATCATATCCAAGCGGCAATACTGTTGGAGTAGCCATTGTACGCAACTCCACGAAACCCAATCTGAGCAACTCAGGCAGAAGCTCAGCATACGTCATGGGTAATGGGTCAAATCTTCTATTAGGCTGCAAACCCTGTCTCGGCTGATAGGGACGTTGCTGCTGTTGCTGCTGTTGTTGCGGTTGTTGCGGTTGTCGCGGTTGTTGTTGAACTCTCTGTTGTTGTGGACGAGGTTGAGGTGCAGGAATAGTCACTGCAGCCACTGGACGATACTGATCTCGGGTAGTGTTGGCTCTGTACGCACCCCCTCTGTGCTGCACAGCATTAGTTTCTCCTTCTCTACGGCGAGGTGCCCCAGAGAAGGGTTTCTTGGAAGAAGATGAGGAACCTGCATCATGGATCCTCCCAGCCTTGATTAGACTCTCAGTTCTTTCGCCGCAGATGACGACGTCAGAAAAACTTCCGAATGGGCAGCTTCCCATCCGGTCCATGTACACCCCCTGAAGAGTACTGATGAACATGTCAGTCAACTCCCTTTCCAGCATAGGGGGTTGAACTCTTGCCGCTAGTTCGCGCCATCTCTGGGCGTACTCTTTGAAGCTCTCATTGTTTTTCTGGCAAAGACTCTGCAGCTGAGTCCTGGTCGGAGCCATGTCCATGTTATGCTTATACTGCCTGAGGAACGCCTCACCCAGGTCTCTCCAGCATCTAATGGAATCCCGCTTCAACTCCATATACCAATCCAAAGACGCCCCAGATAGGCTGTCTTGGAAGAAATACATCCACATCTTCTCATCGTCTGTGTATGCGGATATCTTTCTGTAGTATGCCTGCACGTGGGTGCGAGGGCAGGAGGTACCGTTATATTTGTCAAATGACGGCGCCTTGAACTTGTGCGGGATTCTCAGTCCTTCTACCAATCCCATATTGGTAACATCAAAACCGAGGGAGTTTTGACATTCCATTGCCCTGATCTTCTCAGCAAGGGCCTCAACTTTGCGATCTCTCGCATCATTTCTACCCAAGATGTCGTCGTCTTCGCTGAGCATAGTGAACAAATCCTCTTGTCTGTCGACAATTGGAATTCTGTTACGGGCTGGAGCATGAATGACTCTGGCACTAGCAATATCTGGAGCAATCGGTTGACCGTCAACTCGGATACCCCTCAACTCTTCACCCACAGCGTAGTTGTTGACGGGAATAGCAGCAGCAGGAGTGTCAGGAACTGGATTTCCTTCTGGCAAAGCCTGGTTAGGCGGTGGAATAACAGCTTCTTGCCTCTGAACCAGTGCTCGGAGTTCTTCTTGCCCTTGCGCAACCCCTTGCATCATGTGCATGAATTGGGCCATGTTAGCCCTCATCTCAGCTAACTCGGCCTGTACTTGATCCATGTTGCGTTGATGGTTGAGTCGCGTTGAGTAGCGGTGTGGTCTCTGATCAGCTATCCTGCCTGGACACAGGAATCAAAGTGAGAAGACGGCACAAGAACACCTGTTATGCAAATGATATGATTATGATGTCTAATGATATGCATGATGCACATGAGATGCTCATTTCTCAGGCATTCAAAGAGCCTGACCCATCCTGAAAAGATGGCAACCTGCAGCAACAAGAGATAAACAGATACAGGAAAAAATGAGACAACAGGGAAAAGCTGACATCCTTATATATGAATAAGGGTAAAAAGTCATACAACTGAATATTCGAAAACAGAGTACAAAGAAAAAGAAACCCATCCAACAAGCCTGGAGGTGATTCTCAACAAAAAGATCCAAGAGATGGATTACACACAAATGAATCCCATCCAACAAGCCTGGAGGTGATTCTCAACAAATACAAACAGAAATATAAACTAAGACAGCCGGCCCTCCGGAATGAGGGTCTTCAGGTAATGACACTGGTCTATCAACAGTGAGCATTCTGAACAATCTGGTAGCGGAGTGATCTTCTCTTTCAACTGTCTCCTCAGCTCCAAGACTTCTCCTCCAAGATAATCCTCTGACTTCTGTCTCAACTCTATCTCTTTCTTCAACTGAGCGTCTTTGTCTTTGAGTTGCTTCTCCAAGTCTCTGATCTTCTTTTGGTAGTTGACTTCTGCTCTCTGCAATCTCAGACACTCCCTATGCTCTGCATCCATCAGGGATTCCATCTCCTCATATGATCTCTTCTTGTTCCTTGCTCTGCTAGCATCTTCTCCTCGCACCTCCCTGAGTTGATGGGCCAAGTGCAGCTTATCAGCCTGAGCTTTGTTCAACTCCATCTGAGTGTCTTGCTCCTTCTCCCTCAGACGACGACTCTCCATTAGGGCTTGCTTATAGTGTTCGGCAGACACACTATCAGCAAGGATCAAGGGTGGTTGCTCTTGCAACGACTCCATCCTATCGTAGGGTAGCAGCAAAGTTTCCACTCTCTTCTTTACCCAATCGGTGTAATCGGGCATGGCTATGGCAAACTTCTTCCCCAAGATGGACCCATCCTTCACTCCCACAGACCTCCAAGCTTTCCCTATCTGTTCCAGCCTAACAGGGTCATCCTTCTTCTCAAAATATACACTCTCAACTATCTCAGCTTCGAGCGGTCTTCTACTCATAACAAACCCTAACTGGCGAAGGGAGAGAGCTGGGTTGTAGTTGATGCAACCCCTGGTCCCCACAAGTGGCACGTTCGGGAATTCACCACATCTCATGATAACATCTCTCACGTCCATCCGGTACGACTGCCATCTGATATCGTAGGAAGTGAGCGACATGACCCTCTGAGTCCACTTCAGAGTGCTCTGGGCATCTACAAATGGTCCACTGGCTGGCAGAAGAGACATGAACCATCTGAACAGGAGAGGCAGGCAGCACCTGATGGCTCCACCCTTACCATGCCTACTGTGGATGGCATAGTAAGTATCTGCTAAGAGAGTTGGAACTGGATTCCCTCTGATAAAGATGCTGATGGCAGCATGGTCAATGAAATTCGGCATACTGGGAAATAGGATGATCCCATAGATCATGGCAGCAAGCTGAGCGTGAAACACTTCCCAATTCCCCTTATCTGCTTCACTTCTGGCAATTCTCAACAGAAACTTCAAAGGCAGACCTACTACTTCCCCACAGGGTCTCCAATTCTTACCAACCTCCTCAACACTCAACCGGAGAGCTCTGGCAATCAACCTGGAGTCGACCTCCTTTGGGACGTCCAAGAAGGGAGTCTGATGCTGTACTGGGATGCTCAACAGGATAGAATACTCCTCGAGAGTAGGTGCAAGCTGATAATCTTGAAATGTGAAGCACCTGAGCTCTGGATCGTAGAACTGAAGAAGGGTCTGCAGAGGTACTGGATCTACTACCGTCTTCAACACTGTCAGGATATCTCCATACTGCCCAACAAAACTCCTCAGACGGTCATCTGTCACAAGGCTACCCAACTCAACTAGTGGAGTCAACGGCTCACGATGGAAAACGTAGACACAGGTCTTCCGCTTCGGCTCTGGGACTGTTGCCATCTCTATCAGTAGACAAGCTCGGGAATGTACCTGAGGAATGATATGCATGCAGAGATTAGTTTTTTTTCTTTTTCTTTTTCTTTTTTTTTTTGATTTTTTTTTTTTTGCGTTTCTTTTGAAAAATAAATATGCTATGATGCACATGATGCAGACTGGACTGGCTGGTTGTGCAATCTCCGATCACAAAGTCGAAGGTTCAGTCGAAACTCGGAACTTAAATCCAACTTAAGGTTAACTGAACACTGTCTGAGCTGAACTAGAGTCACCAACAGAACTATAAGTCACCAACAGGTACCTGTAATGATCAACCCTTTCCCACTCACGGGTGTAGTCTAGGCCAGGGTAAGGTCGAGAGAAACGCAGCATAAATAACCTTTCGCAGAATATCATCCTGTGCACACCCGATGTATGCACCAATGATATCCCACCAGGGTCTGAACTGCTCGTGATATCAATGTTCCGCTAAGTGGCGTACACCACCCGCTTCCCATGAATCACTCTATTCCTAGGATTCCTAGATTTCACTCATGGTCTGGGTATTGGACCTTTTACCTCAACTGACTTCCCCCCACACAGAGAAAAACAGATAGCCAGCCAGTAATGAATAATGAATATTAATGCAAACATCAATGCACACAATCAATGCAAACAATAAAATGCAAATATATACAAATGAATGCAATAAATAACAGCATAAAGCAACCAAAGCCCTAACCTAGAGAGCGCTAGGAGAGACTCGCTCAGGGAAGATGGACCAGCATAGGTCAACTTCTCTACGTCCCCAGCAGAGTCGCCAGCTGTCGCCTTACGCGAAAAACCGGCGGGAAAAGAAAGAAACAACAGAGCCGCCACCGTGCGTTATTTATCCCAAAAGAGGGAAAGGAAACGCTCGAAGTAAACCTAGGAAAGAATATGGTCTCGCGACCAAAGAGAATGGGTTCGGGAGTCGCTTATGTGAAGGGAAGGTGTTAGGCACCCTACGCATCCGTAGTACTCTACGGGATCCACGCACAGAAGGAAGGAAAATTGGTTGCTAAACACTGCTCAAACACACACACACTGGCTGAAAGAGACAAAAGAGACTGACTGAAACTGACTCGGCAGGATATCGCACCCCGGGCCTACTTAGTCTATCAGGCATAGACATCAGAGTCGAAGTAGTTCGGACTGGGGAGACAACACATGCTCGCTAGGATATCGTATCCTATGCATACGTATCTTCTCGGACGAGAGAAGAATCAGAGCATTCGTAGCTCGGCTAACACGCACACAAACAAACAAAACACAGGCAAACGTGGAGCCCGACTGCCAATCACTGGACTTATGTCAGCATCCGAACCTAAAACACACGCAACAGACAGATAGGGAGTCTGGGACTCAGCCTATAACTATCAAACACACACAAACAGACAGACAGCAAATGCTAAGGAGTCACGGACTCGAGCCTAGCAAAGGTCAGACAACACACACAAAAAGAAAAAGGGCGCCCGGAGAGATCAGCTCAATCTCCTGCCTACATACTTCATCTGGTATGAAGATCAGGGCGATGTAGTTCCCCTACGCAGGGACAAAGGTTCTAGCCTAACCAGATAACAGAGGGAGACACAACTCTAGGGAGACTACGACTCGAGCCTAGATGTTGTCATGCAAAGTCAACCCTAAGTTAAGGTTTCTAGCTAAATGGCACACGGGCCAACCTATCCTAGACACGGCTTGCACAGGAAGCAAGGGTTTCGATTGCAACTAGGGCAAGAGAAAGGGGAGGTCTCGATCGCAACGAGGGCGAGAGAAAAGAAAGGTCTCAATCGCAACGAGGGCGAGAGAAGAGAAAGATCTCAATCACACAGGGGTGAGAGAAAAGAGTTAGTGTTAGTTGTTAGTCAAACTCGGCAAGACATCGCGTCTCGTGCCTACGTATCTCACCTGAACGTGAGAATCAGAGTTGCCGTAGTTCGGCTACGGAGGGACAAAGGTCTCGATTGCAACTAGGGCAAGAGAAAGGGAAAGTCTCGATCGCAACGAGGGCGAGAGAAAGGATCACAACGAGGGCGAGAGAAAGGGAAAGGCTCGATCGCAACGAGGGCGAGAGAAAGGAAAAGTCTCGATCGCAACGAGGGCGAGAGAAAGGATCGCAACGAGGGCGAGAGAAAGGATCGCAACGAGGGCGAAAGCAAACAAGGATTAGCTGTTAGTTGTTAGTCAAACTCGGCAAGACATCGCGTCTCGTGCCTACGTATCTCACCTGAACGTGAGAATCAGAGTTGCCGTAGTTCGGCTACGGAGGGACAAAGGTCTCGATTGCAACTAGGGCAAGAGAAAGGGAAAGTCTCGATCGCAACGAGGGCGAGAGAAAGGATCGCAACGAGGGCGAGAGAAAGGGAAAGGCTCAATCGCAACGAGGGCGAGAGAAAGGAAAAGTCTCGATCGCAACGAGGGCGAGAGAAAGGATCGCAACGAGGGCGAGAGAAAGGATCGCAACGAGGGTGAAAGCAAACAAGGATTAGTGTTAGTTGTTAGTCAAACTCGGCAAGACATCGCGTCTCGTGCCTACGTATCTCACCTGAACGTGAGAATCAGAGTTGCCGTAGTTCGGCTACGGAGGGACAAAGGTCTCGATTGCAACTAGGGCAAGAGAAAGGGAAAGTCTCGATCGCAACGAGGGCGAGAGAAAGGATCGCAACGAGGGCGAGAGAAAGGGAAAGGCTCGACCGCAACGAGGGCGAGAGAAAGGAAAAGTCTCGATCGCAACGAGGGCGAGAGAAAGGATCGCAACGAGGGCGAGAGAAAGGATCGCAACGAGGGCGAAAGCAAACAAGGATTAGCTGTTAGTCGTTAGTCAAACTCGGCAAGACATCGCATCTCGTGCCTACGTATCTCATCTGGACATGAGAATCAGAGTTGCCGTAGTTCGGCTGGCTGGGAAAAAGGACTCGATTGCAACTAGGGCGAGAGAAAGGGAAAGGCTCGATCGCAACGAGGGCGAGAGAAAGGAAAAGGCTCGATCGCAACGAGGGCGAGAGAAAGGATCGCAACGAGGGCGAAAGCAAACAAGGATTAGTCTAAACTAAACCTATCTTGCACAAGCAGCAAGTCTAAGCTAAACCTAAGAGGCAAAGCAAGCAAAACACAATCACAGGAAGCACACACTATATGCACACAAGAGGCTCACACAAGGGTTAGGTTTTAGTTGAGGGGTCATATCAACCTCAACAAACAAACCTCTGGAATGGGGTGAAGTGTGCTCTCAACCTTGCCATTGAGAGGCTAAGGTGAAGCAGATGAAAGGATGAAGTGAGGATGATACCTCACAGCTCTTATCCCTGGCCAGGGAGAGCTACTAGACAAATGAGCATGGGTCCAGAAAGTGGGAACCCTTCTATACTCGAAGACTCTGACACTGTACACTTTGTACAAGATCTTGGGTTTGTATCCCAATGCATCAACACACAGCAGTGTGAGCAGAGGGATGACACAACAAGAGTAGTGGGGGATAGATTGCATATCCCTACCTTCCACCAATTGCCTTTTTGAAGGACTTTCAATATGTACAGGGACAATCTTAAACACACACAAGCATGGCCTCTTAAGGAGGACTTCAGACAGTTTGCCCGGTCAAATAACAGACCGGGTCTCCAGACTACATGAAGTAAAAGAGATTATACCTCAAGCAAGTTGCTAAAAAGCAAAGCAAAGCAAGTTCAGAGAACTTAAGCAACTAAAGTACCTGAAAAAGTCAAACCAATTAGTAAACAGTTCCAAAGTTTAAATCAAAAGAAATTGGCAAACAGTCAACCACAGAAGGACCAAAGTGCATGGCACAAGACTCAAACACATGAGTCAAACCTACAAAACAAAGGTTAGCTCATATGTAAACAAGCAAGCTCAAACAAATGAAAGTGATCTCAATGGCCACTTGATGTTCAACCTGAAACAGGAACTCAATTGTAAGCTCAAAAGACCACTAGGACTAGCCTAGGGTCAAGGATGAAAGAAAAAGTCAAAACAGCAAAGAAAAGTCAACCAAAGTCAAGGTCAAACATTTAAGAAGCTATCACAATTGGGCCCACATTCAAATCATGCATTATTATCATTTCATGAACATTTGAAGTCAAAGTAAGGCAAATGAAAGCTCAAAGAAGTCAACAGAATGACTTGCATCAAAAGTCAACTCAAACAATTTCAAAAATGATCAAATAATTCATACTCAATCCTAACATCTAGCATGGCAAGCATGTAAAATTTCATGGCATTTGGATGAGAGGAAGGCAGTCAATTAAAATCAAGAAGTCAACATAATTTCAAGTAAGCACAATGAAAGTCAACAAACATGTGTCAACTTCAAAAAATCATATCAAATTGAAAACAGATGAGAAATGAATGAGGTTGACACCAATGCAATGCTCAAGATGTCTAGTTATCACATATGAAATTTCATGGTCATACAATAATATGTGAGAATTTCACAAAGGATTTGGCAACATGTATCACATAAAGTCAACCATTGACTAGGCAGGGAAGAAAATTCTCACATAAATGGAAAACAGCATGATTAATTCCAGGAAAAATCACAAATGAACTAGACATGTAAGGGAGGGATCATGCAAAATTTGGGGTCATTTGGATGTAAGGAAACATGTCAATCAAAATTGGGAAAATGCACATTCATGGTGTGACACCAAATGTAACACCTAACTTCAAAAAATCAAAGCTCACACACCACATATGATAAATGCACAAACTTTATATCAAAATGAAGGTGAATGTGTCTAGTTTCTTCACAAACAAAATTCAGGACCAAAGGATGCAACATGAGTATTTCACAAAAGAAATGGCAAGAGGTATCATTTTTGGTCACATAACAAAAACCCTAAGGCCAATTAAAATCCAATGATCCAAAAAATCTGTAAAAATAATGATAAAAAACTAGACATTTTCATGAGTTTGATGCAAAAAATCCCACAATTTTTGGAGTTGAAATGAATTAAATATGAATTGTGGAAGATGAGTACAATATTGTAGCAAACATGGACAAATAACATGAATGAACAAGTCAACGGTTGACCAGCATGGCAATTTTGTAATTTGGAGATTCATTAAACGAAACACGGTCGTTTAAGCCAGGCAATTGAAATGTCGTGATTGGTTGGTTCTTAATGAAACAGTGCAATGAGCAACAGCAGCCAATAGCATTCGAGATTTCTGGGCAACTAGGGTTTATCACACAGGGTTTATGCAGCAACATGGCAAGGTAGCATCATCTTCAATATTCATCATCGAAATCCAACCAGTTACGAATAGCATGCAATGAAACAAATGATATTCATGCAATCACAATCCAAACAAACAAAACATAAGAGCCTTAAATTTCTGGAAATGAACTTAGGGTTTTCAAACAGAACAGCATTCATCTTCATCATTCAAACATGAGCAAAAATCAAAAATGCCCAGAAATCCATGGCAAGCATATCAACAGCATCATCAGACCACATAAGACACAAATATGGTATCCATTTTCTCTAATTCATCATGAGTAAGGCAAATCGAGCAGAAACTCATTTGAGCATAAAAGTTGAAATCTATATTTCTCACAGCATAATTACTCATTTTCAATGGTTCAAGTTGCAGTGTGATGTGCATACAAAAGGCTACAAGAAACATGTCATAATTTGGAGAAAGAAGAGATTCGACACTAACCCCTGTTGAAGAGCAAATGAGGATTCAGCAGTTTCCTGGCCTTGAATAGTCAAAACAGATGAAGATAATGGTCCTAGGAGGTGGAAGGCTGTGGCATTTAGCTCAGAAACTCTTGCAATGGCTCAGCCCGATTCTTGCCATTGATGAATGCTTTGGACAACAGTGATAATGGAGCTGCTTACAGTCGAATGGTAAGGTTCAAAACAGCCTCCAAATAGTTGATGGATGATGGAACAAACAAGGGTGGCTCGAGGGTTTGGAGTTCGTGAGCAGAAAAATCCAAAGTGCAAAAATGCAAAAGATGAGAAAAATGAGTTTTCTGTAGTCTGCAGCTGCTACTAGGGTTTGGAAAATGTCAGAAAAAAGGTTTATATGTGCTGTTTAAACTTTCTTAATCAAGTGTTAAACCATATTAGCTTAAATGAAACATTATGCATATTGCTAAGTTTGGAGAATATGGAAATGGAGGGTGTGTGTCTTGCACGATTTGGGCCTTTGGACAGGCTGCAAATGGCAATTAAATCATCTGTTTTTGGTCTGTGCATGAAGTGTTAAGTTGGTTTTGTTTACATGAAGCCATTTGCAAAAATTAACAAATTTGCACCTTTGGCCAAAATGGTGATATGATGGTATCATGAGCATGAATTAGGGCTTGGAACATCTTGCAAATATCATTTAAAATGAATCCCAATTGGCCAATTGTGTAAAAAATGCTTAAATCAAAAAGTCAAACTTGAGTCAAACTTGATTTTTAAATGGAACAAGTCAAAAAAATGCCATTTTGATTGGCAAGGTTTTGGTTCATGAAATTTATATTTTTGGAAAGAGGAGGAAAAATGTGGTTTGTAGGAAAAAACCCCACCAAAATTGGCCTTATGGTTCATGAGATATGGCTTGTTGAAGTTCACAAATTTTTGAAATTGAATTGATCATATCTTGCAAACCATACATGGGATTTGGGTGTTCTTGGACTTTTTGAAAATGGGAGAACAAGATCTTCAACTTTCATGTTGGGCAAAAATTCATTTGAAGCTTGTATCATGATGAAAGTTGAGGATCAAGAAGTTTCCATTTTTGGCAGTTAAAATTACAGGTCCACTTTCTATTTTGGGAAATCTTCTGATTGGCTTCAAATTCTTCAATGATGTTGATTGCCATGATATATGAGGCCTATTAGGACATGAATAAGCTCTCTCAAACCATTTCCATCCATCAAAACCATAGAATCAACTACAGTTGACCAACTTTGACTTTTCTAGGGTTTCTGACTGTCTGTGCCTGAACTGATGGCTTCTGAACCCTAATTCCTTGAGACCTTGACTTAAAATGATGTCCCAAGTTGTATGGACTCTTGATTATTGATCATGGTGCCCAAATTCCACAAGAATGGCCACCATCCACTGCAAATGATTGACTTTGACTTTTTAGGGTTTCTGACTGTCTGTGCCTGAACTGATGGCTTCTGAACATCCAACCCTTGACTTAAACACTTCAAATGGACCTCCAAGTCACGTGAACTTGTTGGACAAACCCTAGGGCCTTGGCTCCTTGAGAAACACCCTTGCTTGATTGGTTGACTGATCTCCTGATCAGTTTGACCTAATTCTTGCTTGCTTGCTCTTGAGGCAACTAGGGACAATGCAATGCTATGCAATGTATCATGATATGCTATGACCTAATATGAAATGGTATGCACAATGATAGGTGCAAATTTGAGGTGCTACACTTGCTTATTCCAAAGGATGGGAACCACTTGGATCATCTATATGATCTCAAGAGAGGAACTCCTAGTGTGGTTTTACTTCTTAACCATCACCTTATTGTTCTCTTTAGAACTTACCCCTTTTCCTCATTTCTCCATCCTAACCCAAACAAAAACCTTTTGTGCAAACATTTGACTTTGTTTTCAATATTAGAAACCTAAGCCTTATGCTTTTGATTTTCAAACTTTCTTTTCATAACACTCATTGTGAATTGAATCTTTAAGTCAACTTTGACCATTTTGTATATACTTCTAATTGGTAAATATAACCCATTCAAATTCTTTTGTGGTTCCCATGTCCACTTCTTAATCAAATTTTCCATAACCTTTAGCTATTAGGTTTGAGTTATCCTTGTGGTAGATGTAATACTCACCTATGTCCTTAGTGATTGGACAATAAGTCTTCCATGCTTATTATAGGGTTAACCCCTCACTAGCATGTTGAAGCTATCCTCACATGGTGGACTTGTGGTTTTTCAGGTTGAGTTTTCTCCCTTTGATAACAAAAGACCTTAAGGCTTTTGGACCAATCAATCCACTCATTTGTTTTGAAATTTTTTACCCGAACTACGAGGTTTTGATCCTAATCTTTTTATAAGAGGGTACGTAGGCAATGGGTTTATCCATCCAAACACAAAAATGTAAATAAACTTGTATATTCTTTTCTCATCTCTTCAATCATGTTTGCACAAATAAAATTTCACAAACAATAACCTTTGCAACAAGCGTGAAAAGGGCTCCCTAGGAGTACCTAGGATGTTTTGGGTGCCTAACACCTTCCCATTGCATAACCAACCCCCTTATCTAGATCTCTGTTTCTTTTACTAGTTTTGTTTGTAAAACTTTTAGGTTTTTGTTCGCTTTCTAACCATTCCTTTGGATAAATAGAAGTACGGTGGCGACTCGACTGTGTATGATTTACCTTGGATTTAGTCAATATCTCCAATGGTAACGAATATACCACTACAGAAAAGTGGCGACTCTGTTGGGGAAATGAATCTTCCCTGGTGGGTTTTGCCAACTTTTCACACTTGTTGTACTATATTGTTTGTGACATATTTTTGTGCAATTTGGGATTACTGTATTGTATGTAATGATTGAATTGCTTGATATATCAATTGCTTGTGTGCTTGGTGATCTTTGTGAGATGAGTTCTATACCCGAACTCGAGTGCACTTAGGATAGGAGAATGGCGTAGTCTCATCGACTTGTGTGGAGTTATTCCTTAGCAAGTTGACTTGCGAGTCCATTCACTTGATGGAGGTCATGTTGGGATCAATAATGTCACACAAGTAAGTTGTGGTTAGACATTACTCTTTCCAATATAGACCTTAGAAGCCAAGGACCTTAGTTTACCAAACCCATCTTGGCCTATTTTTAGGATGTAGTGCAGAAGTCGTTCAAATGTAAGATTTGATACGATTGTTACGCGATACTACACTCATAAAAGTCTGTCTTGAGAATATTTTTGGAATACGAGTAGTCGTTTCTCCGATAATATTCGAAAGATGGGATGATGACTATGGGAACCTCTGGTAGAACATGTTTGGCAAGTTTAAACCCTAGTACACTCCCTTTGGATGGTTCTTAACCGAGACTCCATGCTCGTGACTTGCAACAAACTCTTGATTCATGGTTGATCCGTTCATACATCTTTAATATCAATGGAACTTGGGTGTTGATAAGGTGTAAACCATAATCCACCAAAATGGATTATTGATATTAAGGATAATATGATCCATCCCATGACCTTTGTTTGGTGTGCTTTGCTTGATCCTTGAGTGTGATTGTTCCATTCATGCATTCATGCATTCATGCATCCATCTGCATCCATATCATCGGAAAAAAATAAGAAAATTTTCAAGGAACTTAAGGGGTTTATTTGCAAAAAAAATTCAGACATGGAAAGACAAAGAAGGAATACAAAGAAGTACAGCTTCAGACAACCCGATTTAAAAGAGTTAAGGAATCTGACATCCTATGTATTAGATCCCTTGGGTTTCAAAGCTCGTTTTGGGAAGCTTCTTCCTCTTCTGACTATTGAGGTGGATGAAGGTCTGATGAGTGTATTGGTGCAGTTTTATGATCCTCTGTACCGGTGCTTCACGTTTCCGGACTTCCAGCTTTTGCCTACCCTTGAGGAGTATGCCTATCTTGTGGGTATACCTATTCTGGATCAGTTGCCGTTCAGTGGCTTGGAGAGTATTCCTACTTCTCGAAAGATAGCATACATGTTGCACATAGATGAAGCTCTGATTGGTGCTCATATGACTACCAAAGGTGGAATTCAAGGTCTCCCTTCTGAGTTCCTCATTGCTCAAGCTACTGTTTATGGGAAGGCCATGAGTGAGGATGCCTTTGAAGCTATATTTGTAATTCTCATCTATGGATTGGTATTGTTCCCCAACATCGACAAGTTTGTGGATGTGAACGCCATTAGGATCTTTTCCGCTCTTAATCCTGTTCTGACTCTATTGGGTGATACCTATTTCTCTTTGCATATGAGGAATGCAAAGGGTGGTGGCGCCATTGTGTGCTGTTTGCCTCTGTTGTATAAGTGGTTTATTTCTCACTTACCTCAGACGGTCGCTTTCAAGGAGAACAAGGGATGTCTACGGTGGTCCACGAGACTTATGTCTCTCACTAATGATGATATCTCTTGGTACAACCGTGTATATGATAGTGTGCAGATTATTAATTCTTTTGGTGAATTCTCCAATGTGCCTCTTCTTGGTACATGTGGTGGGATTAACTACAACCCTGTTTTGGCACGTCGTCAGCTTGGGTTCCCCCTAAAGGATAAACCTAATAACATTTTGTTAGAGGGTGTGTTCTTTCAGGAGGGTAAAGATCCCCAAGGCTTGAAAGCCAGAATGGTTCATGCTTGGCGCAAGGCTCATAAGAAAGGAAGGAAGGAGTTAGGTCCTAAGAATTGCATTGCTATGGAGCCATACACTGCTTGGGTAAGGAAGAGAGTGTCTGAGTATCTCATGCCTTACGAATATCCGAGACCTATACCTTTGGTTGTGGCTGGGCCTTCAACTCTCCCTAACCAAGGAGTAGAGGAGTTGAGAGACGAAGACCTATCACGTGCCTGGATCCGTGAAAGGGAAGAGTTGCTTCAGCAGATTAAGGAGAAAGATGCTTTGATTGAATTCCTCGAGCATCAGGTTATTGATGATCCTGATGATGCATGGACTTCTCTACTTCCTCAGTCTTCCAAGTTTTAGAAAAGGAGGTATGACCGACTCGCCAAGGAAAAGGCAGATATGGAGGCAGCTTACGAGAGAGAGGTGAAGAGGCTTCGCACATCTGTTCTTCCTGTGTCCCGAGCTTCTAGGGATCCATAGGATGATTATTTTCCTTTTCTCTTGTATATGATTGGCAAATGCTGTACTTCTTTTCCCTGATGCTATTTGATGAGATATTTCCATATGCGATAAAATGCTTAATATTTCCAAATTTGCAAATAAAACCCTAAAGTTCCTTTGAAATAAAAACAAATCATATGCACAAGCACTACATGCATCATATGCATAAGCCGGTTTTGTTCCCGGCTTCTGGTCCTGTGGTCTAACTCTGTTGCTCTTCATTTATTTTGAAGACAAGCTGACTCACCGGTACTACACTAGAACCAACTTGTCCAGATTAATGGATCATCTAGAGCAAGAGAACCGTGAACTCAAGGAGAAAAGGCTCTCCTGGTTAGCCACTTGTCTTCCTTCTCATACATAGATGCTGAGGATGAAGTTGGAACTCCTTTCCAAGCTTTATCTATAGCTGAGTCTGTTGAGAAGCGAATTCCTTCATTTACTTCCTATAGAGATGCGAAATTGGCCATTGAATGTGGTGCAATTGCTGGTCTAGGAAAAATGATTGAGCTGAAAGACAATAAGTCCCGGGCTGGCATTGGCTTTTCTTCTGGGGTCTTCAATGAGAAAGGGTTGTTCAAGAGTGGAGGTTTTATCCACACTGGTCAGGAGGAAGAAGCTGTTGCTGTCTTGGAAGAGGATGCAGAGGACTCTGACAATTTCGTCATCCCTGGAGGGATCTGCAACAATTGGGTCGTTGTGGATATTCCTACAGTTATTCACAAGTCAAAGTAATGATCACTTTGTTTAAAAACCCTTCTCCCATGCCAAAAGGAGAAGTGATGACATTGTTGGCAGCATAAATACAATGATATTTTCATTCAATAAATTCATGTTAAATGTTTGTCTTTCCAATTATTTTCCCTTTTCGCTTTTTTGCATGAAATTGGTGATCACATAAAACCCTAAAAAAGAATAAAATCAATATTTTCATTGCATAATGATTTGCCTTGTTTGATTTCTAAAAGCTTTTCATATCCAAAATCATTATGCAGGTTGATTTCTAAACCCATTGAACATAATGATCCAACGCCATCTCCCAATTTTGAGTTCCCTGTATTTGAGGCAGAGGAAGATGATGTGGAAGAGATTCCTGATGAGATTACCCGTCTACTTAAGCATGAAAAGAAGATCATTCAGCCTCATCTTGAGAATCTGGAAACAGTCAACTTGGGGTCTGAAGATTGTGTGCGAGAGGTGAAGATTGGGGCACTCCTGGAAGAATCTGTTAAGGAGGGGTTGATCGAATTGCTACGAGAATATGCCGATATCTTTGCTTGGTCGTATGAAGACATGCCGGGTCTAGATACAGATATTGTGCAACATTTCCCGCCTTCGAAGCCTGAGTGTGTGCCTGTGAAGCAGAAGCTTAGAAGAACTCATCCTGATATGGCAGTGAAGATCAAAGAAGAAGTTCAGAAGCAAATTGATGCGGGGTTTCTGGTGACTTCTACGTATCCTCAATGGGTGGCCAATATTGTGCCCGTGCCTAAGAAAGACGGAAAACTCCGGATGTGTGTGGACTATAGAGACTTGAATAAAGCTAGTCCAAAAGATGATTTCCCTCTACCACACATTGATATGTTGGTAGACAATACAGCTAAATTCAAAGTCTTCTCATTTATGGACGGATTTTCCGGATATAATCAAATTAAGATGGCACCCGAGGATATGGAGAAGACAACATTCATCACACCTTGGGGAACATTCTGTTATCGAGTGATGCCCTTCGGTTTGAAGAACGCCGGAGCCACGTATCAACGAGCTATGACCACCTTGTTCCATGATATGACGCACAAGGAGATTGAGGTCTATGTTGATGATATGATTGCTAAGTCAAGAACGGAAGTTGAACATGTAGAGCACTTGGTGAAGCTTTTTTAGCGTTTGAGGAAGTATAAGGTTCGTCTGAATCCCAACATGTGTACATTTGGAGTCCGTTCTGGCAAGTTATTGGGTTTTATTGTCAGCGAAAGAGGTATTGAGGTTGATCCTGTAAAGGTCAAAGCAATACAAGAGATGCCTGCGCCCGAAACTGAGAAGCAAGTCCGAGGTTTTCTTGGCCGCTTGAACTATATTTCCAGATTCATATCCCACATGACTGCCACATGTGCGCCGATATTCAAGCTCCTCCGGAAAGATCAGTCTCATGATTGGACCGAGGATTTCTAGAAGGCTTTCGATAGTATCAAAGAGTATCTGTCTGAACCTCCAATCCTGTCTCCGCCTGTAGAAGGAAGACCTTTGATCATGTATCTGACTGTTCTTGAAGACTCGATGGGTTGTGTCCTTGGTCAACAAGACGAGTCAGGAAAGAAAGAGTATGTTATATATTACCTGAGTAAGAAGTTCACTGATTGTGAATCTCGATACTCAACGCTTGAAAAGACATGTTGTGCTTTGGCTTGGGCCGCTAAGCGTTTACGCCAGTATATGATAAATCATACAACTTGGTTGATATCCAGAATGGATCTAATCAAGTATATATTTGAAAAGCCTGCTTTAACTGGGAGGATTGCCCGTTGGCAGATGTTGTTATCTGAGTATGATATTGAGTATCGAGCTCAGAAAGCTATCAAAGGTAGTATTTTGGCTGACCACTTGGCACATCAGCCGATTGAGGATCATCAGTCGGTGCAGTATGACTTCCCAGATGAGGAGATTCTGTATTTGAAGATGAAAGATTGTGATGAGCCTACACTCGATGAAGGGCCAGAGCCTGGTTCCAGATGGAGTATGGTATTTGATGGCGCTGTAAATCAGTACGGAAATGGTATTGGGGCAGTAATCATTACTCCTCATGGCACACATATTCCTTTTACAGCAAGGTTAACTTTCAAATGCACGAATAATATGGCTGAATATGAGGCCTGTATTATGGGATTGGAAGAATGCATTGATCTAAGGATCAAACATCTTGATGTTTATGGTGATTCGGCCCTCGTTGTCAATTAGATCAAGGGTGAATGGGAAATGAATCAACCTGGTCTTGACCTCCATCACATTCCTCGGGATGATAATCGGATGGCGGATGCTCTTGCTACGCTCGCCTCGATGATTGTGGTTAAATATTGGAATGAAGTTCCCAATATCACCGTGATGCGCTTGGACAAACCAGCTCATGTGTTTTCAGTTGAAGAAGTGAAAGATGATAAGCCATGGTATTATGACATCAAGTGTTTCCTCTAGAACCAGGTGTACCCGCCTGGGGCATCTGTGAAAGATAGGAAGACTTTGAGGAGATTGTCAGGCAGTTTCTACCTCAATGGCGAAGTGCTTTATAAGAGAAATTTTGACATGGTTCTGCTCAGATGCGTGGATAGACACGAAGCGGATGAAGGAGAATTGCCATCCAAGGCGCAGCGGAATTTAAAAATTTCTCCATTTAGTGATCCTTACGAATGGGCATGATCAGTGATAGAATCGTTACCTCTTGTGGCGATTCAAACCTTTGGTGCAGATCTCTGATAATGATCAAAACCTTTGATACAGATCCACGGGGCGATCACGAACGTTGAACGATGACAACGTCTCTACTCAGTCCACACGAACGGATTCCTTCAATCGCAGTGCTAGCTGTTTGTGAATGAAGGCTTTGAGTGAGAGAGAGAGAGATACGAAATTCCAACTCTTCGGTTGTGTTGTCTGGAGTGACAATGCTTCTACCCAAGGGGTTCTATTTATAGAACCACTTGTGTGGGCTTCAAGCCAAAAAGCCCACTTAAGTGCATTTTGGCCCATATCTCAGAATATGCCAAAATCACTTAAGTATTTGGTACTTTACCATATTTCGTATTCTTCTTAAGTACACCGTACCTTACGATGTTCCTTAATTATTCTATCTCTCATCAATCCGTCCTTTGTGTGTGACCCTATAGGTTTTCGCGGCGTTGGCAATTATATTAAATCACGCATTTAACATAATAAACAGTGAGCGGTATCTAGCAACACATCACTGCTACCCAAGTCACGAAAATGTCATGTGATCTGACAAAACCGACTGTGATAATAATTATGTGTATAATTACCCCTTTGCCCTTATGTCTATATTGAACACAAGGTATAGACCGTGTCACCCTTGTCCAGTTCAATATTGGGCCCATAGACATTTATCCTGTTACGCAGGATTGGCAAATTCCATCTAGGACACTCATGTCCCTCAGCATGCTTCGTGGAGTACTCATCAACTGTCTTTATGGTCATCCAGTTACGGATAACGTTGGATCAGTAATAAGGCACTCAACTCTACATCTAGGATCCATAGTGGTTTCAGGTCGAAGAGTGGTATACACTATTATCACCATGAGAATAACTTATGACACTTTTGCATAACTTTCTATATAGTATTCTCATAGCGGGTCAATCCGGTATAAATGTTACTCCTAATATTCATACCTATGTTTAAGACTTGATAACTCTTTATCCATGATCCATGAGATGTGATCATCAGTCTACAAACATAATAGTCTTAATGCTTTAATGTTATCCCATTTCACATTAAAGCTCGACTACGGATACTTTAAGAACAGTGCCCTTATGTTTAATGTGTTCTCATGATTAAGTCACACTTAATACATTAAACGGACTATCTATTCTAGGGACTTTATTAATCAACCATAATAAAGAAAATGCCTTTTATTATTAATAAATAATTCGATACAAGTACCAAAAGTATTGGCCTCTAGGGCTTACACCAACAATCTCCCACTAGCACTAGAGCCAATCAGGCATACCCCGTATGCCCATTGATCTAGTATGGCCATCATGCTTCTGCTGCGCAAGAGGCTTAGTCAATGGGTCAGCTATATTGTCAAGTGTAGGTACTTTACATATTTTCACATCTCCTCTATCTATTATCTCTCGAATGAGATGATAACGCCTAAGTATGTGTTTTGGATCGTTGGTGAGATCTAGGCTCCTTAGCTTGTGCGATAGCACCATTGTTATCACAATAGAGACCAATGGGATCCACAACGCTAGGGACTATGCCAAGTTCACTAATGAACTTCGTGATCCAAACAGCTTCCTTTGCTGCACTTGAGGCAGCAATATACTCGGCCTCGGTTGTAGAATCAGCAACTGTATCTTGCTTCGAACTTTTCCAGCTCACAGCGCCACCGTTCAAGCAAAACACATAACCAGATTGCGATCTAAAGTCATCCTTATCTGTCTGGAAGCTAGCATCAGTGTAACCAATTACAGCCAATTCTTCCTGACCTCCATATATCAAGAATGATTCCTTAGTCCTTCTCAAGTACTTAAGGATATTCTTAACAGCTACCCAATGGGCATCACCAGGATCAGATTGGTACCTACTTGTTGCACTTAAAGCATACGAGACATCTGGTCGAGTACATAACATGGCATACATGATAGATCCTATTGCAAATGCATATGGAGTCTCATTCATGCGTTCCCTTTCTTCCTTAGTTGAAGGGGATTGTGTTTTTGATAGACACAGGCCATGTTGCATAGGTATGAATCCTTTCTTGGAATCATGCATATGAAAGCGTCTCAGCACTTTGTCTATGTATGTACTCTGACTTAGGCCAAGCAGTTTTTGTGATCTATCTCTATAGATTCTGATTCCTAATATATAGGCTGCTTCACCTAGGTCCTTCATAGAAAAGCATTTCCCCAACCAAGTCTTTACTTGTTGCAGGGTAGGGATATCGTTTCCAATGAGTAATATGTCATCTACATATAACACCAGGAACACAATCATGCTCCCACTAACCTTCTTGTAGACACAAGGCTCATCTTCGTTCTTGATGAATCCATATTGTTTTACTGTTTCATCAAAACGAAGATTCCAGCTTCTGGAAGCTTGCTTCAACCCATAGATTGATCTTTGTAGCTTACATATCTTATGGGCTTCTTTTGGTATGTCAAATCCTTCAGGCTGTGTCATGTACACATCCTCAAGAAGATTCCCATTAAGGAAAGCAGTTTTGACATCCATTTGCCATATTTCATAATCATGATATGCAGCGATAGCAAGTAAAATCCGAACAGATTTAAGCATTGCAACTGGTGAAAAGGTTTCATCATAGTCAACACCATGAATTTGTTTATATCCTTTTGCAACCAGTCTTGCCTTATAGGTATGTACCTTACCATCCATGTCAGTCTTCTTTTTGAAGACCCACTTGCATCCTATAGGATTAACTCCTACAGGAGGCTCTACCAAGTTCCAAACTTGGTTCGTGTACATGGAATCTATTTCGGATTTCATGGCCTCTAGCCACTTCTCAGACTCGGGACCAGTTATGGCCTCTTGGTAGTCACAGGCTCATCTTGATCCATGAGTAATACATCACCTTGATCTGTTATGAGATATCCATATCTCTCAGGTAGGTGACGTATCCTGCCTGACCTACGCTGGTCTTGTTCTACTTGAGCAGGTTGCTCTTCCACAACCATTTGTGTTTCCTGCTCTAATTCCTCCATAGGTGTATCGATGCTTTGTGATTCTTGAATTTCTTCAAGCTCTACTTTCCTCCCACCGGTTCCTTTGGAAATAAAATCCTTTTCTAGGAAAACTCCAGTTCGAGCGACAAACACTTTGCCTACAGAAGGATTGTAGAAGTAATATCCTCTTGTTTCTTTAGGATACCCCACAAATAAGCATTGGTCAGATTTGGGCTCAAGCTTAGTTGAAATTTGTCGTTTCACATAAACTTCGCAACCCCAAATCTTCATGTAAGACATATGTGGTCTCTTACCACTCCATATCTCATATGGTGTCTTATCAACCTTTTTGGATGGAACACGGTTAAGTGTGTAAGCTGCGGTCAACAACGCATGTCCCCAAAAGGAGTTTGGAAGATCGGCTTGACTCATCATGGATCGGACCATGTCCAACAGGGTTCGATTTCTTCTCTCAGACACACCATTCCATTGGGGTGTTCCAGGAGGAGTGAGTTGGGATAGGATCCCACACTCTTTCAGATGGTCATCAAACTCTAGGCTTAAATATTCACCACCTCGATCTGATCGAAGAGCTTTAATACTCTTACCTAGTTGGTTTTGTACTTCATTCTTGAATTCTTTGAACTTTTCAAAGGACTCTGATTTCTGTTTCATTAAATACACATAACCATATCTACTGAAATCATCAGTGAATGTGATGAAGTATTGAAAACCTCCTCTGGCTGTTATGTTCAGTGGACCACATACATCAGTATGTATGAGGGCCAAAAGATCATTAGCTCTTTCACCTTTTCCTGTGAATGGAGACTTTGTCATCTTTCCAATTAAACAAGATCTGCATGTCTCATATGATTCATAATCAAAAGAGTCCAACAGTCCATCTTTATGGAGTTTGGAAATGCGTTTCTCATTTATGTGGCCTAATCGACAATGCCAAAGGTAAGTTGGATTTAACTCATTAGGTTTCATCCTTTTAGTATTAATGTTATAAATAGGCATTTCAAGATCAATGACATATAGTCCATTGTTCATTTGTGCAGTTGCATAGAATATATCATTCAAATAAATTGAACAACAATTGTTCTTTATTATGAATGAAAAACCGAACTTGTCCAAACAAGAAACGGAAATGATATTCCTGCTAATTGCTGGTACATAATAACAGTTCTCTAACTGAATTATTAAACCACTAGGTAAAGTCAATTCATAAGTTCCTACTGCTAAGGCAGCAACCTTTGCTCCATTACCAACTCGTAGGTCGACTTCACCTTTTGCCAGTTTTCTACTCCTTTTTAGTTCTTGCACATTTGTACAAATATGAGAACCGCATCCAGTATCTAATACCCATGATGCAGAAGTAGATAAATTAATTTCAATAACAAAAATACCTGAAGTTGGAGTCTCTACTCCATTCTTCCTATCTTCCAGGTACTTTGGGCAGTTCCTCTTCCAGTGTGCGATCTTACCGCAATGGAAGCAGGTGCCTTCCTTTTCTATGCTTCCACTAGGCTTCAAAGCAGCACTAGTGGGTTTGGGTTTGGCAACTTCCTTGCCTTTCCCTTTATCATGTTTGAGGACAATCCTCATGTCTCGGTACCAATCCAGAAAATTTGTCCCAGACAATTTTTCTTTCTCAAGGTTTGATCGTAATATGTTGTTAGAGGTGTTTGTTGTCATGGTAATCTACACAAGGATTAATGAAAATATAAGTATCATTGACATATTCAATTAGGCCTTTAATTAAATATGCTCCCACTATTTTACTCAAAACAAATGACCCTCATCATCTGATTCGGAAAATCCCGTTGGAAGATTTTCTAGTGGGTCAAGATCCATATTTCACTTCGTTCTAAGTCCGCGTAGGCGGATTACACAAAACTAGGTTATTTAGGTAGGAACTCCTTCCAATTGTATCTCATACAACTCTCGAAAATTTCAGTTGGGTGAATAACTCCTTATTCCAATCCATCATATGGATTATTCCCAACTCTTGCTTCTAAACATATATAATCTTATTATAATTTGTTTAGTTAAGTTTGACCCATTGTTTTAACAGTTGGATATTACAATTATCCCATCGCACCTTACTAATATATAGATCATGCACCTCGCGTAGGCGAAACCTACATTTTCCATTACTAGTCTTGATGAGTGTTAAAACTTGGAAAGCGTAAACTTAATATTTAATTTTGAGGGAATTGCAATTTATCTGATCTCACCGGCTTGTTTATCATATAAACCGTCTCTCACATGCATCAACATACATTCACATGCATCAACATACATACAAACAAAATTGAAACAGTTATGGCCCCTAGCGCAATTGTTCTCCCAAGCCAATGAGAGAACCTAAGCTAACCTACAACGATCTAAGCTTCTCCAAGCAAGATCTTCAAGGTTGTCCTCCTTTGGCACTGACTTCTTTGCTTTCTTCATATCATTACATTACATGAAAGAAACTCGTTTTACATACGAGGGAGTGAGATGAGAAAAGAAGTTACATTTGGGAGATTAAGAGAGAGGCACGACACGCAGGTCGTATTTTAAAAATCCAAAACAAAGGAAAACTAAGGCCATAACCGATCACCACAAGACAATAATAAACACTTTATTATTATTATAATTAATTCCTTTAATTAATTAAAATCAAATTAAATTTCAACGACCGATCATCATATTTTAATGAACAATTCATTTAAAATCGATGTCGCTTTTCGTATCAACACTTGACACTTTTAAAGCACTGAGTTAGCCGAATGGGTGAAAATTTCCTTGCGTTAACCGGTTAACCATATGCGTTAACCGGTTAACACTGTTTGAAAACTTTTAGAAAATTCTTTTCTGCCTTGCGTTAACCGGTTAACCAAATGTGTTAACCGGTTAACACTGTTTGAAAATGTCTTGGAAAACTGTTTTCCGCCTTGCGTTAACCGGTTAACCATATGCGTTAACCGGTTAACACTGTTAAAAAAATCTCAAAAATTTTATTTCGCATTCCGTTAACCGGTTAACCATACGCGTTAACCGGTTAACACTGTTCTAAAAAGTGTTTAGGAAGCACAACTCTTGTGCGTTCAAACCCCAATCGCATAACTCTCTGACAACACAACCCTTGTGCCGTCACTAACCCTAATGCACCAATTTCAGACCGTCAAACACGTCTCGATTGTTAATTCAGTATGATTGATCAACACGTCATTGCTTCACCATACTAATGTCGGATCAAGAAGCAAACGACCATTGATCGCTCAAAGGAAAACAATCATCGAGGTTTTGAATGAACGAAACAGGAACATTATATCATATATAATGTATTTTGCATCAGGGTTACATATATCACATATATGTAACTTGATCGATCTCAATTTAACCTTTGATTCATTCTGTTTTAATCATATTATTACATAACAAAAACAGATATCAGATTCATGGTTTCGTAAGTGGCTCTGATACCACTGAAGGAGAATTGCCATCCAAGGCGCAGCGGAATTTAAAAATTTCTCCATTTAGTGATCCTTACGAATGGGCATGATCAGTGATAGAATCGTTACCTCTTGTGGCGATTCAAACCTTTGGTGCAGATCTCTGATAATGATCAAAACCTTTGATACAGATCCACGGGGCGATCACGAACGTTGAACGATGACAACGTCTCTACTCAGTCCACACGAACGGATTCCTTCAATCGCAGTGCTAGCTGTTTGTGAATGAAGGCTTTGAGTGAGAGAGAGAGAGATACGAAATTCCAACTCTTCGGTTGTGTTGTCTGGAGTGACAATGCTTCTACCCAAGGGGTTCTATTTATAGAACCACTTGTGTGGGCTTCAAGCCAAAAAGCCCACTTAAGTGCATTTTGGCCCATATCTCAGAATATGCCAAAATCACTTAAGTATTTGGTACTTTACCATATTTCGTATTCTTCTTAAGTACACCGTACCTTACGATGTTCCTTAATTATTCTATCTCTCATCAATCCGTCCTTTGTGTGTGACCCTATAGGTTTTCGCGGCGTTGACAATTATATTAAATCACGCATTTAACATAATAAACAGTGAGCGGTGTCTAGCAACACATCACTGCTACCCAAGTCACGAAAATGTCATGTGATCTGACAAAACCGACTGTGATAATAATTATGTGTATAATTACCCCTTTGCCCTTATGTCTATATTGAACACAAGGTATAGACCGTGTCACCCTTGTCCAGTTCAATATTGGGCCCATAGACATTTATCCTGTTACGCAGGATTGGCAAATTCCATCTAGGACACTCATGTCCCTCAGCATGCTTCGTGGAGTACTCATCAACTGTCTTTATGGTCATCCAGTTACGGATAACGTTGGATCAGTAATAAGGCACTCAACTCTACATCTAGGATCCATAGTGGTTTCAGGTCGAAGAGTGGTATACACTATTATCACCATGAGAATAACTTATGACACTTTTGCATAACTTTCTATATAGTATTCTCATAGCGGGTCAATCCGGTATAAATATTACTCCTAATATTCATACCTATGTTTAAGACTTGATAACTCTTTATCCATGATCCATGAGATGTGATCATCAGTCTACAAACATAATAGTCTTAATGCTTTAATGTTATCCCATTTCACATTAAAGCTCGACTACGGATACTTTAAGAACAGTGCCCTTATGTTTAATGTGTTCTCATGATTAAGTCACACTTAATACATTAAACGGACTATCTATTCTAGGGACTTTATTAATCAACCATAATAAAGAAAATGCCTTTTATTATTAATAAATAATTCGATACAAGTACCAAAAGTATTGGCCTCTAGGGCTTACACCAACAGCGGACCTGTTAATGACTGAGGTCCATGAGGGTTCATTTGGTACTCATTCCAATGGACATGCCATGGCTAGAAAGATGTTAAGAGCAGGCTACTATTGGCTGACAATGGAGTCTGACTGCTGCAAATATGTGAAGAAATGCCATAAGTGTCAGATTTATGCGGATAAGATTCATATTCCTCCGACACTTCTGAATGTGATTTCATCACCATGGCCTTTCTCCATGTGGGGAATTGACATGATTGGCATGATTGAGCCGAAAGCGTCCAATGGACACATGTTTATTCTCGTAGCAATTGATTACTTCACTAAGTGGGTTGAAGCAGCGTCATATGCAAATGTGACCAGGCAGGTGGTCGTGAAGTTTATCAAGAATCAACTCATATGCCGCTATGGTGTGCCAGATAAGATCATTACTGATAATGGATCCAGTCTGAATAACAAGATGATGGAAGAACTGTGTAGTGAGTTCAAGATTGCACACCATAATTCTTCTCCTTACAGACCCAAGATGAATGGGGTTGTTGAAGATGCTAATAAGAATATCAAGAAGATTATCCAGAAGATGGTTGTTACGTACAAAGATTGGCATGAGATGCTGCCATTTGCTTTGCATGGATATCGTACATCTGTCCGCCCGTCAACAGGGGCAACCCCTTTCTCTCTTGTTTATGGCATGGAGGCTGTACTCCCAGTAGAGGTGGAGATCCCATCAATAAGAGTCTTGATGAAGGCCAAGTTGACCGATGCTGAATTGATTCAGAGTCGTTATGACCAACTGAATTTGATCGAAGAGAAGAGATTGACTGCCATGTGTCATGGTCAGTTATATCAACAAAGAATGAAGAAAGCTTTTGATAAGAAGGTCAAGCCTCGTGTGTTCCGAGAAGGTGACCTTGTGCTCAAGAAAGTCTTGTCTTTCGTGCCCGATTCCAGGGGCAAGTGGACTCCAAATTATGAAGGTCCATATGTTGTTAAGAGAGCCTTTTCAGGCGGTGCTTTGATACTTACAACTATGGATGGGGAGGATTTCACTCGTCCTGTGAATTCAGATGCAGTCAAGAAATACTTCGCCTAAAAAATAAAAACAGAATAACTCGCTAAGTTGAAAACCCGAAAGGGCGGCTTAGGCAGAAATGAGCGTCTCGGTGGATTGAAAACCCGAAAGGGCGATCCAGGCAAAAGTTAGAAACATGAAAAAAAAGAATATATGCATCCCGCTAGATTGAGTACCTCATCCTGGGGCAATCTAGGCAAAACTTAGGGATTTGGCAAGTAACTGCATTCTGACAAGACTGCGTTGTACAACTATCATCCATCAGAGATTCTTGTTCATTCGTCGTCAACCAAAGCTTCGAATACATCAAACTCGGAATTGGTGGAGAAATGGTCATTATGTTCAATGTAGCCCTTTTCCAATATATATCACCAATTTCAAACTTGTAAAGATCTATGGAGTCTTGCCATTTGCAGACTACCATTCCATCAAATCAATTTGAGCTTTTATCCAATTATTTGCACTCTTATTTGTTTCTATTCAACAGATGTTTTGCATGCTTTTAATTGAGAAAATATCATTGTTTGAAAAAATAAAATTTTCACAAATTGTTTTTAAACAAAGTGGACATTCACAATGACAAAAGGATACTTAGGAGATCCTCAGTGCTCTCCCAAGGGTGACATGATTTCCAACAGGGTAAGACATTTGTTCATATTCCTGGCATGAATGTATCCTCTTTTCCCAATATTTGTTGTGATTTATCTCCCGAGCAGAGTGCTTGTTGAGGTTATTCACCTCCCCTCACATCAGCAGAGCAGTGGTCTTCCCTCCTCATCATATGTGTTTCTCTTTGGAAGGTTCGGTGTTTGGTGGTTGATCCCCAGAATTCCTTCACTTCCTCAGATAGATCCCCAACAAAGTTGTTGGTGTAATGGATCGTATCTATGATGATGTTATCTTCCTCAGATAGATCCCCAGCGAAGTTGTTGGTGTGTTGGATCGTATCTATGATGATGTTATCTCCCTCAGATAGATCCCCAGCGAAGTTGTTGGTGTGTTGGATCTTATCTATGATGATGTTATCCCCTGCAGAGATATTGCTGTTTCCTGGCATATCTAATCCCCAGTAGAGTTGTTTGTGTGGCAGATTCTACTTGTGCGATCTTTTCTCCTCAGCAGGTGTGATTTCCTTGGTGAGTTTGGTACTTGGTGTTGGATCACCAGATTCCCCTTATCTCCTTCAGATGAATTTCCCAGTAGAGTTGCTTTTGTGGTAGTTTCTGCCTGCACAATGAACTCTTTTCTCCGGCTGTGACCGATGATTCCTCCGGAGCCGTTTGTGGTTTTCCTCCCGAGCAGAGTGTATGGTAAAGGTATTTTAGCCTCCTTCCTCCTCAGCAGGTGAGAGATCTTGGTTCGTTTGACCTTTGGGAGCTTCTGGTTGGTGGTTGTATCCCCACAAAGATCCCTCACCCCCTTTTAGATTTCCCCGGCGGAGTGGTTTCCTCAGTAGAACTTATTTGCGCCGTGATCCGGTTCACAGTCGGAATGTTTGTTGTTCATTCCCTTGCCGAGATTTTTATGATTTTTCTGATATCTCTGATTCCCCTGTAGAGTTGCTTTTGTGGCGGTTTCTGCCTGTGCAATGATCTTTGTTCCTCAGCTGAGACTGATGATTCATCCCTGCAGATGATGTTGTTGTCTCTGATCCCCGGCAGATTGGATACTCTCCGGTGATCTTGGCTTTCTCTCTTGAGATGTAGTACCGGGTGGTTGATTCCTGGACCTGTGTGTGTTAGATATGTCTGTTTGTCAACATTCATCAAACATAAATCACACATATACATGCATAATTATAACATTCAGATATTCATGTTGCATTCTTTGCCATATATCGTTGTTTGTTGTCTCCTGCTATTTGGTGATATTATTTTTCCCCAAGTAGATGTGTGTGTCTGATCTCTCCATGTAGAGTCAGCCCCATAAGCAGAAAGTGTTCATCTTTCCTGCCATTTCCCCACTGAGTTATATCCTCGTGGACGATGGTTGTTTTTGCTTCCTCCCAACACATATATTGGGATGATTTCCCTTATTGAGTTATATCCTCATTAGGATGAGTCTTGATTCAGTTTGCCTTTTTGGTTCGATCCTAAATTGGCTTTTGTGACTGTTTCTGGTGTTTCTCTGTGGTAAATGAATAATTGCTCAGTAACCAATGATTATTCACCTTATCCTCAGCAGAGTTTGTGGTTTGCTACCCTTGTACCGGTAGTTGTAAATCCCATTTTTCCCTCCCCAACGGAGTTTGTGGTTTTCTACCCAGTATCCGGTAGTTATAAATCCTACTTTCTTCCCTCAGCGGAGTTTGTGGTTTTCTACCCTTATAGTGGTAGTTGTAAACCCTATTGTTCCTCCCCTTGCAGAGTTAACCTTTGTTGTTCATCCTAGTTGATGACGGTTACTCTTCTGTGGTTTCCTACCTAGTATCCGATAGGTGTAATCCCCTCCTTGATGGTTATCTTCATCCAGTATTCGATGTTGATATTCCCTCTTTTTCCTGGATAATTGCCTTGTGCTCGCAATTTATCCCCAGCGAGTCATCTTTTGTCTACCCTGTTGTTGTTGGTAACGATTGTTTCTCTCCTGAATTGGTCATCATTATATACCTAGTTTTGGTATCCCGATGTCTTTTCTCTTTCGGTTGATTTATCCTTTATTAACCCAGTAACCGGTTGTGGATAATCTTCCATGCGAGTATATTATCTACGTTCTGACGGTAATAGAAGTATATCTCATGCACTCTCTGGTCGAAGCTTTGGTTTTTCCCCAGTTGAGTAAGATTTATTTCCCCTTTTGCAAAGTTAATCTTTGTTGTTCATCCTAGTTGATGACGGTTACTCTTCCGTGGTTTTCTACCCAGTATCCGGTAGATGTAATCCCCTCTTTGACGGTTATCATTATCCAATATTCGGTATTGATATTCCCTCCTTCTTTCGGATAATTGCTCTGATTAAGCAATTTTATCCCCAACGGGTCCTCTTTCATTTACCGTTTACTGGTGATGTTTGTTACTCCCCTTTTTTGAGCATATCTCCCAGTAATCGATGATATGTCTCCTGGATCGTTGCCTTTGTCCATGTATCCCCAGTGAGTCAGCTCTCATTTATCCTTTGTTGATAATGATTGTTTCTCCCTTTGATTGGTCATCATTATATACCTCGTTTTGGTATCCCGGTGCCTTTCTCTTTCGGTCGATTTGTCCTTTATTAACCCAGTAGCCGGTTGTGGATAATCTTCCATGCGAGTATATTATCTATGTTCTGACGGTAATAGATAATATATCTCATGCACTCTTTGGTCGAAGTCTTGTTCTTCCCCATTTGAGTAAGATTCGTATTCCCTTTGCGGAATCGAATGTCCATCCTGTAAGTCGAGTTTGCTTTTTCAGCCCTCCTTTCGGATGATGAGTGTCTTGGAAATATTCCCCAATTCACGCCTCGGTCGATTTATCCTTTATTAACCCAGTAACCGGTTGTGGATAATCTTCCATGCGAGTATATTATCTACGTTTTAACGGCAATAGATAATATATCTCATGCGCTCTTTGGTCGAAGCCTTTTGTCCTTCCCCATTCGAGTAAGATTCGTATTCCCTTTGCGGAGTTGAATGTCCATCTTGTAAATCGAGTTTGCTTTTTGCCCTCTCTTTGGATGATGAGTGTTTTGGGAATATTCCTCAATTCACGCTTTGGTTGGTCACCTATTATATGCCCAGTAACCGGTATCCCTGGTGTTCCTTCCTTCTGCTCCCTATTATGACCTTGGTCCCCTGTGGAGTCAGATTTTCCTGAGTTGAGATATACCTTTTTAGGTCTTCCTCAGATGATTTGGTTGATTGATATCTCTCACCCTTATACCGGTCTTAGATATTCATTCTTCCCGAGCTTGTTGTTCTCTCACCCTTATACCAGTGATCAGATCACATGTCTCATTGAGCTTGTTACCCAGTAACCGGTAACACCTCATCCCGCTGCTTCCCTTGGAGAGTCTTTTTAGATTTCCCCAGCGGAGTTTCTGTTGTGGATATCCTTTTGCTGTGTTGGCGTATTCCCCAATACATGCATTTTCCCCGACAGGGAGGTTTTGTTCGTATCTTTCCCCAGCCTGAGTCCGGATTTTTATCCGAAGTATCCATTGCGGATAGTTTTGCTGTGTTGGCATATTCCCCAATACATGCATCTTTGAGTCAGCTCGAGTCTTTCCAATGGATTTATTCCCTTTGGAACTCTATTCCCCATCTTCGAGTCGTGACCTGCTCACGCGGTTTCATTCATTTACTCCCCAAGTTTTGAGTCGTGACCTGCTCACGCATTTTCTTTTATTATCCCCATAAGAGTCCCAGAGTCTCTGTTCCTTAGTGAGTGTATTACTCCTATGGATTGTCTTTTTTCCCAATGTCTTTTCTTCTTTGTGGACGCATATCCCCACAGATTTTGTTTGTTTTGCATACACACATTTGCATCATGAGGTCTCTTAGGGACCAAAATTTGTCTCTTTGTTATTATTTAAGCCCATTCTACCTCGTCGAGACGAAGATTTTAACCTTCACTTCTCCGGCTAGAATGACCTTAAATAGGGGCATCTGTAAGACCCTAATTTTGTCCCTAAGATCCCTCATGGCATCATAGCATTGCATTGCATAGCCTCAAGGATCATTGAGCATCTTGGCTTCCTTTCCCTTTGGGTGGGATCACCTTGTGAGTGGTTTGAGATCACCAGACATGCTTGAATTGTATATCATTTCTTTTCTTGTTTTATTCACTAACCAAAAGCACAAAAATATGTCATTAACATTTTTGTTTGTAGCTCAAGCAATCACCAGGTCAAGAGCTTCAAGAAGATCCTTTGTGCAAGAGATGAGGTATTTTTCTTGAGATGAGGACCACATGATCATTATAAGGAGCCTACATGAGCTAGGGTTCCATTTTGAAGCCATTTCATCAAGGGGTAAAGGCTCAAGTTCATCTAGACATTTCAAGGTCATCTAAGGACCAAAAAGTCAACTGTGCAGTCAACTGAGGGCTATGAGGTGGGGAAATGAGTTGATACACCTCAATCATGTTCAAATTAGGCCTATACATCATTCTAACCATCCATCTTGAAGATTCAAAGGTCATGGCAAAAGTTACTAAAAGTGGAAAATGACCTGTAATTCAAAGTTTCCAAATTTGGCAAGTTTTTAGTTCACATTCAACTTGACTTGTCAATGTCAAAGAAGCTTCAAATGGATTTTTGGTGAACATGAAAGTTGTATATCTTTGTCTCCCCTTTCCAAAAAGTCCTAATTTATGTTAATATGATGAATGGTTGAGAAGTTATGGTCATTTGATCACAAGGTGTGCATGGAAATTCAAAATGGCATAACTTTTGATTCAAAGCTCCAATTTGGTCCATTCTTTTTGCAAAATGCTCCTCATGTTCAAGACATTTCAAATGAGCTATTGCCATGCATGGGAAAAGTGTGTATGATCATCATTTCTCATGTGATCATTTTGGAGGGAATTTCCATAATTCAAATTTGGCTTATGATACAAGCAAGACAACCATTCCATCATGACCATTGGTTGATTTTGAGTAAATTTGAAGCTTAACATGGAGCTTATCATGTGTAACATGTGCATGGGACCTCATTGTGCATTTTTGCAAATTGATCCACATCTCTCTAATCATGTTTAGCGAAGGCCTAATTTGGATTTCAGTGTGATTAGCATGCCATATAAATACCAAACCCTAACCATAATCACACAATAACAGAAAATTTTAGATAAAAAATTCAAGAATTCTCTCGTTTTTCTCTCACTTCGAATTTCATTTTTCTTCACACAAACACCAAATCTCTTTGCATATTCTTGTTCCTGGTGCAATTCTGAGCAAGATCCATCCATTACTTGAAGCAATTGAGCAAGATTTCATGCAGATTCAAGAGCATCTTCATGTGGATCGGTTTTGAAAATTGAAGAGGATTAAAGAGTTTTCAACTGTTGATTCTTGCTTGGAGCTTCAAAGGAAGTAAAGTAGAGTAGATCTGGAGCTTATGAAGACTTGAGAGCACGAATTCAGCAATCTGCATTTCCAAGTGAGTTGAAATTCGATCTCTCCTTTTGCTATTTCATGTACATAAATGTGTAGATCTTGGTTAGTAGAGTTTGTGCATATGTTTAGATTTTGAAATGATCAAGTAATGAGCATGTATGATGAACTTTCAGTTTAGATCTAGGAAATGTTTTTGCTCGATCTGGAAAATACATGTGGAATTAGGATGTATGGATGTGATATTTTGATTGTGCATGGAAGGACGGTTCGAATGGTGTATGATTTATGCATTTCTGGAAAAAAATTGGTTGATGTCTGCCGGAGCTAGCCGGGGAAGAAGACCGGAGCTACAGTTCCGACGTCTGGTTCATTTTGGGGTTTTGTCTTGTCATCTGCTAATTTGTTGCCTTGCGTGTCCATTCGTTTCGCTGTGATTCTTTTGACCGTTCCACGCGTGCCTTGACTTGCTGAGTGGCACGCTGAGTAGATTAAATGAAACGGTGCGTTTCATGATTTTAAACCTGAGCCGTTGATCATCTTTTCGCGCCTCATCGTGTGGTCATGATATTTTTTGGATTTAATTCAAATAATGCATTTCCCTCCATTTTATTTGTTTATCTCATTTGTTTTGCTCATCTTTGAAAAATCATTAAAAATAGAAAAATGATCCAAATTAACTCCAATTTTTTTTCCTAGTTTTGTTTTGATGTCTAGTTATTTTTTGATATTATTTTCATGATTTGTTGATGGCTGGATTTTTAATGTGTGAATTTTTTTATCCATGCCATGCTATTTTGATATGTTGCATCCAATGCATTGTAAAATCTTCATCTTTGATCCAACTGATCTGATTTTTTCCTGCTTAATGATCATACATGTTGTGGATTTTTGAGCACTGGTTTGAATTTTTTCTCATATGCTATCATTGTTTTTGACACATGAAGATGAATGTGACAATTTGTGTCACATTTTTGGCATTCAATTTGTGCATTTTTGTTCATCTATCATTTTGAAGCTTTATGGATTTGTTTTTTTGCATATTGCTTGTTCATGACATGAGAAACTTGCATAAAAAATTTCAAAGCCATTGCATGCATTTCTGTTTTGATTTGAATTTTCTAATTTGGAAGTTCACTTTGTGCACATTTTGTGATCATTGCATAGCATGAGCCATTTGAGATATTTTCTTTTTGAATTGATGCTAGTCCTTTTGAGGACATTTTGTGACATGTTTGAATGTGCATTATGTGGAAGATTGAGTTCTGTTTTGATCATTTGGTTTGGTTTTGAACTTAGTCTTTGTACTAGTGTTTTGTGCATATACTAACTGTGCTTTGTGTTTCAGGTTTGGACATTTAGCGTTGATGGTTGATTTGTTCTCACTTTTTGAGATGCAAATGATTTGAATTCTAACTTTTGTTTGTTTTGTAGGATCTTAAGTGATGTGCTTGAGCTCTTGAGTTCATTTGAATGCTTGAGCATTGTTCATTGAGTTGTGTAACTGTGAAAGATCCACTGTTTGTCTGTTGGTTTCCTGACTGAAATATTAACTGTTTAGTTTTTGTACAGGTACCTTAGTTGCTTGCTTTTAACTCTTGCTTGAGCTTTGGATTGTGGTTGATACACCACTTAGGTAGTTATCTTCTTACTCCATGTAGTCTGGAAGTCCTGTCACCTTTTTGGCAGGCATTTTGCTGGCAAGTCCTCCTTAAGAGACTCTGTTTGTGTTTGTTTACCATTGTGCCAAAGACCTCCAAGATGAGGCATGTGCTACTTGATAAGACCTCCAAGAATTAAGGCAATTGACGGATAAAAGGGATTAGTAGCCAATCCCCCGTTATTCAGTGAGTCGTTCATTATGCTCGCACTACGTGCTGATGCTTCTGAACATGTACCCAAGATCTTTGTCCAGTGTCTGTCAAGTGGAATAGGATCCCACTTTCTGGATCCCCACGCTTTCTTTATCATGAGCTCACCCAGGCCAGGGTTAATAGCATGAGGCCTCATCCTCATTTCCATTTTGATCAGCTTCACCCTAACTCTCAATGTTAGTGGTTAAGAGCTACAGATTACCCTTGTATAGTTTGGCTTGTTTGTCGAGGTTGACATGACCCCTCTTGACTAAATCCCACCCATTGTTTGAGCCTCTTGTATGTATATAGATTGTGATGTTTGCTTTTGATGTGTTTGCTTTTGATGTTTGTTTGTTATGGTTGAGAGTCGGATATAAGTCCATGTATTGGCATTATGTTTCCTTTTTGTGGTTGGGAGTCGGATATAAGTCCATGTATTGGCATTCTGTTTCCCTTTTTTGTTGTTAGGAGTCGGGTGTAAGTCCATGTATTGGCATTCTGTTTCCTTCTATTGAGGTTCTCTTATGAGACTTGTATGATTACTTATGCTTTGTGCTTGCTTATTCCAAAGGATGGGAACCACTTGGATCATCTATATGATCTCAAGAGAGGAACTCCTAGTGTGGTTTTACTTCTTAACCATCACCTTCTTGTTCTCTTTAGAACTTACCCATTTTCCTCATTTCTCCATCCTAACCCAAACAAAAACCTTTTGTGCAAACATTTGACTTTGTTTTCAACATTAGAAACCTAAGCCTTATGCTTTTGATTTTCAAACTTTCTTTTCATAACACTCATTGTGAATTGAATCTTTAAGTCAACTTTGACCATTTTGTATATACTTCTAATTGGTAAATATAACCCATTCAAATTCTTTTGTGGTTCCCATGTCCACTTCTTAATCAAATTTTCCATAACCTTTAGCTATTAGGTTTGAGTTATCCTTGTGGTAGATGTAATACTCACCTATGTCCTTAGTGATTGGACAATAAGTCTTCCATGCTTATTATAGGGTTAACCCCTCACTAGCATGTTGAAGCTATCCTCACATGGTGGACTTGTGTTTTTTTAGGTTGAGTTTTCTCCCTTTGATAACAAAAGACCTTAAGGCTTTTGGACCAATCAATCCACTCATTTGTTTTGAAATTTTTTACCCGAACTATGAGGTTTTGATCCTAATCTTTTTATAAGAGGGTACGTAGGCAATGGGTTTATCCATCCAAACACAAAAATGTAAATAAACTTGTATATTCTTTTCTCATCTCTTCAATCATGTTTGCACAAATAAAATTTCACAAACAATAAACTTTGCGACAAGCGTGAAAAGGACTCCCTAGGAGTACCTAGGATGTTTTGGGTGCCTAACACCTTCCCATTGCATAACCAACCCCCTTACCCAGATCTCTGTTTCTTTTACTAGTTTTGTTTGTAAAACTTTTAGGTTTTTGTTCGCTTTCTAACCATTCCTTTGGATAAATAGAAGTGTGGTGGCGACTCGACTTTGTATGATTTACCTTGGATTTAGTCAATATCTCCAATGGTAACGAATACACCGCTATAGTATATTGTTATGAATGTGTATACGTACCATTGGTGGATAATTCATAGAGTTGAATTATGGTTATATGTGGAATGTTAAGATGGTAGAGATGATCTTAATTGCATATATGGTTGGTATTTGTACATTCATTCATGGCATAGTCGACTTTATGGTGGAAGCGGTGAAACTGTGGGTTCACATGGTAATAGACGTTGATCCTTGAATGGAAATAGGCGTAGCAGACGTTGATCCTTAAATGGAAGTAGACGTAGCAGACGTTGATCCTTGAATGGAAATAGGCGTAGCAGACGTTGATCCTTGAATGGAAATAGGCGTAGCAGACGTTGATCCTTAAATGGAAATAGGCGTAGCAGACGTTGATCCTTAATTGGAAATAGACATAATGGCTTTGATTTTGTCCGGATCGGAAGCGTAGCTCGGATTCTAGATATTGAATCGGAAAGCGGTGAAACGTTGGGTTCACATTGCGGTACCACATGCATAGAGTCACATGTCTTGCTGTCATACCCCAAAATTTGCCCATTAATATTTCAAGACATTTTTCAGGGCACTCCGACTCATTTTTATGACACTGATCTTAAAGGAACAAAGGCCCAGCTCACGAGTGGCCCAATCCAGAAAATGGCCCAAACTGGCCTGCTCGCTAGGCGAGCAAATCCTTCGCCTAGCGAACGTTCGCTGCACGCTCGCCTAGCGAACATTCGCTGCACGCTCGCCTAGCGAACGTTCGCTGCACGCTCGCCTAGCGAACGTTCGCTGCATGCTCGCCTAGCGAACGTTCGCTACACGCTCGCCTAGCGAAGCTGGCAGACATCAGAATTTTCGGGCTTCATTCTGAGCCCATTAGGTCACAACAAGAGCACTATAAATAGCCAAGCCTTCAGTCACGAAAGAGAAGGGGGACAAAAACCGACGAAGACGGACGGAAACCCTGGCACAGAAACCCTGGAGGCTACTTTAGAGAGTTCCGAGTGAAGAAACCCTGAAGGCCGCTCCTCCGCTCCGAAGCTACCGCCGCCCAACTCCATCCGATACCAAAAGCGATCAGTCTCTTCAACATAGCAGCTTAGTTGCAAGCAGGTTTGCGTATCACTACGGTTTTATGCTTTTAATTGATAATCTCTATATCCATAAAGCATCATGATTGAAGTTTCGAATATGTAATTTGATTCCACATGCGAATTTAAATATGCTTGAATATCCTGAATGTTTGTCCATGCTATTCCTGTAATCAAATGCCATACAAGTCCAGGTTTTCGGAGGTCATGCTGCTGTCAAATTCCAAACCCGTGGCCGCTCGCTAGCACATCGCTAAGCGAGCCTGTAGCGAGCATTCGCTGAGCCTTCGCTAGGCGAAGCAGAGGCGAATGGGACAGTCGCTTATATTTCGTTTGTTCTGTGTTATGCTTCTCTGATCTGTTACCTTATCATCATACATTGTTTTGCATGACATTTTTGCTGCTGTGTTTCTTTTGCGGTGTGATCCTCGATTGCACCCTGATTTGGTATTCTAACCCGTTTGCTGAATTTTGCAAAGGTTCACATGTCCCAGGAAAAGATTGTTGTTTAGGTCTTCCATTTTATTTGGGGGATACCCTTGTGAAGATCCACTCTAAATTGCTTAATTAATTTTAATGTATTAATTTTAATGTATTGATTTTAATGTGGAGATTCATCCTAATCACCTAATTGACTTTAAAATATGGCCTTTAAATAAGGGATCTCGGACCTCTCTTTGTTACCCTACGGTTACGGTATTACGGTCATGTCCCGCGAATGTGGGGATGCACTTAGCAAAGACCCTTCGGTTAAATCATCATAGTCCCTCGAATGTTGCCTTTGTCCCTCGATGACCCTTCGGTGTAGCCTACGGTTAAATGATGATAGTCCCTTCGAATGCTAAGGTATCCTCACAACTGTTGCCTTCAATGACCAATCGATGACCCTTTTACATCCAAAGGCTAAAATTACTTACTTCTCAATAGTAAGGACAGTTTTACCCTCATAAGGATAGGAAACGTTCATAACGACCTTAGGAAGGTATAACTCTCAATTGCTGGATCCTAACCTAAAATATTTTCCACCCCTCACACTTTACACTTTACAAATCCTAGAAAATCACCACTTGGTATACATTCATACAAGAATCATTACCGAGTTATATTTTTCTAAACAACTTTCAAAACTAAACGAGATAACCACTTTGTATACATTCATACAAGAATCATTACAAAGTTAAATTCTCTTTTCAAAACCTTTTCTAAACCGCTTTCAAAACCAAACGAGATAAATACTTTGTATACATTCATACGAGAGTCATTACAAAGTTAAACTCTCTTTCGAAACATTTTTAAACAATTCACGAACACTTTTCAGACAAAAATATAAGTGATCCAGCAATTAAGAGCCCATGGATAACCATGGATACAAAGGGTGCTAATACCTTCCCTTTGTATAATGTACCTCCCGAACCCAAAATCTATTGAGGTCTTTCCTGTTCTTTTCCACCTTTCCTTATTGGATAAAAGAAAAGTCGGTGGCGACTCTTGCTATCCGTGACATTGCGATAAAAAGCAAAATACCCCAAGTCAGTTCACCGTATGACACTTGCATTGAGTCACATTAGAGTTATGTGATAATTGAATATATGCATTGATGTGATTGTTATGTGTGTATGAGATATGGTAATTGAGTTGGTGATGTTTGATACATAACTTGGTAAAATGTGTGATTATGTGATAATTATAGTTATGTGTATATTTGGGAATATAACATTGGATTTTAATATTATACTCCTTGAGTTTTGATGTATGCTTGAAACATGTGAAATAAATATTGGTTAGTATTGTTTACATGATTATACAAGGTGTGATGAATTCCTTTACTTGTTGATTTAATCATTGTGCTTTATTATACTTCTTCATAATGATTCGAATTCTCACCCTTCTGTTTGAATGTTGCCTTTACATGGGCATCGTGCAGATACTCAAGAGTAGTATTGCTGAAGTAAGTGGACGGTAGCTCACTCGAGAGTTAGCCGGAGGGTTTCCGTGTTTTAGCCTAGAGACTAGGTAGTGAGTCAATGCTCTGGTCATGTAACACTGGGTAGATTAGTAGTATTAAACTCATATCTTATTTGGACATGTATTATGTTATTACTGGTGAATATGTTTAATTGCAATTTGTTGTTTGAGAGGCCATGGTGCAAAATAGTCTGGATATGGTTTTATTTTATCTTGAGGAGATTATTGAGAGATGATCATGGTATGGGACATGAATCATTTTATGAAGTACATGAGTATTCATTATTTTCCGCTGCGAACGCATATTCTTGAATTTTCATGATATTTCAAATGTGTTATTTTAAATGACCAGGTGTATTGTATATGGATGATGAATGATGTTGGTTTTTGAAAGCTTTTAGTTTTTGAAAGGTATTGTATATGTGACGCCCTTTTGTTTATATGCGTGCTTATCCATTCTTATTATATGTTAATTGTTTTGGGGTATAAAAAGGGGTGTTACATTAGTGGTATCAGAGCATGGTCGACCAGTTGGTCAATAGTCGTTAATGTTTTCCATCCTGTTGTGTTTGATTTGTGTATCTGACACGATCGGTATTGTGTGTCTGAATTGTCCATTGAGTATCTTTGGTAGGGATTTTGGAATTGATTTAGTTTGTCTTCCTTTAGAGCAGCTTGATGTGATTTTGGGTATGAATTGGTTAGAATTTAATCGGGTATATATCAACTGTTTTGAGAAGACCGTTATTTTTCCTGAGGTTGGTGCTAAGGGAGATTGGTTTGCGTCTACTAAGCAAGTTGATGAATCGGTGCAAGATGGTGCCGAGTTGTTTATGTTGTTGGCAACTTTGGACATTCGTGAGAGGAGGATGATTGGAGAATTGCCAATAGTTTGTGAGTTTGTAAAGGTATTTCCTAAAGATATAAGTGATTTACCGCCGGAACGTGAGGTTGAGTTTTCGATTGATTTAGTTCCTAGAACTAGTCCTGTATCGATAGCTCCCTATAGAATGTCTGCTTCCGAGTTGAAAGAGTTGAAGAGTCAACTTGAAGACTTGCTTGAGAAGAGGTTTATTCGTCCTAGTGTGTCGCCGTGGGGTGCACTTGTTCTGTTGGTCAAGAAGAAAGAAGGTTCTATGAGATTATGTGTTGATTATAGACAACTGAACAAAGTGACGATTAAGAACAAGTATCCACTTCCGAGGATTGACGATCTGATGGATCAGCTGGTTGGAGCTTGTGTGTTTAGCAAGATTGATTTGAGGTCTGGGTATCATCAGATTCGTGTAAAGGCTGAGGATATTGAAAAGACTGCTTTTCGGACAAGGTATGGTCACTACGAGTACTCCGTGATGCCTTTTGGTGTGACTAATGCACCTGGTGTATTTGTGGAGTATATGAATATAATTTTTCATGATTATCTGGATAAGTTTGTTGTTGTGTTCATCGATGATATATTGATTTATTCTAAGAGTGAAAAGGATCATGCCGAGCATTTAAAGGTTGTGTTATCGGTGTTGAAAGAGAAGAAGTTGTTTGCTAAACTCTCTAAATGTGAGTTTTGGTTGAGTGAAGTAAGTTTTCTTGGGCATGTGATTTCGAGTGGTAGTATTTCTGTGGATCCTACGAAGATTGAAGGTGTATCTCAGTGGGAAGCTCCTAAGTCTGTTGCTGAGATTAGAAGTTTCCTTGGTTTGGCTGGTTATTATAGGAAGTTCATTGAAGGATTTTCTAAGTTGTCGTTACCGTTGAAGCAGTTGACTAGGAAAGGTCAAGCTTTCATTTGGACTTCGCAGTGTGAAGCGAATTTTCAAGAGCTTAAGAGAAGATTGACTACGGCTCCTATTTTGATTTTACCGGATCCGTTAGAACCTTTCGTTGTGTATTGTGATGCTTCTTTGTTGGGTTTGGGAGGTGTTTTGATGCAAAAAGGGCAAGTGGTAGCTTATGCTTCAAGGCAACTTAAAGTTCATGAGAGGAATTATCCGACGCATGATTCAGAGTTGGCCGCCGTTGTGTTTGTATTGAAGCTTTGGAGACATTATTTGTTTGGATCGAGATTCGATGTGTTTAGTGATCACAAGAGTTTGAAGTACTTGTTCGATCAGAAAGAATTGAATATGAGGCAAAGGAGATGGTTGGAATTCTTGAAAGATTATGATTTTGGTTTGAATTACCATCCTAGAAAGGCAAATGTTGTAGCCGATGCATTGAGTAGGAACTCATTGCACACGTCTATGTTGATGATTCAAGAGTTTGAATTGTTGGAGAAATTTAGAGATTCGAGTTGGGTTTGTGAAGCAACGTCTTCGTGTGTTAAGCTTGGTATGTTGAAGCTTACGTGTGGCATTCTTGACGAGATTAGAGAAGGTCAGAAGTCAGATTTGAAATTAGTCGATGTTATGACATTGATTAATCAAGACAAAGGTGGTGACTTTCGGATTGATGAGAATGGTATCATGAGGTGTCGTGATCGAGTTTGTGTTCCGAATGTTGCGGATTTAAGAAAGAGGATTCTTGAGGAAGGGCATAGAAGTGGTTTGAGTATTCATCCTGGTGCTGCTAAAATGTCTCAAGACTTGAGGAAGATGTTCTGGTGGCAAGGTATGAAGAAGGATGTAGCGGAATTTGTGTATTCATGTTTGACTTGTCAAAAGTCAAAGATTGAACATCAAAAGTCGTCTGGTTTGATGCAACCGTTATCTATTCCCGAGTGGAAGTGGGATAGTATCTCTATGGATTTTGTTTCGGGTTTGCCGAGAACATCGAGTAATTGTGAGGCGATTTGGGTCGTTGTGGACAGGTTGACGAAATGTGCTCATTTTATTCCGATAAGGATGGATTATTCGATGGAGAGACTTGCTAAGTTGTACATCGAGAGGATTGTGTGTTTGCATGGCATTCCGTCGAGCATTGTTTCGGATAGAGATCCGAGGTTCACTTCGAGATTTTGGGAAGGTTTGCAAAGTGCTTTGGGTATGAAGTTGCATTTGAGTTCGACATATCATCCGCAAACTGATGGTCAAACGGAGAGGACTATTCAGTCACTTGAAGATCTTTTGAGGTCATGTGTTTTGGAACAAGGAGGAAATTGTGATATTTCTTGCCTTTGATCGAGTTTACGTATAACAACAGTTTCCATTCGAGTATTGGAATGGCACCTTTTGAGGCTCTTTATGGTAGAAGGTGTAGAACTCATTTGTGTTGGTACGAATCGGGAGAGAGTGATGTGGTTGGACCCGAGTTGATTCAAGAGACTACGGATAAGATGAGGGAATTGTATCCAGAGTTGTTCGTTTGAGGTAAATTTTCTAGGCCGAAAATCTTTTAAGTGGGGGAGAGTTGTAACAACCCAATTTTTAGTATTTATTTCTTATATTATTATTATATTTTATTTTATTAATTTGGTGTGTTAATCAATTATTTAGTTGATATGAGATATAATTGAATAATTGAATTAATTGACTTGGTGTGTATATTGTGTTAGTTTAATTTATTTGAACTAAATAGAGATATTATAATACTATGTCTTTTGGGGCCTAATAATTATATTAGAAGTATCATTCCTTAAGCCCAAATATAATAATAAGATAGTAAGAGGTGAGGAGAGTGGGAGGTAACACTCTTTTGGTATTTTCAAGGCAACAGAGAAAGAAAGAGGAAAAAGTAAGGAGAAGAGGGGAAGAACAAGGGAGAAGCTAGGATTTCCAGAAAATTGAAGAGGTAAGGGGGAGAATCCTTATTATTATGGGTTAGTATAATTGGGTCAATGGGTAGAAATATGTTTAGGTTGAAATCCCTAATTTTTATGGTTTTGGAATTGTTAGGTTTTGATGAGTAATCTTTGATTTGTGATGTTTAATTGCGTTTGGAATGGATATATGGATGAAATTGAGGGATCGATTGAGAAACCACTTAGTTTATTAAATTTCATTACAGTAATGGTAATGTTAAGAAAAATTTTGTTTTCGTGTTAACGGGTTAACCAAAATGTGTTAACGGGTTACTTGTTGAAAATCTGCCTAGGAATTGAATTATGTTTTCGTGTTAACGGGTTAACCAAAATGTGTTAACGGGTTACTTGCTGAAAATTTGCCTAGGAATTGAATTATGTTTTCGTGTTAACTAAAATGTGTTAACCGGTTACATGCTGAAAAATCTGCCCAGGAATTGAGTTCTGTTTCGGGTTAACGGGTTACCCTAAAAGCGTTAACCGGTTACCACTGTTGAAAAAGGGAAAATTGAGGATTTTAAATGTTGTAACCATTTTGAAATAAAATAAGTGTGCGTATTTGATAATTAGCCTATATTTGTGAATGGTATATTGTTATGAATGTGTATACGTACCATTGGTGGATAATTCATAGAGTTGAATTATGGTTATATATGGAATGTTAAGATGGTAGAGATGATCTTAATTGCATATATGGTTGGTATTTGTACATTCATTCATGGCATAGTCGGCTTTATGGTGGAAGCGGTGAAACTGTGGGTTCACATGGTAATAGACGTTGATCCTTGAATGGAAATAGGCGTAGCAGACGTTGATCCTTAAATGGAAATAGACGTAGCAGACGTTGATCCTTGAATGGAAATAAGCGTAGCAGACGTTGATCCTTGAATGGAAATAGGCGTAGCAGACGTTGATCCTTAAATGGAAATAGGCGTAGCAAACGTTGATCCTTAATTGGAAATAGACGTAGTGGCTTTGATCTTGTCCGGATCAGAAGCATGGCTCGGATTCTAGATATTGAATCGGAAAGCGGTGAAACGTTGGGTTCACATTGCGGTACCACATGCATAGAGTCACATGTCTTGCATTGAGTCACATTAGAGTTATGTGATAATTGAATATATGCATTGATGTTATTATTATGTGTGTATGAGATATGGTAATTGAGTTGGTGATGTTTGGATACATAACTTGGTAAAATGTGTGATTATGTGATAATTATAGTTATGTGTATATTTGGGAATATAGCATTGGATTTTAATATTATACTCCTTGAGTTTTGATGTATGCTTGAAACATGTGAAATAAATATTGGTTAGTATTGTTTACATGATTATACAAGGTGTGATGAATTCCTTTACTTGTTGATTTAATCATTGTGCTTTATTATACTTCTTCATAATGATTCGAATTCTCACCCTTCTGTTTGAATGTTGCCTTTACATGGGCATCGTGCAGATACTCAAGAGTAGTATTGCTGAGTAAGTTGACGGTAGCTCACTCGAGAGTTAGCCGGAGGGTTTCCGTGTTTTAGCCTAGAGACTAGGTAGTGAGTCAATGCTCTGGTCATGTAACACTGGGTAGATTAGTAGTATTGAACTCATATCTTATTTGGACATGTATTATGTTATTACCGGTGAATACGTTTAATTGCAATTTGCTGTTTGAGAGGCCATGGTGCCAAATAGTCTGGATATGGTTTTATTTTATCTTGAGTAGATTATTGAGATATGATCATGGTATGGGACATGAATCATTTTATGAAGTACATGAGTATTCATTATTTTCCGCTGCGAACGCATATTCTTGAATTTTCATGATATTTCAAATGTGTTATTTTAAATGACCAGGTGTATTGTATATGGATGATGAATGATGTTGGTTTTTGAAAGCTTTTAGTTTTTGAAAACGTCAATGTGACGCCCTTTTGTTTATATGCGTGCTTATCCACCCTGATTATATGTTAATTGTTTTGGGGTATAAAAAGGGGTGTTACACGAAGCACCACACTTTCACCTGATTCATACCAACACAAAGGAGTCATACACCTTCTTCCATACAAAGCCTCAAAAGGTATCATTCCAATACTAGAATGGTAATTGTTGTTATAGGTGAACTCGATCAAAGGCAAGTAACTATCCTAACTACCTCCTCCTTCCAAAACACAAACTTCCAACAAATCTTCCAAAGATTGGACAGTCCTTGATGTCTGACTGTCTATCTGTGGATGGTAGGCATAAATCAACCTAAAATTGGTCCACAAGGCTTCCTGAAAACTCTCCCAAAACCTCAACATGAACCTCAGATCTCTATCTGAAACAATACTTAAAGAAATATCATGCAACTTTATAATCTCGCTAATGTAAACCTCTGCTAGCTTCTGTAACAGGTAACTGATCTTTATCAGAATAAAATGAGCCAACTTATTCAGTCTATCTACCAAAAACTCTAATACCATTTGTAACACCCTAAACTGCGTTAAGGATTGCCGACTTACCCAAAAAACCAACACAGGTCTTTTCAACATGCTTTCCAGAAAACTTCCCTTCATTGTATTCAAAAAACCCACCACAAAAATCCATAAAGATGCTATCCCACTTCCACTCAGGAATACTCAAAGGTTGCATCAATCCAGACGATTTCTATAACACTCTGAAATTTGATTAATTTATTTAATCAACTGGTATATGGTGTGTATGGTTTTAATATATTGATGTGTATGTGGGGTTTGATAGGGTATAATGAGAGCATTGATGTGGTGGTAGAAGGATTAGGAAACTAAAAGAATTAAAATAATAGATTTATAACTATTTTGATTAATTAATTAAAATAAATTAGAAAAGGAGATTTTGGGTGGAAAGTCGAAAATTAGAGATTAGGAAGGGAGTGGTGAAAGTTGTAACATAAGTTGAGCCTTAATGTAAGTTTTAAGAGTTAGAATAGTTAGGTCATGGATAAATAATGCTTAGTAGAGTTATAGAGAGAAATAGTACATAAAAAATAAAATTGGGAGAAAATAGGCAAGACAAGGCTAAGGCTTGAAGAGGGAAAAGAACCTTGACCCAAATCTGAATTTTTGCAAGGAACCTAAGGTAAAGGGGAGAAAGGGATTTGATAAGAGTGTATAGCATGCAGGGTAGAGATGAGAGGTCCTTACTCTCTTTAGGAAGTGTGTGAATTAATTATGAATTATTGTTGTTGTATGTAATTCGAGAATTTGATGATTAAAGGTGCATTCATATAATTTTCGTAGCTGGATTTATGTATATATGATTCTGTTTATGTGTGTATACTTGTGTGCCATTGTTGGAGTTGTTGAAAGCATGATCATAAACATGAATTGATGAAATTGAATGAATTAAATGGTGTGATCATGTGATTTAACATGTCTTGAGGATGTTATAACATATGATATAATTTCATGGGAGTTTAGGGATGTTTGGGACTGAAGTGGAAGAGTTTGGAGGTTCTGCAGTACAAAACTTGTGTTTTTGGTGCTACAGGTTTGGAAGACCTCGCCTGGAGAGCTCGCTTGGCGAGTTTGGCCATGTGAACTTCGCTCGGCGAGCTGATGTGCTCGCTTGGCGAGGGCGACAACACAAAGTTGTTGTTCGCGACTCAAACTGTCATAACTTGAGTTTTAGGACTCAGATTGCGGCACAGTTTGAAGAGTTGGAAACCTAACGCACATAACTACATTATGGTAGTGCCTTATGAGATGAATTAACATGTTTGAATGATGTGCATATGTATGTTAAATGTATGAATGTATGTATAATTGTGTGAATTATTGTACATGCTTAATGATGAATCAATGTTGAGATGATTTAACATGATTTAATGCTGTATGTGAATATATATTTGACGTGGTGCTATTGTTTGGCCATTATTTGGAGGTATTTTGGGTTGTTTATTATTTATTATGGAATTAATAATTGTTGTATATTTAGAATGATCTTTGCATAATTGTGGTGAATGCATGGTAATAATTTTAGTGATATTGCATGTTGTTAAAAATCATGCATCATACGGACTACGAACCAGTTTTAGTATACTCTGGTCCGATGGTGTGGATTCATGAGCGAGTAGCTGGTTCCAGATGGGAATCGATGAAGCATTACTAAAGGTCTTAGTAGATAATTGGTGTGCTCTAGTTTGATGGTGTGAATTCAAGAGCGAGTAGCTGGTTCCAAATGGGAATCAGTGAAGCGTTACCAAAGCATTTAATAGTGAATTGGTGGGCTCTAGTTCGATGGTGTGGATTCAGGAGCGAGAAGTGTACCATCCTGATTTAAATATTCTCTTGTTTAATTATTTATTTAATTAAGTGAGTATTTTATTTAAATAGTTATTTTGTGAATATGTGACATGTTTGATCGATGACTGTATTGATGGTGTTTTGTGTTAATTAATTGGGTTAGTGAGAATTAACTAAATTAATTAATTATTTAATTAGAAATTGGTGAGAATTTGTAGAGTTGGTCCAATTTTGGGAATTGTAAGAGTTTAGCGATGAGTGGAGAAAGGTTGAGCTCTAGTTAGGCAAAAAGTATAATTTAGAGAATAAAATAAACTAGTATATATGTTAAAGTTAGACCAAAAACTAGATTTTTAGAGGTTATTCTTCAGCACGTGAAAACAACGAAAAAATAGAGAAAATCTTGGAAGAAAGAGTGTTAGGGCTTAAGAGGCGAGAGCATTTGAAGGTTGAATTGCTGAATTTTTTGGAATTACAAGGTAGGGAGATTCTTCATCTATGGGTTCTTAATTCATGAAAGGGTAGAGAGGTTTCCCTTAATCTCCAATAGGATTTTCTCCCTTTGTTGATTGAGTTGTATGATGAGAAATATGATTGAAAATTTGTTTATATGCCATGATTTACTTGTTATTTCGTGTACTGTAATTGGTGTGATTATTACATATGCCATGTGTTCATAAACCATGAGTTTGGATGTGAAATTAGGGTTTTAAAAACATGATTAAATTATGAGTTTGGTGGTTGATTCAATGTAATAACATGTTAGATTAATAGGAATTAACATGCTATTATGTTATAATCAGAAGGGTATTGTTTCTAGATTGTTTAGAGGTGTTTGGAGTTATTTGGGTGAATTTCATAGATTCTTCCATAACATAGTGAAATTCTACTTCTATTAGTAGGGTCACGAGCGTCACCCATACGACACCATAGGCGTCACGTGCTGTGAAGCATTGATGGGCGTCAGGCTCTGACGGGGAGGTCGTTATGGCTCCAAGCAAGGATGGTCTTACCAGGTCATCACAACATGATGTGCTGAGTGAGGGGAGGGATGGCGAGCGTCATCCTGGTGATGGGTTACCCGTTATCGAGTCAGAATGCAAGTTCAAAATTGATGAATTTGGATATGAGGGTAGTTTCATCGGGCGATCAAGGATTGACTAATATTTGGTGTTTTGTGATGAGTACGAGATGAATGATTAAACATAAATAATTTAATTGTGTCGTATTAAGCATGTATGTGGATTATGTGTAATTGTGAGAATATGTAAAGAAAAGTGAAAGTATGATGTGATGTTGAGTTGTGTTGATGAGACATGTATGAACTATTATTGATGCATTAAAATATATTTTTATTACAGTCAGAGTGGGTCTGTTTTGCATTTGCTATTGTTGAGAGTTATGTATAGTCATAGTGGGACTATATTGTATTTTGTATGACATACATCATATGTGTCATGTTGTGAACAAGACATGTTCACTGGTTCATGTAACACCCTTCTAAAATACCCCAATTTTTTTAATTAAAATAATAAACATATATCAGAGTAATTATGCAGTTAAGGGTGTCACACAATCATTCACACCATGTTCCAAAATAACTGTCATGCTCTTTATTTAATCGATTAAACATTTGCATAAATCGCAGCGGATATAAATCAAATCAATCAAAACATGTAACATACTACATGTAAACTGGTTCAACAATCATTAACAACATAATTAAAAGGTTCCCTCCCGATGTTACATCTATCAGAGCATGACCCACTAAGGAGATTACACTAGACTCCAAGCATTCGCTTCTACTCAACTCATTTCTCGTTACCTGAAAAATAGTTGTAAGGGTGAGTTCCTCAATCGATAAAATAAGCATTATAAAATCTCATGTCATGTTAAGTAATTTGACACATTAATCACCCTAATCACAACATACAATCAGTAACAGCACATCAGCTCAACATCATACTCAACACCAACATAAAACACAAGCATAATCTCAAATCATACTACATAACCACACAAACACACGTATAATATTGGAATACATCCATTCATATTATACGCCATACATACATTACGCAATGAGACTCCACACATGCGGTACCGACTATTCTTGAACATATAGTTCAAGCTCACCGATCAAATCCAGATACGGCTACTAAGCTCACTAGTCCCACTCATTTGAGATCTAATGACTCACTCACTAATTCCTCACCATGGGAATTAGCTACAGCCCCGAAGGCTATGCTATGCACACTAATCATCTAGCATGCAGACATCAACAACAAATCCACAATGATTCACTCACTAATTCCTCACCATGGGAATTAGCTACAGCCCCACAGGCTATGCTATGCACGCTAATCATCTAGCAATGCAACATCAACAACAACTCAAGAATAGACATATGCTCACACTCTAAGCCATAAAACAGTCTATTCACAAATGCATACATAACTGATACATTCACCACATCATGCATACCATCACACATCATCAACACATTTTATCACAAAAGCATATCATATCATGCCGCATAATCAACACAGTATTAGCACACTCTACTAATACCTATACTACTCAAAACAACGGGAAATGATCCCTACTACGTCATACATCAGCTAAGTTACATCACTCAGCCTAAACAACCAAAAACTACACAACAGCAGTTCAGAAAACCACAAGTCTGCCCATACGCGTATCGCCTATGCCCATACGCGTATTGCCCATTCCTGACCAAGTCCATACGCGTATTGCCCAAGCCCATACGCGTATGCTACGCGTACCACATTCTCCTACGCGTACCAACAGAGACAATTTCACGTTCAAAACATCATCTTTCTCACTCATACGCGTAAGGCCTCATCCATACGCGTACCAGCCATGTCATACGCGTAATGCCTAGTGCCATACGCGTATGACCAGAAACCATAATTTCCAGATCTGCAATGGTTTTTCCTGCTACGAGATCTATCCAATTCAACCTTCCACAGTCCAAATTTTACACACAATTCATCCATCTCATCTAACACGAATCATACACTTTCGATTTCACAAATTGCTAACCCTTCTACCTCTAATTCCTACGAATTTCTTCAATTTTAATCCCAATTTCGTTCATCCCCAAAAGTTCACAAATTCATCATACAATCAGGCAAATCAATGGTTTCTCACTACCCATCACATATTATCCCATAATACCCATTAATCGATGATAAACCCCCCTTACCTGAGTTAATCCGGCGAACCTTTGAGCTTCAAGCTTTTCCGTTCTCCAACCCTCGTTCTCTGGCTCCTTGCCCTTTTTCCCTTTTCTGTCTCCTTTTTCCTTTTCACGTGAAAATAACCTTTTTACCAAAAATGGGATTTTCTAAATTCCAACTTATATATTTTCCAATAATTATTATCCCAATAATAATAATAATAATTCAATAATTCCAAAATAATAATAATAATAATCCAATTATCCAATTAAATTAATAAATATATTATTAACTTAATTTAAATAATTACCATATTATTATCGGGGTGTTACAACTCTCCCCCACTAAAAGAGTTTTCGTCCTCGAAAACATACCTCAAGTGAACAATTCTGGGTAAGACTCCTTCATCTTACTCTCCAGTTCCCAAGTCATATTGCCACCTGCTGGTCCTCCCCAAGCTACCTTCACCAAGGCAATCTCTTTACCCCGCAACTGCTTCAACTCTCGATCCTCAATCCTCATACGTGATGTTTCAACAGTCAGGTTATCTCTCACCTGTACATCATCTACTTGGACTACATGCGACGGATCATGAATGTACCTCCTCAACTGAGACACATGAAAAACCTCATGCAAATTCGCAAGCGACGGCGGTAAAGCGATACGATAGGCTACCTCTCCTATCCTCTCCAAAATCTGATAAGGACCAATAAATCGAGGTGTCAACTTTCTTGACTTCAAAGCTCGACCAACGCCAGTTATTGGAGTAACACGAAGAAACACATGATCTCCCTCTTGGAACTCAAGTGACTTCCTCCTCTTATCATGATAACTCTTCTGACGACTCTGAGCAATTCTCATCTTCTCTTGAATCATCTTAATCTTTTCTGTAGTCTGTTGAACAATCTCAGGTCCAACCACAGCACTCTCACCGGACTCATACCAACATAACGGTGTCTGACATCTCCTACCATACAAAGCTTCAAACGGTGCCATACCAATGCTCGAATGAAAACTATTGTTGTAGGTAAACTCAATCAAAGGCAAATAACAATCCCAAGCACCTCCCTTTTCCAAAACACAAGCTCTCAAAAGATCCTCTAATGACTGGATCGTCCTCTCAGTCTGACCATCAGTCTGCGGATGATATGCAAAACTCAATCTCAGCTTAGTTCCCAAAGCCTTCTGCAAACCTTCCCAAAACTTCGATGTAAATCTAGGATCTCTGTCCGAAATGATACTCGACGGAATACCATGCAAACTTACAATCTTCTCAATATACAACTCGGCTAATCTCTCTAACAGATAATCCATTCTGATCGGAATGAAATGAGCCGACTTCGTCAATCTATCCACAATCACCCAAATAGCTTCAAAATTCTTACTTGTCCTCGGCAAACCAGAAACAAAATCCATACTGATACTATCCCACTTCCACTCTGGAATAGCCAACGGTTGCATTAGCCCAGACGGCTTCTGATGCTCAATCTTCGACTTCTGACAAGTCAAACAGGAATAAACAAAACTCGCAATTTCTCTTTTCATTCCCAGCCACCAAAATAACTTTTTCAAATCATGATACATCTTCGTAGCTCCAGGATGAATACTCAAGCCACTACGATGTCCTTCTTCAAGAATACTCTTCTTAAGTTCGGTAACATCCGGAATACACACCCGATTACCAAATTTCAAAATACCATTCTCATCAACTATGAATTCACCACCTTGGCCTTGATTCACTAAAGTCAACTTATCAACCAAAAACACATCGGATTTCTGACCCTCTCTGATCTCATCCAGAATACCACTCGTTAATTTCAACATTCCCAATTTAACACTATTGTGAGTACTCTCGCACACCAAACTCAAATCTCTAAACTGCTCAATCAAATCCAATTCCTTAACCATTAACATAGACATATGTAATGATTTCCGACTCAATGCATCAGCCACTACGTTTGCTTTACCCGGATGGTAATTTAACCCAAAGTCATAATCCTTCAGAAATTCTAACCATCTCCTCTGTCTCATATTCAGTTCTTTCTGATCAAACAAATACTTTAAACTTTTATGGTCACTGAAAACTTCAAATCTTGACCCGTACAAATAATGCCTCCACAACTTCAGAACAAATACCACAGCTGCCAACTCTAAATCGTGCGTCGGATAGTTCCTCTCGTGAACCCTCAGCTGTCTCGAAGCATAAGCTATAACCTGCTTATTCTGCATCAACACACCACCCAAACCCAACAATGAAGCATCACAGTAAACCTCAAATGATTCCGACGGACTCGGTAATATCAGAATAGGAGCAGTAGTCAACCTTCTCTTTAACTCTTGGAAACCTTCTTCACATTTTGAATCCCAAACAAACGCTTGCCCCTTTCTAGTCAACATCGTCAACGGTAACGCCAACTTAGAAAATCCCTCAATGAACTTCCTATAATAACCAGCCAAACCAAGGAAACTTCGAATTTCAGCAACAGACTTCGGAGCTTCCCACTTAGATACCGCTTCTATCTTAGAAGGATCAACAGCAACACCACCTCTTGAAATCACATGACCAAGAAAACTAACCTCTTCTAACCAAAATTCACATTTAGAGAGTTTAGCAAATAACTTCTTTTCTCGGAGAACTTCTAAAACCACTCTCAAATGTTCAGCATGCTCTTCTTCAGATTTTGAATACACCAAAATATCGTCAATAAACACCACAACAAACTTGTCTAGGTACGGATGGAAAATCCTGTTCATATACTCCAGGCGGATTAGTCACACCAAAAGGCATTACAGAATACTCATAATGTCCATACCTTGTTCTGAAAGCAGTCTTCTGAATATCCTCAGTTTTCACACGTATCTGATGATACCCAGATCTCAAATCTATCTTGCTGAACACACTCGCACCAACCAACTGATCCATCAAATCATCAATCCTCGGCAAAGGATACCGATTCTTGATCGTCACTTTATTCAGTTGCCTGTAGTCCACACACAACCTCATAGTACCTTCTTTCTTCTTAACCAATAACACTGGTGCACCCCACGGTGACACACTCGGACGAATAAACTTCTTATCCAACAGATCTTCCAGCTGACTCTTCAATTCAGTTAACTCAACAGCAGACATACGGTACGGAGCCATCGATATCGGTCTAGTACCAGGTACCAAATCAATCGAGAACTCAACTTCACGCTCTGGCGGCAATTCATTCACTTCTTCAGGAAACACATCAGGAAAATCACACACCACTGCTAGATCGCCAATCACCAGTTTATCTTTAGCCTCCAAAGTCGCTAACAGCATAAACAACTCCGCCCCATCTGCTACTTCCTCATTCACCTGCCTGGCTGATAGAAACAAACTCTTTCCTTCTTCAATCTCAGGAAATATCACAGTCTTATCAAAACAGTTAATAGAAACTCGGTTAAACACCAACCAGTTCATTCCCAAGATAACATCAATCTGCACTAGTGGAAGACACACAAGGTCTATCCCAAAGTCTCTACCAAAAATACTCAAAGGACAATTCAAACAAACTGAAGTAGTAGTCACTGAACCCTTCGCAGGAGTATCAATCACCATACTTCCAAGCATCTCAGATATCTCTAACTTAAGTTTCACAGCACAATCCAAAGATATAAAGGAATGAGTAGCACCGGTGTCAATAATAGCTACAAGAGGAAAGCCATTAATATAACACGTACCTCGGATCAAACGATCATCTGCAGAAGTCTCAGAACCCGATAAAGCAAAAACCTTGCCTCCCGACTGGTTCTCTTTCTTCGGCTTAGGACACTGTGGACTGATATGACCCAACTCTCCACAGTTGAAACAAGTTACAGTCTTCAACCGACACTCTGCAGCCAAATGACCACCTTTTCCACACTTGAAACACTTCATCTCAGCACTGGTACACTCATGGACACGATGTCCAGCCCGACCACATCTATAACACTTAGCAGGGGCGCTAGAGTCTCCCCCACTAGGCCTCTTCATCCCACTCTGCTTCTGGAAACCTTTGCCAGCTGCATACGGTTTTCCACGATCATTCTGATTCTTGCCTTTCCTATCAACTCTCTGTTGATAGCTCTCTGCTCTGGCTTTGGAATCCTGTTCAAAAATCCTGCAACAGTCAACCAAGTCAGAAAACACTCTGATCCGTTGGTATCCAATAGCCTGCTTGATCTCAGGACGCAACCCGTTCTCAAACTTCACACATTTCGAAAATTCTCCAGCAGCCTCATTATAGGGAGTATAATACTTTGACAGCTCTGTGAACTTAGCAGCATACTCCGTAACAGACTTGTTACCCTGCTTTAATTCCAAGAACTCTATCTCTTTCTTTCCTCTGACATCCTCTGGAAAATACTTTCTCAGAAATCTCTCTCTGAACACAGCCCAAGTGATCTCAGCATTTCCAGCAGATTCCAACTCAGTGCGGGTAGCAACCCACCAATCATCTGCTTCTTCTGACAGCATATGCGTACCGAACCTGACCTTCTGGTTATCGGCACACTCAGTCACTCGGAAGATCCTCTCGATCTCCTTCAACCACTTCTGAGCACCATCTGGATCGTATGCTCCCTTGAACATTGGAGGATTGTTCTTCTGGAACTCACTCAGTTGACGAGCAGCTCCCATTCCCACAACATTCGGGTTCCCTCCAAGTACTCCAGCTAGCATACCCAGAGCCTCAACAATCGCAGCATCATCTCTACCTCTTCCAGCCATCTCTATTCTGAAAACCCAACAAACTAAAACAATAAGTACTGATAGGGTTACACAACACCTATCCCGTACAGGGGAAACAGAATAATTACGACTCGACTCGACCGACTATGCTCTGATACCACTAATGTAACACCCTTCTAAAATACCCCAATTTTTTTAATTAAAATAATAAACATATATCAGAGTAATTATGCAGTTAAGGGTGTCACACAATCATTCACACCATGTTCCAAAATAACTGTCATGCTCTTTATTTAATCGATTAAACATTTGCATAAATCGCAGCGGATATAAATCAAATCAATCAAAACATGTAACATACTACATGTAAACTGGTTCAACAATCATTAACAACATAATTAAAAGGTTCCCTCCCGATGTTACATCTATCAGAGCATGACCCACTAAGGAGATTACACTAGACTCCAAGCATTCGCTTCTACTCAACTCATTTCTCGTTACCTGAAAAATAGTTGTAAGGGTGAGTTCCTCAATCGATAAAATAAGCATTATAAAATCTCATGTCATGTTAAGTAATTTGACACATTAATCACCCTAATCACAACATACAATCAGTAACAGCACATCAGCTCAACATCATACTCAACACCAACATAAAACACAAGCATAATCTCAAATCATACTACATAACCACACAAACACACGTATAATATTGGAATACATCCATTCATATTATACGCCATACATACATTACGCAATGAGACTCCACACATGCGGTACCGACTATTCTTGAACATATAGTTCAAGCTCACCGATCAAATCCAGATACGGCTACTAAGCTCACTAGTCCCACTCATTTGAGATCTAATGACTCACTCACTAATTCCTCACCATGGGAATTAGCTACAGCCCCGAAGGCTATGCTATGCACACTAATCATCTAGCATGCAGACATCAACAACAAATCCACAATGATTCACTCACTAATTCCTCACCATGGGAGTTAGCTACAGCCCCACAGGCTATGCTATGCACGCTAATCATCTAGCAATGCAACATCAACAACAACTCAAGAATAGACATATGCTCACACTCTAAGCCATAAAACAGTCTATTCACAAATGCATACATAACTGATACATTCACCACATCATGCATACCATCACACATCATCAACACATTTTATCACAAAAGCATATCATATCATGCCGCATAATCAACACAGTATTAGCACACTCTACTAATACCTATACTACTCAAAACAACGGGAAATGATCCCTACTACGTCATACATCAGCTAAGTTACATCACTCAGCCTAAACAACCAAAAACTACACAACAGCAGTTCAGAAAACCACAAGTCTGCCCATACGCGTATCGCCTATGCCCATACGCGTATTGCCCATTCCTGACCAAGTCCATACGCGTATTGCCCAAGCCCATACGCGTATGCTACGCGTACCACATTCTCCTACGCGTACCAACAGAGACAATTTCACGTTCAAAACATCATCTTTCTCACTCATACGCGTAAGGCCTCATCCATACGCGTACCAGCCATGTCATACGCGTAATGCCTAGTGCCATACGCGTATGACCAGAAACCATAATTTCCAGATCTGCAATGGTTTTTCCTGCTACGAGATCTATCCAATTCAACCTTCCACAGTCCAAATTTTACACACAATTCATCCATCTCATCTAACACGAATCATACACTTTCGATTTCACAAATTGCTAACCCTTCTACCTCTAATTCCTACGAATTTCTTCAATTTTAATCCCAATTTCGTTCATCCCCAAAAGTTCACAAATTCATCATACAATCAGGCAAATCAATGGTTTCTCACTACCCATCACATATTATCCCATAATACCCATTAATCGATGATAAACCCCCCTTACCTGAGTTAATCCGGCGAACCTTTGAGCTTCAAGCTTTTCCGTTCTCCAACCCTCGTTCTCTGGCTCCTTGCCCTTTTTCCCTTTTCTGTCTCCTTTTTCCTTTTCACGTGAAAATAACCTTTTTACCAAAAATGGGATTTTCTAAATTCCAACTTATATATTTTCCAATAATTATTATCCCAATAATAATAATAATAATTCAATAATTCCAAAATAATAATAATAATAATCCAATTATCCAATTAAATTAATAAATATATTATTAACTTAATTTAAATAATTACCATATTATTATCGGGGTGTTACAACTCTCCCCCACTAAAAGAGTTTTCGTCCTCGAAAACATACCTCAAGTGAACAATTCTGGGTAAGACTCCTTCATCTTACTCTCCAGTTCCCAAGTCATATTGCCACCTGCTGGTCCTCCCCAAGCTACCTTCACCAAGGCAATCTCTTTACCCCGCAACTGCTTCAACTCTCGATCCTCAATCCTCATACGTGATGTTTCAACAGTCAGGTTATCTCTCACCTGTACATCATCTACTTGGACTACATGCGACGGATCATGAATGTACCTCCTCAACTGAGACACATGAAAAACCTCATGCAAATTCGCAAGCGACGGCGGTAAAGCGATACGATAGGCTACCTCTCCTATCCTCTCCAAAATCTGATAAGGACCAATAAATCGAGGTGTCAACTTTCTTGACTTCAAAGCTCGACCAACGCCAGTTATTGGAGTAACACGAAGAAACACATGATCTCCCTCTTGGAACTCAAGTGACTTCCTCCTCTTATCATGATAACTCTTCTGACGACTCTGAGCAATTCTCATCTTCTCTTGAATCATCTTAATCTTTTCTGTAGTCTGTTGAACAATCTCAGGTCCAACCACAGCACTCTCACCGGACTCATACCAACATAACGGTGTCTGACATCTCCTACCATACAAAGCTTCAAACGGTGCCATACCAATGCTCGAATGAAAACTATTGTTGTAGGTAAACTCAATCAAAGGCAAATAACAATCCCAAGCACCTCCCTTTTCCAAAACACAAGCTCTCAAAAGATCCTCTAATGACTGGATCGTCCTCTCAGTCTGACCATCAGTCTGCGGATGATATGCAAAACTCAATCTCAGCTTAGTTCCCAAAGCCTTCTGCAAACCTTCCCAAAACTTCGATGTAAATCTAGGATCTCTGTCCGAAATGATACTCGACGGAATACCATGCAAACTTACAATCTTCTCAATATACAACTCGGCTAATCTCTCTAACAGATAATCCATTCTGATCGGAATGAAATGAGCCGACTTCGTCAATCTATCCACAATCACCCAAATAGCTTCAAAATTCTTACTTGTCCTCGGCAAACCAGAAACAAAATCCATACTGATACTATCCCACTTCCACTCTGGAATAGCCAACGGTTGCATTAGCCCAGACGGCTTCTGATGCTCAATCTTCGACTTCTGACAAGTCAAACAGGAATAAACAAAACTCGCAATTTCTCTTTTCATTCCCAGCCACCAAAATAACTTTTTCAAATCATGATACATCTTCGTAGCTCCAGGATGAATACTCAAGCCACTACGATGTCCTTCTTCAAGAATACTCTTCTTAAGTTCGGTAACATCCGGAATACACACCCGATTACCAAATTTCAAAATACCATTCTCATCAACTATGAATTCACCACCTTGGCCTTGATTCACTAAAGTCAACTTATCAACCAAAAACACATCGGATTTCTGACCCTCTCTGATCTCATCCAGAATACCACTCGTTAATTTCAACATTCCCAATTTAACACTATTGTGAGTACTCTCGCACACCAAACTCAAATCTCTAAACTGCTCAATCAAATCCAATTCCTTAACCATTAACATAGACATATGTAATGATTTCCGACTCAATGCATCAGCCACTACGTTTGCTTTACCCGGATGGTAATTTAACCCAAAGTCATAATCCTTCAGAAATTCTAACCATCTCCTCTGTCTCATATTCAGTTCTTTCTGATCAAACAAATACTTTAAACTTTTATGGTCACTGAAAACTTCAAATCTTGACCCGTACAAATAATGCCTCCACAACTTCAGAACAAATACCACAGCTGCCAACTCTAAATCGTGCGTCGGATAGTTCCTCTCGTGAACCCTCAGCTGTCTCGAAGCATAAGCTATAACCTGCTTATTCTGCATCAACACACCACCCAAACCCAACAATGAAGCATCACAGTAAACCTCAAATGATTCCGACGGACTCGGTAATATCAGAATAGGAGCAGTAGTCAACCTTCTCTTTAACTCTTGGAAACCTTCTTCACATTTTGAATCCCAAACAAACGCTTGCCCCTTTCTAGTCAACATCGTCAACGGTAACGCCAACTTAGAAAATCCCTCAATGAACTTCCTATAATAACCAGCCAAACCAAGGAAACTTCGAATTTCAGCAACAGACTTCGGAGCTTCCCACTTAGATACCGCTTCTATCTTAGAAGGATCAACAGCAACACCACCTCTTGAAATCACATGACCAAGAAAACTAACCTCTTCTAACCAAAATTCACATTTAGAGAGTTTAGCAAATAACTTCTTTTCTCGGAGAACTTCTAAAACCACTCTCAAATGTTCAGCATGCTCTTCTTCAGATTTTGAATACACCAAAATATCGTCAATAAACACCACAACAAACTTGTCTAGGTACGGATGGAAAATCCTGTTCATATACTCCATAAATACTCCAGGCGGATTAGTCACACCAAAAGGCATTACAGAATACTCATAATGTCCATACCTTGTTCTGAAAGCAGTCTTCTGAATATCCTCAGTTTTCACACGTATCTGATGATACCCAGATCTCAAATCTATCTTGCTGAACACACTCGCACCAACCAACTGATCCATCAAATCATCAATCCTCGGCAAAGGATACAGATTCTTGATCGTCACTTTACTCAGTTGCCTGTAGTCCACACACAACCTCATAGTACCTTCTTTCTTCTTAACCAATAACACTGGTGCACCCCACGGTGACACACTCGGACGAATAAACTTCTTATCCAACAGATCTTCCAGCTGACTCTTCAATTCAGTTAACTCAACAGCAGACATACGGTACGGAGCCATCGATATCGGTCTAGTACCAGGTACCAAATCAATCGAGAACTCAACTTCACGCTCTGGCGGCAATTCATTCACTTCTTCAGGAAACACATCAGGAAAATCACACACCACTGCTAGATCGCCAATCACCAGTTTATCTTTAGCCTCCAAAGTCGCTAACAGCATAAACAACTCCGCCCCATCTGCTACTTCCTCATTCACCTGCCTGGCTGATAGAAACAAACTCTTTCCTTCTTCAATCTCAGGAAATATCACAGTCTTATCAAAACAGTTAATAGAAACTCGGTTAAACACCAACCAGTTCATTCCCAAGATAACATCAATCTGCACTAGTGGAAGACACACAAGGTCTATCCCAAAGTCTCTACCAAAAATACTCAAAGGACAATTCAAACAAACTGAAGTAGTAGTCACTGAACCCTTCGCAGGAGTATCAATCACCATACTTCCAAGCATCTCAGATATCTCTAACTTAAGTTTCACAGCACAATCCAAAGATATAAAGGAATGAGTAGCACCGGTGTCAATAATAGCTACAAGAGGAAAGCCATTAATATAACACGTACCTCGGATCAAACGATCATCTGCAGAAGTCTCAGAACCCGATAAAGCAAAAACCTTGCCTCCCGACTGGTTCTCTTTCTTCGGCTTAGGACACTGTGGACTGATATGACCCAACTCTCCACAGTTGAAACAAGTTACAGTCTTCAACCGACACTCTGCAGCCAAATGACCACCTTTTCCACACTTGAAACACTTCATCTCAGCACTGGTACACTCATGGACATGATGTCCAGCCCGACCACATCTATAACACTTAGCAGGGGCGCTAGAGTCTCCCCCACTAGGCCTCTTCATCCCACTCTGCTTCTGGAAACCTTTGCCAGCTGCATACGGTTTTCCACGATCATTCTGATTCTTGCCTTTCCTATCAACTCTCTGTTGATAGCTCTCTGCTCTGGCTTTGGAATCCTGTTCAAAAATCCTGCAACAGTCAACCAAGTCAGAAAACACTCTGATCCGTTGGTATCCAATAGCCTGCTTGATCTCAGGACGCAACCCGTTCTCAAACTTCACACATTTCGAAAATTCTCCAGCAGCCTCATTATAGGGAGTATAATACTTTGACAGCTCTGTGAACTTAGCAGCATACTCCGTAACAGACTTGTTACCCTGCTTTAATTCCAAGAACTCTATCTCTTTCTTTCCTCTGACATCCTCTGGAAAATACTTTCTCAGAAATCTCTCTCTGAACACAGCCCAAGTGATCTCAGCATTTCCAGCAGATTCCAACTCAGTGCGGGTAGCAACCCACCAATCATCTGCTTCTTCTGACAGCATATGCGTACCGAACCTGACCTTCTGGTTATCGGCACACTCAGTCACTCGGAAGATCCTCTCGATCTCCTTCAACCACTTCTGAGCACCATCTGGATCGTATGCTCCCTTGAACATTGGAGGATTGTTCTTCTGGAACTCACTCAGTTGACGAGCAGCTCCCATTCCCACAACATTCGGGTTCCCTCCAAGTACTCCAGCTAGCATACCCAGAGCCTCAACAATCGCAGCATCATCTCTACCTCTTCCAGCCATCTCTATTCTGAAAACCCAACAAACTAAAACAATAAGTACTGATAGGGTTACACAACACCTATCCCGTACAGGGGAAACAGAATAATTACGACTCGACTCGACCGACTATGCTCTGATACCACTAATGTAACACCCTTCTAAAATACCCCAATTTTTTTAATTAAAATAATAAACATATATCAGAGTAATTATGCAGTTAAGGGTGTCACACAATCATTCACACCATGTTCCAAAATAACTGTCATGCTCTTTATTTAATCGATTAAACATTTGCATAAATCGCAGCGGATATAAATCAAATCAATCAAAACATGTAACATACTACATGTAAACTGGTTCAACAATCATTAACAACATAATTAAAAGGTTCCCTCCCGATGTTACATCTATCAGAGCATGACCCACTAAGGAGATTACACTAGACTCCAAGCATTCGCTTCTACTCAACTCATTTCTCGTTACCTGAAAAATAGTTGTAAGGGTGAGTTCCTCAATCGATAAAATAAGCATTATAAAATCTCATGTCATGTTAAGTAATTTGACACATTAATCACCCTAATCACAACATACAATCAGTAACAGCACATCAGCTCAACATCATACTCAACACCAACATAAAACACAAGCATAATCTCAAATCATACTACATAACCACACAAACACACGTATAATATTGGAATACATCCATTCATATTATACGCCATACATACATTACGCAATGAGACTCCACACATGCGGTACCGACTATTCTTGAACATATAGTTCAAGCTCACCGATCAAATCCAGATACGGCTACTAAGCTCACTAGTCCCACTCATTTGAGATCTAATGACTCACTCACTAATTCCTCACCATGGGAATTAGCTACAGCCCCGAAGGCTATGCTATGCACACTAATCATCTAGCATGCAGACATCAACAACAAATCCACAATGATTCACTCACTAATTCCTCACCATGGGAGTTAGCTACAGCCCCACAGGCTATGCTATGCACGCTAATCATCTAGCAATGCAACATCAACAACAACTCAAGAATAGACATATGCTCACACTCTAAGCCATAAAACAGTCTATTCACAAATGCATACATAACTGATACATTCACCACATCATGCATACCATCACACATCATCAACACATTTTATCACAAAAGCATATCATATCATGCCGCATAATCAACACAGTATTAGCACACTCTACTAATACCTATACTACTCAAAACAACGGGAAATGGTCCCTACTACGTCATACATCAGCTAAGTTACATCACTCAGCCTAAACAACCAAAAACTACACAACAGCAGTTCAGAAAACCACAAGTCTGCCCATACGCGTATCGCCTATGCCCATACGCGTATTGCCCATTCCTGACCAAGTCCATACGCGTATTGCCCAAGCCCATACGCGTATGCTACGCGTACCACATTCTCCTACGCGTACCAACAGAGACAATTTCACGTTCAAAACATCATCTTTCTCACTCATACGCGTAAGGCCTCATCCATACGCGTACCAGCCATGTCATACGCGTAATGCCTAGTGCCATACGCGTATGACCAGAAACCATAATTTCCAGATCTGCAATGGTTTTTCCTGCTACGAGATCTATCCAATTCAACCTTCCACAGTCCAAATTTTACACACAATTCATCCATCTCATCTAACACGAATCATACACTTTCGATTTCACAAATTGCTAACCCTTCTACCTCTAATTCCTACGAATTTCTTCAATTTTAATCCCAATTTCGTTCATCCCCAAAAGTTCACAAATTCATCATACAATCAGGCAAATCAATGGTTTCTCACTACCCATCACATATTATCCCATAATACCCATTAATCGATGATAAACCCCCCTTACCTGAGTTAATCCGGCGAACCTTTGAGCTTCAAGCTTTTCCGTTCTCCAACCCTCGTTCTCTGGCTCCTTGCCCTTTTTCCCTTTTCTGTCTCCTTTTTCCTTTTCACGTGAAAATAACCTTTTTACCAAAAATGGGATTTTCTAAATTCCAACTTATATATTTTCCAATAATTATTATCCCAATAATAATAATAATAATTCAATAATTCCAAAATAATAATAATAATAATCCAATTATCCAATTAAATTAATAAATATATTATTAACTTAATTTAAATAATTACCATATTATTATCGGGGTGTTACAGTTCACAATAGGGACTAGTGACTTGTCCCAAGCCTTGAGTGGGAGCTTGGAGCTCAGAATGGGGGCTTAGGGTTCGCAGATATTGGCACCCAGTTCATATGGAGAACCAAACATTGAGTCGGTACCGCATGCATATAGAGTTGAGTTGTGGGTTCGGTTTAGAGTGGGACTGGCATGAGTCGAGTCATTGTTGCATTATATTGTATGATTGTGATTTGATGATTGAGACGTGGGTGAGTTGTGAATGCATGATGTTAGTGTGTTTCCTGATTATGGGGATGATTGTGTATATGTATGAATCTATCCTGAATGATCATGCACCATTTATTATTTGAATGTATTCTCACCCTTTTTGTGTTGTTACGTTTATGCTCCTCTAGAGTATAGATAATCAGGTTCCTAAGTAGGAGCTTGAGGTTGGGAATAATGTTGTGCCTCTTTACTTACTTGTCGTTCGAGTCTATAGTGGGAGTCACTCTAATGTTGTGCCTCTTTACTTACTTGTCGTTTGAGGAGCTAGTGCAGTTTTGTCTGTATTATAATAGTGTTTTTGCGAAGGGTTCAAAGTGCATCAAGTTTGAGAGTGGGTTGCGTCCCAAGATTAAACAGGGCATTGGTTACCAGGAGATCTGTCGCTATTCTGTACTGGTGAATAAGTGCAGAATCTATGATGAGGATAGGAGAGCTCGATCTGCTCATTACATGAGTGTTAGTGAGAGGAAAGGGAAGAGTCGGATTCATGGGAAGTTGTATGGTACTCTAGAAGATAAAGGGAAACAAAGGGTTCTAGATGAGAAAAGCGAAGTGGGGGAGAGACTCTTACTTCTATGAGATGCTTTAAGTGTGGTGAATATAGGCGTCATGCTCCAAAGTGCAAGAGTACAACTGTGAACTGCTTCTAGTGCGGGAGGCCAGGTCATCACATTGTTGACTATAAGAGAAAAAATTGACTTGCTTTAACTATGGAGAGCAAAGTTATATTAGTACTCATTGTGAGAAGCCTAAGAATGATCAGTATAGAGGGAATGTGTTTGCGTTGTCTGGAGTAGAGGCTACTACGTCAGGTAACTTGATTCGAGGTACGTGCTTTATCAGTAATACTCATTTGATTACTATTATTGATACGGGTGCAACACATTCGTTTATATCTGCTAAGTGTGTATCAAGGTTGAAGTTAGATGTGTTTTCTAGTGTAACAACCCGTATAATATATATATCTAGAATAATATCATACAAGTGTTAAATTTTGGTACTGTCACAACATAAGTGCCTAATGGCATCAAAATATATGTACATGTCCAAACTAAAAACATCAATGGAACATGTTATACAATAATGCCTAAACAATAAAAAATCTAAGAACTATGTACAATATCTTCATTGCACACAACTCTACAGCGGAAGATTATAATGAACAGCAACCCTTGAAACATCCATAACAGCTTCTCTTAGATTCAACCTGTAAAGAATTACCTGAAAAATAACAACAATGATGGGATGAGATAATAATCTCAGTGAGTTCTCCTATCCTATGGGTCCACTCGGCTCTACAGGGTTTCTAATCAATATTCAGCTCATATCAAACTCAAGTCAACAAGGGAACGAAGACTTGAGCGATGGGGAAACTAACTCGCAATTGTATGGCAACATGCATCTGAGTTCTCATAACTCAACCACGATCATTATTCAGATTCACGCAACATCGATCCCCAACCGGACCTACGTCTAGGCCAAGGCTTGGTTCACGCATGTCCGTATGATTCGACTTTCGCGGTGGATATCAGGTTCCCCTATGGGAATCTAATCCACTTTTAAGAACCATCACCCGTATGGGACTCTAACCCACCTAGGGTATCTTTCACCGTATGGGACTCTAACCCACATAGGTGTCCACCTTTCCCCCATGTCCGCCATGGTTGGGGCTCAAACCCAATTGAGGCTCGAGTCATTGGTCTCACATCCCAATGCTTACTCATCTAAGCATACCACAAGAGATGTGTACCACCACAGAAAAATACACATTCTGAATACATGATCGGTTCCATAACCATTGGTTCCACGAACCATAACAAATTCATCAATCATAGGTGACTTCATTCACCATAATACACAAATAATAACATGGCATGTTCCATACAATGCGTCTCATTCTCAATCATGACAACAATTCGTCAACGACCTCACATAAGCGTCGTACGAATGAATACCGTATTCATACATATATCACACATATTTCATAACCTAGATTATCTTACTAAGTTATTAATCATTTTATCCTCCTACGTTTCCTCACTCTCCTTTGGTAAGGTTTTTAATCATGTTATTTCACAATCAAACATATCAACCATGTTTAACACCCATCATAAATATAATTCATTTAATTTGTAAGACACATAATATACTATAATATGATATCATAATAATAGCCTTTTTCTTTATCTTACTAACGCATCCGTCCGCGTCCAAAACGGAGTTACACCACTCAATTAATTCATTAATCTATCTTAATCAAGATTTAGATTAATATTTATTCATTGCATAAGTATTCAACAACAACCTCTCTAGCCTAGTGGTAAGGCATGTACAGTTTCAAGGAGGTCCTGGGTTTGAACCCCATTGGTGGAAAAATTCCAATTTCAAATTAATTCTCTCAGTAACTTCTTTCCTTAAATAACTCCTCTTTTATTTTTCCTTTTCATATACCATTTTTACCTACTATTTCCACATACAAATTCACACAACCCTAACCCCACAAATATAGATTACTTTCCCCCAAAGGCTAAAACTATCTAAGAACTCACCTAGTAAAAGAACAAGATGAAGTTGGTGATGATGAAGATGAGATGATGGTGGTGATGAACATGATTTCCCATCTTCTTCCTTCCTCTTTCTCTTCCTTCTTTCTCTCTTCTTTCTTTTCCTTTCCTCTTCTCTACTCTACCCTTTCTTCTTTTCTTTCTTTCTGATAACCCTTTCATTCTCTCTTACCCACTTCTCTTCTTATCTTTTTCTTCTTCTTTCTACACCACACAACTATATAACATATAATATATAATATTAAGTAGTCACATAAAATATCCCAAATGATATTTCATCTTCCAGCACCAATTGACCAATTATTAATGTTACCAAAGATGTCCTCTCTTGTACTTATTAATATTGGTCTGTCTCTTTTATTAATAATTAATCCCTTCAGAGTTCACCGGTTACTCTATTGGTCCCAATTGACAACATTTAGAGCACATAGGAGCTCTAATTGTTACAAATAATAATAGATAACTTACATAGAAACTCAATTGATCTCAACTGACAACTAATTGAGCATTTAAGGGAATATGGGATATTACATTTAGGAACGATAGTATGATCATTGATACCTCAGCTAGTGGTTCAATGACTACTTCTTTGGTGTGTTTGAATTGTCCTGTGACAATTTTAGGGAGAGATTTTGGGATAATGTTACCAAAGATGCCCTCTCTTGTACTTATTAATATTGGTCTGTCTCTTTTATTAATAATTAATCCCTTCAGAGTTCACCGGTTACTCTATTGGTCCCAATTGACAACATTTAGAGCACATAGGAGCTCTAATTGTTACAAATAATAATAGATAACTTACATAGGAACTCAATTGATCTCAACTGATAACTAATTGAGTATTTAAGGGAATATGGGATATTACATTTAGGAACGATAGTATGATCATTGATACCTCAGCTAGTGGTTCAATGACTACTTCTTTGGTGTGTTTGAATTGTCCTGTGACAATTTTAGGGAGAGATTTTGGGATGAACTTAGTATGCTTGCCTCTAATTCAGCTTGACGTTATCCTAAGAATGAATTGGTTTGGATTAAACCATGGGTTTATCAATTGTTTTGATAAGTCAGTGCAGTTTCTTGATTCCATAAAGAGTATAGAGTCGAGTTTCATGACCGCGAGGTATGTAGAGACGTCCTTGAGTGAGAGTGCTCAAGTGTTCATGGTGCTCGCGTCCTTGAGTGGGGGAAGCGAGAGGACGATTACAGATCTACCTGTGGTGTGTGATTTTTCTGAGGTATTCCCAGATGACATCATTGATTTTCCTCCACAGCGCGAGATTTAGTTTGCTATAAACTTAGTACCTGGTACTAGTCCAATGTCGATGACTCCTTATAGGATGTCTGGTTTAGTGTTGTGTGAGTTGAAGAAACAATTAGAGGATCTTCTTGAAAAGAAGTTTGTTTGACCGAGTGTTTCACCATGGAGAGTGCCAGTGTTGTTAGTCAAGAAGAAGGATAGTAGTATGAGACTATCTGTTGATTATCGACAACTGATAAAGTGAAAATTAAGAACAAGTATTTGCTTTTGAGGATATGTAATTTAATGGATCTGTTGGCAGGTGTATGTGTGTTTACCAAGATCAATTTGTGTTCGTTTTTTTTTTCAATTTTTAATAGTGGTGTTTTATTATGAACCTAACAATTTAGTTATATACCCATCATTTTATAGAAAATTCTTATTTCTTATTAACGTACCTGTCCTTTAATTTTTTTTAAAAATGTCATATCATGTACCGGTACCAGTACCCGCACCGGATACCGTACCCGTACCTATGCATCATAGGTGCCATCTTATTGTACCAGATTTTTCATGTTATATATATATATATATATATATATATATATATATATATATATATATATATATATATATATATATATATATATATATATATATGACGCGTACATAAACAGAACAGAATGAGCATGCACATGTTACCAAGGGAAATGCATATACTTATTTTATTTACATTGTTTATAAATTCGTGTCTATGTCATAGAATGAGCATGCACATGTTACCAAGAGAGAGACTTAGAAAAATACATAGAAAATTTGAGAGATTTTCAAAGTTTACCGTACATGATTCAGCCCCCACAATCAATAATTTACAATTCAGAATATATAAATGTCACTCTCTATATAGTTGTCATAGAATCCACACAAAAAAATCCAATCATGTCACTTTCTAATAAAATCCAAACTTATACAAAATAATAATTCTCATGTAAACCATGACAACCATGAACCTCAAGTATCAATCAACCAATTCAATACATCACCATAATGATAATTCATATAGTACAATACATCACCATAATATGCTTCACTATCGTTCAAATTATCTGATGTAACTCTTTTTTATCTGAGTTTAGTAGTTCCACAAGGTAGATAGATCAATTGGTGATGGAAAATTTGGTGTAGCTTGCAGTTCTTGAGTAGAGTAAAATGAATCAATGGAAAGTGTGTTTTTTGGAAGATTCATTGTATGATTTGAAGGAACCTCAAAAGGGTTGTTGGTAAAGGAATCAAAGGTTCCAGCTTGGTTTGTTTCAATTGGATTGGAGAAGCAGGACACGTAAGGTGATTTGGTTTTGTTAATGGAATAAGGTGGAAGAATAGAAGAACTCATTTCATTTCCAAATGATTCTAACCTCATTATCCCAGAAAGTGTGCATGTCTTTTTGTCTGATAAACTCTTCTGAAATATCCTGCAAATCACCCACTCATTCTGCCACAAAATGACCAAAACCAATTAGCAACTAAGAAAACATATACAACAAACGCCGAACATGATACTGACACGATGATACAACTGGTAATTTTACAGAATAAATTAAATTGAATGAAATCACATATATCATTTGACACTGTCGCGTTGCAGACAAACCTTCTAAAACAAAATATAGTACTATATGGATTTCAGATGAATAAAAATTCACAAATAACCTTTTAAATAGCCGTCTTAGTAGGCTCAAGGTTTTAAATAACTCAGTTGCATAAAGACTTTCATGATTTTAGCTTATACAACTATTCTGATAGTGATTATAATTGTTGCATGGTGAATTAATCACAACATTTATAAATAATATTTTGTGTGATTTATACTTTTATATATTGATTCTAAAAGTTTTGTGTCTTTAACGATGTTAAGAAGTAGTAACGGTGTTTTGTCACATTCTTACTATTTTGTTAAGGTTGTTTTTGCAATAACAAACTATATTTTAAAACATGATAAGAGTCACATCGTGATTATTAGCATTGCATAAAACTGCAACCTCAATTGCAGTCATGTTACTCTTACATCGTGGCGGCTCAAATTACGATCGCAAAACTTTATTTAAAATCGAGATAAAATTAAAGGTATATAAACTTTTGAAACAGAGGATTTACCTTTGCAGTTTTAGGTAGGTTGATCACAGAGAATTTACCCTCAAGTCTATATTCATGCATAACCCAATTTGTTTTCTCTCCTTTAGGTGCTCTTCCTTTGTAAAAAACAAGAGTTTTCTTCATTCCAACAAGAGATTTACCTCTGTCAATCTCCTTATCTTTTCCAGTTGCCTTCCAATATCCACCTTCAGTTGCTCTATTAGTCCTCAAACCTGTTGGATACTTTCTATCTCTCACACAGAAAAAATACCACTCTTTTTCGCCCATTTTTGCTTTCCCTACAACAAAATTAACCATAACATGTACACTATCAGTTTTTGTAGCGCTGACAACTCTGATCGAATTTCAATCCATATTCAGACACTGATAAGTGTGATTAGATTAAAAAAAAATTTTCTCAAATTATTATTGATGTCAGTGTGTCTGTGTTTCTAATTATATAGACTCATCAGATGTAGTATGAATTACTAAATCATGTAAAATTAAAACACCAAAGTTGAACTCAAAACTCAAAATGAATAACTTACATGGCAAATCCCAAGGCTCAGATTTGTTCAAATCAACCTCTCCAATGGCCCTAGAAGAAAAGTTAATGTCAGTTACCTTTCTATAAAGATAATGACTTATAAGCTCTTCATCAGTTGGATGAAACCTAAACCCAGGTGGCAAATTCATCTCATCTGAAACATTTTCCATTTTCAGTAACTAACTATAGTTTTCAAATATCAATATAAAAAACTCAAAGGGATGAAGAATTGAATTGAGAAGAATCTATAAAGTGAAAGAGAGAAAAAGAAGAGAGAAAATATTGATGTTTTTGGGAGAGAAAGAAACGTGGGATAAAAGATAACTTTGTTGGTTGTTTATTGCCCACAAATGTAAAATTTGTGTTATTTATCATGAATTTATATTTCTAAATTTCTAAATTTCTAAATTGTTCATACTATACTGTGGAAATTTACTGTTATACGTAAAACATTAATTAATTAGTACATTGTTTATTAATGAACCACACTTATTTTAATTTTGTGGTGGATTTGTGAAATATACGATGATGTTGATTGGTGCATCTGAACTCAACATTGGATTTGTTAGTCTTTTATTTCTCAAATGATGACACAGAAAAAAACATTTTGTTTGACATATCATGGAAAAGAATTGTGAAGATTTAGAGTCACTCTACATGTAAGATAACAGCTGTCATTCAAACGTCCTACGGCAAAATAGCGTGTTCTTTTTATTTTGTCTGAAATTACATATGCATTTTTCTAAAATAAAAGAAACATGGTAATAATATATTTTTTTTTTGTTACAATAATAGTAGGAATTTGTTATAAAGTTTCATTTTTAATAAGCGAATTCGACACAACCGTTAGATTATATTTGATATTTAATTGATAGGTGTTCCCATCTATTTCATCATTCAACTCAGCTCAATTTAGGTCATTCAAAAAGAGGGAGGATGAACTTGCTCACCCCCTCCTTAAAGTTTTAATTTTGTTGATTGTCTAATTTTCTATATTATTGTTTATTACTTTTGGTTTTTGAGTCTTCACTAAAGTAGTTTTTGCGCCTATCTTAAAATTCAATGCAATACATTAAATGGTGTTTTGCGTTAAGTATAACATCCAAATTAAATTTATCTAGAATTTTACCGGGATATACATGGTTGATATCTGATGCTTTTAAAATTACAAAATGAGTTCATGTCGATGCATATAAACGTGTTGTATCATAACAAAGTGAACTTCCATTCATCTACAGATACATAGTACGAAATTAAACTAAGACGAAGTGTTAAACATAATAAACATAACATACGCGTAATTGGGAAGAAAAAAAATGTGAAAGTTCTTCAAACTCCAATCATTGTGTAGTTTTCTTACCCTTATCCACCCGTCTATTTGAAAATAAAAAATATGAGGAATAAGGCTATCTTTGGAGAAGAAAAACACTTAAAAATCTCACATTTACTTCTTCTACTACAAGAAGGTCTTGAAGGACAAGGCTAGTACTCGATCCAACAATTCGAAATTGCTATATTTAGAAAATTTAGGTCTTAGGATTTTGATACAAGTGAAAAAAAGAGAGGAAAAAAACTAAAAATTAAGGTGTTTATGATAATGAATCAAGTTTTTTTGATGAATTATCATGCTTAAATTGTGTTTTTTTTTGTTAAGATTTAAAAGTTGAGAAATTTGGCTTTGGAAAAGATAAAGGTTCGGTTGAAGAGGTAGAAGAAGAATATAATTTGATTTTGATCCAAATAAGAGTAATTGTCCAATGTTATTGTGTTTCTACACTTAATTACAAAAATTCACTCAACTTCACTTACTCATTGTAGCGGGAAATTCATGATCATTAAGCTATTGACAAGCTAGAGATCAATTAACAAGAGTCGCCACCGCGCTTTTATTGTTTCCAAGGGGAAAGGGAAAAGTACGAACAAAACCCAAATAGTAAGAAGTTTTCAAATAAAAATTAATAAAAATCAGAGATCACAGGTAAGGGGGTTGGTTACACAGAGGAAAAGTGTTAGCACCCAAAGTATCCTAGGTACTCCTAGGGAGCCCTTTTTGTGTGCATATGTATTTTGTACAAAGTGATGTTTACAAACAAATAGAATGGGGGGATGAGAAAAGAATTCATTAATTATATTTTTTTGTTTGACAAGACTTTCGGTCTTGTGCCTACGTACCAACATATAAATGAGGGATCAAAACCTCGTAGTTCGTGTTAGAAATTTCAAAATTAGTGTGTTGGTTTTAACAAAGTTAAATTTGAAAGGCACAAAAGCCTAAAATGGTTTGAATGAGTTAGTTCTTTTTGGTTTTTTGAAAGTTTAAGTCAAGTATAGTTAAGTTTATTTACATGTTTGATTTAAGAAAATAAGTCGAAAATGCAATGGCATAAGGCCAAAGTTTCTACCTTTTTTGAAAGTGGTCAAAGTTTAGAACAAAAGTAGTTCACACAAAGAAGGTTTTAAAATTGGAGGGAGAGATTTTGAAATTAAAGAAATGGGGAGAAGATGAAGAGACTATCCTATGCACAAAATTTAAAAGTTTAAAGTTGAAAAGGTCTGACCAAATGGGAGCAGACCAATAGACAAATATGTCAATAGAAACCCAGAATTCCCTTGGACTTTTAGATTCAAGCAACACACAAATGCACAATTATATCAATCTTGAAGAGTAAAGACATCAAATAAAGATGGTCTCATCCAAGCTTATCCACTTCATGATCTTCTTAAAAATAGCCCATGTAGCAGATGAATTCCACAAGTCACAGGTTCAACATAACAGCTTAACAATGATCAACATGGCAGATGAATTGGAGAGATCTTGAATGATGTATCAAATGAATTCAAATTGCAAGTTCTTGGTTTTTCAACAAATTGGCATTGGCCAAGTCCATTAGCAAAGGAATGTTGCCTAAGTTCTAAGTCCAATTGGGCAAGATCAAACCAACAGTCCACTCAAAAGTCTTTTAGGTTTTTGTTGCTATTATGTGCATTAATGGTCAAAGACCATACAAACAAACCAAGTATACACAAACAAAATAATATCACACAATATGTTCCAAATGGACAAAGGGAAAATTACATTAACATAAACAATTAGAATGATATATATAATGGTAAATGATATAAAGTGCTAAAAGTAAATTGCATTAAAGTAAATGCTTGAAATTAAAAGTTAATAGTTAGTAAGTTAGTAGTTAGTTTTGTTTTGCTTTTGATTTCAAGACATTCTTTGGAGAACACTCAACCCACTTGCCACAAGCATGGATCCTTGAACCAAAACATCTTCCAAAGGAAGGAAAGAAGGCCAAGTTTCCACACAGTACCATGGAAGAGGGGAGACTTACAATCTCACTAACTAGAATGCTTATGCCTTTTGTGTCACAAATTTAGCGCTATGTTAAGCAATCGTAATTGAACTTATGTAGAAGTCACAACTATTTGAGGCCGGGCAATAGACTTTTGGTGTTAATGCATGTTGGAGACATAATATCAAGGACTATGCTCATTAAACATACCACGCACAAAAATATGCAAAAGGTGTGGCCTAATCTCATCCATACTCATGTTAATCTTTCAATCAACTAGCATTAGGACTTTGAGATGTCATTGGCCAAAGGGAAATGAATGGATGAAGAAGGGGAATTAGATGAAGAGGGAAAGGGATGAATGAGATCACAAATTGGTCAAAGGAGGACTTTTACCAAATTAATATTATTCATTCATTTTGGGAGATGGAATGTGCATTCCATCAATCCCATAAATCCAATAATATTAACTTGACAAAGTGAAATCAACCTTGACCAAGGCCCAACAACAAATAAGAAACTCAATTAAGTCAATACAAATGGTCAACACAATTAAAATGCCATTTATTCAATTAAAAATATTAAAATAATGCATTAAATTCAAATATGTTTTGTCCAAATCCTAAAATCTCATTAAAACACCAAATAAATGGCCATGAGATTTATCATAGGTCAAACAAGGTCAAAGGACCTTGGAGAAAAAATTCAGAATTTTGGGACACTTAAAAATATATTTAAACAATTAAAAATAAATGAAAAATCAATTAATTCATGAAAAATATTAATAATGATCCAAAAAATAATTTTAATTCAAAATATGAAAGAAAAAAATATTTGGAATTTTTTGGTGAAAGTCCCATATTTTTTGGATCAATATTAAATTTATTATGAATTATTGAAGAAAATGGAATTAAAACAAAATATTAAAAATTCAAAAATACGTGAACCATCAGATCTCCCTCATTAATTGAGGTGGTAGATTTGATGATCCAAAACGCGCGTTCCACCAATGCCTTAGTCAACCGCGGGACAAATGAGGTAATCAACATCAACGCTCTAGATTATAAGTTGGGACTTGGATCAAGTGATTCTGAGGTGAGACACCTCATCGCCGGAGCCAGAGCTCCGATCATCTTCCCCAGTGAGCTCCACCGGACTGGTCAAGATGAACAATCACCAAAATTCAAAATAAGGACATGATTTTAAAGAGAAAACATCACTGAGCACGAATATCACCTCCAATTCACCCAATTCCAAATATATTAAGAGATATGTGGAATTGAAAAATGAGGTTCATGATCTGAGTTGCGTCGATTTTGCCTCAAAGCAACTCAATCTTCTTGCCTACATTGGTAGGACTTCAGACAACTCAAGAATGAATAGAATTGAGCAAGAATTAAGGAGGATCGAAGAGTTTAAAATTTCTGCAAATTACCTTCAATGGAGGTCTGAGCTTGCTAGATCTTGATCTGAATCGTGCTTGGCTTCACTTCACTTGCTTGCAGGAGAGCAATGGAAAGGCTTAGAAGCAATGGATTCTTGGAGAATTGAATTCAAAAACAGTGGAGATTCAAGCTCAAATTCAAATGAATTTATCAGGGTTATCCTCTTAGAGTGAAGGGTTTTCAATGGAGATTCAAAGCTGGCGCAATACGTGTGTTAATTCTGAGCATAAGGGCCTCAATCTATAGAGAAATCAAATGATATTTGCACACTCTTTCCACTTTCCAAATTTGGTAAAATGATGATGCCATGCTGCATGGGCGCACATAGGCCCATGGAATGATGGTTTGAAAGTCCAAATGAAAGATCAGATGCTTTGAATATGGATTTGATTACAAGGTACATGTGCATTGTCACTTGAAGATTGATCCATGCCAAATGATATCAACCTGTTTAAGCCATGAACATCCTATGCATTTCTCATCCAAAATGCATGAATTTGAGCTCTTTAGAAAGGTGAGATCAAGAGGAACAAGTTTGATGTTGAACACTTCTTCATTTGGAGCTTGTAACTTGGAGATATTTGAGGTGGAAGTTTGGAAAATTTTGACATATCAAAATTTTTCTAAGTGTCAAGCCATATGTCTCAATATTCCATCTTGCTTAACTTTTTATAGGAGCTTCAAATGAGAAAAGTGTCTTCATAAAAGTTGTATATCTCTCAAAGAACTTCAAAATGGTCACCAATTTAATGTCATTTGGATTTTAAATGATAGAGTTATGCATTTTTGAAGTTTGGAAAAATCACTTGATCAATGATATAGGTCAAAAGTGACCTATAATGTAGCCTCATATCACATGTTCAAAGAAGTTGAATTAGCTCCCACTCCAAACATAAAAGTTGAAGTAGACACATTGAATTTTATTTTGAAACTTGGAAATATTTCATATCATAAAAATTGAGCAAGTTATGGCCTTGGGAAGTTGACTTTCAAATTAGGGTTTAGACAAAATGACCTATAATGTTTCAACATAGAAAATGATTTTTTACGAAAAACTAGCTCTAGGTCTCAACATGAAAGTTGTTTGCAATGTCATTTAGAGTAAGTTTTCTCTTGGAATCATTTTCATATGGTGAAAATTATAGGAGATAGGGTCTAGGGGGACCCAGTTTTGATCAAATGAATTCATCTAGCCAACCACGATCAACCAACTTGCTAATTTCCAATTCTCTTGACTTTATTGGATCATGGTAGATCATATATGGATAATATGTTGAAATTTGAAGTATCCCTGGATAAATTTGATCAATTGGTGAGATAGCTTGTTGGAGAAGTTACTCAAGATACCTAGTCAAACTAGGGTTTCCAAGGCAAATCACCCTCAAACTCTTGAAGCAAACTTGATCAATATAACATGTAGAAACAATTGGAACTCATATATGATGCTTATAACTATTCTTGCATCAATTCTTGGTTGTGCTCTTTGTTCATGAGGGTCTCAAACCCTAGATGTGATCAATGAATCAATGAGATCATGCCTTACCTACAAAAGAGTTAGATAGATACAAAGACATATTTTTGGTATTTTAGTTAGTAAAAAATGATAAAATACAAGTATGATATAATCACAAAGTTCTTGGTGATCTCTCCTAAAACAAACCCAATGAAAGAGGGGCAAGGAGGATGCCAAGGTGTGATCCCAATGCTAATGCATATGATGAAATTGCATGAGGGATATTAGGGTCAAAATTGGGGTCTTACAGCTGCCCCTATTTAAGGACATTCTAACTGAGGAGGTGAAGGTTAAAATCTTCGACTCGACTCAGTATAATGGGCTTAAATAACAACATAGAGAAACAAATTTTGGTCCCTAAGAGACCTCATGATGCATATGATATGAATGCAAATGTTAATACTCTGTGGGGAAATATTTCCACAAAGGAAAAGAAATCAAAGAGACCGAAAGTTCGCAGGAGCACAATGCATTCCGTGAGGAAAACTCGCCAAGGAGACAAAGACTCTGGGGGGATAAAATAGGAGTTATGCGTAGGCCAGGCTACGACTTACAAATGCTAGGGGACTCGAGGAAATCCATATGAAATGGAAAGACTCAGCCGGGGAAACAACAACATCTGCAGGGGGTGCGAATAAGTCAGGATAAAACTGAGGTACTCGACTCGTGCAGGGGAAAAAACGATTTCACTAAGGAAATGCACACTCAACTCAATTGGGGATAAAAACTTCAACACAGGAGGAGCAGAAATCTATTATCTACTATCTGTTACTGGGTAAGGAGATAATAAAAATCTGGCAGAGAGAACATCCGTCATCGGTTAGGATGAACATATCAAGGATGACTCGCTGGGAACCGCCAGGAGGGAATATTCATTACCTTACCGGTTACTGGGTAAGAATAGCCTTGCTGGGGAAAACTGCAGAAAATAGGATTTACAACTACCAGTTATTGGGCAGAAAACCAAGGGTGAGAGTATCCGTCATCGGTTAAGATGAACATATCAAGGATAAACTCGACAGGGAAGAAAATCCGTCACTGGTTAAGATGAACATATCAAAGATAGACTTGCCTGGGGATGTCAAGGAGGATACCCGTCATCGGTTAGGATGAACATATCAAGGATATACCAATTGAACAAAATAAAGATTACGTCTATCGAAAACTGGATAGAAAACCATCAGAGAGAGAATCTGTCACCGGTTAGGATGAACATATCAAGGATCAACTCTGAGCGGGGACAAAGTAGGATTTATAACTACCGGTTACTGGGTAGAAGACCAATCAAAGAGAAAATCCGTCATCGGTTAAGATGAACATATCAAGGATAAATTCTGAAAGGGGGGAAAATAGGGATTACATCTATCAGTTACTGGATAGAATACCAAAGAAGAGAAAATCCGTCACCGGTTAATGTGAACATATCAAGGATAGTCTCTACTCAGGGGAACAATAGGATTTACAACTACAGGTTACTGGGTAGAAGATCAACAAGGAGAAGAAAACCCGTCATTGATTAAGATGAACATATCAAGGATTAACCCTCTGAGGAACCAAAATAGGAATTACAACTACCTTTTTACTAGGTAGAATACCAAAGAAGAGAATATTCGTCACTGGTTAAAGTGAACATATCAAGGATAGACTCCACGGGGAAAGAAAAGATATCCCTCACTGGTTAAAGTGAACATATCAAGGATATACTTTTCAAGGAAAAGACCCACTAGGTATTCTGCTGAGGAGAGAAAAAAAGGGTACTTTTGTTGGGTATTGGGCAAGAAGTAACAAACTGCAAACTAAGAAGAATATTACCAGTTACTGGCCAATAGACTCTTAGGGGACCAAGACATCTATCTAGGTAAGAGCTAGAAAGAAAACGGTCAATCAAGACTCAACCCAATGAGGACATAACTCAAAGGGAGTAATTTCATCCAGAAAATTTGCTGGAGAGGAAACTGAAATAACAATCATCCACGATGAAACAAACTCAGTGGGGAAATAGAGAAAGGTTAAAATCTTTTCTGCTTAGGGGCTGACACTCTACAATTGAAAGAGGACATACACCAAATTTGGTATGGGGATAAAGTATCGCCATAACAGAGAATGAAAATCTCAAACAAATCAAATATGAAGATGCAGGATATGCAAATCATGAATTTATATGAATGTATATGTATATGTATATATGATGATTATGCTGACAAAACGATCACAAAGGATACAGAGGTGTCGCAAAGAAATTGAACCACCGATACAATCCTCGACCAATCCACAAATCATGGAGACAAACTGCTGGAGAATAGGGAGATCAACATCCCAAAGGCTCAATCCTGGCTGGGGGAGGAGACCTGCTGAAGACAAAACATCTAGACTGTAGGGAATTTTAGGTCAAACCATAAAAATGGGAGACAACCCTATTGGGGAAGAAGTCAAAAGCTGCTCAGGAACCAGGAGGAAACTCTGACTGGGAGCAAAGATACAACGATTGGTGGGGACACCAAGGCGCTCTACTGAGGAAAGATCAGGCATCTCTAATGATGATCTATCTGCTGAGGAAAAGCGAACTCCATTGGGAAGGCCGAAACTCTGTTGGGGACAAGGGCACACCACAACCAACTCAGCTAGAGAAAAGAAATAAGCTCCACTGGGGATCAAACACTCTGCCAAGGAACTGAATCAACACAAACTTCTAGGGATACCCGAAGAGTTAACTGCTTGGGGAACCTCAGATGCTTCGCACTTAAGAACTTGCTTCTTACTGAAATGATGTTGATATTCTTTTTACTTGCTTTGGAAAAGTTCTTGCTTTTATATTTTAAAAATATGATTTTGATTTAAAAATTTAATTTCAAAATGATCACAATAAAATTTAAAACTATTGGCTGAAGTAAATAAGAGTAGAAACAAATTGGATAAAGGCTCAACTTTATTTATTGGAATGGTAGTCTGTAAATGACAAGACTCCATATATTTTACAAAGTTGAAAATGGTAATTTACATGGAAAAAGCTTACATTGAATACAAGTGATCCTTAATCCTTCTACCAAGTCTTCAAAATCACTGAAGATCAGCAGATGCTCTTGATATCCACTGTGCTCTTGACCACTGCTGGAGATGAACTGATGTCAACCCTTGTGCTCAAACAAGTCTTCAAAATCACTGAAGATCAGCAGACTGCAGTTACTTGCCATAATCCCTAATTTTTGCATAAGTTTCCCCAAGGAGGGGTACTCAACTTATCGGGAAATTCTTCTATTTTTATGTCTCTAATTTTTGCCTGGACCGCCCTTTCGGGTTTTCAATCCACCGAGACGCTCATTTTTGCCTAAGCCACCCATTCGGGTTTTCAACTTAGCGAGTTGTTCTTTTATTTTTTAGGCGAAGTATTTCTTGATTGCATCTGCGTTCACAGGACGAGTGAATTCTTCACCATCCATAGTTGTAAGAATCAATGCACCGCCTGAAAAGGCTCTCTTGACAACATATGGGCCTTCATAATTGGGAGTCCATTTTCCTCTGGAATCTGGCTTAAACGTCAAAATCTTCTTGAGCACAAGGTCACTTTCTCTGAATACTCGAGGTTTGACCTTCTTATCAAAATCTTTTTTCATTCTCTGCTGATACAACTGACCATGACACATGGCAATTAACCTCTTCTCCTCTATTAAATTCAACTGGTCAAACCTGGTCTGACACCATTCAGCTTCAGTCAACTTGGCTTCCATGAGCACACGCAACGAAGGAATCTCAACCTCTACGGGGAGCACTGCTTCCATACCATATACAAGAGAAAAGGGGTTGCCCCTGTTGAAGTGCGAAGGGATGTGCAATACCCATGTAAAGCAAACGGAAGCATCTCATGCCAATCCTTATATGTGACAACTATCTTCTGGATAATCTTCTTGATATTCTTGTTCGCAACTTCAACAACCCCATTGTAGCGGGGTATTTGTTACCATTAGAGATATTGACTAAATCCAAGGTAAATCATACAAGTCGAGTCGCCACCGCACTTCTATTTATCCAAAGGAATGGTTAGAAAGCGAACCAAAACCTAAAAGTTTTATCGAATCAAAAACTAGTAAAAGAGAGTCAGAGATCTGGGTAAGGGGGTTGGTTATGCAATGGGAAGGTGTTAGGCACCCAAAACATCATAGGTACTCCTAGGGAGCCCTTTTCACACTTGTGGTAAGGTTGTTGTTTTGTGAAAATTTGTTTGTGCAAACATGATTGAAGAGATGAGAAGAGAATATACAAGTTATTTACATTTTGTGTTTGGATGGATGAACCCATTGCCTATGTACCATCACAAAAAGATTAGGATCAAAACCTCGTAGTTCGGGGTAAAAATCTCAAAATGAGTTGGTGAATTGATTGGTCCAAAAGCCTTAAGGTCTTTTGTTATCAAAGGGAGAACACTCAACCTAAAACCACAAATCCACCATGTGAGGATAGCTTCAACATACTAGTGAGGGGTTAACCCTATAATAAGCATGGAAGACTCATTGTCCATCACTAAGGATATAGGTGAGTATTACATCTACCACAAAGATAACTCAAACCTAATAGCTAAAGGTTATGAAATATTTGATTAAGGAAGTGGTCATTGAAACCACAAAAGTATTTGAATGGGTTATATTTACCAATGAAAAGTATATACAACATATGGTCAAAGTTGACTTAGAGGTTCAATTCAAAATGAGTATTAAGAAAGGAGGTTTGAAAATCAAAAGCATAAGGCTTAGGTTTCTAATGTTTGAAAACAATGGTTAAATGTTTGCACAAAAAGTTTTGGCTTGGGTTAGAGTGGAGAGAAGAAGAAGAAAGGCTAAAGTCCTAAGCATACAAGAGGTGAGGGATAAGAAACAAAACCACAAATAGAGTTCCTCTCTTGAGATCATATTGATGATCCAAGTAGCTCCCATCCTTTGGAATAAACAACCACATAAACATGAACTCAAGCAACAATCACACAAGTCTCTTAAGAGATCCTCAATGCATCTTGTCTCTTCCACTTTGGATGAACATGGCAATGGTTCCTCAAATGAACCACAAATTTGAATCAAGGTGGAATCCCTAGCACAAGAATACACACATCAAAGAGTTTTATGAAACAAATCAAGAATGGACAAGAGTGAGTTTAGAGGTTTTGGTCCTTCATGATCATCTTCAACATTTAGGTCTTTTACTCCAATTTTTGCATAGGGAATGTCCTAGAAACTAAGTCCATTTGTCCATTTCTTTGCATCTTGGTCCCTAACAAACAAAACAAAAATACAAGTACAATGATATATACACAATTATGTGCTCAAGTGAGCAAAAGGGAAAATTGCATTAACATAAACATGTACTCAAATGAGCAAAGGAAAAAACAAATGGATAATATGTGCAAGAATAGTAAATTGCATAAATGTAAAGTGCATAAAAGTAAATGTTAATTGTTAATGGTTAGTGTTAGTAGTTAGTGTGCCATAAGGCAAATTTAACGCTATGTTAAGCAATCGTAATTGGACTTATGTAGAAGTCACAACTATCTGAGGCCGGTCAATAATAATGTAGGCAACAACACAAGTTAGAAGTCTTGATTATTGAACCAAGTTCCAACAACTTGCCATGCCAAAAAGAAAAAAGAGAATTGATCTTGTATTGGTTTAAGTCTTTTGCATGATTTAGGAAACAACCTATCCTTAATGCAAAGCCATTCACTTGATCAATTGATCAAGATGAATTAGATTTGAATCAAAGAAGATTAAGTCTCCCTAATCAATGCTAACTTATCAACCTTCAACTCATTGATCAAAAAGAAAAAAAGAAGAAGAAGAAGGAGATGAAGAATGGATAAGGAAATGGAAAGAATAAAGTGCATAAGATAAAAAAAAAAATGTACCAATCCATGTGTATTGACCAAATGACATTGAAAGTCAAAGTCAAACAATAAGAAATCAGAAATGAGATGAAGATTGGAGGCTAAACAATAAACAAAATATTTTTGGCATTTTTAATATTAAGATAAACTTGAATTAAAAATAAAAGGAAGGTCAAACTTCAAAATCACTTCAAATCAACCTTGAAAGGTCCAAGTGATTTATCCCAAGTTCAACAAGGTCAAACAAAGTTTGACAAAAAAATTCAGCATTTTTAAAAGTCAGAAACTATGTTTAATCAATTAAAAAATGAATAAAAATAACCTAATTGAATTAAAATCTCAAATAAATCTCAAATCAATTAAAAAATTAATGAGAATATTTTTCATAGATCCATCATCATTCAAATAGGTTAGAAAAATATTTTTGTATTTTTTGAATATCAAAATCTATTTAAAATGAAATAAAAATAACCAGAAAAGAGAAAATTCACAAAAAATATCAAATGACAAAATAAAAAATATTAAAAATCAAAATTAGAAACTAGAAATTATTTGGGGAAGAATGCAATTGGTCCCATATTTTTTGGAATTAAAATGAAGAAGATATGAATTTTTGAAAATAAAGGAAATAAAAGCAATTAAATCAGAAAATAGAAAATAAGAAAAATCAGGAGGCGTTGGATCACATTCATTAATTGACGTGGCCAATCTGATGGTCCTGAAGCGCGCGCGTGCCAAAGGCTTGAGTCAAACGCGTCACATGCTGAATTAAAAAAAGTCATAACATGCAATGGCCAAGATTAGATCTGAGAAGCTTGATCCAAAGGCTGAAACTCATCCACGTGGGGACGGTGGTGGAAACCACCGTCTTCTCCGGTGAACATCACAGTTTCCGGCCAGAATTGCAGGTTTCAAAAGTTAACCAAAATACACGATCCATACATCATTGGAAAGCTGGGATGATGCACATCATTCCTGTACCACTCAATTCCACTCTAGATCTCTATATTTAGAGAAATCAGAGATGGAAATTCTGTGGTGTTCATGTGAACTTCATGGATTTCAACAATTAAGCACTCAAAACAATTGCCTCTATGAAGAGGACTTCAGCCAACACAATATCCAAGCAAATAGATCAATAATTGATGAGATTCGAAGAAAAAACCAGTTGAAGAACAACCTTGGATTCTGGAGATTTGAGCTTACTTCCTTGCTTCCTTTGGAAAAATAGAAGATCAATGGAGTAAAGAATGAAGGTCTAGGAGCTTTAGATCCAAAGATTCAACCAGATGTAGTTGAATTTTAGATCTGAAAAAATTGAAGAAAAGTGAAATAGCTCCTTTGGTGAGAGGTTAGGTTTTCAGTTCAGCAGCATTTTAGGTTGATTCATGGATCAAATTTGAATGGAATAGAGCTTCTATTTATAGAGGGAAAGGCAAGGCAAGTGTGATTCAATCCGTGTGCATGAAATTGGACATTCATTGCATGGGCTTGCATGATCATGCAAAAGGCCCAAATTCAATGCCAAATGCAATCTTAAATGAGTGTGAGATGATTTGGATGTGTAGCTTGGAGTGAATTGGCTTGTGCATGGAGTTTTGATATGTTATGCATAATTGAACCAAAAACTCCCCCTCTTCGAAAATGCCACTTGCCAAATCCAAACATGAGCATGTGAGTAATGGTTGGAAAGGTTTTGATGTAAGGAACAATTGTTATGTTGGGCAAAAATCCATTTGAAGTGTGAAAATTGGTGAAATTTGAGTTTAAAGTGCAAGGTGCAAAACATGTAAAGGCAAAGTTTCCAAATTTGGCCAATGTTCAAGCCCTTCTGTTTTGATGATGCAAGCCCCAAATGAGAAAACCTCCAACATAAACATTGTATGTCTTTTCAAGACAATCAAAATGGACTTAATTTTGAATCATTTGGATTTTTGATGAAAGAGTTATGGGCACTTGAAGTTGGACTTTTTTGCCTTTCAATGCATTTGGTCCAAAGGGACCTATAATATTTTGCATTATCACATGTATTTAATTTTATATTTTGAAATTTTGTTCAACATAAAATTTTAAGTAGACATCTTAAGCTTTCCAATGCATTTGATCCCACCTGAAAATCATAAAAAATGAATGAGTTATGTCCTTGGGGAGTTGACCTAAGATTAGGGTTTCTGTCAAAATGACCTATAATGTATTGGAATGGGATATGACCTTCCAAGCCTCAAATCAATTTTTGATGAACATTAAAGTTGTTCATATTGTCCTTAAGAACATTTTTTATTTTGGGATCATCTCCATTTGACCAACACATAAAAAGTTAGGTCTCAGTGCATTTCAAAATAGTCAGATGAATTGACTGATCAACTTCTCAAGTCCATGACTCATATCTTGATGAATTGATGATTGAGGACACTCAAATAAGTTCAAATATGCATTAAATTATGAGTTAAAGAACTTCCCTTGATTGTATTTGACCATGGGCTGAGGTTGCTTCATGAGCAAGGCATTGTGGTGCACAGATGAATTAGGGTTTCTTTGGGGGACAAACCTCAAACCCTTTGACTTGCTTTGATAAAAATGATGAATTGAGATACTTGGGAGTCATATTTGATGGATGAGAGCTTTGTGAACCATTACCATGTTTGCTATCATCTTCACCTGGCCATATCTTTGCACAAAGGGTCTCCTTGAAGCTCTTGACCTTGTGATTGCTCAAGCTACAAACAAAAGATGTTAGTGACATATTTTTGTGCTTTTGGTTAGTAAACAAAATAAGAAAAGTAATGATATACAATTCAAGCATGCTTGGTGATCTCAAGCCACTCACAAGAAGAGACCCCACCCAAAAGTAAATGGAACCAAGATGCATATGATCCTTGAGACTTTGCAAATGCAATGTTATGATGCCATGAGGGATCTTAGGGACAAAATTGGGGTCTTACACCCATTCATCTTGGGTCTGTAGGCAGAAGAATTCTGATGTGCAATCTTGAAGTCTTTGCAAAGAGCTTCCATCATATTGTTATTCAAGTTTGATCCATTGTCAGTAATGATCTTACTTGGCACACCATAACGATATATAATCTGATTCTTGATAAACGTTACAATAACTTGCTTGGTTACATTTGCATACGATGTCGCTTCAACCCATTTTGTGAAGTAGTTAATTGCCACCAAAATGAAACGATGTCCATTCAAAGCTTTGGGCTCAATCATCCCAATCATATCGATCCCCCACATGGAGAAGGGCCACGGGGAAGAGATAACATTCAGAAGTGTCGGAGGAACATGAATCTTATCAGCATAAATTTGACACTTGTGGCATTTCTTCACAAACTTGCAATAGTCAGATTCCATTGTCAGCCAATAGTAACCTGCTCGCAACATCTTCTTCGCCATTGCATGTCCCATGGAATGAGTACCAAAGGAACCTTCATGCACTTCAGTCATCAAAAAGTCCGCTTTGTGTCTATCCACGCATCTGAGCAATACCATGTCGAAGTTTATCTTGTATAGTACATCACCATTCAAGTAGAAATTACCGGCTAATCTTCTCAAAGTCTTATTATCTTTCAAAGATGCCCCAGGCGGGTAAATCTGACTTTGGAGGAAACACTTGATGTCGTAATACCACGGCTTCTCATCTTTGATCTCTTCAACAGCAAACACATGAGCTGGCCTATCAAGGCGTATCATAGATAAATTGGGAACTCCATTCCAATATTTCACTATAATCATTGATGCCAATGTTGCAAGAGCATCTGCCATCCGGTTTTCATCTTAAGGGATATGATGAAACTCAACCTTTATAAAGAAAGTTGAAATCCTCCTCGCATAATCTCTGTATGGTATTAAACCGGGTTGATTCGTCTCCCATTCTCCTTTGACCTGATTCACAACCAAAGCCGAATCACTGAAGACATCCAAATACTTGATTCTGAGATTCATGGCTTCTTCAAGCCCCATAATGCAAGCTTCATATTCTGCCATGTTGTTTGTACACTTGAAAGTCAATCTAGCTGTGAATGGTAGATGCGTGCCTTAAGGAGTAATAATCATTGCCCCAATGCCATTTCCATATTGATTAACAGCTCCATAAAATACCATGCCCCAACGGGAACCAGGTTCTGGCCCTTCTTCTAGCAATGGTTCATCACAATCTTTCATTTTCAAGTACAAAATCTCTTCATCTGGAAAATCATACTGCACTGACTGATAATCTTCAATTGGTTGGTGAGCCAAATGGTCAACAAAGATACTACCTTTGGTCGCTTTCTGAGATCGATATTCGATATCATACTCTGATAACAACATCTGCCAACGGGCAATCCTCCCAGTTAAAGCATGCTTCTCAAATATACACTTGATTGGATCCATTTTGGATATCAACCAAGTGGTATGATTCAACATATACTGACGCAGACGCTTAGCAGCCCAAGCCAATGCGCAACAAGTCTTCTCAAGCATTGAATATTGAGTCTCACAGTCGGTGAACTTCTTACTGAGGTAGTAAATTGTAAATTCTTTCTTCCCAGTCTCATCTTGCTGACCAAGAACACAACCCATACTATCTTCTAGCACAGTCAGATACATGATCAACGGTCTTCCTTCAACAAGTGGAGACAAAATCGGAGGTTTAAGCAAATATTCCTTGATACTATCAAATTCTTTCTGGAAGTCTTCGGTCCAATCATAAGACTGATCTTTCCGAAGAAGCTTGAATATAGGCGCACATGTGGCAGTCATGTGGGAAATGAATATGGAAATATAATTCAAGCGGCCGAGAAAACCTCTGACTTGCTTCTCAATTTTGGGCGCAAACATCTCTTGTATTGCTTTGACCTTGGCAGGATCAACCTCAATACCCTTCTCGCTGACAATAAAGCCCAACAACTTACCAGAATGAACACCAAAAGTACACTTATTGGGATTCAAGCGGAGTTTATACTTCCTCAAACGTTGGAATAGCTTCAACAAATGCTCAACAAGTTCCTCTTCATCAATTGACTTAGCAATCATGTCATCGACATACACTTCTATCTCTTTATGCATCATATCATGAAAAAGAGTAGTCATTGCTCTCTGGTAAGTTGCACCGACATTCTTTAGACCGAAAGGCATCACTCTATAATAGAATGTTCCCCAGAGTGTAATGAATGTGGTCTTCTCCATATCCTCGGGTGCCATCTTAATCTGATTATATCCGGAAAATCCATCCATAAACGAAAAGACTTTGAATTTAGCAGTATTGTCTACCAACATATCAATGTGTGGCAAAGGGAAATCATCATTTTGGACTGACTTTATTCAAATATCTATAGTCAACACACATGCAGACTTTTCCATCTTTCTTTGGCACAGGCACAATATTGGCCACCCATTGCGGATATTCAGTAGTCACAAGGAAACTGGCATCAATCTGCTTCTGAACTTCCTCCTTGATCTTCACAGCCATATCAGGATGCGTCCTCCTCAACTTCTGCTTGATTGGCGGGCATTCTGGCTTCAACGACAATCTATGCTCCACAATCTCAGAATCCAACCCAGGCATGTCTTGATAGGACCAAGCAAACACGTCTGAATATTCTCGAAGAAGATCAATCAACCCCTTCTTAGCATCTAGACACAGTCGAGACCCAATCTTGACTTCCTTCACATCATCATCGGAACCCAAGTTGACAAGCTCGATCTGCTCTTCAAATGGCTGAATAATCTTCTCATCTTGCTCGAGAAGACGAGACAATTCATGACTCACTTCTACATCACTTTCTTCCTCAGCTTCAAACATAGGGAATTCAAAATTCGGAGAAGGAGAAGGATCATTGTATTCAATGGGGTTAGGAACCAACCTGCATAATAATTTGATATTTTGATTTTAGAGAAGTGAATTTGTGACCAAATATCATGCAGATGGCTAATTATATTGTTTATTTATGTTTTTTGTGATTACCATTTTCAGAATAAAGCAAAAAGTAAAAATAAACATCAAAGATGTGGATGAATAGAATTAATTTTATTGATGATCAATTTAAAATGCCCAAACAATGTTCACTTCTCCCTTAGGTATATGAGACGGATTTTTAAAATATAAAAGCAATTACTTAGATCAATGTAAAATAATAGGAATATCAACAGCAATCCAATTGTTGCATGTCCTTCCATGCGTCACAAAGTTGGTGCAGTCTTCCTCTTCATTGTCCTCTAGCACAACAGCTAAGTGTTGTTCATTCCCATGAATGAACCCTCCGCTACGGAAGCTGAGTTGCATCTCTTCAAATCTAACGGTTGACGAGCCCTTCTGGAACCCCAAACCAGTTCTTCCTTTGTTGTCGGCGACCTCTACCACGCGCCCCCACTGATCAACAGGACCTTCTTCCACGATCTTCTGTGCATCTTTCAGAGAGGACATAGGTGCCCCAACTCTCTTCTCAACAACAATAGGTAAGGCTTGGAACGGAGTTCCAACCTCATCCTCAGCTTCCACATACGAGAAAGATGACAGATGGCTAACCAACAACGCCTTCTCACCTCCCACAATCACTAGCTTGCCAATCTTGACAAAGTTGAGCTTCTGATGCAAAGTGGAAGTAACATCTCCTGCTTCATAAATCCATGGCATTCCCAACAAACAGCTGTAGGCCGGGTGAATATTCATTACCTGGAAAGTAATCTAAAAATCACTCGGACCTATCTTAACTGGAAGGTCCACTTCACTAATTACAGTCTTGCGCGAGCCATCAAAGGCTTTGACAATCACTCCACTGTACCTCATGGGAGCTCCTTGATAAGATAACTTTGACAATGTTGACTTTGGAGGCATATTGAATGACGACCCAGTGTCAACTAGCACATTTGACAAAGCATCTTCTTTGCAATTCATCGAAATATGGAAAGCCAGATTGTGATTTCTTCCCTCCTCAGGGAGTTCTTCATCGCAAAAGCTCAAATTATTGCACGAAGTGATGTTAGCCACAATGTGATCAAACTGATCCACAGTAACATCTTGCTCCACATATGCCTGTTCAAGAACTCTCTAGAGTGCTTCTCTATGCGCTTCAAAATTCAAAAACAGAGACAACACTGAAATCTTCGAGGGGGACTGGAGCAACTGCTCAACCACATTAAATTCACTCCTCTTAATCAGTCGGAGTACCTCATCATCATCACTATTGGCTTTCAAATTTCTGGATTCACCAGACTTATTTTTGAACAACGAACCGGATCTACATTAGGTGCCTCCACTTGCTTACCAACAATCAACTCTTCTTTATTCTCCGGGAACACCGGTCCAAAAAATCGACCACTGCGGGTCACCTTCGTAACATCTGCAATGCTCACTACTGAACTGGTAATAGGTAACGGGACCTCTTGACCTTTCTCCATCATCGTAGCATTGTATTGATACGGTACAGCCTTATCAGATGCATACGGGACTGGGCCCGCTAACCGTATTACCAACGGCGAAACTGATCTATTGCTGACGCTCTGGTTACTGCTGTTGCTATCATACTGAATCACCAACAGCTGGATGTCCCTTTTCACTACAACACAACCCCTTGGGTTCACGCTACAAATATCACAACCATCGTGATCATGTTCACATTCACTCACCAAACAGATATCTTTATGCATTTGCACCAAAGATCTTCGGATAAACCGGACATCAAAAACCTTGAATTCACCTGGACAACCGTCTATCATGTTCACTGAGGTATTCCCATGAGCGGGCAAAGGATTAGCTTTCACATTAGGCGCGCGGTCTTCAAAAGACACCATGCCACTCTTCATAAGCTTTTGCACCTCATACTTCAGCAGATAACAATTCTCAATATCGTGCCCAGGTGCACCCTGGTGAAAAGCACGGCGAAGTTCAGGTTTATACCACCAGGGAAGTGGTTCTGGGATCTGCAGTGGATTCCTCGGTTGAATCAAGTTTTTGAGGATTAATGATGGGTACAGTTCTGCGTATAACATAGGAATCGGGTCAAAAGAGACCTTTTTCCTTTCAAAATTCTGTTGTTGGTGATGATTGTTGTTGGAATTATTGTTGTTGTAGGTGTTTGTTCTTTGTTGCGGTTGTTGTTGTTGACGTTGATTTTGATACTGATGTTGTTGTTGTTGAATTGGTATTGTTTGGTGATTGGAAAATACTGGAATGACGGAAGATACTTGATGATGGTGATGTTGACGGGGTGGTGGATTTCTTCTTGCTTGAGGCCTCCTCTACCTCCCACTAGAAATTGCATTGGTCTCACTATCCTTCCTCTTGCTGAAACTACTCCTATATTTCTTGCTAGTTGACGCCTCCTCTTTCGACAATCGTCCTTCACGGACCCCTTCTTCAAGTCTCGTCCCCATATTTACCATTTCGGTAAAACCACTAGGGGCACTGGTAATCATGCGTTCATAGTAAAATGAACTCATGGTTTTCAGAAAGATTTTTGTCATCTCTTTCTCCTCCAAAGGAGGAGTGATCTGGGCAGCCAACTCCCTCCAACGTTGGGCATACTCCTTGAATGTCTCCTTATCTTTTTGAGACATGGACCTCAGTTGGTTCCTATTTGGCGCCATATCTACGTTGTACTTATACTGTTTCACGAAAGCCTCACCTAGATCATTGAAAGTGTAAATGCTTGCACTATCTAACCCCATATACCAACGGAGCACAACACCTGTCAGGCTATCCTAAAAATAGTGAATCAACAATTGGTCATTATCTGTCTGGGTTGACATCTTGCGGGCATACATCACAAGATGACTGAGCGGACAAGAGTTTCCCTTATACTTCTCAAAGTCAGACACTTTGAATTTCACTGGGATTTTCACGTTGGACACTAAGCACAGTTCAACAACAATCTTCCCAAATAGATATTTGCCACTCAGTGTTTTCAATTCCTTGCGCAGCTCAAGGAATTGGTCCTTCATCTCGTACATCTTCTCATAGACGTTCGAGCCCTCAGATGGCTCGGAATAATAGATGGTGTCCTCTACACGAGGCAAAGTGTGCACAACTGGAGGTGGCACAGACATGACCGAGCTAGATGCCGGCATGGAAGCAAAAGTAGGAGCGAAACCTTCTGGCACAAAATTGAATGGCATTCCCCAAGGGAATCCAACAGGCAGATTGGGAGCGAAGTGGGCGGTGGCAGCAGGCACAATAGAGGTAACCACTTCAGAGATGACTGTCCTCGCGGGAGGAGTTGCAGGTATTGGAGAAGCTTGGCTCTAGGCAGCAAGAACTGACTCCATCATGGCAGTCAGTCGAGCAATCTCCTCTTTCAAGTCTCGGTTCTCTTGCTCAAGGTGTTCCATGATCTTTGGATGATTAGCTCTGGTGTTGTACCGGTGAGTCAGCTTGGCTAAAGCACAGAAGAACACCAATCAGACACCTAGCAAAAACCTGCTTATGCAAATGATGCATGAAATGTAATGCTTGATTATTTTTATTTCCAAGGAACTTACTATATCATTTGCAAATATATAAAAATTGAAATGGCAATTGCAATAATTTGATATGACCAAAAATCTCTTTTTATTTATATAAGTTGGAAGGATTATACTAAGTACAATTTCAGAAACCAAAAATAAAAAGATACAAGAGAAAAGGAGACTAGTCATCCTAAGGATCCCTAACAACAGTGTCAGAAGATCTGGCTGAAGGCACGTACTTCCTTCGAATGCGACGAATCTCGGTCTCAAAAGAAGCCTTCATCCGGGTCTTCTCGAGGACAAGCTGGTCAACAATCTTCTTCCAAGCAACGAAAGGTTGAGGCATGCTAGAAGATGAAACCTCTGGCTCTCTTTGTCTCTTCGTCACTCGGTCTTCAAGTAGCTCAATCAGTGCATCTTTGTCCTTAGACTCCAATAACAACTCTTCATGCTTCTTGCTCAGAGCATGGAAACGCTCTTCCCACACATCCTTCTCTTGCTTCATCTTGGCGAGAGCGTCTTCCAACTCCTCTATATCTTGGTTAGGGAGAGTTAATGGCTCAACCACAACCATAGACATAGGTATTTCACAAGGATAAGGCATCTTCAACTCCAAAGCTCTCTTCTTCACCCAAAGAGTGTAAGCTTCCAAAGCTACACAATTGCACGGACCAAGCTCAGATTTTCCTTTCCTATGCACATTATGCCAAGCATGCACAATCTTCTGCTTCAAATGTTAGGGATCTTTACCCTCTTGATAAGAAAGACCCTCTAACAAAGTGTTATTAGGTTTGTCTCTCAAGGGGAACCCAAGTTGACGACGAGCCAAAGCAGGGTTGTAGTTAATTCCTCCTTGTGTACCAATGAGAGGCACATTAGAGAATTCACCACAACTATCAATAATCTCCAAACTACTCAAAGATGGGTCATACCAAACTATATCATCATTAGTGAGAGACATAAGTCTCTGAGACCACCTTAGACATTGTTTGTTCTCCACAAAAGCAGGCGTCTGAGGCAAGTGCGAAATAAATCACTTGTACAAAAGAGGAATGCAACAGACAATCGTTCCACCACCCTTAGAATTCCTTAGATGCAAAGAGAAATACATATCACCCAATAAAGTAGGCACATGATTCCCAATCAAGAAAACTCTAATGGAGTTAACATCAACAAAACCGTCAATGTTAGGGAACAAAGCTAATCGATAGATGAGCAACACAAAGATAGCTTCAAAAGCATCCATACTACCAGCTTGAGCAAAAGTAGTAGCTTCCTTGATGAGGAAATCAAATGACAATCCAAATAACCCTCCTTTCTTTACCCAATGAGCCTCTATCTCAGACTTCTTCAAGTGAAGAGCTTCAATGAAAATCATAAAGCTTATCCTTTGAATGTGAGGGTTTAGGGTTGCTGAATCAAAGATTGCGCGCCAGGGCCATGATTCTGAGCAAGAGGGGCTCTATTTCTAGGCCAAGCGATTGATAATTGCACACTTCTTTCAAAATTCCAAAAATAGCAATATCCTTTGCATGGATGCATGGGCATGTGATATGCCGATGCAATGATGCATTTAGGTCCAAAAATGAGTGTAAGCAATGCTGAAGTCACGTGGAAAGGCCATGCATTCGTGTGTGAGAAATGGAACTTCAAATCTTCCAAATGGTCCTTCAACTTTTAGCCATGTGCAAGTCATTCATTATTTGTCCAAATGGGATGAATTTAGACTTTTTAGAAATTTTAGATCAAGAGGAACAACTTTCATGTTGAACACTTTTTCATTTGAAGCTTAGATAATGATGAATTTTGAGATGGAAGTTTGGAAAATCAAACATGTTAAAAAATTTCTAAGTATCAAGCCATATATTCACTTCTTCCACCTTGGATAACTTTTTCTATGGGCTTCAAATGAGAAAAGTTCATTCATCAAAGTTGTATCTCTCTCAAAGTCCTTCAAAGCAGTCAAAAATTTGACCTCATTTGGATTTAACATGAAGGAGTTATGGATTTTAGAAGTTGAGGAAAATCACTTGTTCAATGGTATTGGCCCAAAAAGACCTATAATGTTTCCTCATATCACATGCATTTAAAAGTTGAATTTTCACTTCCTCCAAACATAAAAGTTGAAGTAGACATCTTGAATTTGATCATGAAACTTTAATAGATTTTATGTCATAAAAATTGAGAAAGTTATGGTCTTGGGAAGTTGACCTCCAAATTAGGGTTTAGACAAAATGACCTATAATCTTTCACCATAAAATATGACTTTACAAGCAAAACTAGATTTTGAACTCAACATGAAAGTTGTTTGTAATGTCATTTAGAGTAACTTTTATCTTTTAATCATTTTTATATGACAAAAATTGTAGGAGATAGGGTCTAGGGAACCCCAGTTTTGATTAGTTGAGTTTCTCTGGTCAACCACCATGAACCAACTTGCTAGCTTGATATTCTCTTGACTTTTGGGGCTCATGTAGGATCATATATGCATAAGATGATGTAATGTGAAGTATCCATTGAAATATTTGATCAATTGGTGAAGAAACTTGTTGAAGAAGTCACATAAGATACCCAGATGAATTAGGGTTTCCAAGACAAACCAACTCCAAATTCTTGATGACTTCTTGATCAAAATGACATGTGAAGATCATGGGGATCCATATATGATATTTAGAGCCAATATAGACCAATTATTGATTAATCTTCTTGCATTGAGGGTCTCAAACCCTAGATATGAGTTTGATAGAGCATAAGTGAGCATGTGCACTACCTACAAAAGAGTTAAACTATACAATGACATATTTTTGGCATTTTGGTTAGTAAAAAGATAAAAATGAAGTATGATACAATAAAATGTGCTTGGTGATCTCTTCCAATGTAAACCCAATGAATGAGGGGTAAGGAGGATACCAAGGTGTGATCCCAATGCTAATGCATATGATGAGAATAACATTAGGGATCTTAGGGTCAAATTTGAGGTCTTACAATGGCTCAACGGGCAAGTAATCCCTTTGTACTTTTCAAAGTCTAGGACCTTGAATTTCACCGGGATCTTGACATTAGGGACTAAGCAGAGTTCAACAACACTCTTCCCAAATAAATCTTTCCCTTTTAGAGTTTTCAACTCTTTGCGCAGCTCGAGGAATTGATGTTTCATTTCATCCATCTTTTCATACACATCCGTACCTTCAGACGACTCAGAATGGTAGATAGTGTCCTAAATACAAGGAAAAGTGTGAATAATAGGAGGTGACAATGACATGACCGGGCTAGATACCGGCAGAGAAAGAAATATGGGTGCAGACCCTTCTGGCATAAAATTTGATGGCATTCCCCAAAGGAATCCAACAGGCATAGCAGGAATGGGTTGACTTGTAGCAGCAACAGGAACAGTTGAAGAAGCAATCTCAGAAATGAAAGTCCTTTGAGGATGAGGAGTTGTAGGAGACGGTGATGACTGATTATGGGAAGCAATGACAGACTCCATTAGCGTCGTAAGTCTGGCGATCTCATCCTTCAGCTCTCTAATATCTTTCTCTAGATGATCCATTCTCTTCGATTGATTAGCGTGAGTATTATGGCGGTGAGTCAACTTGGTTGATGCACAGAAGAAGAACTGATAAGACATTTGGCGGAAGAAACCTGTTATGGAAATTATGCATGAAATGCAATGTTTTGATTGTTTTTAATTTCAAGGAATATATGAAGTCTCATTTGCAAATATATATACATTCAATCAACAATTTACAATTCGTTTGACCATAAAATCTCTTTTTATAAAAAATTGGAAGGATTACACTGAGTACAATTTCAGAAACCAAAATACAAATACAAGAGAAAAGGAAACTATCATCCTAAGGATCCTTAGCAACTTCAGATACGTCGAATCTCGGACTCAAAGGATGTCTTCATCTGAGCCTTCTCGAGGACTAGCTGGTCAACAATCTTCTTCCAAGCATCAGATGGCTGAGGCATACTAAAGGCAACTAAACCCTCTGGTTCCCTCTGTCTCTTCACTGCACGGTCTTCAAGAATCTCAATAGGTGCATCTTTGTCTTTCGACTCAAGTTGTAACTCTTCATGCTTTCGGCTCAAAGCATGGAACCGCTCTTCCCACATATCTCTCTCTTGTTTCATCTTGGCGAGTGCATCTTCCAACTCCTCTACATCTTGGTTAGGGAGAGTTGATGGCTCAGCCACAACCACAGACATAGGTATCTCATAAGCGTACGACATCTTGAACTCCAAAGCTCTCTTCTTCACCCAAATGGTGTAAGTTTCTAAAGCTACACAGTTGCATGGACCAAGCTCGGATCTTCCTTTTCTTTGCACATTATGCCAAGAATGTATTATCCTTTTCTTCAAATGTTGGGGATCTTTACCATCTTAGTAGAATAGACCCTCTAACTGAATGTTATTAGGCTTATCTCTCAAGGGGAATCCAAGTTGATGACGAGCCAAAGAAGGGTTGTAGTTGATTCCTCCTTGCGTACCAATAAGAGGTGTCGCGGCTGGAAAAATGACAGAGTCACCACCATCCTTAATTCATTCCTAAGGAATAGGGAAATAATGATAAAACCTAATGACTAAGGGTGAGAGACTAGGTTCGGGAGTCAGTTAAGTAAGGGGAAGGTGTTAGGCACCCCTTACCTCCATTGTACTCAATGAGATCCTCCTTTAGTTCTAGGGTTAGTGTGTTTCTAAGGAACATTTGCTTTAATATTTATTAATCATTTAATTATTTATTTATTTACAAAATTGTTTTATTATTTTTATAAGGGAATCCCTAAGAAACATTTTTTATTATTATACTCGCTAGAGTCTTACAACTCTATGCCTATGTACCCTCAAATGTATTGAAGGATCAGAGCCCCGTACTTCATCTTTAAAATGTTGGTTGATTGGTTATTTTTATCCCTTAAAAGTTCCCACGCATCGGAGCGGAAAAGTAATTGATTTTGAAAAATGCCTCAATGCACTAAAGCGGAGGACTTATAGTTTGAGGTGAGTTTAGATTGATTTTATCCCTTTTATCCCTTGCAAAAATAATATTTTAATTTATTTAAGAAAATAAGTTAGGAGTCATAATTAGGTATTAGACATAACCCTTTATCCGGATTTTATCCCCGATTTATCCCTTGACTTATCCCCTTTGATTAATTGCAACAAAAAAATCCCGTTAATTTGATTATAAAAAAAATATTCATAGTGATACTATATATGATTATTCAATATTAAAAGTTTAATTTAGAAACCCCAAAGAACATATCCCTTATCCCGGACTTTAATCCTTGATTTTATCCCTAAGAATTGTAAAAGAATTTTATCCCATGTTATCCCAAAGTTATCCAATGATTATCCCATTAATTACAAAAGAAAAATTATAATACTTAAATATTATATATTTATATGACATATCCCTTATCCCAATTTATATCCCTTGATTTATCCCTATCTCAATTTCTATCCTCTATTTCTATTCCTTGATTTATTCCTTAATCATTTTGCAAAAATATAATATTTTGATTTATTTAAGAAAATAAATTAGTGATTATAATTGAACATTAGACATAATCCATTATCCCGATTTTAACCCTGACTTAACCCTTGGAAACTTTATAGTTTTATCCCATATTTATATCCTTTTATTTAATTGTAAAAAAAGGATAATTTAATTTGGTTAAGAAAATAAGTTAAATTATATGTAATATGATATATCCCTTATTCCGATTTTACCCATAATTTTCATCCCTTAAAACCCTATAAATTACCCATAATTTTATCCCATATTATACTCCCAACAGATATCCATAAATATGTCTTAATCATTTAATTAATTAAATTTTTCTTCTTCTAATAATAGAATGATAAATAAATAAAATATAAAATAAAAATTTGAAAAATTGAAAACCATAATTATTAATTTAATCAAACTATTAAGAGTCAATTAATTAAATAAAGTCCAATTTAATAAATAATTATATATAATCATATATTAATTAAATAAATTGTGAAAAAAGAAACATGGGTGTATGAGCAAACATGGGGAATGTCTTTTAAAGTTTTAAAATTATGGAAAAGATTAAGTCACTTAGATAACTCTTAATAAGGTTTAACTACAAAGAGAAAATACGATATATATTTGTATTATTTTATAAGAGTAGAAAATCCAAATTAATTTAATAAATTTAATAATTGACATACTAACCTAAAGTAAATAAAATGTTTTTTGTAGTTTTTAATATTTATCATTTTTATTTTTTACTTGATTACTTAATGATTCTAGAAAAATAAAAGAGACATAATTTTTTTATTTTTTCTCATTACAATGATAACCCAAAATTACTTAATCTAAATTATGTTAAAAAGATTATAATGAAAGAGACATAATTTGTTTATGTTTCCTCATTAAATTGATAATCCAAAATTACCTAATTTAAATTATACAAAAAAAATCTTATTAGTTAACCATGATAAATGTTAAATCTTTGTATTTATTTATATTTTTTTAATAATGATAATTAATCTAAAATATTATTTTTTCTTAAAAAGTTAGAAGGAGTGTACTAATTATTCAGGAATATCAATAGATAAAATGATGGAACCTAATGTTACCCAAGACTCAGACCAAAATAAATCCTAATTAAATTTCAATAAAAAAACCTAGATGGGGGAGTCGCTCCCCCTTTTTCTCTATTTCTGGGTCTTTTTTTTTTACACATAAAAATAATCAAAACAATTTAATATGAGGATTTAGTTGACTTTTCCAATCAGAATATGCAAATAACAATTAAATAACACAAGAAATTTAATTAAAATAAGAAGAAAAGAAAATAAAAACAAAATGGTAGAATATGTATGTTACCTCTCATTCCCTTTCTCTTTCCCATGTCAAAATTGCAGAGAAACCAAATGAACAATTTTTTTGTTCTTCCATTAATCCTTTCCTATGTTTCAAATTGGAAATCCACTCAACCTATTAATATAGAATTTGATAAAGTTTCTAACTATATTAAATTCGAGGGGTACAGGAGAACATGATTTGAGAAAGTATATTGAATGAAGAACCTTTATTAATTGTTGTTGATTATTTTTGTACAAATAAAATAAAGGGATGTGAGATAAGAAATTTAGAATAATAGAAGATATTGTAAAAAAACTTTTAAAAATGTACATTCAATTAGAAAATATATATTGTAAGAAAATGCAATTAAAAAATATATATTCTTAGTGAATGATGAATGTAAGGTTGAAAGTGAAAAATGTGTGTAACTAATACAAATAAGAGGTAAATAAATTTAAAGATAACCATGAGATGAACATTATGTGGTAGTGTAGTAATTGGTTCATATTATTTACAAATTTTTTTATAAATTATTAGTAAAAAAACCATTAGTAAATTATAAGAAAAATAAAAATTATATTAGTAGATAATCTAAAAAATGATAAAAACAAAATAAAAGAATAATGAAATAGAAAAACAAACCATCCGATGATCATCATGTGGTTTGGAAAAATAAAAAGTAGAAACTAATTTTAACAGGAAAAATTGAGACTTTATAATCCTCGATGAGAGAGTTTAATCAAATAATTTTTTACAAGGAAAAGTAAAATGAAAAAACCATCCGAAATCATCATAAGGCTTAGGTAAAATAAAAGAACAAACGAGAGAGGACAAAAATTATTTAAAAGAAGAATTAAGACTATAAAAAAAGTTTGGGACTCTGTAAAAAACCCTGTATGAAATTTTCTCTAATTCTGTCTAATTGTTGTCCCCCCAAATAATTAGAAAATAAGTTCTATTTATAAGATAAATTAGGTCACTATAAATAGAAAATAATTAATTGTGACAGAGTACAATCAATCAAAAATTAGATCTAAAAAAATTGATAAAATACATTGAATCTGGACACTTTTGATATTTTTTTATTTTAAATAATTTTAAACTATATTTGTAAATAAAATGCAAAAAGTGAAAAAATCAATTTTTAAAAAATATATAAATTCAAAATACGAAAATTAATTAATAAAAGATAAAAAAATGCAAATTTTGAATTTTTTGTGATTTTTATAATTAAAACACATAAAAAGGAAAAAATGGGAGAGGTGAGATCCTAATGAAATTCTTTGACAAATCCCTGATGAAACCCTTGGATTAATACCTTTTGATCAGTTTCAACCTCTCCGGGTGAAACTTGCACACAATTCATATGATCATCCGATCATGTTGCTGGAATCGGGTTGGACTTTAGTGATACCTTGATTACTCTGGATGAAACCCACTTTGACAAAATTCTGGTAGAGCTCCTTGATGGAAACTTTTGATGAAACTCTAATAGAATCCCTAGATGAAACCCTTTATAAAAACCCTTTTGATCTTTATGAAACCCCTTGATAGAAATATGGTGAAATCCCTTTGATAGAACCCCTTGATGATAGTCTTGATAGAACTCCTTGATAAAATCCTTTGATGAAACTTCAGATAGAATTCCTAGATGAAACCCTTGATAAAATTCTTTTAATGAAATCCCTTTATGAAACCTCTTGATAGAAATCTGGTGAAATCCCTTGATAGAACCCCTTAATGAAACTCTTGATAGAACTCCTTGATATAATCCTTTGATGAAACCCCTGATAAAATCCTTGGTGAAACCCATAGTGTAAACCTGGTGGAATCCTGGTGGAACCCTTTGATAAGACCATAATGAAACCCTTCTGATAAAAATCCGATGAAATCCCTAATGAAACCCTTAAGGGAACTTTTGATGAAACCTATTAATGAAACCCTTTTTAATCAATCATAACCCTTCTAGGTGGAACTTGCATACGATTCCCATGATCATCCGATCATTTTACGGGAATCATGTAGTACTCTACTGATACCCCGATCACTCTGGATGAAACCCCTTGGTGAAATTCTTGCAGAACCCTTTGATGGAATCTTTTTATGACATTCCTGATAAACCCTTTTTGATAAAATCCCTTGACAAAACCCTTTTGAAAAAACCCCTTGATAAAATTCTGGCGGAACCCTTTGATAGAAAATTCTGGTGAAACCCTTTGATAAATCCATGATGAAACCCCTTGATAATAACACTTTGTTTAAACTTCTTGGTAAAACCCTAGTGAACCCTCGGTGGATAATCTCTGATGAAAACCCCTTGATTAAACCCCTTTGATAAAACCCCGTTGATAAAATCCCTTGATAGAACCCTTTGATGAAAATCCTTTATACTTCTGATGAAACCCCTAATGGAACTCCTGGTAAAAACACTTCGATGAAACCCTTGGTGGAACCCCTTGAAAAACCCCGGTGTAACCCTTTGATAAAATCCTGGTGTATTTGATGGAATGCATCCCTTGCGTGGGATAAGTTAATAAGTTGGAGATGTGAGAGATGAAAACCCACTAACTAGTGGATAACGATCATTCGGGATGACCGACTACTAGATAGATTCCTTTGACGACTCACGGTGAGTCAGTTTGCTAGGAAAGTCCTTTAATGAAAAGGATATGTGAAGATGTTACTTACTAGGGAAGACTGGTGTCACGTAAATGGGGAATATGCTTCCAGACAAGGTTCCCTAAGGAGCGCGAGTGCTAGAGAAAGTCCTAAGAAATCCCTGCAAGGATATGGTGATGGAATTGTATACCATTAGGGCATACTAGGGACAATGTTGCTAAGTATTTTCTGCTTGGAGAATGAATTCCAAGGATAATTGTTGGGGATTTGTCCTTAAGACCAACCCACTGGGGTGTACATCGAGAAGAGAGTTAGGGGGAAGCTTGGACAAAGATCTATCACTGATTTAGCTGGGGATGGATCTAGACTCTCATGATGAATCCTGAGTCACATCCTGTGTTATGTATCTATGTTATGTATCCATGTTATGCTATGTCATGTATGCATGTTTAGTGTTTGTATGATGTAATAATCCACATTCATGGATATTCTATCCATGATGTGATGCATGAATGCGATGTTGTGGATGATTCATCCATGGTTGATATAATAATTTGGAGAATATGGCTTATTTTCTTTCAGTGAAGAGTTAAACAGGACTTTTGGAAAGTGGATTTTAAAGGATGGGTTCTGGAATTGTTAATGAGGAAGGGTTTGAGCTTTTTTGAGAATGTTGGGTGCCAAACAAGATTGGGCTTTTTGGGTAAATGCCAAGGGAGGTTGGAATTTTTGTAGGGTGTTGAGCTTTTATGGTGTGCCAAGTAGAATTGGGCTTAGTGAGGTGCCAAGTAGAATTAGGCTTTATGGGTGTATTGAATGCCAAGGAAGGTTGGGCTTTTGTGGGGTGCCAAGTAGGATTAGGAATAGGCCAAATGAATGAGTTGATATGCATGATTCGATGCTAGAGCATAGCGACATGATTAATGCATGAAAATAATTTATGTGTTGATTTGAATGCTTTTAACCGGTGCCCCTATGGTGAGCAATGGAATTGTTAAGACTTAGAAAGGTTGCTTGTGTAATAAGGTTATTTGTCAAAAGGTGGTAAAGCATTTAGCTAGCATGACTTCTCGATATTCGTTGCGAACTTAATGACTGTTGATGTATGGCAGAGCTTGTATGTTCATTTTGAAAGTATTGATAGGGATTGTCCCTACAGTATCCCATAGTTGCCCCAGCCTGTTGGGTATTTGAATAAATTCACCTCAATATGAATTTGAAGCGGTTTAACCATACCATGCACTTGAGACGTCCTACCGTAGGATTAGCCTTGGAGAGATTCGTCCTTGACTAATAGACCCTTGGAATGATATGCCCCCGACGAACTGTTTTTTGGAGCGGTTTCTTTTGATCAAGCCTTGTTGCGGTTTGCCCCAGATTGATTAAGCTTTAGAGGGTATTTCCTGAAAAGGAATTTGGATCCCATCATGCTGTAGTATGACTTTAATATGGACTTCCCCAGTTAATGAATCTTGAAAAGTATGTCCTTTATTATTAGGGTTTGGAGGAGTACCCTGAGAAGGAACTTGGATCACATAATGTTACAATATGACCTTTATATGAATTGCCCCAATATTTGAACCTTTGAAAAGTATGCCCCAGATAGATGACTTTTTGGAGTGATTGGCCTCTCTATGTCCTTGAGTTGATATGCCCCAGTATGAGAGTCTTGAAAGGTATGCCTCTGATTATGAGGGTCATGGATGTTATTTGACATAGATGTGTCAAATATTGAAATGTTTCACCTCTAATCAGTAGGATCTTCAGATGATGTGCCCCGAGGATCATAAGGATTCTCCCCCTAATTGGAAAGATCCTTAGGTGACTTTTCCCTAGTCGGGAATGTCTCGAAGTGGTGTGCCCTTGATCATACCATTGTTGATATTTCCTTGGTGCTAAGTATTGATTTGCGAGAAAAATGTTCCTTTTTGAAAAGTAATTCTAACATCATGCTCATGCAAGTTTTTGAAATTGAACATTGTTATGGAAAACATATATGGTGTATATAGATGATATATGGCCATGAGGTTGGCACAAATGAAGATGTGATAGAACAATATGGTTAGTAACAAACATTCAGAGTCAATTTAACGTAAATTTTATTGAGTATGCTTTCATAGTGAACCTAGCTTCAATTAGGACTTTTAAATGTTATAACCTGGCTCGGTTCACGGTTTATGAAACAAAAGATATAAGGCTCAAATTTTTATTAAGACCCACCCCTTCTCCTTGATGATCTTCATTCCCAAATCCAATTACTTCAACGAATGCATTTAGTCTACAAGTGAATTTTGATAGTAATGATTCAAGCACTAATAGATTCTTGAGGTGGCAGTCACCTACTTTCACTAACAAGATTATTTCCCTTTTTCTTTATTTCTTTCTTTTTAATCCTTATTTTTGCATGGAACCATTCTTTTGAATTTTTGGTCCATTGGGATGCCATAACTTTTGCCTAAGTCAACTATTTTTTAATTTTTGACTTAGCGGACTTTTTTTTAAACAAAATAATACCCTAACTTTTGCTTAAGTCAAAAAATTTCTGGTTGTTTCCCTTTTTTTTGACTTAGCAGGCTTTTTTTTAAATAACTCTTGTGATTTTGCTTTTGATTTCAAAAGTTATGACTGCCATGTTAGCTATTGTAAGCTTTGCACTTTCTCAACTTCCTCGATGTTAGATGATATATGCGAGGAATAAGATATATTTGAACTTATTATCCTTGTGATTAGATGGAATAATTCTCTTGAGATCAGAATGCATCATTGACTTAATTGAAAAACTACCCTGCCCCTGGTTAAGATTAAGGTTTTTTTTTATAGAAAGAACGCCGACTTCAGGCTCGAGGGGGTTGACTACGGATTATCTCCTTATTTCTCCAGTGTTTAGGGAGTGAAATAATGCCTTACATCATTAGCTAGGTCTTACTATGAAAAACATACATTAGTAAATTCAGTTGTTTTTTACATCATTCTCCTCATAAGTTTGTTAATAGATGAGAAGTGAGAATAAAAGGTTTGATTGCTTTTTATTTTTATTTTCATGATGGCATAAGAAAGAGAGTGTAAACGAATGGATTGATTTCAAAAACATGAATGCTCATTTTATGAAGATTATTTCCCAAAAGTATAACTTTTAATCCAAAAAACACTTAGCAAAAAAGAAATTACAACTTGAACTGATAAACCCTATTGATCCCAAGGATGAGCTTTATTGTTGATCCATTATCTTTGATGTTCTTCCACTTATAAAGATAATGGGTGACTGTTCACCAATAGGACTCCTTCTTCGAAAGTCAAATGTAGGTCTTGTACTTTGTATTCACATCGGGCATTCTCGTCATGACTTGTAGGGTATAGACGAGGAAGGGGGTCTTGAGGTTGTAGATCCTCTAGGGAACCTCTGAGCAAAGGCTTCAGTAATTGATCATAAAACTTTGGTATAAGATCCAAGTTCTTTCCAAGATTCCTTTATTGTGATTGATGAAGCGCATGAGGTTGCTACTAAAGTAGATATTGTTGCAGACTTTGTTGAGGCATCATCATCCAAGGTTGTATTTGAGGCTCTAGGTAGGTCGTAGCTTGCATGGCGAAGGGTTACCTTCTCTCTTCAATGGTAATTTACCTTCTTGAGTCCCTTTATAACTTCTTGAGACATCCTTCGAGTTTGTTCATGAGTATTAGGAAGTCTGCTAGCTGGATGATAGTTGGATGAGGGCGAAAGCGGAAAGGATATGCAAATGTATGTGTATGTATGCAAATGTATGTGTATGTATGCAAATGCATGTGTATGCAAAAATATTTTTTTTATTTTTTTAATTTAAAATTTTGAAGGTATGCTGAAAATTTTCTTTTAGATGCAATGCAAGTGTCGTATTAGGATAATGACAGATAGGAGAACCCACACGGGTTTCAGGATAATGCCAAATATAAGGATGCCTTGTTTAAGAAGGCTCCATATAGATAGGGATAATGATTGACATGGGAAACCCAAACAGGTTTAAGGATAGGTAAGGTAATATGAAAGCATGACCTAGTTAAGGGAGTTTCCTTATGATAGGTTAGCTCTAAGTTTAGACTACCCAGTCCCCTCACAGGGTAAACTCTAGGTTCTTAGGATGATAGTTCTAGAGTCATGGATTATATCCTTGTTTTACCATGAGAAGGAGAAAGCATTCCTACGGTAATCCTTCGGGATAAGTCTCGTCTAGGCGGGACCTTAGTAACGACCTTTACAGGTTGATAACATAAGGTCACCCTAAGCTAAGAGGGTTCTAGAAGAGGTCCCCAGAGTCATGGACCGAACTCAAAGTTTTATCATGAAGAAGTACTGGCCTTCTCATGACAAGCCTTTTGAATTGATCTATTCTGAGCGGAATCGTCATCAAAGACCCCACAGGATGAAAACCCCGGTGACCGAGACAAGACGACCCCTTACTTAAGCTTATATTTTTCCTCGAGCTTGGGTTTTAGCTTCTCACATAGTATCAATCCCAATCAATGACAGTTTAATATAAGAGAGTAATAAAATATAACATAAAATGAATAAATGGGAAGTATTAAAAACAGATAAATTAATAAAAGCAAGCAAACCGAGAAAATACACAAAACCCTAAAATCGGAGGTTAGGATGAACTCTCTTTAGGGAAAGTACCAGTCTTCCCCAGCAGAGTCGCCAGCTGTCTTGGCTGGAAAAATAACAGAGTCGCCACCATCCTTTATTAATTCCTAAGGAATAGGGAAATAATGATAAAACCTAATGACTAAGGGTGAGAGACTAGGTTCGGGAGTCAGTTAAGTAAGGGGAAGGTGTTAGGCACCCCTTACCTCCATTGTACTCAATGAGATCCTCCTTTAGTTCTAGGGTTAATGTGTTTCTAAGGAACATTTTCTTTAATATTTATTAATCATTTAATTATTTGTTTATTTACAATATTGTTTTATTATTTTTATAAGGGAATCCCTAAGAAACATTTTTTATTATTATACTCGCTAGAGTCTTACAACTCTATGCCTATGTACCCTCAAATGTATTGAAGGATCAGAGCCTCGTAGTTTATCTTAAAAATGTTGGTTGGTTAGTTGCTTTTATCCCTTAAAAGTTCCCACGCATCGGGGCGGAGAAGTAATTGATTTTGAAAAATGTCTCAATGCACTAAAGCGGAGGACTTATAGTTTGAGGTGAGTTTAGATTGCTTTTATCCCTTTTATCCCTTGCAAAAATAATATTTTAATTTATTTAAGAAAATAAGTTAGGAGTCATAATTAGGTATTAGACATAACTCTTTATCCGGATTTTATCCCCGATTTATCCCTTGACTTGTCCCATTTGATTAATTGCAACAAAAAAATCCCATTAATTTGATTATAAAAAAACATATTCATAGTGATACTATATATGATTATTCAATATTAAAAGTTTAATCTAGAAACCCCAAAGAACATATCCCTTATCCCGGACTTTAATCCTTGATTTTATCCCTAAGAATTGTAAAAGAATTTTATCCCATGTTATCCCCAAGTTATCCAATGATTATCCCATTAATTACAAAAGAAAAATTATAATACTTAAATATTATATATTTATGACATATCCTTTATCCTAATTTATATCCCTTGATTTATCCCTATCCCAATTTCTATCCTCGATTTATATTCCTTGATTTATCCCTTAATTATTTTGCAAAAATATAATATTTTGATTTACTTAAGAAAATAAATTAGTGATTAAAATTAAATATTAGACATAATCCGTTATCCCGATTTTATCTCTCATTTAACCCTTGGAAACTTTATAGTTTTATCCCATATTTGTATCCTTTTATTTAATTGTAAAAAAAGATAATTTAATTTGGTTAAGAAAATAAGTTAAATTATATGTAATATGATATATCCCTTATTCCGATTTTATCCATAATTTTCATCCCTTAAAACCCTATAAATTACCCATAATTTTATCCCATATTATATTCCCAACAGATATCCATAAATATATCTTAATCATTTAACTAATTAAATGTTTTTTCTTCTAATAATAGAATGATAAATAAATAAAATATAAAATAAAAATTTAAAATATTGAAAACCATAATTATTAATTTAATCAAACTATTAAGAGTCAATTAATTAAATAAAGCCCAATTTAATAAATAATTATATATAATCATATATTAATTAAATAAATTGTGAAAAAAGAAACATGGGGTGTATGAGCAAACATGAGGAATGTCTTTTAAAGTTGTAAAATTATGGAAAAGATTAAGTCACTTAGATAACTCTTAATAAGGTTTAACTACAAAGACAAAATATGATATATATTTGTATTACTTTATAAGAGTAGAAAATCCAAATTAATTTAATAAATTTAATAATTGACCTACTAACCTAAAGTAAAGAAAAAGTTTTTTGTAGTTTTTAATATTTATCATTTTTATTTTTACTTGATTACTTAATGATTCTAGAAAAATAAAAGAGACATAATTTGTTTATTTTTTCTCATTATATTGATAACCCAAAATTACTTAATGTAAATTATGTTAAAAAGATTATAATGAAAATAAAAGAGATATGATTTGTTTATATCTCCTCATTAAATTGATAACCCAAAATTACCTAATCTAAGTTATACAAAAAAATCTTATTAATTAACCATGATAAATATTAAGTATTTGTATTTATTTATATTTTTTAATAATGATAATTAATCTAAAATATTATTTTTTCTTAAAAAGTTAGAAGGAGTGTACTAACTATTCATGAATATAAATAGATAAAATGATGGAACCTAATGTTATCCAATACTCAGACCAAAATAAATCCTAATTAAATTTCAATAAAAAGACCTAGATGGGGGAGTCGCTCCCCATTTTTCTCTATTTTTGTCTTTTTTTTTACACATAAAAATAATCAAAACAATTTAATATGAGGATTTAGTTGACTTTTCCAATCAGAATATGCAAATAACAATTAAATAACACAAGAAATTTAATTAAAATAAGAAGAAAAGAAAATAAAAACAAAATGGTAGAATATGTATGTTACCTCTCATTCCCTTTCTCTTTCCCAGGTCAAAATTGCAGAGAAACCAAATGAACAATTTTTTTGTTCTTCCATTAATTTTCCTATGTTTCAAATTGGAAATCCACTCAACCTGTTAATATAAAATTTGATAAAGTCTCTAACTAGATTAAATTTTAGAGGTACAGGAGAACACGCTTTGAGAGAGTATGTTGAATGAAGAACCTTTATTAATTATTGTTGATTATTTTTGTACCAATAAAATAAAGGGATGTGAGATAAAAAATTTAGAATAATAGAAGATATTGTAAAAAAACTTTAAAAAATGTACATTCAATTAGAAAATATATATCGTAAGAAAATGCAATTAAAAAATATATATTCTTAGTGAATGATGAATGTATGGTTGAAAGTGAAAAAGGTGTGTAACTAATACAAATAAGAGGTAAATAAATTTAAAGATAACCATCAGATGAACATTATGTGGTAGTGTAGTAATTGGTTCATATTATTTACAAAAAAATTGTAAATTATTAGTAAAAAAACATTAGTAAATTATAAGAAAAATAAAAATTATATTAGTAGATAATCTAAAAAACGATAAAAACCAAATAAAAGAATAATGAAATAGAAAAACAAACCATCAGATGATCATCATGTGGTTTGGAAAAATAAAAAGTAGAAACCAATTTTAATAGAAAAAATAGAGACTTTGTAATTCTCGATGAGAGAGTTTAATTAAATAATTTTTACAAGTAAAAGTAAAATGAAAAAACCATCAGAAATCATCATATGGCTTAGGTAAAATAAAAGAACAAACGAGAGAGGGAAAAAAATTATTTAAAAGAAGAATTAAGACTATAAAAAAAGTTTGGGACTCTGTAAAAAAAACCCTGTATGAAATTTTCTCTAATTCTGTCTAATTGTTGTCCCCCCAAATAATGAGAAAATAAGTCTTATTTATAGGATAAATTAGGTCACTATAAATAGAAAAGAATTAATTATGACAGAGTACAACCAATCAAAAATTAGATCTGAAAAAATTGACAAAATACATTGAATCTGGACACTTTTGATATATATTTTTTTTTAATAATTTTAAACTATTTTTGTAAATAAAATGCAAAAAGTGAAAAAATCAATTTTTAAAAAATATATAAATTAAAAATACGAAAGTTAATTAATAAAAGATAAAAAATGCAAATTTTTGATTTTTTTGTGATTTTTATAATTAAAACACATAAAAAGGAAAAAATGGGAAATGTGAGATTCAAACACATGACCTCTCCATTCTAAATTTTTTGAAGCCCTCTTTTCCCAATTGGGACAATGTATATAGTTGAAATAAAATGAAACCATAATACTAATATTTTAATGAGAGTTAATTATATTAATAATATTAAAACCTCTATAATTTCATCAATTTATACGTTTATTAAGTAAATACTACCCCTAATTAATTGATTTTTTTTAATTTATAAATAATACATATTATCCTGATTACTAACCCTACTAACTTTCTTTAATAGTAATACCTTTTTTAGCATGCTACTACAAATTATGCTTTTTTTTCGAAAATCTAAATAATACCCCTAAACTAAAATCAACTCCTAAGAGAGACTAAAAAATTAAAATGGTCTCCCTTTGACTTTTTAGGTCACTTGACCAGATGACTGGTATGCTCTGAATGTGTTAGTGTCGGCTGAAAGGTGGTCAAAATTTAGGGTACGACAAGAGGCACATTAGAGAACCCACCACAACTATCAATAATGTCCACACTACTTAATGCAGAATCATACCAAACGATATCATCATTAGTGAGAGACATAATCTCTGGGACCACCATAGACATTGTTGGTTCTCCATGAAAGCAGGTGTCTGAGGCAAGTGCGGAATAAACCACTTGTACAGAAGAGGAATACAACACACAATAGTCCCATCACCTTTAGAGTTCCTCAAATGCAAAGATAAATACATGTCACCCAACAGAGTCGGAACATGATTCCCAATCAAGAAGATTCTAATGGAGTTAACATCAACAAAACAGTCAATGTCAGGGAACAAAGCTAAACCATAGATGAGCAATAAAAATATAGCTTCAAAAGCATCCATACTATTGGCTTGAGAAAAGACAGTAGCTCTATTAATGAGGAACTCAGAAGTCAATCCAAGAATACCTCATTTATTCACCAGATGAGCATCAATCTCAGATTTTTTTCAAATGAAGAGCTTCAGCTATGATATGAGATATGGGAATCTCATCTAATCCACTAAAAGGTACTTTGTCAGATATGGGCATACCTTCTTTAACGTAAGCATAAGCTGATAATAAGGAAAAGTGAAGCACCGATAGAGAGGATCATATAACTGAACCAAAACACTCAGAAGTCCTTCAACCACATCAATAGATAATACAGACAAGAGCTTCCCATGACGTTGCTTGAAGTCCAAGGGATATAATACAAAGGATGACAACTTCCTTAGCTCTTTCAAATCAAGACATCTGAAACTATACTTCTTAGTATTCCTTCGTCCATAATCCATGGTCTGAAAATATTTGCACACAAGACCTCAGTTTCCTTGAAATTTATTTTCTGTGATGAATGTTATGATGTGTATGTATGCATGAATACAACAATCACAAACAAGGGATCACACACAAGACAAACACAAACAAATGTCAAGGGATGGATCAAGTCATCATCAAGATCAATCGTCCATTTTGATGGATTATGGTTTTCACCTTATCAACACCCAAGTTCCATTGATAGTGATGAGACTTGATCAGATCAACCAAGAGTCAAAGGGTTGGTTATGAGTCACGAGCATGGAGTCAGTTTAAAAACCATCCCAAAGGAGTGTACTAAGGATAAAAACCTGCAGATCATGTTCTAAAAAGTTCCCAGAGTCTTAATCCCATCTATCGGATATTATAGGTTAGGATGACTGACTCATGAACCTATAATATTCTCAAGAGAAAGTCGTCTGAGTGTAGTATCGCATAACAACTATTATCAAGTTTACACCTGAACAGTCTCCATACTACGTCCTAAATAAGCCAAGTTGGGTTAAATGTTCTACGGTCCTTAGCTTCTCAGACCCCAAATCAGAGAGAGTAATGCCTATCTACAAATAACTTGTGTGGCATCAGTAACTCTAAAGAGGTCTCAATTGAGTAGATGGGTCTCAAGCCAACTTATTAAGGACTACTCCACACAAGTTGAACATGATTATACCATCCTCCTATCTTAATTTCACTCAAGTTCGGGTTAGAACTTATCTCACCACACAGAGATCACCAAGCACAACAGACATATTATATCATACACACAACAACATACAAACATCAAATATACAAATATATACACATAAAAAAGTAGGCTAAACGCACTGAGGACTATTATTCCCCAGCAAAGTCACCACTTAATTTCTGTAGTAGTAAATTCATGACCATCAAGCTATGGATAAGCTTAACGTCAATAAAACCAGAGTCGTCACCGTGCTTTTATTGTTTCCAAAGGAAAAGAGAAAAGTACGAACAAAACCCAAAGATAAGAAGTTTTCCAATCAAAACTAATAAAATGCCAGAGATTACAGGTAAGGGGGTTGGTTACACAGAGGGAAGATGTTAGCACCCAAAGTGTCATAGGTACTCCTAGGGAGCCCTTTTTTATGTGCGCATGTGTTTTTGGTATAAATGATGTTTGATGAAATAGAGTGTGGGGATGAGGAAAGAATTCATTGATTATATTTTTGTGTTTGACAAGACCTTCGGTCTTGTGCCTATGTACCTACATAAAAATGAGGGATTAAAACCTCGTAGTTCGTGGTAAAAATTTCAAATGAGTTGGTGAATTGATTTTAACAAAAGTTTAAGTAAAAGGGGAACAAAAAGGCCAAAGGTTTGAATGGGGTTGTTAATCCTTTTTGTCTTTTGAAATTTGAGTCAATATGGTTAAATTTATTTACAAATTTGATTTAAGAAAAAGTTTGAAAATTCAATGGCATAAGGCCAAAGTTTCTAATTGTTAAACAATGTCTAAGTTTGAAATCACAAGCAAATAAAGGTTTTTGAAAAGAGGGATAGATTTTGAAATTTAATAAGTGAGAGGATATGAATAGGTTATCCTAAGCATAAATTAAAAGTTAAGAGTTAAAAAGATCTGACCAATGGGATACAATCCAACCGACAAGAATGTCATATAGAAACCCATTTTCCTTTGGAATTTAATCAAGAAATAAGCAATAAGAAATGAGCAATATCTATACATCATGAAGGTCAAGGCATCAAATAAAGATAGCCACATCCAAGCAAGCACTCCAATAGCTAGCAGTCTTCATTGTCTTCTGTCGCATTACGCGAAAAACCGGCGGGAAACAAGAACAACAGAGCCGCCACCGTGCGTTATTTATCCCAAAAGAGGGAAAGGAAACGCTCAGAGTAAACGTGGAAAAGACATGGTCTCGCGACCAAAGAGAATGGGATCGGGAGTCGGTTATGCGAAGGGAAGGTATTAGCACCCCTACGCATCCGTCGTACTCGACGGGATCCACGCACAAAAGGAAGGAAAAAATGGTTGCTAAAACACTGCTCGAACACACACACACTGGCTGAAAGAGACACAAGAAAACAGACTGAAACCGACTCGGCAGGATATCGCATTCTGGGCCTACTTAGTCTATCAAGCATAGACATCAGAGTCTAAGTAGTTCGGACTGGGGAAATGACACATGCTCGCTAGGATATCGCATCCTATGCATACATATCTCCTCGGACGAAGGAGAATCAGAGCATTCGTAGCTCGGCTAACACGCACACAAACAAACACAGGCAAAGGCAAACGTGGAGTCTGAATGCCAATCACTGGACTTACATCAGCATCCGAACCAACAAACACACACTGGAACCCGAATGCCACTCGATGGACTTACATCAGCTTCCAAGCACACAACAACACACACAGAGGGGTTGAAGACAAAAAGGTTGAAAAAGAAAAAAAGGGCGCCCGGAGAGATCAGCTCATCTCCTGCCTACGTACCTCATCTGGTATGAGGATCAGGGCGACGTAGTTCCCCTACGAAGGGATACAGGACTAGCTTAACCAGATAACAAAGGGAGACACAACTAGGGAGACTACGACTCGAGCCTAGATGTTATCACGCAAAATCGTCCCTAAGTCAAGGTTTCTAGCTAACTGGCACAAGGAGCCAGCCTATCCTAAAGCACAAGCAATATTAAACAATCAATCACAAACAGCACACACTATATGCACACAAGTGAGGCTCAAACAAAGGGTAAGGCTGCAGAGGCAAGCCAACTGTACAGGTGAGGTTTTGCTCTTAACCTTGCCATTAAAGGGCTAAGGTGAAGCTGATGAAAGGAGAGTGAAGATAAGACTTCACAGCTCTTATCCCTGGTCAGGGAGAGCTTAAGACAAAGGAGCGTGGGTTCAGAAAGGAGGAACCCTTCTACACTCGAGACTCTGACACAACTGTACATTGTACAAGATCTTGGGTTTGTGTCCCAATGCATCAACACAGTGGTGTGAGCAGAGGAACGACTCAACAGAATAGCGGGGGATAGATTGCATATCCCTTGGGTTCCGCCAATTGCCTTAATCAAGGACTTTCCCTGCTTAGCACAAATGTAAACAAGCACAAACATCGCCTCTTAAGGAGGACTTCAGACAGTTGCCTGGCCAAGTAACAGGCCAGGTCTTCCAGACTACATGAAGGTTAGAAGTATACCTCAATGCAAATTGCTTATTCAAGCAAAGCAAAGCAAAAGTTCACAAGGAACTGGGCAACTAAAAGTACCTGAAATAGTCAAACAGACATTAGTATACAACTTCAAAATTAAGGCAAAAGGAAACAGATGTCAACCAGTCAACACAAACAAGCTAAGTGTGCAATGCACAAGGCTCAAGGCATGTGAGCCAAGCAACCTACAAAACAAATGGACTAGTCATGATAAAAAAACACACACAACCAATTTGTATTGGTCTCATTGGACAATTGTTGGCCAACCTGAAAACATGAGCTCAAATGTGAGTAACAGGACCACTAGGACAAGCCTAGGGTCAAAAGGGGATGAGAAAGTCAAAACAGCAAATGAAATCCAATCAAAATCATATTCAAACAATCAAGAAACAAAATCAATTGGGTTCACATTCATCTCAATCACCATCATCATTTCATGAGCAAAAGAAGTCAAAGCATGGCATTTAGAAGCTCATAGAAGTCAACAGCAAGACTTGAATCAAAAGCAATCTTAAACATTTCCAAAAATCATCAAATAAATCACGATCAATCACAACCCACAGCATGGTAAGCATGTCAAATTTCATCTCATTTGGACAAGTAGAAGATAGTCAATGAAAATCAGAAAGGCAATGCAATTTTGAACATGCTCAAAGAAGTCAACCAAACATACATCATCTTGAAAAAATCATAAATCAGGGATGGCATATGAGAAATGAATGGGACTAAAACCATGGCAAAGCTTAAGATGTCTAGTAATCACATACCAAATTTCATGTCCATCTAATAAAATATGAGCATTTCACAAAACAAATGGGAACAAGTGTCACAAAAAGTCAACATAAGACCAAACAGGGGAGAAAAATCTCAAACAATTGGAAAATGTCATAAACAAATCCACAAAAAATCACATGTAAACTAGACATACTCAAATGAATTCATGCAAAAATTCAGAGCAATTTGAGGTCAAGAGGCATGGTATTGAAAATCATCAAGTTGCACATCAATGGTGTGACACAAATTGTCACACCCTATTTCAAAAACTCATAACTCTCAAACCAGAAAGGATAAATTCACAAACTCCATACCAAAATCACCATGAATGTGTCTAGTTTAAGCACAAAAAAATTCAAAGCCATTGGACAAAGCATCATCATTTCACAATTAGTTTGGCAAAGTGTATAAAGATGGACACATGAACAAAACCCTAGCTCAATTAAAAAAATCCACACGTGCACTATTTGAATAAAAATGCTCATAAAAAACTAGATGAAGAATGGAGAATAATGCAAAAAATCCCATCTCAATTGGATCATTCTTTAATTATTTATGAATTTTTGAAGTTTGTAAAGAAAATGAAATAAATAAAAAAAAAACGAAAATGCAAGGAAATGTTTATTGATTAATTATTTAATAATTATTAAAAAAAAGAAAAGAAAGAAACACACTTGCTGAGCATGAAGCTTCAGCGCTTCATTAAAGGAAGCTTTTTTTAACGCCAGCCTAAACGGTGAACGGACCAATAAAAAGAAAACACGGCAATTGCAATGGCAGTAAAGTAGGCACTTAAAAATGGGAAAGGTGTTTGCTGAATGTACAGACTCCAATAAATGGGATTTCCACGTCCCAGCCAAACAGGGCCCACGGCCACTTGCACAATTGCATGGCCCACGCGACCGGCCAATCACACTGCTTCTTTTAGAAACACATGCAGGGCGAAAAATAGAAAAAAGCAATGCATTAAAACAACCAGTAGCAGCAACAATTCCAGTGCTCATGTTGCAGGAAAATACTTCCAGTACAAGTGTTCATCACCAAAAAACCCAGCTCAACATTTTTTCTTCGAAATTCAAAAACAAAAATACCAATGTGTGCATCTAAACATGCTCAGACCTAAACCACCCTCCATTAATCCCAAATCATGCTAAAATGGACAAATCAAGTAAAAACATAAATGAACATCAAATTTGAATTTCATATTTCTCTCTCAATACCTATCCATTTCCTTCGATTCAAAGCTCAGCAAGTTCATGGCAAAAAGATCTACAAGATGTAGTTCATGATTTTAAGAATGGTTAAATGCGATTTTCACCTGATCTTGCAAGGCAGTGATGGTTCAGCGGTTTTCTGGCTGTGATTGATCGAAACAGTTGCTCTATGGTGTTGGTGTTGATGAATGGATGGAAGGCTTTAGCTTAGCAATGTTGGAATTAGCTCAAAATCAAAGTTGCCATGGACATGCTCTTTGATGCAACAAGGTAGAAATGATGCTACAGTTGTGATACATGGCTGCCAAGTGCTTCCAAGATGTTGGTATATGATGACAAAACCATAACAAGCTCGTGTGCTTTTGAGTTTTTTTAGCAGAATTTTGCAAATGAAGAAAATGGTGTTTTTTAGAGAAATGAGTTTTCTGTTGGTTTTGAGTGGCTGCTAGGGCTTCTCTTTGGCAGAAAATGTCATATATATGTGCTGTTTTGAGTTGGTTAAGCAAGGTTAATGGAAAGTTAATCACAACTTTGGTTTAATGAGTATTTTTTGCCATTTTGCTAACAAACCAACCATTTGCAAGGAGGTGCATGAAAGTGCACGAAATTGGGCTTGTGCATGTTCCAAATATCATATTTGAACTATTCCAATTGGCCAAAATTGTTAGAAATGCTTAAATCAAAAGTTCATTTTTGTACCACACTGGAAATAATTCAAAGTCATTCCAAAAATACCATTTTGATCTATGATGTTTTGGTGAATGATGATGACATATTTGGAAAGAGGGGATCAAATATGACTTGTTGCAAAAAAAACCACCCAATTTGGCCAAATGGTTTGAGAGATATGGCCTTTTGAAGTTCAAATATTTCTGACAATGAATTGATCATAACTTGCCAACCATACATGGGAATTGAGAGTTCTTGGACTTTTTGGAAATGGGAGAACAAGATCTTCAACTTTCATGTTGGGCAAAAATCCATTTGAAGCTTGTATCATGATGTAAGTTTGGGATCAAGAAGTTTCCATTTTTGGCAAGTTTCAATTACAGGTCAAGTTTCTATTTTTGGAAATTTCTTGCCTGGCTTCAAATTCTTCCCTGATGGTGTTTGACATGTTATATGAGGCCTATATGGACATGAATGAACCTTCTCAAACCAAATCCCACCATCAAAACCATAAAATCAGACACAGTTGACCAAGTTTGACTTTTTAGGGTTTCTGGCAAACTGTGCATTGACTGATGACTTCTGAACATCCAATCCCTAACCAAAACACTTCCAAAGGACCCCTAGGTCATGTGAACATGTTGGACCAACCCTAGGGCCTTGGCTCAATGGAGATTGTACTTGCTTGATTGATTGACTGATCTCCTGATCAGTTTGACCTAATTCTTCTGATGATCTTGCACTTGGGCAAAAGGGACAATGCAATGCTATGCAGTGGACCATGTTATGTTATGACCTAATATGAGAATGTATGTACAATGATAGGTGCAAATTTTGAGGTGCTACAGCTGCCCCTATTCAATCAGCTGGGAACCCGAAGGGATGATAGCAACGGCTGTCAGACTTTCAGGGTAGACAGGGATTGAATACCAAAGAACCGTAGAAATTTGCACCCTGCTGGATATAATACAAGAAGAACCACGTCATTTACCGATGACGCCTGAAATTGACAACTTCAGAAAGGCGAAACCATTTACCGATGGTTAGAAACTGGTAACTTGATATTTACCGATATCAACTTCAGCAAGACCATTTACCGATGGCTGCTGGGAAACAACTTCTGATGTAAAAGGAAGCAAAACCATTTACCGATGGTGGTTTCAAAGAAACTTGACATTTACCGATATCAACTTCAACTCGACCATTTACCGATGGCTACTGCAACTGGGGATCCGCTATTTACCGATATCGAAGAAAACGGGGCCATTTATCGATGGCGGATAAAACTGGGCATTCAATATTTACCGATATCGAAGCATACGGGGCCATTTACCGATGGCGTCTCCACTTGAGGAGGAACAAAATCTTTGTGGTGTAATCAGACAAGACGTTTACCGACGACTTCTGGGGATCTTGATTTTATCAACAAGGAAACAAAGCATGACCAGACATTTACCGATGACTGGGATGAGACTCGACGTTTACCGACATCGAAAGATGATGTTTACCGACATCAAAACAAACGACCAGACATTTACCGATGACCGGGGAACACTTCACTAAGGGAAAAAACAAATATTTGCAACTGGAAACCAGATAGGACATTTACCGATGACTCTACTGGGGATCTCTAGCTGGGGATTATCAGACATTTACCGATGTCTGCAGAAAAGACTCGATGTTTACCGACATCGAAAGATGATGTTTACCGACATCAAAAAATGACCAGACATTTACCGATGACTGGGGAGAAAACCCGATGTTTACAGACACCGAAACAATGGTGTTTACCGACACCAAAAATGATGACCAGACATTTACTGATGACTGGGGAGAATACCCGATGTTTACAGACACCGAAACAATGGTGTTTACCGACACCAAACAAAGAAACACACGCGGGTGCTGGCATGACACTTACCGGTATCACAAGAACGACATCTTAGATATGTCAAGGCATGGTTGACCACTTGCTGGGGGTCTCACTGGGGAGAAACAAACTTTCTGTCGCCAACGGGTGAGGTAATAAACCTCTGTGGGGATATCAATCCTGAATGCTGTTGAGAGCAACTGTAGCAGACTTGCTGTGCTGATGTTGAATGAAATGATCCGCCTCTGCCGGGGATACGGTCTGGTGAGGTTAACATATGAATGCATATGTTTGAATTTTTCTATGGCGTAATGCTCCATATTGAATGGGAATGCTACGCAGTTTGAGGATGCAATGATCACTAAAATGCAAAAATGCAAAAATGATGAAAAACTCCGGGTGGGGAGCCGAAACTGATCGGGTACTCCAACTCTGCGGGGAGACTCTGCAGGGAGAGCAACGACTTCTCACTCATGTTGAAGAATAACACTGCTGCTGGGGAAAGGTAAACTCCGCTGGGGATATCCTTCATAGGATCCAATCCACTCGGGGACTCCGCTTGGGGGGACAACCAATATAACGCTGGGGACGAACCAAAACGACTGCGCTGAGGAGTAAACAAAACCACTCGCTGGGGAGTAATAAAACGACTTGCTAGGGACAACCTGGTGACTTCACTGGGGAAAAGCCAACCAATCCACAAATAGGAAAAAACTTTGCTTTGGGAAATAAAAGCTACTCCGCTGGGGACGACCCATCCAGTCCACAGATAGGATAACTGCTGGAGATAAATTTCAATGAACCTGCCTCACTTGGGGAGGAAATCGGCAAATACAGGCCTGCTGGGGATAGGCAATCCTTAGATCTGTTGGGGAATAGAAGGCACTATCCACAGACGTCTCCGCAGAGGAACATAGCTCTGATAGCTTCCAAACTTGCTTGGGGAGAATATCTGCTGAGGAAACGTCCTCACAGATGCCAACCTGAAAAACAGCACAACAAAATGCCCCCAGGGGATACATGGACAAGATACGCTCAAGTGTCCTCAACATTCAAAATGATTTTCAAATGTTTTGTCATCCTGCAAGCTATTGTTTAGCCTTCATGTTTTTATATGCAATGCTTATCAAAAATTCGGACATTTTTGCAAACAAAATAGTAAAAATAAAAACAAAAGAGCCATTTATCTGAATAACGACTTTTTATTGATTGAAAATGTGCCTGAAAAGGGAAATACATTGGGAGGCAATTCCTAGAAAGAGGTAATTGCGCACAAAAGGAAAAATCTATCCTAATTGCAATGTGAACACGGCATCCACTATTCCCCAATTCTGTTATAACTCACAGATCCAGTTTTCCTCCCAACTCCCTGCTTTCTGAGAAGAATGACTGGACGGATCACATCTTTCGAGATGGCAGACGACAAAGCTCGATGAAGTACAGACAACTCAGACTGTAGTCTTCGCTTTAATCCCTCTTTTGGCTGGATCGCCCTTTCGGGTTTTCAATCCACCGGGATACCCATTTTTGCCTAAGTCGCCCTTGCGGGTTTTCGACTTACCGGGTGTACAAATTCTTTTCATTTTATCCCTAATTTTTTCCCGAACCTTTCATTTCTGTTTTTTGGTTCGCCGGGATGCCCATTTTTGCCTGGACTCTTTTTTTCTTTTTGTCCAGCGGGTCAATTTATGCGAAGTATTTTTTGACTACATCTGAGTTAACAGGAGACGGAAAGTCTTCACCATCCATAGTTGTAAGCATCAAGGCTCCACCGGAGAATACCTTTTTCACAACATATGGACCTTCATAATTAGGAGTCCACTTGCCCCTGTTATCTGCACCGGGAGGGAGGACCCTCTTCAAAACTAGATCACCGATCTGATAGCTTCGAGGACGCACTTTCTGATCAAAGGCTCGCTTCATCCTTCGCTGATACAACTGTCCATGGCATACAGCTGCTAGTCGTCTCTCTTCGATAAGGCTCAACTCGTTAAACCTTATTCGAATCCACTCGGCTTCGTCCAGCTTGACATCCAATAAAACTCTCAGAGAAGGAATCTCCACTTCAACAGGTAGGACAGCTTCCATACCATACACAAGGGAGTAAGGGGTTGCCCCGGTCGACGTACGTACTGAGGTACGGTACCCATGCAAAGCGAAAGGCAGCATCTCATGCCAATCCTTGTACGTAACGACCATCTTCTGCACAATCTTCTTGATATTCTTGTTCGCCGCTTCTACAGCACCATTCATCTTCGGTCTGTAAGGAGAAGAATTGTGATGTTCAATCTTGAAATCTTTACACAGCTCCTTCATCATCTTGTTATTGAGATTCGAACCATTGTCAGTGATGATTCTCTCAGGAACTCCATAACGACATATGATTTCTTTCTTGATGAACCGGGCAACCACTTGTTTGGTAACGTTAGCATAGGAAGCTGCTTCCACCCATTTGGTGAAATAGTCAATCGCTACCAAAATGAAGCGATGTCCATTCGAAGCAGTAGGCTCAATCCTCCCAATCATATCAATGCCCCACATGGCAAACGGCCAAGGCGAATTCATGACATTCAGAGGGCTTGGTGGTACATGCACCTTATCAGCATAAGTTTGACACTTATGGCACTTCCGAGCATACTTGAAACAATCGGATTCCATAGTCATCCAGTAATAACCCGCTCTCAACAATTTCTTAGCCATTGCATATCCGCCGACATGAGTACCGAAGGAACCTTCATGAACTTCCTGCATTAACATGTCCGCCTCGGGTCTGTCCACGCATCTGAGCAAGACCATGTCAAAGTTTCTCTTATACAACACATCATCCTGATTCAAATAGAAGCTTCCAGCTAGCCTTCTCAGGGTTTTCTTGTCATTCTTCGACGCACCTTCAGGATACTCTTGAGTCTTGAGGAAGTTCTTGATGTCATAATACCACGGCTTCTCATCAATCACAACAGACTCGGCTGCAAACACATACGCAGGCCTCTCGAGTCGATTCACCGCAACATGTGGCACATGATTCCACCAATGAACTTTGATCATAGACGACAAAGTAGCCAAGGCATCAGCCATTTGATTCTCATCCCGGGGGACATGATACAACTTCACCTTCTTGAAGAACGTCAATATTCTTCTGGTGTAATCTCTATAGGGAATCAAATGCGGCTGATGCGTATTCCAATCTCCATTGACTTGATTGACCACTAGAGCGGAATCTCCAAATATATCAAGAGTTTTGATCCTCAGATCAATGGCTTCTTCTATCCCCATGATACAAGCCTCATACTCAGCTTCGTTGTTGGTGACGTCAAAAGTTAATCTGGCAGAAAAGGGTATATGAGCACCTTTGGGATTAATCAATACTGCCCCAACACCGTTACCATTCATATTCACAGCCCCATCAAACATCAATGTCCATTTGTCATCCGGATCCGGTCCTTCCTCGACAAGAGGCTCTTCGCAATCTTTCATCTTAAGATACATGATGTCTTCATCAGGGAATTCAAACATCATAGGCTGATAATCTTCAATCGGTTGCTCGGCGAGGTAGTCTGACAGAATACTACCTTTGATAGCCTTTTGTGACGTGTACTGAATATCATATTCTGTTAGAATCATCTGCCAACGAGCAACGCGTCCGGTGAGAGCCGGTTTCTCAAAGATGTACTTCACTGGATCCATCTTAGAAATCAATAAGGTAGTATGGTTCAACATATACTGCCTCAGTCGGCGAGCAGCCCAGGCCAAAGCACAGCAAGTCTTCTCGAGCAGTGAATATCTTGTTTCACAGTCGGTAAACTTTTTGCTAAGGTAGTATATGGCATGCTCTTTTCAACCAGACTCGTCATGCTGTCCCAATACACACCCCATCGAGTTCTCAGTCACTGACAGGTACATTATCAAAGGTCTCCCTGGAACTGGAGGTATAAGGATTGGAGGTTTCTGTAAATACTCCTTTATCTTGTCAAAAGCTTTCTGACAGTCATCATTCCAACTGATTGCTTGATTCTTTCTTAGCAACTTGAAAATTGGTTCACACGTGGTAGTTAGGTGAGATATGAACCTTGCAATGTAGTTCAATCTCCCTAAAAACCCACGGACCTGCTTTTCCGTTTTTGGTTCAGGCATCTCTTGAATAGCTTTGACTTTCGCTGGATCAACCTCAATCCCTTTCTCACTGACAATGAAGCCTAAAAGCTTCCCTGATCTCACCCCAAACGTACACTTGTTCGGATTCAACCTCAGCTTGAACTTTCTCAACCGGTCAAACAGCTTCTGCAAATTAACCAGGTGCTCCTCTTCTGTCTGCGACTTCGCAATCATATCATCTACGTACACTTCAATTTCTTTGTGCATCATGTCATGAAAAAGAGTCGTCATTGCCCTCTGATAGGTAGCACCAGCATTCTTTAGCCCAAATGGCATCACCTTATAGCAGAA